>NC_138768.1:18320646-20754501 GCF_965119305.1 Pelophylax lessonae | reverse complement strand
GCCTATGTGCATTAATGGCATACATAGCCAGGCCTTAGAGCTCACCACTGACCTTCAGCTTCCTCAAAGCCCACCACCCCCAACACCTTTAACCGACTGGGTCTGGCATATTATACATTCATTAAGGCAGAACCTGTGGGCCCAGAAGACTAAGTCACATCGATCTAGTACTAGTACTACAATAACATAATATATATTTATACTGCATATATCTATATTATACATGTACTCACATGTACCCATGCACATAGCACATATCCACACGAACACATGCATATGGCATACATCTACTCATATCACACATGCAACCTGCATTAATAACCAGTACTGCAAATAACACACGAGGTACAAGTACCCCCATCCCCCAACCCCCACCGCTACTGCAGGCAATTGAGTATAGGCCTAGAGGAAGCTTCTAGTCCGTTAAATGTCCAAACAGGAGATCTATATGATCCGGGATTAGGAGGGGGCAAAGGGGGGAACACAGCCAAGCACAATTGAAGTTATCACCACGATGGGGTCAGTTGGGCGGTATGAAGATATAAGGTAAGTTGGTGAGTGTTCCGTAGATGGGGAAGTTCTTCTCTTAGGAGTATTCTCTTCATATATATAGTGAGGAGGGGATCAGACCTCAAAGTGGCCAAGAAAATCTCTGGGGTTGCGCAGCATGGATGTAGAGGGAGAGGGGGGGCAGGGCTCTGCGCTGTTTCCGAGTCAGGGAACAAAGTTTCGGGAGGAAGTGGGCTTCTCACCGGGAACGGTCAAAGACAATCAGAGCGTAGGGATCCATTAAGTTTCCGGGTGCTCCCTTCGGGCATTCGGGGAGCGGCACGGCGTACCATCTTTAGCTTCCCTAGATCTAGGTGAGGTGGTGTTGGAGCGATGGCGCGTGCGTCTGCTCCTACGGCCTTGTCTCTGGGATTTCGGAGTACCCGAAGTGGTCACTTGAACCCACGGGTCCGGAGAGAAAAACGAACAGTACCATTCAGGAAGGTCCATTTCAGGTATGTCGAACGTTGCGCAGAAAGAGGGGAGATCATCCGGGGTGTGCAGAGAAGCATTCCTGTTTCCGGAGGAGGCAAATAAGCAGAAAGGGAAGCGCCATCTATAGGTTATTCCTTAGGTTCGGAGAGACTCCAACAGGGGGCGCAGGGCCCTTCTGTTCTGGAGGATAATAGCTGACAAGTCCTGGAAGAGTTTCACCTCCGACCCATTGAAAAGAATTTGATCCTTGGTTCTGGCCTTCCGGAGGATGGCTTCCTTCAGGGGGAAGCTGACCAAGCAGGCTATTACATCTCTCGGGGGATCTGAGTCACCTCCTCTGGGTCGTAGGGCCCTATGTACTCTCTCGAATTCGATTGGAGAGTCGTGGGGACGATCCATTAGGTCATTGAATATGTTTGTTAGGGCCGATTCCAGATCCGGGGGTTCAACTCTTTCAGGGAGACCTCTAAGGCGAATGTTATGCCTTCTCCACCGATTATCGAGGTCTTCTATCTGGCGGTTGATTTCAATCATGTGGGCGGTATTCGAGTCTGAGGATCTCTGCAGCTGACGGATGGCGAATCCCTGTGTAGCTGTGGCCTTCTCAGTCTCATTTAGCCTTGCGGTCACCGATCGGAGCTCCGCCATGAGCTCGGTAATAGCTGCTCCTAGTGTGAGCTTGATGTCTGATGCCACATTTTGTAGGTCCTGAAGGCTAGGCAGTGGGACCGCCATTGTGGCTGATGAAGATGCCAGCGTCTGAGAGCCCACCTGAAGCGCGGAAGGGCCTGGCGCGGGAGCCGGGGAGGCCGCGCGGCGTTCAGAGGCCTGTGTACGGAGCACCGGTGGGGCACTCCTGGGATCCAGAGATGGGTCAGATAACACCCGGTTGGCTGAGGTGCTTCGACCGGACCGAAGCATGGCAGTCTGCGGCTGATAAAGCTGTAAAAAAGCAGGTTTTTATCCCCCTATGCACAGAGCAGCTCTATCAAGCGGCCATCAAGGTCCGGTGCAAAACCACGCCCCTTGCATGCAATTCTTACCAGCAGGCCCCATTCCTGCACCCAGCAAGAGTAACTATGAGTCCTTGGTTACGGTGTTCAGACACCAGCTTCCACAAAGGCCCAATTTTTGACACTTGTATAGCACATGCAATTTCAAATTTGCATGGAATTCTTACCAGTAGGTCCCATTCCTGCACCCAGCAAGAGTAACTGCGAGGCCTTGGTTATGGTGTTCAAGCACCACATACGGCAAAGGCCCAATTTTTGGCACTTGTATAGCACAAGCGATTTCAAATTTGCATGGAATTCTTGCCAGTAGGCCCCATTCCTGCACCCAGCAAGAGTAACCGCGAGGGGTTACGGTGTTCATGCACCATCAACAAGCAAGGACCAATTTTTCTGCACCTGTATGACAAGTATATGTGATATGAAACTTGTATGTATATTTGTATATGACATTTTTTGCTTTAGAAATGTCAGTATTGCTGCAGCAGGCACATTCAGGGGACCCCCCCAGGCATGATATTTGAAGGAATTTTTATTTTTATAGTTTCACTTTAAGCCCCATTAAAATCAGTAAATCACTGCTCCTTTAAAAACTATCATTTTTAAAAACGTTTTTTTTTTTTCATTGATACATGTTCCCCAGGTCAGGACCCGGGCCCCCATATACTTTTTTGGGGGCAATAACTTGCATTTAAGCCTTCAAAATGAGGCTGTTTGATTTTCGAGGCTCGAGTCCCATAGACTTCAATGGGGTATGTTTGTTCGAACAAACTTTTCCTCTGTTTGCTGTGCTCTGGTGCGAACCAAACTGGGGGGGGGGGGGGGTGTTCGGCTCATCACTATTTGTCACAGGGCTCCTTGCTGTGATTGGACGCAGTTGATCAGCAGGTCTCAGCCATGAATCATTGGCCTGGACCTGCTAATGACATTCCGTGGGATCCAGTCACAGCTGGAGTCAGTAGGGGGGTTTTGGGGGGGCGCGCATGCTCTTAACCCGGAATAAAGCAGTGACATACAGGTACTTTGCTGTGCCTGTAGGAGCTGTCCATCCACAGTACCATGTGGGCAGATGGTCCTAATGGGGTTAAGCTTATCCTGTTCAAATAAAGCGTAGTGCAATATTTTTCATAAATGATGAAAAAACTTAAGTTTTTCTTTTTGTACATTTAAGGGTCTATTTATAAATGTTTTCACAAAAGAATCACACAACTTTCAACCAAGTTCCACACAAAGTTTTAATGAACCAGATTAGAAAATGTGCCCAAAGTTTAGGATAGGTTCACATAAATGCAGGTGCAGAAGTGCATGTAAACAGCACACATTCCCGCACCGGCATGTAGGTGCCATTACCTCTTAGTGGCACCCCCATGCTCTGAAAAATGTGGTGCAGTTTCCCACACATGGAAGTTTTGTGCAGCCATATTTTACAGAAGGTGCAGGGACCTTATCCCTGCAAAAAACTTGGGCACAGCAGCCCATTAAAATGAACTGGCTGCCATACCCTACATACAAAGCTGCATACATGTGAATCGGGGCTGAATTCAAGAAAAAAGTAAATAATAATTTAGCTAAAGAACATAAATGTGCACATTCTTACCAGTCATAGGATTTATGATCCTGACTTACAGTTTACTGCACAATCACAACACAAAGAAAACCTGTCACATCGTTCATCAGCAATGTTACAGTCCTCATCAGTGCCCATCAGCAGTGTTACTGCCCCCCCCCCCCAGTGCATCTGTCACCCATCAGTGCCCATAAGTGCACCTGTCACTCATCAGCAGTGCTACTGTCCCCCATCAGTAACCATCAGCGGTGTACCTGTCGCCCATCAGTGATCTTCAGTACAGTTGAGCGGACACCTGGATGTCCGTGTTCGACGGGTTCGGCCGAACTTGAAAAAAAAGTACGGGTCCGTGTCCTGGACTTTTTCCGAACTTTACCCGGACACCGAACCCCATTGAAGTCAATGGGGACCCGAACTTTCAGGCACTAAAATGGCTCTAAAACACCAATGGAAAGGGCTAGAGTGCTGCAAATGGCAGCAAAACGTAGTTAAGAGCATGGCAAGTGCTCTGCAAACAAATGTGGATAGGGAAATAACTTAAAACAAAAAAAAAACAGAAAAATAAAACAATTTTCTTCATCTGTGAAGGACGAGGCCCATATGGAGTAGGAGGGAGGTTGAGGTGGTGGTGGATGTGGCAGTGTTATAGGCGTGCACACAGGGTGTGACGGGTGTGCCTGGGCACACCCTAATCACCTAGGGCACATTAGCATTATCGCTCTGTTTGCCAGTGAGCAGATGGGAAAGATCTCCCTCGGACCTGCTCTGCCATAAGAGAAGTGCCACACACTTCTATTTCACTTTGCCAGCAGGGAGAGTAATGTACCGGGGCCATATACATATAGGCAAACAAATGCATGTGTATTTAAACTTTGGGGTGCACACCCTAATGCAATAGGCTACGCACACCTATGGGCGGGCGTAGGTGGAAGCGGCGGTGGAGGAGGACGAGGTAGCCAACACTGCATTTTTTTCAGTCATTTTAAATGAGGGTACACCCCAAAAGAGTGAGAAAGTTCAAAAATATAACAATGGCTGGGTAAGGTCGGTATCCATCTCTATTCTGCACAAGGTACAGAAAAGTCCTGTGGGATCCATGCCTGGTTCATTTTAATGAACGTGAGCTTGTCCACATTGTCTCTGGACAGGTGGCTGCGCTTGTCTGTGATAACGCCCCCAGCCGTGCTAAATACATGTTCAGATAATACACTGGCTGCAGGGCACGCCAGCACCTCCAAGGTGTAAAGGGCAAGCTCAGGCCATGTGCCCAATTTGGAGACCCAGAAGTTGAAGGGGGCAGACCCGTCATTCACTACATGTAGGCGTGTGCACACATACTGCTCCACCATGTTGGTGAAATGCTGCCTCCTGCTAAGACGTTCCATATGAGCTGCTGGTGCTGCTGTTTGTTGTGGCGTGCTGACAAAGCTTTTCCACATTTCGGCCATGCTAACCCTGCCTTCTGAGGTGCTGGCGGTGCCCTGGTTGCGTTGGCGACCTCTTCCTCCTCCTCCTCTGCCTTGGCCTTGTGCTTCTACTGTGGCCCCGCTGTCAGGTGGGAATGCCAGCAGCATCGCGTCTACCAGCGTGCACTTGTACTCGCGCATCTTGCAATCGCGCTCCAGTGAGTGAATTAAGGACGGAACGTTGTCCTTGTAACGGGGGATCCAGCAGCGTGGCCACCCAGTAATCAGCACAAGTTAGAATGTGGGCAACTCGGCGGTCGTTGTGGAGACACTGCAGCATGTAATCGCTCATGTGTGCCAGGCTGCCCAGAGGAAACGAAAGGCTGTCCTCTGTGGGAGGTGTATCGTCTGTGTCCTCTGTATCCCCCCAGCCATGCACCAGTGATGGCCATGAGCTGGCCTGGGTGCCAACCTGCTGTGAACATGGTTCCATCTCCTCCTCCTCATCCTCCAGAACTGTGCCCCTGCTGGACAATTGTGTCCCTGGCGTTTGTGGGTGCAGGAACCCACCCTCGGAGCCAATTGCGAATGACTGCCCTGAAAGCCTTGGAAATGATCCCTCTTCATCCTCCTCCTCCTCCTCATCCTGTGCCACATCCTCTTCCATCATTGCCCAAATCGTTTTTTGAAGGAGGCATAGAAGTGGGATAGTTAAGCTGACAACGGCGTCATCGGCACTGGCCATGTTGGCGGAGTACTCAAAACAGCGCAACAAGGCACACAGGTCTCGCATGGAGGCCCAGTTATTGGTGGTGAAGTGGTGCTGTTCCGCAGAGTGACTCACGCGTGCGTGCTGCAGCTGAAACTCAACTATGGCCTGCTGCTGCTCACACAGTCTTTCCAGCATGTGCAAGGTGGAGTTCCACCTTGTGGGCACGTCACATATGAGGCGGTAAGCGGGAAGGCCGAAGTTACGCTGCAGCGCTGACAGGCGAGCAGCAGCAGGGTGAGAACGCTGAAAGTGCGCACAGACGGCCCGCACTTTCTGCAGCAGCTCTGACATATCGGGGTAATTTTTAAGGAACCTCTGCACCACCAAATTCAGCACATGCGCCAGGCAAGGGATGTGCGTCAAACCGGCTAGGCCCAGAGCTGCTATGAGATTTCGCCTGTTATCGCACACCACCAGGCCGGGCTTGAGGCTCGCTGGCAGCAACCACTCATTTGTCTGCTGTTCCATGCTCCTCCACAACTCCTGCGCGGTGTGTGGTTTTTTCCCCCCAAACAGGCAAGTTTTAAAACTGCCTGCTGTCGTTTACCCCTGGCTGTGCTGAAGTTGGTGGTGAAGGTGTTACGCTGACTGGATGAGGAGGCGGTAGAGGATGAGGAAGCGGAGTAAGAGGAGTTAGGAACAGGAGGCAAACTGAAGCGCCCTGCAATCCTCGGTGGTGGAAGGACATGCGCCAAATTGCTATCCGCCTCAGGCCCATCCGCCACTGCATTTACCCAGTGTGCCGTTAGGGAGATATAACGCCACTGACCGTGCTTACTGGTCCACGTATCGGTAGTTAGGTGGACCTTGGCACAGATAGTGTTGTGCAGTGCACACCTGATTTTTTCCCCCACTTGTTTGTGCAGGGAAGGGATGGCTTGCCTGGAAAAGTAGTGGCGGATGGGCACGACCTACTGTGGGACAGCCACCGACATAAGGCTTTTAAAACTGTGCGTCTCCACCAGACGGAATGACAGCATTTCAAAGGCCAAGAATTTTGAAATGCTGGCATTCAGGGCCAGGGATTGCGGGTGGGTAGGGGGGGTACTTCCTCTTCCTCTGAAGTGTTTGGGAGATGGAAAGCTGAACGCTTCCACGGGACATTGTGTAGATGGTTGGTGACCCAGGTGGTGGTTTTGCTGACAGATCGTCTGTTTGCGGGGTGGCAGGTGCCGGTATCACTACAGAGGTGGATGGAGAGGCCGAGACTGCAGCAGAAGAGGAAGCAGGAGGAGCCAGAGACCTTTCTTGGTTTTGAAGGTGTCTACTCCACTGCAGCTCGTGCTTTGCACTTAGATGCCTGATCATGCAGGTTGTGCTCAGGTTGAGAAGGTTTATGCCTCGCTTCAGGCTCTGATTGCACAGGGTGCAAACCACTCGTGTCCTGCCATCAGCACATTTTCTGAAGAACTTCCACGCTAGAGAACTCCTTTGAGCTGGCTTTGGTGCGCTCGTTCCCTTGCTGCGTTGGGCAGTAGCAGGCGTAGTGTCTAGGGCACGGCCGCTCCGCTTCTGCACCCTGCTCCCTCTTCTGCTGTGCTGGTGGCTCTGTGCGACCACCGCCTCTTCCTCCAAACTACTCTGGTCACCTGCATGTCCTTCATTCCATGTGGGGTCGAGGACCTCATCGTCCTCCACATCTTCTTCCACCCAGTCTTCACCCCTGCCCTCCTTGTCGGTCTCCACAATTCTGAGTGCCGCAGCAGTTGGCACCTGCGTTTCGTCATCATCGGAGACGTGCTGCGATGGTCCTTCCATGTACTCATCTTGAGAAATAAGTGGTTGGGCATCGCTGCACTCAATCTCTTCCACTTCTGGGGCAGGGCTAGGTGGATGGCCCTGGGAAACCCTGCTGACAGAGTCATCAAAAAGAAGAAGAGACTGCTGCATGACTTGGGGCTCAGATTGCTTGCCTGATTTGCAAGGGGGTGAGGTGAAAGACGGTTAGACATTGGCTGCAGGTGCCAACTCTGACATTTCTGGCCTCATCACTTCTAGAGGCGCATGATGCCCTACCAAATACTGCTGCAGGTTCTGTCGCCTACTCACACTTGAGGAAGGTGTTTCACTTATGCGTGTAGCTGGCACAGATCGACCACGACCTCTCCTTGCAACAGGAGCTCTACCAGCAGCACCACGACCCAGGCCAAGGCCCCTATTTGACGGTCTCCTCATATTTCTGTAATTTATGATCTTGCCCTAGAAAGGTGTTTATTAAATAGCAGAACAAAACAACAACAGTATCGCACGGGTGTATCTCACAGTCAAATATGCAAACTATGCCGCAATTTAATTTTTTTTACCCCAAAAGGGTGTTTATTAAATAGCGGAATAGAAAAAAAGTATACAAATACAACGGGTGTATCTCACAGTCAAATATGCAAAGTATGACGCAAATTTAATTTTTTTCAGCCCAAAAGGGTGTATATTGAATTGCGGAATATAAAAAAGGATATAAAACGGTGTATCTCACACGTACAAACACAGACTAGGCCCCGATTACAATTTTTTGTACCCTAAAGGGAGGATGAGGAAGAGGAGTAGGAGGAGTTCGGAACAGGAGGCAAACTGACGCGCCCTGCAATCCTTGGCGGTGGAAGGAGATGCGCCAAACAAATTTAAAAGGTGTATCTCACACGTACCGATACAGACTATGCCGTAATTTAATTTTTTACACTCCAAAAGGGTGTATATTGAATTGCGGAATAGGAAAAATTTGATAAAACGGTGTATCTCACACGTACAAACACAGACTAGGCCCCGATTACAATTTTTTGTACCCTAAAGGCAGGATAAGGAAGAGGAGTAGGAGGAGTTCGGAACAGGAGGCAAATTGAAGCGCCCTGCAATCCTCGGCGGTGGAAGGAGATGCGCCAAACAAATTTAAAAAGGTGTATTTCACACGTACCGATACAGACTATGCCGTAATTTAATTTTCTCTGTCGCTCATTGACAGACGTAGTCCTCGGTGATTCAACACCCTCGGGTTATGCTGCCCTCCACAGGAGTAGGACTAGACAGGAAAGAAAATACTCTGGCCACACCCTAGGGGCAGTCCCAGAGGGTATATCCTCTCTCTCTCTGCTACAGCAAATCAGTTTTTTTCTGTCTAGTCAGGAGTAAGGACCTAGATACCTTGCTGGGATCTTCGGTCCTGGCAGGATTTTTTTCTTAAGAAAAGATTTTTTTTTAGACAGCTTTTTTTCTCCAGTGTTCCTGTGAGATCTTCAAGCAAGAAAGCTGAACTGGGCGACGGGCTGGATTTTGAGATCCAGTGGTCACCCCAGTTCAGCCTGCGAGCGCGTGCAGGCCATAGCTCCGCGCTGGGTCGGCCGCGACATAGTTCCACTGGACGGGGACTGACCCTGCGAGTTAAACGTCTCGCTGAAACGCCAAAGACCATGAGTCACGGCGTCCGTATTGGTCGACAGCCCCCCACCCCAGGGGAGAGGGGTACTGTCAGGAGTTGGCGCCCACCTGGCTCAGGTATGGTGAGTAGTATGTTCCCCCCTTTCCCCTGACGGGTCTTGCGGTGAACGCGGGCACCTCTCTGTATGGTAAGGATGGGTTCCCCTCTATCCTATAACATGGCACAGATTCTCCTATTTTGAGTGTGATTTTTGTGTGCAAAGAGCCAGGAGGCTTGGTTTGGGAGCTGACAATCTAATTGCAAGTATGTTCAAATGATTGTAATCAGTGGCAGTACTAGAATCTAACTGTGATAGATATGGTATCCTACCTGTCAGAAGCCACAGGACATGTATACTGCTTTCCAGGTCATTCCTCCAGCAAAGGCATGCCTCCCGACGACCACGCGGTCCGCCAGGGTCCGGTACCGCCGGCCACGCAGATCACCATGTAGAGAGAGGTTTATTAATGCAGAGATACTCTGCAGTCACGCCGCTATCCTGTAAAAGGCCGCCGCCATTGTTTGGTAGATCGCACGAGGCCGCCATTTTGGCGTAGCCTCGTGTCTCCAGCATGGGGGCGGCCATGTTTGAGGTGACTCAAACACCTCGTGGAGCTAGGGGAGGTGCCGGAAGGCGTACAGAGGGGCGGAGCCGCCTCCTTTCTTCCCGGG
The DNA here is from genome assembly GCF_965119305.1 of Pelophylax lessonae. Classification (NCBI taxonomy): domain Eukaryota; kingdom Metazoa; phylum Chordata; class Amphibia; order Anura; family Ranidae; genus Pelophylax; species Pelophylax lessonae. The sequence goes on along the minus strand of NC_138768.1, from coordinate 20,744,681 downwards.
CAGCCAGCCAAGAGACTTCCTGTCTGTTCTAGACAGTGCTGAGACAAGCTGCAGTAAACTCTGAGCATCAAGTGGTGAGCCTGGGGGTCTATCTCTCTCTCTCTCTCTCTCTCGCTCGATAGGGGTCCCTAAGCAGGTAACATTGAGGGGCTTTGTGGCGCTGGGGGTCTGAAAAAAAAAATATATATTTTTTTTTTGGATTGATTGTTTTCCGGGTAGTAACTGGAATTATCATGGACCCTGCCACACAGGTAACCCCACCTGTTTATTAAAAAAGAATAGCGCAACCATGCAAAAGAAATGACTATCAAATATGGAGACAATCCATAAATAAAAATGGGGGTTTAGTCCCACCATATGGCCATATCGTGCTCAAGCCCACCACTGCGTCAAAGTACCCCATTATCAGTGGGTCCTACACTATCCATAAAAAAGGGGTGAATCCAGCCTCTCTTACCCTTGGAGACAACACTCCTTGCTGGGAAGGTGTGCTAATGCACTGCAGGGGACTCCTCCTATATCTACTTGATAGAGGACACCAATAGAGTACAGGTGTGTGTGGGGGATGGGATGCTCAACCCCATAAGTCTGGTCAGACCGAATACATAATAAACAAGCAAAACATTGGGGGAGCAGACCCTGAACATGTATATCTAAAGCCGGTGCAGCTACGGACCAAGCAACATGTATATTAAAAAAGAATAGCGCAACCATGCAAAAGAAATGACTATCAAATATGGAGACAATCCATAAATAAAAATGGGGGTTTAGTCCCACCATATGGCCATATCGTGCTCAAGCCCACCACTGCGTCAAAGTACCCCATTATCAGTGGGTCCTACACTATCCATAAAAAAGGGGTGAATCCAGCCTCTCTTACCCTTGGAGACAACACTCCTTGCTGGGAAGGTGTGCTAATGCACTGCAGGGGACTCCTCCTATATCTACTTGATAGAGGACACCAATAGAGTACAGGTGTGTGTGGGGGATGGGATGCTCAACCTCATAAGTCTGGTCAGACCGAATATATAATAAACAAGCAAAAAATTGGGGGAGCAGACCCTGAACATGTATATCTAAAGCCGGTGCAGCTATGGACCAAGCAACATGTATATTAAAAAAGAATAGCGCAACCATGCAAAAGAAATGACTATCAAATATGGAGACAATCCATAAATAAAAATGGGGGTTTAGTCCCACCATATGGCCATATCGTGCTCAAGCCCACCACTGCATCAAAGTACCCCATTATCAGTGGGTCCTACACTATCCATAAAAAAGGGGTGAATCCAGCCTCTCTTACCCTTGGAGACAACACTCCTTGCTGGGAAGGTGTGCTAATGCACTGCAGGGGACTCCTCCTATATCTACTTGATAGAGGACACCAATAGAGTACAGGTGTGTGTGTCTGTGTCTGTTTCCCTCGAGGGGGCTGCGGGACCCGCCGGTGCACAGAGTATAGATGCATTTACAGCAGTTTTGGAGTCTTTGGTGGCTCGGGTGGAGACGGCCTGTCAGGAACGGGGGTTTAAGAAAGCGACCCCCCCCTACCCCTATATCATCTGACACTTCAGACTCATATTCGGAGATGGTCATTGCAGCTGCAGGTCCCTCTGCAAGGGCTGTTGTCTCAGGTAAAGTTTCCTCAGACAGTGAGGAGGACGTTCATGCTTCCGCCATAATTCGGGAAGAAGCATTGGTGGACGCACTAGTTGTGGCGGTTCGGGAAACCTTAAGACTTGAGGTTTTACCGGCAGAGGCAACTGAAACAGAGATTCCCTTTGGTACTTAAAAACCCACCAAAACGGTGAAGGTTTTTCCTGTACCCAAGTGTTTTGGTAATAAAATTAAAAAAGAATGGGAGCATTCTAAACGTACCTTTACTATTTCCAAGCGTATTGCTAGACGCTATCCGTTTGAGGAATCCCTCATTAAGAAATGGACGGTACCACCTGTGGTGGACCCACCTATTTCTAGACTGAACAAAGCCACGGTTATTCCAGTGGAGGACACTTCGTCCTTTAAGGACCCAGTGGATCTGAAGGTAGAAGCGGAGTCTTTTCCCTGATAGGGTCAGCCTTTAGACCAGTAATTGTCATTGGTCTAGTTTCCCAGACATTAACGGAATGGGCGAGATTGGTGCGCCAGGACCTGAAGGGGAAGGATATCCCCCAGGGAACATCTGATTTGATGATACAGATCATACAAGGACTACAGTTCATCTGTGACGCAGCCTTGGATGCTACCCCCCTATTAGGGCATGCATCTATGTCAGCGGTAATCCTCAGACGTGTGCTGTGGTTAAAATGCTGGTCAGCAGACCTAGGTTCCAAAAAGACCTTGACGAATCTCCCCTTTCAGGGGAATCGCCTATTTGGGGCCACCCTAGATGAGATCATTAAGGATGCCACTGGGGGCAAGAGTACTCTCTTGCCACAGGCTGCTAGAGCTAAAGGACCTCGTAACAAGCGGGGACCTTTCTTTACCACCCCTAAAGGGTTTGTGCGCCCGACTGCTGCAAGCGGGAAGGGCAAGGCTCCTCCAGGAGGGTTCAAGAAGGGCTGGTCGGACAAACAAAAGACCGACTCAGCCAAACCTGAAGCAAAGGATTACACAGCCTGAAGGTGCGCCCCCACCCGGCTTGAGGGTGGGGGGACGTTTTCACCGGTATTCAGGGCATTAGGTCGAGCATCGACCACTGCTACCGGTGCGATTCTTCCCTTCCAACATTTCAGGACTACAGGGAGCGGTAGTTACAGTTCCCTGAACAGATCTTTTTCTTTACCTTTTCCAAAGATTAGTCTCAGTTCCCCACAAGAATCGGATCCGGTTGAACAGACAGACCAAGAAGCCTCTAGCCGGGTGACTTCGGTCCCTGAGATTCAACCAGGAGAGATTACCGTTCCTGATAGGAATCAGGTGTCTGATAAATGTGTGGGAACGGAGAATGATTAGACTTTGTCGGACGGTCGGGGCCAGATAGCTCTAGGGCCGCCTGGTTCAGATCCAGTCAGCGCCAGTGGTCCTAGAAATTCTAGGCTGGCCTCGTCAAGCCAATCTACCCGACTTGGACATGCGAGTCGCGGACGTTCCTTGAGAACTTCGTCTCAGGGAGTGTCTGCGGTCTCAAGGACCAATCTTCCATCGTGCTTTACAGTCGCTGGTTTTAATGGCCTGGCCATTGAGACCCAGGTACTGAAGGACAGAGGGTTGTCAGCTTCAGTTATTCCTACCCTTATTAAAGCAAGGAAAGCGACTTCCAGCAAGGTCTATTATCGCACATGGAAGACTTATATCGCGTGGTGCGAATCTTTAGGGATTCCTCCACGTACCTATTCGGTGACCAGAATATTGGCCTTTCTGCAAAAAGGGGTTGAGCAGAAAATAGCCTTGAGCAGCATCAAGGGTCAAGTTTCAGCATTAGCAATCTTCTTTCAGAAGCCTTTAGCTACTAAGTCCTTGGTACGGAATTTCATCCAGGGGGTGCGGCACCTGGCTCCACCAGTCCGCGCGCCCTTACCGCCCTGGGATCTTAATTTGGTTTTGTCGGTTCTTGTTGGAGATTCCCTTGCTTACTTTATCCCAGAAGGTAGCCTTCTTGGTGGCTATCATGTCTGCATGCAGGGTGTCAGAACTGGCTGCATTATCAGGCCAGTCCCCATACTTAGTGATTCATAGGGATAAGGTACTGCTTCATCCTAAGCCATCCTTTCTTCCAAAGGTGGTTTCAGATTTTCATCTGAATGAAGATATTGTACTACCTTCCTTGTGTTCTCAGCCCAATCATCATCGGGAACATGCGTTGCATTCCTTGGATGTGGTCCGGGCAATCAGGGTATACCTGAAGGCGACGGAATCGTTCCGTGAGACGGATTCACTTTTTGTGATCCCGGATGGCCCCAGAAAGGGGTTGCCTGCATCTGCCGCGACTATCTCCAAATGGATCAGACAGACGGTGGTACAGGCTTATTCTATTAAGGGTCGGAATCCTCCGTTCCCTGTTAGGGCGCACTCCACTCGAGCGCTCAGTACTTCCTGGGCCTTCTGCCATCAGGCGTCAGTAGTCCAGGTATGTAAGGCGGCCACCTGGTCGTCGGTATATACCTTCACAAAATTTTACAAGATTGATGTGATGGCATCGGCGGATGCCTCATTTGGCCACAAGGTTTTGCAGGCCGCAATTTGAGGAGACCGGTGGTCTACCTCGAGGGTTTTTTTCTGTTGAAAAATTTCTGTTGAGTCTCATCACTGAGGATGAGCATTGTAAACTTCTAGTTGGCACCGGTTGGGCCTTCTAGATTGGATTTGATTTCCATTTTCCCACCCCTCATTTGTGGTACTGCTTTGGGACGTCCCGAGGGTGTTGAATCACCGAGGACTACGTCTGTCAATGAGCAACAGAGAAAAACGGATTTTTGTAAAATCTTACCGTAAAATCCTTTTCTCTTAGCTCATTGACAGACGTAGTACCCACCCCTCTGTTTTGGAGTTGGGTTGGGTTAAATTCTCTAAACACTGCTTTGTGACATAACTGATTTGCTGTAGCAGAGAGAGAGAGAATATACCCTCGGGGACTGCCCCTAGGGTGTGGCCAGAGTATTTTCTTTCCTGTCTAGTCCTACTCCTGTGGAGGGCAGCATAACCCGAGGGTGTTGAATCACCGAGGACTACGTCTGTCAATGAGCTAAGAGAAAAGGATTTTATGGTAAGATTTTACAAAAATCCGTTTTTTTACACTCAAACAGGGTGTATATTGAATAGCGGAATAGAAAAAATTTTTACAAAACAGTGTATCTCACACGTACAAACATAGACTAGGCCCCGATTACTATTTTTGTACCCTAAAGGCAGGATGAGGAGTAGGAGGAGGTCCAAACAGGAGGCAAACTGAAGCACCCTGCAATCCTCGGCGGTATGAGATGCGCCCCAAAAATTGGAAAGGTGTATCTCACACGTACCAATACAGACTATCCCGCAATTTAATTGTTTTTACCCCAAGGGTGTAGATTGAATAGCGGAATAGAAAATATGATATCAAAAGGTGTATCTATCTCAAACGTACAGATCCAGACTAGGCCCCGATTACTATTTTTTGTACCCCAAAGGCAGGATGAGGAGTAGGAGGAGTTCAGAACAGGCAGGAGGCAAACTGAAGCACCCTGCAATCCTCCACGGTATGAGATGCGCCCCAAAAATTGGAAAGGTGTATCTCACACGTACCGATACAGACTATCCCGCAATTTAATTGTTTTTACCCCAAGGGTGTAGATTGAATAGCGGAATAGAAAATATGATATCAAAAGGTGTATCTATCTCACACGTACAGACCCAGACTAGGCCCCGATTTACTATTTTTTGTACCCCAAAGGCAGGATGAGGAGTAGGAGGAGTTCGGAACAGACAGGAGGCAAACTGAAGCACCCTGCAATCCTCGGCGGTATGAGATGCGCCCCAAAAATTGGAAAGGTGTATCTCACACATACCGATACAGACTATCCCGCAATTTAATTGTTTTTACCCCAAGGGTGTAGATTGAATAGCGGAATAGAAAATATGATATCAAAAGGTGTATGTATCTCACACGTACAGACCCAGACTAGGCCCAGATTACTATTTTTTGTACCCCAAAGGCAGGATGAGGAGTAGGAGGAGTTCGGAACAGGCAGGAGGCAAACTGAAGCACCCTGCAATCCTCGGCGGTATGAGATGCGCCCCAAAAATTGGAAAGGTGTATCTCACACGTACCGATACAGACTATCCCGCAATTTAATTGTTTTTACCCCAAGGGTGTAGATTAAATAGCGGAATAGAAAATATGATATAAAATTGGTGTTTTTTCAATTGCACATGTGAACACAGCAGTGTCTTATATCAGTCAGCTCTGCTGCAGGCTATGAAGGGAAAAAAAAAGAAAATTCCCCTTTAAGTTTGTAATTTTTAAATAGATTAGTACAGGCTATGCCACAATTTAATTTTGTTTAACCCAAAAGGGTTTATATATTGAATAGTGGAATAGAAAAAAGTGTATAAATTTTAAAACCACTCAATAATAGCACATGTGAACACAGCAGTGTATTATCACAGTCAGCAGCACTGAAGGAAAAACGCTGCACACAACTGACTGATAAAAAATATTTTTTGCCGGGCAAAAAGATTGTGTTCACTGCACCACCCCACACACAGCAAAATCGATGTAGAACACTGACCCTGCCTATTCTCCAGCCTCTCCCTAAAATGATCGATAAGATCGGTCACTGGCACTGCAAACCCCCCACACAGCAAAATCGATGTAGAACACTGACCCTGCCTATTCTCCAGCCTCGCCCTAAAATGCCCTAATATCTCGCCCTGCCTGCACTCCGACCTGACCCTGAATTCTTTTCGGACACAATATAATTTGGGGGGCATGTACTGGTGGTGTCCCCAAAAATCGAATTCTGGGTCTAGAACTTAGCTTAGGATTGCATTCTGTAGCCAATCAGTGAGCCCTGGCAGAGCTGTCTACCATTCACCAATCCGGAGATATACAGAACTTAGTCGTGGTTCCGCGATTTTGGTAACCTTCCGGAAGTTCAATTTGGCCCAGGCTCGGTGCGGAGCTAGCACCAACCCTTGGCCACGGAACCTGTGAGTTTGGTGGCCCTTGGATACATGGGCGCGGAGCACCAGCTACGCGGGTACCCCTAGTGTGCATTCTGGAGCATGGGGTGTCCGAGACTCCAAATTTTTATCAGGGGTGTCTTGGCCGAGTTCCAGCTCAGGGCAAAAAGTTGGGGTCGATAGCACCTTCCGCGGGGGAGTTATTGTCCAAGAACCGTGGAGGGAGCTATCCAGAGGCGCAGTCCTGCAGCACTGGTGGTGATCAACTTTGGTTAACCGCTACCGGGAAACCAGCCATTCAAAAGACTCAATTTTCCCCATAAACGCCAATGTTAAATCCGGGGTGTCTCCGGGTAGAGTTTCTGGTTTTCCCGGTCATTTTGTGGAGCTGTCACAGGCGAACCAAAGGTGCTGGAGACCCCGCAATTTTATTGTAGGTGGCCGAGACCCTTCCCTATGGGTGATAAAAATTTGGGGTATCTGGGACTCATGGGCGCAGAGCAGTGATCCCAAGAACTGGGCCTCCCCCGCCATAGACTCCAATGTTAAACCTGGTCACCTCGCAGTTAGGTCACGGTCCTTTTGGGGTGCTGTCACGGCCGAGCCATAGGTCGCATCAGACACGAAAAAAATATGGTAGCCAAGACCCTCAGGTACATCTGGAAAAAATTTGGGGTCTCGAGGACCTTTGGGCTCGGAGCAGCGACGTGCCAAAGTGGACCCATTTTTCCCATAGACGCCAATGTTAAATCTGGGGTGTCTCCGGGTAGAGTTTCTCATATTCCCGGTCACTTTGTGGAGCTGTCACGGGCAAACCAAAGGTGCTGGAGACCCTACAATTTTATCGAGACCCTTCCCTATGGCTGATAAAAATTTAGGGTCTCTGGGACCCATGGCCCCGGAGCAGTGACCCCGAGAACCGGGCCTTCCCCACTCCATAGACTCCAATGTTAAACCCGGATTTTTCTGGGGAGAGCTTGCGATTAGGTCCCGGTCACTTTGTGGAGCTGTCACGGGTGAACCAAAGGCTCCCTTACATCAGTGTCCCCATCGGAGTGCTCCCTTACATCAGTGTCCTTTCACACCTGGGCGTTTTTGTTCCAGGCGTTTATTGGGCATTTTTTTGGCGTCTTTGGAGGCAGGCATGACATCTGAACTTCTGTATAGGGGTATATATACACACACACACACACACACACATATATATATATATATATATATATATATATATATATACACATACACATATATAGGTGTGAAAGGAGCGGAACCCTATCCCTGCGCTACTGAAATTATTTGCAGGGATGGTGTTACCCTCCTTTCACACCTATATGTGTATATGTGTATATATATATATATATATATATATATATATATATATACACACATATGTGTGTGTATATATACCCCTATACAGAAGTTCAGATGTCATGCCTGCCTCCAAAGACGCCCAAAAAATGGCCAATAAACGCCTGAAACAAAAATACCCAGGTGTGAAAGGAGCAGAACCCCATCCCTGCGCTAATAAAAATTCTAAGAAAAATTATCTTTTTTTTCCGATTCTGGACATGCTACAGAGCTGAAACTTCACAGGTACACTTTTTACACCCCCCAGACACTAAATCCAAAGAAATCTTTTTTTTTTTCAATATTTTTTTCAATAATTGGCTCTCTATTAAAAACAACAATTTTTTAAGAACTTTTTTTTGTGTGATTAATAGTCCCTGGGGCATGACCCAGAACCCTAGGCACTTTTTAGGGGCATTTATTGGGTTTTAGGGCTTCAAAATTGTGTTTTTTGAATACCGAAGTTTGGGTCCCATTGATTTCAATGGGGTTCTGGAATCCGGACCCGAACTTTCGGGAAGTTCGTGTGTTCTGGCCGAATCAAACTTTTCAAAAGTTCGATTATCCCTACTGACCACATTTCTGCCTGCTGCCTGGACCAATGCTCTCCTCTGTGGACAACTGCACTATTAAAAACACAGGTAATCTTTTGTTTACCTTTTGCTCAGCAGCATATACTTTGGGTTGTAATTCTTGGTATGTACAGTATATGCTATGTGTTAGAAATATAAAGGGCCTTCAAAAATGATAGGTTGTCAGGAAATTAGGTGTGTGTTTTATGTCCCTAGAACACCTGATGAGGCTCCTTGCATGTTGGGCCTCTGTATGTGGCCAGGCTGTGAAAAAATCTCACACATGTGGTATCACTATACTCAGGAGAAGTAGCAGAATGTATTTCTGGGTGTAATTTTTGGTATGTACATGTTATGTTTTAGAAATATCTTATAAATTGACAAGTCTGTGTAAAAAAAAAAAAAATGCATTTTCATTTTCTTTCTACATATTCCAAATACTTATGGAACAAAATTAAAGGTTCAAAAGACTCATCATACCTCACAGAATATACGTTGGGGTGTTTGCTTTCCAAAATGGAGTCATTTTGTGGTCGTTTTCATTGTCCTGGTGCTCCAGGGCCTTCAAAATTGTGATAGGTTGTCAGGAAATTAGATGTGTAATTTATGCTCCTAGAATGCCTGTAGGTGCTACTTGGATGTTGGGCCTCTGTATGTGGCCAGGCTGTGGAAAAGTCTCACACATGAGGTATTGCCATACTCAGGAGGAGTAGCAGAATGTATTTTGGGGTGTAATTTTTGGTATGTACATGTTATGTTTTATAAATAACTTATAAATGGACAAGTCTGCGTAAAAATAAAAATGCATTTTCATTTTCTTTCTGCATTTTCCAAAAACTTGTGTAAAAAAATGACATGTTCAAAAGACTCAATATGCCTCATAGAATATACATTGGGGTGTTTTCTTTTTGTGGGAATTTCCAATGTCCTGGTGCTCCAAGGCCTTCAGAAGTATAGTCAAGAAATTAGATGTGTAATTTATGTCCTAGAACACCTGACGGTGCTCCCTGAGTGTTGGGCCTCTCTAAGTGGCTAGACTGTGAAAAAGTCTCATAAAGGAGTTATTGAAAATAGAAAAAAGTGCGCTGATATTAAAATTGTGCTGCTACCAAGATCCAATGTGTGGAAATAAATGTTTGTGAAAAATAATTAGTGCGCTACAATGTGTTGAGAGTTCATATAAATATAAACATATAAACATAAACAAATGCAATGTGCATACACCACGTGATAACAATGATGAGTGAAGATAAAAATGATGTTCAATCAACACTGTGACCCACAAAAATCCAAAAGAAATTGTCCAAAACTCAAATATATTGTCTACCAAGTGCAATGCCACATTTGCAATAAAAAAAACAAAAAAAAAACAAAAAAAAAAAAAATGTGCTGAGTCTACAGCCCGATGACACTGACTGTTCAATGTTTCTGCTGCACAAACTCAGTCTCCAACAGGTGATGATGTGAAAACGAAAGATGAACTAGTGATGAAGTGATGTAACAAATTGGTGACAGTTTCCCACACCTGCTAAATGTGCTTCTTACCAGATAAAGATTATAAAGGGCATATATAAGTGATCGCTACCCAGAAACTTCTGATAACACCTACTTCTGATGCGGCGTTTCTCCTCAATAGGCTTCCACGGAGACAGGAGTCCCTCCAGAAGTAGGAGGAGTCGCGCCGCCACTCTACACACCGTCGGTATTGTGCTGCAGACAATCCGCGGTATCGATCGTTACAGGCATCATTAACAACAGATTTTTGTAAGTGTATTTCCATTTTAATAAATTTTATTCTCGGGATAATGCACTATCTGTGGCCTTCCTTGCTTTTCTTTCACATGGGGAAATGCTGTGGATGGTAAACTGATGACAAGTGCCAGGAGAAACTTACCATCATTCCAGTTCAGGAAGACAAGGGTCATTGTGTTATGCTCTTCAACTCTTTACATCTGGTAAGGAGCCGTCTGAAATTTTGGTGAAGGGATATTGATTCACCTTAAGCTGTTTGGAGGTGTTATCAGAAGTTTCTGGGTAGCGATCACTTATATATGCCCTTTATAATCTTTATCTGGTAAGAAGCACATTTAGCAGGTGTGGGAAACTGTCACCAATTTGTTACATCACTTCATCACTAGTTCATCATTCGTTTTCACATCATCACCTGTTGGAGACTGAGTTTGTGCAGCAGAAACATTGAACAGTCGGTGTCATCGGGCTGTAGACTCAGCACATTTTTTTTTTTATTGCAAATGTTGCATTGCACTTGGTGGACAATATATTTGAGTTTTGGACAATTTCTTTTGGATTTTTGTGGGTCACAGTGTTGATCGAACATAATTTTTATCTTCACTCATCATTGTTATCACGTGGTGTATGCACATTGCATTTGTTTATGTTTATATGTTTATATTTATATGAACTCTCAACACATTGTAGCGCACTAATTATTTTTCACAAATAAAGGAGTTATTGCCATACTCAGGAGGAGTAGCAGAATGTGTTTTAGGGTTTAGTTGCAAGTATGCATATGCCATGTGAGGGAAATAACCTGTTAATATGACAATTTTGTGAAAACAATTCTCTATTTTGCAAAGAATTGTGGGGTGGTGTTGGTGCTGTCCTGGCTTGTTAGTGTCTCAAGTAATGAGATCAGTACATCAGGTGTGATCAATTTTCAGTGATTGGCACCATAACTCTATAACTTTCACAAAAACCAAATAATATACACTGATTTTTTTATTTATTTTTTTTTAACCAAAGATATGTAGCATTATAAATTTTGTCCAAACACATGATATACTAATTTCCTGACAGACTCCATTGCAGCATATGTTCGGGTAGGCCCCGCCTCCTCTCCTACCTCATAGGACCCCAATCCCATAAATCTTTGCTCCCTTTCAGCATCCATGTTCCTTTTTTGTCCTCCTCATACATACAGTGTTATGTTCCTACAAATACGGTCCTATACGCGGAAGCAGGATTGGGTCTTGGAGCCTCCGCTAAGCCCTTGCTCTTAGCAGGGTATGGAGGGGGCAATAGAAGAGACCCTTTGCAGGAGCTCTGTGGTCCGGCCGAGAGAGCCTGGCTGCTGCGGGTGGTCCATCATTGCCCGAAGATTCAGCTGGTGGTGCGTCTCTGGACCCGTCTCTGCTCCGGGCAGGGAGGTAAGCCCTGTTATGGGACCCTTTTCTTACTCTTATATGTGTACTTTCTTTTTCCTTATTGTGTTTCTGGCATGTTTATTAGGGTCAGTTTTCTCCCCTGTTAATAGTCCGGGTTCGCCCGGGAGTGTGCAGTTTACTATACCTCCGGTTCGTGTTTCTAGTCCGGTTTTCCTTCCACGGCCGCTACTTCCGGGTTGCGCGGTGTGTCTGCGCATGCGCGGTAGCCGCCGGGGGGGTTAGGATCAGTGCGCGTGCGTGACGTGTGACGTCACTCGCGCATGAGCAGTATCGCTCACCGACCACAAAGCGGTCTATTTAAACTGCCTGCTGTGTCAGAGCTGGTGGGAAGGTCAGCTCGTCTTAGAGCCTCCCCCAGACTCTGGCTTGACTTTGTAAGGTAAGATGCCACACTTGGTTTACACAGTTTATGTCTTGGTCTTCTCATTTCTGAATGATTGGTCCTTAGCCTGCTATTTTTCTTTTCATGTCTAGCTGAAAAAGATATTGTCCTTTCTATTTGCAAGTATGGATGCATCTCCATCCCCTAGTGGCCAGCCCGCTCATACAAGGTATGTGCTGGGCAATTTTAGGGGCAGGTAGACCGTAGGTTCTTTCAGCTTATGTCTCTTTCTATCCTATATGTCTGTCTCCAGCTCTTCTTGGTCTGACCAGCAGCCCAGCGCACGCAGCGAAGACAGGCATTCTAAATCACACCACCGGCTCTCCTCGTCTAGGTCCAGACGCAGCTCTCCCCAGAATAGGGGACACAGTTGCCAGTCTTCCTCTACCAAACATCATGGCCACTCAGAGCGTCCGCACGGGAAGAAGTGCTGGGGGCGTGGTACCCTAGTAACAGATGGTTCCTCTCTGTGCAAACCCTGCTATGCCCAAGCTACGGGTGAACGGGAAAAGTCGGACCAGCATATTGAGGAGGTTGTGCGCAGAGTGCTTAAAGACTCCCTTGCTGAGCTACACAGGCCAAGTACTTCTGCAGGGCCATCCCGCTCTCCTGAAAGAGATTTTCTGGTCCAAGATCCGTTTGAATCTTCCCAACCCAGCCATCCTTCCATTCTTCCTTCAGAATCCGAGTCCGATTCAGATGACTCCGGTACAGGGTTTGAGTTCAACCTCGTCTCCCCCTTAGTCAAGGTGGTGAGAGAAGCCCTTGACTGGGAGGATCCTGCTGTCTCCTCCCCAAAGCAGAAAAAAATGTTTTAAACAGTTGTGCAAGGAACGTTTGAACTTTCCCATTCCTAGGGGAACTGGGAGATATAATCTCAGAAGAATGGAGCAAAGTGGAGAAGAAAAATTCCATGACCACGAAAATGGCAAAACGATATCCATTTAAACAGGAGGAGGTGAAGCACCTGGAGTCTCCTCCCCTGGTAGACGCAGCTGTGATGCGACTTGTGAAACACGTCACTCTTCCATTGGATGATACGGTATCGTTTAAGGATCCTTTGGATAGGAGGATTGACGCTGACCTCAAACGGGCGTATCTTTCAGCTGGCATGGCCTGCAAGCCAGCATTGGCCTTGGCTACAGTTTCAAAAGCCATGGAAGTTTGGATCAAACGCCCTGGATGATACTCTTAAAGGAGTTTCGGAAGGAGTTCTTCGGTGCTCTCCGATTCAGGAGTTGAAGATGGCTGCGGGTTTCTTGGGGGAGGCATCTATAGACACCATTCGCCTTTTGGCCCGAGTTATGCTGTCTTCAGTCACGGCTAAACGTGCCCTCTGGTTTCATCCTTGGGTAGCTGACGCTGCATCAAAACAGGCGTGGTGCCGGATTCCCTTTGAGGGTTCTTCCCTCTTTTGGAACAAATTGGATGCAGCCATAATTCGGGCCATGGGCGGGAAGTCTGGGTTCCTCCCTCAGGATAAATGCCCAGGCACTCAGAAGCGCTCTTTCCCAAGGAGGCAGAATGTAAATCGCTCTAGGGAGGCGCAGCTACAGACCGGGCAAGTCTTACGGGAGAGGTTGGAAGTCAAGACAATCTTCCTTCCAGAAAGGCCGAAAAGGCACTTCTTCTGGTGACCGGGAGGCCACCAAATTCTTTTGAGGTTGGGCCCGTCCAGGCATCTCCGGTAGGAGCCAGATTGCTCCAATTTCGGGATATCTGGACGGCCTTGATCCAGGATCCCTGGGTTTTAGACATCGTGTCCCAGGGGCACTCTGTGGTGTTCAACAACGTTCCCAAGCCCAGGTTCGTCGCTACATCTCCTCCTCCTTCATCAGAGAAAAATAAGGTCCTTCTTTCCTATCTATACACCTTATTGGCTCAGCGAGCTGTACTTCCAGTGCCTGAAGCAGAAAGAGGTCAGGGAGTCTATTCTCCCCTCTTCCTTGTCCAGAAGAAGAACGGCACTTGGCGACCTGTAATAGACCTCACGTAGCTCAACAGATCTATTCGTCGAGAAAAGTTCAAGATGGAGTCCCTGGTCACAATCCAGCAATCGGTCCTTCCAGGAGACTGGCTAGCATCCATAGATCTGAAAGATGCGTACTTTCATGTGCCAGTGGCAAGAGAGTATCAACAGTTTCTCCGATTCACCATCGGGCATGCTCACATGTCTCCTCTTCGGGCTTTCAACATCGCTTTGCGCGTTTTTCCAAGACCTTATTGGCAGTTGTAGCCCTTATCAGGATCAGGGGTATCAGATTACACCATTATTTGGACGACCTGCTTCTTCTGTCCCAGGACAGATCCCAGCTGCTGTTACATCTGGAGCAAGTGACTTCCACTCTCCAAGAGTTTGGGTGGATTTTGAACCTCAAAAAGAGCCATCTGGTGCCAACGCAGTCGCTTGTATTCCTAAGGGCATTGTTCAACACAATAAAATGCACCATCTCCCTGCCCGGAGAGAAAATTCCGGTGGTTTAAGGCAGGGTGGCTCTAGCCCTAGCTGCCTCCCGTCTCACTGCCCGTCAGTGTCTGAAGGTAGTGGGTCGCTTGTGGCTACATCCCCCATGGTAAAGTGGGCTTTGTGGAAGCTGAGACCCTTCCAGAGGGGTTTTATCCAACAATGGACGACAGAGGACATGTCTCAGGTTATTCACCTGACCCCATTCATGAAGGGTTGCCTTCCTTGGTGGCTACGCCGAGCAAATCTCAGAAATTGCCATTCGATTGCTCCAATCACCTGGATCACGATAACCTTCGATGCCAGCAGTACAGGTTGGGAAGCCCACTGTCTATCAGAAGTGGCACAAGGCAGGTGAAATTTCTCTGCTCACGGAGTAGTATCCAATATTCTGGAACTGCGAGCTGCCTTCAAAGCCCTTCAGGCTTTCCGCCATCTGACTCAGGGAACTTCTGTGTTACTCAGAATGGACAACACCACATCAGTGGCATATGTCAAAAGGCAGGGAGGTACTCGCAGCATGTCTCTTCTCCAGGAGACGGAACCGATCATGTCCTGGGCTCAACAATATCTGGCCAATCTCTCGGCAGTCTTTGTTCCAGGAGTACTGAACGTGGAAGCAGACTTTCTGTCCAGATACAAACTCGACAACAACGAGTGGTCTCTCCATCAGGAAGTGTTTGATTGGGTTCTGTCCCTTGGGATGTGTCCAGAAGTAGATCTGTTTGCGGCCCCCCACAACAAAAAACTCTGGAGATACTATGCGAGGTTCCGGGATCCTCAGGATTTCAGAGTAGATGCCCTGACGGACAGTTAGAATTTCCAAATTGCCTATGCTTTTCCGCCAGTACCAATAATTCTCCAATTCCTTCGGAGACTGAAAATGGAGAAGGTGTAAGTCCTATCAATAATTCCCTTCTGGCCGAACAGACCCTGGTTTCCCCTGTTGTCTCTCCTCAGATTCAGGGATCCAATCTCTCTACCCCTCAGGCCGGACCTTCTATCACAGGGTCCTACTCTGCATCCATGCCCTGCGCGTCTGCACCTCAAGGCTTGGTTCTTGAGAGGGGGAGGTTGGAGGCCCTCGGTTGCCCAGAAGAGGTGATTCCTACTCTCATGAATTCAAGAAGGGGTAGCACTAACAGGGTCTATGAGAAGATTTTGGCTAAGTTCATGAGTCAAGTTTGGTCCAGCAGACACACCTACCATCCAACAAATCCTGAGTTTCTTGCAGTCCGGGCTGGATCTCTCCTTATCAATCAGTTCTCTCCGGGTGCAAGTTTCGGCCATCTCAGCCTTCTTCGGAATTTCATGGGCAAAACATCAACTGGTCCAACAGTTTTTTAAGGGAGCAGTCAGGCTCAGGCCGCAGAGAAGATCGAGATTCCCAAAATGGGATCTCCCATCAGTCTTGGACTTCTTTTCTTCTGTGGATGTGGCCTCCATGTCAATCAAGGAGTTTACGCTGAAGACAGTGTTTTTGGTACCTATCACCTCCGCTAAGAGAGTTTCTGAAGTACACAATCTAGGTTGCAAAGAGCCTTTTCTGACCTTCTTCCAGGACAGAGTGGTCCTAATACCTATGCTAGGGTCAAACCCTAAGGTGTCCTCTGTCTTCCATGAAAATTCTGAAATAGTTCTTCCCACCTTCAGAACCAATGAGGGATCTCCAGTTCATCCGCTAGATGTGGGCAATACTCTGAAACAATACTTGGAGTCTACATCCTCCTTCTGTCAGTCGGAATTTCTTTTTGTCCTTCTCCATGGAAAAAAAAAGGGGAATGCGTGCCTCTTGTAGAGCGGTGGCTGCGTGGATTGTCCAGGCTATCCAGTGGGCATACAGAGCGAAGGGCTTGGCTCCTCCGGAGGCAGTTATGGCTCATTCTACTAGAAGCATTTCTACGTCATGGGCAGTCTCTAAACATGTAGCGCCCAATGTGATCTGCAGGGCAGCCTCCTGGTCGTCTATCAACACTTTTCTTTCCCATTATTGTGTTGAACCTGCTGCATTATCCTCTGTTAATTTTGGCGTTCAAGTTCTGTCAGTTGACAGTGCCAATTAAAATTTTCTTTGTTCAGCATTTTCCACCCGGAAGTGTATAGCGAGTTATTTTCCGAACGTATGCTGCCATGGAGTCTGTCAGGAAAACGGAAAATTGATATTGAATACTTACCATAATTTTCCTTTCCTGATGGACTCCATGGCAGCAGGAGTCCCCTCCCAATTACTGAGTAGGCTAGTTACAGAACATGGATGCTGAAAGGGAGCAAAGATTTATGGGAGTGGGGTCCTATGAGGTAGGAGAGGAGGCGGGGCCTACCCGAACGTCTGCTGCCATGGAGTCCATCAGGGAAGGACAATTACGGTAAGTATTCAATATCAATTTTCAGCTTTGCAAAATGTATAACAGAAACAAAGAAAAATGTATTTTTTCATAAAATGGTCATTCTATTTATATTTATATTTATAGCACAAAAAAATAAAAAAACAGTGGTGATTAAATACCACCAAAAGAAAGCTCTTTTTGTGTGAAAAAAGGACAAAAATTGTAAATGGGTACAGTGTTGCATAAGTGAGTAATTGTCATTCAAAATATGAGAGCACTAAAAGCACAAAATTGGCCTGGGTAGGAAGGGGGTATAAGTGCCCAGTAGGCAAGTGGTTAAAGTCAATATGAATTGTACAGCCTCCTTGGACCCCAATGTATTATTACAAAAAAATAAAATTTCTTTTTAAAACTTACACATTGATAAAGATATAAAAACTCTCAATTTACCGTATTTTCTGGCGTATAAGACGACCCCCTCCTTTTCAAGTTAAAACATAGGTTTTGGGCTATACTTACCGTATAAGACTACCCCCCTTCTGAAGCAAGGCGACACCATATACCATATATGCCGAGTATAAAAATCCCAAAGGTAATTAAGTAAGTGTAATCTATGAAAGCGCTGGCTGGCTGTGCCCTATTCATCTGCAATGTACCGTAAAGTACCATCAATGTATTCTCTTATAAATCTCCAAGGTATTGTAAGTAAGTATTACTGGTAGATGTATAATCTCTCAAGGCGCTGGCTGTGCGGAAATCCTATACCGGTATACCGTATGTACCGCAGCTTCGGCTACATACAGTATACCGCGCTGAGCCAATCACGGTGAGCGATGTATTCTATTATTGAATACAAAGCCTGCTCGGATTGGCGGAGTCAGAGAGATTAAGATCTGCCCGCCTCTCTGACTCCACCAATCTAAACAGGCTTTGCATTCAATAATAGAATACATCGCTCACCGTGATTGGCTCAGAGCGGTATACTGTGTGCTGCCGAAGCTGCGGTACATACGGTATACCGGTACAGGATTCCCGCATAGCCAGCGCCTTGAGAGATTATACATCTACCGGTAATACTTACTTACAATACCTTGGAGATTTATAAGAGAATACATTTAGAGTACTTACGGTACCTTGCCGATGAATAGGGCACAGACAGACATCGCTTTCATAGATTACACTTACTTAATTACCTTTGGGATTTTTATACTCGGCGTATAAGATGACCCCCCCATATTTTGGGGGGTTTTTTGAGGTTAAAAAGTCGTCCTATATGCCGGAAAATACGGTAGCTGATTCCTAGTGTTGCTACCCAGAGATCCAGGTATCTATTACCTACTTGTAGAATACACAGCAGTTAGGCAATACAGCCTGGCCTAGAGCCATCCCATTCTGTGATTGGGCAATAAAGAAGCAATAGCAACTAACAGTGCTATAATGATTGAATATATGTAAATTCTTTGAATGGATCCATAACCAGATTACACAAAATTATTATCACATAATTCAATTATATCAAACTTCTGTTATACTGACCAAATAGAAATGTGCTCAGAAGTTTGAAACATACAGTAGGGTCTATATAACAATGTTTTTACTCAAAAATCACTCAACTTTCACCTAAGATTTCACCCATTTTCTAATAGAACCTTGCTCACATTCTGCATATTTGTTGCAGTCAGAGACCCATAAAGCACCAAAATCATTGGACCAGAATGACATCCCATCTACAGCCAAAGTATTTCTCCAATGATAAGTTTTCTTTTTTTTATTTTCAGACAGTGAAATTTGCCATAAATGTCCCGATGAAGAGTGGCCGGACAAGAAAAAAATGACATGTATTCCCAAGACACACGAGTTTCTGTCATATGAAAATGATGAGCTGGTTTTAGTTTTATCATCAGTAGCCGTATTCCTTTGTGTTGTAACTTTAGCTGTGTTTCAATGTCTCATTTGTTATTGGGATACACCCATTGTGAAAGCCAATAACCGGACTGTGAGCTTCATCCTCCTGACCTCCATCTTACTGAGCTTCCTCTGTGTCTTCTTCTTCCTCGGACGTCCTGTGGATATAACCTGCATACTGAGACAAAGTTTATTTGGAATCTTCTTCTCCATCGCTGTCTCTTCTGTTCTGGCCAAGACTATCATGGTCTACATTGCCTTTAAAGCTTCCAAACCCGGCAGCGTATGGTCGAAGTGGGTGGGAGTTAAAGCAGCTAATTTTGTAGTTCTGACCTGTTCTTCTGTCCAAGTTCTGATCTGTGTTATTTGGTTGTCATTGTCCCCTCCCTACCAAGAGTATGACATGCACTCCTATCCTGGGAAGATCCTCATTCAGTGTAATGAAGGGTCAGTTATGGGGTTCTACTTCATGTTGGGTTATTTGGGGTTTCTGGCAGCTGTGAGTTTTGTTCTGGCTTTCATGGTGAGGACATTACCGGACAGTTTTAATGAAGCCAAGTACATCACCTTCAGCATGCTGGTGTTCTGCAGTGTCTGGATTGCCATGATCCCGGCCTATCTGAGCACCAGAGGGAAATACATGGTGGCTGTGGAGATATTCGCCATACTGACCTCCAGTGCTGGAATATTGGGTTTTATATTTTTTCCAAAAGTCTATGTTCTGATGGTTAAACCCTATCTCAACTCCAGACATCATGTTCTGCAGACAAGCAGTTAATATAAAATATATGTTAACAATTTTTAGTAAAATACAGTAAATTATGGTTGTTGGGTAAAACATGTAATTTGTCTTTAATGTGACAGAAATAACCATTTATAGAGAGCTGAGTGCACCTCACATCATTAAAATCACAATAATAAAATATAAATCAAGACCAATTAAGTGATAAAGGGCATAGAGATAGATAGTAAGGAAAATAAAGTGTCTGTATTTGCAGATGATATTATGCTCTATGTATCTAACCCAGGACAAACGCTGCTTACTATCCTAATGGAAAAAAAAAATTGAGATTTCAAATTTAAAGAATAATGTAAAAAAGTCTGAAATATTTTCCATCCCCATTCCCCGGGGGGGGGGGGTGGGGGTAGGGCTCTTAGACCTATGTAAAGAATGGAAACACAGATGCTTGAAATAGTTGGGTATAAAATTCTCCACCCAATAATTCCACAAAAATCTTTTAATTGATCCTCTTTAAACATCTACAGATGGGTAAAAATATGGGTGTCTTATCCTCTAAAACCACTGAATATCTTTTTGTGGACAAACCTATGGTGCGGGTCTTCCATCATCTCCCCAAGATTCATAAGGTAGAGTGTCTTTTGCAGGGGCGACCTATTGTAACTGGAATTGTCTCCTTATCGGAGCAAAAAATATGAAAGTTCCATCCAAAATCCCGTAAAATAACAGAATAGCAGCTACACTGATCATATACTGAACATATGGAATAACAAATTAATAAAAGTATGTAGCGCTTATCACAAATATAGGAAAAAAATTTAAAAAGTCCATAAAAAGTCCATAAAAATAACTTCCAGAGATCCTCGTGAAGAAGTGTGATCATACAACACTAAGTGGAAGGGTGCAGCAAATCCACCACCAGATAATAAGCCAAAATATGCTTACCAGATAGATGAGAAAAACAAGCTTCTGAACAATAGCTATGGCAAGCTGCAGCAATCAAAAGGTCTCCTTTCCAATCCACTTGTCAGACAGGATCTCATACAGATAATAGCACTAAGCCGGGCCGGAAAACACTCATAGAAAGAAAATAATACCCCTCATAGTGTAGTAAGTATACATCAAAAGTGTTTATTAGGATGATAAATTCAAACTCACATGATAAGGGGTACAAACGGGCATAAAACCGCCAATCAGCGTGGTTCTGATTCTAACCGACAAGATGGCCGTGGTCGTCCTCTACTGCGCATGTGCGCCCGGGCGTCAGCCAATGGGGGGCGCCCCTGAAGATGTAATTTGCGTATGACGAAACGCGTTGGGCCTCTCCCCATTGGCTGACGTCCTGACGCACATGCGCAGTAGAGGACGACCACGGCCATCTTGTCGGTTAGAATTGGAACCACGCTGATCGGCGGTTTTATGCCCGTTTGTACCCCTTATCATGTGAGTTTGAATTTATCATCCTAATAAACACTTTTGATGTATTCTTACTACACTATGAGGGGTATTATTTTCTTTCTATGAGTGGTTTCTGGCCCGGCTTAGTGCTATTATCTGTATGAGATCCTGTCTGACAAGTGGATTGGGAAGGAGACCTTTTGATTGCTGCAGCTTGCCATAGCTATTGTTCAGAAGCTTGTTTTTCTCATCTATCTGGTAAGCGTATTTTGGCTTATTATCTGGTGGTGGATTTGCTGCACCCTTCCACTTAGTGTTGTATGATCACACTTCTTCACGAGGATCTCTGGAAGTTCTTTTTATGGACTTTTTAAAAAAATTTCCTATATTTGTGATAAGCGCTACATACTTGTGTTAATAAACTCCTTATCGGAGCGTTTGGGAGAATGGGTATATCAACACCTTTGGTCCAAAGACTGCCTGGTTACATTAGGGACACCAGTACAGTTCTATCCCATATCACATTGGTTAAATGGGTGTCAACCTATGTATGGGCCACTTTGGATGTTAGGGCGCTCTATTCTTCAATCTCCCACAGCGCTGGACTGCAGGCAATTCAGTATCACCTTTGGCATTACAGCTCTTATCCTCTAGAATTACAGGAGTTTATTCTAATGAGTGTTGAGTTCTTATTAACTCATAATTATTTTTTTTTTATGGTGTATACTATGTCCATTGTTGTGGTGTATCGATGGGTGCCAGATTTTCACCATCAATGGTGAACCTTTACATGGACTGGTGGGAGGAATGTTTTTTGTTCTCCCCCAGCAATTGTTTTGCTAGACAGATTGTTTGGTCGCTACATTGACGACCTCCTGATGGTGTGGGATGGTGACACTGTAGAATTGCATGAATTCTGTGAGTATCTTAAAGACAACCAGCTAAATCTATATTTTTCAATTGAACAGAACAATTCTAGTATTAACTTGCTTGACATCACACTGCAGAGCGATTCTACCACAGGCAGCGTTTCAACATGTACTTACAGAAAATCATGCTCTGGCAATACAACATTGTGTGCAGATAGTTGTCATCCATCCCACACCATCAATGCCATCTCTTATGAGGAATTTATTTGAGCTAGACGTAATTGTTCAACAGACTGAGCCTTTAACCACTTCTGGACCGGAATATTTCCCCCCTTAATGACCAGGCCATATTTTGCAATTTGGCTCTGCGTTACTTTAACAGACAATTGCGCGGTCATGTGACGCTGTACCTAAATAAAATTGATGTCCTTTTTTTCCCCAGAAATAGAGCTTTCTTTTGGTGGTATTTGATCATCTGTTTTTTTTCTAATAGTCATGGCGGCAATCTGCATTTTTTTGCGGGACTGCGACAAATCGGACCCCTGATTGACATTTTTGACACTTTTGGGGGGACCAGTGACATTACTACAGTAATCAGTGCTAAAAATATGCACTGTTACTGTAATAATACCACTGGCAGGGAAGGGGTAACAGTGTGGGTGATCAAGGGGTTAAATGTGAGCCTAGGGGGGGCGTGGCTTGTGGAATGACCATAGAGACCTGTGATCCTATATAGAAGGATCACAGGGGCGCTGTGATCATTCCAGGGAGAAGAGCGGTCAGATGTGTTTACAACAGCTGACCTTTCTTCTCTCTCAGCTGGGAACGATCGTGGGTGTCAGGCGGCAACCTGACCACTGCATTGGCTCGCCCCCTAGCTGCAGGTGCGCAACCGATGTAGCCCTACATCGGTTTGCCTGGGAGAGCCACACTACCGCAGTATATATGCGGTAAGCGGTCGGCAACCGGTTAAACAGGAATATAGGGTTATTCATCATTGCCTATAAAAGAGAGGGTGTAGCATTCCCAATATACATTAAGGACTAGAAAGAGCTCTGATGAAGAATAGGGAGGAATTGCAAGCAGACAATAGAAGTAAACATCATACTATCAGAAACAATGTAAAAGGCCAACCCATTACATTTGTAACTACATTTTCTCAAGAATATTATCAAATAACTGAAATAAAAAAAAAAAAGGAATTTGCCTATATTATACACAGACAAAGGTTTAAATGAGATATCGCAAGCAGGCTAGCGCTTTTACAAGTCAAAGAGCACCCACATTAGGAAATGCTTTAACACCTAGTATTACCTGGCTGGCATACCCTGGGAACCATCATTGTAATATTAAGACTTGTAGGTACTGTCATTTGAGTGTGTCGGGCAAAAACTTTTATAGCCAGGGCTACGGGTGAGGAGTTCACCATACAACAATATGTAAACTGTGGCACAATTTTTGTAGTTTATCTGATTAATTGTATATCATGCAATTTACAGTATGTGGGCTGCACCACATGACCCATGAGAACCCGGATAGGGGGAACCCTACTGTGACACAAGTTATTTAAATGTTAAAAATACTTCCATAGCAACACGTCATTTTAGGGAAAGCCATCAGGGTGATCTTTCCTCATTTCATTTTAGAGGAATAGAACGGCTGTCTCACTCACCTAGAGGAGGCGCTAGGGAGAGAAGGTTACTGGGAAGAGAGGCATGGTGGGCTTTTAGACTCAATTCTAGATTGCCTCAGGGGTTAAACCTGAGATGGGAATCTAGATCTGCACCTACAATACATTGTCTCTCTCCAGCATCTCTCCTGGTCTCTTTATAACTTTTTAATCACTCTCACTAACTTTTTATTGTTTAATTTTTCTCTATGTATACTATTATTGTGTAGTTTATGAACATTAGTGGCACACACATGGAACTCCCTAGTATATACTATATTTGATTTTGCCTTTCGTCAATTGTCTACAACCAATTAGGAGAATTGATGGGTGGAGCCTGTGATATGTAGAGCCTCTATATATTTCAAAGTTTTGTGTCTAAATGTAGTTATGATTAAGGCCTTATAGGCTGAAACCCGTCAACTGATCTTATCAGCAGTTGTGTACTGTGGTTTTTGAATAAAGGTGAAGATTTTTAAGAGCTACTACTGGTGTGCGGATCATCTTTCTATGTATAAAATTGTCTCCCTTAGTGAAGGATGTGTATCAAGATAATTATATACCTCTTTTGAACAGAATTAAACAGAATTTGAATGGTTACCCTACCAGCAGGCTATCTTGGATGGGCGTTGGAGATTAACGTGATTAAAACATGGTGACTGTCCCGAGGGCTCTCTATGTATTCCAGACTGTTCTGATAAATTATTATTAACCACTTCCAGTCTGCCTGCTGCAGTTTTACGTCAGTATTTTGACTCTAAATACCGGTGTTATGGCAGCAGATAGCTTCCATAACCCCAGTATTTTCTTACTCAGCCGGCGGTCCTCTTTCACATAAAAGTGGTCCAAGTGGCGGATTTGCTGTAAGTTCACTTTTATGAGCGGAGGGAGGGGGGGCACCCCGGTCAATTTTTATCTTGTAAATAACAAGTGTCAGAAAAAGGCCTGGTCCTTAAGTGGTTAAATTATTAAATGTAAAAAAAAACTTTTTGCGCTATTCCTGTATACAAACCATCTATTACTCAACTCTATATAATATAGCAAGCAGCTAGCACCACTATGCATCCAACTATCTGTACAAAATGCAATAAATATATATAGTCACAATAAAGTGCATTCAAATTATAGTGCATAAATAAATATCTGAAAACAGTGTAAAAATTATTTATATATAGTAAATTTACATGGGTCCGTCTTTTCTTTATTTTTTCCTTTTTTTATAATAAAACGTTTATTGAATTTAAGAAAATAACATATAGTATGGATAAATTCACATAAAGAGCATAAGTAATACACTTCCGATAACAGTAGGCATATCAAAAACAATAAAGGTAAAGCTTCTTGAGATATAATCAAGAAAAGGGAGGGAAAGAGAACTGTAGGGAATGGTGATGGGAGAGTTGATGGCATACTATACAGTTATGCAAGACAATGGGTGTAAAAGTGTATTTACGCTTCATAAAAGGTATGGAGATTTCTGCAGTTAAGCGCTTTTATTGATCTAAGGAAAGAGGAGTAGAAGTACTGTTGACTAGAGTCTGCCCCACTCAACCCTGGTGTGGGGGGGGGAGACCCAACGTCAACATCTGTGGGTGCTAAGAAAAAAAAGGCAAGTATTATTCAGATTTGAAAGGACTGATCCCTGGAGTTAGTTAGGTGATATCATCCTTAGTCCTTAGTCCTGGACATGTATTGATCTGTAGTTCAGAAATGTATCCAGCATGCCCAAGTCTGGTAAAATTTGGTGGGGGTATCTCTAGTTATATGTATGTATAAGTTCCTCCATGTCTGCTATTTTGTTTATGTTGTGGAACCATTCGCATATGGAGGGAGCATGGCGGGAGCCCCAGTGAATAGGAATACATAGTTTGGCTGCATTGATCATGTGTAAGGCAAGGGTTTTGCGGTTTTCAGAAATTATGTAGGTGAAAGATGTAGCAGAAATTGTGCTGGGGTGTACTCCAATGAGAGAGTAGAGACTTGTGATGTAATTTTGTGGTGAAAATACACTCCCAGTCCTTTTCTGACAAGTCCATCTGTAGGTCGTTGTCCCATATGTGGCATGCCTTCCCCGTTTCCGGGAAGGTGTTTGTGAAGAACACGTCTTGTAACCTGGATATTACATGTCTTTGGGGAGTGAGTTGGGAGCACAGCGTTTCAAATGGTGTGAGTTAACTGGAAAGTGATCCGGAGCGGTCAGTAACTTTAGGAAGAGTCTTGTTTGTAGGTAAAGCCAAAACAGGAAAGATTTATCTTTTATGCGCGAGGAGATGGAGTTCAGGTCGCTGGGTATCCCATCTGAGAAGAAATGTTTAGCTAGGATTTTGTTATATGGCCAATTGTGCTGGATGTGAGGTATTGCTATTCCTGGAGGAAAGCTGGATTATTTGTGATGGGCGTTAGGGGCCCTGGATTAGAAGAGAGATCAAGTTTCGAGCAGACTGACCTGAAAGCGCTGATTGTAGGGCCAATTAAAGGATGAGCCTTAAGTAATGGTGGTAAGTGACCATAAAGGAGCCAAGGCGTGCAGCTAGATCAAGAGAGCTAAATGAGCCTTCAAGGGAGACTCAGTCTTTGAGTGTAGCGTGGAATGACCAGTCCATGATTCTGGTCAAGTGACACGCCCAATAGTAGTTTCGCAGGCCGGGTATGCCAATGCTACCTTTTTGTTGGGGCCTTGTCAGCTGATCAAAACTAATCCTTGGGCTTTTCCTATTCCATATAATTTGTAAGCACATAGACCGAAACTTCTTAAAGAACATCAGGGGAATTGCTATGGGGACCACCTGAAGGATGTATAAAATCCTTGAAAGGACATTCATTTTTTTTTTTGCCAAAAAACCTCCAGCAGCACTGAACGTCTGTTCGGAAAGCAAGCTGGAAGCAAGACAGGCCAGTAGCTCCATTGCATATTTAGCAAGTTCTGGCCAGTGGTCCATCCTCAAGACACAGTAAGACAGTGAATGCGCAGCTGGAAAGGTCTCCAAGTCTGCTCTTGTGCCTAGATAATCATACACCATATGATGGAGACGCTGGTGATGGTTGCTACAACCTAACTGTTTAAAGGCATCGGTCAGCCAGCTGCCTTCTGAATCACTTCTCCTTTGCTGAAGGATGCCTCCGGAACACGTCCACAGAATATTAACCTCCCAGTGTCTGGAAAGGCAGTGCACACATTTTTTTTCAAGGCCTCCTCAAGATGTTTCATCCTCTGCTCCCTCTGCAAAGGCAGGATGAGCTCTGCAACTTTACCCTTGTGAAGTGGATCAAGAAGGGTTGCCAACCAGTAATTATCCCTCTCCCTGATAGCACGGATCCTCAGGTCCTTTTCAGGCTTTGCAGAATCAGGGAGCCCATGCAATGTAAGTTGGAGGAGGCATGAGCTTCTGAGTCCTCTGCGTCACTAAAGATGACATTGTCAGAAGGAGCAACCTCTCCCCAACCACGTACAACTCCTGGGGTTTCTGGGGAATCAAAACCATCCCTTGAAGACTGCTGTATGCTATCCTCTTCCTCTACATCCATGCTGCCAAAATCCTCATCCTCCTCCTCCTCTTCCTCCTGTGTGTTTTGTGGCCCTGCAGGAATGATATCTGGATAAAGGGGGCCATGTGAGGAAAGGCCCCTGTTCTGCCTCAAGTGCCCTGTCCATGATTCCATGCAGCAAGTGCTCCAGCAGGTAGACTAGTGGGATAGTGTCACTGATGCATGCATCGTCCCGGCTCACCATCTAAGCGGCCTCCTCAAATGGTGACAGGACGATGCATGCATCCTTAATCAAAAGCCACTGGCGTGGCGAAAAAAAGCAAAGCTCCCCTGACCCTGTCCTTGTGCCATACTCACACAGGTACTGCTTGATGGCCCTCTGCTGCCTGTGCAGCCGCTGCAGCGTTGCCAACGTTGAGTTCCACCTGGTGGCCATGTCACAAATGAGGCGGTGGGTGGGCAGGTAGAATTCCCCTTGAATGTCAGATAAGTGAGCACTGGCAATGAAAGAATGGCGGAAGTGGCCACAGACTTTCCTGGCCTGCCTCAGGAGATCTTGGAAGCCCGGGTATCTGCTCAAGAAATGCTGCACCACTAGATTCAGAACATGTGCCAAGCATGGAACATGTGTCAAGTGTCCCTGTTGGAGGGTGGAGAGAAGGTCAGATAGTGTAATCTGTGACAAAGACTGTGTGCACCGAACAGTCTGTTGTTTGCCGGGCGCTCGGGTTCGGCACATTGCGGATCGGGTGAACAGATTATTGTGTGGGGCTGGGGAAGACCCAGCTGTCATGGTACACGTGGGTACCAATGACATAGGCAGAGGAAGATGGAGAGTCCTAAACGATTTCAGGGACTTAGGCACTAAGTTGAGGAGAAGGACCTCCAAGGTAGTATTTTCCGAAATACTACATGTACCTCGAGCCACACCAGAGAGGCAGCGGGAGATTAGGGAAGTTAACAAGTGGCTGAGGAGCTGGTGTAGTAAGGAGGGTTTCGGGTTCCTGGAGAACTGGGCTGACTTTTCAGTCGGCCACCGGCTCTTTGGTAAGGACGGATTGCACCTAAATGGGGTGGGTGCAGCCGTACTGGGTGAGAGGATGGCCAAAAAGTTAGAGGGGCTTTTAAACTAGGAAATGGGGGGGAGGGTACAGATGTAGAATTAGCCAGTGGAAAGCAAGTTTCAGAGGGCAGAAATGGGGGCATTAGCGGTAGGGTGTTCGGAGCTCCTATACCCAGGGTGGGTATGGGGAAAAATCAAGAGAGCAGCCTAAAAGCATCAAATAAGGATAAATGTAACCGGTCAAAATTAAGAGGTTTGTATACCAATGCCAGAAGCCGGGCCAACAAGATGGGAGAGCTGGAGCTACTGATGTTTGAGGAGGACTTGGATTTTGTGGGGATAGCTGAGACTTGGTTTGACGGCTCTCATGATTGGATGGCGACCATCCAGGGGTATTCCCTTTATCGCAGAGATAGAGAGGGTAAAAAAGGGGGAGGGTATGTCTGTATATTAGGAACAGTATACAGGTAAATATGAGGGATGATATTAATAATGGAGCTAAGGACGAGGCAGAATCCCTATGGGTAGAGCTTCAAAGAGAAGGCACGGTGGGGAAGGTAATATTGGGCGTATGCTATAGGCCCCCCAACCAGAGGGAGGAGGGGGAGGCGGACCTCATTTTACAGATAGGATTGGCAGCAAGGACGGGAAACGTCATTATAATGGGGGACTTTAATTATCCTGATATAGACTGGGCAGAAGGAACCGCACACTCAGCCAAGGCTAGGCAGTTCCTAAATATTTTGCAGGACAATTTCATGGGTCAGATGGTGAATGCACAGACGAGAAAAAATGCGGTACTTTACCTACTGATTACCAACAATACAGACCTGCTCACGGATATAGAAATACGGGAGAACTTTGGAAACAGTGACCATAGGTCAATAAGTTTCAGTATTAATTACAGTTATAGGAAGCAGAGGGGTAATATAAGGACGCTGAATTTCAAAAGAGCCAATTTCCCAAAACTGCACTCGCTGCTAGAAAATATCAATTGGGATAGAACCCTGGGAACAAAGAACACGGAGGAAAAATGGGAGTGCTTCAAGAGCATACTTAACAAGGGGATTGACCAGTGCATTCCAAAGGGAAATAAATTTAAAAGAACAAAATTAAACCCTGGGTGACTAAACTCCAACATAAAAATGCATATTAGTGCTAAAGAAAAGGCCTTCAAAAAATACAAGACTGAGGGGTCATTGGCAGCATTTAAGCATTACAAAGAGTGTAATAAGAAATGTAAAGGCGAAATCAGGGCGGCTAAAATAGAACACGAGAGACATATAGCGGAGGAGAGTAAAAAGAACCCCAAGAAGTTCTTTAAGTATATAAACAGTAAGAAAGCGAGGCCAGAACACATTGGCCTCATAAAAGATGACAAAGGAAATTTGGTCACTGAGGACAGAGAAAAGGCGGAAGTGTTAAATCATTTCTTCTCTTCAGTCTTCACAAAAGAATCGGGGGGCTACACTAACCCAGCTTGTAAGGCTGAACTAAACAACACACCTCAGGAAGTGCCGCCATGGCTAACAGAAGATAGACTTAGAACTAAACTAGAGAAACTTAACATAAATAAATCACCGGGACCGGATGGCTTGCACCCGAGGGATCTTAAAGAGCTCAGCCAGGTGATTGCCAGACCATTATTCTTGATCTTTAAGGATAGTTTACAGATGGGTATGGTGCCAGCTGATTGGAAAAAAGCCAACGTGGTACCAATATTTAAAAAGGGGCCGAGGTGTATCCCAGGGAACTATAGGCCGGTCAGCCTAACATCTGTAGTCTGCAAGATTTTGGAGGGGATATTAAGGGACCACATACAAGACTTTAGTAATGAAAACTGTATTATTAGTAGTAATCAGCATGGATTCATGAAAAATCGTTCTTGCCAAACCAATCTATTAACTTTCTACGATGAAGTGAGCTGCCACCTAGATAAAGGAAAGCCTGTGGATGTGGTGTATCTGGACTTTGCAAAGGCCTTTGACACCGTTCCCCATAAACGCTTACTGTACAAACTAAGGAAGGTAGGTATGGACCATAAGGTGAGTACCTGGATAGAGAACTGGCTCCAGGGGAGAGTACAGAGGGTGATGATTAATGGGGAGTATTCGGATTGGGCGGGTGTGGAAAGTGGGGTCCCCCAGGGTTCGGTCCTGGGACCAATCTTGTTTAATTTATTCATAAATGATCTAGAGGAGGGGATATCTAGTACAATCTCAGTATTTGCAGATGATACTAAACTAGGCATGCCAATATCTTCTATGCAGGATGTAGAAACCTTACAAGCGGACCTGAACAAAATAACGGGGTGGGCAACTACATGGCAGATGAGGTTTAATGTTGAAAAATGTAAAGTAATGCACTTGGGGGCCAAAAACCAGAAAGCAAGCTACTCACTAGGGGGGGAACCTCTGGGTGAGTCTATGATGGAAAAAGACTTGGGGGTACTGGTAGACAACAGGCTTGGCAGTGGCATGCAATGCCAAGCCGCTGCAAGTAAAGCCAACAGAATACTGGGATGTATAAAAAAGGGGATTCACTCCAGAAATAAAGAGATTATTCTTCCACTCTACAAGACTCTGGTCCGGCCACATCTGGAGTATGCTGTCCAGTTCTGGGCACCGGTCCTCAGGAAGGATGTGCTGGAACTGGAAAGAGTCCAGAGAAGGGCAACAAAAATAATTAGGGGAATGGAGGACATCAGCTATGAGGAAAGACTACAAGCCCTGAACTTATTCTCTCTGGAGAAGAGAAGATTGAGGGGGATATGATATCAATGTACAAATACTGTACTGGCGACCCTGGCATAAGGAACAAACTATTCAGAGTAAGGGAATACAATAAGACACGTGGCCACTCACTAAAACTAGAGGAAAGGCGGTTTAACCTTAAAATGCGTAAGCGGTTCTTCACTGTAAGAGCAGTAAGGATGTGGAATTCTCTTCCACAAGCAGTCGTATCAGCAGGGAGCATTGAAAGTTTCAAAAAACTGTTAGATGGACACCTTAGAGACCACAACATACAGGGGTATACAATGTACGGTTAAAAGCAAACACACACACATCATAGGTTGAACTGGATGGACTGTTGTCTTTTTTTAACCTCACTAACTATGTAACTATGTAACTATGTAAGGTTGTTGCCATTATCGCATACAACAATTCCTGGCTTAAGCTATCGTGGCGTCAACCATCTCTGAGCCTGCCCCTGCAGAGCTGACAGAAACTCTGCACTGGTGTGACTCCTATCCCCTAGACAGACCAACTGAAGCACAGCATGGCATCTTTTAGCCTGACTGCTTGCGTAGCCCCTTGAACTCTTAGGGAGCACTACTGCTACAGAGGACAATTGAGCAGAAGAGGTCATGGAGGAGGAGGAGGAGGTGGTGAACTAGCCAGATGTGGCAGAACCAGCACCAGCTTTTTGCAGGCGTAGTAGCAAAACCAGCTACAACACCGAACCCTGTCCTGCATCCTTCCCAGCTGCCAGCAGAGTTACCCAGTGCGCCGTGAAAGAAACGTAACGTCCCTGTCCATGCCTGCTGGACCAAGAGTCAGTAGTAATGTGCACCTTCCTACTATCCGCTATGTCCAATGAGGCCAAAACACTACCTTCCACATGACGGTAAAGAGCCAGAATGGCCTTACGCAAAAATAAATGCCTTTTTGTGACCTGCTACTGTGGTGCAGCACATTCCACAATGTTTTTGAGAGGACATGAGGTATAGGGTTAGAAATCCCAGATGAGGAGCAAGGTGCAGTATGCTTGTTTTGATCTTGTGGCTCTTTCAAGTGCTGTTGCCAATGGATGCATGGCAGGTCATCATATGTCTTGTCAAGCATGTGGTGCCCAAGTGGCTGGTGTTCTGGCCACGCTTGATCCGCTTCAGGCAGATGTTGCAAACAGCAACACTGTGGTCTACTGCACATGTGCTGAAAAAAGCCCACACTAATGAACTTTTGGTTTTGGTCTGCAGGGAGTTTGCAGCACCCTGCACATTGCACCTGTGGAGCTCTGTGCTGTGATGCAATAGGTTGGCTACTCCTATGGCGGCCCCTGGAGCACATTTGGCCTTGTTGCAGTTGTGCCTCCTCCTCCTCCCCTCACTTTCCTCCTCTGTTCTGTCAGGCACCCAAGTACAGTGACCTCATCATCCCCTCCCTCCTCGTCACTGGAGCAAACTTGGCAGCATGCTGCAGCTGTGGCAACATGACTGCTAGTTTCTCGTCCGCCATTATCACCCCCTTTCTCCCTAGGCTCATGTTATTCCCTTCATCAACATGGGAACCAAAACCACAGCTTTCACATTCCTGCCCATCCTCCAGCAGCATGTCACTGACACTATGATCGAATAGTTCAGGTGACTCCTCCGTGCATTATAGTGGGGCGACAGAAGGAGTAGCTGTGGAGAAGGAGCCTGTGGAACGGGCTGCTTTGGCAGCTGCGGTGGAGGGCAAACTAGTATGAGTGTGGGTGTCAGTGGATGAGGATGATGAGGACGGCTTATTTATCCACTCCACCAACTCTTCCACATGTTGTGGCTGAATAACACTTCCAGCATCGAAAAAAAAAGGATGGGCGTGAACCGCCTGCAGAGGACGCACTGTCTGTGACCACCACTTTTCACTGTGGGTACAGAGGCTGCGTACCCCCTTTTTATAGCCTGTGAGCATCTGCCTCTCCTTGTTAGCCTTTCGGACATGATGTGGAGTTTGGGGGGGGGGGGGTTTATTACTGGTTGATCAATATATAATCTATACATAATGCACTGATGATATGTAGTGATGAGCCGAACACCCTCCGGTTCGGTTCACACTAGAACACCGCGAACAGAGGAAAAGTTTGTTCGAACAAACAAACCCCATTGAAGTCTATGGGACTCGAACCTCGAAAATCAAACGGCCTAATTTTGAAGGCTTACATGCAAGTTATTGCCCCAAAAATGTGTATGGGGGTCTGGGTCCTGACCTGGGGAACATGTAGCAATGAAAAAAAAGTTTTTAAAAACAATCATTTTTAAAAGAGCATTGATTTACTGATTTTAATGAGGCTTAAAGTGAAACTATAAAGATAAAAAATTCCTTCAAATATCGTGCCTGGGGGGTCCCCTGAATGTGTCTGAAAAGTAGTGTATCTCTACGATGTATGTAGCCTGCTGCAGCTATACTGACATTTCTAAAGGAAAAAATGCCATATACAAATATACATACAAGTTTCAAATCGCATGTACTTGTCATACAGGTGAAGAAAAATTGGGCCTTGCTTGTTGATGGTGCCTGAACACCGTAACCCCTCGCAGTTACTCTTGCTTGGTGCAGGAATGGGACCTGCTGGTAAGAATTCCATGCAAATTTGAAATTGCTGGTGCTATACAAGTGCCAAAAATTGGGCCTTGGCCGTATGTGGTGCATGAACACCGTAACCAAGGCCTTGTAGTTACTCTTGCTTGGTGCAGGAATGGGACTTGCTGGTAAGAATGCCATGCAAATTTGACATTGCATGTGCTATACAGGTGCCAAAAATTGAGCCTTTGTTTAAGGTGGTGCCTGAACACCGTAACCAAGTCCTTGCAGTTACTCTTGCTTGGTGCAGGAATGGGACCTGCTGGTAAGAATTCCATGCACATTTGAAATCGCATGTGCTATACAAGTGCCAAAAATTGGGCCTTTGCCATATGTGGTGCCTGAACACCGTAACCAAGGCCTCGTAGTTACTCTTGCTTTGTGCAGGAATGGGACCTGCTGATAAGAATGCCATGCAAATTTGTAATCGCATGTGCTGTACAAGTGCCAAAAATTGGGCCTTTGTGGAAGGTGGTGCCTGAACTCCGCAACCAAGGCATCGCAGTTACCATTGCTTGGTGCAGGAATGGGACCTGCTGGTAAGAATGCCATGCAAATTTGAAATCGCATGTGCAATACAAGTGCCAAAAATTGGGCCTTTGCCATATGTAGTGCCTGAACACCGTAATCAAGGCCTCGTAGTTACTCTTGCTTGGTGCAGGAATGGGACCTGCTGGTAACAATGCCATGCAAATTTGAAATCGCATGTGCTATACAAGTGCCAAAAATTGGGCCTTTCTGGAAGGTGATGCCTGAACACCGTAACCAAGGCTTCGTAGTTACTCTTGCTTGGTGCAGGAATGGGACCTGCTGGTGAGAATTCCATGCAAATTTGAAATCGCATGTGCTATACAAGTGCCAAAAATTGGGCCTTTTGGTGTTAGTGGTGCCTGAACAAGGCAACCAAGGCCTTGCAGTTACTTTTGCTTGGTGCAGGAATGGGACCTGCTGGTAAGAATTCCATGCACATTTGAAATTGCATGTGCTACACAAGTGCCAAATTGGGCCTTTGTGGAATGTGGTGAATGAACACTGTATCCCGTCACAGTTAGCAGGGCACAGGGACAGGGCCTGCTGTTAAAAGTGACATACAACATTCAAATTGTATGCACCTGTCATACAAGTGCTGAAAAATTAAATAAACCAACAACATTGTTGGAAACTAGCAGAATCAAGGTAGAGGAATAGGATAGGCAGCATATGACGTCTTTAAAGGATGGCAGACCCCTAGCAAATTCAATCTGTTACATTAGCATTAGGGGCCTGATAGCTCTTGTTAATCCAGGACTGGTTCATTTTAATGAAAGTCAGCTGATCAACAGAGTCTGTGGACAGACGCACTCTTTTGTCCGTCACAAAACCTTCAGCGGCACTGAACGTCCGTTCGGAAAACAAGCTGGAAGCAAGACAGGCCAGTAGCTCCATTGCATATTAAGCAAGTTCTGTCCAGTGATCTATCCTCAAGACCCAGTAAGCCAGTGGATGGGCAGCTGGAAAGGTCTCCAAGTCTGCTCTTGCACCTAGATAATCATGCACCATATGATGGAGACGCTGGCGATGGTTGCTTAAACCTAAAACACGTCCGGAGAATGTTGACCTCCCAGTGTCTGGAAAGGCGGTACACAATTTTTTTTAAATGCCTCCTCAAGATGTTTCATCCTCTGCTCCCTCTGTGAAGGCAGGATGAGCTCTGCAACTTTACCCTTGTAACGTGTATTAAGAAGAGTTGCCAACCAGTAATTATCCCTCTCCTTGATAGCACGAATCCTTGGGTCCTTTCGCAGGCTTTGCAGAATCAGGAAGCCCATGCTACGTAAGTTGGAGGAGGCAGGGGCTTCTCAGTCCTCTGGGTCACTAAGGATGACATTGTCAGCAGGAGAAACCTCTACCCAACCACGTACAACTCCTGGGGTTTCTGGGGAATCAAAACCATCCCTTGAAGTCTGCTGTATCCTATCCTCTTCCTCTACATGCATTGCTGCCGAAATCCTCCTCCTCCTCCTCTTCCTCCTGTGTGTTTTGTGCCCCTGCCGGAATGATATCTGCATAAAGGGGGCCTTGTGAGGAAAGGAAGTCCTCCTCTTCCTGCAACTGTTCTGCCTCAAGTGCCCTGTCCATGATTCCATGCAGTGTGTGCTCCAGCAGGTAGACTAGCAGGATAGTGTCACTGATGCATGCATCGTCCCGGCTCACCATCCGAGTGGCCTCCTCAAATGGTGACAGGACGATGCATGCATCCTTAATCAAAAGCCACTGGCATGACGAAAAAAAGCCAAGCTCCCCTGAACCTGTTCTTGCGCCATGCTCACACAGGTACTCATTGATGGCCCTCTGCTGCGTGTGCAGCTGCTGCAGCATTGCCAACGTTGAGTTCCACCTGGTGGGCATGTCACAAATGAGGCGGTTGGCGGGCAGGTTGAATTCCCATTGAATGTCAGATAAGCGAGCACTGGCATTGAACGAATGGCGGAAATGGCCTCAGACTTTCCTGGCCTGCCTCAGGAGATCTTGAAAGCCCAGGTATCTGCTCAAGAAACACTGCACCACCAGATTCAGAACATGGAACATGTGTCAAGTGTCCCTGTCGGAGGGCAGAGAGAAGGTTGGTGCCATTATCGCATACAACCATTCCTGGTTCTAGCTGTCGTGGCATCAACCATCTCTGAGCCTGCCCTTGCAGAGCTGACAGAATCTCTGCACCGGTGTGACTCTTATCCCCTAGACAGACCAACTGAAGCACAGCATGGCATCTTTTAGCCTGACTACTTTCGTAGTCCCTTGAACGCTTAGGGAGCACTGCTACTGCAGAGGAGAATTGTGCAGAAGAGGACATGGAGGAAGAGGAGGAGGAAGTGGTGGTGGAGTAGCCAGATGTGTCAGAACCAGCACCAGCTTTTGGAGGCATGGTGGCAAACAAGTTGTAAGACCGAACCCTGTCCTGCATCCTTCCCAGCTGCCAGCAGAGTTACCCAGCGCGCCGTGAAAGAAATGTAACGTCCCTGTCCATGCCTGCTGAACCAAGAGTCAGCAGTAATGTGCACCTTCCTGCTGACCGCTTTGTCCAACGAGGCCAAAACACTACCTTCCACATGACGGTAGAGAGGCGGAATGGCCTTACGCGAAAATTAATGCCTTTTTGGGACCTGCTACTGTGGTGCAGCACATTCCAAAAATTTGCAAAAGTTAGCCGAGTCTACCAGCTGAAAAGGCAGCAACTGTAATGCTAGCAATTTGGCCAAGCTAGCATTAAGACGCTGAGCATGTGGATGGCTGGGGCAGGATTTCTTTCTACGGTTCAAATACTGGGGTAGTGAAATCTACCTGCTGCTCAAATCAAGTAGTGGTGTACTGCTAGCAGATTGGGTGCAACTCCCTGTGCCACTCATTGCTATACCATCATCCCTCTCAATGCTGGCATTTGAGAAGGCATGAGGTATAGTAGGGTTGGAGATCACAGATGAGGAGCAAGGTGATGTATGCTTGTTTTGATCTAGTGCCTCTTTCAGGTGCTGTTGCCAATGGACTGCATGGCAGGAAGTCATTTGCCTTGTCAAGTTTGTGGTACCCAAGCGGTTGGTGTTCTGGCACCACTTGATCTGCTTTAGACAGATGCTGCAAACAGCAGCGCTGCGGTCTACTGCACAGGTGCTGAAAAAAGCCCACACTAATGAACTTTTTGGAGTCCACGGGGATTTTGCAGCTCCCTGCACCTGTGGAGCTTTGTGCTGTGACACAATAGGTTGGCTATTGCTAGGCCGGCCCATGGAGCACATCCTACCTCGTTGGAGTTGTGCATCCTCCTCATCCTCCCCCTCCTCCTCCTCCTCTACCTCTATCCTGTCAGGCACCCAAGTACGGTATGTGACCTCATCATCCCCTCCCTCCTCGTCCCTAGAGTAAACTTGGCAATATTCTTCAGCTGTGGCAACATGACTGCTGGTCTCTTTTCCGTCATTGCCACCCCCTCTCTCTAGGCTTATGTTATTCCCTTCATCAACCTGAGAAACAACATCACAGCTTTCAAATTGCTGCACATCCTCCAGGAGCATGTCACCAACACTATGATCGAATAGTTCACGTGACTCCTCCGTGCATGATGATGGGGCAACTGAAGGAGTAGCTGTGGAGAAGGAGCCTGTGGAACGGGCCGCTTTGGCAGCTGCGGTGGAAGGAAAAATACTGGGAGTGTGGGTGTCAGAGGAAGAGGAGGATGAGGATGGTTTATTGATCCACTCCACCAACTCTTCCACATCTTGTGGATAAATAGCACGGGCAGCACCGGAAATAAAGGACAGACTTGCCCCGCCTGCAGAGGATGCACTATGTTGATTGTGACCATCACTTTTCACAATCGACACAGAGGCTGCTTTCGTGGCCTGTGAGCGTCGGCCTCTCCTTGTCAGCCTTTCGGACATTATGTTGATACAGATCAATATAGGGTATACGCAACTGACCAATAGATACTCAATTGCCGTATATGATGTAATTGATAGCCCTATAGATGAGCTGTGGTGGTT
Organism: Pelophylax lessonae; assembly: GCF_965119305.1. NCBI lineage: Eukaryota > Metazoa > Chordata > Amphibia > Anura > Ranidae > Pelophylax > Pelophylax lessonae. The sequence goes on along the minus strand of NC_138768.1, from coordinate 20,706,813 downwards.
ATAGATGTACACAACTGACCAATTATCAATACTCTCACTGATATCAGATGTAATGTATAATCCTATAGATGAATGATCTGTGATTCCCTATAGATAAATCCACAACTGAGCAAAGGTTACTGTGGCTGATATCTGTAGTGATCTCTATTCCCACAGGTATGTGACCCCTATAGATAAATCCACAACTGAGCAAAGGTTACTGTGGTTGATATCTGTAGTGATCTCTATTCACACAGCTATGTGACCCATATAGATAAATCCACAACTGAGCAAAGGTTACTGTGGCTGATATCTGTAGTGATCTCTATTCCCACAGCTATGTGACCCCTATAGATAAATCCACAACTGAGCAAAGGTTGCTGTGGCTTATATCTGCAGTGATCTCTATTCCCACAGCTATGTGACCCCTATAGAAAAAACCACAACTAAGTGCAAAGGTTACTGTGGCTGATATCTTTAGTGATCTCTATTCACACAGGTATGTGAACCCAATAGATAAATCCACAACTGAGCAAAGATTACTGTGGCTGATATCTGCAGTGATGTCTATTCCCACAGCTATGTGACCCCTATTAGGGATGATCGAACTTTTGAAAAGTTTGGTTCGGCCAGAACACCCGAACTTCCCGAAAGTTCTGCCCGGATTTCAGAACCCCATTGAAATCAATGGGACCCGAACTTCGGTAATCAAAAAACCCCATTTTGAAGCCCTAAAACCAAATAAATGCCCCTAAAAAGTGCATAGGGTTCTGGGTCATGCCCCAGAGACTATTAATCACACAAAAATTTTCATTTTTGATAGAGAGCCAATTATTGAAAAAAAAAAAAAATGTAGTGTCTGGGGGGTCTAAAAAGTGTACCTGTGAAGTTTCAGCTCTGTAGCATGTCCAGAACCAGAAAAAAAAATCATTTTTATTAGAATTAATATAGAACAGGGATATGCCTCCGCTATTTTCACACCTTGCCGGTTTAGTAGAAAGCTTTTTTTGGGCATTTTTTGGGGTCTTTGGAGGCAAGCAAAACATCTGAACTTGTGTATAGGGGTATATATACACACATACTTATATGTATTTTTACACTTACACATATATAGGTGTGAAATTAGCATAAATCTATGCTTGCGCTAATTAAAAACATGAATTTAAAACATGGAGTACAATACAAAATCGGAAACACGTTATAAGCCGAGGTACACACATGTCAAAACTGTGCAGGAACTATTGCATCAGAAAGCTTAAACAAGCTGACGTAGCGAAGCAATTGAAGCCTACAAAAGTCAAATGTAATATACAGGAGATTAACAAAATAGTGCATAGACATATGACAAAAATCTAATAGAAACATATGATCCTAGGATCAAACAAAATATCGAGCAATTAGTTCTAAAGAGTTCGGTTCTGTAAAACAGAAGGTAACAGATTGTCCTCAGGGTTTAAAGATCTATGTTCAAGCAAGCACCCCGAGCCACCAGGACTAGTAGGAGCAGAAACTAACCTAACTAAAGGTTGATGAGCCGTATAGCAGGGATGAAGAAGCAAGTCGAGGCAACAGTGCTAGGTGTAGAGGTACAGTATAAGATAGAGTAGGTAAGGTGAAGAAGAAGAGGGTCAGGTAGGTTGAGGAATATGGGGAGCCGCCTCATGGTAAACCGGGAAAAGATAGGGCATGTTGTGGAGAGGTCTGGAATTCAAGCCAAGGCTTCCAGCGTGAGAGGAATCTGGGGATGCCATGGCGCTCACCCTCTCCATTTCACAAATTTCCGAGACTTTCCTCAGCCAATCTGGGACAGAGGGAACGTTGGTGGATTTCCAATGCATGGGGATGAGGGATCTGGCTGCATTAATAAGGTGAATGAGCAGGGAGTTCCTGTAGTTGTGAAGTGGTGTTGAGCTGAGGTGCAATAGGCAAAGTTCAGGAGAGAGGGTAACTTCCTCATCGACAATGGACGAGCACAGCATCTGTATTTTCTGCCAGTAGTTGGAGATGGGCGGGCATGACCTCCAGATATGGATTGAAGTGCCCTTCTCGTAGCCACTTTTCCAACAGGTATCATCCGCAGCAGGGTACCATCTCTTAATTTTATCAGGTGTGGCGTACCACTGTGAGAGTAGTTTGTAAGCAGTTTCCTGCAGTTTTGTGCTTAATGAGCACTTGTGTGAAAGCGTACAAACCCGTTTCCATTGAGCCTCCGAGATGGCAGTGTTCAACAAGGAGCTCCATCTCTCTCTGAATCTGTCCTGACCAGTATCAGTGTGTTTCTGTAACAAAGCATAGGTCAGGGAGATAGTCTTCTCAACTCGATCCCCCAGGTGACAGCAGTTTTCAAAGTCACTTAAGGGTCTACTCACTAAGAGCTTCCTGTTGTGTGAGGTAAGGTAGCTACGAGCCTGGAAGTAGGACCAAAGGGGCATTCTCCGGTCAGAGGTGAGTTGCGTGAAGTCAGTCAATTGCTTAAAAACCCTTCCCAGAAAACAGTTACTGGCCAGTATAGGGTCCAGTGATTCCTTCAGGAAAGAAGGGTTATCCAGACCTGGTGCGAATTCTGGATTGTATGCCAGTGGAGTCAAGGGACCGGGAGATGAAGAAATGACGTAGCTGTGAGCAATGGTGTGAAATGTCTTTAGGGTGGGGCCTATAAGAGGGTGATTCATTAAAGCTTTAGGACAAGCTGCGGCCGGGATCCAGCGGGAATATACCAATGAACCCATGGAGAATGACTTTTCAACCTGTATCCAGGCTTTAGACCGGCCATGGCAATTCCAGTCAATAATTCTGGACAGGTGAACAGCCCAGTAGTAGTGTTTGAAATTGGGTAGGCCCATACCACCGAAGGATTTGGATTTGGTCATCGTGTCAAAATGTACCCGGGGTTGTCTGCGTTTCCAGATAAATTGAATCTGGAGCGAACGTAATTTCCTAAAAAAGGAGGAGGGGATGGCGATAGGGAGTGCTTGCAAAAGGTAAAGGAGCTTCGGCAGAGTTATCATTTTGAGGATAGCAGCTCGGCCGAACCAGGAGAAGAATCGGGGGAACCAACCTTGTAGTTCCTTTGTAATGGAAGCAAGGAGGGGAGGGTAGTTATGTTCGAATAAGGTGTCGGGATGTTGGGTGAGTCGCACACCCAGGTATTGTATGTTGGTCGGATTCCATTTAAATGTGCAGTTTTGTTGGATATCATTCGCCTGTGGTGCGGACAGAGTTAGATTCAGGGCTTCAGATTTGTGGTAGTTAATCAGCATATTGGACATGATAGTCATAAATCTCAAACATGGCTAGAGAAGGCCTCCGACACCGTCCAAGTGGAATCTGTGGATCAAACTGATTGATTTCAAAACATTATCGCGAACCTCACGGCCGGGCATGAAGCCCGCCTGCTCCGGGCCTATCAATTGTGGGAGTAAGGACCTGAGGCGGGTGGCAATGAGTTTGGCTAGTAACTTAAGATCTAGGTTTAAAAGGGAGATAGGTCTATAATTAGGGCATTCAGTGGCGTCTTTGTTGGGCTTCGGGATGACCGTGATGTGAGCTCGTGAAAAAGAGGGGGGGATGGAACAATCAGAGAGGAGAGAGTTCAGTGCTGTGAGAAGGGGCGGTGAAATATGATCAGTGAAAGTCTTGTAGTAATGGCCAGTAAAGCCATCCGGGCCTGGGCTTTTATTGGAATTGAGTGAATTAATCACGGTCAAAAGTTCCGCGAGCGTGAAGGGGTGTTCTAGGGACTCTGCGTCGTCTGAGTCAGACAACCTAGGGAGTTTGCTATTTTGGAGGAATTCCCTGATCAGGGACGGTCTGTCTCCGTGTAGTGCGGCTGGTTTGTGACGAGCTGGGATGTTGTAGAGATTGGAATAGAAATCCTGGAAATGCTGAACTATGAGGCGAGTATCTCTGTCTAATTTCCCTTGTTTGTTTTTTATAGCGGGGATGTTAGTGGCCAATTGGGCCTCTTTCAAAGACCTGGCCAGAAACCTACCCGCCTTATCGCCTTGTTCATAATAAATGTGTTTACGGTAGAAGAGCAAACGTCTGGCTTTGGCATCTAGTAGTTGTCTTAGGTCTTTCCTAGCAGAGATGAGAGCCTGGAGAGAGTCATTCGCCAGGGATTGTTTATGCATGGCCTCTAGCGCCGCAATACGTGTAAGGAGATCGTTCGTTTGTTTCTCCGTCTGTTTCTTGCGTCTGGCACCCCACATCATAAGCGCCCCCCTAATAGTGCATTTGTGAGCCTCCCAAACAGTCATAGGAGGCACTGAAGACTGCGCGTGAACCTAAAAAAAAAGGTCCAGTTCTTTAGAGATATGATCTCGAATTTGGGGGTCAGCCAGCAACGTGGGGTTCAGACGCCAATTGAAGACTTTGCTCGAGTCCCTAGGTCTGACGATGAGAGTCAAAGAAATAGGGGCATGATCCGATATGGTCTGGTTGCCTATATGGGACGCAGTCAATTCCGGTAGATCCCGCTGGGAAGCAAACAAGAAGTCGATGCGAGAATATTTGGAGTGTACTGGGGAATAATACGTATAGTCTTTGTCGTCGGCATGTAAGGCCCTCCAGGAGTCCACTAAGGCGAGCGAACCCAGCAAGGTCTTAAGTCTCTTCAGGGTCCTATATCTCATGCAGGAGTGACCATTGGAAGTGTCTAGGAGTGGGTTCAGGGGCACATTAAAATCCCCTCCCATAATAATGCATCCTTCCCTGAACCATTTCAGCTCCTCAATCACCTTCTGGCAGAAAGACACATGGGCTGAGTTGGGGAAGTAGACATTAGCAAGGGTCATTGGCTTGCCCGTTAGGGTGCCTTTCAGGAGTAGATAACGGCCTTCAGGGTGTGAGGTCAAATGCTGTGTCTTTATGTATCAAGATTGATACCCCCTTGGCCCTATTCACAGGAGAGGTCGCATGGAAGGCTCTAGGGAATTTTCTGGTAGTCAGGGGAGGTATGGACTTGGCCCGGAAATGTGTTTCCTGGAAGAAAACAAAGGCAGGTTTCACCCTGCCTAAAGCTCTGAGGATGGAAGATCTCTTCTCTGGGATATTAAGTCCCCTGCAGTTGAAAGAGAGAACCGTGGGATTCCTCCCATGTGCAGAGAACATGATGGAAATGTGTCAAGCTACGTGTAGTGCGGTAAAAATTGCAGATCACTCACCGTTCCAGGATAGGAGGAATCCAGGCCAACTACAGAAAATCGACAGAACACCCTCGTAGCTCCCAGCGGACCCTAACCAGACTTCCATGGGGGTACCCCGAGCCGGCTGTAATGGAAAGAAGTGGGGGGGAGGGGAAGGTAAAGAGGGAAGGGGAGCAGAAGCAGGTAGGTAGCAAGGCAAGAAGCCTGAGGCAATATTGGATGTGAAATATTAAACAGTCTAATGCACCATACAGTAGAAAAGTATATAACAGTAGGTAACAACGCCTAACAGAGAGGAACACTGTAGGCGATCAAAAACGTAGTCCGGTATAACCAACAGGTGGAAGGACTAATGCAATACGCATGGATTTCAGACTACTAATTTGTGAGGTGAGTGGGAGGAACAGTCAGCGAGATATTACTACAACTAAAAATAAAGAAATATCATCACGAACCAACCATAACCAAATATACGAAAAAAATGGTATCAAGCAGGGCTCGAACCAGGTTAAAGTGGTCTCCAAAAAAAAAAGGCAATGATACGGCAGATAAACAGAAGAGCAGGGATTTATGGCATCAGTGGAACTAGGTGCAGAGGGAAGAGAAGAATAAAAAAGTCATCCGAGGGACAAGAGGCAAAACTAGCAGAGCTAGTGAGCATGTAGAAAGAGCTGGGCCATAAAGGCGGCAGATGAGTGTCCCGCTGTCGTCAGAAGTGAGCCCTGAGTCCCGGCGTCTTGGGAGTTTTCAGTGTGGCATGGGAGCGTCTCGGTGTGCCATCAACATGTTTGTTCAGCTTCATTTTTTTTGCTGCTAGCTGGGGTGAGAACCGGAGCTGGAGAAGGAGGAGTAGTGCTGGGCGCATTTGGTAGTTTAAACTCCGCATACCAATCAGTGACCTCTGTAAAAGGAATCTGGAGGGCCTCACAGAAGACCGGTAGGTCCGGTGGGGTCCGCAAGAGGTAGGTCTTCCCATGAAAGGTTACGCTGAGAGCGAAAGGAAATTTCCACCTGTAGGAGTGTCCCTTGAGTCTCAGAGCCTCCAACAGGGGGCACAAGGCACGCCTGTTATTCAGTGTTATAGGAGATAGGTCTTGAAAGAGGAGAATAGGAATTCCATTAAACAGCACTTGCTCATTTTGGCGCGCTTTAGCAAGAATTTCTTCCTTGAGGGGAAAGTTTTGCAGGCAACATATAATGTCTCTAGGAGGCAGATTATCCGGGCCTTTGGGACGGAGGGCCCTATGTACCCTGACAAACTCGATCGGTGATTCATCGGGTCGCTCCAGTAAGCCATTCAAGATTTTGGTCAAAGCCAGTTTTGTGTCTTCAGGGGGTATAGATTCCGGGACGCCACGCACCCTAATATTATTGCGCCTACCCTGATTATCCAAATCCTCAATCTGCCTGTTAACATCAATCAGGTGTGCTGCATGTGCCTCAGCAGTGTGCTCTAGGCGTTTAATGGCGGAATGTCTGGCTCTTCCATCTCTCTCTGTCCTGTCCAGTTTATCAGAGAGGACCATGATGTTAGCAGTTAAGTCGGTGATCGCAGCAGCAAAGGATTTCTTAATGTCTGCTGCAATGACAGTCATGTCTGCATAAGTGAGGGGGAGGTCGGGAGAGCGCTCCTCTCTTACCGTGTCCTCCGAAGCAGAGAGCGATTCCTCACTGAAATCGGCCTCATGGTGAAGCTGCGCCATCTTGTCCACTAGGTTGAGGGATCTTGCCTTGCTTGAAGAGGCCGGTGTGGACCGGGCTTGTCTGCCTTGTGTTCCGTGGCGGAGAATTCTGCCCATCGCCGTGTATAAGGAGACCGGGAAGCTTAGTAGGGCTGTAGGTTCACGGAGCTCTCTCAGTGTGCTGCCATCCGCCGCGCTGTCCAAGCCACGCCCCCCTAATTAAAAAACTTAACACTAATATAGCTTCTCTCCCATCACACCTATATATGTGTAAGTGTAAAAATACATATAAGTATGTGTGTATATATACCCCTATACACAAGTTCAGATGTTTTGCCTGCCTCCAAAGTCCCCAAAAAATGCCCAAAAAAAAAACGCCTGCTGAAAACACACACCTGGACGTTTTTGTAGCTGGCTTTTTTTTTGGGCATTTTTTGGGGTCTTTGGAGGCAGGCAAAACATCTGAACTTGTGTATATGGGTATATATACACACATACTTATATGTATTTTTACACCTACATATATATAGGTGTGAAAGTAGCAGAAATCTATGCTTGCGCTAATTAAAAAACTTAACACTAATATAGCTTCTCTCCCATCACACCTATAGTGTAAGTGTAAAAATACATATAAGTATGTGTGTATATATACCCCTATACACAAGTTCAGATGTTTTGCCTGCCTCCAAAGACCCCAAAAAAATGCCTGCAACAACACACCTGGGCGTTTTTTTTTTTTGGCGCAAGCGTTTTTTTGGGCATTTTTTGGGCGTCTTTGGAAGCAGGCAAAACATCTGAACTTGTGTATAGGGTATATACACACATACTTATATGCATTTTTACACTTACACATATATAGGTGTGATGGGAGAGAAGCTATATTAGTGTTAAGTTTTTTAATTAGCGCAAGCATAGATTTCTGCTACTTTCACACCTATATATATATGTAGGTGTAAAAATACATATAAGTATATGTGTATATATACCCCTATACACAAGTTCAGATGTTTTGCCTGCCTCCAAAGACCCCAAAAAATGCCCAAAAAAAAGCCAGCTACAAAAACGCCCAGGTGTGTGTTTTCAGCAGGCGTTTTTTTGGGCATTTTTTTGGGGTCTTTGGAGGCAGGCAAAACATCTGAACTTGTGTATAGGGGTATATATACACACATACTTATATGTATTTTTACACTTACACATATATAGGTGTGATGGGCGAGAAGCTATATTAGTGTTAAGTTTTTAATTAGCGCAAGCATAGATTTCTGCTACTATCACACCTATATTTATGTAGGGGTATATATACATATAAGTATGTGTGTATATATACCCTACACACAAGTTCAGATGTCATGCCTGACTCCAAACTTGTCCTCAAAAAAGCCCTGTAAACGCCTGCAGCCAAAAAGCAGGCTGGCCGGCGAGAAGCCATATTCCTGTTCTGAAAGTAACCTAAGAGAAACAATCTTTTCTCTATAGCGGTCACCCTGACATGGAAGGGTTTTGTCACCCTTCCATAGCAGTCAGAGTCAGTTAACCCTACACTACACTACAGTCCCCTTACACTTAACACTTTCCCTACAGAAATGTAATTTTTGCATCTAAATAAAGTGTAAAAAAGCACCCTAACTACACTAGATATCCCTTTCCTGACACTAATAATTGCTAAATGAAACTTTGAAGCAGAAGTAACAGAACTGCTTCCATTCTCTTCCATGTCCCTGTATTACAATGCTAGGATTTTGGCGGAGCTATGTTATATACTGGGGGGCGTAGTCACTAATGATTGGCCTGTGGACCCCCTAGTCACTCCAATCACATTCCTAGCATTCTCCTGCCCCCTCAATTGGCTTTTACTAATGGTTCTGGTCCAATCATGGGCTTTTAAAGCCCATTTCCTGTACCATTGCATTTTGGTCGGTTCTGGTTGCCGAATTTCGAATTTCTTGGGCAAAAAGTTCGGAATTCGGCCGAATTTCGAACAGTCAATGTTCGATCATTCCTCCTAACCCCTATAGATAAATCCACAACTGAGCAAAGGTTACTGTGGCTGATATCTGCAGTGATCTCTATTCCTACAGCTATGTGACCCCTATAGAAAAAAAAAAAAAAAACACAACTGAGCGCAAAGGTTACTGTGGCTTATATCTGCAGTGATGTCTATTCCCATATAAAGATTTTAGAATGTTGCAGAAACTGACCGATGAACAGTACTAGTACTGGTATCTGATGTAAAGAAATCAATCTATCCCTACCTCACACAGGAACCTCGCCCTCCCTACACTGCTACAAATGTCTCTCTGCACTGTCTGATTCCAAAAAAACAACTACTCTCTCACTGCTTGAATCGTGTGCCTGACCCTGTCTGATCGCCGCACAATGACACTACACGCTGCGGCTGCACGACGCCCTTGATGTAGTGTGGGGCGTGTACTTGGCCCCTGAGCCATGATTGGATAAAGGCAGCCTGCCTTTAGTCCAATCATGGCAGAGATCATTTTATTGGCCAAAGCATGAGGTCAGGGTGCATTCTTTGCCCAATCACATAATGCGCTGCATGCACGGCGCGTATGCAGTTTATTATGGGAAACTCAAATTTCCCGTGAAGAAACACATTTGTTTGTCATTCAACGAATGACCGATGTTCGAGTCAAACGTCGCCTCGACTCTAACTCGAAGGTCATCCCTACTGATATGTACAGAACTGACCAATAGATACTGAATGGCCTGATATGTAATCAAGTATCCTATATATCTATATAGATATCAATTTATGGTCTATACTGAAACGACCAATAGATACTGAATGGCCTAATATATACTCAAGTGGCCTATATATATATTAGATATAAAGGCTGCTCGCACAGCAGCGACGTGTAGTGTGACTGTCCAGGCAAGATAGTAAGTGGTTGAGGCAGGGAGATGAACATGATTGAGGAAGGGAGAGGAAAGTGATTTGCAGTTTATCAGACAGTGCAGTGTAGTCTAGCAGTCAGTTAGGCAGGGAGAAGATTGTGATTGAGGCAGGGAGAGGAAAGTAATTTGCAGTGTATCAGTTTATTTAGCATACACTTGTCCTGCCCTCTTGTCTGCTTTTCCTGTGCCTTACAGTGAAGGTAATCGTCCTGTGATCGCTGTTTCCTAAATGATCGCTTTCTCCCACATCCACTTTCAGCTCTGAATTATTACTAATTAGTAGGTCAGGCAGAGCCGTGTTTCCAGCCGAGGTGACCACCAACTGACACATAAAAGTGTCCCACAAGAAGTATTGAACCTTAGAGGAGTGGGTCATTGTCAAATACATTGGCTATCAGATTGCATATGGACCCAATATTGTAACACTGTTTTTTTGTTAACTAGAAAAATAATTATATAAATAATTAAAAAATTAAATTATTTATTTTTATTTTATTATTTTTTGTTTGCTTATTTTGACTTTTAAATAAACAGATAATTCTCTTTGGTGACAATATTATCAAAATTAAGACATTCCCCCCCAATAACTAAATAATTAAATGCCTCAGTATTGTGTCATAACTAATAAAAGTGATTGGTGAATGGATAGACCCATAGCTGGAATGTGAAAATGGATCTGGAGCCTAACTGGTTAATAGGTTAATAATAATTATATAAGTTTGATCAGAAATCTAATTTTCTGTAAACTTTATTTTTTAAAATCACACAGGGATGTCTTCTGTCTGTCAATCTGTATAATCAGATCAAAGAAAAGAATTGTATGAGCAGCTGGCAGACTGCGCTCCCCCTCCCTCCATCCTCCCCCTCCCTCCATCCTCACCATTCTATCAGTACACAGTAATTGTTGTGTCCATACACCGAGGACGGTGTCACCTGGATACATAATTACAGAGGTGTCACCTTCATAGAAAGATCAAAGCTCCTCTCCCGCCCTCCCTGCCGGGACTCTCCTGGGGCCCCTCCCAGCTAAGTGATGATTATTGATTACAATGAATGGCATGGGGATTTTTTTCATAGCAGAATACAATGATTTTATTATAACTTTATCCGTACCTTCCCGGGGGACACTGACACTGAACAGACTCCCAGCACAGCGAGGAGCACATGAGACACAGAGAGACAAGAAAATCCATTCCAATGCAGAAACCTTCTACACAAGTTATGTCTGATCAAATCATTCATTATCAGTGGCGGCTGGTGCTTAAAATTTTTGGGGGGGCGCAAACAGAAAAATGTAATAGGCATTGCTTTGCGGCAAAAAACCCTGTAAAAAATTGCGTGACTTTGAGGTCACAAAAGTGTGAAAGGGGCCTTCAGTAATTAAGGTATAGCGTGCCCCCTTTCAATGCAGAGAGACCAGTGTGCCACCTTCAATGCAGAGATCATCGTGCCCCCTTTCAATGCGCAGTGACCAGCGTGCCCCCTTTCAATGCAGAGATGCCCGCGTGCCCCCTTTCAATGCAGAGATACCAGCGTGCCCCCTTTCAATGCAGAGTGACCAGCGTGCCCCCTTTCAATGCACAGAGACCAGTGTGGTTCTCTCTGCAGGTTCCGCTATAACCTTAGACTTGTGATCTCCCCCAGAAGGGTGCACACAGGGGGGCAGGTACACTTCATAGGACAGATACTGATGATGGGTATTATAGACAGGACAGGTGCTCTACATAGAAGGACAGATACTGGTTGGGATGAGTGGCAGATGGGATGAGTGGCAGAAGGCATGGGTGGCAGATGGGATGAGTGGCAGATGGGATGAGTGGCAGATGGCATGGGTGGCAGATGGCATGGGTGGCAGATAGCATGCGTGGCAGATGGGATGGGTGGCAGATAGCGTGGGTGGCAGATGGGATGAGTGGCAGATGGGATGGGTGGCAGATGGGATGGGTGGCAGATGGGATGAGTGGCAGATGGGATGAGTGGCAGATGGGATGAGTGGCAGATGGGATGGGTGGCAGATGGGATGGGTGGCAGATAGCATGGGTGGCAGATAGCATGGGTGGCAGATGGGATGGGTGGCAGATGGGATGGGTGGCAGATGGGATGGGTGGCAGATAGCATGGGTGGCAGATGGGATGGGTGGCAGATGGGATGGGTGGCAGATAGCATGGGTGGCAGATAGCATGGGTGGCAGATGGGATGGGTGGCAGATGGGATGGGTGGCAGATGGGATGGGTGGCAGATAGCATGGGTGGCAGATGGGATGGGTGGCAGATGGGATGGGTGGCAGATAGCATGGGTGGCAGATGGGATGGGTGGCAGATGGGATGAGTGGCAGATGGGATGGGTGGCAGATGGGATGAGTGGCAGATGGGATGGGTGGCAGATAGCATGGGTGGCAGATGGGATGAGTGGCAGATGGGATGGGTGGCAGATGGGATGGGTGGCAGATGGGATGGGTGGCAGATGGCATGGGTGGCAGATGGGATGAGTGGCAGATGGCATGGGTGGCAGATGGGATGGGTGGCAGATAGGATGGGTGGCAGATGGGATGGGTGGCAGATAGCATGGGTGGCAGATGGGATGAGTGGCAGATGGGATGGGTGACAGATGGGATGGGTGGCAGATGGGATGAGTGGCAGATGGGATGAGTGGCAGATGGGATGGGTGGCAGATAGCATGGGTGGCAGATGGGATGAGTGGCAGATGGGATGAGTGGCAGATGGGATGGGTGGCAGATAGCATGGGTGGCAGATGGGATGAGTGGCAGATGGGATGGGTGGCAGATGGGATGGGTGGCAGATGGGATGGGTGGCAGATGGGATGGGTGGCAGATGGGATGGGTGGCAGATAGCATGGGTGGCAGATGGGATGGGTGGCAGATAGCATGGGTGGCAGATGGGATGGGTGGCAGATGGGATGGGTGGCAGATAGCATGGGTGGCAGATGGGATGGGTGGCAGATGGGATGGGTGGCAGATGGGATGGGTGGCAGATAGCATGGGTGGCAGATGGGATGAGTGGCAGATGGGATGAGTGGCAGATGGGATGGGTGGCAGATGGGATGGGTGGCAGATAGCATGGGTGGCAGATGGGATGGGTGGCAGATGGGATGGGTGGCAGATAGCATGGGTGGCAGATGGGATGGGTGGCAGATGGGATGAGTGGCAGATGGGATGGGTGGCAGATGGGATGAGTGGCAGATGGGATGGGTGGCAGATAGCATGGGTGGCAGATGGGATGAGTGGCAGATGGGATGGGTGGCAGATGGGATGGGTGGCAGATGGGATGGGTGGCAGATGGCATGGGTGGCAGATGGGATGAGTGGCAGATGGCATGGGTGGCAGATGGGATGGGTGGCAGATAGGATGGGTGGCAGATGGGATGGGTGGCAGATAGCATGGGTGGCAGATGGGATGAGTGGCAGATGGGATGGGTGACAGATGGGATGGGTGGCAGATGGGATGAGTGGCAGATGGGATGAGTGGCAGATGGGATGGGTGGCAGATAGCATGGGTGGCAGATGGGATGAGTGGCAGATGGGATGAGTGGCAGATGGGATGGGTGGCAGATAGCATGGGTGGCAGATGGGATGAGTGGCAGATGGGATGGGTGGCAGATGGGATGGGTGGCAGATGGGATGGGTGGCAGATGGGATGGGTGGCAGATGGGATGGGTGGCAGATAGCATGGGTGGCAGATGGGATGGGTGGCAGATAGCATGGGTGGCAGATGGGATGGGTGGCAGATGGGATGGGTGGCAGATAGCATGGGTGGCAGATGGGATGGGTGGCAGATGGGATGGGTGGCAGATGGGATGGGTGGCAGATAGCATGGGTGGCAGATGGGATGAGTGGCAGATGGGATGAGTGGCAGATGGGATGGGTGGCAGATGGGATGGAATAGGATGAATGGCAGCAGGGATGAGCACTGCTCTCTCCTGGCTGCCTCTATGAAAGCACATCCTGCCTGAACGGTAAGCAGCTTCTTCTCTCATCACTCCACATGTGCTTCTTGCAAAACACACAGAGTGAGACCTCCCCCGAGAGCTGCACTGTCGCTGCCTGTGTGTTTCCTCTCACTCTGCAATCTATCTCCATTGTCTGCACACACACACAGGCACACAGACAGGACAGAGAGGACCACACTGAGTCTGTCTGAGGCACTTACCTGTCACTGCTGCTGCCTGGCATGCTGCTGCTCTCGGGAGTCGGCCAGTCGGGACTCTCTGGAGAGTGGAGTGGAGACAAGACGTCCTCTTCTCTTCTTCCTCCGATGCGTGCCATCCCGGAGTCCGCTCTGACCATCTGACGGCGGGAAGGTGACGCACCGCCCCCAGCAATGATGTCCTGAATCATGATTGGTCCAGGCTGGAGTCTGGACCAATCATGATCCAAGACATCACAAAAGGGGGTGGTGTAGCGCAATGCTCTGCGCTACAGTTACGCCCCAGAAGGCCGCCAATCGGCGCCTCTGCGGGTGGAAAACCCCACCCCCCCATAGGCACCAATGAGGCAGGGTGGTGTAGCGCAATGCTCTGCGCTACAGTTACGCCCCAGAAGGCCGTCAATCGGCGCCTCTGCGGGTGGAAAACCCCACCCCCCATAGGCACCAATGAGGCGGGCGCCCCTTGTGGGTAAAATTTTTTTTTTTTTTTTTTTTAATTTTTTTTTTCTTTTTCTTTTTTTGGGGGGGGGGGGGGCGGCGCCCCTGCGCCCCCTATGGGCCGGCCGCCACTGTTCATTATGATAGATGGATAGACAGACAGACAGACAGATAGACAGACAGATAGACAGACAGACAGACAGACAGACAGACAGACAGACAGACAGACAGACAGATAGACAGATAGACAGATAGACAGATAGACAGATAGACAGATAGACAGATAGACAGATAGACAGATAGATAGATAGACAGATAGATAGATAGATAGATAGATAGATAGATAGATAGATAGATAGATAGATAGATAGATAGATAGATAGATAGATAGATAGATAGATAGATAGATAGATAGATAGATAGATAGATAGATAGATAGATAGATAGATAGATAGATAGATAGATAGATAGATAGATAGATACAAGAATTTGATCAAATATATTCTTTGTAAAAAAAAAAAAGTAACATACAATGAGGAGAATTCATCAAAACTGGAGCAGCCAGAATCTGGTGCAGTTGTTTATGGCAACCAATAAGCTTCTATCTTGTATCTTCAAAGCTTAAATAAACAAGCTGAAGATAGATGCTGATTGGTTGCCATTCAAAGCTGCTCCAGATTCTGTCTGATCCAGTTTTTATAAATTCCCCCCCAATGTATCAATGGTAATAGATAATACAATACACTTACAATAATAATAATATATAATAATAATATAATAATATACAATAGATAATACAATACCCAGCCCAAACTCAGCTGAAATTTGCTGAATTTGATGTATATATTTTTTTTTATCTATTTAAATTATTTATCAAATGTTTTAATGCTCCTCTTCCTCAAAAATAAATAAATAAAAAACTACCATAAAGTGCACCAACTTTCCATACATAAATAAATATAGATATTACAATTTGTATATATATTCTACTCAAACAACATCATATCCACTTCCTGACCAGCAGTGTACCAGTACAATGCTGGACTTTGGATGATTATACCGGATCACCCCGCAGGGCCGTGGATAAGGGGGGGGGGGGGGTTTGGGGTGTTCAAACCCCCCTCCCAGAGCATCCTGCCAAAACTGAAAAGCGTCTCTACCCTGCTGACTCCCGCCGCGCCAGCGCCGCTACAACAGGCAGCACAGCAGTCGGTATGGTAAGCGGAGTGGATGCAGCAGGTCGGGACCGGTGTAAAATGAAAAGCGTCTCTGCCCTTCTGCCTCTCACGGTGCCAGCGCTGCTACAACAGGCAGCACAGCAGTCAGTATGGTGAGCGGAGTGGATGCAGCAGGTCAGGACCAATGTAAGGCACACTGGCACAGGCACTCACGTCACTCTGTTACAGCCAGGCTGTGCTGGGTTTCCGGCTAACAGATCATAAGCACAGTAAGAGCGGGAGCGCCTGTAGTCCCACCCACCGTGACCGACTGTCTCTACACTTTGTAATTCCCGCCTTGGACTTGTCTTCGGAGGAGCATGGAGTGGAGAACACGCAAGGTAGCAGTGCTGCTGCTGAGAAGCTGAGCCTCCCTCTTTCCCTTTCAGCTTGCTGCCTGAGAGACTGGCATCACATACCACTTACCACTGCTGTGCTGCCATAGGGGTAAGTGAGACTGTGGCAACTGGCAATGTTTTTCATTAAACACTGGGATAGTGGGTTACCATTTTCCACTGCTAGTTTGGTACTGACAGTCCAGCCTGGCTCTGTCAGCCATGTTGTGGTGCTGACTGCAGAGCTAGAGGGCTAAGGTTTAGTAGGCACAACATGGCTGCCAGAGCCAGGCTGGACTGTTTGCTAGCCTCAGTGCCCTGGCCCTTTTTTGATTGTGTTATAAAGGCATTAATAAGCCTCGGTTCACAGTAGGATGTGATGCAGAAAACCTGCAACGTGTGTTCTGCACAAGGCTGCCTTTAACGCAGGGCAAAAGGGATAGCTGCCCTGGACTCAGCCCCAGTCCTTGTTGTGGGGCGCAAAGCAGCTGCCCTTTGAGCCTGCACTACCTGTAAAAAAGATGACAGCCAAATGCTAATGGGGCAGAGTTGGACTTGAGCTGTCGGGCAGGCCTGGGAAGATGCATGCCTGGCTCTCTCTAACCTCATCTTAAATCTCCCGGCTTGGTGCTCCATCATCTCTCCCAAGTCCCAAGCAACCACTGCCTGACATGTCCTCCTTATCCACCTAACAAACGATCACTCCGCCCCCTAACAACCAGAGCTGTGATCAGTGAGGAGGAGAGGGAGGGACCGCTCCTCCCTCTTCTGTACAGCCCATGCTGAAAGTCTGGGACCTGTCCTCATTGTCCCTGTCACACAGTAAGTAAATGACGTGTGGTGTTGGGGCACTGACAGCACCTTTTATGGTGATCAGGAAGGACCATTGTGAGTGTTCAGCAGACAATATACAGAAATAGGAGATCAGACAGTACATGGAGCAGTTGTACATGGAGCAGTACATCTCCTGTACTATGTCTGCAGTCTCTGACCATCTCCTGTACTATTTCTGCAGTCTCTGACCATATCCTGTACCATGTCTGCAGTCTCTGACCATCTCCTGTAGTATGTCTGCAGTCTCTGACCGTCTCCTATGCTATGTCTGCAGTGTCTGACCATCTCCTGTACCATGTCTGCAGTCTCTGACCATATCCTGTACCATGTCTGCAGTCTCTGACCATCTCCTTTAGTATGTCTGCAGTCTCTGACCATCTCCTATGCTATGTCTGCAGTCTCTGGCCATTTCCTGTAGTATGTCTGCAGTCTCTGACCATCTCCTGCAGTACATTTGCAGTCCTGGACCCTCTCTTTCAGTATGTCTGCAGTCCCTGACCATCTCCTGTAGTATGCCTGCAGTCTCTGACCATCTCCTGTAGTACGTCTGCAGTCTCTGACCATCTCCTGTAGTACATCTGCAGTCTCTGACCATCTCCTGTAGTATCTCTGCAGTCTCTGAACCTCTCTTCCAGTATGTCTGCAGTCTCTGACCATCTCCTGTTGTACGCCTGCAGTCTCTGACTATCTCCTGTTGTAGTACGTCTGCAGTCTCTGACCAACTCCTGTAGTATGTCTGCAGTCTCTGACCATCCCCTGTACTATGTCTGCAGTCTCTGTCCATCTCCTATAGTATGCCTGCAGTCTCTGACCATCTCCTGCAGTACGTCTGCAATCCCTGACTCTCTCTTCCAGTATGTCTGAAGTCCCTGACCCTCTCCTGTTGTATGCCTGCACTCTCTGACCATCTCCTGTAGTATGTCTGCAGTCTCTGACCATCTCCTGTAGTACATCTGCAGTCTCTGACCATCTCCTGTACTATGCCTGCAGTCTCTGACCAACTCCTGTACTATGTCTGCAGTCTCTGACCATCTCCTGTAGTTTGTCTGCAGTCTCTGACTATCTCCTGCAGTACCTCTGCAGTCTCTGACCATCTCCTGAAGTACCTCTGCAGTCTCTGACCCTCTCTTGAAGTATGTCTGCAGTCTCTGATCATCTCCTGTAGTACGCCTGCAGTCTCTGACTATCTCCTGTTGTAGTACATCTGCAGTCTCTGACCATCTCCTGTAGTACATCTGCAGTCTCTGACCATCTCCTGTACTATGTCTGCAGTCTCTGTCCATCTCCTTTAGTATGCCTGCAGTCTCTGATCATCTCCTGTACTATGTATGCAGTCTCTGACCATCTCCTGTACTATGTCTGCAGTCTCTGACCATCTTCTGTAGTATGTGTTCATTCTCTTATTATCTCCTGTAGTATGCCTTCATTCTCTGACCATCTCCTGTAGTATGTCTGCAGTCTCTGACCATCTCCTGTAGTACGTCTGCAGTCTCTGACCATCTCCTGTAGTACATCTGCAGTCTCTGACCATCTCCTGTAGTATCTCTGCAGTCTCTGACCCTCTCTTCCAGTATGTCTGCAGTCTCTGACCATCTCCTGTTGTACGCCTGCAGTCTCTTACTATCTCCTGTTGTAGTACGTCTGCAGTCTCTGACCAACTCCTGTAGTATGTCTGCAGTCTCTGACCATCTCCTGTACTATGTCTGCAGTCTCTGTCCATCTCCTATAGTATGCCTGCAGTCTCTGACCATCTCCTGCAGTACGTCTGCAATCCCTGACTCTCTATTCCAGTATGTCTAAAGTCCCTGACCCTCTCCTGTTGTATGCCTGCACTCTCTGACCATCTCCTGTAGTACGTCTGCAGTCTCTGACCATCTCCTGTAGTACATCTGCAGTCTCTGACCATCTCCTGTACTATGCCTGCAGTCTCTGACCAACTCCTGTACTATGTCTGCAGTCTCTGACCAACTCCTGTACTATGTCTGCAGTCTCTGACCATCTCCTGTAGTTTGTCTGCAGTCTCTGACTATCTCCTGCAGTACCTCTGCAGTCTCTGACCCTCTCTTCCAGTATGTCTGCAGTCTCTGATCATCTCCTGTAGTACGCCTGCAGTCTCTGACTATCTCCTGTTGTAGTACATCTGCAGTCTCTGACCATCTCCTGTAGTACATCTGCAGTCTCTGACCATCTCCTGTACTATGTCTGCATTCTCTGTCCATCTCCTTTAGTATGCCTGCAGTCTCTGACCATCTCCTGTACTATGTCTGCAGTCTCTGACCATCTTCTGTAGTATGTGTTCATTCTCTTATTATCTCCTGTAGTATGCCTTCATTCTCTGACCATCTCCTGTAGTATGTCTGCAGTCTTTTGACCATCTCCTGTAGTATGTCTTCTGTAACAGATCCCCAATACTTGGACCAAGTATTTCTGTCTTAGGTCTCCAGAATCTCAATTGATGCAGTGTCCTGGCCCCTCAATTCCCCCCAAACATCAGCCTAAGCTCGATGAAGGTAAAACAAAAGACACTTTATTCAACAACTCACTTCCAATATATACAGTCTCATGTGTTTGATTTCATTATCATATGCAAATGCAATTGCATACAGAACATAGTCAACATACCTTGGTCATCTGGAAAGAGACAATAGGTGAATGAGACTGCATCATTATAATTAACTCAACAAGCAACAAGCCCCCAAAACAAAGCCGAATACGCATTCCTAGAAGTGTAAACACAAAACCGCCTCTAAACAGATGCAAGCAGAAGACGTAGGCTCGCAGACTGCCGTCTTCGTTTTCAAAACACCTTATCGATAGTGTCAGTACACATCCCCACAGGAGATAATAGCTGAGTTTGACGTCGTTAGCATCTCTTTACTCTCTCTTTGTGTGGAAAAGTCCTCTGCTGTAACAGGCAGGTTTAGGCCTGTAACATTGATCTTAGTCTCAGAGTCTGTATCTTGGGGTGACATGGATTTGAGTCCAAAGTAACACTACTCCCTTGGCCCTCCAACATATACCCCCACACAGAGGTGCACTCCCCTACAAGCCAGGGCCCATAGTCCGTGGGCAGGAGTCTGGACTCCACACACCTCCAGTAGCCCAAGGGGAACGTCCCAGCAAATAGGCATTCGTCACATCTTCATTCTCTGACCATCTCCTGTAGTATGTCTGCAGTGTCTGACCATGTCCTGTAGTATGTCTGCAGTCTCTGACCATGTCCTGTAGTATGTCTGCAGTATTTGACCATCTCCTGTAGTATGTCTGGCACTAAATCAGTGTTTTACAACCTTTTTTCAGTCAAGACACCCTTAAAAATTATGGACAGTCTTGAGGCACCCCATTCTAAAATGTAAAAGCTATTCTAATTGTTTTACATAATGTAGCAACATCCACACGTAGGACACCTAACATTAGAGGTATTTTATTCTTCCAAAGCAAATACACTTTTGCAAACTGGTACTGACTAGTATTCCAGTGTTTCTCTTCTCTCTCAGTTTTTCTCCATCACTCAGCTGCTAATGTGACCCGAATGCTGATGGAGAGGGGCAGGGGAGGGCCAAACAAGGATACTATGCAGGCAACTGACATCCTCCTTATCAACTCATGATGCCATTGGTCATTAGGACGCTGGCAGCTAGAAGGTTGTAAGGTTGCACAGTGAAAACCTGTGTAACTAAAAGGAAAGCTTTATCCATACGCTGCCCCCCCCCCCCCTTTTCACCACTTGGTACCTGATGCTGAACCCCCCCCCCCCAGGACAAAAATTATCTACGGTCCTGTCACCCTGTACCATTTTTTGGAGCTGGCAGTTGGCTCTCTTGTAAAAGCAATCCGAGGGGCTAATTGGCCACTGGATTGCTTTTACAAGTAGCGGGATGGAACGTCCCCCCCAACCACCTTCTGCAGCTTGCTTGGGCTCTCCCATCCCACTAGGATCGGCTTTGATCGACTCTCCGCTATGGTAACCCGGAAGTGATAACCTGACCTTCTGGTTTACCTGGATGTTAATATCAACATTTAAAAAAAAAAATGAAAGCATTTAAAAACATTTATCTTGGTGTTTTGAATGTTTTAGGGACAGAAAAGTGATTTGGGGACTTAGCCCCGGTTCACACTTATGCGATGCGGGAAGGCTGCGAATTCGCAGCCCGTTCCCGCATCGCAAACGCACCCCCGGCAGTTCACACTGCCATATGCGATACGCTGGGGGTGTCAATGTAATCTTAACGACACCCCCAATTTGATCGCATATCGCAGTGCGATCTTGCAGTTCGCACAGGATCGGATCGCACAAGTGTGAACCGCTGTGCGATCCGATCCTGATGCGGCTTCAAAAAAGGGTCCTGTGCGTGTTTGCTGCGGGTGCAGTGCGAATTTAGCCATACAAAGTGTATGGCTAAACTCGCACCGCACAGCCGATCGCATGTAATGAAGGAGCAGTGCGCTCCGACATTACATGCGAACGCTGCAGCCGCATGAATGTGAACCGGCTCTTATATCCAGATTTCTCCATAAAGAGTACCTGTCACATGCCTATTACTGTCACAAGGATGTTTACATTACATGAGACAGCAATAAAAGTGATAAATAAATAAATAGCAACAATGTAAAAATAAATAATACAAGAAATGAATAATTAAAAAAAAAATGAGCCCCCCCCCCCACTTGTGCACAAATGTGCGCACTGTCTGTCCTGCATGCACACAAACAGCGTTTGGCCCATACATGTGAGGTATCACCACAAAAGTCAGATAATGGGCAGTAATTCTAGCACTAGACCTCCTCTGTAAATCTAAAATAGTGACCTGTAAAGGCTTTAATAGTTGCATATGGATAGTATAATTTAGGTTGTTTGGGATTAGCGATAAACTAAATGCACCTGGGTTAGGTTCAAAGTAGGTTTGGGGAACCCCACTGGGAACAATGGGAGTTGAAACATAGAAATCAGTAATGGCCGTTTCTAGGGTAATAGGCAAATGATTGTTCAGGGATTTAGATCCATGTCAATAGCAATGAACAATGCTTGCTGAACTGTTGAAAGAAAAATAAAATGTTGGCCGCTGACACAATCTGCTCCCCATGAATGGAAGGGTTGGTGTATTTTACCTTTTAGGGTCATTCATCGTGATTGGCATGGATTTAAATCCCTGGACAGCTTGACTGACAATGGATATATTTGTTTGTTACAATGGATTTATGAGTGATACTTATTCATGTGTGGGGGCAAATTTTACAGAGACCCCTCATATTTTATTATAAGCCCCTAACTGACCCCCACCTCCACTAGGCCTCACCTTAACATTGGGACAAGGTACTTTGCCAGAGGGGTCTCCAAGGCATATATAGTTGAGGAGGGGGGCATACAGTTCCTTCTTTCCACAGCAGCAAAGCTAAGCATCACAGCCATGGCGGGTGTACAACCCCAGCCGCTGCCACTACAGATAAAGGGGGTAGTTGTTGAGAGGTGGTAAAACCATCTGTAATGGAACCACGACCCACACTGTGTTTGTGGGCTTCCATCAGAATACTGCTTCCTCCAGTCTGAACATAGATATCAGGTATTCTATCCGCCCCCCATATAAAACAAGATGGAACTTAGCTTGTATAGACCTGGAACTTTCTATTGAACAAATTCACACCAAATATACACCTCACAGGAGGACATACTACTCCTGATCAAATTACCCCACCAGGTCAGGTGCCTGATTATATGTTCCTATGCAGATGAAATTGTGTGCAGAAATAGAATTACCTGAACTAATTATCTAGCCATCTGGACAGAAACAATAGTTGAGTAAATTAACAATTAGCAATGGGACAGACAGGCTTAGCAGAAAACACATCACACCTTAAAACACAGACAATAGCAGGAGACCAGCAGCACCAGACTGTCCATCTCTGACATTGAAGAACATGGAACCAATGTAATTAGCTCTTTCAATGAACATGTTCAGAATCAAACAGGCCAGGAATAGTCTTCATATTTTTCTTGAGATATATGGTTAATAAATATTACTGTCCCATTTGAAGTAATTCATTTTTATAAATGTGAGTAGTCTACACTGTCATGAGCTAGGCGAGTGTGCTTATCGGTCACGATCCCCCCTGCTGCGCTGAATGTCCTTTCGGACAGGACACTGGACGGGGGGGGGTAACGGGAGTCACTTTGGGTGCAGGGTGACCAAGGAAATAGTGAACACTGAGAATATGGTTGGATTACTTCAAATGGGACAGTGATATTCATTAACAATGTCTCTCAAGAAGTATGAAGATTTTATCCCCTGCACACTGGTCTATGACCAGGAAGTATAACTCCTAATATGGGCATTCCAGTAAGTTCAGTGTAAGGGACTGACTGTCTATCGCTTAACGATGTTGCTTTTGTCTCGATAAGTAAATTGTGATAATCTTGTCTGAGGCGGCTTTCCATTCACCTATTGTTAAGTGTGCTAATGAACCCACCTGTTGTCTGCTAAGGGATGTGTTGACACTCCGAGTAATGTGGATTGGGGGCTCGTTATGTAACCATTGTGTGATGTTGGGGGCTGGATTTGGGTCATTATCCTGTGATGACTGTAGTACTCTCAGGTGTATATAAAAAGCCTGTATGCCTTTCAATAAACAGTCTGATTCCTGCTTGACCCTCAATACAGAGCCTCATCTCGTACTTGGGGGGGGGGGGATTATTTGTATGGATTTCTTGTTCGGCTGAGTGAAGTGTCCGGTAGCTGCCTTTGAGACTGAAATGTCCTAAACGACTGTAACCCCTTTCATACCCGGGGTGTCGTTACAATTGGTGGCAAGCGGCGGGGTAATTCCCTCACCCCAGAAGGACAGCTACAAGAGGACACAGGCCAATGGAAGCATAGTATGAACGGCTAAAGCGCTCTACCCTCAAGGACTTACTGGAGAACCGGGGCCGACCGGCCAACAACCGTAAGGAGAGGGACATTATCGCAGAACTAGTCGAAATGGATAGAGCTGAAAGACCCAACATAATAGAAATCAAATTTGTATTAAGATTTTCAACAAATTAACTTGTATAATAATAGCTATTACAATGCATTAAACAGATTAAGTAGAGTAACAGATATAACGATATGGAAAATAAACCAAACAAGTGGCGTGGAGCATTGATCCAGCAAGTGTCACTTAATGAGACATAACACCATACAATAATGCATTGCAATCAACGTTGTTTTAGAGGGGAGAGGGGGAGGAGGAGAAATAGGGAGTGGGAAGGAAAGAGTACCAACACAAGAGTCTGAGACCAACATTCTCATTGACAGTGATCCAAGCATATACGGTTAGGGAGGAATAGGGTCACGAGACACCTGAGCTGCGGTCTGGGTTCCCTGAGTTATGTAGCAATAGATAGATAAGGCCAGGCTTGAGGTAATCCACTGGTTGGGAAGTATGAAGAAGATGTACTGAGAGACTCAGTTTGGCGGGTTAGGGTGTTCCAGGCTGGACTGACATAGTTTTGCAAGATTTCTGATGTATGAGATGGTTGTGTGCCCACCTATTGCCAGGAGCTGCAGTATAAGTACAAGTTGTAGAAGGAATTACTGTCGAGTCTTTCCAGAAAATCAGGATAGGTGATGGCTCAAAGGCCAGTTGACCTTTGGCAAGAGGTGGGAGTTCACTGGTCACACATTAAGGGTTCATGTTTGTCAATGGGCTTAAAAATGCATTCCATTTGCAATTAAACTTGGTAAGTTTGGGAGAGTTGGTAGTTTTCATTTCAAGGGCTTCCCTAGCAGATAGTTGTTGGAGGTCCACGATCACTTCCGCCAGAGTAGGGGGGGGGCAGTTTGTATTCATTTAGCTAGGATAGTCCTCCTGGCTACCATGTAGCAGGTTAGTAGTGAAGACTTATGGGACTTGATGAGGAGGCATTGACTCTTAGTTATCTTGTTGAGAAGCATGTCCAAGTTTCAGAACCAAAGTGGGTAAGCATCGCCAAGGGGAGCCAGGCCCGTGACGGCAGTGACATAGGATTCAACTGATGATCAAAAGGTGTAGATTTGGGGGCATGACCAGAGTCTATGGGCAAGAGTAGTTTTGGGAGTTGAGCAAAGTGGGCAACAGGTCGAGTGTAGATGTGGGTTATTCCGGGAGTATGGTACATAGCTACGGCGCATTATTTTGAATTGTTGTTCCCTCCAAAATTTGTTGGTTATGGCTTTGTGAGTGGCCAGGTAGCCTAATAGTATTAGTTGTTGAGTTAGGGGTTAGGGAAGTCCTTGTCCCAAAGAGTAGAATTAAATGCTGATTTGCTGATTGAGGGGGAAGACAGCAGCATTTTGTAAATATCCGAGATTCTGTGTAGTTCCTGCTCTATGAGATGCGCCCCAAAAATTGGAAAGGTGTATCTCACACGTACCGACACAGACTATCCCGCAATTTAATTGTTTATACCCAAAGGTTTTGATTAAATAGCGGAATAGAAAATATGATCAAAAAAAGTGTATGTATCTCACACGTACAAAACCACACTAGGCCCCAATTACTATTGTTTGTACCCCTAAAAGGCTGGATGAGGAGTAGGAGGAGTTTGGAACAGGCAGCACCCTCAAATCTTCAGAAGTATGAGATGAACCCCAAAAACTTGGAAAGGTGGATCTCACACGTACCAACACAGACTATCCCGCAATTTTACTGTTCCCCAAAGGTTTTTATTGAATAGCGGAATAGAAAATATGATCAAAAAAAGTGTATGTATCTCACACGTACAAATCCACACTAGGCCCCAATTACCATTGTTTGTACCCCTAAAAGGCTGTAGGAGGAGTTCGGAACAGGCAGCACCCTCAAATCTTCAGAAGTATGAGATGAACCCCAAAAACCCCAAATATCATTCAGCTCTGCTGCAGGCCACAATTTAATTTTTTTTAACCCAAGGCTGTATATTGAATAGTGGAATAGAAAAAAGTGTATGATTTTTGAAACCACTGAATAACAGCACATGTGAACTGAACACAGCAGTGTATGATCAGTCAGCACAGCACAGCTGAAGGAAAAACGCTGCACACAGTGACTGATAGAAAAATACTTTTCTCCCTCCTCCTCAGTGGGCAAAAAAAATTGTGTTCACTGCACCCCACACACAGCAAAATCGATGTGGACCACTGACACCTGCCTATCTCCAGCCTCTCCCTAAATGGATTGATAAGATCGTAGATCGGTCACTGAAAACCCCTCCCACACAGCAAAATCGATCGTAGAAAACTGACCCTAAAAATCAGCAGCCTCTCTCCCTAAAAGGATTGATAAGATCGGTCACTGCAAACCCCACCCAGCAATATCGATTGTAGAACACACTGTCTGACCCTAAAAATCAGCAGCCTCTCCCTAAAAGGATTGATAAGATCGGTCACTGCAAAATCGATTGTAGAAAACTGACCCTAAAAATCAGCAGCCTCTCCCTAAAAGGATTGATAAGATCGGTCACTGCAAAATAGATTGTAGAACACTGACCCTAAAAATCAGCAGCCTCTCCCTAAAATGTCCTACAACTCGCCCTGCCTAACACACTCCGACCTGTCCCTCAATTCTATCCGGACACAAATGTTTTTTTTTTGCCTGTCTGTCCCTAATCAGCAGCCAGCACGTATGATGTGTGCTCTGTCCCTGAACTAACACAGCAGAATGACGCAGCGGCGCTGCCTCGGACTTATAAATACTTGGTCACATGCTTCAGATGGCCAATAACAGCTACTAATACATTTGTAGGCATGGCTGGGATGGCTTAAGGCACACCAGTTAAACGCTTGTTGATTGGCTGTTGAAAGCCCGCCATGAAAAGCGCGCCAATGCATGCAAAACCCGGAAATAAAACGACTGAACACGGATTTTTACCCGAACATACAGTAAAGTTTTCGGGTCCGTGTTCGGGTAACAAAAAACCAATTATTCAGTACGAACACGAATAATACAGTCCGTGTTCGCTCAACCCTACTCCTAACGGATTACCTGTATCCTACCTGAAGATGGATCCCAGGAGATGGATGTCTCTACCATTCGGGTATTGAGTTTCCTCCAATAAGCCCCAGCTGTTGCGGGGTATGGAGCAGGGGTGAAGATTCTTCTGATGTGCACCTTTGCCAAAAGCCCAGCTGCTGCGGGTGGCCTGCCCCCCTTAAAGAATTGTGAAGTTCGGAGTGTGCTGTATGCCCATCCATCCCTGGTGACTAGCGGTTCATTGGTGGTCAGTGAGTACCCCTTGCTTATCACATCTGTTTACTCCATGGCAGCTTAATTTGTTTATTTGCAGCCATCTTGTGTGTTCTCTTACCTTTTTTCCTGATGTTCCCTGGTGGCTAGGGCTCCGGGGCTGGTCGGAGCTCACTTCCTGACCGGCCGCCGGTTTGCAGGCTACTGCGCATGTGCGAGAGCCTAGGAACGAGGCTTGGTTCTCGCGCATGCGCAGTGCGGTGCGGCGCATGCACAGTAAGGTTTTTTTGGCGCCACTTGATGAGGTCAGCGGGCACCATATTTAAAAGCCCTCAGATGTCAGCAGAGTGTGTAGAACACACCCTCTGCTGCTGGAAGTCAATGTTTTGCTGGCTCTGCTTGTTTTGTCGGTGTTTCTACCTGCTGCATCCGCTGCTTCTCTGCCTTTACCCATACAGGTCTTCCTGGTGAGTACTTGGCCCCAGGTTTTTGGGAGTTTGTTCCCCCTCTCCTCTTTCTTCCTCTCTGATCCCATTGTCCAGCTCATCCCAGCAGGTCAGCGCCAGAATGGAAGCCTCCTCGCCCTCCGGTGGTCAGCCCGCCCTTAACAGGTATGCAGGGCTTGGGGGTTGGGGTGTGTAGAGAGGGGGGGATTAGGGCATTATTTATGTCCCTGGCTCCCTGTTTGTCTTGCTTTGTTCCTTTGTTTTACAGCCCTCCTAGGTCGGAACGGCATTCCTCACGCAAGAGTGAGCATCGCTCAAGTCCTCACCACCGGCACTCCTCGAGATCTGCTCGGAGGTCACAGTCAGGCTCCCATCATCGTGGGGGATCATCTGCCTCAGCGGGCCCCTCGGGACGCCCAGACAAAGTGTGTTGTTGGGGTTGTGGTGCACGTGTCCCTGAAAGCAAGTCAATGTGTGACAAATGCTTCTCTCAAGCTGTGGGCGAGAGGGACAATGCAGACCAATGACTGGAGGCCCTAGTCAAGAGGGTTGTCAAGGATTCCCTGGCAGTCTTGGGAGTAGGTCGGGCGCAGAGCCCAGAGCCCAGAGCCCAGAAGTGACTCCTCCTAGCCCTCCCCTTGGAAGACAGCCTAGGGAAGATCTTGAAACTTCCCAACCTAGTCATCTGTCACCTGTGAACTTTCCTGTCAGATAGTGATTCAGAGGTTGATTCTTTAAGCAGCTCTGCAAAGAGCGACTCAACTTCCCCTTTCTGGGTGAACTAGGGGATATTATTACCGAAGAGTGGAATAAAGTGGAAAGGAAGAACTCCCGGTTGTATCCTTTCAAGGAAGAAGATGTAAAACATCTAGAATCTCCTCCCTTGGTGGATGCCGCTGTCATGAGGCTGGTCAAACATGTGACCCTTCCACTAGAATATACAGCCTCCTTTAAATATCCTCTAGATAGGAGTTTGGATTCTGATCTTAAAATAATCTACCTGACCGCAGGAATGGCCTGCAAGCCGGCACTAACCTTGGCGGCAATGTCCAAAGCGATGGAGTTATGGTCTGACTCAGTGGACGAGTCCTTTCGGAGTGTTTCTGAGGAGGCTGCCAGAAGTTCCCCGATTCAGGAACTTAAGATGGCTTCATCTTTTCTGGGGGAGGCATCTATTGACCTTATACGTCTGTTGGCCAGGGTTATGCTGTCCTCAGTAACGGCCAAGAGGGCTTTGTGGCTCCACCCTTGGATGGCTGATCCAGCTTCCAAACAAGTCTGGTGCCGTATTCTTTTTGGGGGTTCCTCCCTCTTTGGAAATAAGCTGGATGAGGCTATAACCTGGTCTACGGGCAGCAAGTCTGGGTTTATCCCTCAGGATCGACGCCCTCTCAATCCAAGAAAAGGACAGCCCAGAAGGACGCACCTATAGGCCTGGCAGAGAATTTGTTTGCAATTGGAGATCAAGACTAACCTCCTCGCGGAAACCTTCAAAGAGTGTCCCCTCTGGTGAACGTGATGCGACCAAGTCTTTT
The DNA here is from genome assembly GCF_965119305.1 of Pelophylax lessonae. Lineage (NCBI taxonomy): Eukaryota > Metazoa > Chordata > Amphibia > Anura > Ranidae > Pelophylax > Pelophylax lessonae. The sequence continues at coordinate 20,677,946 of NC_138768.1, read as the reverse complement.
TGAGATTGGGCCCGCTCAGGCATGTCAGGTGGGGGCTCGGTTGCTACACTTCCGGCATGTCTGGGCGGCCTCAATCCGGGACTCCAGGACTGTCAGGACAGTCATGTACGTGTACAAGTGGACTTTCAGAGAAACACCAAGACCAAGGTTTCTTCCTACCTCCCTGCCACCCTCAGGAGAGAAGCGCCAGGCACTATTTTCCTACATAGAGTCACTGGTTTCTCAAGGGGCTGTCGTCTCCGTATCAGAACTAGAGTGCGGCCAGGGAATCTACTCCCCTCTTTTCTTGGTTAGCAAGAAAAACGGAACATGGAGGCCAGTCATCGATCTGACCTTTCTAAATCAATTTATCAGAAAGGAAAGGTTCAAGATGGAAACTCTTCTTTCTATTCAACAGGCGGTCCAACCTGCAGACTGGATGGTGTCTATAGACTTAAAGTACGCCTACTTCCATGTCCCTGTTGCAGAAGATTTCCAGAAATACCTCCGGTTTTCCGTCAATCAATTGCACCTACAGTTCACTTGCCTCCCCTTCGGGCTCTTCACTTCTCCACGAACCTTCTCGAAAGTTTTGCTGGCTGTGGTAGCTCTATTGAGAACAAAGGGCATTCATCTACATCATTACCTGGACGACCTGCTCCTCTTGTCCCGAGACAAATCTCAGCTGTTGGTGCACCTGGACCAAGTTGTGTCCACCCTTCAGATGTTTGGGTGGCTGCAAAATCTGGAGAAAAGTCATCTAATTTCCACCCAGTCCCCTCGGGACCTTGTTCAATACACTGACAGTGACAGTGTCCCTCCCGGAGGAGAAAATCACAGTGGTCCGGGACAGGATTCTCCGTGCCCTCTCATCACCTCACCTCCAAGCGCGTCAGTGCCTGAAGATTATCGGGACCATGGTGGCTGTAGCTCCCATGGTGGCTGTAGCTCCCATGGTAAAATGGGCCCTATGGAGAATGAGGCCATTCCAAAAAGGCTTTCTTCATCAGTGGGACAGCGAGTTACATATGCTGCCATGGAGTCTGTCAGGAAAACGGAAAATTTATATCAAATACTTACCGTAATTTTCCTTTCCTGATGGACTCCATGGCAGCAGGAGTTCCCTCCCAGATTCTGTGGAGGATAGTTACAGAACACGTGTGCTGAACAGGTGCAAAGATTTATGGGAGTGGTGTCCTATGGGTAGGTTTGGAGGCGGGGCCAAACCCGATACATATGCTGCCATGGAGTCCATCAGGAAAGGAAAATTACGGTAAGTATTTGATATAAATTTTCCGTTTTTTTTTCTGCTATAAAACATATCCAATAATAAAAAAAATTAAAATCGTATTTTTTCTTAAATTTAGGCCGAAATGTATTCTGCTACATGTTTTTGGTAAATAAATCTCAATTAGTGTTTATTGATTGGTTTGCACAAACGTTATACCATCTACAAACTATGGGATATATTTTTGGAAATGTTATTGCTAGTAATGGAGGCAATCAACGACGTATAGCGATACTGGGATATTGCGGTGGACTATCGGACACTAACTGACCCTTTTAACACTTTGTGAGAACCAGTGACACTAATCCTGTGATCAGTGCTAAAAATATGCGCTGTCACTGTACTAATGACACTGGCTGGGAAGGGGTTAAACATCCAGTGCGATCAAAGGGTTAACTGTGTGCCTAGCCAGTGTTTATGTGTACACAGTGTGTGGCTTTCTCTAGGCGAAGATGGATTCTAGTCTCTCTGCTTTGCAGGAACACAGAATCCATCCCTTCCCCCCTGTGCAAACTGAGGTATACCTTGTTTACATATCTCAGTTCTCCGTGTTTTACTAATGATCGACAAGTTCCGAAGAACATCGAGTCCCTGGGACCCACAGATCAGCTTCTGCTAGCACCCCCTGCAGGCACAAATGCTGAATCACGTATATATATATATATATATATATATATATATATATATATATATATGTGATTTGGGGCACAGCTGCCACCCTGTAGCAGTAAAAGTGCTATAAGGCGGTCAGCAGGTGGTTAACTAAATTACTGAAAAAATATTCAATATCATCAAATAGTTGCATTCTCGGTGTACTGTACCTAATGTTATTTTCACTTATTTTTACTCTACAGACAGTAAAATCTGCAAGAAGTGTCCTGAAAATGAATGGCCTAACAAAGCTAAAAATATTTGTATTGACAAGGTCAATGAGTATTTATCATACGAGGAGGATATTCTAGTTTTATTTTTTTCTGTAACTTCAGTCATATTTGCTACAACATCTCTCCTTATACTTGGACTATTTTTTTTGTTTCGGAGCACTCCCATAGTCAGAGCCAATAACCGGAACCTCAGCTTCATTCTGCTCCTCTCCCTCATACTGAGTTTCCTGTCTGTATTCCTCTTCCTTGGCCGTCCTGTGGATATTACCTGTATGCTGCAACAAGTCTCCTTTGGAGTTCCCTTCACCATCTCAGCATCTTCTATCCTAGCCAAAACTATCATGGTCTTCATTGCTTTCAAAGCCACCAGACCTGGAAGCTCTTGTAGAAAATGGGTGGGAGTCAAACTTCCCAATACAGTCATGTTATTCTGCTCATCCATTCAGGTTATGAATTGTATTCTCTGGTTGTCCATCTCTCCACCATTTCAGGAGTATGACATGGACTCCTATCCTGGGAAGATCATCATTCAGTGTAATGAAGGGTCAGTTATCGGGTTCTACTCTATGTTGGGTTATATGGGGTTTCTGGCAGCTGTGAGTTTTGTTCTGGCTTTCATGGTGAGGACATTACCGGACAGTTTTAATGAGGCCAAGTACATCACCTTCAGCATGCTGGTGTTCTGCAGTGTCTGGATTGCCATGATCCCGGCCTATCTGAGCACCCGAGGGAAATACATGGTGGCTGTGGAGATATTCGCCATATTGACCTCCAGTGCTGGAATATTATTGTGTATGTTTTCTCCAAAACTCTACATTTTACTTTTAAAACCTGAGCTGAATACAAGAGGAACAATGCTGGGGAAAAGAATGCTGTAAATGTAATACATTGATTCAATGTATAATGCTGTAGACCAGATTAACCACTTACCGCCCGCCCGCCGTCATATGACGGCGGGACGGTGCGGCTATTATCCTGGGCGGACGTCATATGACGTCCGCAGGAAATGCAGGGCAGGCGCGCGATCGCGGGCGCGCCGCCGTGCACTGCCGGTGTCGGCGTGTCCCCGGGACACAGCCGGTCACCGGCAGGGGGGAAACAGCCAATAGGCATGGCTGTTTCCCACGTGATCGGCTGTGTTACAATGACACAGCCGATCACAATAGCAGAGCCTGGAAGATGACCGCGCATGCGCGATCGGGAGCGCGCAGCGCGGTCATGTCGGTGGCACTGTGTTCCGTAGGAACACAGCTGTCACCGGCGGTAGTAAACAGTCACTGACAGTGACTGTTTACTATGTGATCGGCTGTGAATCCATTCACAGCCGATCACAAAATGTAAACAAAGAGCAGTAACTCACTGTTACTAGCTCTTCTCCCCTCACACAGTTTCCAGTATGAGGGGAGCAGAGCTAGAAATAGTGAGTTACTGCTCTGTACACATGTCAAAAGTAAAATCACACAAATAAACCCCCCACACAGTCCTCAGCCCCCCCCCTCAATGTCACCTGTCATCCAACAGTCACCTCATCAGTGCCCAGAAATTGACACCCATAACGTTCACATGTGAGCGCAGCGATCGCGGGCAGAATCACAATGATTCTGCCGCGATCCGGAAATCATTGCAAATTGCGGGACGCCTGTGCGTTGCCCGTTTTTTGCAATAGCACCCCAAACGCTGTGCGATGTTGCCGCCATTTCCGCCTGCCGAATCGCGGTAACATCGCGCAAACAACGCATGACGCCCAAAGAAGGTACAAGAGCTTCTTTGGGGCGTCATGCATTGTTTGCATGATATTACCTCGATTCGGCAGGCGGAAATCGCAGCAACATCGCACAGCGTTTGGGGTGCTATTGCAAATCAGGGGCATCGCACAGGCGTCCCGCAATTTGCAATGATTTCTGGATCGCGGGCGGAATCGCAGTGATTCTGCCCGCGATCGCTATGCTCACATGTGAACGTAGCCTAAAGTTCGCCGTGCACCATCGCCCGTCACCTGTCACCCATCAGTGATCATCGCCCGTCACCTGTCACCCCATCAATCACCGTCACCTGTCACCCCATCAGTCATCGTCATCTGTCACCCCATCAATCATCGTCATCTGTCACCCTATCAATCATCGTCACTTGACACCCCATCAGTGATCGTCACTTGTCACCCCATCAATCATCGTCACATGTCACCCCGTCAGTGATTGTCATCTGTCACCCCATCAATCATCGTCACTTGTCACCTTATCAATCATCGTCACTTGTCACCTCATCAATCATCATCACCTGTCACCTCATCAATCAACATCACCTGTCACCTCATCAATCATCGTCACCTGTCACCCCATCAGTCATTGTCACCTGTCACCCCATCAGTCATTGTCACCTGTCACCCCATCAGTCATCGTCACCTGTCACCCCATCAGTCATCGTCACCTGTTTGCCATATACATGCAATCACTTACTGACCGCCTAACGACTATATGCGTCGGCCATTAAAAGCTAAATACTGGGGTTATGGCAGCAGATAGCCCCCATAACCCCGGTATTTTTTTAAACGGCGGGCGGTCGACTTTCACATAAGGGTGGTCCCAGTGGTGGATTTGCCACGGAATTACCCTTACGGTGCAGGGGAAGAGGTGCCCCCCCCCTCCTGCCGCGTCCCAGACGGTTTCCCAGCTTACCGGACCCGCCGGCAGCGGGGAAAACTAACCGGTCCCGGATCCTCAGAGACAGGAAGTCGAGTGAGGGCAAGATGGCCTTGGAGGACCGGAGCTACGTCAAAAGACGTTGCCTAGCAACCGGTTTAAAGGGCCGTTTTTTTTTTTTTTTTCCTCTTTCAACAATTTTTTTTTTTCTTTTTTAGTGTAGTTGTGAGGTGTGAGGTCTTTTTGACCCCAGATCTCACAATAAAGAGGACCTGTCATGCCTATTTCTATTACAAGGGATGTTTACATTCCTTGTAATAGGAATAAAAATGATCAAAACATTTTTTTTTAAACTGTGTAAAAATAAAAAAATAATAAATAAAATAAATAGGAAAAAAAAAAAATTAAAGCGCCCTGTCCCCGTTAGCTCGCGCGCAGAAGCAAATGCATACGCAAGTCCCGTCCACATATTTAAACAGTGTTCAAACCATACATGTGAGGTATCGCCGCGATCGTTAGAGCGAGAGCAATAATTTGAGCCCTAGACCTCCTCTGTAACTCTAAGCTAGTAACCTGCAGAAATTTTTAAAATGTTGCCTATGGGGATTTTTAAGTACCAATGTTTGGCGCCATTCTGTGAGCATGCGCAATTTTGAAGCATGACATGTTGGGTATCTAATTACTCGGCGTAATGTTATCTTTCACATTATGGAACAAAATGGGCTAAATTTACTGTTTTCTTATTTTTTAGTTAAAAAAAGTGAATTTTTTTCAAAAAAATCGCATTTGGAAGACTGCTGCGCAAATATGGTGTGATAAAAAATATTGCAACGATCTCCATTTTATTCTCTAGGGTCTCTGCTAAAAAAAATATATAATGTTTGGGGGTTCCAAGTAGTTTTCTAGCAAAAAAAAATGATTTTAGCTTGTAAACACCAAGTGTCAAAAATAGGCCCAGTCTTAAAGTGGATAAATGGACAACTTTGTGTAAAGCGCTACTTGGATGTTAGGCCTATGTATGTGGCCAGGCTGTGAAAAAGTGTTACACATGTGGTATCACCATACTCAGGAGGAATAGCAGAATGTATTTTGGGGTGCAATTTTTGCTATGTACATGCTATGTGTTAGAAATATTGCATAAATGGACAGCTTTGTGTAAAAAAAATGTGTTTTCATTTTCTTTCCACATTTTCAAAAAATTTGTGGAAAAAAATGACATATTCAAAAGACTCATTATGCCTCAAAAATTATACGTTGGGCTGTTTGCTTTCCAAAATGGGGTCATTTTATGGGGGTTTCCATTGTCCTGGTGCTCCAGGGCCTTCAAAAGTATGATAGGTTGTCAGGAAATTATATGTGAAATTTGTGCTCCTAGAATGCCGGACGGTACTACTTGGATGTTAGGCCTCTGTATGTGGCCAGGCTGTGAAAAAGTCTCACACATGTGGTATCGCCATACTCAGGAGGAGTAGTAGAATGTGTTTTGGGGTGTAGTTGCAAGTATACATATGCTGTGTGAGAGAAATAACCTGTTAATACGTCAATTTGTAAAAAAAAAAATCTTCATTTTGCAAAGAGTTGTGGGAAAAAATGACAACTTCAAAAAACTCACCATGCCTCTTATTAAATACCTTGGAATGTCTACTTTCCAAAAAGGGGTCATTTGGGGGGTATTTGTACTTTCCTGACTTTTTAGTGTCTCAAGAAATGAGATAGGCCTTCAGTACATCAGGTGTGGTCAAGTGTGATCAATTTTCAATGAATAGCACCATAACTTGTGGACTCTATAACTTTCACAAAGACCAAATAATATACACTTATTTGGGTTATTTTTACCAAAGATAAGTAGCAGTATAAATTTTGGCCAAAATTTGTGAAGAAAAATTACTCATTTGCTAAATTTTATGACAGAAACAAAGAAAAATGCGTTTTTTCACAATATTTTCAGTCTTTTTTTATTTAAAGCACAAAAAATAAAAAACCCAGTAGTTATTAAATACCATCAAAAGAAATCTCTATTTGTGTGAAAAAAAGGACGCAAAATTTTTATGGGTACAGTGTTGCATGACTGAGTAATTGTCATTCAAAGTGTGAGAGCGCTGAAAGCTGAAAATCAGTCTGGGCAGGAAGGGGGTGAAAGTGCACTGTAGGCAAGTGGTTAAACGCATTCAGTAATATTGTTAAATCATCATCATTATGATTTTTGTGTATATTAACCACTTAAGCCCCGGAAGATTTTACCCCCTTCCTGAACAGGGGGTATTTTGCGATTCGGCACTGCGTGACTTTAACGGACAATTGCGCGGTCGTGCGACGCTGTATCTAAACAAATTTGGCATCCTTTTTTTCCCACAAACAGAGCTTTCTTTTGGTGGTATTTGATCACCTGTGCGATTTTTTGATCATGCGCTATAAACAAAAAAAGAGCGTAAATTTTGCAAAAATAGCAATATTTTTCACATTTTTTTTATATGAAATTCCCCCCCCCCCCCCAAAAAATTTAAAAATCTAAATTTTTTAACATTTTCGGCCAATTTGTTTTATGCTACCTATGTTTGGTAAAAAAAATCGCAAAAAGCGTATTTTGATTGGTTTGCGCAAAAGTTATCGTGTTCACTAACAAAGGGAAAGATTTTTGTCATTTTTGTTGTTTTTTCTTTTAACGCGTAATGGCGGCGATCTGTGATTTTTTTTGCGGTACTGCGACATTGCGGCGGACAGATCGTACCCTTGACTGACATTTTTGACACTTTTGGGGTTACCAGTGACATTTCTACAGTAATCAGTGCTATACATATGCACTGTTACTGTAAAAATACACTGGCAGTGAAGGGGTTAACTTTTTTTGAAAGGGCGGGGCTATGTGTGTTCCTAGGGGCATGCTTTCTACTGTGATTGGCTGTGGCTTCCTATGTATGAACAGTGATCAACGGTTCTACATAGTAGAAGCGTATGACCATCCTTCATACACAGGGGAGAATGACAGGCAGCTTGTTTACACAAGCTGCCTGCCTTTCTCCCTCTCCCCTGACGATCGCCGATTGACCGGCGGACATCGGGTCTGCCGGTCACACGCGCGGGGGGGTGTGTGACCGCGCGGGAGCGCGTCTCCGGCGGCGCGCGCTCGCTCCCTAAACCCTCACAAGCTAGCGACATAGACCTACGTCACTTTGCCTGTGAGGGGCTGACTGCCGACGTAGATCGGCGTTAGGCAGTCGGCAAGTGGTTAACTGCCTTCTGTCTGCCTATTGTACATAATTGGATGGAAGGTGGATGTTATAGGATGAGATGCTATTTTGGAGCTTAATTGTTTTCTTGCTCTTACATGAGCCCTAACATGCAAGCAAAGTAGTGTGACTGCACTGTCCATTGGACGATGCCGATCACAAAAAATGCTGTGACCAATCAAAGCATCACACCATGTAACCAACACCTGCAGTTAGCAGCTTGCTCCCACTTTGCTCTCACACACTGATTGGAGTGCGATAAGAAAGAAAGCTTCAAGATCACCAGCCAGTATAAATCCAATCTAGAGTCCGACCTGCCTGTCAGGGAAGAAGTAAGCGCAGGCACATAGTTATGTGCAGACGGAGAGTGTTTGTTAACCAACAGAGAAAGCCTATTTAGCCAAACCTATGAACAGAGAATTCCTGTTCACTTTCCACGCCCACCACTAAGTGGCGCCAAATGGCCTATATAAACACCTCTGCTGCACTAGGACCTTGCCTTATGGTCTACAGCTTCCTGCTTCCTGTTCCTGTTGTTTTACTCTGTTGCTGTCCTGATCCGTCTGACCACGCTTGAACTCTGCCTGAACCGACTCCTGGCTTGCTCTTCGACTACGTCTCCGCTTTATCCTACTATCTGCTTGTCTGCCGTTTCCAACTCCAGCCTGAACCTGACTACTCTGCTGCTATCTGCTTTGTTCCTGACGTGCCTGCTAGTTACTGACCCGGCTTGCCCAACCCTGCTGTATCACTGGCCATCCTTATTCCTGCTGTCTGCTTCCTATCAGCCTGCCAAGTGTCTGCTGCCTGTGATCAGTCAGTCTGCCAAGTACCTGCTGTCTGCATCACGATCCGATTTGCATCCAAGTACGCACAGACCTCACATCTGCAGCCTTCACCCTCTGAACTACTAGGCACTCGTGCCACTCCAGGCTTCAGTGCCTCCTGTTTGCATTATCAGGGGTACTAGGCCGGAGGTGTGAGAGATCGCCTTCCTCTCCACGTCAGGCTCCATCTCCAGGTACGTGACACTGCCAAGCCTTGTCCTGTGGCCTTCACAGTCAGTTTTGCAGCAGAAATGTGACAGAACTCCATTCCACCACCTCTGGATCTCACCCTCCTCTCCCACTCCTCACTGTCATTTGTAAATACAGAAGCCTTCTATGTTTACAAGGGAAAACTCGGCTCTCAGTGGCTCCTGGAACTAACAGATCTCTGCACGCTCTTACGGTGGGGCACGGCAGGGACAGATCTCCAGAATCTGAGAGAAGGAACAATATCTCTGCAAGGTGATGCAGAAACACCTACACATGGAGGTACTAGGGCAATCATACTTCTGATGCGACCCGCAATGAAATTAAGTTTGACACCCCTGCTATACAGTATATGTAGGCAGTTGTTTTGTTTCAACCTTTTCTGTTCCAGCATGACTGTGCCCCTGAGCACAAATCCAGCTCCATAAAGACATGTATTAATACGTTTGGTGTGGAGGAACCCAAATGTCATGAACACAGTCCTGACCTCACCCTGATTGTGAGTCAAGTCTTCTCATCCAACATCGGTACCTGACCTCATTAACCACTTCTAAACTGGCCCTTTTCTGACACTTGTTGTTTACAAGTTAAAATCAGGTCTTTTTGCTAGAAAATTACTTAGAACCCCAAAACCTTATATATATTTTTTAGCAGAGACCCTAGAGAAGAAAATTGAGATTACTGCAATATTTTGGGGAATATTTACAAACGCAATTTTTTGGGGAACAAATACACTTTTTTAAATTACAAAATAAGAAAACAGTAAAGTTAGCCCAATTTTGTTCTATAATGTGAAAGATAATGTTACGTCAAGTAAATAAATACCCAACATGTCATGCTTCAAAATTGCGCACGCTCATGGAATGGCGACAAACTTTGGTACTTTAAAATCCCCATAGTCGACATTTTAAACATTTCTACCAGTTACCAGTTTGTAGTTACAGAGGAAGTCCAGGGCTGAAATTATTGTTCTTGGTCCAAAGACTGTGGCGATACCTCACATGTGTGGTTTGAACACCGTTTACATATGTGGGCGCGACTTGCGCATGCATTCTCCTCTGCGTGTGAACTAACGGGGATGGAGCGCTTTATTTTTTTTCCTATTTATTTTATCTTTTATTTTTTATTGTTACACTGTCCCTTAAAAAAAAAAAAAGAAAGACTTTTATTCCTATTACAAGGAATGCTCATCCCTTGTAATAGAAATAAGCATGGCAGGACCTCTTTAATGTGAGATCCGGGGTCAAAAAGACCTCACACCTCACATCTACACTAAAAAAGAAAAAAAAATAAGTCATTTTTTTCATGATAAAAAAATAAGCTCTTTAAAACTGTTGCTATGAAGTGACGTATGGCGTCGCTCCAGTCCTCCAAGGCCATAGAGTGGAGTGGGGGCCATCTTGCTCTCACCCGACTTCCTGCCTGAGAGGACAGTGGACTGGATCATTTTCCCCGCTACCAACGGGTCCGGTAAGTGGGGAAAACATTCGGGAAGAGGCGGGGGGGGGGGAACCTCTCTAGCCACCCATAAAGGTGATCCCGCAGCAAATTCACTATTGGGACCACCCTTATGTTAAAGCGGACCGCCCGCCGTTTAAAAAAATACCGGGGTTATGGCAGCTATCTGATGACATAACTCTGGTATTTAACATCAAAGTACCGATGTAAATACACGGTGGGCGGTCCGTAAGTAGTTAAGGATCTTTTGGTTGAATTGGCACAAATTCCCACAGATACATTCCAAATCTTGTGAACAGACTTCCCAGAAAAGTGGAGGCAATTATAGGCACAAAGGTGGGGGGAACTCCATATTAAGGACCATCATTTTGAAATGGGATGCTCAATCAGCCCATATAGGTGTGATGTTTAGGTGACTACAAATATTTGGCCATATAGCATATCTGTTCTCCTCACCTTCCTGTGAAGAATGGTCCCATAAGTGATGTGCTCTGATCCCGTCTGGGTTCAGTGTTGTCATTCCCCGACCTCCATGGCAGAGTGCAGAGGTATCATTAGGAGTCTAAAAGACCCTGATGTCTCCTTAACCACTTCCCTCCAGAAGTTTTAACCCCTTCCTGACCAGGTCATTTTTTGCTTTTAAGCATTGCGCTATTTTAACTGGTAATTGCGCGGTGATGAAACGCTGTACCCAAATTAACTGTATGTCCTTTTTTTCCCACATTTCGTGAGGTTCTAAAATGGCAGAGCAGCACAAAAGCCTCCCAAATTACCCCTTTTTGAAACGTAAAAACCCCAAGCTATTTTCTGAGAGGCATGTTGAGTCCATGGATTATTTTATTTTTTGCCATCATTTTCTGGAAAATGTCAAAAACATTTTTTCTTTTAATTTATACAAAGTTGTTATTTAAAGGATTAATTACTCGCACATGCCATGGATATATGTGGAATTACACCCCAAAATATATTTTGTTGCTTCTCCTGAGTATGGGAATACCACATGTGTAAGACTTTTTGGGAGCCTATCCACGTACGGTGTCCCGAAAACCAATGACCGCCTTTAGGATTTTACATGGCGTAAACTGCAAATTTCACTTCCTCACTACCTACCTGTCACAGTTTCAGAGGCCCTGAAATACCAAGATAGCACAATCCCTCTCCCCCCCTTCTTTTTTGGAAAGCAGAAGCCCAAAGCTATTTGCTGAGAGGCATGTTGAGTCCATGGAAAAAATGTTTTGTCACAATTTTCTGGAAAATATATATATTTTTTTAATGCAAAGTTGTCACCTAAATATTATATTGCTCACACATGTCATGGGTAAATGTATAATTACACCCCAAAATACATTCTGTTGCTTCTCCCGAGTATAAAAATACCATATATGAGAGACTTCTTGGCAGCCTAACCACGCACAGGCCCCCAAAATCTAATGACCACCTTCAGGCTTTTAAAGGGTGTATTTCCTCATGTCACTTCCTCAAAACCTATCACAGTTTCAGATGCCCTGAATTGCCAAGATAGTACAACTCCCCCCCCCCCCAAATAGAATAGTAGACACCCCAAGGCATACAAATATGCACTGTTACTGTACTAATGACACTGGCAGGGAAGGGGGTTAACCCAGGGGCGATCAAAGGGTTAAATGTGTCCCTAAGGAGTGCTTTCTAACTGTGGTGGGGATAGGCTCACTGGATGAACATAGAGACCTGTGTTCCTAAATACGAGGAACACAGAATCCCTGTAATCATAACTGACAGAACAGCAGACCGCCGTTCTGTCTCCATAGGGAGTGATCGCGGGTGCCCGGCGGCAATCGCAGCCACCAAACCCACTGATTGACTCCCCCCTGTAGCCAATTGGTGCGTGTGCGTGCCTCCTGCGGCGCACATGCATGCTCAATAGCGGTCCAGCAAAACGACATACAGTTACGAGGTTTTTATGGGACAGAGCCGACCTGCCGCAGTCTATGTACTGCTGGTGGTCAGCAAGTGATTAAGTGACAACTTTGTATAAAAAAAATACATTTAAAAAAAATTGCCATTTTCCAGAAACTTTTGGCAAAAAATAAACTCTTCCATGCACTCACTTATATGGCTCACAGCAAATAGCTTGGGGTGTCTACTGTCCAAAAAGGGGTCATTTGGGGGTGTTTGAACCTTCCTGGTATTTTATGCCCAACATTAGTAGCTTAAGCTTTTCTAACACTCTTTGTTTAAATGAAAAATCTTTTTTTTTTCTAAAATATTACTTTGAACCCCCAAACATTATATAATATTTTAAAGCAGAGGCGCTATAAAATAAAAAGGTGGGTTTTGCAATTTGTCTTGTCAGACAGTATTCGCACAGCGTTTTTTTTAACACAATTTTCTTGGGAAATAATACATTTATTTTTTAATTTTAATTCACAAAAACACAATATATTGCGCAATTGTTCGGTACGATAAAAGTCAAGTAAATAGATACCAAACATGACATGCTTTATAATTGCTCACATTGGTGCTACGGTGACAAACTACGTACATTTTTAATATCCTTAAATTTAAAAGCCTTTACAGATTACAACTTTGCATTTACACAGCAGGTCCAGTGTTAGAATTATTGCTCTCGATCTGATGTTTGCGGTGATACCTCACATGCATGGTGCAATTGATGTTTACATACCGATATACCGACACAAGAATAAGGGTCCATTCACACAAGCGCGACTTGTCAGGCGACTTGGTCACCTGACAAGTCGTGGTCGGTCGCTCGCCATTGAATAGTACAGGACCCGTTCTAAAAGGAGCGACACAAGTCGCTCCGACTTAGAAAAAGGGTCCTGTACTACTTTGGGGCGACCTGGAGGCGACTTGCATTGACTTCAATTATATGAAGTCCCTGCAAGTTGCACCGAGGTCACGGTGCACGCTGTGCACCGCAACTTCACAGGTCGCCCCAGCAAGTCGTGTTGCGCCAGTCTGAATGGGCGCTGATGCTTGCATTTACATTTGTATGTGAACCGGGGGGACAGAGTTGCTTTTGTTTTTTTTTTGTTTTTTTTTCATCATTTAATTTTCTTTTTTTATTTTATCTTTACACTGTTTCCTTCATTTTTTTAAATCACTTTTATTGTTATCACAAAGAATGTAAATATCCCCTGTGATAGCAATAGGCAGTGGCAGGTACTCTTTTCTGAGAAATCTGGGGTCTATTAGACTCTTGATCTCTCCTCTGCCATGAAAGCATCTGACCATACAAAGATCGGTGTGATCAGACGCTTTCCCAATTTAAAAATGGTGCTGTTTATATCCAGCGAAACTGAAGTGATGAAATGCTTGTAGCTTCCAGTTTCTTAGACCATAGAGATGGTAGGAGCCATTCTGGTCTCCAATCAGCCCTATGATCAGCTGGTGGAACTACCGGCTGAAGTCTCTGGTTACCCAGTGGGACAGGAGAGCCTGAGAAAAAAATGGAAGTCCCCTCCCACTGCTTTTAAAAGCAATCTAGCAGCTATTAGCTACTAGGATTAGTTTTGCATGAAAGCTGACCACCAAAAAAAAACAATACTGAGACGATGGCTTCACCTGCAGGCATCATCCCGGTATAACCATCCAAAATCTTTCGACGTACCAGTACATTGCTGGTCCTTGTCGGGCATATGTTGTTGTGTTCTTTTTTTTTTCAGGCTGCCTGTGGGCTGAACAATAAAAGAGAACCTAACATATTCCTCCATTCACATCAATAGATGTGAATAAAGAAATCTCTGCCAAAAAAAGTTAAAAAATATATGCTAAAGCATAGGTGTGATTCGCCCCCTGACTAACCTTGGCCTTCATGCTTGGGCATATACTGTACATTATTATTTTTTGACTGTGGATGAGAAATCTTCTCCTACAGCGCTGCAATCACTGACATATGTATTCTAAAAGAACACCCTGCTGCTGTCAGAGTTAACATATCAGTGCTGCAGCTGAATGGTGATCCTGCAAAGCAAACAACGGTTAACAATAAAACACAGTAAGAACTGAACAATAACTCAATGAAACCTTTTTTTTTTTTCACTGAAATCTCAGAAAAAAAAAAAATATATATATAACTACAAAAGGATAGGGGCGATCCGCCCACTGACCACCCCAGGCCCCTCTTGCTTAGACATATACATTACATTCTTTTTTTTAACTGCAGATGAGAAATCTCCTCCAGCAGTTCTGCACACACTGATATAAATATTCTGAGAGTTGCACCCTGTTGCTGTTAGAATAAACATATCAGTGCTGCAGCTGAATGGCAATCATGCAAAGAAAACAACTGTTAACAATACAATACAGCAAGAAGTGAACATTGACTCAATAAAGACAAATATTTTTTGAATTTTTTTTATCTTTTTAATTTTTGTTGTTTTTTTTTTTTTACTTTTTTTATTTTATAAACCGTAAACTTTCCATGCTAACATCTCTCAAAATGTGATTGCCAGTTTTCTGACTATCTAACATTTTTTGAGACCCTGTGTGAATGTGTGCCCTAGACTGTGCCATGCTGTACCCTATACTAATACTCCATTAGTGTGTGGTAATGACAGAAGCAGTCCTTGAGGCAGAGGCCAGGTTCCCCAGGACAAAGCGGAAGTCTATTCTTATTCTGTGTCTGCTACAGATACAACATCTTTTCTGGGTGACTTTTGGTTCAGGGTACCAGGAATGGCTTCCGGAAAATGTCTCTCATGCAGCTGGTTCACTGCATCTGGATTGGGAAATTGGGCCACAGCACCTTCTGGATACAAAAGGGCCGTGATGATCTCTTTCTAAAATTTTAGGAAGGATTCACTTCTTCATGACGCACAAAAGCATTGAACAGAGCCAATTGGAATAAATATACAGACACTTTCTAGTACCAGTGTCTGGCTTTACAGGGAATTAAGTACGGCTTAATCATCTGGTTGTTGAAGTCCAACCCTCCCATGTTAAGGTGTAGTCTAAACAAAACCAGTCGCCGTTACAATTTGGATTGTTGTGTCTGCATGATTGGAAGACAGGATGTAAACATCTCATTTGTCCTTCCTCTATATTGCAAGCAATTCATTGTTTCTCAAGCAGGCTTTCTCCCCCCCCATCTAAGTGGAGTGTTTACAAGCCATTGGGGGAAGCCCCTGAAATTAGGTCGCACAATGCCACATGAGCCAATTTCTAATTCAAAAAGGCTAAAAAATGGCACACTTGTATAAAAGTTGTCCACGTACAAATGGTACCCTTTATGGAACAAGGGAGACACCAATTTCCAAAAAATCTTGCAATCTGCTCGCTATGTAGTCTGGGTCGTCGCGGGGGCTCCACGTGACTATCCCTTGTATATCAGGAAAGTCCATGTATAGCCTGATGCCCTCTCACAGAGCTTATACATTTTGACCCCAGATATGGCACGCTTGAATGGGAGAAACTGTTTGAAAGCAAGGCAGCCAGAAAACACAGACATTTTGTTTGGGAGTAAATTTTGTGGAGACGATCATATCCAGGGTCACCCCAAGGACAAAAGTATTAATTGTTGCTGAAATGCATAAATCACTGTATATTCTCGTATTTACCCCTGGCCATGGCAGTGGAGAACACGGGCATATAATGAAATTGGTCTGTGTACCAATACGACAATGACTCATTTTTTTTTAGTAATGTCCATGTTGAGGGTTAGGCTCAAAAAAGTCTTAAATTTGGAAACCGTGATACGTTTCCATGCAAATTGTCTGCCAATAGTTGAATTTGGGATTGCGGCAATAAATTGTATGGCACATAAATTGCTTTGGTCCACAATCGATCTGTACAGATCCTCTATGAAAAACAGCTCCAAAAAACAAAGGTGAGTTAAATCTGCTGTTTCCACCTGAATTCCAGGTTGGGCAGTGAATGGGGGAAGGAGGGGTTCTGCAGAATCTGTGGGCTGCCAATCAGGGCTTGCAAGCACATCAGGAAGGACACTATGGGCTCTATGGGTCTGTTATCGAATTCTTGGTGACTGCGGCACACTACTTGTGCTAGCCACTTCTTGGACCTCACTTATGGGACTAGCCAGGTCACCAAGTGTTACTTCAGTGCTGTTGTGTCTAAGACCAGGGTGTACTAGGCCGCTTGTGCTTGCCAGTTCACCAAAAGGCAGCAGCACTAGTACTGGCACTATGCTGAATATGAGAATCATCATGCCATTGTACCACCTCAGAAACTTGAGTAAGGGTTCAGATATGTCTGACGTTAGCAGGGACCTCTACCCCATAGTCTGAGCTATCTGTCAGGGTGCCGCTGCTCTCTACAGGTTCATATACTGAGCCTGATTCTGTCAGTGACATGCTCAGTAGCCTGTAGACCTCTTCACTAGTGTACCTTTCTTTGGACAGTTTGGCTACTAAATGTATTGGTACCTAGTGCGACTCACAGGTAAAAAAGCACCTGGCTGTCAGGGACTGCCTGAACCACTACACTAAATTACACTCTGCTGCATATGAGAACCCTGCGGTTGTTGCACCTCAGGAACAGAAGAACGGGGTCGGGTACGCCTGACATTAGTAGGGACCACTACTCCATCATCAGAGCTATCTGTCAGGGTGCTGCCGCTCTCTACAGGTTCGAATACTGAGCCTGATTCTGACACTTCCCCATCGCTCTCATCTGTCATGCTCAGCATTGTGTAGGCCTCTTCACTAGTGTACCTCTGTTTACAACAGTTTTGGATCAGTAAGAATCCTTCATCAGGTAACAAACATGAAAGTCAAACTCACATATACTCTTTACATAACACATTTCTCCTGGACTGGAAATTAGCAACACCTGAATCACTTCAATTAGGATACAATGCAATCAATCACAGCATCTAATAATCAGAAGACAAATAATATAACAGTGTCTCTGGTTACTTCATATAGATACCGGTAAAAAATAAAAATAACAACGTATAACAATATTTACAAAGACTAATGCAAATCGTAATCTTTGTTCAATCCCTTAGGATAAATAGTATCTAATTGTGAAAGCCATGCCTCTGTTTGGACATTTTGGCCAAAAGATTTATATCTACCTAGTGCGACTGACAGGTAAAAAATGCACCTGATTGTCAAGGACTGTTTGAACCTCTACCAAAAACTTTAACAGCTAGTGCTAGGAGAGATCAGGCCTGACTCTGCTAAGGCTGCGGTTTAGTGTGCTGTGTATTGGAAGTGACAGTAATCTGCTGATTCTGGGGGGAGGGGCTAAACCAGGTGCTGGCAGGTGTCAGGGCTGGTCCTGCTAACGCTGCATTTTGAGAACATTATATAAAACTATTGGGGACGCTAGTATAGTTCTGATCAGACCAAAGATGTTGATCCGTTCAGACACTATACTAGTAATGGAGGTGTTTAGTGTGTGTGTGTCACTGGAAATCAAAGTGTTAAAATTTATTACTAAATATGCGGTGGGCAATCTGATGCTGTCCTGGATTGATGATAACTAATGGTAACGCTAACTGATGTCACCTGTGACACTAATACAGTGATCATAAAAAAGATCTGTACACTATAATAGTGACACTGTGACAGGGCAATGAAGGAGTTACCTGGGGGTGATCAGGGGGTTAAATCTTTATTAGGGGATAAATGGAGGGGACCCTAAACCTATCTGGGACTCCCTCTAACTACCACTAACTGTCTCTCACACTAACTGAAGTCACAAGTGACAATAATACAAGCTGGAAAAAAATAGTGTCTTGCTTCAGAGACTGAGAAGGCCAAAATATAGAGTTTATCAGCATAAATTTTATGTCTGTATGGACAGGCTGTGATTTGTGAGTTATTAGGTAGGAATATTATATCTGGAAAAGATAAAAAATAGAAAAGATTTGCAGCACAACTTTGAAGCTTTTATTGGATAGGTCACAATTTCTGAGGGAGAGAGCAAGCAAATGGCACATGGAATTAAAGGAAAAATGTGTCTTGCTTTGAAGTCTGAAGATGGGAAATTGTTAGAGATTTGCACCACCAATATTAAGTGTGTATGGGGAAGCTTCAATTTCTGAGTGACATCTTCCATCTGGAAATATAAAATGAGATACTTTTAGTTTTAAATTAAAAATATAAACATTGAACAGAATTGCAGCACACTTTTCATGCCTTCATTGGATAAGTCACAATTTATGAGGGAGAGAGTAGACGGATTTCATGTGTAAGTAAATAATTGGCTTTCCTTTTCACAGACTGAATAAGGAAAAATGTGACAGATTTGCTGCTAAGCGTGTAATACTTTTTGGCCAGACCACATTTTCTGAGGGAGAGAGCAAGTAGACTGCAGCTACAACTAAGAAATTATTATTTTTTATTCCAGTAATGAATCCAGGTGGTAAATGTTATCAGATTTTCATCACAACCTTTAAGTGTGTTTAGGCAGGATACTATATGCCGGCCATAGAATGAGCAGATTGCATCAGGTGAATGCAAATCCCCCTGAAACAGCAATCCCTCACAAGTGATCAGGAGATATACAATGGCTTTAGGCACAATGATGCCATGCAGTGTTACAGCTGGTATACCTAGGGGACAGGATCCACACTGGGGCAGAGATTCTGTAAGTTCTGCAGGGGCAGGTCCAGAGGTGGCACACCATCCTGTGCCAGGAAAAGTCATGTATGACATAATCATCAGCCTGTTGTCTGCCCTTCAGCAGGGTAGGTTCACATATGTGCCTTCTGTGTACTTCTTGTACAGTGCTGTTTAATGTGTACATTGCAGCTCTAATTTTCTATTAATGTTGAAATTCCAATTATTGATGCTTTTGCACATTTTGCCCAAAGATGCCGTACATAATACAGATCAATATTTTACTTAAAATGAATTAATCAATAAATGAATAAATGAATGAATACATAAAACAATGTGAGTGTCTTTCTGTGTAGTAAGTTGTGCATGTACTAAGATAAATGACATGTCAGAATAAATCCTGTACACTATGATGTCATAGGAAGAAATGTCTGAGTGATGATATATTGGCAGCGTATAGCACAGATATACATGCATGAGCCGTGCCATACATTCCATGGATGGGTCACTCGGGATTTCTTTTTACTAATTATTATTTTTTACAATCTTCTTTAGTAATGACAGACTTCATTTTCAGAAATTTGTCTGGCAACAATTAATTAATTTTCAGCATGATAAAAAGATATAACAAACTGTATATATACAAACATCAAATCATTTACACATATGTGGTATGTTCATGATCATCAGGAGTCTAAAACTTTTTTTTTATAGGGGGGGAGGGGTGGATCATGGTAATGGCGTAAAAGCACATAAAAATATACAGCTACGTTTAAAAAATATATATATTGTTTTTTTTTTTTTTTTACTATTTTGGGTCAGTTTTCCTCTCATAATAAAATAAAATCAGGAGATATCCAATAACATTTTCCACCCAATGAATGAATCTGTCCTAAACAAGAAGGACGGGGTCACATCGAGTAAACTGACACCAAACATGTCACCTTATAACTGACCGCTTCTGTGAAAGGGCCATGGTACCCCAAATTGTCCATAGAGGGCGCTTTATAAGCGTTTCCAGTGTGTTTGCACCCTTATGTGTGCACAGGGGACCGGGCTACTTATCTATTATTTTACATTTATTTTATTATCTTTTACATTGTTTATAAACATTTTTTTATTTACCTTTATTGCTGTCACAAGGGGGGGGGGGGTAACAAGTCCCAGTGTGATAGTATGAACAGGTGACGGGTTCTCTTTATGGAGACATCGGGGGACTATTAGACCCCTAATGTCCCCCCCCCCCCCCCCACTGAAGCTAATAAAGCACAGACCATGCTTGAGTAGCAGCTTTCCCTGCTATAGAATCCGGGGAATGAAAGCTCCGCCTCCTGTGGTGATGAAATGTTCCTCTCTTCTGGGTCATTAGTCACAGAGGAGATTTGGTACGACCTCCGGAAGATTTACCCCCCTTTATGACCAGGGCCTATTTTGCGATTCAGCACTGCATGACTTTAACGGACAATTGCGAGGTCATGCGACGCTGTCCTTTTTTTCCAACAAACAGAGCTTTCTTTTGGTGGTATTTTATCACCTGTGCGATTTTTATTTTTTGCACTATAAACAAAAAAAGAGCGTCAATTTTTAAAAAATAACAATATTTTTCAATTTTTTTTATATCAAAATTCCCCCCAAAAAAAATGTAAAAATCTAATTTTTTTAACATTTTTGGCCAATTTGTTCTCTGCTACATATTTTTGGTAAAAAAAAATCGCAATTAGCGTATTTTGATTGGTTTGCACAAAAGTTATTGCGTTTACTAACTAAGGGAAAGATTTGTCATTTTTATTTATTTATTTTTTTTTTAACTAGTAATATCGACGATCTGCGTTTTTTTTTTTTTGCGGGACTGCGACATTGGGGTGGACAGATCTGACCCCTGACTGACATTTTTTTGGGGGTACCAGTGACATTACTACAGTAATCAGTGCTATACATATGCACTGTTACTGTAAAAATGACACTGGCTGGGAAGGGGTTAACTTTATTAGAGATCCAGGGGTTAAGTGTGTCCCTAGGGGCGTGATTCTAAATGTCAAGGGGCGTGGCTTGTGATGTAACCACAGAGACATACGATCCTACATAGCAGGATCATATAGTCTCTGCTGTTACACCAGGGAGAATGACAGACGGCTGTGTTTACATCGGAGCCGCCGGTCACTCGCGCGGGGATTGGCCATGAACGAGCGGGGCGGGAGCGCACCTCAGGTGGCGCGTGCTCGCCCCCTACAGGCTCCTGGGCGAGCGACGTAGTGCTACATTGGTTTGCCCAGGAGGGGCTGACTGCTGCAGTAAATGTACTTGCGGTGGTTGGCAAGTGGTTAACTGACAATTGCGCGGTTGTGCAATGCTGTACCCAAATAACATTGATGTTCTTTTTTTCCCACAAATAGAGATTTCATTTGGTGGTATTTGATCTCCTCTGCAGGTTTTGTTTGCTAATAAATAAAAAAAGGCCAACAATTAAAAAAAAAAAAAAACAATATTTCTTACTTTCTGCTATAAAACTTCCAATCAAAAATTTAAAAATCAAATTTCATCAATTTATCCCAATTTGTATTCTGCTACAAGTTTTTGGTAAAAAAAAACTCCCAATAAGCAAATATTGATTGGTTTGCGCTAAAGATATCGTGTCTACAAACTATGGGATATACTGGAATTTTTCTATACTAGTAATGGCGGCGATCAGCGACTTATAGCGGGACTGCGACATTGTGGCGGGCAGTCTGACACTAACTGACACTTTTTGGGAAGCGGTGACACCAATATAGTGATCAGTGCTAAAAAATATGCACTGTCACTGTACTAATGACACTGGATGGGAAGAAGGTAACATCAGGGGTCATCAAAGGGTTAAATATGTGCCTAGCCAGTGTTTATGTGTACTGTGGGGGAGGGGCTTTCACTAAGGGATGTGCTTTGCAGGCAAACAAAATCCATTCCTCCCCCGCTGACAGGGCGGAGCGCTGTATTGTTTACATATGTTGGGGGTTCTGTTCAAAACGGGGGCCTGGTGCAAATAATTTACTCCTGTGCACATAGGAACAAAATATTATTTTTCTGTGAATAAACGAGACTCTAATGTTTATTTCTAGATTATAAATGGATGTTGGGAGTTCTGTTCAATCCGGGCAAATAATTTATTATTACACATAAAGGAACAACAAACTTTTAGGAGTTTTCTTTTTTCTTTCTGTGAATAAATGATGCTCTAATGGTGATTTTTAACTCTTACAATAATTGCTGGGGGACATTTTTAAATTTAATTTGTTTGTTGTTTTTTTTAATTGAAATTATTATTAAATTTTTTTTTTTTTCATATTTAAATTGGGACCCAGAGCACATCATATAATACAGCACACATAGGAGCTACAATACTTTTTATTTATGGCATTTTTTTGTAAATAATTAAACTCTTATGTTGATTTCTAGATATTATTATTATTATTATTATTATTATTATAATTATTATTATTATTATTATTATTATTATTATTATTATTATTATTATTTAGGATTTATACAGCACACAGTGTGCACAGCGCTGTACAATATAAAGGGGGACAGTACAGTTACAATACAATAAAATAGAAGAGGGATAAGAAGGCCTCGCTCATAGGAGCTTACAATCTAATCAGTGTGTTGGGGGTTCATACTCCCTCCAGTACAAATCCTGTTATACTACAATTCTCTGGGCCCCACCCCCTCCCTTTCGTGAGTCATCACTGACTGTCCAATCATACCTGTGTTTCCTCTGCTACAGTGTATGAATGGGGAGGAGCCTCTGTCTCTGTCCAATCATAACTGTTTCCTCTGCTTCAATGTATGAATGGGGAGGAGCCTCTGTCTCTGTTCATCTTCAGTGCAGCTGAGGCTGCAGAGAAAGGGGCGGGGGAATCTTTTTTCCTCACTCCCTCTTTCTATCTCAAAGGGGAGATGTCAGGAGTAGTGATGGACGAACATCGGCCGGGCGGTTTGCCAAAAATTGATGATCTTGAGAACCACTCCAGAAGATATAATTTTAGGATCAGAGGATTGCCTGAAAGCGTTAAAGCCATAGATGATGTTGTCACCAAATTCATCCAGGACTTAATCCCTGACATGCCACCTCATCGCCTAGAGCTAGCTAGGGCTCACAGGGCCCTCAGAGCCCCCCTCCCTGATGGTTCTCCACGAGACATCATTGTAAAAACCGCACTTTTACAAAGTGAAGGAGGCGGTCATGAAGATTTCAAGACGCTCCGAACACCTGTCCATCCAAGGCTTCCCCATCCAAATTTTTGCGGACCTGTCGCCCACTACTATTCAATAAAGGCGAGCACTCAAACCGCTTCTTGCAGCAAAGAGCGATCAAGTACTGGTGGTCCTTTCCTTTTAGCCTCACTTTTCTTTATCAACAAAAGACCTATAGCTTTTCGGCTCTCCCAGATGGGGAACAGCTCCTCCTGAAACTTGGTCTCATCTCCCAAGAACCTACCACGTCCGCACCGTGCATAAGTTCTGGATCTTCCAAACGCCCCTCTCCTCAGAGCCCCCTGGTTCTAGCTTGGCAGAAGCAGCAATTCAAACGGGCCAAACACGCAAGACCTCCCTGAAGATCCTCCTGGCCTGGCTGGCATTGTAAACCTTTTTTTTCACAGGACTCACTCCTGATTGATTGATTGCCCATGGGGCTCCGCCTCCCATGGCCACGTTCCTACACGGTCCCCCTACGGGGTAATTTTTGATTTAGGTTTGTTGGAAATTCCCCCCCCCCACCCTTTTTTTTTTGGAGGGATTTTCTTTTCTCTAAACTTTTTTCATATAAGCGGACTCTTGCTGCATTTTTGGCGGGTCTCACTTCCCCCCCCCCCATCCCCCCCTTTAAAAAAAAAAAAACACAAAAAGAATAACGTAAACAAAGAAATAAAAAATTGAGTATTGTTTTTGCCTTAGCAAAATTTTGGCGGCACCTTTCCTCCCCCCCCTATTTTTTGTGTTTTTGTCTTTTTCAGGGGTGTCTGGTCAAAGTGGGTTTCTGCTGCACCTCAATCCCTCTCTATCTGGGAATTTTTCTCCCACGTGGACTGGGACTGATGCCTGTGCCCCCCACGGGCATCTCTGGGTTTCAGGATGGGGTAGGGCCTGGCCTGCCTCTCCTGTTTTGGGTTGGGAATTTTTGGTATGGTTACCACTGGCTTGTTGTTATGCATATGTGGCTCTCTTCTCTTGCCTTTTTTCCTTTTCTCGCTCTTCCCCATCTCACCCTTCTCCCCCCCCCTCTGGTCACCGGGGGTCCCCTTAATTTGTTCCTACAGGATCCATGCCTTCTGAGGCAGTCTCCCGGTCTGAATCTAGGCCTCCACCTTGTGCGGAACAGGATTTGTCATTATGCTCCACCTTTAGCGCTCCATGCTTGGCTGACTCGATGAACCCACCGGTCTCCTCATCCCGCCCCTGGAAGATGTCCAAGGGATTAATTCCCCGACAAAGAGACGTAAGCTTTTTAATTTATATCACTCTCACCACATTGATATTGCATTCACACAAGAGACTCATTTCCCAGCTTCTTACAGACCTTTGTTTGTCCACCCTAAATAAACACAATTTTATTAAGCGAACGCCGCTGATAAAACCAAGGGGGTAGGGATTTTTTTTTTTGCACGCCACATCCAATTTGATCTTAAGCGAAAAGTAGAGGATCCAGAGGGAAGATATTTACTACTGATAGGCACCATGGAGGGGACTATGTACTCCCTCCTCTCCTATTATGCCCCAAATAAACGTCAGGACCTTTTTTTCCTCCACCTAGCCTCCCAGGTCATTTCCCAGACAGAAGGTATATTAATCATGGGGGGGACTCTAATATCACCCTGGACCAGAGTCTAGACAAATCGCGCCCGGGCAACCCTTCTTTATGCCGCCCTCCCAAGCAGAGCACCCGCATTGCCAAGTTGCTCTTCTTGGAAGAGCTTGTGGATGTCTGGAGGGAATTTAACCTCAAGGCCAAAGACTATACACATTTCTCAGCTCCACATAATATTTTATCAAGGATAGATCATATCTTTGTCTCGGCTAAAACCATCCCACACACGGTGCGATTCGCCAACATCCAGATATATGCGGTGTTCATTGTGGTCCCACGGAACACAAATGTGCACTCTTCGCGGACGATGTTTTACTGTTCTTGACTTCTCCAGTTGTTTTGATCCCTAATGTAATGCACGTCCTTCGCAAATTTTCTCTCGCCTCTGGCCTCACGGTGAACTTCTCCAAATCCATGGCTCTCAACATATCAGTTCCCACATCCTCGCTCGAGGCACTGAAACCTTCTTTTCCGTTTGTGTGGTGTAAGTCCTCGATTCCCTATTTAGGGGTACACCTCACCACATCAATTGACACCTTATTGACACCTTATACCAAGCCAATTACCCTCCCCTATATAAAAAACTGAAGGCAGACTTGTCGGGCTTGGATCACCACAACCTCTCCTGGTTGGGGAGGATAAATTCCATCAAAATGACCCTGCCGAGAATTTTATACTTCTTTCGGTCACTTCCCATCCCCCTCAATAAAAGCCATATAACCAAATTACAATCCAGTATAATCAAATTTGTTTGGGGCAAAAAGGGCTATCGTTGCTTGAGGTCTGTCTACGCAAGGCTGCTCAACTAGCTCAGTTTTCTATGATTTACACTCGTGGGCCTAGACCTGATTGGATTCAAATTGAGAGGCAGGCGATCCTTCACTACACACTTGATTATGTCGCCTGGTGTCTGCCTAAGCTTCAACCCGCAATCTTGGCGCCCACCCTTTCACATTCGATTAAATTGTGTAGGCAGCTCCATGGCCTCCCCACACTGGTCTCGCCTATGAACCTGTTAGACCACCTGTTTCATCACCCCCTATTCCTACCCGGGCATGACATCAAAGCATTTCAATGGTGGACAAACAAAGGTCTATATCGTATTTGACACTTCCTCTCACCATCCTGGCCCCTTTCCCTCTCTCACTGCGTTAACAAACTTAAGATGCCCGCTTCAGAAAAGTTTCGGTTTCTCCAAATTTCCCACTTCCTGCATAAAATGTGGTCGGACAAACGTGTACCACCGACCTTGAAACCCTACGAAAGGTGGTGTTCTGAGTCAGCAGAACTGAGGGGTGGCATATCGACTATCTATGCTGCTTTGATGGAACCCTTGGAAAAACCTGCCTACGCTCTCAAATGGGAGAATGACTTACAGATAAATTACTCTTTGAATGATTGGCACCGCATTTTTCGCAGGTTCTTCAGGGGCATAGTAAACATGACTCTTATTGAAACAAACGTCAAAATCTTGACTTGGTGGTACCTCGTACTGACGCGTCTGGCGCTCATGTTCCCTAACACTTCCCGGTTGTGTTTCAGGGGGTGTGGACACCAGGGCTCTTTTCTTCACATCTGGTGGTCGTGCCCTAGAATTAGATCATTTTGGAACAAATTTTTTCATTTGCTTCAGCTTGTCATAAGTCTTTAGATTCCTCAGTCACCCCAAGTCACTTTCTACATGATTTCTATTATTTTTCATGCTCCTGGGAGCGAAGCTCACACTGGCCAAAGCTTGGAAATAACCTTCGGTCTCTCTCACCGCTGCAAAACTGAAGATTTCTTGGTTAAAGAGGGGTCCTACATGACCGGGTGGAAAAGTATGAGGCCATTTGGGACCCTTGGATGCAATATTTACACATTCCACTGTAATTTGCCCTGCAAAGTTGATCCTAGCTTACCCCTGGTGACTTCCCCCCCATCCTTCCTCCCCCACCCTACTCTCTTGCTTTTCTTCCTCTGCTATCACCTCTCCCCTTTTTTCTCTGTCCTCTTTCTCGACATTAGTGTTATGTTGCAGCTTAGGACTTCACCAACTCCTCCGTATGGAGTCTACTCCCCACTCGCATGTTTGCTGACATGCATGGTACATCCTCTACTGTTGGAGCCCCATCACGTCTTGGCGTGCAACCGGTTCCCCAAATGTATCGCAACCCTTCTGGGTGCTTGGGGCCCGGGTCCTGCCCGCCTAACTACAGTTTCCCTTGTTTAGCCTCCTGCAATTGATGTTATGGCTCCCGGAAGGACCGGAGGAGGTCTCATCATTACTACTGTCCTCCTTGTACTTAGCAATGTTATTAGACCACACCTTTGGCTGATGCTTTTTAATGGCACGTTTCTCTTCTTGTTGGTACCACAAAGTTGTTTCACATCGCTTATGATATGCTGACAATTTATTCTTATATACTGAGTTGTCCATGTTGACAGTTTGTAATTCTGTTGTCATTCTCAATAAAATATTTGAAAGATAAACCGCCTGGTGCCATGGGAGGTTTGGCGACCCGTAAAGAATCCCACTTGGTCAGGATTAGAGTTGAGCGGACACCTGGATGTCCGTGTTCGGCGGGTTCAGCCGAACTTTAAAAAAAAGTCCGGGTCCGTGTCCTGGACTTTTTCCGAACTTTACCCGGACACCGAACCCCATTGAACTCAATGGGGACCCAAACTTTCAGACACTGAAATGGCTCTAAAACACCAATGGAAAGGGTTAGAGTGCTGCAAATGGCAGCAAAATGTAGTTAAGAGCATGGCAAGTGCTCTGCAAACAAATGTGGATAGGGAAATAACTTAAAACAACAAAAAAAAAGAAAAAGAAAACAATGTTCTTCATCTCTGAAGGACGAGGCCCATATGGAGTAGTAGGGAGGTTGAGGTGGTGGTGGATGTGGCGGTGTCATAGGCGTGTGCACAGGGTGTGCCGGGTGTGCCTGGGCACACCCTAATCACCTAGGGCACATTAGCATTATCGCTCTGTTTGCCAGTGAGGAGATGGGAAAGATCTCCCTCGGACCTGCTCTGCCATAAGAGAAGTGCCACACACTTCTATTTCACTTTGCCAGCAGGGAGAGTAATGTACCGGGGCCATATACATGTAGGCAAACACATGCATGTGTATTTAAACTTTGGGGTGCACACCCTAATGCAATAGGCTGCGCACACCCATGGGCGGTGTAGGTGGAAGCGGCGGTGGAGGAGGACGAGGTAGCCAACACTGCTTTTTTTCAGTCATTTTAAATGAGGCTACACCCCAAAAGAGTGAGAAAGATCAAAAATAGAACAATGGCTGGGTAAGGTCGGTATCCATCTCTATTCTGCACAAGGTACGGAAAAGTCCCGTGGGATCCATGCCTGGTTCATTTTAATGAACGTGAGCTTGTCCACATTGTCTCTGGACAGGCGGCTGCGCTTGTCTGTGATAACGCCCCCAGCCGTGCTAAATACACGTTCAGATAATACACTGGCTGCAGGGCACGCCAGCACCTCCAAGGCGTAAAGGGCAAGCTCAGGCCATGTGCCCAATTTGGAGACCCAGAAGTTGAAGGGGGCAGACCCGTCATTCACTACATGTAGGCGTGTGCACACATACTGCTCCACCATGTTGGTGAAATGCTGCCTCCTGCTAAGATGTTGCATATGAGCTGCTGGTGCTGCTGTTTGTTGTGGCATGCTTACAAAGCTTTTCCACATCTCGGCCATGCTAACCCTGCCTTCTGAGGTTCTGGAGGTGCCCTGGTTGTGTTGGCGACCTCTTCCTCCTCCTCCTCCTCCTCTGCCTTGGCCTTGTGCTTCCACTGTGGCCCTGCTGTCAGGTGGGAATGCCAGCAGCATTGCGTCTACCAGCGTGCGCTTGTACTCGCGCATCTTGCGATCGCGCTCCAGTGAGTGAATTAAGGACGGTACGTTGTCCTTGTAACGGGGATCCAGCAGCGTGGCCACCCGGGAATCAGCACAAGTTATAATGTGGGCAACTCGTCGGTCGGTGTGGATACACTGCAGAATGTAATCGCTCATGTGTGCCAGGCTGCCCAGAGGCAACGAAAGGCTGTCCTCTGTGGGAGGTGTATCGTCTGTGTCCTCTGTATCCCCCCAGCCACGCACCAGTGATGGCCATGAGCTGGCCTGGGTACCACCCTGCTATGAACATGGTTCCATCTCCTCCTCCATCTCCTCCTCCTCATCCTCCTCATCCTCCAGAACGGTTCCCCTGCTGGACAATTGTGTCCCTGGCGTTTGTGGGTGCAGGAACCCACCCTCGGAGCCACTTGCGAATGACTTCCCTGAAAGCCTTGGAAATGTTACCTCTTCATCCTCCTCCTCCTCATCCTGTGCCACATCCTCTTCCATCATTGCCCGAATCGTTTTTTGAAGGAGGCATAGAAGTGGGATAGTTAAGCTGACAACGGCGTCATCGGCACTGGCCATGTTGGTGGAGTACTCAAAACAGGGCAACAAGGCACACAGGTCTCGCATGGAGGCCCAGTTATTGGTGGTGAAGTGGTGCTGTTCCGCAGAGCGACTCACGCGTGCGTGCTGCAGCTGAAACTCCACTATGGCCTGCTGCTGCTACACAGTCTTTCCAGCATGTGCAAGGTGGAGTTCTACCTTGTGGGCACGTCACATATGAGGCGGTGAGCGGGAAGGCCGAAGTTACGCTGTAGCGCTGACAGGCGAGCAGCAGCAGGGCAAATTTAATTTTTTTCACCCCAAAAGGGTGTATATTGAATAGCAGAATAGGAAAAATTTGATAAAACGGTGTATCTCACATGTACAAACACAGACTAGGCATCGATTACAATTTTTTGTACCCTAAAGGCAGGATGAGGATGAGGAAGAGGAGTAGGAGGAGTTCGAACAGGAGGCAAACTGAAGCGCCCTGCAATCCTCGGCGGTGGAAGGAGATGCTCCAAACAAATTTGAAAAGGTGTATCTCACATGTACCGATACAGACTATGCCGTAATTTAATTTTTTACACTCCAAAAGGGTGTATATTACTATTTTTTGTACCCCCAAAGGCAGGATGAGGAGTAGGAGGAGTTCGGAACAGGCAGGAGGCAAAGTGAAGCACCCTGCAATCCTCGGCGGTATGAGATGCGCCCCAAAACTTGGAAAGGTGTATCTCACACGTACCGATACAGACTATCCCGCAATTTAATTGTTTTTACCCTAAGGGTGTAGATTGAATAGCGGAATAGAAAATATGATATCAAAAGGTGTATGTATCTCACACGTACAGACCCAGACTAGGCCCCGATTACTATTTTTTGTACCCCCAAAGGCAGGATGAGGAGTAGGAGGAGTTCGGAACAGGCAGGAGGCAAACTGAAGCACCCTGTAATCCTCGGCGGTATGAGATGCGCCCCAAAAATTGGAAAGGTGTATCTCACACGTACCGATACAGACTATCCCGCAATTTAATTGTTTTTACCCCAAGGGTGTAGATTGAATAGCGGAATAGAAAATATGATATCAAAAGGTGTATGTATCTCAAACGTACAGATCCAGACAAGGCCCCAATTACTATTTTTTGTACCCCCAAAGGCAGGATGAGGAGTAGGAGGAGTTCGGAACAGGCAGGAGGCAAAGTGAAGCACCCTGCAATCCTCGGCGGTATGAGATGCGCCCCAAAAATTGGAAAGGTGTATCTCACACGTACCGATACAGACTATCCCGCAATTTAATTGTTTTTACCCCAAGGGTGTAGATTGAATAGCGGAATAGAAAATATGATATCAAAAGTGTATGTATCTCACACGTACAGACCCAGACTAGGCCCCGATTACTATTTTTTGTACCCCCAAAGGCAGGATGAGGAATAGGAGGAGTTCGGAACAGGCAGGAGGCAAACTGAAGCACCCTGCAATCCTCGGCGGTATGAGATGCGCCCCAAAAATTGGAAAGGTGTATCTCACACGTACCGATACAGACTATCCCGCAATTTAATTGTTTTTACCCCAAAGGGTGTAGATTGAATAGCGGAATAGAAAATATGATATCAAAAGGTGTATGTATCTCACACGTACAGACCCAGACTAGGCCCCGATTACTATTTTTTGTACCCCCAAAGGCAGGATGAGGAGTAAGAGGAGTTCCGAACAGGCAGGAGGCAAAGTGAAGCACCCTGCAATCCTCAGCGGTATGAGATGCGCCCCAAAAATTGGAAAGGTGTATCTCACACGTACCGATACAGACTATCCCGCAATTTAATTGTTTTTACCCCAAGGGTGTAGATTGAATAGCGGAATAGAAAATATGATATCAAAAGGTGTATGTATCTCACACGTACAGACCCAGACTAGGCCCCGATTATTATTTTTTGTACCCCCAAAGACAGGATGAGGAGTAGGAGGAGTTCGGAACAGGCAGGAGGCAAACTGAAGCACCCTGCAATCCTCGGCGGTATGAGATGCGCCCCAAAAATTGGAAAGGTGTATCTCACACGTACCGATACAGACTATCCCGCAATTTAATTTTTACCCCAAGGGTGTAGATTGAATAGCGGAATAGAAAATATGATATCAAAAGGTGTATGTATCTCACACGTACAGACCCAGACTAGGCCCCGATTACTATTTTTTGTACCCCCAAAGGCAGGGTGAGGAGTAGGAGGAGTTCGGAACAGGCAGGAGGCAAACTGAAGCACCCTGCAATCCTCGGCGGTATGAGATGCGCCCCAAAAATTGGAAAGGTGTATCTCACACGTACTGATACAGACTATCCCGCAATTTAATTGTTTTTACCCCAAGGGTGTAGATTGAATAGCGGAATAGAAAATATGATATCAAAAGGTATATGTATCTCACACGTACAGACCCAGACTAGGCCCCGATTACAATTTTTTGTACCCCCAAAGGTAGGATGAGGAGTAGGAGGAGTTCGGAACAGGCAGGATGCAAAGTGAAGCACCCTGCAATCCTCAGCAGTATGAGATGCGCCCCAAAAATTGGAAAGGTGTATCTCACACGTACCGATACAGACTATCCTGCAATTTAATTGTTTTTACCCCAAGGGTGTAGATTGAATAGCGGAATAGAAAATATGATATCAAAAGGTGTATGTATTTCACACGTACAGTCCCAGACTAGGCCCCGATTACTATTTTTTGTACCCCCAAAGGCAGGATGAGGAGTAGGAGGAGTTCAGAACAGGCAGGAGGCAAACTGAAGCACCCTGCAATCCTCAGCGGTATGAGATGCGCCCCAAAAATTGGAAAGGTGTATCTCACATGTACCGATACAGACTATCCCGCAATTTAATTGTTTTTACCCCAAAGGGGGTAGATTGAATAGCGGAATAGAAAATATGATATCAAAAGGTGTTTGTATCTCACACGTACAGACCCAGACTAGGCCCCGATTACTATTTTTTGTACCCCCAAAGACAGGATGAGGAGTAGGAGGAGTTCGGAACAGGCAGGAGGCAAAGTGAAGCACCCTGCAATCCTCGGCGGTATGAGATGCGCCCCAAAAATTGGAAAGGTGTATCTCACACGTACCGATACAGACTATCCCGCAATTTAATTGTTTTTTCCCCAAGGGTGTAGATTGAATAGCGGAATAGAAAATATGATATCAAAAGGTGTATGTATCTCACACGTACAGACTCAGACTAGGCCCCGATTACTATTTTTTGTACCTCCAAAGGCAGGATGAGGAGTAGGAGGAGTTCGGAACAGGCAGGAGGCAAAGTGAAGCACCCTGCAATCCTCGGCGGTATGAGATGCGCCCCAAAAATTGGAAAGGTGTATCTCACACGTACCGATACAGACTATCCCGCAATTTAATTGTTTTTACTCCAAAGGGTGTCGATTGAATAGCGGAATAGAAAATATGATATAAAACTGGTGATTTGTCAATAGCACATGTGAACACAGCAGTGTCTTATATCAGTCAGCTCTGCTGCAGGCTATGAAAGGAAAAAAAAATTCCCCTTTAAGTTTGTCATTTTTAAATAGATTAGTACAGACTATGCCACAATTTATTTTGTTTAACCCAAAAGGGTGTATATTGAATAGTGGAATAGAAAAAAGTGTATAAATTTTAAAATCACTAGCACATGTGAACACAGCAGTGTCTTATATCAGTCAGCTCTGCTGCAGGCTATGAAGGGAAAAAAAAAAGAAAATTCCCCTTTAAGTTTGTAATTTTTAAATAGATTAGTACAGACTATGCCACAATTTAATTTTTTGAACCCAAAAGGGTGTATATTGAATAGTGGAATAGAAAAAAGTGTATACATTTTAAAATCACTCAATAATAGCACATGTGAACACAGCAGTGTATTATCACAGTCAGCAGCACTGAAGGAAAAACGCTGCACACAACTGACTGATAAAAAAGATTTTTTTCTCCCTCCTCCTCAGCGGGCAAAAAGATTGTGTTCACACCACCCCACACACAGCAAAATCGATATAGAACACTGACCCTGCCTATTCTCCAGCCTCGCCCTAAAATGATCGATAAGATCAGTCACTGTCACTGCAAACCCCCCACACAGCAAAATCGATGTAGAACACTGACCCTGCCTATTCTCCAGCCTCGCCCTAAAATGCCCTAATAACTCGCCCTGCCTGCAGCACTCCGACCTGTCCCTGAATTCTTTTCGAACGCAATATAATTTTTGACTGTCTGTCCCTAATCAGCAGCCAGCACATATGATGTGTGCTCTGTCCCTATACTACAGCAGAATGACGCAGCGGCGCTGGGTCTCGAACTTATAAAGACATGGTCACATGCTTCAGATGGCCAATCACAGCTACTAATACATTAGTAGGCATGGCTGGGATGGCTTAAGGCACACCAGTTAAACGCTTGTTGATTGGCTGTTGAAAGCCCGCCATTAAAAGCGCGCCATTACATACAAACCCGGAAATAAAATGACCGAACACGGATTTTAAACCCGAACATACAGTAAAGTTTTCGGGTCCGTGTTCGGGTAACAAAAATCCAATTATTCGGTACGAACACGAATAATACAGTCCGTGTTCGCTCAACACTAGTCAAGATCTATTAGAAGGGAGGTAAGTCAGGCGATACAGTTGTCGAGGAGTTTAGCATACATTTTTGTATCAGAATTGAGGAGGGAGATGGGGCAGAAGTTGGCAGGGGTGTCTGAGGGTTTACTGGGTTAAGGGATGGTGACAATAAATGATTCTAGGAATTTTTTGGGCAAGAACAAGTGTCCATGATATTATTTAGAGAGACAGTTAGATATGGGGTAAGGGAGTTTGCAAATTGCCTGTAATATTTGTTGATAAAGCTGTCGGGTCCTGGGGATTTGTTTAAAGGAAAAGTTTTATTATTATTTTTGATTCCAGAACCCCATTGAAATCAATGGGACCCGAACTTCGGTAATCAATAAACACAATTTTGAAGCCCTAAAACCCAATAAATGCCCCTAAAAAGTGCCTAGGGTTCTGGGTCATGCCCCAGGGACTATTAATGACACAAAAAAAAAGTTCTTAAAAATTGTTGTTTTTGATAGAGAGCCAATAATTGAAAAAATTATTGAAAAAAAATGAGATTTCTTTGGATTTAGTGTCTGGGGGTTCTAAAAAGTGTACCTGTGAAGTTTCAGCTCTGTAGCATGTCCAGAACCAGAAAAAAAAAGATAATTTTTCTTAGAATTTTTATTAGCGCAGGGATGGGGTTCCGCTACTTTCACACCTGGGCGTTTTTGTTTCAGGCGTTTATTGGGCTTTTTTTGGGCATCTTTGGAGGCAGGCATGACATCTGAACTTCCGTATAGGGGTATATACACACACACACACACATATATATATATATATATATATATATATATATATATATATATATATATATATATATATATATATATATATATATATATATATATATATATATATATATATATATATATATATATATATATATATATATATATATATATATATATATATATATATATATATATATATATATATATATATATATATATATATATATATATATATATATATATATATATATATATATATACATACACACATATAGGTGTGAAAGTAGCGGAACCCCATCCCTGCGCTAATGAAATTATTTGCAGGGATTGGGGTTCCGCTCCTATCACACCTATATGTGTGTATATACATATATGTGTGTGTGTATATATACCCCTATACCCCTATACTGAAGTTCAGATGTTATGCCTGCCTCCAAAGATGCCCAAATAATGCCCAATGCCCAATAAACACCTGCAACAACACACCTGGGCGTTTTTGTTGCAGGCATTTATTGGGCATTTTTTGGGCGTCTTTGGAGGCAGGCATGACATCTGAACTTCTGTATAGGGGTATATATACACACACACATATATGTATATATACACATACACACATATAGGTGCTATAGGAGCGGAACCCCATCCCTGCGCTAATGAATGAAACCACATCCATTCCACAATTTGGCGGAATGTTTACAGACCCATTGATTTTCAATTCCAGTCTGAAAAATTAGGCATTCACAGGATACAGAAGTAAGTGTCGGCCATTCCAGGCCCCAAAAATTAGCCCACATGCGTTTACCTGACAGCTAAGAATGTTGTATTCTGTGGCTGAAGGTACATTAGGCGTTCACAGGATACAGAAGTAGGTGTCGGCCAGTATAGGCCCCAAAAAATTAGCCCACATGGGTTTACCCGACAGCTAAGAACGTTGTATGTCAGCGGAACAAACAATGACATGCAGCCGCAGCGTTCCTGCAGAAAATCATATAAAAGATGAGTCGGCGCTAGTGGGAAAAAATCTCAAAAGGGCTCTGAATGAGCTGACCCAATATCATAAAACCTCAGAAAAACATCTACAGCTAGGGATAACGGAAATCACCATAAGATATCCTTAAGTAGATCTGGGTTTAATACATCCACGGAATAATAAATACAAGTAGAATATATAAAACTGTTGTATCAAACCATACGAATCCTAAAACATAATCTGAATCCTAAAACCAAATGTGTGTCTGTCTTTGATATGAGGGGTTTAAGAAACAAGTAGAATATATAAATAGAATATATAAAATCCGAATCCTAAAAATAATCTGAATCCTAAAACCCAAATATGTATCTTTGATATGAAGGGTTAAGAAACCAAACAATCTTACGATTGTATTACCTCCTCTCAAGAACTCCTCCTGCAGAACATTCCTCCTCGGATCGTGGGTCACCAGGCAGTATGGTGGAGAGCTAACGCTGATGATCCATCTAAACACCAGGGACCAATACCAACTCTCGCGCCATCAGGATAGTTTTTTGTTCCACTGACATACAAAGGTTTTGCATCTCGTTTTATTTATTAAAGTTATACATTGGTAATGCACTATGGGAGTGTTTCCCCTTTTTATTTCCATGGTTATACACTGGATATCCCTGTGACCTATGATTGGTTGTCCCCAGAGAGAGTGACCTATGCTACTGCCTGGCCATTCCACTACATTGGAGGATCTCTCTTTCATATGAGCGTTCAGCCACCTATAACCTAGTGGCAAGAGCTATTTGGTAAGGAGCCATCTCTCACGATATTGTCTGGTGGATTCATTTCTACTCACCTGATCTTCAGCTTTCTTCATTTGTTTGGAGCTTTTCCTTTCCTGGGAATCTGTTTCAGCCAATACCTTCCTTTGTGGAATTTTTTAGTGTTCATTTTTTGAACTGTACATGTTAACATCATACTTTGATTCAGTATAGGTGTTTGTCATTCATAATTTAGCGCTACACCATTGTGTTTTTTTTATTTTATTTGGAACTTGTACTATTGTTTCAGATGTTAGCTGCTTCTCCTAAAGCGCAGTGTTTTTTCTGTTTTTAAATATTAAGAACGTTGTATTCTGTAGCTGAAGGTATACTAGGCATTCACAGGATAAAGAAGTAAGTGTCGGCCATAAAAAGCCCCAAAAATTAGCGCACATGGGTTTACCTGACAGCTAAGAACGTTGTATTCTGTGGCTGGGGGTACATTAGGCATTGACAGGATACAGAAGTAAGTGTCGGCCAGATAAGGCCCCAAAAATTAGCCCACATGGGTTTATCTGACAGCTAAGAACATTGTATTCTGTGGCTGAAGGTACATTAGGCATTCACAGGATACAGAAATAAGTGTTGGCCCCTATAGGTCCCAAAAATTAGCCCACATGGGTTTACCTGACAGCTAAGAACGTTGTATTGTGTGGCTGGAGGTACATTAGACATTGACAGGATACAGAAGTAAGTGTCGGCCACTGTAGGCCCCAAAAATTAGCCCACATGGGTTTACCTGACAGCTAAGAACGTAGTGTTCTGTGGCTGAAGGTACATTAGGCATTCACAGGATACAGAAGTAAGTGTCGGCCAGTACAGGCCCCAAAAATTAGCCCACATGGGTTTACCTGACAGCTAAGAACGTTGTATTCTGTGGCTGAAGGTACATTAGGCATTCACAGGATAAAGAAGTAAGTGTCAGCCATAAAGGCCCCAAAATTTAGCGCACATGGGTTTACCTGACAGCTAAGAACGTTGTATTCTGAGGCTGGAGGTACATTAGACATTGACAGGATACAGAAGTAAGTGTCACCCACTATAGGCCCCAAAAATTAGCCCACATGGGTTTACCTGACAGCTAAGAACGTAGTTTTCTGTGGCTGAAGGTACATTAGGCATTCACAGGATACAGAAGTAAGTGTCGGCCAGTACAGGCCCCAAAAAATTAGCCCACATGAATTTACCTGACAGCTAAGAACGTAGTATTCTGTGGCTGAAGGTACATTAGGCATTGACAGGATACAGAAGTAAGTGTTGGCCAGTATAGGACCCAAAAATAAGCCCACATGGGTTTGCCTGACAGCTAAGAACGTTGTATTCTGTGGCTGAAGGTACATTAGGCATTCACAGGATAAATAAGTAAGTGTCGGCCATAAAAGGCCCCAAAAATTAGCGCACATGGGTTTACCTGACAGCTAAGAATGTAGTATTCTGTGGCTGGAGGTACATTAGGCATTGACAGAAAAAATAATTGTCGGCCATGAAAGGCCCCAAAAAATAGGCATTCAATGGACACGAAATGCCTTTAATGCCGCTGTATTTAGTGAAGACAAGGACCATGAATTGTTTTTGGTGGATGGCGGTCTGGCGAATATTTGTGGCCATCATGAGGAATTTAAATGAAACATGGTCTACTGGTCACATGTGTTGAATTCCTCAGAGATCCATGCCTCATTCATTTTTATAAATGTGAGGTCGTCTACACTGTCATGAGCTAGGCGAGTGCGCTTATCGGTCACGATCCCCCTGCTGCGCTGAACGTCCTTTCAGACAGGACACTGGATGGGGGGCAAGCCAACAGGTCTATTGCAAATTGTGCAAGCTCTGGCCTGAGGTCAAGCCTGCCCACCCAGTAGTCTAGGGGTTCATCACTCCTCAGAGCGTTCACATCGGCCATTAACCCGATGTAGTCGGACACCTGTTGGTCTAGGCATTCCCTGATGCTGGATCCGGAGTACAGCTGTCGTGTCGGCTGAAATAAGGATCTCATATCTGAAGTGACCAATACATCTTCAAAACCTCCCCTCAGGCGCTGTTGGATTGCTACCTGCAACTGTCTCTCTGTGACTGGAAATTCCTCTGCCAGCGCACGCAAAAGCAGAATGCAGCATTTCTCACAGCAAGGCCTGGAAGTGCTGCATTCTGACCACCCTCTGTGATGGTGGTAACATTTCCGCCATTTTTTGTTTGTACCGGGGGTCTAAGTATGTTGCCACCCAGAACTGATCCTTGCCCTTTATGATTTTTATACGGGGGTCCCCCTTAAAACACTGGAGGCCCCCATTCACACTAAACTGGACGCGGTGTAGTCACCTTGCTTTAGCTCATCATCCAGGATAATTTCGTCCTCGTTCTCCTCCCCCCATCCACGGATAACACCAGGGATTCCAGAAAGCATGCTCTTCTTGCTCCTCCTCATCTGCCCCGGCACCATCCTCCTCTGACTCCTCTTTAGACTCCTGTTGTTGACTTGTCTCAGATGGAGTAGCACCCCCTGGGAATTCATCCAACATTGCGACTTCCACATCTTCCTGATCCTGCTCCTTGACGGCTTGATCAATGACACAACGCAATGCACGCTCCAGAAAGAAGGCGTAAGGTACAATGTCACTGATGGAGCCCTGGCCTTGACTGACCAGTTTGGTGATCTCATCGAATGGCCTCAGAAGTCTGCATGCATCGCGAATGAGCAGCCACTGTCGAGGTGAAAAAAAAACCAAGCTCCCCAGAACCTGTCCTGCTGCAGAGTCCATACAGGTAGTCGTTAACTGCACGTTTCTGCTGGAGCAGCCTATCAAGCATATGCAACATTGAGTTCCATTGCGTTGGGCAGTCACAAATAAGACGCCCGATGGGCAGGTTGTGTCACCGCTGAATGTCAGCAAGGCGAGCCATGGCTGTGTAAGATCTTCAGAAATGGCCCGAGATTTTCCTGGCCTGCCGCAAGACGTCCTGGAACCCAGGGTATTTGGCAACGAATCGCTGCACGACTAAGTTCAGGACGTGTGCCATGCATGGCTAGTGTGTTATTTTGCCCTGTTTCAGCACGCTCAGCAGATTGGCACCGTTGTCACACACCACTTTACCAACTGTCAAATTGAGCGATGTCAGCCACTGATCTGCCTGTGAACGCAAACCTGAAAGGAGTGCAGGACCAGTGTGGCTCTTGGCTTCCAGGCACAACA
Organism: Pelophylax lessonae; assembly: GCF_965119305.1. NCBI lineage: Eukaryota > Metazoa > Chordata > Amphibia > Anura > Ranidae > Pelophylax > Pelophylax lessonae. The sequence goes on along the minus strand of NC_138768.1, from coordinate 20,638,355 downwards.
GATGCAGCACAGCATGGCAACGTCTCACCTGGCATGTGGAATAGGTTCTGGGGATATTGGGCGGTGCAACGGAAGAGACGGTAGCAGCGGAAAAGGGGGAGTCAGCAGAGGAGGAGAGGGAGGATGGAGGAGGAGGAGAAGAAGAGTCAGGCCTGCATGCAATCCGTGGCAGTACAACCAAATCTACACGGGTGCCACGGGTTACATGCTTGACGGCCGTCAGAAGGTTCACCCAGTGGGCAGTAAAAGTGATATACCTTCCCTGCCCGTGTTTGCTAGACCATGTGTCTGTGGTCAGATGTATCTTGGCATTAACACTGTGTGCCAGAGATATATTCACTTGTCGCTGAACATGATCATACAGCTCTGGAATGCCCTTCTGCGAGAAATATTTCCCTCCTGGGACCTTCCATTGTGGTGTTCCAATGGCCACAAATTTCCGAAAGGCCTCTGAGTCCACCAGTTGATATGGCAGTAGTTGGCGGGCTATCAATTCCGACAAGCCTGCAGTCAAACGTTGGGCAAGAGGGTTATCCGGCGTCATCATTTTTTTACGCTCCAACATTTGGGCCACAAAAGCCTGCCTTTTTCCAAAACAATGTGACAATGGCATCATGGAAGGTCGAGCGGAGGACAATTGTGAGTAGAGAGCAGAAGGAGAAGGAAAAAAGGCTGGACGGTGAGATCCTGGTGTGTGGCTTTGTGGGTTCTGACGGTGTTGCTCCCACTGGGCTCGGTGATGGGAGTTCAGGTGCCGTCTTAAGGCGGTTATCCCTAGGTTAGTGTTGGGTTTACCGCGACTTATGCGTTGACTGAAAAGGCTGCAGATGGCAACACTGTTGTTAGCAGCGGACACATTAAAAAAATCCCACACTGCGGAGCTATGTGCCGGCATCCTGGGAGCGCCAGATGTGATGGCTCGCTCCTGAAACATTTGCAGTCTGCTTTGTACCTCTTGTGCAATGCAAGTTCCACCTGCTTCTCCTCCCTATCTGCTGGTCCATCTCTCCCTCTGAACTCCCCTCCTCTTCCTCTCTTGTGGCCACCCACATAACGTCCACAGGCGTCATCATCCACGTCACCTTCCCCACCAATAACATTCGAGATATTGGAGTAGGCAGCAACAGCAGGGACCAACCTCCTTGGGCTGATCTGGGTACTGTCTTCAGACTTCTGAGTGGTGGCTGTTGCTACCTCCTCTTCCTGATCCGATGCCAACAATGGCTTTGCATCACAAATGTCTTGTGATGGATCGGAAAATAATTCCAGTGACTCAAGCGGAGTGTATGTGGTGGTGGTGGTGTCTTTGGGGGTGCACACAGCAGTGAGTGAAGAGGGTGCAGATAGAGAGGATGAGGAGGGTGCAGAAGAGGAAGGCTGAGTGAGCCACTCAACCAAGTCTGGTGCGTCCTTTGACGTAATAGAACGCACCTTCTGAAACTTCATACTTTGACTCCGACCTACTGCTCCTGCCCTACCCCTACCACCCCTGCGTAAGGGCCTGCCTCTTCCTCTACCTGTCCTTTTTTAAATTACCCTGTGACAAAAGTCTCTAGAGAAGTGCAGTATATGTGGAACAAGGTTATAACACCCCGCTTCAATCTGTGGTATTGGGGGGGGGCACAGGTTTATCACACCAGTTCTACAAATAATTGGTCAATAACTGTTGTCACTGTGTGTAGCACAGTTAACGCAGCAGAAGAGGCCACATTTTTGCAGGGATAAAATACACTATTATAAAAGTATACTGTTAAATAACACCCCGCTTCAATATGTGGTATTGGGGGCCACTGGTTTATCACACCAGTTGTACAAAAAATTGGCCAGTAAGTTTGGCACTGTGTGTAGCAGAGTTAACGCAGCAATAGAGGCAATATTGTTGGAAGACACAAATACACTTATAAAAGTATACTCAAATAACACCCCGCTTCAATCTGTGGTATTGGGGGGCCACATGTTTATCACACCAGTTCTGCAAGTAATTGACCAGTAACTGTTGTCACTGTGTGTAGCACAGTTAATGCAGCAAAAGAGGCCAAATTTTTGCAGTACTAAAATACACTCTTAGAAAAGTATACTGTTAAATAACACACTTCAATATGTGGTATTGGGGGGCCAATGGTTTATCACACCAGTTGTAACAAAAAATTGGCCAGTGAGTTTGGCACTGTGTGTAGCAAAGTTAATGCAGCAAAAGAGGCAATATTGTTGCAGGACTCAAATACACTTATACAAGTATACTCAGATAACACCCCACTTCAATATGAGGTATTGGGGGGCACTGGTCTATCACACCAGTTGTACAAAAAATTGGCCAGTATGTTTGGCACTGTGTGTAGCAGAGTAATTGCAACAAAAGAGGCAATATTGTTTCAGGACACAAATACACTTATAAAAGTATACTCAGATAACACCCCAATTCAATATGTGTTATTGGGGGGCCACTGGTCTATCACACCAGTTATAATACTTTAAAAGTGCTTTTGTCACTGTTTGTAGTATTGCTGCAGAAACGCTCAACACACCAGTCACAATGCTGCACAGTGCACAATACAAATCCACTATAATATGCTTTCCATATTAGAAATTATATTATAAGTGGATTACACCCCTATATGACTTTTGTGGACCTTAACAGAGCGATTTGTGTCACTGACGATCTGTCCGTGGTGCACACAGCAAACCTCTCTCTACACTGACAAAAGAGACTGTAGACCTATACCAAATACCAGCCCTTAAAATGACTTTTGTGGATCTTAACAGAGCGATTTGTGTCACTGACAATCTGTCCTTGTGCACACAGCAGACCTCTCCCTACCCTGACAAAAAGCAGAATGTGAAATGGCCGCCAGCTCAGGTCTATTTATAAGGTAGAGGGTATGTCCATGTGCGGCAATGTTTCAGTTGGCTGTCCCGTTCCACCTGATGGCTGTGTCATGGCTCAAAGTTCTCCCCAATGTAAACTAATATGGCCGCCGCGAACAATGCCATGTGTTCGCAAAATCGGCGGGCTGTGAACGAGCAAAGTTCACCACGAACCGACCGCCGGGCGAACCGCATGGCCATCCCTACTCATGCAGCCCCAGACCATGACAGTCCCACCACCATGCTTGACTGTAGGCAAGACACACTTGTCTTTGAACTCCTCACCTGGTTGCCCCACACACGCTTGACACCATCTGATTCAAATAAGCTTATCTTGGTCCCATCAGGCCACAGGACATGGTTCCAGTAATCCATGTCCTTAGTCTGCTTGTCGTCAGCAAACTGTTTGCAGGCTTCCTTGTGCATCATCTTTAGAAGAGGCTTCCATCTGGGATGACAGCCATGCAGACTAATTTGATGCAGTGTGTGGTGTATAGTCTGACTGACCACTGACAGGTTGACTCCCCTCCACCCTTCAACCTCTGCAGCAATGCGTTTATTTCCCAAAGACAACCTCTGGATATGACACTGAGCACATGCACTCAACTTCTTTGGTCAACCATGGCGAGGCCTGTTCTGAGTGGAACCTGTCCTGTTAAACCGCCATATGGTCTTGGCCACCGTGCTGCAGCTCAGTTTCAGGGTCTTGGCAATCTTCTTATAGACTAGGCCATCTTTATGTAGAGCAACAATTCTTTTTTTCAGATCCTCAAAGAGTTCTTTGCCATGAGGTGCCATGTTGAGCTTCCAGTGACCAGTATGAGACAGTGAGAGCGATAACACCAAATTTAACACACCTGCTCCTCATTTACACCTGAGACCTTGTAACACTAACGAGTCACATGACACCAGGGAAGGAAAATCGCTAATTGGGCCCAATTTGGACATTTTCACTTACTTTTGTTGCCAGCGGTTTAGACATTGATGGCTGTGTGTTGAGTTATGTTGAGGAGACAGCAAATTTTCACTGTTATACAAGCTGTACACTCACTACTTTACATTGTAGCAAAGTGTTATTTCTTCAGTGTTGTCACATGAAACGATTGAATAAAATATTTACAAAAATGTGAGGGGTGTACTCACTTTTGTGAGATACTGTAAGAACGCAGTATGTCAAGGTGAATCCCAAGTAGAGGCAAACTCAGATGTTGTTCACAGAGTGTAGAACAATTCTCCTGCGCTCAAATAAAATGTGATAGAGGGAAGAGGAATACTTCAGACTTGAATGGATATGACCTGTGGTCTTCCTGCCCACTCAGGATCAAGGGTATCCAAAACCAACTGGGAAACAACAACAAAAAAGAAAGGGGAGCACCGACCTAGTGCATTACCACTAAATCATTTATTAAAATACTAAAAAGTATATATTATACTCACAAAACAGGTGTGAATGTCACACACATTAGCATGATTGACATAGACTCTCCAAGGTAGCCAAAGTACTGCGCGATGCTGGATGGCATGCAGTGTACCACTGAAACTGCTGTGGCTAAGCTGACATGTTTTGAGGGCGAGCCCCCTTCTTCAGAGCCAAGAAATGCTGCTGAATCCAGCTTAGCCACAGCAGTTTCATGCGGTGCACTGCATGCGATCCAGAATCGAGCAAGTACTTTGGCTACCTTGGAGAGTCTATGTCAATCATGTTGATGTGTGTAACATTCACACCTGTTTTGTGAGTATAATATATACTTTTTACTATTTTAATAAATGTTTTTAGTGGTAATGCACTAGGTCGGTGCGCCCCTTTCTTTTTTTGTTGTTGTTTCCCAGTTGTTCACAGAGTGCCAGGGCTCAAGGATGCGGGCTGAGGGCATGTTGTTAGAGTTGGAAAGTCCCAATGAAGGGGACAAGCCCACATTTTTCACTTGTTTCATGCCTTGTTTTAGATGTATTATGGTGACCCATTTGCTTGTAGTAAGATCTGCAGGAGTAATAGGAGTAATTTTCTGAAATACCTCTGATTTTAAGGTTGTTCCTATAGGAATGGTCTTTCTTTTTTTTTTTTTATATATTTATAATTTTATTTGGGATTGTCAGAAAAAAAAAATCATTACAGAATATATAACTCCATAATAGGTAGATAGGTTACAAAGACATCATCCACATCAATTTTCTCATCTCCTAGGTCTAATAGAGACCTCTAGAGATTTCCAACTCATTAATATGTAGTCATTTGTCAAATATTCAGCTAAGGCAAGATATTGTTAAGTCAGCAAGTCTCTTTCTCTATTCCTGCTCATTCAATCCTTGCCTCTCTTTACTTCCTTGTACTTTAATTTAAATGACCTACCCTCTAATCTTGTCTTTGTTTCCCCTTCTTCTTTCTATCTGTTCATTCCTTTCCTTTTCCCTCATCTTTTCTATATTACCCCCCCCCCTCTCTCTCTCCTCATTCATACCCACTATCAAACACCACACACACAAAAGAAGAAAAAAAAAAAAAAAAAAACCCGGAAAGTTCTCCTTCCCTCTCTCACCTCTCCTCCCCCCCCTCAAAGAGTGGTAAGGAACCCCTCCCCTCTCATGCAACTTCCACACTCTAAGATGGGGGCACCAGCAATTGTTTGCCCGCATCTGAGGATATGAATAAGTTCCATGTTCTCCATGTTTTTTTGTATTGTTCCTGTTTGTGTTGTGAGGAAAGCACAAGGTCCTCCATGTTATTAATGTGTTCTAATTTTCTTACCCAGTCAGACACCGTTGGCGTTTGTCTATTTCTCCAGTGTTGGGGAATACATGCTCTTGCGGCATTCATAATATGTGGCAGTACTGATTTTGCATATTTCCTCTCTGACTGCTCTGATATCTGTAAGAGGCAGAAGGCAGCTTCTCCCTCGATTTTATAGTCTGTTACTTTTTGGACTATATCACCAATCTCTGACCAAAATTTCTTTATCTCTGGACAGTTCCAGAAAATGTGATATATTGTGCCTTCCCCTTCTCCACATCTCCAGCACCTATCTGATTCTTGAGTGTACCACTTATGCAATTTGTCTGGTGTATTATACCACCTAGTCAGGATTTTGTAGTTTATTTCCTGCATTTTCGTGCATTTAATTGGTCTAAATATTGCTCTAAACATCCTCTGTTTCTGTGTGTCCGTTATGTCTATATTTAGATCCACTTTCCATTTTTCCAACCATTTCAGATTCGGTTGATCCAATGGAGTGTTCAACATTTTATATAAAATAGATAATGGGCGATCTATACCTCCTGTTTTCTCACATAGTTTTTCAAAGTGTGTCAGTGGTTTCTTAAATTTTTCCGGCTCCGGCAGCGACTCTAAAAAGTGTCGCAGTTGGAGTGCCTCCCATAAGAGTAGCCTATATGGACCCTCCTCATCCATTAGTCTACCTATTGTAGGCCACATCTGCTGGCTCGTAAAGTTTTTGATACCATCTTGTCCTGTTTCCCACAGTTTTTGTAATGGTCTTTCAAATCTGCTATTTTAGCAGACATGCGTTGGAGATTCTCTGATTGGGCTTGATATGCGTCTACCAATTCATTGTAGGCCCCAACATAGGAATGGAGTTGTTTCTTTACAGTATCAGTGCAATCTCCCAGGTCATATATTTAGGATTGCATATGGGATATGGACCTGTGGAGATCCATCCTGAGTTCTTTTTGTAGCGATATTGGCATGTGTTTTAGGGTAGTCTCAGACACTGGATTGTCAGTGGTCTGCAGACCAGCTAGGAAGGCTTCATGTTCTTCATCAGAGGCAGCTTCATGGTCGGAAGCATCAGGGTGTTGAAAGGAGAAATTTTTCTTACTCACCAGAGCTAGCTGTGAAGGGAAGGGAAATGGAGATGTTGCTGCTCTTTTATGGCTGTCCTTGGAGTGATACCCTGTTGGGGTAGTGCAGCCCATGGACGCTACTGCATTGCAGGCAGGGGTTTGAGGAGAGGTTCGGTAAGCAGCCAGAGGCGCTGATCTATGTCTCAAGCTGGTGCCATCTTGGAAATTTTGGGGCTGCGAGCCACTGAAGAACTCCATTAGTTTGCGGGGCTCAGAGGGATTTTGTTTCTTGGACATGTCGGCATTGTTGCCTAGGGTCAGTACTCTGCCAGAGGTATTAATAGGGTGGCTGGTGCGGGCTGTGAACACTATTTGTTCCCCGGTGGCTGTAGCGAGGAGAGATCATGTGACCCTCTTGGTTTGCTGCCAGACTCCACCCCAATCTTATTTTTTAAGTGATTGGCGATCTCCTGGGAGTGAGATAGTGGGTGGAGGCAGTGATGATAATAATAATAATAATAATAATACAGTAAATATAGTATTCTTGGCCATCAAGCTTCTCATTTTTTCTGTCTCATGTGCAATATAACATAATGGTATTTCTATAATCTTCACTTTCTACAGTGATGACAAAGATGGCTTCTGCGTATTCTAGGTTTGGCCTTTTTTTTTTCCTACTCTATAAGCAGATTCATAATCCAGTCTATCAGTAATAAATAACAGAATTATTCTTTATAAACCCGACACTCTCACAGCTTTCAGCTGAGCCATGAAATCAGTGTCAGGATCCTGTGCTGCTGTCAGTGATAATGAGATTGGGAGAAGAGGAAGAAGTCATTGGATTCTATCAGAGACTCGGCCATGTTATCTTCAGATATCCTCTTAGAATATTGTGGTTGTTGGCTTTGTGTGTGACCCCCTGCACATCTGACACCCAGAACTCTGCTCACCGCTGTGATATGACTATGAGGGATTATACATTTGAGTACAAGTATTCTCAGGATGGAGACCTCATTATAGGAGGGATATTCGCTGTACATTCTGTAATATCAGAGTGGAATCAGAAGGGAAAATTTATTAAAAATCTCATGTGTTCAGCGTAAGTGAAATATGAAATGTAAAACTTCTGACCCCCCACTGTTGCATACCTCCCTACTATTTCTGTAAGGCTTTCCCTGTCTCAGTACTCTCAATTACAGGTACAGTTAGATTGGTTTATATCGTTATGTTTGCTCCAGTTCTAACTGTATGTAATGACATGAAATGTAAAGCTTCCAATCGGATCTACAGAGCTGTGTCTTTAGGAGATTTGTGTGATAATCTGCAGGACTCATTCAGTCTGTTAAATTGCATTTATATAAAATCAAAGCATATCCTTGAATGTGTTCATGAAAACCACATATGGCCCATTCACATTTAGGTCTTCCATTGCCGGGTGTTAATGGTCACATTCATTCATTATGAATAGCTGCCAATCCACCACAATGGATGAAAAATCATGCATGGCCCTTCTTTAATAAGGCAGCACCCCGCAGCGCATGGTATGTGTAGTATGGTGCCTAGAGGTGTGTTGTGTGTTGGGATCTACTGTACAATGCATTGGGGTGCAATTCACAATGAATGACACCGCATTGCGCTGCCCATAGAAAGGTGCTTTGCCATGCATTGTTACGTGTTAACCACTTTAGCACTAGCCACTGTGCTGCTACTGCGGCACAGTGGCTCGTTATCGTCTAGCGACGTAGACCTACGTCGCTAGACTCCTCCCCTGTAGGCGGCGCTCGCGCGGCACCGGAGGCTCACTCCCGCTGTTTTCATTCACAGCGGGAGTCGGGCCAGGGGAGGAGCGGCGGCGATCGCCGCTGCTCTGCCCCGATCATCGGGGAATCTAGTTTGGAGATCCACCCGCCTGTGTAAACAGAGCGGGCGGATCTCCTAAGTGACAGGGAGTGACAGATCGGAGTGTTCAGCATAGCTGAACATCCGATCTGTCCCTGGCTCACTCAGTCACCTCCCCCCCCACACGTTAGTAAGCACCAGGCATACATTAACCCCTCCCTCTCCAATAAAATTAACCCCTTCCCTGCCAGTGTCATTTTTACAGTAACAGTGCATATTTATAGCACTGATTACTGTAGTAATGTCACTGGTACCCCCAAAAGTGTCAAAAATGTCAGTCAAGGGTCTGATCTGTCCGGCGCAATGTCGCAGTCCCGCAAAAAAAATCGCAGATTGCCGCCATTACGCGTTAAAAAAAAAAACACCAAAAATGACATAAATCTATCCCTTAGTTAGTAAACGCAATAACTTTTGCGCAAATCAATCAAAATACGCTTATTGCAATTTTTTTACCAAACATGGGTAGCAGAAAACAAATTGGCCAAAAATTTTAAAAAAAATTGTTTTTTACATCTTTTTTGGGGGGAATTTCATATAAAAAAATGTTAAAAATATTGTTATTTTTTCAAAATAAACGCTCTTTTTTTGTTTATAGCGCAAAAAGTAAAAATCGCACAGGTTATGGGGAAAAAAAGGACGTAAATTTAGTTTGGGTATGGCGTCGCATGACTGCGCAATTGTCAGTTAAAGTCGCACAGCGCCGAATCGCAAAAAGTGGCCTGGACGTAAGACAGCAAAATGCTCTAGTGGTAAAGTGGTTAAGGAGTGCATTTTTACCACAATACACAAGTGTGAATGGGACCTGAAATTACTTTTTCCCTTAATGACCCCAAACCTTTTTTTCTTAGTTTTGAATAGAGTGGGGAAGGATAAAGAATCTCTGTCAGGTTTTTACTGCTATCTGGGGCTCCATAAAATAGATTTCCCTCACTTCCTGTCCTGCAGATAACATTTGACCATAGAAAGTGAGGGAATCTCTCCAATAGCAGCACAGAAATGAACACAGTTTTAGTAAAGTACTGGAAGGCTGGAATCCCTGTCAGTCATTTATTTCTCTCTGTGTCCCTATTGCAGATTTTTCCTTTCTTCCTGTCTGGTAAATCTGTTATCTGCAGGGCAGGAAGTGAGGGAAAATCTCTCTAATGGAGCCCCGGAAAGTGGCTGTCCAAAAGAAAAAAAGGTTTTGGTTGGAAAGGCGCCACAATAACATTATATAGTATTTCTGTTTCTGATGGCCGGCATTGCATTTACCTTTTCACCGGCTGCACAATTTTAAGGCTTTACATGTTGGGTTTCTATTTACTCGGAACAACTTCATATTTTATATTTTACCAAAAAGTTGTTCCAAAATCGTTTGTGTTCAGTAAGATTTATTTTACTGTATTTTTACTGAAAGTGTTCATTTCATAAACAGCTCCTCTAATATCATAAAACCATAGAGCTACCACCATGGTATTCTGCAGGGTCTTTGCTTTCATAAAATAAATAATATTTGGGGGGTTTAACTAATCCTCAGGCATTTTATTATTTCACACAAAAGTGGCTCTGACAGTGAAAGGATTAAAGACAATGCAGTCACAGAAAAATTCCCATCGATCGGTTCCTGTTGTGGGCTGACAGCACTGCACTATTTGTGAAATTAAATTGCAAGAGAAGGTGTCAGCCCTGCCAAGTTTATTTAGCTAAACTATTGAATGTCTCCCCTTCTCCTCAACTCTACAATATGGGAGGATTGCTTTGTTGTCACAGATACAAATCAAAAAACTGTGGTGGTGGTTGAGGTTTTGGGGGGATGGGGGGGGGGGTTGATTAGACTCTTTGAGGTAATATAGGCAGAAGGAACAGGAAAAAAAAAAAGAACCCTCCTTGGGGGTGCCCTGACTCTGCCAGTGAAGTGACACATCTGCATGATGTATACAACCTACTACAGCAATATTAACATTTACAAATGAAAACAAATAAGTTTCAATTGCCGGCAAATTACAGCTTCAATCAATTACCAAATAGCTGAGGATTCACCTAATCTATGGCAGACTCTTATCCCAGGTGAGGGTCTGGGATGGGTAATAATGGTGGACCCCACACAAAACAAAAAAAGTGTATAATTCCCCCTAAGGATGCATAAATGACAAATATGGCCTCCCCCATAAATATTTTTACCAAACTATTTGAGTTTGGTATGGATTTAAATGGGAAATTCCAGGCAAAAAAAAAAACCTGAAAATAAAAAAAAACAATAGGTTCCAACCAAAATCCATACCTGACACATTCTGTGATATGATCATGCCCCCTGTCAGGACAGGAAAAGGGAAGTAGGAATTCAGGCTCCCCTTCTGAACTATACGAGCCCCCATGTCCTCAATATGGGGGGTACCTTGCCAGGAGGGTTCCACTGGCAAAGCACCAGAATGATGAGGACACAAAGCCTCTTTCCCACTACACTGGCCCGGTGGTTGAGGGGTTCTGCATGTTGGGGGGATTATTGGAAACCCCAGATACAGGCCCTCTCACCTATGTGAATGAGTAAGTAGTACACAGTACCCCTACTCATTCTTAGAAAAAGTAAAAACATAACCACACCGCAGTTTTTGACATGCCCTTTATTTAACCACTTGCTGACTGCCCGCCGGCTTTTTACTGTGGCAGGGCTGCTCATCTGCGTCCAGTCATATAGTACTACGTGACTGAAGTGCATGTGGTTCCTGTGGTGCATGTTTAGACACAGCGGGAGGCAGGCTGTGGGAAGAGCGGCGGAGATTGTCGATGCCCTCCCACGATTGTCGGAAAAACCGAGAGAAGACCAGCCTGCTTAAGTAAACAAAGTAGGCGGATCTTCTCACAGACAGGCAGGGACAGATCAGCAGTTTCAGCTATGCTGAAACTATGATATCTGTGCCTGTCACGGAACCCCCCACCCCCCCACACACACACACACACAAGTATTAACCCCTTCCCTGCCAGTGTCATTATTACAGTAACAGTGCATATTTTTAGCACTGATTACTGTAGGAATGTCACTGGTCCCCCCAAAAGTGTCAAAAATGTCAGTTAGGGGTCCGATCTGTCCGCCGCAATGTCACAGTCCCGCAAAAAATCGAAGATCGCCGTAATTACTAGTAAAAAAAAAAAAAAACAATAAAAATGACATAAATCTTTCCCGTAGTTAGTAGACGCAATGTCTTTTGCGCAAACCAATCAAAATATGCTTATTGCTATTTTTTTTACCACAAATATTATGTAGCAGAAAACAAATTGGCCTAAAATGTTAATAAATAGATTTTTACATTTTTTTTTTTTGAGAATGTTATATAACAGAATGTGAAAAATATTGTTTTTTTTTTTTTCAAAGTTGTCGCTCTTTTTTTTTTTTTTTATAGCACAAAAAATAAAAATCGAACAGGTGATCAAATACCACCAAAATAAAGCTCTATTTGTGGGAAAAAAAGACGTAAATTTAGTTTGGGTACAGCGCATGACCATGCAGCCGTCCGTTAAATTAACACAGGGCTGAATCACAAAATAGGGCCTGGTCAGGAAGGGGGAAAATCCTTCCGGTCTTAAAGTGGTTAAAAGAAAAAAAATCTCACAATGTAAATCCATCATCAATCAGTTTGTCCAACATTTCAGATCCATCCCGACAACACGATTTAGTGACAGAGCGGATTATTTTGGCGGCTGCCGATTTCCTAATAAGCAGCCAGAAGGGAAGTGGTCACATTTATCAGTGGTAGTAATACTGATGCCAAATGTATCTCTTCCAGCCTTGCCGGAGGTCTGACTGATCCAAATACAAAATTACGTTGTGCTCATAAGTAGAGTTGAGCGGACACCTGGATGTCCGTGTTCGGCGGGTTCTGTCGAACTTGAAAAAAAAGTCCGGGTCCGTGTCCCGGACTTTTTCCGAACTTTACACGGACACCGAACCCCATTGAAGTCAATGGGGACCCGAACTTTCAGGCACTAAAATGGCTCTAAAACACCAAAGGAAAGGGCTAGAGTGCTGCAAATGGCAGCAAAACGTAGTTAAGAGCATGGCAAGTGCTCTGCAAACAAATGTGGATAGGGAAATAACTTAAAACAACAACAAAAAAACAGGAAAATAAAACAATGTTCTTCATCTCTGAAGGACGAGGCCCATATGGAGTAGGAGGGAGGTTGAGGTGGTGGTGGATGTGGCGGTGTCATAGGCATGCACGCAGGGTGTGCCGGGTGTACCTGGGCACACCCTAATCACCAAGGGCACATTAGCATTATCGCTCTGTTTGCCAGTGAGGAGATGGGAAAGATCTCCCTCGGACCTGCTCTGCTCTATTTCACTTTGCCAGCAGGGAGAGTAATGTATCGGGGCCATGTACATGTAGGGAAACACATGCATGTGTATTTAAACTTTGGGGTGCACACCCTAATGCAATAGGCTGCGCACACCTATGGGCGGTGTAGGTGGAAGCGGCGGTGGAGGAGGACGAGGTAGCCAACACTGCTTTTTTTCAGGAATTTTAAATGAGGGTACAACCCAAAAGAGTGAGAAAGAGCAAAAATAGAACAATGGCTGGGTAAGGTCGGTATCCATCGCTATTCTGCACAAGGTACGGAAAAGTCCCGTGGGATCCATGCCTGGTTCATTTTAATGAACGTGAGCTTGTCCACATTGTCTCTGGACAGGAGGCTGTGCTTTTCTGTGATAACGCCCCCAGCCGTGCTAAATACCCATTCAGATAATACACTGGCTGCAGGGCACGCCAGCACCTCCAAGGCATAAAGGGCAAGCTCAGGCCATGTGCCCAATTTGGAGACCCAGAAGTTGAAGGGGGCAGACCCGTCATTCACTACATGTAGGCGTGTGCACACATACTGCTCCACCATGTTGCTGAAATGCTGCCTCCTGCTAAGACGTTCCATATGAGCAGCTGGTGCTGCTGTTTGTTGTGGCGTGCTGACAAAGCTTTTCCACATTTTGGCCATGCTAACCCTGCCTTCTGAGGTGCTGGTGGTGCCTTGGTTGTGTTGGCGACCTCTTCCTCCTCCTCCTCCTCCTCCTCATGCTCTGCCTTGTGCTTCCACTGTGGCCCTGCTGTCAGGTGGGAATGCCAGCAGCATCGCGTCTACCAGCGTGCGCTTGTACTCGCGCATCTTGCTTTCGCGCTCCAGTGAGTGAATTAAGGACGGTACGTTGTCCTTGTATCGGGGATTCAGCAGCGTGGCCACCCAGTAATCAGCACAAGTTAGAATGTGGGTAACTCGGCGGTCGTTGTGGAGACACTGCAGCATGTAATCGCTCATGTGTGCCAGGCTGCCCAGAGGCAACGAAAGGCTGTCCTCTGTGGGAGGTGTATCGTCTGTGTCCTCTGTATCCCCCCAGCCACGCACCAGTGATGGCCATGAGCTGGCCTGGGTGCCACCCTGCTGTGAACATGGTTCCATCTCCTCCTCCATCTCCTCCTCCTCATCCTCCAGAACTGTGCCCCTGCTGGACAATTGTGTCCCTGGCGTTTGTGTGTGCAGGAACCCACCCTCGGAGCCCCTTGCGAATGACTGCCCTGAAAGCCTTGGAAATGTTACCTCCTCATCCTCCTCCTCCTCCTCCTCATCCTGTGCCACATCCTCTTCCATCATCGCCCGAATTGTTTTTTGAAGGAAGCATAGAAGTGGGATAGTTAAGCTGACAACGGCGTCATCGGCACTGGCCATGTTGGTGGAGTACTCAAAACAGTGCAACAAGGCACACAGGTCTCGCATGGAGGCCCAGTTATTGGTGGTGAAGTGGTGCTGTTCCGCAGAGCGACTCACGAGTGCGTGCTGCAGCTGAAACTCCACTATGGCCTGCTGCTGCTCGCACAGTCTTTCCAGCATGTGCAAGGTGGAGTTCCACCTTGTGGGCACGTCACATATGAGGTGGTGAGCGGGAAGGCCGAAGTTACGCTGCAGCGCTGACAGGCGAGCAGCAGCAGGGTGAGAACCCTGAAAGTGCGCACAGACAGCCCGCACTTTCTGCAGAAGCTCTGACATATCGGGATAATTTTTAAGGAACCTCTGCACCACCAAATTCAGCACATGCGCCAGGCAAGGGATGTGCGTCAAACCGGCTAGGCCCAGAGCTGCTATGAGATTTCGCCCGTTATCGCACACCACCAGGCCGGGCTTGAGGCTCGCTGGCAGCAACCACTCATTTGTCTGCTGTTCCATGCTCCTCCACAACTCCTGTGCGGTGTGTGGTTTTCCCCCAAACAGGCAAGTTTTAAAACTGCCTGCTGTCGTTTACCCCTGGCTGTGCTGAAGTTGGTGGTGAAGGTGTTACGCTGACCGGATGAGGAGGCGGTAGAGGATGAGGAAGCGGAGTAGGAGGAGTTAGGAACAGGAGGTAAACTGAAGCGCCCTGCAATCCTTGGTGGTGGAAGGACATGCGCCAAATTGCTATCCGCCTCAGGCCCATCCGCCACTGCATTTACCCAGTGTGCCGTTAGGGAGATATAACGCCGCTTACTGGTCCACGTATCGGTAGTTAGGTGGACCTTGGCACAGATGGCGTTGCGCAGTGCACACCTGATTTTTTCCCCCACTTGGTTGTGCAGGGAAGGGATGGCTTGCCTGGAAAAGTAGTGGCGGCTGGGCACGACGCACTGTGGGACAGCCACCGACATAAGGTTTTTAAAACTGTGCGCCTCCACCAGACGGAATGACAGCATTTCAAAGGCCAAGAATTTTGAAATGCTGGCATTCAGGGCCAGGGATCGCGGGTGGGTAGGGGGGTACTTCCTCTTCCTCTCAAGTGTTTGGGAGATGGAAAGCTGAACGCTTCCACTGGACATTGTGGAGATGGTTGGTGACCCAGGTGGTGGTGTTGCTGACAGATCGTCTGTTTGCGGGGTGGCAGGTGCCGGTATCACTACAGATGTGGATGGAGTGGCCGAGACTGCAGCAGAAGAGGAAGCAGGATGAGCCAGAGACGTTTCTTGGTTTTGAAGGTGTCTACTCCACTGCAGCTCGTGCTTTGCACTTAGATGCCTGATCATGCAGGTTGTGCTCAGGTTGAGAAGGTTTATGCCTCGCTTCAAGCTCTGATTGCACAGGGTGCAAACCACTCGTGTCCTGTCATCAGCACATTTTCTAAAGAACTTCCACGCTAAAGAACTCCTTTGAGCTGGCTTTGCTGCACTCATTCCCTTGCTGCGTTGGGCAGTAGCAGGCGTAGTGTCTAGGGCACGGCAGCTCCGCTTCTGCTCCCTGCTCCCTCTTCTGCTGTACTGGTGGCTCTGTGCGAACAACGCCTCTTCCTCCAAACTACTCAGGTCACCTGCATGACGTTCATTCCATGTGGGGTCGAGGACCTCATCGTCCTCCACATCATCTTCCACCCAGTCTTCACCCCTGCCCTCCTTGTCGGTCTCCACAATTCTGAACGCCGCAGCAGTTGGCACCTGCGTTTCGTCATCATCCGAGACGTGCTGCGATGGTCCTTGCATGTACTCATCTTGAGAAATAAGTGGTTGGGCATCGCTGCACTCAATCTCTTCCACTTCTGGGGCAGGGCTAGGTGGATGGCCCTGAGAAACCCTGCTGACAGAGTCCTCAAAAAGAAGAAGAGACTGCTGTATGACTTGGGGCTCACACTACTTGCCTGATTTGCAAGGGGGTGAGGTGAAAGACGGTTGGACATCGGCTGCAGGTGCCAACTCTGACCTTTCTGCAGTAGACTGGGTGGGAGACAATGTGAAGGAACTGGTGGCACTGTCAGCAGCAAACCAATCTACTATCGCCTCTTCTTGTTCTGGCATCATCACTTCTAGAGGCGCATGATGCCCTACCAAATACTGCTGCAGGTTCTGTCGCCTACTCACACTTGAGGAAGGTGTTTCACTTGTGCGTGTAGCTGGCACAGATCGACCACGTCCTCTCCTTGCAACAGGAGCTATCCCAGCAGCACCACGACCCAGGCCATGGCCCCTATTTGACGGTCTCCTCATATTTCTGTAATTTATGATCTTGCCCTAGAAAGGTGATTATTGAATAGCGGAACAAAACAACAACAGTATCGCACGGGTGTATCTCACAGTCAAATATGCAAACTATGCCGCAATTTAATGTTTTTTACCCCAAAAAGGTGTATATTGAATAGCGGAATAGGAAAAAGGATAAAAAACGGTGTATCTCACACGTACAAACACAGACTAGGCCCCGATTAAAATTTTTTGTACCCTAAAGGGAGGATGAGGAGAAGGAGTAGGAGGAGTTGGGAACAGGAGGCAAACTGAAGCGCCCTGCAATCCTTGGCGGTGGAAGGAGATGCGCCAAACAAATTTAAAAGGTGTATCTCACACGTACCGATACAGACTATGCCGTAATTTAATTTTTTACACTCCAAAAGGGTGTATATTGAATAGCGGAATAGGAAAAATTTTATAATACGGTGTATCTCACACGTACAAACACAGACTAGGCCCCGATTACAATTTTTGGTACCCTAAAGGCAGGATGAGGAAGAGGAGTAGGAGGATTTGGGAACAGGAGGCAAACTGAAGCACCCTGCAATCCTCGGCGGTGGAAGGAGATGCGGCAAACAAATTTAAAAAGGTGTATCTCACATGTACCGATACAGACTATCCCGCAATTTAATTTTTTACACTCAAACAGGGTGTATATTGAATAGCGGAATAGGACAAATTTTACAAACGGTGTATCTCACACGTACAAACACAAACTAGGCCCAGATTACTATTTTTTGTACCCTAAAGGCAGGATGAGGAAGAGGAGTAGGAGGATTTGGGAACAGGAGGCAAACTGAAGCACCCTGCAATCCTCGGCGGTGGAAGGAGATGCGGCAAACAAATGTAAAAAGGTGTATCTCACATGTACCGATACAGACTATCCCGCAATTTAATTTTTTACACTCAAACAGGGTGTATATTGAATAGCGGAATAGGAAAAATTTTGTGCATCTCACACGTACAAACCCAGACTAGGCCCCGATTACTATTTTTTGTACCCCCAAAGGCAGGATGAGGAGTAGGAGGAGTTCGGAACAGGCAGGAGGCAGACTGAAGCACCCTCAAATCCTCGGCAGTATGAGATGCGCCCCAAAAATTGGAAAAGTGTATCTCACACGTACCGACACAGACTATCCCGCAATTTAATTGTTTATACCCAAAGGTTTAGATTGAATAGCGGAATAGAAAATATGATATCAAAAGGTGTATGTATCTCACACGTAGAGACCCAGACTAGGCCCAAATTACTATTTTTTGTACCCCCAAAGGCAGGATGAGGAGTAGGAGGAGTTCGGAAAAGGAAGCACCCTCAAATCCTCGGAAGTATGAGATGCACCCCAAAAATTGGAAAGGTGTATCTCACACGTACCGACACAGACTATCCCACAATTTAATTGTTTATACCCAAAGGTGTAGATTGAATAGCGGAATAGAAAATATGATATCAAAAGGTGTATGTATCTCACATGTAGAGACCCAGACTAGGCCCAAATTATGATTTTTTGTACCCCCAAAGGCAGGATGAGGAGTAGGAGGAGTTCGGAACAGGCAGCACCCTCAAATCCTCGGCAGTATGAGATGCACCCCAAAAATTGGAAAGGTGTATCTCACACGTACCGACACAGACTATCCCGCAATTTAATTGTTTATACCCAAAGGTTTAGATTGAATAGCGGAATAGAAAATATGATATCAAAAGGTGTATGTATCTCACACGTAGAGACCCAGACTAGGCCCAAACTACTATTTTTTATACCAACAAAGGCAGGATGAGGAGTAGGAGGAGTTCGGAACAGGCAGCACTCTCAAATCCTCAGCAGTATGAGATGCACCCCAAAAATTGGAAAGGTGTATCTCACACGTACCGACACAGACTATCCCGCAATTTAATTGTTTATACCCAAAGGTTTCGATTGAATAGCGGAATAGAAAATATGATATCAAAAGGTGTATGTATCTCACACGTAGAGACCCAGACTAGGCCCAAATTACTATTTTTTGTACCCCCAAAGGCAGGATGAGGAGTAGGAGGAGTTTGTAAAAGGCAGCACCCTCAAATCCTCGGCAGTATGAGATTGTAATGTTCCGGTACCTTTGGTACCCTAAATTACACTTTCCACAAGTGTATGCGCCCCACCATGTACTTTTGGAAAGGTGCGCATACACCTTTAAGACTGGAGCTGTCATCACCCAGCGCCGGACTAGATGGCTATTTAAAGCGCCGGTTCTCACTCACATGTGTTCGTTCAAACACCCTTACCTGGATGCTAACCTTGCTTGAAGCTTCCATGCTTGCAAGCTTACCTCGCTGACGGAACCTCGCCGCGCTGATCCCTGTATCCCGCTACTGGATCATCCGCCTTTCCTGAACCACCCTTCGGCTGTATCGCTAATAGTGCTAAGTACCCCGCAGGGAAATTCTCTATAAACTTATACTAAGCTTACACTATCTAGCTCTGCATAGTAAAGACTGTTTATTACATCTGCATAACTAGATTGCTAGCTCTTGAGACTACTGCTACTTTTCTGCACTGGGTTGATCTCTTTTGTATGTCCACCTGCTATTCTGTCATCTGCTACCATACAACATTGCTAAACCTTCCTGCATCCATCTGCTACTGTCTCACCTTCAAGTGTCTATCACCTATCACCTCCACTCAACCTATCCCTCAACCTTCATCATTGTGTTACCACATACATAAAGTCATTCTAGGAACCAGCTTGCTAATTGTGTGTATTTACTGGCTGAAATAAGACCTTCCACACATGATGAGTCATTGAGGTTGGGAATGGTATCTCAGCATATCTCTTACATGACTACTGATGTGGAACTATTTCTGCAGCTGAAAATCCACACCATATAAGAAACGCAGGAGCGTTACAGAGATGCACCCCAAAAATTGGAAAGGTGTATCTCACACGTACCGACACAGACTATCCCGCAATTTAATTGTTTATACCCAAAGGTGTAGATTGAATAGCGGAATAGAAAGTATGATATCAAAAGGTGTATGTATCTCACATGTAGAGACCCAGACTAGGCCCAAATTACTATTTTTTGTACCACCAAAGGCAGGATGAGGAGTAGGAGGAGTTCGGAACAGGCAGCACCCTCAAATCCTCGGCAGTATGAGATGCACCCCAAAAATTGGAAAGGTGTATCTCACACGTACCGACACAGACTATCCCGCAATTTAATTGTTTATACCCAAAGGTTTAGATTGAATAGCGGAATAGAAAATATGATATCAAAAGGTGTATGTATCTGACACGTAGAGACCCAGACTAGGCCCAAATTACTATCTTTTGTACCCCCAAAGGCAGGATAAGGAGTAGGAGGAGTTCGGAACAGGCAGCACCCTCAAATCCTCGGCAGTATGAGATACACCCCAAAAATTGGAAAGGTGTATCTCACACGTACCGACACAGACTATCCCGCAATTTAATTGTTTATACCCAAAGGTTTAGATTGAATAGCGGAATAGAAAATATGATATCAAAAGGTGTATGTATCTCACACATAGAGACCCAGACTAGGCCCAAATTACTATTTTTTGTACCCCCAAAGGCAGGAGTTCGGAACAGGCAGCACCCTCAAATCCTCGGCAGTATGAGATGCACCCCAAAAATTGGAAAGGTGTATCTCACACGTACCGACACAGACTATCCCGCAATTTAATTGTTTATACCCAAAGGTTTAGATTGAATAGCGGAATAGAAAATAGGATATCAAAAGGTGTATGTATCTCACACATAGAGACCCAGACTAGGCCCAAATTACTATTTTTTGTACCCCCAAAGGCAGGATGAGGAGTAGGAGGAGTTCGGAACAGGCAGCACCCTCAAATCCTCGGCAGTATGAGATGCACCCCAAAAATTGGAAAGGTGTATCTCACACGTACCGACACAGACTATCCCGCAATTTAATTGTTTATACCCAAAGGTGTAGATTGAATAGCGGAATAGAAAATATGATATCAAAAGGTGTATGATTCTCACAAGTAGAGACCCAGACTAGGCCCAAATTACTATTTTTTGTACCCCCAAAGGCAGGATGAGGAGTAGGAGGAGTTCGGAACAAGCAGCACCCTCAAATCATCGGCAGTATGAGATGCAACCCAAAAATTGGAAAGGTGTATCTCACACGTACCGACACAGACTATCCCGCAATTTAATTGTTTATACCCAAAGGTTTAGATTGAATAGCGGAATAGAAAATATGATATCACAAGGTGTATGTGTCTCACACGTAGAGACCCAGACTAGGCCCAAATTACTATTTTTTGTACCCCCAAAGGCAGGATGTGGAGTAGGAGGAGTTCAGAACAGGCAGCACCCTCAAATGCTCGGCAGTATGAGATACACCCCAAAAATTGGAAAGGTGTATCTCACATGTACCGACACAGACTATCCCGCAATTTAATTGTTTATACCCAAAGGTGTAGATTGAATAGCGGAATAGAAAATATGATATCAAAAGGTGTATGATTCTCACAAGTAGAGACCCAGACTAGGCCCAAATTACTATTTTTTGTACCCCCAAAGGCAGGATGAGGAGTAGGAGGAGTTCGGAACAGGCAGCACCCTCAAATCATCGGCAGTATGAGATGCACCCCAAAAAATGGAAAGGTGTATCTCACACGTACCGACACAGACTATCCCGCAATTTAATTGTTTATACCCAAAGGTTTAGATTGAATAGCGGAATAGAAAATATGATATCAAAAGGTGTATGTATCTGACACGTAGAGACCCAGACTAGGCCCAAATTACTATCTTTTGTACCCCCAAAGGCAGGATGAGGAGTAGGAGGAGTTCGGAACAGGCAGCACCCTCAAATCCTCGGCAGTATGAGATACACCCCAAAAATTGGAAAGGTGTATCTCACACGTACCGACACAGACTATCCCGCAATTTAATTGTTTATACCCAAAGGTTTAGATTGAATAGCGGAATAGAAAATATGATATCAAAAGGTGTATGTATCTCACACATAGAGACCCAGACTAGGCCCAAATTACTATTTTTTGTACCCCCAAAGGCAGGATGAGGAGTAGGAGGAGTTCGGAACAGGCAGCACCCTCAAATCCTCGGCAGTATGAGATGCACCCCAAAAATTGGAAAGGTGTATCTCACACGTACCAACACAGACTATCCCGCAATTTAATTGTTTATACCCAAAGGCGTAGATTGAATAGCGGAATAGAAAATATGATATCAAAAGGTGTATGATTCTCACAAGTAGAGACCCAGACTAGGCCCAAATTACTATTTTTTGTACCCCCAAAGGCAGGATGAGGAGTAGGAGGAGTTCAGAACAGGCAGCACCCTCAAATGCTCGGCAGTATGAGATACACCCCAAAAATTGGAAAGGTGTATCTCACACGTACCGACACAGACTATCCCGCAATTTAATTGTTTATACCCAAAGGTTTAGATTGAATAGCGGAATAGAAAATATGATATCAAAAGGTGTATGATTCTCACAAGTAGAGACCCAGACTAGGCCCAAATTACTATTTTTTGTACCCCCAAAGGCAGGATGAGGAGTAGGAGGAGTTCGGAACAGGCAGCACCCTCAAATCCTCGGCAGTATGAGATGCACCCCAAAAATTGGAAAGGTGTATCTCACACGTACCGACACAGACTATCCCGCAATTTAATTGTTTATACCCAAAGGTGTAGATTGAATAGCGGAATAGAAAATATGATATCAAAAGGTGTATGATTCTCACAAGTAGAGACCCAGACTAGGCCCAAATTACTATTTTTTGTACCCCCAAAGGCAGGATGAGGAGTAGGAGGAGTTCGGAACAGGCAGCACCCTCAAATCCTCGGCAGTATGAGATGCACCCCAAAAATTGAAAAGGTGTATCTCACACGTACCGACACAGACTATCCCGCAATTTAATTGTTTATACCAAAAGGTTTAGATTGAATAGCGGAATAGAAAATATGATATCACAAGGTGTATGTATCTCACACGTAGAGACCCAGACTAGGCCCAAATTACTATTTTTTGTACCCCCAAAGGCAGGATGAGGAGTAGGAGGAGTTCAGAACAGGCAGCACCCTCAAATGCTCGGCAGTATGAGATACACCCCAAAAATTGGAAAGGTGTATCTCACACGTACCGACACAGACTATCCCGCAATTTAATTGTTTATACCCAAAGGTTTAGATTGAATAGCGGATTAGAAAATATGATATCAAAAGGTGTATGTATCTCACACGTAGAGACCCAGACTAGGCCCAAATTACTATTTTTTGTACCCCTAAAGGCAGGATGAGGAGTAGGAGGAGTTCGGAACAGGCAGCACCCTCAAATGCTTGGCAGTATGAGATACACCCCAAAAATTGGAAAGGTGTATCTCACACGTACCGACACAGACTATCCCGCAATTTAATTGTTTATACCCAAAGGTTTAGATTGAATAGCGGAATAGAAAATATGATATCAAAAGGTGTATGTATCTCACACGTAGAGACCCAGACTAGGCCCAAATTACTATTTTTTGTACCCCCAAAGGCAGGATGAGGATTAGGGGGAGTTCGGAACAGGCAGCACCCTCAAATCCTCAGCAGTATGAGATGCACCCCAAAAATTGGAAAGGTGTATCTCACACGTACCGACACAGACTATCCCACAATTTAATTGTTTATACCCAAAGGTTTAGATTGAATAGCGGAATGGAAAATATGATATCAAAAGGTGTATGTATCTCACACGTAGAGACCCAGACTAGGCCCAAATTACTATTTTTTGTACCCCCAAAGGCAGGATGAGGAGTAGGAGGAGTTCGGAACAGGCAGCACCCTCAAATCCTCGGCAGTATGAGATGCACCCCAAAAATTGGAAAGTTGTATCTCACAGGTACCGACACAGACTATCCCGCAATTTAATTGTTTATACCCAAAGGTTTAGATTGAATAGCGGAATAGAAAATATGATATAAAATTGGTGATTTATCAATAGCACATGTGAACAGCAGTGTCTTATATCAGTCAGCTCTGCTGCAGGATATGGAGGGAAAAAAAAAAGAAAATTCCCCTTTTAAGTTTGTAATTTTTTTTTTTTTTTCCAAAATGATTTATTGATACAAAGAGTATGGAAATAAATCATACAAACAGTTGAACAATCCGATCAACATTCTCGGTGTTCGAGGTGTAATTGAATAAAAACAGTAATGCATATAACAGAGTTTTTTACAAAAAATTTTGTATGAGTATGCATAACATAACAGAATAGGTGCAGGTGAGGGAGTATTTTTTGTTTCATCAAGTTGCTAAGTGAAAAGCAGAATAGTGTTGCAGATTTAGAGATAAATTCAGTTACTTGAATGATATAATTGAATTATGCAGAAGTTATCTGTGGGTGATAGAGGGGAGAGGTTGGTTCCCAGCACCAACCTCTCCCATGGAATGAGAAGGATAGGAGTAGAGAAGGGGTAGAGGTGGGGAATGAGGGGAGGGGGGGAGGGGTTTGGATAATGGGAGTAGTGACTCAATACAAGAAGGCAAATGTATAGGTGATGGTTAGGGAGTTGTTGTTAAGTTTGAGTAAATAGGTTAAAGAGTTACATGTTGCTGTATTTTAAGTGGAAAAAGGGTCTTCATTTCATAATTGAGATGTACATATTTGATTCTCGGAATTTGTTCCAAGGATTCCAGGTGGAGGCATATTTGAATAGTGAGTCATGGGAGATGGCAATGAGCTCTTCCATCTCTGCCAGTTTGTTAATTTGCATGAACCAGTCTTTAAGGGAGGGGACCTGAGGGGAGCCCCAGTGTCTTAGTATACATAGCTTAGCTGCATTGACTAGGAACATACTTAAGGATTTGCAGTATTTTCTATTAGCGTGAGGTTGTAAATGGAATAAGTATGAGAGGGGTGAGTATGGTAGTGAAGTGAGCGTTATTTCATGAATAATGTTATGTGTTTGTTTCCAAAATGCTTGGATAACGGGGCAGTTCCACCAAATGTGAAGCAAACTCCCTTCATTTTCATGGCAACGCCAACATTTGCTATCAATGTCTTTGTTCCAACGGTGAAGGAGAGAGGGTGTACAATACCATCGTGATAGAAGCTTAAAGTTATTCTCTTGGGTGGAGACATTGACGGACCCCTTGTGGACAGCATAAAAAATCCTCGTCCACTGGGCATCTGATACAGTGGTTTGTAGATCGGTTGACCATGCTTCACAAAAAAGGCTATCTCCAGGGGTTGTGTTTTCCCAGAGAGTAGCGTATAATTTCGATATTAAATGAGGTTTATGGTTAGGTTCAAAACATAATTCTTCAAAAGATGATAATTTAATGGGTTTAATGATGTTTTTTAGGCTATGAAGCACAAAATTTCTGATTTGGACATAATTCCAGAATAGGATCCCTGAAAAGTGAGGGAGGGAGGTCAACTCCTCGTATGAGCGAATCTTCCCTTGGTCAAGAAAATGTATAATCCTTGTGTGGTCATTGAAAGAATTGTGGGCGAAGCGCAAGTTTTTATGCCCTGGCGGGAATTGAGGGTTGTGTAAGATGGGTGAAAGGGGACCCGGGACGGAGGTGAAGTTCTGAGTTCTGTAGATGTTATGGAAGCATTTTAAGGTAGGACCTATCAGGGGGTGTTTTAGCGTGTTTGAGGATATAGATTCAAAAGGACACCAAGGGAGGGTCGCCAAGGGAGAGTGAGAGAAGAAGTTTTCTAATGGCATCCAATCTTTCTCCCTGCCTCGGGTGCTCCATTCCACAATGCGCTGTAAATGGCAAGCGTATGCATATTTTTGCAAATCAGGGATACCCAAGCCTCCTTTTAGTTTAGGTTTCGTGAGTTGCGTGAAATTGATTCTGGGAGGCCTGCGGTCCCATATAAAGGTTCTGCATTGGGAGCGTATTTGTTTAAAGAATTGTATCAGTATATGTATTGGGAGGGTTTGGAAAAGATAGAGAAATCTAGGAAGAATATTCATCTTAAAAATTGCAGCTCTCCCAAACCATGAGAAATGTGCTTTTTGCCAGGATGATAGGTCTTGTTTAATATTTTTCATAAGGGTGACATAGTTTAGTTCAAATAACGTTGAGAGTCTTTTGGGAAGCTGTATTCCAAGATATGTGATGCAGTCAGAAGTCCATTTGAAAAGAAAGTTTCTTTCACATTTTTTGACTAGGCTATTGGAGAGAGTAATGTTAAGGGCTTGGGATTTTGAATAATTTATTTTAAGGTTTGAAAGGTCCCTGTATGTTTTGAGGGATTGTAGTAAGTGTGGGATAGAAATGTGAGGGTTGGAAAGGAAGAGAAGGATGTCATCAGCGAAAGCTGCAACTTTATAATGTTTGCCCTCTATCTCGATTCCTCTTATATTATCATTAGTGCGAATGGAATTCAATAAAGGTTCTAATGTTAGAATAAATAGCAGGGGTGAAAGAGGGCAGCCCTGTCTTGTTCCATTTGTGATGGGGAAGGCGTCTGACAGGAGGCCATTTACTCTTACTCTGGCAGAGGGATTATGGTAAAGAGCTAGTATAAAGTTTAGAAGTCTGGGACCCAATCCCAGATTATTCAGTACCGCTTCTAGGTAGTCCCACGCCAGCCTGTCAAACGCCTTCTCCGCATCTAAGGACAAGAAAAAGCCCGTTTTTTTATGCGAGGTCAGATAGTGGTGAATATTTATTGCTTTTATGGTGTTATCCCTTGCCTCTCTTCCCGGGATAAAGCCAACTTGGTCGGGAGAACAGCGGGAAGGGATGAAGGGAAGTAGCCTATTTGCTAAGATCTTCGCGTAAATTTTAAGGTCTACGTTAAGTAGAGAAATGGGTCTAAAGTTAGATGGTTGGGAGTTATCTTTTCCTGGTTTGGGGATCACTGTGACGTGTGCTTCTAAAAGTGAAGGGTTATCATATTTAGATGAGGCAAGGGAATTGAATGCTCGGAGAAAAGGGTCTACCAAAGTATTTGCGAAGGTTTTGTAATACACTAAGGGTAGTCCATCAGGTCCTGGACTTTTACCCAACTTCATCTGTAATTTTTAACTAGATTAGTACAGACTATGCCACAATTTAATTTTTTTAACCCAAGGGTGTATATTGAATAGTGGAATAGAAAAAAAGTGTATAACTTTTGAAATCACTCAATAATAGCACATGTGAACACAGCAGTGTATTATCACAGTCAGCACAGCAGCACTGAAGGAAAAACGCTGCACACAACTGACTGATAAAAAAGACTTTTCTCCCTCCTCCTCAGTGGGCAAAAAGATTGTGTTCACTGCACCCCACACACAGGAAAATCGATGTGGACCACTGACCCTGCCTATCTCCAGACTCTCCCTAAAAGTATCGATAAGATCGGTCACTGCCGGCACTGCAAACCCCCCCCCCACACAGCAAAATCGATTGTAGAACACTGACCCTAAATATATCCAGCCTCGCCCTAAAGTGCCTATATCTCGCCCTGCCTGCATCACTCCGACCTGTCCCTCAATTCTATTTCGGACACAATATGATTTTTTTGCCTGTCTGTCCCTAATCAGCAGCCAGCACGTATGATGTTGTGTGCTCTGTCCCTGTACTACAGCATAATGACGCAGCAGCGCTCGGTCTCGAACTTATAAAGACTTGGTCACATGCTTCAGATGGCCAATCACAGCTACTAATACATTTGTAGGCATGGCTGGGATGGCTTAAGGCACACCAGTTAAACGCTTGTTGATTGGCTGTTGAAAGCCCACCATGAAAAGCGCGCCAATACATACAAAACCCGGAAATAAAATGACCGAACACGGATTTTTTCCCGAACATACAGTAAAGTTTTCGGGGTCCGTGTTCGGGTAACAAAAATCCAATTATTCAGTACGAACACGAATAATACAGTCCGTGTTCGCTCAACCCTACTCATACGTTTACATACCCTGGCAGAATTTATGATTTTTTGGCCATTTTCCTGAGAATATGAATGATAACACAACTACTTCTCTTTCACTCATGGTTAGTGTTTGGCTGAAGCCATTTATTATCAATCAACTGTGTTTACTCTTTTTAAATCATAATGACAACAGAA
Source organism: Pelophylax lessonae (assembly GCF_965119305.1). Classification (NCBI taxonomy): domain Eukaryota; kingdom Metazoa; phylum Chordata; class Amphibia; order Anura; family Ranidae; genus Pelophylax; species Pelophylax lessonae. Next base: position 20,610,758 of record NC_138768.1, on the reverse strand, counting down.
ACTACCCAAATGACCCTGATCAAAAGTTTACATACCCCAGTCCTTAATACCGTGTATTGCCCCCTTTAACATCAATGACAGCTTGAAGTCTTTTGTGGGATTTATGGATGAGGCTCTTTATCTTCTCAGATGGTAAAGCTGTCCATTCTTCCTGGCAAAAAGCCTCCGGGTTCCTGTAAATTCCTGGGCTGTTTTGCATGAACGGCACGTTTGAGATCTCCCCAGAGTGGCTCAATGATATTGAGGTCAGGAGACTGAGATGACCACTCCAGAACCTTCACTTTATTCTACTGTAGCCAATGACAGGCCGACTTGGCCTTGTGTTTAGAGTCATTGTCATGTTGGAAAGTTCAACTACGTCCCATGCGCAGCTTCTGGGCTAATAAATGTAAATTTTCCTCCACTATTTTTTTATAACATACTGCATTCATCTTGCCATCAATTCTGACCAAATTTCCTGTGCCTTTGTAGCTCACCCATCCCCAAAACATCAGCCATCTACCTCTGTGTTTCACAGTAGGAATGGTGGACCTTTCATCATAGGCATTGTTGATTCCTCTCCAAATGTATTGTTTATGGTTGTACCCAAAATAAATTTTGGTCTCATCACTCCAAATGACTTTGTGGCAGAAGATTTGAGGCTTGTCTCCGTGCTGTTTGGCGTATTGTAAGCGGGATAGTTTGTGACTAGTGTTGAGCGAACACGGACTGTATTATTCGTGTTCGTACCGAATAATTGGATTTTTTGTACCCGAACATGGACACGGACACTTTACTGTATGTTCGGGTAAAAATCCGTGTTCGGTCGTTTTATTTCCGGGTTTTGCATGCTTTGGCGCTCTTTTCATGGCGGGCTTTCAACAGCCAATCAACAATCGTTTAACTGGTGTGCCTTAAGCCATCCCAGCCATGCCTGCAAATGTCTCAGTAGCTGTGATTGGCCGTCTGAAGCATGTGACCAAGTCTTTATAAGTTCCAGGCAGCCGCAGCGTCTTCATTCTGCTGCTTAGATCAGGGACAGAGCACACATCAACGTGCTGGCTGCTGATTAGGGAAAGACAGGCAGGAAAAAACCATTTGTGTCCGGATAGAATTGAGGGACAGGTCGGAGTGTTTAGGCAGGGCGAGTTGTAGGCATTTTAGGGATAGAGTCTGCTGAATTATAGGGTCAGTGTCTTCTACAAAGTACAATTGATATTGCTGTGTGGGGGGTGGGGTGACTCTGCACTCAATCCTGATCTACGATCTCTTCTCAATCCTGTTAGGGAGAGGCTGCTGCTGAATTTTAGGGAAACTGTGTTCTACAAACTACAATCGATATTGCTGTGTGGTGTGGGATAGGAGATAGGCAGGTGTTAGTGATCCACATCCATTTTTCTGTGTGTGAGCTGCAGTGAACACAATCTTTTTGGGGTGCAGTGAACACAATCTTTTTGGGCTGCAGTGAACACAATCTTTTTGGGGTGCAGTGAACAACGTCCTTTTTGGGGTGCAGTGAACAAAATCCTTTTTGGGGTGCAGTGAACACAATCTTTTTGGGGTGCAGTGAACAAAATCCTTTGTGGGGTGCAGTGAACACAATCTTTGTGGGGTGCAGTGAACACAATCTTTTTGGGGTGCAGTGAACAAAATCCTTTTTGGGGTGCAGTGAACAACATCCTTTTTGGGGTGCAGTGAACAAAATCCTTTTTGGGGTGCAGTGAACAACATCCTTTTTGGGGTGCAGTGAACAAAATCCTTTTAGGGTGCAGTGAACACAATCTTTGTGGGGTACAGTGAACAGAATCTTTGTGGGGTGCAGTGAAAACAATCTTTGTGGGGTGCAGTGAACAACATCCTTTTTGGGGTGCAGTGAACACAATCTTTTTGGGGTGCAGTGAACAAAATCCTTTGTGGGGTGCAGTGAACACAATCTTTGTGGGGTGCAGTGAACACAATCTTTTTGGGGTGCAGTGAACAACATCCTTTTTGGGGTGCAGTGAACAAAATCCTTTTTGGGGTGCAGTGAACACAATCTTTTTGGGGTGCAGTGAACAAAATCCTTTGTGGGGTGCAGTGAACACAATCTTTGTGGGGTGCAGTGAACACAATCTTTTTGGGGTGCAGTGAACAAAATCCTTTTTGGGGTGCAGTGAACAAAACCCTTTGTGGGGTGCAGTGAACACAATCTTTGTGGGGTGCAGTGAACACAATCTTTTTGGGGTGCAGTGAACAAAATCCTTTTTGGGGTGCAGCGAACAACATCCTTTTTGGGGTGCAGCGAACAAAATCCTTTTTGGGGTGCAGTGAACACAATCTTTTTGGGGTGCAGTGAACAAAATCCTTTGTGGGGTGCAGTGAACACAATCTTTGTGGGGTGCAGTGAACACAATCTTTGTGGGGTACAGTGAACAGAATCTGTGTGGGGTGCAGTGAACACAATCTTTGGGGGGTACAGTGAACACAATCTTTTTGGGGTGCAGTAAACAAAATCCTTTGTGGGGTGCAGTGAACACAATCTTTGGGGGGTACAGTGAACACAATCTTTTTGGGGTGCAGTGAACAAAATCCTTTGTGGGGTGCAGTGAACACAATCTTTTTGGGGTGCAGTGAACAAAATCCTTTTTGGGGTGCAGTGAACAACATCCTTTTTGGGGTGCAGTGGACACAATCTTTTTGGGATGCAGTGAACAAAATCCTTTGTGGGGTGCAGTGAACACAATCTTTGTGGGGTACAGTGAACACAATCTTTGTGGGGTGCAGTGAATACAATCTTTGGGGGGTACAGTGAACACAATCTTTTTGGGGTGCAGTGAACAAAACCCTTTGTGGGGTGCAGTGAACACAATCTTTGTGGGGTGCAGTGAACACAATCTTTTTGGGGTGCAGTGAACAAAATCCTTTTTGGGGTGCAGTGAACAACATCCTTTTTGGGGTGCAGTGAACACAATCTTTTTGGGGTGCAGTGAACAAAATCCTTTGTGGGGTGCAGTGAACACAATCTTTGTGGGGTACAGTGAACAGAATCTTTGTGGGGTGCAGTGAACACAATCTTTGGGGGGTACAGTGAACACAATCTTTTTGGGGTGCAGTGAACAAAATCCTTTGTGGGGTGCAGTGAACACAATCTTTGGGGGGTACAGTGAACACAATCTTTTTGGGGTGCAGTGAACAAAATCCTTTGTGGGGTGCAGTGAACACAATCTTTGTGGGGTGCAGTGAACACAATCTTTTTGGGGTGCAGTGAACAAAATCCTTTTTGGGGTGCAGTGAACAACATCCTTTTTGGGGTGCAGTGAACACAATCTTTTTGGGGTGCAGTGAACAAAATCCTTTGTGGGGTGCAGTGAACACAATCTTTGTGGGGTACAGGGAACAGAATCTTTGTGGGGTGCAGTGAACACAATCTTTGGGGGTACAGTGAACACAATCTTTTTGGGGTGCAGTGAACAAAATCCTTTTAGGGTGCAGTGAACACAATCTTTGTGGGGTGCAGTGAACAAAATCCTTTTTGAGGTGCAGTGAACACAATCTTTGTGGGGTGCAGTGAACACAATCTTTGTGGGGTACAGTGAACACAATCTCATACTTCTGAACATTTGAGCGTGCTGCCTGTTCCATACTCCTCCTCCTACTGCTCAACCATTCTTTTAGGGGTACAAACAATAGTAATTGGGGCCTAGTGTGGTGGTGTACGTGTGAGATACATACACTTTCTTTTTGATCATATTTTCTATACCGCTATTCAATTAAAACCTTTGGGGATCAATTAAATTGCGTGATAGTCTGTGTCGGTACGTGTGAGATCCACCTTTCCAAGTTTTTGGGGTTCATCTCATACTTCTGAAGATTTGAGGGTGCTGCCTGTTCCATACTCCTCCTCCTACTCCTCAACCATCCTTTTAGGGGTACAAACAATAGTAATTGGGGCCTAGTGTGGTGGTGTACGTGTGAGATACATACACTTTCTTTTTGATCATCTTTTCTATTCCGCTATTCAATTAAAACCTTTGGGGATCAATTAAATTGCGTGATAGTCTGTGTCGGTACGTGTGAGATCCACCTTTCCAAGTTTTTGGGGTTCATCTCATACTTCTGAAGATTTGAGGGTGCTGCCTGTTCCATACTCCTCCTCCTACTGCTCAACCATCCTTTTAGGGGTACAAACAATAGTAATTGGGGCCTAGTGTGGTGGTGTACGTGCGAGATACATACACTTTTTTTGATCATATTTCCTATTCCGCTATTCAATAAAAACCTTTGAGGATCAATTGAATTGCGGGATAGTCTGTGTCGGTACGTGTGAGATCCACCTTTCCAAGTTTTTGAGGTTCATCTCATACTTCTGAAGATTTGAGGGTGCTGTCTGTTCCATACTCCTCCTACTCCTCATCCATCCTTTTAGGGGTAGAAACAATAGTAATTGGGGCCTAGTGTGGTTTTGTACGTGCGAGATACATACACTTTTTTGGATCATATTTCCTATTCCGCTATTCAATAAAAACCTTTCTAGGGCAAGATCTTAAATTACAGAAATATGAGGAGACCATCAAATTAGGGCCGTGGCCTGGGTCGTGGTGCTGCTGGTAGAGCTCCTGTTGCAAGGAGAGGACGTGGTCGATCTGTGCCAGCTACACGCACAAGTGAAACACCTTCCTCAAGTGTGAGTAGGCGACAGAACCTGCATCAGTATTTGGTAGGGCATCATACGCCCCTAGAAGTGATGAGGCCAGAACAAGTGGAGGCGATAGTAGATTGGTTTGCTGCTGACAGTGCCTCCAGTTCCTTCACATTGTCTCCCACCCAGTCTACTGCAGAAAGGTCACAGTTGGCACCTGCAGCCGATGTCCAACCGTCTTTCACCTCACCCCCTTGCAAATCAGGCAAGCAGTCTGAGCCCCAAGCCATACAGCAGTCTCTTCTTATTTTTGATGACTCTGTCAGCAGGGTTTCCCAGGGCCATCCACCTAGCCCTGCCCCAGAAGTGGAAGAGATTGAGTGCAGCGATGCCCAACCACTTATTTCTCAAGATGAGTACATGCAAGGATCATCGCAGCACGTCTCCAATGATGACGAAACGCAGGTGCCAACTGCTGCGGCGTTCAGCATTGTGGAGACCGAAAAGGAGGGCAGGGGTGAAGACTGGGTGGAAGATGATGTGGAGGACGATGAGGTCCTCGACCCCACATGGAATGAACGTCATGCAGGTGACCTGAGTAGTTTGGAGGAAGAGGCGGTGGTCGCACAGAGCCACCAGCACAGCAGAAGAGGGAGCAGGGTGCAGAAGCGAAGCGGCCGTGCCCTAGACACTACGCCCGCTACTGCCCAACGCAGCAAGGGAACGAGCGCACCAAAGTCAGCTCAAAGGAGTTCTCTAGCGTGGAAGTTCTTTAGAAAATGTGCTGATGACAGGACACGAGTGGTTTGCACCCTGTGCAATCAGAGCTTGAAGCGAGGCATAAACCTTCTCAACCTGAGCACAACCTGCATGATCAGGCATCTAAGTGCAAAGCACGAGCTGCAGTGGAGTACACACCTTCAAAACCAAGAAACGTCTCTGGCTCATCCTGCTTCCTCTTCTGCTGCAGTCTCGGCCGCTCCAGCCACATCTGTAGTGATACCGGCACCTGCCACCCCGCAAACAGACGATCTGTCAGCAACACCACCACCTGGGTCACCAACAACCATCTCCACAATGTCCCGTGGAAGCGTTCAGCTTTCCATCTCCCAAACACTTGAGAGGAAGAGGAAGTACCCCCCTACCCACCCGCGATCCCTGGCCCTGAATGCCAGCATTTCAAAATTATTGGCCTTTGAAATGCTGTCATTCCGTCTGGTGGAGACGCACAGTTTTAAAAACCTTATGTCGGTGGCTGTCCCACAGTACGTCGTGCCCAGCCGCCACTACTTTTCCAGGCAAGCCATCCCTTCCCTGCACAACCAAGTGGGGGAAAAAATCAGGTGTGCACTGCGCAACGCCATCTGTGCCAAGGTCCACCTAACTACCGATACGTGGACCAGTAAGCACGGTCAGGGGCGTTATATCTCCCTAACGGCACACTGGGTAAATGCAGTGGCGGATGGGCCTGAGGCGGATAGCAATTTGGCGCATGTCCTTCCACCACCGAGGATTGCAGGGCGCTTCAGTTTGCCTCCTGTTCCTAACTCCTCCTACTCCGCTTCCTCATCCTCTACCGCCTCCTCATCCGGACAGCGTAACACCTTCACCACCAACTTCAGCACGGCCAGGGGTAAACGACAGCAGGCAGTTTTACAACTTGCCTGTTTGGGGGACAAACCACACACCGCGCAGGAGTTGTGGAGGAGCATGGAACAGCAGACAAATGAGTGGTTGCTGCCAGCGAGCCTCAAGCCCGGCATGGGCAAAATCTCATAGCAGCTCTGGGCCTAGCCGGTTTGACGCACATCCCTTGCCTGGCGCATGTGCTGAATTTGGTGGTGCAGAGGTTCCTTAAAAACTACCCCGATATGTCAGAGCTGCTGCAGAAAGTGTGGGCCGTTTGTGCGCACTTTCGGCGTTCTCACCCTGCTGCTGCTCGCCTGGCAGCGCTGCAGCGTAACTTCGGCCTTCCCGCTCACTGCCTCATATGTGACGTGCCCACAAGGTGGAACTCCACCTTGCACATGCTGGAAAGACTGTGCGAGCAGCAGCAGGCCATAGTGGAGTTTCAGCTGCAGCACGCACGCGTGAGTCACTCTGCGGAACAGCACCACTTCACCACCAATAACTGGGCCTCCATGCGAGACCTGTGTGCCTTGTTGCGCTGTTTTGAGTACTCCACCAACATGGCCAGTGGCAATGACGCCGTTCTCAGCTTAACTATCCCTCTTCTATGCCTCCTTGAAAAAACAATTCGGGCGATGATGGAAGAGGATGTGGCACAGGATGAGGAGGAGGAGGAGGATGAAGAGGTAACATTTCCAAGGCTTTCAGGGCAGTCATTCGCAAGGGGCTCCGAGGGTGGGTTCCTGCACACACAAACGCCAGGGACACAATTGTCCAGCAGGGGCACAGTTCTGGAGGAGGAGGAGGAGCTGGAGGAGGAGATGGAACCATGTTCACAGCAGGGTGGCACCCAGGCCAGCTCATGGCCATCACTGGTGCGTGGCTGGGGGGATACAGAGGACACGGACGATACACCTCCCACAGAGGACAGCCTTTCGTTGCCTCTGGGCAGCCTGGCACACATGAGCGATTACATGCTGCAGTGTCTCCACAACGACCGCCGAGTTGCCCACATTCTAACTTGTGCTGATTACAGGGTGGCCACGCTGCTGGATCCCCGTTACAAGGACAACGTACCGTCCTTAATTCACTCACTGGAGCGCGATCGCAAGATGCGCGAGTACAAGCGCACGCTGGTAGACGCCATGCTGCTGGCATTCCCATCTGACAGCGGGGCCGCAGTGGAAGCACAAGGCAGAGGAGGAGGAGGAGGAGGAGGTCGCCAACGCAACCAGGGCACCGCCAGCACCTCAGAAGGCAGGGTTAGCATGGCCAAAATGTGGAAAAGCTTTGTCAGCACGCCACAACAAACAGCAGCACCAGCAGCTCAGATGGAACGTCTTAGCAGGAGGCAGCATTTTACCAACATGGTGGAGCAGTATGTGTGCACACGCCTACATGTAGTGAATGAGGGGTCTGCCCCCTTCAACTTCTGGGTCTCCAAATTGGGCACATGGCCTGAGCTTGCCCTTTACGCCTTGGAGGTGCTGGCGTGCCCTGCAGCCAGTGTATTATCTGAACGGGTATTTAGCACGGCTGGGGGCGTTATAACAGACAAGCGCAGCCGCCTGTCCAGAGACAATGTGGACAAGCTCACTTTCATTAAAATGAACCAGGCATGGATCCCACGGGACTTTTCCGTACCTTATGCAGAATAGCAATGGATACCGACCTTACCCACCCATTGTTCCATTTTTGCTCTTTCTCACTCTTTTGGGGTGTACCCTCATTTAAAATTTGTGAAAAGAAGCAGTGTTGGCTACCTCGTCCTCCTCCTCAGGGCCAGATTAACGTAGGGGCTATTGGAGCTGCAGCTCCAGGCCCCTACCTTTTATATAGGCCCCGGGTTGGCCATATTCACTGTTACCGCTCTTCTGTCACTTGTAAACACAGAAGTCTGGCTTCTATGCTCGCTTCCCCAGGCAGCACCCTCAGAACCTCCCCACACAGCGCGAAGGCTGGACAAGGAGGGACAGTTGCCGATGCATGGATGTGTTTATGGGCTTCAGAGACACGAGCCCTTAAGGCCCTTCAAAATCCTCAGCACCAAGCCCATGATGCTCTTAATCCGGCCCTGGTCCTCCTCCACCGCCGCTTCCACCTACACCGCCCATAGGTGTGCGCAGCCTATTGCATTAAGGTGTGCACCCCAAAGTTGAAATACACATGCATGTGTTTGCCAGCAGGGAGAGTAATGTATCGGGGCCATGTACCTGTAGGCAAAGAGAAATAGAGCAGAGCAGGTCCGAGAGAGATCTTTCCCATCTCCTCACTGGCAATGCTATGTGCCCTAGGTGATTAGGGTGTGCCCAGGCACACCCGGCACACCCTGTGAGCATGCCTATGTCACCGCCACATCCACCACCACCTCAACCTCCCTCCTACTCCATATGGGCCTTGTCCTTCAGAGATGAAGAAGAACATTGTTTTATTTTTCTGTTTTTTTTTTTGTTGTTTTTAGTTATTTCCCTATCCACATTTGTTTGCAGAGCACTTGCCATGCTCTTAATTACGTTTTGCTGCCATTTGCAGCACTCTAGCCCTTTCCTTTGGTGTTTTAGAGCCATTTTAGTGCCTTAAAGTTCGGGTCCCCATTGACTTCAATGGGGGTCGGTGTCCGGGAAAAGTTCGGTAAAAGTCCGGGACACGGACCCGGACTTTTTTTTAAAGTTCGGCCGAACCCGTCGAACACGGACATCTAGGTGTCCGCTCAACCCTATTTGTGACATTTGTGTAGTAATGGCTTTATTCTGGGGACTCGACCATGCAGCCCACCTTTCTTCAAGTGCCTCCTTATTGTGCACCTTGAAACAGCCACACCCCACGTTTTCAGAGAGTCCTGTATTTCACCTGAAGTTATTTGTGGGTTTTTCTTTGCATCCCAAACAATTTTCCTGGCAGTTGTGGCTAAAATTTTAGTTGGTCTTCCTGACCGTGGTTTGGTTTCAACAGAACCCCTCATTTCCCACTTCTTGATTAGAGTTTGAACACTGCTGATTTCTGATATCTCAATTCCTTGGATATCTTTTTATATCCCTTGGTGTATTTACCTTGAGTAGTGATCATACCATAAACATAATTAAAGATGTCAATTGCTAAAACCTGTGCAATTTTTTCTAATGCGATAATTGTGATATGTGCAATAAATTATACCATATAATTCATACAGATATAATAGATTAAATAAATACAATATTTGTGCTTTTCACACCATCTATAATTAGGTTTATGGTTTGATCACTACTCAAGGTAAATACACCAAGGCATTTTTACATTTTTATAATAATTTTCATACCACCATTCACACTTATTTATTTAACTCAGGCAGCGCCACTACCCACTTGCACTCTAAACTTTGTAATTATCCTTTTGGACACCACCACTGGGTGGTCATTCATAGCGGGGGCAGCAGCCGGAAGCACTTACATAACATATAATATAGATCTGTAGCGCGGGATAACCATTTAACATTTATCATCTTTTTATATCCCTTTCCTGTTTTATACAGTTCAACTACCTTTTCCCACAGATCCTTTGACAATTCTTTTGCTTTCCCCATGACTCAGAATCCAGAAACGTCAGTGCAGCACTGGATAAAAGATGCAAGGGTCTGTCAGGAGTCCAGAAACTCATTGACCTTTTATACACACACACTAATTACAAGCAAACAGATCACAGGTGAGGATGGGGACCTTTAATAGCCATTCAAACCCCTTTGTGTCAACGTGTGTGCATGTTATCAGGCCAAAATCACCAGGGTGTGTAAACTTTTGATCAGGGTCATTTGGGTAGTTTCTGTTGTCATTATGATTTAAAAAAGAGTAAACACAGTTAATTGATAATTAATTGCTTCAGCCAAACACTAACCATGAGTGAAAGAAACGTTTTTGTGTTATCATTCATATTCTCGGAAAAATGGACAAGAAATCATAAATTCTGCCAGGGTGTGTAAACTTATGAGCACAACTGTAGTTCAGCCATTTGCCTATCGTCCAAACAAGCAAAATTTAGTCTGAACCTGCAACTTAACCGGAAGCTCATCCCTAGTCATTATCCTGGTCACAAGAACCAATAATATAAGGAATCAATACCCAGGCCAACTTTACATCAGCCATATTGTTAAGGTGTGGGAGCTTTTATGGAGAGCTGAAACTACTGTGTAGGGAGAGACACTTTTTTTTTATTATGGTATTGGTACATGCCCCCCCCCCCCCACAAATTTCAGTGCCTGATTGTCTCCTATGGCATGTCTGCAGGCTCCAACCAGCCCTGTCTCTGACCCTTTCCTCTACTAAGTCTGCATTCCCTGACCCTCGTCCATAGCATTACATCTACTGAATATAATGTGCGGTTACTTGGTGATGTCAGGGGCTGAAGCTGAGGTCCTCTATGCCACCTAAATTGCCAACCACTGCTATACCTCATATAAGTGCAGGGATGATTGAATTTCACTATAGTGTTTCACAATGCAATGCACACGGCCACCAATCCCACAATAGATCTGCAATTAACCTCTTTACCACCGGATTTTGCTGTCTTACGTCCAGGCCACTTTTTGTGATTCGGCACTGTGCGACTTTAACTGACAATTGCGCGGTCGTGCGACGCCGTACCCAAACGAAATTTACGTCCTTTTTTTCCCACAAACAGAGCTGTCTTTTGGTGGTATTTGATCACCTGTGCGCTTTTTACTTTTTGCGCTATAAACAAAAAAAGAGCGTTTATTTTGAAAAAATAACAATATTTTTAACATTTTTTTTAATGAAATTCCCCCCCAAAAAAATGTAAAAATCTAATTTTTTTAAAATTTTTGGCCAATTTGTTTTCTGCTACCTATGTTTGGTAAAAAAAATCACGATAAGCGTATTTTGATTGGTTTGCGCAAAAGTTATTGCGTTTACTAACTAAGGGAAAGATTTCTGTCATTTTGGTGATTTTTTTTTAACGCGTAATGGCGGTGATCTGCGATTTTTTTTGCGGGACTGCAATATTGCCGCTGACAGATCGGACCCTTGACTGACATTTTTGACACTTTTGGGGGTACCAGTGACATTACTACAGTAATCAGTGCTATACATATGCACTGTTACTGTAAAAATGACACTGGCAGTGAAGGGGTTAATTTTATTGGAGAGGGAGGGGTTAATGTATGCCTGGTGCTTACTGACGTGTGGAGGGGAGGTGACTGAGTGACAGAAGGACAGATCGGATGTTCAGCTATGCTGAGCACTCCGATCTGTCAGTCCCTGTCAATTAGGAGATCCGCCCGCTCTGTTTACACAGGCGGGCGGATCTCCTCACTCGATTCACAGACGATCGGGGCAGAGCAGCGGCGATCGCCGCTGCTCCTCCCCTGGCCTGACTCCCGCTGTGAATGAAAACAGCGGGAGCGCGCCTCCGGCAGCGCGCGAGCGCCACCTACAGGGGGAGGAGTCCAGCGACGTAGGTCTACGTCGCTGGATGGGAACGAGCCACTTTGCCGCAGTACGCTCCATGTGAGCGGTCGGCAAGTGGTTAAAATGTGTCGTACAATTTTGTCATAAAGACTTTCTTGTGCTTAGACCATTGCTAAACTATCCATTATCTGCAGGGTTGATAACATAGAATACAGACATCTCCTGGCTTTTATATTTGCTATTGATGAGATAAACAGCAATCCAGATATTCTTCCCAACATAACTCTGGGATACCATGTGTATGATTCTTGTGGACATGTGAATAAAGCTATAAAAGACGTTCTACAGATATTGTCTGGACATACAATGGAAGCTCCAAATTATTCCTGTATGGAGCGGGGGGCCCTGGCTGGTTTCATTGGAGATCTCAAATCTGACACCACTCTACAAATGGCACAGCTGCTGAATCTGTATGGTTACACCCAGGTAGGAAAAGCAGAATTTTCTATTTTACATACGTTTAGGACAGCTAGTCATGTTATGGTGAGGTGGGTCAAAGGGGGACAAAAAGCCCTAGTGGCAAAGCGTCACAAAGTATAACATTGTTCTAATAAAAGAAGGCAGTGCTGTGTAGGGATTGGCCAATGGTTCAGTCCACATTTTGACTGTTTTGGCATTTGGACAAATGCCTGAATTTTTGCCCATTCAGCCCCCTGTTGATCATATATAGAAGTAATATTTTATGAAGTATTTTAGGAAGCTTGGAATTGCCCAAGTCAGCAATATCAATGGCTTACACGGTTGTTAATCCCCGGCCATGGCCATATTTGGTCAATGATGTCATTGCAATCCCCATCTCTTCCCTGTTATGTGCACCGAGTCTGTTGGATTTTGAGGTCTCATGTGACAGACATCAGAAATAATAATGGCTTTACAATGAGCGGCTTTTCTTGGGTTCCTTTCCTTTTTTTTTAAATAAAGGACTTGTCAAACTGTCGGGGTTATTGGGGGTTGATTAAAATAATAATAGGTAAAAAGAAAAATGATTTTAAAAGCCATGTATATTTCATATTATGCATATAAGAGATTCTGAACAGGATGGCGTCCATCTTGTTTTTAAGGTGAAACAAAGTTCATATATATACTTGTTAAACAAAATGTCTCGTACAAGCTTACAAGAGAGCATAGAATTTCAACAATAGGGTCCTATACTTTCAGCAGACATTTCTATTTTCTTTTGTCATAAATAGGCTTATATATTGACACCTCTATCAGATAACAGAAGTTAAGGGGATGGTAGTGTCAGTCTGTCTATAAGTATTTAACAATAGACAATGGCTCAGTGTTTTTCAGCATACATTTAAAGATGAACCATATAAGTTTTTATAGATACATTATCATATGTGAGAAGATATTAGCCATAATTATGTCATTATATTATGTAAGGCATATACATATATATTTAGGAATGTTATATCACATTTTGGGTTTATATTCTCAGTAATAATCTTACTTAGAATTCTTTTTCTAATAAGTGTAAGGACATGTGTATCTCGTTACTAATTACCTCATTTCAGAGAAGTTTGTGTGTAGGTCTGGTGTAAGTTTTTATGACACTATAGATCTTCCTATCCTAGTCTGGATGCCTGACAGTTATGTCAGAATCCAAATAAGTAATGGCTATTCACTAGCTAGAGGTCAAGAGGTCATGAGATAAGAAGGATGGGTAATTGTTTCAAATTATGTTAAATACAAAATCTAATGAACGGTACGATACTGCCCTCTGGAGGCGAAATACCAGGTGCAGTCTTGAGATAATTTGAGATATTCCAATATAAAAATATTATATTGTGTTAAATAATATAATTATTGGAATGGCATTACTTGCCCAGGTGAATTATGGAGATACAGGTGGACATTTATGTATGTACTGGGAGTCTAGACAAAGTTTTATGTTGTGTTATATGATTAATCTCACATATAGAGAAATCATTTAACTTTATTATCCAAGTATGGGGTTAATTATCAAAAGAGGTGTCTATGATCTCACCAGTTTAGGTATAGAATATCCCAACCAATAGGGATAATGTTTCATCCCTCTGGGTTTTACTTATGGTAATTTTTATAGCTCTTTGTTCTTACCATATAAAAGACCAACCCAGATATGAGATAGACACACATTACACTACTGACAACACACCTCACACTTACACCACACACGCTATTAGATTCCTTAACAGACTCATCCAGACATACTCCCTGATCCACATCATTCATCTGAAACTTGGAGGAAACTCCTCCCTCACTGGCATCCATCTTAGGACTCTAGCGGCCATCTTAAGTGTGGTAATTATGCCTTGCTATGTTATTTGATTTTATTCAACAATTGTTTATTCTTTCCTTATATGTTTTATATTGCATAGTTAAGGATAATGAGATTACAATCCCAGCCGTATAAACCATGGTATATTTTTCTCTAAAAAGCTGATTTTTGTTTTTATACATTTTTATTAATATCAGATTTCATGCATTATTTGCAATTTTAAGTCTTCCGTTTTGCATGGCTTATTCTCATTCCTTCTGCAGTGGAATGACTTTGGGCCGTGTGATTCGCAGACCATTGTAGTCTGTTTATATAGAACATTTATTTATGGCTTATACTATACCTGGGAAGAAATGGTAATCTTGCTTTCATTTTGTTTTGGTTTCACTTTCACTTTGTTTTAGTTTCACTTTGTTTTACTTTCACTTTCATTATTGAGCAAAACATCACATTGCATTGATTATTTGAAGTTAGTATTTTTATGTAGAGTTATTTTTGTGTCACTTCTTGTTTGATCATATATTGTGTTTGCATGTCTTGAGAATAAATATTTTTATATATATTCCACGCTGTAGACTGTACTCACTAAGATTGGTATATGCTTTTAAAAAGAAATTAATCAATTAAAAAGAATTCACGACATTGATTTATGGCAATAGGTGAAGACTCTCCTTTTTCACAGATCTTTGCTTATTAACCATAAATAAATACACTGCTATATTCAGAGCAGTATAAATATTCTGACATAAGTACGAGCGCAAGATATTTATTATTAAATATTCTTACATATAATGGAGGCCCTAGTGAGATAATTATTGATTTCTTACATATGCCAATCATAAATATTGATCATGTGACATAATCAATAACTTTGAAAAAAAAAAAAAAATTTTTTTTTTGGATTTTTTTTTTATTAATTGCAATGTGATAGAAATGCATTAAAAATGTCAACAGCAGGTAATGTTCATGCTGCCAACTCTGGCAAGGTGTCAGTCCCTAGTGGTAATGCCACAACCCTAGTAGATTTGGCACAGATCATAAATGTGTGGAAGCACCTCTCTGAGTCTGAAATGGTGGAATATGTAAATGCTGGTTAGAGTCATATATCAAAATCCTCAGAAGTCGGGCCAATAAAGGGCATCTGACATGGGTAGAGGACAACCTGTATGTATGAACTCACCAATAAGCTTATCTAACACCAAAAGACGTCAGGAAGTGTGATCACATACTTTTTGTCATGGCCAATCTTACTGTATTTTTATGAGGAACTGCACCAGAAGGCTCAGCAAAAAGGAGTTTAGTAAAGTTTCAATCTCCACTCCAAATAAATGAGAGTATGAGATTAGGAACCTCCTTGAGCAGGTGAAAGTTACCTCTATAGGGACACATAAGTTAAGAGAATGTAGCGTGAAACCGCAAAATAAAGTAGAACTGTGGCAGAAGTTTTATCAAGTAAGCTGTAATGAAAGTAACCATTGAAAGTGAAATGTAAATGATTAATGCAATAATTAGGAAGTTTTGAGCAAGGAAAGATGTTTTTCTAGCAAAAAGTTGCTGAGTAATCAGCAGTGGAAAATTTTGAAAAAAAAAAAAAAAATAATAAAAATGTAACTGTTCAAGTCATGACAGGAACTCATCAGTAAATACATAGGAGAGTTCCAAAGGTCGTGGTGTCCATGTAAAAGGGTAAATGCTTAATTAGTCTTGCATTATAAAAATATGAAATAATTATTCATAGACCCAGATATGATTCCCACTCTGTTGGTTATGACCCAGACCAGGGGGGGAATCAGGCAAAGAGTCCATGTCCTACCCCGGCCATATTCCTAAAATAGGAGGGCAGAAATTGGGCAGCCATGCATAAATAGGTATGAGTCATATCAGGTCACTGCAAAAAGACTAGCACCCCTAAAAATAAAGACACCATGCACCTCCAGAATTTAAAAAGTTTTTAAAAGGAGTACTGTCCTGATTTTTGTCATGAAAAGGTCCTTAGACATTGTCTTAAACATTATTGATTACCCTGAGGCCTATGAAAACAACTTTCTGTGTTGTGCCTGCAGGATGTCATTTAAAAGTCAGCCCATACAAAAACCTAAATGCTGCTAGAGCTGTTATCTACAATTTAAAATGTACACAGCACCAAAGCCCCATTGAATTTTTTTTTTTTTATTACTGTACTCAAAAGTGCCTCACACCCTTCAATGAAGGTCTGAGTACAACCATCTGAAATTTAAATCCCTGTGCTTTGATGCATTGCCCATGTACATAATAATAATATGTTTGGCAAAGGAGCAAGTTATGCCACCTAGGCCCCAAGGGGAACACCGGATACCTTAAGGAGGACACCGGACATCCCATTAACAAGGGGGGGGGGGGGACACCCACAAATAAATAGGGATTTGCCCCATCTTAGGGATCCCCAAAATCCTTGGGAAAATCAAGTGACATTAAGGCCCAGACCTCACGCCAGAACCGCGTAACTGGTTCTGATGGGGATCTGTCCCATATGTCTGAACCCGAGAGATATAGGCACCGCAGGAGGCGGAGCCAATAATTCAACTCTGTAAAGTTTTCAGCAGAGTAGAAGCCAAGTTGGATCGGCTGATCACTTGGTTCACTTTGGGCACTGCAGCCCAGAATTAAAATAATTCCTCTTCAGGAACAAATCCTGTGGCCAGCCAAGGGCCACAAAATCCTTTAATGCCCAAATGGCAGGAATCAAAGGGATACACTGAATAGAGGCATAGGATGCAGAGGTTCTAACACCCTTTTATCCCAGGTCACAGCATTGAGGATCCTGAAATCCCTGTCAGGGGGGATCTTGGTTGTGAGATACTAACTACCCTCCTATTTTTCAGTGGTCACTTCATCCCTCTGACTCAAACAGGTCGCTCAAAGCGGACACATTTCAAAAAATCGCCAATGACGGTGATACCAAGGAGGATCAAACCCTAATGACGTAATGCAGTCAAGAGGTTAAAGGTTGTATACGGTAACCAAGAAGGAATCCTCAATGCCAGGTAGTTTTATTGCCTACAATAAATTGCATTGATGCCCCAAAGGGGGAGATATTATATTTTTTCCCTAAGTAGTAGGTAAACTTTAAACAAAGTATTGTATTACTATACAATTGTCCAATGTGTAGTATCCATGGCGATGGATACATCTCCATGTTAATAAGCCCCAGAAGTCAGTCGCCCTAGGAAAGGTCGCATATATAGTTTCACCTTCCGTGGTGCTCATATAAAAGGCTGATCGCACGGTGGAGTAAAGGAGAACTCTGAGAAAGCTTAGGGTACCAACATCGCATTGAAATGTTAATTGATAAGAATGTATATTGATACTGTATGTTTCATCCAATAGGAAGAGATTAACATTCCATGCCAGGTCGTTGATTGGTACAGACGATGATGTTTGCCAAAGACACAGCGATCGGATGGGTCATCTCTCCTTAAAGCCCAGCTCTGGATGGAACACCTCATTGAATTGGGTCCCTCTTCAGGAATCAAGCTGCGAGACGCCCCACATTCTTGTTGACGGAGAGGAAGATTTGTTTCGACAGATCTTTGTGCATTTGATCCGAGGAAATCCATTGAGAGGAATCGCACTACCTCCTGTTTTCAGTTGAAGGAGATGTGAGAATGGTGCATTGCACATGTGAGCAAACCTCAGTCTAGGTGTATAACACTCTAGGCCATGCTGAAACCATTCATTATCCAACCAACATCCAAGGTTGAATGTCCAAACAGATTTCTCGGATTCCTGATTGCCAACATTGTTTTACTGCGCTTTGAATGGTAGTTGCCATTGCCATTGCAGCAGTTAATATCTGTCTCCATCAAGACTTTGCAAACTGATGATGCAAATTTCAAGGAACATTTGAGTTTCTTTACCAGGAGATCAGAATTCAAAGAGACTAACAAGGAACAGTTTGTGACATAGCTAACACCAGCAAAATCGCTACGAACTGACATTTTGAACTGATGATTTTTTTTCTCATTTCTCATTTTTTTTTTACCGCTTTACTTAAAAGTTATGAATAGTGTTGAGCGAACACGGACTGTATTATTCGTGTTCGTACCGAATAATTGGATTTTTTGTACCCGAACACGGACACGGACACTTTACTGTATGTTCGGGTAAAAATCCGTGTTCGGTCGTTTTATTTCCGGGTTTTGCATGCTTTGGCGCTCTTTTCATGGCGGGCTTTCAACAGCCAATCAACAATCGTTTAACTGGTGTGCCTTAAGCCATCCCAGCCATGCCTGCAAATGTCTCAGTAGCTGTGATTGGCCGTCTGAAGCATGTGACCAAGTCTTTATAAGTTCGAGGCAGCCGCAGCGGCGTCATTATGCTGCTTAGATTCAGGGACAGAGCACACATCAACGTGCTGGCTGCTGATTAGGGAAAGATAGGCAGGAAAAAACCATTTGTGTCCGGATAGAATTGAGGGACAGGTCGGAGTGTTTAGGCAGGGCGAGTTGTAGGCATTTTAGGGATAGAGTCTGCTGAATTATATAGGGTCAGTGTCTTCTACAAACTACAATCGATATTGCTGTGTGGGGGGTGGGGTCTGCACTCAATCCTGATCTACGATCTCTTCTCAATCCTGTTAGGGACAGAGTCTGCTGAATTTTAGGGAAACTGTGTTCTACAAACTACAATCGATATTGCTGTGTGGTGTGGGATTGGAGATAGGCAGGTGTCAGTGATCCACATCCATTTTTCTGTGTGTGAGCTGCAGTGAACACAATCTTTTTGGGCTGCAGTGAACACAATCTTTTTGGGCTGCAGTGAACACAATCTTTTTGGGCTGCAGTGAACACAATCTTTTTGGGGTGCAGTGAACAAAATCTTTTTGGGGTGCAGTGAACACAATCCTTTTTGGTGTGCAGTGAACACAATCTTTGTGGGGTGCAGTGAACAAAATCCTTTGTGGGGTGCAGTGAACACAATCTTTTTGGGGTGCAGTGAACAAAATCCTTTTTGGGGTGCAGTGAACAACATCCTTTTTGGGGTGCAGTGAACACAATCTTTTTGGGGTGCAGTGAACAAAATCCTTTGTGGGGTGCAGTGAACACAATCTTTTTGGGGTGCAGTGAACACAATCTTTTTGGGGTGGAGTGAACAACATCCTTTTTGGGGTGCAGTGAACAAAATCCTTTTTGGGGTGCAGTGAACAAAATCATTTTTGGGGTGCAGTGAACACAATCTTTTTGGGGTGCAGTGAACACAATCTTTGTGGGGTGCAGTGAACACAATCTTTTTGGGGTGGAGTGAACAACATCCTTTTTGGGGTGCAGTGAACAACATCCTTTTTGGGGTGCAGTGAACACAATCTTTTTGGGGTGCAGTGAACACAATCTTTGTGGGGTACAGTGAACAGAATCTTTGTGGGGTGCAGTGAACACAATCTTTGGGGGGTACAGTGAACACAATCTTTGTGAGGTGCAGTGAACACAATCTTTGTGGGGTGCAGTGAACACAATCATTGTGGGGTGCAGTGAACTCAATCTTTGTGGGGTACAGTGAACACAATCTCATACTGAAGGTTTGAGGGTGCTGCCTGTTCCATACTCCCCCTACTCCTCATCTAGCCTTTTAGGGGTACAAACAATAGTAATTGGGGCCTAGTGTGGTTGTGTACGTGTGATATACATACACTTTTTTGGGATCATATTTTCTATTCCGCTATTTAATCAAAAACCTTTGGGGATCAGTTAAATTGGGGGATAGTCTGTGTTGGTACGTGTGAGAGAGATCCACCTTTCCAAGTTGTTGGGGTTCATCTCATACTTCTGAAGGTTTGAGGGTGCTGCCTGTTCCATACTCCCCCTACTCCTAGCCTTTTAGGGGTACAAACAATAGTAATTGGGGCCTAGTGTGGTTGTGTACGTGTGATATACATACACTTTTTTGGGATCATATTTTCTATTCCGCTATTTAATCAAAAACCTTTGGGGATCAGTTAAATTGGGGGATAGTCTGTGTTGGTACGTGTGAGAGAGATCCACCTTTCCAAGTTGTTGGGGTTCATCTCATACTTCTGAAGGTTTGAGGGTGCTGCCTGTTCCATACTCCCCCTACTCCTAGCCTTTTAGGGGTACAAACAATAGTAATTGGGGCCTAGTGTGGTTGTGTACGTGTGATATACATACACTTTTTTGGGATCATATTTTCTATTCCGCTATTTAATCAAAAACCTTTGGGGATCAGTTAAATTGGGGGATAGTCTGTGTTGGTACGTGTGAGAGAGATCCACCTTTCCAAGTTGTTGGGGTTCATCTCATACTTCTGAAGGTTTGAGGGTGCTGCCTGTTCCATACTCCCCCTACTCCTAGCCTTTTAGGGGTACAAACAATAGTAATTGGGGCCTAGTGTGGTTGTGTACGTGTGATATACATACACTTTTTTGGGATCATATTTTCTATTCCGCTATTTAATCAAAAACCTTTGGGGATCAGTTAAATTGGGGGATAGTCTGTGTTGGTACGTGTGAGAGAGATCCACCTTTCCAAGTTGTTGGGGTTCATCTCATACTTCTGAAGGTTTGAGGGTGCTGCCTGTTCCATACTCCCCCTACTCCTAGCCTTTTAGGGGTACAAACAATAGTAATTGGGGCCTAGTGTGGTTGTGTACGTGTGATATACATACACTTTTTTGGGATCATATTTTCTATTCCGCTATTTAATCAAAAACCTTTGGGGATCAGTTAAATTGGGGGATAGTCTGTGTTGGTACGTGTGAGAGAGATCCACCTTTCCAAGTTGTTGGGGTTCATCTCATACTTCTGAAGGTTTGAGGGTGCTGCCTGTTCCATACTCCCCCTACTCCTAGCCTTTTAGGGGTACAAACAATAGTAATTGGGGCCTAGTGTGGTTGTGTACGTGTGATATACATACACTTTTTTGGGATCATATTTTCTATTCCGCTATTTAATCAAAAACCTTTGGGGATCAGTTAAATTGGGGGATAGTCTGTGTTGGTACGTGTGAGAGAGATCCACCTTTCCAAGTTGTTGGGGTTCATCTCATACTTCTGAAGGTTTGAGGGTGCTGCCTGTTCCATACTCCCCCTACTCCTAGCCTTTTAGGGGTACAAACAATAGTAATTGGGGCCTAGTGTGGTTGTGTACGTGTGATATACATACACTTTTTTGGGATCATATTTTCTATTCCGCTATTTAATCAAAAACCTTTGGGGATCAGTTAAATTGGGGGATAGTCTGTGTTGGTACGTGTGAGAGAGATCCACCTTTCCAAGTTGTTGGGGTTCATCTCATACTTCTGAAGGTTTGAGGGTGCTGCCTGTTCCATACTCCCCCTACTCCTAGCCTTTTAGGGGTACAAACAATAGTAATTGGGGCCTAGTGTGGTTGTGTACGTGTGATATACATACACTTTTTTGGGATCATATTTTCTATTCCGCTATTTAATCAAAAACCTTTGGGGATCAGTTAAATTGGGGGATAGTCTGTGTTGGTACGTGTGAGAGAGATCCACCTTTCCAAGTTGTTGGGGTTCATCTCATACTTCTGAAGGTTTGAGGGTGCTGCCTGTTCCATACTCCCCCTACTCCTAGCCTTTTAGGGGTACAAACAATAGTAATTGGGGCCTAGTGTGGTTGTGTACGTGTGATATACATACACTTTTTTGGGATCATATTTTCTATTCCGCTATTTAATCAAAAACCTTTGGGGATCAGTTAAATTGGGGGATAGTCTGTGTTGGTACGTGTGAGAGAGATCCACCTTTCCAAGTTGTTGGGGTTCATCTCATACTTCTGAAGGTTTGAGGGTGCTGCCTGTTCCATACTCCCCCTACTCCTAGCCTTTTAGGGGTACAAACAATAGTAATTGGGGCCTAGTGTGGTTGTGTACGTGTGATATACATACACTTTTTTGGGATCATATTTTCTATTCCGCTATTTAATCAAAAACCTTTGGGGATCAGTTAAATTGGGGGATAGTCTGTGTTGGTACGTGTGAGAGAGATCCACCTTTCCAAGTTGTTGGGGTTCATCTCATACTTCTGAAGGTTTGAGGGTGCTGCCTGTTCCATACTCCCCCTACTCCTAGCCTTTTAGGGGTACAAACAATAGTAATTGGGGCCTAGTGTGGTTGTGTACGTGTGATATACATACACTTTTTTGGGATCATATTTTCTATTCCGCTATTTAATCAAAAACCTTTGGGGATCAGTTAAATTGGGGGATAGTCTGTGTTGGTACGTGTGAGAGAGATCCACCTTTCCAAGTTGTTGGGGTTCATCTCATACTTCTGAAGGTTTGAGGGTGCTGCCTGTTCCATACTCCCCCTACTCCTAGCCTTTTAGGGGTACAAACAATAGTAATTGGGGCCTAGTGTGGTTGTGTACGTGTGATATACATACACTTTTTTGGGATCATATTTTCTATTCCGCTATTTAATCAAAAACCTTTGGGGATCAGTTAAATTGGGGGATAGTCTGTGTTGGTACGTGTGAGAGAGATCCACCTTTCCAAGTTGTTGGGGTTCATCTCATACTTCTGAAGGTTTGAGGGTGCTGCCTGTTCCATACTCCCCCTACTCCTAGCCTTTTAGGGGTACAAACAATAGTAATTGGGGCCTAGTGTGGTTGTGTACGTGTGATATACATACACTTTTTTGGGATCATATTTTCTATTCCGCTATTTAATCAAAAACCTTTGGGGATCAGTTAAATTGGGGGATAGTCTGTGTTGGTACGTGTGAGAGAGATCCACCTTTCCAAGTTGTTGGGGTTCATCTCATACTTCTGAAGGTTTGAGGGTGCTGCCTGTTCCATACTCCCCCTACTCCTAGCCTTTTAGGGGTACAAACAATAGTAATTGGGGCCTAGTGTGGTTGTGTACGTGTGATATACATACACTTTTTTGGGATCATATTTTCTATTCCGCTATTTAATCAAAAACCTTTGGGGATCAGTTAAATTGGGGGATAGTCTGTGTTGGTACGTGTGAGAGAGATCCACCTTTCCAAGTTGTTGGGGTTCATCTCATACTTCTGAAGGTTTGAGGGTGCTGCCTGTTCCATACTCCCCCTACTCCTAGCCTTTTAGGGGTACAAACAATAGTAATTGGGGCCTAGTGTGGTTGTGTACGTGTGATATACATACACTTTTTTGGGATCATATTTTCTATTCCGCTATTTAATCAAAAACCTTTGGGGATCAGTTAAATTGGGGGATAGTCTGTGTTGGTACGTGTGAGAGAGATCCACCTTTCCAAGTTGTTGGGGTTCATCTCATACTTCTGAAGGTTTGAGGGTGCTGCCTGTTCCATACTCCCCCTACTCCTAGCCTTTTAGGGGTACAAACAATAGTAATTGGGGCCTAGTGTGGTTGTGTACGTGTGATATACATACACTTTTTTGGGATCATATTTTCTATTCCGCTATTTAATCAAAAACCTTTGGGGATCAGTTAAATTGGGGGATAGTCTGTGTTGGTACGTGTGAGAGAGATCCACCTTTCCAAGTTGTTGGGGTTCATCTCATACTTCTGAAGGTTTGAGGGTGCTGCCTGTTCCATACTCCCCCTACTCCTAGCCTTTTAGGGGTACAAACAATAGTAATTGGGGCCTAGTGTGGTTGTGTACGTGTGATATACATACACTTTTTTGGGATCATATTTTCTATTCCGCTATTTAATCAAAAACCTTTGGGGATCAGTTAAATTGGGGGATAGTCTGTGTTGGTACGTGTGAGAGAGATCCACCTTTCCAAGTTGTTGGGGTTCATCTCATACTTCTGAAGGTTTGAGGGTGCTGCCTGTTCCATACTCCCCCTACTCCTAGCCTTTTAGGGGTACAAACAATAGTAATTGGGGCCTAGTGTGGTTGTGTACGTGTGATATACATACACTTTTTTGGGATCATATTTTCTATTCCGCTATTTAATCAAAAACCTTTGGGGATCAGTTAAATTGGGGGATAGTCTGTGTTGGTACGTGTGAGAGAGATCCACCTTTCCAAGTTGTTGGGGTTCATCTCATACTTCTGAAGGTTTGAGGGTGCTGCCTGTTCCATACTCCCCCTACTCCTAGCCTTTTAGGGGTACAAACAATAGTAATTGGGGCCTAGTGTGGTTGTGTACGTGTGATATACATACACTTTTTTGGGATCATATTTTCTATTCCGCTATTTAATCAAAAACCTTTGGGGATCAGTTAAATTGGGGGATAGTCTGTGTTGGTACGTGTGAGAGAGATCCACCTTTCCAAGTTGTTGGGGTTCATCTCATACTTCTGAAGGTTTGAGGGTGCTGCCTGTTCCATACTCCCCCTACTCCTAGCCTTTTAGGGGTACAAACAATAGTAATTGGGGCCTAGTGTGGTTGTGTACGTGTGATATACATACACTTTTTTGGGATCATATTTTCTATTCCGCTATTTAATCAAAAACCTTTGGGGATCAGTTAAATTGGGGGATAGTCTGTGTTGGTACGTGTGAGAGAGATCCACCTTTCCAAGTTGTTGGGGTTCATCTCATACTTCTGAAGGTTTGAGGGTGCTGCCTGTTCCATACTCCCCCTACTCCTAGCCTTTTAGGGGTACAAACAATAGTAATTGGGGCCTAGTGTGGTTGTGTACGTGTGATATACATACACTTTTTTGGGATCATATTTTCTATTCCGCTATTTAATCAAAAACCTTTGGGGATCAGTTAAATTGGGGGATAGTCTGTGTTGGTACGTGTGAGAGAGATCCACCTTTCCAAGTTGTTGGGGTTCATCTCATACTTCTGAAGGTTTGAGGGTGCTGCCTGTTCCATACTCCCCCTACTCCTAGCCTTTTAGGGGTACAAACAATAGTAATTGGGGCCTAGTGTGGTTGTGTACGTGTGATATACATACACTTTTTTGGGATCATATTTTCTATTCCGCTATTTAATCAAAAACCTTTGGGGATCAGTTAAATTGGGGGATAGTCTGTGTTGGTACGTGTGAGAGAGATCCACCTTTCCAAGTTGTTGGGGTTCATCTCATACTTCTGAAGGTTTGAGGGTGCTGCCTGTTCCATACTCCCCCTACTCCTAGCCTTTTAGGGGTACAAACAATAGTAATTGGGGCCTAGTGTGGTTGTGTACGTGTGATATACATACACTTTTTTGGGATCATATTTTCTATTCCGCTATTTAATCAAAAACCTTTGGGGATCAGTTAAATTGGGGGATAGTCTGTGTTGGTACGTGTGAGAGAGATCCACCTTTCCAAGTTGTTGGGGTTCATCTCATACTTCTGAAGGTTTGAGGGTGCTGCCTGTTCCATACTCCCCCTACTCCTAGCCTTTTAGGGGTACAAACAATAGTAATTGGGGCCTAGTGTGGTTGTGTACGTGTGATATACATACACTTTTTTGGGATCATATTTTCTATTCCGCTATTTAATCAAAAACCTTTGGGGATCAGTTAAATTGGGGGATAGTCTGTGTTGGTACGTGTGAGAGAGATCCACCTTTCCAAGTTGTTGGGGTTCATCTCATACTTCTGAAGGTTTGAGGGTGCTGCCTGTTCCATACTCCCCCTACTCCTAGCCTTTTAGGGGTACAAACAATAGTAATTGGGGCCTAGTGTGGTTGTGTACGTGTGATATACATACACTTTTTTGGGATCATATTTTCTATTCCGCTATTTAATCAAAAACCTTTGGGGATCAGTTAAATTGGGGGATAGTCTGTGTTGGTACGTGTGAGAGAGATCCACCTTTCCAAGTTGTTGGGGTTCATCTCATACTTCTGAAGGTTTGAGGGTGCTGCCTGTTCCATACTCCCCCTACTCCTAGCCTTTTAGGGGTACAAACAATAGTAATTGGGGCCTAGTGTGGTTGTGTACGTGTGATATACATACACTTTTTTGGGATCATATTTTCTATTCCGCTATTTAATCAAAAACCTTTGGGGATCAGTTAAATTGGGGGATAGTCTGTGTTGGTACGTGTGAGAGAGATCCACCTTTCCAAGTTGTTGGGGTTCATCTCATACTTCTGAAGGTTTGAGGGTGCTGCCTGTTCCATACCCCCCCTACTCCTCATCTAGCCTTTTAGGGGTACAAACAATAGTAATTGGGGCCTAGTGTGGTTGTGTACGTGCGAGATACATACACTTTTTTTGATCATATTTCCTATTCCGCTATTCAATAAAAACCTTTGAGGATCAATTGAATTGCGGGATAGTCTGTGTCGGTACGTGTGAGAGAGATCCACCTTTCCAAGTTGTTGGGGTTCATCTCATACTTCTGAAGGTTTGAGGGTGCTGCCTGTTCCATACCCCCCCTACTCCTCATCTAGCCTTTTAGGGGTACAAACAATAGTAATTGGGGCCTAGTGTGGTTGTGTACGTGCGAGATACATACACTTTTTTTGATCATATTTCCTATTCCGCTATTCAATAAAAACCTTTGAGGATCAATTGAATTGCGGGATAGTCTGTGTCGGTACGTGTGAGAGAGATCCACCTTTCCAAGTTGTTGGGGTTCATCTCATACTTCTGAAGGTTTGAGGGTGCTGCCTGTTCCATACCCCCCCTACTCCTCATCTAGCCTTTTAGGGGTACAAACAATAGTAATTGGGGCCTAGTGTGGTTGTGTACGTGCGAGATACATACACTTTTTTTGATCATATTTCCTATTCCGCTATTCAATAAAAACCTTTGAGGATCAATTGAATTGCGGGATAGTCTGTGTCGGTACGTGTGAGAGAGATCCACCTTTCCAAGTTGTTGGGGTTCATCTCATACTTCTGAAGGTTTGAGGGTGCTGCCTGTTCCATACTCCCCCTACTCCTCATCTAGCCTTTTAGGGGTACAAACAATAGTAATTGGGGCCCAGTGTGGTTGTGTACGTGTGATATACATACACTTTTTTTGGATCATATTTTCTATTCCGCTATTTAATTTAACTGGGCCTCCATGCGAGACCTGTGTGCCTTGTTGCGCTGTTTTGAGTACTCCACCAACATGGCCAGTGGCAATGACGCCGTTCTCAGCTTAACTATCCCACTTCTATGCCTCCTTGAAAAAACAATTCGGGCGATGATGGAAGAGGATGTGGCACAGGATGAGGAGGAGGAGGAGGATGAAGAGGTAACATTTCCAAGGCTTTCAGGGCAGTCATTCGCAAGGGGCTCCGAGGGTGGGTTCCTGCACACGCAAACGCCAGGGACGCAATTGTCCAGCAGGGGCACAGTTCTGGAGGATGAGGAGGATGAGGAGGAGGAGGAGGAGCTGGAGGAGGAGATGGAACCATGTTCACAGCAGGGTGGCACCCAGGCCAGCTCATGGCCATCACTGGTGCGTGGCTGGGGGGATACAGAGGACACGGACCATACACCTCCCACAGAGGACAGCCTTTCGTTGCCTCTGGGCAGCCTGGCACACATGAGCGATTACATGCTGCAGTGTCTCCACAACGACCGCCGAGTTGCCCACATTCTAACTTGTGCTGATTACTGGGTGGCCACGCTGCTGGATCCCCGTTACAAGGACAACGTACCGTCCTTAATTCACTCACTGGAGCGCGATCGCAAGATGCGCGAGTACAAGCGCACGCTGGTAGACGCCATGCTGCTGGCATTCCCATCTGACAGCGGGGCCACAGTGGAAGCACAAGGCAGAGGAGGAGGAGGAGGAGGTCGCCAACGCAACCAGGGCACCGCCAGCACCTCAGAAGGCAGGGTTAGCATGGCCGAAATGTGGAAAAGCTTTGTCAGCACGCCACAACAAACAGCAGCACCAGCAGCTCAGATGGAACGTCTTAGCAGGAGGCAGCATTTTACCAACATGGTGGAGCAGTATGTGTGCACACGCCTACATGTAGTGAATGACGGGTCTGCCCCCTTCAACTTCTGGGTCTCCAAATTGGGCACATGGCCTGAGCTTGCCCTTTACGCCTTGGAGGTGCTGGCGTGCCCTGCAGCCAGTGTATTATCTGAACGGGTATTTAGCACGGCTGGGGGCGTTATAACAGACAAGCGCAGCCGCCTGTCCAGAGACAATGTGGACAAGCTCACGTTCATTAAAATGAACCAGGCATGGATCCCACGGGACTTTTCCGTACCTTGTGCAGAATAGCAATGGATACCGACCTTACCCACCCATTGTTCCATTTTTGCTCTTTCTCACTCTTTTGGGGTGTACCCTCATTTAAAATTTGTGAAAAGAAGCAGTGTTGGCTACCTCGTCCTCCTCCTCAGGGCCAGATTAATGTAGGGTCTATTGGAGCTGCAGCTCCAGGCCCCTACCTTTTATATAGGCCCCGGGTTGGCCATATTCACTGTTACCGCTCTTCTGTCACTTGTAAACACAGAAGTCTGGCTTCTATGCTCGCTTCCCCAGGCAGCACCCTCAGAACCTCCCCACACAGCGTGAAGGCCGGACAAGGAG
Source organism: Pelophylax lessonae (assembly GCF_965119305.1). NCBI lineage: Eukaryota > Metazoa > Chordata > Amphibia > Anura > Ranidae > Pelophylax > Pelophylax lessonae. The sequence goes on along the minus strand of NC_138768.1, from coordinate 20,582,417 downwards.
GGACAGTTGGCGATGCATGGATGTGTTTATGGGCTTCAGAGACAGCATCCCATGTTGAATTAGGCATGCATGGCTGCACCCTTCCTCCTCTGGGTGCATGGCAAGGCACGGCCCTAAGGCCCTTCAAAATCCTCAGCACCAAGCCCATGATGCTGTTAATCCGGCCCTGGTCCTCCTCCACCGCCGCTTCCACCTACACCGCCCATAGGTGTGCGCAGCCTATTGCATTAAGGTGTGCACCCCAAAGTTGAAATACACATGCATGTGTTTGCCAGCAGGGAGAGTAATGTATCGGGGCCATGTACCTGTAGGCAAGGAGAAATAGAGCAGAGCAGGTCCCAGGGAGATCTTTCCCATCTCCTCACTGGCAATGCTATGTGCCCTAGGTGATTAGGGTGTGCCCAGGCACACCCAGCACACCCTGTGCGCACGCCTATGTCACCGCCACATCCACCACCACCTCAACCTCCCTCCTACTCCATATGGGCCTCGTCCTTCAGAGATGAAGAAGAACATTGTTTTATTTTTCTGTTTTTTTTTGTTGTTTTAAGTTATTTCCCTATCCACATTTGTTTGCAGAGCACTTGCCATGCTCTTAATTACGTTTTGCTGCCATTTGCAGCACTCTAGCCCTTTCCTTTGGTGTTTTAGAGCCATTTTAGTGCCTTAAAGTTCGGGTCCCCATTGACTTCAATGGGGTTCGGTGTCCGGGAAAAGTTCGGTAAAAGTCCGGGACACGGACCCGGACTTTTTTTTAAAGTTCGGCCGAACCCGTCGAACACGGACATCTAGGTGTCCGCTCAACCCTAGTTATGAACAATTCCCAATATGAACTATTCTCTTACAAAAAGAGAACAAGACATTTTTTTTTCCACTACTCCTTAAAAAGCTTTCTTTCCAGATAGGCCTAAGTTGCTCACTTGTCTACTGGGAAGAAAGGGGGGGATATGTCGGGGTTATTGGGGGTTGATTAAAATAATAATAGGTAAAAAGAAAAATGATTTTAAAAGCCATGTATATTTCATATTATGCATATAAGAGATTCTGAACAGGATGGCGTCCATCTTGTTTTTAAGGTGAAACAAAGTTCATATATATACTTGTTAAACAAAATGTCTCATACAAGCTTACAAGAGAGCATAGAATTTCAACAATAGGGTCCTATACTTTTAGCAGACATTTCTATTTTCTTTTGTCATAAATAGGCTTATATATTGACACCTCTATCAGATAACAGAAGTTAAGGGGATGGTAGTGTCAGTCTGTCTATAAGTATTTAACAATAGACAATGGCTCAGTGTTTTTCAGCATACATTTAAAGATGAACCATATAAGTTTTTATAGATACATTATCATATGTGAGAAGATATTAGCCATAATTATGTCATTATATTATGTAAGGCATATACATATATATTTAGGAATGTTATATCACATTTTGGGTTTATATTCTCAGTAATAATCTTACTTAGAATTCTTTTTCTAATAAGTGTAAGGACATGTGTATCTCGTTACTAATTACCTCATTTCAGAGAAGTTTGTGTGTAGGTCTGGTGTAAGTTTTTATGACACTATAGATCTTCCTATCCTAGTCTGGATGCCTGACAGTTATGTCAGAATCCAAATAAGTAATGGCTATTCACTAGCTAGAGGTCAAGAGGTCATGAGATAAGAAGGATGGGTAATTGTTTCAAATTATGTTAAATACAAAATCTAATGAACGGTACGATACTGCCCTCTGGAGGCGAAATACCAGGTGCAGTCTTGAGATAATTTGAGATATTCCAATATAAAAATATTATATTGTGTTAAATAATATAATTATTGGAATGGCATTACTTGCCCAGGTGAATTATGGAGATACAGGTGGACATTTATGTATGTACTGGGAGTCTAGACAAAGTTTTATGTTGTGTTATATGATTAATCTCACATATAGAGAAATCATTTAACTTTATTATCCAAGTATGGGGTTAATTATCAAAAGAGGTGTCTATGATCTCACCAGTTTAGGTATAGAATATCCCAACCAATAGGTATAATGTTTCATCCCTCTGGGTTTTACTTATGGTAATTTTTATAGCTCTTTGTTCTTACCATATAAAAGACCAACCCAGATATGAGATAGACACACATTACACTACTGACAACACACCTCACACTTACACCACACACGCTATTAGATTCCTTAACAGACTCATCCAGACATACTCCCTGATCCACATCATTCATCTGAAACTTGGAGGAAACTCCTCCCTCACTGGCATCCATCTTAGGACTCTAGCGGCCATCTTAAGTGTGGTAATTATGCCTTGCTATGTTATTTGATTTTATTCAACAATTGTTTATTCTTTCCTTATATGTTTTATATTGCATAGTTAAGGATAATGAGATTACAATCCCAGCCGTATAAACCATGGTATATTTTTCTCTAAAAAGCTGATTTTTGTTTTTATACATTTTTATTAATATCAGATTTCATGCATTATTTGCAATTTTAAGTCTTCCGTTTTGCAAGGCTTATTCTCATTCCTTCTGCAGTGGAATGACTTTGGGCCGTGTGATTCGCAGACCATTGTAGTCTGTTTATATAGAACATTTATTTATGGCTTATACTATACCTGGGAAGAAATGGTAATCTTGCTTTCATTTTGTTTTGGTTTCACTTTCACTTTGTTTTAGTTTCACTTTGTTTTACTTTCACTTTCATTATTGAGCAAAACATCACATTGCATTGATTATTTGAAGTTAGTATTTTTATGTAGAGTTATTTTTGTGTCACTTCTTGTTTGATCATATATTGTGTTTGCATGTCTTGAGAATAAATATTTTTATATATATTCCACGCTGTAGACTGTACTCACTAAGATTGGTATATGCTTTTAAAAAGAAATTAATCAATTAAAAAGAATTCACGACATTGATTTATGGCAATAGGTGAAGACTCTCCTTTTTCACAGATCTTTGCTTATTAACCATAAATAAATACACTGCTATATTCAGAGCAGTATAAATATTCTGACATAAGTACGAGCGCAAGATATTTATTATTAAATATTCTTACAAAACATTTGGGTGTCTTTATGTCTAGTTACTTTCTTTGTGAATGAGTAGGGGTACTATGTCCCTCTTAGTAGCCAAAAGGGAGAAACAGAACCCAAAGTCCCCATTTAAGGAGCCTGGAGTAGGGGGATGTTTGGTGTGTCATATAATACACAGAAAAGTAAATATATCAAATGTTACAAAATCTTTATTTGTGTATAAAATATACAAATCCTGATAAACGATTTAGCTATATATATATATATATATATATATATATATATATATATATATATAAATATATATATATATATATATATATATATATATATATATATATATACTGTATAGACACTATATTACCAAAAGTATTGGGACGCCTGCCTTTTAGGGATGGGCTCTATGTTATGTTTGACTCGAATATCAGATGTTCGTGTGTTCACTGAAGTTTGCCTGCCGATGAGCACCCCATAATGCACTGCATTGTTGCAGTGCATTGATTGCTGATGATTGGCCAAACATGCACCTGACCTGTATGCTTTGGCCAATCACAACACAATGTTCTGTCAGAGCCATGATTGGCCAAAGATAGGGTCCATTTAGCCCAGTGGTTCTGGAATCCTGTCATCAGGACCCACTATCAGGCCAGATTTTAGGTATTACCTTGGGGAGATGCAGACTAAAATACTGCAATCACTGAGAGGCAAATGCTATCACCTGTGATGTATTTCAGTTATCTTGAAAACCTGACCTGTTAGTGGATCCTGAGGACAGGAGTTGAGAACCACTGCTTTAGCCAATCATGGCTCAGGGGCTAAGGCAATGCCCCACACTATATAAGGCTGCTGCTTACATGGCAGCCGGGTATAATGTGTTACAATAGAGATTAGGCAGGTTTTTAGTTGATAGTGTGTTGAGCCAGGTTAGTGCAGTCAGTGTAGGGTACAGCCATACCACATTTTTAAAATGTATAGATATATTGTAGTCCTGGGTCCCCTCTCGGTGCTCCCCAAGTTTTGTGTTCCGGTCACTTAAAGTTTGTGAACAGTACCTTGCCAAGCTGACCAAGATTTCCCATAGATGCCAATGTTAAAGACAGGGAGTATGCCCATGCCAAGCAGTCCAAAATTTCCCATAGACCCTAATGTTAAAGACGGGGAGCAATGCCATGTCGTTGGGGCACCCCAAAGCACCTTCCCCATGTTGAGGGCATGTGGCCTGGTATGGTTCAGGAGTGGGGCACTTGCCCCCCCCCCACCCTGGCCTGCCAGGCTGCTTGCTAAGAGTATAAGGGTCTAGTATGGATTTTGGGAGGACCCCACGCCATTTTTTTTAAAAAACTTTGGCGTGGGGATCCCCTTAAAATCCATACCAGACCCAAAGGGCCTGGTATGGACTGGGTGGGGGGGACTCTACACCATTTTTTTCATGTTTTTTTATATGTATTGCCGGAAGGCGACAATATAATACAGCCGTGAGCAAGTTTAAATGACATTTTTTCCTTTAGAAATGTCAGTATTGCTGCAGCAGGCTCCATACATGGTACAGATGCGCCACTTTACAGGCACATCAAGAGGACCCCCCAGGCACGATATTTAACCACTTGCCGAGCAGCCACCATACATATACTGCGGCAGGTCAGCTCTGTCCCACAAAACAATGTACCTGTACATCGCTTTGCGGGACTGCATGTGGGGGCGTGCACGCACACCCATTCACCCAAACATGGCAGACCGCTGTTCTGTCAGTAATAAACACAGGGATCCTCTTATATTTATGAACACAGGTCTCTGTGTTCATGCAGCAAGCCCATCCCCCCACAGTTAGAAAGCACCCCTAGGGACACATTTAAACCTTTGATCTCCCCTGGTGTTAGCCCCTTCCCTGCAAGTGTCATTAGTACAGTAACAGTACATATTTTTAGCCCTGGTTACTGTAGTATTGTCATTGGTCCCCCCAAAAGTGTCAAAAATTTCAGTTAGGTGTCCAATCTGTCCGCCACAATGTTGCAGTCCTGCTAAAAGTTGCGGATCGCCGCCATTACTAGTAAAAAATAAATAAATAAAAATTACATACATTTTTCCCCTAGTTTGTAGACGCGATAACTTTTGCGCAAACCAACCAATATACACTTATTGGAATTTTGGTTACCCAAAATATGTAGCAGAATACAAATTGGCCTAAAATGATGAAAACATTTTAATTTATTTTTTTTTTTATTGGCAATGTTATATAGCAAGTAAAAAATATTGTTTTTTTTTCTTTTTCATTGTCGCACTTTTTTTGTTTATAGCACAATAAAAAAAAAAAAAATCACACATGTAATCAAATACCACCAAAAGAAAGCTCTATTTGTGGGGAAAAAAAAGGACATCAATGTTATTAGAGTAGAGCGTCGCATGACCGTGCAATTGTCAGTAAGTAACGCAGCGCCAAATCGCAAAAAAAATGGCCTGGTCATTAAGGGGGTAAATCCTTCCAGTCCAGAAGCGGTTAAAGGAATTTTTCATTTTTATTATTTCACTTTAAGCACTTTATTAAAATAACTCTTGAAAAATAAACCAAAAATGGTGGAAATTACATGTCTTTGTGGTTTGGGTTGGGATCATAACGACTCAAAATGTGAAAGAGGATGTGAAATTTGATTTGTGCGGTCTATATCTTTAATCCAGTGTCTGATTTGTTGGAAGAACCAAAAGGGGAAAGATTTATCTTCTGTCACAGAAGAGATCTCAACGAGGTCCCGAACCTTCCCATTGCTAAAAAAATGTTGTGATCTAAGATGGGAGTGTTTCCAATTGTTTCGGGTATTAGAGATATTCATCCCTGGCAAGAAAGCGTGATTTTTGTCTAAAGGAGTAAGTGGGCCGGGATTTGTGGAAATCTGAAAGTTGGAGCAAGTTAATTTGAAGCTATTGAGTGTTGGACCTATCAGTGGATGGGTTTTTAAAGTAAATGGTATATGAGTTGGAAGAATCCAGGGTATATATTCCAGATCAAGGGAACTGAAGGAAGCCTCAAGGGATACCCAGTCCTTAAGATGCGGGTGGACATTCCAGTCGACGAACCTAGGCAGATGGCAGGCCCAATAATAGAGGCGGAAGTCTGGGAGACCGATACCGCCCCTATGCTTGGGTCTTGTCATTTTTCTGGGCCCTTTTAGTTTCCAAAGGGATTTTAGACAAATGGATTTAAGATCTTTAAAGAAGGTTGGCGGTATTGCTATTGGCAAGGCTTGGAGGACATAGAGAAGTCTGGGGAGGATGTTCATCTTTAGTAGGGCCGCTCTCCCAAACCATGAAAAAAAAAGCTGTTCCATCTGTTTAGATCTTCAGAAACAGATTTCAGGATGGGCACGAAATTTTTCTTGAATAAATCAGACAATTTATTCGGGAGGTAAATACCTAGATATTGGATAGCGTCAGGATTCCACTTGAAATGAAAATTGGCTTTACATTGGGCAACTACCGTGAAGGGGAGTGAAATGTTCAAGGCTAAAGATTTTCCAAAATTGATCTTGATATTGGAAATTTCACAAAAGACTGTAAACTCTTTAAGTAAGTTAGGGACAGATATGTGTGGATCTCTGAGGAAGAGAAGAATATCATCGGTGAAAGTCGCTAGTTTGTAGGTGTGATTCGCTATCGTAAGGCCTTTGATATTCTGATTGGCTCTGAGTGAGTGTAGTAGGGGTTCCAGGGTCAGGATGTACCATTCGTTATGGAAAAGGCGTTCAACAAGTGGCCATTTACCCTTACTCTTGCAGAAGGAGCTTCATAAAGGGACATAATAAAGGAGAGCATAGTATGTTGCAGTCCCAAGTGCTGCAACACGGCACGTACATAGTCCCAGGCCAACCTGTCGAACGCCTTCTAAGCGTCCAATGGAAGAAAAAATCCCTGCGTTTTGGTTTTTGTGAGCCAATAGTGTAAATTGATCGATTTAATAGTATTATCCCTCGCCTCCCTGCCCGGGATAATCCCAACCTGGTCAGTAATGGCTGAAGGCGGCTGGCAAGGATTTTGGCAAATAGTTTGATGTCTACATTTAATAGGGATATGGGCCTATAATTAGTCACAGCTGTTGTGTCCTTCGCCTCCTTCGGTATAACGGTTATGTGTGCCTCTAGAAGTCTGTGTGGAGGTGTGGGTGAGGACGACAGGGAGTTGAAGGCTTTAAGAAATGGGGCACTAAGGTGTTCTAAAAATGTCTTGTAATAAGAGGCCGTGAATCCATCCGGGCCGGGGCTTTTACCTGTTTTGAGCTATTTGACAGCATGGCTTAATTCTGAAGGGGAAAGAGGTCTATCCAATAGAGTAACATCGGTCATGGAGAGGGATTTAGGGCAATGTTTGTCAAGAAAAGATTGGATAAGTAATTTATCATTGAACTGAAGAGAAAAAGGGGATTAAAGAAGGTGTGTGTGTGTGGAAACCAACTGGCCCTTAGTTTGCTATACTTACCCACCAGTCTGCTGACAAACCAAATAAACCTGTCTAGCATAATAGGTTAAAAACAGGGGTTTAGTTAACACACATTTGCAAACACATGTATAAGCTGCAGGCCACTCCAAGGCACCCTGTGTATCCTGCAGTCCTAACACTACCTAACACTACTCAAACTGAGTGTCTACTGAGTGTCTCCAAACATGGGAGTACATGAATGGTAATGGATGGATGGGAAACAGGTGAGCTTGGAGATGGCCCAATCCTCCCCCAACCTGCTCCCAGCCATGACTGGTATTGAACAACTAATGGCTATGTGAAAGCCATAGGGTGCAAACTAAAAAATGACCAGCTGGGAAACACACACCCCCATCCCAATAATATAGATGGTAAAGGCAAAATGGGACTTTAGATGAAACACCAGCCTGTAAAGCAAGCGTCTACATCCCTGACAACATGGAAAATTTGGGCAGTTTTGGGACTTTACATGAGACACCGGCAAGCACTGCTCAGCGTCTCCATCCCTGTATATAACAGAAATGAAGAGAAAAAGGGGATTAAAGAAGGTGTGTGTGTGTGTGTGTGGAAACCAACCGGCCCTTAGTTTGCTATACTTACCCACCAGTCTGCTGACAAACCAAATAAACCTGTCTAACATAATAGGTTAAAAACAGGGGTTTAGTTAAAACACATTTGCAAATGCATGTCTAAGCTGCAGGCCACTCCAAGGCACCCTGTGTATCCTGCAGTCCTAACACTACCTAACACTACTCAAACTGAGTGTCTCCTGAGTAGTGATAGATGAACATCAGCTGGGGCAGTTCGCGACGCCAGCCGCAAATTTTCTCAAAAGTCAGCGAACCGCGAGTTCGCAGCGGGCCCCATTGACTTTAATGGGAGGCGAACTTTAAAAACCTTTAGGTCATATTTGCAGCCACAAAAGACATACTAGCTGTGCACAAATAGTCCCAGCACATGGACAATGTCATGACAGAAGTATTGCAATTGAAAAAGTTCACCTGCAGATGAAAGCACATGGCTTGCATGCTTGCCATACATATCGGAGTCGTGTCTGGATCTATGAGCGAGTGAGGGTTTGATGCAGTCTAGTGATACTTGGTCCGTTCATGCAGAGGAGAGAACCCAGTCCATAGGAGTTATTACTTTATGATCTTAGTGGCCCATCCATTAATTTGGAGGCCCACTCATTGCGGTAAGCTGCCATCTTGCCTATCCGCACGGGTGACTGTTTTATTTCCATTGCTTTTCACATCTTGGGATCTTCACCCTCTAGTGGACTCTCCACCATCTACATATGCCGAATGGACTTATGATTTAGCGCAATTGATTCATTTTATTATATTGCATCGTTATCAATTGTATATCAATTTATCAACTTTTTAAGCACAATTAATTTTGTTGTTCATAGCGCTGCACTACTTGACACACAATTGAAAAAGTTGCCCTAATTTTTTTTTTTTTTTACATCAAAAAATATATATATTTTTTCATAAATCAGCCAGAACTGACAGCAGCCGGTAAATACATTGTCTAATACATATAGGGTCCATTCACACATCTGTAAAATGGGTCTGCATCCATTCCACAATTTGGCGGAACCTTTACAGACCCATTGTTTTTCATTTCCAGTCCGAAAAATTAGGCATTCACAGGATAAAGAGGTAAGTGTCGGCCATTCCAGGCCCCAAAAATTAGCCCACATGCGTTTACCTGACAGCTAAGAACGTAGTATTCTGTGGCTGAAGGTACATTAGGCATTCACAGGATACTGAAGTAAGTTTCGGCCATGAAAGGCCCATAAAAATTAGCCCACATGGGTTTACCTCACAGCTAAGAATGTAGTATTCTGCGGATGAAGGTACATTAGGCATTCACACAGTATACAGAAGTAAGTGTCGGCCTGTATAGGCTGCAAAAATTAGCTCACATGGTTTGAACTGACAGCAAAAAACGTAGTTTTTGATGGCTAGAGGTATGGTAGGTGTTCACAGTACACAGAACCGTACGTTTCGGCCTGTATAGGCTCCAAAAATTAGCTCACATGGTTTGAACTGACAGCAAAAAACATAGTTTTTGATGGCTAGAGGAACATTAGCTATTCACAGAAAAAATAATTGTCGGCCCTGAAAGGCCACAAAAATTTGCCATTCATTGGACCAGGAATCGTTGTGGTTGGAGGAATTTCGATGAAACCTGGTCTACTGGTCACATGTGTTGAATTCCTCAGAGATCCATGCCTCATTCATTTTTATAAATGTGAGGTTGTCTACACTGTCATGAGCTAGGCGAGTGCGCTTATCGGTCACGATCCCCCCTGCTGAGCTGAACGTCCTTTCGGACAGGACACTGGATGGGGGGCAAGCCAACATTTCCATTGCAAATTTTGCTCTGGCCAGAGGTAAATCCTGCCCACCCAGTAGTCCAGGGGTTCATCACTCCTAAGAGCATCCACATCGGCCGTTAATCCGATGAAGAATGCAGCATTTCCCGCAGAAAGGCCTGGAAGTGCTGCATTCTGACCGCCCTCTGTGATTGTGGTAACATTTCCGCCATTTTGTGTTTGTACCGGGGGTCTAAGTACGTTGCCACCCAGTACTGGTCCTTGGCCTTTATGCATTTTATACGGGGTCCCCCTTAAAACACTACAGCATGTAGGCCCCCATTCCCACTAAACTGGAAGCGGTATAGTGGCCTGCTTCCAGCTCATCATCCAGGATAATGTCGTCCTCGTTCTCCTCCCCCCATCCACGGATAACACAAGGGATCCCGGGAAACGTTTAAAGCATGCTCTTCTTGCTCCTACTCATCCTCCCCAGCACCATCCTCCTCAGACTCCTATTAAGACTCCTGCTGTTGATTTGTCTCAGATGGAGTAGCACCCACTGGGAATTCATTCAACATTGCGACTTCCTGATCTTCGTGCTCCTGCTCCTCGACGGCTTGATCAATGACACAACGCAATGCACGCTCCAGAAAGAAGGCGTAAGGTATGATGTCACTTATGGCGCACTGGCCGTGACTGACCAGTTTGGCGATCTCATCGAATGTCTGCAGAAGTCTGCATGCGTCCCGCATGAGCAGCCACTGGTGAGGTGAAAAAAACCCAAGCTCCCAAGAACCTGTCCTTACACCGAGTTCGAACAGGTAGTCATTAACTGCACGTTTCTGCTGGAGCAGCCTATCGAGCATATGCAACGTTGAGTTCCATCGCGTCGGGCAGTCACAAATAAGACGCCTGAGGGGCAGGTTGTGTCGACACTGAATCTCAGCAAGGCAAGCCATGCCTGTGTAAGATCTTCGGAAATAGCCAGAGATTTTCCTGGCCTGCCGCAAGACGTCCTGGAGGGTATTTGGCAGAGAATCGCTGCACCACCAAGTTCAGGACGTGTGCCATGCATGGCACGTGTGTTATTTTGCCCTGTTTCAGCGCGCTCAGCAGATTGGCACCGTTGTCGCACACCACTTTACCAACTGACAAATTAAGCAGTGTCAGCCACTGATCTGCCTGTGAATGCAAAGCTGAAAGGAGTGCAGGACCAGTCTGGCTCTTGGCTTCCAGGCACAACAGACACAGCACAGCATGACAAGCAACGTCTCACCTGGCATGTGGAATAGGTTCTGGGGATCTTGGGCGGCGCAGGAGAAGAGACGGTAGCAGTGGAAGAGGAGGAGTCAGCAGAGGAGGAGAGGGAGGAGGAGAAGAAGAGGCAGGCCTGCTTGCAATCCGTGGCGGTACAACTAAATCTACACAGGTGCCACGGGTTGCATTCTTAACGGCCGTCAGAAGGTTCACCCAGTGGGCAGTAAAAGTGATATACCTTCCCTGCCCGTGTTTGCTAGACCATGTGTCTGTGTAGATAACACCCCGCTTCAATCTGTGGTATTGGGGGCCACAGGTTTATCACACCAGTTCAACAAATAATTGGCCAGTATCTGCTGTCAATGTGTGTAGCACAGTTAACACAGCAAAAGATGCCAAATTTTTGCAGGACTAAAATACAATCTTAGAAAAGTATACTGTTAAATAGCACCCGCTTCAATATGTGCTATTGGGGGCCACTGGTTTATCACACCAGTTATTCAAAATTTGGCCAGTGAGTTTGGCACTGTGTGTACCAGACTTAACTCAGCAGAAGAGGCAATATTGTTGCAGGACACAAATACACTTGTAAAAGTATACTCAGATAACACCCCACTTCAATATGTGGTATTGGAGGGCCAATGGTTTATCACACCAGTTTGTTTAAAAAATTGGCCAGTGAGTTTGGCACTGTGTGTATCAGACTTCACTCAGCAAAATAGGCAATATTGTTGCAGGACACAAATACACTTATAAAAGTATACTCAGATAGGCTCCAAAAATTAGCTCACATGCTTTGAACTGACAGCAAAAAACTTAGTTTTTGATGGCTAGAGGTACAGTAGGCGTTAACAGTATACACAAGTTGGTGGCAGGCTGTTTAGGCCGCAAAAATTAGCTCACATGGGTTGAACTGACAGCAAAGAACGTAGTATATGATGGCTAGAGGTACAGTAGGCATTCACAGTTCACATAAGTTGATGGTGGGCTATTTAGGCCGCAAACATGAGCTCACATGGGTTGAACTGACAGTAAAGAATGTAGTATATGATGGCTAGAGGTACAGAAAGCGTTCACAGTATACACAAGTTGGTGGCGGGCTGTTTAGGCCGCAAACATGAGCTCACATGGGTTGAACTGACAGCAAAGAATGTATTATATGATGGCTAGAGGTACAGTAGGCGTTCACAGTATTCACAAGTTGGTGGCGGGCTGTTTAGGCCACAAACATGAGCTCACATGGGTTGAACTGACATTAAAGAACATAGTGTATGATTGCTAGAGGTACAGTAGGCGTTCACAGTATACACAAGTTGGTGGCGGGCTGTTTAGGCCACAAACATGAGCTCACATGGGTTGAACTGACAGGAAAGAACGTAGTATATGATGGCTAGAGGTACAGTAGGCGTTCACAGTATACACAAGTTGGTGGCGGCTGTTTAGGCCGCAAACATGAGCTCACATGGGTTGAACTGACAGGAAAGAACGTAGTATATGATGGCTAGAGGTACAGTAGGCGTTCACAGTATACACAAGTTGGTGGCGGGCTGTTTAGGCCGCAAACATGAGTTCACATGGGTTGAACTGACAGCAAATAATGTAGTATATGATGGCTAGAGGTACAGTAGCCGTTCACAGTATAAACAAGTTGGTGGCGGGCTGTTTAGGCCGCAAACATGAGCTCACATGGGTTAAACTGACAGTAAAGAACATAGTATATGATTGCTAGAGGTACAGTAGGCATTCACAGTATACACAAGTTGGTGGCGACCTGTTTAGGCCACAAACATGAGCTCGCATGGGTTGAGCTGACAGCAAATAACGTAGTATATGATGGCTAGAGGTACAGTAGGCATTCACAGTATACACAAGTTGGTGGTGGGCTGTTTAGGCCGCAAACATGAGCTCACATGGGTTGAACTGACACCTTTTTTTACACTCCAACATTTGATCCACAGAAGCCTGCCTTTTTCCAGAAAAACGTGATGATGGCATCATGGAAGGTGGAGTGTTGGACAACTGTGAGGAGACAGGAGAAGGAGAAGGGGGAGGAGAAGGAGAAGAGGCTGGACGGTGAGAGCATGGAGTGTGGCTTTGTGGGTTCTGACAGTTTAGCTCCCACTGGGCTTGGTGATGGGATTTCAGGTGCCTTCTTAAGGCGGTTGTCCCTAGGTGAGTGTTGGGCTTACCGCGACTTATGCGTTGACTGCAAAGGCTGCAGATGGCAACACTGGTGTCAGCAACGGGCACAATAATAAAAGCCCACACTGTGGAGCCATGTGCCGGTGTCCTGGGAGTGCCAGATGTGACTGTACATGGTTGATGGCTCGCTCCTGATACATTTGCAGTCTGCTTTCTACATCTTCTGCAATGCAAGTTCTGCCTGCCTCTCCTCCCTATCTGCCGGTCCGTTAGTCCGCCAGTTCTACAAATAATTGGCCAGTAACTGTTGTCACTGTGTGCAGCAGAGTTAACACAGCAAAATAGGCCAAATGTTTGCAGGACTAAAATACAATCTTAGAAAAGTATACTGTTAAATAACACCTCAATTCAATATGTGGCATTGGGGGGGGGGGGGCACAGGTTTACTACACCAGTTCTACAAATAATTGGCCAGTAACTGTTGTCACTGTGTGTAGCAGACTTAACACAGCAAAAGAGGCCAAATGTTTGCAGGACTAAAATATACTCTTAGAAAATGATACTGTTAAATAACACCCCACTTTAATATGTGGCATTGGTGTAGCACATCAGTTCAAAAAATTGGCCAGTGAGTTTAGCGCTGTGTGTACCAGACTTCACTCAGCAAACTAGGCAATATAGTTGTATGACACAAATACACTTGAAAAGGCTTACTCAGAGAACACCCCACTTCAATATGTGGCACTGGGGGGAGCATTGGTGTAGCACACCAGTTAAAAAAAATGGCCAGTGAGTTAGGCGCTGTGTACCAGACTTCACTCAGCAAACTAGGCAATATTGTTGCATGACACAAATACACTTGAAAAAGTTTACTCAGAGAACACCCCACTTCAATATGTGGCATGGGGGGGGGGGGGGCACACAGGTTTATTACACCAGTTCTACAAATAATTGGCCAGTATCTGTTGTCACTGTGTGTAGCAGACTTAACACAGCAAAAGAGGCCAAATGTTTGCAGGACTAAAATATACTCTTAGAAAATTATACTGTTAAATAACACCCCACTTTAATATGTGGCATTGGTGTAGCACACCAGTTCAAAAAATTGGCCAGTGAGTTTGGCGCAGTGTGTACCAGACTGCACTCAGCAAACTAGGCAATATTGTTGCATGACAAAAATACACTTGAAAAAGTTTACTCAGAGAACACCCCACTTCAATATGTGGCATTGGGGGGGGGGGCAATTGGTCTATCACATCAGTTATAATACATTATAAGTGCTTTTGTCACTGTGTGTAGTGTTGCTGCAGAAACGCTCAGTCTCACCACCACACCTGTCACAATGCTGCACAGTGCACAATAATAGTACTAATCCACTATAATATGCTTTCTACAAAGTATATTATACTGTGGATTACCCCCCTTTTTAGTGCACTGCACAGCAGTACCAAAAAATTTGCAGCCCTTTACTTGACTTTTGTGGACATTGACAAAGTGATTTCTGTGTGACTGCAGCCAATATCTAACTGCCCCTAAAGCAACCACAGGATACCTGGCCCTATAGTAAAGAGACTGTAATAGACCCTAAAATTACATTGGAGCATTTTAAATGACTTTTGTGGACATTGACAAAGCGATTTCTGTGTGACTGCAGCCGATCTCTAACTGCCCCTACAGCAACCACAGGATACCTCTCCCTAAGCTCAAAATATACTAGACCTATACCGAAATACCAGCCCTGAGAAGGACTTTTGTGGACATTGACAGAGCGATTTGTGACTGCAGCCGATCTCTAACTGCCCCTAAAGCAACCACAGGATACCTGTCCCTAACCTGAAAAGAGACTGTAGAAGGCCTATACCAAAATACCAGCCCTGGAAAGGACTTTTGTGGATCTTCACAGCGCTATATGTGTCTATCAAACTCTCCCTAATGAGCACAGCAAACCTCTCCCTACACTGGCAGAAAACGGAATGTGAAATAGCCACCAGGTCAGGTCTATTTATAGGGTAGAGGGACTGTCCATGTGCTGTAATGTTTCAATTGGCTGTCCCGTTCCACCTGACGACTGTGTCATGGGTCAAAGTTCTCCCCAATGTAAACAAATATGGCCGCCGCAAATGACGCCATGTGTCCGAAAATTTGGTGGGTAGCGAATAAGCAAAGTTTGCCGCGAACCGACCGCCAGGCAAACCGCAAGGCAATCTCTACTCCTGAGTGTCTCCAACATGGGAGTACATGAATGTTAATGGATGGATGGGAAACAGGTGAGCTTGGAGATGGCCCAATCCTCCCCCAACCTGCTCCCAGTCATGACTGGTATTGAAAAACTAATGGCTAATGTGAAAGCCATAGGGTGCAAACTAAAAAATGACCAGCTGGGAAACACACACCCCCATCCCAATAATATAGATGGTAAAGGCAAAATGGGACTTTAGATGAAACACCAGCCTGTAAAGCAAGCGTCTCCATCCCTGACAACATGGAAAATTTTGGCAGTTTGGGACTTTACATGAGACACCGGCGAGGACTGCTCAGCGTCTCCATCCCTGTATATAACAGACTGAAGAAAAAAATGGGATTAAAGAAGGTGTGTGTGTGTGGAAACCAGTGTTGCCAACTGTCCGTATATTTACGGACAGCCCGTAAAAAAGGGCACTTTTCTCCTGCCCGTAAATGCCCGTAGCAGGAGAAAAGTGCCCGGTAAAAATATGGCTGCGGCGAGACAAATTAACTGCGCATGCGCAGGGCGCGCCTCTAGGCCACTCAGTCTCATCTCAATCCTTCCGCGCCTGTGCCATGCCCACATGGCCTGCCCATAATTTTCCCACCAGTGCCGCTGCTACCGCCCCCAGCCTATAAATAGCCCAGGACTGAGCGGGTGACGCTGGAGGACCGCGTGCGAGCAAGGAAGGAGACTGGAGGACAGTCTGGCCAGCCCAGGGCAGCACTGCAGCAGCCATCTCATCACCCACCCCGGCACCCCCACGAGGATCCATCCGGCACATCCATCCCATCTCCAGTGAGTACTCCTCGCGCCCCACCTCACCTCAGCCCTGAGCCCAGGCCCCAGTCCGTCAGTCAACTCTAGTCTAGTCACTGTCTAGTCAAATCTATCATTTGATATGTTAGGAACTATTATTCTCTCTTTTCACCACCTGTATCCTGTCCGTATCCTCTGACCACCACCTGTATCCTGTCCATATCCTCTGACCGCCACCTGTATCCTGTCCGTATCCTCTGACAGCCACATGTATCCTGTCCGCATCCTCTGACCACTACCTTTATCCTGTCCGCATCCTTTGACCTCCGCCAGTACCAATTCTACATCCTCTGACCACCTCCTGTATCCTGTGCGCATCCTCTGACCATCTCTTGTATCCTGTGCGCATCCTCTGACCATCTCTTGTATCACATTTGCAATCTCTGACCATCTCTTGTCTTTTATCATGTCTGTAGTTTCTTAGGGGGAGTCTGGAAAGGAATCAAGGGTGAGAGCAGGGATGGAGATTTTGGGAGAAGTCAGACGTGTGTAGACTATGGAGAGGAGACTATGGGATAAAACCAGAGCCACCATCCTGGAGCCGTCTGACTGAGCCCTGCATGGTGCAACTGAGAGGAGGGCAGTGACAGCGCTGTCAGGCCAGTCTGGGGGGGGGGGGGGTCACTGATGTAAGAGGGGAGTGAATACTATAATGTAAGTGGGCAATGATATAATGGTTCCCCCTTATATCAGTAACCCCCCCCCCCCCTTACCTTAGCATATTCATATTTGCACGGTTTAGCACTGAAAGCGGCTATTTTATGTATATTTTTGCAGTGCCAGTAAAAAATTGGTGCCGTCCGTAAATTTTGGATGTTCTACCAGTAAATTTCCCTCCGGGGGGTTGGCAACACTGGTGGAAACCAACCGTCCCTTAGTTTGCTATACTTACCCACCAGTCTGCTGACAAACCATATAAATCTGTCTAACTTAATAGGTTAAAAACAGGGGTTTCGTTAACACACATTTGCAAACGCATGTAAAAGCTGAAGGCCACTCCAAGGCACCCTGTGTATCCTGCAGTCCTAACACTACCTAACACTACTCAAACTGAGTGTCTCCTGACTGTCTCCAACATGGGAGTACACAAATGCTAATTGATGGATGGGAAACAGGTGAGCTTGGAGATGGCCCAATCCTCCCCCAACCTGCTCCCAGCCATGACTGGTATTGAAAAACTAATGGCTATGTGAAAGCCATAGGGAGCAAACTAAAAAATGACCAGCTGGGAAACACACACCCCCATCCCAATAATATAGATGGTAAAGGTAAAATGGGACTTAATTGAAAAGCAAGGGGGATAAATGAAGGTGTGTGGAAAACAGCCGGTCCCTAGTTTGAAATACTTACCCACCAGTCTGCTAACAAACCAAATAAACCTGTCTAACATAATAGGTTAAAAACAGGAGTTTAGTTCACACACATTTGCAAATGCATGCGGAAGCTGCAAGGCCAACAACAAGGCATCCTGTGTAACTTGCAGAACCTAACACTAAATAACACTGCTCAACCTGAGTGTCTGAGTGTCTTCACAAAGGAAGGACATGATGCTAATGGATGGATGGGAAACAGATGGGATTGGAGATCGCCCAATCCTCCCCCATCTGCTCCAATCCATGACTGGCAATGAAAAACGAATGGCTGTATACTAGCCATAGGGTGCAAACTAAATGTGATCAGCTGGGAAACACACACCCCCATCCCTTTAGTAAAGATGTTAAAGGCAAATGGGGACTTTGAGTGAGACACCCGCCTGTAAAGCAAGCGTCTCCATCCCTAGTAAGATACAAGAATTGGGCAATTTTGGGACTTTAAGTGAGACCCTGGCGAGCAGGGTCTCACTTAAAGTCCCAAAATTGCCCATTTCTTGTAGGTAAAATGGGACTTTAGATAAAACACCAGCCTGTAAAGCAAGCGTCTCCATCCCTGACAACATGGAAAATTTGGGCAGTTTTGGGACTTTACATGAGACACCGGCGAGCACTGCTCAGCGTCTTCATCCCTGTATATAACAGAACTGAAGAGAAAAAGGGGCAGTGGCGGCTGGTGCTCAAAATTTTTGGGGGGGCGCAAAAAGGAAAATGTAATAGGTATTGCTTCGCGTCAAAAAAACGCAGTAAAAAATTGCGTGACTTTGAAGTCATGGTACAGGCATGGCACAGGTGATGGTATAGGCATGGCATAGGTGATGGTACAGGCATGGCACAGGTGATGGTATAGGCATGGCATAGGTGATGGTACAGGCATGGCACAGGTGATGGTATAGGCATGGCACAGATATGGTATAGGCATGTCACAGATCATGGTACAGGAGATGGTATATGCCCCCTTTCAATGCAGTGACCAGCGTACATGCCCCCTTTCAATGCAGAGACCAGTGTACATGCCCCCTTCAATGCAGAGTTCAGCGTGTGTGCCCCCTTCAATGCAATGAACATTGTGCTGTGCCCCCTTCAATGCAATAAACACTGTGCTATGCCCCCTTCAATGCAATGAACACTGTGCTGTGCCCCAACAATGCAGAGTTCAGCGTGCATGCCCCCTTCAATGCAACACTGTGCTGTGCCCCCTTCAATGCAATAAACACTGTGCTGTGCCCCCTTCAATGCAATAAACACTGTGCTGTGCCCCCTTCAATGCAATGAACACTGTGCTGTGCCCCCACAATGCAATGAACACTGTGCTGTGCCCCCTTCAATGCAATAAACACTGTGCTGTGCCCCCTTCAATGCAATAAACACTGTGCTGTGCCCCCTTCAATGCAATAAACACTGTGCCCCCTTCAATGCAATGAACTCTGTGCTGTGCCCCAACAATGCAGAGTTCAGCGTGCATGCCCCCTTCAATGCAACTGTGCTGTGCTCCCTTCAATGCAATGAACACTGTGCTGTGCCCCCACAATGCAGAGTTCAGTGTGCATGCCCCCTTCAATGCAACTGTGCTGTGCCCCCTTCAATGCAATAAACACTGTGCAGAGTTCAGCGTGCGTGCCCCCTTCAATGCAACTGTTCCATGCCCCCATCAATGCAGAGTTCAGCGTGCGAGCCCCTTTCAATGCAGAGCGCCACAGCATTGTCCCCAATCACTGCAGAGCGCGACAGCATTGTTCCCAATCATTGCAGAGTGCCACAGCATTGTCCCCAATGATTGCAGAGTGCTACAGCATTGTCCCCAATGATTGCAGAGTGCCACAGCATTGTACCCCAGTGATTGCAGAGCGCCACAGCATTGTCCCCCAATGATTGCAGAGCGCCACAGCATTGTCCCCCAATGATTGCAGAGCGCCACAGCATTGTCCCCCAATGATTGCAGAGTGCCAGCATTGTCCCCCAATGATTGCAGAGTGCCACAGCTTTGTCCCCCAATGATTGCAGAGTGCCAGCATTGCCTCCCAATGATTGCAGAGCGCCAGCATTGTCCCCCAATGATTGCAGAGAGCCAGCATTGTCCCCCAATGATTGCAGAGTGCCAGCATTGTCCCCCAATGATTGCAGAGCGCCAGCTTTGTCCCCCAATGATTGCAGAGTGCCAGCATTGTCCCCCAATGATGGCGGAGTGCCAGAATTGTCCCCCAATGATTGCAGAGCGCCAGCATTGTCCCCCAATGATTGCAGAGTGCCAGCGTGCGTGCTCCCTTCAAACTTACCTGGCGGCGGGGCGGCTCAGCTTCTTCCTCTTCTGCGGCGGGTCCTTCTCCCTCGTCTCGGCGGCGGGAACCGGCGGGCGGCCTGCTCCCTTCAAACTTACCTGGCGGCGGCGCGGCTCAGCTTCTTCCTCCTCTTCTGCGGCGGGAACCGGCGGGCGGCCTCTCCTTTTCTCTGAGCGGCGGTGACGGTGAGTGACTGACGCACGCACCGGCACCGCCCCCATTGCGACGTCAGCGATATCCTGGATGATGATTGGTCCAGGCTGTAGACTGGACCAATCACAGCCAGGATATCAGAAAGTGGGGCTGTCCAACCGCAAACACTTGCGCCCAGGATACCGCCCTACCCCCCAGAAGGCAGCCAATCGGCGCCTCTTCTGGGACGTAACCCCCCCCCCAGCCACCAGTTCCTTCAGGCAAGGCCAGCGAACCCAATTTTTTTTTTTGGACAACTTTATTTGTTCGTTTTGTTTTTTTTTTCTTTTTTTTTTCTTTTTTTTTAGGGGTAGGGGGGCGGCGCCCTGGCGCCCCCTATGCACGGGCCGCCAATGAAAAGGGGATTAAAGAAGGTGTGTGTGTCTGGAAACCAACTGGCCCTTAGTTTGCTATACTTACCCACCAGTCTGCTGACAAACCAAATAAACCTGTCTAACATAATAGGTTTAAAACAGGGGTTTAGTTAACACACATTTGCAAATGCATGTATAAGCTGCAGGCCACTCCAAGGCACCCTGTGTATCCTGTAGTCCTAACACTACCTAACACTACTCAAACTGAGTGTCTCCTGAGTGTCTCCAACATGGGAGTACATGAATGCTAATGGATGGATGGGAAACAGGTGAGCTTGGAGATGGCCCAATCCTCCCCCAACCTGCTCCCAGCCATGACTGGTATTGAAAAACTAATGGCTATGTGAAAGCCATAGGGTGCAAACTAAAAAATGACCAGCTGGGAAACACACACCCCCATCCCAATAATATAGATGGTAAAGGCAAAATGGGACTTTAGATGAAACACCAGCCTGTAAAGCAAGCGTCTCCATCCCTGACAACATGTCTCCATCCAACAGGGATGGAGACGCTGAGCAGTGCTCACAAGTAATTTATCATTTATCATGTAATTTCCACCATTTTTGGTTTATTTTTTGAGAATACCTCCCCCAAAACGGGAGCGTGACCTACAACCTAAATTTTTGGATAAAGAATGGGAAAGAATCTTATTAATCTCACATAAGGGCTCCATCAATGTAACAGCCCAGGAAAACAATTATAAAATTGCCACCTGTTGGTACAGAACTCCTACACTTCTACACCAAATCAAACCTACTCTGCCGGACAAATGCTGGCGATGTCACCAGGAACGTGGTTCTATGCTACACATCTGGGGGGAATGCCCCCGTATTCAGCCCTTTTGGTCCCAAGTTCACAAACTAATAGCTGACATTTCAACATACTCCCTTGAGAATAACCCTGCTCAATTCTTACTTCATCATTCTGACATGCCCTTTGGGATGTATCGCAAATCACTCCCCATTCATTTGATTAACACAGCTAAATGATGCATCTCTATCCACTGGGGCTCCAGCCATGTTCCCTCCATTCCCGAATGGCTCAAAAGAGTGAACAAAATCTCAGAAATGGAGGAACTAATACATATCTCGAAAGACACACCTTCAAAATTTTATACTACATGGGCATGCTGGCTTCACTTCCAAACGACCCAACAATACTCTGATCTTATGACAGGTACCCACCCACAACACGCCGATAGTTAGTTCAGTATGCTTTCAATATGGTTCTAGTGGTGAAGCCTCCCTAGAATATGCTCGATTTTGGGCGTCCCCCCCCCCAAAAAAAAAAACAAGGGTTGTGAGGGGAAACTCCCACTGATCATTAATGGATGAATGTGAATTCACTCATATTATCGCTATATTCTATTTCGCATTCATGTACCTGCCTTTACTTCAATTTATTTTAAGTTTTACATTTTTTTTTTTTGCATAGTCTGGTATATAAGTAATCACTTTATTTTTGGAAGGACTCTACCTCTGCCTCTACCCTATCCCTTTGTTTTATTTTGAGATTTTTTTTTTTGTTAACTCACCTCTTGACATCTCCTAGCACCGATTGTACATGGTCAACAGAGTGTTACCTCTGAGAAGACATATGTTTGTTATTATTCGCTTTCTGTTTACAATTGTTCAAGTTTGTAAAATTATTTCTCCTGAATAAAAATTTTATGGATGAAAAAAAAAATAAAATCACTACTCCTGTAAAAACGACTGTTTAAAAAAAAAGGGGCGCATTCGCGGGACTCAGCGAGACGGGCGTGACTAGCTGAGCTCCACTCCGCACCGCAGCGAGACATCCCGCCGCATACACCGGTGACCAGCCGCCCGATTCCCAGCCCGAGAGCCATCCTCCTCTTGCCGACATCCCTCCTCACCCTACCATTGTGTCCGGGGGTGTAAAATCCCGTATGAAGAGCCGCAACATCTGTGGTGCACTGGTGAGGGCGTCTTCCAAGATGGCGCCGTCTCTCCCCTCACACTCCGGCACCAGCCTCTCCAGGGTCCCCAGAAACAACCTACCTCACCCAGATGAAGGTGAGTCGGACGCTGATACCACACTCTCACAAGGGGCCAC
The DNA here is from genome assembly GCF_965119305.1 of Pelophylax lessonae. Classification (NCBI taxonomy): domain Eukaryota; kingdom Metazoa; phylum Chordata; class Amphibia; order Anura; family Ranidae; genus Pelophylax; species Pelophylax lessonae. The sequence continues at coordinate 20,559,853 of NC_138768.1, read as the reverse complement.
AGCCTATGACTCCACACAGGCAAATCTGATTAAGCATTTTGAGCGTGTCTTACACAAAGCCCTGCAACAGACCTCAGACCAAATCACAGACAGGCTCACCAAAGAGATCAGGGAACTAGGCCAGCGCACCTCAGACCTTGAACACTGGGCTGATGAATTTGAAGTATGCATTAGCAACCACTCAGAGGAACTTGAGACCCTCAGAGAAGAAAACCTAGCCCTACAAGCCCAATTGGAGGACCAGGAAAACAGAGCCAGGCGATCCAACATCAGGATCAGGGGGATCCCTGAGACTGTGATAGATTTACAATCTACTGTCACCGCTCTCTTCCAAGAACTCTCTCCCTCCATCCCCATTGAGCGTCTTGAGATGAACCGTGTCCATAGGGCCCTGGCCCCCCGCAAACCTGAGGGACCACCCAGAGACATCATAGCTAAATTACACTACTAAAGAAAGAGCAACTTTTACAAGCCGCTAGAAAAAAGACACCCTCCTGTTCCAAGGCTATACATACCAGCTCTTCACTGACCTCTGTAAAGCCAAGATCACTAAATGCAGAGCATTCAAGCCCCTGTTACAGATCCTGCAGCAAAACCGGATCATTTATTCCTGGGGCTTCCCGTTTTCGGTGAGAATAACTTACCAGGGGCGCAAACACACCTGTAAATCAACTGATGAACTACAACATCTCCTCCACAAGTTACACCTGTCATCTCCCCCAGACCCCCCACCTCCCAACAACACCGCAGGTGCTCTGCATCACGCTCTCCACTGAAGCCTACCGCCTCCATGTCAACTACTCCAAAACGGAGTCGTTTCCTCTCCCCCCTGCCAACGTCTGTGGACTCCATGGACTGAAACTCCATACAGCTTAGGACCCTGGATTTCCTCCCTGGTTCGACTACACCAGTTACACTCCTCCTGCCTGCTGGTTACATTGAACACTTAACTCTTTTCTGTTTGCCTCCTGTTTCAGCAAAGTTGATCTCCCATGCTGAACTGTTGTTGACATGGTAGGAGCACCCCAAGTCTCGTTTGATCATCATTGACATGAGGACCAACCTCAATCTTGCGAGTACCTCCCGGGCTGGTAACTATGGCATTTTTGCCAAACATTTCCTGTACCCCAAACTTTGACTTGATTTTTCCCTTTTTTTTTTCTCTTATTTTTCTTGACTATCATTTTCCCCTCCCCTTTGCGGAACAACCCCCTTTTTCATATTTTTGTATATTTCCCCTCCCCCCCTAAAAGTTATTTTCCCCCTTTAAAGAACGTACAGCAGTTACGGTGCAAGAGTACTATGCTCGGAATATTTACCATGGTATTGGGGGGGGGGCTTCTTTTCCACCCCCCCTTTTTTTTTCTACTTTTGGCTCACCCTGGGATCACCCTGGGATCCTATAACCTGACTCCCTGAAATGTTTATTATTATAAATGCTATGTTCTTTTCCTCACCAATGTATCTTACCTCCGGTCACCAACTTGATATCTTTCTGTCTAATATTCCATCAGGCGGTTTGTCTCCTGTCGGCTGCCACTGCTGCCCCTTACTCTCCTCCGGAACCCTCCCTTTGGAGACTTCCCGAGGTGACACCACTCCCTCTGCACAGATGGACATCCTCTGCCCAGACGGAAAGATGCTTACTCCTACGATTGCTTCTCTATCTCCACATACTATAGAGCCTCTTTTGACCCCTCTCTTTTATCCTTTACTGTACTCCTCTCCCCTCCTCTTCCCCCTATCCTCCCTCCCCCTGTTCGCCGAGGGGGTTCCGTTGATGCTCCCCAGTCCCTCATTTTTGGCATTTCTCCCCTTGCCTCTCGATGGCCTCCTTAAATGTTTTATCCCTTAATGTCCAGGGCTTTAACTCCCCACAAAAACGTTGTAAAGCCTTCCGCTCCCTGGCTTCGTTTGATATACATGTTGCCTGCTTGCAGGAAACCCACTTCTCTGCCTCACATACACCTAAATTTCTAGCTGCCTCTTACCCGCAGTTTTTTACAGCATCCACTAATGTTAGGAAGAGAGGAGTCTTAATTGCATTTCACTGAACGGCCCCTTTCACACTCCACTCCTCCATCGCTGATCCTGAAGGTAGGTACCTTATACTGCTTGGCTCATTGCTAGACACAGACGTTACCCTAGCTTCCTACTACGCACCGAATACGAAACCCAACTCTTTCCTTTCACACTTTCTACAGATAGTTGAACAACATGCAAAAGGCACGGTCATCCTTTGCAGTGATGCTAATCAAGTCCTGTACCCATTCCTGGACAAGTCCCCTATCTCACCCCCCAACCCACACAACAACTCTCTTTCCAACAACTACTCCAAACTCATTCTCTAGTGGACACTTGGCGAGAACATAATCCAGCAAAGCGACAATACACATTTTATTCCAATCCTCACAAAATGTACTCTCGTATAGACCATATTCTCACCCCCATGGCAACCTTGCCTTCACTCTTGTCCTCTTCTATCCTACCGATACCGTGGTCTGACCACAATGCTGTAGTCTCCACCTTTGACTCCCTGATCCCCAAGCAGCACGGCTTCTCCTGGTCCCTGAACAATTCTCTCCTGGCGCACCCCTCTCATAGACTCGAAATAACAGCAGCAATCAAAGACTACATCACCCATAATGACACTTCTGAAATCACTCCACTCACACTTTGGGAAGCCCATAAACCGGTGATCCGCGGCACCCTCATTAGTTTAGCCTCACGTCGCAAGAAGGAGCATCAGCATTTATTTTGCACTCTTAATTCCGCCTTCACTCTTGCCCACGAACGCTATCAAGCTGACCCCACCCCTGACAATAAACTGACCCTTGATAAGGCTACCTTGGAGCTTGACCTCTTCCTCACTGAATCTGCCAAAAAACACCAAAGACGATCCCAACACCGGTTCCACACGAAAGCCAACAAACCCGATACCTTCCTAGCACTTTCACTTTGAAAGGCCAATATAGTTTGTAAGCCAATCTGTCTGAAAACTTCCCCTACAACTTACACTAGCAACCCAATCAAAATTCTGGAGACCTTCCGCCACCATCTTTCGAAACTCTATTCCCCCCCATAGCCCCCGACCGACTCTCAGGTCGATGAGTTTCTCTCTGACCTCTACCTACCCTCACTATCCCCCTCACAACGCGAGGAATTGGATAGACCCATATCTGATCTTGAAATTCGCAATGCCATTAAAACCCTCAAACCCAACAAGAAACCTGGGCCTGATGGCTTTACCGCCTCTTACTACAAGCACTTTTCTGACCTCCTAACCCCCATGCTCTCAAAAGCTTATACCTCTATACTAGCAGGTCACTCCCTCGGCCCTGAATCCCTAAAGGCAGCTATTTCCATGATACCAAAACCACAGACTGACGATTCCTCTTGGGCTAACTATCGCCCGATTTCCCTTCTTAATATAGACATTAAAATAATGGCCAAAATGCTATCCACTCATCTTAACCTAGTTATAGGCTCCCTCTTACATAGAAACCAAACTGGTTTTATCCCAAGCCGGCAAGCTGGAGACAACGTACGCAGGGCAATTCATCTTGCATATCATGCCCGCCGTTGCCACATCCCTGCTTGCTTTGTCTCCCTTGACATCAGGAAAGCTTTTGATACCTTATCCTGGTCATATCTACAATCAGTGTTTAAATGTGATGGTGCGCTTTTCAATGTGAAATAGATATAAACAATGTATATCTAATACACAATAAACATAAATATTAATGTGACAAGGTGAAAAACCAAAAATGATTTTCAAATTAGTCTGCTGATCTGTGAACAAAAAGTCCCGTGAAATTCAACCGTGTATAGGTCAAACAAATCATACATAAAGAAATAAATATTCCTTTATATGGTGATGATGAAAACAAATGTATAGGTGAAAAGTCCAACAATAAATCAATAGAGTGATGAGTGATTCCTTCCACCTGGTGAAATGCCTCCTTACCCGGCGGAAAAGAAGTAAGTGCCTGATAAGAAATTCCTGGGATGGTGATATATATATCCTAGTATACACCTGCAAAACGTGCGCGATCCCCCCGGTGATAAAGCTTATAAAAGCCTCTTACCAGATAATAAGGAAAAAACAGCCTCTGAATCAGTTGATGAAACTGTAGGGGCTCTTTCTTATCCTTTTAGAGTATGGATGGATGGCTCTCTCTTGATCCCATATATCAAACAAAAGATAGCCTCTCGATCTCTTTACATAGGTATGGAGAGTTCCCACGGTATTCCAGTATAAGTGAGGACAATGGCAACTGCATCATTCAGAACGCTCTCTCCAAACAGTAAGGTGTACAGATCGGTATCCACATGCAGCTCATGGAATATAGCCAACACCGTCAATTATTTTTGTCTTCAAAGACTCCAGCTGTAAACCCCGTACTGCTGCGAGAGCTGGAGTCTTTGAATTATATGGAATAGGAAAAGACCAAGGATTAGTTTTGATCAGCTGACAAGGCCCAAACCAAAAAGGTAGCATTGGCATACCCGGCCTGCAAAACTACTATTGGGCATGTCACTTGACCAGAATCGTGGACTGGTCATTCCACGCTACACTCAAAGACTGGGTCTCCCTTGAAGGCTCATTTAGCTCTCTTGATCTAGCTGCCACGCCTTGGCTCCTTTATGGTCACTTACCACCATTACTTAAGGCTCATCCTTTAAATGGCCCTACACTCAGTGCTGTCAAGTCAGTCTGCTCAAAACTTGATCTCTCTTCTAATCCAGGGCCCCTAATGCCCATCCAAATAATCCAGCTTTCCTCCCAGGAATAGCAATACCTCACATCGAGCACAATTGGCCATATAACAAAATCCTAGTGAAATATTTCTTCTCAGATGGGATACCCAGAGACCTGAACTCCATCTCCTCACGCATGAAAGATAAATCTTTCCCGTATTGGCTCTACCTGCAAACAAGACACTTCCTAAAGTTACTGACCGCTCTGGATCACTTTCCCTTCAACTCACACTGAAACACTGTGCTTCCTGCTCACTCCCCAAAGACATTTAATATCCATGTTACACAACGTGTTCTTCTCAAACACCTCCCAGGAAACGGGGAAGGCATGCCACATATGGGAAAACGACCTACAGATGGACTTGTCAGAAAAGGACCCGTTACGGGGGAGGAGCCTGCACACGCTGTAGCACCCATTATTGCTGTCCATGCCCGCACTGGCTGAGTGCCAGTTCATGTGAGTTTTTTATTGTATTTTTTACCCAAATAAACCAGTTGCTATAGAGAACAATAGATTGCTGTGTTTATTTTACATATGCATCCTCACGTGACGGTGGAGAGATGAGTATGATGAGGTGACCATCCTATCCCCTTTACTGTGTCAAAGCACATTTTTCCAGAGGGAGGACAGGACAGGAGGAAGTTACCTATACCTTACTGTATAGCACCTGTGTGTGCAAAAGCGGGTTTGGCTCATTATAATTTGTGAGCCAAACCAGGAGGTGAGCGGCCATCATTACTATTGATGCACCAAGTCACTTTATAATATTTAGGCACAAGCACCTGGTCACTGGATATCAGCACAGCACGGAAGAAATTATTGATTTATTTGTTTATGGACTTTGCACTATATTTTTTCCCACTTATGTATGCTAATGTTTTATCAATAGATATTATTAGCACTAGCACTTTACTATGATAATAATCATTCATTAAGTTATATTTTATTTATCACGGATATTAATTTTATCACCTGGATTATTTTTATCACATTATTTAAGAGCACATGCACTTTTGATTGCAATATATATTCATACATTCATTTATATATTTATTTATGGATTTTTTATATCACTGATTTTTTGATATTTGATATTCACTCTGTTTTAATTTATTATCCTTCGGCGCTACATACCATACTTTTTTGAACATTTTGAGTGTTAGGTGAATGCACTTTATGTTAGCAGCCTTTGGTCCCCTTATCTAGCTATTCAGCAATTAATTGGGGTTATCAGTTGTTTACCGGTCAGCGCTGATTAATCATTTGTATACTATCTATACTATATGTTATTTTCTTAAATTCAATAAAAGTTTTATTGTAAAAAGAAAAAAAAGAAAAGATGGGCTCACTTAAATGTATTATATATAGATGATTTTTACACTGTTTTCAGATATTTATTTATGCACTATAATTTTAATGCACTTTATTGTGACTATATATATTTATTTCATTTTTTACAGATAGTTGGATGCATAGTGGTGCTAGCTGCTTCCTATAGTATATAGAGTTGAGTAATAGGTGGCTTGTACATAGGAATAGCGCAAAAAGTTTATTTTTTTTACATTTAATAATTTAAACACTTAAGGACCAGGCCTTTTCTGACACTCGTTGTTTACAAGATAAGAATTGACTGGGTGCCCCCCTTCCACCGCCCATAAAAGTGAACTTGCAGCAAATCCGCCGCTGGGACCACTTTTGTGTGAAAGAGGACGGCGGGCTGAGTAAAAAAAAAAAACTGGGGTTATGGAAGCTATCTGCTGCCATAACACCGGTATTTAGAGTCAAAATACCGATGTAAAACTGCGGCAGGCGGACTGGAAGTGGTTAATAATAATTTATCAGAAGAGTCTGGAATACATAGAGAGCCCTCGGGAGAGTCACCATTTTTTTAATCACGTTAATCCCCTTTGCCCATCCAAGATAGCCTGCTGGTAGGGTAACCATTCAAATCCTGTTTAATTCTGTTCAAAAGAGGTATATAATTACCTTGATCTTCACTAAGGGAGACAATTTTATACATAGAAAGATGATCCGGGGGAGTGGCTTGGACGGCGCTGCGGATGGCAGCACACTGAAAGAGCTCCGTGAACCTTCAGCCCTAATCAGCACATGGGTCTCCCAGTGACACAGCCATGGGCAGGATTCTTCAGTCCCGGTCCACGCCGGCCTCTTCTAGCAAGAACATATCGGCTCTTTTCAAGGCACAAGCCATGGCCCGGTCCCTCAACCTGGCGGACAAGATGGCGCAGCTCCACCATGAGGCGGACTTTAGTGAAGACTCTATGTCGGCTTCTGAGGACATGGTAAGAGAGGATCGCTCTCCCGACCTCCCCCTCACATATGCGGACATGACTGTTATCGCAGCAGATATAAAGAAGTCGTTTGCTGCAGCCATTACCAACCTGACCGCCAACATCATGGTACTCACTGACAAGTTGGACAGGACAGAAAGGGAGGGGAAGGCCAGAAACTCTGCTATTAAGCATCTGGAACACACTGCGGAATCGCATGCCGCACATCTGATTGATGTTAACAGACAAATTGAAGATCTTGATAATCGGGGCAGGCGCAATAATATCCGAGTGAGGGGAGTTCCAGAGTCTGTACCCCCTGAAGACACTAAACATGCATTGACTAAAATCTTTATTGGTTTACTAGAGAGACCGGAAGAATCTCCGATTGAATTTTTTATGAGTGCACAGAGCACTACGACCTAAGGGTCCAGATAATTTCCCTCCCAGAGATATCATCTGCTGCCTACAGAACTTTCCCCTCAAGGAGGAAATTCTAGCCAAAGCGCGCCAAAATGACCAAGTGCTTTTCAATGGAGAACCTATTCTCCTCTTCCAGGACCTATCTCCCATCACGCTCAATAACAGACGTGCTCTGCGCCCTCTACTGGAAGCATTGAGAATTAAAGGTCATTCTTATAGATGGAAATTTCCTTTTGCTCTGAGTGTCGTCTTTCATGGGAAATCGCACCTCTTGCGCACCCCAGCGGAATTACCTGCATTTTGTGAGGATCTCCAGATTCCACTCACGGATGTCCCTGACTGGTATGCCGAATTTAAGCTACCTGAAGCTCCCGACACCTCTTCATCCTCTCCGATACAAGCCCTTAACCCGGCTAGCAGTAAGAAACTGAAGCTGAGTAAGTATACTGATGGTACTCCGAAACGCTCTCACGATACACCAAAGACTCCCAAGACCTCGGGACCCATAGCGCATTTATGATTTTGTCGTTACACTTCTCTAGGCCTTTGAGTATGCCCCCTAGTGCTTTGACAACAGTCCCATGCCCTTGAGGCAATTTTTGATTCGTCTGGGGCTCCAACATATTTCTGTGCTCATATAACTGCTGTGTCCACCCTTTTTTTTTTTTGAGACCAACAGCAGCTTCGTTCAAGCTTTGCTTGTTCCCTACTTTTCTCTTTTCCAGGGCCTGGTTCGAGATGATAATATTACCAGATTTAATTTTTTCCTTTTCAAGTGTTTCATCTCTGACTGATCCTCCCACTCACCCCGCCAGTCAGTAGTCTGTATCTGACCCTGCTCTCAGTAGACTCTTATCTGACTACATTTTTTGCTCACCTTCAGTGTTCCCCACTGTTAGGTGTTGTTACATTGAGTTAATCAGTATTTTGCAAAATAGTGCATAATAGAATTTATTGTATTGCATTTGTCCCTCCGCTTTTGACTCCTTTTCTTCTTTTCTCCTTTCACTCCCCCCAGCCCTCACCCCTTCTCTACTTCCACCATCCTTCTCTACTGCTTCTCTTTGCAGCCGGCTCGGGGTACCCTTCGGAAGACCATCCTAGGCTCCTTCATTTGAGGTTGTGAGGATCTACGTCTTGGGTTCTCTCACCTATCTATATTTGGTTCAAGACCTGTTGGCCTGGCTTCGGTGAGTAGGCAAGCAGTTTATCGCATATACACCACCACTCACGACCCCTACACCATGTTCTCTGCACTTGGCAGGAGCCCCACTGTGCTCTCTTTCAACTGCAGGGGGCTTAACGTCCCAGAGAAAAGATCCTCCATCCTCAGAGCTTTAGGAAAAGTCAAACCTGCATTTGTTTTCCTCCAGGAAACTCATTTTCGCTCCAGTTCCACACCCAATTTAACTACTAGGCAGTTCCCCAGAACCTATCACGCAACCTCTCCTATTAATAGAGCCAAAGGATTTTCCATCTTGATCCATAGGGAGACCCCTTTTGACTTCTCCCAACAACTGTCTGACCCTGACGGACTTTTTCTCCTATTGAAGGGCACTTTATCAGGCAGACCAGTGACCCTTGCAAATGTGTATTTCCCCAATTCCGCACACATCACCTTTTGTCAGAAGGTGATTGATGAGCTGAAGTGGTTCGGGGAGGGTTGCATTATCCTAGGTGGAGATTTCAATGTCCCCCTCAACCCACTAATGGACACTTCCAACGGTCACTCCTGCATTAAATATAGAGCCTTGAAAAAACTCAAGGCACTGCTTGGATTGCTTACTCTGGTGGACTCCTGGAGAACCCTACATGCCGACAACAAGGACTACACTTACTACTCACCGGCACATTCCAAATATTCCCGCATTGACTTTCTATTTGTTTCCCAACAAGACCTGCCGGATGTGACAGCAACGCATATTGGCAACCAAACAATCTCAGAGCACGCCCCTATCTCGTTGACTCTTAACTTTAGGCCCAGGGACTTAGGGAAAGGATTCAACTGGCGTCTGAACACCACGTTGTTAGCCGAACCTGAAATCCGTGATCATATAGCGAAAGAGATGGATCTCTTTTTTAGGGATCATGCTGATTCTACGGTACCCCCTATGAAAATTTGGGAAGCACATAAATGCACTATAAGGGAGGCGCTTATAATGTGGGGAGCTAGACGTAAAAAACAAATTGAGAGAGACACCACTGCCCTCCTTGCTCGCATTGCGGCACTGCAATCTGCACACAAACAATCCCTAGCGAGAGAAACCCTACAAGCCCTTGTTTCAGCTAGGCAAGACTTGCGCCAACTTCTTGATGCCAAAGCGAAACGCCTTCTTTTTTATCGTAAGCAAATTTATTATGAACAAAGAGATAAGGCTGGGAAATTTCTGACCAGAGCTCTCAAAGAAGCACAATTCGCCTCCAACATCCACGGCATTAAAAACAAACAGGGGAACCTTGATAGGGATACACGCCTCATAGCACAACAATTCCATAAATTTTACTCTAATCTCTATAACTTACCGTCATGCCATAAACCAGCCCAGTTGCAGGGAGACAGATTGTCCCTTATTCAGGACTTCCTCAGAAACAGCAAGCTCCCACAGTTGTCCAGAGTGGACGCGGATTCCATAGAAAGCCCTTTCACAACCCCGGAACTTCTCGCAGCGATTAAATCGATTAAACCAAATAAAAGCCCTGGTCCCGATGGCTTTACAGGCCTTTACTACAAGACCTCCTCTGAACAGATCTCTCCACCTCTTCTCACCGCCCTGAATTTGCTGCTCTCTGAACGTGAGGTCCCTCCTTCCTTAACCTTCCTAGCGGTATTCCCGAGTGTGACTCGGGGTAAGATTTTAGAGCAAAAAGCGGTAACCCCGAGTCACACTCAGGGTAGCGCTAGGAAGATCGCTGGATGCTGGAGGAGGTTTTACTTACCCTTTCTCCGGGATCCAGCGAAGACTGCTAGCGGTATGCGGCGGTGGAGCTCTCTCCCGATCCTCTGTGTGCCCCGGCTTCCGTCTCCGGCGACGTGACGTCCGCCGGGGGGTGGAACCGGCGGCAAATTCGAATGTAAAACACACCAAACACACTGATACCGTTCAAAATAAAAAAAAAAACACATTACATTGCTCCCCAGTGCCCTTTCCTGCAGTTTTACTGTACTTTTTATGTAAATATATATGTATATATATATATATATATATATATATATATATATACACACATATATATATATATATATATATATATATACACACACACATATGGTTGGGTGGGTACGGGGAAAAATCATGAGAGCAGCCTAAAAACATCAAATGAGGATAAATATAACCGATCAAAATTACGAGGTTTGTATACCAATGCCAGAAGCCTGGCCAACAAGATGGGAGAGCTGGAGCTACTGATGTTTGAGGAGGACTTGGATTTTGTGGGGATAACAGAGACTTGGTTCGACAGCTCTCATGACTGGATGGCGACCATTCAGGGGTATTCCCTTTATCGCAGGGATAGAGAGGGTAAAAAAGGGGGAGGGGTATGTCTGTATATTAAGACCAGTATACAGGTAAATATGAGGGATGATATTTATAATGGAGCTAAGGACGAGGCAGAATCCCTATGGGTAGAGCTTCAAAGGGTAGGCACGGTGGGGAAGGTAATATTGGGCGTATGCTATAGGCCCCCCAACCAGAGGGAGGAGGGTGAGGCGGACCTCATGTTACAGATAGGATTGGCAGCAAGGATGGGAAATGTCATTATAATGGGGGACTTTAATTATCCGGATATAGACTGGGCAGAAGGAACCGCGTACTCAGCCAAGGCTCGGCAGTTCCTAAATGTTTTGCAGGACAATTTCATGGGTCAGATGGTGAATGCACCGACAAGAAACAATGCGGTACTGGACCTACTGATTACCAACAATACAGACCTGCTCACGGATATAGAAATACGGGAAAACTTAGGGAACAGTGACCATAGGTCAATTGGTTTCAATATTAATTACAGTAATAGGAAACACAAGGGTAATATAAGGACGCTGAATTTCAAAAGAGCCAATTTCCCTAAACTGCGCTCGCTGCTAGAAAATATCAAATGGGATAGAACCCTGGGAACAAAGAACACGGAGGAAAAATGGGAGTGCTTCAAGAGCATATTTAACAAGGGGGTGGGCCAGTGCATTCCACAGGGAAATACATTTAAAAGAGCAAAACTAAACCCTGGGTGGCTAAACTCCAACATAAAAATGTATATTAGAGCTAAAGAAAAGGCCTTCAAAAAATACAAGACTGAGGGGTCATTGGCAGCATTTAAGCATTACAAAGAGTGTAATAAGAAATGTAAAGACGAAATCAGGGCGGCTAAAATAGAACACGAGAGACATATAGCGGAGGAGAGTAAAAAGAACCCCAAGAAGTTCTTTAAGTATATAAACAGTAGGAAAGCGAGGCCAGAACACATTGGCCCCATAAAAGATGATAAAGGAAAAATGGCCACTGAGGACAGAGAAAAGGCGGAAGTGTTAAATAATTTCTTTTCTTCAGTCTTCACAAAGGAATCGGGGGGCTACACAAACCTTGCTTGTAAGGCCGAACTAAATAATACACCTCAGGAAGTGCCGCCATGGCTAACAGAGGATAGACTTAGAGCTAAACTAGAGAAACTTAACATAAATAAATCACCGGGACCGGATGGCTTGCACCCGAGGGTTCTTAATGAGCTCAGCTAGGTGATTGCCAGACCATTATTCTTGATCTTTAAGGATAGTTTACAGACGGGTATGGTGCCAGCTGATTGGAAAAAAGCCAACGTGATACCAATATTTAAAAAGGGGCCGAGATATATCCCGGGTAACTATAGGCCGGTCAGCCTAACATCAGTAGTCTGCAAAATTTTGGAGGGGATGTTAAGGGACCACATACAAGACTTTAGTAATGAAAACTGTATTATTAGTAGTAATCAGCATTGATTCATGAAAAATCGTTCGTGCCAAACCAATCTATTAACCTTCTACGATGAAGTGAGCTGCCACCTAGATAAAGGAAAGCCTGTGGATGTGGTGTATCTGGACTTTGCAAAGGCCTTTGACACCGTTCCCCACAAACGCTTACTGTTCAAACTAAGGAAGGTAGGTATGGATCATAAGGTGAGTACCTGGATAGAGAACTGGCTCCAGGGGAGAGTACAGAGGGTGGTGATTAATCGGGAGTACTCGGATTGGGCGGGTGTGGAAAGTGGGGTCCCCCAGGGTTCTGTCCTGGGACCAATCCTGTTTAATTTATTCATAAATGATCGTGAGGAGGGGATATCTAGTACAATCTCAGTATTTGCAGATGATACTAAATTAGGCATGCCAATATCTTCTATGCAGGATGTGGAAACCTTGCAAGCGGACCTGAACAAAATAACGGGGTGGGCAACTACATGGCAGATGAGATTTAATGTTGAAAAATGTAAAGTAATGCACTTGGGGGCCAGAAACCAGAAAGCAAGCTACTCACTAGGGGGGGAACCTCTGGGTGAGTCTAGGATGGAAAAGGACTTGGGGGTACTGGTAGACAACAGGCTTGGCAGTGGCATGCAATGCCAAGCCGCTGCAAGTAAAGCCAACAGAATACTGGGATGTATAAAAAAGGGGATTCACTCCAGAAATAAAGAGATTATTCTCCCGCTCTACAAGACTCTGGTCCGGCCACATCTGGAGTATGCTGTCCAGTTCTGGGCACCGGTCCTCAGAAAGGATGTGTTGGAACTGGAGAAAGTCCAGAGAAGGGCAACAAAAATAATTAGGGGAATGGAGGACATCAGCTATGAGGAAAGACTACAAGCACTGAACCTATTCTCTCTGGAGAAGAGACGATTGAGGGGGAATATGATATCAATGTACAAATACTGTACTGGCGACCCGAGCATAAGGAACAAACTATTCAGGGAAAGGAGATACAATAAGACACGTGGCCACTCACTAAAACTTGAGGAAAGGCGGTTTAACCTTAAAGTGCGTAAGGGGTTCTTCACTGTAAGAGCGGTAAGGATGTGGAATTCTCTTCCACAAGCAGTCGTATCAGCAGGGAGCATTGATAGTTTCAAAAAACTATTAGATGGACACCTTAAAGACCACAACATACAGGGGTATACAATGTACGGTTAAAAGCAAACACACAAACACATCATAGGTTGAACTGGATGGACTGATATCTTTTTTCAACCTCACTAACTATGTAACTATGTAACTATGTATATACATATATATATACATAATTCTTGTGAATGAGCAGCCCAAACCAACTGTGTATATATATATATATATATATATATGTATCTGTATCTATATATATATATATAATGTATACAGTTGGTTTGGGCTGCTTATTCACAAGAATTACATGCAAAATAATGGTACCGCTTTCAGCACCTAAAATCCAAAAGAATCATACCGCCAGGGAAGGGAGGTTAATGCATGCGCACATCACAGTGATTCCCAAGCCCAATAAAGATCCCACCGAATGTGCCAATTACAGGCCTATTTCCCTCCTGAACCTGGACCTCAAACTACTGGCTAAACTCCTGGCCACTCGTCTCAAATCCCTGCTCCCACATTTAATATGAACAAGCGGACTTCATGCCAGGGCGTGAGGCTCGCGACAACGTCTTGAAATCTATCAGCTTGATCCATAGGTTCCATTTGGATGATGTCGGGGGCCTTCTCCTGTCCACCGACACGGAGAAGGCCTTCGACAGGGTGACATGGGGCTTCATGTTTGCCACCTGTAGACACGTGGGCATGGGTGACCACATGTTTGCTTGGATAATGGCACTATATACAAACCCCTCAGCCTCTGTTAAGATAAATGGCAGCCTGTCTGAGCCGATCTATTTACGCAACGGCACATGACAGGGTTGTCCGCTGTCACCTCTTTTATTCATTTTAACCCTGGAGCCTTTCATTCGGACAATTAACTTGCATTCTTCCATCAAGGGCATCAGAGTGGATGGGAGGGAGCATAAGATTGCCGCCTACGCAGACAATTTATTATTTTATGTCTCTCTTCCGTTGACTTCACTTCCCAGTCTCATGGCAATGTTTGAAATTTATGGTTATATGTCCAATATGCTAATAAACTATCACAAATAAGAGGCCCTAAACTTAACCTTGCCCGCATCTCAGACGTCTGCCATTCAGCAGAACTGCTCATTTAGATGGAACTCGACGAGCATACAATACTTGGGAGTTAAACTCACCCAGTTTCCCAAAAATCTTTTTGAACATAATTATCTCCCACTTCTTACCAACATCACATGAGAGTTACAGGATTGGATGCCCAGACATTTCTTCTGGTTTGGCCGAGCCTCTATTCTCAAGATGGTTACTCTGCCAAAACTCCTTTACCTGCTACAAGCCCTCCCCATTGCCTTACCCTCAAGCTTTTTCAGAAAACTGCGCTCACTACAGATTCAATTCATTTGGAATCGTAAACAACCCCGAGTACATTTTGACACTATGACCAAATCTAAATCCTTTTGGAGGGATGGGCTTACCTAACTTCAAACACTACTACTGGGCGGTCCACCTGTCCAGGATTATAGATTGGAACTGTCAAGCTCATATCAAAGATTGGGTGGGGATTGAAAACTCCTTTTCCTCTGCTTCCCTGGCACACTCTCCCTGGATTCCCCGTCACATTGTCCCAAATTGCTAATGACGCATCCCCTAATTGGCCCCACTCTGAAAATGTTCCATAGCATTGCCCAAAAATATAATATTTCTTCTTCACCAGGTCCCCTTACCCCATTAGCAGACAACCCGGAGTTTCTGACGGGAATGCACAATCCTAATTTCCTAAAAAACACAGTGGATCCCATTTTGGCCAAAGACTGTTTTGTGCATGGGGTCTTTAGACAGGCTGCTGACTTTACGACACTGACTCAGACCAGAAAGATGCCTTACTGGTCTTACTTCCAAGCTCGTAGCTATCTTACCTCACAAAAAAGACGACCCTCACTTTGCAGACAGCTGAGTGACCTTGAACACCTACGCCACTTAGGAGAACGGGTCGATAAGACCATTTCCCTAAATTTATGCCTGGCTACAACGACATAACGACACTGGGCAGGACAGGTTTAGGGAGAGATGGAATACCTAGCTGAACATTAATATTTTGGATGCACAGTGGAAGTGAGCTTGCCTACTTTCGTACAAGTGCTCTCTGAGTACAAAAATGCAAGAAACCGCTTATAAACTCCTATCGCATTGGTATGCCACACCTGAAAAAGTAAAACGTTGGTATCCGCATGCAGATGATACCTGTTGGAGATGCGGTCGGGAAACTGGCACGATGACCCATATTTGGTGGTCGTGTCCGCTTATTTCTAAATTTTGGCAACAAGTTCAGACACTGAGTTCGGCTATTGTCGGTGAGGATATTCCCTTCTCTCCTGGACTCTGCTTACTGCACCTAAACTCCACACCGCTTCATAAATACAAGAACTCCTTGCTCATTCACCTCATTAATGCAGTCAGATCACTAATCCCACAACTCTGGAAATCCAGCTCCGTTCCCACTATTTCTGATTGGTTGAGGAAGGTTATGGAAATTTTTGAAATGGAAAAGGTGAGTGCCACGGCAAGAGACAAAATCCCTAATTTTCATTCCGGATGGGCTGCATGGATTACTTTCCAAAATACCCCACAATATGCATCCTATTTCCCTGGATCACCCTGAGTCGGCTGCCTACCCTCTACATCCTCCTTGCTTTTTCTAATTTCTCTGCTTTTTGCATCTCTTCCCCTCTCTGTTCAGTACCACTACTAGTACTAATTTATATCTTTTATGCAAATAAAGATTACATTTTCAAACTAGTACTAATTTACAACCTTACTTGATCTCTAGTCGCTCCTGCGACCTATTACAAGCTAAATTCAAATCCTGATTTTCGCAGCTTACTCATTACACTTGAGTATATAGTGTGTGCCTAGTCTCGTATGTGACAAGGGTCGGCTGGACTACATGATTATTTTATCCGCAACTAACTATCGCCGCATTGTGTTTATGACCAAGTTCATATAGTATTTTGATGTGCTTGTTGCAAGATGTTGCACTATTGTGCCTTTTCCAGTGTTAGATTTCCTACGCAACATGCTGTTCTCATCTTTTGCATTCTTTTGTTTGTTAAAGATGTTAGATGCTACTGTTCCATCACTGTATGACATGTATGTACCTGTGCTACCGACTCATTTACTTTATTTGATGTATTGTACTTCATGTTCTCAATAAACGTGATTGTTAAAAAAAAAAAATAGAAAGATGATCCGCACACCAGTAGTGGCTCTTAAAAAATCTTCACCTTTATTCAAAAACCACAGTACCCAACTGCTGATAAGATCCGTTGATGGGTTTCAGCCTATAAGGCCTTAATCATAACTACATTTAGACACAAAACTTTGAAATATATAGAGGCTCTACATATCACAGGCTCCACCCATCAATTCTCCTAATTGGTTGTAGACAATTGACAAAAGGCAAAATCAAATATATTATATACTAGGGAGTCTCATGTGTGTGCCACTAATGTTCATCATAAACTACACAATAATAGTATACATAGAGAAAAATTAAACAATAAAAAATTAGTGAGAGTGATTAAAAAATGTATAAAGAGACCAGAAGAGATGCTGGAGAGAGACGATGTATTGTAGGTGCAGATCTAGATTCCAATCTCAGGTTCAACCCCTGAGGCAATCTAGAATTGAGTGTAAAAGCCCACCATGCCTCTCTTCCCAGTAACCTTCTCTCCCTATCACCTCCTCTAGGTGAGTGAGACAGCCGTTCTTTTCCTCTAAAATTAAATGAGGAAAGATCACCCTGATGGCGTTCCCTAAAGTAGCGTGTTGCTATGGAAGTATTTTTAACATTTAAATAACTTGTGTCACAGTAGTGTTCCCCTATTTGGGCTCTCAAGGGACATGTGGTGCAGCCCACATATTGTAGATTGCATGATAACAATTAATCAGAAAACTACAAAAATTGTGCCACAGTTTACATATTGTTGTATGGTGAAAGTTTTTGCCTGGCACACTCAAATAACAGTACCTACAAGTCTTAATATTAAAAGGATAGTTCCCAGGGTATGCCAGCAAGGTGGGCTGGCATTGTTTGGATTAGAAAATATTAGGTGTTAAAGCATTTCCTAACGTGGGTGCTCTTTGACTGGAAAAGCGCCAGCCTGCTTGCGATATCCCATTTAAACCTTTGTCTGTGTATAATAAAGGCAAATTCCTTTTTTTTTTTATTTTAATTATTTGATAATATTCTTGAGAAAATGTAGTTACAAAGGTAATGGGTTGGCCTGTTACATTGTTTCTGATAGTATGAGGTTTACCTCTATTGCCTTTTCTATTCCTGAACGTGTCTACTAGCAATTCCTCTCTATTCTTCATCGGAGCTCTTTCTAGTCCTTAAATGTATATTGGGAATGCTACACCCTCTCTTTTATAGGCAATGATGAATCTACATTCCTGTTTAAAGGCTTCATCTGTTGAACAATTACGTCTAGCTCAAATAAATTCCCCATAAGAGATGGCATTGATGGCATGGGATGGATGACAACTATCTGCAAACAATGCTGTATTGCCAGAGCATGATTTTCTGTAAGTACATGTTGAAACGCTGCCTGTGGTAGAATCGCTCTGCAGTGTGATGTCAAGAAAGTTAATACTAGAATAGTTGTGTTCAATTGAAAAATATAGATTTAGCTGGTTGTCTTTAAGATACTCACAGAATTCATGCAATTCTACAGTGTCACCATCCCACACCATCAGGAGGTCGTCGATGTAGCAACCATACCAAACAATCTGTCTAGCGGTCATTTTGTTGCGCAGCGGTTCGTGAGAAGTGAGCAGAGAGATCAAATAACAATGTTGGAAGCAGACCGCCCCGGAAAACTGTTCATTGGTGGCTTGAACACAGAGACTACAGAGAAGGCTTTGGAAGGAGTATTTGGCAAATATGGCGGTATAGTAGAAGTACTTTTAATGAAAGACCGTGAGACAAACAAATCCAGAGGGTTTGCCTTTGTCACATTTGAGAGCCCTGCAGATGCTAAGGACGCTGCAAGAGTATTAAATGGAAAGGCACTAGATGGAAAGCCAATCAAGGTGAAGCAAGCCACAAAGCCATCCTTTGGAGCGGGCAGTAGGCGTGGGCCACCCCCTCCGCCAAGAAGTCGTGGCCCTCCTAGAGGTCTTAGAGGGTCCAGAGGAGGGGATTATGGTTCTTCAAGAGGTGGGATGTCACTGAAAAGAGGGCCTCCACCTTGCAGCCGTGGCCCTCCACCTAAAAGATCTGCCCCTTCTGGCCCTATCTATAGCAGTGGCATGAGTGGACGAGCTCCACTGTCACACGAAAGGGACAGCTATGGTGGGCCACCCCGCAGAGATTCACTGCCATCACGCAGGGAGGATATGATATGATAGTTATTCTAGAGACTATGGCAGCTCCAGAGATTCAAGAGATTATGCACTGCCTCAACGAGATTATGCCCATTGGGATTATGGTCACTCAAGCTCCCGTGATGATTATGGATCAAGAGGTTATAGTGATCGTGATGGCTATGGGGGGCGCGATAATGATTACTCAGATCATCCAAGTGGCGGTTCTTACAGAGACTCTTATGAGCCCTATGGTAACTCACGTAGTGCCCCACCTACAAGAGGGCCCCCTCCATCTTATGGTGGAAGCAGTCGCTATGATGATTATGGCAGCTCTCGAGATGGCTACGGAGGCAGAGACAGTTACTCAAGCAGCAGAAATGATATGTACTCAAGTGGATGTGATAGAGTTGGCCATCAAGATCGTGGCCTGCCCCCTCCAATGGATAGAGGCTATCCACCTCCACGTGATTCATACAGCAGCTCAAGTCGGGGTGCTCCCCGTGGTGGCGGCAGAGGCGGAAGCAGATCTGATAGAGGAGGTGGCAGAAGCAGCTACTAAAAGCAAAAAATCATTAAACATGGACCAAAGACATTCTGTAACAAGTAAAAGTGGCGTTTGCTCTGCATTTACCACCAGCGGACTACTAAGAGGAGTTTATTTTTCTTTTTATTTATCTTTACTTTTTTTACCTGTAAAAGTTTTCTCCAAGTTTGAGGAAGTTAAAATGCTTAATCTTCAGATTTTGTTAGCTTTTCTCTGAAATGTACAATGTGTAGTTTAAGTTGTGTATTAGTGTTGTAACTTTTTTCTAAAGTAAAGTCTCACTAAAAACAATCTGTCTAGCAAAACAATTGCTGGGGAAGAACAAAAAACATTCCTCCCACCAGTCCATGTAAAGGTTCATCATTTATGGTGAAAATCTGGCACCCATCAATGCCCCACAACAATGGATATAGTATACACCATCAAAAAAAAAAAAATAATGATGAGTTAATAAGAACTCAACACTCAATAGAATAAACTCCTGTAATTCTAGAGAATAAGAGCTGTAATGCCGAAGGCGATACTGATTTGCCTGCAGTCCAGTGCTGTGAGGGATTGAAGAATAGAGCGCTCTAATGTGATATGGGATAGAACTGTACTGGTGTACCTAATGTAACCAGGTAGTCTTTGGATTAAAGGTGTTGATATACCCATTCTCCCAAACGCTCCGATAAGGAGACAATTCCAGCTACAATAGGTCGTCCCTGCAAAGGACACTCTACCTTATGAATCTTGGGGAGATGATGGAAGACCCGCACCATAGGTTTGTCCACAAAATGATATTCAGTGGTTTTAGAGGATAAGACACCCATATTTTTACCCATCTGTAGATGTTTAAAGAGGATCGATTGAAAGATTTTTTTTGGAACTATTGGGTAGAGAATTTTATACCCAACTATTTCAAGCCTCTGTGTTTCCATTCAAATAAGTACATACAGTAGGTCAAGAGCCATAAACTCCTCCTGGGAAATGGGGATGGTAAATATTTCAGACTTTTCTACATTATCCTTTAAATTTGAAATCTCGCCATATTTTTTTTTGCTCCATTAGGATAGTAGGCAGCGTTTGTCTTGGGTTAGATACATAGAGCATAATATAATCTGCAAATACAGACACTTTATTTTCCTTACCATCTATTTCTATGCCATGTATTGGTTAATTAGCCCAGATTTATATTTTATTATTGTGATTTTAATGATGTGAGGTGCACTCAGCTCTCTATAAATGGTTCTTTCTGTCACATTAAAGACAAATTACATGTTTTACCCAACACTCATAATTTACTCTATTTTACTTAATATTGTTAACATATATTTTATATTAACTGCTTGTCTGCAGGACATGATTTCTGGAGTTGAGATAGGGTTTAACCATCAGAATATACACTTTTGGAAAAAATATAAAACCCAATATTCCAGCACTGGAGGTCAGTATGGCGAATATTTCCACAGCCACCATGTATTTCCCTCTGGTGCTCAGATAGGCCGGGATCATGGCAATCCAGACACTGCAGAACACCAGCATGCTGAAGGTGATGTATTTGGCTTCATTAAAACTGTCCGGTAATGTCCTCACCATGAAAGCCAGAACAAAACTCACAGCTGCCAGAAACCCCAAATAACCCAACATAGAGTAGAACCCGATAACTGACCCTTCATTACACTGAATGATGATCTTCCCAGGATAGGAGTGCATGTCATACTCTTGGTAGGGAGGGGACAATGACAACCAAATAACACAGATCAAAACTTGGACAGAGGAACAGGTCAGAACTACAACATTGGCTGATTTTACTCCCACCCACTTTGTCCATACACTGCCGGGTTTGGAGGCTTTAAAGGCAATGTAGACCATGATAGTCTTGGCCAGAACAGAAGAGACAGCGATGGAGAAGAAGATTCCAAATAAACTTTGTCTCAGCATGCAGGTTATATCCACAGGACGTCCGAGGAACAAGAAGACACAGAGGAAGCTCAGCAAAATGGAGGTCAGGAGGATGAAGCTCACAGTCCGGTTATTGGCTTTCACAATGGGTGTATCCCAATAACAAATGAGACTTTGAAATACGGCTAAAGTTATAACACAAAGGAATATGGCTACTGATGATAAAACTAAAACCAGCTCATCATTTTCATATGACAGAAACTCGTGTGTCTTGGGAACACATGTCATTTTTTTCTTGTCCGGCCACTCTTCATTGGGACATTTATGGCAAATTTCACTGTCTGAAAATAAAAAAAGATACATTTTTACACTGAAGCCTTTTTTTATTAAAAAAGAAAACTGTCCTTGGAGAAATACTTTGGCTGTAGATGGGATGTAATTCTGGTCCAATGATTTTGGTGCTTTATGGGTCTCTGACTGGAACAAATATGCAGAATGTGAGCAAACTTCTATTAGAAAATGGGTGAAATCTTAGGTGAAAGTTGAGTGATTTTTGAGTAAAAACATTGTTAAATAGACCCTACTGTATGTTTCAGACTTCTGAGCACATTTCTATTTGGTCAGTATAACAGAAGTTTGATATAATTGAATTATGTGATAATAAGTTTGTGTAATCCGGTTATGGATCCATTCAAAGCATTTACATATAGTCAGTCATTACTATTATAACCAAGAGGGTTAAGGCAGTGCTGGAAAATAATGTGACCACATAAAATATTAACACTTTGGGCCCAATTTGGACTTTGCACTTAGGGTTGTACTCACTTTTGTTGCCAGCGGTTTAGACATTAATGGCGGTGTGTTGAATTATTTTGAGGGGACAGCAAATTTACACTATTATACAAGCTGTACACTCACTACTTTACATTGTAGCAAATTGTCATTTCTTCAGTGTTGTCACATGAAAAGATAGAATAAAATATTTACAGAAATGGGAGGGGTGTACTCACTTTTGTGAGATACTGTATATACTGCTGATGAGAAAAGGTATTTAGCTGGTTATATTTACTAAAACAATTGCATTTCCATGTTCTGTGTAGTGTGGGAGACCGGATATAGTGAATGCAGGCTCCTGGGTTTTATTAACACTTGATTTTACTTTATACTGCTTCTATATTTATTTTTAATTCATATACTGTAAAAAGCACTGTTGTGACGTACATTGTACCTCTTTAAAAAGTTATCATTAAAATAATTTGCTATCAAATAAAAAATATAATTTTAACCACTTTCAGACTGGAGGATTTGGCTGCTCAATGACCAGGCCCTATTTTGCGTTTAGGTACTGCGCGACTTTAACGGACAATTACGCAGTCGTGCGACATTTTACCCAAATTAAATTGATGTCTTTTTTCCCCACAAACAGAGCTTTCTTTTGGTGGTATTTGATCACCTGTGCGATTTTTATTTTTTGCGCTATAAACAAAAAAAGAGCGACAATTTTGAAAAAACAAAAATAATATTTTTCACATTTTTTTATATGAAATTCTCAAAAAAAATGTAATGTATTGTATGTATGTATATTTTTTTAACAATTTAGTCCAATTTGTTTTCTGCTACATATTTTTGGTAAAAAAAAATCGCAATAAGCGTATTTTGATTGGTTTGCGCAAAAGTTATTGCGTTTACTAACTACGGGAAAGATTTATATCATTTTTATTGTTTTTTTTTACTAGTAATGGCGGTGATTTGCGATTTTTTTTTTTGCGGGACTGCAACATTGCGGCGGACAGATCGGACCCATGACTGATATTTTTGACACTTTTGGGGCTACCAGTGGACATTACTACAGTAATCAGTGCTATAAATATGCACTGTTACTGTAAAAAATGACAATGGCAGGGAAGGAGTTAACTGTACTGGTGATCAAGGGGTTAAATGTGTCCCTAGGGGTGTGATTCTAACTGTCAGGGGGCGTGGCTTGTGAAGTAATCACAGAGACATGCGATCCTATATAGCAGGATCACATAGTCTCTGTGAATACTTCAGGGAGAATGACAGATGGTTGTGTTTACATTGGCCGTCCATCCTTCTCTCTCAGCTGCGGGAGATCGCGAGTGGCCGGCGGACATCGGAGCCGCCGGTCACACGCGCTGGCTCCCTGACTCACGAGCGGGGGCGGGAGTGCCCCGCCGGCAGTGCGCGCTCGCCCCCTAGAGTCTCCTGAGCGAGTGACATAGTACTACGTTGCTTTGCCCAGGAGCGGCTGCCTGCCGCAGTAAAGTGGTTAAATTCAAATACATTACAGCAAGATTATGATTTTTGATGGTTAACAAATAACACACTCTAACCTGTTCTGTTGGAAATTTCTCCTTTGTCACATGGAACACAATTGTAGCAGCATGTGTGAATCACTTCTTTAGGGGCTTTCCGATATCCAGGAAGACACTTCTCATTGCATTGAGACTGTGGAACCTCAACAAATAATAGGAAACGTTATTTCTTATAAAAATACATAAATAATGTGTAAATCCTCAAAGAAAAACACCAGTTTGTAAAGTGTAGTATTACTGTAATCTATATTTATATTAAGGATGAGATTCAAATTCAGCTGAACTTTGATTTTTCAGGATTCAAAGTTTTGAATTTATGTTAAATTTGTAGTTTTATCAACAGTGTCCGATGAAGCCTTTTGACAATCTGAGGACGCTGGAGCACCCATCCCTTCACTATAACAGGATAGGCTTAAAGCAACCATAGTTTAGTTGGTGCTGGTATAGTTAGATCAGGGATCCTCAAACTTCGGCCCTCCAGCTATCGCTGAACTACATATTCCATGATGCATTGCAATTGTAGCTCCTGAACATCTGGAGGGCCATAGTTTGAAGACCCCTAAATTAGATAATAAGGAGAGCAAAGCAAAAATTAGCTAGGGAGCAGCAGAAGTGGAACCTGATTGAAGAAAAAATGGTTGACACCAACAATGGAGCATTTTATTATACACAAAATTAAGCAGCGCTGGCACTCAAGTGATATATTATAATACTGTTTTCCAATTAAATATATATAAATAACACTCTAATAGTATGTGCTCAATTGTGTAAAAAATCCTCATAAAAAATATTCATAATAAAACTACATTAGTAGAACGCAATCTAGTGATGATAAAGTGAAGTATATAAAAAAAGTCCATACAATAAATTAATTATACAATAGTGTCCTTATGGTGATCCAAAAGTAAAGTGCTCCAGTGCTGATATACAATAAGGTGCTCCAAACGTGATAGGTGCCCCTCTCGGTTCCCCACTCACCAACTCGCCAATATTTGGAAGCCTTGATAATATTGCACATAAGCCCTTGGCACCAGGATCTTTATACAAGATTCTCCATACGCCTTTCAGTATATATGCATGGGTCCACTTGCGCATCCACCATTAGGAATAAAAAAGGCCGTACATAGTGAAGTATGTAAATACAGTTTAATCTCGCTGCAAAGTCAAAAACATACTCACAGCATAAAGATAGTATATGGGCATGTACAAAAAACCTCGTGGTTACGCCGCTCGGCGTGCGTTCCACGGGGCAGGAAGTAGCCAACCGGAAATGATGTGCCGCTCCGTGCGTAGCAGGAAATACGTCGCGTTTCGCCGTAAGTTCCGGCATTTTCAAAGACTACGCACGGAGCGGCACGTCATTATGGATCACCATAAGGACACTATTGTATAATTAATTTATTGTATGGACTTTTTTTATATACTTCACTTTATCATCACTAGATTGCGTTCTACTAATGTAGTTTTATTATGAATATTTTTTTATGAGGATTTTTTACACAATAGAGCACATACTATTAGAGTGTTATTTATATATATTTAATTGGAAAACAGTATTATAATATATCACTTGAGTGCCAGCGCTGCTTAATTTTGTGTATAATATTCTGTCTAAGATTTTCTTAGTGTGCAGCAGCTGTACTCTATATACACATTCTCTTTATTAGTGTTGAGCGAACACGGACTGTATTATTCGTGTTCGTACCGAATAATTGGATTTTTGTTACCCGAACACGAACACGGACACTTTACTGTATATTCGGGTAAAAATCCGTGTTCGGTCGTTTTATTTCCGGGTTTTGCATGCTTTGGCGCTCTTTTCATGGCGGGCTTTCAACAGCCAATCAACAATCGTTTAACTGGTGTGCCTTAAGCCATCCCAGCCATGCCTGCAAATGTCTCAGTAGCTGTGATTGGCCGTCTGAAGCATGTGACCAAGTCTTTATAAGTTCGAGGCAGCCGCAGCGGCGTCATTATGCTGCTTAGATCAGGGACAGAGCACACATCAACGTGCTGGCTGCTGATTAGGGAAAGATAGGCAGGAAAAAAACATTTGTGTCCGGATAGAATTGAGGGACAGGTCGGAGTGTTTAGGCAGGGCGAGTTGTAGGCATTTTAGGGATAGAGTCTGCTGAATTATAGGGTCAGTGTCTTCTACAAACTACAATCGATATTGCTGTGTGGGGTGGGGTCTGCACTTAGTTCTCCTGATCTACGATCTCTTCTCAATCCTGTTAGGGACAGAGTCTGCTGAATTTTAGGGAAAGTGTGTTCTACAAACTACAATCGATATTGCTGTGTGGTGTGGGATAGGAGATAGGCAGGTGTCAGTGATCCACATCCATTTTTCTGTGTGTGGGCTGCAGTGAACACAATCTTTTTGGGGTGCAGTGAACACAATCCTTTTGGAGTGCAGTGAACAAAATCTTTGGGGGGTACAGTGAACACAATCTTTGTGGGGTGCAGTGAACAAAACCTTTGTGGGGGTACAGTGAACACAATCTTTGTGGGGTGCAGTGAAGACAATCCTTGTGGGGTGCAGTGAAGACAATCCTTGTGGGGTGCAGTGAACAAAATCTTTGGGGGGTACAGTGAACACAATCTTTGTGGGGTGCAGAGAAGACAATCCTTGTGGGGTGCAGTGAACAAAATCTTTGGGGGGTACAGTGAACACAATCTTTGTGGGGTGCAGTGAACAAAACCTTTGTGGGGTGCAGTGAACACAATCTTTGTGGGGTGCAGTGAAGACAATCCTTGTGGGGTGCAGTGAACAAAATCTTTGGGGGGTACAGTGAACACAATCTTTGTGGGGTGCAGTGAACAAAACCTTTGTGGGGTAAAGTGAACACAATCTTTGTGGGGTGCAGTGAACAAAACCTTTGTGGGGTACAGTGAACACAATCTTTGTGGGGTGCAGTGAAGACAATCCTTTTGGAGTGCAGTGAACACAATCTTTGTGGGGTACAGTGAACACAATCTTTGTGGGGTGCAGTGAACAAAACCTTTGTGGGGTACAGTGAACACAATCTTTGTGGGGTGCAGTGAACACAATCTTTGTGGGGTGCAGTGAACAAAACCTTTGTGGGGTGCAGTGAACACAACCTTTGTGGGGTACAGTGAACACAATCTTTGTGGGGTGCAGTGAACAAAACCTTTGTGGGGTACAGTGAACACAATCTTTGTGGGGTACAGTGAACACAATCTTTGTGGGGTGCAGTGAACAAAACCTTTGTGGGGTACAGTGAACACAATCTTTGTGGGGTGCAGTGAACAAAACCTTTGTGGGGTACAGTGAACACAATCTTTGTGGGGTGCAGTGAAGACAATCCTTTTGGAGTGCAGTGAACAAAATCTTTGTGGGGTGCAGTGAACAAAATCTTTGTGGGGTACAGTGAAGACAATCCTTGTGGGGTGCAGTGAAGACAATCCTTGTGGGGTGCAGTGAACAAAATCTTTGGGGGGTACAGTGAACACAATCTTTGTGGGGTGCAGTGAACAAAACCTTTGTGGGGTACAGTGAACACAATCTTTGTGGGGTGCAGTGAAGACAATCCTTTTGGAGTGCAGTGAACACAATCTTTGTGGGGTACAGTGAACACAATCTTTGTGGGGTGCAGTGAACAAAACCTTTGTGGGGTACAGTGAACACAATCTTTTTGGGGTGCAGTGAACACAATCTTTGTGGGGTGCAGTGAACAAAACCTTTGTGGGGTGCAGTGAACACAATCTTTGTGGGGTGCAGTGAAGACAATCCTTGTGGGGTGCAGTGAAGACAATCCTTGTGGGGTGCAGTGAACAAAATCTTTGGGGGGTACAGTGAACACAATCTTTGTGGGGTGCAGTGAACAAAACCTTTGTGGGGTACAGTGAACACAATCTTTGTGGGGTGCAGTGAAGACAATCCTTGTGGGGTGCAGTGAAGACAATCCTTGTGGGGTGCAGTGAACAAAATCTTTGGGGGGTACAGTGAACACAATCTTTGTGGGGTGCAGTGAACAAAACCTTTGTGGGGTACAGTGAACACAATCTTTGTGGGGTGCAGTGAACAAAACCTTTGTGGGGTACAGTGAACACAATCTTTGTGGGGTGCAGTGAAGACAATCCTTTTGGAGTGCAGTGAACACAATCTTTGTGGGGTACAGTGAACACAATCTTTGTGGGGTGCAGTGAACAAAACCTTTGTGGGGTACAGTGAACACAATCTTTGTGGGGTGCAGTGAACACAATCTTTGTGGGGTGCAGTGAACAAAACCTTTGTGGGGTACAGTGAACACAATCTTTGTGGGGTGCAGAGAAGACAATCCTTTTGGGGTGCAGTGAACACAATCTTTGTGGGGTACAGTGAACACAATCTTTGTGGGGTGCAGTGAACAAAACCTTTGTGGGGTACAGTGAACACAATCTTTGTGGGGTGCAGTGAACAAAACCTTTGTGGGGTACAGTGAACACAATCTTTGTGGGGTACAGTGAACACAATCTTTGTGGGGTACAGTGAACACAATCTCATACTTCTGAAGCTTTGAGGGTGCTGCCTGTTCTATACTCCTCCTCCTCCTCCTCATCCATCCTTTTAGGTGTACAAACAATAGTAATTGGGGCCTAGTGTGCTTCTGTACGTGTGAAAAACATACACTTTTTTTTTATCATATTTCCTATTCCGCTATTCAATAAAAACCTTTGGGGCTCAATTAAATTGCGGAATAGTCTGTGTCGGTACGTGTGAGATCCACCTTTCCAAGTTTTTGGGGTTCATCTCATACTTCTGAAGATTTGAGGGTGCTGCCTGTTCCATACTCCTCTTCCTCATCCTCCCTTTAGGGTAGGAAAAAATTTAATCGGGCCTAGTCTGTGTTTGTACGTGTGAGATACACAGTTTTTTATCCTATTCCGCTATTCAATACACACCCTTTTGGTGTAAAAAACATTAAATTGCGGCATAGTTTGCATATTTGACATTTGCATATATTGTGCCTTGTTGCGCTGTTTTGAGTACTCCACCAACATGGCCAGTGGCAATGACGCCGTTCTCAGCTTAACTATCCCACTTCTATGCCTCCTTGAAAAAACAATTCGGGCGATGATGGAAGAGGATGTGGCACAGGATGAGGAGGAGGAGGAGGAGGAGGAGGAGGATGAAGAGGTAACATTTCAAAGGCTTTCAGGGCAGTCATTCGCAAGGGGCTCCGAGGGTGGGTTCCTGCACACACAAACGCCAGGGACACAATTGTCCAGCAGGGGCACAGTTCTGGAGGATGAGGAGGATGAGGAGCTGGAGGAGGAGATGGAACCATGTTCACAGCAGGGTGGCACCCAGGCCAGCTCATGGCCATCACTGGTGCGTGGCTGGGGGGATACAGAGCACACGGACGATACACCTCCCACAGAGGACAGCCTTTCGTCGCCTCTGGGCAGCCTGGCACACATGAGCGATTACATGCTGCAGTGTCTCCACAACGACCGCCGAGTTGCCCACATTCTAACTTGTGCTGATTACTGGGTGGCCACGCTGCTGGATCCCCGTTACAAGGACAACGTACCGTCCTTAATTCACTCACTGGAGCGCGATCGCAAGATGCGCGAGTACAAGCGCACGCTGGTAGACGCCATGCTGCTGGCATTCCCATATGACAGCGGGGCCACAGTGGAAGCACAAGGCAGAGGAGGAGGAGGAGGAGGTCGCCAACTCAACCAGGGCACTGCCAGCACCTCAGAAGGCAGGGTTAGCATGGCCGAAATGTGGAAAAGCTTTGTCAGCACGCCACAACAAACAGCAGCACCAGCAGCTCAGATGGAACGTCTTAGCAGGAGGCAGCATTTCACCAACATGGTGGAGCAGTATGTGTGCACACGCCTACATGTAGTGAATGAGGGGTCTGCCCCCTTCAACTTCTGGGTCTCCAAATTGGGCACATGGCCTGAGCTTGCCCTTTACGCCTTGGAGGTGCTGGCGTGCCCTGCAGCCAGTGTATTATCTGAACGGGTATTTAGCACGGCTGGGGGTGTTATAACAGACAAGCGCAGCCGCCTGTCCAGAGACAATGTGGACAAGCTCACGTTCATTAAAATGAACCAGGCATGGATCCCACGGGACTTTTCCGTACCTTGTGCAGAATAGCAATGGATACCGACCTTACCCAGCCATTGTTCCATTTTTGCTCTTTCTCACTCTTTTGGGGTGTACCCTCATTTAAAATTTGTGAAAAGAAGCAGTGTTGGCTACCTCGTCCTCCTCCTCAGGGCCAGATTAATGTAGGGGCTATTGGAGCTGCAGCTCCAGGCCCCTACCTTTATATAGGCCCCGGGTTGGCCATATTCACTGTGACCGCTCTTCTGTCACTTGTAAACACAGAAGTCTGGCTTCTATGCTCGCTTCCCCAGGCAGCACCCTCAGAACCTCCCCACACAGCGCGAAGGCCGGACAAGGAGGGACAGTTGCCGATGCATGGATGTGTTTATGGGCTTCAGAGACAGCATCCCATGTTGAATTAGGCATGCATGGCTGCACCCTTCCTCCTCTGGGTGCATGGCAAGGCACGGCCCTTAAGGCCCTTCAAAATCCTCAGCACCAAGCCCATGATGCTCTTAATCCGGCCCTGGTCCTCCTCCACCGCCGCTTCCACCTACACCGCCCATAGGTGTGCGCAGCCTATTGCATTAGGGTGTGCACCCCAAAGTTGAAATACACATGCATGTGTTTGCCTACATGTACATGGCCCCGATACATTACTCTCCCTGCTGGCAAAGAGAAATAGAGCAGAGCAGGTGCGAGGGAGATCTTTCCCATCTCCTCACTGGCAAACAGAGCGATAATGCTATGTGCCCTAGGTGATTAGGGTGTGCCCAGGTACACCCGGCACACCCTGTGCGCACGCCTATGACACCGCCACATCCACCACCACCTCAACCTCCCTCCTACTCCATATGGGCCTCGTCCTTCAGAGATGAAGAACATTGTTTTATTTTTCTGTTTTTTTTTGTTGTTTTAAGTTATTTCCCTATCCACATTTGTTTGCAGAGCACTTGCCATGCTCTTAACTACGTTTTGCTGCCATTTGCAGCACTCTAGCCCTTTCCTTTGGTGTTTTAGAGCCATTTTAGTGCCTTAAAGTTCGGGTCCCCATTGACTTCAATGGGGTTCGGTGTCCGGGAAAAGTTCGGTAAAAGTCCGGGACACGGACCCGGACTTTTTTTTAAAGTTCGGCCGAACCCGTCGAACACGGACATCCAGGTGTCCGCTCAACCCTACTCTTTATATATTTCTAATTTTTATTTATTTATATATTTTTCACATAATTCAAAGATACAATTGATTGATTCACTAGAGTATCCATAAGCGCGGGTATAAATTAGTTTTTCACACCAACAATCGAGCACCATTTCTCCCACTGACACCAACAATGGGGCACCATTTCTCCCACTGACACCAACAATGGGGCACTATTCCTCCCAAAGATACCAACGATGGGGCACCATTTCTCCCACTGACACCAACAATGGAGCACTGTTCCTCCCAATAATACCAACGATGGGGCACCATTTCTCCCACTGACACCAACAATGGAGCACCATTTCTCCCACTGACACCAACAATGGGGCACCATTTCTCCCACTGACAACAACAATGGGGCACTATTACTCCCAAAGATACTAACGATGGGGCACCATTTCTCCCTCTGACACCAACAATGGAGCACTGTTCCTCCCAATAATACCAATAATGGGGCACTATTCCTCCAAATGACACCAACAATGGAGCACTATTCCTTCCAAAGATACCAATGATGGGGCACTATTCCTCCCAATAATACCAATGATGGGGCACTATTCCTCCCAATGACACCAACAATGGAGCACTATTCCTTCCAAAGATACCAATGATGGGGCACTATTCCTCCCAATAATACCAATGATGGGGCACTATTCCTCCCACTGACACCAACAATGGGGCACCATTTCTCCCACTGACAGCAACAATGGAGCACCATTTCTCCCACTGACACCAACAATGGAGCACTATTCCTTCTACTGACACCAACAATGGGGCACCATTTCTCCCACTGACACCAACAATGGGGCACCATTTCTCCCACTGACACCAACAATGGGGCACCATTTCTCCCACTGACACCAACAATGGGGCACCATTTATCCCACTGACACCAACAATGGGTCACCATTTCTCCCACTGACACCAATAATGGAGCACTATTCCTTCTGCTGACACCAACAATGGGGCACCATTTATCCCACTGACACCAACAATGGGTCACCATTTCTCACACTGACACCAACATGGGGCACCTTTTCTCCCACTGACACCAACAATGGGGCACCATTTCTCCCATTGACACCAACATGGGGCACTATTCCTCCCAATATTACCAATGATGGGGCACCATTTCTCCCACTGACACCAAAAATGGACCACTGTTCCTCCCAATAATACCAATAATGGGGCACTATTCCTCCAAATGACACCAACAATGGAGCACTATTCCTTCCAAAGATACCAATGATGGGGCACTATTCCTCCCAATAATACCAATGATGGGGCACTATTCCTCCCAATGACACCAACAATGGAGCACTATTCCTTCCAAAGATACCAATGATGGGGCACCATTTCTCCCACTGACACCAACAATGGGGCACCATTTCTCCCACTGACACCAACAATGGAGCACCATTTCTCCCAATGACACCAACAATGGAGCACTCTTCCTTCTACTGACACCAACAATGGGGCACCATTTCTCCCACTGACACCAACAATGGGGCACCATTTCTCCCACTGACACCAACAATGGGGCACCATTTATCCCACTGACACCAACAATGGGTCACCATTTCTCCCACTGACACCAACAATGGGGCACCATTTCTCCCACTGACACCAATAATGGAGCACTATTCCTTCTACTGACACCAACAATGGGGCACCATTTCTCCCACTGACACCAACATGGGGCACCTTTTCTCCCACTGACACCAACAATGGGGCACCATTTCTCCCACTGACACCAACAATGGGTCACCATTTCTCCCACTGACACCAACAATGGGGCACCATTTCTCCCACTGACACCAATAATGGAGCACTATTCCTTCTACTGACACCAACAATGGGGCACCATTTCTCCCACTGACACCAACATGGGGCACCTTTTCTCCCACTGACACCAACAATGGGGCGCCATTTCTCCCACTGACACCAACATGGGGCACCTTTTCTCCCACTGACACCAACAATGGGGCACCATTTCTCCCACTGACACCAACAATGGGTCACCATTTCTCCCACTGACACCAACATGGGGCACCTTTTCTCCCACTGACACCAACAATGGGGCACCATTTCTCCCACTGACACCAACATGGGGCACTATTCCTCCCAATATTACCAATGATGGGGCACCATTTCTCCCACTGACACCAACAATGGAGTACTGTTCCTCCCAATAATACCAAAGACGGGGCACTATTCCTCCCAATGATACCAAAGACGGGGCACTATTCCTCCCAATAATACCAAAGACGGGGCACTATTCCTCCCAATAATACCAATGATGGGGCACTATTCCTCCCACTGATACCAAATGTGGTGATGTTCACTCCCACTGATGCCAGGAAAATTTCCACTCCCACTGGCCACAGTCCAGCCCCCCAATAAACTGGCCCTTTGTTTAGAAAGTTTGGAGACCCCTGTTCTGGTACAATGGCAAATACCTCTGCTGCATCCATTGAGAGGGAGGCAAGGTTTGCCTTGGGACACAGAGATGTTTCTTATACTAATTCCATTAGAAAAGAGGGTAAAAGGACTGAAGACTTTGATGCATACAGTGGAGCTTCCGCCCTTCCTAAAACTCACTTTACTATTTCCAGTAGAAAATCCACACCCAACAGGCTTCTCTTCTCCAATTACTGGAGCAGATAGAAAGTTGTATCCTAAGCTTGAATTTTGTCAAATTTGACTTCACCTCAAATTTTTGTGGTTTTTCATCAAACATTTGTAAAAATCATCATAAAGTATAACTAAAGGTAAAATGTTTTTTCTTAGTTTTGGATGAAGTGGAGAGGAATTAGAATACCTGTTACGTTCTATAGCTTTCTGTGCCCCCGTTGAGGAGATTCACCCTCTCTATTTGTCCTGTTTACCATTATTATTGAAAGTAAAAATATAAGAAAATCCCATATTTTGGGTTGTCCCCAGAAAAGTTATAGAGAGGAATTCTTCCAATAGGGACACTAGTTCTGGTGACCTGGGGATCCCCAAGAAATGTTCCTAATTTTCAGGGGTTTCCTCTCACTTCTTGTTTGGTTATGGGACAGGAAGTGAAGGCAAATCTCCCAAATGGGACAAAGATGGCAAAGATAAACCTTGCCAGGGTTCTAATTCTCCCATACTCTATCCAAAATGAAATAAAAAAGTTTTGCCTATAGTTCTACTTTAACACTTATAACATGACTTTGATCTTTGTAAAGATATATCAACTAATCACAATGCAAGAGTAACAAGTGTAGCAGTTCAATAAAAATCAGCAATACATAAATGTAACTGCTAAAAGCACTGCAGACATCCAAATAGTGTACAGTGTTAATATTCTCAGTCATCCTTGGCTAGTCTAGTCTTGATTGGCCAAATTGGAAATTAACCTCTTTAACCACTTCTGGACCAGAAGGATTTTCCCCCTTAATGACCAGGCCATTTTTTTGTGATTCGGCACTGCGTTACTTTAACTGACAATTTTTGTGGTCGTGTGACGCTGTACCTAAATACAATTGATGTCTTTTTTTTTCCCACAAACAGAGGTTTCTTCTGGTGGTATTTCATCACCTCTGTGATATTTATTTTTTGCGCTATAAACAAACAAAAAAAAAAAAACGACAATTCTAAAAAAAAAAAAAAAAAAAAACATGATTTTTCACTTTCTGCTATATAACATTCCCAATAAATAAATAAAATAATTAAAAATCGATTTTTTTCATCATTTTAGGCCAATTTGTATTCTGCTAAATATTTTTGGTAAAGAAAATCCCAATAACCCTAATAAAATTTGTCCTTTTTCTCCCACAAATAGAGCTTTCTTTTGGTGGTATTTCATCACCTCTGCAATTTTTTATTTTTTGCGTTATAAATAGGGTTGAGCGGACACCTAGATGTCCGTGTTCGACGGGTTCGGCCGAACTTTAAAAAAAAGTCCGGGTCCGTGTCCCGGACTTTTACCGAACTTTTCCCGGACACCGAACCCCATTGAAGTCAATGGGGACCCGAACTTTAAGGCACTAAAATGGCTCTAAAACACCAAAGGAAAGGGCTAGAGTGCTGCAAATGGCAGCAAAACGTAATTAAGAGCATGGCAAGTGCTCTGCAAACAAATGTGGATAGGGAAATAACTTAAAACAACAAAAAAAAACAGAAAAATAAAACAATGTTCTTCTTCATCTCTGAAGGACGAGGCCCATATGGAGTAGGAGGGAGGTTGAGGTGGTGGTGGATGTGGCGGTGACATAGGCGTGCGCACAGGGTGTGCTGGGTGTGCCTGGGCACACCCTAATCACCTAGGGCACATAGCATTGCCAGTGAGGAGATGGGAAAGATCTCCCTGGGACCTGCTCTGCTCTATTTCTCCTTGCCTACAGGTACATGGCCCCGATACATTACTCTCCCTGCTGGCAAACACATGCATGTGTATTTCAACTTTGGGGTGCACACCTTAATGCAATAGGCTGCGCACACCTATGGGCGGTGTAGGTGGAAGCGGCGGTGGAGGAGGACCAGGGCCGGATTAACAGCATCATGGGCTTGGTGCTGAGGATTTTGAAGGGCCTTAGGGCCGTGCCTTGCCATGCACCCAGAGGAGGAAGGGTGCAGCCATGCATGCCTAATTCAACATGGGATGCTGTCTCTGAAGCCCATAAACACATCCATGCATCGCCAACTGTCCCTCCTTGTCCGGCCTTCACGCTGTGTGGGGAGGTTCTGAGGGTGCTGCCTGGGGAAGCGAGCATAGAAGCCAGACTTCTGTGTTTACAAGTGACAGAAGAGCGGTAACAGTGAATATGGCCAACCCGGGGCCTATATAAAAGGTAGGGGCCTGGAGCTGCAGCTCCAATAGACCCTACATTAATCTGGCCCTGAGGAGGAGGACGAGGTAGCCAACACTGCTTCTTTTCACAAATTTTAAATGAGGGTACACCCCAAAAGAGTGAGAAAGAGCAAAAATGGAACAATGGGTGGGTAAGGTCGGTATCCATTGCTATTCTGCATAAGGTACGGAAAAGTCCCGTGGGATCCATGCCTGGTTCATTTTAATGAACGTGAGCTTGTCCACATTGTCTCTGGACAGGCGGCTGCGCTTGTCTGTTATAACGCCCCCAGCCGTGCTAAATACCCGTTCAGATAATACACTGGCTGCAGGGCACGCCAGCACCTCCAAGGCGTAAAGGGCAAGCTCAGGCCATGTGCCCAATTTGGAGACCCAGAAGTTGAAGGGGGCAGACCCGTCATTCACTACATGTAGGCGTGTGCACACATACTGCTCCACCATGTTGGTAAAATGCTGCCTCCTGCTAAGACGTTCCATCTGAGCTGCTGGTGCTGCTGTTTGTTGTGGCGTGCTGACAAAGCTTTTCCACATTTCGGCCATGCTAACCCTGCCTTCTGAGGTGCTGGCGGTGCCCTGGTTGCGTTGGCGACCTCCTCCTCCTCCTCCTCTGCCTTGTGCTTCCACTGTGGCCCCGCTGTCAGATGGGAATGCCAGCAGCATGGCGTCTACCAGCGTGCGCTTGTACTCGCGCATCTTGCGATCGCGCTCCAGTGAGTGAATTAAGGACGGTACGTTGTCCTTGTAACGGGGATCCAGCAGCGTGGCCACCCAGTAATCAGCACAAGTTAGAATGTGGGCAACTCGGCGGTCGTTGTGGAGACACTGCAGCATGTAATCGCTCATGTGTGCCAGGCTGCCCAGAGGCAACGAAAGGCTGTCCTCTGTGGGAGGTGTATGGTCCGTGTCCTCTGTATCCCCCCAGCCACGCACCAGTGATGGCCATGAGCTGGCCTGGGTGCCACCCTGCTGTGAACATGGTTCCATCTCCTCCTCCAGCTCCTCCTCCTCCTCATCCTCCTCATCCTCCAGAACTGTGCCCCTGCTGGACAATTGCGTCCCTGGCGTTTGCGTGTGCAGGAACCCACCCTCGGAGCCCCTTGCGAATGACTGCCCTGAAAGCCTTGGAAATGTTACCTCTTCATCCTCCTCCTCCTCCTCATCCTGTGCCACATCCTCTTCCATCATCGCCCGAATTGTTTTTTCAAGGAGGCATAGAAGTGGGATAGTTAAGCTGAGAACGGCGTCATTGCCACTGGCCATGTTGGTGGAGTACTCAAAACAGCGCAACAAGGCACACAGGTCTCGCATGGAGGCCCAGTTATTGGTGGTGAAGTGGTGCTGTTCCGCAGAGCGACTCACGCGTGCGTGCTGCAGCTGAAACTCCACTATGGCCTGCTGCTGCTCGCACAGTCTTTCCAGCATGTGCAAGGTGGAGTTCCACCTTGTGGGCACGTCACATATGAGGCGGTGAGCGGGAAGGCCGAAGTTACGCTGCAGCGCTGCCAGGCGAGCAGCAGCAGGGTGAGAACGCCGAAAGTGCGCACAAACGGCCCGCACTTTCTGCAGCAGCTCTGACATATCGGGGTAGTTTTTAAGGAACCTCTGCACCACCAAATTCAGCACATGCGCCAGGCAAGGGATGTGCGTCAAACCGGCTAGGCCCAGAGCTGCTATGAGATTTCGCCCGTTATCGCACACCACCAGGCCGGGCTTGAGGCTCGCTGGCAGCAACCACTCATTTGTCTGCTGTTCCATGCTCCTCCACAACTCCTGCGCGGTGTGTGGTTTGTCCCCCAAACAGGCAAGTTGTAAAACTGCCTGCTGTCGTTTACCCCTGGCCGTGCTGAAGTTGGTGGTGAAGGTGTTACGCTGTCCGGATGAGGAGGCGGTAGAGGATGAGGAAGCGGAGTAGGAGGAGTTAGGAACAGGAGGCAAACTGAAGCGCCCTGCAATCCTCGGTGGTGGAAGGACATGCGCCAAATTGCTATCCGCCTCAGGCCCATCCGCCACTGCATTTACCCAGTGTGCCGTTAGGGAGATATAACGCCCCTGACCGTGCTTACTGGTCCACGTATCCGTAGTTAGGTGGACCTTGGCACAGATGGCGTTGCGCAGTGCACACCTGATTTTTTCCCCCACTTGGTTGTGCAGGGAAGGGATGGCTTGCCTGGAAAAGTAGTGGCGGCTGGGCACGACGTACTGTGGGACAGCCACCGACATAAGGTTTTTAAAACTGTGCGTCTCCACCAGACGGAATGACAGCATTTCAAAGGCCAATAATTTTGAAATGCTGGCATTCAGGGCCAGGGATCGCGGGTGGGTAGGGGGGTACTTCCTCTTCCTCTCAAGTGTTTGGGAGATGGAAAGCTGAACGCTTCCACGGGACATTGTGGAGATGGTTGTTGGTGACCCAGGTGGTGGTGTTGCTGACAGATCGTCTGTTTGCGGGGTGGCAGGTGCCGGTATCACTACAGATGTGGCTGGAGCGGCCGAGACTGCAGCAGAAGAGGAAGCAGGATGAGCCAGAGACGTTTCTTGGTTTTGAAGGTGTGTACTCCACTGCAGCTCGTGCTTTGCACTTAGATGCCTGATCATGCAGGTTGTGCTCAGGTTGAGAAGGTTCATGCCTCGCTTCAAGCTCTGATTGCACAGGGTGCAAACCACTCGTGTCCTGTCATCAGCACATTTTCTAAAGAACTTCCACGCTAGAGAACTCCTTTGAGCTGACTTTGGTGCGCTCGTTCCCTTGCTGCGTTGGGCAGTAGCGGGCGTAGTGTCTAGGGCACGGCCGCTCCGCTTCTGCACCCTGCTCCCTCTTCTGCTGTGCTGGTGGCTCTGTGCGACCACCGCCTCTTCCTCCAAACTACTCAGTTCACCTGCATGACGTTCATTCCATGTGGGGTCGAGGACCTCATCGTCCTCCACATCATCTTCCACCCAGTCTTCACCCCTGCCCTCCTTGTCGGTCTCCACAATGCTGAACGCCGCAGCAGTTGGCACCTGCGTTTCGTCATCATCGGAGACGTGCTGCGATGATCCTTGCATGTACTCATCTTGAGGAATAAGTGGTTGGGCATCGCTGCACTCAATCTCTTCCACTTCTGGGGCAGGGCTAGGTGGATGGCCCTGGGAAACCCTGCTGACAGAGTCCTCAAAAAGAATAAGAGACTGCTGTATGGCTTGGGGCTCAGACTGCTGGCCTGATTTGCAAGGGGGTGAGGTGAAAGACGGTTGGACATTGGCTGCAGGTGCCAACTCTGACCTTTCTGCAGTAGACTGGGTGGGAGACAATGTGAAGGAACTGGAGGCACTGTCAGCAGCAAACCAATCTACTATCGCCTCAACTTGTTCTGGCCTCATCACTTCTAGGGGCGTTTGATGCCCTACCAAATACTGATGCAGGTTCTGTCGCCTACTCACACTTGAGGAAGGTGTTTCACTTGTGCGTGTAGCTGGCACAGATCGACCATGTCCTCTCCTTGCAACAGGAGCTCTACCAGCAGCACCACGACCCAGGCCACGGCCCTTATTTGACGGTCTCCTCATATTTCTGTAATTTAAGATCTTGCCCTAGAAAGGTTTTTATTGAATAGCGGAATAGAAAATATGATCCAAAAAAAGTGTATGTATATCACACGTACACAACCACACTAGGCCCCAATTACTATTGTTTGTACCCCTAAAAGGCTAGATGAGGAGTAGGGGGAGTATGGAACAGGCAGCACCCTCAAACCTTCAGAAGTATGAGATGAACCCCAACAACTTGGAAAGGTGGATCTCTCTCACACGTACCGACACAGACTATCCCGCAATTCAATTGATCCTCAAAGGTTTTTATTGAATAGCGGAATAGGAAATATGATCAAAAAAAGTGTATGTATCTCGCACGTACACAACCACACTAGGCCCCAATTACTATTGTTTGTACCCCTAAAAGGCTAGATGAGGAGTAGGGGGGGTATGGAACAGGCAGCACCCTCAAACCTTCAGAAGTATGAGATGAACCCCAACAACTTGGAAAGGTGGATCTCTCTCACACGTACCGACACAGACTATCCCGCAATTCAATTGATCCTCAAAGGTTTTTATTGAATAGCGGAATAGGAAATATGATCAAAAAAAGTGTATGTATCTCGCACGTACACAACCACACTAGGCCCCAATTACTATTGTTTGTACCCCTAAAAGGCTAGATGAGGAGTAGGGGGGGTATGGAACAGGCAGCACCCTCAAACCTTCAGAAGTATGAGATGAACCCCAACAACTTGGAAAGGTGGATCTCTCTCACACGTACCGACACAGACTATCCCGCAATTCAATTGATCCCCAAAGGTTTTTATTGAATAGCGGAATAGGAAATATGATCAAAAAAAGTGTATGTATCTCACACGTACAGAAACACACTAGGCCCCAATTACTATTGTTTGTACACCTAAAAGGATGGATGAGGAGGAGGAGGAGTATGGAACAGGCAGCACCCTCAAAGCTTCAGAAGTATGAGATGAACCCCAAAAACTTGGAAAGGTGGATCTCACACGTACCGACACAGACTATCCCGCAATTTAATTGATCCCCAAAGGTTTTTATTGAATAGCGGAATAGGAAATATGATCAAAAAATGTGTATGTATCTCACACGTACAGAAGCACACTAGGCCCCAATTACTATTGTTTGTACACCTAAAAGGATGGATGAGGAGGAGGAGGAGTATGGAACAGGCAGCACCCTCAAAGCTTCAGAAGTATGAGATGAACCCCAAAAACTTGGAAAGGTGGATCTCACACGTACCGACACAGACTATCCCGCAATTTAATTGATCCCCAAAGGTTTTTATTGAATAGCGGAATAGGAAATATGATCAAAAAAAGTGTATGTATCTCGCACGTACACAACCACACTAGGCCCCAATTACTATTGTTTGTACCCCTAAAAGGCTAGATGAGGAGTAGGGGGGGTATGGAACAGGCAGCACCCTCAAACCTTCAGAAGTATGAGATGAACCCCAACAACTTGGAAAGGTGGATCTCTCTCACACGTACCGACACAGACTATCCCGCAATTCAATTGATCCCCAAAGGTTTTTATTGAATAGCGGAATAGGAAATATGATCAAAAAAAGTGTATGTATCTCGCACGTACACAACCACACTAGGCCCCAATTACTATTGTTTGTACACCTAAAAGGATGGATGAGGAGGAGGAGGAGTATGGAACAGGCAGCACCCTCAAAGCTTCAGAAGTATGAGATGAACCCCAAAAACTTGGAAAGGTGGATCTCACACGTACCGACACAGACTATCCCGCAATTTAATTGATCCCCAAAGGTTTTTATTGAATAGCGGAATAGGAAATATGATCAAAAAATGTGTATGTATCTCACACGTACAGAAGCACACTAGGCCCCAATTACTATTGTTTGTACACCTAAAAGGATGGATGAGGAGGAGGAGGAGTATGGAACAGGCAGCACCCTCAAAGCTTCAGAAGTATGAGATGAACCCCAAAAACTTGGAAAGGTGGATCTCACACGTACCGACACAGACTATTCCGCAATTTAATTGATCCCCAAAGGTTTTTATTGAATAGCGGAATAGGAAATATGATCAAAAAATGTGTATGTATCTCACACGTACAGAAGCACACTAGGCCCCAATTACTATTGTTTGTACACCTAAAAGGATGGATGAGGAGGAGGAGGAGTATGGAACAGGCAGCACCCTCAAAGCTTCAGAAGTATGAGATGAACCCCAAAAACTTGGAAAGGTGGATCTCACACGTACCGACACAGACTATCCCGCAATTTAATTGATCCCCAAAGGTTTTTATTGAATAGCGGAATAGGAAATATGATCAAAAAATGTGTATGTATCTCACACGTACAGAAGCACACTAGGCCCCAATTACTATTGTTTGTACACCTAAAAGGATGGATGAGGAGGAGGAGGAGTATGGAACAGGCAGCACCCTCAAAGCTTCAGAAGTATGAGATGAACCCCAAAAACTTGGAAAGGTGGATCTCACACGTACCGACACAGACTATTCCGCAATTTAATTGATCCCCAAAGGTTTTTATTGAATAGCGGAATAGGAAATATGATCAAAAAATGTGTATGTATCTCACACGTACAGAAGCACACTAGGCCCCAATTACTATTGTTTGTACACCTAAAAGGATGGATGAGGAGGAGGAGGAGTATGGAACAGGCAGCACCCTCAAAGCTTCAGAAGTATGAGATGAACCCCAAAAACTTGGAAAGGTGGATCTCACACGTACCGACACAGACTATCCCGCAATTTAATTGATCCCCAAAGGTTTTTATTGAATAGCGGAATAGGAAATATGATCAAAAAATGTGTATGTATCTCACACGTACAGAAGCACACTAGGCCCCAATTACTATTGTTTGTACACCTAAAAGGATGGATGAGGAGGAGGAGGAGTATGGAACAGGCAGCACCCTCAAAGCTTCAGAAGTATGAGATGAACCCCAAAAACTTGGAAAGGTGGATCTCACACGTACCGACACAGACTATTCCGCAATTTAATTGATCCCCAAAGGTTTTTATTGAATAGCGGAATAGGAAATATGATCAAAAAATGTGTATGTATCTCACACGTACAGAAGCACACTAGGCCCCAATTACTATTGTTTGTACACCTAAAAGGATGGATGAGGAGGAGGAGGAGTATGGAACAGGCAGCACCCTCAAAGCTTCAGAAGTATGAGATGAACCCCAAAAACTTGGAAAGGTGGATCTCACACGTACCGACACAGACTATCCCGCAATTTAATTGATCCCCAAAGGTTTTTATTGAATAGCGGAATAGGAAATATGATCAAAAAAAGTGTATGTATCTCGCACGTACAGAAACACACTAGGCCCCAATTACTATTGTTTGTACACCTAAAAGGATGGATGAGGAGGAGGAGGAGTATGGAACAGGCAGCACCCTCAAAGCTTCAGAAGTATGAGATGAACCCCAAAAACTTGGAAAGGTGGATCTCACACGTACCGACACAGACTATTCCGCAATTTAATTGATCCCCAAAGGTTTTTATTGAATAGCGGAATAGGAAATATGATCAAAAAATGTGTATGTATCTCACACGTACAGAAGCACACTAGGCCCCAATTACTATTGTTTGTACACCTAAAAGGATGGATGAGGAGGAGGAGGAGTATGGAACAGGCAGCACCCTCAAAGCTTCAGAAGTATGAGATGAACCCCAAAAACTTGGAAAGGTGGATCTCACACGTACCGACACAGACTATTCCGCAATTTAATTGATCCCCAAAGGTTTTTATTGAATAGCGGAATAGGAAATATGATCAAAAAATGTGTATGTATCTCACACGTACAGAAGCACACTAGGCCCCAATTACTATTGTTTGTACACCTAAAAGGATGGATGAGGAGGAGGAGGAGTATGGAACAGGCAGCACCCTCAAAGCTTCAGAAGTATGAGATGAACCCCAAAAACTTGGAAAGGTGGATCTCACACGTACCGACACAGACTATCCCGCAATTTAATTGATCCCCAAAGGTTTTTATTGAATAGCGGAATAGGAAATATGATCAAAAAAAGTGTATGTATCTCGCACGTACACAACCACACTAGGCCCCAATTACTATTGTTTGTACCCCTAAAAGGCTAGATGAGGAGTAGGGGGGGTATGGAACAGGCAGCACCCTCAAACCTTCAGAAGTATGAGATAAACCCCAACAACTTGGAAAGGTGGATCTCTCTCACACGTACCGACACAGACTATCCCGCAATTCAATTGATCCTCAAAGGTTTTTATTGAATAGCGGAATAGGAAATATGATCAAAAAAAGTGTATGTATCTCGCACGTACACAACCACACTAGGCCCCAATTACTATTGTTTGTACCCCTAAAAGGCTAGATGAGGAGTAGGGGGGGTATGGAACAGGCAGCACCCTCAAACCTTCAGAAGTATGAGATGAACCCCAACAACTTGGAAAGGTGGATCTCTCTCACACGTACCGACACAGACTATCCCGCAATTCAATTGATCCTCAAAGGTTTTTATTGAATAGCGGAATAGGAAATATGATCAAAAAAAGTGTATGTATCTCGCACGTACACAACCACACTAGGCCCCAATTACTATTGTTTGTACCCCTAAAAGGCTAGATGAGGAGTAGGGGGGGTATGGAACAGGCAGCACCCTCAAACCTTCAGAAGTATGAGATGAACCCCAACAACTTGGAAAGGTGGATCTCTCTCACACGTACCAACACAGACTATCCCCCAATTTAACTGATCCCCAAAGGTTTTTGATTAAATAGCGGAATAGAAAATATGATCCCAA
Organism: Pelophylax lessonae; assembly: GCF_965119305.1. Classification (NCBI taxonomy): domain Eukaryota; kingdom Metazoa; phylum Chordata; class Amphibia; order Anura; family Ranidae; genus Pelophylax; species Pelophylax lessonae. The sequence continues at coordinate 20,515,742 of NC_138768.1, read as the reverse complement.
AAAAGTGTATGTATATCACACGTACACAACCACACTAGGCCCCAATTACTATTGTTTGTACCCCTAAAAGGCTAGGAGTAGGGGGGAGTATGGAACAGGCAGCACCCTCAAACCTTCAGAAGTATGAGATGAACCCCAACAACTTGGAAAGGTGGATCTCTCTCACACGTACCAACACAGACTATCCCCCAATTTAACTGATCCCCAGAGGTTTTTGATTAAATAGCGGAATAGAAAATATGATCCCAAAAAAGTGTATGTATATCACACGTACACAACCACACTAGGCCCCAATTACTATTGTTTGTACCCCTAAAAGGCTAGGAGTAGGGGGAGTATGGAACAGGCAGCACCCTCAAACCTTCAGAAGTATGAGATGAACCCCAACAACTTGGAAAGGTGGATCTCTCTCACACGTACCAACACAGACTATCCCCCAATTTAACTGATCCCCAAAGGTTTTTGATTAAATAGCGGAATAGAAAATATGATCCCAAAAAAGTGTATGTATATCACACGTACACAACCACACTAGGCCCCAATTACTATTGTTTGTACCCCTAAAAGGCTAGGAGTAGGGGGAGTATGGAACAGGCAGCACCCTCAAACCTTCAGAAGTATGAGATGAACCCCAACAACTTGGAAAGGTGGATCTCTCTCACACGTACCAACACAGACTATCCCCCAATTTAACTGATCCCCAAAGGTTTTTGATTAAATAGCGGAATAGAAAATATGATCCCAAAAAAGTGTATGTATATCACACGTACACAACCACACTAGGCCCCAATTACTATTGTTTGTACCCCTAAAAGGCTAGGAGTAGGGGGGAGTATGGAACAGGCAGCACCCTCAAACCTTCAGAAGTATGAGATGAACCCCAACAACTTGGAAAGGTGGATCTCTCTCACACGTACCAACACAGACTATCCCCCAATTTAACTGATCCCCAAAGGTTTTTGATTAAATAGCGGAATAGAAAATATGATCCCAAAAAAGTGTATGTATATCACACGTACACAACCACACTAGGCCCCAATTACTATTGTTTGTACCCCTAAAAGGCTAGGAGTAGGGGGAGTATGGAACAGGCAGCACCCTCAAACCTTCAGAAGTATGAGATGAACCCCAACAACTTGGAAAGGTGGATCTCTCTCACACGTACCAACACAGACTATCCCCCAATTTAACTGATCCCCAGAGGTTTTTGATTAAATAGCGGAATAGAAAATATGATCCCAAAAAAGTGTATGTATATCACACGTACACAACCACACTAGGCCCCAATTACTATTGTTTGTACCCCTAAAAGGCTAGGAGTAGGGGGAGTATGGAACAGGCAGCACCCTCAAACCTTCAGAAGTATGAGATGAACCCCAACAACTTTGAAAGGTGGATCTCTCTCACACGTACCAACACAGACTATCCCCCAATTTAACTGATCCCCAAAGGTTTTTGATTAAATAGCGGAATAGAAAATATGATCCCAAAAAAGTGTATGTATATCACACGTACACAACCACACTAGGCCCCAATTACTATTGTTTGTACCCCTAAAAGGCTAGGAGTAGGGGGAGTATGGAACAGGCAGCACCCTCAAACCTTCAGAAGTATGAGATGAACCCCAACAACTTGGAAAGGTGGATCTCTCTCACACGTACCAACACAGACTATCCCCCAATTTAACTGATCCCCAGAGGTTTTTGATTAAATAGCGGAATAGAAAATATGATCCCAAAAAAGTGTATGTATATCACACGTACACAACCACACTAGGCCCCAATTACTATTGTTTGTACCCCTAAAAGGCTAGGAGTAGGGGGAGTATGGAACAGGCAGCACCCTCAAACCTTCAGAAGTATGAGATGAACCCCAACAACTTGGAAAGGTGGATCTCTCTCACACGTACCAACACAGACTATCCCCCAATTTAACTGATCCCCAGAGGTTTTTGATTAAATAGCGGAATAGAAAATATGATCCCAAAAAAGTGTATGTATATCACACGTACACAACCACACTAGGCCCCAATTACTATTGTTTGTACCCCTAAAAGGCTAGATGAGGAGTAGGGGGAGTATGGAACAGGCAGCACCCTCAAACCTTCAGTATGAGATTGTGTTCACTGTACCCCACAAAGATTGAGTTCACTGCACCCCACAATGATTGTGTTCACTGCACCCCACAAAGATTGTGTTCACTGCACCTCACAAAGATTGTGTTCACTGTACCCCCCAAAGATTTTGTTCACTGCACCCCACAAAGATTCTGTTCACTGTACCCCACAAAGATTGTGTTCACTGCACCCCAAAAAGATTGTGTTCACTGCACCCCAAAAAGGATGTTGTTCACTGCACCCCAAAAAGGATGTTGTTCACTCCACCCCAAAAAGATTGTGTTCACTGCACCCCACAAAGATTGTGTTCACTGCACCCCAAAAAGATTGTGTTCACTGCACCCCAAAAATGATTTTGTTCACTGCACCCCAAAAAGGATTTTGTTCACTGCACCCCAAAAAGGATGTTGTTCACTCCACCCCAAAAAGATTGTGTTCACTGCACCCCAAAAAGATTGTGTTCACTGCACCCCACAAAGGATTTTGTTCACTGCACCCCAAAAAGATTGTGTTCACTGCACCCCAAAAAGGATGTTGTTCACTGCACCCCAAAAAGGATTTTGTTCACTGCACCCCAAAAAGATTGTGTTCACTGCACCCCACAAAGGATTTTGTTCACTGCACCCCACAAAGATTGTGTTCACTGCACACCAAAAAGGATTGTGTTCACTGCACCCCAAAAAGATTTTGTTCACTGCACCCCAAAAAGATTGTGTTCACTGCAGCCCAAAAAGATTGTGTTCACTGCAGCCCAAAAAGATTGTGTTCACTGCAGCCCAAAAAGATTGTGTTCACTGCAGCCCAAAAAGATTGTGTTCACTGCAGCTCACACACAGAAAAATGGATGTGGATCACTGACACCTGCCTATCTCCAATCCCACACCACACAGCAATATCGATTGTAGTTTGTAGAACACAGTTTCCCTAAAATTCAGCAGACTCTGTCCCTAACAGGATTGAGAAGAGATCGTAGATCAGGATTGAGTGCAGATTCACCCCACCCCCCACACAGCAATATCGATTGTAGTTTGTAGAACACAGTTTCCCTAAAATTCAGCAGACTCTGTCCCTAACAGGATTGAGAAGAGATCGTAGATCAGGATTGAGTGCAGATTCACCCCACCCCCCACACAGCAATATCGATTGTAGTTTGTAGAACACAGTTTCCCTAAAATTCAGCAGACTCTGTCCCTAACAGGATTGAGAAGAGATCGTAGATCAGGATTGAGTGCAGATTCACCCCACCCCCCACACAGCAATATCGATTGTAGTTTGTAGAAGACACTGACCCTATATAATTCAGCAGACTCTATCCCTAAAATGCCTACAACTCGCCCTGCCTAAACACTCCGACCTGTCCCTCAATTCTATCCGGACACAAATGGTTTTTTCCTGCCTATCTTTCCCTAATCAGCAGCCAGCACGTTGATGTGTGCTCTCTGTCCCTGAATCTAAGCAGCATAATGACGCCGCTGCGGCTGCCTCGAACTTATAAAGACTTGGTCACATGCTTCAGACGGCCAATCACAGCTACTGAGACATTTGCAGGCATGGCTGGGATGGCTTAAGGCACACCAGTTAAACGATTGTTGATTGGCTGTTGAAAGCCCGCCATGAAAAGAGCGCCAAAGCATGCAAAACCCGGAAATAAAACGACCGAACACGGATTTTTACCCGAACATACAGTAAAGTGTCCGTGTCCGTGTTCGGGTACAAAAAATCCAATTATTCGGTACGAACACGAATAATACAGTCCGTGTTCGCTCAACACTAGTTATAAACAAAAAAAGAGCGACAATTCTGAAAAAAAAGAAATATTTTTTCACATTCTGCTATAACATTCCCCCCCCAAAAAAATGTAAAAATCTAAATTTTTTAACATTTTAGGCCAATTTGTTTTCTGCTACATATTTTTGGTAAAAAAAAATTGCAATAAGCCTATTTTGATTGGTTTGCGCAAACGTTATCGCGTCTACTAACTATGGGAAATATTTATGTAATTTTTATTGTTTTTTTGCTTTTTTTACTAGTAATGGCAGCAATCTTCGATTTTTAGGGGGACCGCGACATTGCAGCGGACAGATCGGACCCCTAACTGACATTTTTGACACTTTTGGGGGGGACCAGTGACATTACTACAGTAATCAGTGCTAAAAATATGCACTGTTACTGTACTAATGACACTGGCAGGGAAGGGTTAACACTGTGTGTGATCTTGGGGTTAAATGTAAGCCTAGGGGTGTGATTCTAACTGTATGGGGGTGGGGTTTGTGAAATGATCATAGAGACCTGTGATCCTACATGGAAGGATTACAGGCACTCTGTGATCATTCCAGAGAGAAGAACGGTCAGCTGTGTTTACAGCATCCGACCATTCTTCTCTCTCAGCGTGGAACGATCGTGGGTTTCAGGTGGCAATCGGAGCCTACCCTGTGCATCGAAATCCCCACTGTCGAGTGGGGGCAGCAGCACGCCGGCGGTGGCGTGCGCTCGCCCCCTAGCTGCAGGCGTGCGGCCAATGTATACCTACGTCGGTTTGCGCAGGAGGGGCTGCCTGCCGCAGTATAACTGCGGTGGGCGGTCCTTAAGTGGTTAATTCACATATTTATTTATCTATTTATATCCTGTCACACATCCTACTGATCAGTTAGGCCCCGTTCACACTGGGGCGATCCGACTTCCAGGGGCGACCTCCAAAGTCGCGGTGCGAGCAGCGCGCCGCTACCTCGGAGCGGCCGGCACGGACTTCATAACATTGAAGTCTATGACGGTCGCTCCGGGTCGCCCCAAAGAAGCTCCGGACCCTTTTTCTAAGTCGGAGCGACTTGTGTCGCTCCTATTAGAACGGGTCCGCAGCTTCCCTATGGAAGGCAACCTACGGCGACCTGTGAGGTGACCAGGTCGCCTCACAGGTCGCCCCAGTGTGAACGGGGACTTACAATGCTAAACCAATATTTATTTATTTTTTTACACACCTAGAAACAACAGCCAAAAAAAAAAAAACACATGAGCATGGGTGAAATAGGCATGGGTGAAATAGGCATGGGTAAAATGGGCATGGGTGAAATCGACATGGGTAAAATAGGCATGGGTAAAATAGGCATGGGTGAAATAGGCATGGGTAAAATAGACATGGGTGAAATAGGCATGAGTGAAATAGGCATGGGTAAAATGGGCATGGGTGAAATAGGCATGGGTAAAATAGGCATGGGTGAAATAGGCATGGGTAAAATAGGCATGGGTAAAATAGTGTTTATGCTACAACATGTAGAGCTGGAGTGTGTGTGTTTTGTTTCGTTTTTTTAAATCTTTATTTGCGATCATTCACAGCATCTGAAATGTACAAAAAACAGAGGAAAATCCCCAGCTCACTTATAAGCTAGCCTGCAACAAACCCGGACTGACTCAGTCTAACAGTTCAGTTTCATACTAAGGGCTTTAGCTGCAGGTATTGAGACACACAGGTCACCCAGCAAGGGCAGCTGAAGGTATCCCATGTGTGCCAGTACCAATCCACAAACTGTGCCAACAAATGGCAACCACCCCAACCTACAATATAACCAGAGCCTTTTTATCTCAGGAAATAGGTGCAGGAACTCAACCATGACCAGTGGGTTTGGTCAAATTTCACTAACAGTGGGAGGATCTTAAATGGGCACTAAATACCAGGAGTGCATTTAGTACCAAGTGCAGAGTTTGGGTGGGGGCAGCGGGGGTGTGCTATGTACAGAGTACAGCCCTCTTCCACACCTGTCTACCTCGGCATCCCCAATCCATGTCTCACTTTCACCCCTCTTTAGCTCTGACCTCTGAATGCAATTCCCCCTCCACTGCCCCATCACCCCCCCCCCCCCCATTCCTTAAAAACTTCACCATCTTCCACCAAGTTCCATCTAAAAAAAAGACCTAAGTATAAGTAGCCTTTGCAGCAAGGAGCACATGGAAGGGCAACACACATCAAAAACTCCCAGATTCCTTACACAAATGTTTGCAAATGTGAGTGACTAAAAGTGGTATTAAAGGTTTGGCTGTATATCTGTCACTTAAATACCGCCTAACGTACTTTTACTGCGGTAAATCATCTCCCTTGCGTGAAATCACGTACCTGTACATCATTTTGTGCAGGGGCTCCAGGGGGTGCGTGCATGCCACCAGAGGTACGATCGATGATTGGCTAGAAGGGGAGCCAATCAGAGGGTCCACTGGCCACTCGTGATCGTTCCCCGAGAGACACAGAATGGCGGTTTACCTATATAAACGAGGCAGATCACTGTTCTCACAGGTAGGAAGACAGATATCTTGTATTCTTGCCAAGCAGGAACACCGATATCTGTCTCCTCCCAGTCAGAGCAACCCCCCCCCCCACACACACACAATTAGCAAGCTCAATATCAGTGTCATTAGTACAGTGACAGTGCATATTTCTTTAGCACTAACAAATGTAATAATGTCACTGGTCCCTAAAAAAGTGTCAAAAACGTCCGTTAGGCATCCGATTTGTCCACCGCAATGTCACAGTCCCACTATAAGTCGCTGAACGCCGCCATTACTAGTAAAAAAAAAACAATTCCATAAAAATATCCTATCGTTTGTAGGCGCTGTAACTTTTGCGCAAACCAATCAATATACACTTATTCGGATTTTTTTATTTTACCAAAAATATGTAGTAGAGTACATATTGGCCTAAATTGATGAAGAAATTGGATGTTTTACATTTTTTTTTAATTAGATGTGTTTTATAGCAGAATATAAAAAAATATTGGGTTTTTTTTTCAGAATTGTCGCACTTTTTTGTTTAAAGCCCCCCCAAAAAAAAAAAAAATGCAGAGTTGATCAAATGCCACCAAAAGAAAGCTTTATTTGTGGGAAAAAAGGACATCCATTTTATTTGGGCAATTGTCAGTTAAATTAACGCAGTGCCGTATAGCAAATAATTGCCTAGTCAATAGGGCGTCAAACCTCCCGGGGCTGAAGTGGTTAAAAATGAAAATAACAAACATGTCATACTTACCTGCTCTCTGCAGCCCTGATCCTTTTCTCAGGACCCTCACCAGTGTTCCTGGCTCCTCCTTCTTGACCAGTGCCCCCAAAAAGCAAGCGGCTCGCTATGGGGGCACTGGTGCATGCTCGCTCCCAAACCCTGCTCTGTGCATCCATAAGACACATAGAGCCATGGCTCAGCCCCGCCCTCTGTGCTCTCCTCATTGGCTCACTGGCTGTGATTGACATATGTCACATACACTGTGTGCACAATTATTAGGTTGTATTTTTGAGGGTTTATTTCATTATTGAACAACTACAGTGTTCTTGGTAAATTCAAATTGTTAAAAAACCTCAAACCTGAATATTTAAGAAAGTAAAAGTGAGGTTTTGTCTTTCTTAGGAGAATATCTGTGTGCATACTTATCAGGCAACTATTAGTGTACAGAATTATTATGCAAAATAAACGAAAAACAAAACATTTTCCCATCTTACTTGTTTGTTTTCATCTGTTAAGGTAAGAATATTAAACAAACAGCCCAAAATTTGCAAGTAAACATTAAGGCCCCATGCACACGGAGCGTTTTTAACGCCGCTGTAAGCAGCATCAGACGTTTTCTTCTTGCAGCCTAAAAACGCCCCTCCATGTTATTCTATGGCCTCATGCACACAAAGACGTTTTTAAGCTGTAAGTGGCCTAAGCGTTTTTCAGCTGCAACAAGAACCCACGGCCTGCGCGTTCTGAGGCCCAGCGTTAGAGCGTTAAAAGCGCTTGACGCTATTTAACGCTATTTAACGTTTTTATCGGCGTTTTCCAGCGTCCGGCGTTATTAAGCTGTAGAAATTTTCAGAAATGTGATTGGTCACTGTAATGGAGTAAAAACACAGGAAATGCATTTTTACATTTCCCAAGTGTCCTTTGCTCAGCCGTGTGGGTGGGTGTGTCTGTGTGGACATACAGGAGAGGGGGACAATGGCTGCTGATATAGGTCAGACAGAGCTTATCTCTGCTGTTGAGGCCCATCCAGAGCTGTGGGATGTCTCCCATCCCTTCTATAGTGACAGGATTAAAAAATCAAAAACCTGGATGGACATATCAGAAGCCCTAACACCAGGCTGGGACCGATTGAGCACCGCAGAGAAGAAGGAAAGAAGTAAGTTTTTCTAAAATGCATGACTTGTGTGCTGTATAATTACAAAGAATGCATATTTTAACCTTACTTCACTTTTCTTCTTAGGCAAAATATTCCAAAAGAGGTGGAAGTCCCTGCGTGATCGGGTCAGGAGGGATCTGACAGAGGAGGAAAAAGCTAACACAAGTGGTGCAGCTGCCTCCCACAAAAGAAGACACGTGTACCACAACAACCTGGCATTCCTGCGTCAAGCAATGATAGACAGCAGTAGAGAGTAAGTCGCACATACTGTATTTTTGACTTACATATAGGGGTGCTCAGAGCATCGTTTTCTGTGAATGTATTGCTATTCTGCAGCCATTTTTTTTTTACATATTTTTCAGGACAACATCTAATATTGCGGACCTGACTCAGGATGCTAGTCAGGAGGTGGTTGAAGAACCAGAGGACAGACCCCCCAGTGCTGCCACTGAAAACAGTGACATGTCGATAAACATCCAATCCAGTGGATCTCATGTCTGCGATGAATCCACAATACAGGTTAGTGTCTGTCTAGTCTGTCTGCCATTCTGTTCTTCATTGTATGTATGTGACAAACTGAACCTTTTTCTTTCTTAACAGGAATCCAGGGACCAGGAATGTGCTGTGGAAGAAATTCCCGATAGTGGTGTGGGGCGTGGCCGTGGCGAGGTACCGGTTCGTGGCAACGAGGTATGTGTGCGTGGCCGTGGCGCTGTGCGTGGCCGTGGCCGCAATCAGCGTCAGAGGGGTGGCGGTATTGTCCATCAAAACGAGGACGGGGTGTTAGCGTTGCTGCAGGAAGTGCGGCAGGAGAGGCGCAGTGGGGATGTGTTCCTCGATCCTGGCAACTCACGCGCCGCCTTCTGCCGTGCTGCATACTACATCCTGGAGGACATTGGGGGACCTGAAGAAAAGCTTTGTATGGATCGTGTGCTCGCCATCATGACACAATATAAGCATGCGAAACTAAGTGGTGGCCCGCCACCATCAAACGATCCATTCAACACTTTTCTTGATCCCCCAATGCCCTCTGTGACCTCAGCAACGGTAACACCCCACTTTCAATACCGCCCCCCTCCGCAACGCCACCTACCTACCTTGTCCCCTCCGCAACGCCACCCAACACCGGTCTTGTCCACACCCTCCTATTTCCCACCCCACTCCTCCATTGATTTCTCCCAACCACCTACCCATTACCCGCCACCAAACTTACCTGGACCCCCTTACCACCATGAGGTTGCGCAGGAACGACATGTCCAAGCCACCCACTCGCATCCTGACATCAGCTATCCACGTGCGAAGTCACCGCGGTCAAGCCAGGACGATCAGTCAGGATACACCTACCAGCATTTGCGATTTTTTTCTTTTTTTTGCGTTTATTTGAATAAAAACCTTTTGTTGAAATGATATTTTGCCTCTTTTTTTTTTTAAGTTGTATGTTGAAATAGAAGTACATCTGCACAGGCCATTGGGCTGGCACACACTTGCCACATGCAGAAGGAAACCCCCCTCCTTCTTTTGCATGTGGCAAGTGTATGCACAGGCCATTGGGCTGGCACACACTTGTCACATGCAGAAGGAAACCCCCCTCCTTCTTCTGCATGTGGCAAGTGTATGCACAGGCCATTGGGCTGGCACACACTTGCCACATGCAGAAGGAAATCCCCCTCCTTCTTCTGCATGTGGCAAGTGTATGCACAGGCCATTGGGCTGGCACACACTTGCCACATGCAGAAGGAAATCCCCCTCCTTCTTCTGCATGTGGCAAGTGTATGCACAGGCCATTGGGCTGGCACACACTTGCCACATGCAGAAGGAAATCCCCCTCCTTCTTCTGCATGTGGCAAGTGTATGCACAGACCAGGGCTGGCACACACTTGCCACATGCAACATTGAACTGGAACAATGGAAGAATGATAGACATCAAAAGAACTGACATAAATGTTTAATAAAAGCTGTATGTGAAGATATCACAAAGTTTACAAGATGAATGATTTTAGACAAAATTATCCTGTCATGCCACTTCCCCATCAGGCGAGACAAAGAAATCCGCAAACTTATCTCTGATGGTCATGACTCGTGCTGTTGTTCATAAGTCCAGAAACTGCACGCGGTGCATGGGGTTACGTGGCTCTGGTTCAACGCTGCTCCTGTCGCTTCTCCTTAGGAAATTGTGCAAAACACAGCAGGCCAGGACAACCTTGGTGGCATTGTCAACATCCAGTTGCATACATGACAGCAAAACCCTCCATTTTGCTGAGCACACACCAAACGCACACTCCACAACACGACGAGCTCGGCTCAGCCGATAATTGAATATACGTTTGGTGTGACTCAGTCCATAGCCACTGTATGGCCTCATCAGATTTTCTGCCAGTCCAAATGCTTCGTCGGCCACCATGACCAATGGCAAGCTTGGTTCCTCAGTACACGGTAGCGGCCTGCTTGTTGGTATGTTGAGTCGTCCTTCGTGTAGCCGACGTCCAAAGGCCGATTCTCGAAAGATGCGGGCATCACCCTGGCTGCCATATGCTCCTACATCAACAGCAAGGAATTGAAGATGGGCATCAGACAATGCCAGGAGTACCACAGAAAAATATTTCTTGTAGTTAAAGTATGCAGAGCCGGAATGGGGGGGCTTCTTCACCCTGATGTGTTTTCCATCAAGGGCACCGATACAGTTGGGGAACTGGGTTTTCTCCCAAAATTCGTCGACAACTGCTTCCCACATCTCTTCAGTCGGCTCCGGCATGACCACCTCCTTCAACTCCTCGAATATTGCCGCACATGTCTCCTTAACAATTTTGGCCACCGTGGACACACCTAGCAGAAAATAGTGGTGTAAGGAGACAAAGCTTTGGCCAGTAGCAAGAAACCTAAAATAAAAAGAAAAAATGATTACATATTACATCTATCTTTCAAAAATACATTGAAAATATGTTTTAACTAGGACCTCACCACCTAACCCTCTTAACCCAAGTACTAACCCTATACAAAACACCCACAAATGATTTCACTTACTGAAATGTCACAAGCAGCCTTTCCTCCGGTGACACACTGCTTCGCATGTTCGTGTCCATCCTGCATAGCCTTGGCCTGAGCTTCTCCAGCAGGTCATCGAAAAGCGGAACGGACATACGTGAGAAGTTGTACCACTTGTCTGGATACATGCGGAGTTGGGTGTACATGGTGGTAAAGTACCCCACGGACAGACGCTGCGACATGATAGGATGCACCCAGAACCTTCGCCGTCTGCTCCTCTCATTCTCCTCCTCCAACTGTCTCCTTCTACGCATCCTTCTCAAGATGATGAGCAGGATCGCCTCATCAACCTTCTGCATAACAGGATCCATGACTCAGAAATGCAAAAAATACTCCGAAAATACAAGAAACACTCTCAGCTGATCTGAAAATGCTCTCTCCTCTCTCTCTCTCCTACCAAAATGGCTTCGACACATTGCATTGTGGTTATTTTTGGGTGTGGAAAATGGAGGAGGACTGTTTTTTTTAAAAAAACGCTATTTAGCGCTGACGCGGCTTAACGTGGCTTAACGCTCATTAACATAATTTTAGAAACGCTGTTTAACGCGCGTTTTTAACCCCGGTTTTTCCCGGCGTCATAACTAGCTTGGACGTACGTTTTTTTGAACGCCCCGTGTGCATGAGGCCTTAGGCCCCATTCACACTGGGGCGATCCGACTTCCCCGGGCGACCACACAGGTCGCGGCGCGCTGCTCGCATCGCGACCTCGGATCGGCCAGCACGGACTTTATAACATTGAAGTCTATGCAGGTCGCTCCGGGTCGCCCCAAAGAAGCTCCGGACCCTTTTTCTAAGTAGGAGCGACTTGTGTCGCTCCTATTAGAACGGGTCCATAGCTTCTGTATGGCAGGTCGCCCCAGTGTGAACGGGGGCTTATGGCATTTAAAAAAAAAAAAGATATATATATATCAGTGACCACCACCCTTCTTTTCAATGACCGTCACAAGCCTTCCATTCATGGAGTCTGTTAGTTTCTTGATCTGTTGACGATCAACTTTTGTGCAGCAGCAACCACAGCCTCCCAGACACTGTTCAGAGAGTTGTACTGTTTTTTTTACCATTAAATCTCCTGTTTTAAGAAGGACCCACAAGTTTTCAATAGGGTTTAGATTAGGTAGGGAAGGGGGCTATGTCATTATTCTTTTATCTTTAAGGCCTTTAGTGGCTAGCCATGCAGTGGAGTAGTTGGATGCATGTGATGGAGCATTGTCCTGCATCAATATCATGGTCTTCTTGAAAAACGCAAACTTTTTCCTGTACCACTGCTTGAAGAAATTGTCTTCTACAACCTGGCAGTAGGTTTGGGATTTGAGTTTGAGTCCATGTTAAACACGAAAAGGTTCAACTAGCTCATCTTTAATAATACCAGCCCATACCAGTACCCCACCTCCACCCTGCTGGCATCTGAGGCGAAGTGAAGCTCTGTGCCCGTTACTAATCCATCCACAGATCCATCCATCGGGTCCGTCAAGTCACTTTCATCTCATCAGTCCATAAAACCTTTGCAAAAATCTGTCACCTGATATGCTTAAATCCAATAAGCATTCAAATTTATACAGCTTGGAGTTGGACATGCATTAAAAATGAAGATTTGGTCAAAATTCTCACTTGCCTAACAATTGTGCACACGGTGTATGTGGTGCTATGTACCTCACCTAGTAATGCAAAAGATTTCTGTCTGTCTGATCATCCCTTCCTTTTCTTACAGACATGGTGGCTAAATGGAAGAGGAAGTTGGCGCCATCATCTGGTAACTGTATATCTGTCAATCTATATGTGATCCACTTGACCTGGTCTCAAAAGTGTTTCATTTTCTGACAGGACCAAAATATGTGGAGCAATGATCCCTCTTCCCCTTGGCATCCCCAGCACACTGAGGAGCAGTTCAGAAAGAGTTGATGTAACGTTGTACCACCTGGACAGAATTTTATATCCTGTTACCTGTGTGGAACTTGAAATGGAGGCCCTATAAGTCATCTGGAGGTTTCTATCTTTTTGTTTTGCTGTGAATGTAACATTTACGTCTCTTTCTCATTTGGCATTTGGTAAAAATATCTGATGGACGAGATAACAGTTGGTATGAACACAACAAGCCATGCATGGTGCAGAGGCTCAGAGTCTAAGCTGAGCGATTCAATTTGATTCAAGTGATTCAAATTGTGTAAGAGTAAGCTGGCCATTGAACGTTGTTTACTGCATAGTTGTGAAAGGAAATGTTGTAGCTTCATCACTTGCCAGGAGGGGAAGTAGGGGAAGTGGGGTCAAACATTTGTTGCAGCTTTTGTTCAATTATCCATCCTAAAGTTTTAAAGCCTAAAAGTTCTATCTGAGAGCTGAGAATGAAATATCCCTTCTGAAAGGCCTGGAAGAAAGCAGGGATGCTTCAGCAAAGAATGGGGTAAGATCTGCTTACCACCCAGAATGACCATATGTGGAGGCTTTTTGGTTCCATTAACTCCAATTCAGCATATCCTGACAGGTTAAGCATTCTTGTTGGTCCCCAAGGCTTTCTTGATAGAGACCATTTTTTCCAAATGCAGATGAGGTGGCCTACAATCCAGAAGCAGGTGTAGAAGCAGGTTGTGTGGCTCTATAACACTAAGCTGTATCAGTCCTGTAAACCATTTATTCTGGGTGTCCAGTGGGTCTTTTGGTGAAGATTATTATTATTATTATTATTATTATTATTATTATTATTATTATACAGGACCAACAATCTGTGTGGTGCTTTACAGTGTGAGGGCAGACAGTACAGTTACAATACAATTTAATGCAGGAGGAATCAGAGAGCTCTGGTCATTAGAGCTTACAATCTAAAATGGGGGTGGGGGGTCAATTGATACAAAAGATAAAACGGTGGGAGATGAGCTGATGGAGGAAATACAAATTCAGTTGTTAGGTGGAGGCATAATAGGCTTCTCTGAAAAGTATTTTTTCAGGGATCACCTAGAAGTGGATAAAATAGGAGATAGTTGGATAAATTGGGGTAAGGTATTCCAAAGGAGGAATGAAGAGAACAATTTGGTTATTATTTTGAGACTAAGTTAGTGATGTAGCTGGGAGCAGAGTTGTGGTGGCTTTGTTTTTTGAATTTAATTTGTTGGGTTAGTGGAAGCCAATGGAGGGATTGGCAGAGAGGGGTAGCAGATGAGTGGATGAGTCTGTCAGCAGCATTCATAATGGACTGAAGGGGGAAAAGCTTATGTAAAGGTAAGCCAATGAGTAGAGAGTTGCAGTAGTCGAGGTGATAAATAACCACGGAGTGGATTAGGAGCTTTTTGGTGTCATTGCCAGGATGCTACAGCTAGCATCCTGGCATGTGGGGATGGGTTGATGGTTGTGCCATTGATCTTGACACAGAATGCAGGGGAAGGGGTACGTGGGGGAGGAAATATTATGAGCTCAGTTTTGTAAAGGTTGCGTTTGAGGAAATGGTGTGACATCCAGAATTATATGTCTGCTAGTAAAAAAGTGATGCATGAAGAGACTGATGTTGCGAGCTGAGAGGTAGAGAGATATATTTGTGTATCGGCACTGAGAACTGAGTGATCAAACACCTCTGATTGCTCAGTTCTCCCTTCTGCTCTGAGCAGAGTGTGCTGACTGTCAGCCACTGGCTCTCTGCTCTGCCCCTCCAGCTCTCACTGGAGCACCAAGCTGTGGAGGGGTTGGCTAGTCTCCCAGCTGCTCACTAAGAGGCTGAGCCAACTGCCAGTCCAGGCTCTTGGGTGGATCCTGACTGTAAAGTTGGAATTGTTCCAGTGCCTGGACCAGCTGAGAGACATGCACTCCTGTGATCCAAAGAAGTAGTAGGGCCAAAAAAACGTAAACTCCTTTAACTGTTTATCTACACTACAGTATTTTAACAACTCCACCATCTAAAAAGCAATTCCTCCAACCAAAAGATTGTAGATCTACATGGATTTACTCGCAATACTTCTTTTTAGGTTTTCAACAAGAAAAATCTACTTGGAAGCAAAACATAACAGGGAGATGAAAAGGTCAGAGGCAACCTTGGTTCTAAAATAAAGCTCCCAATTCTCACTACTATACCATTTGACTCCAATTCATTGCATGCTGTTCCCGGGTGTTTGCAGTGCTTCCTTATTGAATGGGTAACCTGTCAAACTCAATGGGGGGGTGGGGTCATTTTTGCTATGGGTGCACAGCAAAGCATTATGGGAACACCCCAGTACACTACCTTTGCAGCGTATGGGGAGGGATGTAGAAATGCAGCTCGAATGTATTTTTAATGTTTCCCACCCAACGGCTGGTCTAAGCGAGCCCTTTAAACTGTCATTTCAATTACGCTATAAAGTTTCCAAATTTGAACTTGAATTACTATTAATTAGACTTGTATTAAAAAGTTGACACATATTTTATTAAAGTAAGAGTGTTTCGACGAGAATTGTTAACCTGATAAATTCCCATAATGTGTGATTTGCTGCACATATGCTTGTAGGCAGGGTTTTTTTTCTCAGAGAATAGGTGCAGGAACTCCCCCTTCTAAGTTACTTTGTGTCTCCGCCCCCTACCCACCTCCAAGCACTAACCCTTGGTTACACCCCTTCCAGCCTCCGAGCACTGACCCTTGGTTCCACCCCTTCCAACCTCCGAGTACTGACCCTTGGTTCCACCCCTTCCAACCTCCGAGCACTGACTCTTGGTTCCACCCCTTCCAACCTCCAAGCACTGACCCTTGGTTCCACCCCTTCCAACCTCCAAGCACTGACCCTTGGTTCCACCCCTTCCAACCTCCAAGCACTGACCCTTGGTTCCACCCCTTCCAACCTCCGAGCACTGACCCTTGGTTCCACCCCCTACCCAGCTTCCAGTACAGCCCCTTTTATAGAATATAGAGCCAAGTATAATTTTGTATTGGAATGTATAGGATTAGGTTATAATAACAAGAAAAGCAATAAAATAGATCCCCCACAGCCAGCAGCAATAGACCCCCCCCCCCCGCCCCCCAGCAGCAATAGACCCCCAGCAGCAGAAAAAGATCTCCCAGCAGTCAACTTTAATAGACCCTCTAGCAGCCAGCAACAGTGGACCCCTCCACCAGCAACAATAGATTGCCATTCAAAACTAGATCCCCTCCAGCAACAATAGATCTCCCAGAAGCCAGCATCAGTAGACCCTCCAGCACCCATTGGAGGTGCCGGAACTGCGATCCCCCGCGTTCCCGCTGAAAAAAAGCCCTGCTTGTAGGGATGGACATCAATGAGTGATCACTGCTACCAGAAGGTCAATCCGTTTCACTACAAGTCATTATCAATGAAGGAAAATGTATGAAACTTTTCATAATCTTACCTTGCCATTTCTCCATGTGATCTCTTCCGGAAAAAAAGTGTGAACTTCTTCCATCTCTGAAAAAAATTCAATATAGCCCACATGTCTCTTTTCAATGTAACTTCCATCAGAGCGAAATACGTGATTATATATATGGAGAAATGATGGCTTTTCACCTTTCTCATTGAAGAAAACATGTCCTTCCCAATTATCTACATAATTAACTCTCTTCAAATAATGGTGAAGCTGTTAAATAAAAAAAACACAAAAAAAACACGCTTAGTACGGTCAAAGCCCTTCCTGCTTGACTATTTTAGTTTTGTGTGTCTAGTTTTAAAATCTTTTTTATGAAGAAAAAAAAATAACAAACACCCCCTGTTTGGTTTGCGCCAGAACATCTCGAACAGGGAAAAAGTGTTAGCAAACATGCAAAGTCTATTAAAGTCAATGGGACACGAACATGAAAAATCATTTTAAAGGCTTATATGCAAGTTATTGCCATAAAAAGTGTATGGGGATCCGGGAACTACCCTGGGGGACATGTATCAATGTAAACATTATTTTTATTAAATCATCGTTTTTAAAGGAGCAGTGATTTTAATGATTCTTAAAGGGTAACTCCACCTTCGTGGGGAAAAAAAAATCAGCAAATAAAGAAAAAACAATATAGCGTATACAATTGGGACACAAATCATATTGTAATTGAATGTTATTAAAAAATTACCATCCGGGGGGCATGTCAGGCCAGCGTTGTACATGGCCGCATAGTGAGAGAGCTCCTGCCGCCTCACATCTTCAGCAGCTCACAGCGACGGATCCCGGTGTCACATTCCTCCGGTTCTTCATCCGCTGCCTCCTGGAGCACCTGTCAATAAACCCCCGCTATGTCAAAGCGGAGGAAAAACACAAAGCCACCGCAGCGCCTCACAGACTTTTTCTCTGCAGCATCTCACAGGGATCCACAAGATGGCGCCGGCTCCAGCCTCCCGGGAGTGTCAGGTACTTTATCTGCCTTACATCAGCTCACAGGAGCCAGCTATCTATCTCAGGGAGCTCTGGGGGACACCACATCGCCTTCTTCTCCCACCACATGTAGCCCCACAAAAACTAAGCACCAGAAGCATGATGAGGAAGCCCCCCCCCCCCTGGAGCCCAGCATGCAACCTACCAGGCCCCACTGCCCAGCATAACCATAGACATGTTTCCAGCTTCAGACCATACCATCTCAGAAGCAACAATGAAAAATATGCTTCTCTCTTTGCGAAGCACTTTGTTTAGTGACTTTGCAACCATGTTCACTCTACTGCACAACACAGTGCAGGTCCATGATGATAAGATCCATCACCTTGAAAATAAAATGGCGGCCCTGTATACCGTTTGCAACAACCTTGTTGATACCTACACTGACCAAAAAAATGAGCTACAGCGCCTCCAATACAAAATTGCAGACCTAGAGGACCACTAAAGGCGCAATAATATTAAATTCAGGGGCATCTCCGAAACTATTTCGCCTAAAGATCTGACCAATTTTGTGCAACACTTCATGAAGGCTCTTAACCCATCCCTGAGTGACATCGAGCTGTGTTTAGACAGGGCCCACCGCATCCCTAAACCCAGTTTCCTGCCTGACACAGCACCCAGGGACACGCTTGCTCGTATCCATTACTACTATGTGAAGGAGAGAATTATGGCGGCCGCCAAGCAAAGCCCAATAGTACCGGACGAATTCTACGGGATATCCCTGTACACTGATATCTCCCAGCAAACAGCTCTAAATAGAAAGAAATTGTCACCACTTACGAAAATCCTGAGTAACAACAGCATAGTATACAAACGGGGCTTCCCCACCAAGTTGCTAATAACATGGAATGGAAAGACTTATCCTATTCACAGTGTGGAGAAGGGTATTAAACTATACAAGCAGTGGCATCTTCTACCAGATGACTCACTACCCCCGGAGCTGCCCGATCCGAACCGTATGAGATACATTAGAACCGGATTAGACGTCTCCTCAACTTTTTGCTCTTCCTACATATTGAGGCAGGGAGCCCTCTGTTGTTCTTTGCCCATCCCTACTCCTCATCACATTTGAATTGACCATCTCGGTCTTGTTTTCTGCACCTCTATTTTGCCCCCGATGTGCCTTAGCGGCTGCATTGTCAGGCTTTTTTTTATCTTCGCTTTGTTTATGTTTGATCTTTTTTTTTTGGTTCCCCTGCTCTAGCTCTCTTTTCTATGTCCAGCAAATGTCTCTTTCTTCAAGACTCTTCATGGACCCTGCTCCCGATTGGATCGTGCACCGCTTCCCCGACGGCCAACAGCTGATCGTCCTCCTGGGAGACCTACTGTGACTCTCGACTCATCACTCAACTCTACGCAAGTTCTTTCAATGGCGAGTATCCACACTAGTACACTTCCTTTTCTGCCTCATTGCCTCTATACCACGCAGATACACTCTATTGATATGCCGCTGAAATTTATGTCACTTAACGTCAAGGGACTGAACAACCCTGTTAAAAGAGCTTCGTTAATGGCTTCCTTAGTGGCTGAAGCTAAATCCCTTCATGTGGGAGTACTTTTTGTACAAGAATCCCATTTTGCAAAGGACAAATGCCCACGCCTCAATTTCCCTCACTTTCCTCATCTGTATGTGGCCAATGCCCACAAGAAATCCTGCGGAGTCTTTATTGCGATCCACGATTCCATTTCTTTTCGACATGTCCGCACCTTCGAGGATCCCCTGGGACGATATATTGTGCTGATATGTGAACTGAGTGGAGTTTTATTCACGCTGGTGAACCTGTATGCCCCTAATACAAAACAGAGAAAATTTCTCAATCGCCTATTTCACTCCCTAGTGGATATTGTGTAAGGCACGCTTATTATAGGAGGTGACTTTAATACTATTGTGCATCCCTCGCTGGACTCTACTGCCACTTCTAGGAGACCAACTTGCTCTCTGTCGTCCCTACTACTGAAATATGAGCTTTACGACATATGGTGTTGCTTCCTTGGGTCTGAAAAGGACTTTACTTTCCTGTCTGCTGCTCACTTGTCCTATTCCCGAATTGACTATTTTTTAACTGATAAGCGACCTCTTCAAAATGTCTTGCATGCAGAAATTGGTACGATTTCTTGGACCGACCATGCCCCAATCTCCCTGGAATTTGATGAAAACCTTGGCAACTTCCCTCCTCCTGTTTGGAGAATGAATGTCTCCCTTCTAGAGGACAAGAACTCGTACCAACACATCGTTCAAGCACAAAAAGATTTTTGTGCATTCAATGATACTGCGGAAATGTCCAGGTTTACCTTATGGGTTACCTACAAGGTTTACATGCGAGGAGTGCTTATTAAATTGGCCTCCGGCATTAAGAAAAAGAGGAGGAAGTAGATTGAGGAACTGCTGACTACTATAGAAACTAAGGAGGTGACCAACAAAATTAATCCGAACCCTGACCTCACACACAATATAATATTAGACAAACAGACTCTGAGATCCTTGCTTCTTTACAAATATGAGAGCAACTTGAAATACACAAAAGCTAAATTTTGCAATATTCAGAACAGAGCTGGGGCGTGGCTGGACTGTAAGGTTAAAAACCTTGCAGACCAAACGTAAGATTGTGTCTATTACCCATCCTACCTCTAACGTACCCCTATCCAATCCGAAAGACATTGCCGATGCCTTTGCGGACTATTATCAATCTCTATATGACCTCAGATCGGATCATGCCACTCCACAGCCCTGTTCTGCACTTATTGATGGGTTTTTGGATAAAATCAAACTTCCCTCCCTCACAGCAGAACAGCTTCAGTCCATCTCTCAACCCTTTACCTCTCCTGAAATAATTGCAGCCATTCATAAACTCCCCTCTCATAAGTCCCCTGGAGAAGATGGCCTTCCTATTGAGTATTATCGCTTCCTTGCTTCTGAAATTGCTCCCTACCTTCAGCCTGTTTTTGAACTTGCTTCCTCCTCGACCATGTTCCCTCAGGAAATGCTACGAGCTGTAATAGTGACTATATCAGACTGTGCAATATATTACCCATACCCTAAGGGGTTATACATTTATCAATACCCTTGTCATATGCCATTATTGGTATTTATTTGCACAAGTCACTTTAAGATCCCAATAGCACTTTATAGCTGCACGTGGTTAAAGTTGTTGGACCACATCCACCACTGGTCACTTTAAATATCACCACTATTATTATTATAATACTGTATAGCTGTGCACAATACAAATTACACTGAGCACTGGTCACCGATAGCATCACCTAATATTGGATTAACTTTTTGTTCTCCATTACCACCTCCTTTTTTTTCACTAATTTTATACACCTATATAACTTTTATGGTTATTATATATTTGTCTGCATTATTTATCACTCAGTCACCTTACTAGGCTAATATATTGGAGCCTAGATCACGTCACCCAGTCACTTTATTTATTAATTTATTTATCCAATTATGTATTATTAATACATTTGTTATATATGAGTTTTAGAGAGCAATTATTTATATATCTATTCATTTATTTATTTATTTATACATACAACTACTAGTGGTGTATTACAGGACAATTTACTATATTTTTACACTTGTGCCTCATTAAGTATAGAAACATTTTTTTTGAATATACATATACTCATCCTATTTCCAGGCAGCGCCACTTCCCTTCCCCCTTTTAGTTGCATTCTTATAAAGATCCAACTGTCCCGGCAAATTATAGACCGATCTCGCTTTTAAACAAAGACGTTAAGTTGTTTGCCAAACTCCTAGCCATTAGAGTTCAAAAAGTCCCACCTCTTCTGGTTCATTCGGACCAGGTGGAATTTATAGTGGGTCGCCAAGCACCGGATGGCACGAGACGTCTCATTAACTTGATTTCTCGTACTGGATCTGCTCGAATGCCTTCTCTGCTTCTTTCTTTGGATGCGGAGAAGGCGTTCGATCGGGTCCACTGGTGGTACCTACGCAAAGTACTTGATATATTTAGGATTACAGGCTGGATACAATCGGCTATCCTATCTCTCTACTCGAATCGAAATCTATACATATCACCAATGGCACCAGGCATGGATGCCCTCTTTGCCCTTTTAATGGAACCGTTGGCGGAAAGTTTCTGCTCCCACCCCCGCATCAAAGGCCTGTTCATCGCTAACTCGGAACACAAGATCAGCCTCTTTGCCGACGATGTAATGCTCATCCTCACAGACCCTGTCACCTCCTTGACTGAATCATACGCCCTTCTGAACGACTTTAGTAGAATATCATACTATAAACTCAATGCAAACAAATCCCAAATTTTAGGTCTCAATATACCACCTGCCCTACGATCCTCCCTCATTGAGAGATTCCCCTTTATCTGGTCTCCTCACTTTATATCCTTTCTGGGTATCCAATGTACCCAACAGGTATCTCAGCTTTTCCAGTACAATTTCAAGTCCTTTCTGGATTCCCTACCCACCCTCCTATCACAATTGAAAACGCATGAATTGTCTACTATGGGCAGGCTAGCCACTCTTAAAATGATCATACTCCCGAAACTCCTTTACCTGTTTCGTACCATTGCCATTCCTCTTCCCCTATCCTTCCTATCTACCCTCCAGAAACTTATGACTCGCTTCATATGGAATGATAGACCTCCTAGGTGTCCTTTCAAAATTGTAGTGCTGCACAGGAAACACGGGGGTATGGGAGTGCCCAATAGTATGGCTTACTATAAGGCTTGTGTCCTGGACAGAGCCGGTACAAGGGCGGGGCAGAAGGGGCGGGTGCCCTGGGCGCTAACATTTATTGGAGAGGGGGGGGGCGCCACTGCTGGATAACTTCTTTCACACACTGCTGACTCTGTGTGAGTGTAAATTATTGCTGGCCGCCAGCAGCTATCTGCCTGTAATGTGCCGAGTGCGCTCCTCCTGCACTCAGCACAGCCTGAAGCCTTCTGTTCTACTACTTCTTCTGTCAGAGGAGCGGAGAAAACACCCCCCCCCCCTGACAGGCGCTCTGTAGTCTGTCCCGGCTGTGACATCATCTCCTCCTGCTTCAGCCACTACCTCGAGGAGCCGTGGAAGAGAGGAGAAAGTGAAAGTGAAAGAAGAAAAGCACATCCAGAGCCTGGCACTGTGTCTCTGCCTGTCTGCAGCAGCGTGAGTGAAGCCTGCCTGCCTTGGTGAAGAAGTGAACTATTCAGATGGAGGGAGGGGGGTCTGTCTGTCTGGCTGAGAGCAAGTAAGTGGGGGGGGGGGATGTCTCTCTGGCTCAGAGCAGGTAAACTCTTTAGATTAGTGGGGGAGGGGGGGGGTCTGTCTGGCTGAGAACAGGTAAACTATTTAGATTAGTGGGGAGGGGGGAGTTCTGGCTGGGGGGGGGGTCTGTCTGGCTGAGAGGAGGAGGTGGATAGGTGAACAATTTAGATTAGTGGGGGGGGGGGGAGGGGGTGTTTGGCTGAGGGGGGGCCTGTCTGGCTGAGAGCAGGTCAACTATTTTGATTAGTGGGGGGGGGGGGGGTTCTGGCTAAGATTAGGGTGGGGTCTACCTATATGGAGCAGGTGGTGGTGGTAAATTTCAAGATAAAGGGATATAAAGATAAGAACAGTAAATGTAAAATCTTATATGTGGCATATATACTACCAATATAAATGTAATGTACCTATGTACATATGCCGCTGTGAAGCAGATGTGACCTAAGTGCAAAAAGTGCTAAGTGCAGCAGATGTGGTCACCCAAAATATTTTTTGCAAAAAAAAAGCACCTTAATATTTCCTTATGGACTTTGCACCACTCTAAGAGTTTTTGGACACTTTCTGCACTAATTTATGATTGCATGTTTCACCAATTGTTAGATTGGCATATATTTATGGTCGGATCTACATATATTTAGTTATATTTATTTTATATTGCTGGATTTGCATATATTTATTTACAGTATACCGCTGGATTTACATCTATTTATTGCTGGATTTGCATATATTTATTTATACTCACTTATATGCGGGGCATACATATTTTTATAACCCTGTACACAATTTGACACTCTATAGGTGGTACTGACATTCTGGACTCATATGTGCATCCGTACACTTTATAAACCATTTATTACTACGCATTGCACAATATCGCACTAGGCACTAATTATTACATTAATATATGTATTTTATAATTTTAGACTATTTTTGAGGCTGGCACTAAATTTATATACAACTACAACTTTTAATATACATGTCTTTTGGTTCATAGCTGCAGCAGCTTTAGAAATACATGGGTATGCTCCCCCAAATTTTTTGCCTGTTTATTATGTATTCGGTCTGACCAGACTATCAAGGTTGAGCAACCCTCCCCACCCCCCCACACACACCTGTACTCAATCAGTGTCCACCATCAAGTGGATATAGGAGGAGTCCCCTGTAGTGCATTTGCACATCTTTCCCAGCAAGGAGTATTATCTCCAAGGGTTAGAAAGGCTGGATTCATCTCTTTTTCATGGATAGTGTAGGACCCACTGATAATGGGGTACTTTGACGCAGTAGTGGGCTTGAGCACGATATGGCCATATGGTGGGACCAAACCCCCATTTTTATTTATGGATTGTCTTCAGATTTGGTAGTTATTTCTTTTGCATTTGCGCGCTATTCTTTTTTAATATACGGACACATATATACATTTTTTTACTTTATAGATTTATTTTGGGTGACCACATCTGCTGCACTTAGCACTTTTTGCACTTAGGTCACATCTGCTTCACAGCGGCATATGTACATAGGTACATTACATTTATATTGGTAGTATATATGCCACATATAAGATTTTACATTTACTCTTTTTATCTTGAAATTTACCACCACCACCTGCTCCATATAGGTTGATTTTACATATTACAACAGAGACTCATCACCACTAGATAACTCATCTTATTTATTTGCTCCACCTTCTATATCTGGCAGTGCCAATCACTTCCCCTTTTTTACATATATATCTGATACATCCCTTTTTTAGGGCTGTATTTTTTGAAGTAGGCTGCAGCAAAGTCTGTCTCTTAGTTTTATCCTAAGCGCGGATTTTTTGGGGTTTTTATTCTGTCTGAGATGAGGTCAGCTATTTAGATTAGGGTGGGAAGGGGGGGGGGGGGGGGCTCTGTCGGGCTGAGAGCAGGTCAACTATTATTTAGATTGGGGGGGGAGGTCTAGCTGAGAGGAGGAGGTTAACCAATTGTATTTAATTTGTATTGTTTTAAAGAGGAAGTAAAGAGGAAGGAAGAGGAAGTAAAGTCCCCCAAAAAAATCGAGAAAAAAAAAGCCCTGTAAAGAGAAAGGCATAATGAGCTAGTATGCATCGCTACACTACTAGTATACACTAGTATACACTAGTATGTAGTACTTACCTTAAAACGAAGCCCCCACCGTGCCGCCACCTCAGCGACAGGACGGCGACATGTCCGGCCGTCCTGCTTCCGGGTTCGCGTCCTCCGGCCATCTGATTGTCCGGAGGCGCGATTACATCACTCCCGCGACTGGCCCTCATTGCTACCGCTCTTGGAGCAAAGATCTCCCTCCCTGGCGACGCAACTGTGCAGACCTCTCTAAATGTGTGATTTCCATTTTCTACGGCCTCCTAAGTCTTCCGCACACAAAATCTATACTCCCCTAACAGTATTATCTCACTTCATACCACACCTCGATCTCCGACCGTGGGTGAATAACGGTATTACTCTACTGTCAGACATATACCACACCTCGCACATTTGTTCATTTGATGCCTTGCAAGCTAAATTTAGTTTGCCACCAGGAGCTTTCTTCTCCAGTCTCCGTATCAAATCATTCCTTAAACAACACCGTCTCCACACTCATACACTCATATAGTACTCCCCACTTTAGTACACTCTTTCCTTCAAGACACTGCCTCGTCCAAAAAGGGTATTGCCCTGTTTTACAGTATCTATAACAGCCATAACCTCTTTTCTAAACCCTCCACGATTACCAAATGGGAAAGAATTCTTTCACAAACATTCTCAGACTCCACTTGGCTGAAGGCCTTTACCGCCAACTATGCTGCCACTAAATGTGTAAATCATTGGGAACAATATCAAAAAGTTGTCCATATGTGGTACCTCACCCCCTTCAAACTCTCCAAGTTTTACCCCTCCCACTCCTCCCTGTGCTGGAGACAGTGGGGAGAGGTCGGCACCCTGCACCATACATTGTGGTCCTGTATTTCCCTGAGATCCTTCTAGAAAAGAATATTTGCTTTAATCTCCGAGCTTGTGCGAGATACCATCCCCCCTCCCCTGCACTAGCTATACTACACCTCGATATCCATTCATTTGGTCCCCGCCATAGAACTGTCATATTGCACTTATTACTGGTGGCAAAAACTACTATTGCGAAACACTGGAAATCTACTGTACCCCCCTCCCACAGTGAAGTCATCCTCTCGCTCAATCATCAATGCCTGATGGAAAAGATGTTGACGATCACCAATCTTATCACTTCCTCGTTCCGAGTGAAGTGGGAAGTCTGGTTATCTCACCCTAAGTGCACGGTACTAGACTGATACCAAACTATGGTACGTTGCTCTGAGCTCTGCTGGACTTTCCTTTTCTTCTTCTTCCCTCCCCTTTCTCTTTTCCACACTACAGCCCTTCTATCATTTCTGCTAGGGTTGAGTTGAGCGTATTGTTCGGGTTCATACCGGACTTTTGGGTATTTGGTACTGTATGTTCGGGTACTGTGCGTTGTTCGGTAACGTTATTTGATGTTTTGGCGTGGTTTTAATGGCATGGTTTCAACAGGTGCAAGGCAGCCAATCAGCAATCGTTTAACTAGTGTGCCCTAGAAGCCATCACAGCCATGTCTACTAATGGCATGGCTGTGATTGGCCAGTGCAGCATGTGACCCAGTGACCCAGAGTCTATATAAGCTGGAGTCACATAGCGCCGCGCGTCACTCTGCTCAAACTATTCTAGGGAGAGGTTCCTGCTGCTTTTGCTGAGGGAGAGATGGGAGAATATTGTAGGGTCAGGCTGGAGATTGCTTTGAGGGAAATAATAGGAAGAATCTTCTTTAATTAGACAGCGATCTACCTTGATTGTATTGTGTGGGGGTGCAGTGCACGATCTTTATGCCCTGACCTGAGCCCAGTGAGGAGGAGAAAGGAGAAAAAAAAATTTTATCAGTCTGTTAGGTGGGCAGCATGTGGTGCTGCACATTTAATGCAAGCTCAGTGCATATGTGTCTGCTTAATCTGCATTTTAAAAAAGAAAAAAAAAATGTCCTTCATATTTAACTTTGACATACAGTGTTTAGACAGACACTGCTTTTCTAACCTGCTCTTCAAAAAGCACCAATGTAAGGGGAAAATAATAATTTTTCAGTATTTAGGGGAAAAAAATATTTTTAAGTTTTTCATTCAAATGTGTTTTTTTATTCAATAGCGGAATAGAACAACAACAGTATCCAACCTGTTTGGCGTGCGGTGTGTAGCTGTCATTTCCTGCAAGCTGAGTGCATATGTGTCTGCTTAATCTGCATTTAAAAAAGAAAAAAACTTTTTTCCTTCATATTTTACTGTGACTTACAGCGCTTAGACTGACACTGCATTTCAAATCTGCTATTCAACAAGCACCAATTAAGGGGACAATTATTTTTCAGATTTTCATATGTTACAGTGCGATACACCCATTGCATACTGTTGTATTCCGCTTTGCAATAAAAACCCGTTTAGGGGAAAAAAAAGTTAATTGCAGCCCTGTCTGCATATGTTACAGTGAGACACACCCATTGCATACTGTTGTGTTGCGCATTGCAATAAAAACCCATTTAGGGGAAAAAAAAGTAAATTGCGGCTTAGTCTGTATATGTTACAGTGAGATACACCCATTGCATACTATTGTATTCCGCTTTGCAACACAAACCCATTTAGGGGATAAAAAGTAAATTGCGGCCCTGTCTGCATATGTTACAGTGAGATACCCATTGCATACTGTTGTATTCCGCTTTGCAATACAAACCCATTTAGGGGAAAAAAAATAAATAGCGGCCTAGTCTGCATATTTTACTGTGAGATACACCCTTTCTATTCTGTTGTTCTATTCCTCTATTCAATAAACACCAATTTAGGGAAAAAATATTAAATTGTGGCCTAGTCTGTATCTGTACGTGTGAGATACACCCGTTGTATACTGTTGTTCTATTCCGGTATTCAATAAACACCCATTTAGGGAAAAAATATTACATTACAGCCTAGTCTGCATATGTTACTGTGAGATACACCCTTGGATACTGTTGTTCAATTCCACTATTCAATAAACACCCATTTAGGGAAAAAATATAAAATTGCGGCCTAGTCTGCATTTGTTACAGCGCAACAAGGCACACAGGTCTCACATGAAGGCCCAGTTACTGGTGGTGAAGTGGTGCTGTTCCACAGAGCGACTCATGTGTGCGTGCTGCAGCTGAAACTCCACTATGGCCTGCTGCTGCTCGCTTAGTCTGGCCAGAATGTGCAAGGTGGAGTTCCACCTTGTGGGCATGTCACATATGAGGCGGTGAGCGGGAAGGCTGAAGTTACGCTGCAGCGCTGACAGGCGAGCAGCAGCAGGGTGAGAACGCCAAAAGTGCGCACAGACGGCCCGCACTTTCTGCAGCAGCTCTGACATATCGGGGTCATTTCTAAAGAACCTCTGCACCACCAAATTCAGCACATGCGCCAGGTAAGGGATGTGTGTCAAACCGGCTAGACCCAGAGCTGCTACGAGATTTTGCCCATTATCGCACACCACCAGGCCGGGCTTGAGGCTCACTGGCACCAACCACTCATCGGTCTGCAGTTCAATGCCCCTCCACAACTCCTGCGTGGTGTGTGGTTTTTTCCCCCAAACAGGCAAGTTTTAAAACTGCCTGCTGTCGTTTACCCCTGGCTGTGCTGAAGTTGGTGGTGAAGGTGTTATGCTGACTGGATGAGGAGGCGGTAAAGGATGAGGAAGCGGAGTAGGAGTAGGAGGAGTTAGGAACAGGAGGCAAACTGAAGCACACTGCAATCCTCGGTAATGGAAGGACATGCGCCAAACTGCTATCCGCCTCAGGCCCAGCCGCCACTGCATTTACCCAGTGTGCTGTTAGGGAGTTATAATGTCCCTGACTGTGCTTACTGGTCCACGTATCCGTAGTTAGGTGGACCTTGGCACAGATGGCGTTGCGCAGTGCACACCTGATTTTGTCACCCACTTGGTTGTGCAGGGAAGGTATGGCTTGCCTGGAAAAGTAGTGGCGGCTGGGCACGACGTACGGTGGGACAGCCACCGCCATAAGGCTTTTAAAACTCTGCGTCTCCACTAGACGGAATGACAGCATTTCAAAGGCCAGGAATTTTGAAATTCTGGCATTCAGGGCCAGGGATCGGGGGTGGGTGGGGGGGTACTTCCTCTTCCGTTCCAGTGTTTGGGAGATAGAAAGCTGAATGCTTCCATGGGACATTGTGGAGATGGTTGTTGGTGACCCAGGTGGTGGTGTTGCTGGCAGATCCTCTGTTTGCGGGGCGGTAGGTGCCCGGCTCACTACAGAGGTGGATGAAGAGGCCGAGACTGCAGCAGAAGAGGAAGCAGGAGCAGCCAGAGACCTTTCTTGATTTTTGAGGTGTGCACTCCACTGCAGCTCGTGCTTTGCACTTAGATGCCTGGTCATGCAGGTTGTGCTCAGGTTGAGAAGGTTTATGCCTCGCTTCAGGCTCTGATTGCACAGCGTGCAAACCACTCGTGTCCTGTCATCAGCACGTTGTCTGAAGAACTGCCACGCTAGGGAACTACTTTGAGCTGGCTTTGGTGTGCACGGTCCCTTGCTGCATTGGGCAGTAGCAGGCGTAATGTCTAGGGCACGGCCGCTCCGCTTTTGCACCCTGCTCCCTCTTCTGCTGTGCTGGTGGCTCTGTGCGACCACCGCCTCTTCCTCCAAACTACTCAAGTCACCTGCATGACGTTCATTTCATGTGGGGTCGAGGACCTCATCATCCTCCACATCATCTTCCACGCAGTCTTCACCCCTGCAACCTTTGTCGGTCTCCACAATTCGGAATTCCGCAGCAGTTGGCACCTGTGTTTCATCATCATTAGAGACGTGCTGCGATGGTCCTTCCATGTACTCATCTTGAGACATAAGTGGTTGGGCATCGGTATACTCAATCTCTTCCACTTCTAGGGCAGGCCTAGGTGGATGGCCCTGGGAAACCATGCGAACAGAGTCATCAAAAAGAAGAAGAGACTGCTGCATGACTTGGGGGCTCAGACTGCTTGGCTGATTTGCAAGGGGGTGAGGTGAAAGATTGATGGACATCGGCTGCAGGTGCCAACTCTGACCTTTCTTCAGTAGACTGGGTGGGAGACAATGTGAAGGAACTGGAGGCACTGTCAGCAACCCAATCTACTATCGCCTGTACTTGTTCTGGCCTCAACATTTGTAGAGGCGCATTAGGCCCTGCCAAATACTGCTGTAAGGTTCTGTCGCCTACTGGCTGCTGAGAAAGGTGTTTCACTTGTGCGTGTAGCTGACACAGATCGACAGCGTCCTCTCCTTGCAACAGGAGCTCCACCAGCAGCACCATGACCCAGCACTAACATGGTTGAGCAGTATGTGCGCACACGCCTAGACGTACTGAATGACGGGTCTGCCCCCTTCAACTTCTGGCTCTCCAAATTGGGCACATGGCCTGTGCTTGCCCTTTACGCCTTGGAGGTGCTGGCCTGCCCTGCAGCCAGTGTATTATCTGAACGTGTATTTAGCATGGCTGTGGGCGTTATCACAGACAAGCACAGCCGCCTGTCCATAGCCAATGTGGACAAGCTCACGTTCATTAAAATGAACCAGGCATGGATCCCACAGGACTTGTCCGTACCTTGTGCAGAATAGACATGTATACCGGCCTTACCCAGCCATTGTTGTATTTTTGATCTTTCTCACTCTTTTTGGGGTGTACCCTCATTTAAAAAGAAATAAAATTAAAAACAAAAACCAGTGTTGGCTACCTCGTCCTCCTCCACTGCTGCTTCCACCTACACCGTCACATCCACCGCCACCTCAACCTCCTACTCCATATGGGCCTCGTCCTCCTCCTCCACTCCCACCGCCGCTTCCACCTACACCGCCATATCCACCGCCACCTCAACCTCCTACTCCATATGTGCCTCCTCCTACATCATTCAAGATTATTTATTTTTTTATTTTTCTGTTTTTTATGTTATTTTAAGTTATTTCCCTATCCACATTTGTTTGCAGAGCACTTGCCATGCTCTTAAGATGAGTATGCTGCCATTTGCAGCCCTCTAGCCCTTTCCATGTTTGTTTTAGAGGCATATTAGTGCTCAAAAGTTCGGGTCTCCATTGATTTCAATGGGGTTCGGGGTTAAGTCCGGTTCACGAACCCTGACTTTTTTTCCGCCAAACCCGGACATCCAGGTGTTCGCTCAACTCTAGTTCCTGCCCCTGTTTCTCCTCCTTCCCCCCGTTTTGTAATTTCTCACCTTGCTTTATCAGCAAACGGTTTACTTACCAATATGTTTAAATGTCATGCTTGCAGCCCTTCTCTGTTACTATGGGTGCACTATCGTTTTGATTGTTATATTTGTCATATTGTGGATGCAGCCTTCTCTCTGTCATCGCCCTGGGGCACATTTTGTTCCCCTTGGGGTGCCCTAGGTGTGATGACAGTCTTCCTCTGCTGATACATGCTCGCATTTACCCACTTATTGTGAGGCTGACTTATATATTTTTTACTTGCTGTCTATACAATTTATGATGTAACCCTCTGTAATGTGACCTTATTGCCACGTTATGCTATACCTGTTTGGTGTCTTTGCTTGTTATGCCTCTTAAATCTCAATAAACATCATTGAAAAAACAATGAAGGCAGTCTGGGTCCCAGAGCTGGATCAGTTGGCCAGCGCAGTCCCACTTTTTTACACCATTCACTGGTGTATATGATGTATGTTATTCATATGAGTTCAATTTCTGAAAAGTGCTGTTGATACATGCAAGGAAGTAAGAGGTTTGCTCAGTAAAGCAGTGCAAAGAGCAATCATAAAAAAAAATGACCTTTCCTTTTCAATCTGCAGCCTTTGTAATTTTCTGAAAATGCAATGCAATATGGCTACCTGGAGCTGTTCTGTACATAGAATGTGTACTGACTATACCCCAGAGACATAATTTCCCGCTTGTGTGATTGGCTCACCAATATTCCCAGAAGTCTGCCTAAGATACAGTCATATTTCTGGCATCCCCTGCAACAAAAACATTTTTGGTGAGATACTCCCAAAAGGAAGACGTGTAAAAGGATGCAGGCCCAGCAGCTTTCCTCATTAGAGCCCTGCAGCTGCCACAGATGATAGATAATTATGAAACCACTCCCATTTGACCCACTCAACACAGAAGCACAGAGGAACAAACAATGGTTTCTTCAGAATACCAAAAGGTAGGAATCTGCAACAAAGTTTGGTAAAATCCCTGCAATGGACAGAGATCACCCAGAGGGGAATGTTTATTTTTCAACAAAAGTGGAGTTACACTTTAAAGTAAAACAATAAAAATGAAAAATTCCTTTACATATCATGCCTGGGGGGTCCCCTTAATATGCCTGTAAAGTGGTGCATCTGTACAATATATGAAGCCTGCTGCAGCAATACTGGCATTTCTAAAGGAAAAAATGTAATTTAAACTTGTCCGCTGCTGTAATGTAATGTAAAACAGCATGGAGTCCCCTCCCCCAGTCCATACCAGGCCCACATCAAAATTAAAAAAAAAAAACGGTGTAGGGCCCCCCCCCCCAAAAAATCTATACCAAACCCTTATTCGAGCATGCAGCCTGGCAGGCCAGCAAAGGAGGGGGACGAGTGCATGCCCCACCCTCCTGAACCATACCAGGCCACATGCCCTCAACATGGGGGGATGGCTGCTCTGCCCCCCCCCGACCCCCAAAGCACCTTGTCCCCATGTTTATATGTATATATACTGTATATATATATATATATATATATATATATTACAATATTTATTTATAGGATTATTTCACTATTAATCTGGCACAGATCATTTTTATTGTTATCTACCCACGGTTCACCTCAAGATGCAGCACCGCACTGGACATCTTTGGGTAAGCGGATTCTGAATATGTACATATTACCTATTGTAGTATCCACCACTATAAGAATATAGTTTCTAAAAAGACAAATAGAGATATGGTCAGCCTAGGCCTGGCTGCAGGGGTTAACCCCAACACGGATGTACACCCGCTGGGGAGGAGTTGTTTTAGACCACACCCAGGTGGTATAGGTATTTCATTATATAAATGAGAGGATCAGAAATGGCCTGTTGGCTCTGAAGAAGCAAGGCTAAGCCTCGAACCATGTTAGCCATCACCTATTGAGGACATTTCACCTGTCAACATGACACAGTTTATTCCAGATGTTCGGATTTGATGTGCCTTTTTTAAAAACATTTGTTTGTGAGTATAACTATTTTTATTCAATAAAGCCTACTATTGAGGATATGAGCGAGGCCGGTGAACCCTCTGTTTGTTTTTTGATTTTAGTGCCTACAGACACCCTCAGTCTTAAAGGGCAGCAAGGCCATGGCCACCGGGAAAGCCAAGTGTGAATTTCCATAGAGCAACACCATTTGAATAGGTATGTTGGGGGACCCGGCTTCTGGGCGCAGGAGAGAGGTGCATTGCATCTAAATTTGTTTTATATAAGAACGGCAGCAGGAGATCAAACACAGGTACAGATAACAGGTAGCAGAATTCTGTAGACCATAAGGCAAGGTCCTACTGCAGCAGAGGTGTTTAAATAGCCCACTTGGTGCCACTCTAGTGGTGGGCGCGTGCACGCATGTGCATGTGCACTGGTCAGGCTACAGGAATTCTCCATCTGTGGTTTTGGCTAACAAGAATTCTCAGTCTGTGGGTTTGGCTAACAGAATATCTCTGTCTGCATATAACTATGCGCCAGCGCATATTTCTTCTTTCCTGACACACGTCACAGGTTGCAGAAGGCTGCGGCGCCGTTCACAAAGCGCAGCGTGGCACGGCTCACACTTGTGCAGTGGAAAGCTGGCTTTACAGTTGGTTTCCTTTAGTTAAGATGCCGGCACTAGGGACCCAAAGCCCATTGAAGAATCAGGTCTGGTGGGGAAGGGGACAATGCTGGATCCCAGGACAGGTAAGTGTCCTTATAGTAAAAATCAGCAGCAAATTTTTTTTTTTTTTTTTTGCGGGGGGGCAGACTGAAGCTCTTCTATGTGCTGTTTCTGGATGAACCAGAAAATTCACTCTGCAGATATCCCTGTCACCACCTTCCCACCTGACTTTTCGTTGGAAGGAGGACAATTGATGGCCGAACAACACCTACATCTAATAAGACACAGGCAGTGTTCAGGTATTTGGACAGCCAGTGGAGTTAAATGTCAGAATACAGGAGCCCCAGCATGATATTTGTCCATCCATGCTGTTTAGTGTACATTAAGGACTCTGTTAGATTTTGTGGGCTGGATAAAAAAAAAACACAGTAGCAGCACCCACACAATATATTAGAACACAGGAGAGAACATCCAGATAGTGACACATTCATTCTTCCAGATGTTTCTCCAGGTAATGTGGTCACTTGTTGACTTGGCACCATCCATAGGCGGCTTAACTCTTCAACTTGTTTGCAGGTGCAGTCTACTTTCTTCACTGCAGGTGGCGTTCAACTGCAGCAGCATTGCAGGGGGAGAGGAGGTCAAGAAGAACATTATTCCTCTATCGTTTTCAAGGTCACTGGGGAAGCTATCTGATTGGATGCTGCCTCTATGTGTTACTCTAGCAGCCATCTTTGGTCAGACCGAGCCTATTTAAGGCCCTGGCTTCGAGGCTTGACACGCCATCTGGAAGGGACAGTGATTAGAGGCAGGTAAAGGATCCAGGTGATTAGGGAAAGGATAGGGACCTGCCATCCTTTTGGAGACCCCTCCAATTCGGCTCGGACCGTCCACGCCACATTCTGCCCCTCAAGATGTATGGTGTCTGCAGAGCTGAGACCTTCTCTGCTACATATTGCTGTTACATGCTGTGAGTGTTCCAGGTTGGGTGTCTCCCCCCCCCCCCCCCCCAGGGCTTGTTGTGAATTACAGGATTCTGCATTAATACAAGTTTTGTTCTCTGCAAGTGGACTCTGTGTGTTTACTGCCACTGCACCATGCTGTACCTCCCCACAAACTAGAAACAGAAATTGGATCCCACACAATTTTCTTTTGGGTAATTGCAGTACAGAGGATGTTTTTTCCATTTGTTTGAAGTGTAAGAAGACAATGACTTTCCTAAGCCCTGCAAAATACTAACACTGACTAAGAGAACATGGAAGAAATGTGGAGGGTCGAGCTAGGACTAACTAGCATTGAAAAAAGAGCAGAGGACAGAGGGAGAAACCACAATCCCTTGGTAAAGGAGTTGTAGTGGCTCTAAACTGCCAACAAATGTCAGCATACTATAAAATAATAATAATGTGACGCAATTCAATGCAACACAGAAAAAAATATAACTGGGACAGAACATTAACTGCAAGCAAAGGTGGCCAAAATTATCTTTTATTGACAAAAGTTGCATTTGTCATTTCAATGCATGTGTTTGCATTCCAAAAGCAAATTCAGTGTTTGAAAAGCACACTTCCAGTGTCTACCCTACAATATTGTCTATGCTATTAATCCCCCAGTGCTATAACTACTTTTTTATATCCACTATCTGTGCCTCCAATTAGGAGTTAGAAATATTGTTTCCAAACTGAATTTTGTTATAATTGGAAATTGTTCTTCTTTTACTTAACTAAACTCATAATGTATTTCTGTTTTGTGATTTGTATAAATGATCTGACCAATAGTTTCCATTAGTCCTCAGAATTAGGTGCTACTTTGGATGATTTCACGTTTGTCTACAAACTACAAACCTGAGCACATCAACGCCATAATGGAGGAATAGAAGAGATGTAATCACACTTACCCTGTTATTTAATCTGATTGGACGGTCTTTGTTCAGATTCATCATGTGTAAAGCATGAGCCATAGCGTAGACGGCTGTGTAGAGATAGTAGTGTTGGGAAAAAGCTTGATAATTAAACTTCCACTTTCTGGTACAATTGACCAGGGCAATATTATATAATTTACCTAAATAAATATTCTTTTCATTGTTATTGGAAAGACACTTGTGATAATAGATAATAATATCTTCCATATAAGGATCGTGTGGGTTGTTGGATGGATTTAGATCATCTATAAAAGCCTTCAAGCCAGGGACAGATAATATGGGTAATGTAAAAGTAAAACTACAGTTGACTGACTGGCGATAACTTATTATGTCTGCAATTTCTGCAGAAACCCATGAGTTGTGAAGGAGTAATGTAATATTTTTATGAATAACATTTAAGAGTTTAATAAAAGAAATATAACTGGGACTCATCTCCCCACATATTATAACAACCGTACTAGAAGATTCTTGAATAACCCTTACCGCCTGATCAAGTAATTTAAATGTTTTAGGGAACCGAATGGCATATTCAATACATATCCCGTGCTTGGTCAGCCCTTCGCTTAGTTCCCTGAGTTCTGTATCTTCAGAACCATCATTCGTTGATATAATTCCAACAAAGGTCCAGCCGAATTCCAAAATAAGTTTAATAGTGGCAGCATAAAGGAAACTATCATTTGGAATTGTCCGAAAAAAAGTTGGGTATTTTTGTCTATTGCTTAGGGTAGGATCTGCAACACTGTAGCTGATCTGCAGAAACATAACAACATTTGTATTTTTTATGTATATGTTTATTATAAAATCAACATATAGACGCCAATGTGATATTCACGATACATTCATTATACATTCACTGAGAATTCACTGGACAACATTCATAAGTGCAGTTACATTTTCTTGACAAAAAATACATTCGTTGATAATAAGCAGTACCTGTTCTTACTAGAGTTGAGCGGACACCTGGATGTCCGTGTTCGGCGGGTTCGGCCGAACTTTAAAAAAAAGTCCGGGTCCGTGTCCCGGACTTTTGCCAAACTTTTCCCGGACACCGAACCCCATTGAAGTCAATGGGGACCCGAACTTTCAGGCACTAAAATGGCTCTAAAACACCAATGGAAAGGGCTAGAGTGCTGCAAATGGCAGCAAAACGTAGTTTTATGAGCATGGCAAGTGCTCTGCAAACAAATGTGGATAGGGAAATAACTTAAAACAACAAAAAAAAAAAACAGAAAAATAAAACAATGTTCTTCATCTCTGAAGGACGAGGCCCATATGGAGTAGGAGGGAGGTTGAGGTGGTGGTGGATGTGGCGGTGTCATAGGCGTGCGCACAGGGTGTGCCGGATGTGCCTGGGCACACCCTAATCACCTAGGGCACATAGCATTATCGCTCTGTTTGCCAGTGAGGAGATGGGAAAGATCTCCCTCAGACCTGCTCTGCTCTATTTCACTTTGCCAACAGGGAGAGTAATGTATCGGGGCCATGTACATGTAGGCAAACACATGCATGTGTATTTCGACTTTGGGGTGCACACCCTAATGCAATAGGCTGCGCACACCTATGGGCGGTGTAGGTGGAAGCGGCGGTGGAGGAGGACCAGGGCCGGATTAAGAGCATCATGGGCTTGGTGCTGAGGATTTTGAAGGGCCTTAAGGGCTGTGCCTTGGCATGCACCCAGAGGAGGAAGGGTGCAGCCTTGCATGCCTAATTCCACATGGGATGCTGTCTCTGAAGTCCATAAACACATCCATGCATCGGCAACTGTCCCTCCTTGTCCGGCCTTCGTGCTGTGTGGGGAGGTTCTGAGGGAGCTGCCTGGGGAAGCGAGCATAGAAGCCAGACTTCTGTGTTTACAAGTGACAGAAGAGCGGTAACAGTGAATATGGCCAACCCGGGGCCTATATAAAGGTAGGGGCCTGGAGCTGCAGCTCCAATAGCCCCTACGTTAATCTGGCCCTGAGGAGGACGAGGTAGCCAACACTGCTTCTTTTCACAAATTTTAAATGAGGGTACACCCCAAAAGAGTGAGAAAGAGCAAAAATGGAACAATGGCTGGGTAAGGTCGGTATCCATCGCTATTCTGCACAAGGTACGGAAAAGTCCCGTGGGATCCATGCCTGGTTCATTTTAATGAACGTGAGCTTGTCCACATTGTCTCTGAACAGGCGGCTGCGCTTGTCTGTGATAACGCCCCCAGCCGTGCTAAATACCCGTTCAGATAATACACTGGCTGCAGGGCACGCCAGCACCTCCAAGGCGTAAAGGGCAAGCTCAGGCCATGTGCCCAACTTGGAGACCCAGAAGTTGAAGGGGGCAGACCCCTCATTCAGTACGTCTAGGCGTGTGCACACATACTGCTCCACCATGTTGGTGAAATGCTGCCTCCTGCTAAGACGTTCCATATGAGCTGCTGGTGCTGCTGTTTGTTGTGGCGTGCTGACAAAGCTTTTCCACATTTCGGCCATGCTAACCCTGCCTTCTGAGGTGCTGGCGGTGCCCTGGTTGCGTTGGCGACCTCTTCCTCCTCCTCCTCCTCTGCCTTGTGCTTCCACTGTGGCCCCGCTGTCAGGTGGGAATGCCAGCAGCATGGCGTCTACCAGCGTGCGCTTGTACTCGCGCATCTTGCGATCGCGCTCCAGTGAGTGAATTAAGGACGGTACGTTGTCCTTGTAACGGGGATCCAGCAGCGTGGCCACCCAGTAATCAGCACAAGTTAGAATGTGGGCAACTCGGTGGTCGTTGTGGAGACACTGCAGCATGTAATCGCTCATGTGTGCCAGGCTGCCCAGAGGCAACGAAAGGCTGTCCTCTGTGGGAGGTATATCGTCCGTGTCCTCTGTATCCCCCCAGCCACGCACCAGTGATGGCCATGAGCTGGCCTGGGTGCCACCCTGCTGTGAACATGCTTCCATCTCCTGCTCCTCATCCTCCTCATCCTCCAGAACTGTGCCCCTGCTGGACAATTGTGTCCCTGGCATTTGTGTGTGCAGGAACCCACCCTCGGAGCCCCTTGTGAATGACTGCCCTAAAAGCCTTGGAAATGTTACCTCTTCATCCTCCTCCTCCTCCTCCTCATCCTGTGCCACATCCTCTTCCATCATCGCCCGAATTGTTTTTTCAAGGAGGCATAGAAGTGGGATAGTTAAGCTGAGAACGGCGTCATCGGCACTGGCCATGTTGGTGGAGTACTCAAAACAGCGCAACAAGGCACACAGGTCTCGCATGGAGGCCCAGTTATTGGTGGTGAAGTGGTGCTGTTCCGCAGAGCGACTCACGCGTGCGTGCTGCAGCTGAAACTCCACTATGGCCTGCTGCTGCTCGCACAGTCTGGCCAGCATGTGCAAGGTTAAGTTCCACCTTGTGGGCACGTCACATATGAGGCGGTGAGCGGGAAGGTCGAAGTTACGCTGCAGCGCTGACAGGCGAGCAGCAACAGGGTGAGAACGCCAAAAGTGCGCACAGACGGCCCACACTTTCTGCAGCAGCTCTGACATATCGGGGTAGTTTTTAAGGAACCTCTGCACCACCAAATTCAGCACATGCGCCAGGCAAGGGATGTGCGTCAAACCGGCTAGGCCCAGAGCTGCTATGAGATTTCCCCCGTTATCGCACACCACCAGGCCGGGCTTGAGGCTCGCTGGCAGCAACCACTAATTTGTCTGCTGTTCCATGCTCCTCCACAACTCCTGCGCGGTGTGTGGTTTGTCCCCCAAACAGGCAAGTTTTAAAACTGCCTGCTGTCGTTTACCCCTGGCCGTGCTGAAGTTGGTGGTGAAGGTGTTACGCTGTCCGGATGAGGAGGCGGTAGAGGGTGAGGAAGCGGAGTAGGAGGAGTTAGGAACAGGAGGCAAACTGAAGCGCCCTGCAATCCTCGGTGGTGGAAGGACATGCGCCAAATTGCTATCCGCCTCAGGCCCATCCGCCACTGCATTTACCCAGTGTGCCGTTAGGGAGATATAACGCCCCTGACCGTGCTTACTGGTCCACGTATCAGTAGTTAGGTGGACCTTGCCAGAGATGGCGTTGCGCAGTGCACACCTGATCTTTTCCCCCACTTGGTTGTGCAGGGAAGGGATGGCTTGCCTGGAAAAGTAGTGGCGGCTGGGCACGACATACTGTGGGACAGCCACCGACATAAGGTTTTTAAAACTGTGCGTCTTCACCAGACGGAATGACAGCATTTCAAAGGCCAAGAATTTTGAAATGCTGGCATTCAGGGCCAGGGATCGCGGGTGGGTAGGGGGGTACTTCCACTTCCTCTCAAGTGTTTGGGAGATGGAAAGCTGAACGCTTCCACGGGACATTGTGGAGATGGTTGGTGACCCAGGTGGTGGTGTTGCTGACAGATCCTCTGTTTGCGGGGTGGCAGGTGCCGGTATCACTACAGATGTGGCTGGAGCGGCCGAGACTGCAGCAGAAGAGGAAGCAGGATGAGCCAGAGACGTTTCTTGGTTTTGAAGGTGTCTACTCCACTGCAGCTCGTGCTTTGCACTTAGATGTCTGATCATGCAGGTTGTGCTCAGGTTGAGAAGGTTTATGCCTTGCTTCAGGCTCTGATTGCAAAGGGTGCAAACCACTCGTGTCCTGTCATCAGCACATTTTCTAAAGAACTTCCACGCCACGGAACTCCTTTGAGCTGACTTTGGTGCGCTCGTTCCCTTGCTGCGTTGGGCAGTAGCGGGCGTAGTGTCTAGGGCACGGCCGCTCCGCTTCTGCACCCTGCTCCCTCTTCTTCTGTGCTGGTGGCTCTGTGCGACCACCGCCTCTTCCTCCAAACTACTCAGGTCACCTGCATGACTTTCAGTCCATGTGGGGTCGAGGACCTCATCGTCCTCCACATCATCTTCCACCCAGTCTTCACCCCTGCCCTCCTTGTCGGTCTCCACAATGCTGAACACCGCAGCAGTTGGCACCTGCGTTTCGTCATCATCGGAGATGTGCTGCAATGGTCCTTGCATGTACTCATCTTGAGAAATAAGTGGTTGGGCATCGCTGCACTCAATCTCTTCAACTTCTGGGGCAGGGCTAGGTGGATGGCCCTGGGAAACCCTGCTGACAGAGTCCTCAAAAAGAACAAGAGACTGCTGTATAGATTGGGGCTCAGACTGCTTGCCTGATTTCCAAGGGGGTGAGGTGAAAGACGGTTGGACATTGGCTGCAGGTGCCAACTCTGACCTTTCTGCAGTAGACTGGGTGGGAGACAATGTGAAGGAACTGGAGGCACTGTCAGCAACCCAATCTACTATCGCCTGTACTTCTTCAGGCCTCATCACGTCTAGAGGCGCATTATGCCCTACCAAATACTGCTGCAGGTTCTGTCGCCTACTCACACTTGTGGAAGGTGTTTCACTTGTGCGTGTAGCTGGCACAGATCGACCACGTCCTCTCCTTGCAACAGGAGCTCTACCAGCAGCACCACGACCCAGGCCACAGCCCCTATTTGACGGTTTCCTCATATTTCTGTAATTTATGATCTTGCCCTAGAAAGGTGTTTATTGAATAGCGGAACAAAACAACAACAGTATCGCACGGGTGTATCTGACAGTCAAATATGCAAACTATGCCGCAATTTAATGTTTTTTACCCCAAAAGGGTGTATATTGAATAGCGGATTTGGAAAAAGGATAAAAAAACGGTGTATCTCACACGTACAAACACAGACTAGGCCCCGATTAAAATTTTTTGTACCCTAAAGGGAGGATGAGGAAGAGGAGTAGGAGGAGTTGGGAACAGGAGGCAAACTGAAGCGCCCTGCAATCCTTGGCGGTAGAAGGAGATGCGCCAAACAAATTTAAAAAGGTGTATCTCACATGTACCGATA
Source organism: Pelophylax lessonae (assembly GCF_965119305.1). NCBI lineage: Eukaryota > Metazoa > Chordata > Amphibia > Anura > Ranidae > Pelophylax > Pelophylax lessonae. Next base: position 20,474,298 of record NC_138768.1, on the reverse strand, counting down.
CAGACTATCCCGCAATTTAATTTTTTACACTCAAACAGGGTGTATATTGAATAGCGGAATAGGACAAATTTTACAAAACGGTGTATCTCACACGTACAAACACCAACAAGGCCCCGATTACAATTTTTTGTACCCTAAAGGCAGGATGAGGAAGAGGAGTAGGAGGAGTTGGGAACAGGAGCCAAACTGAAGCGCCCTGCATTCCTCGGCGGTAGAAGGAGATGCGCCAAACAAATTTAAAAAGGTGTATCTCACATGTACCGGTACAGACTATCCCGCAATTTAATTTTTTACACTCAAACAGGGTGTATATTGAATAGCGGAATAGGACAAATTTTACAAAACGGTGTATCTCACACGTACAAACACAATCTAGGCCCCGATTACAATTTTTGTACCCTAAAGGCAGGATGAGGAGTAGGAGGAGTTCAGAACAGGCAGGAGGCAGACTGAAGCACCCTCAAATCCTCGGCAGTATGAGATGCGCCCCAAAAATTGGAAAGGTGTATCTCACACGTACCGACACAGACTATCCCGCAATTTAATTGTTTATACCCAAAGGTTTTGATTAAATAGCGGAATAGAAAATATGATCAAAAAAAGTGTATGTATCTCACACGTACAGAAGCACACTAGGCCCCAATTACTATTGTTTGTACCCCTAAAGGCAGGATGAGGAGTAGGAGGAGTATGGAACAGGCAGCACCCTCAAATCTTCAGAAGTATGAGATGAACCCCAAAAACTTGGAAAGGTGCATCTCACACGTACCAACACAAACTATCCCGCAATTTATTTGATCCCCAAAGGTTTTTATTGAATAGCGGAATAGGAAATATGATCAAAAAAAGTGTATGTATCTCACACGTACAAAACCACACTAGGCCCCAATTACTATTGTTTGTACCCCTAAAAGGCTGAATGAGGAGTAGGAGGAGTATGGAACAGGCAGCACCCTCAAATCTTCAGAAGTATGAGATGAACCCCAAAAACTTGGAAAGGTGGATCTCACATGTACCAACACAAACTATCCCGCAATATAATTGATCCCCAAAGGTTTTTATTGAATAGCGGAATAGGAAATATGATCAAAAAAAGTGTATGTATCTCACACGTACAAAACCACACTAGGCCCCAATTACTATTGTTTGTACCCCTAAAAGGCTGAATGAGGAGTAGGAGGAGTATGGAACAGGCAGCACCCTCAAATCTTCAGAAGTATGAGATGAACCCCAAAAACTTGGAAAGGTGGATCTCACACGTACCAACACAAACTATCCCGCAATTTAATTGATCCCCAAAGGTTTTTATTGAATAGCGGAATAGGAAATATGATCAAAAAAAGTGTATGTATCTCACACATACAAAACCACACTAGGCCCCAATTACTATTGTTTGTACCCCTAAAAGGCTGAATGAGGAGTAGGAGGAGTATGGAACAGGCAGCACCCTAATCTTCAGAAGTATGAGATGAACCCCAAATATCATTCAGCTCTGCTGCAGGCCACAATTTAATTTTTTTTTAACCCAAGGCTGTATATTGAATAGTGGAATAGAAAAAAAGTGTATGATTTCTGAAACCACTCAATATTAGCACATGTGAACTGAACACAGCAGTGTATGATCAGTCACTCAGCACAGCACAGCTGAAGGAAAAATGCTGCACACAGTGCCTGATAGAAAAATACTTTTCTCCCTCCTCCTCAGTGGGCAAAAAAGATTGTGTTCACTGCACCCCAAAAAGATTGTGTTCACTGCAGCCCACACACAGCAAAATGGATGTGGACCACTGACACCTGCCTATCTCCTATCCCACACCACACAGCAATATCGATTGTAGTTTGTAGAACACACTGTCTGACCCTAAAAATCAGCAGACTCTGTCCCTAAAAGGATTGATAAGATCGTAGATCAGGTGACTGCAACCCCCCCCCCACACAGCAATATCGATTGTAGTTTGTAGAACGCACTGACCCTAAAAATCAGCAGACTCTCTCCCTAAAATGCCTACAACTCGCCCTGCCTAACACACTCCAACCTGTCCCTCAATTCTATCTGGACGCAAATGTTTTTTTTTTTCCTGTCTGTCCCTAATCAGCAGCCAGCACCCCAAAAAGATTGTGTTCACTGTACCCCAAAAAGATTGTGTTCACTGCACCCCAAAAAGATTGTGTTTACTGCAGCCCAAAAAGATTGTGTTCACTGCAGCCCACACACAGCAAAATGGATGTGGACCACTGACACCTGCCTATCTCCTATCCCACCCCACACAGCAATATCGATTGTAGTTTGTAGAACACACTGACCCTAAAAATAAGCAGACTCTGTCCCTAAAAGGATTGCTAAGATCGTAGATCGGTCACTGGAAACCCCACCCCACACAGCAATATCGATTGTAGTTTGTAGAACACACTGTCTAACCCTAAAAATCAGCAGACTCTGTCCCTAAAAGGATTGCAAAGATCGTAGATCGGTCACTGCAAACCCCACCCCACACAGCAATATCGATTGTAGTTTGTAGAACACACTGACCCTAAAAATCAGCAGACTCTCTCCCTAAAATGCCTACAACTCGCCCTGCCTAACACACTCCGACCTGTCCCTCAATTCTATCCGGACACAAATGTTTTTTTTTTCCTGTCTGTCCCTAATCAGCAGCCAGCACGTTGATGTGTGCTCTCTCCCTGAACTAAACAGCAGAATGACGCCGCAGCGGTGCTGCCTCGAACTTATAAAGACTTGGTCACATGCTTCAGACGGCCAATCACAGCTACTGATACATTTGTAGGCATGGCTGGGATGGGTAGGCATGGCTGGGATGGCTTAGGCACACCAGTTAAACGCTTGTTGATTGGCTGTTGAAAGCCCGCCATGAAAAGCGCGCCAAAGCATGCAAAACCCAGAAATAAAATGACCGAACACGGATTTTTACCCGAATATACAGTAAAGTTTTCGGGTCCGTGTTCGGGTAACAAAAATCCAATTATTCGGTACGAACACGAATAATACAGTCCGTGTTCGCTCAACCCTAGTTCTTACCAAAAAAATAAATAATAAGAATTATTATATTTATAATTTATACAGTATTTAAAAAAAAGATAAATGTGTCATTTTCTGCACATTAACTGTACACATTTAACCACTTTAGCCCCGGAGGACTTGGCTGCTCAAAGACCAGGGCCTATTTTGCAATTCGGCACTGCGTGACTTTAATGGACAATTGTGCGGTCGTGCAACCCTGCACCCAAATTAAATTGACGTCCTTTTTTTCTCACAAACAGAGATTTCTTTTGGTGATATTTTATCACCTGTGCAATTTTTACTTTTTGCGCTATTGTGACAGGAAGTCAGGTAAATCTGTGGATGTAGTCACAGACAGGAGATATGAGGAATGAATTTCAAGTGCCTTTCAGGGAATATTTCCAAAATGGAACTGGTGAAAGACAGGTGGCAGAAGTTTGATCGTGATCTTGAGATACATTCCATGTGGAGTTCAGATAAATAAAAAGGAACCAGGTGACCTTGAGCGGTCAAAAAGTTCAGCAGAAAGTGCATTGAAGAAACCTGTAATAGACTGTGTTGTTACCTTTGACCCATGTGTTGGTGGAAGGAAAGTTGAGGTCTCTGGAAAAAGGAACAGGGGTCACTTTGAAGAAATGTGTGACCGCCTGTTGTCGCAAATGGAAGGTCCTCTGCACAGCATCTTAGAGCAAGCTAAGCTCAAGAAAGAAGATCATTACCTTTTACAACAATGAGTCAATGATTGTGTACAGCTGTATGGAGAGGCAACTCAAGTCACAGAGGGACGTCAAGAGTCCCTACTTGGATCAAAGCCAAGTAAAGCAGAGGTTCTCAAAGTTTTGTGGAAATCATTTATTGATTGCAGAGAGAGGTGGCTCAAGAATGTTGAAGACATTAAGACTAGCAAAATTGAGTTGCCTATGGATCACGGTCCTCCTTGGTGGATAGGACAGACGGTTATGCAGGACATACCTGAGAAGGAGCAAAATGATGCCAAAAATGCAGTAGAGGAATGTGTATATGAAATGAGAGACAAACTGTGTGACATTTATGAGAAATCTGTCAATGAAGATGACAGAAACAGTTTCACCCTGAAGCTTGAAGATACTAGAAGGCTTATCAGTGAGAGTCAAGAGCAGTGCCTGACACATGCGTGTCTGGAAATCTGTGTCCCAACCCTAGGGGGGGTATGTGACAGGAAGTCAGGTAAATCTGTGGATGTAGTCACAGACAGGAGATACATTTCCACCTGGTTTAGAAAATTCACCAATTACTATAGGGTGTCGGCTGCAGAGATAGCCAGCAGGAAGTTGAAAACCATTCAGCTGTTCAGAATGAGGAAATGAAGGCCTCTATAATTTGTCCAGAGGAAGTCTAAGGATTGCTGCCTCCTGATGCTGTGTGGGCATGGGGAGAGGAGGACAGTCAGATGTGTGCCCCCTGAAAGCTGTGTGAGCATGGGGAAGACCTCCTGAAGCGATGTGGCTGAGGAGGGTAACAAGTGTGAAGACTACTCGAAGTGAGGTCTTGGATCGTTTCTATGTGAAAAGAAACCAATGGACATTTCCTGTGTGAAGGGGAAATTAATTAAGACTGAAGACTACTCAAGTTGAGGTCTTGAACTATTTCTATGTGGAAGAAATAAATGAACTGTTTGCTATGTGAAGAGACAAGCAAAGGGACATGTTCAATGTGAAGAGGACAAGGGACATGTTCAATGGACATTTGTTATGAGAAGAGATTAAACATGGACTATTGAGTGTCTGCTGTAGGATCAGCAAAGTTTGCTCCAACAGTAGGTTGGAGACAGACTCCGTAGATAGGTTCCTGTATGTGAGAAGGTAGCCGCCCACAGTGGCAAGGATTTATTTTATTTATGTTTATTTTGAATTATGCTGTTTTTGGAGCTTGCACTTGTGTGAAGAGATCTTGCAAGAATAAAACCTTACACTGTTGTTTGCAACCACTTCTCGGCTATCTCCCTGTGTAACGAACCCCCCCAAGGGGTCATCCACGCCTACCACCAAGCTAATCAACCTCACACTATATAGAAAAAAAGAGCATCAATTTTGAAAAAGTAACAATATTTTCACATTTTTTTATATGAAATTCTCAAAAAAAAAAAAAAGTAAAAATCTAAATTTTTTAACATTTTAGGCCAATTTGTTTTCTGCTACATATTTTTGGTAAAAAAAAAATCTCAATAAGCGGATTTTGATTAGTTTGCGCAAAAGTTATTGAGTTTACTAACTATGGGAAAGATTTATGTCAGTTTTATTGTTTTTTTTTTTAAACTAGTAATGGTGGCGATCTGCAATTTTTTTTGCGGGACTGCGACATTGCGGCAGACAGATCGAACCCCTGACTGACATTTTTGACACTTTTTGGGGTACCATAGAAACAAAGAAACATAGAATGTGTCGGCAGATAAGAACCATTTGGCCCATCTAGTCTGCCCAATATATCTGAATCCTATGAATAGTCCCTGGCCCTATCTTATATGAAGGATAGCCTTATGCCTATCCCATGCATGCTTAAACTCCTTCACTGTATTTGCAGCTACCACTTCTGCAGGAAGGTTATTCCATGCATCCACTACTCTCTCAGTAAAGTAATACTTCCTCATATTACTTTTAAACCTTTGCCCCTCTAGTTTAAAACGGTGTCCTCTTGTGGTAGTTTTTCTTCTTTTAAATATGCTCTCTTCCTTTACCGAGTTGATTCCCTTTATGTATTTAAAAGTTTCTATCATATCCCCTCTGTCTCTTCTTTCTTCCAAGCTATACATGTTAAGGTCCTTTAACCTTTCCTGGTAAGTTTTTTCCTGCAACCCATGTACTAGTTTAGTAGCTCTTTTCTGAACTCTCGCTAGAGTATCTATATCCTTCTGGAGATATGGCCTCCAGTACTGCGCACAATACTCCAAGTGAGGTCTCACCAGTGTTCTGTACAGCGGCATAAGCACTTCTCTCTTTCTACTGCTTATACCTCTCCCTATACATCCAAGCATTCTGCTGGCATTTCGTGCTGCTCTATTACATTGTCCTCCCACCTTTAAGTCTTCTGAAATAATTACTCCTAAATCCCTTTCCTCAGATACTGAGGTCAGGACTGTGTCAAATATTCTATATTCTGCCCTTGGGTTTTTACGCCCCAGGTGCATTATCTTGCACTTATCCACATTAAATTTCAGTTGCCAGAGTTCTGACCATTCTTCTAGTTTTCCTAAATCCTTTTCCATTTGGCGTTTCCCTCCAGGAACATCAACCCTGTTACATATTTTTGTGTCATCAGCAAAAAGACAAACCTTACCATCGAGGCCTTTTGCAATATCACTTATGAAGATATTAAATGAAATTAGAACCAGTACAGATCCCTGAGGTACCCCACTGGTAACATGACCTTGTTCTGAATGTTCTCCATTGACTACAACCCTCTGTTGTCTGTCACTCAGCCACTGCCTAATCCACTCAACAATATGGGAGTCCATGCTCAATGACTGTAGTTTATTGATAAGTCTTCTATGTGGGACAGTGTCAAAAGCCTTACTAAAATCTAGATATGCAATGTCTACTGCACCTCCACCGTCTATTATTTTAGTCACCCAGTCAAAAAAATCTATAAGATTTGTTTGACATGATCTCCCTGAAGTAAACCCATGTTGTTTTCCATCTTGCAATCCATGGGATTTAAGTTGTTCCACAATTCTATCCTTTAATAGGGTTTCCATTAATTTGCCTACTATTGATGTCAGACTCACTGGTCTATAGTTGCTCGATTCCTCCCTACTACCTTTCTTGTGAATGAGCACGACATTTGCATAGTTACATAGTTACATAGTTACATAGTTACATAGTAGGTGAGGTCGAATAAAGACAATAGGCCATCCAGTTCAACCTGTATAGGTGTGTGTGGCTGTAATCATCTCGCATACCCCTGAATGTTCTGATCCTTGAGATGTACATCTAGTAGTCTTTTGAAAGCCACCATACTACCCGCAGAAACCACCTCTTGTGGTAGAGAATTCCATAATCTTGTAGCCCTAACAGTAAAGAACCCCCCACATTGCCTAAGGTTAAAACGCTTCTCCTCTAATCGCATTGTATGCCCCCGAGTCCTCATGCAATCCCTGCGACTGAACAGCTTTTTTTCTAAGCCTAGATCCCCATTGAGATATTTAAAAATTGCTATCATGTCCCCCCTCAGGTGTCTCTTCTCCAGGGAGAATAAAACAAGCGATTGCAGACGCTCCTCATAATTAAGGTCCTCCAATCCCCTAATTAGTTTAGTTGCCCTTCTCTGGACCCTCTCCAGCTCCAACACATCTCTTCTGAGGACTGGTGACAAGAACTGGACAGAATACTCCAGATGCGGTCGGACCAGAGTTATATAAAGTGGAAGGATTATAGTCTTATCTCTGGAAAACATCCCTTTCTTTATGCATGCTAATATTCTGCCGCTTGACATTGCATGCTGTTGCCTAGTCTATCATCCACCAAGACACCCAGATCCTTCTCCATTTTTGATTCTCCCAGGGGTTCCCCTCCTAATGTGTATTGTGCTTTTATGTTGCTAGTCCCCAAGTGCAAAACCTTACACTTCTCCACGTTAACCTCATTTGCCAAGTCGTTGCCCACTCCGTTATTTTGTCCAGGTCATTCTGTAGGATATCTGCTTCATGCTGTGCTGTTATTGCCCTGCCTAATTTTGTGTCATCTGCAAAAACTGATATTGAACTACTGATCCCGTCCTCAATGCTGTTTATGAATATATTGAACAAGGTTGGTCCTAGGACTGAGCCTTGGGGGACCCCGCTTACTACCTCAGACCAGTCTGAGTATGCGCTGTTTATTACCACCCTTTGGACACGCCCTTTTAACCAGTTCCGTATCCAAGAGCAAACCCTGCTGTCGATACCTGCAGACCTTATTTTATAAATTAAGCGCTTATGGGGAACTGTATCAAACGCCTTAGCAAAATCTAGGTACACCACATCCACTGGTCTGCCCCTATCTAGCTCACAGCTCACCTCCTCGTAGAATGTTAAGAGATTGGTTTGACAAGAACGCCCATTAGTAAACCCGTGCTGGTTACTACTGATGATGCTGTTGTCCTTAGCAAACTCTACGATATAGTCCCTTATCATCCCCTCCAGAAGTTTACATACTACTGATGTCACACTGACAGGACTATAATTTCCCGGTATATGCCTCTGATCCTTTTTGAATATCGGAATTACATTAGCTTTCCTCCACTCACCTGGTACATCTCCTGTCCTAATACTGTCCGCAAAGATCAGGAACAGTGGTCTGGATATAACCTTACTGAGTTCCTTGAGTACTCTCGGATGTACGCCATCCGGGCCTGGTGATTTGTTTGTGTTAAGTTTATCCAGCCTTTCTCAGATTTCACCCTCTGTTAGCCATAGCGGCAAGTCCTGTGTATTACTACTAACCATACAGTCATGGTCAGTGTACCCCTCCATTTCCTGTGTAAAGACTGACGAGAAAAAAGCTTTCAGCACGGTTGCTTTTTCAGTGTCCTCTGTAACCATCCTCCCATCATCGTTAATTATGTGTGCAATATGCTCTGCCCTAGTTTTTTTGCTGTTGATATATTTAAAGAATTTCTTTGTTTTTTGTTTTTTTTTTTTACTATCCTCCGCTATTTGTCTCTCAAAGTTTATTTTAGCCATTTGGATTTTGTGTTTACTTTTCTTATTTGCCTCCTTGTACTGCTCGAAAGCCGATACTGTGCCCTCTGATTTATATTTCTTGAAGGCCATTTTTTTTCCCCTAATAAGTTTTTTCACACTAGGGTTTAGCCAGCCAGGTTTGGCCTTGTCTCTTCTAAATTTATTTCCCATAGGAATGCACTGCAAGATGCCTTTGCTTAATATATTCCTAAAGCATTACCATTTTTCCTCTGTGGTCAGTGATCCCAAGGTTTGGTCCCAGTTTACCCTTTCCATCAACGAGTACAATTTTGGAAAGTTTGCCCTTCTGAAGTTAAGGGTTCTTATGTTCCCCACTTGCCATGCTATATTGTTATTAACGCTAAATGTGATCATCCTGTGATCGCTAGAGCCCAGGTTGTCCTGGACCCCTACCTCCGAGATTAGGTCTGGGTCATTAGTGATCAATAGATCCAGGGTTGCGTTTTCTCTGGTAGGGGAATCCACCAACTGTGACATGTAATTGTCCTGTAAGGTTTCCGTGAATAGACGGGCCTTCTGTGAGTGTGCAGTCCCCTCATCCCAGTCAATGTTGGGATAATTGAAGTCCCCCACTATGATGACTGATCCTAGCTTTGCCACTTTACTCAATAGTGCTAAAAATTCCAGCTCTACCTCCTCCCCTTGTTTAGGTGGTCTATAGCAAACCCCCACAATTACTTTTCCCTTTTCTCCTTCCCTCTGGAGTTCTACCCATACGGATTCTAACTCCCTACTCGTCCCTTCCGTAATGTCACTCCTCTGTATCACCCTTACATTGTTCTTGACATAGAGACATACCCCTCCCCCTCTTTTTCCTACCCTGTCCTTCCGGTACACTAAATACCCTTGGATATTTGCCAGCCAGTCATGTGAGGGGTCGAACCAAGTCTCCGTTATTCCCACAAGGTCTATGTCCTCCTCATGTACTAACATTTCCAATTCATCCATTTTATTAGCTAGGCTCCTGGCATTAGCATATACCCCTCTTAGTTTTACGGAAGTTAAACGTGATTGGTGGTTATGTTTATTCCTGTTTGGTCTGCGGTTCTCCCGCACAGACCTACCAATAGACGTTGTGGACCTACTGTCGCTGCTGACGCTACCACTGCCTTCAGTCCTCTGCTCCCTCCTAACTGACTCTACTTCTGAGCCCTCCCCCCGTCTCCTAGTTTAAAAGCTCCTCCAACTTTGTGGCCATCTTTCTCCCCAAAAGAGCTGTACCGTCCCCATTAAGGTGCAGCCCATCCTTACTAAAGAGCCGGTAGCCGACTGAGAAGTCAGCCCAGTTCTCCAGGAACCCAAACCCCTCCTTCCTACACCAATTCCTCAGCCACTTGTTAAGTTCCCTAATCTCCTTCTGCCTCTCCTGTGTGGCTCGAGGTACAGGCAGTATTTCAGAGAAAACCACCTTGGAGGTCCTATTCCTCAATCTATTACCTAAGTCCCTGAAATCGTTCTTTAGAATCCTCCACTTACCTTTAACTTTGTCATTAGTGCCCACATGCAGTCCGGGACGACTCCTGTTACTAATGATTGGTTAAATAAATCTGTTAATGGTTTTGCCAGCTCACCACTAAGCTCTTTTAATAATTTTGGGTGTATCTCATCAGGACCCTGTGACTTATTTGTCTTCACTTTAGACAGCAATCTTAGAACGTCTTCCTCTGTAAAGACACATGCATCAAACGATTCATTAGTCATCCTTTCAAGTGGAGATCCTTTTCCTTCTTTTTCTTCTGTAAAAACTGAACAGAAGTATTCATTAAGGCAGTCGGCTAGCCCTTTATTCTCTTCTACATACCTTCCGTCCTTTGTTTTTAATTTAGTTATTCCTTGATTTAATTTCCTTTTTTCATTTATATATCTGAAGAATGTCTTATCCCCCTTTTTCATAGACTGAGCTAGTTTTTCTTCTGCCTGCGCTTTAGAAGTTCTTATAACTTGCTTGGCCTCTTTCTGCCTAATCTTGTAGATTTCCTTATCTTCATTGCTCTGGGTTTGTTTATAATTACAAAATGCTAGCTTTTTATTTTTAATGATTTGGGCCACTTCTGCTGAGTACCACAGTGGTCTCTTCCTTTTTTTGCTTTTACTGACAAGTCTAATGCAATTTTCTGTTGCCTTCAATAATGCACCTTTTAAGTAGTCCCATTTCTCCTGGACTCCATGTAATCCGTTCCAGTCTGATAAGGACTCATTTATGACTAATTTCATTTTTGAAAAGTCTGTTTTTCTAAAATCTAAAACTTTTGTTTTTGTGTGGTGTGACTCTTTCCAGTGACATTACTACAGTAATCAGTGCTATAAATATTCACTGTTACTGTAAAAATGACAATGGCAGGGAAGGGGTTAAATTTATTAGTGATCAAGGGGTTAAGTGTGTCCCTAGGGGCGTGATTCTAACTGTCAAGGGGCCTGGCTTGTGATGTAACCACAGAGATATACGATCCTACATAGCAGGATCGTATGATCTCTGCAGTTACACCAGGGAGAATGACAGGCAGCTTTGTTTACATCAGCCGCCTGCCTTTCTCCCTCTCCAGTGGGAGATCGTGAGTGGCCGGCAGACATCGGAGCCGCCGGTCACTCGCGCGAGGATGTCAGGGAACGAGCGGGGGGGGAGCCAGTACATTGCTTTGCCCAGGAGGGCAAGTGAGGTCGGCAAGTGGTTAGAAATACAATTTGTCAGGGGCGTGGCCAAGCACATGGAGGAGGAGTAAGCTGCTTCCTTCCTCAGCTCCCGCACACACAGGGCTAGAACACGGCTCCCAGCAACCATCCTCATCTATCCACACCTTTTAAAGGCTGATATGGGGAGAGGAAGTCTCAGTGAGAGTCGTGGAACACCCGGCTCTCACAAAGAAGGAGAACCTGGGCAATTTTTTACCCGATCTGGGACTGCTCAGCATGGCACCCGGGGATCCAAGATGGCGCCGGCCAGCTCCTCAGGACAGCAAATGACATCCCAGGTGAGAACCAGGCACCGCACTAGATCCCCCAGGAGTTGGAGCACGGGTCACTGCAGTCAGATTGTCCCTCTCCCACCTCACAACACTCCGCTGAGGGCTGGGACATGGAGACTTACATAAAAGCCCTCCCCACCAGCCGTGATTTTGAGGCCTATGTTAAAATGCTTGTGTAGCACTGCCCCCTAGAGGACTGCTGAGAATTGAACTTTCTTGATTACCCTGGGTTACCCTGAGCAACTGATAGCAGACAAATAGCATTAAAAGTCCTTGGCTCAGTCAATAATCAATCCAGGGGATGCTGATTTTTGTGTTTTTATTTAGAACTGGGATAGGAGAAGGGATGAGTGGGATACACCAACTTTGAACTATGCACAATCTTGAGGACAACTAGCTGTAGTGAAGTGAAGATAGATAATGTGATCCTGTTTGAGTTATTCTTCAAGGTTCAAACTTGGCACCCCCTTTCTTACTTGCTGTGTGCACTGACACCTGTCCACTGACTCTCCACTGGGGCGGTCCCCTTTCCTGGGCAGACCCTGGCAAGCTTTCTGGTACTCACAGACACTGTTTTCCCAAGGTTGCTCTGCCTCCAACTCCATTTGTCAGCTTCCAGGATCTCTTAGCTCAGCACCATACTCTTGGCTCACTAGGCCGACTGCCTGTGACCACCTTCCACAGCAGACATGGGGAGAGACAGCCGTCACCCTCCTCCTGGGACCTGGCTTCCCCCCCCAAAGACACCCTGTCATATGTGCCCTTGGCTTTTATAATATATCCCAGGATGCACTACTGTTTGTGCCAACCCACTGGGATAGTTACAAAAGCCTGTGTGTCACTGGTTGGGCTTCCTCCACTGTCCAACAGGCTCCCATATTGGATGCAGTGGGGGAACTCCCTCAGCCCAGATGAATCACACCCTGAGCACATGTAACAGACCTAACTACTGATCAGCACACCAAGGATCTTGCAAAAGCAGTCCAAAAAAACTTTATTCAAGATAAGATCACATCAGAAAAAATATAGTGCAGCGTTTCGGAGCCGCACAGGACCCCTTCATCAGGCATGTGATACAGTGCAGTTTGTGAACAGAGAATATATAGAGACATACCACCAATAGAAAACAGTGCATTTAGATGACACTCACCTATGATGACATCATTCTCCCGCCTAATATACACATAATAAACATCATTTACCATCAAAAGTCAGTGCTGATGTGAAAAATATTGAGATTGCCATACCTTGGCTGTATGAAGAAAAGAATAGGTGCTGGTCTGCACTGGCTGATCCGGCTCATCGCTAGGATGCATCCCGATCCACCCTTAAACAAGCGGGGCAGAGCATCTCAATTGCAGAGCATTGCGCAGTGGTAGCCAATCATGACGCACCACGTAGGCCACCTGTGTGCGAGACGGTACGCCTTCCGAAGAATAGCGCCCGCTGCTGTCATGGGAACCATGACGCAGGGACGCGCATGCGCATCAGAGAGTCTCGGCTCTGAAGGGGGAGGCGTGGGCTGTCAGAGCTGAAGAAAGAGAAGGGAGAAAGAGGATAGATGTGTGATCGAACACAAGAAAAGGAATGCATGGCAGATATAGAGCCAGAAAGGAATATTAGGCTGAAAAGAAGGATGCAGAGTCAGGAAAAAAAAGGGAAAAAAAGGCAGCAATTAAATGCAAGAGTGACTGAAAAAAAGAAGAAGAAGAAAAAAAGGGGATAAATAAGAAATAATGAAGATAGAAAATGAGAAAGATATGAAAAAATATATTAACCGCTTGCCGACAGTAGATATACTGCGGCGGTCAGCCCCGGCCAGGCAAAGTGACGTATATATATACGTCACTAGCCTGTGACCGGTTTGTGAGCCAATAGCGGGCAAGTGCGCGCCCGCCCCAGCTCGTTCACTGGAGAGTCCGCGCGTGTGACCGGCAGACCCGATGTCCGCCGGTCACACTACGATCGTCGGTAGAGCGGGAGAAAGGCGGGCGGCTTATGTAAACAAGCCGCCTGTCATTCTCCCCTGTGTAAAAATGGAGATCAGACAGTTCTACTATGTAGAACCATTGATCTCTGTTTTTACAATAGTAGACCTGTCCCACTACAGTTAGAAACACGCCCCTAGGACACACTTAACCCCTCCCTCCCCAATAAAGTTAACCCCTTCCCTGCCAGTGTCATTTTTGCAGTAACAGTGCATATGTATAGCACTGATTACTGCAGTAATGTCCCTGGTACCCCCAAAAGTGTCAAAAATGTCAGTCAAGGGTCCGATCTGTCCACCGCAATGTCGCAGTCCCGCAAAAAAAAATTGCAGATCGCTGCCATTACTCGTTAAAAAAAACCACCAAAAATGACAAAAATCTTTCCCTTTGTTAGTAAACGCGATAACTTTTGCGCAAACCAATCAAAATACGCTTTTTGCGATTTTTTTTACCAAACATAGGTAGCATAAAACAAATTGGCTGAAAATGTTAAAAAATTTTGATTTTTACATTTTTTTTGGGGAATTTCATATAAAAAAATGTGAAAAATATTGTTATTTTTGCAAAATGTATGCTCTTTTTTTGTATATAACGCATGATCAAAAAATTGCACGGGTGATCAAATACCACCAAAAGAAAGCTCTGTTTGTGGGAACAAAAGGACGTGAAATTTGTTTTGGTAAAGCGTTGCACGACCGCGCAATTGTCCGTTAAAGTCACGCAGTAAAAAATCGCAAAAAACCCCCTGGTCGGAATGGGGGTAAAATCTTCCGGGGCTTAAGTGGTTAAAAAAATATATTAAAAAAGAAAAAAAAGAAGAAAAAAAATGGGGAAAAAAAGGGGGGGGAAATATTATATTATAAATAAAAATAAAATTAAAATAATAAATAAATAAATAAATAGTAAATGATGAATGAGAACCAAGACACATGTAAAGAAGACAAGGAGGAAGAGGTAGAGAAGAGAGGAAAAGATGTGATATAAAGATGGAGGAGACATAAATAGGAGGAAGGAAACCTGGACAGTGAAAAGGTGCTGGAAGTGTCGTGCGGTCAGGGGGGAGAAAAGGGAAAAAAAGGGGATGTGAAAAGAAAGAAGAAAAAAAGAAAAAAAAAGAAAAGAAAAAAAGGGGGAAAAACAAAGGCAGGTATGAAACAAGAGGAAAAGAAAGGGGAGAACAAGAAGAGACCAGTATGTCAAGGGGAGTGAGAAACATAATTAATAGGCCAGGGCCTTGCTCAACAAGATGGGGAAGGAACGCGGCATTATATGGATCAATAGTATAAGATAAACATTAGACATGGACAATGTGTCATATTGTCTGTAGGAGAATAATTATGAAAGCAATACGTTTGTGAGAATATATGCCACCCACAATGCGGCACCCTAGTAATTAGTGTTAAAGACTCAGAATCAACATAAATGGTTGAAAGGAAAAGGGAAAGAAAAAAAAAGGGGGAGGGGGGGGCAAAAAGGAGAAAGAAAACAAAAGACAAACATCTTTTGTTAACGCACATGATCAATCGAGTATAGCTCAGGAAACAAGGCTGTCAGTGTCACCTCAAGGGTGCTGATAATGGAACTATCTGTCTCCGAGAAAACATGTAAGAGACAAATAGGTGTTGAGGCCTCCTGGTTGTACCGTACCCAAAGTATAGATCCAGTACGCCTCACGGCGGAGGAGTAATGGATCCCGGTCAACTCCCCTGGTTGGTTGTCTGACATGTTCAATAGCCATCCCACGTAACTCGTGGGTCTGATGTCTGGCCGTGGCAAAATGTACCGCTACAGGTTTGTTGGGATTGGCTTGTTCGCCTTTCTCAACTTTTGCTAATGTAGTCCTAATGTCACTCCTATGCTTTTGAAACCGTTTTTTAAACATACCCCTCATCTTACCAACATATGTCAATGTACAGGGACATTTCAACATGTAAACACAAAATTCAGTATTGCAGTTCAGATAATCCAATATCCGGTATTGGTTGCCCCTGTGTGGGTGTGAAAAATATTCACCACTGATGAGAGAGTTACACACATTGCAATTATGACATCTGTAACACCCTTTCTTGTGTGATATTTTAAAGGGGGCTGGGGCATACTTCCGCCTGGGATCAGCCTGTATAAGATGTTCCAGCAATGACTTGCTATGTTTGTAGGCAATCATGGGTTTTGTCTTAAGGCTTGATGTGAGGGTTGTATCTGCCTGTAGGATGTTATGGTTGTTCATAACTGCATGCTTGATCCTGTTGTATTCACGGATAAAGGTATGTACGAATAGTGGGTCGTTAGTTCTACGTCGTTCAGATGTGGCCCTCTCCAGGGCACGATCAAGTACCTTGGTGGGATAGCCTCTTGCCAGAAATTTATTGTAAATATTATGAAGTTGCCGCTGTCTTTCTTTGGCATCAGAGCAGATGTGTGTCACCCTCATAAACTGTGAAATTGGTAGGTTCTTGCGTAAGTGAGTTGGATGAGCGCTCTAATAATGAAGCAACGTATTTCTGTCAGTGGGTTTGGTATAGAGAGAAGTGACGACAGTGCCATCTTTCTTGGTAATCAGGACGTCTAGGAACGTAATTTGGTGGTCCAAGATATCTGGGTTGAATACTATTCTGGGAAATATTCCATTCAAAAATCTCCAAAAATTGAAAACGCATCACTACTCCCCGTCCAGATTAAAAAAATATCATCTATGTATCTCATCCACCCCCTCACAAAGCTGTTGAAGGGAATGGACAGATAAACATGCTGATCCTCAAGGTAGCCCATGAACAGGTTTGCAAATGATGGGGCCGCTGAACTGCCCATGGCAGTCCCTCTAGTCTGTACATACATCTGACCTTTGAATTTGAAGTGATTACTGGTCAGAATAAACTCAAGGCATTCAACCACATACTCATTTGGTAGTTCAGGATTGTTGAGCGTAGTGAGGAAATGTCTAACAGACTGTAATCCAGCGGTATTAGGTATGCAAGTGTACAGAGAGGAAATATCCATAGTCGCAAGCTTCCAATCCTCATGAAATGAGGAAAAGGTTTGTAATTTATCAAGGAAATCACTAGTGTCCCAAACATAGGCTGGTAAAGCTCTGACGAGCGGTTGCAAGTGTGAATCTAAGAACTGTGCCAATGGTTGGGTAATTGCTCCCATACCCGAGACGATAGGTCTGAATTTTAGTGGGGTGGTTCCCTTATGTATTTTGGGGAGGCCATAGATTACAGGCATGCGAGGGAAGTCAGCGGCCAAAAATTTAGCGACCTCCTCGGTTATTCAGCCATTCACTAGACCCATGCTGATCAAATCAGATAGTCTATTCTTTGTGCTCTGTAATGGGTCCTTACTTAGTGTTGCATAGCTTGTGGTGTCAGCCAGCATGGACAGCATACCGTACCTGTAATCAGTGTAATCCATAATCACAATCCCACCCCCTTTTTCCGCGGGTTTAATGATGATGCTCTTATCCTCATTAAGCGATTTCAATGCCAAGAACTCCTCAGTAGAGTTGAGCGGACACCTGGATGTCCGTGTTCGGCGAGTTCGGCCGAACTTTAAAAAAAAGTCCGGGTCCGTGTCCCGGACTTTTGCCGAACTTTTCCCGGACACCGAACCCCATTGAAGTCAATGGGGACCCGAACTTTCAGGCACTAAAATTGCTCTAAAACACCAATGGAAAGGGCTAGAGTGCTGCAAATGGCAGCAAAACGTAGTTAAGAGCATGGCAAGTGCTCTGCAAACAAATGTGGATAGGGAAATAACTTAAAACAACAAAAAAAACAGACAAATAAAACAATGTTCTTCATCTCTGAAGGACGAGGCCCATATGGAGTAGGAGGGAGGTTGAGGTGGTGGTGGATGTGGCGGTGTCATAGGCGTGCGCACAGGGTGTGCCGGGTGTACCTGGGCACACCCTAATCACCTAGGGCACATTAGCATTATCGCTCTGTTTGCCAGTGAGGAGATGGGAAAGATCTTCCTCGGACCTGCTCTGCTCTATTTCACTTTGCCAGCAGGGAAAGTAATGTATCAGGGCCATGTACATGTAGGCAAACACATGCATGTGTATTTAAACTTTGGGGTGCACACCCTAATACAATAGGCTGCGCACACCTATGGGCGGTGTAGGTGGAAGCGGCGGTGGAGGAGGACCAGGGCCGGATTAAGAGCATCATGGGCTGGGAGGATTTTGAAGGGCCTTAAGGGCCCCGTGCCTTGGCATGCACCCAGAGGAGGAAGGGTGCAGCCATGCATGCCTAATTCAACATGGGATGCTGTCTCTGAAGCCCATAAACACATCCATGCATCGGCATCTGTCCCTCCTTGTTCGGCCTTCGTGCTGTGTGGGGAGGTTCTGAGGGAGCTGCCTGGGGAAGCGAGCATAGAAGCCAGACTTCTGTGTTTACAAGTGACAGAAGAGCGGTAACAGTGAATATGGCCAACCCGTGGGCCTATATAAAGGTAGGGGCCTGGAGCTGCAGCTCCAATAGCTCCTACGTTAATCTGGCCCTGAGGAGGACGAGGTAGCCAACACTGCTTCTTTTCAGAAATTTTAAATGAGGGTACACCCCAAAAGAGTGAGAAAGAGCAAAAATAGAACAATGGCTGGGTAAGGTCGGTATCCATCGCTATTCTGCACAAGGTACAGAAAAGTCCCGTGGGATCCATGCCTGGTTCATTTTAATGAATGTGAGCTTGTCCACATTGTCTCTGGACAGGCGGCTGCGCTTGTCTGTGATAACGCCCCCAGCGGTGCTAAATACTCGTTCAGATAATACACTGGCTGCAGGGCACGACAGCACCTCCAAGGCGTAAAGGGCAAGCTCAGGCCATGTGCCCAACTTGGAGACCCAGAAGTTGAAGGGGGCAGACCCGTCATTCAGTACGTCTAGGCGTGTGCACACATACTGCTCCACCATGTTGGTGAAATGCTGCCTCCTGCTAAGACGTTCCATATGAGCTGCTGGTGCTGCTGTTTGTTGTGGCGTGCTGACAAAGCTTTTCCACATTTCGGCCATGCTAACCCTGCCTTCTGAGGTGCTGGCGGTGCCCTGGTTGCGTTGGCGACCTCTTCCTCCTCCTCTTCCTCTGCCTTGTGCTTCCACTGTGGCCCCGCTGTCAGGTGGGAATGCCAGCAGCATCGCGTCTACCAGTGTGCGCTTGTACTCGTGCATCTTGCGATCGCGCTCCAGTGAGTGAATTAAGGACGGTACGTTGTCCTTGTAACGGGGATCCAGCAGCGTGGCCACCCAGTAATCAGCACAAGTTAGAATGTGGGCAACTCGGCGGTCGTTGTGGAGACACTGCAGCATGTAATCGCTCATGTGTGCCAGGCTGCCCAGAGGCAACGAAAAGCCTGTCCTCTGTGGGAGGTGTATCGTCCGTGTCCTCTGTATCCCCCCAGCCACGCACCAGTGATGGCCATGAGCTGGCCTGGGTGTCACCCTGCTATGAACATGGTTCCATCTCCTCCTCCAGCTCCTCCATCTCATCCTCCTCATCCTCCAGAACTGTGCCCCTGCTGGACAATTGTGTCCCTGGCGTTTGTGTGTGCAGGAACCCACCCTCAGAGCCCCTTGCGAATGACTGCCCTGAAAGCCTTGGAAATGTTACCTCTTCATCCTCCTCCTCCTCCTCATCCTGTGCCACATCCTCTTCCATCATCGCCCAAATTGTTTTTTCAAGGAGGCATAGAAGTGGGATAGTTAAGCTGAGAACGGCGTCATCGGCACTGGCCATGTTGGTGGAGTACTCAAAACAGCGCAACAAGGCACACAGGTCTAGCATGGAGGCCCAGTTATTGGTGGTGAAGTGGTGCTGTTCCGCAGAGCGACTCACGCGTGCGTGCTGCAGCTGAAACTCCACTATGGCCTGCTGCTGCTCGCACAGTCTTTGCAGCATGTGCAAGGTGGAGTTCCACCTTGTGGGCATGTCACATATGAGGCGATGAGCGGGAAGGCCGAAGTTACGCTGAAGCGCTGACAGGCGAGCAGCAGCAGGGTGAGAACGCCGAAAGTGCGCACAGATAGCCCGCACTTTCTGCAGCATCTCTGACATATCGGGGTAGTTTTTAAGGAACCTGTGCACCACCAAATTCAGCACATGCGCCAGGCAAGGGATGTGCGTCAAACCAGCTAGGCCCAGAGCTGCTATGAGATTTCGCCCGTTATCACACACCACCAGGCCGGGCTTGAGGCTCGCTGGCAGCAACCACTCATTTGTCTGCTGTTCCATGCTCCTCCACAACTCCTGCGCGGTGTGTGGTTTGTCCCCCAAACAGGCAAGTTTTAAAACTGCCTGCTGTCGTTTACCCCTGGCCGTGCTGAAGTTGGTGGTGAAGGTGTTATGCTGTCCGGATGAGGAGGCAGTAGAGGATGAGGAAGCAGAGTAGGAGGAGTTAGGAACAGGAGGCAAACTGAAGCGCCCTGCAATCCTCAGTGGTGGAAGGACATGCGCCAAATTGCTATCCGCCTCAAGCCCATCCGCGACTGCATTTACCCAGTGTGCCGTTAGGGAGATATAACGCCCCTGACCGTGCTTACTGGTCCACGTATCGGTAGTTAGGTGGACCTTGGCACAGATGGCGTTGCGCAGTGCACACCTGATTTTTTCCCCCCCTTGGTTGTGCAGGGAAGGGATGGCTTGCCTGGAAAAGTAGTGGCGGCTGGGCACGATGTACTGTGGGACAGCCACCGACATAAGGTTTTTAAAACTGTGCGTCTCCACCAGTCGGAATGACAGCATTTCAAAGGCCAAGAATTTTGAAATGCTGGCATTCAGGGCCAGGGATCACGGGTGGGTAGGGGGGTACTTCCTCTTCCTCTCAAGTGTTTGGGAGATGGAAAGCTGAACGCTTCCACGGGACATTGTGGTGATGGTTGGTGACCCAGGTGGTGGTGTTGCTGACAGATCCTCTGTTTGCGGGGTGGCAGGTGCCGGTATCACTACAAATGTGGCTGGAGCGGCCGAGACTGCAGCAGAAGAGGAAGCAGGATGAGCCAGAGACGTTTCTTGGTTTTGAAGGTGTCTACTCCACTGCAGCTCGTGCTTTGCACTTAGATGCCTGATCATGCAGGTTGTGCTCAGGTTGAGAAGGTTTATGCCTCGCTTCAGGCTCTGATTGCACATTCCACTCGTGTCCTGTCATCAGCACATTTTCTAAAGAACTTCCACGCTAGAGAACTCCTTTGCGCTGACTTTGGTGCGCTCGTTCCCTTGCTGCGTTGGGCAGTAGCAGGCGTAGTGTCTAGGGCACGGCCGCTCCGCTTCTGCACCCTGCTCCCTCTTCTGCTGTGCTGGTGGCTCTGTGCGACCACCGCCTCTTCCTCCAAACTACTCAGGTCACCTGCATGACCTTCATTCCATGTGGGGTCGAGGACCTCATCGTCCTCCACATCATCTTCCACCCAGTCTTCACCCCTGCCCTCCTTGTCGGTCTCCACAATTCTGAACGCCGCAGCAGTTGGCACCTGCATTTCGTCATCATCGGAGATGTGCTGCGATGGTCCTTGCATGTACTCATCTTGAGAAATAAGTGGTTGGGCATCGCTGCACTCAATCTCTTCCACTTCTGGGGCAGGGCTAGGTGGATGGCCCTGGGAAACCCTGCTAACAGAGTCCTCAAAAAGAATAAGAGACTGCTGTATGGCTTGGGGCTCAGACTGCTTGCCTGATTTCCAAGGGGGTGAGGTGAAAGACGGTTGGACATTGGCTGCAGGTGCTAACTCTGACCTTTCTGCAGTAAACTGGGTGGGAGACAATGTGAAGGAACTGGAGGCACTGTCAGCAACCCAATCTACTATCGCCTGTACTTCTTTAGGCCTCATCACGTCTAGAGGCGCATTATGCCCTACCAAATACTGCTGCAGGTTCTGTCGCCTACTCACACTTGAGGAAGGTGTTTCACTTGTGCGTGTAGCTGGCACAGATCGACCACGTCCTCTCCTTGCAACAGGAGCTCTACCAGCCACACCACGACCCAGGCCACGGCCCCTATTTGACGGTCTCCTCATATTTCTGTAATTTATGATCTTGCCCTAGAAAGGTGTTTATTGAATAGCGGAACAAAACAACAACAGTATCGCACGGGTGTATCTGACAGTCAAATATGCAAACTATGTCGCAATTTAATGTTTTTTACCCCAAAAGGGTGTATATTGAATAGCGGAATAGGAAAAATGATAAAAAAAACTGTGTATCTCACACGTACAAACACAGACTAGGCCCCGATTAAAATTTTTTGTACCCTAAAGGGAGGATGAGGAAGAGGAGTAGGAGGAGTTGGGAACAGGAGGCAAACTGAAGCGCCCTGCAATCCTTGGCGGTGGAAGGAGATGCGCCAAACAAATTTAAAAGGTGTATCTCACACGTACCGATACAGACTATGCCGTAATTTAATTTTCTTACACTCCAAAAGGGTGTATATTGAATAGCGGAATAAGAAAAATGTTATAATACGGTGTATCTCACACGTACAAACACAGACTAGGCCCCGATTACAATTTTTTGTACCCTAAAGGCAGGATGAGGAAGAGGAGTAGGAGGAGTTGGGAACAGGAGCCAAACTGAAGCGCCCTGCAATCCTCGGCGGTAGAAGGAGATGCGCCAAACAAATTTAAAAAGTTGTATCTCACATGTACCGATACAGACTATCCCGCAATTTAATTTTTTACACTCAAACAGGGTGTATATTGAATAGCGGAATAGGACAAATTTTACAAAACGGTGTATCTCACACGTACAAACACAATCTAGGCCCCGATTACAATTTTTTGTACCCTAAAGGCAGGATGAGGAGTAGGAGGAGTTCAGAACAGGCAGGAGGCAGACTGAAGCACCCTCAAATCCTCGGCAGTATGAGATGCACCCCAAAAATTGGAAAGGTGCATCTCACACGTACCGACACAGACTATCCCGCAATTTAATTGTTTATAACCAAAGGTTTTGATTAAATAGCGGAATAGAAAATATGATAAAAAAAAGTATGTATCTCACACGTACAGAACCACACTAGGCCCCAATTACAATTGTTTGTACCCCTAAAGGCAGGATGAGGAGTAGGAGGAGTTTGGAACAGGCAGCACCCTCAAATCTTCAGAAGTATGAGATGAACCCCAAAAACTTGGAAAGGTGTATCTCACACGTACCAACACAGACTATCCCGCAATTTAATTGATACCCAAAGGTTTTTATTGAATAGCGGAATAGAAAATATGATCAAAAAAAGTGTATGTATCTCACACGTACAGAAGCACACTAGGCCCCAATTACTATTGTTTGTACCCCTAAAGGCAGGATGAGGAGTAGGAGGAGTTTGGAACAGGCAGCACCCTCAAATCTTCAGAAGTATGAGATGAACCCCAAAAACTTGGAAAGGTGGATCTCACACGTACCAACACAGACTATCCCACAATTTAACTGTTCCCCAAAGGTTTTTATTGAATAGCAGAATAGAAAATATGATCAAAAAAAGTGTATGTATCTCACACGTACAGAACCACACTAGGCCCCAATTACTATTGTTTGTACCCCTAAAGGCAGGATGAGGAGTAGGAGGAGTATGGAACAGGCAGCACTCTCAAATCTTCAGAAGTATGAGATGAACCCCAAAAACTTGGAAAGGTGGATCTCACACGTACCAACACAGACTAGCCCGCAATTTAACTGATCCCAAAGATTTTTATTGAATAGCGGAATAGAAAATATGATCAAAAAAAGTGTATGTATCTCACACGTACAAAACCACACTAGGCCCCAATTACTATTGTTTGTACCCCTAAAAGGCAGGATGAGGAGTAGGAGGAGTTTGGAACAGGCAGCACCCTCAAATCTTCAGAAGTATGAGATGAACCCCAAAAACTTGGAAAGGTGGATCTCACACGTACCAACACAGACTATCCCGCAATTTAACTGTTCCCCAAAGGTTTTTATTGAATAGCGGAATAGAAAATATGATCAAAAAAAGTGTATGTATCTCACACGTACAAAACCACACTAGGCCCCAATTACTATTGTTTGTACCCCTAAAAGGCTGGATGAGGAGTAGGAGGAGTATGGAACAGGCAGCACCCTCAAATCTTCAGAAGTATGAGATGAACCCCAAAAACCCCAAATATCATTCAGCTCTGCTGCAGGCCACAATTTAATTTCTTTTAACCCAAGGCTGTATATTGAATAGTGGAATAGAAAAAAGTGTATGATTTTTGAAACCACTCAATAATAGCACATGTGAACTGAACACTGAACACAGCAGTGTATGATCAGAGTCAGCGCAGCACAGCTGAAGGAAAAACGCTGCACACAGTGACTGGTAGAAAAATACTTTTCTCCCTCCTCCTCAGTGGGCAAAAAAGATTGTGTTCACTGCACCCCAAAAAGATTGTGTTCACTGCACCCCAAAAAGATTGTGTTCACTGCACCCCACACACAGCAAAATGGATGTGGACCACTGACACCTGCCTATCTCCAGCCTCTCCCTAAAAGGATTGATAAGATCGTAGATCGGGTGACTGCAAACCCCCCCCCCCCCACACAGCAATATCGATTGTAGTTTGTAGAACACACTGTCTGACCCTAAAAATCAGCAGACTCTCTCCCTAAAAGGATTGATAAGATCGTAGATCGGGTGACTGCAAACCCCACCCCACACAGCAATATCGATTGTAGTTTGTAGAACACACTGTCTGACCCTAAAAATCAGCAGACTCTCTCCCTAAAAGGATTGATAAGATCGTAGATCGGGTGATTGCAAACCCCCCCCCCCCACACAGCAATATCAATTGTAGTTTGTAGAACACACTATCTGACCCTAAAAATCAGCAGACTCTCTCCCTAAAAGGATTGATAAGATCGTAGATCGGGTGACTGCAAACCCCACCCCACACAGCAATATCGATTGTAGTTTGTAGAACACACTGTCTGACCCTAAAAATCAGCAGACTCTCTCCCTAAAAGGATTGATAAGATCGTAGATCGGGTGACTGCAAACCCCCCCCCACACAGCAATATCGATTGTAGTTTGTAGAACACACTGTCTGACCCTAAAAATCAGCATACTCTCTCCCTAAAAGGATTGATAAGATCGTAGATCGGGTGACTGCAAACCCCCCCCCCACACAGCAATATCGATTGTAGTTTGTAGAACACACTGTCTGACCCTAAAAATCAGCAGACTCTCTCCCTAAAAGGATTGATAAGATCGTAGATCGGGTGACTGCAAACCCCACCCCACACAGCAATATCAATTGTAGTTTGTAGAACACACTGTCTGACCCTAAAAATCAGCAGACTCTCTCCCTAAAAGGATTGATAAGATCGTAGATCGGGTGACTGCAAACCCCCCCCCCCCACACAGCAATATCGATTGTAGTTTGTAGAACACACTGTCTGACCCTAAAAATCAGCAGACTCTCTCCCTAAAAGGATTGATAAGATCGTAGATCGGGTGACTGCAAACCCCACCCCACACAGCAATATCGATTGTAATTTGTAGAACACACTGTCTGACCCTAAAAATCAGCAGACTCTCTCCCTAAAAGGATTGATAAGATCGTAGATCG
Organism: Pelophylax lessonae; assembly: GCF_965119305.1. Taxonomy (NCBI): domain Eukaryota; kingdom Metazoa; phylum Chordata; class Amphibia; order Anura; family Ranidae; genus Pelophylax; species Pelophylax lessonae. The sequence goes on along the minus strand of NC_138768.1, from coordinate 20,449,060 downwards.
GGTTACTGCAAACCCCACCCCACACAGCAATATCCATTGTAGTTTGTAGAACACACTGTCTGACCCTAAAAATCAGCAGCAGCCTCGCCCTAAAATGCCTACAACTCACCCTGCCTAACACACTCTGACCTGTCCCTCAATTCTATGCGGACACAAATGAGTTTTGTCTGCCTGTCTGTCCCTAATCAGCAGCCAGCACGTTGATGTGTGCTCTGTCCCTGAACTAAACAGCAGAATGACGCCGCAGCGGCGCTGCCTCGAACTTATAAAGACTTGGTCACATGCTTCAGATGGCCAATCACAGCTACTAATACATTTGTATGCATGGCTGGGATGGCTTAGGCACACCAGTTAAACGCTTGTTGATTGGCTGTTGAAAGCCCGCCATGAAAAGCGCGCCAATGCATGCAAAACCCGGAAATAAAACGACCGAACACAGATTTTTACCAGAATATACAGTAAAGTTTTCAGGTCCGTGTTCGGGTAACAAAAATCCAATTATTCGGTACGAACACGAATAATACAGTCCGTGTTCGCTCAACCCTACTCCTCAGGGCTAAGGTTTGTGTAAGCATCTCGGGACTTATTGCTAAGAACGTTATGTTTGATAGTGCGACTATAGCTCTCTATAGAGTGAAATTGTCCAGGAGGGACAAATTTACTCTTAGGCCTGAAAGGAGTGGGTATAGCCATACGTGGTATGCTTGATTGCTTGCCAAAAAATGTCTAATTTTTAAGGATCTCTCAAACTTGAACATATCAATTTCAAAGTCATACGCATCAATTTTTGTAGTAAAAGAAAGGCCTTTAGAGAGAAGCCGCAACTCACCGTTGTTGATTGGTCTAGAAGACAGGTTTATTACTGGGTTTGTTTGGTGTTCCGTTGTCCCCTGCTGCGTGTGAACGGGGTACCTCGGTCTCTTGATGCCCCTCCTGGATCGTCTTTTCCCGCTGGCCACCTGAAAAGGGGGCTTAGAATTCACACTTGTGGAATGCGCAGTGGTAGCTGACGCGCCGGTTTCGCTATCTGTGGAAGGGTTCTCAGTGTTCTCAGTGGGACGATCACTGTTGGATGTGGAAGGTTGTCTGCCCTTGTAGGTTGTCCCAAAGGGGCGCATCCGGGTTCTCCTTTTTGCGCGTGTAGAGCCTGTGAGCCAGGGGTATACTCTGCCTTCTTGATAGTCCTGGTTGACAATTTTAAGTTTGTCGCGTTTAGCTTGTTTCTGCCGTTCCGTGTACTCCGTCAGCTCGTTTTCAATTTTCCGGAGTGTTTCTGTATGATTAGCCTCGCTCTGTATGGCGTGTTCAAGAGAGGCCACCTCTCTGTTAACCTGGCACAACTGTACCTTCACTTCTTCAATGACAATCAGCATGTAATTAAGAGAGTTTTGGGTGGAAACCTCACACCACTTTTCACAGAACTCACGTTTGTGGCGTCCAATGGTCGGTTGGTTTTTAATGCGAAAACCTCTTGGTATCTTCCTTGTCCGATAGTATTCGGATAGCGTCTGTCCATGTAATTCGAGGTCAATACGTCTTTTCCTAAGACGTTTAATTTCACAGAATCGATCCGCGACTGTGTCGCATCCAAATGCTTTGTCCTCGTTAGGAGGAAAAAGAATGGCGTCAATCTCGTCTTGGCTGTATATGCAACCAGGGTTCCTGTTGAGCTGGGAGGATGCCACTTCTTATATTGCCATTGATTCCTGAGGATAGTCAAAAACTCGATCGGGATGATCGGTGGTAATCGTGTCCCATATAAGAAGGGCACGGAACGAAAAAACCCAAAACAGGGTGGCCACCAGGGGTGCGATTTAACAGAAGCCAGTAGGTACAGTATAGTTCATATTCCTATCGCACACCTTCCTGGTTTGTAGGCTCGTGTGTACTGGGTGCTGAAGCGATCACCAGTTGGCAACTGGATTAGTTACAAGTAGATACATATTCGCCAGCACACCAAGGATCTTGCAAAAGCCACATTGTCCATGTCTAATGTTTACCTTATACTATTGATCCATATAATGCCGCGTTCCTTCCCCATCTTGTTGGGCAAGGCCCTGGCTCCATTCACGCTTCATACATCTATTGCGGACCCTGAAGGTAGGTACCTTATACTTAATGGCACTTTACTAGACACAGACGTGACCCTGGCTTCGTACTATGCACCCAACTCCAACCCACACTCCTTCCTCTCTCACTTCCTTCAAATTGTTGACCACCATAAGAAAGGTACGACTATTCTTTGTGGGGACTCTAACCAGGTCCTCTATCCTTTTCTGGACAAATCTCCCACGGCACCCTCTCTATCCCCACATCGACTCACCTTCCAGCATCTACTCCAAACTCATTCCCTAGTCGACACATGGTGCGAACACAACCCTTCCAAGCAGAAGATAATTTCTAACTGACACTGTCCCTTTAATTTTTTTTTTTTCTAACTCAAACAGCACAATCGCTGTATTTCTAACTACACTGACAATCTTTCTGTAAGCTGACTGCTCTTCTGCTGATCTGGAGCTTTACAAGCAATCGGCTATGCAGCAAACGTTGTTTAACACAGCAGGAGAAACACAAATGCTTCCACTCTCTTCCAAAGCCTCTGTATTACAGTGCTAGAGGTTAGGTGGGGCTATGTTATATACTGGGGGGCGTATTCACTCCTGATTGGCCTCTGGTCCCTCAAGTCACTCCAATCAAGTTCCTAGCAGATTCATGCCCCCCTCATTGGCTTTTACTAAAGTTTCTGGGCCAATCATGAGCTTTTAAAGTGGAATTCTGGGCACAAAAACGATATTTTTTTTTTGTGCCCGTCCGCTAGTTCAGCCTAACCTGAAAAGGAATTGGATAGTTAGATTTTTTTTTTCAAAACTCACCTTGTAATTGACGATCGTAAATACTCACCTCAGGGTACTTCCTCCCTCGGAGCCGCGGCTCACCCCGTCACTTCCTGCGCTGCGATGATTCCTGGGAGCTAAACGTCATCGCTCCCAGGAATCAATGCGCCGGCACCGGCCCCGCTCGTCACTTCCGGGCGACGCCGCATTCCCCTGCTAAACAGCTTCTGGGCATGCCCAGAAGCTGTTTAGGAATTCGGCGCCGCGCCGGAAGTGACGAGAGGGGCCGGTGCGACGCATTCTGGGAGAAGAAGACGCGGAAGAAGACGCAGAAGAGGACCGCGCCGGCTTCAGCTGCCCACAAGAGAGATGGAAACGCTGTGGAAGAAATTTTATAAGTAAGTATTTCTTCTAAAAGGTAAGTGCGAACCGGGACAGATCAGAGGCTAGCCATTGTGGAATGTGCTAGCCCTGACTGTCCCGGGGGTATGTTCATTAAAAAATGACATCTGTGCCCGGAACTCCGCTTTAAAGCCCACTTCCTGTCCCATTGCATTGTGGGCGGTTCGGGTGACCAAATTCCGAACTTTTACCGCAAAAAGTTTGTAATTCGGCCGAATTTCGAACACCCAATGTTCGGGTCGAACCGATGGTCAACCCGAACCGTTCGATCATCCCTACTAGACAAATGGGAACATTTTATTGAAATGTGGGGGATATGGCTGCAATATTCCTCTTCGGATTCCCTACATCATGCAATTAAAAACCAAGAAACTTGTAGAGCTCAGGCCCACGATTGAGGGCTGCCACCCTCATCTTCCACAAAATCGCCTATCCTCATCCCTTCCCGCCCCCTCTCCCCCACCTGGCACCACTCTTCCTTTCTCCATTTTCTTCTCTGTCTCTTCTCCCTTTCAAGATTACCAAAGATCTTAATCTTTTCATGTTACAATACCCCTGGACACTGAAAAGTTTTATTACATATTCAGTATTACACTGTTTATATTGTTCATTGAGACATCAGAGACTTTTATATATTTTTTTACCTCTTATGATGTGCATGCTATTTCCATGCCTTGAGCATGACTATACCCCTAAGATCCACGGACTGATATTTCTTAAAACATATGTTATAATCTACATCCTTGTATTGGTTTATCTGTACCACTTCTTGAAAACTTTGTTAAAACAATAAATATATATTCAACCATAAAAATACAATTTGTCAAGGTTTACATGTCAAATATGGCATTTACTAATGCAAATGCTACTGTAGTCTCTAAGAGAAACCCAACCTTATGCTTTAAACATGGGTTCTGGCACATGCTGCTCTTGTTGCCTCCAAGTGGACTATTTCAACTGGATAGTAACACATTGCCAATGCTGTTTCAGCTCTTCAGCAGTACCTGTTATCTGTGCCCAGTATTTCCTAACTGATTTCCTGATATTGACCTGGCTTGTCTTAACCTATTCCTTTTATTTGTCTGTGCCCACCTTGGCTTGCACCATGACCTTACTTTTTCCACCGGCCCCTCTTGCTTCAGATCTGCTTGTCTGATATCGACTCTAGCTTGGAACCTGACCTTGTCCTGCTACTGACTCTGAACCTGATCTGCCTACCAAATGCTGACCCAACTTGCCCAACCTTAAACAGTCCTGAGCTCCTACATCTCTTCTACTTACCTGTTTGAATCTCCATTTATCATTCAACTACTGGTCCTGTGTTGGGCTATCATATCTACTGCATTGTTCAAGTCTTTCACTACAGTGACCGGTCTCCTACCTGTTGTCCTCCAAGGAGAGACGGCACATCACAGATTTGATCAGTGGCACCCATCCAATGGCACCAGAATCAAGCAAACATGTGAGGCACATGTCCTACTCTGTGTCCTTTCCCTACCTGTCCACTCTATCAGGGGCCCTGAGCTGGAGGTATAAGGGAGGCCATCCTTGTCCAATCAGACTGCCCTGCCAGGTAAGTGAAACAATCAGTGTTCTATGCTTGCAGTTTATAAATACTTTATTTTAAGATTGACAGCATCCACTTACATGTGTATATCTGTACAGGCTGAGTAACTGTGCCATTGCCTGAGTTGGATAAAAATTAGTATCGCCAATAAAACCAGCAACTTCACCATGTTTCCTACAATCATAGTTAGGAGTCACTTTCATCTTCCCAGATAATATCTGAAGGATATAAAGTAAGGTTTTCTTTACATCTCTACATGTGTTATATATGTGATAACCCAGAGTAATATTAGGAAGCAGCTTTCTATTCTTGTTGATTTCATTAATAGTAAACACAAATCCCAAGATACTTTTGTATTCATCCATGTCAAGACTGCAAGACAATTCAGTTATAATACAGTTTATTTAAAGATCACTTTTGACAGCTCGATTGTTACTATATGGGAAAAAGCAACACATTTCAGTAAATGTATTTTCCTGGGGAAACTAATGTTTTTCCATTCTCCAAAATGTTGTTTAAAATTGATTCCTAATGTCACTTTGTGAGCACTACCAGGCAAATTGGGTAAAAAATAGATGGCCTTTTGAAGCTAGAAACACTTCAGTATAATCAAAACCATTTCATACCCAACCAATGAGACATGACTTTTGTTGTTAAACAGAAACCAGGAAACCCAAATCATTCGACCATTCATGAGTCATGTGTAATGCTTTAGGCTTTAATGCTAAACCATTAAACATGCATATCTTAATTCTTGCAGTAAAACCAAGGAATAGATTTTGTAGAATAGTAATGTGCTTTTACTAAACAAAATATGATCCCAATATCCCAGGTGCAGTGCCTTGCGAAAGTATTCGGCCCCCTTGAACTTTTTGACCTTTTGCCACATTTCAGGCTTCAAACATAAAGATATAAAACTGTAATTTTTTGTGAAGAATCAACAACAAGTGGGACACAATCCATGAAGTGGAACGAAATTTATTGGATATTTCAAACTTTTTAACAAATAAAAAACTGAAAAATTGGGCGTGCAAAATTATTCAGCCCCCTTAAGTTAATACTTTGTAGTGCCACCTTTTGCTGCGATTACAGCTGTAAGTCGCTTGGGCTATGTCTCTATCAGTTTTGCACATGGAGAGACTGAAATTTTTGCCCATTCCTCCTTGCAAAACAGCTCGAGCTCAGTGAGGTTGGATGGAGAGCGTTTGTGAACAGCAGTTTTCAGTTCTTTCCACAGATTCTCGATTGGATTCAGGTCTGGACTTTGACTTGGCCATTCTAACACATGGATGTGTTTATTTGTGAACCATTCCATTGTAGATTTTGCTTTATGTTTTGCTTTATGTTTTGGATCATTGTCTTGTTGGAAGACAAATCTCTGTCCCAGTCTCAGGTCTTTTGCAGACTCCATCAGGTTTTCTTCCAGAATGGTCCTGTATTTGGCTCCATCCATCTTACCATCAATTTTAACCATCTTCCTTGTCCCTGCTGAAGAAAAGCGGGCCCAAACCATGATGCTGCCACCACCATGTTTGACAGTGGGGATGGTGTGTTCAGGGTGATGAGCTGTGTTGCTTTTACGCCAAACATAACGTTTTGCATTGTTGCCAAAAAGTTTGATTTTGGTTTCATCTGACCAGAGCACCTTCTTCCACATGTTTGGTGTCTCCCAGGTGGCTTGTGGCAAACTTTAAACAACACTTTTTATGGATATCTTTAAGAAATGGCTTTCTTCTTGCCACTCTTCCATAAAGGCCATATTTGTACAGTATACGACTGATTGTTGTCCTATGGACAGAGTCTCCCACCTCAGCTGTAGATCTCTGCAGTTCATCCAGAGTGATCATGGGCCTCTTGGCTGCATCTCTGATCAGTCTTCTCCTTGTATAAGCTGAAAGTTTAGAGGGACGGCCAGGTCTTCGTAGATTTGCAGTGGTCTGATACTCCTTCCATTTCAATATTATCGCTTGCACAGTGCTCCTTGGGATGTTTAAAGCTTGGGAAATCTTTTTGTATCCAAATCTGGCTTTAAACTTCTCCACAACAGTATCTCGGACCTGCCAGGTGTGTTCCTTGTTCTTCATGATGCTCTCTGCGCTTTAAATGGACCTCTGAGACTATCACAGTGCAGGTGCATTTATACGGAGACTTGATTATACACAGGTGGATTCTATTTATCATATTCATCATTAGTCATTTAGGTCAACATTGGATCATTCAGAGATGCTCACTGAACTTCTGGAGAGAGTTTGCTGCACTGAAAGTAAAGGGGCTGAATAATTTTGCACGCCCAATTTTTCAGTTTTTTATTTGTTAATAAAGTTTGAAATATCCAATAAATTTCATTCCACTTCATGATTGTGTCCCACTTGTTGATTCTTCACAAAAAATTACAGTTTTATATCTTTATGTTTGAAGCCTGAAATGTGGCAAAAGGTCGCAAAGTTCAAGGGGGCCGAATACTATCGCAAGGCACTGTATAAGCCGTACTACAGAGAGAGAAAAAATAAAGGACATTTAAGGTACCAAAAAGTCATAAAGTACTGTAATGTTTAGCTCAGTGGTAGATGTGTTTTTGTACAGTGAGGTCCATGTCACACAGGCATTATAGTTAAGGGACCGGTAGCCCAATTTTATTAAAAGGAAAAAGCAAAACAAAACTTTATCCAAGATTCATATGCAGGGGTTCTTTTCCAGCAAACAAAATAATGGAAAATACTAAGCCACCTGGCCCAAAATTCAAAGAGCACCTTCAGGCATTCTAGGGACATAAATTAGACATCTAATTTTCTGACTACTTATCAAATATTTTGGAGGCCCGGGAGTACCAGGATAGTGGAAACAAAAAATGACCATGATTTGTAAAGAAAACATCCTCAAGGTATTTTCCAAGCAGCATAGTGGGTCTTCTGGAAATGTATTTTTTTTGTCACAAGTTTTTGGAAAATGCGGAAAGAAAATAAAGATGTATTTTTTATACAGTTGTCATTTAATAAGATATTTCTAAAACAGAGCACAGGCATACTTCTAATTGCATGTCAAAACACATTCTGCTACTCATTCTGAGTATGGGGTTAACACATATATGGCACTCTTTTCCAGAATACCTATCACATTTTTGGAGGCCCTGGAGCACCAGAGCTGTAGAAACACCCATAAAATGACCACATTTTGGAAATCAAACACCCTGGTGTATTTTATAAGAGACATAAAGAGTCTTTCGAAAATGTTACTTTTTCTCACAAGTTTTTGGAAAATGTAAAAAGAAAATGTAGGTGATTTTGTTTTATTTTTTTTTATACAAACTTACATTTAAAAGTTATTTCTAACACACTGTATGGGCATACTTATAATTATGCCCCAAAACACATCCTACTATTTCTGCCAAGTTTGGGGATACCACATGTTTTAGGCTTTTTTTACAGGGTAGTCACATTAAGAAGTTTAAAATCCAAGGAGCACCTTTAGGCTTTCTAGGGGCATAATTTACACATCCAATTTCCTGACTACCTATCACAATTTGTGAGGATCTGGAGCATCAGGAAAGTTGAAAAATACCTATAAACTGACCCCATTTCGGAAAGCACTTACCCCAGTGTATTTTCTAAAAGGCAATAAGTCTTTTGGAAAAAGTAATTTTTTTTTTAAATGTGGAAGAAAAATGAACATGTATTTTTTACACAAAGTTGTCAATTAAGATATTTCTAACCCACAGCATGGGCAATAGGCATATTTAGAATTACACTTCAAAATACATTCTGCTACTCCTCCAGAGTATGGGGATACCACATGTGTAAGACCTTTTCAAATTTTTGAACTGACTACATACCGGACATTGCATCTTGTGATGTAACGGAACTGCCACCCACACTGTGTTTGTCAGTATACGGCTTCCTTCCGTATTGAACATAGATATCAAATATTACAGACACCCCCATACAAAGCTAGCCGACAACTTAGCTTGTTCTGGAACCTTCTTCTTTATTGAACAGTCACACAGTTCATATACAGCATGGACATCCCTCTCCTGATCAGATTACTTCATCAGGTCAGGGGTTGCCTGATTACATTATCATATGCAGATTAAATTGTATACAGAAAATAATTAACCTGAACTAATTATCTAGCCATCTGGACAGAAACTATATGTGAGTTTATTAACAATAAACAATGGGACAGACAGGCTTAACAGTATCCACATCACACCTCAATACACAGACAACAGGAAGTGACTGCCAGTGACAGATTGTCTGTCTCTGACATTGAAGTACAATACACATTATTATAAGTGTAAACACATAACCCATTTGAAGCAATCAAAATCATATTCTCAGTGTCCATTAAGTACCAGTCTTTCACTCCCAGTGACGGTAAGTACCGTCACACTTGTGTACCACAAAAAATGAACCAATACTGTAAAGAAAACAATGTACTGTAATTGTCGCCTCTGTACAAGTGGTCAGTAAATGTAAATTAGTATAGCTTCAACTACAGCAGTCCCTGTTCCTAAAAGCCTAACCTTTTCAGTTTGGTGGTGCAGTTGCTGGGAAGCCCTTCTGATTGGGCTAAACTGTACCACAGGCAACAGTTTTCTGGAAATGAAGATGACAGAAAAGAGGCAGGCTGGTGTAAAAGTTGTCAATGTAGAGGTGGCACCCCTGATGGAATAGGAATGATACAAGGTCCCACACAATTTCCCCTGCTCTTCATACAAGTTGGGTGTTTAGAGCTGGCTGTCTTTTCCTTCATTAAGCCAGAAGTTTTACATAGAACCTGTGGCTCAGCCTGCCAGTAAAATGGATGAGTAACTAATAAACACAGATATGTTTGTCAGGACGATACACTTCAGAACATTTTTGGTTAACATTTTTCATCAATGACCCAATTTTATAAAATTTGTTGTATTTGGAATAAATTTGGAGAGAACACAGGGAATTGTCGTTGAAGTGTTGTAATCACATAATTCTTTCATAACGTGTCCTAGACACAATAGAGGAATGAAGTGGCATATAGTAAATGGTGTGTGTGGACCAATAGGACTACAGTTCATCTTTTTTTTGTGAGTCCCATATTAAATGTGAGGCCAAGTACCACTTTACATTCTTGAACTGTAAAAGATCCCCCCTCAAATAGACAGACATAAATGAAACTGGATTGTTGGTGTTCTACTGCTGGCAAAAAGATTGCATTGGTCCACAACTGAATTAAAAAAAGCATCTTTGAAAAAATAAATACAAGAATGAATGGGCATAAAATGTGGGGTTTCTGCCTGAATGCCTGGCTGCACTGTAAATGGGGAGATTTTAGGATCTGCTGAATTTGCAGATAACCATACAGGATTTAAAACTGCCTCTGGGACACTAACATGGACCCTAATCCTTGGTAGGGATGATCGAACGTTTCGGGTCGACCATCGGTTCGACCCGAACATTGGGTGTTTGAAAATTCGGCCGAATTCCGAACTTTTTGCGGTACAAGTTCGGAATTCGGTCACCAGAACTGCCCAAAATGCAATGGGACAGGAAGTGGGCTTTAAAAGCCCGAGATTGGCCCCTCTCGTCACTTCCGGCGCGGCGCCGCATTCCTAAACAGGAAGTGACGAGCGGGGCCGGTGCCGGCGCATTGATTCCTGGGAGCGATGACGTTTAGCTCCCAGGAATCATCGCACCCCAGGAAGTGACGGGGTGAGCCGCGGCTCCGAGGGAGGAAGTACCCTGAGGTGAGTATTTACGATCGTCAATTACAAGGTGAGTTTTGAAAAAAAAAAATCGAACTATCCAATTCCTTTTCAGGTTAGGCTGAACTAGCGGGCGAGCACAAAAAAAAAATATTGTTTTTGTGCCCGGAACTCCGCTTTAAAAGCTCATGATTGGCCCAGAAACTTTAGTAAAAGCCAATGAGGGGGCAGGAGTCTGCTAGGAACATGATTGGAGTGACTACGGGGACCAGAGGCCAATCAGGAGTGAATACGCCCCACAGTATATAAGATAGCCCCGCCTATCCCCTAGCACAGTGATACAGAGTCTGTTGAAGAGAGTGGAAGCATTTCTCTTACTCCTGCTTTGTTATACTACGTTTGCTGCATAGACGAGTGCTTCTAAAGCTCCATATAGCAGAATTGCATTCAGCTTACAGCCAGTCAGTGTAGTTAGAAATACAGCGATTGTGCTGGTTTTTTGAGTTAGTCTTCTGCTGTATGGAGCTGTTCTTTTAGTGTGAGGAAAGGGATATGTAGTGTAGTTATGGTACTTTATACCACAGTAGTTAGATTCAACAATCTAGTTTCTGTAGGGAAAGTGAAAGTGTCAGGGTTCTGTGTAGTGAGCACGTTGCACTGCTGATATATCTACAGCAGGTATACGTGCTTGCTAGTCAACAAAATACATTGCCTCAGTGACAACTTAACACCTGTTCTTGAAAGCATTAGGTCCACTGTGCAAAAGGCTTTGCTACTGTGCTTTGCTACTGTGCGTGACACGCTTCTGCTGTGCTGTATTCAGCGACAACTGTGGGTCGCATAGCTCCGAATACGCGGCAGAGGAAATTTTTGACCCCCTTGTTCTCCAAGATTTCAGATGTCCAGCAAAGTTCCCTCCTTATAGGGGGGGACTTCAACACAATCTCAGATCCCTCTATGGACTCTACCACCCCTTCTAGATGACCTACCCACTCCATTACTCAGCTGTTACTTAAGTATGAACTGTATGAGATATGGCAATGTTTTAATGGGAACGAAAGAGACTATACATTTTTGTCTGCTGTACATTCATCTTATTCACGTATTGATTTGTTTTTAACTACTAAAAACATGTTGCAAAATGTGCTAGCGGCCACGATTGGCACAATTTCTTGATCCGACCATGCGTACTCCTCATCCTGCCTTTAGGGTACAAAAAATAGTAAGCGGGGCCTAGTCTGGGTCTGTACGTGGGAGATAGATACACCTTTTGATATCATATTTTCTATTCCGCTATTCAATCTACACCCTTGGGGTAAAAAGAATTAAATTGCGGCATAGTCTGTATCGGTACGTGTGAGATACACCTTTCCAATTTTTGGGGCGCATCTTCCACCGCCGAGGATTGCAGGGTGTTTCAGTTTGCCTCCTGCCTGTTCCGAACTCCTCCTACTCCTCATCCTGCCTTTAGGGTATAAAAAATAGTAATCGGGGCCTAGTCTGGGTCTGTACGTGTGAGATAGATACACCTTTTGATATCATATTTTCTATTCCGCTATTCAATCTACACCCTTTGGGTAAAAAGAATTAAATTGCGGCATAGTCTGTATCGGTACGTGTGAGATACACCTATTCAATTTTTGGGACGCATCTTCCACCGCCGAGGATTGCAGGGTGCTTCAGTTTGCCTCCTGTTCCGAACTCCTCCTACTCCTCATCCTGCCTTTAGGGTACAAAAAATAGAAATCGGGGCATAGTCTGGGTTTGCACGTGTGAGATAGATACACCTATTGATGTCATGTTTTCTATTCCGCTATTCAATCTACACCCTTGGGGTAAAAAGAATTAAATTGCGGCATAGTCTGTATCGGTACGTGTGAGATACACCTATTAAATTTTTGGGACGCATCTTCCACCGCCGAGGATTGCAGGGTGCTTCAGTTTGCCTCCTGTTCCAAACTCCTCCTACTCCTCATCCTGCCTTTAGGGTACAAAAAACAGTAATCGGGGCCTAGTCTGGGTCTGTACGTGTGAGATAGATACACCTTTTGATATCATATTTTCTATTCCGCTATTCAATCTACACCCTTGGGGTAAAGAGAATTAAATTGCGGCATAGTCTGTATCGGTACGTGTGAGATACACTTTTCCAATTTTTGGGGCGCATCTTCCACCACCGAGGATTACAGGGTGCTTCAGTTTGCCTCCTGCCTGTTCCAAACTCCTCCTACTCCTCATCCTGCCTTTAGGGTACAAAAAATAGTAATCAGAGCCTAGTCTGGGTCTGTACGTGTGAGATAGATACACCTATTGATATTATATTTTCTATTCCGCTATTCAATCTACACCCTTGGGGTAAAAACAATTAAATTGCGGCATAGTCTGTATCGGTACGCGTGAGATACACCTTTCCAATTTTTGGGGCGCATCTTACACCGCCGAGGATTGCAGGGTGTTTCAGTTTGCCTCCTGCCTGTTCCGAATTCCTCCTACTCCTCATCCTGCCTTTAGGGTACAAAAAATAGTAATCGGGGCCTAGTCTGGGTCTGTACGTGTGAGATAGAAACACCTTTTGATATCATATTTTCTATTCCGCTATTCAATCTACACCCTTGGGGTAAAAAGAATTAAATTGCGGCATAGTCTGTATCGGTATGTGTGAGATACACCTTTCCAATTTTTGGGGCGCATTTTCCACCGCCGAGGATTGCAGGGTGCTTCAGTTTGCCTCCTGTTCCGAACTCCTCCTACTCCTCATCCTGTCTTTAGGGTACAAAAAATAGTAATCTGGGCCTAGTCTGGGTCTGTACGTGTGAGATAGATACACCTTTTGATATCATATTTTCTATTCCGCTATTCAATCTACACCCTTGGGGTAAAGAGAATTAAATTGCGGCATAGTCTGTATCGGTACGTGTGAGATACACCTTTCCAATTTTTGGGGCGCATCTTCCACCACCGAGGATTACAGGGTGCTTCAGTTTGCCTCCTGCCTGTTCCAAACTCCTCCTACTCCTCATCCTGCCTTTAGGGTACAAAAAATAGTAATCGGAGCCTAGTCTGGGTCTGTACGTGTGAGATAGATACACCTATTGATATTATATTTTCTATTCCGCTATTCAATCTACACCCTTGGGGTAAAAACAATTAAATTGCGGCATAGTCTGTATCGGTACGCGTGAGATACACCTTTCCAATTTTTGGGGCGCATCTTACACCGCCGAGGATTGCAGGGTGTTTCAGTTTGCCTCCTGCCTGTTCCGAATTCCTCCTACTCCTCATCCTGCCTTTAGGGTACAAAAAATAGTAATCGGGGCCTAGTCTGGGTCTGTACGTGTGAGATAGATACACCTTTTGATATCATATTTTCTATTCCGCTATTCAATCTACACCCTTGGGGTAAAAAGAATTAAATTGCGGCATAGTCTGTATCGGTATGTGTGAGATACACCTTTCCAATTTTTGGGGCGCATTTTCCACCGCCAAGGATTGCAGGGTGCTTCAGTTTGCCTCCTGTTCCGAACTCCTCCTACTCCTCATCCTGCCTTTAGGGTACAAAAAATAGTAATCTGGGCCTAGTCTGGGTCTGTACGTGTGAGATAGATACACCTTTTGATATCATATTTTCTATTCCGCTATTCAATCTACACCCTTGGGGTAAAAATAATAAAATTGCGGCATAGTCTGTATCGGTACGTGTGAGATACACCTTTCCAATTTTTGGGGCGCATCTTCCACCGCCGAGGATTACAGGGTGCTTCAGTTTGCCTCCTGCCTGTTCCGAACTCCTCCTACTCCTCATCCTGCAATTAGGGTACAAAAAATAGTAATCGGAGCCTAGTCTGGGTCTGTACGTGTGATAGATAGATACACCTTTTGATATTATATTTTCTATTCCGCTATTCAATCTACACCCTTGGGGTAAAAACAATTAAATTGCGGCATAGTCTGTATCGGTATGCGTGAGATACACCTTTCCAATTTTTGGGGCGCATCTTACACCGCCGAGGATTGCAGGGTGTTTCAGTTTGCCTCCTGCCTGTTCAGAACTCCTCCTACTCCTCATCCTGCCTTTAGGGTACAAAAAATAGTAATCAGGGCCTAGTCTGGGTCTGTACGTGTGAGATAGATACACCTTTTGATATCATATTTTCTATTCCGCTATTCAATCTACACCCTTGGGGTAAAAATAATTAAATTGCGGCATAGTCTGTATCGGTACGTGTGAGATACACCTTTCCAATTTTTGGGGCGCATCTTCTACCGCCGAGGATTGCAGGGTGTTTCAGTTTGCCTCCTGCATGTTCCGAACTCCTCCTACTCCTCATCCTGCCTTTAGGGTACAAAAAATAGTAATCGGGGCATAGTCTGGGTCTGTACGTGTGAGAAAGATACACCTTTTGATATCATATTTTCTATTCCGCTATTCAATCTACACCCTTGGGGTAAAAATAATTAAATTGCGGCATAGTCTGTATCGGTACGTGTGAGATACACCTTTCCAATTTTTGGGGCGCATCTTCCACCGCCGAGGATTGCAGGGTGTTTCAGTTTGCCTCCTGCATGTTCCGAACTCCTCCTACTCCTCATCCTGCCTTTAGGGTACAAAAAATAGTAATCGGGGCATAGTCTGGGTCTGTACGTGTGAGAAAGATACACCTTTTGATATCATATTTTCTATTCTGCTATTCAATCTACACCCTTGGGGTAAAAACAATTAAATTGCGGCATAGTCTGTATCGGTACGTGTGAGATACACCTTTCCAATTTTTGGGGCGCATCTTACACCACCGAGGATTGCAGGGTGTTTCAGTTTGCCTCCTGCTTGTTCCGAACTCCTCCTACTCCTCATCCTTCCTTTAGGGTACAAAAAATAGTAATCGGTTCCTAGTCTGGGTCTGTACGTGTGAGATAGATACACCTTTTGATATCATATTTTCTCTTCCGCTATTCAATCTACACCCTTGGGGTAAAAATAATTAAATTGCGGCATAGTCTGTATCGGTACGTGTGAGATACACCTTTCCAATTTTTGGGGCGCATCTTCCACCGCCGAGGATTGCAGGGTGTTTCAGTTTGCCTCCTGCCTGTTCCGAACTCCTCCTACTCCTCATCCTGCCTTTAGGGTACAAAATATAGTAATCGGGGCATAGTCTGGGTCTGTACGTGTGAGATAGATACACCTTTTGATATCATATTTTCTATTCCGCTATTCAATCTACACCCTTTGGGGTAAAAAGAATTAAATTGCGGCATAGTCTGTATCGGTACGTGTGAGATACACCTTTCTAATTTTTGGGGCGCATCTTACACCGCCGAGGATTGCAGGGTGTTTCAGTTTGCATCCTGCTTGTTCCGAACTCCTCCTACTCCTCATCCTGCCTTTAGGGTACAAAAAATAGTAATCGGGGCCTAGTCAGGGTCTGTACGTGTGAGATAGATACACCTTTTGATATCATATTTTCTATTCCGCTATTCAATCTACACCCTTGGGGTAAAAAGAATTAAATTGCGGCATAATCTGTATCGGTACGTGTGAGATACACCTTTCCAATTTTTGGGGGCGCATCTTCAACCGCCGAGGATTGCAGGATGCTTCAGTTTGCCTCCTGCCTGTTCCGAACTCCTCCTACTCCTCATCCTGCCTTTAGGGTACAAAAAATAGTAATCGGGGCCTAGTCTAGGTCTGTACGTGTGAGATAGATACACCTTTTGATATCATATTTTCTATTCCGCTATTCAATCTACACCCTTGGGGTAAAAAGAATTAAATTGCGGCATATTCTGTATCGGTATGTGTGAGATACACCTTTCCAATTTTTGGGGCGCATCTTCCACCGCCGAGGATTGCAGGGTGCTTCAGTTTGCCTCCTGTTCCGAACTCCTCCTACTCCTCATCCTGCCTTTAGGGTACACAAAATCGTAATCGGGGCCTAGTCTGGGTCTGTACGTGTGAGATACACCTTTTGATATCATATTTTCTATTCCGCTATTCAATCTACACCCTTTGGGGTAAAAATAATTAAATTGCGGCATAGTCTGTATCGGTACGTGTGAGATACACCTTTCCAATTTTTTGGGCTCATCTTACAGCGCCGAGGATTGCAGGGTGTTTTAGTTTGCCTCCTGCCTGTTCCGAACTCCTCCTACTCCTCATCCTCGTCCTGCCTTTAGGGTACAAAAAATTGTAATCGGGGCCTAGTCTTGGTTTGTACGTGTGAGATACACCTTTTGATATTATATTTTCTATTCCGCTATTCAATCTACACCCTTGGGGTAAAAACAATTAAATTGCGGCATAGTCTGTATCGGTACGTGTGAGATACTCCTTTCCAATTTTTGGGGCGCATCTTCCACCGCCGAGGATTGCAGGGTGTTTCAGTTTGCCTCCTACCTGTTCCGAACTCCTCCTACTCCTCATCCTGCCTTTAGGGTACAAAAAATAGTAATCGGGGCATAGTCTGGGTCTGTACGTGTGAGATAGATACACCTTTTGATATCATATTTTCTATTCCACTATTCAATCTACACCCTTTGGGGTAAAAAGAATTAAATTGCGGCATAGTCTGTATCGGTACGTGTGAGATACACCTTTCCAATTTTTGGGGCGCATCTTACACCGCCGAGGATTGCAGGGTGTTTCAGTTTGCCTCCTGCTTGTTCCGAACTCCTCCTACTCCTCATCCTGCCTTTAGGGTACAAAAAATAGTAATCGGGGCCTAGTCTGGGTCTGTACGTGTGAGATAGATACACCTTTTGATATCATATTTTCTATTCCGCTATTCGATCTACACCCTTGAGGTAAAAAGAATTAAATTGCGGCATAGTCTGTATCGGTATGTGTGAGATACACCTTTCCAATTTTTGGGGCGCATTTTCCACCGCCGAGGATTGCAGGGTGCTTCAGTTTGCCTCCTGTTCCGAACTCCTCCTACTCCTCATCCTGCCTTTAGGGTACACAAAATCGTAATCGGGGCCTAGTCTGGGTCTGTACGTGTGAGATACACCTAATGATATCATATTTTTTATTCCGCTATTCAATCTACACCCTTTGGGATAAAAATAATTAAATTGCGGCATAGTCTGTATCGGTACGTGTGAGATACACCTTTCCAATTTTTTTGGGCTCATCTTACACCGCCGAGGATTGCAGGGTGTTTCAGTTTGCCTCCTGCCTATTCCGAACTCCTCCTACTCCTCATCCTCATCCTGCCTTTAGGGTACAAAAAATTGTAATCGGGGCCTAGTCTGTGTTTGTATGTGTGAGATACACCGTTTTATAAAAATTTTTCAATTCCGCTATTCAATATACACCCTTTTGGAGTGTAAAAAATTAAATTACGGCATAGTCTGTATCGGTACATGTGAGATACACCTTTTTAAATTTGTTTGGCGCATCTCCTTCCACCGCCGAGGATTGCAGGGCGCTTCAGTTTGCCTCCTTTTCCGAAATCCTCCTACTCCTCTTCCTCCCTTTAGGGTACAAAAAATTGTAATCGGGGCCTAGTCTGTGTTTGTACGTGTGAGATACACCATTTTATATCCTTTTTTCTATTCCGCTATTCAATATACACCCTTTTGGGGTGAAAAAAATTAAATTTGAGGCATACTTTGCATATTTGACTGTGAGATACACCCGTTGTATTTGTATACTGTTTTTCTATTCCGCTATTTAATAAACACCCTTTTGGGGTAAAAAAAATTAAATTGCGGCATAGTTTGCATATTTGACCGTGAGATACACCCGTGCGCTACTGTTGTTGTTTTGTTCCGCTATTCAATAAACACCTTTCTAGGGCAAGATCATAAATTACAGAAATATGAGGAGACCGTCAAATAGGGGCCGTGGTGGTGTTGCTGGTAGAGCTCCTGTTGCAAGGAGAGGACGTGGTCGATCTGTGCCAGCTACATGCACAAGTGAAACACCTTCCTCAAGTGTGAGTAGGCGACAGAATCTGCAGCAGTATTTGGTAGGGCATCATGCGCCTCTAGAAGTGATGAGGCCAGAACAAGTAGAGGCGATAGTAGATTGGGTTGCTGCTGACAGTGCCTCCAGTTCCTTCACATTGTCTCCCACCCAGTCTACTGTAGAAAGGTCAGAGTTGGCACCTGCAGTCGATGTCCAACCGTCTTTCACCTCACCCCCTTGCAAATCAGGCAAGCAGTCTGAGCCCCAAGTCATGCAGCAGTCTCTTCTTCTTTTTGATGACTCTGTCAGCAGGGTTTCCCAGGGCCATCCACCTAGCCCTGCGCCAGAAGTGGAAGAGATTGAGTGCAGCGATGCCCAACCACTTATTTCTAAAGATGAGTACATGGAAGGACCATCGCAGCACGTCTCCGATGATGACGAAACGCAGGTGCCAACTGCTGCGGCACTCAGAATTGTGGGGACCGACAAGGAGGGCAGGGGTGAAGACTGGGTGGAAGATGATGTGGAGGACGATGAGGTCCTCGACCCCACATGGAATGAAGGTCATGCAGGTGACCTGAGTAGTTTGGAGGAAGAGGCGGTGGTCGCACAGAGCCACCAGCACAGAAGAAGAGGGAGCAGGGTGCAGAAGCGGAGCGGCCGTGCCCTAGACACTACGCCTGCTACTGCCCAACGCAGTAAGGGACCGAGCGCACCAAAGCCAGCTCAAAGGAGTTCTCTAGCGTGGAAGTTCTTCAGAAAATGTGCTGATGACAGGACACGAGTGGTTTGCACCCTGTGCAATCAGAGCCTGAAGCGAGGCATAAACCTTCTCAAACTGAGCACAACCTGCATGATCAGGCATCTAAGTGCAAAGCACGAGCTGCAGTGAAGTAGACACCTTCAAAACCAAGAAAGGTCTCTGGCTCATCCTGCTTCCTCTTCTGCTGCAGTCTCGGTCTCTTCATCCACCTCTGTAGTGATACCGGCACCTGCCACCCCGCAAACAGACGATCTGTCAGCAACACCACCACCAACCATCTCCACAATGTTCCGTGGAAGCGTTCAGCTTTCCATCTCCCAAACACTTGAGAGGAAGAGGAAGTACCCCCCTACCCACCCGCGATCCCTGGCCCTGAATGCCAGCATTTCAAAATTCTTGGCCTTTGAAATGCTGTCATTCCGTCTGGTGGAGACGCACAGTTTTAAAAGCCTTATGTCGGTGGCTGTCCCACAGTACGTCGTGCCCAGCCGCCACTACTTTTCCAGGCAAGCCATCCCTTCCCTGCACAACCAAGTGGGGGAAAAAATCAGGTGTGCACTGCGCAACGCCATCTGTGCCAAGGTCCACCTAACTACCGATACGTGGACCAGTAAGCACGGTCAGGGGTGTTATATCTCCCTAATGGCACACTGGGTAAATGCAGTGGCGGATGGGCCTGAGGCGGATAGCAGTTTGGCGCATGTCCTTCCACCACCAAGGATTGCAGGGCGCTTCAGTTTGACTCCTGTTCCTAACTCCTCCTACTCCGCTTCCTCATTCTCTACCGCCTCCTCATCCGGTCAGCTTAACACTTTCACCACCAACTTCAGCACAGCCAGGGGTAAACGACAGCAGGCAGTTTTAAAACTTGCCTGTTTGGGGGAAAAACCACACACCGCGCAGGAGTTGTGGAGGAGCATGGAACAGAAGACAAATGAGTGGTTGCTGCCAGCGAGCCTCAAGCCCAGCCTGGTGGTGTGCGATAATGGGCGAAATCTCATAGCAGCTCTAGGCCTAGCCGGTTTTACGCACATCCCTTGCCTGGAGCATGTGCTGAATTTGGTGGTGCAGAGGTTCCTTAAAAATGACCCCGATATGTCAGAGCTGCTGCAGAAAGTGCGGGCCGTCTGTGCGCACTTTCGGCATTCTCACCCTGCTGCTGCTCGCCTGTCAGCGCTGCAGCGTAAATTTGGCCTTCCCGCTCACCGCCTCATATGTGACGTGCCCACAAGGTGGAACTCCTCCTTGCACATGCTGGAAAGACTGTGCGAGCAGCAGCAGGCCATACTGGAGTTTCAGCTGCAGCACGCACGCGTGAGTCGCTCTGCGGAACAGCACCACTTCACCACCAATAACTGGGCCTCCATGCGAGACCTGTGTGCCTTGTTGCGCTGTTTTGAGTACTCCACCAACATGGCCAGTGCCGATGACGCCGTTGTCAGCTTAACTATCCCACTTCTATGCCTCCTTCAAAAAACGATTCGGGCGATGATGGAAGAGGATGTGGCACAGGATGAGAAGGAGGAGGAGGATGAAGAGGTAACATTTTCAAGGCTTTCAGGGCAGTCATTCGCAAGTGGCTCCGAGGGTGGGTTCCTGCACCCTCAAACGCCAGGGACACAATTGTCCAGCAGGGGAACAGTTCAGGAGGATGAGAAAGAGGAGATGGAACCATGTTCACAGCGGGGTGGCACCCAGGCCAGCTCATGGCCATCACTGGTGCGTGGCTGGGGGGATACAGAGGACACAGACGATACACCTCCCACAGAGGACAGCCTTTCATTGCCTCTGGGCAGCCTGGCACACATGAGCGATTACATGCTGCAGTGTCTCCACAACGACCGCCGAGTTGCCCACATTCTAACTTGTGCTGATTACTGGGTGGCCATGCTGCTGGATCCCCGTTACAAGGACAACGTACCATCCTTAATTTACTCACTGGATCGCGATCGCAAGATGCGCGAGTACAAGCGCACGCTGGTAAACGCGATGCTGCTGGTATTCCCACCTGACAGCAGGGCCACAGTGGAAGCACAAGGCCAATTCAGAGGAGGAGGAGGAAGAGGTCGCCAACGCAACCAGGGCACCGCCAGCACCTCAGAAGGCAGGGTTAGCATGGCTGAAATGTGAAAAAGCTTTGTCAGCACGCCACAACAAACAGCAGCACCAGCAGCTCATATGGATCGTCTTAGCAGGAGGCAGCATTTCACCAACATGGTGGAGCAGTATGTGTGCACACGCCTACATTTAGTGAATGACGGGTCTGCCCCCTTCAACTTCTGGGTCTCCAAATTGGGCACATGGCCTGAGCTTGCCCTTTACTCCTTGGGGGTGCTGGCGTGCCCTGCAGCCAGTGTATTATCTGAACGTGTATTTAGCACGGCTGGGGGCGTTATCACAGAAAATCGCAGCCGCCTGTCCAGAGACAACGTGGACAAGCTCACGTTCATTAAAATGAACCAGGCATGGATCCCACAGGACTTTTCCGTACCTTGTGCAGAATAGAGATGGATACCGACCTTACCCAGCCATTCTACTTTTGATCTTTCTCACTCTTTTGGGGTGTACCCTCATTTAAAATGACTGAAAAAAAGCAGTGTTGGCTACCTTGTCCTCCTCCACCGCCGCTTCCACCACCACCTCAACCTCCCTCCTACTCCATATGGGCCTCGTCCTTCACAGATGAAGAAAATTGTTTTATTTTTCTGTTTTTTTTTTGTTGTTTTAAGTTATTTCCCTATCCACATTTGTTTGCAGAGAGAGCACTTGCCATGCTCTTAACTAAGTTTTGCTGCCATTTGCAGCACTCTAGCCCTTTCCATTGGTGTTTTAGAGCCATTTTAGTGCCTGAAAGTTCGGGTCCCCATTGACTTCAATGGGGTTCGGTGTCCGGGTAAAGTTCGGAAAAAGTCCGGGACACGGACCCGGACTTTTTTTTTTTTCAAGTTCGGCCGAACCCGCCGAACACGGACATCCAGGTGTCCGCTCAACTCTAATCACAATAGTAATGACTATTCAATGAATCCAAAATAAACTATAACAAAACAAATTATCCAAATTCAAATTTGAAAATGTGTTTGAAAAATAATTAGAATTTGAAATGTAAGAATATTGCAATAAAACCAGTAATGTATAAAAATGAAATAGGAACTTCCGGTTCCGACGCCGCATGGAGTAGCTGGGCACTTCACAGCTCCCACGGTGTGACCCGATATATCGGCCTGTAAAACCCGCCCGAAGCCTCCATCCTGCCTCATCAGCCCCTCATCCGCCCTTGGAACCTGCCCGAATCCAGTACCTGTCCTCCATTTTATCCGCCATGGAGCGGTTTCTGGAAAAACCGGCGGCGCAAATCGAGGCCGCAGTCGCGGCCTACTCTGGCAAGGCGCCCGAACCAGCAGCTATGGACACATCCAGGCTGCCTGAGGAGGATTCCTGGCCACCTCCTGCTACACCTCCCTCTGCACCAGACCCCTCCACAGACAGGATCGCTAAAGCGGTGGTTGCCCTGCTCACTCCCACCATCACAGCTTTGGTGGAACAGGCCGTAGCTGCAGGCATGGCGTGCATCAGGAAGGAGTTGGAGTCTCACTCACACCGCTTAAATGAGGCAGAAAGCAGGATCTCCAGTGTTGAGGATGAGCTTTACCAAATGCAAGGCACTGAACAGTCTCAAGACAAACTAAACCGTGTAATCATGGACAAACTTGAGGATTTAGAGAATAGATCTCGGCGGAGCAACTTGCGGTTCATATGGATTCCGGAAACTGTTGCACCTTCAGCTATCCCTGAACTGTGCGCACGCAAAATACCAGCTGCCCTGGGCCTGCAAGGGATTTGCGTAGTGGAACGGGCTCACAGAATGGGTCTCTACTCGGAAGAACGTAAGACCCCTCGCCCCATTATTGCGAAATATCTCAACTACGCGGATAAATCCGCCTTTTTGCAGAAGTTTCGCCAAACTCCCCACTTCCAGATCGAAGGTATGAAAGTACTTATTTTTGCAGACTACTCAGTTGACGTCGCAAAAAGACGCAAAGCTTTTCAGACCGTTTGCTCACAACTACACCACGAACGTCTGAAGTTTACCCTGGCCTATCCGGCGACGCTGCACCTTTGTGCCCCGAACGGCAACCAACTGTCCTTTCAGGACCCCTCAGAAGCAGATAGATTTGTCCGCTCTCTACACCAAGGCGAACCAGGTCACTCTACCGCTACTAAAACCTCCTCCTTTCCCAGACCGGACGTCCAACACAGCCCCAGGGAAGAATCCCCAAAAACGGCAACGCTACGCGGATGTGGTTAGCTCTGGCCGCTCTGGACTCCCTCGTTGACCCACCTCATGTCGTTTCAGTGCTTCCTTTTACTTAGTGGGACATAGGAGTGGTTTCCTCCGGGCTATGCTCCCGGGTGGCCCCTGCCGCCTGGACGGCGGACACCGTAAGATCACCCTCTGCTATTAGAGATCTGTTAAGTGTTTATTACATAGCTACTGGTATTTTCTTTTGTTCTGATGTTTACGTACTCCTCCCTTTGGACCGAATCTTATGCCATGACTGCACCACGCTCTGTCGTAGGTCGCGACCCAGGTTTCTGCAGACACAATCTTTATCAGGGCTTTATTTTCCCCGTTACGTCTCTGGAGTCACACTTGGGGAGCTGTGCTCCATCGCATACGCATGCGGAAAAAAGTGAAGTCATTGCGACTATACTGTTATGCTTATATGGTTTATGTTTTTTCTTCCACCCAGTTTTCCTATCCCCTATTTCCCTGGTCTTCTCCCCCCGGAGGCTGATTTTCCTCAGTTTGCGGTAATCACCTGGCGTACCCTTCTGGTCACCTTATGGCACTATTTAGTCTGCTCGGGCGCTGTTCACTTCACGAATATGGGTAGGTTCTACTGTAATTTCTATACAAATCTGTCTGCTCTTTGTAAGCTATGAAGCTGATATCCTGGAATGTTAAGGGTATCAGATCCCCGGCTAAGAGGATGAAAGTCTTGAGGCACCTCAAACGCCTCCAGGCTGATATAGCTCTTATCCAGGAATCACACCTTCCAGCAGAAGACATGGCCCGTATGGAAAAGCTTTGGGTGGGTAAGGTGGTAGGTTCGGCAGCGATAGGGCGCAAGGCCGGTGTTCTCATCTTATTCCACAAAAGTCTTCCAGTAGATGTCCTTTCGGTGGATACAGATGCGGAGGGTCGTTATGTATCGGCTCACATCCGTATCAATAGCAAAGAGTTTGTCGTCTCTAATGTGTATGCCCCTAATGTCTTCGACCAGTCCTTCTATTCGTCGCTATCAACGCGAGCTCTGACCCTTCCACATGTTCCGCGTCTGCTGGGGGGCGACTTTAACGCTGTTATTGACGTGGTTCTTGACAAGTCCCTGTCCCCTTCGGCGTCGTGTCTTCGCACGGTCGGCACTCCTACACCTTTAGCCACGCTCATAGACTCTCTCTCGCTAACTGACACATGGCGCCATTTTCACCCGACTGACCGTGAATATACCTTCTACTCCCACCCTCACAAGACTTTCATGAGAATTGACTATCTTTTCTGCTCGGACTATCTCCTCCCTCTGATACATGACGCAGTCATTCAGGACATGGCAATTTCAGACCACTCTCCTCTCTCCCTAACCCTCGATCTCACGGGCTCCCCGACGGTCCCCCTTATCTGGCGGTTCCCCTCCTTCCTAGCCAAGAATGCTGACTTCCAGTCATACCTTGAACGCGCATGGCAGGAATACTCGGATTCTAACGCGGCGCATTCTACCTCCCCCCATCTGTTCTGGGAAGCGGGCAAGGCCTTCCTAAGAGGCCGCATAATATCATATGCGGCGGCATATAAGCGGCATGCCAACGGCGGATATAAATCAGCGAGTGAGCGTCTTTGCGCGGCGCAGTGGAATTTGCTTCTCACAGATACCCCAGCGGCCACGGAAACTTGGCTCCTAGCCAAGAAAAATTTTGACGAGTGGGCAGACAAAGTGGAACGTATTCGCACGGCTCACCTTGCCGCATCCTTGCACAGGTTCGGCAATAAGGTGGGCAAACTGTTGGCGAAGATGTGCAAGGGCCGTCTGTCTCCCACACATATTGGATCTCTGCGGGATCCATCGGGCGCGGTCGATTCCTCTCCCCACGGCGTGCAGCGCATCATGAGAGACTTTTACTCCACACAATATGGTCAGGAAAACGTAGAGGAGGCGGCGGGTAACATGTTTTTGTCGGACACGGGACTTCCTCTTATTGACCCTGCACAGTTAACCATGTTAAACGCCCCGATATCGGCGGAAGAAGTCGAGCAAACGATAAAACACCTTGCGGCCAACAAATCACCTGGACCAGACGGTCTCACAGGGGAAATTTACAAATCCATCATGGCTAGTCTAGTCCCTACACTTGTAGCGGTCTACTCCCATATTTGGGACGGTGGGCCCTACTTGCCGACGGGTAATAAGGCCATCATTAAACTGCTTGCGAAGAAAGGGAAAGACCCCCTAGAACCGGGTCCGTATCGCCCTATATCTTTACTCAACCTCGACGTAAAAATTTTATCGAAGATTGTTGCCTCGCGCTTGGCGCTTATCATGCCCCATCTGATACACCCGACTCAATCCGGCTTCACCAAAGGACGTTCGGCCACGGCGAACATCCGAAAGGTGTTACTGGTACTTGAACAAGCACGCATTCACCCCACCAAGGACCTGGCTATAGTGACGTTGGATGCCGAAAAGGCATTCGACAACGTAAACTTTGTCTGGTTGCGCAAGGTCCTAGACACCATGGGATTTCAAGGCCCGTTTGTTCGTCTGATAACTTTCATGTACGCTTCCCCGACTGCTAGACTCTGTGTAGGGGGTTCCATGACGGATGATTTCAGACTGTTTAAAGGTACGCGTCAAGGGTGCCCCCTATCCCCGTTACTATTTAATTTGGCGATGAAACCCCTGTCGCGGTACTTTTCAACTAAAGCACCCCTGCATGGTATTAGTCTGGGTAACCAGGAATTACGGATCTCCCTGTTCACAGACAATGTCCTCCTCTTCACCTCTTGCCCTTCTGCCGACATTCCCACGATTGTCTCCACCTTTGATGCTTTTCGGAAATGCTCGGGCCTCAAAATAAATTACTCCAAGAGTGAGATTCTCCCCCTTGGGGGGGGGGTTACACAACGCGCCTGGGAAATAGGTTCCCCCTTCAAAATTGCATCACAGTCTATTACTTATCTCGGTATAAAAATTGGGAGAACCCCCGCCTCTATCTACACCCTTAACTACCCCCCGCTGTTTGCCAAAATCAAAGGGGAATTGGAAAACTGGAGGGATCTGCCGCTGTCTCTCTTGGGGAGATGCCACCTGATAAAAATGGTTAGTTTTGCACGCATATTATACTTCCTGCAAACCTTGCCATTACTGATCAAACATAAAGACGTCCAGGAGCTCTCCCGAGCATTTTCCCGCTTTTTATGGAGAGGGAAGAGACCTCGCATTTCCTCCAAAAAACTGTGCCTCCCCAGGCGAGACGCTAGGGTGACCACGTGTCCCGGATCGCCCGGGACAGTCCCGCATCACCCGGGACAGTCCCACATTTGGAGAGTCTGTCCCGGGTCCCGGTCACCCTCATTCCGGGACAATGCAGTGTCCCGGAATGATCTGAGCCCGTGAGCCGCCGTCCGCCGACCGCTGCTGTGCTGTGACAGATAGTCACTTCCTTATACTATGCGATCGCCGAATTAGATCGGCATCGCATAGTACTGTCCAGTGTGTGTGGCTCCTCCCTTGCCTTGCTGCACGCAGTGCGCGGCCGAGTCACGTGACGACGGTGACGTCAGCCGGAGCCGGGATCTCTACTGTGCGGCGCCTCAGCCTGCTGTTACTGACTGTCTGTAATCCAACGGCCGTTATTATTAGCATTTAAGAGGACAAAATGTAAGTTTAACTTTTTAATGGATGTCTGCCTA
The DNA here is from genome assembly GCF_965119305.1 of Pelophylax lessonae. NCBI lineage: Eukaryota > Metazoa > Chordata > Amphibia > Anura > Ranidae > Pelophylax > Pelophylax lessonae. The sequence continues at coordinate 20,421,939 of NC_138768.1, read as the reverse complement.
TTCTTTCCTTTGTGTTCAGGGCAGCAAATATTTATTGTTTAGAAACTTAGAAAGTTGGACTTGTAAAACGTGTAGTAAGTTAGTTACTACGTGGAATTAGAGGCAGGAAATGGAAATGTAAGATAAAAAAAAAGATAAATGGAGAGAGGCTCAGGCAACATATAAGCAATGTATATGTAGATGTTAAAACTGTTCTTTAATGCAACTTGTTTTGTTTTCTATTTCTTCAGAGATATCTAAGTAGCCAGTTAAAGTGTGCAGAAATACTGAAAAATGCACAGACAGATATGTTTTTACCAGTCTCACGTATAAGTTTGACGAAATGCACTTGGGAAAGTAAGTGTCCCTGAATGGCAGTTAGGAAATGTGGTCACCCTACGAGACGCTGGTATAAATTTTCCTGACTTGCGACTGTACAATCTGTCCTGTTTATTGAGGGTGGCTCTGGACTGGATATCTCGGACATCTCAATTCTCTAATTATGAGTTGGAATCCCAGATGTCCTGCCCTTTCGCACTGTCTGCCCTTCTTCATGTCAGATGGGCCCAACTTCAACCCAATCTGCGACATAACCTGCTCCTAAGGGACACGGTTATTGCGTGGAGGGAAGTGCGGAAGCTTTTGAAACTACCTTTGTACTTTTCCAAACATCTGCCGATCCGGGGTAACCCTGCCTTCCCCCCCGGTATGGAACATATGGTATATAAACGTTGGGAACAAAAAGGACTGGTCACCTTTGCCCACCTTTGCAACACCCAAACCGGACTCTTTCTTTCTACCCCGGACATTTTCGGGACGTACGAATTGCCTGCTTCAGACTCTTTTTACTTATCGCAGTGTCGCCACTTTGTTCGTACCACTTCAACTAAGCCCGAACAAAGGTTCCGGCTTTCACTCATTGATACCCTTCTGGATTCTGGCAAGTTCACCATCTCGGACATATACAAACCCCTTTTGCAGATGTGCCCGCCTGCTTCGTTTACGTCCTTCGCTAGGAACTGGCTCAAGGATATCCCTGGAGAAGACACTCTGCCCAAGATCATCAGCGGTCTCCAGACCACCCTCGGACTTACCCCCAACTCTGTCTGGAAGGAATCCCAGCTCAAAATCTTTCACAGAGCGCACATCCCGTTCCTATCTGACAAGACGATCCCGGTAGCCCACAAATGTCCTCTCTGCTCTGCAGAACGCCCATCCCTTTTCCATAAGTTCTGGGATTGTGCACCTATTTCGACATTTTGGGACAAGGTCCTTGCCTTCATCGAATCTGTCACCAAGTTAACTGCATCGAAAGACCCCCTTCTTCTGCTGTTCGGCTACTGGGACAAGCGTCTTCAGAAATGGTCGAGCACATCAGCCAAGCCTCCTCGTCTATGGATACTGACCACTCTACTCGTTGCCAGACGCCTGATCTTGAAATATTGGATTGCAACCACCCCTCCTCCCATCTCTATGTTACAGCCAGAGCTAACCACACTCCTTTCCATTGACCGCCTTAATACAGACTTTACGTCCCCCTCAGCGATCAACGCCTTTCATGCCAAATGGAACGTTTTTCTTACCCATTTGTCTAAAACTTTGGACTACCCCCTTGATGGTTTTACTTTTATGGTACAGGACCCCGTCACCCAACCAACCTCTGCTATTCCTAGTCTCACGCAAATTTAGGTCATTGAGTTCTGACCGCACCCCCCCTCTTACTCTCCTCCCCCCTGCTGTAGGCAGGAACCCTGCCCCACTGGTTCCCTATGCACTGTTGGTTATATTGTCTTTTGATGCTTGTCGATGCCTGTTATATACTTTGTTAAACTTGAAAATTTTAAATAAAAAAAAAAAAAAAAAAAGAAATAGGATGAATATAGTATTTTCTGTTCTATTCTATTCCTTTACTTTCTATTCTCTTCTATAAAGCAGCCTAACTTGGAATCATCATCTTATTTCACTTGTATACCTTACTTTATTTATTGCAATATGTTTCCATTGCTAATTCAAATTCATTTTCAAATTCAAATTGGTTTGATTAGAAAAAAAAAATAAAAAATATATGAAACAAATGATAATATACAAAGCAAATTCTGAAAACGAATCATTCTAACATATTGAATATGACAAAACAAAACTATTAACCTAACAAACGAATCCTAAATGAAACAAAACAAATGTTCCCATTGTTCACATCTCCACAATTTGATACAGTTATTGGATCAGATCAGCTAAAATATTCCAAAAAAGTTGTTGACTATTTGCAGCTCATTAATATTTTATTGTAAAATTGAGAATCTCCACTCACATGTGTAAATCTGTAGAGGCTGAGTAACTGGGCCATTGCCTGGGTTGGGTAAAAATGAGTATCACCAACAAAACTGGCAACTTCACCATGTTGTGTACAGTCATAGTTAGGAGTCACTTTCATCTTCCCAGATAATATTTTAAAGACACAAAGTAAGGATTTCTTTATATCATTACAGGTGTTATATATGTGATAACCCAGGGTAATATTAGGCAGAAGTTCCATGCTATCGTTTATTTCATAAATACTGAAAATAAGCGCCAAAATGCTGAAGTATTCATCCAACTCAATACTGCAAAACATTTATAATACAATATTGTAAAACCTTGGCTGCAAAAGAGTGACATTACAGGGTGTGAAGTTGACCGTGGGAATCTCCCAGAGTTAGGGGGGGTCATTTTTGATTTGTTTTTGCCCCTGTGTTTCATGAGCTGAACTCAAAGATCTAAGACTTTTTCTATGTACACAAAAGGCCGATTTCTCTCAAATATTGTTCACAAATCTGTCTAAATCTGTGTTTGTGAGCGCTTCTCCTTTGCTGAGATATTCCATCCATCTCACGGGTGTGGCATATCAAGATGCTGATTAGACAGCATGATTATTGCACAGGTGTGCCTTTGGCTGGTCACAATAAAAAGCAACTCTAAAATGTGCAGTTTTATCACACAGCACAATGGCACAGATGTGACAAGTTTTGAGGGAGTGTGCAATTGGCATGTTGACTGCAGGAATGTCCACCAGAGCTGTTGCCCATGAATTGAATGTTCACTTCTCTACCATAAGCCATCTCCAAAGTTGTTTTGAGAGAATTTTGCAGTACATCCAAACGGCCTCACAACTGCAGACTACTACTACATCCAGCATCTTCACCTCCAAGATCGTCTGAGACCAGCCACCCGGACAGCTGCTGCAAAAATCGGTTTGCATAACCAAAGAATGTCTACACAAGCTGTCAGAAACCATCTCAGGGAAGCTCATCTGCATGCTCGTCGTCCTCATCAGGGTCTCGACCTGACTGCAGTTCGTCGTCGTAACCGACTTGAGTGGGCAAATGCTCACATTCAATGGCATTTGGGACTTTGTAGAGGTGTTCTCTTCACGGATGAATCCTGGTTTTCACTGTACAGGGCAGATGGCAGACAGCATGTATGGCATTGTGTGGGTGAGCGGTTTGCTGATGTCTAGGTTGTGAATCGAGTGGCCCATGGCGGCGGTGGGGTTATGTTATGGGCAGGCATATGCTATGGACAAGGAACACAGGTTCATTTTATTGATGGCATTTTGAATGCACAGAGATACTGTGACGAGATCCTGAGGCCCATTGTTGTGCCATTCATCCACGACCACCACCTCATGTTGCAGCATGATAATGCGCGGCCCCATGGAGCAAGGATCTGTACACAATTCCTGGAAGCTGAAAACATATCAGTTCTTGTATGGCCAGCATACGCACCAGACATGTCACCCATTGAGCATGTTTGGGATGCCCTGGATCGGCGTATAAGACAGAGTGTTCCAGGTCCTGCCAATATCCAGCAACTTCGCAAATGGTGGTCACACCGGATACTGACTGGTTTTTTGGACCCCCCCCAATAAAGTAAAACTGCACATTTTAGAGTGGCCTTTATTGTGGCCAGCCTAAGGCACACCTGTGGAATAATCATGCTGTCTAATCAGCATCTTGAAATGCCACACCTGTAAGGTGGATGGATTATCTCAGCAAAGGAGAAGTCTTGGATTTTTGAGTTCAGCTCATAAAAAATGGGGGCAAAAACAAAAGTGTTGTTTATAATTCTGTTCAGGATAAATGCTGCGCTACTCAGTGTACCATAACATATTGTGATGTCTAACATACAATAGAAATCCATTTATCAATATAAACAATACAAACATACAAACATGAAGAAAAATGAAGAAAATTGTGTGCAGTCCGTGAAGGAATCTAAATGTGACTTAACCACTTAAGCCCCGGAAGATTTGGCTGCTCAAAGACCAGGGCCTATTTTGCGATTTGGCACTGTGTGAATTTAACGGACAATTGCGTGGTCATGCGATGTTGTACCCAAATTAAAATGACGTCCTTTTTTTCCCACAAACAGAGCTTTCTTTTGGTGGTATTTGATCCCCTGTGCGATTTTTACTTTTTGTGCTATAAACAAAAAAAGAGCGACAATTTTGAAAAAATAACAATATTTTTCACATTTTTTTATATGAAATTCCCCCCCAAAAAATGTAAAAATCAAAATTTTTTAACATTTTAGGCCAATTTGTTTTCTGCTACATATGTTTGGTAAAAAAAAAATCGCAATAATCCTATTTTGATTGGTTTGCGCAAAAGTTATTGCGTTTACTAACTACGGGAAAGATTTATGTCATTTTTATTGTTTTTTTTTTTTTTTTTTTACTAGTAATGGCGGTGAAAAATGTTTAAAAACTCACAAAAGGGACACGTCACTTATAGCAGTGCAGGCTGGACAAACATAGAAACCTCAGTTTTGTGTGAATGAGATGGCCGTCAGAACATGGGCTCCGCCCCCTATACGTGTTATGTCAGGGCATATACTTCTTCAGTAGGGGTGGAGCTAAGACGTCAATCTGCTGTAATACTGTATATACTGCCGGGATCCCTTGTTCTCCATGTGCATTTTAATTCAGTATTAATTAGTCAGAGAAACTGAAAACTTAAACACCCTTCCCACCCCCCGTTCCTCGCTGTACTTACCTTCATGGGTGATGAGCTATCAGTGCCCATGCAGTCAGTGTTGAGGTCCAGGGATTTTCAATCCTTGTTCTTCTCTCCCTTCATCTTTTTTCTGGAGGACTTCAGGATGGGTAAGAGCCTGTGCTGGCCCTGGCCAATCAGACACACTTACTTTTTGTTTACAATCTTCTCCTCTAGCAAGGAAAAGTATACAATGTATAATATAATGTATTTTATATTTAATACAATGTATGTCTTTCTCTATTAAAGAGGAAAAAGGGTGCAGGGGTGGGCTGTACCGTGACTGATCACTGTAATGGCCAATCACAGGCTATCACAATGGCCATGTGATCGGGAGATAGTCCTGCCCACTCCCAATTATTAGTACAATACTCCAAGCTGGCAGTGCACTGGGGACACAATGTGTAGTGCACTTTCAGCGCAAACATAAGTACACTCATATCTGGCCTCCACAGAACAAGATCCTGTATACAGTACAGTATATGCATACGCTAGGCAGGAAGGGGTTAAAGGCACATTCCAAGCCTGTATTTTAAACAATTTGTGCATTTTCAATATTTTCCTCAAAGCCTAATGAAGAGGCCCTCTCCCCATTTTATATATTATTATTTTTAAATTTTGGCATTGGTATACATTTCCATAAACTGAATTTACTCTGCCAATAATGTTGAAGTGTTAGTTCCACTTGAGAAAGAAAGATGAGGTTGTCAGTAGGGATGGCCGAATGGTTCGGACCGAGCATAAGTTCAGCCCGAACATCGCCCATTCAGGAGTTTGTCGAACATCTGAAATTGCTGTGCGCTTGGCAGGCGCACAGTCTATAGGTTATTAGGGAGCGGGGCCGGTAAGCTGGCCGCCGCATCCTTTGATTTGGATGGGTCATCGGTAGAGTTGAGCGGACACCTGGATGTCCGTGTTCGGCGGGTTCGGCCGAACTTTAAAAAAAAGTCCGGGTCCGTGTCCTGGACTTTTGCCGAACTTATCCCGGACACCGAACCCCATTGAAGTCAATGGGGACCCGAACTTTCAGGCACTAAAATGGCTCTAAAACACCAAAGGAAAGGGCTAGAGTGCTGCAAATGGCAGCAAAACATATTTAAGAGCATGGCAAGTGCTCTGCAAACAAATGTGGATAGGGAAATAACTTAAAACAATAAAAAAAAAACAGAAAAATAAAACAATGTTCTTCATCTCTGAAGGACGAGGCCCATATGGAGTAGGAGGGAGGTTGAGGTGGTGGTGGATAGGCATGCGCACAGGGTGTGCCGGGTGTACCTGGGCACACCCTAATCACCTAGGGCACATTAGCATTATCGCTCTGTTTGCCAGTGAGGAGATGGGAAAGATCTCCCTCGGACCTGCTCTGCTCTATTTCACTTTGCCAGCAGGGAGAGTAATGTATCGGGGGCAATGTACATGTAGGCAAACACATGCATGTGTATTTAAACTTTGGGGTGCACACCCTAATGCAATAGGCTGCGCACACCTATGGGCGGTGTTGGTGGAAGCGGCGGTGGAGGAGGACCAGGGCATCATGGGCTTGGTGCTGAGGATTTTGAAGGGCCTTAAGGGCCGTGCCTTGGCATGCACCCAGAGGAGGAAGGGTGCAGCCATGCATGCCTAATTCAACATGGGATGCTGTCTCTGAAGCCCATAAACACATCCATGCATCGGCAACTGTCGCCTTCTTGTCCGGCCTTCGTGCTGTGTGGGGAGGTTCTGAGGGAGCTGCCTGGGGAGCTGCCTGGGGAAGCGAGCATAGAAGCCAGACTTCTGTGTTTACAAGTGACAGAAGAGCGGTAACAGTGAATATGGACAGCCCGGGGCCTATATAAAGGTAGGGGCCTGGAGCTGCAGCTCCAATAGCTCCTACATTAATCTGGCCCTGAGGAGGACGAGGTAGCCAACACTGCTTCTTTTCAGAAATTTTAAATGAGGGTACACCCCAAAAGAGTGAGAAAGAGCAAAAATAGAACAATGGCTGGGTAAGGTCGGTATCCATCGCTATTCTGCACAAGGTACGGAAAAGTCCCGTGGGATCCATGCCTAGTTCATTTTAATGTACGTGAGCTTGTCCACATTGTCTCTGGACAGGCGGCTGCGCTTGTCTGTGATAACGCCCCCAGCCGTGCTAAATACCCGTTCAGATAATACACTGGCTGCAGGGCACGCCAGCACCTCCAAGGCGTAAAGGGCAAGCTCAGGCCATGTGCCCAACTTGGAGACCCAGAAGTTGAAGGGGGCAGACCCCTCATTCAGTACGTCTAGGCGTGTGCACACATACTGCTCCACCATGTTGGTGAAATGCTGCCTCCTGCTAAGACGTTCCATATGAGCTGCTGGTGCTGCTGTTTGTTGTGGCGTGCTGACAAAGCTTTTCCACATTTCAGCCACGCTAACCCTGCCTTCTGAGGTGCTGGCGGTGCCCTGGTTGCGTTGGCGACCTCTTCCTCCTCCTCCTCCTTGTGCTTCCACTGTGGCCCCGCTGTCAGGTGGGAATGCCAGCAGCATCGCGTCTACCAGCGTGCATCTTGCGATCGCGCTCCAGTGAGTGAATTAAGGATGGTACGTTGTCCTTGTAACGGGGATCCAGCAGCGTGGCCACCCAGTAATCAGCACAAGTTAGAATGTTGGCAACTCGGCGGTCGTTGTGGAGACACTGCAGCATGTAATCGCTCATGTGTGCCAGGCTGCCCAGAGGCAACGAAAGGCTGTCCTCTGTGGAAGGTGTATCGTCCTTGTCCTCTGTATCCCCCAAGCCACGCACCAGTGATGGCCATGAGCTGGCCTGGGTGCCACCCTGCTGTGAACATGGTTCCATCTCCTCCTCCAGCTACTCCTCCTCATCCTCCTCATCCTCCAGAACTGTGCCCCTGCTGGACAATTGTGTCCCTGGCGTTTGTGTGTGCAGGAACCCACCCTCGGAGCCCCTTGCGAATGACTGCCCTGAAAGCCTTGGAAATGTTACCTCTTCATCCTCCTCCTCCTCCTCGTCATCCTGTGCCACATCCTCTTCCATCATCGCCCGAATTGATTTTTCAAGGAGGCATAGAAGTGGGATAGTTAAGCTGAGAACGGCGTCATCGGCACTGGCCATGTTGGTGGAGTACTCAAAACAGCGCAACAAGGCACACAGGTCTCGCATGGAGGCCCAGTTATTGGTGGTGAAGTGGTGCTGTTCCGCAGAACTACTCACGCGTGCGTGCTGCAGCTGAAACTCCACTATGGCCTGCTGCTGCTCGCACAGTCTTTCCAGCATGTGCAAGGTGGAGTTCCACCTTGTGGGCACGTCACATATAAGGCGGTGAGCGGGAAGGCCGAAGTTACGCTGCAGCGCTGACAGGCGAGCAGCAGCAGGGTGAGAACGCCCAAAGTGCGCACAGACGGCCCGCACTTTCTGCAGCAGCTCTGACATATCGGGGTAGTTTTTAAGGAACCTCTGCACCACCAAATTCAGCACATGCACCAGGCAAGGGATGTGCGTCAAACCGGCTAGGCCCAGAGCTGCTATGAGATTTCGCCCGTTATCGCACACCACCAGGCCGGGCTTGAGGCTCGCTGGCAGCAACCACTCATTTGTCTGCTGTTCCATGCTCCTCCACAACTCCTGTGCGGTGTGTGGTTTGTCCCCAAACAGGCAAGTTTTAAAACTGCCTGCTGTCGTTTACCCCTGGCCGTGCTGAAGTTGGTGGTGAAGGTGTTACGCTGTCCGGATGAGGAGGCGGTAGAGGATGAGGAAGTGGAGTAGGAGGAGTTAGGAACAGGAGGCAAACTGAAGCGCCCTGCAATCCTCGGTGGTGGAAGGACATGCGCCAAATTGCTATCCGCCTCAGGCCCATCCGCCACTGCATTTACCCAGTGTGCCGTTAGGGAGATATAACGCCCCTGACCGTGCTTACTGGTCCACGTATCGGTAGTTAGGTGGACCTTGGCACAGATGGCGTTGCGCAGTGCACACCTGATTTTTTCCCCCACTTGGTTGTACAGGGAAGGGATGGCTTGCCTGGAAAAAGAGTGGCGGCTGGGCACGATGTACTGTGGGACAGCCACCGACATAAGGTCTTTAAAACTGTGCGTCTCCACCAGACGGAATGACAGCATTTCAAAGGCCAAGAATTTTGAAATGCTGGCATTCAGGGCCAGGGATCGCGGGTGGGTAGGGGGGTACTTCCTCTTCCTCTCAAGTGTTTGGGAGATGGAAAGCTGAACGCTTCCACGGGACATTGTGGAGATGGTTGGTGACCCAGGTGGTGGTGTTGCGGACAGATCCTCTGTTTGCGGGGTGGCAGGTGCCGGTATCACTACAGATGTGGCTGGAGCGGCCGAGACTGCAGCAGAAGAGGAAGCAGGATGAGCCAGAGACGTTTCTTGGTTTTGAAGGTGTCTACTCCACTGCAGCTCGTGCTTTGCACTTAGATGCCTGATCATGCAGGTTGTGCTCAGGTTGAGAAGGTTTATGCCTCGCTTCAGGCTCTGATTGCACAGGGTGCAAACCACTCGTGTCCTGTGGAATAAGGGAATAATAACCGCGCTAAAGGAACAAATAAATTGGGACAGCAGCAACTTCAAGTGTGACCACACCCTAATAAATATTATACATATAAGTCGCGCTAAATATATTAGATGGAGATGTGAAGTCCATAAAAGTCCAAAATTATATTATTGATAAATTCCAGGACCAAGCTCCCTTAAGGGTATGTGCTTACCAGATGAAGGTAAGGAAAAGGCAGTCTCGCTGCGTGGAAACTTGTCACCTTGACAGTAGATCCAAGCTTCTATAATCGATCAACTCAGTGGACATGGGATCATGAAAAGCAAAAAAGTACCGCAATAGCGTAAAACCCAACAAACAAATTGTGACTATCACCATAGGTGTGGGTAAATGAAATTGTGATGTGATATGACCTCCACCACAATAAATGAAATAAATAAATCATGCAAAAATATAGGGAACTTAGGGTGAATAACCCCTACCAGAGAGGTTAAGGGTTGACGCCTTAAGTGATTAAATGTGTATCGGTTTGAGTAGCCTCTTACCAAACATAAAAATAATGACACAGTGAAGAAAACGTTGAAAAAAAGATAATCGTGCTGAACCACCACCAGCTGAATTCGCCTCTTACCCTGGATAGATATAGATTAGCCAAAGTGTACTAAACAAATCCAGTGTACCACTCAGGAGCCAGCAATATCACACCTGTGAGAGTTGCCTCTTACCACATATGAAGTTGTATCAAGCCTGTAGGGTAAACCAAGTGGCCAAAGACCGACCCCAAATTGAATCCAAGCCTGTATGTTTACGAATAACCAGGGGATCCGACCAGAGGTGTAGGTAACTGGGTCTCAGAAGTTTCAGCAATATAGGATATCACCACTGTGTTTGTAGTCCGTTTAAAGTCCTTGTTCAAAGGTATGTGTCTTTTCTGGAACAAACGATAATATCCAAGTTTCAGGTACAGGCTTGTACCTGAAACTTGGATATTATCGTTTGTTCCAGAAAAGACACATACCTTTGAACAAGGACTTTAAACGGACTACAAACACAGTGGTGATATCCTATATTGCTGAAACTTCTGAGACCCAGTTACCTACACCTCTGGTCGGATCCCCTGGTTATTCGTAAACATACAGGCTTGGATTCAATTTGGGGTCGGTCTTTGGCCACTTGGTTTACCCTACAGGCTTGATACAACTTCATATGTGGTAAGAGGCAACTCTCACAGGTGTGATATTGCTGGCTCCTGAGTGGTACACTGGATTTGTTTAGTACACTTTGGCTAATCTATATCTATCCAGGGTAAGAGGCGAATTCAGCTGGTGGTGGTTCAGCACGATTATCTTTTTTTCAATGTTTTCTTCACTGTGTCATTATTTTTATGTTTGGTAAGAGGCTACTCCAACCGATACACATTTAATCACTTAAGGCGTCAACCCTTAACCTCTCTGGTAGGGGTTATTCACCCTAAGTTCCCTATATTTTTGCATGATTTATTTATTTCATTTATTGTGGTGGAGGTCATATCACATCACAATTTCATTTACCCACACCTATGGTGATAGTCACAATTTGTTTGTTGGGTTTTACGCTATTGCGGTACTTTTTTGCTTTTCATGATCCCATGTCCACTGAGTTGATCGATTATAGAAGCTTGGATCTACTGTCAAGGTGACAAGTTTCCACGCAGCGAGACTGCCTTTTCCTTACCTTCATCTGGTAAGCACATACCCTTAAGGGAGCTTGGTCCTGGAATTTATCAATAATATAATTTTGGACTTTTATGGACTTCACATCTCCATCTAATATATTTAGCGCGACTCGTGTCCTGTCATCAGCACATTTTCTAAAGAACTTCCACGCTAGAGAACTCCTTTGAGCTGACTTTGGTGCGCTCGTTCCCTTGCTGCGTTGGGCAGTAGCAGGCGTAGTGTCTAGGGCACGGCCGCTCCGCTTCTGCACCCTGCTCCCTCTTTTGCTGTGCTGGTGGCTCTGTGCGACCACCGCCTCTTCCTCCAAACTACTCAGGTCACCTGCATGACCTTCATTCCATGTGGGGTCGAGGACCTCATCGTCCTCCACATCATCTTCCACCCAGTCTTCACCCCTGCCCTCCTTGTCCGTCTCCACAATGCTGAACGCCGCAGCAGTTGGCACCTGCGTTTCGTCATCATCTGAGACTTGCTGCGATGGTCCTTGCATGTACTCATCTTGAGAAATAAGTGATTGGGCATCGCTGCACTCAATCTCTTCCACTTCTGGGGCAGGGCTAGGTGGATGGCCCTGGGAAACCCTGCTGACAGAGTCCTCAAAAAGAACAAGAGACTGCTGTATGGCTTGGGGCTCAGACTGCTTGCCTGATTTGCAAGGGGGTGAGGTGAAAGACGGTTGGACATCGGCTGCAGGTGCCAACTCTGACCTTTCTGCAGTAGACTGGGTGGGAGACAATGTGAAGGAACTGGAGGCACTTTCAGCAGCAAACCAATCTACTATCGCCTCTCTGTGTTCTGGCCTCATCACTTCTAGAGGTGTATGATGCCCTACCAAATACTGATGCAGGTTCTGTCGCCTACTAACACGTGAGGAAGGTGTTTCACTTGTGCGTGTAGCTGGCACAGATCGACCACGTCCTCTCCTTGCAACAGGAGCTCTACCAGCAGCACCACGGTATTGTTTGTACCCCTAAAGGCAGGATGAGGAGTAGGAGGAGTTTGGAACAGGCAGCACCCTCAAATCTTCAGAAGTATGAGATGAACCCCAAAAACTTGGAAAGGTGGATCTCACACGTACCAACACAGACTATCCCGCAATTTAACTGATCCCCAAAGGTTTTTATTGAATAGCGGAATAGAAAATATGATCAAAAAAAGTGTATGTATCTCACACGTACAGAAGCACACTAGGCCCCAATTACTATTGTTTGTACCCCTAAAGGCAGGATGAGGAGTAGGAGGAGTTTGGAACAAGCAGCACCCTCAAATCTTCAGAAGTATGAGATGAACCCCAAAAACTTGGAAAGGTGGATCTCACACGTACCAACACAGACTATCCCGCAATTTAACTGATCCCCAAAGGTTTTTATTGAATAGCGGAATAGAAAATATTATCAAAAAAAGTGTATGTATCTCACACGTACAGAAGCACACTAGGCCCCAATTACTATTGTTTGTACCCCTAAAGGCAGGATGAGGAGGAGGAGGAGTTTGGAACAAGCAGCACCCTCAAATCTTCAGAAGTATGAGATGAACCCCAAAAACTTGGAAAGGTGGATCTCACACGTACCAACACAGACTATCCCGCAATTTAACTGATCCCCAAAGGTTTTTATTGAATAGCGGAATAGAAAATATGATCAAAAAAAGTGTATGTATCTCACACGTACAAAACCACACTAGGCCCCAATTACTATTGTTTGTACCCCTAAAAGGCTGGATGAGGAGTAGGAGGAGTATGAAACAGGCAGCACCCTCAAATCTTCAGAAGTATGAGATGAACCCCAAAAACTTGGAAAGGTGGATCTCACACGTACCAACACAGAGTATCCCGCAATTTAACTGATCCCCAAAGGTTTTTATTGAATAGCGGAATAGAAAATATGATCAAAAAAAGTGTATGTATCTCACACGTACAGAAGCACACTAGGCCCCAATTACTATTGTTTGTACCCCTAAAGGCAGGATGAGGAGTAGGAGGAGTTTGGAACAAGCAGCACCCTCAAATCTTCAGAAGTATGAGATGAACCCCAAAAACTTGGAAAGGTGGATCTCACACGCACCAACACAGACTATCCCGCAATTTAACTGATCCCCAAAGGTTTTTATTGAATAGCTGAATAGAAAATATGATCAAAAAAAGTGTATGTATCTCACACATACAAAACCACACTAGGCCCCAATTACTATTGTTTGTACCCCTAAAAGGCTGGATGAGGAATAGGAGGAGTTTGGAACAGGCAGCACCCTCAAATCTTCAGAAGTATGAGATGAACCCCAAAAACCCCAAATATCATTCAGCTCTGCTGCAGGCCACAATTTAATTTTTTTTAACCCAAGGCTGTATATTGAATAGTGGAATAGAAAAAAGTGTATGATTTTTTAAACCACTCAATAATAACACATGTGAACTGAACACTGAACACAGCAGTGTATGATCAGAGTCAGCACAGCACAGCTGAAGGAAAAACGCTGCACACAGTGACTGATAGAAAAATACTTTTCTCCCTCCTCCTCAGTGGGCAAAAAAGATTGTGTTCACTGCACCCCAAAAAGATTGTGTTCACTGCACCCCAAAAAGATTGTGTTCACTGCACCCCACACACAGCAAAATGGATGTGGACCACTGACACCTGCCTATCTCCAGCCTCTCCCTAAAAGGATTGATAAGATCGTAGATCGGGTGACTGCAAACCCCCCCACACACAGCAATATCGATTGTAGTTTGTAGGACACACTGTCTGACCCTAAAAATCAGCAGACTCTCTCCCTAAAAGGATTGATAAGATCGTAGATTGGGTGACTGCAAACCCCACCCCACACAGCAATATTGATTGTAGTTTGTAGAACACACTGTCTGACCCTAAAAATCAGCAGACTCTCTCCCTAAAAGGATTGATAAGATCGTAGATCGGGTGACTGCAAACCCCACCCCACACAGAAATATCGATTGTAGTTTGTAGAACACACTGTCTGACCCTAAAAATCAGCAGACTCTCTCCCTAAAAGGATTGATAAGATCGTAGATCGGGTGACTGCAAACCCCACCCCACACAGCAATATCGATTGTATTTTGTAGAACACACTGTCTGACCCTAAAAATCAGCAGACTCTCTCCCTAACAGGATTGATAAAATCGTAGATCGGGTGACTTCAAACCCCACCCCACACAGCAATATCGATTGTAGTTTGTAGAACACACTGTCTGACCCTAAAAATCAGCAGCAGCCTCATGGAAAAAAAAGACATTACTGAATTTGCTGGCAATAGAAAAAGAAAAACTGTGTTGAGTCCCCCTCTACAAACCACACCAGACTCTTTGGGTCTGGTATGGTTTTTAAGGGGAACCCAACACCAAAATTTAGAAAAAAAATGACCTTGGATTGCCTCCAAAATTCGTACCAGACCCTTATTTGAGCATGCAGCCTGGCAGGCTAGGAAAGATTGGGGGATGAGACAGTGGTCCCCCCTCTTGAACCATACCAAGCCACATGCCCTTAACATGGTGAGGTGCTTTGGGAGGCTCTGCCTCCCCTCACCCCAAAGCACCTTGTCCCCATGTTGATGGGGACAAGGGCCTCTACCCCACAACCCTTGGTGGTTGTGGGGGTCTTTGGGCAGGGGGCTTATTGGAATCTGGAACCCTTCTTTAACAAGGGACCCCCCAGATTCCACCCTCTATATAAACAAATATGGGTTCACCAAAAAAGTGTAAAAAAATAAATAACGACAGGAGGCAGTTTTTGACAATTCCTTTATTAAAAAAAAATCATTATAAAAAAATGTCCCCCCAATGTAGATCCATCAATAATCATGACGCCCACCACACTGCTGGACACGAAAAAAGAAAAAAAAAACAGTGCATGCTGGGTCAGTGACATCACCAGGTGGCACCACCCCTTACTTTTTTAAGAACAGTCACAGGGCAGAGCAGGCATTTGGCGTCTAGCCTTCGTGGTGGGCAGAGAATTTTTTTTCTTTCTTTTTTTAGGTCCAGTGGTGCAATGGGTGTCGTGATTGGCGATGGATTTACATCGGGGACATTGTTTTTTTTTATTTTTCTAATAAAGGAATTGTCAAAAACTGCCTCCTGTTTTTATTTATTTTTTACACTTTTTTTGGTGAATGAGAAGGGGTACAATGTACCCCATACACATTCACATGGGGGGGGGGCAGGATCTGGGGACCCCCTGTTAAAGGGGGCTTCCAGATTCTTTTTTTTTTTTTAAAGCAATAATTTTTTTTAAATTTTTCACAAAAAAATACAACATTACAAACATTTTCAAGAACAACAGTTGTAACAAGGCTTGTGAGACCCAAAGTGAGTGCAATAAAGAGGGGGGGAGGGGAGGAGGAGAAAAGGGGGGGGGTGGGAGGATGTTACTCCAGACGGGACAAGAAGTAAGTTTAAGTACAACATAAACCAACAATAACAAAATACAATGGTGTCAAGTTATATGCATCAATCATAAGGTACTTGTTGAGCGACAATAATACTCCAGGACCCAGCTGAGTGGCGAGTGAGCCTAGAGTAGCGGCAGAGAGGAATAAAGACCATCGGGCCAGGTAAGCACAGAGAGGATGATAGCCCCCTCCCCGACATCCCAGTGGGAACATAAGCGTCAGGGAGGAGGCCGACCCCACCGCACCACCCAACACCACGGTCAGTGCTTGTGATACTTCCAGTGTTGCCAAGATTCAGCAAATCTATGCAGCATAATGTCATTGGTTGCTAGTGCCTTCTCTAAGCGATAATTATCATTCACTACTGCGACCAACTCAGAAAAAGCCGGAATCTCCATTGATTTCCACCTACGTAGGATAAGTGCTAGCCGCTAGTAGAATATGTAGTATCATCTGTCGAAATTGAATTGGGTATTCGTCAATGCCCAGATTCAACAGCGCCAGTTCCTTTTTTGGAGGATTTAGGATCCCCGTACAGTCCGCGATACAACTGAAATTTTTTTTCCAGTAACGTGAGTGAAGGGCACTCCCAGAGAATGTGCAACAGGGTTCCAATGCCACCGCATTCACGCCAGCAGTGTGCAGGGGTGGAGGGGAACAACCTTGAGAGCCTGTAGGGTGTATAGTACCACCGATTCGTAATTTTGAGCATGAGTTCCCAGTGTAAGGTGTAGTGTGAAAAACGATAGGTGGACATTAGAGCTCTAGACCATTGTGTCGTGGTAAAAGTGAGCGCCAAATCCTTCTCTCACTTAATCATCGGCACTGATTTAGGGACGTCCGCTAGATTAAGGAGACTATCATAAAAAATAGAGATGTCCTTGGTTGTGCGTGAGTCAGTGTGGTTGAACGCCCAGGGTTTAGCAGGTAAATGACCAGTCGTCGGAGGGTGCCTAGATAGGAAGCTATGTATGCGGTGGATCGAGAAAATCAGCGTGGAAGGGACTCTAAAGTCCTTCATCAGTGAGGCAGTGGAGCGCAAAGAACCACGGTCGTAGAAATGCGAGATTGAAGTGAGACCCAACTTAGCCAGGTGAGTCAGTTGGAGGGAGGGGATGTGCGCGGACAGGATGGGAACCGGGAGTGACAGGGAGTTTAGGGAGTGTCCATCCGCCTGCCTCCCGCCGGCGAGAGCCAGTCTGTGCCACGCCAAGATCGATGACCGGGACGTGGGGGGTAGCCGAGATAACGACCATGGAATCCATAAGTCCCCGAGGAGAAGCAGGCGGAGGTCTCCAGTGGGGGCTAGGTGGCTTTCGAGTTGAATCCAAGGGAGGGTGTTGGAGTCGGAGAACCACATACGGAGCTGGACCAGTCTAGTGGACCATAGATACAAATTAAGGTCAGGAAGTTTGACACCGCCCATGAACTTAGGTAGAGCCAAGGTGGAGGCAGCCACTCGGGCCCTTGCACCACCCCAGATAAAGCCACGCATATTTTTGGAAAGAGCATCCAAATATTTTCTAGGAAAGGCTAGGGGGAGGGCACGAAAAAGATACAGGATTTGGGGCAATATCGACATTTTATAGGCGGCCATCCGGCTACCCCAGGAGAGCTCCACCTTGGACATGGCTACCAATTCCTTTGCAGTCTTCTTCAATAAGGCATCTACATTAACAGGGAGGAGTCGTTTGGTAGTGGGAGTTATAAGTACGCCTAGATAGGGAATAGAGTCTTCCGTCCAGGGATAGGGGAAGTCTTTCTGAAGGCGGTCAGCAACTCGTTTATTAATTCCCAGGTTTAATACTAATGACTTAGATGTGTTCACCTTGTGATAAGAGATTGAGCTGAATTCAGAGAGAATTCCATGGACAGCCGGAAGTGAGCGAGTAGGGTCAGTGAGGGCGATTACGATATCGTCAGCGAACAGGTTGACCGCATGGGACGCGGAACCCACACTGAACCCCCTTACCTCGCTATCTGATCTAATGGCCTCCGCCAGGGGCTCGATCATCAGGTTGAAGATCGTAGGAGATAGGGGGCACCCCTGGCGGGTGCCATTGGTGATTTTAAATGGATTCGAGGTTATACCAGCAGTAAGGACCTTTGCTGAGGGGCAGGAGTAAAGGGCAAGAATCGCAGAAAGTATGTCACCCGAGAAGCCAAATTTTTCTAGTGTGAGTCGCATAAAAAGCCAATTTACCCTATCGAACGCCTTCTCTGCATCCAGCGTGAGGAGCAGAGAAGGCATTCTAGAGACCTCTGCCAGGTGGACCAAGTTTATGATCCGCCGGGTAGCATCCGATGTTTGTCTGCCTGGCATAAAGCCCATCTGGTCATTTCTGACAAGCAGAGGGAGGAGTGGCTGAAGGCGGGACGCCAAGATTTTGGCGTAAATCTTGAGGTCACTGTTCAGGAGGGAAATGGGTCGGTAATTTGCAGGGAGGCTAGCGTCTTTGCCGGGTTTAGGGATAGTGGTGATGTAGGCACTCAACATCTCACTAGGGAATGCAGCTCTGCGAGCGGCCTGGTTGAATACTTCCACCAAATGTGGATCGAGGGTGTCGCTATGGATTCTATAATATTCATTGCACAGTCCGTCTGGACCCGGTGATTTTCCATTGGGGAGTAATTTAATGGCCTTGGAAACTTCAGTTAGAGTGAACGGGGATGACAGGCACTGTCTCTGGTCTTCTGTCAAGGAGGGCAGATGTAATTTGTCCAAGAATTGGCGTATAAGAGCTGGGGTCGGTTGGAGAGTGTCGGGGTCTCGGTCTACGTTATACAGGGACCCATAAAAGTCGGCAAATTCATTCGAATTGTCCCTGGGATGGGTCAGTCTAGCGCCTGTCTGTCGTTGGGAGAGATGGGAGATACGCGTAGACACCCTACGCTGCTTAATCCTGGCTGCTAGAGACTTGCCAGTCCTATTCGCGTGCGCATAGTATTTAAGCTTGAGCACCCTCAGATGACGGTCAAAGCATTCCATAAGATGGGATTTTAGAGAGTCTCTCACACGAGAGAGCTGTGATTCTAGGTCGTGGGTGGGAGAAGATTTGTGCGCTTTCTCAAGGTCACGGATCTCGGTTAGGAGAGCCGTGAGCTTGCGTCTGTATGCCTTACGGAGTTTTGCTGTCTGTTGGATGCAAACACCTCGGACGAACGCCTTGTGCGCTCCCCAGAGAACCCAGGGGTCCGACACGGAGGGAACATTGATGCTAAAGAATTCAGAGAGTTGGTCACGGATCAACTTACCAGCAGCCGGGTCCTGAAGCACCTTAATATCACAACGCCAAACCGACGACCGTTCCCTAGGACCGGACTCCTCCCAAGACCATCTCCACAGCCGCGTGGTCAGACCACGTGATGCTTCTGATGGCCGAGGAGGAGACCTTTCCCAGTGAAGGGAGGTCAGCCCAGAACATATCAATACGTGAGTACGATTTGTGTCTAAAGGAATAAAACGAGTAGTCCCTCTCCGAACCATGTTGGCAGCGCCAGACATCAAACAGTTGTTCCGAAGCCAACAGAGAGGCCAATGAAATTTGTCGGCCCCGGGCGGGCACCGAGGTGTCAAACCCTGGGTCAACCACAGAGTTCATATCACCACAAACCACTAGGTTACCGTAGACATTACTGGAGACTTCCTTCAACAGTCTGGATAGAAAACGCTTCTGATGAGTATTGGGAGCGTAAACCGCCACCAGTGTTAATGGCATCGCATTAAAGTCACCCTGAAGAATGAGAAATCTGCCGTCAGGGTCTTGGGTTAGGTTACGGAGTGAGAAGGCAATCGAGTCTCTCAGAGCAATCATCACCCCTCTTTTCTTCACGGGGGCGCTGGCGAAAAAAAGAGTAGGAAAGTTCCTATGCGAGAACTTGGGCTGGTGGTTATGCTTGAAGTGGGTCTCCTGGATACATACAACGTCAGCTCCGCTGGTGTTAAGCTCTGTCCAGAGGGAGAATCTCTTGGCTGGGTGGTTTAGACCATTGACATTTAGAGAAAGGAACTTGATGGTCATGGTACCTTCAGAGATGTAAAACGGGTCATCTGGACGAGGGCCGTGGGGAGTGCGGGCGTTTCAGTAAGGATAAGACCATTAATCCGACTGGAGCAACAAAACAGGAAGGGAAGGCGGGGAGGCTGGGGGAGCCAAACAGAGAGTAAAAAAGAGTCTAGAGGCAGGTGCAACTTGCAACAGTAACAGAGGGGCCAGTAGGCCAGGGACTAGCATTGAGCAGGTTTAGGCGGGTGACCTCCGGGTGAGGAGTGTCTAGAGTTAGACCTTTTGCGGGACACAACGTGCCAATCATCCGAGAGGGCCTGTGGCGAAGGAGATCTGGAGGACCGTGAGGAGGCGGCTGGAGGCTTCGGGATGATTCCCCAGCGGTGTAAAAGGGCCATTCCTTCCTCCAAAGAAGCGATCGTGACAGTGCGGCCTTGGTGAGTGATGGACAGTTGAGCTGGATGTTTCCACTTTTGCACTATTTGGTGGTTCCTCAGGGCTTTGGTTATGGTGGCGAGGTTCCTACGCTTCTGGAGCGTGTGTCTGGAGAGGTCTGGCAAGATCTGAGCCTGCGGGAAGTCACCAGGAAGAGATTGGAGCTGCCTTGAGGCCATTAGGATTTTTTCCTTAGTCTGAAAAAAATGCACACGGAGAAGGACATTTCGAGGCAGGTCCTGAGCTATAAAGTGGGGCTTAGGGATCCTATGGATTCTGTCTATCTCCAGTTCAGACTCAGTCAGGGAAGGGATCAGTGCAGAAAAGAGGTCTGTAGCCATTTTGCGCAGGTGCTGGGGCTGGACAGTTTCCAGGATCCCCCTTAATTTTAAGTTATTCCTTCGGGACCTGTCCTCTAGGTCCGCAAGTTTGTCCTTAATCCAGTCAATGTCATCTGTATGATCATTATGGGCCGTAATGAGAGTGTTAAGAGACAAGGTGCATTTTGTCATAGAGGATTCAACAGAGTCCACTCTCACCTCCAGCTGCTGGACATCTTTCCTTGTTTGAGAAAGACTCTGCATCACATCTGAGTGCAGAGAGGACCATAGGGAGTGAAGCATGCCCTTCAGGAGTGTACCGGAGATCGGGTGGTCTCCCACTGGGAAGGCAGCGAAAGGGTCTGCAGGGAGCGTGCTCATGCCCCCCGGTTCTGATGGAGAGGATGCTGCCTGCTCCATCCCGCATGGCTGGGATGGATCAGGGGGGGGAGAGCTCCAACGTGGGCGCTGCTTTGCAGGGCTTCTCGAGGAGGGAGAAGGGGGGGTGGATGCACCGGAGGAGTTCCCGCTGTCCGGGTTGGCTACTTGCCTGATCGGTTGTAGCCTGTGGTGCTGGTTCCCGTCCCGGGAGAAAGCGTGCGGTGGGGGCCTGCCGGCGCCATCTTGCCTGAGTCCCGCCGCGTTGGAGAGGAGGAATCCGTCCAATTTGTGGGACTGTGTGGCACCCTTTTTGTTCCTCATGATGCCCGGAGGTTTTGTCGAGGTCGTGGAGGTGTTCGATCCCGCTTTGGAGGCTGTAGAAGAGCGATGTCCCGGGTGGCCGAGCGGAGCTGAAGATCTAAGCGGCCATCTTCAGCGCCGGAAGCCACGCCCCCCCGGGGCTTCCAGATTCTGATAAGCTCCCTGTCTGCGGACCCCCACAACCACCACCCAGGGTTGTTGAGAAGTGGCGTTTGTCCCCTGCCCCAGAGCACCACCCATGTTCGGGGCATGTGGCCTGGTATGGTTGAGAAGGGGGGCACTCACTCATCCCCCCTTTCCTTGCCTGCCAGGCTGCATGCTCGGATAAGGGTCTGGTAAGGATTTTGGTGGGGATCCCATGCCGTTTTTTTTAGCATAGGGTTACCCTTAAAATCCATACCAGATTTAAAGGGCCTGGTATGCATTGAGGGGGGCCCCACGCCATTTTTATTTTTATTTTATTTTTCTACAGCCGGCAAAAACTTGCAGCCACAATAATCAATTTAAATGTCAGTTTTGCTGCAGCAGGTTCTTTACACAGTACAGATGTGCCCCATTACAGGCAGACTAAGGGGACCCCCCCAGGCACTATATTTAAAGGAATTTTTCATTTTTATTGTTTCACTTTTATTTCACTTTTTATTGTTTCACTTTAAGCATCATTAAAATCACTACACCAGTCATATGATGATGCTCTGCTGCACTGTTGACAGTTTGTAAAAAATATGCAAAAAAAAAAGCATTTTGTTTAATTTTTTCACTTTCCATTTTCACACCTCTTACTAAATACCTCAGACTGTCTACTTTCCAAAAAGGGTCATTTGGGGAATACTTGTACTATCCTGGCATTGTAAGAGCCTCAAGAAAGGAGATTAGCTGTCAGTACATCAAAATTAATCTATTTTCAAATATATATATACCATAGTTTGTAGACTCTATAATATTCAAATAAATCAATTAATATACACTGGGATTTTTTGTACCAAAGACATGTAGCAGAATATATTTTAGCCTAAATTTGATGAAGAAATTTGATTTCTTTTGGATAAGTTCTATAACAGAAAGTAGAAAGTTGTTTTTTTTTAATTGTCGACCTCTTTTTATTTATGTAATAAAAAATAAAAAACTCAGTGGAGATCAAATACCACCAAAAGAAAGCTTTATTTGTGTGAAAAATAAAATGATCTGAATTTGATTTGTGCACAGTGTTGCATGAACATGCAATTGCCAGTTAAAGTAATTGTAAAGTCTTATTTAAAAAATAAAGAAACAACAAAGATAATATACTTACGTGCCCTGTGAAGTGGTTTTACACAGAGCAGCCTGGATCCTCCTCTTCTCGGGTCCCTCTGTGCTGCTCCTAGCCCCTCTTTCCTGTCGATTGCCCCCACGGCAATCAGCTTGCTTGCTAGGGGGCACCCGATTCAGATACGAGGCTGCCATTTGGCCCATCCCCTCTCTCTCCTGATTGGCTAACTGACCTGGATTGACAACCATGGGAGCCAATTGTGCCGCTGCTGTGTTTCAGCCAATCAGGAGGGGGTGTGCCCCGGATGGTCGAGGGATGCGTGGACATTGTTGGACATAGATTAGGGGTGCTGGGGAGGATGCTGCACACAGAAGACTTTTTATCCTAATGTATATAATGCTTTAAGATAAAAAAAAAAACTTCTGCCTTTACAACTCTTTTAAAGTATTTCAGTGCTGAATAGCAAAATATGGCCTGGCCTTGAAAGGAATAAAACCTCCCAGAGCTCAAGAGGTTAATTTTTCTCCAGGAATTTATTCATTTGGCTTTTTTATTTCGGGAAACTAAGTGGATACTTGTGATGCATTACATACATGTACTATTATACCTTTGATACTGTGTTCTGTTTTTAAATATACCTTTATATTGTGACTTAACATGGAATAACTCTTTTTAACCCATTTGTGGTTTATGTTTTGGCACATTCAAATCCCCATATCCAGGATTGGTTGTCACACCCCCTTTGTTTCCCCTCTCTCTTTCCCTTTCCCCTTCTCCCTTTCCATCCATTTTATCTTTCCCACCATATCTGGCTATATTTACATAGTTCCTATATTTTGAGGGGACGGTGCCAGAATTTCACAGACAGAGTTTTTCTCTCCATCCAATCTCTACATGTGCCGCTTACTTAATTTTGTAAGTTAATTAAGTGACTTTCCTCCAGGCTAGTTACTTCTTAACCATTAGAAGCAAAGACTTGGTCTAATAGCTCAGTTTGGATGGTGGTGCTAAGTAGGGATGATCGAACTTTTGAAAGGTTCGGTTCGACCAGAACACCCGAATTTTACAAAAGTTTGGTTCGGATTTCAGAACCCCATTGAAATCAATGGGACCCGAACTTCGGTAATCAAAAAACAAAATTTTTAAGCCTTAAAACCCAATAAATGCCCCTAAAAAAGTGCCTAGGGTTCTGGGTCATGCCCCATTAACTATTAATCACACACAAAAAAGTTCTTAAAAATTGTCATTTTTGATAAAAAAAAAGCCAATTATTGAAAAAATTTAAAAAAAAAAAAGAGATTTTTTGAATTTTACTTTGGATTTAGTATCTGGGGGGTCTAAAAGGTATGCATGTGAAGTTTTAGCTCTGTAGCATGTCCAGAACCATAAAAAAAAGACGTTTGTATTAGA
Organism: Pelophylax lessonae; assembly: GCF_965119305.1. NCBI lineage: Eukaryota > Metazoa > Chordata > Amphibia > Anura > Ranidae > Pelophylax > Pelophylax lessonae. Next base: position 20,398,193 of record NC_138768.1, on the reverse strand, counting down.
AAACTTTCAGATCACACCAATATGGTTTCTCGCTTTGCACAGCACCTTACCGCTTTAATAGAAGGCATTTTTTTGGGTTCTTTGGAGTCAGAAAAAACATCTGAACTTGTGTATAGTGGTACTGTGCACAAGTTCTGATGTTTTGCCTGCCTCCAAAAACCCCCAGCAAAAACACTCCTGGGCATTTTTTTTTTGACGCTAGCGTTTTTTTTGGCATTTTTTGGGGTTCTTTTGAGGCAGGCAAAACATCTGAACATGTGTATAGGGGGTATATATACACATATATGTCTGAATATATACCCCTAGACATATATAGGTGTGATAGTAGCAGAAATATATTACTGTAAATGATTTCATTAGCGCAAGCATTTATTTCTGCTACTATCACACCTATATATGTCTAGGGGTATATATTCAGACATATATGTCTATATATACCCCCTATACACATGTTCAGATGTCATGTCTGACATCAAACATGTCCTCAAAAAAGCACTGGCAGTGGCAGCCCCTGCAGCATAAAAAATGCTTGGCTGGTGAGAAGCCATACGGGTGTCCCGAAGCTATTCAGAGAAATGATCATTTCTCTATAGCGGTCACCCTGCTATGGAAGGGTTTTGTCACCCTGCCATAGCAGTCACTGCCAGTTAACCCTACACTACACTACGGTCCCCTTACACTTAACACTTTCCCTACAGAAACTAAATTTTTGAAGCTAACTTAAGTGTAAAGGAGCACTCTAACTACACTAGATATCCATTTCCTCACACTAATAAATAGCTAAATGACACTTTTAAAGTAAAATTAACAGAACTGCTTCCACTCTCTTCCATGTCCAGTATAACAATGCTAGGAATATGGCGGGGGCGATCTTATATACTGGGGGGCGTATTCACTAATGATTGGTCTAGGGACCCCCTAGTCACTCCAATCACATTCCTAGCATTCTCCTGCCCCCTCAATTGGCTTTTGCTAATGGTTCTGGTCCAATCATGGGCTTTTAAAGCCCATTTCCTGAAGCATTGCATTTTGGGCGGTTCTGGTTGCCGAATTACGAACTTTTTGGGCAAAAAGTTCTAAATTCGGCCGAACCTCGAACACCCAATGTTCGGGCCGAACCGATGGTCTTTTTTGGGTTCTTTGGAGGCAGGCAAAACATCTGAACTTCTGTATAGGGGTATATAAAAACACACTTATATGTATATATACCCATACACATATATATGTGTTAAAGAAGCAGAACACTATACTTTTGCTAATTAAATCATTTGCACTAATATGGTTATGCTCCCAACACCTATATATGTGCAAGTGTAAAAATACATGCAAGTATGTGTGTATATATACCACTATACACAAGTTCAGATGTTTTGCCTGCCTCCAAAAACCCCCAAAAAAATGCCTGCAACAACACACCTGGGCGTTTTTTTTTTTTTGGCGCTAGTGTTTTTTTGGGCTCTTTGGGTTCTTTGGAGGCAGGCAAAACATCTGAACTTCTGTATAGGGGTATATATATATACACACACACTGATATGTATTTTACACTTACACATATATAGGTGTGTTAGGAGCCTAGCCATATTAGTTCAAATGATTTAATAAGCAAAAGTATAGTGTTCTGCTCCTTTAACACCTATATATGTGCAGGTGTATATATACAGACATGGGTGTATGTACAGTATATATACCCCTATAGACATGTTCAGATGTCATGCCTGACTCCAAACATGTCCTCAAAAAAGCACTATTAACGCCTGCAGCAAAAAAAAAAAATGCTGACGGGAGCAGAGCCATATTGGTGCTCTGAAAGTGACAAAATACAAACGATCTCTTTTTTTTTCTGGTTCTGGACATGCTACAGAGCTGAAACCTCACAGGTACACCTTTTAGACCCCCCAGATACTAAATCCAAAATCTTTTTTTTTTTTTTTTTTAAATATTTTCAATAATTGTCTCTCTATCTAAAATGACAATTTTTAAGAACTTTTTTTGTGTGATTAATAGTCCCTGGGGCATAACCCAGAACCCTAGGCACTTTTTAGGGGCATTTATTTTGTGTTAGGGCTTTAAAATTGTGTTTTTTGATTACCGAAGTTCGGGTCCCATTGATTTCAATGGGGTTTTGAAATCCGGGCCGAACTTTCGGGTAGTTCGGATGTTCTGGCCGAACCAAACTTTTCAAAAGTTCGATCATCCCTAATAGATATATTAACACCAGGCTAAAGAAATGTACTATAGTCAAGACCTGCAGTGGTAGGGTTAGAAGACCGCAGGGTGAGTGAGAATCTCTGTATATGATGTGTGGGATCTGTATATGATGTGTGGGAGCTGTATATGATGTGTGGGAGCTGTATATGATGTGTGGGAGATGTATATGATGTGTGGGAGCTGTGTATGATGTGTGGGAGCTGTATATGATGTGTGGGAGTAATAGGCAGTCAAAAAAATAGCAGGGTATTGATTAGCAAATATATTTGTCAAGTAAGTAAGCAGAGGCTGTTATGGAAAGATTATTTTATGGAGAAAGACTTCCAGAGTTGGTGCTTGGTTTTCATTAGGAAGGTACAATTTGATCAATGTCACCATGTATCAAAAATTATAACTTTTGACAATTAGGGATGATCGAACTTTTCAAAAGTTCGGTTCGACCAGAACTCCCGAACTTCCCAAAAGTTCGGCCCGGATTTCAGAACCCCATTGAAATCAATGGGACCCGAACTTCGGTAATCAAAAAACACAATTTTGTAGCCCCAGGGACTATTAATTACACAAAAAAAGTTCTTAAAAATTGTCATTTTTTATAGAGATCCAATTATTGAAAAAATTATTGAAAAAAAAAATGAGATTTCTTTGGATTTAGTGTCTGGGGGTCTAAAAAGTGTACCTGTGAAGTTTCAGCTCTGTAGCATGTCCAGAACCATAAAAAAAAGGTTGTTTGTATTAGAATAAATATAGAACAGGGATATGGCTCCGCTATTTTCACACCTTGCCGGTTTTGTAGCAAGCGTTTTTTTTGGGCATTTTTTGGGGGTTATTGGAGGCATGCATAACATCAGAACTTCTGTGTAGGGGTATATATACACACATACTTATATGTATATATACACATACACATATATATAGGTGTGAAAGTAGCAGAACACTATACTTGCGCTAATGAAATAATTAACACCCATATGGCTTCTCTCCTTTCACACCTATATGTGTATGTGTATACATACATATAAGTGTGTGTGTATATATACCCCTATACAGAATTTCAGATGTTTTGCCTGCCTCCAAAGACCCCCAAAAAATGCCCAAAAAAACGCCTGCAATAACACACCTGGGCGTTTTTTTTTGGCGCAGGCGTTTTTTTGGGCATTTTTTGTGGGTCTTTGGAGGCAGGCAAAACATCTGAACTTCTGTATAGGGGTATATATACACACACTTATATGTATTTATACACATACACATATATAGGTGTTATAGGAGCGGAGACCTATGCCTGTTAATTATTTCATTAGCACAAGCATAGTGTTCTGCTACTTTCACACCTATATATGTGTATGTGTATATATACATACATGTGTGTGTGTGTGTGTATATACCCCTATACAGAAGTTCAGATGTCATGCCTGACTCCAAACATGTCCTCAAAAAAGCCCTATCAACGCCTGCAGCAAAAAGCAGGGTGACAGGCGAGAAGCCATATCCCTGTTCTATAAGTGACCTAAGATAAACAATCTTTTCTCTATAGCGGTCACCCTGACATGGAAGGGTTTGGTCACCCTGCCATAGCAGTCAGAGTCAGTTTACCCTACACTACACTACGGTCACCCTGGCACCTAACACTTTCCCTACAGAAACTAGATTATTGAATCTAACTAAAGTGGAAAATAGCACCCTAACTACACTAGATATCCCTTTCCTCACACTAATAATTGCTAAATGACACTTTGAAGCTGAAGCAGAAGTAACAGAACTGCTTCCACTCTCTTCCACAGCCCTGTATTACAATGCTAGGAATTTGGCGGGGCTATCTTATATACTGGGGGGCGTATTCACTAATGATTGGCCTCTGGACCCCCTAGTCACTCCAATCACATTCCTAATATTCTCCTGTCCCCTCAATTGGCTTTTACTAATGGTTCTGGTCCAATCACGGGCTTTTACAGCCCATTTCCTGTCCCATTGCATTTTGGTCAGTTCTGGTTGCCGAATTCCGAACTTTTTCAGCAATAAGTTCGGAATTCGGCCGAATTTCGAATACCCAATGTTCGGGTCGAACCGATGGTCGACCCGAACTGTTCGATCATCCCTATTGACAATAAGTATACTCTCAGATTTGCCCAGGATCTCCTCCTATTATTGCCAGGAGAGAAGTCAGGAGATGAGGATGCTGAACCCCTTTAGATTTTTCTGAGGGGAAAGGAAATGGAAACAAACTGGAAGAAGATGACAATTTAGGATCTGTATTAGAGGAGAAGTGAGTTATTTGTATAAAAGCAACGTGCATTCTCATTTTCCATAGATCATTAGGCAGTACAGATTTTGGGAAGTACTTAAACCCTTTAAAATGTAATGTTTTGAATTAAGTCTCTGCTCTCATACCTTCAGAATATACCCCTTATGCTCAAGAGCAATTTTCATATTTCTCTTTATGGACCAGTTTTTTCGGGTAAACCTTTGTCATTACTTACAATAAAGCAAACTATTTATCCATAGTTCTAGACAAACAAAAAAATATTTTATCACCTATGCTATCCATAGACAAATATGCAACGTAACAAAATACTTTTTTTTTTTTTTTTTTTATTTGACCACTGTTGGTTATAAAATGGTACTATAGATAAAAAGTTTACATTGCATTCTATAGGGTGTCCTGTCTATAGTTACATGAAAATTTTTGATTTTGGTGCAAAGCTTTAAAATGTTATTTACAGATGAAATAAAGGTTTTTTTTGCACCTTTTTTATGTGACAATAAAACAATTTAAAATGTATAAATTGTAATGGTTAAAGTATATGTAAAAGGCACAATGTTTTTTTTTTTAGTTTTTTTTTTTATAGTTTTTTTTTTTGAACAAAGTGGGAAAGTGTAAGGCCCTTTACCAATTTTCTATTGCTGTCTTTGTCCCTGCTGGGGCGATTCACTCCTCTATTTATCCTCGTCATCACTGTCAGTATATGGAAAACCTGAAATTTAGAGGTTTAAGCAAAAAAACAGAATTTTTGTAAAATCTTACCTGTAAAATTCCTTTCTTTGAGTCCTCCGACAGTCGCCGCCTCTTCATATTCGTCACTATGGGGCTATTGACCTTTGCTCCGTAGGAGTGCTAGGCAACAGAATATATTAATATCAAAGCTTTTAGCATATCCCACCCCCAGGGGGTGGTCCCCTCAGTCAATACCTCCTCACTTCCTGCATACCAACTCAGTTTCAGTAGAATAGCAGTAGAGTATACAAATAAACCCCAAAAGAGGGGCGGGGGCGGCGACTGTCGGAGGACTCAGAGAAAGGAATTTTTACAGGTAAGATTTTACAAAAATTATGTTTTCTCTTACGTCCTCCGACAGTCGCCGCCTCTTCATATTCGTCACTATGGGGACGTCCCAAAGCAGTGTAGACATGAGGGGTGGGAAACGCAGCCGCGCCTAAGGCAACGCAGTACCCACAGCAGAAAAAAAGGAACCTTACCAAAGGAAGGAAACCAGCTGGGCAACATGAAAAACTTGCTCAACAGGAGCAACAACCCAGGAAAAAGCAAATAACCTAGGGATAAAAAACATCCCAAACAGCCAAGGGCCCAAAAATAAGGGACCCTAAGGCACTGCCGCACTAAGAACCTTGCGGCCAAAGGAAGCATCTGCCGATGCCTGAACATCCACTTCGTAGAATTTTGAGAAGGTGTGAACGGACGACCAAGTCTCCACCTTACACACCTGGGCCACAGAAGCCCGATGATGACAGGCCCAAGACGTACTCAGAGATCTGGTAGAGTGCGCCTTCACAGGCATGGGGGGAACTTTCCCCTCCAAAGCATATGCCTGTTCAATGGTCTGTCTGATCCATATGGCGATGGTAGAAGCCGACGCCGCCATGCCCTTCCGAGGTCCCTCAGGAAGGACAAATAGAGAATCCGTCTTGCGAAAGGATTTAGTCGATGATAGGCAAACCCTGATCGCCCGAACAACATCCAAGGAGTGTAAAGCCACCTCCTTTGGGTGTTTAGGCTTCGCGCAAAGCGAAGGCAAGATAATGTCTTCATTAAGGTGAAATACCGAAATCCTTTTTGGAAGAAAAGACGGGTTAGGTCGCAAGACCACCCTATCCAAGTGAATCACCAAATACGGAGATCTGCAGGATAAAGCTGCCAGCTCCGACACTCTGCGAGCCGAAGTGATCGCCACCAAAAAGGCGACCTTCTTGGACAACAGAGACAACGAGATCTCCCTGATCTTTTCAAAAGGAGCATGTTGCAACACGGACAGAACAAGGTTCAAGTCCCATGGAGGCAAAGGCTCCCTCCTCGGAGGGACCAGGTGTCGCACTCCTTGAACAAAGGTGCTAACCAAGGAATTAGACGCCACAGGGCATTGAAAAAGAACGGCCAGTGCAGAAATCTGACCCATAATCGTGGCCAACGCCAAGTGCTGGTCCACGCCCGTTTGAAGGAAAGCCAACACTCTAGACACCGGGTATGAGCGAGGGGAAAACCCCCTGGACTCACACCAGGCAAAATAGGCCCACCAAGTACGGTAGTAAACCTTCCCCGAAGAGGTCTTTCTAGCCTTAAGCAAAGTGTGAATGACCTCAGGGGAAAGACCCCTATCCTTCAGGACCTCGGTTTCAACAGCCAGGCCGTCAAAGCCAGTGACTGTAAAGCAGGAAGGAATATCGGTCCTTGAGACAGAAGATCTACTCGAAGAGGCAGACGCCACGGAGCGTCGACTGCCAGATTCACGAGATCTGCGTACCAAGACCGGCGAGGCCAGTCTGGCGCCACCAGAATCACCGTGCGCGGTTCCGAGACCAACCTGCAAAGGAACCTGGACAGCAGCTGAATCAGTGGAAATGCATACATCAGTCGATACTGATGCCACGGAGCCACTAACGCGTCTGACGCGTCTGCCCGAGGATCGCGCGTCCTTGCCACGAACCTTTCCACCTAGTTGTACAGACGAGACACGAACAGGTCCACATCCGGTGAACCCCACTGCACGCACAACATCTGGAAGACATCCAGGTGGAGGGACCATTGCCCCTGGTCCAGGGTCTGGCGACTCAGATAATCCGCTTGCCAGTTCTCCACCCCCGGAATGTGAACCTCCATTATCGTCGGGACGTGCGTCTCGGCCCAAGACAGAATGTCGGCCACCTCCCGAGCCGCTCGGGCACTCCTGGTGCCCCCTTGGTGGTTGATGTAGGCCACCACTGTGGCATTGTCCGTCTGCCCCCGAACCGGACGGCCCTGCAGCCTGTCCGTCCAACGTCGAAGGCAGAGATTTATCGCCCGCAATTCCAGAATGTTGATCGGAAGAGAGGATTTCCCCTCCGACCAAGTACCCTGGGCGGACAGAATGCCCAGAACACCACCCCAGCCCGACAGGCTGGCATCCGTGGTGATCACCGACCACGATAATGGGCGAAAAGACTTGCCCCCCAACACCGCCAGGGACTGTAGCCACCACAGAAGATCCCTTCTGGTGCGATGGCTCAATGAATTCTGGAGATCCAGAGATTGCGGTCGCCCATCCCACCTGGCCAGAATCTCCGCTTGGAGACCCCGCGTGTGAAACTGGGCGAAGGGAATCGCCCCGAAAGCCGAGACCATCAATCCCAGACACCTCATGCACGTCCGGAGGGACGAGCACTGAACGTCCCTGAGGGACCTGACTTCTTTCTGAAGTGTCCTGAGCTTGTCGTCCGGCAGGAAGACCCTCGCCTGAACAGAGTCCAGGATCATTCCCAGGTAGGGAAGATGAACCGACGGGCACAGCGTCGATTTTGGAAAGTTTATCGTCCAACCAAACTCCAGTAGAGTCTGCATCGCGACGGACAGGTCTTTCACCAGACCCTGACTGGTCGCAGACCGAACCAGAATGTCGTCCAGATACCCCAGGCCTGAGATGCCCTGGGCTCTCAATAAAGCCAGAACCGGCGCAAACACCTTGGTGAACACCTGCGGAGCCGAAGCGAGACCAAAGGGTAACGCCACAAATTGGTAATGATCCTCCGCAATGGCGAATCGAAGGTACCTCTGGTGACCCCCGAAAACGGGGATGTGAAGGTACGCTCCCTTCTGGGCACAGTGAACAGATTGGAATAGAAACCCCGAAATCTGTCCCGATGAGGCACTGGGACCACCACTCCCTGGGCCCGCAAGTCCCGCACCGCCAGGTGCAGATCCTGCAAGCGCTCCGGAGATAGCTGAAGATTTGAGGGAAAAAATCTGCTCGCTGGCCGAGAGAAAAACTCGATCTTGTATCCTGATCGAACGATTTCCTGAACCCACCAGTCCCGAACGCGGGCCAGCCAGGGTTGAAGAAAACTGAGCAAACGTCCCCCCACCCCAGAACTGGGTGAGGGCGCCCCTTCAGGTCGCATTGTTATGGGCAGTGGACCCGGACTGGCCGGACTTCTGCTTACCCGTCCACGGCTTCTTCTGGGAGCCTTGGCCTTTGAAGGGCTTGCCAAAAGGTATGACCAAAAGGCACGAAAAGACCCCTGAGAGGGTCGAAATGAGGCAGTTTTCTTACCACGAACAACCTTAGACTTGTGAGTCTGGGGCAAGAGGGTGCTCTCACCCCCCGGTAATACCCTTTGTCAGAGTATCCAAGGAGTCGCCAAAAAGGCGAGATCCCGCATAGGGTAAATTAGCTAAAGTCTTGCGAGAAGCTTGGTCAACAGACCAACATTTAAGCCAAATCAGACGGCGTGTCAACACCGCCATGCTTTGGACCCACGCAGCCAAAGGGACTAAATCTAAGTCCGCATCACACAAATACATGACACCCTGATGAATTTGATCCACCATAGCCAATGTTGTCGGCGGGGCAGAGTCAGCCACCAGGATGCGCCTGAGCACCTGCGTCCAATCCGTGACAGCCTGGGCTGCCATAAGGGAAGCAAAAATAGGTTTCAGCATTGAACCAGTAACCGCATAACTATGGCGGGCAAGAGACTCTAATCTCCTGTCCATGGGGTCCCGGAACACCGGGGTATCCTCCGCCGGAATCGCAGTGGACTTATTTAAAAACTGCCACCGCATGATCCGCCGGAGGTGGTACACACCAAAGCTCATCAGTAGCGGACGTAAAAGGATAACGCAGCTTGAACCTACTCGGCACAGCAAAAGGCTTCTTTAAATTGCGCCATTGTTCATCAACAGCGCGCTGAAATTCGGCAGAGCAAGGAAAAACCTGCGATGTCTTGCGTTTTCCCTGCGACCCATAAGAGGACAGCAAGGCAGGAGGACATGGTTCATCCTGCAAAAGTAGTGCTTGCTTGATAGAAGCAACCAACTCATCCATGAGTGCAAGCTCTTCAGACGAGCCAGGTGGAGAATTATCAACCACCTCTACCTCAGCCTCCCCCTCAGACCCCACAAGGTCAAGAGAGGAACGGGACCCTGAGAAGGGCACTCCAGCCATAGCAGCCCCATCGCCCTCTGATCAGAGGAAATTGATACTCCGGACCTTTTTGTGGAACGATCAGCCACCAGCATCCGCACCTGAGCAGCTAGGTTTGCCACAACAGTAGCCAAATCAGCCCCCCGCGGGGGAAGCAGCAGCCCCTTGGCCCCCCACTAAAGTGGGAGGAAACTTGCTTTCCTGAGAATCCATGCCCCAGTGAGTTTTTAGAAAAAAAGGGGGTAATGTCCCTTTAAGACCGCGGCGAAGCGTCTCCCACCGCACACAAACACAGACACTGACCCCCACAGGGACAATGAAAAGACACTGGGTAAGGAATACAGAACAAAGGAGAGGTAAAAACCTGGAGATCACACAGGCTGCTGCTGCTACCGATCGATATCCCAGGGCAAAGGAAGTGATGCAATAACTGCCCGCCCCACAAGCCTCATGCAAGGCTACACAAACATGGCCGCTGAGGAATCCTCATGTAAATGGGGAGTGAGACTGACATGCGGTCCGATCGATCGCCGCCCAAAATGGCGGCGCTTGGCGCCAAAACTCCGCACCCTGCTGCACAGGATCGTTACCAACATGTTGTGAAAAAATGTCGGACCGCCGCAGCGGTCGCCGCACGGTATGGCACACACAAACACCGCATGTCTCACACAGCCTGTCACACAGAACAGAGCAGGAGAGCCCCCCCTTCACAGCCCACAGAAAGGCAGCAGTTCCCACAGGAATCTGACAGGGAGCCCAAAAGTGTTCACACACAAACCACAGCATGTCTCACACAGCCTGTCACACAGAGCAGAGCAGGAGAGCCCCCCCCCCCTCACAGCCCACAGAAAGGCAGCAGTTCCCACAGGAATCTGACAGGGAGCTCAAAAGCCTTTACAGACATGCAGGGTCACACAGTCCCAGACTGACACCCAATACAGACAGGTCCCCACATAGAAATTTACTCACCATTCGGATGGCGTGGGGAGCCTTCTTTTGCGATCAAACCGCTGTACTGAGGACAGGGAGAGTCGCAGCCAGGACGCAGTGAAACTGCGGTGTGAAACGGCAAATGGCGTCCGGTGAGGTAGCCACCTCACCGCAGCATCCCTGCAGCGAACAGGGATGGGTCGTTCAAATGCCAGGAAAACCTGAGCTGAACGCTCGATGGCAGGCTGGGAAGCCACTGGCCCACAACCTGCTACCCAGGGGGGCCAGCCCGAGACCCAGCCCGCACGATCATCTTCATCAGAAGAACTAACTAAAGCTGGAAATAAACAGCTAAGTAAAAGAAAGAGAAAAAACTTCAAATAAAATCAAAAAAGAGAAAAGTGGCTGAGACTAAGAGCCCCAGCACAGGAACAGCCTGCACTCCTGAGCTAGGCATATGAAACTGAGTTGGTATGCAGGAAGTGAGGAGGTATTGACTGAGGGGACCACCCCCTGGGGGTGGGATATGCTAAAAGCTTTGATATTAATATATTCTGTTGCCTAGCACTCCTACGGAGCAAAGGTCAATAACCCCATAGTGAAGAATATGAAGAGGCGGTGACTGTCGGAGGACGTAAGAGAAATAGCCTGATAGGGTTTTATCACTTTCCTACTCTATCTATAGCAATAAACAAATAAATAAATAATATCAGATAAATAATAGCTAAGGGAGAAGGAGGGAAATGAGTTAATTAGAAGTGATTAGGGTAAAGCAGAAATCCTGGTAAATAAAAAGTTATTCTTACAATGGTCCATGCCCCAAGTAAGGGTTAAAGTGACACTAAGCTCACATTTTTTTTTTTTTTAATAAAAAAAATTGAAGTGTGTTTAAATATAAGTAAAATGTACCTTCTGACTCTCGTCCTTTGTTTTATCTCACAAATGAAAGCTTTTTTTTGTGCTGTTCTCAGACTTTCTGTTTTCAGATGGCTTTGTTCATTACCCATGCCCCTGTGTGTATATGAATGTAGCCACCCATTCCTGCTTGACCCTAAGATGGACCACACATCTATGAGCAGACACGTTTAGCTCTATGGGAATGTTGGTATGCATAGAGTGGATCAAGTGACCAGAAATAATGGCACTGCTCGCTCTACACTACTAGCAGTGAGATGCACCAGGGGAGGATAGACAGCATGCACAGGACAAAAAAAAAGATGCCTGAAAACAACAGTGAGACTTTTTAAACACAAAAAACGGAGCTATGGTATTTTTTTATATTTTAGAATGATTGATGTAGAAAATTTAGTTCAGTGTCACTTTAAATGCTCATTTCTTTTTTTTTTTTCCTTGGGAACATTCCCAATTATTCCTCACTCCTATAGAATTCTTCTCAGCTACACAACCAGAAGCCCTGCATTATAAGTAAGGATTAATTGGGCCTGTGCAGAATCTGGAGCATCATAGAGACAAGACGAGTGAGGGAGTGAGGATTAAGGTAAATATAATTAATTTTTTAAATCAAAAGATATTTCTGCGCTAAATGGATGTGAATGAAATAAAATAGAAAAAAAGCTGCTAACACAGACCCATAGAAAAAAAGTCCAAACAATACAATAATAAAATTGTGTAGCGCTAATACATGTGCAATTGGCGTGTGAAACCAAACTCATTTTTAATATACTCATTATATAATTCCTATATAACTCATTTAATATAACTCATTTTTATATTACCACCTAGAGGCTAAACAATCTGTTTGGGTGTAAACTTTGGGTGGTTAACCGCTTGCCGACCGCTGCAAGTACATTTACTGCGGCAGTCAGCCCCTCCTGGGCAAAGCGACCTAGTACTACATCGCTCGCCCAGGAGCCTGTAGGGGGCGAACGGACGCCGCCGGAGGCGCGCTTCCGCCCCCGCTCGTTCACGACCATCCCCGTGCGAGTGACCGGCGGCTCCGATTTCTGCCGGCCACTCGCGATCTCCCGCTGGAGAGGGAGAAAGGCAGGCGGCTGATGTAAACAAAGCCGCCTGTCATTCTCCCTGGTGTAACTGCAGAGATCATACGATCCTGCTATATAGGAACGTGTGTCTCTGTGGTTACATCAAAAACCACGCACCTTGACAGTTAAAATCACGCCCCTAGGGACACACTTAACCCCTTCCCTGCCAGTGTCATTTTACAGTAACAGTGCATATGTATAGCACTGATTACTGAAGTAATATCACTGGTACCCCCAAAAGTGTCAAAAATGTTAGTCAAGGGTCTGATCTGTCCGCCGCAATGTCGCAGTCCCGCAAAAAAAATTGCAGATTGCCGCAATTACTAGTTTAAAAAAAAAACAATAAAAATGACATAAATCTTTCCTTTATTTAGTAAACGCAATAACTTTTGCGCAAACCAATCAAAATACGCTTATTGCGATTTTTTTTTTTACCAAAAATATGTAGAAGAAAACAAATTGGCCTAAAATGTTAAAAAATTTTGATTTTTACATTTTTTTGGGGGGGAATTTCATATAAAAAAATGTGAAAAATATTGTTATTTTTTCAAAATTGTCGCTCTTTTTTTGTTTAGAGCGCAAAAAATTAAAATCGCACAGGTGATCAAATACCAAAAGAAAGCTCTGTTTGTGGGAAAAAAAGGACGTCAATTTAATTTTGGTACAGCGCTGCACGACCGCGCAATTGTCCGTTAAAGTCACGCAGTGCCGAATCGCAAAATAGGCCCTGGTCTTTGAGCAGCTAAATGCTGGGGCTTAAGTGGTTAAACATATGTCTTATATATTTTTACTCTGACCATTTCTAATATCTTTGTTTTAAACATTTCCTGTATGTTAAAGGTTTCCCAGAGCATGTTGGGTTATCTAAAGAGACAATGCATTAAAGTACAGAAAACACACAGAAGTATCTCCTTAACAAACATTACTTTTTCTCACTTAAACCTCTGACTGAGCTGTCCAATGAGGGGTGAGTCATAAATGGATTTCCTGACTGCTAGAAAGGAAGATAATTAATGAAAGGGATTTCGATTTTAGCAGGATATAAAAAAAAATGCAAAATTTACAAATGCAAATTTTCATATTTAAGCGAAGGTCATAATCGAGTATTTTTTTCTAGAAAATATAGGTGTTCTTCCCTTCAGTTATAGCTATGAATCTATGAGTAAACTCCAGAACCTCTGCTTGGTGAGCACAGCTGTTCAAATGGGGAAAAGATTGGAATGCGGGGTCATATTCTTTATACATCTGTTATCTCAGTGTTATAATGTTGATAGCACTCTCCCTACCCCAACCTTGGCCTTGTCTTCTCTTGTCCTTTTTCATTGAAATTTGTGTGTCTGTTAGAATTTGTTGTATGAGACCTGGCTGGTTAGTTTTCTACCTTTTTATATAAAGACCCCCAACTGGAAATGTGTTACCTCTTCAGACTTGTGAAGAAAAATAATGAATAAAAACTGAGATGACAATAAAATATATGTAAAGATACAATTGCACATATTAATCTGCAATAAAATCTGTCATCCAATCAGTCATTACCTGGTAGATAATGTTGAATAAATTAGACTTACCTGTAGCAACCGATTTTTGTAATGCTTCTGAAATCCTTAAAACTTGACGGTTTTGTTGCCAAATGAGCAGAGATCAATCCTCCGATAATGATATCTCCTGGCTGGTAATATTCATACTCAAATAGAGACTGGAGCTCAGTGAGTTTACATTGTGTTGGTGAATTTTGCAATTTATCTCCATTGGATGACATTTGGATGAGTAGAAAGAGATAACAAGCAGTGATGAGCAGTACAGAGGAGCTCATACTGCAGACACAGGTCTACAGATTCCCAGCACAGTGCCGAGGATCACCAGGATATCTAGCAGTTTATATACTTTATTTGGTGAATATTTAGATCAGTTCAGTCTTCACAGAAAAAAAAAATATACACAACCAAGAAAAATCTTATTGTTCAGTTTATAGAGTTTCCATTTTTTTAATAAATCATAAACTTTGAAATACCCACAATATGCATAATTATCAACTTGTTCTTATTCCAGATGTTACACATATTCAAGGTTACTGTATGTTAGGTTAATTGTGTTTCAATCATATAACATCCCCTTTCATAGTCTTTTTTTTTGGGGGGGGGGGTTGTATATATCAATGCAAGGCAATGCTGAATCAATAAGACAGACTTATTATAATAGTGTGGGTTCGATCATATCTTTAGTGTTACTTAAAATTCTACTTCCTCCTCTATTCTTCCTTTCTCTGTTGGGGCCCTCCAAGGTTCCGTTCCTTGGCCTCTCCTATTTTCAATATTCACCTCCTCCCTGGGTCAGCTGATCATCCAATACCATCTCTACACTGACGACACCCAAATCTATTTATTTCTCTACCCCTCAGCTCACTCCCTCAGTCTCCTCACGTATCACTAAATTACTAGCAGATATATCAGTCTGGATGTCACACCACTTCCTCAAACTCAATCTATCCAAAGCCGATAATTTTTCCTCCACCACTTGCCCCTTCCCCCGATCTCTCTGTCAAAATCTATGGCACAACTATCAGCCCATCCCTGCATTTCAAGGTCCTAGGTGTAGTCCTGGATACTTAACTCTCCTTTAACCACTTCCATACAGAGCAGTTAGACCCCCTTCCTTCCCAGACCAATTTTCAGCTTTCAGCACTCTCACACTTTGAATGACAATTGCTCAGTCATGCTACACTGTAACCAAACAAAATTTTTATCATTTTTTTCACACAAATAGAGCTTTCTTTTGGTGGTATTTGATCACAACTGGGTTTTATTTTCTTCGTGATATAAGCAAAAAAAGAGCAAAAATTTTGAAAAAAAAACACTTTTTTTTAGTTTCTATTATACAATTTTGCAAAAAATTTATTTTTCTTCATACATTTGGGCCAAAATTTATACCGCTACATATCTCTGGTAAAATTAACCCAAATTAGTGTATATTATTTAGTCTGTGTGAAAGTTATTGAGTCTAGAAGAGATGGTACCAATTACTGAAAATTGATCACACCAGATGTACTGACTGCCTATCTCCTTTCTTGAGGCCCTGAAATGTCAGGACAGTACAAATACCCCCCAAATGACCCATTTTTGTAAAGTAGACAGTCCAAGGTATTTAGTAAGAGGCATGGTGAGTTTTTTGAAGTTATAATTTTTTCCCACAATTCTTGGGAAAATGAAGAAAAAATTTTTTTTTTCTTTTTTTTCCCAAAACGTTGTCAATTTATAAGCTATTTCTAACACATAGCATGTACACAGCAAAAATGACACCCCGAAATTCATTCTGTTACTCCTTCTGAGTATGGTGATACCACATGTGTGAGCCTTTTACACAGCCTGGCCACAAAAAGATACTCCACATCCAAGTAGCACCTTCAGGCGTTCTAGGAGCATAAATACACATAAAACTTTCTTACTACCTATCACACTTTTCAAGGCCCTAGAGCACCAATACAATGGAAAAGTCCACAAAATGACCCCATTTTGGAAAGCAAACACTCCAACGTATATTCTATGAGGCATTATGGGTCCTTTGAACATGTCATTTTTTTCCACAAGTTTTTGGAAAATGTGGGAAAAAAATAAAAACTTTTTTTTTTTTACACAAAGTTGTCAATTTATAGGATATTCCTAACACATAGCATGTACACAGCAAAAATGACACCCCAAAATACATTCTGCCACTCCTCCTGAGTATAACAATACCACATGTGTGAGACTTTTTCACAGCCTAGCCATATAGAGGGGCCTAACATCCAAGGCGCATCATCATGCATCCTAGCCACTTGCCTAGGCCTATTTTTGACATTTGGTGTTTACAAGCTAAAATCAGTTGTTTTTGCTAGAAAACTACTTAGAACCCCAAAACATTATATATTTTTTTTTAGCAGAGACCCTAGAGAATAAAATGGAGATTATTGCAATATTTTTTATCACACCGTATTTGCGCAGCGGTCTTCCAAACGCAATTTTTTGGGAAAAAAATCACTTTTTTTAATTAAAAAATAAGAAAACAGTAAAGTTAGCCCAATTGTTTTCCATAATGTGAAAGATAATGTTACGCCGAGTAAATAGATACCCAACATGTCATGCTTCAAAATTGCGCACGCTCACAGAATGGTGACAAACTTTGGTACTTAAAAATCCCCATAGGCGACATTTTAAAAATTTCTACAGGTTGCTATCTTAGAGTTACAGAGGAGGTCTAGGGCTCAAATTATTGCTCTTGCTCTAACGATCGCGACGATACCTCACATGTGTAGTTTGAACACTGTTTACATATGTGGGCGGGGTTTCCGTATGCGTTCGCTTCTGCGCGCGAGCTCGCGGGGACAGGGCGCTTTAATTTTTTTTTTTTTTACTATTTATTTTATTTATTATTTTTTATTTTTACACTGTTTTTAAAAAAAAAAAAAAATTGATCATTTTTATTTCTATTACAAGAAATGTAAACATTACTTGTAATAGAAAAAGGCACGACAGGACCTCTTTTTTGTGAGATCTGGGGTCAAAAAGTCCTCAGATCTCACAAGTACACTAAAAGATAGAAAAAATAAAAAATAAAAATTAAAAAAAAATTAAATAAAATGAAAAAAAAAAAAATGGACCTTTAAACTGGTTGCTAGGCAATGACATTTGCCGTAGCTCCGGTCCTCCAAGACCATAGAGTCAAGTGAGGGCAAGCTTGCCCTCACTCGACATCCTGTCTGTGAGGATCTGGGACCGGATCGTTTTCCCCGCTGCCGGCGGGTCCGGTAAACGGGGAAAAGGACCAGAATGCAGCGGGAGGGGGGGGGCACCTCTTCCGCCACCCCGGAAGGGTGATCCCGCGGCGAATCCGCCGCTGGGGCCACCCTTATCGGAAAGCCAACCGTCCACCGTTTAAAAAAATACCAGGGTTATGGCAGCTATCTGCTGCCATAACACCGGTATTTAGGTTTAAACGGACGACGTATATAAACCTTTTTGGACTTGGACATGGTGGCTGTATGAAGGGTGACAGGTACTCAGGTACTTTGCTGGGCAGGTGACAGGTACTCTGGTACTGATGAGCAAGTGGCAGGTACTCGAGTACTCCGATAGGCAGGTGACAGGTACTCGGGTACTCTTATGGGCAGGTGACAGGCAGGTGATAGGTACTGATGAGTAGTACTGATACTGATAGGTGATACTGATACTGTACTGATGATGGGTACGGATGATCAGTACTGATACTAATAGGTGATAGGTACTGATGGATACTGATGAGTACTGATGAGTAGTGATGGGTAATGATGAGCAGGTGGCAAGTACTCGGGTACTTCAGGTGTCAGGTACTCTGATGAGCAGGTGGAAGGTACTCGGGTACTCTGTTGGGTAGGTGACAGGTACTTGGGTACCCTGATGGGTAGGTGACAGGTACTCGGGTACTCCGATGACGGGTACTCAAAGTACCAGAGTACCTGTCGTCAGAGTACCCGAGTACCTGTCATCAGAGTACCCGAGTACCTGTCATCAGAGTACCCGAGTACCTGTCATCAGAGTACCCGAGTACCCATCATCAGAGTACCCGAGTACCTGTCACCAGCCCATCAGAGTACCTGTCATCAGAGTACCCGAGTACCTGTCATCAGAGTACCCGAGTACCCGTCATCAGAGTACCCGAGTACCCGTCATCAGCGTACCCGAGTACCTGTCATCAGAGTACCCGAGTACCTGTCATCAGAGTACCCGAGTACCTGTCATCAGAGTACCCGAGTACCCATCATCAGAGTACCCGAGTACCTGTCACCAGCCCATCAGAGTACCTGTCATCAGAGTACCCGAGTACCTGTCATCAGAGTACCCGAGTACCTGTCATCAGAGTACCCGAGTACCTGTCATCAGCCCATCAGAGTACCCGAGTACCTGTCATCAGAGTACCTGATGGGCTGGTGACAGGTACTCGGGTACTTTGATGGGCAAGTGACAGGTGCTCTTTATGGGGGGGGGGGGGCAATCAGTGTGTTTGGGGTGCACTGTACTTGGTAACTAGCTGTTACCACAATCTCCTCCTCACACAGGATCAGTGTGTGAGGAGGAGAACACGGTGACAGCTAGTTACCGTGTTCTCTGATGACATTTGTGACCGGCTGTGATTGGACACAGCCGGTCACGTGGTAAAGAGCCAATTTCATTGGCTCTTTACCTAGATCGGGGATCGACTCTGTCCGAGGGACGAGCCTCGTCCCTGATCACCGCGCTGCGCGCCCCCGGGGGCGCGCATTAAGGAAGTAACGAGCGGCTCGCGCTGGAGCCGCTCATGTGATCGGCTGTGATTGACACAGCCGATCACGTGGTAAACAGCCAATTTCATTGGCTGTTTACCTTGATCGGGGTTGGGCTCAGTCCGAGGGACGAGCCTCACCCCCGATCGCCGCGCTGCGCGCCCCCGGGGGCGCGCAGTAGCGGGGAGATCCGGGCGCCGTCATATGACGTCCGCCCGGATCGAGAAAGGATTTGTGCCGACGTCATTTGACATGACGCGGTACGGAAGGGGTTAAACTTTAAGCATAATTACAATCACTGCTTCTGAAAAAAATGATAATTTTTATTTATTTAATTTTTTTATTGATACATGTCCCCCCAGGGCAGTATCCGGACCCCCATACCCCTTTTATGGTCAATTACTTGCATATAAGCCTTAAAAATGGGCACTTTTGATTTTTACTGTTTGGTTCCCGTAGACTTCAATGGGGATCGCTGTTTGGGTTAGAACATTTCCCCTGTTCAGGAGTTCTGCTGTGAACCAAACAGGGGGGTAGTTTGGCCGATGTCTAAGTATAAGTAGTGTAATAGTAGTGTGAGTGAAGCTTCTGGTGTTTAAAATGATGTAGCATGCAATCCTTGGTGGAAACACATAAACCATTCCAGAAGGTGGCCCTTCATTAGTCTGGATACCACAGAATATGCTCCAAACCAGAAGACAAAAATAGATATCTGAGTACTAGAAGAATCTTTCATTAGAAAGGTTACAGCAACAAAACTATCAGTACGAGTATAAACGCCCAAATAGAAAATCTCCTACAATACAAAGAGAAGAAAACAAGTAGTCGTGTACCTCTGGTAACCACATACAATGCAGCACTGGAAGGGATTAGAGAGATAGATAGGCTAGGTTAACACCTGTGCAGATGTGGGGGCCGCAGTTTGCGTGGGCACTAGAGCCCATTCCTTTGAATAGGCTTCTGTGCCCCTTGATATGCAGGAAAGAAGTCCCTTCACTATTTTTGAAATTGCAGCCTGCATGGGACCTGAGGTTCCCAGTACAGGTGCGATTTCCTGTGTGGATGACATGCCATTAGGATTAAAGACATGTGCCCGCGGATCCCACATTTCTCTGTGTGGGTGGTTTGCGACTGCTGGTATTTGTATGAGTCCCACAGCAGCACTACCCACACAGATGTGAACCCAGCCTAACTGTCAGGGACATGGCCGTAAAAGTACTGGCATTACTGCCAGTACTAGTAATTGGCGCTACAGGCGAATGTGCCACATAGAGCGCAACGTGCCAATTGAGATAATCTGCTGGCCTATATAAACCCACCTCTGGCCCCATCACATTGCTGGAATATCATCAGCTTCCTGTGACCAGAACCTTGTGTACTCTCTTGGACTTCCTGTTGTGACCCGGCTTGCCTCTGACCCGTCTGATCTCTCTCCTGGTGTTTGACCCTCGGCTTGCCTTACTGACCTTGCTATTTCTACCAACCTGTTCTGATCACCTGTGTATGACGCCGGCTTGCCTAAAGGACTCTGCTTCTGCCTGCCTGCTCTCCTGTTGTGACCTCGGCTTGTCCCTGTTCTGCTACTTGCCTTGCTCTCGGACTGATCACCTGTGTATGACCCCCGGCCTGGCTTTCACTACTGCACCAAAGTTGCCTGATATATCTGGAGTTCCTGGAAATCATCTGGTGTTCACCGGTTCTGCTCTCCTGTTCTCCGCAGGCGACCTGTGCTTCTTGGGACGCTTCATCTCCTATTCCACTTCCAGATGTGACTTGCACTGAGCTGTAAGGGAAGCCCTCTCTGCACTTTGGCCTCAATCCAGAGTCGTGACAGTATAATCCAGCCAAGTCAGAGGCCGACAGAAGTGATTCCCCGCTCGAGGCTCTATGTCAACAAGTTACCACCCTGACCCAAGCAGTCCAGAGGCTTCAAGAGGGCTACTTTCAGTTGGAAGGTCATCTGCAGGATCTAACGGCTTCTCCTCCTCCTACCGATCCTAACCAACCCTCTGCCAGTTCCACTTCTGCCTCCTCACAACAAGAACACACCAGTTCCTCATATACGGCAATGGTTCCCCCACCTGAGCCACGAGTACCAACACCTGAACGTTTTCGCGGAGAACGAAATAAATTCAGGGCCTTTAAAAATGCCTGCCTGCTGTACTTGGTCCTCCAGCCTAGAACCTTTTCCTCTGAGACTGTCAAAGTAGGGTTCATAATCTCCCTATTGTCTGAGGAACCCCAAACCTGGGCTCATAACCTTCTTGAACAGAAAAGTCCAATACTGAACTCTGTAAACTCTTTCTTTGAGGCAATGGCCAAACTTTATGAGTACCCGCACTAGTAGCACACTGCCACTGCAGAATCAGCCTTGCATGCCCTGCAACAGGGTAAACAACCAGCGGAGGACTACACTGTTGGTTTCCGCAGATGGTCCGCTGACACAGATTGGAATGAGGCAGCTCTTAAGTACCAATACCGCCATGGACTGTCTGAAAACCTCAAGGATGAACTAGCTCGTGTTGAAACCCCCACTTCTCTTGGATTCAGTGTTTCACTTCAGGCAAAGGTAGGTGTGGGGACTTCCACGCTTTCGCAACGGTTTGTCTAGCAGCTGTTATGACCCGTAGGAACAGTTTGTGGCGGAATTTGGAAACATTATCCGGTTTTACATTCAAGAGAGCCAGGAGGGTGTCAGGCGAGATTGGTACATCCATCAGGGTGGAGAGAATATGGAAGACGGCCTGCCAAAACTTTTGCACCACTGGACAGGTCCACCAAATGTGCATGTGTGTGCCTGCATCCAGGCAACCCCCGAAAGCATGTTGCAGAGTAGGAGGGTGAATATTTTGCAATGCGTGCGGGCAGGGCCGTCTTTAATATTGTTTTGGCCCTGGGCAAGCATTTTCTTGGGCCCCCCACATGCAATTTCGCTCCCTACTCCAAAAAACAAACACACACTCTGTACCCCTCTGTCCACAGCCACCTCTGTACCCTCCCCCCTGTCCACAGCCACCTCTGTACCCCCACCCTGCCCACAGCCACCTCTGTACCACCTCTGTACCCCCACTCTGCCCACAGCCACCTCTGTACCCTCCCCCCCATCCACAGCCACCTCTGTACCCTCACCCTGCCCACAGCCACCTCTGTAAAACAGCCACCTCTGTACCCCCACCCAGCCCACAGCCACCTCTGTACCCCCACCCTGCTCACAGCCACCTCTGTAACACCTCTGTACCCCCACCCTACCTACAGCCACCTCTGCACCACCACCCTGCCCACAGCCACCTCTGTACCACCTCTGTACCCCCACCCTGCCCACAGCCACCTCTGTACCACCTCTGTACCCCCACCCTGCCCACAGCCACCTCTGTACCACCTCTGTACCCCCACCCTGCCCACAGCCACCTCTGTACCACCTCTGTACCCTCACCCTGCCCACAGCCACCTCTGTACCCTCACCCTGCTTACAACCACCTCTGTACCCTCACCCTGCCCACAGCCACCTCTGTACCACCTCTGTACCCTCACCCTGCCCATAGACACCTCTGTACCACCACCCTGCCCACAGCCACCTCTGTACCCTCACCCTGCCCACAGCCACCTCTGCACCCCACCCTGCCCACAGCCACCTCTGTACCCTCATCCTGCCCACAGCCACCTCTGTACCCTCACCCTACCCACAGCCACCTCTGTACCACCTCTGTACCCTCACCCTGCCCATAGCCACCTCTGTACCACCACCCTGCCCACATCCACCTCTGTACCCTCATCCTGCCCACAGCCACCTCTGTACCCTCACCCTGCCCACAGCCACCTCTGTACCCCCACCCTGCCCACAGCCACCTCTGTACCCTCACCCTGCCCACAGCCACCTCTGTACCACCACCCTGCCCACAGCCACCTCTGTACCACCACCCTGCCCACAGCCACCTCTGTACCACCACCCTGCCCACAGCCACCTCTGTACCACCTCTGTACCCCCACCCTGTCCACAGTCACCTCTGTACCACAGCCACCTCTGTACCCTCCCCCACAGCCATCTCTGTATTCCCCTTTTGTATTTCTCACCTCTTTTAAACAAATTCACCCCCCTCCTTCTCATCCTCACAGCGATGCTGCACCATTCTGTTATGTGTGTGCGCTGTTTTTCAACACACACAGTGCAGTCTCTGCCTATCAGATCCGTAGCTAGCATACAGCCAGGAACACTTCACTCTGTTCTGTGTTGTGCTGCTATAGAAGTCTGAGAGGCAGGAGGGGGGAGGGGGAGCATGGAGAGCAGCTCTGACTCACTCCCTGTCAGGACGAGCAACACACAGAGCCCACAGCTGTGCTTCTCCCCTGTGTGTCTGCTTGTGTTAACCTGCCTGGAAGAGAAAACGGGAGGACGGGACAGCTGTATTTGTGACTGTCAAACAAGAAGAGCTATTTGAGGGCAGCACGGGCTCCAGGAGAAGCTGCTTTGGGGCCCCCAACAATACCAGGGCCCTGGGCAGATGCCCCTTTTGACCTGCATTAAAGACGGCCCTGCGTACGGGTACCAAATACCACTGCATCAGCACCTTGTAGTTTGTTTCCGAGGCTACAATATTTTGCGAGGCCGATTTCATTGATTGCCAGATTTTGGACCAATCTTCAACATCTATTGAGGACCCTTGCTCCCACTTAGCAGTATACGCAGGAGGAGTACGGTTGGGGGAGTCGGTGAGTCTGGTGTACAGTGACAAAATGAGGCCCCGAGCATGTGGGTCATGGAGGCAAGTGTGTTCAAAAGAAGTCATGTTGGGCAAGGAAGAGTCAGTGCAGATACATTCGGCCAGAAAGTGCTTAATTTGTAGGTAGCGGAAGATTTCCGAGTTCGGTATGTTATAAGATTCACAAAGCATCGGAAAAGGCTTAAAGGAGTTAAATATGATCAAGGAATGTGCTCTGAGGAGGCCAGCTATCACCAAATTATGGAATGTAGATGGGGCTTCCCAGGCTGGAGGGAAAGATGGGTTGTGTAGAAATGAAAGTAGGGGGTTGTGGGGTGATTGGAGCTTATATTTCAATTTAAGGGTGTCCCAAAGACGCAGGGAATGACATATGATAGGATTCGAAACAGACCGACGGTCCCGCGGTGTCAGCCATAATAAATTAGCAGCAGAGAGGGGAATGTTAAGAGTTTTATTCAGGTAATTCAACAGAATCTCAATTGGATTGGGGTCTGGACTCTGAATTGCCCATTTTACATGTTTTTCTGAGTGAATCATTTTATTGCTGATTTGCTTCAAATGTTTACAGTAGATGTTTTCCTGATTCATTCAATTTTCATTACGTTTCAGTACCAACCTTCAATCTCAAATGTATCTAAACTCAAAAACAAAATGTAAATATTGTAGTTTATCTGTCCTTAGACTGCTTATCTTTCATTGTATCTTTCCATGTATTTCACCTGGTATCTGGTTACACAGTTCCTGTCTTAGAGTGACAACATTCCCTCACTGCACTATAAAGCTGTGTTTTACCCCCGGGCTGCTCTCCTGATTTGGACTGCCAACCCCTCCTCCTCTCCTCATCTCCATTACATAGGGTTCTTTTGTAGCTCACAGAAGATTTCTGGGAAAACCAAATACATTGTTTGATATATTGTATATGTTCAGTGACCAGGAAGTTACAAGGACACTGGAATTATGGCACGGTAAAGAAGTATTTTTGGTACTTTCAAAAATTGTACTTAGCCTTAAAACAAGAACAAATGCAGCCACCACATCTAAGGACTGGCAGTGGGGCATTATATTACATATTCTTGGGTTTAGAAATTGTTTAGTGATCTCTACTATGATATTGTCAGTAAAAGTTCATCAAGCAATTTTAAAATAAATCTCCTTGTGACACATTACCAGGTGACCCAGCCCCTTTGGTTGTCACCAACCCAGCATGCCCCCAGTCAGTCATGTGACAAAGGGCGGCCACCTTGTGTTTTCACCGGGTGGCCCCACCCTTTAGTCTATTTAGCAGCGGGAGGTGGTGGAGCTGTCAGACTCTGGGAGCCTTCGTCAGAAGCAGGGTTTTTTGTTTTTATTCTTCAGGTCAGCTGAGGCAGTGGGCAACATGATTGACAATGGATCTACACTGGGGGGGGGGACGACTTTTTTTTTATTTATTTTATTTTTTTTACTAAAGGACTTGTCAACAATTGCCTCCTGTATTTTTTTACACAATACTCTTTTGGCGAATGAGTAGAGTTTCTCTGTACCCCATGCTCATTCACATAGGGGGAGGGATCTGGAGGTCCCCTTGTTAAAGGGGGCTTCTAGATTCAGATAAGCCACCTGCATGCAGATCCCCACAACCACCAGCCAGGGTTGTGGGGAAGAGGCCCTTGCCTCCATCAACATGGGGACAAGGTGCTTTGGGGGAAACCCCCCTGCTCTAAAACACCTCCCCCGTGTTGAGGGCATTGGGTCTGATATGGTTCAGTAGGGGGACATTTGCTCATCTCCCCTTTTCTAAACTGCCAGGCTGCATGTTTAGAAAAGGGTCTGCTAAGGATTTTAGTGGGGACCCCTTGTCATTTTTTTTGGCATGAGGGTTCCTCTCAAAATTCATACCAGGCCTGTAGAGGCTGGTATGGTTTGGGGGGGGGGGTGAACCCCATGCCATTTGTTTTCTTAATTTTTTATGGCCACCAATTATTTTTTTTACATTCAGCTGTCAGTAGGAAACCCCGCTGACGGCTGATGACTCATCAGTTGTTATGGATGCCATGTTAAGGATGCCATGTTGTTTACTGGTTATTAACCACTTTAACCCCAGAAGGTTTTACCCCCTTAATGACCAGGCCATTTTTTGCGATTGGGCACTGCGTTACTTTAATGGAAAATTGTGCAGTCGTGCGATGCTGTACCCAAATACAATTGATGTCCTTTTTTTACCACAAATCTAGCTTTCTTTTGGTGGTATTTGATCACCTCTGTGGTTTTTAGATTTTGCACTATAAACAAAAAAAGAGCGACAATTTTGAAAAAAAGCCATATTTATTTTCTTTCTGCTATAAAATATTCCCAATAAAAAAAAAATATTTTTTTTTTTTTATCAGTTTAGGCCAATTTGTATTCTGCTACATATTTTTGGTAAATATATGGGATAGATTTCTGGACTTTTTATTTACTTATTTATCTTTTATTAGTAATGGCGCTATCAGCGATTTGTAGCGGGACTGCACATAGTTACATAGTTAGTGAGGCTGAAAAAAGACACAAGTCCATCCAGTTCAACCTATGTGTGTGTGTTTGCTTTTAACCGTACATTGTATACCCCTGTATGTTGTGGTCTTTAAGGTGTCCATCCAATAGTTTTTTGAAACTATCAATGCTCCCCGCTGATACGACTGCTTGCGGAAGAGAATTCCACATCCTTACCGCTCTTACAGTGAAGAACCCCTTACGCACTTTAAGGTTAAACCGCCTTTCCTCTAGTTTTAGTGAGTGGCCACGTGTCTTATTGTATTCCCTTACTCTAAATAGTTTGTTCCTTATGCTAGGGTCGCCAGTACAGTATTTGTACATTGATATCATATCCCCCCTCAAGCGTCTCTTCTCCAGAGAGAATAGGTTCAGTGCTTGTAGTCTTTCCTCATAGCCGATGTCCTCCATTCCCCTAATTATTTTTGTTGCCCTTCTCTGGACTTTCTCCAGTTCCAGCACATCCTTCCTGAGGACCGGTGCCCAGAACTGGACAGCATACTCCAGATGTGGCCGGACCAGAGTCTTGTAGAGTGGAAGAATAATCTCTTTATTTCTGGAGTGAATCCCCTTTTTTATACAACCCAGTATTCTGTTGGCTTTGCTTGCAGCGGCTTGGCATTGCATGCCACTTCCAAGCCTGTTGTCTACCAGTACCCCCAGGTCCCTTTCCATCCTAGACTCACCCAGAGGTTCCCCCCCTAGTGAGTAGCTTGCTTTCTGGTTTCTGGCCCCCAAGTGCATTACTTTACATTTTTCTACATTAAATCTCATCTGCCATGTAGTTGCCCACCCCGTTATTTTGTTCAGGTCTGCTTGCAAGATTTCCACATCCTGCATAGAAGATATTGGCATGCCTAATTTAGTATCATCTGCAAATATTGAGATTGTACTAGATATCCCCTCCTCTAGATCATTTATGAATAAATTAAACAGGATTGGTCCCAGGACAGAACCCTGGGGGACCCCACTTTCCACACCCGCCCAATCCGAGTACTCCCCATTAATCACCACCCTCTGTACTCTCCCCTGGAGCCAGTTCTCTATCCAGGTACTCACCTTATGGTCCATACCTACCTTCCTTAGTTTGTACAGTAAGCATTTGTGGGGAACGGTGTCAAAGGCCTTTGCAAAGTCCAGATACACCACATCCACAGGCTTACCTTTATCTAAGTGGCAGCTCACTTCATCGTAGAAGGTTAATAGATTGGTTTGGCATGAACGATTTTTCATGAATCCATGCTGATTACTACTTATAATACCGTTTTCATTACTAAAGTCTTGTATGTGGTCCCTTATCATCCCCTCCAAAATTTTGCAGACTACTGATGTTAGGCTGACTGGCCTATAGTTACCTGGGATATATCTCGGCCCCTTTTTAAATATTGGTACCACGTTGGCTTTTTTCCAATCAGCTGGCACCATACCTGTCTGTAAACTATCCTTAAAGATCAAGAATAATGGTCTGGCAATCACCTGACTGAGCTCATTTAGAACCCTTGGGTGCAAGCCATCCGGTCCCGGGGATTTATTTATGTTAAGTTTCTCTAGTTTAGCTCTAAGTCTATCCTCTGTTAGCCATGGCGGCACTTCCTGAGGTGTATTATTTAGTTCGGCCTTACAAGCGGGGTTCGTGTAGCCCCCCGATTCCTTTGTGAAGACTGAAGAGAAGAAATTATTTAACACTTCCGCCTTTTCTCTGTCCTCAGTGGCCATTTTTCCTTTATCATCTTTTATGGGGCCAATGTGTTCTGGCCTCGCTTTCTTACTGTTTATATACTTAAAGAATTTCTTGGGGTTCTTTTAACTCTCCTCCGCTATATGTCTCTCGTGTTCTATTTTAGCCGCCCTGATTTCATCTTTACATTTCTTATTACACTCTTTGTAATGCTTAAATGCTGCCAATGACCCCTCAGTCTTGTATTTTTTGAAGGCCTTTTCTTTAGCTCTAATATACATTTTTATGTTGGAGTTTAGCCACCCAGGGTTTAGTTTTGCTCTTTTAAATTTATTTCCCTGTGGAATGCACTGGCCCACCCCCTTGTTAAGTATGCTCTTGAAGCACTCCCATTTTTCCTCCGTGTTCTTTGTTCCCAGGGTTCTATCCCATTTGATATTTTCTAGCAGCGAGCGCAGTTTAGGGAAATTGGCTCTTTTGAAATTCAGTGTCCTTATATTACCCTTGTGTTTCCTATTACTGTAATTAATACTGAAACCAATTGACCTATGGTCACTGTTCCCTAAGTTGTCCCGTATTTCTATATCCGTGAGCAGGTCTGTATTGTTGGTAATCAGTAGGTCAAGTACCGCATTGTTTCTTGTCGGTGCATTCACCATCTGACCCATGAAATTGTCCTGCAAAACATTTAGGAACTGCCGAGCCTTGGCTGAATGTGCGGTTCCTTCTGCCCAGTCTATATCAGGATAATTAAAGTCCCCCATAATAATGACATTTCCCATCCTTGCTGCCAATCCTATCTGTAACATGAGGTCCACCTCACCCTCCTCCCTCTGGTTTGGGGGCCTATAGCATACGCCCAATATTACCTTCCCCACCGTGCCTTTCCTTTGAAGCTCTACCCATAGGGATTCTGCCTCGTCCATAGCTCCATTATTAATATCATCCCTCATATTTACCTGTATACTGTTCTTAATATACAAACATACCCCTCCCCCTTTTTTACCCTCTCTATCTCTGCGATAAAGGGAATACCCCTGAATGGTCGCCATCCAGTCATGAGAGCTGTCAAACCAAGTCTCAGTTATCCCCACAAAATCTAAGTCCTCCTCAAACATCAGCAGCTCCAGCTCTCCCATCTTGTTGGCCAGGCTTCTGGCATTGGTATATAAGCCTCGTAATTTTGATGTTTTTAGGCTGCTCTCTTGATTTTTCCCCGTACCCACCCTGGGTATAGGGGCTCCGAACACCCTACCGCTAATGCCCCCATTTCTGCCCTCTGAAACTTGCTTTCCACTGGCTAATTCTACATCTGTACCCTCCCCCCCATTCCCTAGTTTAAAAGCCCCTCTAACTTTTTGGCCATCCTCTCACCCAGTACGGCTGCACCCACCCCATTTAGGTGCAATCCGTCCCTACCAAAGAGCCGGTGACCGACTGAGAAGTCGGCCCAGTTCTCCAGGAACCCGAAACCCTCCTTACTACACCAGCTCCTCAGCCACTCGTTAACTTCCCTAATCTCCCGCTGCCTCTCTGGTGTGGCTCGAGGTACCGGTAGTATTTCGGAAAATACTACCTTGGAGGTCCTAGTCCTCAACTTAGCACCTAAGTCCCTGAAATCGTTTAGGACTCTCCGTCTTCCTCTGCCTATGTCATTGGTACCCACGTGTACCATGACAGCTGGGTCTTCCCCAGCCCCACCCAATAATCTGTTCACCCGATCCGCGATGTGCCGAACCCGAGCGCCCGGCAAACAACAGACTGTTCGGCGCACACGGTCTTTGTCACAGATTACACTATCTGTCCTTCTAATAATTGAGTCCCCTACCACCAGCACCTGTCTTTCCTTTCCCTTTCTCCCGGCCTCACTGGAGGAGTTCGTCCCCTGGCAGCTAGGGGCGTCGCTCTGCTCCAGCAATGCTGGTCCCTGACTGGTTTCCCCAACATCACACAACGAGGCGTATCTATTGGGGTGCTCCAGCCCAGGATCAGCCTCCTTGACTTGTCCCCTTCTACCCCTCCTAACTGTCACCCCTCTGCTCTGCTCTGATGCCTGCACCTCCGATACTCCGCCCACCTCTGTGCAGGCCCCTGTCTGCACCTGATTGGTACAATCCTGGCTCTCCTCCGGTATGGACATTCGTCTCAGTGTTGCCAGCTGCTTCCCTAGATTCAGGACCTGAGCTTCCAGGGAAGCAACGTGCTCACATTTTGCGCATTTGTATTCGCCCTCGATCGCATGACCGAGGAACGCATACATATCACAAGATGTACACCGAGTCGCATCTCCACACCCGCCGGGCATTGTACCTACTATCTAATCTAATGGGGATTCAGCGATTTAAGTCTGCAACATTGCGGCGGACAGATTAGACCCTTTACTGACATTTTTGACACTTTTTGGGGACCAGTGACATTACTACAGTAATCAGTGCTAAATAATTTACTGTATAAATGACACTGGCAGGGAAGGGGTTAATACTGGGGGTGATCAAAGGGGTTAAATGTAAGCCTAATGTCCTTACTAACTGTGTGGGGGATGGTTCTGTGACAGGCACAGAGAGATCACAGTTTCAGCTTAGCTGAAACTGCTGATCTCTCCCTGCCTGTCTGACAGAACAGGCAGGCAGGTCATCTCTCGGTTTCTCCGATGATCACGGGAGGGCAGCGGCAATTGCCGCCGCTCCTCCTGCGGCCCGCCTCCCACTGTGTCTAAATACAGCTGGAACGTGGATCAGGCGGCGCGCACGCACTGCCGAAACCACATGCACTCAGTCACGTAGTACTATGTGACTGGACACAGCTGAGCTGCCTTGCCGCAGTAAAAAGGTGGCAGGCAGGCGGCAAGTGGTTAAAGCGGAGTTCCACTCGAAATTTATACTTACCTCCATCTTCTCGCTCCCGGTCACCTGAAAAACAAATGGATAATCGCAATTTTTTTTTTTCACTTACCTTTTAGAGAAAATATACTCACCTTACTTCCTTTTTCCTCCCCTCGGCGGCCACGGCGATTCGTCACTTCCTGGCTTTTGCAATGATTCCTGGGAGCTGAACGTCATCGCTCCCAGGAATCATTGCGCCTGCACCGGCCCCGACGTCAGTTCCGGGGCGCGCGCGTCATTCCCTTCTAAACAGCTTCTGGGCGTGCCCAGAAGCTGTGGAGGGATGACGCGCGCGACCCGGAAGTGACGTCGGGGCCGGTGCAGTGCATCGTGGGACCGAAGAAGGAGGAAGAGGACCGAAGAGGACGCGGAAGAGGATCGCGCTGGCTTCAAGCTGCCCGCACCTGAGATGGCAGCGCTGGAGAAGACAATTTCAAGGTAAGTATTTCTCCTGAAAGGTAAGTGCAACCCGGGACAGATCAGAGGCTAGCCATTGTGGAATGTGCTAGCCCTGACTGTCCCGGGGGTATTTTTGTAAAAAAATGTATAACTAGGGTGGAACTCCGCTTTAAGGATGCTGATGGCTGCCCACTCCTTAACAACCAGCTAAAGTATTTGCTAAGGACAGTAATTCACCACTGGCTTTCACTACTAAAATACTTCATGAAATAGTGCATGTGGTATTTTAATAGCATTTTTTAGTGAATGCCAAAAAATGCTGTGCGGTATCTTACCACATACTCGGATGCGGTAAGATACCGCTTTGTGAATGGAGCCCACTGAATGTTATTCTGTGAAGGACTTTGATTGCTTCAACTAGTTGTCCACCAGTATGTATGACAATGTAAAATGCCGGGTGTGATATTTTGTTACAGAAGAGGGAAGGGGGACAGGGACAATATTTTGCCATTATATATTTTTTTTATTTAGTTGCATTTTAGGAGCCACTCATTCAGAAATCCAGGTAGCTCCAAGGGGTTTACAAACTTTGTTTTTTCTATCTACTGTAAATAACTGCAAATTTCCGATCAGGGGGAATTATTACTCCAAACAGTCAGATTTATTCAGAAGGCCTAGGAAGAATCTGGGCATGGATAGTAGTGGTGGCCATTCCAGTCCAAAGTCTTCTTTGCATAGGAGTCATGGTCCTTCAATTAGGGATGTGCCGAACGACCCCCTGTTCGGTTCGCACCAGAACTTTCGAACGTAGCAAAAGTTTGGAATCAAACGAACTGTTAGAGAACCCCATTAAAGTCTATGAGACTCGAACTGTAAAAATCAAAAGTGCCAATGTTGAAGGCTTATATGCAAGTAATGGATCATACAATGGTTATGGGGGTCAGGGTACTGCCCTGGGGGACATGTATCAATGAAATTTTTTTTGTAAAAAACATCATTTTTAAATGAGCTGTGATTTACTGATGCTAAAAGTGAAAGCATAACAATGAGAAATAACAATAAAAATGAAAAAATCCTTTCAATATAGTGCCTGGGGGTCTACCTGTAAAGTGGCACATCTGTACTGTATATAGAAGCTGCTGCAGAAATAATTGCTTTTATAAAGCTAAAAAAATGTGTTTACTTGTAAAAGGCTACGTCTGGGAATGGACATAGCCTTTTACGGGGAAACATATGATACTATACGTATCATTTACAGACATAATCCAAAGTATTGTGATGCCACATCCCAAAAATAGATAATTTGAAAATGGGGGGGGGGGGGTTTGATCCCCCTAAAGATAGGAGGACTTTGTAGGCATACGCCGATTAATCTCCCAAAAAATGTATAATCTTAAATAATATAAATATAGACAAAATGTATTGTTAAAAATTATATAAAAACCATCACACAGATGCATATAGATAGCCATGCAACAATATGCTCCTAAACCAAAGGAGGCCATGTAAATTCCAACATGTCATAGTCTCTATTCAAAGACCATAGAAATGGTCAACCTTTTTGTGCCTGGATAAACAGGGTTCAAATGTGCAAGTGTGCCCAAGGAATCGCTCCTTGATCGATTGTATAATTTTTAAAAAATAAATGTTGTCTATATTTATATTATTTACGATTGTACATTTTTTGTGAGAGTAATCAGCATATACCTACAAAGTCCTACTATTTTTAGGGTTTTCCACTCCTGACCCAGCGCTAAAGTCTGGACCTCCGGTTTCCTTTCATAGTCATTTGAAATTGTGAACGGCACCAGGCAGGGGTGTCCACTTTCCCCAGTTATATTTTCCTTAGTAAAAGAACCCCTAGCGAAACATTTATGATCTAACCCCCTTAATAACAGGTATATCCGTTGAAAATACATAACACAAAGTTGGATTATACGCAGACGACGTGATCCTCTCTCTAACTAATCTCCTGCTATCCTTATCCCATCTTTGTCACCAATTAGAGCATTTATGCTCCCCATCCTTATATAAATTAAATTATTCTAAATGTCAAATGCTCTCTATTGGTCTTAATTATCCAATATCACAAATAATAAATCCAAACAAGGTGTGATCCATTCAATATTCCATAAAGAATTGATAACACTAGCAGCGCTAAGATGTCAATATAACAATAATTAGACAGAGATAGGTATGAAAGTGGAACAGCATGCACTTAGTGTAAATAGTGAACCGGTACAAAAGCAGCCAACAGATTGACATGAACAAAAAAAAAACACTAATGTCCTTCAAATCAGCAGTAGATATATGAAAAGTTCTCTTGTACACCCATGTGCCTCCACCATCCACAAGTGCCTCCACCCGTCAGACTCGACACTCACCACAAGGATGATCGATCTGCGCTTGTAGAACGAAGTGTATGCTCCTCCACCTCAAAAGGTAACAGCTGCAGATGGACTCCCCTGGGTCTGTGCCTCCGGTCAAACATACCTCATAATAGTAGCATGTAAATAAACATAAACTTGCAGAGTAATCACAGAGTTGCTGATATAAAGCCGTAGTCCGCCCCTGCGCATAAAAAACCCGACCGCTCGGTACCTGAGCTGGTTGGACACTGCAGCGTGGCATCTGCTGTTGTCAAGGTGACTGCATACTCAAGACCTAACGCGTTTCGTCACCACGGACTTCTACAGAGGGCATGAGTACGCGGCCCGATCACCAATCTTATAGTCCCCAGGGCGCAGACGCAGCCGCATGCACTCTGAAATTAAGCATGTGTGAGACCGCCAGTACTTCCGCCCTTACCCCTGGGTACATCATAGCATCACACCACTATTCAGCCAGTATTTCTGGTCAAATTAACCCTTAAACCATACCGGACATAGAGATATATTGGGAAATTAAAGAAAACAACTGCGCTAATTCAAACCAATAATAAGCAGCAACTTCAAGTGCGACAGACACCCCAGAATAAATAGTAAAAAATAAGCTGCGCTGTATGTTGAACCATCAACTGAAATAGTCCATAAAAAAGTCCAATAACAAAATGAAGTTGTGAAGACTTGTGCAGGTACCCCTTACGAAATGGTTGATATAGAGAAGCCAAGTGATGGGTATTCAATTATCCTCGCGGATGTGACACACTATTCACCCAATGACGTTAGGGCTTCTCAGCAGGGGGCATTAAAGTAAAAGAAAATGGACACCATAGTGTAAATCCAACTTAAATGAGGTTATGCACCAAAAATAATATTCAAGCCCTGTTCAGGTACCGCTTACCAGAAATAAAATAATATAAGGATGAACAGTAAAAGGAGACTCCAGATACGCCTCAGATGTTGGGGATCGAGGGACCTCGTGATGTCAGTATGGAACTCCAGCAACGTGTAGGTTGAATTTATGAAAAATAAAGCAAGACAAACGCCATAGCCTAAAACCAAAAAACAAACAAAAAACACCCAAGTGATGTGCACACAACAGGTCTCGTGAGGGGAGAGTCAGTGCATAAGGGGGAATAAGACACCAAACACCAAATAAACTCCGTAGGCACCCCTTACCGGATGCTAAATGAAAAAAGAGCAAGCAAAGGAGTGTATGGGGTGTCAATCCAATGAAGATGGCTGCTTACCAGATGGATAAGTAACAGAGAAAAGAGGGACACCAAACATGCAGACCGAATGATATTGAATGAAATATTATCAAATATCATCTTTGATGAAACGCGTCAGAACGCGGCGTGCTGACGTCATCCCCACGTGATCCACCTTTGAAGGACGGGCGAGCGGAGCCGTCCGGCCGGCGGCTCGCACATCTCTCTGTACATGCTGTTTTTCTTCCGATGTTTGTAAGTTTCATTCCTTTTTTTATTAAACTTAATTGGGATTTTACACTATGGCTCTCTCCTCTGTGTTCTCCGGCTGTTCCCTGATTCACCTCTGAGCCCTGAGCCCTTTGGAGAAGCCCTGAGCTGAGTGTCAATCACTGGATTCCCATATCCATTCATCCATCTGTTGAGCTGGTCGATTCCACCTGGGAGCTTGAGCTGAGCTTTACATCCCTGCCTGTTTAACCATTGAAGTTGGTAAGAGTATCCATACACACCACTGGTCAATCGGTCTGCATGTTTGGTGTCCCTCTTTTCTCTGTTACTTATCCATCTGGTAAGCAGCCATCTTCATTGGATTGACACCCCATACACTCCTTTGCTTGCTCTTTTTTCATTTAGCATCCGGTAAGGGGTACCTACAGAGTTTATTTGGTGTTTGGTGTCTTATTCCCCCTTATGCACTGACTCTCCCCTCACAAGACCTGTTGTGTGCACATCACTTGGGTGTTTTTTGTTTGTTTTTTGGTTTTACGCTATGGCGTTTGCCTTGCTTTATTTTTCATAAATTCAACCTACACGTTGCTGGAGTTCCATACTGACATCACGAGGTCCCTCGATCCCCAACATCTGAGGCGTATCTGGAGTCTCCTTTTACTGTTCGTCCTTATATTATTTTATTTCTGGTAAGCGGTACCTGAACAGGGCTTGAATATTATTTTTGGTGCATAACCTCATTTAAGTTGGATTTACACTATGGTGTCCATTTTCTTTTACTTTAATGCCCCCTGCTGAGAAGCCCTAACGTCATTGGGTGAATAGTGTGTCACATCCGCGAGGATAATTGAATACCCATCACTTGGCTTCTCTATATCAACCATTTCGTAAGGGGTACCTGCACAAGTCTTCACAACTTCATTTTGTTATTGGACTTTTTTATGGACTATTTCAGTTGATGGTTCAACATACAGCGCAGCTTATTTTTTACTACAATAGAGATATATTGGTAATGCATATCATATAGAAATAAATGGAGATTATTATTATCAAGGCAACTAGGTGCATATACATGGAAAATATACCAAATATTGTCAGCCCAACAATACATAGTATATTCAATATGTCTCTCAATAACAGAATATACCTAATGGCAATGAAATCTCCCTCAATATATATGCATAAAACCACTATTTGCCCCACAAAATCTCAAAATCAATGTAAAGCAACGCACATCATTAATATTCTAATAAAAACCATAATGCATGTTATACAATAAAAATAATAAAACAATTTTTTAAAACATATAATCACAGAAAGAAAAGCAAAAATGGCAGATATTTAGCATAAAACCAGTCATAAAAATACATAATAATAAAAAAACGCCTTGAAGGAGCACCTCTAGGACCTGAAAAATTATACACATAATCCTAATTCAAGGCCCTAAAATGGTAAGAACACAAGACTCTCATATAAAACTTGAAGACAATTTTAAGTGTAATAAATAATAGATGACAAATCACAAGACACTCATACTAAATGATTGGAAAAAGTATTAAATATAAAAAACACAGACCATACTAGTAAATGCTAATAAAACAATTAATATCTAAATCAATGTTTAACCCTTTGGGGTGTAAGGAATCAGTCAAAAAGATCCAATAGGTCTCGCGTTTGGACAATTCCCTCACCCTCGCCAACCTGGATCCACCCTCTCTATGCCCCAAAATTTGAGGAGGGCAGGATCCTTATTGTGATGTTGACGGAAATGAAGGAAAGCATTGTGGTCTTTGAAACCCTTTCTAATATTGGCAATGTGTTCCGATATCCGGACCGCTAAAGTTCTTTTGGTCCTGCCAATATAAATTAAACCACAAGGGCATTGCAGTCCATATACAACATGCGTGGTGTTGCGGGATATAAAATCCTTAATGTCGAAATTCTGCCCATTTGCAGAAGATGCAAAGGATCTAAAGTTCCTCAGATGGGTCCGTACTTGTCTACAAGACCTACACTTGCGGCAGGCAAAAAATCCTGTTGTATTATCCCAGAACATTCTGGGTTTGACTGGTGGATCAAGGAATTTCTGCACCACCTGATCCCCAAAAGTGGGACCTCTCCTGTGGATGAAGGAGGGAGCAGGAGGTAAAACACTCCCCAAGGTCCTATCCATACATAAGACCGGCCAGTGTCTTTTAATCACTGCTTCCACTTCTTTATGCTGGGCATTAAACTGTGTGATAAAGCCCCACTCATGTCTGTTAATGGACTCTCTATTACGCTCACTCAAACAATGTTCTTGAGAGAGCATGCTAATTTCAGCAATTGTACCATCCAAAACCCGAGTATCATAGCCTTTTTCAACAAATCGCTGTTTGATGATCTGGGCTTGGGCCTGAAATGTTACGTCAGAAGTACAATTCCTTCTGACTCTCAATAGTTGGCCTCTAGGAATATTTGCCAACCTTTGCTGGTGATGCCCACTATGGATGGGGAGATATCCATTGCGGTCAGTAGGTTTGAAGTACACCAGAGTCTCCAACCTATGATTAGCAATGGATATCTCCACATCCAAATAATGTACTTTTTGTTTACTCCAATTAACCACATAACGACCGCTCACATTGCTGCTACTGCGGCAAAGTGGCTCGTTATCGTCCAGCGACGTAGACCTACGCTGGACTCCTCCCCTTGTGGGCGGCATGTGCGCGCCGCCGGAGGAGGAGCAGTGGCGATCGCCGCTGCTCTTCCCCGATCGTCGGGGAATCGAGTGTGGAGATCCGCCCGCTTGTGTAAACAGAGCAGGCGGATCTCCTAAGTGACAGGCAGGGTCAGATTGCAGGGTTCAGCATAGCTGAACATGCGATCTGTCCCTGTGTCACTCAGTCACCTCCCCCCACACACGTCAGTAAGCACCAGGCATACATTAACCCCTCCCTCTCCAATAAAATTAACCCCTTCCCTGCCAGTGTCATTTTTACAGTAACAGTGCATATTTATAGCACTGATTACTGTAGTAATGTCACAGGTACCCCCAAAAGTGTCAAAAATGTCAGTCAGGGGTCCGATCTGTCTGCCGCAATGTCGCAGTCCCGCAAAAAAAAATCGCAGATCGCCGCCATTACTCGTTAAAAAAAAAAACACAAAAAATTACAGAAGTCTTTCCCTTAGTAAACACAATAACTTTTGCGCAAACCAATCAAAATACGCTTTTTGCTAATTTTTTTTACCAAAAATATGTAACAGAAAACAAATTGGCCAAGAATGATAAAAAAATTTGATTTTTACATTTTTTTGGGGGGAATTTCATATAAAAAAAATGTGAAAAATATTGTTATTTTTTTCGCTCTTTTTTTGTTTATAGCGCAAAAAGTAAAAATCGCACAGGTGATCAAATACCACCAAAAGAAATCTCTGTTTGTGGGAAAAAAGGACGTAAATTTTGTTTGGGTATGGCGTTGCATGACCGCGCAATTGTCAGTTAAAGTCGCACAGTGCCGAATCGCAAAAAGTGGCCTGGACGTAAGACAGCAAAATCCTCCGGTGGTAAAGTGGTTAAAATCCAATTTGATGTTGTTACAATTGGAATTGAGAGTATTGGCAAAATCAATCAAAGAATCTTCGGACCCTGCCCAAATGAAAAACAAATCATCGATGTACCTTTTGTACACGATGAGTTCCCCATATTGAGCAGAGTAAATGAACCGATCCTCCCACTCTCCAATAAAGAGATTGGCGAGGCTAGGGGCAAATTTAGCGCCCATAGCCACGCCACGTCTCTGCTGGTAAAAGGTGCCATTATACCAAAAATAATTGTGCGATAAACAATAGTCCAACACACATCTGAGAAATCTCTTCTGGCATCACAATACTTTGGATTGTGTCTCACAATTTTGTGCTGGGTCAGGAGTACAGAGTGGTTCTTGCAGAGAGAATTTTCCCATTGAAGCCAAACCTGCAAACTACCTCAGTCATATAAGCCCAACGCACCCTATCAAATGCTTTTTTAGCATCCAGAGAGATATTTTGGGAGGGGGTGTGATGGTGTTCTGCCCATTTGATAAGATTGATGAACCACCTGGTGTTGTGGGAGGTTTGGTGACCCGTAATGAATCCCACTTGGTCAGGATGTATTAGGGGGGGAGTAAGTTGGGAGATACGGATGGCAAGGATTTTAGCATACATTTTCATAGCAGAATTGAGGAGGGAGAAGGGGCGGAAGTTGGCAGGGGTGTCTGCGGGTTTACCGAGTTAAGAGATGGTGACGATAAATGAATATAGGAATTTTTGGGGCAAGAACCAGTGTCCATGATATTATTTAGAGAGTCAGTTAGATATAGTTAGTCTACAAATTGCCTGTAATATTTGTTAATAAAGCTGACGGGTCCTGGGGATTTGTATAAGGCACGAGTTTTTATTGTTTTGGAGACTCCAGCTATTGAAATCGGGGCTGATAGATAAGGATGTCCTTGCCGTTCGCCCGGCGGTCGGTTCGCCACAAATTCTGCTTGTTCGCTACCCGCCAAATTTGCGAACACATGGTGTTGTTCGCGGCGGCCATATTAGTTTACATTGGGGAGAACTTTGACCCATGACACAGCCGTCAGGTGGAACAGGACAGCCAATTAACCACTTTACCACCGGAGGATTTTGCTGTCTTAGGTCCAGGCCACTTTTTGCGATTTGGCGCTGTGCGACTTTAACTGACAATTGCGCGGTCGTGCGACGCTGTACCCAAACGAAATTTACGTCCTTTTTTTCCCACAAACAGAGCTTTCTTTTTTTTTTTAATTTTTGGCCAATTTGTTTTCTGCTACGTATTTTTGGTAAAAAAAATCACAATAAGCGTATTTTGATTGGTTTGCTCA
Source organism: Pelophylax lessonae (assembly GCF_965119305.1). NCBI lineage: Eukaryota > Metazoa > Chordata > Amphibia > Anura > Ranidae > Pelophylax > Pelophylax lessonae. The sequence continues at coordinate 20,358,496 of NC_138768.1, read as the reverse complement.
AAAGTTATTGTGTTTACTAACAAAGGGAAAGATTTCTGTCATTTTCTGTGTTTTTTTTTTTAACGCGTAATGGCGGCGATCTGCGATTTTTTTTGCGGGACTGCGACGTTGGGGTGGACAGATCGGACCCTTGACTGACATTTTTGACACTTTTGGTGTTACCAGTGACATTACTGCAGTAATCAGTGCTATATATATGCACTGTTACTGTAAAAATGACACTGGCAGGGACGGGGTTAATTTTATTGGAGAGGGAGGGGTTAATGTATGCCTGGTGCTTACTGACGTGTGGGGGGGGAGGTGACTGTGTGACACAAGGACAGATCCAGGGTTCAGCTATGCTGAACCCTGCAATCTGACCCTGCCTGTCACTTGTTTACCTGCCTGTTTACACACAGCGGGCGTATCTCCAGACTCGATCCCCGACGATCGGGTAAGAGCAGCGGCAAGCGCCGCTGCTCCTCCCCTGGCCCGACTCCCGCTGTGACTGAAAACAGCGGGAGCGAGCCTCCGGCGGCGCGCGCGCGCCGCCCACAAGGGGAGGAGTCCAGCGACGTAGGTCTACGTCGCTGGACGGGAACGAGCCACTTTGCTGCAGTAGCAGCAAAGTGAGCGGAGGTAAAGTGGTTAAAACATTTCAGCACATGGACAGTCCCCCTACCCTATAAATAGACCTGAGCTGTCGACCATTTCACATTCCACTTTTTGCCAGCATAGGGAGATGTTGCCTGTGCTCTTGAGGGAGAGATTGCTAGACACAAATAGCTCTGTGAAGATCCACAAAAGTCCTTTTCAGGGCTGGTATTTCGGTATAGGTCTACTACAGTATCTTTTCAGGTTAGGGGCAGGTATCCAGTCGGTGCTTTAGGGGCAGTTAGAGATCGGCAGCAGTCACACAAATCGCTATGTTAATGTCCACAAAAGTCCTTTTCAGGGCTGGTATTTCAGTGTAGGTCCAGTCTCTCTTCAGTATAGGGACAGGTATCCAGTCTGTGCTTTAGGGGCAACTAGAAATTGGCATCTGCAGTGACACAAATCACTATGTTAATGTCCACAAAAGTCATTTAAAGGACTACAATTTTGGTATAGGTCTATTACAGTCTCTTCAGTATAGGGACAGGTATCCAGTCTGTGCTTTAGGGGCAGTTAGAGAGATTGGCTGCAGTCACACAAATCGCTCTGCTAATGTCCACAAAAGTCATTTAAAGGGCTGCAATTTTTGGTATAGGTCCAGTCTCTTTTCAGGTTAGGGACAGGTATCCAGTCTGTGATTTAGGGGCAGTTAGAGATCGGCAGCAGTCACACAAATCGCTCTGTTAATGTCCATAAAAGTCATTAAAAGGGCTGCAGATTTTTTGGTATTGCTGTGCAGTATGCTAAAAAGGGGGGGGGGAGGGGGGTAATCCACAGTATAATATACTTTGTAGAAAGCATATTATAGTGGATTAGTAGTATTATTGTGCACTGTGCAGCATTGTGACAGGTGTGGAAACTGAGCATTGCTGCAGCAATACTACAAACAGTGCCAAACTCCCAGGCCAATTTTTTGAACAACTGGTGTGATAGACCAGTGGCCCCCCAATACCACATATTGAAGTGGGGTGTTATTTAACAGTATTCTTTTCTAAGAGTGTATTTTAGTCCTGCAAAAATTTGGCCTCTCTTGCTGTGTTGACTGTGCTACACACAGTGACAACAGTTACTGGCCAATTATTTGTAGAACTGTTGTAATAAACCTGTGGCCCCCCAATACCACATATTGAAGTGGGGTGTTATCTGAGTATACTTTTACAAGTGTATTTGTGTCCTGCAACAATATTGCTTCTTCTGCTGAGTTAAGTCTGATACAAACAGTGCCCCTGGCCAATATTTTCAAGAACTGGTGTGATAGACCAGTGGCCCCCAATACCACATATTAAAGTGGGGTGTTATCTGAGTATACTTTTACAAGTGTATTTGTGTCCTGCAACAATATTGACTATTTTGCTGAGTTAAGTCTGATACATACAGTGCCAAACTCCCTGGTCAATTTTTTAACAATTGGTGTGATAAACCAGTGCCCCCCCCCCCCAATACCACATATTGAAGTGGGGTGTTATTTAACAGTATTCTTTTCTAAGAGTGTATTTTAGTCCTGCAAAAATGTGGCCTCTCTTGCTGTGTTGACTGTGCTACACACAGTGACAACAGTTACTGGCCAATTATTTGTAGAACTGTTGTAATAAACCTGTGGCCCCCCAATACCACATATTGAAGTGGGGTGTTATCTGAGTATACTTTTACAAGTGTATTTGTGTCCTGCAACAATATTGCCTCTTTTGCTGACTTAAGTCTGATACACACAGTGCCAAACTCCTTGGCCAATTTTTCAACAACTGGTGTGATAGACCAGTGGCCCCCCAATACCACATATTGAAGTGGGGTGTTATTTAAAAGTATTCTTTTCTAATAGTCTATTTTAGTCCTGCAAAAATTTGGCCTCTCTTGCTGTGTTGACTGTGCTACACACAGTGACAACAGTTACTGGCCAATTATTTGTAGAACTGTTGTAATAAACCTGTGGCCCCCCAATACCACATATTGAAGTGGGGTGTTATCTGAGTATACTTTTACAAGTGTATTTGTGTCCTGCAACAATATTGCCTCTTTTGCTGAGTTAAGTCTGATACAAACAGTGGCCCTGACTAATATTTTCAAGAACTGGTGTGATAGACCAGTGGCCCCCCAATACCACATATTGAAGTGGGGTGTTATCTGAGTATACTTTTACAAGTGTATTTGTGTCCTGCAACAATATTGACTTTTTTGCTGAGTCTATAAACGTCACGTGGGTGGCCACGAGAGAGGAAGAGGAAGGGAGTTCAGAGGGAGAGACGGACCGGCAGATAGGGAGGAGAGGAAGGCAGAACTTGCATTGCACAAGAGGCACATGGCTCAGCTGTGTGGGCTTTTGTTAATGTGTCCGTTGCTGACAACAGTGTTGCCATCTGCAGCCTTTGCAGTCAACGCATAAGTCGTGGTGAGCCCAACACTTACCTAGGGACCACCGCCTTAAGAAGGCACCTGAACTCCCATCACCGAGCCCAGTGGGAGCAACACCATCAGAACCCACAAAGCCACACTCCAGGCTCTCAATGTCCAGCCCCTTCTTACCACCACCACAACCACATACCCTCCACTTGAGTCACTGGAATTATTTTCCAATCCATGACAAGACATTTGCGATGCGCAGCCATTGTTGGAATCGGATCAGGAAGAGGAGGTAGCAACAGCCGCCACTCAGCAGTCTGAGGACAGTACCCAGATCAGCCCAAGGAGGTTGGTCCCCGCTGTTGCTGCCTACTCCAAGATCTTGAATGTTAGTGGTGGGGAAGGTGACGTGGATGATGACGAGTCTATGAACGCCATGTGGGTGGCCACAAGAGAGGAAGAGGAAGGGAGTTCAGAGGGAGAGACGGACCAGCAAATAGGGAGGAGAGGAAGGCAGAACTTGCATTGCACAAGAGGTACAAAGCAGACTGCAAATGTATCAGGTACGAGCCATCAACCATGTACAGTCACATCTGGTGCTCCCAGGACGCCGACACATGGCTCAGCAGTGTGGGCTTTTTTTTAATGTGTCCGTTGCTGACAACAGTGTTGCCATCTGTAGTCAACGCATAAGTCGTGGTAAGCCCAACACTCACCTAAGGACCACCGCCTTAAGAAGGCACCTGAACTCCCATCACTGAGCCCAGTGGGAGCAACACCATCAGAACCCACAAAGCCACACTCCAGGCTCTCACCGTCCAGCCCCTTCTCCTTCTCCTCTCTCCTCACATTTGCCCTCCACTCCACCTTCCATGATGCCGTTGTCACGTTATTCTGGAAAAAGGCAGGCTTCTGTGGTCCAAATGTTGGAGCGGAAAAAAATTATGACGACGGATAACCCTCTTGCCCAACATTTGACTGCTGGGTTGTCGGAACTGATAGCCCGCCAACTACTGCCATATCAACTGGTGGACTCTGAGGCCTTTTGTAAATTTGTGGCCATTGGAACACCACAATGGAAGGTCCCAAGCAGGAAATATTTCTCGCAAAAGGGCATTCCAGAGCTGTATGGCCATGTTCAGCGGCAAGTTAATATATCTCTGGCTCACAGTGTTGGTGCCAAGATACAGTGGGTACGGAAAGTATTCAGACCCCCTTAAATTTTTCACTCTTTGTTATAGTGCAGCCATTTGCTAAAATCATTTAGGTTCATTCTTCTTCCTCATGAATGTACACATAGCACCCCATACTGACAGAAAAACACAGAATTGTTGACATTGTTGCAGATTTATTAAAAAAGAAAAACTGAAATATCACATGGTCCTAAGTATTCAGACCCTTTGCTCGGTATTTAGTAGAAGCCCCCTTTTGATCTAATACAGCCAGGAGTCTTTTTGGGAAAGATGCAACAAGTCTTTCACACCTGGATTTGGGGATCCTCTGCCATTCCTCCTTGCAGATCCTCTCCATTTCTGTCAGGTTGGATGGTAAATGTTGGTGGACAGCCATTTTTAGGTCTCTCCAGAGATGCTCAATTGGGTTTAAGTCAGGGCTCTGGCTGGGCCATTCAAGAACAGTCACGGAGTTGTTGTGAAGCCACTCCTTCGTTATTTTAGCTGTGTGCTTAGGGTCATTGTCTTGTTGGAAGGTAAACCTTCGGCCCAGTCTGAGGTCCAGAGCACTCTGGAGAAGGTTTTTGTCCAGGATATCCCTGCACTTGGCCGCATTCATCTTTCCCTCGATTGCAACCAGTCGTCCTGTCCCTGCAGCTGAAAAACACCCCCACAGCATGATGCTGCCACCACCATGCTTCACTGTTGGGACTGTATTGGACAGGTGATGAGCAGTGCCTGGTTTTCTCCACACATACCGCTTAGAATTAAAAAAAGTTCTATTTTGGTCTCATCAGACCAGAGAATCTTATTTCTCACCATCTTGGAGTCCTTCAGGTGTTTTTTAGCAAACTCCATGCGGGCTTTCATGTGTCTTACACTGAGGAGAGGCTTCCGTCGGGCCACTCTGCCATAAAGCCCCGACTGGTGGAGGGCTGCAGTGATGGTTGACTTTCTACAACTTTCTCCCATCTCCTGACTGCATCTCTGGAGCTCAGCCACAGTGATCTTTGGGTTCTTCTTTACCTCTCTCACCAAGGCTCTTCTCCCCCGATAGCTCAGTTTGGCCGGACGGCCAGCTCTAGGAAGGGTTCTGGTCGTCCCAAACGTCTTCCATTTGAGGATTATGGAGGCCACTGTGCTCTTAGGAACCTTAAGTGCAGCAGAAATCTTTTTGTAACCTTGGCCAGATCTGTGCCTTGCCACAATTCTGTCTCTGAGCTCTTCAGGCAGTTCCTTTGACCTCATAATTCTCATTTGATATGACATGCATTGTGATCTGGAAGGTCTTATATAGACAGGTGTGTGGCTTTCCTAATCAAGTCCAATCAGTATAATCAAACACAGCTGGACTCAAATGAAGGTGTAGAACCATCTCAAGGATGATCAGAAGAAATGGAAAGCACCTGAGTTAAATATATGAGTGTCACAGCAAAGGGTCTGAATACTTAGGACCATGTGATATTTCAGTTTTTCTTTTTTAATAAATCTGCAACAATGTCAACAATTCTGTGTTTTTCTGTCAGTATGGGGAGCTATGTGTACATTCATGAGGAAGAAGAATGAACCTAAATGATTTTAGCAAATGGCTGCAATATAACAAAGAGTGAAAAATTTAAGGGGGTCTGAATACTTTCCGTACCCACTGTACATCTGACCACAGACACATGGTCTAGCAAACACGGGCAGGGAAGGTATATAACTTTTACTGCCCACTGGGTGAACCTTCTGACGGCCGTCAAGCATGTAACCCGTGGCACCCGTGTAGATTTAGTTGTACCGCCACAGATTGCAAGCAGGCCTGCCTCTTCTTCTCCTCCTCCATCCTCCCTCTCCTCCTCGGCTGACTCCACCTCTTCCGCTGCTACCGTCTCTTCCACTGCGCCGCCCAAGATCCCCAGAACCTATTCCACATGCCAGGTGAGACGTTGCCATGCTGTGCTGCGTATGTTTTGCCTGGAAGACAAGAGCCACACTGGTCCTGCACTCCTTTCAGCTTTGCGTTCACAGGCAGATCAGTGGCTGACACCGCTGAATTTGACAGTTGGTAACGTGGTGTGCGACAATGGTGCCAATCTGCTGAGCGCACTGAAACAGGGCAAAATAACAAACGTGCCATGCATGGCACACGTCCTGAACTTGGTGGTGCAGCGATTCGCTGGCAAATACCCTGGGGTCCAGGACGTTTTGCGGCAGGCCAGGAAAATCTTGGCCCATTTCCGAAGATCTTACACAGCCATGGCTCGCCGTACTGAGATTCAACGGCGACACAACCTGCTCATCAGGCGTCTTATTTGTGATTGCCAGACGTGATGGAACTCAACGTTGCATATGCATGATAGGCTGCTCGAGCAGAAACATGCAGTTTTGACTACCTGTTCGCAGGACAGGTTCTAGGGAGCTTGGGTTTTTTTTCACCTCACCAGTGGCTGCTCATGCGGGATGCATGCAGACTTATGCGGCCATTCCATGAGATCACCAAACTGGTCAGTCACGGCCAGGGTGCCATAAGTGACATCATACCTTACACCTTCTTTCTGGAGCGTGCATTGCATCGTGTCATTGATCAAGCCGTCGAGGAGCAGGAGCAGGAAGATGAGGAAGTCGCAATGTTGGATGAATTCCCAGTGGGTGCTACTCCATCTGAGACAAATCAACAGCAGGAGTCTGAAGAGAAGTCAGAGGAGGATGGTGCTGGGGGGGAGCAAGAAGAGCATGCTTTAAACCTTTCTGGGATCCCTGGTGTTATCCGTGGAAGGGGGGAGGAGAACGAGGATGACATTATCCTGGATGATGAGCTGGAAGCAGGCCACTACACTGCTTCCAGTTTAGTGTGAATGGGGGCCTTCATGCTCCAGTGTTTTAAGGGGGACCCCCGTATAAAACGCATAAAGGCCAAGGAGCAGTACTGGGTGGCAACGTACTTAGACCCCCGTTACAAACACAAAATGGCGGAAATGTTACCACAATCACAGAGGGCGGTCAGAATGCAGGGCTTCCAGGCCTTGCTGCGTGAAATGCTGCATTCTGCTTTTCCGTGCCCTGGCAGAGGAATTTCCAGTCACAGAGAGACAGTTGCAGGTAGCAATCCAACAGCGCCTGCAAGAAGAGGGCGGTTTGAAGATGTCTTGGTCACTTCAGATATGAGATCCTTCTTTCAGCCGAACCATAGGCAGCTGTACTTCGGATCCAGCATGAGGGAACGCCTAAACCGACAAGTGTCCGACTACATCGGGTTTAACGGCCGATGTGGATGCTCTGAGGAGTGATGAACCCCTGGACTACTGGGTGGGCAGGCTTGACCTCTGGCCAGAGCTTGCACAATTTGCAATGGATATGTTGGCTTGCCCCCCGTCCAGTGTCCTGTCCGAAAGGACGTTCAGCGCAGCAGGGGGGGTCGTGACCGATAAGCGCACTCGCCTAACTCATAACAGTGTAGACTACCTCACATTTATAAAAATTAATGAGGCATGGATCTCTGAGGAATTCAACACATGTGACCAGTAGACCATGTTTCATTGAAATTCCTCATGCCAGGCCACAAATATTCGCCAGACAGCCATCCACCCACAGCAATTCCTGGTCCTTGGCTTCGCTACATACAGCAGGAAAAAAGGCATTTCATGTCCATCGAATGGCAAATTTTTGGGGCCTTTCAGGGCCGACAATTATTTTTTCTGTGAATGTCTAATGTACCTCCAGCCACCGAATACTACGTTCTTACCTGTCAGGTAAACCCATGTGGGCTAATCTTTGGGGCCTATGCAGACCGACACTTACTTCTGTATACTGTGAATGCCTAATGTACCTCCAGCCATCGAATACACTACGTTCTTTGCTGTCAGTTAAACCCATGTGAGCTAATTTTTGGAGCCTATACAGGCCGACACTTACTTTTGTATCCTGTGAATGCCTAATGGAACTCCAGCCATCAAATTGGAGCTGCAGCTCCAGGCCCCTACCTTTATATAGGCCCCGGGTTTGCCATATTCACTGTTGCCGCTCTTCTGTCACTTGTAAACACAGAAGTCTGGCTTCTATGCTCGCTTCCCCAGGCAGCTCCCTCAGAACCTCCCCACACAGCACGAAGGCCGGACAAGGAGGGACAGTTGCCGATGCATGGATGTGTTTATGGGCTTCAGAGACAGCATCCCATGTTGAATTAGGCATGCATGGATGCACCCTTCCTCCTCTGGGTGCATGCCAAGGCACGGCCCTTAAGGCCCTTCAAAATCCTCAGCACCAAGCCCATGATGCTCTTAATCCGGCCCTGGTCCTCCTCCACCGCCGCTTCCACCTACACCGCCCATAGGTGTGCGCAGCCTATTGCATTAGGGTGTGCACCCCAAAGTTTAAATACACATGCATGTGTTTGCCTACATGTACATGGCCCCGATACATTACTCTCCCTGCTGGCAAAGAGAAATAGAGCAGAGCAGGTCCGAGGGAGATCTTTCCCATCTCCTCACTGGCAAACAGAGCGATAATGCTATGTGCCCTAGGTGATTAGGGTGTGCCCAGGCACATCCGGCACACCCTGTGTGCACGCCTATGAGACCGCCACATCCACCACCACCTCAACCTCCCTCCTACTCCATATGGGCCTCGTCCTTCAGAGATGAAGAACATTGTTTTATTTTTCTGTTTTTTTTTTGTTGTTTTAAGTTATTTCCCTATCCACATTTGTTTGCAGAGCACTTGCCATGCTCTTAACAACGTTTTGCTGCCATTTGCAGCACTCTAGCCCTTTCCATTGGTGTTTTAGAGCCATTTTAGTGCCTGAAAGTTCGGGTCCCCATTGACTTCAATGGGGTTCGGTGTCCGGGAAAAGTTCGGCAAAAGTCCGGGACACGGACCCGGACTTTTTTTTAAAGTTCGGCCGAACCCACTGAACACGGACATCCAGGTGTCCGCTCAACTCTAGTCACGATCCCCCTGCTGCACTGAACGTCCTTTCAGACAGGACACTGGATGGGGGGCAAGCCAACACGTCCATGGCAAATTGTGGAAGTTCTGGCCAGAGGTCAAGCCTGCCCACCCAGTAGTCTAGGGGTTCATCACTCCTCAGAGCGTCCACATCAGCCATTAACCTGATGTAGTCAGACACCTATCGGTCTAGGCATTCCCTGATGCTGGATCCGGAGTACGGCTGTCGATGAGTCGGCTGAAAGAAGGATCTCATATCTGAAGTGACCAAGACATCTTCAAACCGTCCTCTTCTTGCAGGCGCTGTTGGATTGCTACCCGCAACTGTCTCTCTGTGACTGGAAATTCCTCTGCCAGTGCATGCAAAAGCAGAATGCAGAATTTCTCACAGCAAGGCCTGGAAGTACTGCATTTTGACCACCCTCTGTGATGGTGGTAACATTTCCGCCATTTTTTGATTGTACCGGGGGTCTAAGTATGTTGCCACCCAGTACTGGTCCTTGCCCTTTATGCTTTTCATACGGGGGTCCCCTTAAAACACTGGAGCATGAAGGCCCTCATTCACACTAAACTGGATGTGGTGTAGTGGCCTTGCTTCAGCTCATGATCCAGGATAATTTTGTCCTCGTTCTCTTCCCCCCATCCACGGATAACACCAGGGATTCCAGAAAGGTTTAAACATGCTCTTTTTGCTCCTCCTCATCTGCCCCGGCACCATCCTCCTCTGACCCCTCTTCAGACTCCTGTTGTTGACTTGTCTCAGATGGAGTAGCACCCCCTGGGAATTCATCCAACATTGCGACTTCCTCATCTTCTTGCTCCTGCTCCTCGATGGCTTGATCAATGACATGACGCAATGCACGCTCCAGAAAGAAGGCGTAAGGTATGATGTCACTGATAGCGCCCTGGCCGTGACTGACCAGTTTGGTGATCTCATCGAATGGCCGCAGAAGTCTGCATGCGTCGCGAATGAGCAGCCACTGGCGAGGTGAAAAAAACCCAAGCTCCCCAGAACCTGTACTGTGGCAGAGTTCGTACAGGTAGACGTTAACTGCACGTTTCTGCTGGAGCAGCCTATCAAGCATATGCAACGTTGAGTTCCATCGCATCGGGCAGTCACAAATAAGACGCCTGATGGGCAGGTTGTGTCACCGCTGAATGTCAGCAAGGCGAGCCATGGCTGTGTAAGATCTTCGGAAATGGCCAAATGGCAATCTTCTTATAGACTAGGCCACTTTATGTAGAGTAACAATTCTTTATTTCAGATCCTCAAAGAGTTATTTGCCATGAGGTGCCATGTTGAACTTCCAGTGACCAGTATGAGACAGTGAGAGCGATAAAACCAAATTTAACACACCTGCTCCTCATTTACACCTGAGACCTTGTAACACTAACGAGTCACATGACACCAGGGAGGGAAAATGGCTAATTGGGCCCAATTTGGCCTTTTTCACTTACTTTTGTTGCCAGCGGTTTAGACATTGATGGCTGTGTGTTGAGTTATGTTGAGGAGACAGCACATTTTCACTGTTATACAAGCTGTACACTCACTACTTTACATTGTAGCAAAGTGTTATTTCTTCAGTGTTGTCACATGAAACGATTGAATAAAATATTTACAAAAATGGGAGGGGTGTACTCGCTTTTGTGAGATACTGTAAGAACGCAGTATGTCAAGGTGAATCCCAAGTAGAGGCAAACTCAGATGTTGTTCACAGAGTGTAGAACAATTCTCCTGCGCTCGAGTAAAATGTGATAGAGGGAAAAGGAATACTTCAGACTTGAATGGATATGACTTGTGGTCTTGCTGCCCACTCAGGATCAAGGGTATCCAAAACCAACTGGGAAACAACAACAAAAAAGAAAGGGGTGCACCGACCTAGTGCATTACCACTAAAAAACATTTATTAAAATAGTAAAAAGTATATATTATACTCACAAAACAGGTGTGAATGTTACACACATCAACATGATTGACATAGACTCTCCAAGGTAGCCAAAGTACTGCGCGATGCTGGATGGCATGCAGTGTACCATATGAAATTGCTTTGGCTAAGCTGATGCGTTTCGAGGGCGAGCCCCCTTCTTCAGAGCCAAGAAATGCTGCTGGATCCAGTTTTCATGCGGTACACTGCATGCCATCCAGCATTGCGCAGTACTTTGGCTACCTTGGAGAGTCTATGTCAATCATGTTGATGTGTGTAACATTCACACCTGTTTTGTGAGTATAATATATACTTTTTACTATTTTAATAAATGTTTTGAGTGGTAATGCACTAGGTCGGTGCGCCCCTTTCTTTTTTTGTTGTTGTTTCCCAGTTGTTCACAGAGTGCCAGGGCACAAGGATGCGGGCTGAGGGCATGTTGTTAGAGTTGGAAAGTCCCAATGAAGGGGACAAGCCCACATTTTGCACTTGTTTCATGCCTTGTTTTAGATGTATTAGGGTGACCGATTTGCTGAAGATATGTAGTAAGATCTGCAGGAGTAATAGGAGTAATTTTCTGAAATACCTCTGATTTTGAGGTTGTTCCTATAGGAATGGTCTTTCAAATGTGCTATTTTAGCAGACATGCGTTGTAGTTTCTCTGATTGAGCTTGATGTGCGTCTACCAATTAATTGTAGGCCCCAACATAGGAATGGAGTTGTTTCTCCACAGTATCAGTGCGATCTCCCAGGTCATCTATTTAGGATTGCATATGGGATATGGACCTGTGGAGATCCCTCCTGAGATCTTTTTGTAGCGATATTGGCATGTATTTCAGGGTAGTCTCAGACACTGGATTGTCAGTGGTGTGCAGACCAGCTAGGAAGGCTTCATGTTCTTCATCTTAGTAAGCTTCATGGTCGGGAGCATTAGGGTGTTGAAAGGAGAGATTTTTTCTTACTCACCAGAGCTAGCTGTGAAGGTGAGGGAAATGGAGATGTTGCTGCTCTTTTATGGCTGTCCTTGGAGTGAATCCCTGGTGGGGTAGTGCAGCCCATGGACACTGCTGCATTGCAGGCAGGGGTCGGAGGAGAGGCTCAGTCAGCAGCCGGAGGCGCTGTTCTATGTCGTAAGCTGGTGCCATCTTGGAAATCTTGGGGCTGCGAGCCGCCGAAGAACTCTGTTAGTTTGTGGGACCCAGTGGGAGGATTTTGCTTCCTGGACATGTCGGCATTGTTGCCAAGGGTCAGTACTCTGCCAATGGTATTAATTTGGTGGGCTGGTGTGGGCTGTGAACACTATTTGTTCCCCCGTGGCTGTAGCGAGGAGAGATCATGTGGCCATCTTGGTTTGCGGCCAGACTCTGCCCCAATCTTATTTTTTAAGGGATTGGCGATCTCCTGGGAGTGAGTTAGTGGGTGGAGGCAATGGGGACGATAATAAAATAATAATAATAATAATAATAATGATAATAATAATAATAAATATAGCATTCTTGGCCATCAAACTTCTCATTTTTATTGTTTCATGTACAATATGTCATAATAGTATTTTCATAACCTTCACTTTCTACAGTGCTGACAAAGATGGATTCTGTGTATTTTAGGTTTGGCTTTTTTTTTCCTTCTCTATAAGCAGATTCATATTCCAGTCTATCAGTAATAAATAACAGAATTATTCTTTATAAATCCAACACTTTCACAGCCTTCAGCTGAGGCATGAAATCAGTGTCAGGATCCTGTGCTGCTGTCAGTGATAATAAGATGGGAGAAGAACTCTGTCAGAGACTCGGCCATGTTGTCTTTAGATATCCTCTTAGAATATTGTGGTTGTTGGCTTTGTGTGTGACCCCCTGCACATCTGACACCCAGAACTCTGCTCACCGCTGTGATATGACTATGAGGAATTATACATTTGAGTACAAGTATTCTCAGGATGGAGACATCATTATAGGAGGGATATTTGCTGTACATTCTGTAGTGTCAGAGTGGAATCAGAAGGGAAGTCTTATTAAAAATGTCATTTGTGCAGCGTAAGTGAAAAATGAAATGTAAAACTTCCAATCTGATCTACAGAGCTGTGTCTTTAGGAGATTTGTGTGATAATCTGCAGGACTCATTCAGTCTGTTACATTGCATTTATATAAAATCAAAGCATATCCTTCAATGTGTTCATGAAAATCACATATGGCCCATTCACATTTAGGTCTTCCATTGCCGGGGGTTAATGGTCACATTCATTCATTATGAATAGCTGCCAATCCACCACAATGGATGAACAATCATGCATGACCCATTATTAATAAGGCAGCACCCCGCAGCTCATGGTATGTGTAGTATGGTGCCTAGAGGTGCGTTGTGTGTTGGCATCTACTATAAAATGTGTTAGAGTGTAATTCACAATGAATGACACCGCATTGCACTGCCCATAGAGAAGGAGCTTTGCCATGCATTGTTACGTGTTAAGGAGTGCATTTTTACCACAATACATAAGTGTGAATGGGACCTGAAATGACTTTTTCCCTTAATGACTTCAAACCTTTTTTTTTTCTTTCTTAGTTTTGAATAGAGTGGGGAAGGATAAAGAATCCCTGTCAGGTTTTTACTGCTATCTGGGGCTTCATAAAAGCAAGAGGATCTGACTGCAGACTGGAGCTCCATTGTTTCCAGGAAACATGTGACTTCTACAAGGAAGAAGAGATTTCCCTCACTTCCTGTCCTGCAGATAACATTTTACCATAGAAAGTGAGGGAATCTCTCCAATAGCAGCACAGGAATGAACACAGTTTTAGTAAAGTACTGGAAGGCTGGAATCCCTGTCAGTCATTTATTTCTGTCTGTGTCCCTATTGCAGATTTTTCCTTTCTTCCTGTCTGGTAAATCTGTTATCTGCAGGACAGGAAGTAAGGGAAAATCTCTCTAATGGAGCCCCGGAAAGTGGCTGTCCAAAAGAGAAAAGGTTTTGGTTGGACATGAATTTTAAGGCGTCACAATAACATTATATAGTATTTCTGTTTCTGATGGCCGGCATTGCATTTATCTTTCCACCGGCTGCACAATTTTAGGGCTATACATGTTGGGTTTCTATATACTCGGAACAACTTCATATTTTATATTTTACCAAAAAGTTGTTCCAAAGTCGTTTGTGTTCAGTAAGATTTCTTTTATTGTATTTTTTACTTAAAGTGTTTATTTCATAAACAGCTCCTCTAATATCATAAAACCTTAGAACTACCACCATGGTATTCTGCAGAGTCTTTGCTTTCATAAAATAAATAATATTTGGGGGGTTTAACTAATCATCTGACATTTTATTCTTTCACACAAAAGTGTCTCTGGCAGTGAAAGGATTAAATGCAGTCACAGAAAAATTCCCATCGATCGGTTCCTGTTGTGGGCTGACACCACTGCACTATTTGTAAAATTAAATTGTGAGACAAGGTGTCAGCCCTGCCAGGTATCTTTTGCTAAACTATAGAATGTCTCCCCTTCTCCTCAACTCTACAATATGGGAGGATTGTTTTGCTGTCAAAGATGAAAAAACAAAAAACTGTGGTGGTGGTGTTTGAGGGGTTAATTAGACTCTTTGAGGTTATGTAGACAGAGTGAACAGGAAAAATAACTAACCCTCCTTGGGGGTGCCCTGACCCTGCCAGTGAATTGACACATCTGCAAGATGTATACAACCTACTATAGCAATATTAACATTTTAATGAAAAAAAATGAAGTTTAAATTGCAGGAAAATTACAGTTTTAGCCACCGACCAAACAGCTGAGGATTCACCTAATCTATGACAGACTCTTATCCCAGGTGAGGGTCTGGGATGGGTAATAATGGTGGACCCCACACAAAACAAAAAAGTGTATAATTCCCCCTAAGGATGCATAAATGACCCTTATCCCTGATGAGGGTCAGATATGAATGTCAAGGGGACCCCCTCCCCCCAAAAAAAAGGCATATGGCCTCCCCCAATAAATATTCATATCAGACCATTTGAGTTTGGTAATGATTTAATGGGGAAATTCTAGGCAAAAAAAACCCAGAAGATTCCAACCAAAATCCACACCTGACACATTCTGTATATGATCACGCCCCCTGTCAAGGGAAGTAGGAATCCAGCCCCCTTACCTGAACAATACCAGCCCACATGCCCTCAACATGGGGGGGGGGGACCTTGCCAGGAGGGTCCCACTGGCAAAGCGCCAGAATGATGAGGACAGAAGCCTCCTTCCCACTACACTGGCCTGCTGGTTGTGGGGTTCTGCATGCTGGGGGGATTATTGGAAACCCCAGATACAGACCCTCTCACCTATGTGAATGAGTAAGTGGTACACAGTACTCCTACACATTCATAGAAAAAGTAAAAAAATAACCACACCACAGTTTTTGACATGTCCATTATTTATAAGGAAAAAGAAAATCTTAATCAATGTAAATCCATTATCAAGCAGTTAGGCCAACATTTCAGATCCATCCCGACAACACAGTTTAGTGACAGATCAGATTATTTTCGGTTTCCTAATAACCAGACAGAAGGGAAGCGGTCACATTTATCAGTGGTAGTAATACTGATACCAAATGTATCTCTTCCAGCCTTGCCGGAGGTCTGACCGGGCCAAACACAAAATTAGTTCAGCTGTTTGCCTATCATCCAAACAAAATTTGGTCCTAACATACAACCGAACCAGAAGCTCCTCCCTAGTCATTATCCTGGTCTCACGAGCCAGAAATATAAGGGAATCAATAACCCGGCCAACTTTATGAAAAAAAAGGTTAGCTTACATCAGCCATATTGTTAATGTCCGGGAGGAGAGCTGAAACTACTGTGTGGGGAGAGACACTTTTTTTTATTATGGTATTGGTACATGCCCCCCCCCCCCCAAATTGCAGTTCCAGATTGTCTCCTATGGCATGTCTGCAGGCTCCAACCAGCCCTGTCTCTGACTCTTTCCTCTAGTAAGTCTGCATTCTCTGACCCTCTTCCATAGCATTACATCTACTGAATATAATGTGCGGTTACTTGGTGATGTCAGGGGCTGAAGCTGAGGTCCTCTATGCCTCCTAAATTGCCAACCACTGCTATACTTCATATAAGTGCAGGAATGATTGAATTTCACTATAGTGTTTCACAATGCAATGCGCACGGCCACCAATCCCACCATAGATCTGCAATTAACCTCCCTGGCGGTATGATTATGTCAGGAATTATATACCAAAAGCGGTACAATTGTTTTCATGGAAATTTGGCGTTATGTATTATAGGCCTACAATTCTTAGTAATTACTGACTTAAACCTGACCAAAACAAGAGTCTAGTAGACATCCCAGATGTGATAAATTTGAAACACAAACACGTGAATTATAATCGAATCAATAATATTATTTTATTATTTAATATATAATATATATAATAAAATTATATTATTGATTAGATTATAATTCATGCATCATATATTATATATAGATATATGTGTGTGTGCATATATATATATATATATATATATATATATATATATATATATATACATATATATATATATATATATATATATATATATATATATATATATATATATATATATATATATATATATATACACACATATATATATATATATATATATATATATATATATATATATATATATATATATATATATATATATATTTATAATATAAAATGTGTTTTGTGTTTTGTGCAACGTTTTTTTTTTTTTTTTTTTTTGAATTTCCCTCCCTAGTTCCGCTCCCATGCAGCATTGCTGCTGCAGGGAACGGAACTAGGAAGTGATCAGAGCGACGGAGACCGACGGAGGAGCGGCGGGACTCTCGGCTGGCGGTCACAGCAATGAGAGATCATCGCTGGATCGCCAGGATAAGGTAAGAGAACACCGCTGCGCTCTCTGCAATCCACCCCAAGCGTGACTCGGGGTTACTGCTCCTGATATGAAAAACCAACCCCGAGTCACGCTCGGGATTACCGCTAAGGAGGTTAAAATGTGTCATACATTTTGCCATAAAGACTTTCTTGTGCTTAGACCATTGCTAAACTATCCATTGTCTGCAGGGTTTATGCCAGAGAATACAGACATCTCCTGGCTTTTATATTTGCTATTGATGAGATAAACAGCAATCCAGATATTCTTCCCAACATAACTCTGGGATATCATGTGTATGATTCTTGTGGACATCAGAATAAAGTTATAAAAGATGTTCTACAGATATTGTCTGGACATACAATGGAAGCTCCAAATTATTCCTGTATGGAGCGGGGGGCCCTGGCTGGTTTCATTGGAGATCTCAATTCTGACACCACTCTACAAATGGCACAGCTGCTGAATCTGTATGGTTACACCCAGGTAAGAAAAGCAGAATTTTCTATTTTACATACGGTTAGGACAGATAGTCGTTTTATGGTGAGGTGGGTCAAAGGGGGACAAAAAGCCCTTGTGGCAAAATGTCACAAAGTATAACATTGTTCTAAAAAAAAAGGCAGTGCAGTGAAGGCATGGGCCAATGGTTCAGTCCAATCTTTGACTGTTTTGGCATTTGAACAAATGCTTGAACTTTTGCCCATTCAGCCCCCTGTCAATCATATATAGAAGTAGTATTTTAGGAAGCATTAAATTGCCAAAATCGCCAATGTCATTGGCTCACACAGTTGTTAATCCCCGGCCGTGGCCATATTTGCTCAATGATGTAATTGCAATACCCATCTCTTCCCTGTTATGTGCCCCAAGTCTTTCGGATTTGGAGTTTTGACAAGTTCTCACTAGGGATGCTGGAAAGGTTCGGGTCGACCATCGGTTCGACCCGAACATTGGGTATTCGAAATTCGGCCGAATTTCAAACTTTTTGCGGTAAAAGTTTGGTATTCGGTCACCAGAACCGTCCAAAATGCAAAGGGACAGAAAGTTGGGCTTTAAAAGCCCAATGATTGGCCCAGAAATGTCAGCAAAAGCCAATGAGGGGGCAGGAGTCTGCTAGGAACGTTAATGGAGTGACTACGGGGACCAGAGGCCAATCAGGGGTGAATACGCCCCCCAGTATATAACATAGCCCCGCCTAACCACTAGCACTATGATACAGAGGCTTTGGAAGAGAGTGGAAGCATTTTGTGTTACTCCTGCTTTGTTAAAGAACATTTGCTACATAGATGAGTGCTTGTAAAGCTCCATATCAGCAGAAGAGCATTCAGCTTACAGACAGTCAGTGTAGTTAGATATACAGCGATTGTGCTGTTTGTTTGAGTTAGAAAAAAAAATAAAAAATTTAAAGGGACAGTGTCAGTTAGAAATTGTCTTCTGCTGTATGGAGCTGTTCTTTTAGTGTGAGGAAAGGGATATGCAGTGTAGTTAGGGTACTATATACCACTATAGTTAGATTCAATAATCTAGTTTTTGTAGGGATAGTTAAAAGTGTCAGGGTTCCGTCTAGTGAGCACGTTGCCATGCTGATATATCTACAGCAGGTATACGTGCTTGCTAGTCAGCAAAATACATTGCAGCGATACACACATCTGCTGTATTTAACGACAACTTTGGGTCACATAGCAGTATGCGTTTTTGCAGGTGAATTTCACCGCACAGAGTTGCCAAAGCCTCAGTGACAACTATGTCAGGTAGACCAAGGAAAGGCATACGTGGCCCTGCTGCGGAAAGGGGCACAGCTTCTAGGGTGTCTAGAGGCAAGGGTGGACATTGTGGTCATTTCTCAGCCAGGCCACCATTGCGATTGTTCTCCCGCAATGGCCAAGCTATACGTCCACAGTACATACAGGAGGTGGTGGACTATATTACCAAACCCTCATCATCGTCATCATCTGCAACTACAGTGACCCAGGCAGAGAAAAGTGGTCAGTCTTCAGCAGTTGGCAGAGCAAATAAAGATGAGTCCATGTCCACCTCAAGTCCTCCCTTAGACCAAACTTCAGACATGGCAGAGGAGTCAGCTGAGCTTTTTGACCACAGTGTCGACCATCTACTCCAGCCTGATGCTCAGTCCTTTATGGAGTTTGATGTTGGGCCTGAGGTTGAGGAGGAGGCAGAGCAATCAAGAGGGGAGAGCAGATGGCACACTCCATCTAAGGCCGCACCTGTTGTCTCCCGGGCCAGGCCTGATGCTCAGTCTTTGATGGAATCAGATGTTGGGTCTGAGGTTCAGGAGGAGGCAGAGCAAGCAAGAGGGGAGAGCAGACGGCCCACTCCATCTAAGGCCGCATCTGTTGTCTCCCGGGCCACTATACACACCTCTTCTTGCTGGGCCTTTTTTGAGATATCTCATGCAGATCGAACAGTTGCGATCTGCAAGATTTGTCATAAGGGAATAAAATGTGGCAAAAATGTCAACCACTTGGGTAAAATCTGCCTAACCAGGCATTTGACAACCCACCACTTGGCCCGTTGGCAGGAGCATTTGAAGAACCCGCAAAAGGGCCAAAGATCGGTCAGTCGGCCTCCTAGTCCTCCTCGCGCTCCTCCTCGTGCTCCACCTGCACATCAGTCTGTCCCTACTATAGTCACTCGTCACCTGTTGGCAGCCTCCACCGACAGGAATGATGATATAGCACGCAGTGTTGCATCTACCTCCAGCACACCACCAGCTGTAACATCTAGATGGCAAATTTTGATTCCACACATGCTGGAACGAAAAAAAAAAGTATACTCCCCGCCACCCACATGCCCAGCGTCTAAACAGTAGTTTGGCAAAACTACGGGCTCTGCAACTCTTACCATTTAACCTGGTAGAGTCTGCTCCCTTCCACGACTTTGCAAAATGTGCAGTTCCACAGTGGCAGGTGCCAAGTCAGCATTACTTTGCCCGTAAGGCCCTGCCATCCCTATACCAACATGTGGAAGGCAATGTAGTGTCGTCCCTGGCCAAGTCAGTCAGCCGTCAGATACACCTGACGGCTGACACTTGGTCAAGCAAACATGGGCAGGGAGGGTACATTTCTGTCACTGCTCATTGGGTGACACTGCTTGCCAGCGGAAGGGATTGTAGCCAGAGCTCGGTGCTGCAGCCAGTATTGCCCCCACATCTGCAAACAGCTGGTGGTGTCGCTGATCCGGGTAGATCGATCACTTCTACCCCCTCCTGCTCCTCCTCCTCATCCTCCTCCATGCCCTCCTCTGCAGCATGGTCCTTTGAATATGATGAGGTACCACATAAGCGTTCAAAGGGCTATTCTATGTCTCAGGCCAAAAGGTGTCACGCAGTTCTGCAGCTTGTGTCTCTAGGGGACAGGCAGCACCCTGCCCCTGAGATTCTTGGGGCTCTGCAGGCACAGGCCCAGAGGTGGTTGACACCACACCAGCTGCAGCCTGGAATGGTGGTTACCGATAATGGGTCAAACCTCCTGGCCACCCTTAGGCAGGGAAAGTTGACCCATGTGCCATGCCTGGCACATGTCCTGAATCTCGTGGTACAGTGGTTTTTGAACTCGTACCCGGGAATGCAGGATGTGCTAAGGATGGCAAGAAGGGTGTGCTGTCACTTCAGGTGGTCGTACAGTGCCACTGCACGTTTGGCCAAAGTGCAGCGCGATTTTCACCTGCCAGTACACCGCCTCGTCTGTGACATGCCCACCCGCTGGAACTCCACCTTAGCTATGCTGCAGCGCCTGTACATGCAGCAGAGGGCCCTCAATGAATATCTTTGCGAGTATGGCACCAGCACTGGCTCAGTGCGCCTGGGCTTTTGATTAAGGATGCATGTGCTGTCTTCTTGCAATTTGAGAAGGCCACAAGGATGGTCAGCCGGGACAGCGCATGCATCAGTGGCACCCTACCGGTACTTTTTTTGTTGGAGCACACTCTGCATGGCATCATGGACAGGGCACTGGAGGCAGAGCAGCAGGAGGAAGAGGAGGAATTCCTTGCCTCTCAAGGCCCCTTTTATCCTGAGAATCCTGATCCCATTATGCCTAGCTCCCAGATGCCCGAGCAGGATCCAGGGGTGGAAGAGGAGGACGATTCTTCGGGAACTTTTGCAGGCTTTGAGGAGGAGGAGGAGGAAGACATGCGGCAATCTGTAAGGCCTAGTTTGACTCCCTCGGGACACTTGGAAGTAGTACGTGGCTGGGAGGAGGAGGAGCACGTTCAAGATAATGTCGTTTTGAGTGACCCCGAGGAGTCAGCTTCTGAGGCCTTTGCAAATTTGAAACGCATGGCAAACATCATGATTCAGAGCCTGCGAAAGGACCCCAGAATCAAGGCCATTAAAGAGACTGACCACTATTGGTTGGCCACCCTACTTCACCACCTGTACAAGTCTCTGAGCTTTTCCCATCCACCCAGAGAGTCCACAGGATCAAATCCCTTGAGGACAGTCTCAAGAGGATTCTGGTGAACACGTTCCCCGACTCCCGTAGGGTGCAGGGGTGGGGACAACCTACCATGGACTCTACTGCGGGTCGCAAGAGGAGCATTGGAGAAGGCGTGCGGTTGATGGATGCCTTTCGGTCTTTTTTTAGTCCCCACTGCCCAGGCCTCTCAGCTGCCACATCGCATCGACAGCGTCTGCATCACATGGTGAATGATTACGTCAGGGCACAAAGTGACACAGAGGGCTTTTCATGTGACGAATCCGATCCACTGGCATACTGGGTCATAAGATTAGACCACTGGCCAGAACTGGTCCAGTATGCCATGGAGTTGTTGGCCTGCCCTGCTTCCAGTGTCCTATCGGAACGGGCATTCAGCGCAGCAGGACGATTCCTCGCAGACCATCGAACGAGACTCTCCACTGACTCAGTCGACCGTTTGACATTCATTAAAATTAATCAGTAGTGGATATCAAGCTTTGATGCACCTGATGCAGACCTTGGACTAGTCTATCGTTGCGATGTGGCTGCTGAGCCTTAGTTTAAGCCTGGACCAGGGTGCCACCCTCCAACCCTCCTCTCGTTCTGTTTAGGTTCACAGAACCTCATTTTAGTTATACCAAAAATACCATGTTTGCGCACCTGTTCCACAGGTGCACACCTTCATTTTTTTTTTGGCCTTCTTCAACACCATCTCTTTGGGCTTACGGTGGCAAGGCTCCGCCAACACCAAAAACACCATGTTTGCGCACCTGATCCACAGGTACACATCTTCTTAATTTTTTCACCTACTTCAACACCAGCTCTTTGGGCTTACAGTGGTATGGCTCCACCAACACCCAAACAACAATTTTTGCACACCTGTTTCACAGATGCATATCATTGCAATTTTTTTTCTTACAAAGGCAATTATTGCCTTCATGACCAGCACTTTCATAGGGTTATGGTGTCAAGGCATCGTCGGCACCACCAAAGGCCAAATTTTTAATCCTTTACTTCTATTCAAAGTCAAGAGACAACAGTACTCATCCAAAACATCTCTAATCTTGTTCACTGTGCACTACATTGTGGCCCCTACCCCTAACCCTCAATGTATTTGTGCATATCTGTCTGTTTCTTGTGAGAATTCAAGTTAAAGTGCACCTAAACACCATTTTACATGAAATAAAGTGCATCTACATACATCTTTTGACTTCTTGAAAACATTTGGTAATAATAGCCCCATTGTGAAAATACACCCGTTAATTATATCCACATTTAAAGAGGCAGCACCTTTTTCCAAAAAAAAATCTTATTCCCAGTGCACTGCATTATGTCCCCATTATACACATTGGCTGTGCAGTTGATTAGGAGCAAAAGAAAGGCGCGGTTAAGCAAAAAAGTCATTTTTGAAGGTTTAGCACGCTATAATTCTGGTTCTGGACATGCTACAGAGCTGAAACTTCACAGGTACACTTTTTAGACCCACCAGGCACTAAATCCAAAGAAATCTCTTTTTTATTTTCAATAATTTTTTCAATAATTGGCTCTCTATCAAAAACGACAATTTTTAAGAACTTTTTTTGCCTGATTCATAGTCCCTGGGGCATGACCCAGAACCCTAGCCACTTTTTAGGGGCTTCAAAATTGTGTTTTTTGATTCCAGAAGTTTGGGTCCCATTGATTTCAATGGGGTTCTGGAATCCGAACCGAAATTTTGGGAAATTTGGGTGTTCTGGTCGAACCGGACTTTTCAAAAGTGTGATCATCCCTCGTTCTCAGGCGGCAGACATCAGAAATAATAATGGCTTTTCAATGAGTGGCTTTTCTTGGGTTCATTTCTTTTTTTTTTTTAAATAAAGGACTTGTCAGACATTTGGGTGTCTTTATCTCTAGGTTACTTTTTTTGTGAATGAATAGGGATGCTATGTTCCTCTTAGTAGCCAAAAGGGAGAAACAGAACCCAAAGTATTTAAGGAGCTTGGAGTAGGGGGATGATTGGTGTGTCATATAATACACAGAAAAGTAAATATATAAAATATTGCAAAATATTTAGTGGTGTATAGTGTGTTACAATAGAAATTAGGCAGGTAGTTAGTGGATAGTGTGTTGAGTCAGTTTAGTGCAGTCAGTGTAGTATACAGGCATACCCCACTTTTAAAATGTATAGATATTTTGTAGTCCTGGGTCCCCTCAGTGCTACCCAAATATTGTGTCCCTGTCACTTATATTTCGTGAGCAGTGCCATGCCAAGTGGACGAAGATTTCTAATAGACGCCAATTTTAAAGACGGGAGCAGTACCATGCCAAGCTGGGCAATATTTCCCATAGATGCCAATGAGCACTGAATGCTGAAAAATGGTCTAGGCAGGAAGGGGGTGAAAGTGCCCTGTATTTAAGTAGTTAAAGGGAACCCTATGATAGAATTGAAAAAAAACCCAGCATGGGGTTCCCTCAAAATCTACACCAGGCCCTTTGGGTATGGTATAGATTTTAAGGGTAACTCCACGCCAAAATGTAAAGAAAAAAAAAAAACCAGTGTGGGGTTCCCCCCAAAATCCATACCAGACCTTTATCTGAGCATGCAGCCTGGCTGGCCAGGAAAGGGGGGGGGGGGGTGAGCAATCGGCCCCCCTCCTGAACCATACCAGGCCACTCGCCCTCAACGTGGGAAGGATGCTTTGGGGTGCCCCCCAAAGCACCTTGTTCCCATGTTGATGGGGACAAGGGCCTTTTCCTGACAACTCTGGGCTGTGGTTGTGGGGGTCTGCGGGTGGGGGGCTTATCAGAATCTGGAAGCCCCCTTTAACAAGGGGGGCCCCAGTTCCTACCCCCCCTATGTAAATGGATATTGGGTACATCGTATCTCTAAAGAAAGGAAAAGGAGGCGCAAACACCTAGTGCATTACCCGTGGTACTGTTTAAAATGATTTATTAAAATGCTGAATGCATACTCACAAACATGAAGAATAAAAATCGTACTGCAAATTCCCGTCACCCATGTGTTGGACCATGTCCTGGAAATTGCGACCGCTAACGCGTTTCGGGAGTCAAGCTCCCTTCCTCAGAGCTGGTCATGCCATAGCAGATTGAAGTTTATATAGAGAGTAGCTCAGTGTTCCTCCACCTCTTCCCCTCCCATGCCCCTCCCTCCCCCCCGGAAGGAGGGGGCGGGACCATCCAGTGTCAACAAAACTACTCTTAATGGGCCTGTGTCTCAGTCCTCATATCTCTATGGCCTCTAATATTATGTTTCATGTTTCATGTTTCATGTTATACTTCAAGTGGAGACTGTCTTCAAAACATATAGCCACAACCAGCACATGTCAAAACAAATGTAAGTTCCAGCATAGGGGCAAGTGGGGCAGAAAAAGTAGAACATATCAACCTAAGACACAGGAGCATCAAGAGAGACACACACTCATAATAACACTAGTAACAACAATAACACTAATACACAGAAACAACAGAGTTCTAACAGGCACAGCAAAAAGCAAACTGGCCGTCCATCCCCACACAAAAGGGATGGACAGAAATCTAGGGATAGAGGAGGTCAAACTGTTAACCCTTCTGGGAGTAGACCAAATGTGTCCCCTAAACCTAATAAGGTTAACAACTTATCAAAGCATACGGGTGTCATTAACCCTGAGAAATCTGGGGAGTCAGACCCTATATCAAGGGGAATGGGTGATGAGCCCAGGCTCTCTGGAGCCTCCAAATGGCCAAATTCGGAAACGACAGGTTTGCCGAGGGGGGTAAATCCATCGGGACTTGCACATAAGTCCATCCCTATGAGTTTAGAGTCTCTATCCACCACTCAGGTTGAGGAGGAATGCACCCCCAGTAGGGACTCTTCAGGGTCACTTCCACCTAAGCCAGCCTCTCCTTTTTTAGTGGCAGGCCCCTCGTCGGGGCACATAAACAGGCGAAAACGGTCAGGCATACTAGAAGAGGAAGAAGAGGAGGAAAGAAACATCAAAAGAGGGAAGGTTCAGTTGGCCAATATGACACCATAAAAATATACAATCTGTCCGATAAGGCCTTCACGGAATCAGAACTCACCTTACTACGGAAGGGTTTGAATTTTGCTCCCCCTGCACTCCCCAATCTTTTTTTAACTTTTTGTAGATTTGAACAAGTTCACACGAAACCTAACATTGAAAAGATACTTTGCCAAAAAGGAGAGCAAAAATGAAACAACCAATGGTGGGGCTCTAGAGTCAGTGGATGAGGCAGACTCAGCACAGGAGGAAGCAGGTCTAAGTGCACTAGAAGATCTTTGGGAGGAAGGAATGTGCTATGATGACGAAGAAGGTATGATAGAATTTGAGAGATTATGCCAGGTCCACACAGGGCAGATTCAGCACACTCCATTTAAGCCTAAGTCGATTTTCCATCCCCATTGGGCCAAGGGCAATTATATTTCGACATTTTACGAGATGGTCTATTCGGATTTTAACAAACTATGTCAGAAAGCTAGGGGGGGATACTCCGCAACCATGCCACAAGGAGAACGTGAGGCTTTGAGGAATCTGAAGAATACCCCCAGACTT
This sequence comes from Pelophylax lessonae, assembly GCF_965119305.1. Lineage (NCBI taxonomy): Eukaryota > Metazoa > Chordata > Amphibia > Anura > Ranidae > Pelophylax > Pelophylax lessonae. The sequence continues at coordinate 20,332,647 of NC_138768.1, read as the reverse complement.
AGTATTTAAACAGGCCGATAAAGGGGGTGGATTAGTAATACAGAACAAGGAACAATATATGGCAGAGGCCTATAGGTTGTTGAGTGATGCTGACACGTATGAGAGACTCCCTGGTGATCCAACAGCCATCTACACGGGGATCTATAAGGAGATCCTGGATCGGGCTCTAGAAGCTAAAATCCTTACGAAACAAGAAAGAGGCTTCCTTCTAAGACCCTTCCCTGTCATACCGCACTTCTACCATATCCCCAAAGTGCATAAAGACACTTCGAATCCTCCGTGCAGACCCATAATAGCGGGCATAGACAGCCTCACTTGTAATTTGGGGAATTACATTGACCATTTCCTACAGGGTATGGTCATGCAGTTGCCCTCTTACATACGTGACTCAGGCCATATGCTGGAGGTTTTGACCAAATATAAATGTCAGGAAAACTACAGATGGGTATCATTGGATGTATGCTCACTGTACACCTCCATCCAACACGAGTACGGGTTACAAGCAGTTCAGCACTTTATGTTTCAAGATCAGACGCTCCATCACACTCAAATACAATTTCTACTTGAGTGTATCGAGTTCACCTTGACGCACAATTTTTTTCACGTTTGTGGGTGAATTTTACAGGCAGCTCAGGGGCACGGCGATGGGAGCCAGGTTCACCCCTAGTAATGCCAATTTGTTCATGGGGCTATGGGAACACCATTACATTTGGAGGAACAACCCCTATGGGGCGAACCTGGTTCTCTTTGCCCGGTATATAGACGATATAATCGTCATCTGGGATGGATCAGAAGAGGAGCTACAGGCATTTGTGCAGTACTGCCAAAATAACCCATATGGCATACAGTTCACATATGTGGTGGATAAGGAAAAGTTGGTCTTTTTGGACCTAGAACTCAAGGCAGAGCCAGATGGGTGTATTACATCGAAAACCCACTTTAAGCCTACCGCAGGTAATTCGTACCTACATGCCCATAGTCACCATCACCCCAGGTGGATACGCAATGTTCCCCTGGGGCAATTCTGTAGGCTTAGACGTACATGCACCAAGCTCGAGGATTTTGAGGAACAGAGTTCAATTCTGATCAAAAAATTCCAACAAAAAGGATATGATAATCAAAGCATACATACAGCATATACCAAATATAAGCAAGAATACACCGATGATAGGAAGTCTGAGAATTGTAGAACCAGTCGGGGATACAGGACAAGGGAGGACTACCAAGTATCTTTTTGCACTAAATACAACCAAAAAGCGTTTGCCATAAAAAACATTTTGGAAAAACACTGGGGCATCCTAGAAAAAGATCCTTTACTGTCGGGGGCCATTTCAACTAAACCAAAAGTCATCTACCGTAGACCGAAAGACCTAAGGAGTGTCTTAGCACCGAGCCGTGTCAAATCCACTAGGAAGGAACTAGCACCGATGTGGAAAACCATTTTCGACCAAAAGGGTTCTTTCAGGTGCGGAGTTTCCAACTGCGGACTTTGCCAATACATGTGGCACAGGAAAAAGGAGGTCGCAGGGTTAGACGGACGAATACATCAAACCAGACAGTTCATCAACTGTTCCACAGAGTTTGTGGTTTATGGTCTCGTCTGTCCCTGCGGACTCCTCTATGTAGGCCGCACTTCACGCACGTTCAGAACACGATTTGGAGAACATAAGAGAAACTTCCACAAAGGTTTTGACAAGCATTCCCTTTCTTGCCACTTTCGGGATGTGCATGACAAGAAATCGGTAGGTCTGAAAGCCTTTGGACTTGAGGCCATCACAGGTTATACAGATGTTGGCCTCAGATTTTTAAAGATTGTGCAGTAGAGAAACGTATTGGATTCATCTTCTTGGCTCATTGGCCCCCAGGGGATTGAATGAGAGTTTGGATATAACAGCTGTTATACGCTGAGTATAGGGTCAGCCAGCCCCAGGAGCCCTGTCAAGGAGAGTCATAGAGCCATGAGAGGTAGGGACCACCAGCAAACAAAAGGGGGGGAGGTGGGTTGCAGGCAAAGAAGAAAGAAAGATAGAAGGGTGAAGTTTTGCGGTCACCTTCACAGGTAGGAGCACCCATCCTACCAGATAGGCCATTGGTTACGAGGCTACGGATGAAAATATTGGACGTATATGGTGCACCACATTTTCTTCCATTTTCATTTTTTCCATCTTTTCCATTTTTTCATTGTACCATTTTAGTATATGAACTGTTGAACATGACATTGTCAGCAGTTGTGTGAAATAAGCGTATAGTAGACTCATCATCTAATGTGTCTAAAGGATGCATTTTATTAGGAGTTTGGCCAAATACAGGCCATTTTAGATATATATATACATATATATTTTTACTATTGTATATTACATTGTATGTTTTAAGAGATGATCACAGTAGCGAGTAGCATCAGGTTCCCACACCCTTGGAGATGCTGGATATCCTGCACTCCAGTTGATCCAACAAGGAGGCAAAAAAGGAGGGATTGTCCAGTGCATGACAGAACTATTTTAGATGAGCAGTCTCATGTCCATACTCTTATATACACATTCTCTCAAATTAAATAGAATTTCAAGTATACAAGTATATTGCATGGCCGTTTTTAAGTATCATTATTTACATACAGAGGGTAAATAGGGCCACTGACCAACATAGGACCCAATCCTAAACAGATGTGGCCCTTAATTTGGCACCTGAGACAGTGATGTCTTGGGGGACACAACTGTTCTTATGGACAGGGCTGTCCAAGTTTCAACAAGTAATATGAGCAGTGCAATTTTCAGTTTGACCGCTAGATGGCAGTGCATTTAACCAGGGCTCCAGTCGAGCCTGCATACACGTTTCCACGGATACAGACGGGGGCGAGCTTTACACAGAGCTTCCGCCCCGCTCTACAGGTGATGATGCAATACAGGTCCTGGAACGCATAGCCGATGGCGTGCGTTCCGGGACCAGGAAGCCACGATCCCTCGAGGAAGTCATGGCTTCTGAGGAGCCATGGCGCACTCAATCAGCCACATCAGCCACATTCCGGCTTGTGAGGGCCCTGCAAGTGAGGACACGAGCGGCCAACAGTCGGACACTGCCATCATTTTCAATACAATCGGCTACGAGTAATCACAAAGGAGTTCTGGTAAGTCATACATACACTTCAGGTCCCATCGGAGGGGGCATGTCTGGAGTGTGCACAGACTTGTTTAACAACATGGAACATTTGTCTGCATATTGTCCAGATGTTGTTCCTGGACCACATTCCCAGCCTTGGGGTCCCCTTTGTTTTTACATTTGTTTTGACATGTGCTGGTTGTGGCTATATGTTTTGAAGACAGTCTCCACTTGAAGTATAACATGAAACATGAAACATGAAACATAATATTAGAGGCCATAGAGATATGAGGACTGAGACACAGGCCCATTAAGAGTAGTTTTGTTGACACTGGATGGTCCCGCCCCCTCCTTCCGGGGGGGAGGGAGGGGCATGGGAGGGGAAGAGGTGGAGGAACACTGAGCTACTCTCTATATAAACTTCAATCTGCTATGGCATGACCAGCTCTGAGGAAGGGAGCTTGACTCCCGAAACGCGTTAGCGGTCGCAATTTCCAGGACATGGTCCAACACATGGGTGACGGGAATTTGCAGTACGATTTTTATTCTTCATGTTTGTGAGTATGCATTCAGCATTTTAATAAATCATTTTAAACAGTACCACGGGTAATGCACTAGGTGTTTGCGCCTCCTTTTCCTTTCTTTTATGCATCCGTTTGGAGTTCCCTGCCTGAGGAGAGCAGCACGCCAGTCTTCCCCTTCGGAGTGAGCGCTTGGCTGATTATTTGTTTACATCGTATCTCTACCTATTCATCAAAAAAGTGTAAAAAAGTAAAAACCACAGAACACCGTTTTTGACAAAGAAACAAAAAGTCTGACAAAGCAAACCTGGAGAGCGGACTTTACGGACACATCATAAGATAGACCGTAAGCCAATTGTAAAAATAAATACTTTATTCGTTTTGTAAAAAAACAAACATGATTAAAACCGAGGGGAAAATTCTCAATCTGAACTTTTAGTACATTCCAAACTAGGGTGGAGCCATATAAATCGTAGTACAGTACAAATAGTAATACAAAAACACTCGACTGAAGAGATGTCTGATTAAAGGTCAACGCGTTTTGCGGCAAGCTTCATCAGGACCACAGACAAGTAAAGATATTCTTAATGTAGAAAAAAATAACACATAATTAGTGAAGTTCAGACAACAAAATTCCAAAATATAATATGCATACAACAGCTTATACATAATAGGAAAGTGGCCCAACCTCTTCAAATGGCACAGGAGTAAATTTGGTTTTTGTCAGACATAGGGGGTAAACAAAGGCCCCACGCACCACTATAGAATATTAGGTAATAGGATAATATGTGTAAAAAAAATGAGCACAAATAGACAAGTCTGCGCTGTAACCGAACAGACAGTATATTAATATATAATAATATCCAAAATGTGATATTAACCTAAAATTCCCTGCGTAGGGCATGTGGCAGTGGCAATCAAGCCGTGGATATATAAGGGAGTACTGTTTAATTCAAAATAACATAGTAGTGTGTTGTTATAAACCACCCTTAGCATAATACATTATTTAATATGGTATTTGGCCCCAAGAGGGAGTATTTACCTCATCTCTATTTACTTTTTTGTTTCTCTGCCCCCTTTGGATTATGGCACGCTCCTGGTAGCTCACCCTTTTTCTACAGTTTTTGACAAGCCCTTTATTGAAAAGAAAAAAAAAATGGTGTCCCTCGATGTAAATCCTTCATCAATCACTTCATCAATCACTTTTTGCCTGCCGACCCGAAAAATTTAAAAAAATATAAAAAACACTTTGCCTCTTCTGAGGCTACCCGCCATATGCCGCTCTTCAGCTTTGACAGCTCTTTTATAGGCAAGGGGTGGGGCCACCCAGTTACATCACTCGTTGCCACCGCCCCCTCCTGACCTCACATGATGTTCCCTCCATCCTTGCCTGCCAGGCTGTATGCTTGGATAAGGGTTTAGTATAGATTGGGAGACCCCACATCGTTTTTTTAATTTTGGGTTTTTTTTTTTTATATGAATTGCCGGGAGCCAACAATACATTATGGCTGCAAGCAAGTTTAAATCACATTTTATCCTTTAAAAATGTCAGTATTGCTGCAACTGGCTACGTACAATATCTCATAAATCTGAGTACACCCCTCACACTGTAAATATTTCATTATATCTTTTCATGTGACAACACTGAAGAAATGACACTTTGCTACAATGTAAAGTAGTGAGTGTACAGCTTGTATAACAGTGTAAATTTGCTGTCCCCTCAAAATAACTCAACACACAGCCATTAATGTCTAAACTGCTGGCAACAAAAGTGAGTACACCCCTAAGTGACAATGTCCAAACTGGGCACAATTAGCCATTTCCCCTACCCGTTGTCATGTGACTTGTTGGTGTTACAAGGTCTCAGGTGTGAATGGGGAGCAGGTGTGTTAAATCTGGTGTTATCACTCTCACTCTCTTATACTGGTCACTGGAAGTTAACCATGGCACCTCATGGCAAAGAACTCTCTGAGGATCTGAAAAAAATAATTGTTGCTCTACATAAAGATGGCCTAGGCTATAAGAAGTTTGCCAAGACCCTGAAAATGAGCTGCAGCACGGTGGCCAATACCATACAGCAGTTTAACAGTACAGGTTCCACTCAGAACAGGCCTCACCATGGTCGACCAAAGAAGTTGAGTGCACATGCTCAGCGTCACATCTAGAGATTGTCTTTGGAAAATAGACGTATGAGTGCTGCCAGCTTTGCTGCAGAGGTTAAATGGGTGAAGGGGTCAGCCTGTCAGTGCTTAGACCATACGCCGCACACTGCATCAAATTGGTCTGCATGGCTGTCGTCCCAGAAGGAAGCCTCTTCTAAAGATGAAGCACAGGAAAGCCCGCAAACAGTTTGCTGAAGACAAGCAGACTAAGGACATGTATTACTGGAACCATGTCCTGTGGTCTGATGGGACCAAGATAAACGTATTTGTTTCAGATGGTGTCAAGCGTGTGACGGCAACCAGGTGAGGAGTACAAAGACAAGTGTGTCTTGCCTACACTCAAGCATGGTGGTGGGAGTGATATGGTCTGGGGCTGCATGAGTGCTGCCGGCACTGGGAGCTACAGTTCATTGAGGAAACCATGAATGCCAACATGTAGTGTGACATACTGAAGCAGAGCATGATCCCCTCTCTTCGAAGACTGGGCCACAGGGCAGTATTCCAATATGGTAACGACCCCAAACACACCTCCAAGATGACCACTGCCTTGCTAAAGAAGCTGAGGGTAAAGGTAATGGACTGGCCAAGCATGTCTCCAGACCTAAACCCTATTGAGCATCTGTGGGGCATTTTCAAATTTAAGGTGGGGGAGCGCAAGGTCTCTAACATCCACCAGCTCTGTGATGTCTCCATGGAGGAGTGAAAAAGGCCTCCAGTGACAACCTGTGAAGCTCTGGTAAACTCCATGCCCAAAAGGGTTAAGGCAGTGCTGGAAAATAAAGGCGGCCACACAAAATACTCACACTTTGGGCCCAATTTGGATATTTTATCTTAGGGGTGTACTAACTTTTGTTGCCAGCGGTTTAGACATTAGTGGCTGTGTGTTGAGTTATTTTGTGGGGATAGCAAATTTACATTGTTATGCAAGCTGTACACACACTACATTGTAGCAAAGTGTAATTTCTTCAGTGTTGTCTATGGATGGGCTTGATGTTACGTTCGACTCGAACATCAGCTGTTCGTGTGTTCGCTGAACACAGGAACAAATGGGGCACTTCACGGGAAGTTTGCACGCCGATGAGCACCCCATAATGCACTGGGCTGGTGCAGTGAATTATAGGATTTTTCCTACAGCTTACCTGTAAAACCCTTCTTTTGGAGTATATCATGGGACATGGAGCCCTAAATCATAACATATATAGCCACCTTCAGGTGAAGGACACTGGCACCTACTCCTCTGGTAGAATGTGCCTTTACTGGAAAAGGTGGAATCTTTCCTACTAAATCATACGCCTGGGTAATAACCAATTCAAATGACAAATCGTAGACTTTGAGGCTGCCAACCCCTTCCTGGGCCCTTCTGCAGCACAAACAAGCTCTCAGTCTTACGAATCCGAGCTGATTTCTCTAAGTAATTACACGCATTACATTAAGGGAATGCAAAAACTTTTCTTCCTCTGAGAGGATCTGGAAAACAGGAAAGTAGTATAATGCCCTGTTTCAAATGAAAAGCAGGCACCACCTTGGGCAAAAAACCTAGGTGTAGACGTAGAATCAGGCAAAAAATGTATCCCAACTGGGATTGGGAAAAAAAAGAAGGTTTTTGGCTAGATCCTGAATTAGACAGAGAGACACAATAAATGATTCTAAATATGTATTAATCATATAGTAATAAATTGTATATATATATCAATACATAGACATGCGACCATGTGTAAATAACATAATAGAATGCATTGACAACATGAAGAAACGAGACAAGACAACATATACACATATAATTGCTGCAACCGGCCGGTGTGTGTTGAATTCTAATGTCAGGGGGAATGCAATGTATCCACAGCCAATGCTGTATATATCGATAATTAGATAATATTCTCCTGGAGAAAAGGTCCGCTAGGAAGCTCAGGCTGGAATAGGAAGTCCATATATTGCATATACAGTATATGCGTTTATATGTCAAAAATAGCAAAGAAGCCTGAATCTGAGGAACAGTGACCACCTATAGTGCTGTTCCTGAAGTAATCAACCATGAATAAAATCGATGATTGAAAAACAGTCTGTGATTCAGGTAGGTTTGCTGGGTTGGGATATTGCTGACAGGATGCAGTTAAACAGCAATAAATGATGTGGAGTTATGTGAGGTGATCAGTGACGCAATATCCTGTGTAGAGATGGACGAACATCGACCGCAAGTTTGCGGCGGGCCCCATTGACTTTAATGGGAGGCGAACTTTAAAAACCTTTAGGTCATATTTGCAGCCACAAAGGACGTACTAGCTGTGCACAAATAGTCCCAGCACATGGACAATGTCATAACAGAAGTAATTGTAAAAGTTGCCCTAATTTTTTTTTTTTCATAAATCAGCCAGAACTGACAGCAGCCGGTAAATAAATGTCAAATACATATAGGGTCCAATCACACATCTGTAAAATGGGTCCGCATCCATTCCACAATTTGGCAGAACCTTTACAGACCAATTGATTTTCAATTCCAGTCTGAAAAATTAGGCATTCACAGGATAAAGAAGTAAGTGTCGGCCATTCCAGGCCCCAAAAATTAGCCCACATGCGTTTACCTGACAGCTAAGTATGCAGTGTACTTGATGGCTAGAGGTACATTAGGCATGCACAGGATACAGAAGTAAGTGTCGGCCATTCCAGGCCCCAAAAATTAGCCCCCATGGGTTTACCTGACAGCTAAGAATGTAGTATTCTGTGGCTGAAGGTACATTAGGCATTCACAGGATACAGAAGTAAGTGTCGGCCATAAAAGGCCCCAAAAATTAGCCCACATGGGTTTACCTGACAGCTAAGAACGTTGTATTCTGTGGCTGAAGGTACATTAGGCATTCACAGGTAACAGAAGTAAGTGTCGGCCATTCCAGGCCCCAGAAATTAGCCCACATGGGTTTACCTGACAGCTAAGTACAAAGTGTATTTGATGGCTAGAGGTACATTAGGCATTCACAGGATACAGAAGTAAGTGTCGGCCATAAAAGGCGCCAGAATTAGCCCACATGGGTTTACCTGACAGCTAAGTACGTAGTATTCTGTGGCTGAAGGTACATTAGGCATTCATAGGAAACAGAAGTAAGTGTCGGCCTGTATAGGCCCCAAAAATTAGCCCACATGGGTTTAACAGACAGCAAAGAATGTTGCGTATTTGATGGCTGAAGGTACATTAGGCATTCACAGGATACAGTAGTAAGTGTCGGCCTGTATAGGCCCCAAAAATTAGCTCACATGGGTTTAACTGACAGCAAAGAACGTAGTGTATTTGATGGCTGAAGGTACATTAGGCATTCACAGGATACAGTAGTAAGTGTCGGCCTGTATAGGCCCCAAAAATGAGCCCACATGGGTTTAACTGACAGTAACAGTCATCACTCCTCAGAGCGTCCATATCAACCGTTAACCCGATGTAGTCGAACACCTGTTGGACACCTTTATTTACGCTCCAACATTTGAGCCACGGAAGCCTGCCTTTTTCCAGAACATTGTGACAACAGCATCATGGAAGGTGGAGTGGAGGACAACTGTGAGGAGAAGGAGAAGGAGAAGGAGAAGAGGCGGGACTGTGAGAGCATGGAGTGTGGCTTTGTGGGTTCTGACGCTGTTGCTCCCACTGGGCTCGGTGATGGGATTTCAGGTGCCTTCTTAAAGTGGAGTTCCACCCTATTTTTATACTTACCTCCATCTTCTCGCTCCGGGTCACCTGAAAAAGAAATGGATAATCGCATATTTTTTTTTTTTTTACTTACCTCGTAGCGAACAAAATATACTTACCTTACTTCCTTCTTCCTCCTTCCTCGGCCGCGGCCCGTCGTCACTTCCTGGCTCTGCAATGATTCCTGGGAGCTGGACGTCATAGCTCCCAGGAATCATTGCGCCTGCACCGGCCCCGACGTCAGTTCCGGGTCGCGCGCGTCATCCCCTTCTAAACAGCTTCTGGGCATGCCCAGAAGCTGTGGAGGGGTGACGCGCGCGACCCGGAAGTGACGTCGGGGCCGGCGCAGAGCATCGTGGGACCACAGAAGGCGGAAGAAGACGCCGAAGAGGACGCGCTGGCTTCAAGCTGCCCACATCTGAGATGGCAGCGCTGGACAAGACGTTTGCAAGGTAAGTATTTCGTCTTGCAGGTAAGTGCAACCCGGGACAGATCAGAGGCTAGCCATTGTGGAATGCACTAGCCCTGACTGTCCCGGGGGTATTAAAAAAAAAAAAAACAAATCCAGGGTGGAACTCCGCTTTAAGGCGGTTGTCCCTAGATGAGTGTTGGGCTTACCGTGACTTATGCATTGACTGCAAAGGCTGCAGATGGCAACACTGTTGTCAGCAATGGACACATTAAAAAAAGCCAACACTGCGGGGCCATGTGCCGGTGTCCTGGGAGCGCCAGATGTGACTGTACATGGTTGATGGCTCGCTCCTGATACATTTGCAGTCTGCTTTGTACCTTTTGTGCAATGCAAGTTCTGCCTGCCTCTCCTCCCTATCTGCTGGTCCGTCAGTCCGCCAGATTTACAAATAACTTGCCAGTAACTGTTGTCTCTGTGTGTAGCACAGTTAACACAGCAAAAGAGGCCTAATGTTTGCAGGACTAAAATACAATCTTAGAAAAGTATACTGTTAAATAACACCTCACTTCAATCTGTGGTATTGGGGGGGCCACTGGATTATTACACCAGTTCTACAAATAAATGGCCAGTAACTGTTGTCACTGTGTGTAGCACAGTTTACACAGCAAGAGGCCAAATTTTTGCAGGACTGAATCCCACTCTTAGAAAATTATACTGTTAAATAACACCCCACTTCAATATGTGGTATTGGGGGGCCACTGGTCTATCACACCAGTTGTTCAAAAAATTGGCCAGTGAGTTTGGCACTGTGTGTACCAGACTTAACACAGCAAAAGAGGCAGTATTGTTGCATGGCACAAATACACTTGTAAAAGTTTACTCGGATAACACCCCACTTCAATCTGTGATTTTGGGGGGCCACAGGTTTATTACACCAGTTCTGCAAATAATTGGCCAGTAACTGTTGTCACTGTGAGTAGCACAGTTTACACAGCAAGAGGCCACATTTTTGCAGGACTAAATCACACTCTTAGAAAATTATACTGTTAAATAACACCTCACTTCAATATGTGGTATTGGGGGGGCCATTGGTCTATCACAGCAGTTCAAAAAAATTGGCCAGTGAGTTTGGCACTGTGTGTATCAGACTTAACTCAGCAAAAGAGGCAATATTGTTGCAGGACACAAATACACTTGTAAAAGTAGACTCAGATAACACCCCACTTCAACATGTGGTATTGGGGGGGCCATTGGTCTATCACACCAGTTATAATACATTATAAGTGCTTTTGTCACTGTGTGTAGTATTGCTGCAGCAACGCTCAGTCAAACCACACCTGTCACAATGCTGCACAGTGCACAATAATACTACTAATCCACTATAATATGCTTTCTACAAAGTATATTATACTGTGGATTACCCCCCCCCCCCTTTTTTTAGTGCACTGCACAGCAATACCAAAAAACTTGCAGCCCTTTAAATGACTTTTGTGGACTTTAACAGAGCGATTTGTGTGACTGCAGCCAATCTTTCTAACTGCCCCTAAAGCACAGACTGGATACTTGCCCCTAACCTTAAAAGACACTGGACCTATACCAAAAATTGCAGCCCTTTAAATGACTTTTGTGGACATTAACAGAGCGATTTGTGTCACTGCAGCTGATATATCTAACTGCCTGTAAAGCACAGACTGGATACCTGTCCCTAACCTGAAAAGAGACTGGACCTATACCAAAATACCAGCCCTGAAAAGGACTTTTGTGGACATTCACAGAGCAATTTGTGTGACTGCTGCCGATCTCTAACTGCCCCTAAAGCACCAACTGGATACCTGTCCCTATCCTGAAAAGATACTAGTAAACCTATACCGAAATACCAGCCCTGAAAAGGACTTTTGTGGATCTTCACAGAGCTATTTGTGTCTTGCAATCTCTCCCTCATGAGCACAGCAACCTCTCCCTATACTGGCAAAAAGCGGAATGTGAAATGGCCGACAGCTCAGGTCTAGTTATAAGGTAGGGGGCATGTCCATGTGCTGAAATGTTTTAATTGGCTGCCCACTTCCACATGACGGGTCAAAGTTCTCCCCAGTGAAAACTAATATGGCCGCCGCAAACAACGGCATGTGTTCGCAAATTTGGCGGGTAGCGAACAAGCAAAATTCACTGCGAACCGACCGCTGGGTGAACCGCAAGGCCATCTCTAATCCTGTGATCTTCATAGCGGTTAAAGAAAAGACAGATGTATGCTGTACGAAGAACTGGCTACAGTAGTATCTAGTAGGCTGCTCCCTTTGCAACTATGTATCATGAGAAGGTCGGAAGATCAGCAGTAGATGCTTTGTTGTAAAATATGTTACTTTCCTGTACACACAGGGGGAATAGGTTGCTGATAATGGTGTGAACAGAGCTTGGATGTGCTGAAGCCATGATTAACAAAGGATTGAAAATGAATAGTTAAACGTATTGCTCAGTGAGTGCTCTTTATATTTCAGCTGCTTGAAGCTGGTGATCTCCTGGAAATCCCCTGGTTCGTTGTCTTGTGCCAGAGTCCCTTCAGGGAGTGCCCGCTGCTTTAGCCGTCCGCTGCATTAACCGCTAGTGATCACTTAAGGCTTCACTCTAGGTTTTAAAAGCTGTTGTCGAGACTTCGCTATAAGTTCGCCATCCATCAGGGCCTCTTAGTGAGCTGACACCGCCGTTTGGTGATGTCAACGGGTTTCGCTATCTGAATAGCGTAGCTTCATCTGGTTGATAATAAGCTGGCAGCTGATTCCTTTATGCGTGTCTCTTCAGCTGCACAAGCAAAAGGTGTGTTTGGCAAGCAGATAAGGGAGCTTCTTATGAATTTTAACTCTTTGATATCACTAACCTATAGTGGATGGTTTGCTAAAAGGAAAAAAATATGTTCCATATTACATAAAATATGAATTAGAGAAAAAAGGTAAAGAAGTAATAGATATAATTATCCTACATTCAGATCAAGGTGAAAAAGCTTTAATCTAATTCCATAGAGGAATTCTTTGTAACATGCAGTGCAAGGCATTGAACATATGTAATGGCCAAAAATCTGCCATTATATCTGAGGTTCTAAAGATTTTAATTATCTTTAGGTTATGTTTAGACTATGATCAAATTTGTACTGTACATCTTGTTTTCAAACCAAGGTACCTGTTTTAATGAGGAAAGACAGAGATGGGATCAATTAGATTTTATAATTTCCCATTTTTATTTAATTTTTATTGATATTTTTTACTCTTATAGGGATAGGTATTGATATTGCAAAGGGAGAAGAGGGGAGAGGGATGCAGATCAAAACTATTGATCTAAGAACACTTGGAGGTTCATCTCCGTGTTCAAGCCCAGAGGTATCAAACTCTTTAGGTTAAAAACCCACCATTTTTCCCTTTGCAATAAAATGCAAATTAAAGTTGCCTCTTCTTAGGGATGACTTTAATTCATAAATGCCTTTAACCTTCATGCCATCAAGTTTTCCCTGGTGATGATGTGCGAAATGTTTACATAAAGGTTTGTCTGGGTTCTTTTCTCTTATGTATCGCATATGCTCACCTATACGGGTTTTCAGTTGGTGTTTTGTTTTGCCAATGTAGAATTTGTTACAGGGACATGTTATCATATATATATAACTTTGGTTGTTGAACAATTTATTAAGTTCCGAATTTGAAATTCTTTTTCCCCCTGTGAGTTATAAAAAGTTTCAGTTCTGTCTACATAAGGCACCATCCACACGGGAACATGCCTACGCTTCGGGGGAAACGCAATAACCAATTCCCATTAGCTTCTTTTGTGAACTCCAATAACATTAAAATATCGCCGAGATTTTTGGCCCGATGAGCTACCATGTTAGGCTGTCGACCCACAATGTGATTTAGGTTTGGGGTGTTAGTAAGAATTCCCCACTGCTTCTGGAGGACCTGGCGGACAGCCTCCCATTGGGTTCCATATTGCGCGATGACCCGTGTTATGTTCTGTGTGTCATCATTGGTCTTTTTTCTTCTAAGGAGGTCTCCTCTTCTGCGTGTGCCTACTTTTTTCTTAGTTTCCTAAGTTTTTTATGTGTATAACCCCTCTCTCTGAAGCGTTTGTAGAGGTTGTTACTTTCTTGTACATAATCTACATGTTTTGTGCAGTTACGTTTAATTCTTAGAAACTAGATGTATATTAGGAGCTGTGCCAGACATATATTAAACAATCATAGTAATACAGTCCATGAACAATCTAATGGAGTAGAACTGCAGGTAGAAAGAAAGGACCCTGATCCAATCAGCCAATCACCAGTGAATAGTGAGAGAGATGAGTTACACCCTGTGCTGACACCCGTAGCCTCTTACCGGAACTTTTGACCCTCCTGTCACAGAGTGGTCAAACAGGCATGAGAGCAAACAGCGCTCGGCGTAAATGATGGTTCCTAGTCACATTCCTCACATTCCTTAGCAGGGAGAGAGAACTTCACAATTCACAGATGTACAATGCCTTCACAGGACCCCACAGAAGTGTCTTTCACATGCAGGCTGGGTAGGGATGGAAGAGCAGACCTGAACTCAAACGGTCTGCGTCTTGGGGATTCTTAGAAACTGCCCTATTGGTATACTATCCTTCAGCCATTGGGGATGATGGCTGTCAGCTCGCAACAAGGTGTTAGCTGCGGTGTCCTTTCTAAAGGTGCTACTCACCAACCGATTGTTTTCTTTTTTTTTTTTTTGAAAGAAACTTTATTAAAGTCAAAGTGCGATACAGGGTAAAAAGTATAACATTGTACAAAACATTTTTTCATTTTTTGGGGTCGAAAGCTGAGTAATATAAGGGGCTCAAATCTGACCCAGAGAAACAATGAGATTAACAAAACCAGATCCAGAAAACAAAGCAAAATACACTAGAACCCTAGTTGGATGGATCTTATACACCTAAATAAGATTAGTGCCACGGGGGGGGGGGGGGGGGGAGAGAAGTTGTAAAAAAGAGAAAAGGGGGGACAAACAGGGCGGATCATGGGAAAGGAGGTAGAAAGGGTGGGGGGGGGGAGCATGGAGAGGGGGGGGTACCTGTGAGATGAAGAAAGTTCAGGATAAGACAAAATAACCTACAGCGGTGGTTTTACTACCCATCAACAGCATAAACAAAGGCGTCCGCTGTCATTGCAGAGACAGCATTTATGGGTAGCGAGTCCAGGAAGTCCTGCCATTTGCTGAAGAAACGATCCGATGAGGATGAAGAATTGGAATCCATATTGATCCGGTCTTTAGTCATAAGGCTCAAGAGCTCACGGTGGACTTGTGATACAGTAGGGCCCTCATTTGTAATCCAATTGGCGAGGATAGCTCTGCGAGCCGTTAGTAAGCAGGTGAGGATCCAAATCCGAGGGTGGGGGTAACGGACGGCTAGTCCATATTTGCAGACGTTTGTCCCAGTATCCAAAAACAAGTAATAAGGGGTCTTTCGGCAACTGAAGAAGTGTGATTCGGTGGATTAGCGCCAGCACCTGGTCCCAGAACGTAGAAATAAAAGAGCATGCCCAAAATCGGTGGTGTAACGATGGGCGGTCAATTTTGCAATTGGGGCATAGATGAGTGGAAGGAGACTGCCCGTTTGACGTGAAAGGAATGTAGGCTCTGTGCAAGATTTTTAGCTGCGTCTCCCTCCACGTTTCGTTAGGGGTCAGGCGAAGAGTACAATTGTATCCCTGAAACAGCTTCGTGACCAGAACCAACCGATTGTTTTCAATTTTAATCCAGAGATCCAGAAAGGAAATGCTGGACTGGTTGAACGTGTATGTGAGAAGTATGTTACAGTTATTTTGATTTAACTGCTCTAATAAAGTATGCAGACTATTCAAGTCTCCTCTCCATACTACCAAGATATCATCAATGAATCTTAGCCATGTGTGAACATGGTCCTGAAACATACGTGTCACATACACACTCTCTTCTTATTATGGCAGAAACAATTGGTCTGCCCGGGGGGCTGGTTAGGGACTTATGCGCTTCAGAAATTATATAAAAGGTTGGAATGTTATATTCATAAACTGATAAGTATTCCGCTTCGCGTTAAGTCAGTAGGCCTGCTTTTTTTGCTGTCTTTTTTTTGCCATTTAACTTTTTCACAACTTCAGAGAAGGGGTTTCGATCAAGTTTTTTGTAGGTTTTCTCATTGCAAAGTTATCTCCTTGTTTCTTTTTCATATTGGTTCGAGCTCATTAAACCAACATTCCCCCTTTGTCACTGTGTTTAATGACAACATTTTTAGCTTGTTAAATTCCCTGATGCCATGACGCTTGTCTTTAGTAATGTTGTCATGACCTCCATCTGACCAATATATTTTTTGTAAATCTGCCTGAACTTGGGTTAAGAAAACACTTAACCATTTATTCTTTCCCAATGAGGTATATTTAATGATTTTATATGCTTGAAAATTCAAGAATGGCTCTTTACAAGAAAGAGCTGCTAGTTCCGATACCCTTCAAGGTGAAGTTATTGCAATCAAAAATACCAGTTTACTGGTCAAACGAACCAGGTGAACCTGCCACAAAGGTTCAAAGGGCTGTTTTTGTAAAACTGCCAGCACCAAATTTAGTTTCCCAGAACACATTGGTGGCTTCACAGGCAGAAGCAAACGTAACATTCCCCGATCAAAGGTCTGAACCAACGAATGGGAAACGATTGGTTCTTGAAAGAAAACCGATAAGGTTGAAATTTGCCCTTTAATAGTGCTCAAGGTTAATTTCAGATCTACCCCTGCTTGAAGCAAAGCTAGACTGTATAGCAGGGTGGAATATCGGACCTTAAGAGAGTAGGTCCAGACACAGAGGAAGAACCCAATTCCTCGGCGCTGCCGACCTTTGGATTTGTGCATACCAAACCCTCCTCAGCCATGCAGGAGCTACCAGAATTACTGGTTTCTCCTCCAGCTGGATCCTGCACAATAAATGCGGTATCAGCTATACCGGAGGAAAGGCATAAATCAGGGAATACTCCTCCCAAGGAGTCACCAAAGCATCCAATCCGACTGTGAGTGGATCCCTGGTCCTGGACACAAATCTCTTCAACTTGTTGTTGAACCTGGATGCCAACAGATCTTCATCTGGGACCCCTCAGTATAGGCAAATTGATTGAAAAATCTCAGGATGTAGGGACCATTTCCCTGGAAACATCTGTTGACGGCTCAAATCTGCCTGCCAGCTCTCCATTCCTGGAATAAACACTGCTGTCATGCATGGCACAAACTTCTTGATATCCACCTCTTTCTGGGCTGACTGACTCCTTGTGCCTCCTTGATGGTTGACATAAGCCACATTGTGGCATTGTTGGATTGCACCCCAAAGTGACTCCGAAGTCTGGGCGTCCAGAATTTCAAAGCCCGACTTCTCGGATTTCCAGAATGTTGATGGGGAGACTTCTCTCTACCCAAGACCATTTTCTCTGGACAGTGGCTTCCTCCAGAACTGCTCCCCAGCCAGAGAAATTGGCCTCTGTAGTCACCACTTTCCAGGTCACTGGAAGAAAGGACTTCCCCTTTTCCAGATAACTGGTCAACAACCACCAATTCAGACTCTGACGTACTCTTGGTACCAGAGACATGGACCAGTCCAGATACTGAACCCTTATGGTCCATGTAGACAGAATGTTGTTCTGTAATAGGTCTGGCATGGAATTGAGCATAGGGAATTGCCTTGAATGCAGACACCATCTTTCCTAATAACATCATGCAAAGAGGTATAGAAGGAAATCTCAGACTTACTATGGACCAAACCAGATCCTTTACGTCTGAGACCTTTCTTGCAGGCAAGAATATATTTGCCTGTTTGGGGTTTTTCCCCCAAACAGGCAAGTTTTAAAACTGCCTGCTGTCAATTACCCCTGGCTGTGCTGAAGTTGGTGGTGAAGGTGTTACGCTGACCGGATGAGGAGGTGGTAGAGGATGAGGAAGCGGAGTAGAAGGAGTTAGGAACAGGTGGCAAACTGAAGCGCCCTGCAATCCTCAGTGGTGGAAGGACATGTGCCAAACTGCTATCTGCCTCACGCCCAGCCGCCACTGCATTTACCCAGTGTGCTGTGAGGGAGATGTAACGTCCCTGACCGTGCTTACTGTTCCACGTATCCGTAGTTAGGTGGACCTTGCCATAAATGGCGTTGCACAGTGCACACCTGATTTTTTCACCCACTTGGTTGTGCAGGGAAGGGATGGCTTGCCTGGAAAAGTAGTGGCGGCTGGGCACAACGTACTGTGGGACAGCTATCGCCAAAAGGCTTTTAAAACTCTGCGTCTCCACCAGACGGAATGACAGCATTTCAAAGGCCAGGAATTTGGAAATGCTGGAATTCAGGGCCAGGGATCATGGGTGGGTAGGGGGGTACTTCCTCTTCCGCTGCAGTATTTGGGAGATAGAAAGCTGAACGCTTCCATGGCACATTGTGGAGATGGTTGTTGGTGACCCAGGTGGTGGTGTTGCTGGCAGATCCTCTGTTTGCGGGGTGGCAGGTGCCACTTTCTCTACATAGGTGGATGAAGATTCCAATACTGCAGCAGAAGATGAAGCTGGAGGAGCCAGAGACCTCGTGCTTTGCACTTAGATGCCTGGTCATGCAGGTTTTGCTCAGGTTGAAAAGGTTTATGCCTCGCTTCAGGCTCTGATTGCACAGCGTGCATCAGCGCACACAATCTCTTCCACTTCTGGGGCAGGGCTAGGTGGATGGCCCTAGGAAACCATGCTAACAGAGTCACAAAAAGAAGAAGAGACTTCTGCTTGACTTGGGGCTCAGACTGCTTGGCTGATTTGCAAGGGGGTGAGGTGAAAGATTGATGGACATCGGCTGCAGGTGCCAACTCTGACCTTTCATCAGAAGACTGGGTGGGAGACAATGTTAAGGAACTGGAGGCACTGTCAGCAACCCAATCTACTATTGCCTGTACTTGTTCTGGCCTCAACATTTGTAGAGGTGCATTGGGCCCTGCCAAATACTGCTGCAGTTTCTGTCGCCTACTCACACCTGAGGAAGGTGTTTCACTTGTGCGTGTAGCTGGCACAGATTGACCACGTCCTCTCCTTGCAACAGGAGCTACACCAGCAGCACCACTACCCAGGCCATGTCCCTTATTTGACCTTCTCCTCATATTTCTCTAATTTAGGATCTTCCCCTAAATGCATATTTATTGAAAAGAGGATTAGAACAACAGTATCCAAGGGGTGTATCTCACAGTAACATATGCAGACTAGGCCGCAATTAATTTTTTTTTTCCCTAAATGGATTTTTATTGAAAAGCGGAATAGAACAACAGTATCCAATGGGTGTATCTCACAGTAACATATGCAGACTTGGACGCAATTTAATTTTTTTTCCCTAAATGGGTGTTTATTGAAAAGCCGAATAGAACAACAGTATCCAATGGGTGTATCTCACAGTAACATATGCAGACTAGGCCGCAATTAATTTTTTTTCCCTAAATGGGTTTTTATTGAAAAACGGAATAGAACAACAGTATCCAATGGGTGTATTTCACAGTAACATATGCAGACTAGCCCGTAATTTTTTTTTTCCCTAAATGGGTTTTTATTGAAAAGCGGAATAGAACAACAGTATCCAACGGGTGTATCTCACAGTAACGTATGAATGAAAAATGTTTATTTTTCCCTTTAATTGGTGATTTTTGAAGAGCAGATTAGAACAGCAGCGTCTAAACGCTGTATGTCAGTGTCACAGTAAAGTATGAATGAAAAACTGAAAAATAATTGTGCCCTTAAATTGGTGCTTTTCGAATAGCAGATTAGAACGGCAGTGTCTAAACGCTGTATGTCACAGTAAAATATGAAGGACATTTATTATTATTATTTTTTTTTCCAGATTAAGCAGACACATATGCACTGAGCTTGCATTACATGGCCTCTACACGCCACCCACCTAACAGACTGATAAAAGTGTTTTTTTTTTTCTCCCTCCTCCTCACTGGGCTCAGGTCAGGGCAAAAAGATTGTGCACTGCACCCCCACACAATAAAATCGATGTAGATCGCTGTCTGATTAAAGAAGATTCTTCCTATTCTTTCCCTGAAAGCAATCTCCAGCCTGCCCCTACAATAATCTCCTATCCCTCCCTCAGCAGCATCAGGAACCTCTCCCTACAGTAGTTAGAGCAGAGTGACGTGCGGCGCTATGTGACTCCAGCTTATATAGAGGCTAGGTCACATGCTGCACTGGCCAGTCACAGCCATGCCATTAGTAGGCATGGCTGTGATGGCTTCTAAGGGCACACTAGTTAAACGTTTGCTGATTGGCTGCCCTTCAGCTGTTGAAACCGCTCCATTAAAACCACGCCAAAACATGAAATAAATTACTGAATAACAGACTGTATCCCAAACATACAGTAAAATGTTCGGGTCTGTGTCCGGGAAACAAACACCAAAAAGTCTGGTACGATCCCGAACAATACAGTCCGTGTTCACTCAACCCTAGTAATAGATCATCCAGATATCCTATTACAGATATCCCTTCCAATATTGTAACTAGGATCTTTGCGAACACTCTTGGAGCGGTGGCTAACTCGAAGAGTAGGGCCACAAACTGAAAATGACGGTTTCCTATCGCAAAGTGTAGAAACCTTTGATAGGCCTGGAATATAGGCATTTGAAGCAGGGGCGTAACTACAGGGGTTGGAATTGCAACCAGGCCTCATGCTCCAGGGGGCCTGTGCGGCTCCCCTTTACACCTGGATAGAAGGGGCGGCGGGAACAGCATATAGATAAATCACTGTCCTCCTTTTTCCTACTGTAGCTGCAGGAGGAAAATGGAGGAGATTGGTTCTTCTGTATGCTGCCCTCACCACTCCTTCTATCCAGTTCACTTGTGTTCTGCTGACTTTGGGCCCCTTTGTGCTCCCCTGGTCCCCCCCCTCCACTGTGCTCCCGTGTGCTCCCCTGGTCCCCACCTCCCACTGTGCTCCCTCCCCTCTCCTGCCGGCTGCTGCAGAGGATGTGTCACAATAGGGAACCAGGAAGGGGTCAGTAAATATGTAATTTACCAGCTCCTTCCTTTTCTGAATGGCAGAGTCATAGTCAGTGACATTGTAAAAAAAAAATAAAATAAAATCATAAAAAATAATACAATTAAAATACTAAAAATTGGCCGGCAGCCGGAGCAGATGGTTGTGTGAAACCACTGCTCTCCACAGCGGGTTACCTACAGCCATTCTAAGCGACCATCCAGAGCCCTTTTTTCCTCCTTAACCTTCCCTAACCTGCGGGGAACAACATGGCCATGATGGGTAAAAGAAAGGAGAGGGAGAAGCCTAGGAAATTAACAGAATACTTCACCTCAGCTGCAGGCCAGAGTAGCCAAGATGGCGTTGGCTCAGGACACAGCGCGGCCTCCCAGCAGCGATCCCCCGACCATCCTCCGCCATCTGATCACCAAGACACCGGTGAGTCACTGGATGGGCAGAATCCACTGCCATCCTCCCCTTTTGAAAGCACGGTCAAACAAAGAAGGAGACTTACTATGCCTCACAGTGCAGCCCCACTATCCCACTATAAAGGGGAAGATATGGAGGAGTCTGATACTAATTCACAGCAGCTACATGCATTCCCAACTACAGGGCAAACCATCACTGTTGTGACTATGAAGGGCATGTTGTTAACTTTACGGGGTGCCCTTCATAAACATATGGCAGCGTTCATGAGAAGCACACAGAGAGAACTTACTGCTTTGGGTGATAGAGTGGATCATGCTGAACAAAGGATGGATGATTTTACAGGGGCCCACAATGAGTTAGTGGATGCTCATTCTGATTTGGAAGAAGAGCTTAAAATGCTTAAACTCAAAGTGGCAGATATTGAGCACAGGTCACTCAGGAAAAACATCAAATTCAGGGGAATACGAGAAACAGTTAAACCTGCTGACCTCACTGAATTCCTGCAGCAACTCATGCTGAAAACGCTTCCTGAGCTCACTACAAATGATGTGACTATTGATAGAGCACATAGACTTCCCAAGACAGCCCATATCCCTGAAAATATACCGAGGGATGTAATCGCTAGAATCCACTTCTATCATATAAAGGACAGGCTCATGAGATTCTCCTGACAAAATGCTGCCCTACCCGACCCGTATGCGGGTATATCCCTATATGCAGATCTGTACAAGCGACACTATGTGCCAGAAATAACCTCATCCCAATTACAAAAATATTGAGAAATCACAAAATCCTGTATAAATGGGGCTTCCCAGCCAAACTGACTGTGACTTTGAACAATGCCTCACACACCATAACTTCCCTGGACAAAGGCCTGGAATTACTTAGAGGAGTGGGCCTCCTCCCTAGGGATGCACCTCCACCATCTACCACTTCCAGATCTTCAGCGAGACCCTGACCCAGCAGAAATGTTCGCTGAGGATGTGTAGGATCACCCCATCTGAGATGGGGAGCTGTTTCCCCCTTGAGAGACCATCCCTTTTTGTCTCTGTTCCCCCTTTACATAAGGATGGAGTCATTTACACCCGTTGCCCGGCTCATTTACTTTGTCTACCCTCGAATGTATTGCGAGAATTCTCGCAGCCTTGTTTGTGACACCTTTAAACTTTTCCAAATGTCTCCACTTTGCAGCAACCAAGGAAGCAGTGTTGGCCAGTTGTTTGGGCCATTTTCCGTCTACAAGATGGTTGCTTTCTTTTGTTTTCTCTCCCCCCTTTTCATTCCCTTCTTTCACCACCAGATGGAGCTCTATTCCTTCTCTGCACCTCTATGTCTCTCAGATGGATGTCCTTCAACGTCAGAGGACTCACTCATCCTGCGAAAAGAAGTAGCCTATGGCGAACAGCGTTGGATTCTCAGAGTGACATTCTTTGTGTGCAGAAGACGCATTTCATGAACTCCAAACCACCACGCACATGGTCTGACCATGGTCACATCACCATGAATATCAAAGATGACTCCAAAACGGTCTCCAAACCTTTGTGGCGCAATAACACGTATATCCTTGCTCATCCCCAATATTCTGCAACCTTGCAAGATAAGCTTGCAAAATATTTTGAGATCAACGCTACTGGTTTTTGCTCCCCTAACATGGTCTGGTGTGCCCACAAGGCAGTTGCAAGGGGCCTCCTCACCCAGTTGACAGCTAGGGAAAGAAAGAGTAGGACTTCCCGCATTTGTGCCCTCCAGGAAGACATTATTAAACTGGAATAACAACATAAACAATCACTGACTGGATCTCAGCCTCTTTTACTAAAGCCCCGTACACACGTAGCGATTGTCGGCCATAAATATTCGGCCGCCGAACGATCGGCCGATTGTCGGCTTGTTAGTATGATGCTTCTGACAACCGACTGCGACTTTTCGGCCGAACAGAATCGGGTGTGCAGGCATTAAAATTTTTGTTGGCCAACACCAGAACGGCCGATTGTTCGCCAGTCAGTACAGAATTCGGCCGACAAACAGCCGATTAGCAAGACTGGGAATGCTCAGAAAAGATAAAACACACGGAAAGTTAACTATCACATGACATCACTTCTGCAGTCGGCTGTTGTTGGCCAACAAAATTCATGTGCAGTCTTTTGCAGTTTTCAGCCGACAGGACAGCACCAGACAAAAGACGGCCGATCGTTCGGCCGACAATCGCTACGTGTGTACGGGGCTTTACTCTCACCAACAAAAGAAATGAACTCAAACAGCTTCTGGTGGCGGACCATGACTTCCATTATAGGAGGCTGCAGGTTTCCTGGTACTCCCAGAGTAACAGATCCGGCAAACTTCTGGCATCTCAATTAAAAGTGAGACGCCAGAAGTCGCACATCCCGCACATGACACACCATGTAACGAAAACAACATACACTAACCCTAAGGATATTGCAAACGTCTTCAAAGACTACTACGAATCCCTACACAACTTACGAGATTCAGACCTAGAAAATCAACCTAGTGCACCCGACATAGACAGATTCCTCGATAAACTCAATTTACCGACACTTGACAAACACTCGCTCAAGACCTTTAACGAACCGATCACTGTTGACGAAATACTATCTGTAATCCGCTCCTTGCCCTTACAAAAATCCACGGGAATAGATGGATTTTTGGTGGAATTTTTTAAAGCCTTTTCTCATAACCTGGCCCCTCACCTAGCCGAGGTTTTCAACACAGCAGCTCAGTCCGGTTCCTTTCCTAAAGAAATGCTCCAGGCTGTTATTGTCTCAATACCCAAACCTGGCAAAAAACCATACTCTCCTCAAAATTTCCATCCCATATCTCTCTTCAATGTAGACCTTAAGATTTACGCTAAAGTACTTGCCTATAGATTACTTCTTGGTACCCCGTTACTAATTGGTTTGGATCAGGTGGGTTTTGTCAAGGGTAGACAAGCCCCCGATGGCACACGACTCATGATTAACCTCCTCAACTACGTTGAAACTAACCACATCCCCTCGGTTTTCGTTGCTCTAGACGCTGAAAAAGCGTTTGATAGAGTGCACTGGGGTTACCTCTCGCAAACACTCACTAGATTTGGGTTTCAGGGCACGGTCCTCTCTGCGATTATGTCCTTGTATTCAAACCCTTCTGCACATGTATATATTGATGGACCACTGTCATACCCGTTCCAACTCTCAAACGGCACTAGACAAGGTTGCCCTCTTTCGCCCATTTTTTTCTCACTAGCGATAGAACCTTTAGCAGAAGCCATTAGGACTAACCCAAGCATAATGGGGATTAACATTGGCCCAACATCACATAAACTAGGACTGTTTGCGGATGACATCATACTGACTCTTTCAAACCCCCTCCGTTTCACTGGTGGAGATTAAATGACTTCTAATGACTTTTAGTAGTATTTCAATGTATAAGATTAACACGAGTAAGTGTTCCGCATTGCCGATCAACATCTCCACAAGTGAATTGGTTTTTCTTAAGAGCATTTTCCCTTGTGATTGGGACTCAACTTCTATAAAGAACCTGGGTATCCAATTGACTTAACCAATTGCTAATCTATATACATGAAATTATCTACCACTGCTCGATCAAATTGGAGAAGAATTTTCCCACATAAGAAAGGTCCAATTGTCCTGGTTAGGCCACATAGCAGCATACAGAATGCAGGTCCTTCCCAAACTCTTGTACCACTTTAGGACTCTACCGATACCAATACCTACTTGGTTCTTTGAGAAACTGGCCTCCACATTATGACAATTTATATGGAACGGTAAAAAACCTAGAATCTCCTTGACTAAACTATATGACCCAAAAACATCCGGCCGTGTCGGCCTTCCCAATGCAACATATTATCTAGCTGGCATACTGAGTCAAGCTAAGTATTGGTTCTCCGCACAGGAGGTCAATTTATGGAACCAAATTGAAAGTTTTGTCACCGATATGCATGACTTCCCTGCTTTGGCTGTAGCTAAGCGCATTGATTGTAAAGTTAAAGTACCACCATACCCGACTATTTTTACAAACAATAAATGCTTGGACGTCATTACTGGCGCATGAGTTCAGAGAGGAATCTTTCTTTTCACTCTGGATTCCGACTGCCAGCTACTATTTCCTGCTTCCGGGAATGTCGACCTCTCACTGGAAGAAGAGAGGGTTGAACTATCTCCAAGATGAAATCCCTGACCCTAGCACTATGGATACATTTACCCTTAACCGTATAAACTCATACAATACTGCGAATAAAGCCCCTCCACTACGCTTTCCTGTCAGAATATGGGACTACCTAATGCACAAGACACCCAATAACCGTAAAGGTATCTCCCCCTTTTACTCTGTATATAACCATCCCTCTGGGTTTTGCAAAACGCCTAATATGCTAAAATGTGAAGCTGAATAATCTCAATCCTATCCCATTACTTAATGGCTGGCGGTGTTCAAAGCCAACACCACTTCCTCTGCCTATGTTGATCACTGGGACAATGCTCAAAAGTTACTGCATAGATACTATATGACGCCACACAGACTTCACATCATAGACGGAACCTTATCTCCACTCTGTTGGAGAGAGTGTCAAGAAAATGGGAACCTCATTCATGTTTTCTGGAATTGCCCTGTCATTAAACTCCTATGGAAGGAAATATCCATCTCCTCTCCTCAATCGTAGGGAAAATACTGTACACGTAGTGAACCCCGCTTTAGCTCTCTTGAGTATTGGTATAGATCAATTCCCTACTAATGTTAGAACAGTAATTGCTCACCTCCTTTTTCACCACTAGAATAGCAGTGGCCAAGCGGTGAAATCAAACACAAGGTTAACTTCCACTTTGAAATGGAAAAAATGTTGGTATATAAGAACACAAGGCCTCCTTATTCCATAAAAAATGGCAAAAAAGGTTATTAATTTTCCCTGACATTAACTAATAAACTTACTGGCCGAGTATAGGTTGGAACGGAAATCTTCAGGACTATTGCTGATGACCTCCATCTTAATATGTATTACAACATCTGTTGGTGACCCCCCCCCCCATTCTTCCCCCTTTATTTTCTTTTGATTACATCCTTACATTTTTTATCAGCAGCCACTTCCGAAGTAAGTAGTGCTGACCTTATGGCGTGTTAGTTCATTTTGGTAGTATGTATGTAGTGATGGGTCCTCCCTGTGCCTTGTATATCGGGTCTGGACTGAGAGGGAGGGAGTTGGCAACCCACCTCCTCGCTGGTGCTATACCAGGAATGCCTGTCTACAATGTGCTCCTAAAGGGGGGACAGGTATTGCTATTTTATGACTAATAACTCCAGACTTGGGCAACTGGCCCAAATTTAAGTGTTTCAGCCTGGCACTCTTACTAGGATGTTTTTGGTTACTCTCTGGGCTCAATAGTCAATGACGTATATGGTAAAAAAATATAGGGTAAGTTGGCGCTGCCAAATAGTATAAATAAATCAATGGAAGAAATGTGTTCCTTATACACACTAGATAAATGTAGGCAATACAACACAGTCAAATACACAAATGTAGGCAATTGCACTAGACCAAAAAGTAGATAAAATACAAAAATATTAGCTGTGATAAAGCGTTGATAAGTGGTATAGTGCAAAATTAAAGTGACTGGTGCCAATTATAAAAACATAAACCTGAGATAGAACAGTAGGTGAAAGTGGTGGTGCTGTGTGAATGCTTAAAAATTAAAATATGAAAATATCCCAGGTGAGAGGATTAATAAATATATAATAGTTAATGCCAGGTGAATAAGAAATATAAATAAATAACTAATAGAGGTGTATAAAAAAATTCCAAGTAGTGCTATACGATCTAAAAAAGCAAATATTAATAAATAGGTGATATATGGTGAGTGAATAAATTAGTATGTGTATATAACTAAACTCATATACGTGATCCAGTAAAAAAGTCCATAAAAAAATTATTTGGTATCAAAAAGAGTCCATAAGTGAAGTATTTAAATTAGACTGTAAAAGTGCAAAAAAATTCTTCTTGAAGGAGAGAATCCCAGTAGTGCAGTGGTTCTTAACCTGGGTTCGATCGAACCCCAGGGGTTCGGTGAGTCAGTCTCAGGGGTTCGATGGGGCAATTGCTCCCCCCGAGAAAATATTACTGATTGTGGGAGGCCAACCCCCCACCCCCCCCCGGGAAAAAAGAGCTGCAGTTGGGACGACTCACAGCCATTACACATAGACACTTGACGCTCTGCCCCCTGTACCTCCCCCAGCAGGTTTCCAGCCTATCTCCTGCAGGCTGCTTGCTGCTTGAGTGGGAGGGATGGGGATGTACCTGACCACGGAGATTGCGCCCACCTGGAAGAGGGAAGTGTGAGCAGCTGAGCAGAGGGAGCCGAGTGAATGTTCCTGGAGGTAGGCTCTGCTAGCTGTACATGGTGGATTAGTTTGCAAGCACCTCTATGCTAAGTCTGCTGAGTTACTGCAGCTTAGCATAGAGGTGCTGTTAGCTGACAAATGGAAATGCATGTCCTTTTCATTTAGCTCAATAAAGCATTGTGAATGCCCCCTGGTGTGTGCCCTCCTGATACCCCATGGTATGCCCTCCCAACACCTCCCCCCCAGTGTGTGTCCTCCTGACACCCCATGGTATGCCCTCCCAACCCCTCCCCCCAGTGTGTGCCCCCCTGACACCCCATGGTATGTCCTCCCAACCCCCCAGTGTGTGCCCTCCTTATACCCCCATAGTATGCCCTCCCAACACCTCCCCCCCAGTGTGTGCCCTCCTGACACCCCATGGTATTCCCTCCCAACCCCCCACCCCAGTGTGTGCCCTCCTGACACCCCATGGTATGCCCTCCCAACCCCCCAAGTGTGTGCCCCCCTGACACCCCATGGTATGCCCTCCCAACCCCACCCCAGTGTGCCCTCCTGATACCCCATGCTATGCCTTCCCAACCCCCCCCCCCAGTGTATGCCCTCCTGGCTCCCCCAGTGAGTGCCCTCCCAACCACTGATGTTTGACCTCCTGACACCCAGTGTGTGGCCTCCTGACTCTCCACTGGTGTGTGCCCTCACTACCCTCCCCCACAGTGTGTGTCCTCCTGACCCTCCCCCCAGTGTATGCCCTTCCAGCCCCCTGGTGTGTGCCCTCATAACCCCCCGGTGTGTGCCCTCCTGACCCCCCCCCCCAGTGTGTGCCCTCCTGACCCTCCCCTGGTGTGTGCCCTCCCAGCCCCCTGGTGTGTTGCTTTACTGATCCCTGTACACTGTCCTATCCTCTGTCCTGTCAACTCCTGTCCTCTGCCCTATTCTCTGTACACCGTCCTACAGCCTACTGACCACTCTATCCTGCCCTACAATCAACTGACCCCTATACACTGCCCTACATGCTACTGGCCTCTGTACACTGCCCTACATCCTACTGACCTTTCTACACCGCCCTAAAAACTACTGACCCCCTATACACTGCCCTACATGCTACTGACCTCACTACACTGCCCTATAAACTACTGAGCACTGTACACTACCCTACAAACTACTGAGCACTGTACACTACCCTACAAACTACTGACCACTGCACACTGCCCTACAAACTACTTACTACTGCACACTGCCCTACAGCCTACTGACCTCTGTACGCTGCCCTACAGCCTACTGACCTCTGTACGCTGCCCTACAGCTTACTGACCTCTGTACGCTGCCCTACAGCCTACTGACCTCTGTACGCTGCCCTACAGCCTACTGACCTCTGTACGCTTCCCTACAGCCTACTGACCTCTGTACGCTGCCCTACAGCCTACTGACCTCTGTACGCTGCCCTACAGCCTACTGACCTCTGTATGCTGCCCTACAGCCTACTGACCTCTGTACGCTGCCCTACAGCCTACTGACCTCTGTATGCTGCCCTACATACTACTGACCTCTGTACATTTTACTTTGTATGATACGTTTAATTCAGTTCTGTAAACAACACCTTATTTTCTGGCAGTGCCCCTCCCGAGACTAGACTCATAAAATCATATTTTATTTTTCCAATTAAGAAGGGTTCGGTAAATGCGCATATGAAGCTGGTGGGGTTCAGTACCTCCAACAAGGTTAAGAACCACTGTGAAGTAGTGACTTCAGAATGTGGGTGCTGGGTGAGGAAATCGGTGCTCCCCTCTCAATAAATCCCGCACTCACCAGAGAGCGGCACCCCTACAGGGGTAACCAGCGTTGTAACTTTAGGGTGAAACACTCAGTCAAGCCCAGTTACAGTCTCCACTTCTCCTGGGATTAATCCTACTTCCTCTCTCCCATAAATGTGCATACAAGCGATAAGTAATCTCAAAGGCAGCTCTCCATACGGTATACAAGTGTCCGATGATATAAAGATAAGAAGCACTATATAGTGATGTACCGTTTAACAATGTGGCGTTTATTGACAAATATTAAAAGTACTCACATTTAAAAGCAAGTAAAAATGTCCGTAGGTGAGTAGGGACCGCAAACCCCTCATTTAGCAGTGCTTCCGGGACGCCGTGCGCCTCCCCAGCCGGATGTGCGTTTCACAAGTTCGATAGGGCGGAACTGAAGTACCTACGCTCTACGCGTTTCGTCATCAAAACTGACGTCAGTTTTGTACCTGTGAAGTTCCAGCTC
Organism: Pelophylax lessonae; assembly: GCF_965119305.1. NCBI lineage: Eukaryota > Metazoa > Chordata > Amphibia > Anura > Ranidae > Pelophylax > Pelophylax lessonae. The sequence goes on along the minus strand of NC_138768.1, from coordinate 20,302,759 downwards.
TGTAGCATGTCCAGAACCATAAAAAAAAAAAGATCATTTGTATTTTGTCACTTAGAACACAGGTTGTTGGCTTTCTCGCTTTTCACACATTGCCGGTTTAATAGCAGGCATTTTTTTGGGCATTTTTTGGGTTCTTTTGAGGCAGGAAAAACACCTGAACTTGTGTATACAGGTATATATACCACTATACACAAGTTCAGATGTTTTGCCTGCCTCTAAAGAACCCAAAAAAATGCCCAAAAAAACGCCTGCTACTAAACCGGCAAGGTGTGAAAGGAGCGAAGCCATATTACAGATCTATAATTTCACTAATACAAAAGATCTTTTTTTTTTTTTTTATGGTTCTGGACATACTACAGAGCTGAAACTTCACAGGTACACTTTTTAGACCCCCCCAGACACAAAATCACACAAAAAAAGTTCTTAAAAATTGTCATTTTTGATAGATTTTTGATAGAGAGCCAATTATTGAAAAAATGTAAAAAAATAAATAAAAATTCTTTGGATTTAGTATCTAGGGGTCTAAAAAGTGTACCTGTGAAGTTTCAGCTCTGTAGCATGTCCAGAACCAGCAAAAAGATCATTTTTCAGTAGAGCAAGGATGGTGGGACCCCCTTTTACACCTATATGATCTTTTTTTTGGGGTTCTGGACATGCTACAGAGCTGAATCTTCACAGGTACACCTTTTAGACCCCCCCCCCCCAGACACAAAATCACACAAAAAAAAAGTTCTTAAAAATTGTCATTTTTGATAGAAAACTAAAAAAAAAAAAAAATAGTATCTGGGGGGTCTAAAAAGTGTACCTGTGAAGTTTCAGCTCTGTAGCATGTCCAGAACCATAAAAAAAAAGATTGTTTGTATTAGTGCAATTATAGATCTGTAATATGGCTTCGCTCCTTTCACACCTTGCCGGTTTAGTAGCAGGCATCTTTTTGGGCATTTTTTGGGTTCTTTGGAGGCAGGCAAAACATCTGAACTTATGTATAGTGGTATATATACACACATACTTATATGTATATTACACTTAGACATATATAGGTGTGATAGGAGCGTAACTATATTGGTGTTAATTATTTCATTAGTGCAAGTAGTTTTTTCTGCTCCTTTCACACCTATATATGTCTAGGTGTATATATACAGACATGGGTGTGTATATATACCCCCTATACACATGTTCAGATGTCATGTCTGACTCCAAACATGTGCTCAATAAAGCACTAGCAACGCCTGCAGCCAAAAATAATGCTGGCGGCAGCGAAGCCATATTACAGAAACAAAAGTGACTTCAGAGAAACTAGCTTTTCTCTATAGCGGTCACCCTGCCATGGAAGGGTTTGGACACCCTGCCATAGCAGTCAGTGTCAGTTCACCCTACACTACATTACGGTCACCCTGACACCTCACACTTTCCTACAGAAACTAAATTTTTGAAGCTAACTAAAGTGTAAAGGAGCACTCTAACTACACTAGATATCCCTTTCCTCACACTAATAAATGCTAAATTACACGTTTAAAGTAAAATTAACAGAACTGCTTCCACTCTCTTCCATGTCCTGTATAACAATGCTAGGAATTTGCCGGGGCTATCTTATATACTGGGGGGCGTATTCACTAATGATTGGTCTAGGGACCCCCTAGTCACTCCAATCACATTCCTAGCATTCTCCTGCCCCCTCAATTGGCTTTTGCTAATGGTTCTGGTCCAATCACGGGCTTTTAAAGCCCATTTCCTGAAGCATTGCATTTTGGTCGGTTCTGGTTGCAGAATTCCGAACTTTTTGGGCAAAAAGTTCTAAATTCGGCCGAACCTCGAACACCCAATGTTCGGGCCGAACCGATGGTCGACCCGAACCGTTCGATCATCCCTAAATATGAGCAGTGAGCATTTCCGAGGGAAATTCTCCAGTCGAAGTGACTGTCGTAAATAAGGATAGTAAATGGGGAAGCAGGATGGGATGGAATGACTTATAATATTCGTTCGTAAGTCCGTCAGGACCGGGAGATTTACCTGAAGGCAGAGATCTAATTGTTTGTATGATTTCGTCGGGCGTGAAGTCACTATTGAGGAATTCTAAGTTTTGCGTTGATAGTTGGAGGAGGTTGAGAGAGTCCAGAAAGTCCGTGATCGAAGTTGCCGTGGGTCGTGGGGTTTGGGAATCATCTTGAAGGTTATATAATGACCGCTTTATTATGGTTGGCATAGTACTTTAGTCTAAGGCGGCGCATATAAAGATCATGATCTGTACAGAAAAGTTCTCTGAGGCGGCAGAGTAGCTTGGACAGTTGAGAGGCCAGAGCTGGGGAGGGTCGGGTCTGGTTCAATCTCAATCAGTCTCTCTAATCTCTGCAAGAAGGGAGTAAAATTTAGCTGTACGGAATTTCTTTTTACGAGCTGCAGCCTGCAACACCAGTCCCCTCATAAACACCTTATGGGCGTTCCAGTTAGTAAAGGAATTCGTATCCAAGGGACGGTTCCTTTCAAAGTAGTGTTCCAGTTCTCGAGTCAACCTCTGTTTACATTCCGCATCCTGGAGGACAGAGTTGTCACACCTCCAAATACAGGAGGAGCCAACTTTGGGCCCAGTGGATAGAGACAGCGTAATTGCCGCATGGTCGGACCACAAAATATCATGTATATCAGAGTTTGTGACCCGTTGCAGTGATAGTCTGTCCACCAGTGCGTAATCAATTCTAGAACAAGAATTGTGTCTCGAGGAGTAGAAGGTGTAGGAACGTTCCTCTGCGTGTTGACACCGCCATGCATCATACAGACCTTCAGCAAGAAGGAGTCCACGTAAAGATGTGGGCCCCCTCCTGCCCGGAGTGGACGAGTCCAGGGCGGGGTCAAGTACCATGTTTAGGTCTCCGCATAGAATCACATTACCTTGTCGCACCCTGGAGATTAAACGAAAAAGGCGTTTCAGAAATCTCAATTGGTGTGAGTTTGGAGCATAGGCAGGAATTAGAGTATATAAAACAATGTTAAGCTTACATACCAAGACAATATACCATCCATTGGGGTCCAAATGCGATTCCATTAATTCAAAAGTGAAGTTAACACTAACAGCCAGCAAGACTCCCCCTTTCTTCTCTGTCCTGAAAGCAAGAAAAAGATGGGGAAAATCCCCATGGGAGCAGAAGGGAGTCTTGTCCTTGTGAAAGTGGGTTTCTTGCACAGCTACAATGGCAGCAGAATGTTTCTTGACATCTCCCCAAAGCGATCTCTGTTTGGCGGGGTGATTCAAGCCCCGCACATTGATGGACATAAGGTTAATTGACATGGCTCAGGAACAGTTCATTAGTCCGTAAAGTAGATGACAGTCCCAGGCGGGCAGACCCCACGGGGTCACGAGGAGGACAGAAATGGATCCAGGTTGGGCAGGGAGGGAACATGGACATTCCTTGGAGTGGATTGGCAGGGTAACATCTGGAGAGTGCAGGGAGGTTAAGCCGGTTACGTTGTGGCAGCTGGAATAGCCGGGCGGTCATCGCAGGCAGGGCACAAGGCGTTTGAGGGCGCCAAGTGATGCTCAATTCGAAGTAGAGAGTACCCGAAGATCTCCGGGGTCGAGGACAGTGGTGCTTGTCAGCATCTAGGTGAGAGCAGAATGAGCAACAAAAACAAAAACAAAACAGGATAAAAAGGGTGGACCAAACATACTCCGTGCAGCCAAAGCTGCCTTTTCCAGCAGGGGACAGGTACGTTGGAGTGTACCATAAAGGGTGCCCAGGGAAGATATATGAGTAATTGCATACGTGTGACACCTATAGTGGTCACTTGTGTTTATTGTTGCACCTGTGGCGAGCGAATTGCCAGTCTGGAGCAGTCTTGGTGGTCTTGGGGAACAATTCCCCACTCCCGTAGAGCTCTGATGCCGTGATCACGTGCGTGGAGCCGTTGTATGTCACGTTCAATTTGGCGGGATATTTCCACTTATAGGCCACGTTATGGTTGCGGAGGGCTTTAGTGATGGTGGACATATCCCGTCTCTGTTGAAGTGTATGCTTAGAGTAATCCGGGAGCAGCTGTAATGACTGTGCATGTGGAGGAATAGAATCCTTGCGTCTGAAAGCCTCCAAAATTCTCTTTCACTTGATAAAAGTGGATTCTGAGGATGATGTCCCTTGGAACTTCCTGTGGAAGGAAGGAGGGCTTTGGAATTCGGTGCACTCTGTCAACCGTCAAGTCCGCAGAGGTCAGAGAGGGGACCAGGTCCTTAAGCAGAGAATGCACGTAGTGAGGTAATTGCTGTGGAGTAACTGATTCGGGGATCCCCCTTATTTTAATGTTGTTCCTACGTGACCTGTCCTCTAAGCCCGCCAGCTTGTTTTTAATCATATGGATGTCATCCTTATGGGAATTGTGGGAGTCCGCCAATACATTATAGGAATCAAAAAGAAAAGAACTCACTGCTCAAGGTGTGTAAAAGCCTGATGACACCCACCGGTGCTCGCCCCGGCTTGCCTCCATGGATAAACGATTAAAAAAGAAAGAATTGGCGGCACTCCAGATGAAGTCAAAATACAGTTTTATTGACTGGACATCCCAACGTGACAATAGTGACAAGGTAGATGCGTTTCACACACTACACTGTGTGCTTAATCATTACTGTCGCTAATACATTATAGGAAACTGCAACTTCAGACAATTTTGTTTCATTCACATGCACTCTTTGGCTCAGGTCCTGCACTTCAGCTTGGCATTGGTGAACTGCCGTGAAAAGATCCACGTGCAGAGAGGCTTTCAGGGAGAGCATCATTTCTTTCATGGTCACATCTGAGATCAATTGACCAGTAGTAGGGAACTGAGCTATAGGGTCAGGTATAGTGGAAGGGTCAGATGATGGTACCTGAGTTATGTCACGGGTCCCCGTGTCCATCATTCCCCTCCTGAGGTCCGGTTCTGTGCGAGGTTTAGACTTCAAGGGACTTCTGGCTGAGGGAGTACTGGCCCCAGAATCTGTGTGTGGAGACCAGGAGCTGTGTGAGCTAGCGTCTGTATACTCCATCAGCGCCCGCTCTGAGATTGTAACTTTCGCCTCTAGAGGTAGAGTAAGCAGCGGTGAAGGCGGTCTCCCGCCGCCATCTTGCCGGAGCCCCGCCGGCTGAAGAGCGGGTAAGTAGTCCGGCAGTTTTTTAACCTGCAGGGTGTCGTGGCGGTTCCTCCGCATCTCCGGCGATCGCAGGGGTGTCACTACAGGCGGGGATAGTACAGGTCGGTTTGCAGCGGCAATAGGTGTCTTGTTATACGCAGTCCTCCCTGGGCAATGAGCGGAGCTCTTTCACATTGTGGCCATCTTGCCGAGCGGTCGCCACGCCCCCCAATCCAGACTTTTTTTAAAGCAATCTACTGAGCTGGCCAGAACCACCTCTGGAGGAAGTCTATTCTATATTTTCACAGCTCTTACAGTGAAGAAACCTTTATTAGGAGACAAAATCTGTTTTCCTCTAGACGTAGAGTGCCCCCTTGTCCTCTGTGTTGTCCTTAAAGTGAATAACTCAACACCAAGTTCACTATATGTTCACCCTTATGTATTTATACATGGAGATCATATCCCCCCTTATGTATTTATACATGTTGATCATATCCCCCCTTAATCTCCTCTTCTCAAGAGAGAATAAATTCAGTTCCTCCAATCTTTTCTCATAGCTGAGCTCCTCCATGCCTCTTATCAGTTTGGTTGCCCTTCTCTTTACTTTCTCCAGTTCCCCCATATCCTTTTTAAGAACTGGTGCCCAAAACTCCAGATGAGGTCTTACTATGATTAGTACCGGGGCAAAATGATATCTCTCTCTCTGGAGTCCATGCCTCTGTTAATACAAGAAAGGACTTTGCTTGCTTTGGAAACCGCAGCTTGGCATTGCATGCTATTATTAAGCTTATGATCTACCAGAACACCCAGATCCTTCTCCGCTACGGATTCCCCCAGTTCTACTCCACCTAGTATGTATGATGCATGCATATTCTTACCCCCAAGTGCATAGCCTTACAACATTAAACCTCATTTGCCACATAACTGACCAAGGAAACAGTGCATTGAGGCCAGATTGTAAGTTGGAGACATCCTGTAAGGAAGTTATTCCACTGCAAAGCTTGGTGTCATCTGCAAAGATTGAAATGCAACTTTTTTTTTTTAAAGAAATATTTATTGAGTTTTCAGCATTAACAAATTATGCAAACAATCCACTCAAACACAAGCACATAAGTACAACATTAGAAACATGTTTGGTATACAGTGGGTGAAATAGAGGCCCAAGAAACTGGATCCATAGCAGAAGAGTCGTGTGATTAGGGGCCAAGACTTATGTCAGCAGAAACAGGAAGGAGGGAAAGGTGGGGTTGGGGGGTGGGGGGGGATAGTGAGAGCAGGACAGATGTCCTGAGTAGAGGGAAGAGTCAGGTGTGGGAGAGCGGTAGAAACGGGGATGGGAAGAAAAAAAAGGGGTGGAGGAGGGGTAGGAGTGACCGGATTAGCAGTCAGAGCAGTAGCTATTAACCTTCCAGGTATATCACATGTGGTTAATGAACAATTACAGCCAGAGGGGAGAAAGGGGGGGATAGGGATACCAATTGAACTTGTAACAGGTAGTGGTAGTAGAGGGCGAGTAAAAATCATATACAGAACCCAGGAAAAAGGGGGAACAGGGAAGTGTGAGTCAAAGGGTAAACTATTTAACTGTATCAGCCTTCAGGTGCCCATTGGGGGCAAAGAAATGTTCGGGTGAAACCGTAGCAAGTAAGCCTGCCATTTCCTCCAAAACTTAAGTGGGTTGGACTTGAATACAGTTAACTCCAGACGATCCTTAGTGAGCAGGCTGTCCAAGTCCGACTGAAGTTCACTCACAGTGGGGGGGGGGGGGAGGGGTATATCCAATGCCTGAGAATGGTCCTACGGGCAAGCATTAGGCACGTGGAGATCCAAGCTTTATGGGCAGCCAGTATAGACGCCTGGGTTTTGTCGTGTGTGATGAATGCAAGCGGTGGTTTATTGTCCAGGAGACCGAACAGAAGTGAAAGGGGGTTTTTTGTGGGGAGGAGGCCCGTGACCCTATATATCAGAAGTTCCACGCTGTCCCAGAAGGATGACACAATTGGGCAGCTCCACAGTCGGTGATGTAGCGTGGGGCAGTGAACTGAGCACCAGGAGCACCCCTGGAAGGGGACATGGAGGGGGGGGGAGGAGAATGGGGAATAGGCATGGTGAAGTATTTTCAATTGTTGCTCCCTCCAAAATTCATTGGTGTTGAAGGCACATGTGGTGATATACCCCGCTATCAGGAGCTGTTTGGATCCAGTGATATTCAGGGCCTTGTCCCAAGAAGATTTGGTGAAGTCCATTCGTGTGTCCAATAGTGTGGCCTGAAGAGGGCGGTAGATATGAGCAAGTTTAGGGTGTTCCACAGAGAGGATGGTGTCCAGAATGGAAGGCATAAATCTCTTCAACCTATCCCTACACAGCTCCATGGCATGGGAAGTGACCTGGTGGATATACAAGAAATGGTGAACAGGGATTTTGTACTGGAGTTGGAGGTCCTGGAAGGGGAGAGGTGCTCCCGTTGAAGAGTCAAACAATTGAGCAAAAGTCTTTAGTCCTTCCTGAGCCCAGGATGAGTAGACTCTTTCCAGGTCCATAGTGTGCAAGGATGGGTTACCCGCAATAGGGAGATGCTGAGAGATGTGTTGCGGCAAGCCCAGCCTTTTCCTAATCTCCCTCCAAGCCACAAGAGTATCTCGGAACAAGATGTTCTGCTTGAGATTTGAGGGGAGACCGTTCAGTTTGCTATGCAGGAGGCCCGTTAGCGAAAAAGGGTCTGGAATTTGAGACTCCAGAGAATAATTTGAGAACCTAGAGGACCCCTTTAGCCAGTCCATACCCACTCTCAACAGACAAGACAAATTATAGAGTGCAACTGAGTGTTGTGCGTCTGACCGGACTGTGCGACTGAGTGTTGTGCGTCTGACCGGGCTGTGCGACAGAGTTGTGCGTCTGACCGGGCTGTGCAACTGAGAGTGTTGTGCGTCTGACCGGGCTGTGCGACTGAGAGTGTTGTGCGTCTGACCGGGCTATGCGACTGAGAGTGTTGTGCGTCTGACCGGGCTGTGCGACTGAGAGTGTTGTGCGTCTGACCGGGCTGTGCGACTGAGAGTTGTGCGTCTGACCGGGCTGTGCGACAGAGTTGTGCGTCTGACCGGGCTGTGCAACTGAGTGTTGTGCATCTGACCGGGCTGTGCGACTGAGTGTTGTGCGTCTGACCGGGCTGTGCGACTCAGTGTTGTGCGTCTGACCGGGCTGTGCGACTCAGTGTTGTGCGTCTGACCGGGCTGTGCGACTCAGTGTTGTGCGTCTGACCGGGCTGTGCGACTCAGTGTTGTGCGTCTGACCGGGCTGTACGACTCAGTGTTGTGCATCTGACCGGGCTGTGCGACTGAGTGTTGGGCGTCTGACCGGGCTGTGCGACTGAGCATTTTGCGTCTGACCGGGCTGTGCGACTTAGTGTTGTGCGTCTGACCGGGCTGTGCGACTGAGGGTTGTGCGTCTGACCGGGCTGTGCGACTCAGTGTTGTGCGTCTGACCGCGCTGTACGACTCAGTGCTGTGCGTCTGACCGGGCTGTGCGACTGAGTGTTGTGCGTCTGACCGGGCTGTGCAACTTAGTGTTGTGCGTCTGACCGGGCTGTGCAACTTAGTGTTGTGCGTCTGACTGGGCTGTGCGTCTGACCGGGCTGTGCGACTGAGTGTTGTGCGTCTGACCGGGCTGTGCGACTGAGTGTTGTGCGTCTGACCAGGTTGTGTGACTGAGTGTTGTGCGTCTGACCGGGCTGTGCGACTGAGTGTTGTGCGTCTGACCGGGCTGTGCGGCTGTGAGTGTTGTGCGACTGACCGGGCTGTGCGGCTGTGAGTGTTGTGCGACTGACCGGGCTGTGAGATTGTGAGTGTTGTGCAACTGAGCGTCAAGTGAGTGGAGCGGAATACCAGAGGGTGAGAAGGTAGCGTTAGGAAGCCAGGAAATAGCCACATAGGATAGACTTAAATCGCTGAATCCCCATTAGATTAGATTAGTAGGTACAATGCCCGGCGGGTGTGGAGATGCGACTCGGTGTACATCTTGTGATATGTATGCGTTCCTCAGACATGTGATCGAGGGCGAATACAAATGCGCAAAATGTAAGCACTTTGCTTCCCTGGAAGCCCAGGTCCTGAATCTAGGGAAGCAGCTGGCAACACTGAGACGAATGTCCATACCGGAGGAGAGCCAGGATCGTACCAGTCAGGTGCAGACAGGGGTCTGCACAGAGGTGGGCGGAGTATCGGAGATGCAGGCATCAGAGCAGAGTAGAGGGGTGACAGTTAGGAGGGGTAGAAGGGGACAAGGCAAGGAGGCTGGTCCTGGGCTGGAGCACCCCAATAGATACGCCCAGTCAGGGACCAGCATTGCTGGAGCAGAGCGACGCCCCTAGCTGCCAGGGGAAGAACTCCTCCAGTGAGGCCGGGAGAAAGGGAAAGGAAAGACAGGTGCTGGTGGTAGAGGACTCAATTATTAGAAGGACAGATAGTGTAATCTGTGACAAAGACCGTATGCGCCGAACAGTCTGTTGTTTGCCGGGCGCTCGGGTTCGGCACATTGCGGATCGGGTGGACAGATTACTGGGTGGGGCTGGGGAAGACCCAGCTGTCATGGTACACGTGGGTACCAATGACATAGGCAGAGGAAGATGGAGAGTCCTAAACGATTTCAGGGACTTAGGCGCTAAGTTGAGGACTAGGACCTCCAAGGTAGTATTTTCCGAAATACTACCTGTACCTCGAGCCACACCAGAGAGGCAGCGGGAGAATAGGGAAGTTAACGAGTGGCTGAGGAGCTGGTGTAGTAAGGAGGGTTTCGGGTTCCTGGAGAACTGGGCCAACTTCTCAGTCGGTCACCGGCTCTTTGGTAGGGACGGATTGCACCTAAATGGGGTGGGTGCAGCCGTACTGGGTGAGAGGATGGCCAAAAAGTTAGAGGGGCTTTTAAACTAGGGAATGGGGGGGGGGTACAGATGTAGAATTAGCCAGTGGAAAGCAAGTTTCAGAGGACAGAAATGGGGGCATTAGCGGTAGGGTGTTCGGAGCTCCTAAACTCAGGGTGGGTACGGGGAAAAATCAAGAGAGCAGCCTTAAAACATCAAATGAGGATAAATGTAACCGATCAAGATTACGAGGCTTGTATACCAATGCCAGAAGCCTGGCCAACAAGATGGGAGAGCTGGAGCTGCTGATGTTTGAGGAGGACTTCAATTTTGTGGGGATAACTGAGACTTGGTTTGACAGCTCCCATGACTGGATGGCGACCATTCAGGGCTATACCCTTTATCGCAGGGATAGAGAGGGTAAAAAAGGGGGAGGGGTATGTCTGTATATTAAGAACAGTATACAGGTAAATATGAGGATGATATTAATAATGGAGCTATGGACGAGGCAGAATCCCTATGAGTAGAGCTTCAAAGGGAAGGCACGGTGGGGAAGGTAATATTGGACGTATGCTATAGGCCCCCCCAACCAGAGGGAGGAGGGTGAGGCGGACCTCATGTTACAGTTAGGATTGGCAGCAAGGATGGGAAATGTCATTATAATGGGGGACTTTAATTATCCGGATATAGACTGGGCAGAAGGCACCGCGCACTCAGCCAAGGCTCGGCAGTTCCTAAATGTTTTGCAGGACAATTTCATGGGTCAGATGGTGAATGCACCGACAAGAAACAATGCGGTACTTGACCTACTGATTACCAACAATACAGACCTGCTCACGGATATAGAAATACGGGAAAACTTAGGGAACAGTGACCATAGGTCAATTGGTTTCAGTATTAATTACAGTAATAGGAAACACAAGGGTAATATAAGGACACTGAATTTCAAAAGAGCCAATTTCCCTAAAATGCGCTCGCTGCTAGAAAATATCAAATGGGATAGAACCCTGGGAACAAAGAACACAGAGGAAAAATGGGAGTGCTTCAAGAGCATACTTAACAAGGGGGTGGGGCAGTGCATTCCATAGGGAAATACATTTAAAAGAGCAAAACTAAACCCTGGGTGGCTAAACTCCAACATAAAAATGTATATTAGAGCTAAAGAAAAGGCCTTCAAAAAATACAAGACTGAGGGGTCATTGGCAGCATTTAAGCATTACAAAGAGTGTAATAAGAAATGTAAAGACGAAATCAGGGCTAAAATAGAACACGAGAGACATATAGCGGAGGAGAGTAAAAAGAACCCCAAGAAGTTCTTTAAGTATATAAACAGTAGGAAAGCGAGGCCAGAGCACATTGGCCCCATAAAAGATGATAAAGGAAAAATGGCCACTGAGGACAGAGAAAAGGCAGAAGTGTTAAATAATTTCTTTTCTTCAGTCTTCACAAAGGAATCGGGGGGCTACACGAACCTTGCTTGTAAGGCCGAACTAAATAATACACCTCAGGAAGTGCCGCCATGGTTAACAGAGGATAGACTTAGCGCTAAACTAGAGATACTTAACATAAATAAATCCCCGACACCGGATGGCTTGCACCCGAGGGTTCTTAATGAGCTCAGCCAGGTGATTGCCAGACCATTATTCTTGATCTTTAAGGATAGTTTACAGACGGGTATGGTGCCAGCTGATTGGAAAAAAGCCAACGTGGTACCAATATTTAAAAAGGGGCCGAGATATATCCCGGGTAACTATAGGCCGGTCAGCCTAACATCAGTAGTCTGCAAAATTTTGGAGGGGATGTTAAGGGACCACATACAAGACTTTAGTAATGAAAACAGTATTATAAGTAGCAATCAGCATGGATTCATGAAAAATCGTTCGTGCCAAACCAATCTATTAACCTTCTACGATGAAGTGAGCTGCCACCTAGATAAAGGTAAACCTGTGGATGTGGTGTATCTGGACTTTGCAAAGGCCTTTGACACCGTTCCCCACAAACGCTTACTGTACAAACTAAGGAAGGTAGGTATGGACCATAAGGTGAGTACCTGGATAGAGAACTGGCTCCAGGGGAGAGTACAGAGGGTGGTGATTAATGGGGAGTACTCGGATTGGGCGGGTGTGGAAAGTGGGGTCCCCCAGGGTTCTGTCCTGGGACCAATCCTGTTTAATTTATTCATAAATGATCTGGAGGAGGGGATATCGAGTACAATCTCAGTATTTGCAGATGATACTAAATTAGGCATGCCAATATCTTCTATGCAGGATGTGGAAACCTTGCAAGTGGACCTGAACAAAATAACGGGGTGGGCAACTACATGGCAGATGAGATTTAATGTTGAAAAATGTAAAGTAATGCACTTGGGGGCCAGAAACCAGAAAGCAAGCTACTCACTAGGAGGGGAACCTCTGGGTGAGTCTAGGATGGAAAAGGACTTGGGGGTACTGGTAGACAACAGGCTTGGCAGTGGCATGCAATGCCAAGCCGCCGCAAGCAAAGCCAACAGAATACTGGGTTGTATAAAAAAGGGGATTCACTCCAGAAATAAAGAGATTATTCTCCCGCTTGTAATGTTCCGGTACCTTTGGTACCCTAAATTACACTTTCCACAAGTGTATGCGCCCCACCATTTATTTTTGGAAAGGTGCGCATACACCTTTAAGACTGGAGCTGTCATCACCCAGCGCCGGACTAGATGGCTATTTAGGGCGTCGGTTCTCACTCACATGTGTTCGTTCAAACACCCTTACTTGGATGCTAACCTTGCTTGAAGCTTCCATGCTTGCAAGCTTACTTCGCTAACGGAACCTCGCTGCGCTGATCCCTTTATCCTGCTACTGGATCATCCGCCTCTCCTGAACCACCCTTCGGCTGTATCGCTAATAGTGCTAAGTACCCCGCAGGGGAATTCTCTATAAACTTATACTAAGCTTACACTATCTAGCTCTGCATAGTAAAGACTGTTTATTACATCTGCATAAACTAGATTGCTAGCTCTTGAGACTACTGCTACTTTTCTGCACTGGGTTGATCTCTTTTGTATGTCCACCTGCTATTCTATCATCTGCTATCATACAACATTGCTAAACCTTCCTGCATCCATCTGCTACTGTCTCACCTTCAAGTGTCTATCACCTATCACCTCCACTCAACCTATCCCTCAACCTTCATCATTGTGTTACCACATACATAAAGTCATTCTAGGAACCAGCTTGCTAATTGTGTGTATTTACTGGCTGAAATAAGACCTTCCACACATGATGAGTCATTGAGGTTGGGAATGGTATCTCAGCATATCTCTTACATGACTACTGACGTGGAACTATTTCTGCAACTGAAAATCCACACCATATAAGAAACGCAGGAGCGTTACAGATTGAACGAACCAAAAATGGATTCAGCAGAAATAACCACTCAGGTGACACAATTAAAACAGCAAGTATCTGCGTTAATACACGCACTTGCTGAATTAAAAGAAGACAATCAGGCTCTGTCGCAGCAGGTAATTAGACTGACACAACTTACCTCTGCTCAGTCCCCTGAACCCAAGATAAATCCCCCTTTGGTATTTACAGGCGATCGCAAAAAATTTTGCGAATTTAAAAACGCATGTGAGTTACTTTTTTTGCTAAAACCTCGTACCTACCTTACTGATCACATTAAGGTTTGTACTATTATTTCTTACCTATCAAGCGATCCTCGAGCCTGGGCAGATTCTCTTTTTGAGAAAAACGACCAGCTTCTCAACTCCTATGCCTTGTTCCTGGCAGAGCTCACTAGCCTATATGATGACCCCAATAGGCAGAGTACTGCTGATTTTCAGTTAAGATCCTTGAAACAAGGAAGGAGGCCTGTGGAAGACTTTGTCGCAGAGTTCAAGAGATGGATCCTTGATTCAGAATGGAATGATGCATCTCTGAAAACCCAATTTAGGCTTGGCCTATCAGAAGCCGTTAAGGACGAGCTCGCCCGAGCGGATCTGCCAAAAACCCTGGATGCATTAATACAACTCAGTATTACCATAGATAGAAGACTACAAGAAAGAAAGGCTGAAAAGATGGGAATGCCATTATCCGTTTCCTCTCGGAGTCTGGCCGTTCCTATGGAGGTAGGAACCATACGCGCACCGCTATCAACTATGGAAAAAGCCAAAAGACGAAATGAAAATCTCTGCTTGTACTGTGCATCCCCGGATCACAAGATAAACGTCTGTCCCCTAGTCAACAAAAAGAAGGGTGAGTGTTCACATGTCTCCCTAGGAGGATTGACAACTTCATTCACTAACCCCTACATTTCTGTTTTTTTGACATTACAGTGGGACCAGAACAGGATTACTACTAAGGCCATGATTGACACAGGATCTTGTGGAAATTATATGGATATATGTTTTGCTGCTTTAAATAAAATTCCTATTATTTCTAAACTCAAACCTGTCTCAGGAAGTCTTATTACCGGTGTTCCGTTATCCTCTGGTCCGATCACCGATCAGACACAAGCACTTCTAGTCACTATTAACGAGTCTCATAGGGAGACTTCTACCTTCGATTTAATACCATCACCCCACTTTCCCATTGTGTTGGGACTTCCCTGGTTGCACACACACCAACCAACCATAGATTGGAAGAAACGGTCCTTGACCTTCCCTTCTTGTTATTGCGAGGAAACGTGTAACCTCCCGTTTTCCGGGAAGATTCTGTCTGTGGTGACAGATGAGATTGCACCACTATGTTATCAGGATCTTTCTGAGGTTTTTCTTGAGAAAAATGCTCAAGCATTACCTCCTCATCGAGACTATGATTGTAGCATTGATCTACTCCCAAATAGCAAATTGCCGTTCGGTCATGTTTATCCTCTTTCACAGGATGAACTTGCCCATCTCAAAACCTATTTGGATGAGAACTTGGAAAAAGGTTTTATTAGACCTTCCACTTCTTCCACAGCAGCAGGACTCTTTTTTGTTCGCAATAAAGATTCAAGTCTCAGACCTATAATCGACTACAGGAAATTGAATGCTATCACAATAAAAGATCGCTATCCTCTACCGCTTATCCCTGAGCTCATTGAGCAGGTGCGTGGAGCTACCTATTTTTCAAAATTAGACCTGAAAGGAGCATACAATCTCATTCGAATCCGTGATGGACACGAGTGGAAGACTGCATTCAGAACTAGATACGGATTGTTCGAATATCTTGTGATGCCATTCGGCCTATGCAATGCCCCTGCAGTTTTCCAACGATTTATAAACAATATTTTTAAAGACTTACTAGATGTCTGTGTTGTGGTATATCTGGACGATATACTTATATATTCACGGACCCTGTCTGAACACATAAGACATGTAAGACTTGTATTATCGAGATTGCTTGCACATAATCTTTATGTGAAGCTGAAGAAATGCTTGTTCCATAAAGATGAGGTACTCTTTCTAGGCTACATCATATCCAAAACAGGAATCGAGATGGACATGAGTAAAATATCCTGCATTCAGGATTGGCCTACACCAACTACACGCAAGGCGCTACAGCGATTCCTGGGATTTTCAAATTTCTACAGGAAGTTCATAAAAAACTTTTCTGCTATTGTGAGACCCCTCACACAGCTCACTAGCATAAAAATACCATTTAAATGGTCAGAAGAAGCAAATAAGGCTTTCCACTTGTTAAAGACAAGGTTTACTTCCGCTCCCATATTACGCCATCCAGACCCATCCCTCCAATACATTCTGGAGGTAGATGCGTCAAACATGGCAGTAGGAGCAATACTCTCCCAACGACCTACCCCCACTTCACCACTTCATCCAGTCGCCTTTTTTTCTAAATCCCTGAGCAGTCCCGAGATAAATTACCCCGTGGGTGAAAAGGAACTGCTTGCTATAAAATTGGCTCTGGAGAATTGGCGACATTTACTCGAAGGCACCCAATTACCAATAATTATATACACGGACCATAAAAACCTCCAATATCTTCAGACTAGCAAAACTCTCTCGCATCGACAGGTACGATGGTCACTATTCTTTCTAAGGTTTAACTTCCTAGTGACCTACACACCTGCAGATAAGAACAAAATGGCGGATGCACTATCACGACTAACTGAAGAAAACTACTTTGAAATCCCTTCCGTTCCTATAATACCTCACAAACGCATTATTGGAGTTGTCCGTTCCTTGAAGGAAGAGGTTCTGCATGGTATAAGTTTGGATTCACCCCCACCACAACTAAATACTGATGCAGAGGGCTTCCTCTACTACAACGACAAACTTTACATACCACCTACCCTACGCACCAAGATCTTGGAATTATCGCATGATGTGCCTATGGCAGGACATATGGGTATGACAAAGACTTTCAATTTGATTTCTCGGCAATTCTGGTGGCCTGACATGAAAACATCTATACAAAAATTCGTCTCTTCATGCAATGTCTGTGCCAGGTCCAAAATTGACACTACGAGACCATCCGGTCTACTATGCAGTCTACCAATACCCCAAACTCCATGGGAGGTTTTGTCATTGGACTTCATCGTAGAATTGCCTCCTTCCAAAGGATTTAATACCATCTTGGTGTCAGTGGACCATCTGACAAAGATGGCACATTTCATTGCTATTCGCAGACTACCTTCGTCCAAACAAACGGCAGAACTCCTGATGAAACATGTCTTCAGATTACATGGAATCCCAAAAACTCTTCTGTCTGACCGTGGATCCCAATTTATTTCTAAATTCTGGCAAGAACTATGTCACATACTACGGATTGAGCGGAAGCTCACTTCTCCTTACCATCCGCAGACCAACGGACAGACTGAAAGAGTCAACCAATGCATTGAGCAGTATTTACGTTGTTACACTTCTTACCAACAGGATGATTGGTTGGATCTTCTCCCCCTGGCAGAATTTGCCTACAACAACGCAACTCACAGTACAACCAAGCAGAGTCCGTTCTACTTGAACTATGGGTTCCATCCCTCTATTCTCCCTTCACGCATCCTTCCTTCAAATAACCCAGTAGCCTCAGACTATCTTACCCAAATAAAGGATTCTCTGGGTTTACTAAATACTACCATTGCACACGCTCACAGTCAACAAAAGAAGTACTATGATCTTCGTAGAAGACCTTCTCCACAGTATACTATCGGGGACCTCGTTTGGCTCTCAACAAAAAACTTGAGACTGAAGATCCCTAGCAAAAAGCTTGGACCTCTGTTCTTGGGACCTTTCCCAATCAAGAAACTTATTGGAAAAGCTGCAGTGCAGCTTACATTGCCCATGGACCTAAAAATCCATCCCATTTTCCATGTGTCGCTATTAAAACCCCATGTTCCGGACCAAGGAATAAGGCCTAATATTCCACCTCCCCCTCCTGTACAAGTTGAAGGTGGAGAAGAATACGAGATAAAAGAGATTCTGGATTCTCGTATCTACAGAAGAAGACTTCAGTACTTGGTTAGATGGAAGAACTATGGGCCCCAAGACGACACCTGGCTAAACACCTCTGACGTACATGCCCCTAGATTAATCCGCAATTTTCATGCGAGATACCCAGACAAACCAGCTCCAGAGGCCTTCAGGAGCAGGCCTTAAGGGGGGGGTATTGTAATGTTCCGGTACCTTTGGTACCCTAAATTACACTTTCCACAAGTGTATGCGCCCCACCATTTATTTTTGGAAAGGTGCGCATACACCTTTAAGACTGGAGCTGTCATCACCCAGCGCCGGACTAGATGGCTATTTAGGGCGTCGGTTCTCACTCACATGTGTTCGTTCAAACACCCTTACTTGGATTCTAACCTTGCTTGAAGCTTCCATGCTTGCAAGCTTACTTCGCTAACGGAACCTCGCTGCGCTGATCCCTTTATCCTGCTACTGGATCATCCGCCTCTCCTGAACCACCCTTCGGCTGTATCGCTAATAGTGCTAAGTACCCCGCAGGGGAATTCTCTATAAACTTATACTAAGCTTACACTATCTAGCTCTGCATAGTAAAGACTGTTTATTACATCTGCATAAACTAGATTGCTAGCTCTTGAGACTACTGCTACTTTTCTGCACTGGGTTGATCTCTTTTGTATGTCCACCTGCTATTCTATCATCTGCTATCATACAACATTGCTAAACCTTCCTGCATCCATCTGCTACTGTCTCACCTTCAAGTGTCTATCACCTACCACCTCCACTCAACCTATCCCTCAACCTTCATCATTGTGTTACCACATACATAAAGTCACTCTAGGAACCAGCTTGCTAATTGTGTGTATTTACTGGCTGAAATAAGACCTTCCACACATGATGAGTCATTGAGGTTGCGAATGGTATCTCAGCATATCTCTTACATGACTACTGACGTGGAACTATTTCTGCAACTGAAAATCCACACCATATAAGAAACGCAGGAGCGTTACACCGCTCTACAAGACTCTGGTCCGGCCACATCTGGAGTATGCTGTCCAGTTCTGGGCACCGGTCCTCAGGAAGGATGTGCTGGAACTGGAGAAAGTCCAGAGAAGGGCAACAAAAATAATTAGGGGAATGGAGGACATCAGCTATGAGGAAAGACTACAAGCACTGAACCTATTCTCTCTGGAGAAGAGACGATTGAGGGGGGATATGATATCAATGTACAAATACTGTACTGGCGACCCGAGCATAAGGAACAAACTATTCAGAGAAAGGAGATACAATAAGACACGTGGCCACTCACTAAAACTTGAGGAAAGGCGGTTTAACCTTAAAGTGCATGAGGGATTCTTCACTGTAAGAGCGGTAAGGATGTGGAATTCTCTTCCACAAGCAGTCGTATCAGCAGGGAGCATTGATAGTTTCAAAAAACTATTAGATGGACACCTTAAAGACCACAACATACAGGGGTATACAATGTACGGTTAAAAGCAAACACACACACACATCATAGGTTGAACTGGATGGACTGATGTCTTTTTTCAACCTCACTAACTATGTAACTACGTAACTATGTAACTATGTAATATCGGGTAGATTTGCGCCCCCAAGGGACTTTGGAGGGTATAGTTTGGGGAGGGAGATCATTGACCTCTTGGTTTTCCACAGGAATCTGGTAAGGGATTTGTGTATAGTGGTAATATCAGTGTGTTTGATGAGCAGGGGAAGTGTTTGCATAAGATACAACAATTTGGGGAACGTGACCATTTTAAAGAGATGACACCTGCCTAGGAGAGACAGGGGAAGGGAAACCCAATTGTCTAATTCTATGGCTAATTTGGATATCAGCGGAGTATAGTTTAGTTGGTATAGGGAGGTAGGGGATTTACCTATGTGAATACCCAGGTATTTAATACTGGTTTTGGCAATGGCAAAGGGGGAGTGTGACGTCCACTCTAGAGAGCGCGGTTGGCCGAGAGGAAGTATTTCACTCTTCGTATAATTGATACGCAGACCTGAGCATAATTTAAATCTGTCAAAGATGTCCTTGACATGATGCATGTCCCGCTCTGGGTCGGAGGTAAACAGCAGTATATCGTCTGCGAACAAGGTGGATTTTATTTCCTCCCGGCCAATCCGAATGCCCGTCAGGGGAGATGTGAAGGATAAATGCCTGGAAAGGGGCTCTAAAGCTAGATTGAATAAGAGTGGGGAGAGGGGGCAGCCCTGCCCGGTGCCCTTGTGCAGGGGAATGGGATCCGATAGAATATTTGAAGTGACAACGTTAGCCGTAGGGGAAGCATACATTGCCGAAATGAGGTGAAGGAAGGGACCAGAGAAACCAAATTTTTGGAGGGCCAGGCGTAGCCACTGGAAACTAACATTATCGAATGCCTTTTTCGGCGTCTAATGTGATAATGGCATAATTGTTGGAAGGGTCGGCCTCTGCTTGCGCCAATACTGCTAAGACCTTGCGAATATTAGAAGTCGTGGAGCGCCCCTTGGTGAAGCCCGCCTGGGATGGATGGAGGAGAGATGGCATGATCACGGCCAGTCTGGAGGCTATAATTTTTGATAAAAGTTTAGCATCAAGGTTGATCAGCGAGATCGGACGGTAGGAGCCTGGCTCCGTGGCATCCTTTCAGGTTTCGGGATGAGCTTTATGAAGGCTTGTGAGCCCGTGGGCATGTACCTCCCTCCATCCATGATATGTTGGAAGACAGTGGTTAGCATGGGGGTAAGTAGGTTTTTGGACAGTTTGTAGAACTCGGACGTATACCCGTCCGGTCTGGGAGCCTTACCAGGGGATAGAGACGCAATGGAAGATGCTACCTCCTCAGGGGTGAGAGGAGCATTCAGAGCAGATAATTGGTCCGCAGTGACCCGGGGGAGATGGACCTCCTCCAGAAAGTTAATGGCTTCAGTGACATTTATCGGATCGGGGCCATATAGTTTAGCATAAAACTGTTGCATGATAGAGTTAACCCCTTTCTGGGTGTCATTTAGAACCCCTGACTGGTCTTTGAGGGAGGTGATATGGGTTGGAGTGAAGGGGCCCCTGCACAGTCGGGCTAAGAGTTTACCGGACTTATTACCATATTTATGATAATGGAGGTCTTGTAGAGAAGGATGAAATTGCTCGTGAGCCAAGGCCCACTCATCAAAACATCGCTTTGCCTCCTTCCATTGGGTCCTGTGGGCAGGAGTATCTTGCTGCAGAAGGTCAGAGTGGGCCGAGCGCAAAAGGGTACTAGCGGCTTGGTATTTTGCCTCCGCATTCCGCTTATATGCCGATGCAAAAGCGATAATTCTGCCCCGAAGGACAGCCTTCCCGGTCTCCCACAGCAAGATAGGGTCAGAGGAGTGAGAGTCATTGTCACGTAGGAAGTCTTCCCAAGTGCGGGTTAGGATCGATAGGAGTTCAGCATTGTTGGCAAGATAGGAGGGGAACCTCCAAGGCTTGTGGGCAGAAGGTGAGTCTGCCAAGGACAGGTCCATCAAAAGGGGAGAGTGGTCCAAGATTACCAGGTCAGAGATTGATGGATTATGCAATGTAGGGAGGAGGGGTGCGGTACAGAGGAAATAGTCTATGCATGAGAACGTACCATGAGGGGAGGAATAGAAGGTGTATTCCCTGTCTGTGGGGTGGGCTAATCGCCACACATCAGTCAAATGCAGGCTATCAGCAAACGCCGACAGCGTGGGTGTGAGGAGCACCCGCAGGCGATTTCAGTGATCTGTCTTCTGTGTGATTCATGACCGCATTAAAGTCACCCCCAACCAATAGAGGGAGGTGCACGTATGGGGCCAGTATGCCCGTGAGGGTATGGAAAAATGAGTGCGTCGGAGGTGTGGGAGCATACACGTTGGACAGAATGATGTCCTTAGGGCCATGGGTCAGTTTAAGGATTTGGATCCTGCCCTGGTCATCAGTGTAGAGGGGGGTGCAGTCATATTTAAGGCGTTTGTGTATCAATATGAGAACCCCATGCTTTGCCTTTGGATGCAGCCGAGCCAAAGACTCGGCCCACCCAAAGCTTACGCATGCGATCAGAGTCGGCTGAGGAAAGGTGGGTTTCCTGCAACATGGCAATGTCAACGTTGAGACGTTTTAACTGTCTAAGGATGGCCATGCGCTTATTAGGCGAGCAGAGACCCTTGACATTCCAGGAGACTATCTGGAAATTAAGGAGGATCATAGGGAAGGGATCTTACAGTATGAATTGATAAGGTGAAGGAGGGGAAGAGGGGAAGCCACTGGCTGAATGTGGCAATACAAAGACACGTGGGGGTGACATACCAGGATCCTGTTGAGGTGAGTATGGATATGGCACTAACCCGGCCAACAAGGTCCAAAACAGTAGTGAACCAACTACAATATAATGCATAGTAATACATCGCAACATATAGTAATGGAAGCATGGACTTCTCTTTTTTCCACATGAAACTCACATAACCCACAGCATTACCGGCGTTGAGGCTGAGTCCGCTCGCCATCGGAGAAATGGTGCAGTCGCTCCCAGGGAGGAATATACTCGGAGGACATGAAGAAGTGTTAACCTGTCACCTATAGCAAGAGGACCAGTGCTCCGATAAAGCTGTGAAAAGGCATAGGTTAATACATAATAACATGTCGAGAGCAAAACTAGTGAACATAACATCAAGAATGCAACAGGCATCAATGGCAAGTAAAGGAAAGCTCAGATCAAAAGCAGGAGCAGAGAATATTTCCCAAACAGCAAACCTGCATAAGGTTTCTCAGGGCCCCTGATAGCAAACGTATCTGTTAGGTGGGAAAATAAACAAAAACCGTTGAAGAACTTCAGCGCGGTCTGCCCTGGCGGGAATTGTAGGACACACGGGGTCTTTTAAGTGAGTCTCTCCTGGGGCTCAGGAGGTCTCTCGTAGAGGGGGAAAAGGAGGGAGCAGCAGGGGTGTCCAAGTTGAGATGCAGATGGGATTTAATGTAGTCAGCCGCCTCATCAGGATGGGAGAAAGATAGCGCTTCTCCAAATTGGTCCGTGAACCGCAGGATTGCGAGGTAAGCCAGCGTAAATTTTATGCCTTTATGGAACAATGCGTTACAGGAAGGCTGGAAAGCTTTGCGCCGACGGGCAACTTCTTGTGAGTAGTCGGCAAATAACAGTAGCTTATGACCATCCAGTACAAGCGATTTAGCATTCTTGAAGGACTTGAGGATAGCCAGTCTGTCCGAGTAGTTGAGGTACCTTACAATAACTGGGCGGGGGGTCTTGCGATCATTAGAGGGGGCACCCAAACGGTGTGCCCGTTCTATCATGCAGTTAGTGGTGATGTCCAGAGCGCGCGGTATCTGCGTGGTACATACCTCCGTAAGCATGCCGGTGTTGAAAGATTCAGGCAGCCTGATGATTCGTAAGTTATTCCTTCTCGACCTGTTCTCAAGGTCATCCAGCTTGTCAAGGATATAGTGTTGTGTCTGAGCAAATTTGGCTTCCTTGGTAAAGGACGATTGGAGTCCATCCTCAATGTCTGACACCCTGTGTTCCACCTCTGTGAGGCATTTTGCCTGGTCAGCAATGTCCTTGCAGGGCTGCGCGACTCCCGCTGCCACCGCCTTCTCCACAGCCTCCGTGATGGTGGGAGATAGGAGTGCCGCTACTGCCTGAGCCATCTTATGGCACTGGGCATCCTCGGGTGTGTCAGGGTGTACAGCCGGCATGGAGGGAGAGACCGCGCCATCCATGGGCTCTGCAGCGGCCATGATGCCTGGGGGGGAGGGTGCTCTCTGCTGCGGAGTGTCCTGGCGTGGCTGAGTGGCGGCTCCGGTCCCAGTGTGGACCACAAATCGGTCCATTCATACGGCAAGGAGGAGCGGATCCTCTAGGGGTGAGCGGGGCCGGTCGCCGAGTCGTCTGGAGCGGTGTAGAGAAGGCTTTGTATGCAGATGATGCCGGAGCCGCTGCCCTTCACTCCTTCTTCATGTGGCGCCGGAATCGGAAGTTGAAATGCAACTTTTAATCCCAGACCCTATATCATTTATAAAGATATTAAAAAGTAAGGGTCCCAAAACTGAACCTTGGGGTACACCACTGATAACCTTACACCATTCAGAGTAAGAGTAATTAACCACTACTCTCTGAATTCTATATTTTAGCCAATTTTCTATCCATTTACAAACTGATCTTTCCAAGCCTGTAGACTTTACCTTACACATTAGCCATGTGTGGGGAACAGTGTCAAACGCTTTTGCAAAATCCAAGTATACCACGTCCACTGCCACCCCTCTGTCCAAGGTTTTACTTACCTCCTCATAAAAAGAAATCAGGTTTGTTTGACTTCCGTCTTTCATGAATCCATGCTGTCTGTTGCTTAAAATATTTTTTTCCAGCAAGAACTTATCTATGTGGTCTTTATTTAAACTCTCCAGTATCTTCCCGACTATAGAAGTTAAACTAACAGGTCTATAGTTACTTGGCAAAGACTTTGATCCCTTTTTAAATATAGGCACCACATTGGCCCTATGCCAATCAAGTGGTACTATTCCAGTTCTTAAAAAGTCCCAAAAAATTAGAAACAAAGGCTTTGAAATTACAGCGTTCAATTCTTTTAGGATGCGTGGGTGGATGCCATCTGGTCCAGGCGCTATATCCACGCTTATTATGTCTAATATTCCTGTACCATATCACTTTTGAGCCATTGTGTATCATTTGGGGCTGTGTCAATACCATCCCCATTATGGTCATGAGCTCCCCCATGCTCCTTTGTATACACATAGCTGAAGAAAATATTTAATAAATTTGCCTTCTCTTTGTCCCAAGTCACCCATCACCTGATTATTAAAGGGCCTACATGCTCAGACCTAACCTTTTCACTAGTTTTGTATTATTGTACTATTGGTAGTATGAGTGCTGGGGATCTTAAAAGAAGGACGCTTGCTCTTCCTTTTCACAGGTAGCAACGTAATCTTCCCCCCGAGATATTTTAGATATACTTATCCAGATCATCACCAAAAAAAAGCATTCTCCCTGAAAAGGGATGCCAGCCAGTAACTTTTTACATAGTAATTCTGCAGACCAGCTCTTTAACTAAAGGATACTGCGCATATGCACTGTCATCAGAACAATTCGTGACATTTTCCTTGAGTCCGTAAGAGCATCCACGGCAAAACATAAAGTGCGAGATAGATCTAACAGATCTTCCACAGACTCTCATTGAGAAGGAACTGTCTTGGACACACACTTCATGCGGTATTTTAAATACTCCTATGGCCACTACTGCTGGTTGTATCGCAGATCCTGCAACCGCAAAGGAGGCTTTCCAAAAAGATTCCAACTTCTTATCTGCTGAATCTTTAACAACCTTATCCACAGGGAAGGTTAAACTTTTGTTAACCAAATAAATGGCAGCATCCAAAGTGGATATATAACATTGCTTAGTAAACGTTTTCCTCCATTGGATACAATAGTAAAAAAATTTTAGGAGGTACAAAAAAATCTTATCAGGATGGTCCCAATCATCATACATTTTTTGCTCCAAGAGCAGATGTATGGGAAATGTCCAAGGACTATGAGGAGGGTGCAATCAGCTTAGAGAGTAAAAAGAGACTTCAGCCGCCTCTAAGGGAGGAAATTTGTGTCCAGTAAGAGGCTAGCTGAGCCAACAATCTCTGGGTTTGAGAGGTTGAAAGAGACTCCTCTGACCCTGACTCCCCAGAGGTGAAAACCTCAGGGTGATCATCACCTACTTCTTCCACTCCTCTGCCCAATCCCAAACTGAATTCAGGGGGGTGGCTCAGGTGAGGGGGATCGATCACGTTTCTTCCCTCTTTGTGATGCTGCAAATATGTCAGCAATCGTACCCTAAAGGCTGGCTAAGACGATGTCAAATCGTCTTTAGTGACGTGGGTTGCAGCAGAAGCACCTAAAGTAGCTACTATGCCTGACAACTGTAATGGCGCAGATTGGCTAGTCACCCCTGGCTGCTCAGGGGGAGTAGAGACATAGGAAGCATGGCTAGGACCTTCAAGGCCTGACGGTGGCATCACAGTGCTCCTTCCAACGGTCCTCCCCCCCAGCCCTCTTTAGGGAAGACATTGCTTTATAGCAAGACAAACTCGAGGTACTAACTTCAGTGTACCCAAGGCTTGTACCAAGCTTATACAGCTTATCACACACAGCACTGATTATCCCAAGATACAGGACCTGTTTGGGCCAGTAACCATACACCCACAGTGACACAAGCAACCCAGATGCTGCTGCTCTGTGTTCCCTTCAACCTCAGCAGAGGCTAGCGTATTGGAAGCAGTACCTTCTAGATTGCGTCCATTTATGCTGTACTGCGCATGCATGGTGTGCTATGTGGCGTTCACGTGCATGCCAATTGCATTCAGGCATGCCCCCCATACAGCGTACATCTGTACTTAAAAGCAAAGATTGTTGAGTGTGATAAGACCTTCGTCACAGACACGCTATCAAGGGAGGAGACGAACATGCGAGCACTTATGCGCCAAAGCGAAAACAGCAACCAAATGGGGTGAGAGCAGCTTAGGCTGAATTTTGTTTGTCACAGCTGATACCTTTCAGGTGATCAGCCCAGGGCAAGAAAACAGTGTGATAACAATAGGCAAATAAATAATGTTTAAACAAACTTTGCATCATCCCACAACAGCACAAGCTCATATTATCACAATTGATATAAATAGCACATTTCAATCCCTGAGAAAAAAAACTGAACTTTCAACAAGACGTATTTTGCATAGCTTAACATCCAGTCTCATGCACACATTGGTTTGCCACAGCTGATACCTTTCCGGTAATCAGCACAGGGTGAAAACAGTGTGCCAGAAAAACAAGCACAGAAATAATGTTTAACAAGATGTATTTTGCCTAGGCTTACCATCCATAGTCTCATGCAGAGACTCTGTTATCTTTTTAAAGGGAGCAGTGCAAAAGATATTTACAATCTGCAATTATGCCATCAATTTTTACCTTCAAGTTTTGCTGTGTGTGTAAATATTTTAAATTGGACTCACCAGTCCTGCTGCACGGTTCTGTATGAAACAGGAATCTAATCTTCACTCATCATGGCGAGCTTTGTCTTGGAGATCTTCAAGGACTGTGTCCCCCTGTTTTAGAGGGGCCATGGCCTTGGACCTGCAGAGCACCCTGCAGGGAGTGCCTTTGGGGTTTGGTATTCCAAGGGTCCGGATCCCAGGGTCCAGCACCTAAAAAGGACAGCATTACAGGCAAAACCTCATATCTGCTTCCCGAGGCTCAGGTACCATCTTTTCAGTCTATTGACTGTTTAGGATGAGTCTGATAGCTAACCCTTTAGATTCAGTGATCTTTGATAGTGGTATGTAGCATAATCTTCTTTCTTTTTCTTTAAAACATAAAAAACATGTGAAGCGACTCTCCACAGTGACCATCACCTTTAGACACTGGCGAAAAAACTGAGGCACTTCCTGTGAGGGAGGGCTTATATAGGGGGACATCCTTTCTGATTGATTACCAGTGTCCTTTACCTGAAGGTGGATATATAACCCATATGTTATGATTTAGGGCTCTGTGTCTTGTGATGTACGATAAAGATAAACTGATGATTGGCCAAAGCATGCCCATGACCTGTATGCTTTGACCAATCACAGCACAGTTTCCTGTCAGAGCCATGATTGGCCAAAGGCAGGCTGCCTTTAGCCAATCATGGCTCAGGGGCTAAGTTAATGCCCCACACTATATAAGGCTGCTGCTTACATGGCAGCCGTGTATAGTGTGTGATAAAAGAGGTTAGGTAGGTAGTTAGCGGATAGTGATTTGATTGTGGCATCACAGTTCCCCTTCCAGTGGTGCCCCCCAGCCCTTTTTCGGGCGGAAATTGCTTTGTAGCAAGATAAACCTTGAGGTACCAACTTCAGTGTACTCAAGGCTTGTGCCAAGCTATACAGCTTATCATACACAGCACTGATTATCCCAAAGATACAGGACCTGTTTGTGCCAGTAACATACACCCACAGTGACTCACGCAACCCAGCTGCTGCAGCTCTGTGTCCCCTTCAGCCTATGACAGAAACTTGCACGTTGGAAACAGCTCGTTAAAAATTGTGCTGTTTCATGCTGTATAGTGCATGTACGGCGTGCTACATGGAGTCAGCATGTGCGCTATTCACATTCAAACACACCCCCTGCAGCGTACACCCATTTTAAAAGGCACAGACAGGATATTGAGGGAGAAGAAAAACAAGCGGGCGCTTTCTTGCCAAGGCGAAAACAACTACATGGGGTGAGAGCAGCTTAGGCCGAATTGGTTTGTCACAGCTGATACCTTTCAGGTGATCAGTACAAGGTGCAAACAGTGTGTCAAACAAACAAGCACAGAAATAATGCTAAACAAGATGTATTTTGCCTAGGCTTAACATCCATTGTCTCATGCAGAGACCCACGTGGCACTTGGTTTCTGTTATCGCTTAAAGGGAACAGCGCATAAAATATATATATATATCTGCTGTATGTGCAAATATTTTATTAAATATTAAATTGGACTTACCAGTCCTGCCACAGGATTCTGTTTGAAACAGGAATCCAATCCATGTTTTTCTGACCTTCAAGGGCTGGGTACCTTTGTTTTTAGAGGGATCACAGCCTTGGACCTGTAGAGCACCCTGCACAGAGTGCTTTTCAGGTTTGGTGTTACCAAGGGTCCAGATCCCAGGTTCCAGCACCTAAAAAGGACAACATTACAGGAAAAACCTTGTATCTGCTTTCTCCATCTTTTTAGTCTTCTGACTTTTTTAGATGGATCTGATAGCTAGTAGGAATGATCGAACGGTTCGGGTCGACCCTCGGTTCGGCCCGAAAATTGGCTGTTCGCGGTTCTGCCGAATTTAAAACTTTTTGCCCAAAAAGTTCGGAATTCGGCAACCAGAACCGACCAAAATGCAATGGTTCAGGAAATGGGCTTTAAAAGCCTGTGATTGGACCAGAACCATTAGCAAAAGCCAATTGAGGGGGAAGGAGAATGCTAGGAATGTGATTGGAGTGACTAGGGGGTCCCTAGACCAATCATTAGTGAATACGCCCCCCAGTATATAAGATAGCCCCCGCCAAATTCCTAGCATTGTTATACTGGACATGGAAGAGAGTGGAAGCAGTTCTGTTAATTTTACTTTAAAAGTGTCATTTAGCATTTATTAGTGTGAGGAAAGGGAAATCTAGTGTAGCTAGAGTGCTCCTTTACACTTTAGTTAGCTTCAAAAAATTAGTTTCTGTAGGGAAAGTGCGAAGTGCCAGGGTGACCGTAATGTAGTGTAGGGTGAACTGACTCTGACTGCTATGGCAGGGTAACCAAACCCTTCCATATCAGGGTGACCGCAATAGAGAAAAGCTAGTTTCTCTCAAGTCACTTTCGCTTCAGAGATATGGCTTCTCACCAGTCAGCATTCTTTATGCTGCAGGCGTTGCTAGTGCTTTTTTGAGGACATGTTTGGGGTCAGACATGACATCTGAACATGTGTATAGGGGGTATATATACACACCCATGTCTGTATATATACACCTAGACATACTGTAAATAGGTGTAAAAGGAGCAGAAAAAACTACTTGCACTGATGAAATAATTAACACCATCCACTTCATGTCCAGTGGGTTCATGCCGGGTTTTTTTTTTTGGCCACATACCACCCTCCCCTTGCATGAGTTCTGGCTAACGATACTCGTTTTGTTTAGCCGCTGTGGCACATGACCCCTTTTTTCTTGCCTGCCCTCAGTTAGTCGATTAGCCCAAGATGTGAACCCTCCGTTTCATGAGATATGATACTCATTTGGCCTCATCTTATCTATGATTGTTTTGTATAAACCCACTATGAACACACTGTTGCACAAAATAGTCGTTATTGCTACGTTATGCTACTATGTGAATAGTATTTCACTGTTTTATACACACTTTATGTAACTGTTTTACTTCTTTTGTATGTTTCTGTACTTAAAATCTCAATAAAACTTGATTATGGAAAAAAAAAGAAATAATTAACACCAATATATTTCTGCTCCTATCACACCTATATATGTCTAGGTGTGTATATACATATAAGTATGTGTGTATATACAAAACTATACACAAGTTCAGATGTTTTGCATGCCTCCAAAGAACCCAAAAAAATGCCCAAAAAAACGCTAGCGTAAAAAAAATGCCCAAAAAAAAAACGCTAGCGTAAAAAAAAAAAAAAAAAAAAGCCCAGGTGTGTTGTTGCAGGCATTTTTTTGGGGTTGTTGTCATTGTTGTCATTTTTGATAGATTTTTGATAGAGAACCAATTATTGAAAAAAAAAAATAACCAAAACAAAAATGCCTTTTTATTTAGTATCTGGGGGTCTAAAAAGTTTACCTGTGAAGTTTCAGCTTTTGTAGCATGTCCAGAACCAGAAATAAAGATCATTTTTCAGTAGAGCAGGGATGGTGGGACCCTCCTTTTACACCTATATGATCTTTTTTTGGGGGTTCTGGACATGCTACACAGCTGAAACTTCACAGGTACACCTTTTAGACCCCCCCAGACACAAAATCACACAAAAAAAGTTCATAAAAATTGTCATTTTTGATAGACTTTTGATAGAGAGCCAATTATTGAAAAACAAAAAATGTCTTTGGATTTAGTATCCGGGGGGTCTAAAAAGGGTACCTGTGAAGTTTCAGCTCTGTAGCATGTCCAGAACCAGAAAAAAAAAGATTGTTTGTATTTTGTCACTTAGAACACAGGCAGTTGGCTTCTCGCTTTTCACACATTGCCGGTTTAGTAGCAAGCGGTTTTTTTTTTGGGCATTTTTTGGGTTGTATGGAGTCAGGAAAAACATCTGAACTTGTGTATAGTGGTATATATACCACTATACACAAGTTCAGATGTTTTGCCTGCCTCCAAAGAACCCAAAAAAATGTCCCAAAAAACGCTAGTGTCAAAAAAAAAAAACGCCCAGGTGTGTTCTTGCAGGCATTTTTTTGGGGTTTTTGGAGGCAGGCTAAACATCTTAACTTGTGTATAGGGGTATATATACACACATACTTATATGTATATACACACCTAGACATATATAGGTGTGATAGTAGCAGAAATATATGCTTGCGCTAATGAAATCATTTACACTAATATAGTTACGCTCCTATAACACCTATATATGTCTAAGTGTAAGATACATGTATGTGTGCACAAGTTCAGATGTTTTGCCTGCCTCCAAAAACCCCCAAAAAATGCCTGCAACAACACACCTGGGCGTTTTTTTTTTTTTTTTTTGGCGCTAGCGTTTTTTTGGGCATTTTTTAGGTTCTTTGGAGGCAGGCAAAACATCTGAACTTGTGTATACGGGTATATATACCACTATACACAAGTTCAGATGTTTTTTCTGACTCCAAAGAACCCAAAAAATGCCCAAAAAAATGCTTGCTACTAAACCGGAAAGGTGTGAAAGAAGCGAAGCCATATTACAGATCTATAATTGCACTAATACAAACAATCTTTTTTTTATGGTTCTGGACATGCTACAGAGCTGAAACTTCCCAGGTACACTTTTTAGACCCCCCAGATACTAAATCCAAAGACATTTTTTTTTTTTTTCAATAATTGTCTCTCTATCAAAAATCTATCAAAAATGACAATTTTTAAGAACTTTTTTTTGTGTGATTTTGTGTCTGGTGGGTCTAAAAGGTGTACCTGTGAAGTATCAGCTCTGTAGCATGTCCAGAACCAGAAAAAAAAGATTGTTTGTATTAGTGCAATTATAGATCTGTAATATGGCTTCGCTCCTTTCACACCTTGCGGGTTTAGTAGTAAGCATTTTTTTGGGCATTTTTTTGGGTTCTTTAGAGGCAGGCAAAACATCTGAACTTGTGTATAGTGGTATATATACCCGTATACACAAGTTCAGATGTTTTTCCTGCCTCAAAAGAACCCAAAAAAATGCCCAAAAAAACGCCTGCTATTAAACCGGCAAGGTGTGAAAAGCGAGAAGCCAACTACCTGTGTTCTAAGTGACAAAATACAAACGATCTTTTCTTTTATGGTTCTGGACATGCTACAGAGCTGAAACTTCACAGGTACACTTTTTAGACCCCCCAGATACTAAATCCAAAGACATTTTTTTTTTAATTTTTTCAATAATTGTCTTTTTTATCAAAAATTACAATTTTTAAGAACTTTTTTTTGTGTGATTAATAGTCCCTGGGGCATGACCCAGAACCCTAGGCACTTTTAGGGGCATTCATTGGGTTTCAGGGCTTTAAATTTGTGTTTTTTGATTACCGAAGTTCGGGTCCATTGATTTCAATGGGGTTCTGAAATCCGGGCCGAACTTTCGGGTAGTTTGGATGTTCTGGCCGAACCGAACTTTTCAAAAGTTCGATCATCCCTAATAGCTAACCCCTTAGATTTAGTGATCTTTGATTGGGGTATGTAGCATATCGTCTTTCTTCTTTACAGAATATGTGGAGAGACTCTCCACTGTGACCATCACCTTAAGACACTGGCAAAAAATCTGAGGTACTTCCTATGTGGGAGGGATTATATGGGGGGACATCCTTTCTGATTGGTGACCAGTGTCCTTCACCTGTTGGTGGCTATATAACCCATATTTTATGATTTTTTGGCTCTGTGTCCCGTGATGTACGAAAATAAATTAAATTTACTCTTCCATCTTCATCTGGTTGGTTCCAGTAAAATAAAATCACCTCTACAATCTTCTTATAGATCTATTATAGTAGACAGCTCAGGTGACAACTTCTGTTTGTTGCTCTCTAAAAAAATGAAAACATTTTCCAAGGTTTTCTTCTATTCGTTTAGATATTAAGAATTACACATTATTTATACAGACGTTTTTCTTTCTTCCTAGATTAGTTATGGAGCCAGAGATACTTTACTGAGTGATAGAAAGAAGTATCCAAACTTTTTCCGGACAGTTCCGGATGATGAGATGCAATATGTGGCCATAGCAAAGTTACTGGAAAGGATGAAGTGGAACTGGGTCAGCATTCTTACATCTGATGATGAATACGGAGAGAGGGAGATCCGACAACTCAGCAAACATTTATCTAATCATGGAATTTGTATTGAATTCAAGATTCTGGTGTCTGTAGAGAATTATGATAAAATTCCTCCAGAGCTGCAAACCTCAACTACGGAAGTTCTTATTATTTGTGGCTCAGTTAGTCTGACTTATTACAAGTTTTTGTATAATAATGTCCCTTATTACACGGAGAAAACATTTATTCTACCAGATTCTTGGTCAATAAGTGGAATATTTTTTTTTTATTTCAATAACTGCAGCTTGGTGTTCACATACCCCTATGTCTACATAACAGGATTGCAGGAATATTTTAATAGTTTTAACCCTTCCAGCCACTTAAATGACCCCCTGATGGAAGATATTCTCATATTTCAATATAGATGCTTTTCAAAAAACCAAATGAAAAATTTCCTTATTCCCCTCACAACTAGACGTCCTCTTTGGAACTGCAATTTGGAGACATTTACACCTGGTTTATATTTTCCTGATGAGAAAACATCCTATAAAGTTTTTATCTCAGTCTACATTTTGGCTCAAGCATTACATGACATGCATTTCTCTTTTAAAATAAATTTAAAAAAATCTGAAATAAATCCACACACACTAAAGTATAAGGTGAGAGGGTTCAATGAAAGGTTACTCGTATCTTCTTATACTCGGTCAGTTTAGTATTGGAACACAATGTGCCCAGACACGTCTTTCCACCACGAACATCACCGCAAATTAGGTTCATGTTTAGTTTAGAGGTGGTTAACCCTTTCACTGTTGGAACTTTTTATTTTATTTTTTCATGTATAAAAAATTATTTTTGGCCTAAAGATTATGTAAAACCCCCAAACAGTATATTTTATGAAAGCAGAGACCCTGGAGGAACAATGCTTGCTGTATCATCTTTTTCTGTCACATGATACTAGTGCAATTGTTTACCAAATACAATCTTTTGTTTTAGTAAAAGATGCAATATTTAGTTAATTTTAGGGCATTCATATGTAATAGATTACCCACTTATTTGATAAAATATAAAAGATGAGGTTGCACTGAGTACATAGATACCCAGTATGTCAAGCCTTATAATTTCTTGCACATTTGAAATGATGACATAATTTAGGACCTTAATCTTTCCATAGATAATACTTCAAAGGCTAAATTCACCTTTTGGAACACGTTACATGTCACATCCGTATTACGTGTGTAACATGTTCCAGCACATGTTCCCTCACCCCTCCAACCCCCCCCCCCCACCCACCACACCAGTGGGTAGGGTTTCCCCCCTGCAACCATTGCCATATTTAAAATCAGCTCAGGCTCCATCCAAATCTGTGAATGGATAAACTACCTGTTTACTAAAGTCCTATCTGCCATCATAGAATTGTAGTATCAATGGACTGTGATTGTGCTGATCAGTGCACTCGTAGTCCATTCACAAGTCCTCCAGCTTTCTAACAAAAAGCCTGTATAGATGTATGGACAGAAAGCTGAAGGACTTGTCTGCAGGAGCCTGACATTGCACCCACAATCCACTCATACCAGATAACTTGTTCCCACTCCAGCATGCGTGCTTATATAGAACATATGTAGCACAATTAAATCTTTTGTGTGCAGGTGCCCCTCCAACCACTTGCCCTCCAGAAGATTTACTCCTTCATGACCAGGCCATTTTGTTGCTTTTTGACAGTGCGTTATTTTAACTTACAATTGCGCAGTCATGCAACTCTGTACCCAAATTACATTTATATCATGTTTTCCGGACAAATAGAGCTTATTTTTGGTGGTCTTTGAATATTTTTCCCTGTTCATTTTGTTGGTAAAAAATCCCAATAAGCGTATATTGATTGGTTTATGCAAAAGTTATAAAAATGATGGTATATATATATATATATATATATATATATATATATATATATATTGTGACAGGAAGTCAGGTAAATCTGTGGATGTAGTCACAGACAGGAGATACACTTCTGTTTGGATTAGACATTTCACCAATTACTATAGGGTGTCGGCTGAAAAGGTAGCCAGGACGGCTTAAGGAAGTTGAAAGGCCTTCAGCTGTTCGGAATGAGGAAATTAAGGCCTCTATAATTTATCCAAAGGAAGTCTAAGGATTGCTGCCTCCTGTCGCTGTGTGAGCTGGGAAGAGGAGGACAGTCAGATGTGTGCCTCCCGACACCGTGTGGGCATGGGAGAAGGACTGCTGCCTCCTGATGCTGTGTGGGTAGAGGAGGACAGTCAGATGTGTGCCTCCCGACAAGCTGTGTGAGCATGGGAGAAGACCCCCTGAAGTGATGTGCGCTAAGGAGGGTACAAAGTGTGAAGACTTCTCAAGGTGAGAAAATTAACTATTTCTATGTGGAAGAAATAAAGGAATGTTTGCTATGTGAAGAGACAAGCAAAGGGACGTGTTCAATGTGAAGAGGAAAAGGGACATGTTCAATGGACATTTGTTGTGTGAAGAAAAAACATGGACTATGGAGTGTCTGCTGTAGGATCAGCAAAGTTTGCCCAACAGTAGGTTGGAGACAGACTTCATTAGATAGGTTCCTGTGTGTGAGAAGGTAGCCGCCCACAGTGGCAAGGATTTATTTTGTGTTTTATTTTATTTTGGATGTTTTTGCTGCATGCAGTCTGGTGAAGAAAATTGCATGAATAAACCAAACTGTTTGCAACCACTTCTCGGCTATCTCCCTGTGTAACGAACCCCCCCAAAGGGGTCATCCATGCCTACCACCGAGTGAATCCCCACATATGGTGGATGTATGCATTGGGCAGAAGCAGAGATCCCTGTAAAGAAGTACATATGTTCTATGAAGTTTGTCTGGTGCATGAGATTGCACAATCTATGTGTGCAATAGAGAAGATCCTGAAAGAGAAAAAAACATGTTTTAAAGAGACAGTGGTCTCAGAATTTTTGATGAACTTTGTCTGGTGCATGAGATTGCACAATCTATGTGTGCAGGAGAGAAGATCCTGAAAGAGAAAAAAAACGTGTTTTAAAGAGACAGTGGTCTCAAAAATTTGTTGCTGGACTGTGAAAAATTTATTGTGGAGTAATTGAAGATGGGGCGATCAAAACGCCTGAAAGATGCAAAGATAGCTGAAATGAGAGACCGTATTCTATGGATGGAGGGGATGTTACCGTCTGAACGAGCCCCATCCATGCCTAAAGAGAGTCTACTAAAGAGGAAGGTTGTTGTCCCTAGCAACCCTGGTGCAAATGAAACTGCTATGGAGACGCAGTGTTCTTAGGTGAAAAGTACACCCAAAATGGGGGAGATGCTGAAACAGCGGAGCTTTGCAGCTCAACAAAAGGCTCACCAAGAGAGCATGGCAGGCTGGAAACAGAGATGCCAGACGCCAATGGAGGCCATCCGTTTGGAGGAAACCGAGTATGTGTGCAGGGCTGAGTTGGATGCCTTGCAATGGAAAATGGAAGAAAAGGAACAAGCCTTGGAATTGCTTAGGATGGAGCATAGAAACGTGCAGGCTCAGGTGTTCCAGTGGGAAGAATCCACTGCTCTTCTTTTTTCCGAGTTGCACAAACGTAGAGAGACTATAATGGAGAAAGATTCCGTCCTCATGGAAAAGGAAAGTGAAATTCAGACTTTGCAGAAGCAAAGTATGTGTGATATGTTGGAGTTGCGTAATCAGCTGAAAACAAGTCTTCAGTCTTTGGAATCTACAAAAATAGACCTGCAGGGGGTGCAGGAACAGAATGTCTCTCTGAAAACGACATTGTCTCTCAGCGACAAGGTGAAAAGTGAGAGAGAGGCTAAATTACTGAGTACTGTGTGTGAGCTCACCACTTTGAGCAATGTGGTAGATGAATTACGTACGGACTGTGAAAGTTAGAAAGAGGAAGCCCAACGTGTCCAGCAGCAGCTAAAGGAGAAAGAAGCCTGTGTGGCAGAATTACAGTCTCATTCCCAGAAACTAGTCAATGAGGTGAAGGCTCTTATGCAGGGAAAAGAAGATTCTGAACACAAGAGAAAAAAAGTGGAGGCACAGCTGCAGGAATCGCAAGTCAAAGGGTCAGAAGGTGACCGATTGTGTGCTAAGCTGTCAGAGAAGGCAAACCGACTGCAGGTTGAGTTGGACAATGTCACAAATCAGCTTTCTCAAGCAGACAACAAATCTAGAGAAATTGCCAAAGATTTTTCTATCTTGGAATCGCAGCTGCAAGACACGCAGAAACTCTTACAGGAAGAGAGGTGTCAAAGGCTGTTTGAGCACAAAACTCAAACAAATGGAAGATGAGAAAAATGGCTTCCTGGAACAATTAAAAGAGGAGGAAGCAAAGAAAAACCTATCAGAGCAAGTCGCAACATTGCAAGCTCAGATAGCGGATATGAAAAAACGCAAGGAAGAAAGCGTTGGTTCATTAGAGAGTGTTGAAGATGTGAAAAAGAGGTTTGATCAGATGCTTAGTGAGGAGAAGACTGTGTCTGCAAAATATGCAAAAGAACGCGACCTTGCAGAAGCGGAGGCGCGTGATAAAGAGAGCAAAGCCCTGTTCTTGGCTCGCTCCTTGGAGGAAGCTCTAGAGTGTAAGGCTGAACTAGAAAGAGTTAACAAACAGCTGTGTACAGAAATGGAAGATTTGGTCAGCTCCAAGGATGATGTTGTGAAAAGCATTCAGGAGCTAGAAAAGTCTAAGCGAGCCTTAGAACAGCAAGTAGAAGAGATGAAGATTCCGTTGCAGGAACTTGAAGAGGAATTACAGGCAACAGAGGATCTGTCCCAAAGAGGGGATAGTGTGCCTGATGCAGTTTTTAAAAGGATCAGTGTTTTGGGGTCTGAGTGAGCATCAGAAATGTGATGACATGTGGCTTGAATCACCCCTTTGGAATAAACCGTTCCTTCAAAAACTTCAAGCATTGGAAAATGTATCATTAGAGCTTCAGCAAACAAAGGAGCTGTGTAAGAAATGTGATGATTTCTCAGTTCAGGCTGAAAACCTAGTGGAGAAAACTAAAGCAAGTGATATAAAGCTTGGAGAAAAAAGCAAACACCACCTAGTGGAGAAAACTAAGGCTGTTGGTGAAAACGTGAAGCAAATGAATAAGTTCTTCACTGATGCAGAGAGGAGGTCTGTAATGGATACCACCCAGATCGCTGGGTTCAACTGTGTTGTTGCCTTTGACCCATATGATGGTGGAAGGAAAGTTGATAAAGTACAGACATTTCTTGGAACAAAGCCAAGTGAAGCAGAGGTTCTCAAAGTGTTGTGGAAATCATTTGTTGATTTGCAGAGAGAGGCAGCTCAAGAATGTTAAAGACATTAAGATTACATAGTTACATAGTTACATAGTTACATAGTAGGTGAGGTTGAATTACGACAATAGTCCATCCAGTTCAACCTGTGTAGGTGTGTGTGGCTGTAATCGTCTCACATACCCGTGAATGTTCTGTTCCTTGAGATGTACGTCTAATAGTCTTTTGAAAGCCACCATACTACCCGCAGAAACCACTTCTTGTGGTAGAGAATTCCACAATCTTGTAGCCCTAACAGTAAAGAACCCCCCACGTTGCCTGAGGTTAAAACACTTCTCCTCTAATTGCATTGTGTGCCCCTGAGTCCTCATGCAATCCCTTCGACTGAACAGTTTTTTTTCTAACCTGAGATCCCCATTGAGATATTTAAAAATTGCAATCATGTCCCCCCTCAGGCGTCTCTTCTCCAGGGAGAATAAATCAAGCGATTGGAGACGCTCTTCATAATCAAGGTCCTCCAGTCCCCTAATTAGTTTAGTTGCCCTTCTCTGTACTCTCTCCAGCTCCAACACATCCCTTCTGAGGACTGGCGACCAGAACTGGACAGAATACTCCAGATGTGGTCGGACCAGAGTTCTATAAAGTGGAAGGATTATAGTCTTATCTCTGGAAAACATCCCTTTCTTTATGCATGCTAATACTCTGCTAGCCTTGGTAGCCGCCGCTTGACATTGCAAGCTGTTGCCTGATCTATCATCAACCAAGACTCCCAGATCCTTCTCCATTTTTGATTCCCCCAAGGGTTCCCCTCCTAACGTGTATTGTGCTTTAATGTTTCTAGTCCCCAAGTGCAAAACCTTACACTTCTCCACGTTAAACCTCATTTGCCAAGTCGTTGCCCACTCCGTTATTTTGTCCAGGTCATTCTGTAGGATATCTGCTTCATGCTGTGCTGTTATTGCCCTGCCTAATTTTGTATCATCAGCAAAAACTGATATCGAACTACTGATCCCGTCCTCAATGCTGTTTATGAATAAATTGAACAAGGTTGATCCTAGGACTGAGCCTTGGGGGACCCCGCTTACTACCTCAGACCAGTCTGAGTATGCGCTGTTTATTACCACCCTTTGGATACGCCCTTTTAGCCAGTTCCGTGTCCAAGAGCAAACCCTGCTGTCGATACTTGCAGACCTTATTTTATAAATTAAGTGCTTGTGGGGAACTGTATCAAACGCCTTAGCGAAATCTAGGTACACCACATCCACTGGTCTGCCCCTATCTAGCTCACAGTTCACCTCCTCGTAGAATGTTAAGAGATTGGTTTGACAAGAGCGCCCATTTGTAAACCCGTGCTGGTTACTACTAATGATGCTGTTGTCCTTAGCAAACTCTACGATATAGTCCCTTATCATCCCCTCCAGAAGTTTACATACTACTGATGTCAGACTGACCGGCCTATAATTTCCCTGTATATGCCTCTGACCCTTTTTGAATATCGGAATCACGTTTGCTTTCCTCCACTCCCCTGGTACATCTCCGGTCCTAATACTGTCCGCAAAGATCAGGAACAGTGGTCTGGATATAACCTTACTGAGTTCCTTGAGTACTCTCGGATGTACGCCATCCGAGCCTGGTGATTTGTTTGTGTTAAGTTTGTCCAGCCTTTCCCTGATTTCACCCTCTGTTAGCCATAGTGGCAAGTCCTGTGTATTACTAACCATACCGTCATGATCAGTGTACCCCTCCGTTTCCTGTGTAAATACTGACGAGAAAAAAG
The DNA here is from genome assembly GCF_965119305.1 of Pelophylax lessonae. Taxonomy (NCBI): domain Eukaryota; kingdom Metazoa; phylum Chordata; class Amphibia; order Anura; family Ranidae; genus Pelophylax; species Pelophylax lessonae. The sequence goes on along the minus strand of NC_138768.1, from coordinate 20,263,403 downwards.
CATTCAGCATGGTTGCTTTTTCAGTGTCCTCTGTAACCATCCTCCCATCATCGTTAATTATGTGTGCAATATGCTCTGCCCCAGTTTTTTTGCTGTTGATATACTTAAAGAATTTCTTTGGGTTTTTTTTTTACTATCCTCCGCTATTTGTCTCTCAAAGTCTATTTTAGCCATCTTGATTTCGTGTTTACACTTCTTATTTGCCTCCTTGTATTGGTCGAAAGCCAATACTGTGCCCTCTGATTTATATTTCCTGAAGGCCAATTTTTTTCCCCTAATAAGTTTTTTAACGCTACGGTTTAGCCAGCCAGGTTTGGCTTTGTCTCTTCTAAATTTATTTCCCATAGGAATGCACTGCAAGATGCCTTTGCTTAATATGTTCCTAAAGCATTCCCATTTTTCCTCTGTGGTCAGGGATCCCAGGGTCTGGTCCCAGTTTACCCTTTCCATCAATGAGTACAATTTTGGAAAGTTTGCCCTTCTGAAGTTAAGGGTTCTTATGTTCCCCACTTGCCTTGCTATATTGTTATTTACGCTAAATGTGATCATCCTGTGATCGCTAGAGCCCAGGTTGTCCTGGATTCCTACCTCCGAGATTAGGCCTGGGTCATTAGTGATCAATAGATCCAGGACTGCATTTTCTCTAGTCGGAGAGTCCACCAACTGTGACATGTAATTATCCTGTAAGGTTTCCGTGAATAGACGAGCCTTCTGTGAGTGTGTAGTCCCCTCTTCCCAGTCAATGTCGGGATAATTGAAGTCCCCCAATATGATGACTGATCCTAGCTTTGCCACTTTACCCAAAAGTGCTAAAAATTCCAGCTCTACCTCCTCCCCTTGTTTAGGTGGCCTATAGCAAACCCCCACAATTACTTTTCCCTTTTCTCCTTCCCTATGGAGTTCTACCCATACGGATTCTAACTCCATACTCATCCCTTCCGTAATGTCATTCCTCTCAATCACCTTTACATTGTTCTTGACGTAGAGACATACCCCTCCCCCTCTTTTTCCTACCCTGTCCTTCCGGTACACTGAATACCCTTGGATATTGGCCAGCCAGTCATGTGAGGGGTCGAACCAAGTCTCTGCTATTCCCACAAGGTCTATGTCCTCCTCATGTACTAACATTTCCAACTCATCCATTTTATTAGCTAGGCTCCTGGCATTAGCATATACCCCTCTTAGTTTTACGGAAGTTAAACGTGATTGGTTATGTTTATTCCTGTTTGGTCTGAGGTTCTCCCGCACAGACCTACTGATTGACGTTGTGGACCTACTGTTGCTGCTGACCCTACAGCTGCCTTCAGTCCTTTGCTCCCTCCTGACTGATTCTACTTCTGAGCCCTCCCCCCATCTCCTAGTTTAAAAGCCCCTCCAACTTGGTGGTGTTTAGCAAAAGATTAGCAAAATTGAGTTGCCTATGGATCACTGTCCTCCTTGGTGGATAGGACAGATGGTTATGCAGGACAAACTTGAGAAGGAGCGAAATGATGCTAAAAATGCACTTGAGGAATGTGTATATGAGATGAGGGACAAACTGTGTGGCATTTATGAGAAATCTGTCAATGAAGATGACAGAAACAGTTTCATCCTGAAGCTTGAAGATACTAAGAGGCTTATCAGCGAGAGTCAAGAGCAGTGCCTGACACATGCGTGCCTGGAAAACTGTGTCCCAACCCTAGGGTTGAAACAAGAGGGGGGGGGGTATGTGACAGGAAGTCAGGTAAATCTGTGGATGTGGTCACAGACAGGAGATACACTTCTGCTTGGGTTAGACATTTCACCAATTACTATAGGGTATCGGCTGAAAAGGTAGCCAGGATGGCTTAAGGAAGTTGAAAGGCCTTCAGCTGTTCGGAATGAGGAAATTAAGGCCTCTATAATTTGTCCAAAGGAAGTCTAAGGATTGCTGCCTCCTGTCGCTGTGTGAGCTGGGAAGAGGAGGACAGTCAGATGTGTGCCTCCCGAAGCCGTGTAGGCATGGAAGAAGGACTGCTGCCTCCCGATGCCGTGTGGGTAGAGGAGGACAGTCAGATGAGTGCCTCCCGACAAGCTGTGTGAGCATGGGAGAAGACCCCCTGAAGTGATGTGCGCTAAGGAGGGTACAAAGTGTGAAGACTTCTCAAGGTGAGAAAATGAACTATTTCTATGTGGAAGAAATAAAGGAATGTTTGCTATGTGAAGAGACAAGCAAAGGGACATGTTCAATGTGAAGAGGAAAAAGGGACATGTTCAATGGACATTTGTTGTGTGAAGAAAAAACATGGACTATGGAGTGTCTGCTGTAGGATCAGCAAAGTTTGCCCAACAGTAGGTTGGAGACAGACTTCATTAGATAGGTTTCTGTGTGTGAGAAGGTAGCCGCCCACAGTGGCAAGGATTTATTTTGTGTTTTATTTTATTTTATTTTGGATGTTTTTGCTGCATGCAGTCTGGTGAAGAAAATTGCATGAATAAACCAAACTGTTTGCAACCACTTCTCGGATATCTCCCTGTGTAACAAACCCCCCCAAAGGGATCATCCACGCCTACCACCGAGTGAACCCCCACAATATATATATACTGGAATTTTTAATTTTATTTATACTAGGAATGGCGGCGATCAGCGACTTATAGCGGACCTGTTATAGTATGGTGGGCAGTCTCACACTAATTGACAATTTTTGGGAACCTGTGACACTAATACTGTGATCAGTGCTAAAAATATACACTGTCTTTCTTTTCTAGGAATTTTATTGGGATTTACAAAGAGATAAAATAAAACAACATGACATATGTAACTAAGTACATGGCTTCCAATATTGAGTAGGAACATTGCATGAAATAGGTAACTTATCGTGTCATAAGTCTTGTTTCTATCCATGTCATAGGCAAAGAAAGTAGCTGACTTAGAGGAGAAAGTGGACACAGAGAATGATAAACAAGTTGTCCATTAACAATATCTACGAGTAACTTGGTGTTTTTCCTGATTAGCCATGTCTTATTATGGGAGTAGTTTGTTATTACCATATCCCAAGGCAGTGTTCGATAAGTAGATGGCTATATGAGGTTTGGAAGCTAAATAGCTATGAAAATAATAGGGGAGATGGTTAGGGGGGAATGTGAAGAGATATGGAGAAGGTAAAGGGTGTGTAAGAGAGGTCCAGAGACTGTAGGGTAGGGGATGAGCATGTTAAGCTAGACAAGCTAAGGCATGTTTACATATAGAAGGGGGAGGACAGAGTGCCAAAACGTTTCCGTCTGCTTTGCGGTCAAGACAGGTCATGAGTTTGAGCTGTTGGTGGTTGAGTGTCTGGGTGTTGTTTGTGATGTAGTAGTTTTCAGAGAATCTTGGAAATGGATCCAACATGCCCATGTACGGGTAAATTTAGATGGGTTATCGCGAGCGACACTTATCAGTTCTTCCATTTCGGCTATTTGTCTGACATGGTAGTACCAATCATGTATTGTAGGGGGAGTGGTGGTGCCCCATTTAGTGGGGATACATCATCTGGCCACGTTGACTAAACAGAGAGCTAACAATTTGTAGTAAATTGATTTTGGGGGAGGGGTATGATGAAGCTAGTACTGAGCTGGAGTCAAGTCAAGTGTAAAAGTGGTTATCTTGGATAGATCATCATGCATCGGTCCAGAATGCCTGCAGTTCTGACCAGGACCACCAGATGTATAGTAAAGTACGGGGTTCGGATCCACATCTCAAACATAAGGAGAATGTCAAGCGTGAAACTTTGTGGAGCGGCATGGGCGTCCTATGCCATCCTGAGAGTATTTTATATCCTAACTCCTGTACTGTGACATTCACTGATCCCTTGTGTGTATGAGTGAGAATGCTATCCCACTCGCCAATAGTGAGATTATGTCTAGCTGTCTTTCCCAGGTCTAGAACATTTTGTTGGCTTTAGAACAAATAGCTTCAAATGATGTGTGCAGACGATACCAATCAGGCGGAGTTCTTGGGTGGTTAAAAAAGTGTCTTAGTTGGACCGAAGTCCAGAAAGGGAAGGTGGAGTTACTCTTGGCCTGTAGTGCCTCATAGGATTGAAAAGAGCCGCTGTGGAAAAAGTGTTCTGCGGAAACCTGTTTATAAAGGCCAAATCTCCCTTTGGAAATGGTTGGACATACCTGGAGAGAAGTATGGGTTATGTTGAAGAGTGGTAGGCGGGCCTGGGTGAGAAGAGAGATTGTATGGTTAACAAGCTGCTTGCAATCATTCCAAAGAAGGCCCTACCATCAGGTGGTCTTTGTATTCTGTAGGTGTATGTTTTATGGGTAACCAAGGAATCATTTGTATTGGTATCACAGAGTTCGGCTGCTCTCGCTGGACCCATGTTTTAGCCTTTGGATGAGAGTACCAGTCTAAAATCCTTGCTAAATGGCATGCCATGTAATATTTGTGGATGTCAGGCAGTCCTATGTCCCCCTTCATTTTTGGGAGAGTAAGCGTGTCACAGAGTCTAGGGCATTACGCCCCCAGATGAAAAGAGTGCAAGCTCTGCGATACGATGTGAAGAAAGCTTTAGGTAAGTGGATAGGTACCATTTGTACCAAATATAGGAGGCGGGGGAGTACATTCATTTTTATAATGACAGACCTTCCAAACCAAGAGAAGAGTCATTTATGCCATTTCTGTAGATCACCTTCAATGTCCCCTAGTATGGGGAAGTATTTTTTTTTTTTTTGAACAAAATTTTATTAAAACGTTTGCGAGGATACAGAAGAAAGCAGGAATAACAATGACACAACACATTTTTCAATTTCTTGGTCAGAAGCCGAGCACAACACAAAGACTCGAAACTGACCTAAATGGTACAATAAGCATAGAAATTCACCCAATGAATTAACCATAAACACACTAGAACCCTTGTTGGATGGATCTATGGCACATAGTTTGCTCTGAAAACCGCAAGATGTGTAACCGCATTATACCAAAGAAGGGGAGGGACATGGAACTAGGAAGGGGGGGTAGGGGGGGGGTAGGGAGGGGGGGTGGAATGTAGCAACAGCATCTGTACCATAACATAAGCATACTACCCTGAAATAGCATACACAAAGGAATCCACGGATGAGGTGTTGGTCACCTCCTTAGGTAGTGAGTCCTGAAACACCTGCCATGTATCCGAGAAGCGGGTGTCACGGAACCATGAACCAGACGTACAACAACAGATAAGTGAAAATAAGAAGGCTTTATTGAAAATCAAGCTGTAAAGCAAAAGTCCAAACGGAAGGCGAAACCGAGGCAGAGTCCTTGCGAAGCCAGAGGTCAGGAACCAGCAGGGTAGTCAGACGAAGCCAGGATCAGGGACCAGAAGCAGCAGCAGTCTTAGAAGCATGTGAACACAGGAGGACCAAGCAAGGAACTGAAGCCACAGACCTCCTATATATATGAGCTAGGCATCCAGCTCCTCCCAGTGGGAAGGAGGAGCCGCAGGGTGGGAGGCTACAAGAAACCCAGAAACCAAGATGGCCGCCAGCACATGTCAAACGAAGGAGAACAGCAAGAAGGTGAGACCATGACAGTACCTCCCCCTCAAGGGCCCCTCCTCCGCGGAGTAAAGAACGGTTTCTGAGGGAAGCGTGCGTGGAAGGCTCGGAGCAAGGCAGGAGCATGGACATCTGCGGAGGGAACCCAGGAACGCTCCTCTGGACCATAACCAAGCCAATGAACCAAAAACTGCACCCGACCGCGGACCAGGCGTGAGTCCAGGATATTGCTCACCTCATACTCCTCACGATTGCCCACTTGGACCGGACGGGGCAGAGGAACCGAGGAAGTGAAACGATTACACACCAGTGGCTTCAACAGGGAGACATGAAACACTTTGGAGATCCGCATGCCAGGAGGAAGCGCAAGGGCATAGGCTACCGGGTTTACCCTGCAAAGCACTCGGAAGGGACCAACAAAGTGAGGCGCCAGCTTGGGAGTGGGCACTCGAAGGTTGAGGTTGCGGGTGGACAACCATACACGGTCTCCGGCCTGGTAGGAAGGAGCAGGCGCTCGTCTGCGATCAGCCTGGAGTCTCTGGCGCTGCGCAGAAACCTCAAGGGACTTCTGGATCTGTACCCAAGAAGCACGTAGGACGGAAAGGTGATCCTCCACAGCCGGAATATCCTGGGGAGAGAATACCTCCGGTAACACGGCAGGTTGGAACCCATAATTGGCCATGAAGGGAGACGTCCCAGAGGAAGAGTTCACCGCCGTGTTCCTGGCAAACTCAGCCCAAGGCAGGAGGTCAACCCAATTGTCTTGGTGATCGGAGACATAGCAACGAAGGAATTGTTCCAAGGCCTGATTGGATCGTTCTGCGGCCCCATTGGACTGAGGGTGGTAGGCCGAGGAGAAGGAGAGATGAATCCCCAACTGGGAGCAAAAGGCGTGCCAGAACCTGGACACAAACTGACTCCCCCGATCCGACACAATCTCCTTGGGCAAACCGTGCAACCGGAAGACCTCCCTGGCAAAAATCGTGGCCAACTCCTGTGCAGAGGGTAACTTCTTGAGAGGAACACAGTGGCACATTTTGGAAAATCGATCCACAATCATGAGAATGACCGTATGGCCTCGGGATGCAGGGAGGTCCACAATGAAATCCATCCCCAGGTGTGACCATGGGCGCTCCCCGGTGGCTATGGGTTGCAGAAGGCCCAACGGAAGGTGCCGAGGGGACTTACTCTGGGCACAAACGGAGCATGCCGCTACATATGCGGCGATGTCGGAACGTAGGGAAGGCCACCAGAACAGACGTGAAACAGCCCAGGACAGCTGATTCTTTCCAGGATGCCCCGCGGTCTTGGAGTTATGGTAGGTTCGCAACAACCGAGTGCGCAACTCCTCAGGCACAAAACATCTGCCGTTGGGTCTCTCAGAGGGAGCACCAGATTGAGCCGCCAAAATCTGCTCACCCAGGGGAGAGGTCAGGCTGGTGCGAATGGCGGCCAGGATCTGATTCGGAGGTATGACCGAAGTCGGAATCGACTCCTCCCTGGACAGGTCGGAGTACTGCCGTGATAAGGCATCCGCCCTGATGTTCTTGGAACCGGGTAGGTAGGAGACCACGTAATTAAAACGAGACAAGAACAGAGCCCATCTGGCCTGACGTGGTGTCAATCTCTTGGCCTCAGAAAGGTAGGTCAGATTCTTGTGGTCCGTCAGGATGAGGACCGGAACCACCGAACCCTCGAGCAAGTGCCTCCATTCTTTAAGGGCCTGCACGATGGCCAATAACTCCCTGTCACCAATCTGATAGTTGCACTCCGCGGAAGACAGTTTCCGGGAGTAAAACCCACAAGGAAGCAGAGGACCCTCTGGTGTTCTACGCTGAGACAGAAGGGCGCCTACTCCCGTCTCAGACGCGTCCACCTCGAGGACAAAGGGCAACCCAGGGTTGGGATGCGACAGAATCGGAGCCGACACAAAGGCGGACTTTAGAGCCTCAAAAGCTCGGATGGCCTCGAGCGGCCAGACCTGGGAATTACTGCCCTTCCTGGTCAGATCCGTGAGAGGCTTGGCTAGCATGGAAAAGTCCCTGATGAACTTCCGATAATAATTGGCGAAGCCCAAAAAGCGCTGCAGGGAGCGAAGACCACTGGGCTGGGGCCACTGTAAGACAGCCGAAACCTTCTCAGGATCCATGGAGAACCCCTCAGCGGAAATGATGTAACCTAAGAAGGTTACCTGGGATCGGTGAAATTCGCATTTCTCAAGCTTACCGAACAGCTTGTTCTCTCGTAACCGTTGCAACACTCGTCTGACATCCAGAATGTGGATCTCCATGGATTCAGAATATACCAAGATGTCATCCAAATAGACCACCACACACTGCTGCAACAGGTCACGGAAAACATCGTTAATGAATTCCTGAAAGACTGCGGGCGCATTGCACAACCCAAAGGGCATAACCAAGGATTCATAATGACCGGTCCTGGTGTTAAACGCGGTCTTCCACTCATCGCCCGCCTTGATCCTTACGAGGTTATATGCCGCCCTCAGGTCGAGTTTGGTAAAGACCGTGGCCCCTTTAAGGCGATCGAACAGCTCGGAAATCAAGGGTATCGGGTAAGCGTTCTTGATCGTGATGCGATTGAAACCCCTGTAATCGATGCAAGGCCTCAACTCACCGCCCTTCTTTTTCACAAAGAAAAATCCAGCCCCTGCCGGGGACGAGGATTTGCGAATGTGTCCGCGTGAAAGCGCCTCCTTCACGTACTCCTCCATGGCCTCATTCTCCGCTACCGACAGTGGATAGACCTTGCCACGAGGAGGAACGGCACCAGGTTGTAACTCGATGGCACAATCGTATGGGCGGTGCGGAGGTAGGGCAACCGCGCGCACCTTATCGAATACATCCCGGTACTCCTCGTATTCAGGAGGCAACAGAGAGTCAGAGGAAGTACACAGCAACTTGACAGGCCCATGGATGCAACTAGCCCCACACTGCGGTGACCACGAGAGGATCTCGGCCGATCTCCAATCGAAAGTCGGATTATGCTTCTGGAGCCAGGGGTACCCCAAGACCACCGAGTAGTGTGGAGACGAAATAACCTGGAAGCAGACCGACTCTCTGTGAACGGCACCAATGGCTATCCCCACTGGAAGGGTCTCATGAGTCACGTGTGGCGGCAGAAGGGGTCTGCCGTCTATCGCCTCAAGAGCCAGTGGAGAACCTCGGGCCTGCAGAGGAATGGAATTGGCGGCAGCGAACACACTATCAATGAACAAACCACCAGCACCAGAGTCCACCAACGCCTGGGTCGTCACTGAGCCCCCGACCCAGGAGAGGACAACAGTGATCAGTGGTTTGTCAACACGGGAAACCGGGGACGAGGAGACTCCACCCAAGATCTGCCCCCGACAGGATCTCAGGTGCGAGCGTTTCCCGGACGGTTCGGACATGCCAACCGAAAATGCCCACCGAGACCACAGTACATGCATCGACCCTCGCGTCTTCGGAGTACCCTCTCCCCCTCGGACAGGCGAGCAAAGCCTAGCTGCATGGGTTCACCCCCAGCCAAGTCATCCCCAGGAGGCGTGGGAGGAGAGGGAGGCACGGGTGGGACAGCAAAGGTAGGCGCCAATCTGTTAGGAGGTCTCCGCAAACTCTCCTTAAAGGAAGGTCTCTCCCTGAGTCTGGTGTCAATCAAAATCAAGAAAGAAATAAGAGACTCGAGCTCCACTGGTAGGTCCTTAGCTGCAACATCATCCTTCAAGGCATCCGAGAGACCATGAGAGAAAGCAGCGACCAGAGCCTCATTATTCCAGCCCACCTCTGCTGCCAGGGTACGAAACTCAATGGCGTATTCAGCTACGGATCGTGAACCCTGTCTGATGGACATAAGGAGCTTCGCAGCAGAGGCAGCACGAACCGGCACATCGAATACCCTCCGAAGAGAAGCAACAAAACCGGAAAACTCGGCAACCACCGGATTGTTGTTCTCCCATAAAGGGCTGGCCCAGGCCAAGGCCTTGTCCGAGAGCAGCGAAATTAAGAAGCCCACCTTTGATCTCTCAGTAGGAAAGGCATGTGGCAGCAACTCGAAATAAATGCCCACCTGGTTAAGGAAACCTCGGCACTGAGTTGGCTCTCCCCCAAAGCGCTGGGGAAGGGGGGCAGAACCGGTCATACCCCGAAACACCGCAGGCGCAACAACAGGTGTCGGGGTAGACTCTGGCGCAACAACCGGAGCGGCAGTAGGAGCGGGCCCAGGAGCGACAACCGACCCATCGGCAACGGGAGCGAAATGAGCCGTGCGTTCAAGCAGGGTTTGCAACGCCACGGCGAACCGACCCAACAGGTGATCCTGCTGATCAAGTCTGGCAACCAGCGTGGGTAGCGAGGATGGCCCTGTACCGTCAGAATTCATGGCTTGGTCCTAATGTCACGGAACCATGAACCAGACGTACAACAACAGATAAGTGAAAATAAGAAGGCTTTATTGAAAATCAAGCTGTAAAGCAAAAGTCCAAACGGAAGGCGAAACCGAGGCAGAGTCCTTGCGAAGCCAGAGGTCAGGAACCAGCAGGGTAGTCAGACGAAGCCAGGATCAGGGACCAGAAGCAGCAGCAGTCTTAGAAGCATGTGAACACAGGAAGACCAAGCAAGGAACTGAAGCCACAGACCTCCTATATATATGAGCTAGGCATCCAGCTCCTCCCAGTGGGAAGGAGGAGCCGCAGGGTGGGAGGCTACAAGAAACCCAGAAACCAAGATGGCCGCCAGCACATGTCAAACGAAGGAGAACAGCAAGAAGGTAAGACCATGACAGCGGGTTGCTGAGGAAGGTAGGTTGAAGTCCGTGTTGAGTCGATCTTTAACCATGAGACTCAAGAGGTCACGATGGACTTGCGCTACAGAGGGACCCACTGTAGAGATCCAATTGGCGAGTATGACTCTCCGGGCTATCAGCAAGCAAATGAGTATCCACGTGCGTGGGTGAGGAGGTGGACGGCTGGACCACACTTGAAGCTGTTTGTCCCAATGACCAAATATGAGAAGGAGGGGGTCCTTCGGCAGTTGCAGCAGCGTGATCCGTTTGATGAGCGATAGCACCTGATCCCAGAAAGTCGTTATGAAAGAACAGGACCAAAACCTATGATGAAGGTTAGGTCGGATGGTTTTGCAGTGAGGGCACAGGCCCGCAAAGGATCGCTAGCTTTAGATGTAAACGGGACATATGCCCTATGGAGAATTTTCAACTGTGTTTCTCTCCAGGTCTCATTGGGAGTCAAATGTAGCGTGCGATTATACCCCTGGAATAGCTTAGTAACAACGTTCTCCAAAGGGAAGTCTCTGGCCCAATTTGCCGCTGAGGAACTAGCGAAATGGTAGGAAGCTATTCTTTGAAAAGGTTTATAGATGGCGGAGATGTTGTAAATCCCTGAGTCAAGCAGAGGATCCAGCAACTGGTCCACAAAACCAGTGGTTGTAGTGGCACCAGAGGTGCGAAGGAAGCTTAGGCACTGCATTATTGGGAAAGCATGAGTAGCCGGCAAATGAAAGGTATCCAAGATGTCTCGTATGGCCCGAGGTTTTCCTGTTACGGGGTTACACAGATCTGAGAATTTCAACAAGCCCGGTCTTTGCCACACATTAAAGTAATCCGAATGCATTCCCGGTATAAAAGCTGGGTTATCCTTTATGGGCAAATATTTGGATATGGACGAAGGAAGTTTCAAACATTTCCTAGATTCTCTCCATGCGATCACAGTATCTCTCAAAAGGATGTTGTGTTGGAGCCTTGGTGGCATGGTTTTCCATTTAACATGCAACAGTGCAACCAGTGAATAAGGGGCAGACATATGCGTTTCCAGGGCATAGTTGGAATAATGTGAGGAGCTGGAGATCCAATTGAGTGACACACGAAGGAGGCATGACAGATTGTACAACCTGATATCTGGGAGGCCAGCACCCCCCTCGCCCCTGGGGAGACATCGTTTTTTAAAAGAAATTTGAGGCCGGTTGCTGCGCCATATAAATTTAGACATAGCCCGGTTCAGTAATTTAATGTCGTTATGTTTAAGCAGTATCGGGAGCGTTTGCAGAGGATATAGCAGCCGTGCAAAGCTGACCATCTTTACAAGGTGACACCTCCCCAGGAGCGAAAGAGGCAGATCCATCCAACCTTCTAACTCACGAGATATCTTCTGAAATAACGGGGGATAGTTTAAGGTGTAGATGGAAGACGGGAGCCTACCTATCCTAACTCCTAGGTATGTGATGTGGGATGTGGCTATGGTGAAGGGAGAGGAGGCTGCCCAGGTGGGTTTGGACGTGTTTCCTAAGGGGAGGATTTCACTTTTGGCATAGTTTATCCGTAAGCCGGAGCACAGTCTAAATTTATCGAAGATAGAAATAATGGTATGCATGTCAGCAGATGGGTTACTGGTGAAAATCAATACGTCATCTGCAAACAATGATATACGTAGTTCCTGAGAACCAATGCGAATACCCTGGAGCGGTGCTTTGTCCAACAAGAATCTGGAAAGAGGTTCCAGAGCCAAATTGAAGAGCAGTGGAGACAGGGGACATCCCTGTCTCGTACCCTTGAACAGGCGGAACTCGTCGGTGAGGGATCCGGCCACCCACAACCTGGCCGCGGGAGAGGCATACATAGCTTCGACAACATGCGTAAATGGTCCCGTAAAACCAAAGGAGGACATAACCTTAGATAGCCAAGTAAAGCCCACATTGTCGAAGGCCTTTTCCGCGTCCAGGGTGACGATAGCCAGGTCCGCCCCCGAGGAAACCCTGGCCTGGTCCAAGGCTAGAAGCACCTTTCGGAGATTGGAGGCTGCTGATCGCCCCTTGGTGAAGCCGGATTGAGCTGGGTGGATCAGGGACGGCATAATCAGGGCCAATCGGGATGCTAGGAGTTTGGATAGAATCTTTACGGCCAAATTTAATAGGGAAATAGGCCTGTAAGAGCCAGGTTCTAGGGGGTCTTTACCTTTCTTTGCCAGTAACTTAATTATGGCCTGGTTGCCCGTGGGGGGATACGTGCCACCCATCCAGATGGCCGAGTATACCTCCAGCAAAGTTGGTCCTATGATCTCCAAGGCGGTCTTATAGAATTCGCCTGTGAGGCCATCCGGGCCCGGGGCCTTTCTTGGGGCAAGTTGTTTTATAACGCCCCGAATCTCCTCAATAGACACTGGTGCATTCAAGGCGTCTAATTGTGCCGGGGAAAGGCTAGGTAGGGATATATTATCTAGGAAGAAGCGCGCCTGTTCATCATCAAAAGGGTCCGGGGAGTACAGGGAAGCATAAAAGTCCCTCATCGTCTTTTTAACGTCCGCAGGGGTAGACACAATTGTGCCCGATGGGGCCCGGAGTGAGGCAATGTGTGTAGGGACGTAGGGCGCCCCACACAACCTCTTCAGTAATTTACCTGCCTTGTTCCCAAATTTATGCAGCGTGGCAGAGAAACGTGCATTCTTAATACCTTCCAACTTATCCGCCCAAGTATCAAAGGCCTGCTTGGCTAGGGACCATTCTTGTTGGTGTGCGGGAGAATCTGCGGAGAGCAATAGTCTTTGAGCCAGGCGAAGACGCTCACTGGCCTGAAAATAGCTTTTGGACGCGTTTTTCCGATACGCCGAGGCGTATGACAAAATTTTTCCACGCAGAAAAGCCTTGCCTGCCTCCCAAAACAGATCGGGCTGGGAGGTATGCAATACATTCGCCTCCGAGTACTCCGCCCATGCCTTAGCCAGGTAGGCCTGAAAGTCCGCATTATTGTAGAGGTACCCCGGGAATCTCCACAAACTAGTGTCTGCACGTTTATCGGGGGGGTCTAAGGTCAAGGACACAGGGGCATGGTCGGAAATGACAATTTCGTGGATCACCGGATCCTCTACTCTCCCCAGGGCATTATAATCGCCACACATCAGTGAGGTAAAGAGATTCTACCAATTGCGCTAGAGGGCTAGAGGTGGACCGAACTGAGGTATTCGTGCTAGGTTTAGAGCGAGACTTATCCAGGAGGGGGTCCATAAGGGAGTTAAAGTCACCGCCTATTACGTGTTGGACCTGAGGGTATGTTAGCAAGTGGGAGGACAATTCTGTATAAAAGGACTGGTCTGGGGTGTTGGGGGCATATACATTTGTTAATAGTACTTCGCTATCATTGATCTTCATGCGTGCTGAAACAAATCTACCGTTAGAGTCAGGGGAGAGGGAAAGAATATTACAGGAGAGTCCCTTGTGGATCAGGATCAGAACCCCGGCCTTCCGGCCCAGGGCTGCCGATCCCACCACCGTGCCCACCCACAACTTCTTCATCCGGAAAAAGTCATCAGAGGACAAGTGGGACTCTTGTAGCATCGCTATGTCTGTTTTAAGCCTCTTAAGATGTCTCAACACCTTCATCCTTTTAATTGGGGACCGCAAGCCCCTGACATTCCATGACAAAATCCTCATGTAGGGTCTGCCAGAGGAAGGTATGGAGCATGACAGTGCAGCTGCTTATAGATATAGACGGCAGGAATAGGTGCGTGTGTTACCAGACATGTTATGGACAGGTGCCTAAAACTGATTAAACACTGAAACCCCAGGGGAGCCGATTCCAACCGTGGAACCAAAGAAGTGAAAGGGGGAAGGAGGGGGACAGACATGAATGGATTACCCAGGGGGAGGGAGAGGAAATACAGAAAGGCAACTGGAAAATATGACATCATGGACTTCACTTTTTTCCGAATGCTGTAACTGTAACTGTGGAAGGCGACCAATCCCTTGACACGGATGTCAGCAGGTCTGTGAACAAAACAAACCCAAATCACCTCCATATAAAGAAGTAAAGAAAAGGACAATTAGAGGGGGGTAAGGGACCCTGCACCCCTACACATAAAACAGAGGGGAGCGCCCGGGTCCTCCACAGTGACAGCATAAAACAGCCTTAGAACACACCAGTCGTAACAATTAAATGCATGTAACTAGGATCAACAAGTACTGCACAGAGTAAGGTAAACATAACATTGCAGCAAAAAGAAAAAAAAAATGGGTCAGAGGTGGGCACCTCCATCACCCACAGTCCACCGGTGGCGACCAGAAACAGGCAAAAACAAAGTAGAAGAAAAGATACATTACGTGTCCATAGGGTCACCTAGGAGGAGGTAAGAAAAAAATAAATGGCGGATCATTGCACGTCAACGGTGCGGAAGAGAGTGCCCTCCGCTGACTACTTCAGAGTATTTTTGCCTTTTGGGAGATCCTTTGCGTGGGCTCCTGGGGATCAGGGAGCGTTGAGCCGAGGTATGCCTGTTGGATACGGGGTGTCAGACCCATCCGTACGGAGAGATCTTATAAAACCTTCCGCCTCTGAGGGGTCCTGGAACGATAATTGTTCACCTGAAGGTGCACGGAGCCGTAGGATTGCCGGGTATGCCAACGTAAATTTGATCTGGGATTGATGCAGTTGTGAGCATACTGCCTGGAAAGATTTTCGTTTCTTGGCCACTTCCACGGAATAGTCCGCAAAAATCAGGACTTTTGTACCGTCTATCTGGAAAGATTTGGATTGCCTGAATTTCTGAAGGATCGCCGATTTGTCGGCGTAATTCAGGTACTTGGCAATGATCGGGCGTGGGGAAGAGCGTTCCGAGGAGTGTATCCCCATATGATGGGCGCGTTCGACCACGCAGATTCCGTTCAGGCCAAAAGCCTCCGGAATCCTTTTGGAACACAGGTCAGGGATCGCAGAGGGTGGCACAGTCTCCGGTATCCCAATAAAGCGGAGGTTGCTCCTTCGCACTCTGTTTTCCAAATCTTCCACTTTTTGGAGCAAGAATTGATTAGTCTTTTCCTGTGCCTGCTCAAAACCATGAGAGCTATAGATTTCCTCCTCCACATTTTCCACACGGTGTTCCACTTCTTGCAGCCTATTTGTATGGTCTGCGAGCTGTTTTTTAATGTCCTGCATGCCCGCCGCTACTGCCATTTGCACAGCCGCTGTTATGGTGGGGGATAGCAGAGCCACCACCGTCTGTGCAATGCGATCCGACTGGGGGTCACCCAGGGTGGGCATTGTGGGGGCTGTGGAAGCCGCAGTGTCCATGCGGGAGGCGTCCGCCTCGTCCGCAATGTAGGCCGAGACTGGGGCCTCGATTTGCGGCGGACCCGGCGGATTGCGCGGGCCGCCTTTCTCCAGAAATTTATCCATGCCGGGTATAGGATGTCACCGGGGGGGTCGCCCGGGGGTGGATGGAGCCGCGGAGGACCCGAGGGATGTGGGCAGCCGGTGTTTCAAGCCGATTTTTAATCCGATCGCGGGAGCCGGCGTGGAGGGTGACTACCGCATTCGGCGCCGGAACCGGAAGTCGGAAGTAATTTTAATGTATAAAGGTCAGATAAGGATTTTGGGAGCTGAATCCCGAAGTAGGTGATCGACTGCTTTTGCCATATAAAGGGTCATTAAGATTTATAGGAGGTCACTTTGTGAGTTGCCAGTGTTACATTGGGGGCAAAAGGTTTTTAAAAAATTGATCTGTAAGAGAGAGAGAGTGTTATAATGTGCAAAGTCCTTCAGTAAGTTAGGAATAGTGGATTGGGACTTAGACAAGAACAGCAGAATGTCATCCGTGAATGTTGCTATTTTATAATTGTGTCCCTCGACCTCAGTGCCATTAATGTTGTAATTAGGTTTGAGAAGTAAGTAGTTCAGACTGGAGTGGTGATTTTGCGGGGTAGAGAAAAAAAGTGTAGTGGTGAGTGTTGGAATAAAGAGTGCGCCATGTATCATGGATAGGGTTGAGCGAACCCGGTCTGTATTGTTCGGGTTCGTACCGGACTTTTGGGTATTCGGTTCCCGGACCTGAACTAGAAAATTTCACTGTATGTTTGGGTACTGTCCGTTTTTCGGTAACGTTATTTGATGTTTTGGCGCGGTTTTAATGGCGTGCTTTCAACAGGTACAAGGCAGCCAATCTGCAAGCGTTTAACTAGTGTGCCCTAGAAGCCATCACAGCCATGCCTACTAATGGCATGGCTGTGATTGGCCAGTGCAGCATGTGACCCAGACTCTATATAAGCTGGAGTCACATAGCGCCGCGCGTCACTCTGCTATAACTATACTAGGGAGAGGTTCCTGACTGTTGCTGCTAAGGGAGATATAGGAGTTTACTGTAGGTTAAGGCTGGAGATTGCTTTTATAGGAACAATCTGCTTTAATTATACAGCGATCTACATTGATTTGATTGTGTGGGGGTGAAGCGCACAATCTTTTTGTCCGGAGGGAGAGATAGGAGTTTACTGTAGGGTCATGCTGGAGATTGCTTTGAGGGAAATAATAGGAAGAATCTTCTTTAATCAGACAGCGATCTACATTGATTGTATAGTGTGGGGGTGCAGTGCACAATCTTTATGCCCTGACCTGAGCCCAGTGAGGAGGAGGGAGGAAAAAAAACTTTTATCAGTTTGTTAGGTGGGCGGCGTGTGGTGCTGTTCATTTAATGCAGGCTCAGTGCATATGTGTCTGCTTAATCTGCATTTAAAAAAGAAAAAAAAAATGTTCCTTCATATTTAAGTTTGACATACATGTCTTTAGACAGACACTGCTTTTCTAACCTGATCTTCAAAAAGCACCAATGGAAGGGAAAATAATTATTTTTCAGTATTTAGGGAAAATAAATGATTTTTTAGTTTTTCATTCAAATGTTTTTTTTTTTATTCAAAAGCGGAATAGAACAACAACAGTATCCAACCTGTTAGGCAAGCTGAGTACATATGTGTCTGCTTAATCTGCATTTAAAAAAAGAAAAAAACTTTGTTCCTTCATATTTTACTCTGAGTGTTTAGACACTGCATTTCAAATCTGCTTTTCAACAAGCATCAATTAAGGGGACAATTATTTATCAGCTTTGTTTGTTACAGTGAGATACACCCATTGCAGACTGTTGTATTGCGCATTGCAATAAAAAGACCATTTAGGGGCAAAAAAAGTTGATTGTGGCCCTGTCCGCATATGTTACAGTGAGATACACCCATTGCATACTGTTGTATTGCACATTGCAATAAAAAGACCATTTAGGGGCAAAAAAAGTTGATTGTGGCCCTGTCCGCATATGTTACAGTGAGATACACCCATTGCATACTGTTGCAATAAAAAAAACCATTTAGGGGCAAAAAAAGTTGATTGCGGCCCTGTCAGCATATGTTAGTGAGATACACCCATTGCATACTGTTGTTTTGCGCATTGCAATAAAAAAAAAACATTTAGGGGCAAAAAAAGTTGTTTGTGGCCCTGTCCGCGTATGTTACAGTGACATATACCCACTGCATACTGTTGTATTCCGCTTTGTAATAAAAACTCGTTTAGGGAAAAAAACATAAATTGTGGCCCAGTCTGCATATTTTACTGTGAGATACACCCTTTCTATACTGTTTTCCTATTCCGCTATTCAGTAAACACCCATTTAGGGAAAAAATATTACATTGCGGCCTAGTCTGCATATTTTACTGTGAGATACACCCTTTGGATTCTGTTTTTCTATTCCGCTATTCGATAAACACCCATTTAGGTAAAAAATATTACATTGTGGCCTAGTCTGCATATTTTACTGTGAGATACACCCTTTGGATACTGTTGTTCTATTCCGCTATTCAATAAACACCCATTTAGGGAAAAAATATTACATTGCGGCCTAGTCTGCATATGTTACAGCGCAACAAGGCACACAGGTCTCGCATGGAGATCCAGTTACTGGTGGTGAGGTGGTGCTGTTCCTCAGAGCAACTCATGCGTGTGTGCTGTAGCTTAAACTCCAGTATGACCTGCTGCTGCTCGCACAGTCTGGCCAGCATGTGCAAGGTGGAGTTCCACCTTGTTGGCACGTCACATAAGAGGCGGTGAGCGGGAAAGGCGAAGTTACAGTGCAGCGCTGACAGATGAGCAGCAGCAGGGTGAGAACTCCGAAAGTGCGCACAGATGGCCCACATTTTCTGCAGCAGCTCTGACTAGAGTTGAGCGGACAAATGGATGTCCGTGTTCGGCGGGTTCAGCCGAACTTGAAAAAAAAGTCCGGGTCCGTGTCCCGGACTTTTTCCGAACTTTACCCGGACACCGAACCCCATTGAAGTCAATGGGGACCCGAACTTTCAGGCACTAAAATGGCTCTAAAACACCAATGGAAAGGGATAGAGTGCTGCAAATGGCAGCAAAACGTAGTTAAGAGCATGGCAAGTGCTCTGCAAACAAATGTGGATAGGGAAATAACTTAAAACAACAAAAAAAGCAGAAAAATAAAACACTGTTCTTCATCTGTGAAGGACGAGGCCCATATGGAGTAGGAGGGAGGTTGAGGTGGTGGTGGATGTGGTGGTGTCATAGGCGTGCGCACAGGGTGTGCCGGGTGTGCCTGGGCACACCCTAATCACCTAGGGCACATTAGCATTATCGCTCTGTTTGCAAGTGAGGGGATGGGAAAGATCTCCCTCGGACCTGCTCTGCCATAAAAGAAGTGCCACACACTTCTATTTCACTTTGCCAGCAGGGAGAGTAATGTACCGTGGCCATATACATGTAGGCAAACACATGCATGTGTATTTAAACTTTGGGGTGCACACCCTAATGCAATAGGCTGCACACACCTATGGGCGGTGTAGGTGGAAGCGGCGGTGGAGGAGGACGAGGTAGCAAACACTGCTTTTTTTCAGTCATTTTAAATGAGGGTACACCCCAAAAGAGTGAGAAAGAGAAAAAATAGAACAATGGCTGGGTAAGGTCGGTACCCATCTCTATTCTGCACAAGGTACAGAAAAGTCCTGTGGGATCCATGCCTGGTTCATTTTAATGAACGTGAGCTTGTCCACATTGTCTCTGGACAGGCGGCTGCGCTTGTCTGTGATAACACCCCCAGCCGTGCTAAATACATGTTCAGATAATACACTGGCTGCAGGGCACGCCAGCACCTCCAAGGCGTAAAGGGCAAGCTCAGGCCATGTGCCCAATTTGGAGACCCAGAAGTTGAAGGGGGCAGACCCATCATTCACTACATGTAGGCGTGTGCACACATACTGCTCCACCATGATGGTGAAATGCTGCCTCCTGCTAAGATGTTCCATATGAGCTGCTGGTGCTGCTGTTTGTTGTGGCGTGCTGACAAAGCTTTTCCACATTTTGGCCATGCTAACCCTGCCTTCTGAGGTGCCTGCGGTGCCTTGGTTGCGTTGGCGACCTCTTCCTCCTCCTCCTCTGCCTTGGCCTTGTGCTTCCACTGTGGCCCCGCTGTCAGGTGGGAATGCCAACAGCATCGCGTCTACCAGCGTGCGCTTGTACTCGCGCATCTTGCGATCGCGCTCCAGTGAGTGAATTAAGAATGGTACGTTGTCCTTGTAATGGGGATCCAGCAGTGTGGCCACCCAATAATCAGCACAAGTTAGAATGTTGGCAACTCGGCGGTCGTTGTGGAGACACTGCAGCATGTAATCGCTCATGTGTGCCAGGCTGCCCAGAGGCAACGAAAGGCTGTCCTCTGTGGGAGGTGTATCAGCTGTGTCCTCTGAATCACCCCAGCCACGCACCAGTGATGGCCATGAGCTGGCTTGGGTGCCACCCTGCTGTGAACATGGTTCCATCTCCTCCTCCATCTCCTCCTCCTCATCCTCCTCATCCTCCAGAACTGTGCCCCTGCTGGACAATTGTGTCCCTGGCGTTTGTGGGTGCAGGAATCCACCCTCGGAGCCACTTGCGAATGACTGCCCTGAAAGCCTTGGAAATGTTACCTCTTCATCCTCCTCCTCCTCCTCCTCCTCCTCATCCTGTGCCACATCCTCTTCCATCATTGCCCGAATCGTTTTTTGAAGGAGGCATAGAAGTGGGATAGTTAAGCTGACAACGGCGTCATCGGCACTGGCCATGTTGGTGGAGTACTCAAAACAGCGCAACAAGGCACACAGGTCTCGCATGGAGGCCCAGTTATTGGTGGTGAAGTGGTGCTGTTCCACAGAGCGACTCACATGTGCGTGCTGCAGCTGAAACTCCACTATGGCCTGCTGCTTCTCGCACAGTCTTTCCAGCATGTGCAAGATGGAGTTCCACCTTGTGGGCACGTCACATATGAGGCGGTGAGCGGGAAGGCCGAAGTTACTCTGCAGCACTGACAGGCGAGCAGCAGCAGGGTGAGAACGCCGAAAGTGCACACAGACGGCCCGCACATTCTGCAGCAGCTCTGACATATCGGGGGAAATTTTTAAGGATCCTCTGCCTCACCAAATTCAGCTCATGCGCCAGGCAAGGGATGTGCGCCAAACCGGCTAGGCCCAGAGCTGCTATGAGATTTCGCCCGTTATCGCACACCACCAGGCCGGGCTTGAGGCTCGCTGGCAGCAACCACTCATTTGTCTGCAGTTCCATGCTCCTCCACAACTCCTGTGCGGTGTGTGGTTTTTCCCCTAAACAGGCAAGTTTTAAAACTGCCTGCTGTCGTTTACCCCTGGCCGTGCTGAAGTTGGTGGTGAAGGTGTTACGATGACCGGATGAGGAGGCAGTAGAGAATGAGGAAGCGGAGTAGGAGGAGTTAGGAACAGGAGGCAAACTGAAGCGCCCTGCAATCCTCGGTGGTGGAAGGACGTGCGCCAAATTGCTATCCGCCTCAGGCCCATCCGCCACTTCATTTACCCAGTGCCGTTAGGGAGGTATAACGCCCCTGACCGTGCTTACTGGTCCACGTATCGGTAGTTAGGTGGACCTTGCCACAGATGGAATGACAGCATTTCAAAGGCCAAGAATTTTGAAATGCTGGCATTCATGGCCAGGGATCGCGGGTGAGTAGGGGGGTACTTCCTCTTCCTCTGAAGTGTTTGGGAGATGGAAAGCTGAACGCTTCCACGGAACATTGTGGAGATGGTTGGTGACCCAGGTGGTGGTGTTGCTGACAGATCGTCTGTTTGCGGGGTGGCAGGTGCCGGTATCACTACAGAGGTGGATGGAGAGGCCGAGACTGCAGCAGAAGAGGAAGCAGGAGGAGCCAGAGACCTTTCTTGGTTTTGAAGGTGTCTACTCCACTGCAGCTCGTGCTTTGCACTTAGATGCCTGATCATGCAGGTTGTGCTCAGGTTGAGAAGGTTTATGCCTCGCTTCAGGCTCTGATTGCACAGGGTGCAAACCACTCGTGTCCTATCATCAGCACATTTTCTGAAGAACTTCCACGCTAGAGAACTCCTTTGAGCTGGCTTTGGTGCGCTCGTTCCCTTGCTGCGTTGGGCAGTAGCGGGCGTAGTGTCTAGGGCACGGCCGCTCCGCTTCTGTACCCTACTCCCTCTTCTGCTGTGCTGGTGGCTCTGTGCGACCACCGCCTCTTCCTCCAAACTACTCAGGTCACCTGCATGACCTTCATTTCATGTGGCGTCAAGGACCTCATCGTCCTCCACATCATCTTCCACCCAGTCTTCACCCCTGCCCTCCTTGTCGGTCTCCACAATTCTGAGTGCCGTATCAGTTGGCACCTGCGTTTCGTCATCATCGGAGACGTGCTGCGATGGTCCTTCCATGTACTCATCTTGAGAAATAAGTGGTTGGGCATCGCTGCACTCAATCTCTTCCACTTCTGGGGCAGGAATAGATGGATGGCCCTGGGAAACCCTGCTGACAGAGTCATCAAAAAGAAGAAGAGACTGCTGCATGACTTGGGGCTCAGACTGCTTGCCTGATTTGCAAGGGGGTGAGGTGAAAGACAGTTGGACATCGGCTGCAGGTGCCAACTCTGACCATTCTGCAGTAGACTGGGTGGGAGACAATGTGAAGGAACTGGAGGCACTGTCAGCAACCCAATCTACAATCTACTATCGCCTGTACTTCTTCTGGCCTCTTTACTTCTAGAGGCGCATGATGCCCTACCAAATACTGCTGCAGGTTCTGTCGCCTACTCACACTTGAGGAAGGTGTTTCACTTGTGCGTGTAGCTGGCACAGATCGACCACGTCCTCTCCTTGCAACAGGAGCTCTACCAGCAGCACCACGACCCAGGCCACGGCCCCTATTTGACGGTCTCCTCATATTTCTGTAATTTATGATCTTGCCCTAGAAAGGTGTTTATTGAATAGCGGAACAAAACAACAACAGTATCGCACAGGTGTATCTCACAGTCAAATATGCAAACTATGCCGCAATTTAATTTTTTTTACCCGAAAAGGGTGTATATTGAATAGCTGAATAGAAAAAAGGATAAAAAACGGTGTATCTCACACGTACAAACACAGACTAGGCCCAGATTACGATTTTTTGTACCCTAAAGGGAGGATGAGGAAGAGGAGTAGGAGGAGTTCGGAACAGGAGGCAAACTGAAGTGCCCTGCAATCCTTGGCGGTGGAAGGAGATGCGCCAAACAAATTAGAATTTGTATCTCACATGTACCGATACAGACTATGCCGTAATTTAATTTTTTACACTCCAAAAGGGTGTATATTGAATAGCGGAATAGGAAAAATTTTATAAAACGGTGTATCTCACACGTACAAACACAGACTAGGCCCCGATTACAATTTTTTGTACCCTAAAGGCAAGATGAGGAAGAGGAGTAGGAGGAGTTCGGAACAGAAGGCAAACTGAAGTGCCCTGCAATCCTCGGCGGTGGAAGGAGATGCGCCAAACAAATTTAAAAAGGTGTTTCTCACATGTACCGATACAGACTATGCCGTAATTTAATTTTTTACACTCAAACAGGGTGTATAAGGAATAGCGGAATAGAAAAAAAATTACAAAACAGTGTATCTCACACGTACACACACAGACTAGGCCCCGATTACAATTTTTTGTACCCTAAAGGCAAGATGAGGAAGAGGAGTAGGAGGAGTTTGGAACAGGAGGCAAACTGAAGCGCCCTGCAATCCTCGGCGGTGGAAGGAGATGCGCCAAACAAATTTAAAAAGGTGTATCTCACGTGTACCGATACAGACTATGCCGTAATTTAATTTTTTACACTCAAACAGGGTGTATATTGAATAGCGGAATAGAAAAAATTTTACAAAACGGTGTATCTCACACGTACAAACACAGACTAGGCCCCAATTACAATTTTTTGTACCCTAAAGGCAGGATGAGGATGAGGAGTAGGAGGAGGTCCGAACAGGAGGCAAACTGAAGCACCCTGCAATCCTCAGCGGTGGAAGATGTGCCCCCAAAATTTGGAAGGTTTATCTCACACGTACCGATACAGACTATCCCACAATTTAATTGTTTTTACCCCAAGGGAGTAGATTGAATAGCGGAATAGAAAATATGATATCAAAAGGTGTATGTATCTCACACGTACAGACCCAGACTAGGCCCCGATTACTATTTTTTGTACCCCCCAAAGGCAGGATGAGGAGTAGGAGGAGTTCGGAACAGGCAGGAGGCACACTGAAGCACCCTGCAATCCTCAGCGGTATGAGATGCGCCCCAAAAATTGGAAAGGTGTATCTCACACGTACCGATACAGACTATCCCGCAATTTAATTGTTTTTACCCCAAGGGTGTAGATTGAATAGCGGAATAGAACATATGATATCGAAAGGTGTATGTATCTCACACGTACAGACCCAGACTAGGCCCCGATTATTATTTTTTGTACCCCCAAAGGCAGGATGAGGAGTAGGAGGAGTTCGGAACAGGCAGGAGGCACACTGAAGCACCCTGCAATCCTCGGCGGTATGAGATGCGCTCCAAAAATTGGAAAGGTGTATCTCACACGTACCGAAACAAACTATCCTGCAACTTAATTGTTTTTACCCCAAAGGTGTAGATTGAATAGCGGAATAGAAAATATGATATCAAAAGGACCTAATTTAATTTAACCTTAAATAGATTAGTACAGACTATGCCACAATTTAATTTTTTTAACCCAAAAGGGTGTATATTGAATAGTGGAATATAAAAAAGTGTATAAATTTTAAAATCACTCAATAATAGCACATGTGAACACAGCAGTGTATTAGCACAGTCAGCAGCACTGAAGGAAAAACGCTGCACACAATTGACTGATAAAAAAGATTTTTTTCTCCCTCCTCCTCAGCGGGCAAAAAGATTGTGTTCACACCACCCCACACACAGCAAAATCGATGTAGAACACTGACCCTGCCTATTCTCAAGCCTTGCCCTAAAATGATCGATAAGATCGGTCACTGGCACTGCAAACCCCCCACACAGCAAAATCGAAGTAGAACACTGACCCTGCCTATTCTCCAGCCTCGCCCTAAAATGCCCTAACAACTCGCCCTGCCTGCAGCACTCCGACCTGTCCCTGAATTCTTTTCGGACACAATATAATTTTTGACTGTCTGTCCCTAATCAGCAGCCAGCATGTATGATGTGTGCTCTGTCCCTGTACTACAGCAGAATGACGCAGCGGCACTCGGTCTCGAACTTATAAAGACTTGGTCACATGCTTCAGATGGCCAATCACAGCTACTAATACATTAATAGGCATGGCTGAAATGGCTTAAGGCACACCAGTTAAATGCTTGTTGATTGGCTGTTGAAAGCCCACCATTAAAAACGCGACATTACATACAAACCCGGAAATAAAATGGCCGAACATGGATTTTAAACCCGAACATACAGTAAAGTTTTTGGGTCCGTGTTTGGGTAACAAAAATCCAATTATTCGGTACGAACACGAATAATACAGTCCGTGTTCGCTCAACACTAGCTCTGACATATCGGGGTAATTTCTAAGGAACCTCTGAACAACCAAATTCAGCACATGCGCCAGGCAAGGGATGTGTGTCAAACCAGCTAGGCCCAGAGCTGCTATGAGATTTCGCCCATTATCGCACACCACCAGGCTGGGCTTGAGGCTCGCTGGCACCAACCACTCATCGGTCTGCTGTTCAATGCCCCTCCACAACTCCTGCGCGGTGTCGTTTACCCCTGGTTGTGCTGAAGTTGGTGGTGAAGGTGTTACGCTGACCGGATGTTAGGAGGAGTTAGGAACAGGAGGCAAGCTGAAGCGCACTGCAATCCTCGGTGGTGGAAGCCGCCACTGCATTTACCCAGTGTGCTGTTAGGGAGATATAACGTCCCTGACCTTGCTTATTGGTCCACGTATCCATAGTTAGCTGGACCTTGCCACAGATGGCGTTGTGCAGTGCATACCTGATTTTGTCACCCACTTGGTTGTGCAGGGAAGGGATGGCTTGCCTGGAAAAGTAGTGGCGGCTGGGCACGACGTACTGTGGGACAGCCACTGCCATAAGGCTTTTAAAACTCTGCGTCTCCACCAGACAGAATGACAGTATTTCAAAGGCCAGGAATTTTGAAATGCTGGCAATTAGGGTCAGGGATCACGGGTGGGTAGGGGGGTACTTCCTCTTTTGATCCAGTGTTTGGGAGATAGAAAGTTGAACGCTTCCACGGGACATTGTGGAGATGGTGTTTGGAGCGCTTCCTGAGCACACTGATGTGCTGTCATGAGTCTGCAACCTAAAGGGTTAACCCAGAGCAGACTAATTGCAATAATTGGCAAACAGGCTGCCCTATTTAAACAGCCCAGCAGCACTGCACTTTGCTGTGTTGTCTTCAGCTCTCCTGTGTTCTGAACCTACTTCCTGTTGATTTCCTGTCTGATACCTGTTGACCTTTGGCTCGTCCCTGACTTCGCTTGTTTGCTGCCTGTCCTGATCCCGGCTCGTTTTGACTACTCTTCTGGATTCTCCTTGTCGGCTCATCCACCTTCAGTCCTTGACCGGTTACCCCCTGGTGGGGCGACCCTGGGGACCGCGACCTGGTATCCACCTGCAGCCAAATCCATCCTCACCATCAGAGGCCCTGGTGAAGACCGGTGGTTGCTTAGACACCGCACCTCAGGTTAGCCTTTGCTACTCACCTCTGGTTTCCAACCAAGCTCTGCCCACCGGCAATGGTAAGCCTTCTCTGCACGACAGGCTTCCACCTGCCTCATAACAGTACAACACAGCCAAGTGCAGTGCTGTTGGGCTGTTTAAATAAGGCAGCCTGTTTGCCAATTATTGCAATTTGTCTGCTCTGGGTTAACCCTTTAGGTTGCAGACTCAGGAAGCGTTCCTAACATTGCCCCCCCCCCTTAAGGGCAACCGCTGGGTGCCCAACAAGCTGCTTTTCTGAGGATGGGCAATAAAAAACGCCTGGATTAAATCTGCAGCATGGATGTTCCACTCCGGTTCCCAGGAATTTTCTTCCGGCCCATAGCCTTTCCACTTGATCAGGTACTGGAGCTGGTTACCTCTCTTCCAACAGTCAAGTATGGCCTCCACTTCATATTAAATGTCACCCTCTTAAAGCCCTTGGTTCCTGATGCCTTCCCTGGCAGAAATTCTGGACCTCCCGAATCTGTGATTATTGATGGAGATGTGGAGTACTGGTGACCCAGGTGGTGGTGTTGCTGGCAGATCCTTTGTTTGCGGGGTGGCAGGTGCCGGTCTCACTACAGAGGTGGATGAAGAGGCCGAGACTGCAGCAGCAGCAGAAGAGGAAGCAGTAGGAGCCAGAGACCTTTCTTGGTTTTTGAGTTGTCTACTCCACTGCAGCCTCGTGATTTGCACTTAGATGCCTGGTCATGCAGGTTGTGCTCAGGTTGAGAAGGTTTATGCCTCGCTTCAGGTTCTGATTGCACAGCGTGCAAACCACTCGTGTCCTGTCATCATCACATTGTCTGAAGAACTGCCATGCTAGGGAACTTCTTTGAGCTGGCTTTGGTGTGCTCGGTCCTTTGCTGCGTTGGGCAGTAGCAGGCGTAGTGTCTAGGGCATGGCCACTCCGCTTTTGCACCCTGCTCCCTCTTCTGCTGTGCTGGTGGCTCTGTGTGACCATTGCCTCTTCCTCCAAACTACTCAGGTCACCTGCATGTGGGGTCCATGACCTCATCGTCCTCCACATCATCTTCCATGCAGTCTTCACCCCTGCAACCCTTGTCGGTCTCCACAATTCGGAATTCTGCAGCAGTTGGCACCTGTGTTTCATCATTATCCGAGACGTGCTGCGATGGTCCTCCCATGTACTCATCTTGAGACATAAGTGGTTGGGCATTGGTGCACCCAATCTCTTGCACTTCTGGGGCAGGGCTAGGTGGATGGCCCTGGGAAACCATGCTAAGAGAGTCACCAAAAAGGAGAAGAGACTGCTGCATGACTTGGGGCTCAGACTGCTTGGCTGATTTGCAAGGGGGTGAGGTGAAAAATTGATGCTGCAGGTGCCAACTCTGATCTTTCAGCAGGAGCCTGGGTGGGAGACAATGTGAAGGCACTGTCAGCAACCCAATCAATTATCGCCTGTACTTGTTCTGGCCTAAATAAATTTGTAGAGGCGCATTAGGCCCTGCCAAATACTGCTGTAAGGTTCTTTCACCTACTCGCAGCTGAGAAAGGTGTTTCACTTGTGCGTGTAGCTGCCACAGATCGACCACGTCCTCTCCTTGCAACAGGAGCTCTACCAACAGCACCACGACCCAGCACAAACAAAACAAAAACCAGTGTTGGCTACTTCGTCCTCCTCTACTGCCGCTTCGACCTACACCGCCACATCCACCGCCACCTCAACCTCCTACTCCATATGGGCCTCGTCCTCCTCCTCCACCGCCTCCGCTGCTTCCACCTACACCGCCATATCCACCGCCACCTCAACCTCCTATTCCATATGGGCCTTGTCCTCCTCCTACATCATTCAAGCTGAATATTTTTTATTTTTCTGTTTTTTTTCTGTTATTTTAAGTTATTTCCCTATCCAAATTTGTTTGCAGAGCACTTGCCATGCTCTTAAGATTATTTTGCTGCCATTTGCAGCCCTCTAGCGCTTTCCATGTTTGTTTTAGAGCCATTTTAGTGCTCAAAAGTTCAAGTCTCCATTGTCTTCAATGGGGTTCGGGATCGGGACAAAGTTCTGGTTAAGTCCGGTTCACGAACCCGAACTTTTTTTCAAGTTCGGTCGAACCCGCCGAACCCGAACATCCAGGTGCTTGCTCAACTCTAATCATGGAGTAAAAGATCCTGTAGAAGATTTACCTTTTGTAAGGCTCTATATGGTAGTGATGATGTACCTGTAGATGTGTCAAAAATAAGTTGTAGTGTTCTGTTGAGATCTCCACCCAGTATTAGGATGCCTGATTGAAAAGTGGTGAGCTGGTTTACTACTGAGTTAAGAAAGGAGACCTGTTTCTAATTTAGGCGGTACAAGTTTGCCAGTGTGACTGGTCTGTTGACAAAAAGGAACCTGCCCTTGTGATCTGTAAAAACATCTGTAATGGAAACAGGAGAGCATTTGGAGATGAGGATGGACACCCCCATGGTTTTTGCTAGACTGTTGGTGGTATGATGAACTACTGGAAAATGATGGTTAGTCAATTTTGCATCTTGGACTGAAAGTAAGTTTCTCGAATAGTCGGCTGCCCCTACCACCAGCTGTCAGCTTGTTACTATTGGACCTTATACAGATTACTGTTTCTTGGGACAAACTCAGGCTAGCATAGCAAGTACATCTTTGGGACCCTCTCAGTCATAGGGCGGGAATACCTACCTTTCCTATATACTGATCCTCCTTGCATACATCCCCCCAACAGAGGACTATTCTACTTTGCAAGTGGTTCTCTATATAGATATTCCAAGCATTGCTCCAACTTTTACAACTATGAATCAGATTTTTATCTGAGCTGCCTGGCCCTGTTAGAGCTTACAAGAATAGATTACAAAAGAAAATAGGCCCTTGAAGAAGTGAAACATGTCAAGCTTAATTTACTGTATATTCTAACAGCAGCAGGTTCTTCTCCCCATCATCCTGATTAGTGATGAGCCGAACACCCCGCTTCGGTTAGCGCCAGAACAACGCAAGCAGAGGAAACGTTTTTCGATTAAACAAACCCCATTGAAGTCTATGGGAGTCAAACTTCGAGAATCAAACAGCCTCATTTTGAAGGCTTAAATGCAAGTTATTGCCCCAAAAAAACGTATGGGGGTCCGGGTCCTGACCATGGGAACATGTAGCAATGACAAAAAAGTTTTTAAAAACAATTGTTTATAAAGGAGCAGTTATTTACTGATTTTAATGAGGCTTAAAGCGAAACTATAAAAAAATGAAAAATTCCTTCAAATGTCATGCCTGGGGGGTCCCCTGAATGTGCCTGTAAAGTAGTGCATCTCTACGCTGTATGTATCCTGCTGCAGCAATACTGACATTTCTAAAGGAAAAAAATGTCATATACAAATACTGTATACATACCAATTTCAAATTGCATGTGCTTGTCATACAGGTGCAGAAAAACTGGGCCTTGGTAGTTGGTGGTGCCTGAACACCATAACCCCTTGCAGTTACTCTTGCTGGGCGCAGGAACAGGCCCTGCTGCTAAAAAATCCATACAAATTTGAAATCACATGCACTTGTCATACAGGTACAGAAAAATAGGGCCTTGGTTGTTGGTGGTGCCTGAACACTGCAACTCCTCGCAGTTACTCTTGCTGGGCACAGGAATGGGACCTGCTGGTAAGAATTCCATACAATTTTGAAATTAAATGTGCTATACAGGTGCCAAAATTGGGCCTTTGCTGTTAGTGGTGCCTGAACACTGTAACCAACCCCTAGCAGTTACTCTTGCTGGGTGCAGGAATGGGACCTGCTGGTAAGAATTCCATACAAATTTGAAATTGCATGTGCTATACAAGTGTCAAAAATTAGGCCTTTGCTGTAGGTGGTTCCTGAACACTGTAACCCCTCACCGTTACTCTTGCTGGGCGCAGCAACGGGACCTGCTGGTAAGAATTCCATACAAATTTGAAATTGCATGTGCTATACAGGTGCCAAAAATTGGGCCTTTGCTGTTGGTGGTGCCTGAACACCGTAACCAAGCCCTCGCAGATACTCTTGCTGGGTGCAGAACAGGACCTGCTGGTAAGAATTCCATACAAATTTGAAATTGCATGAGCTCTACAGGTGCCAAACATTGGACCTTTGCTGTTGGTGGTGCCTGAACACCGTAATCCCTCACAGTTAGCAGGGCACAGGAACAGGGCCTGCTGTTAAAAATGACATACAACATTTAAATTGTATGCACCTATCATACAAGTGCAGAAAAATTAGGCCTTGGGGGTTGATAGTGACCTAAACCAAAATCATTGTTGGAAGCTAGCAGAAACAAGGTAGAGGAATAGGATAGCCAGCATATGCTGTCTTCACGGGATGGCAGACCCCTAGCAAATTCAATCAGTTACATCAGCATCAGGGGCTTGATAGCTCTTATTGATCCAGGACTGGTTCATTTTGATAAAAGTCAGCTGGTCAACAGAGTCTGTGGACAGACGCACTCTTTTCTCCGTCCCAAAACCTCCAGCAGCACTGAACGTACCTCTTTCAGGTGCTATTGTCAGGTTGTCATATGCCTAGTCAAGCATGTGGTGCCCAAGCGGCTGGTGTTCTGGCCACACTTTATCCGTTTTAGACAGATGTTGCAAGCAGCAATGCTGCGGTCTACTGCTCACATGCTGAAAAAGCCCACAGTATTGAACTTTTGTGAGTCCGCGGTGAGTTTGCAGCACCCTGCACCTGTGGAGCTCTCTGCTGTGCCGCAATAGGTTGGCTACTGCTATGGCGGCCCCTGGAGCACATCCTACTTTATTATAGTTGTGCGTCCTCCTCATTCACCCCCCCCCACCTCTTCTTCCTCTTTCCTGTCCGGCACCCAAGTACAGTCAGTGACCTCATCCTCCCCTCCCTCCTCGTCACTGGAGCTAACTTGGCTATATGCTTCAGCTGTGGCAACATGACTGCTGTTTTTTTGTCCGTCATTGTCATCCACTCTCTCTAGGCTCGCGTTATTCCCTTCATCAACCTGCGAACCAACATCACAGCTTTCAAATTGCTGCACATCCTCCAGCAGCATGTCACTGACGCTATGATTGAATAGTTCAGTTGACTCCTCCGTGTATGATGGTGGGGCACTATGTTAACTGTGACCACCACTTTACACAATGGACACAGAGGCTGCTTGCCCTCTTTTCATGGCCTGTGAGCGTGGGCCTCTCCTTGTCGGCCTTTCGGACATGATGTTGATACAGATCAGTATAGTGTATACGCAACTGACCAATAGATACTCAATGACCTGATATGATGGTGGTTATAGATGTAAGTGACCAATTAAGAATACTTTCACTGATGTGATGTAATTGATAGCCCTATAGATGATGAGCTGTGGTGGTTATAGATGTAAGTAAGTGACTGATTAACAATACTCTCACTGATGTGATGTAATCGATAGCCCTATCGATGATGAGCTGTCATGGTTATAGTATGTATGCAAGTGATCGATTATGAATACTCTTACTGATGTGATGTAATCGATAGTCCTATAGATAACGAGCTGTCTTGGTTATAGTATGTACGCAAGTGACTGATTAACAATACTCTCACTGTTGTGATGTAGCGATGAGCTTCAATTTTGAGTCAAAGCTAACTATTGTTAATCGGTCATCCGATCGTTCATCAAATGATGAACAAATTTGCTTCTTCGTTGAAAATTAGAGTTTCCCATAATGCACTGCACGTGTGCCATGCGTGCAGCACGTTATGTGATTGGCCAAAGCATGCACTCTGACCTCATGCTTTGGCCAATCAAATGATCTCTGCCATGATTTGACTAAAGGCAGGCTGCCTTTAGCCAATCATGGCTCAGGGGCCAAGTAAATGCCCCACACTACATAAAGGCTGCCCGCGCTGCTGCAGTGTGTAGTGTTATTGAGGGAGAGGCACGCGTGTAAGGCAGAGAGAGAGTAGTTTTTTTTTTTTGCGTTTTCAAGACAGGGCAAAGAGACATTCCTAGCAGTGTAGGGAAGGACAGGAACGTGTTTCAGGCAGTGAGAGATTTGTTTCTTTACAACATATCTGCCAGTGCAGCGCCAGTAAGTGATTCATTCCTAGCAGTGTAGGGAGGGCCAGGAATGTGTTTCGGGCAGAGCGAGATTTGGTTCTTTACATCAGATATCAGTGAGAGTATTGTTCATCGGTCAGTTGGGTACATCCTATAAGCAGCACAGATCATCCATCTGTAGGATTATAGATTAAATCGGATATCAGTGAGAGTATTGTTCATCTATCACTTGCGTACATGCTTTAAACAGCATAGATCATCCGTCTATAGGATTATAAATTATATTGGATATCAGTGAGAGTATTGTTTATTGGTCACTTGCGTACATGATATAAGCAGCACAGATCATCCATCTATAGGATTATAGATTACATCAGATATCAGTGAGAGTATTGTTCATCGGTCAGTTGGGTAGATGCTATAAGCAGCACAGATCATCCATCTACAGGATTATAGATTACATCAGATATCAGTGAGAGTATTGTTTATCGGTCACTTGCGTACATGCTATAAGCAGCACAGATCATTCATCTATAGGATTATAGATTACATCAGATATCAGTGAGAGTATTGTTTATCGGTCACTTGCGTACATGCTATAAGCAGCACAGATCATCCATCTATAGGATTATAGATTACATCAGATATCAGTGAGACTTTTGTTCATCGGTCAGTTGGGTACATGCTATAAGCAGCACAGATCATCCATCTTTAGGATTAAAGATTACATCAGATATCAGTGAGAGTACTGTTTATCGGTAACTTGCGTACATGCTGTAAGCAGCACAGATCATCCATCTATAGGATTTTAGATTACATCAGATATCAGTGAGAGTATTGTTCATCGGTCAGTTGGGTAGATGCTGTAAGCAGCACAGATCATCCATCTACAGGATTATAGATTACATCAGATATCAGTGAGAGTATTGTTTATCGGTCACTTGCGTACATGCTATAAGCAGCACAGATCATCCATCTATAGGATTATAGATTACATCAGATATCAGTGAGACTTTTGTTCATCGGTCAGTTGGGTACATGCTATAAGCAGTACAGATCATCCATCTTTAGGATTAAAGATTACATCAGATATCAGTGAGAGTACTGTTTATCGGTAACTTGCGTACATGCTGTAAGCAGCACAGATCATCCATCTATAGGATTTTAGATTACATCAGATATCAGTGAGAGTATTGTTTATCAGTAACTTGCGTACATGCTGTAAGCAGCACAGATCATCCATCTATAGGATTATAGATTACATCAGATATCAGTGAGAGTATTGTTTATCAGTCACTTGTGTACATGCTATAAGCAGCACAGATCATCCATCAATAGGATTATAGATTACATCAGATATCAGTGAGAATATTGTTTATCGGTCACTTGTGTACATGCTATAAGCAGCACAGATCATCCATCTATAGGATTATAGATTACATCAGATATCAGTGAGAGTATTGTTCATTGGTCACTTGCGTACATCTATAACCACCACAGCTCATCTATAGGGCTATCGATTACATCATGTCAGGTCATTGAGTATCTATTGGTTAGTTGCGTATAACCTACGTATATTGATCTATATTAACATCATGTCCGAAAGCAGAGGCTGACGCTCACAGGCCACGAAAAGAGGGCAAGCAGCCTCTGTGTCCATTGTGAAAAGCGGTGGTCACAGTCGACATAGTGCATCCTCTGCAGACGGGGTACACCCGTCCATTATTTCCGGTTCTGCCTGGGCTATTCAGCCACAACATGTGGAAGAGTTGGTGGAGTGGATCAATAAGCTGTCCTCATCCTCTGACACCCATGCTCACAGTAGTTTGCCTTCCACCGCAGCTGCCAAAGTGGCCCCTTCCACAGGCTCCTTCTCTACAGCTACTCCTTCAGTCAACCCACCATCATGCATGGAGGAGTCACCTGAACTATTCAATCATAGTGTCAGTGACATGCTGCTGGAGGATGCGCAGCAATTTGAAAGCTATGATGTTGGTTCAAATCCGAGATCTTGAACGTTCATGTCCCCCACCCTGTTGTTGATAGACTCCGAGCATCCTTCCCATTTGCGTGGCAACCTTGCTCACTTAAATATTTGGGTGTACACCTCACTGCGAACATTTGTGATACCTCTGTGGCAAATTATGTTCCTCTTCTTAATAGGGTTAGAGCCGACCTGGGTAAGTGGAACCACTTGGCGACCTCTTGACTTGGAAGGGTGAATGTGGTCAAGATGAACGTGCTGCCCAGGGTGCTCTTTTTGTTTCAAATGTTGCCTTTTAATGTTCCCAAAAATTTTGTGACACTCCTGTCCTCCCTAGTGATGTCTTACGTCTGGCACCGATCACACCCCGTATAGCTGGCAATATTTTGATGCGTGCCAAGTCCCATGGGGGTCTGGCAGTGCCAGATTGGGAGACATACTTACATGCATCTATTTTAACCTGGGTTCTGGATTAGAAATACCACTCAGGTTTAAAGTTGTGGGTGCAGTTAGAATACGATCTTGCTGGGACTTCCTTGTAACGCCAAATCTGGACTCCACAAGTTTAGATCTTACTCCCCTGGAACATATCTATTGTCTACGTCTGTTTTCCACACTTGGGACATGTTGCACAGGCATTTCAAACTACCTTACAACTTGCCCCTGATGCCTCTCCTAGGCCACAATTATTTCATTCTGGGCCTGCATGATCTATCTTTTCAACATTGGCTGCCTCACTCTGCGAATACCCTACTACATCATGTCTCCTCCTCTCAGGGAATCCTTCCTGCATCCACCTTCTCACATCATTCCGCATCTTCATTTCGAGACCTCTGGCAATATAACCAACTGAGTCAGTTCATCAAGAGCCTGCCACAACCTCTACGTACTTTTAATTCATTGAACCCGATTGAAAAACGGGAAAATTGATCAACCTCACAGAGACGCTCTGTCTCAACTTTATAAAGCGCTAATTGTCATGGAGCCATGCCAACAGCTGCTCTCTCTGCAACGATGGGAAGCTGACCTTCAATCGTCACTCACGGAACCCGTGACGAACTAAATACTTACTCTTTGTCACTCCTCTGAAATTTCTGCCAAAACAGCAGAGATGAACTACAATCTTCTTATGAGGTGGCACTTCTACCCGGTGAGGTTGCATTGTATGTTTTCCTCCTCTTCCCCTCTTTGCTGGAGGAGGTGTGGCCAGTCAGCTACTTATGCCCACATATGGTGGTCATGCCCGATCATTTGCCCTTATTGGTCGTCGGTGTTATCGCTAATAGAAACCATACAGGGCTTCCCTGTAGCTGCGGACCCGTGGACTGTTCTCTTTCATGGTACTAAGGACCTGCCCCATAGGTACTGGCGGTCAATCACACCCCACCTCCTCAATGAGACCAAGGCCCTCATTCCCCTATATTGGAAGCAGCAGGTTCCCCCACCCATCGCACTCTGGTTTCATTCTGTGGATGTCATTCTTCATTCTGTCATACGTACCGCCTGGAGGACATGACCTACGATTACAGGGGTCGTGCCTTCCCAGGCAAATAAGATTTGGGCCTCCTGGCTTGCCTTCACCTACTCCGAGAAATATGCTGAGCTTTTGAATGTGCATTCCTAAACTGTGCTGATTTGTGATTTTGCAGGTCTTTGTTGCACCATGGGATCTTCCCCTTCTCTCCCCTCCCCTCACCACCCCTCCCCTAATTTCCCCCCTCCCCTTTTCCTCCTGTTCCTCTCCATCCACTCTTTTTCTTTCCTCCTCTTTCTCTCTCCTTCCTCTGTCGTCTGTTGTCTGTCCTCTCTGTGTCTGTGGGCCCTTTGCCCTTGGTTGTTCAGTACTATTTTTCGTGTTGCCTGACAGGTAGCCCCTCTGAGAAATGGTATCGGGCTTGCATTATTCCATAGATTCAAGATACTGTATGGTTTACTTGCACGCCATGGGCTATGTGTGGATGTCCGCCTGTGCACATTTGGAATTCATGGCCCGTCTTTAATGGTTTTACCTGTCATCTTAATTGTTTTTTATTTCTGACAGTTTAATGTGTTTCAGATTTGTTAACTTTCCTCTAAAATTTTCTTCAATAAAAAAAGAATTAATCAAATTGTCCTCTGAAGCAGCAGTGCTCCCTAAGCGTTCAAGGGGCTACGCAATCAGTCAGGCTAAAAGATGCCATGCCGTGCTTCAGTTGGGTTTCAGTTCTAGGGTTTAGAAGTCACACCAGTGCAGAGATTCTGACAGCTCTGCAGGGGCAGGCCCAGAGATTGTTGACGCCAAGACAGCTTGAGCCAGGAATGGTTGTATGCGACAATGGCACCAACCTTCTCTCCGCCCTCCGACAGGGACACTTGAAACATGTTCCATGCTTGGCACATGTTCTGAATCTGGTGCTGCGTTTCTTGAGCAGATACCCGGGCTTTCAAGATCTTCTGAGGCAGGCCAGAAAAGTCTGTTGCCATTCCGGCCATTTGTTCAATGCCAGTGCTCGCTTATCTGATATTCAACAGGAATTTAACCTGCCCACCAACCGCCTCATGTGTGACATGCCCACTAGGTGGAAGTCAACGTTGGCATTGCTGCAGAGGCTGCACACACAGCAGAGGGCCATCAATGAGTACCTGTGTGAGTATGGCACAAGGACAGGGTCAGGGGAGCTTGGCTTTTTTTCGCCACGCCAGTGGCTTTTGATTAAGGATGCATGAATCGTCCTGTCACCATTTGAGGAGGCCACTAGGATTGTGAGCCGGGACGATGCATGCATCAGTGACACTATCCCGCCAGTCTACCTGCTGGAGCACACTCATGGACAGGGCATTTGAGGCAGGAAGAGGAGGACTGTGTATAGAAAATCAGGTGCGCTAAATTAATGGTTGTCACAAGTCAGAGAGTGGATTTCAACACTGTAATAAGTATCAATCACACTCATGTGATGTGTGTAGGGTGGATGTACAATGAACTGTGTATACAAATGTGAAAAAGGTGAGGTATACACTCATGTATAAAAACATTTAGATACAAAGGTGATTAAATAAACAGTGCTAACTGAAACTCAAAAGCTGAGTGAAAATGTACACATAGGTACACCAACAGTGAATTATCAAAGGAATAGTGACACTCAAATACATATAATCACCACTGCAAAAACGTGTACACAAAAGAAAAAAGGTAGGTGCATAAAGTCCCAAATTATGTTCAGAACAAGGGTGTAGTAGGATCCCAAAGGAAGATTCCACTAAGGCTTGTCAGGTGTAACTGGGTTCCACCACCGAATAAGGGACTGGCCCCTTACCAGAAAAAAAAGATGTAAGGGCGTATTGTCAGCTCAGACGTATGGTGCGTTCAGGAAGGGAAGTGAAAAGCCCGGGTGGAAGGTTCAGCCTCTTACCAGATTCCAGGATAGCAGGGCTTTAACCGTACTCCTATCTTGGTGCCTCTCCACACTCCTGATGGCCAACGCTCTGGGCAGTACCTCTCTGCTGTTACAGGTGAAGTCTCCCCAAGAATCTCACAAAAGCAAAAACTAAACCATGGTGCAGTACCTCTGACATTTATTGAGAACAATAAAGGGTGCACTTACATTGGTTGTCTTGCTAATGGTCATTCAGAGATCTAAACCGGTAACCGAGGAGCCGTGGCCGCCTGCAGTGCGGTCCGCGGCGACTGTTGATGACGATGCGGCGCTCCTCCCTGACGCGTTTCCTCCTAAAGCGGACGTCAACGGAGACAGGAGATAGCACACATCGTCATTTTTCTCCCTTAAGTCTCCTGGTGCAGCACAAGCTTCTGGTGTCCGCAGTGTATGTCCTTACTGCTTTGCAAAACCGGAAGTAACTAAACCTCCGGGCTGTCACAATCAAATTCCAACCTGGAAGCCTTAACCCCACGGGCAAGGCAAAGATGCGTCGCCCCTTATGTGTACACTTCTAAAAAGAGGGGAAGTGGGGTTATATCCAAGGATCCTTCTGGATTTATCGGCTGAGAAGCTCCCGCCCTTTAGGACATAATGTCGATTTGGACATCAGCTCCTTTATAAATAACAATTGAAAGGAGTGGAAATTGATAAGCCAGTTTCTTCCTCTCCCAACTACCTTTCTTGATCAGAGTCTTTCCCTTACACCAGACAGATTTCAGATGTCTGATGTGGCTTTATATATATATTTTACAACATTTTACACACTTTTTTAGATTTTATTCTTTTAATATAAATCAATATGCAGGAATTTTATCTGTTTTATATTTTGTTTTATATGTTTTTATGGCGGATTAAAGAATGTTTTTTATTATGCATCGTTAGATGATGAATCAGTGACCTCATTTTATTGAGGGACACTTTGTCCTCTATCTTAGAAATTCTACCTCGGCAGACCCAGCTTCCGGCAGTCAAACTTTGGATATAACCCCACTTCCCCTCTTTTTAGAAGTGTACACATAAGGGGCGACGCATCTTTGCCTTGCCCGTGGGGTTAAGGCTTCCAGGTTGGAATTTGATTGTGACAGCCCGGAGGTTTAGTTAATTCCGGTTTTGCAAAGCAGTAAGGACATACACTGCGGACACCGGAAGCTTGTGCTGCACCAGGAGATTTAGGGGTGGAAGATGACGATGCGTGCTATCTCCTGTCTCCGTTGACGTCCGCTTTAGGAGGAAACGCATCAGGGAGGAGCGCCGCATCGTCATCAACAGTCGCCGCGGACCACACTGCAGGCGGCCACGGCTCCTCGGTTACCGGTTTAGATCTCTGAATGACCGTTAGCAAGACAATCAATGTAAGTGCACCCTTTATTGTTTTCAATAAATGTCAGAGGTACTGCACCATGGTTTCGTTTTTGCTTTTGTGAGATTCTTGGGGAGACTTCACCTGTAACAGCAGAGAGGTACTGCCCAGAGCGTTGGCCATCAGGAGTGTGGAGAGGCACCAAGATAGGAGTACGGTTAAAGCCCTGCTATCCTGGAATCTGGTAAGAGGCTGAACCTTCCACCCGGGTTTTTCACTTCCCTTTTTGAACGCACCATACGTCTGAGCTGACAATACGCCCTTACATCTTTCTTTTCTGGTAAGGGGCCAGTCCCTTATTCAGTGGTGGAACCCAGTTACACCTGACAAGCTTTAGTGGAATCTTCCTTTGTGATCCTACTACACCCTTGTTCTGAACATAATTTGGGACTTTATGCACCTACCTTTTTTCTTTTGTGTACACGTTTTTGCAGTGGTGATTATATGTATTTGAGTGTCACTATCCCTTTGAGAATTCACTGTTGGTGTACCTATGTGTACATTTTCACTCAGATTTTGAGTTTCAGTTAGCACTGTTTATTTAATCACCTTTGTATCTATATGTTTTTATACATGAGTGTATACCTCACCTTTTTCACATTTGTATACACAGTTCATTGTACATCCACCCTACACACATCACAGGAGTGTGATTGATACTTATTACAGTGTTGAAATCCACTCTCTGACTTGTGACAACCATTAATTTAGCGCACCTGATTTTCTATACACAATTTCACCCCCATTTGGTTCTAAGGTTGCAGCTTTATTTTTCACTAGATCCTGCGCACCAATTTTTTCATACACAGGAAGAGGAGGACTGCCTTTCCTCACAAGGCCCCCTTTATGCAGATGTCATTCCTGCAGGAACATAAAACACACGGGACAAAGTGGAGGAAGAGGGTTAGGATTTTGGCAGCATAGATGTAGAGGACAGCAGTCTTTAAGAGATGGTTTTGATTTCCCAGAAACCCCAGGAGTTGTACGTGGTTGGGGAGAGGTTGCTCCTGCTCACAATTTCATCCTTAGTGACCCAGAGGACTCAGAAGCTAATGCCTCCTCCAACTTTCTTTGCATGGGCTCTCTTATTCTGCAAAGACTGCAAAAGGGCTCAATGATTTATGCTATCAAGGAGAGGGATATTTACTGGTTGGCAACCCTTCTTGATCCACGTTAAAAGGGTAAAGTTGCAGAGCTCATCCTGCCTTTTCAGAGGGAGCAGTGGATGAAAGATCTTGAGGAGGCCTTGAAAAAAATGTGTGTACCGCCTTTCCAGACACTGGGAGGTCAACATTCTCTGGATGAGTTTCTGAGGCATCGTTCAGCCAAAGGAGGAGCGGTGGAGAAGGCGGCCAGCTGACCGATGCCTTTAAACAGTTCTTTTGTCCTCAGCAGCACCCAGGGCTGTAAGGTTTAAGCAATCATCGGCAGCGTCTCCATCATATGGTGCATGATGAGGCACAAGAGCAGACTTGGAGACCTTTCCAGCTGAGCATCCACTGGCTTACTGGATCTTGAGGATGGAACACTGCCAAGAACTTGCTCAATATGCAATGGAGCTACTGGCCTGTCCTGCTTCCAGCGTGCTTTCTGAATGGACATTCAGTGCTGCTGGAGGTTTTGTGTTGGACAAAAGAGTGCGTCTGTCCACAGACTCTGTTGACCAGCTTACTTTTATCAAAATGAACCAGTCCTGGATCAACAAGAGATATCAAGCTCCTGATGCTGATTTAACTGATTGAATTTGCTAGGGGTCTGCCATCCCTTGCTGCCTATTCTATTTCTCTACCTTGATTCTGCTAGCTTCCAACAATGTTTTTGGTTTAGGTCACTACCAACCCCTAAGGCCTAATTTTTCTGCACTTGTATGATGGGTGCATACAATTTAAGTGGCGTGTGTCATTTTTAACAGCAGACCCTGTCCCTGTGCCCTGCTAACTGTGAGTGGTTATGGTGTTCATATCCAAAATAAATGAATTAACTTGGGTGCAAGAAAAATTGCACCAGAACACACCCACATCCTAGGATAAGGATTACAAATAAAATACAGGTGTGGGCTGGTCCACAGTCATCCAGACTAGATGGTCCTAACCACACCTAGTAAAAATAACGGACTTTAAAGGGTGTGAGTGGTTCAATAGCAATTGTTAGTAGCCAAGACAAAACATATTTAAAAAATCTATTTTATTGATATTGCATTAAAATATAATATAGTCAGAGAGTACATAAAAATATACAATCAAAAATAGAAATTTCTGGCCCATTGATGAAAGCGGCCTGTAAGTGGGTACAGCCAAGGTGGGAAGGTGCTGAACAACAAAAGAGGTTCAAAACTACTTCATCTATTTCTCAAAAGAAAAGCATCTCAATCCTTTATAATTTGGCGAGCTTACATCTATATATAGATGTAAGCTCGCCAAATTATAAAGGATTGAGATGCTTTTCTTTTGAGAAATAGTGCTATTATAGCGGCGAAACCCATTGCATCATATCCTGTTTCAATCATGAATGACACCGAAAGTAAAAAAAAAAAAAAAATGACATATACAAAAGGGCAAGAGTGACGGTGCGGGCTTCCCTCCTGTCTCCATGGAAGCCTATTGAGGAGAAACGCCACGTCAGAAGTAGCAGGAGTCGCGCCGCCACTCTACACACCGCTGGTATTGTACTGCAGACAATCCGCGGATACCGATCGTTGCAGGCACTTTCTTTTCAAGATTGATGTAAGTGTATTTACCTTATACAATAAATTTTACTTGGGGATAATGCACTATTTGTGGCCTTCCTTGCTTTTCTCTCATATGTGGAATTGCTATGGATGTTAAACCGAGTGCAAGTGCCAGGAGAAACCTTTCCATCACTTCAAGTACAGGGAGAAAGGAATGATTTAAAATGCTCTTCATTTCTTTACATCTGGTAAGAGGCTGCCTGTTTACTTGGTGAAGGGATTATTGATTCACCCCAAGTTTTTGAGGTGTCATCAGAGGTTTCTTGGAAACGATTATCATTTATATGCCCTTTTTATCTTTCACTCTGGTAAGAAGTACATTTAAGAGGTGGTGGGAAACTGTCACATCTTGGCGAAATCACTTCATCACCAGTTTATTTTCGTCACAATTTCTACACTACAATTCTCTTTGGAAAGAGATTGGATTTGGTTCAGCACTTGTTTTGGACATGAATATTTGTTGTATAGTTTTTTTGTTCAGCACTTGTATGAACACCTACCACTTTTTGTTCAGCATTTGTATTCACTTGGATCCGCTAATTCATTTTGTTGTTGTAATTTGGGATTTATCCATTAGATGGCTCTGCTCAATGTATTATGTATTGCTGTATGGGATGGGTGACCATACAGATGCTGGGGACCCTGTGTAAATGAGGTTTGGGTAAGCAGTGCAATCAGCCCTGCAACATTCTGGGATGGATTTGTGACCAAACGAAGGACATTTAGGTAGGTTTAAATTGAATACTACTATTGTCTTTGGTCACTATTTGATCATGCGTGTTCAGTTTTCAGAACATAGTTCATTACTACAGGGCCCTTCTTCCTTTTTGTTTTCTTTCTTTTAGGAGGGTGATATGGTGGCAGATGGTGACTCACGGA
Organism: Pelophylax lessonae; assembly: GCF_965119305.1. Lineage (NCBI taxonomy): Eukaryota > Metazoa > Chordata > Amphibia > Anura > Ranidae > Pelophylax > Pelophylax lessonae. Next base: position 20,220,749 of record NC_138768.1, on the reverse strand, counting down.
GAGGGGAGTTATTAATTGACCTCCTCTTCATGGTCTGTGTCTGTATTTCATAATCCATTATATTCTAAGGTTTATGATCAACAGACGAAATAGGGTAATTATTTTTGATTTTCCCTATCCTAACATTTGGATCCTTCAAGCACTAATAATTAGTATGTGTTAATGAGTTTTGTGATAATAAGATATGTCCTATTGATAATTTCTTATATCCATCCTAGGTGATAAAATTCTGATCCATATTCACCCCTTATGGTTTACTGATATCCATGGTCCATAGCATTTATTTCAAATCCTAAATGTTCTTAAAGGGTTTCCATTGATAAAGAAAGTTCTGGAATCCCAGAGATAGAATACTGCAAAAGGGATTATTGATTTTTCCATAATGGATCCAACAATTGTAAGCACTGATTCTTGTTTAAAATGCGATTGGAAAATTATTTTTGTATATTAGTTTGCTTTTCTTTTGAAATTTGGGATTGTTTCAGTATGTTATGCTAATTTTTGTATTTATATCTTTCATTAGCTTACGTAAGCACTTCTCCAAACCAATTGTCCTGAAGAAGCTATACATATAAAGCGAAACATGTTGAGAAATTGCTTGTGGTATTGTCTTAGTAAGATTGTAAAGATTGTTTTTAAATTCTAGTTTTTGAGATTTTAAAATAATTCTCATAATAAAATATTGTTCATTTTACTAAATGGGTTTTTTGATTGATCTGGCACCTTAAAAGCCCAAAAATCCTTGGTAATAACCTTTCATAATTACTTTAAGGTGTGGTGCACTTGTTCCTTCTTGGTACACTCATCTACACAAATATATTCTTAGTAAAATCAGCCCATATTACACACAATACACTTGTTAGGCACACAGTTAACCCCTTGATTGTCCCTAGATGTTTACCCTTCCCAGCCAGTGTCATTAGTACAGTGACAGTGTATAGTATTGGCACTGATCACTGTATTCGTATCTCTGGTGATGTCAGTGTCAGTTTTTCAATTCTCACCCAGTGTCAGTTAGGGGTTGATTTCCTAAAACTGGAGAGTGCAAAAACTAATGCAGCTGTGCATGGCAGCCAATCAGCTTCTAACTTCAGCTTGTTCAATTAAGCTTTGAGAAAAACCTGATTCATTTTTATGCAGAGCTGTTGCCAACTACACTATCACAGTCCCACTATAAGTCACTGATCACTGCCATTACTACTGTAGTATAAAAAAAAAAACAGTATTTATACCAATTTACACTTATCAGGTTTTTTTTTTTTATTTTATTTTACCAAAGACATGTAACATTTTGACCTCAATTTATAAAAAAAAAATTCTGATTAGTTACATTTATTTTTATTGGATATGTTTTGTAGAGGAAATTAAAAAATGTTATATTTTTTTTTCAAAATTATTGGTCTTTTTTCATTTAAATAATAAAAAATGAAAAGCCCAGTGGTGATCAAATACCACCAAAGGAAAGCTCTATTTGTGTGAAAAAAATGACATCAATTTAATTTGCATAGTGTTGCATGATTACACAATTACCAGTTAAATTAGCACAATGCCAAATAGCAAAAATTGCCCTGGTCATGAATGGGGTAAAATCTTCCGGGGGTCAAGTGGTTAAAAGATTAAAAAAGACACAGATCCTTCCATTTCAACCTGTGTGTGTTTGTGTGTTTGTGTGTGTGTGTGTGTGTGATTATTATTCTCTAAAAGTTCACATAGCCCCATATATTCTGCTTCCGCCTCTTCTGAGGAAGACATCTAAAATTTTTTGAAGTTATCAGCACTCTCGGCTTGTACCACTTCCTAAGGACATTTATACTGCTCTAACAGTAAAGAACCCTTTCCACAATCTAAAGTTAAGCCTCCTTTCTTCTAACCTCAAATCATGGCCGTGTGTCCTCTTCAGGGAACTTACAGTAAACAGTTTGTTGAAGTTACTGAAGTCACCTTCAATATATTTGTACATTGTAATCATGTCCTCTCTTAAGTGCCTCTTCTCCGGAGTGAATAACTCTATTCTATCAGTCCTCATAGCTGAGATCCTGTGTCCTCCTTTTCAATTGTGTTGCCCTTTGCAGAACTCTTTATATTTCATTGACATCTTTCCTGAGGATTGGTGACCAAAACTGAACTTTATATTCAACATAAGGCTGAGCCAGTGTATTGTAAAGGGGGAGAATTATTGATTTATCTCTGGAACGATCACATTTACAAAACAAATTACTTATTATTAGTCACAATAAAATGTATCGGATTATAAGCGCTCAGCAAACAGGTCATCACATCCCGATGGCATTCTATAAATGAGATATAACTAGATAAACAATCTATAATCAATAAATTATTAAACTTTCTATATGCTTGTTATCTATAATAATTTCTGTCATTTTTTAAGCTGTCCCGCTATGTAAAGAAAGTCCAGTACAAGGATCCGAATGGCAGGGTCATGATGTTTAATGATAAAGGAGAACTGCCCAGCCCACTGGTAATTGTAAATTGGATTACAAGAATTGAAGGTACAAATAAGACCTATTGGGAGCACGTGGGCCACTTTGATGGGTCTCTTTCAGAGGGTCAGCAACTTACAATAAAATCAGAGCGAATAACATGGAAAGGAGACAAGGTGAGTTACACTGGGGAAGCTGATTCACAATTTTTACAAGAAACATATTCGTTTTGACCCTAAAGCCCATCTCCTGACAAAACCTAACCTCCTCCTCACATCCTGTTCATGGATGGCCAACATCTTCCCTGACTGATTTCATGGTGATCGGATGAAGGTGTCAGCAATAGCTGTGTGGATATAAATGTCGGGATATGTTCCCATCACTCATTATAACTGAAGAATAGATGAACTACAAGACATCTTCTACATTACAGAACAAGTCCAGCTGAATGTGACTGACTACTACTAGGTACCCCCCTCCTCATCACACAGACCAGGACATAGACATTAGGGATGTGCGAACGGTTTGGCCCAGGCATGAGTTCGGGCCAAAAATTGTCTGTTCACTCATTTGATGAACACCCAAATTATTGGGGCATTCAACCGTTTGTTTGGCCCGCCAGATGACCAAATGACCACAATGCATTGCGCTGCCGCACAGTGCATTGGAAGCCCTGATTGGCTGAAGCAATGAAAGCTTTGACCAATCAGGGCACAGAGCACTGTCAGAGCCATAATTGGAGAAAGTAATGATGACTCTATCCAATCATGGCTCATTGTTCTTAGTCCCACCCCAAAATAAAAATAATTCTTTCAACAGCGGCTATTTGTAGTGTGATGTTGGCATGGGGAGAGATAGAACAGGGCTCTGTTCAGTGCTACTAGAGCACTAGTGTGCTATAGTGTGCTATTCTGATTCTATTGTCAGTGTAGTATATCAGTTTAGTGTGAATCTAGTGATAGTTCAGTCAGTGTGAGTGTAGTGACTATTCATTTTTACATTAGTGTCAGTTTATTTTGTCAGGGCTGGTTAATGCAGTAAGTTACTGCACGTTTAATGCAGTATATTTCAGTGAGTTACTGCATATCTACTCAGTATATTTCAGTGAAGTAGTGCACGTTTAATGCAGTATATTTCAGTGTGTTACTACACAATTAATGCAGTATAATATGAAGGACTGAGATAAGCGATGATACACCTCCCCCAATCACCCAGCGCTTAAGCACTCTGACTGTGCAAAAATGAATAAACAGAAGATACAATAAAACTCAATAAAACAAAGCTGCTGCCTAATCTAAAAGCATATAATAAAAGGTGCATACTACCTCCTACTAGAATAAGGGTCATATACACAAGCAGCGCTGAGAAATGTCATGACTAAACATGAAAAAATGTGAAGGAAACATGCGAAAGAAACAGGGTCCATAGAGTCCATATATATTATGATAATGGTAAAGTCTCTGTAAAGTCCACAGCGGGAAGTAACACCAGTGTTAGAGCCAAACAGGAATCAATCCCTTCACCTCACCATGTGAAACCTCTCCCCAGGGAATCACACTTACCAGAATAAACAGGTTCCCAATCTCTAGTATCCGGACCACCGTCTGAGATGTACACTCTCTAATGTATAAGGCTGCTTACCCGGACATGTAACACTCAGATGTAGTGCATGGGAGGAAACATAAAGAGCACATAGAGCAGTATTGCTAATGCACACATTTATTGAGCCCAACCCCCCTTCACAATTGCACTTACAACAAGACAAAGTAAAAACAGCGTAGAATCATATGCATAACTGAAGACAGTGACAGCCGCATTAGGGAGCCTACCAGACCTCCGCCATACTCGTCAGTAACCGGAAGTTCAAGGAATGTACCAAGTCTCCCACCTGGCGTCCTGCTTCCTAGGTGACCGTGTAGCTTGTGCCCTGACCGGTTTCGTCTTACAAGACTTCAGCAGAGGGAGCGAGCACATGGCTACAGCACTATTATTTATCTCAAACCTCTACCCCTCAATGGTTAACCCCTTGCTGCAATTTCTGCGTCATAAGAAGCTCGGCATCAAAGGTGATCATTGATACTAAATCCTATGCAGAATAACATCACCCTTGCAGGCAACGAGCATCAAATCATAATATAATCACATAAAAACATACAAAGAACCCAGCAAACATGAATTTAAATCTATTATTTTTAACAAAACATTTATATTTATGTTTGCTGGGTTCTTTGTATGTTTTTATGTATTGATTTATTATAGATGTACACTGCTATGTGATTATATTATGATTTGATGCTCGTTGCCTACAAGGGTGATGTTATTCTGCATAGGATTTAGTATCAATGATCACCTGTGATGCCGAGCTTCTTGTGATGCAGAAATTGCAGCAAGGGGTTAACCATTGAGGGGCAGAGGTTTGAGATAAATAATAGTGCTGTAGCCATGTGCTCGCTCCCTCTGCTGAAGTCTTGTAAGACAAAATCGGTCAGGGCACGAGCTACACGGTCACCTAGGAAGCAGGACGCCAGGTGGGAGGCTCGATACATTCCGTGGACTTCCGGTTACTGACGAGTATGGCGGAGGTCTGGTAGGCTCCCTAATGCGGCTGTCACTGTCTTCAGTTATGCATATGATTCTACGCTGTTTTTACTTTGTCTTGTTGTAAGTGCAATTGTGAAGGGGGGTTGGGCTCAATAAATGTGTGCATTGGCAATACTGCTCTATGTGCTCTTTATGTTTCCTCCCATGCACTACATCTGAGTGTTACATGTCCAGGTGAGCAGCCTTATACATTAGAGAGTGTACATCTGAGACGGTGGTCCGGATACTAGAGATTGGGAACCTGTTTGTCTTTGGGCTGTTTATTTGCCAGTCTTCTGGTAAGTGCGATTCCCTGGGGAGAGGTTTCACATGGTGAGGGGAAGGGATTGATTCCTGTTTGGCTCTAGCACTGGTGTTACTTCCCGCTGTGGACTTTACAGAGACTTTCCCATTATCATAATATAAATGAACTCTATGGACCCTGTTTCTTTCACATGTTTCCTTCACATTTTTTCATGTTTAGTCATGACATTTCTCAGCGCTGGTTGTGTATATGACCCTTATTCTAGTAGGAGGTAGTATGCACCTTTTATTATAATTAATGCAGTATATTCCTGTTCATTACTGCACATTTAGCGCAGTATATTTTAAAGCGTTAGTGCACGTTTAACTAAGTATATTTCAAAGCATTATTGCACATTTAAAGCAGTATATTTAAGTGCGTTAGTGCACAATTAATGCAGATAATTTCAGTGCATTATTGCACATTTAATGGAGTATATTTCTGTGTGTTAGTGCATGTTTAACGCAGTAGATTTCTATGCATTACTGCACGTTTGGCACAGTATATTTCAGTGCATTACTGCACATTTAATGCCATATATTTCTTTGTGTTACGTGTCCTTTAGCGCAATAAATTTCAATGTGTCATGTGCCATTTAATGCAGTATACTTTAGTGTGTTTGTGCAGCTGTAATGCAGTATATTTCTGTGAGTTACTGCTTGTTTAACGCATTACATTTCAGTGCATTAGTGCACGTTTATTATGGTATATTTCAGTGCATTACTGCACATTTAACGCAGAATATTTCAGTGTTTAACGCAGTACATTTCAGTGCATTACTGCACGTTTAACGCAATATATTTCTGTGCGTTACTGCACATGAAGCACAGTTTATTGCAGTTTTACTGTAGTATATAGTAGTGTGTCAGTGGAGTGTGTCTGTGTAGTGACTACCCAGGTTAAAGTGCACCGCACACCACTTTCCATTGATTAAAGTGCATCCACGTACACCTTTCCATATCTTTATTCAATTTTGGTAATAAGCATCCCCCCATCATGTCCAAGAGGCCAACAAAGAGAGACAGATGTTCCAATGGCACTGTGAGGGGGCCAGCAGCGTATGTTTTCACAGGCAAAGGTGGACATGGTCAGTCCTCAGGCAGGGCATCATTTCCCCCTGTTTAGTGATGTTGCCCGTGCTATCCAGCCACAGCATGCAGTGGTGGACTGACTTACTAAACCATCCTCATCCTCCTTCACCCAAGAAGAAACTAGTGCACAGTCCACTGCAGATGCCAGAGTGGCTTAGTCTGCCTCCTTGTCCACAGCTATTCCTGCTATAGCCCCAGCATTAGGCATGGAGGAGTCAGCTGAATTCTATGAACACAGCGTCAGCCACTTGCTCCTTGAGGATGCACAGCCATTGCTTGATTCAGTTGTTGGTTCTGAGGTTGAGGAAGGTAGGAACATGAGCCTACAGAGAGTCGAGAACACTGGTACACAAATTGGTAGTCATGCTCCCCCAGCTGCAGCGTATTGCCAAGTTGTCTTCAGTGGTAATGAGGATGGAGGAGATGATGATAGTGAGGTCACTGACAAGACTTTTATGGAGGAAAGTGATGGTAAGGAACAACCCCAACGAAGCAGCCGTTATGGAACAGTAGAGAGTAACAACCATATTCCATCACATTGTGGAGCTGTTATCTCCCGCCACCCTTCCAACAGCTCCGCTGTCTGGGCCTTTTGTTAGCACATGTGCAGCTGATCGCTCTGTAGCAATTTGCAAATTTTGTCTAAAGTACATCAAACATGGCAAAAACACCAGCCATTTGGGTACCACATGCTTGACAAGGCATTTAACCTCCCACCACTAAGCCCATTGGCAACAGCACCTGAAAGCCACAAAAAAGGGACTAAATTCCTTTCTTCCTCCTTACTCACCTCAGTCTACCTCTGCTATACCTCATGACCTCTCAGCAGCCTCCACTGACAGGGATGATGGTATAATGCAGGGTGCCCCAGGTCCTTGCAGCACATCTCTCAGTAGCACACCACCAGCAGTAGAGTATATCCAGCAAATTTCTCTGCCCCATCTGCTGGAGCGAAAAGAAATACGGTCACTGCCACCCACATGCCAAGCATCTAAATGCAAGCTTGTCAAAGCTGCTGGCTTTACAACTTCTGCTTTTCCATCAAGTGGATTCTGCCCCCTTCCATGAATTTTCAGAATGTGCTGAACCACAATGGCAGGTTCCCAGTCGCTATTTCTTCTCACGCAAGGCCATTCCAGCTCTGTACCATCACGTGGAATGCAATGTTGTGGCATCATTGGGCAAGGCAGTCAGCCACAAAGTCCATGTTACTGCTGACACGTGGCCCAGCAAGCATGGTCAGGGACACTGTATTTCATTCACAGCACATTGGGTAATTCTGATTGCAATTGGGAAGGATGCCAGACAGGGCTCAGTGCTGAAGAGTCTTATGCCACCACGTCTCCATACAGCTAGTGGTGATGATGCAAGGTTTGTCATCTCTACCCCCCTCTTCTCCTCTTCCTCCATGCCCTCCTCTGCTTACTTCTCTATGAACCCCAAGTACTCCCTAAGGTACTATTCAATGAGTCAGGCTAAATGGGGTTATTCAATGAGTCCGGCTAAAAGGTGCCATGCAGTGCTTCAATTGGTGTGTCTAGGGGGCAGGAACCACACCGGAGCAAAGATTCTTGCAGCTCTGCAGGGGCAGGCCCAGGGGTGGTTCACGCCATGCCAGCTGGAATCAGGAATGGTGGTGTTCAATAATGGCACAAACCTCCTGTCTGCCCTTAGACAGGGAAAGTTGACACATGTGCCATGCCTGGCACATGTCCTCAATTTGGTGGTGCACCATTTCTTAAATAAGTACCCAGGGTTGGAAGATCTGCTCAAGCAGGCCAGAAGAGCATGTAGCCATTTCAGGCATTTCAAGTCATACACAGCCAGTGCTCGTTTGGCTGTAATTCAGCAGGAATTCCACCTGCCCGTAAACAGCCTGATTTGTGACATGCCCACCAGGTGGAACTCAACTTTGGCAATGCTGTAGCAGCTGCACATGCAGCAGAGGACCATCAACGAGTATCTGTATGAGTATGGCACAAGAACAGTCACCATTTGATTAGGCCTCAAGGATGGGGAGCCGTAATGATGCATGCATCAGTGACACAATTCCTGTTGTGTCCCTGCTGGAGCAGACACTGCGCGGCATTATGGACAGGACACTCCATGCAGGGCAGCGGGAGGAAGAGGAGGACTTCCTTTCCTCTCAAGAACTGGTTTATGCAGACACCATTGTTCCTATGCCACAAACCCCACAAGAGGAGAGGGAGGAGGATGAGGATTCTGGCAGTTTTGGAGGCATTGAAGCTGAGGAAGACATGCGTCAAACCTTAAGAGATGGTTTTCCATGCCCAGAAGCCTTTGGAGTAATATACGTGGCTGGGAGGAGGCAGTTGCAGATACTGTAATAAGACCAATATATATAGGATATACCTTGCGCTTAAAATCGAAAAGAAAAAGGAAAAGATTGATGCACCTTGATAAATTTTAAATACCGGAAACAAGCAAAAAATAAAACCGTTTCAACATGCGCTATCTATCCCATACACTCAGCTAGTTAATTCGGTGATAAATCAATAAGTGAAAAAATACAAAAACAAAAATATGGTCAATTAGTGAAAAAAATGTTCGTGTTAGCAGTAAAAACAAAATCAATGTCCTGGTGTTGGTTCCAAATAATTGTGCAAATACAATACACCGCTTCCCAGTGATATGCAAAATTCTCCAGTGCTCCACCCATGTGAAGAGATGTGCCTCTTACCGGAATTAAATGATCTCTAAATTATAGGAGATCATATACAGCTCTGGATGTGAAATATTATATGCAGCTCTTTGATCACAGGCCCTTACACCGTTCAGATGAATGGATCACATGCAGCTCAGCCTCAACACCCGGCTCTCACCTCTCACTCAGACAAGATGTGATATATGGACAAGCAAAGAGGAAAACTGATGGCGCAGTATGTATGCTTTGAAATTTTATTAAAACAGCTATTGTATAAAATCAGTCAGGCAGCTTAGAGGAAGATAGGACCCTGGATAGCCCCAGCAGGCCCTGATCACAGGAACATACCGTCTCAACTCCTGTCTCCTTCTGACACGTTTCCCTGTAAAAGGCTATGTCCATTCCCAGACACGTTTTTTTTGGCTTTATAAATGCAATTATTTCTACAGCAGCTTCTATACACTGCACAGATGTTTCACTTTACAGGTAGACCCCCCAGGCACTATATTGAAAGGATTTTTTTATTATTTTTATTGTTATTTCTCATTTTTATGTTTCCTCTTTAAGCATTAGTAAATCACTGCTCATTTAAAATAACATTTTTTACAAACATTATTATCATTGATACATGTCCCCAAGGGCAATACCCCGACCCCAATAACCATTGTATGCCAACTTACTTGTATATAAACCTTCAAAATTGGCACTTTTGATTTTTACAGTTTGAGTTCCGTAGACTTTAATGGGTTCATTAATGGTTCGTTTGTTCAGTTCCAAACTTTTGCTATGTTCGAAAGTTCTGATGCGAACTGAACAGGGGGTCATTTGGCCCATCCCTAATAGACACTCATAGAAGGACCACAACTTCTATGCAAATAAAACTTTGAAATGGAATGACCACCACTACTATCCATGGCCAGATTCATCCTAGGCCTTCTGAATGAATATGACTGTTTGGAGTAGTAATTCCCCCTGATCAGAAATTGGTAGTTATACAGATAGAAAATACATAGTTTGTAAACCCCTTAGAGCTACCTGGATTTCTGAATGAGTGGCTCCTTAAATGCAACTAAATAAAAAAATTCTAATAACAAAATATTGTCTTTCTCCCCCTTCCCTCTTCTGTAACAAAATATCACACCCAGCACTTTACATTGTCATACATACTGGTGGACAACTAGTTGAAGAAATCAAAGTCCTTCATAGAATAACATCCAGTGGGCTCCATTCACAAAGCGGTATCTTACAGTATCCGAGTATGTGGTATGATACCGCACAGCATTTTTTGGCATTCACTAAAAAACGCTATTAAAATTCCACATGCACTATTTCATGATGTTTTGCAGTATTTTAGTAGTGAAAGCCAGCAGTAATTTACCATTCTTAACAAATAATGTAAATAGCTGGTTGTAAGGAGTGGGCAGCCACCGGCATCCTTAAAGCGGTTGTAAACCCTGTAAAAAAAAAAATAAAAAAAAAAAAACCTGCAAGACAAAGGCATAATGAGCTAGTATGCATCGCATACTAGCCCATTATGTTTAACTTACCTTAAAACGAAGCCCCGACACGGACCCCCGGACATCGATGCGGACGCTGCCATGATCCCTCGTCGTCTCTTCCGGGTTTGGCGGCTCCGGCGCGCTGATTGGCCGGAAGAGACGGCTCCAGCGCGCTGATTGGCCGGAGCCGCGATGACGTCACTCCCGCTCATGCGCGCGGGAGTGATTTTTCCGGCAAGCTCCCGGCAAGTTAATTGAAGGTCCCCCCCCCGGACCTTCAGAGCGTGCCGGTTTAGGAGATATTATTTGTACCTACAGGTAAGCCTTATTATAGGCTTACCTGTAGGTAAAAGTGTCAAAAAGCGGGATACAACCGCTTTAATAACCAGAAAACAACATGGCATCCTTAACAATTAATGAGTCATCAGCAGTCGGCGGGGTTTCCTGCTGACAGCTGAATGTAAAAAAAAATGAATTGGCAACAATGAAAATTAAGAAAACAAATGACGTGTGGTCCCCCCCAATCCATAACTTTCCCTTTGGGCCTGGTATGAATTTTTAGGGGAACCCTATGCCAAAATCGAAAAAAAAAATGGCACAGAGTCCCCACCAAAATCCTTAGCAGATGCTTTTCTTAGCATGCAGCCTGGCAGTTTAGGAGTGGGGGAATGAGCAAATGTCCCCCTCCTGAACCATATCAAGCCCCGTGCCCTCAACACGGGGGGGGTACTTTGGGGTAGGGGGTCTTTCTCCCCCAAAGCACCTTGTCCCCATATTGATGCAGACAAGGGCCTCTTCCCCACAACCCTGGCTTGTGGTTGTTGGGTTCTGAGGGCAGGTGGCTTATATGAATCTAGAAGCCCCCTTTAACAAGGGGACCCCAAGATCCTTCCCCCAGATCCCTCCTCCTATGTGAATGAGTATGGGGTACATAGTAACTCTACTCATTCACCAAAAGAAAAGTGTAGTGTAAAAAAACACAGAAGGCACTTTTTGACAAGTCCTTTAGTAAAACAAAAATAAAAAAGTCTCCTAGTGTAGATCCATTGTCAATCATGATGCCCGTTGCCACAGCTGACCTGAAGGAAAAAGCCCTGCTTCTGACGAAGGCTTCCAGAGTCTGAAAGCTCTGCAAACTCCCGCTGCTATATAAATGAAGGGGCGTGGTCACCCGGTGAAAACACAAGGCGGCCCGCCCCTTGTGACATCACTGACTGGGGTCATGCTAGGTTGGTGACAACGCAAGGGGGCTGGGGCCACCAGGAGATGCCACCGGCCTTGCCTCTTAGCTTTGGGTCAGCTGTGGCAGCCGGCATCATGATTAACAATGGATCTACACTGGGGGACATTTTTTTTACATTTTATTTTTTTTTACGAAGGCCTTGTCAAAAACTACCTACTGTGTTTTTTTACACTTCACTTTTTTTATGGTAAATGAGTAGGGATACTTTGTACCACATACTCATTTACATGAGGCAGCTGGGATCTGGAGGCCGCTTATTAAAGTGGGTTTCCAGATTCTAATAAGCCTCCAGCCAGCAGACCCCCCCAGACCAATGGCCAGAGTTGTGCAGAGGAGTCCCTTGTGCTCATCAACATGGGGACACAGTGCTTGGGGGGGCAGAGCTCCCCCTGCCCCAAAGCACTCCTCCACGTTGAGGGCATGTGGCCTGGCATGGTTCAGGAGTGAGGGCAATTCCTCACCCACCTTTCCTGACCTGCCAGGCTAAATTCTTGGATAAGGGTCTGGTATGGATTTTGGTGGAGACCCCACACCATTGTTTTTCTTAATTTTTAATTGCCGGAAATTCTTTTTTTTAATGTTGAATATTGTTATTTAAATAATTTCAAGTCGTAACAAACAAGGGAGAAGGAACAGGTAAAATCATAACAGCACCAAAGGGAAAAAAAATCATAGATTGCAACAATATAGCCAGTAGAACAAGGGTGCAATAGTACAGCCCAACTTTAAGGCCCCTTTCCCACTTATGCAACGTGATTTTACCGCAATTTTTCCGCGATTTTGCGGCGCGATTTTGACGCGACTTTGCCACGATTTTGACACGATTTTGAAAGCAATGGCTATGGCTCAAAACGCAATCAAATCGTGGCAAAGTAGTGCAGGAACTACTTTGAAGTCGGAGCGACTTCAAAACGCACTGATATGAATGGGGCTCATTGAAAATAATGGTAAACGACTTGTCATGCAATTTTGCGGTCCAAAATCGCGGGACAAGTCGCACTAGTGTGAAAGGGACCTAAACCTGCAAGGTAAAACATGCACAACATTAACAAACCCATGGCTAAAAATGGTACAATATCCCATAGATTGGAGCCTCTAGCATCTGCTCTCTAACAGGCCCACGGCCGACCCCCCCAAACACCCCAAATGGGTGCAAACTGTGTCCAGGCAGGGGGTGGGCCCTCTGAGATCTAAGTGGCAGTGGACCTCCATGTGTATGGGAGGGCAAGTATTCAAGTCAGCAGTTGATAATCGTGGCACTGAAAGAAGATAAAGAAAAGGAGGGGGGATACCTTTTGGTGGTAAGGCAATACAGTTTAGCAGAGCTTGAGGCCTTTAGCGCCACTGGGGTGTAACAACCAGTGGACCCATCTTTTCCAAAAGATAGGCATTCTATGGTCTTTAATGGCTAAGAATTTCTGAAATTGGCATTGGGTGTTAGTCCGTGAAGTGAGTCCCTGTACATTTGGTGACATAGGTGACTTCCAATGATAGGTGATGGTAGTCTAGCCACGAACGAGATATGCAGTACTACAGGCTGATACCAAGGAGGAATAGAATTGATTCCCAAGTTCAATAGTGCTATGGCAGACAGGACTGAGAAGTTCGAGCCCAGAATTTCTCCAATCAAGGCCCCCTATCCAGAACGGTTGAATAACAACACAATCCCATAGGATATGGTACAAAGTACCTTTATTTTTGCAAGTCTCCAGCACAGTTCGCTGGAAGAGGGATAGATTTTAGAGAGCCTGTGTGGGGTTAGGTACCACCCGTGGTATATTTTCAGAAGTTGATCCCAATGATAAACACATTTAGACAGTTTATAATTGATCGTGATGACATTGCAAATCCGTAAAGGATACTAGGAGTTCAGATTCCCATTTAGCCCTGCTTGTTCCTTTCGAATTTGCTTGAGCAGTCATATACAAGTCATAAAAGAAGGAGATGCCCCGCGTATTTGGCTGAGAAAATCCCATGCCTTAGTGGGAATGGATAACTGAAAAGCAATTTTGTTAGTGTTGTGAAAATGGTGAATTTGTGCAATTTTTTAGCTATCAGTGGGGTGGGAGCTATCTTTAACGCTTTACCAGAAATTATGACCTCTCTTTTTCCAATCAGATATCAAAAAGAATAGGATGATCCATTCGTAAGCTCCTAACCGGATATCTAGAGCACTCCTTTTTAGGAGTCCTATTTAGACTCTGATGGCGGATGGTAAGCATAGACCGGCAAGCATCCAAAGTAGCTTTGATGATAGGATGTTGAATTTGGTGTGTCGAGGAGGACAGGAATGAGGCAGCTAATAGCGACCCCATCCCTCCCCCCCCAGATTCTGATGGCTTTGAAATATTGAGGAGCCAGGGTAGTCATCATCCTCCTGTGTGCGCTCCTGCCTGGGTGAGCCTGTCTCCTGAGACACAGCAGCAGCCGCTGCTTTGTGTCTGTGTGTCAGCGCCGTGGAGCCAGCACCATTTTGGATCCTCTGAGGCCCCGCTGTGCTGAAGAAGTCCATGAGTTTGTGGGGTCCTTCCCTCGATTTGCGTTTCCCCATGTAGAGAGCAGTGCTTTAGGGTGGTAATCGCGGCTTCAATGGGTTAGATCGCTGCCTCCCTTGTCGATGTCAGCCGCCGTTACAATCCCGCTCTGATGGAGCTCTGAACTAGGCGTCCATTTTCTCCGGCCACTGGCCACGCCCCCGGCAATTCTTTTTTTTTACATTCAACTGTCAGCGGGTAACATTGCTGACAGCTGACAACTTATCATTTGTCAAGGACGCGGGAGCCACGCACTCCTTAAAAACAATATTGTTTACTGGTTGTTAAGGATGCGGTCGCCTGCCAGTTCCTTAAATATCGCATGCACTACTTCTTTACCTCATGCGTTTATTTATTTATTTTCCTTTTGCAAATTGGCTTTCTTTCATTCCTGTTATATGTGGTTAAGGCCCGTACACACGTACCGATTGTCGGCCGAAACTGTTCGATTTTCGGCTTGTTAGTATGGTGCTTCCGACAGCCGGCAGCGCACTTTCGGCCTAACAGAATCTGCCGTGCAGGCATTAAAATTTTTGTATGCCGACACCAGAACGGCCGATTGTTCGCCAGTCAGTACAGAATTCGGCCGACAGACAGCAGATTTGCAAGACTGGGCATGCTCAGAAAAGAAAAAAGACCAGGAAAGTTAACCATCACATGACATCACTTCTGCAGTCGGCTGTTGTTGGCCGACAAAATTCATGTGCAGTCTGTTGCACTTTTCAACAGACAAGACAGCCCTCGGACAAAAGACGGCCGATCATTCGGCCGACGATCGGTACGTGTGTACGGGGCTTTAGTTACCGTTTTTGCTTTATGTGGTAAATACTGCATAGGGCAATATTGAATTGACATTTTCAGGATCGCATTCGGTATTTGGGAAAACATCTAAATACCACATGTGATCTGCTTTTGTGAATGGAGCCCAACATGTCTGAACCTATTAGATAGTGACAGCCAGAAAATATAGTATTCAGACTCCGCTACTCTAATTAATGAGAGACTTGAGGTGTGGCTTAATGGTATCCTGCCCAATTAAAAAGACCAATCAATGTCTGGTACAGTCTATTCTACTAAAGAAGGTTCTGATCATGTGACTCAAGCCATGATCAAAAAAAGCTTAAGAGGATTTTTGATGAAGAATTGTAACAATGTAGGAAAACAAAAGAGCCACAAACGCATATTTAAAGGTCTTGATGTTAAACTGAAAATGAAAGAAATTGCTGTAAATTTCACAGCAAGAACTGTCCATAGAAGACCTGTAGAGAAGAGGAACTTAGCAAATGTGCCGAAAAATTTCAAATGGCCACAGTGCACTATTCTGTGAGTAGTATAGTGAGGTCAGTATAATAGAATATGAAATGCCATTTTTTCTGGAAAAAATAAAGCACATCAACACCAACCCCCCCACTGTGAAGCATGGTGGAGGTAGTATCTGGGATTGGGGCTTCTTTACTCTCTCTGAGGTTGGACAGCCTTGTGTCGCAAGGAGATTTATTTTAAAATTGCTTGATTAACTTTTACTGGACAATATCATAGTAGAGATCACTAAACAATTTCTAAGCCCAAGAACATGTAATATGATGCCCCACTGCCAGTCCTTAAATGTGGTGGCTGCATTTTTGAAAGTACAGAAAATACTTCTTTACCTCTGCCATAATTTCAGTGCCCTTGTAACTTCCTGATGACTGAACATATACAGCATATCAAACAATGTATTTGGTTTTTCCCAGAAATCTTCTGTGAGCTACAGAAGAACCCTATGTAATGGAGATGAGGAGAGGAGGAGGGGTTGGCAATCCAAATCAGGAGAGCAGCCCGGGGGTAAAACACAGCTCTATAGTGCAGTGAAGGAGTTTTATCACTCTAAAGCCCCGTACACACACAACGATTATCGGCCGACCGTGTTTTTTTGTTGGTTGGAATGTGCCTAGACTGCACACGAATTTTCTCGCCCAACAAAAATCTACTTCAGAAGTGATGTCATGTGTTGGTTTGCTTTCTTTGTGTTTTTTCTTCTCTGAGCATGCCCAGATTTGCTTATCATATTTTTCCCTGTCGAAATCTGTACTGACTGCACGAAAATCGGCCGTGTTTTGACGAAAAATTTTATAGTCTGCACACCAGATTTTTTTTGGCCGAAAAGTCGGAGTCGGTTGTCGGAAGCATCATACTAACAAGCCGAAAATCGGCAGATCGGACGTTGGCCGAAAATTCCCTGCTAATTTTCGACGCGTGTGTACAGGCCTTAAGACAGGAACTGTGTAACCAGTAGGGGTGAGCTTTGAGTTGAACATTGGCTGTTTGCTTGTTTGTTGAACAAATGGGCTTCTTTGCAGGAACATCGAGTTCCTGCATTATCATCGACTCTGACCTCTGTTTCCAGTAAATCATTTGCTGGCCATCTCAATTGCAAGCCTTGTATTCTACCACCTGTGGGAAAACACTCTCCCTAACTTTTATCTCATCCACTGTGTGTAGGGTAAGATAGGAGTTAGTTAGTTAGGCAGGGAAAGTGTTACTAGCCTAGGTGTGCTTGATGGTGGCGTAGCTGGTAGAATACCAGCCTTGTAATTATGAAGGTTGTGGGTTTGAATCCCTCGGCAGTAGGTGATTTATAAGTGGAATTCTATAGTTTATAATACATTGCTGGCAAGGATAGAGATTTTTTTAGCAGTTTGTTGAGATCAGATAGGGCAGTGTATACCAAATTTTATATATATATATATATATATAGGCACTTCAGTTTATATAAGTTTATGTCAGCATTGCTGAAAAAAACGGCGTGGGGTCCCCCCCCTCAGTCCATACCAGGCCCCTCAGGTCTGGTATGGATTTTAAGAGGAACCCATCACCAAAATTAAAAAATGGTGTGGGGTTCCCGCTAAAATTCATGCCAGACCCTTAACTGAGCACAAGTGAGTGCCCCCCGAACCATACATGCCATATGCCCTCAACATGGGAAGGTGGGTGCTTTGGGGCACCTTGCCAACACGTTGATGGGGAAATGGGTCTCTTCCCAACAACCGTGGGCTGTGGTTGTGGGGGTCTGTTGGGGGAGGCTTATCAGAATCTGGAAGCCCCCTTTAACAAGGGGGCCCCCAGATCTGCCCCCCCATGTGAATGGATATCAGGTACATCAAACCCCTACCCATTCACCAAAAAAGTGTAAAAAAAAATAAAGACAAAAGCCAGTTTTGGAAAAGTTCTTTATTAAAAAAAAAAAAAGTGTCCCCTGATGATCAGAAAAAAAACAGAAGCTCCTGCTTCTCTGGACGCTTCCCGCGCTATGAACTGTTTTGAGTTTGACAGCTCTTTTATAGGAATCTAACATCACGAGGCACCCCAAAAAGCACTACTCAGGTGCAGTCAGACTTATAACAGATGCTAATATCATCAGCTCAACCACCCATCTTCCACACATCGTTGAATATGCTGATATACTCACCTGTTACTGGGGTTCTGTGTTTACACTTCTGATAATGTGTATTATATTTCAAAGGTCAGAGATGGACAGTCTGTCAATGGTAGTCCTTTCCTATTGTCTGTGTATAAAGATGTGATGTGTATTTTATTAAGCCTGACTGTCCCATTGATAATTGTTAATGATCTCACCTATTTTTTCTGTCCAGATGGCTAGATAATTAATTCAGGTTAATTCTATTTCTGTATACAATTTCATCTGCATATGATAATGTAATCAGGCAACCCCTGACCTGATGGGGTAATCTGCTCAGGAGGGAGATGTCCATGCTGAAAATAAACTGTGTGATTTGTTCAATAAAGGAGAAGGTTCCAAAACTTGTACAAGCTAAGTTGTCAGCTAGCTTTGTATGGGGGTGGCTAGGATATTTGATATCTATGTTTAAGACTAAAGGAAGCCGTATACTGACAGAAGCCCACAAACACAGTGTGGGTCACGATTTCATTATAATGCACATATTCCTTTAAGAAAAAAGTGTACTGTATGTGGTCCCCTCAAAATCCCTATCAGACCTATTTCCAGGTATGCAGCCTGGCTTGTCAGCTAATGGGGAGCAGCCCCCTGCTGAAGCAGCTGTACATGCAGCGGAGGACCATCTTTGAGTACCTTGGTGAGTATGGCACAAGGACAGGCTCGGGGAAGCATGGCTTTTTTCCCCCATGCCAGTGGCTGCTGATACACAATGCATGCACTGTATTGTCATCATTTCAGGGGGGCAACAAGAATGGTAAATTGTGACAATGCATGCATCAGTGACTGGAGAATTCACTGCATGGCATCATGTGAAGGGAATTGAAGGCAGAGCATTAGGAGGAAGAGGAGGACTTCTCTGCATCTCAAGGCCCTCTGTATCCAGATACTATCCCTGTATCCATCAAGCAGGAGCAGCATCCGGGGGTGGTTGCCTGAGAGTTTGTCAAGTTCGCAATTGAGCTGGTAGGCTGCTCTCTGAGTGTGCATTTGGTTCAGTGGGGGGAAGTCTTTGAGACCGACAAAAGAGTATGTCTGTTCACGGACACTGTTGACCAACTGACATTTATAAAAATGTCAGCAAACTTAAGAAATGTATTTCAGCACACTTACCAGCTAGTCTGTAAAAAAAAAAAAAGGCAAGCAATGTGGTCCATGGGGGGGGGGGGGGCAGGGGTGGGCATCAGACAAAAGCATAGCAACTTCTTTGTGGTAAGACGATATGTTTGTAGACATCATATGTCGGGTGGGGGGTATAGATGGGCAGTGGAGGTCTCATCAAGAATTTTACCAATCTAGTTTTTAAAATAATTTGCAATATCTTGGGCAGTGAGTGAGTAAGTGGACAGAGGATGTGGCAGACAATAATGAGAGTGATGGATCTGATCTGTTTGGCAGCATGAGGCAAGGACTGTATTTTGAAGGGCAGGTTTATATTAGGTGAAGTCAGCTTAAAGCTATATTCACTCAAGAGCATGACTGTTGCATCCCTTTAATCTAACTGCCCTGCTCCACAGCAAGTTGAGGTCTCTTCCCCAACCCCCTTCAGCATCACCTTCCACTGCGGGCTACCATCATCACATGGAGGGAAGTCAGGAAATGACTGAATCTCTCCCCCACTCGTCTCCAACCACACTTACCTATCAATGGTAACACGATGTTCCCGCAAGCTGCACAACATGAAGCCTTCAGACTGTGTTTTTTTTTAAAGGGCTAACCAAGGTTGAATCCCTGTTTTTGTTGATATGTCCTCAGGGGTCCTTGAACAAATTTCTACATTGACTGAGAAATATCACCTGCCAACACATAACGCTTTCTAGGCTTAGCAGTTATCGGACTATGTATCAAGAATATGTGCTATTATGTCCCAGAGATTCTGGACTTCCTTTCTGGATACTTTAGTTAATGGTCAGCGTTACTCAATATCGGATATCTATTGTTCACTAGAGGTACAATTGTCAACATTCCTCCACCACATGATGGTAACCTCCTGGAGTAAAGATATCCCTACTGCAGACTTTGTGGATCACATTCTGGAGGGATATAATGAAGTTGGGGTGTGAAATCCCATTTAAAATGACTCATGGTTTCAATTGCCGGCATAAAAATAAAAAACAAAAATAAAGTAAAAAATGGCATGGGGTCCCCCCAGTCCATATCCGACCCTTCCGTAATGATGTGGATTTGGAGGGGAACCCTACTCCAAAATGTAAAAAAAAAATAAAAAATGGCGTGGGCTCCCCTCAGAATCCCTACCAGACCCTTATCTAGACACGCAGCCTGCCAGGTCAGGAAAAGGGGGGGAGCAAGCGTTCCCCCTCCTGAACCATAAAAGACCCCATGACCTCAACATGGGATTCATCCCCACAACCGTGGCCAGTGGTTGTGGGGGATTTTGGGTGGGGGCTTATCGAAGTCTGGAAGCCCCCTTTAACAAAGGGGCCCCCAAATCCCAGCCCCCCATGTGAATGAGTATCGGACACATAGTACTCCTATTCATTCAGCAAAAAAGTGTCAAAAAGTAATAAACACAAGAGACATGTTTTTGACAATTCCTTTATCAAAAAAATAAATTAAAAACACAATGTCCCTCAATGTAAATACGCGTCCCAGCGACCTGAAATATAAAAAAAAAATGCCCCCCCTGTCCCAAAGCACCCATCCCCCATGTTGAGAACATGTGGCCTGGTATGGTTTAGGGGACTCTTGCTCACCCCCCCCCCCCCCCTTTTACTGACCTGCCAGGCAGCCAGCCCGTGTAAGGGTCTGGCAGGGATTTTGGGGGGACCCACACAGTTTTTTTAACAACCAGCTTACACTGCACCCTAATTGGGCAAAGCTTTGCCCAATCAGGGCACAGAATGCACTATGCAGAACTCAGTGCATTGCAAGGTGTTCGGCGGGGCAAACGCTCTGCAAATGTAGGTGTTTGTCCAAACTGTTTTTCAATCCCTACCTACAGTAGTTTTACTCTTGAATAATTCATATCTTTCCATATTATCTTAGGTCCCAAGGGGTCGATGCTCCGAGGAATGTCTTCCAGGGTTCAGAAAATCTGTAAGAGAAGGATATCACCCATGTTGTTATAATTGTGCTCCATGTTCAGAAGGAGAAATATCAAACCAATCCGGTAAGCTTTATATTTCTTTAAATAGAAACTCTGATATTGAATTAGAAAATGAAAACTTTTAAAGTCCCTTAAAGTGATTCTGTAACCACTTTACACTTTGCTGGCTGAACATCTCCCTACATTGTATGAAATTAATAATTACTGATGGCGCCTTTCTGCCTTTTTTGGTAAAGATTGCTGCACTTTTCTTTTAACTCTGAGCCTTCTGGGAGTGTTGGAGGCTTTCTCAAACAAGCAACATAAAACAGATTCCTCCAACTGTCTGCCTGAGAAAGCCTCCAACAATTTTACACTTACCTAAAAGTGGTCTGGAGATTTCACTGAAGAGACCAAAAATGGTAAAATAAGGGAATGTCATTGTTACATACATGTTAGGGTTACAGATAGACTGTGTCATGGCCACCACTGAGGCTGAAGGTGCTTTTATTTTCAGTAGGTCATCATCACTTTTTGTTCATGACTAAAACTTTCTTATGATATTCACCATATATATTGTTCCAAACAATGTGTTTGTTTTGTATGGTATTTAATTCATATTTAATATTACATCATAACTCCAAAAAATGTTAAGGTAAATTAACCACTTGACCTCCAGAAGGTTTACCCCCTTCATGACCAGGCCATTCTTTTGCAATACAGCAATGTTACTTTGACTGACAATTGCGCAGCCGTGCGACACTGTACCCAAATAAAATGTAGGTATTTTTTTTCTACAAATAGAGCTTTCTTTTGTGGTTTTTGATCACCACTGCATTTTTTATTTTTTGTGCTAAAAAAAAGACAGACAATTTTGAAAAAAAAAAAAAAAAAATCTGCTCTCAAACATACCTCTCTAAAAACATACCCAATAAAAAAACATTAAAAAAATCGAATTTGTTCATAAATATGGGCCAACATACTGTATATTCTGCTACGTTTTTGGTAAAAAAAAAAATCCCAATGAGCATTTATTGATTGGTTTATGTGTAGGTTATAGCATCTACAAACTTTAGGATATATTTTTGGAATTTTTTTATGCTAGTAATGGCGGGACTGCGATATTGCGGTGGACTACGGGACACTAACTGACACCTTTGACACTTTGTGGGAACCAGTGACACCAGAACCGTGATCAGTGCTAAAAATATGCACTGTCACTGTACTAGTGTGCCTAGCCAGTGTTTATGTGTACACAGTGTGCAGCTTTCTCTAGGGGAAGAGACGGATTCTAGTCCATGCTTTGCAGGAACACAGAATCCATCTCTTCCCCCCTGTGAGAACTGAGGTACTGTATGCCTTGTTTACATGGGCATAACTCAGTTCTCTGGGTTTTACTAATGATTGACGGGTCCCAAAGAACATGGAGTCCCCGGGAACCGCAGATCAGCTTCTATTAGCACCCCCTGCAGGCATAAATGCAGAATCATGTGTATATATATATATATATATATATATATATATATATATATGTGATTTGGCACACAGCTGCCACCCTGTAGCAGTGAAAGTGCTATAGGGTGGTCACCAAGTGGTTAACCACTTGCCGACCGCTCATTACAGTTGTACGGCGGCAGTCTGGCATGTACAGGCAAAACCCCGTACATGTACGGCGCTCATTCCCGGGGCCAGGGGCGCGCTCCCACGCGCCCCTGGCCCCGCTGATGGTCTGATTGGGTTCAGAACCGATCAGTCATCAGGTCCAGGCCAATGATTTTTGGCCTGGACCTGTTGATCGGTCCTGACCAATCACAGACTGACTTGTGCCTGTGTAATGTAAACACAGGCACAGAAATGACCCGCTCTCTTCTCCCAAAATCCTTTTTGGATTCATCGAGAGAAGAGAGAGGATCAAAATGTGAGTACTGCACACAGCACACTTCCACACACCTAGCTAGGTACATTTAACCCCCGATCACCCCCACCCTAGTTTACCCCTACACCTCCTGTCACATTGCACACTGTAAACAGTATATAGCATTTGTCTATATTTCTGTATTAGTGTGACTTGTGTCTTGGTTTAGCACTTGCAACCGTTACTTTTAGGCTTAGGATACCCGCCACCCCCCCAATAAAGATTTAACCCCCTGATCACCCCCAGTTAACCCCTTCCCCCCTGTCACATTGCACACTATATACAGGTATATAGTGGTTTTCTGTATTTCTGTGATAGTGTGATTGTGACTTCAGTTAGCGCTAGTGAGTTAGTTTATGTCCCAAGTAGGTTTAGGGTCACCGCCACCCCCCAAATAAATATTTAACCCCCTAATCACCCCCTGTTAACCCCTACACCCCCTGTCACATTGCACACTATAGACAGTATATAGCATTTGTCTATATTTCTGTAATAGTGTGACTTGTGACTTGTTTTAGCGCTTGCAACCGTTACTTTTAGGCTTTGGATACCCGTCACCCCCCCAATAAATATTTAACCCCCTAATCACCCCCTGATAATCCCCAGTTAACCCCTTCATTGCCCTGTCACAGTGTCACTTTTTTAGTGTACAGTTTTTTTCTGATCACTATTATTAGTGTCACAGGTGACATTAGCTAGCATTAGCGTCATTCTAGGACAGTGCAGATCCCTGCCGCATAGTTAGAAATATTAGTTAACCCCTTGATTACCACATACACACACATACACATACACAACCATTACTAGTATAGTACCTGAACGGATCAATATCTTTGATCTGATCAGAACTATACTAGTGTCCCCAATGGTTTAGGGTCCCCAAAATGCATCATCAATAGCAGAATCAGTCACAACACCTGCCAGAAACTGCTGTAATCAATAGATTACTGTCACTTCCAAAAAACACAACACACAAAACCGCTGCATTGGCAGAGTCAGGCCTGATCTCTGCTGGCACTAGCAATTTTTTTTGTAGCGACCAAATAGTCCTCGACAACCAGGTACTTTTTTACGTGTGAGTCACACTAGTGTACCTGTAAATTTAGTTGCTAAAATGACCAAACGTTCGTACACTAGTGAAGAGGCCTACCGGATACTGACAATGTCAGATGAGAACGATGGGAAAGCCTCACTGGCAGAATCAGGGTCAGTGTATGAGCCTGTAGACAGCAGTGGCTCCCTGACAGATAGCTCCGACGACAGATGGGTCCCTGCTAGGATCAGGCGTACCCAACCCCATTCTGGAGTTGCTGAGGTGCAGGAATTGCAGGGTGCTCATATGGAGCAGAGTGTCGGTATTAGTGCCGCTCACACTTCTGGTGAACTGGCAAGTACCAGCGGCCTAGTACACCCTGGACCTAGACATACCAGCACTGCAGTATCACTTGGTGACGTGGCGAGTCCCAAAAGTGCAGTTGAAGCTGGTGCAGTGGCTAGCACAAGTAGTGGCACGCAGCCAGTGCAAATTCAAGGACAGGCCCGTAGAGCCCATAGTGCCCTCCCTGATGCGCTGGCATATCCTAATTGGAATCCCACTGATTCTACAGCGCCCGTACTTCCCCCATTCACTGGCCAACCCGGAATACACATGGAAACAGCCAATTTTAATCCCCTTATTTTTTTTTTTAGCTGTTTTTCACGGAAGATCTTTTCAGAACTATTGTGGACCAAAGCAATTTATAAGCTGGTCAATTCATCGCTGCCAACCCAAATTCTTCCCTTGCCAGACAATTCGGCTGGAAACCTATAATGGTTTCCGAGTTTAAAACCTTTCTGGGCCTTTCCCTTAACATGGGCATAACCACAAGGAGTGAGTTGTGGTTATATTGGTCCACTAACCCAATTCACCATATGCGTGTGTTCTCTGCTTCCATGTCCAGGGCGAGATACGAGCTAATTCTGTGGTTCATGCACTTCAACAACAATTAACTCTGTCGTCCTCAGGTAGACCCTGGATATGACTGGCTCCAAAAAATTCGGCCCCTTGTAAACCACTTGAATCAGCGGTTCGCAGCCTTGTTTACCCCCCAACAAGTTGTCTGCGTTGATGAGTCCCTGATTAAGTTTACTGACCACCTTATTATCAAGCAGTATCTCCCCAGCAAGCGTGCCAGATACGGGGTCAAGCTGTATAAGCTGTGTGACAGGGTGTAACGCTCCTGCGTTTCATGTATGGTGTGGATTTTCAGCTGCAGAAATATTCCACTTCAGTAGTCATGTAAGAGAGATGCTGAGATACCATTCCCAACCTCAATGACTCATTATGTGTGGAAGGTCTTAATTCAGCTAGTAAATACACACACTCAACAAGCTGGTTCCTAGAGTGACTTTATGTATGTAGTAACACAGTGATGAAGATTTAAGAGACAGGTTGTGGAGGTGGTAGGTGACAGACACTTGAAGGTAAGACAGTAGCAGATGGATGCAGGTAGGTTTAGCAATCATGTATGGTAGCAGATGACAGAGTAGCAGGTGGACATACAAGAGTGATCAACCCAGTGCAGGAATAAGTAGCAGTAGTCTTAAGAGCTAGCAATCTAGATATGCAGATGTGATAAATAGTCTTTGCTATGCAGAGCTAGATAGTGTAAGCTTAGTAAAGGTTTATATAGGGTTCCCCTGCAGGGTACTTAGCACTAATAGCAATACAGCCGAAGGTTGGTTCAGGAGGAGCGGATGATCCGGAAGCGGGATGCAGGGATCAGCGCAACGAGGTTCCGTCAGCGAAGTATGCTTGCAAGCACGAAAGCTTCAAGCCAAGTTAGCATCCAGGTAAGGGTGTTTGAACGAACACATGTGAGTGAGAACCGGCGCTTTAAATAGCCATCTAGTCCGGCGCTGAGTGATGACAGCTTCAGTCTTAAAGGTGTATGCGCACCTTTCCAAAAGAGAATGGTGGGGCGCATACACTTGTGAAAAGAGTAATTTAGGGTACCAAAGGTACCGGAACATTACAATACCCCCCCCTTAAGGCCGGCTCCTGAAGGCCTCTGGAGCTGGTTTGTCTGGGTATCTCGCATGAAAATTGCGGATTAATCTAGGGGCATGTATTTCAGAGGTGTTTAGCCAGGTGTCGTCTTGGGGCCCATAGTTCTTCCATCTAACCAAGTACTGAAGTCTTCTTCTGTAGATACGAGAATCCAGAATCTCTTTTATCTCGTATTCTTCTCCACCTTCAACTTGTACAGGAGGCGGAGGTGGAATATTAGGCCTTATTCCGTGGTCCGGAACATGGGGCTTCAGTAGCAACACATGGAAAATGGGATGGATTTTTAGGTCTATTGGCAATGTAAGCTGTACTGCAGCTTTTCCAATAAGTTTTTTGATTGGGAAAGGTCCCAAGAACAGAGGTCCAAGCTTTTTGCTAGGGATCTTCAATCTTAAATTTTTTGTTGAGAGCCAAACGAGGTCCCCGATAGTGTACTGTGGAGAAGGTCTTCTGCGAAGATCATAGTACTTCTTTTGTTGACTGTGAGCGTGTGCAATGGTAGTATTTAATAAACCCAGAGAATCCTTTATTTGGGTAAGATAGTCTGAGGCTACTGGGTTGTTTGAAGGAAGGATGCGTGGTAGAAGAATAGAGGGATGAAACCCATAGTTCAAGTAGAACGGACTCTGCTTGGTTGTACTGTGGGTTGCGTTGTTGTAGGCAAATTCTGCCAGAGGGAGAAGATCCACCCAATCATCCTGTTGGTAAGAAGTATAACAACGTAAATACTGCTCGATGCATTGGTTGACTCTTTCAGTCTGTCCGTTGGTCTGCGGATGGTAAGGAGAAGTGAGCTTCCGCTCGATCCGTAGTATGTGACATAGTTCTTGCCAGAACTTAGAAATAAATTGGGATCCACGGTCAGACAGAAGAGTTTTTGGGATACCATGTAATCTAAAGACATGTTTCATCAGGAGTTCTGCCGTTTGTTAGGACGTAGGTAGTCTGCGAATAGCAATGAAATGTGCCATCTTTGTCAGATGGTCCACTGACACCAAGATGGTATTAAATCCTTTGGAAAGAGGCAATTCTACGATGAAGTCCAAGGACAAAACTTCCCATGGAGTTTGGGGTATTGGTAGACTGCATAGTAGACCGGATGGTCTCGTAGTGTCAATTTTGGACCTGGCACAGACATTGCATGAAGAGACGAATTTTTGTATAGATGTTTTCATGTCAGGCCACCAGAATTGCCGGGAAATCAAATTAAGAGTCTTTGTCATACCCATATGTCCTGCCATAGGCACATCATGAGATAATTCTAAGATCTTGGTGCGTAGGGTAGGTGGTATGTAAAGTTTGTCGTTGTAGTAGAGGAAGCCTTCTGCATAAGTATTTAGTTGTGGTGGGGGTGAATCCAAACTTATACCATGCAAAACCTCTTCCTTCAAGGAACGGACAACTCCAATAATGCGTTTGTGAGGTATTATAGGAACGGAAGGGATTTCAAAGTAGTTTTCTTCAGATAGTCGTGATAGTGCATCCGCCTTTTTGTTCTTATCTGCAGGTGTGTAGGTCACTAGGAAGTTAAACCTTAGAAAGAATAGTGACCATCGTACCTGTCGGTGCGAGAGAGTTTTGCTAGTCTGAAGATATTGGAGGTTTTTATGGTCCGTGTATATTATTATTGGTAATTGGGTGCCTTCGAGTAAATGTCGCCAATTCTCCAGAGCCAATTTTATAGCAAGCAGTTCCTTTTCACCCACGGGGTAATTTATCTCGGGACTGCTTAGGGATTTAGAAAAAAAGGCGACTGGATGAAGTGGTGAAGTGTGGGTTGGTCGTTGGGAGAGTATTGCTCCTACTGCCATGTTTGACGCATCTACTTCCAGAATGTATTGGAGGGATGGGTCTGGATGGCGTAATATGGGAGCGGAAGTAAACCTTGTCTTTAACAAGTGAAAAGCTTTATTGGCTTCTTCTGACCATTTTAATGGTTTCTTTATGCTAGTGAGCTGTGTGAGGGGTCTCACAATAGCAGAAAAGTTTTTAATGAACTTCCTGTAGAAATTTGAAAATCCCAGGAATCGCTGTAGCGCCTTGCGTGTGGTTGGTGTAGGCCAATCCTGAATGCAGGATATTTTACTCATGTCCATCTCGATTCCTGTTTTGGATATGATGTAGCCTAGAAAGAGTACCTCGTCTTTATGAAACAAGCATTTCTTCAGTTTCACATAAAGGTTATGTGCAAGCAATCTCAATAGTACAAGTCTTACATGTCTTATGTGTTCAGACAGGGATCGTGAATATATAAGTATATCGTCCAGATATACCACAACACAGACATCTAGTAAGTCTTTAAAAATATCGTTTATAAATCGTTGGAAAACTGCAGGGGCGTTGCATAGCCCGAATGGCATCACAAGATATTCGAACAATCCGTATCTGGTTCTGAATGCAGTCTTCCACTCGTCTCCATCACGCATTCGAATGAGATTGTATGCTCCCTTCAGGTCCAATTTTGAAAAATAGGTAGCTCCACGCACCTGCTCAATGAGCTCAGGGATAAGCGGTAGAGGATAGCGATCTTTTATTGTGATAGCATTCAATTTCCTGTAGTCGATGATAGGTCTGAGACTTGAGTCCTTATTGCGAACAAAAAAGAGTCCTGCTGCTGTGGAAGAAGTGGAAGGTCTAATAAAACCTTTTTCCAAATTCTCATCCAAATAGGTTTTGAGATGGGAAAGTTCATCCTGTGAAAGAGGATAAACATGACCGAACGGTAATTTGCTATTTGGGAGTAGATCAATGCTACAATCATAGTCTCGATGAGGAGGTAATGCTTGAGCATTTTTCTCAAGAAAAACCTCAGAAAGATCCTGATAACATAGTGGTGCAATCTCATCTGTCACCATAGACAGAATCTTCCCGGAAGATGGGAGGTTACACGTATACTCGCAATAGCAAGAGAGGAAGACCAAGGACCGTTCCTTCCAATCTATGGTTGGTTGGTGTGTGTGTAACCAGGGAAGTCCCAACACAATGGGAAAGTGGGGTGAAGATATTAAATCGAAGGTAGTAGTCTCCCTATGAGACTCGTTAATAGTGACTAGAAGTGCTTGTGTCTGATCGGTGATTGGACCAGAGGATAATGGAACACCTGTAATAAGACTTACTGAGACAGGTTTAAGTTTAGAAATAATAGGAATTTTATTTGAAGCAGCAAAACATATATCTATATAATTTCCACAAGATCCTGTGTCAATCATGGCCTTAGTAGTAATCCTGTTCTGGTCCCACTGTAATGTCAAACAAACAAAAATGTAAGGGTTAGTGAATGAAGTTGTCAATCCCCCTAGGAGGACATGTGAACACTCACCCTTCTTTTTGTTGACTAGGGGACAGACATTTATCTTGTGATCCGGGGATGCACAGTACAAGCAGAGATTTTCATATCGTCTTTTGGCTTTTTCCATAGTTGATAGCGGTGGGCGTATGGTTCCTACCTCCATAGGAACGGGGTTAACGGCCGGAATCCGAGAGGAAACGGATAATGGCATACCCATTTTCTCAGCCTTTCTTTCTCGTAGTCTTCTATCTATGGTAATACTGAGTTGTATTAATGCATCCAGGGTTTTTGGTAGATCCGCTCGGGCGAGTTCGTCCTTAACGGCTTCTGATAGGCCAAGCCTAAATTGGGTTTTCAGAGATGCATCATTCCATTCTGAATCAAGGGTCCATCTCTTGAATTCCGCGACAAAGTCTTCTACAGGCCTCCTTCCTTGTTTCAAGGATCTTAATTGAAGATCGGCAGTACTCTGCCTATTGGGATCATCATATAGGCTAGTGAGTTCTGCTAGGAACAAGGCATAGGAGTTGAGAAGCTGGTCGTTTTTCTCAAAAAGAGAGTCTGCCCAGGCTTGAGGATCACCTGTTAGGTAAGAAATAATAGTACAAACCTTAATGTGATCAGTAAGATAGGTACGAGGTTTTAGCAAAAAAAGTAACTCACATGCGTTTTTAAATTCGCGAATTTTTTTGCGATCGCCTGTAAATACCAAAGGGGGATTTATCTTGGGTTCAGGGGACTGAGCAGAGGTAAGTTGTGTCAGTCTAATTACCTGCTGCGACAGAGCCTGATTGTCTTCTTTTAATTCAGCAAGTGCGTGTATTAACGCAGTTACTTGCTGTTTTAATTGTGTCACCTGAGTGGTTATTTCTGCTGAATCCATTTGTAGGTTCGTTCAATCTGTAACGCTCCTGCGTTTCATATATGGTGTGGATTTTCAGCTGCAGAAATATTCCACTTCAGTAGTCATGTAAGAGAGATGCTGAGATACCATTCCCAACCTCAATGACTCATCATGTGTGGAAGGTCTTAATTCAGCTAGTAAATACACACACTCAACAAGCTGGTTCCTAGAGTGACTTTATGTATGTAGTAACACAGTGATGAAGATTTAAGAGACAGGTTGTGGAGGTGGTAGGTGACAGACACTTGAAGGTAAGACAGTAGCAGATGGATGCAGGTAGGTTTAGCAATCATGTATGGTAGCAGATGACAGAGTAGCAGGTGGACATACAAGAGTGATCAACCCAGTGCAGGAATAAGTAGCAGTAGTCTTAAGAGCTAGCAATCTAGATATGCAGATGTGATAAATAGTCTTTGCTATGCAGAGCTAGATAGTGTAAGCTTAGTAAAGGTTTATAGAGGGTTCCCCTGCGGGGTACTTAGCACTAATAGCAATACAGCCGAAGGTTGGTTCAGGAGGAGCGGATGATCCGGAAGCGGGATGCAGGGATCAGCGCAGCGAGGTTCCGTCAGCGAAGTATGCTTGCAAGCACGAAAGCTTCAAGCCAAGTTAGAATCCAGGTAAGGGTGTTTGAACGAACACATGTGAGTGAGAACCGGCGCTTTAAATAGCCATCTAGTCCGGCGCTGAGTGATGACAGCTTCAGTCTTAAAGGTGTATGCGCACCTTTCCAAAAGAGAATGGTGGGGCGCATACACTTGTGAAAAGAGTAATTTAGGGTACCAAAGGTACCGGAACATTACACAGGGCCACAGGCTATACAGTTAGTTTCTGTATTTATGAGGGAAAAGATAGCACTGTGGAGCCCCCCAAATGCCCAGACTACATAGAGAGCAGCGGCAAGATAGTTTGTGACTTGGTGTCACCCTTATTCGGAAAGGGGTACCATTTGTACATGGACAATTTTTATTCAAGTGTGGCACTATTTAGTCACTTGCTCGAATTACAAATTGGTGCATGTGGCACCGTGCGACCTAATCGCTGGGGCTTCCCCCAACGGCTTGTAGATTCCCGTCTTCATTGGGGGAGAGAGCCTGCTTGAAAATGGACAAATTGCTTGCAGTGAAGTGGATGGATACACAGAATGTTTTCGTTCTGTCCTCCCTTCACGCAGACACGACTGTCCAAATTTATACGGCAACTGGTGTTTTGGAGAAACCCCTCTGTGTCTGCGGCTATAACCTTAATATTGGAGGGGTGGACCTTATCGACCAGCTTTTGGCACCATACTTAGTTGCCCGTAAAGCCAGACGCTGGTACAAAAAGTGTATGTTTATTTATTCCAATTGGCTATGCTGAACGCCTTTGTGCTATACAAAGCGTCAGGACGAACTGGATCCTTCCTAGAATTCCAGGAAGAGATCATCGGAGCCCACCTGTATCCAGGGGGTGCTCCTGCCCAACTTCACCTACAAAATGCAGTGAGCCAGTTGCATGAGAGGTGCTTTCCACAAGTCCTCCCACGTACCCCTACCAAAAGAAACCCCCAAAGAAGATGTTGTGTCTGTAGCAGGCTCGGATTTAGGTGTGACACCCGTTATTATTGTCCTGACTGTCCTGACCAACCTGGTCTCTGCATTGGGGACTGTTTCCGTCGCTACCACACACTAGTGGAGTATTAGTGTAGGGTACAGCACGACACAGTGTAGGGCACACAAACACAGGGTCTCGAAAGATGTTCGATGGCTATCGTAATTTTGAGAGATCCTAACCTGGAATGTTGCAGTTGAGTTGAAGAAAGAAAAAAGTTACAAAAAAAATTACAAAAAAAAGTTACAAAAAAAATTACAAAAAAATATAAAATAAAAAAGCCAAAAATAGTTGTTGTTTGAGTTATTCTTCTGTTCTTACTCTGCTCTTCTACTTCTACTCTTCCTAGTTTACTTTTACTGTACTTTGTTACTGTTTTTCATTGTTAATCATTTTTTACTTTTCAGGTACCAATGTAATCTTTTCTTTCTATTCTATTGTTAACCAGTCTGTCTTGCAGGTACACTCATCAGCTGCCACACTGATTTATATATTCTCACACAAACAGCGTTTGCACTCCGCATATATGGATACCTCTGATGGCAGCGCTGTAGGAGTTAAAAAAATAGGTATACATGAAATTTGTCATGTATACCCATCATTACAAAGTAGGTTTGGATGTTTTGGACACCTAATGATGGGTGTACTACACATTTTCTGGCGGAGATTTCTATTAGTTTTTTTTTTTTTTTTCATGCAGCCTGTGGCCTGAACGAAAAAAAGAGAACCTATGATATATGCCAAACAAGGAACAGCAATATACTGGTGCGTTGCTGGACTGAGTGGTTATGCCAGGATAATGCCTGCTTATTTAGGCATCATCTTGGTATTGTTTTTTACAGCCAGTGGTTGGCTTACATGTAAAAGCAATCCTAGCAGATAATTAGCCGCTAGACTGCTTTTGCAAGCAGTGGGAGGGGACTCTCCCCTTCCGCGTTTTTTCTCTCCTGTCCCACCGGTTAACCCGAGAGTGCAGCCAGTGGTTCAATTATCTAACCATGGAGCTGATTGGAGATGAGAATGGCTCCAATCATCTCTATGGCCTAAGATACGGGAAGCTACAAGCATTTCATGACTTCTGTTTCGCCAGAAATAAACAGCGCAATTGGGAAATTGGGAAAGCATCTTATCACACCAATCTTGGTGTGGTCAGATGCTTTAAGGTCAGAGGAGAGATCGAAAGTCTAAAAGACCCCAATTTTTTTTTTTTTAAAAGTATCTGTCACTACAGATTGCTATCATAGGGGATATTTAATTCACTGTGATAACAATAAAAATGATTTAAAAAAAAAATGAAAGGAAAGGTGTCAAAATAAAATAAAAAAGCTAAATAAAAAATAAAAAAATAAAACCCCCCTGTCCCCCTGTGCTTGTGCGCAAAGGCGCACGCAAGCGTTGGTCTAGTTACATAGTTACATAGTAGTTGAGGTTGAATAAAGACAATAGTCCATCCAGTTCAACCTGTGTAGGCGCGCGTGGCCGTAATCATCTCTCATACCTCTTAATGTTCTGATCCTTGAGATGTACCTCCAAGAGTCTTTTGAAAATAGGCATACTTCCCGCAGAAACCACCTCTTGTGGTAAAGAATTCCACAATCTTGTAGCCCTAACAGTAAAAAAAACCCTGCGTTGCCTCAGGTCAAAACGCTTCTCCTCTAATCGCATTGTATGTCCTTGAGTTCTCATGCAATCCTTGCAACTGAATAACTGTTTTCCTATGCTGAGATACCCATTGAGGTATTTATAAATTGCTATCATGTCCCCTCTCAGGTGTCTCTTCTCCAGGGGGAATAAATTAAGCGATTGTAGACGCTCTTCATAATTAAGGTCCTCCAATCCCCTAATTAGTTTAGTTGCCCTTCTCTGGACTCTCTCCATCTCCAACACATCCCTTCTGAGGACTGGCAACCAGAACTGGACAGAATACTCCAGATGCGGTCGGACCAGAGTTTTATAAAGTGGTAGGATTATAGTTTTATCTCTGTAATACATCCCTTTCTTTATGCATGCTAATATTCTGCCGGCTTTGGCAGCTGCCGCTTGACATTGCATGCTATTGCTTAGTCTATCCTCTACCAAGACTCTCAGATCTTTCTCCATTCTTGACTCCCCCAAAGGTTCCCCCCCTAAAGTGTATTGTGCTTTTATGTTTTTAGTTCCCAAGTGCAAAACCTTACACTTCTCCACGTTAAACCTCATTTGCTAAGTCGTTGCCCACTCTGTTATTTTGTTCAGGTCATTCTGTAAGATATCTGCCTCATGCTGTGCAGTTATTGTCCTGCCCAATTTTGTGTCATCTGCAAAAACTGATATAGAACTACTGATCCCATCCTCAATGCTGTTTATGAATAAATTGAACAAGGTTGGTCCCAGGACTGAGCCTTGGGGGACCCCACTTACCACCCCAGACCAGTCTGAGTATGCGCTATTTATTACCACTCTTTGGACATGCCCTTTTAACCAGTTCTGTATCCAATAGCAAACCTTGTGGTCGATTCCTGCAGACCTTATTTTATTAATTAAGCACTTGTGGGGAACTGTATCAAACGCCTTAGCGAAATCCAAGTACACCACATCCACTGGTCTCCCCCTATCTAGCTCACAGCTCACCTCCTCGTAGAATGTTAAGAGATTGGTTTGACAAGAATGCCCTTTAGTAAACCCGTGCTGATTACTGCTGATGATGTTGTTGTCTTTAGCAAACTCTAC
Source organism: Pelophylax lessonae (assembly GCF_965119305.1). Lineage (NCBI taxonomy): Eukaryota > Metazoa > Chordata > Amphibia > Anura > Ranidae > Pelophylax > Pelophylax lessonae. Next base: position 20,186,436 of record NC_138768.1, on the reverse strand, counting down.
AATATAGTCCCTTATCATCCCCTCCAGAAGTTTACATACTATCGATGTCAGACTGACCGGCCTATAATTTCCCGGGACATGCCTCTGCCCTTTTTTGAATATCGGTATCACGTTGCTTTCCTCCAATCCCCTGGTACATTTCCTGTCATAATACTGTCAGCAAAGATCAGGAACATTGGTCTAGATATAGTTTTACTAAGTTCTTTGAGTACTCTCAGATGTATGCCACCCGGGCCTGGTGATTTATTTGTGTTAATTTTATCCAGCCTTTCCCTGATTTCAAAAAAGAGAGAGAGAGAGGTGCCTCTAAGTGCGGACTGTAAAACACATTTATTGGATAAAAACATATGCACTCACATTTGTGCGTGTATGCAAGACATCTATCAAGAAACCTCCGGGGAAAAACTCCAAGATTGGTCGGTTGGAAAGAGGTCATCCAGTCCATGCTGCCAGCTCTGAAGGACCGGTCTCCTCTTCACCGCAGCCGGCAGTAACGGCAAAGTTGGAGCGGAAGCGTCCTTGGATGTAAACGAGGCTTGGTCAGCTGGAGCATGCAGATGACGTCACAGAGATGCGACGCGTTTCCGAGCGTGCATGCTGCCGTGGGACAAGGTCAATCAAGCCTTTGAATTATACAAAGGAAAAAATCCCTCAAAAAGGAGTTCGTCCACACTGGATCCCACCATTAGATTCACCACTACCTATCATTTCCAACACAAAAAAATGGAAAAAATTCTGGCCAAACACTGGGGCATCTTACGAGAAGATCCCCACTTGAAAACAGTGATATCAGATAAACCTATGGTGACATACCGAAAAGCCCCTAGTCTAAAAAATAAAATGGCCCCAAGTAAATTAAAGTCTAATACTGCAAATACTAATGTACCCATCCTCATCCCCTTAAAAAGTATGTTTCAATGCAGAAAAGCGCTGTGCAAAATGTGTTCTTTTGTTCAGCATGGCCAAACTTCTTTTCACACTAAGGGAAAGGATTTTCAGTTAGGTGAATTTTTTAACTGCTCATCTGACTTTGTTGTTTATGGCTTGTCGTGCACATGTGGATTAATCTATGTTGGTCGCACCATTAGAGCAATCCGACAACGTTTTGGTGAGCATAGACGCTCTATTGAATCAGGAAAAGATAAACGTAGTGCCCCCCCCCCCGACATTTTGCTGAGGCCCACCAAGGGTCTACTGCTGGCCTCACTGTGTGGGTCAATGAACAAATGCCCAGGACCCTCACTGGGGCTGAACGGTTCAAGAGATTATGTGCCAGGGAAACGTATTGGATATATTCCCTGGATGCCCTTTTGCCGGGCGGCCTCAATGAGGGTATTGAAATTGCCTCCATTATGTGAGTCCCCCCGATTTACATCCCCCTTTCCTTCATTTTCCTTTTTTTCCTATACAGGATTTTTTTAGTGCATAATATTTCATGTGGTGCTGTGCGTGTGTATGTTTCTGCATGTACATGCATTTATATATGCGGATATGATCTATATTCACGACATGTACCATGCATATGGATACACTAATATGTTTTTATATATGTTAATTCTCACATATATTATTGTTATTGTCATTATGATTATTTATATATTTTTTAATTTTTTCACATTCATCAGTATCCTCATCATACCAATTGTCTCTCCCATTCACATAGTCAATTGTTCATCTTTTATATTGTATTTTTCATCCTCCTTATTATTGATCCACCATTTTTCTATTCATTATTTCATTATTATTTTCCGATTTGTCATTTTTATTTTTATTATTATTATTATGTATATTTATTATTTTTATTTTTTTTAATTTTTATTTTTTATTTCATTTTTATTTTTATATTTATTTATTTATTTATTTATTTTTATTTATTTTCATTTATTTGTTTATTTTTATTTAATATTAATTTTAATATTATTTTAATTTTCATATTCATGTTTATCTCATTTTTATTTAATTTCATATTCATTTTCATTTTCATTTTTATTCTTATTTTGACATCTCTATATTTTTATTAATTTCCATATCCCACTCTTCATGTCGTTACACCCAAAAGAACAATCATTTTCGCATTTTTCCCCCCCTCCGATTGCTATTTAAGGCTAGTATTCTTTTCTGTTTCATCTCTATCTTTGTTGCTTTGATGAAGGAGCGCGGCTGCCTGTCCCACGGCAGCATGCACGCTCGGAAACGCGTCGCATCTCTGTGACGTCTGCATGCTCCAGCTGACCAAGCCTCGTTTCCATCCAAGGACGCTTCCGCTCCAACTTCGCCGTTACTGCCGGCTGCGGTGAAGAGGAGACCGGTCCTTCAGAGTTGGCAGCATGGACTGGATGACCTCTTTCCAACCGACCAATCTTGGAATTTTTCCCAGGAGGTTTCTTGATAGATGTCTTGCATACACGCACAAATGTGAGTGCATATATTTTTATCCAATAAATGTGTTTTACAGTCCGCACTTAGAGGCGCCTCTCTCTCTCTTTTGTATTCAGTGTTGGAGAACCCTTGGCTCATTGGTTCTGGACGGCTGCCATATATGCTGGACTTTTTATGTCTCCTGCCCCCCTGTCCCATTTCATCTATTTATATCCATTGGACATTATATGGACTTATATGGACTTAAATGGACTTATGTTTTAGTGTGTGGCCAAGCGCCTGTCATATATTTTTTACCCTTTCCCTGATTTCACCCTCTGTTAGCCATAGTGGCAAGTCCTGTGAATTACTGCTAACCATACAGTCATGGTCAGTGTACCCCTCTGTTTCCTGTGTAAAGACTGAGGAGAAAAAAGCATTCAGCACGGTTGCCTATTCAGTGTCCTCTGTAACCATCCTCCCATCATCGTTAATTATGTGTGCAATAAGCTCTGCCCTAGTTTTTTTGCTGTTGATATATTTAAAGAATTTCTTTGGGTTCTTTTTACTATCCTCCGCTATTTGTCTCTCGAAGTTGATTTTAGCAATTTTGATTTTGTATTTACTTTTCTTATTTGCCTCCTTGTATTGCTGGAAAGCCAATACTGTGCCCTCTGATTTATATTTCTTGAAGGCCATTTTTTTCCCCCTAATAAGTTTTTTAACATTACGGTTTAGCCAGCCAGGTTTGGCTTTGTCTCTTCTAAATGTATTTCCCATAGGAATGCACTGGGAGGTGCATTTGTTTAATATGTTCCTAAAGCATTCACATTTTTCCTCCGTGGTCAGTGTTCCTAGGGTTTGGTTCCAGTTTACATTTTCCATCATTGAGCACAATTTGGGAAAGTTTGCCCTTCTGAAGTTTAGGGTTCTTATGTTCCCCTCTTGCCTTGTTATATTGTTATTTACGTTAAATGCGATCATCCTGTGATCGCTAGAGCCCAGGTTGTCCTGGAGTCCTACCTTCGAGATTAGGTCTGGGTCATTAGTGATCAATAGATCCAGCACGGCATTATCTCGAGTAGGAGAATCCACCAACAATTGTTAAACATGTTATGTTTGGTATCTATGAACTCAGCATAAGATCATCTTTTAAATTTTACCAAACAATTAGGAATTATATAGTGTATTTATGCAATAAATGTAATAAAAATGTATTTTTGCGCAGAAATTGCGTTTGGAAAATCTGTGCGCAAATACCGCGTGCCAAAAAAAAATTCAACATCCACTATTTTGTTCTGTGGGGCCTCTGCTTTAAAAAAATATATAATGTTTGGGGGTTTAAAGTAATTTTCTAGTAAAAAAAAATATTATTTTTCATGCGGTATAAACAAAAAGTCACAGAAAAGGCTTGGTCTTCAAGTGGTTAGAAGAGTGGGTGATGTGTGGCTAAGATTGAGCATAAAATGCCGGGACAGTTCAAACACCCCCCAAATTACCCCTTTTTGGAAAGTAGACACCCAAAGCTATTTGCTGAGAGGCATATTGATTCCATGGAGTATTTTATATTTTGCCCTAAGTTTCGGGAAGGTGACAATTTGTTTAGTTTTTTTTTTTTTGTTTTTTTACACAAAGTTGTCAGTAAATGATATATTGCTCACACATGCCATGGGTATATGTGAAATGACACCCCAAAATACACTCTGATGCTTCTCCTGAGTACAGGGATACCACATGTTCAGAGGCCCTGAAATTTCAAGATAGCACAACCCCCCCCCCCCCCCCCAAATCACCCCATTTTGCAAAGTAAACACTCCAAGATATTTGCTGTGGGGCATGGTGAGTCAATGGAATATTTTATATTTTGCCACAAGTTCCGTGAAAATTATTATTATTATTTTTTTTGTTGTTGTTTTTTTTTTTTTTTACACAAAGTTGTCACTAAATGATATAAAAAAGAAAAGAAAGGAAAATGAAATTTTTTTCCTCTTTTTTCAATTTTCAAAACTTTGTGACAAAAATTAATATCTGCAAAACACTCAACATGCCTCTCTGCAAATATCTTAGGGTGTCTACTTTCCGAAAAGGGGTCATTTGGGGGGTGGGGGGGGACAGGGTGATTTGTGTTGTCTTGGCATTTCATGGCCTCTGAAACTGTGATAGGTAGTGAGGAGTGAAATCAACAATTTACGCCCTTGGAAAGGCTTAAGGTGGTGATTGATTTTCGGGGACCTGTACTCGGCTAGACTGCCAAAAAGTCTCACACATGGGGTATCTCTGTACTCAGGAGAAGCAACAGAATGTATTTTGGGGTGTCGTTTCACATATACCCATGGCATGTGTGAGCAATATATCATTTAGTGACAACTTTGTGTAAAAATAAAAAAATAATAATAATAGTTTCCCCAGAACTTGTGCCAAAGTATAAAATATTCCATGGACTCTCCATGCCTCTCAGCAAATAGCTTGGAGTGTCTACTTTGCAAAATGGGGTAATTTGGGGGGGGGGGTGGTGCTATCTTGAAATTTCAGGGCCTCTGAAACTGTGACAGGTAGTGCGGAGGTGAAATGCACAATTTACGTTATTAGAAAATTTGAAGGTGGTGATTGGTTTATGGGGTCCCGTACAAGTCTCATACATGTGGTATCCCTGTACTCAGGAGAAGCAGCAGAATGTATTTTGGGGTGTCATTCCACATATACCCATGTCATGTGTGAGAAATGTATCTTTTTAAATACAACTTTGTGTTAAAAAAAAATAAAAAAATAAAAAAAAATATATGTAATTTTCCCAAAACTTGTGGCAAAATATAAAATATTCCATGGACTCACCATGCCTCTCAGCAAACAGCTTAGGTTATCTACTTTCCAAAATGGGGTCAATTTTGTTTTTTGGGGGGGGGGGTGTTATGGTATCTTGACATTTCAAGGCCTCCTAAACTGTGATAGGTAGTGAGAAAATGCAATGAGATATTTACGCCCTTTGAAATTCTGAAGGTGGTGATTGGTTTTCGGGGTCCCATAAACTGCTAGGCTCCCAAAAAGTCTCACACATGTGGTATCCCTGTACTCAGGAGAAGCAGCAGAATATATTTTGGGGTGTAATTACACATATACCAACGGCATGCGTGAGCAATATATCATTTTAATGACAACTTTGTGTAAAAAAAAGATGTTTTTTGTTTTAGTCATTTTTCAAACACCTATGACAAAAAATTTAAACATTCAATGGGCTCAACATGCCTCTCAGGACATTCCTTAGGATCTCTACTTTCCAAAAAGTGGTAATTTTTTTTGGGGGGGGGGGGGTTGTACTGCCCTGCCATTTTAGCACTTCGTGAAATGAGATAGGCAGTCAGAAAGTAAAAGCATCATAAATTCCAGTATTTACGCCATAGTTTGTAGACGCTACAACTTTTGCGCAAACCAGTAAAAATACGTTTATTATGATTTTTTTTTGTCAAAGACATGTAGCTAAATACATTTTGGCCAAAATATATGACAAAAATTGAGTATATTGGATATTTTTTAAAAGACAAAGTTGAAAATGTAATTTTTTCTCAAAATTTTCGCTCTTTTTTTTATTAATATCGCAAAAAATAAAAAGCACAGAGGTGATCAAATAGCACCAAAAGAAAGCTATATTTGTGGGGAAAAAAGGACGTAAATTTTTTTTGTGTACAGCATTGCATGACCGCGCAATTGTCAGTTAAAATCACGCAGTGCCAAGTTTAAAAAAGGGGCCTGGTCATTGAGCAGCCAAATCCTCCGGTCTTAAAGTGGTTAAGGAAATTACTGAAAAAATATTCAATATCATCAAATAGTTGCATTCTCGGTGCACTGTACCTAATGTTATTTTCACTTATTTTTACTCTACAGACAGTAAAATCTGCAAGAAGTGTCCTGAAAATGAATGGCCTAACAAAGCTAAAAATATTTGTATTAACAAGGTCAATGAGTATTTATCATACGAGGAGGATATTCTAGTTTTATTTTTTTCTGTAACTTCAGTCATATTTGTTATGACATCTCTCTTTATACTTGGATTATTTTTTCGGTTTCGGAGCACTCCCATAGTCAGAGCCAATAACCGGAACCTCAGCTTCATTCTGCTCCTCTCCCTCATACTGAGTTTCCTGTCTGTATTCCTCTTCCTTGGCCGTCCTGTGGATATTACCTGTATGCTGCAACAAGTCTCCTTTGGAGTTCCGTTCACCATCTCAGCATCTTCTATCCTAGCCAAAACTATCATGGTCTTTGTTGCTTTCAAAGCCACCAGACCTGGAAGCTCTTGTAGAAAATGGGTTGGAGTCAAACTTCCCAATACAGTCATGTTATTCTGCTCATCCATTCAGGTTATGAATTGCATTCTCTGGTTGTCCATCTCTCCACCATTTCAGGAGTATGACATGGACTCCTATCCTGGGAAGATCATCATTCAGTGTAATGAAGGGTCAGTTATCGGGTTCTACTCCATGTTGGGTTATATGGGGTTTCTGGCAGCTGTGAGTTTTGTTCTGGCTTTCATGGTGAGGACATTACCGGACAGTTTTAATGAGGCCAAGTACATCACCTTCAGCATGCTGGTGTTCTGCAGTGTCTGGATTGCTATGATCCCGGCTTATCTGAGCACTAGTGGGAAATACATGGTGGCTGTGGAGATATTCGCCATATTGACCTCCAGTGCTGGAATATTATTGTGTATGTTTTCTCCAAAACTCTTCATTTTACTTTTAAAACCTGAGCTGAATACAAGAGGTACAATGCTGGGGAAAAGAATGCTGTAAATGTTATTCATTGATTCAATGTATAATGCTGTAGACCAGATTAAACACATTCAGTAATATTGTTCAATCATCGTTATCATCATTATTATTTTATTTTTTTTGTGTATATTAACTGCCTTCTGTCTGCTTATTGTACATAAGTGAATGGAAGGTGGATGTTATAGGATGGGATGCTATTTTGGAGCTTAATTGTTTTCTTGCTCTTACATGACCCCTAACATGCACAAACAAAATAGTGTGACTGAACTGTCCAATGAACGATGCCCGGCACAAAAAAATGCTGTGACCAATCAAAACATCACACCATGTAACCAACACCTGTACTTAGCAGCTTGCTCCCACTTTGCTCTCACACACCGATTGGAGTGTGATAAGAGAGGAAGCTTTAAGATCAACCCGCAGGCCTTGTCATGTGGCATTTGCAGCCAGTATTGCAGCAGGAACTGAACTCCATTCCACCACCTCTGGATCTCCCCCTCCTCTCCCCCTCCTCACCGTCATCTGTAAATACAGAAGCCTTCTATGTTTAAAAGGAACAACTTGGCTCTCAGGGGCTCCTGGAACTAACAGATCTCTACACGCTCTTATGGTGGGGCACTGCAGGAACAGATCTCCAGAATATGAGAGACGGAACAATCTCTCTGCAAGGTAATGCAGAACCACCTACACATGGAGGTACTAGATTCGGACCAGGTAGGCGAGAGAGATGTGAGGAAGCTTTGGGGGGGTTGCACATAATGCACTCCTGAACTCTGCACTCTGTACGTAGTGCATCCCAGACACAACCGGCCCTTTGAGGGCAATCATACTTCTGATGTGACCTGCAATGAAATTTATTTTTTTTTTTTATAACTCAACATTTTATTGTTTTTCAAATACATTACATACTTATCTACAATACATCGACAACATTTACATCACCACTTCGCCCAGCCTCCCCCCATCCCAGCAAGAAATAAACAAGACACACATAAAAAAAGAAAAGAAAAGAAGAGAGAAAAAAAAAAAAAAAAAAAAACAACCCTTCCTTTAAAGGATGCACACCATGTGATTCCCTTAGTGCACTCTGGCCTTCTGCCCAAGAAGAAAAAAAAAAAAAAAAAGAAGGGATCAAATTACCTTCTTCAATTTCCATTAGTGCACTTTGACCTTCGGCCCGACAGGCAGAAGGAGGTTTGTACTCTCCCAACAGTGAATAGGAACATAATGTAACACAATAACAAAAACAACAAAAACATAAGAGGAGGGGAGGTGGAACCCTTCCCTACTCCCCCCCATGTCATATACCGTGAACATTTCACTCAGTTCGTGGGACCCCACATCAAAACACATTAATTAACCCCCCATGTCACCAGACCGCACAAATCCAAACTCATCCGTGAGCTACTACCAAAAAAAAAAAAAAAACACAAGCGCCGACAAAGAAATCGTTCCTCCTCGGCACAAGGAAGAAAGTCCTCCCCCTTCCTCTCCCCCCGTCCTTGACGGGGGGAGAGAGGAAGAGGGAAGAGAGGAGAGAAAAAAAAAAAAAAGGGGGTGGGGGGAGAAAAATCCCTATCCCAGACAAGACATACACAACATATATTCCGGATAACCCGCCTAATTGTCAAACCTCCCAGAACTACCTCCTCCACTGTCACACCAGGTATAGAGAGAGCAAGACAGAAGATCGCGGGAGAAAGGAGGAAAGAAGAAAAAAAAAAAAAATTAAGAAAGTTAAAATTAAAATAAAAATGACCTCTCACCCGCCCTCTCCAGCCCACCTCCCCCTCCCCCCCCCGCACCCGCCCCCCTAACCTACTGCCTGTAAGTATTCCTCTGAGCATGTGAACAGCGTCCAGGGTTGCCATCGTACCCTATGTCGCTCTTCCATACTTAACCGTGCTGCAGTTAATGATTCCATCCTCTGAATCTCCCTTATTTTGGAGAGCCACAAGCGTACTGTTGGGCTCTGTGTCTGTCCCCACATAGCTGGTATACAAGCCTTCGCTGCGTTCAATAAATGTATCAAAATAGAATTTCTATATCTTTTAATAGAGTTACTCGTACAATGTAGTAGGCACAATGCCGGATCTTCTCTTACCTTAATTATTGTTAATTTCTCAATTATTCGGGCCACCTCGTTCCAAAACTCCCCAATTGCTGAGCATGACCAAAATATGTGTAACAAAGTCCCCCCCACTTCTCCGCATCGCCAACATTTGTCCGAGTGTTTTCGATCCATTTTGTGCAGGATCCTCGGCACCCTATACCATCTGGTTAATACTTTATAACTAATCTCCTGATATCTGCTGGCAATTGATGCTTTATGAGCGAGTCTCAGGATTTTGTTTACTTGTTGTTGATTGAGAGAGACAGCAAGATCTTTCTCCCATTTCTGCACAAAACTCGGGCGGTGTAAGTCCTGTGTACCCCCTAAAAGCGAGTACATGTAAGATAGTACGTGCGGAATTCGCTCCCCACCCTCACATAAAGACTCAAATGGTGTTAATGACCTTGGGATATACCCCCTATTTTGTAACTGTTTACAATAGTGTCTGATTTGGAATGCACTAAAAATGTCCAACTTCCCTTCGGGCCATGTCATTATCTCTTCAGTAGTTGGTGGATCATTTTGAGTCCATACGTCCCTCAGACGTGCTCTACCTGCCTTGGCTAGCTCTATGAGTTTCCCATTGGTATTCCCAGGGATAAAAGAGGAATTTCCTACCAACGGTGTCAAGGGTGAGATCGAAGGTGCTACTGCTTGATGGTTTTGTAGTTTTGTTGCTATATGTAGCGTTGCCCCTATTGTCGGGTGGGAAAGTATATTATCTGTTTTCAGAATGGGAGTCCATGGGGCCAATGGTGTAGGAGAAATCATAATCTCTCTTTCCATGTGTGCCCACTGTTTGTGTGATTGGTTACAGTGCCAATCATACACCCTCATAAGATGGGCTGCCCTATAGTACCGTAACAGGTCAGGCAATCCCACCCCTCCCTTTGCCTTCGGGAGGGTTAAGATCTGCATCCCTATACGGGGAGATTTTTTAGCCCAGATAAAATTTCGAAATAATCTTTTAACCTGAACAAAGAAAGCCATTGGTATTGTAATTGGCACAGCTTGTATAACGTACAAAAGCCGGGGCAACACATTCATTTTTAAAGCACTACATTGGCCGAACCATGACAATACCAATGTCTGCCATTTCCAAGTAATATGTATTCCTAAGTATTCTATTGATTGATTATTCCACTGGAAAGGGAAACATTGCCGCAAGTTCTTATATTTCCCTGCAGGTATGGAGACGTTTAATGCCGATGATTTAGATATGTTTATTTTAAAAAAGGATACCTCTCCATATATACTGATAGCGTCTAGTATTTGTGGGAGTGTTTTTTCGGGCTCTGTCACAAAAAATAGCAGATCGTCTGCATACGCTGCCACCTTGTGTTGTCCCTTTGCCACATTAGGTCCTGCTATTTCCGCATTTTGACGTATATTCCATAAAAGGGGCTCTAGCGCAAGAATAAAAATCAATGGGGACAGAGGGCATCCCTGGCGAGTGCCGTTTTTAATCTGAAAGAAGTCAGAATTCCACCCATTTACCCTAACCGCCGCAGAGGGCCTAGTATACAATGCCATGATGTAAGTCAACATTCTTTCTCCTAGGCCAATATGAGTCAGGGTGGCCCTGATAAAATTCCAGGCCACCCTGTCAAAAGCCTTCTCGGCGTCTACGGCCAACAGCATCATTGGCACTTTCCGTCGTTGCGCATTGTATATTAGGTCCACTGCTCGGGTGGTATTGTCCCTCGCCTCTCTTGTAGGGAAAAACCCCACCTGATCATAATGGATTAGGCTCGGTATGTATGGAAGAAGCCGGTTCGCAATCATCCTTGCGAATAACTTGGTATCCAAATTCAGCAAGGAGATTGGACGGTAGCTTCCACATATCGTTGCATCCTTCCCTTCTTTGTGGATAAGGGTGATGTACGCCCGTAGTGAATCTATTGGCATACTTCCTCCCTCCCCAATATAATTCAAATGCGCTAATAGAGGAGCTTTTAGGATCTCAAAAAATTGCTTATAATATAGAAAAGAAAAACCGTCTGGGCCGGGGGCTTTGTGTGGTTTTGTTTGCGAAAAGGCCAACTTAAGCTCTTCCTCTGAAATCCTCTCCTCCATCACGCTCGCCTGGTCCGGGTCCAATGCCCGCATGTCCGAATTTTTGATATATTTGATCGCCTCATCGAAGCCAGCCCCCCCCCCCCTCTGGCTGGCTCCGAGGAGGCGATGTCATATAGTCCTTGATAAAATCTGCTGAATTCCTCTGCAATTTCTGCTATTCCAGATATTTTTTGTCCCCCCTTTACGCGTATATGGTTGATTACCGTTCGTTTCTGCGGTCCCCTTAAGGCTCGGGCCAACATCGCCCCCGGTTTGTCTGAATATTCATAGAAATGTCTTTTTTGTGCCACTAAAGATCTCATAACTTTCTCATATAGCAATTCATTGAGTTTTTCCCTGGCCTTCGTTAGGGGCGACAGTTGTATCTTCGCTACTGTTTTTTTATGCACTAAACTCAAAATCTCTATCTGAGCCAACAACTCAGCAATCTCTCTCTCTTTTTCACGTTTGCGTTTGGTACCCAACCGTATCATCACTCCTCTGATGACACACTTGTGTGCCTCCCAAATGCTCGATGGCGTCGCTTGCTCACTAGTGTTTTCCTGGAAATACCTTTCTAATTCTGTCTGAATCTCCGTTTTTGTGTCCACTGATTGTACTAAGAGTTCATTCAATCTCCATGTCGGTGGCCTTTTTGGGCCTGCTTCAAAATTTATTGTGATATGAATAGGCGACTGATCCGACATGGAGAAAGATCCAATCTGAGACGACACTACTCTGGCTAGCTCTGTCTGTGAAATCAAAATCCGATCAATCCTAGAATATCTATTATGTATTTGGGAGAAATACGTATAGTCTTTCTCCTCTGGATGCATAATTCTCCAGGGGTCAATTAAATTAAGCAGGGACAACTCCCTGCTGAGTTTTTTCAACCGAGCGTATGGTAAATGTGACGTTCCCATTGACGTATCCAACATAGGCTCGGCTGCGTAATTGAAATCCCCACCCATAATTAGCGAACCCTCTTGGAATTCAAGGATTATTGGTGTCAGAAGTAGTAAAAATGCCAGCTGGCTACTGTTAGGGAAGTATGTATTTACCAGAGTGATCATTTTATTCTCAATCTTGCCTTTTAACATTAAATATCTTCCCTGTGGATCTGAGCGCGTGTCGATATGGGTCCAAGCAACCTCTTTTGCTATAATAATGCTAACTCCCTTTGACTTTGCTATTGGGGATGGGGCATGATATGCCCACGGGAAGTTCTTATCGTGTAACCTCGGAATTTTTTCATATTTAAAGTATGTTTCTTGAATAAATGCAATCTGTGTTCGACTGCGTCTCATATCCAGCAGCAATCGTGATCTTTTTTCGGGGGTCGAAAGCCCCCTGACATTTAGGGACGTAATTTTAGTACCTTGCATTCCTCCACCTACTTACCTGGTCCTTCCCTGTCTTATTTATGTTCCTGTCTTACTAAACCGGCAGGAATCTCACGACTCCCCTCCCACTAAAACTCCACTATATAGTACAGAGGAGACTAGGGCGGAAGAGGGGAGAAGGAGAGAGAGAGGGAAGGGACAAGAGAAGAGAAAACCGGGAGAAAGCAAAAAAAAAAAAAAAAAGGGGGGGTGACCCCCCCCTATCCCCTTCCCCGCTCCCCTCCGCCTTCCGCTCCCCCCACTACCGGTGTGTCAGTGTGTTTGACTAACTTTGGTCTACTCTTGACCTTGCGTACCAAGACGCGTCCTATTTGGGCGGGCAATCAAGATGCGCGCCGTGAGGAGGACTTCTTTCTACCTTTACAAACAACACAACATCCACACACAAAAAAAAAAAAAAAAAAAAAAAGCAAAGAAGAAAAAAAAAAAAGAAGAAAAAAACAACAGAAAAAAAAAACAAGGGACAAAAATCATAACAACAGACCTCCGAGGGTCCGTGCGTCCCTGGGCGTCCGCCCTTCTCACACAACTGTATCGGGTGGGTTTGGGTTTGGGGGGTTCTGGATGGGTATCATGCTGCGCTTAATAATAAATTATATCTCAACTCACCGCATTGTCATATATCACAACACCCATTAATTTATAAATTCCAAACCCATCTTATGACACCCCCCCTCCAATCCTTATCCCCAACCCCTTGTATGTATGACCCAGCAAAACCCCCTCCCCGTAATTACGGCCATTACAATTAACAGATAGCTGACACCTGTCTACCCATCCACTTGAATTAACATGACCCGCTGTTATTCCACACATCCCAGCTTCGGCCCATCTGCATATCCACCCTCTCCCTCATGCTACTTAATTCCTCGAGAGCTATTCTACGCTGTTAGTACATCTAGCCAATCTGCTACCTCAATTGGCTGTATTTTTAAGAAAGAAAAAAGTCCTTGCAACTGATCAGGCCTTCTCAAAATAAACATAGAGTCCCCCTTCTTTATCCTTATGTGGAATGGGTGTCCCCAATGGTAAATTGCCCCTGCTTTCCGAATTTCTTCAAGCAAAGGCTTGACCGCTGCACGCATTCTTAGTGTCTTCTTAGAAAGGTCTGGCAGGATCCTGATCTTTGACCCTTCGTAATCAAAGGGGCCCCTATCCCACGCTTTCAACATAATTTGTTCTTTTTGAGCAAAAAAATGAATCCTTGCTAATACGTCCCGGGGGAAATCCTCCCCCACACTACGGGGAGCTCTCACTCTATGTCTATTTCAATGGCCTCTGTAAGGGGTCGTTCCAGTAGGCCATTGAATATTTCACCGAGCTTGCCCCTTAATTCCGTACTTGGGATGTCTTCAGAGAGACCCCTGAGACGTATATTGTTCCGCCGTTGTCTGTTCTCCCCGTCATCCTGTTGTAATTGTAGCATGATAAATTTATTAGCCATTGATTTCTGAACAGCCTCAATATGTTCCACTCTCTTCTCTAGCTGACTTTGTCCATTCTCCACCACCACAATCCTGCCATCCAATTTATTAATCTGTCCCTTTAAAGAGGTTATTTCAGTAGTTAAAGAACTTACTATATTTGCAGCTATTTCCATCAAGTCCTTCTTAGTAGGCATCATGGCTAGGATCTCCTTCCAGCTCTCTGGTTGCGTTTGCAGGGCTTGAGGTGATGGAGACTGTGCTGTTGGCCACTCATCACATACTGTGGATATCTCATCCCTTTTTCCGCCTATAGGTTGTTCTTGGATTTCCTTGCTGTTACCTGTGCATTTAGCGTCCTTTTTTGCCGCCACCTCGGTGTTTGCAGCCGGTCGCTTTGGCGCCATACTAGCGCGTTCTTCCACCCCTCCACTCCGAGACCCCCGGAGGAAATATGTGGAGATATCCATGCTCCGGACCGACAGGCCTTGGCTCCTCGCACCGGGCACTTCTCCAGCTTGCATGAGCTGGTCACGAGCACTGTTCAGGTATCCTCCTCTACTTACGCCTCTGAGGGAAATCCACCACCATTCATTCCTCTACAGCTAGAGGCTCCTTCGGCATGCTGGAGGTTAGGAGACTCTCAATCCTCTGTGAGGCTCCCACCACCTCCGCTCGCCGCTCTAGTCACGGAGTCAAAATCCGATCTGGCGCGGGGGTACCCTCGTGGCTTCAATAGTGTATCTCCGCCGCCACTCGTACCCCCGCTTACGGAGCTGCACGCCGTCCGGCTTCGGATGTCCCCGCGCTAAGAGGCGGTGTGTGAGCTCCGAGGTGAGCCGCTGGTCTCGCGAGGTTTCCGGGGAGGGATATGCCGGACAACCGCTAATTACGGGCGGACGCCGTTGCAGAGAGCACGGAGCTCCTCAGCGAGCCTCCTCACGGCACCATCTTCCTGCCACGCCCAGCTGGATATGAAATTGAGTTTGACACCCCCTGCTCTACAGTATATGTAGGCAGTTGTTTTCTTTCAACCTTTTCTGTTCCAGCATGACTGTGCCCCTGAGAACAAATCCAGCTCCATATAGACATGGATTAACCACTTAAGGACCGAGCCTATTTCTGACACTTGTTGTTTACAAGTTAAAATTTTTTTTTTTTTGCTAGAAAACTACTTAGAACCCCCAAACATTATATATTTTTTAGCAGAGACCCTAGAGAATAAAATGGCGATTGTTGCAATATTTTTTATTACACCATATTTGCGCAGCGGTCTTCCAAACACATTTTTGAATTAAAAAATAAGAAAACAGTAAAGTTAGCCAAAATTTTTCTATAATGTGAAAGATAATGTTATGCCAAGTAAATAGATATCCATCATGTCATGCTTACAAATTGCACGCACTGGTGGAATGGCGACAAACTTTGGTAGTTAAAAATTCCCATAGGCGACATTTTAAAAATGTCTACAGGTTACAAGATAAGAGTTACAGAGGAGGTCTAGGGCTCAGATTATTGCTCTCACTCTAATAATCGCGGTGATACCTCACATGTGTGATTTGAACACCGTTTACATATATGGACGGAACTTGCGTATGTGTTCGCTTCTGCGCCCAAGCTAATGGCGACAGGGCGCTTTAATTTTTTTATTTTTTCCTATTTATTTTATTTATTATTTTTACACAGTTTTTAAAAAAAAAAAAAATTGATCATTTTTATTCCTAACACAATGAATGTAAACATCCCTTGTAATAGAAATAAGTATGAGAGGACCTCTTTATTGTGAGATCTGGGGTCAAAAAGACCTCACACCTCACATCTACACTAAAAAAGAAAAAAAAAATTGCTGAAAAAAAATTGGCCCTTTAAACCAGTTGCTAGGAGACGACGTTTGATGTTGCTCCAATCCTCCAAGACCATAGAGTCGAGTGGGGGCCATCTTGCCCTCACTCGACTTCCTGTCTGTGAGGAGAGAGGACCGGATCATTTTCCCCGCTGCTGGCAGGTCCGGTAAGCAGGGAAAACGACCGGGATGCGGTAGCAGGGGAGGGCACCTCTTCCACCGCACCATAAGGGTAATCCCACGGTGAATCCTGAAAGAGGACTGCCCGGTGTTTTGAAAAATACTGGGGTTATGGCAGCTATCTGCTGCCATAATCCCGGTATTTAGCATCACTGTACCGACGTAAATCGACGGTGAGCAGTCGGTAAGTGGTTAATACGTTTGGTGTGGAGGAATTCAAATGTCATAAACACAGTCCTGACCTCAGCCTAATTGTGAGTTACTGTAAGTCTTCTCATCCAGCATCAGTACCTAACCTCACTAAGGTTCTTTTGGTTGAATGGGCACAAATTCCCACAGATACATTCCAAATCTTGTGAACAATCTTCCCAGAAAAGTGGAAGCAGTTATAGGCACAAAGGTGGGGGGGGACTCCATATTAAGGACCATCATTTTGAAATGGGATGCTCAAACAGCCCATATAGATGTGATGTTTAGGTGACTACAAATATTTGGTCATATAGCGTATCTGTTCTCCTCACCTTCCTGTGAAGAATGGAATCATAAATGATGTGCGGGCAGGTGTCAGGGCTGGTCCTGCTAACGCTGCATTTTGGGAACATTATACTAAACTATTGGGGACGCTAGTATAGTTCTGATCAGGTCAAAGATGTTGATCCGTTCAGACACTATACTAGTAATGGAGGTGTTTAGTGTGTGTGTGTCACTGGCAATCAAAGTGTAAAAATGTATTACTAAATATGTGGTGGGCAATCTGACGCTGTCCTGGATTGATGCTAACTAATGTTAATGCTAACTGATGTCACCTGTGACACTAATACAGTGATCATAAAAAAGATCTGTACACTATAATAGTGACACTGAGACAGGGCAATGAAGGGGTTACCTGGGGGTGATCAGGGGGTTAAATCTTTATTAGGGGATATATGGAGGGGACCCTAAACCTATCCGGGGCTCCCTCTAACTATCACTAACTGTCTCTCACACTAACTGAAGTCACAAGTGACACTAATACAAGCTGGAAAAAAAAATAGTGTCTTAATTCAGAGACTGAGAAGGCCAAAATATAGAGTTTATCAGCATAGATTTTATGTCTGTATGGACAGGCTGTGATTTGTGAGTTATTAGGTAGGAATATTACATCTGGAAATAAAAAAACAAAACAATAATTATTTCTTGATTCAGAGACTGACAAAGCAAACATTTTACAGTCATGCACCGCAGTCACTGCGCCTTTTAGACAGACTGAGCCGGCATGTTACATTCGGAGAGAAGAAAATTGTGTCTTTCTATTCAGAGAACGGCAAGGCAAAAATGTTAGAGTTTTACACCACAAATATTAGACCTCTATGCACAGACTGCAAATTGTAATGACTGAGCAGACATCTCACATCTGGAAATAAATAAATGGACAGGCTGCAATTATTGATGGAGAGAGTAAGCACATCGCATCTGTAAATAAAAAAGTAATGTAATTATTAGGAAACTGAAAATGGAAAAATGTTACAGGTTTGCACTACAGATATAAGTATGGACAGGCTGCAGTTTCCGGGTGATTGAGCCGGCATAATATATCTAAAAAAAATTAGTCTTGAGACTGGGAAGAAAAAAGTGTTCAGTTCTATATTGTGAAATAAAATAGTTGTCTATATCTAGGTTGCCCCACACAATCCCACCAAATAGAGGGATAAAAAGGTATTAGAATGTAAAGTCTTGTCCACAAACATTAAACCTGGAATGGCCGGCTGACATTTCTGAGTGATGAAGCACGAATATTATATCTGGAAATAAAAAAATGAGTGTCTGGATTGAGAGACGGATGGGGTAAAATTCTGTGTCTTGATTTCAGAGACAGAAAAGGAAAACATTTTATAGTTTTGCTCTGAAGATATTACACTTGTATGGACAGGCTGCACTCTTCCAGTGGCTGAGCGGGAATATTACATCTGGAAAGTAAAAAACGAGAATCTTCATTCAGAGACTGAAAAGGGAAAATCTTTTTGCTCCACAGCTAAGAAGCATTTTTGGGCAGGACACAATTTCTTAGGGATTGAGCAGGAAAATTACATCTGGAAGGAAGAAAAAAATAACATCTATTTGTTTCAAAATGAAAAGATAAAAATTAGAAAAGATTTGCAGCACAACTTTGAAGCTTTTATTGGATAGGTCACAATTTCTGAGGGAGAGAGCAAGCAAATGGCACATGGGATTAAAGAAAAATGTGTCTTGCTTTGAAGACTGAAGATGGGAAAATGTTAGACATTTGCACCACCAATATTAAGTGTGTATGGGGAAGCTTCAATTTCTGAGTGACATCTTCCATCTGGAAATATAAAATGAGATACTTTTAGTTTTAAATTAAAAATATAAACATTGAAGAGAATTGCAGCACACTTTTCAGGCCTTCATTGGATAAGTCACTTTATGAGGGAGAGAGTAGACGGATTTCATGTGTAAGTAAATATTTGGCTTTCCTTTTCACAGACTGAATAAGGAAAAATGTGACAGATTTGCTGCTAAGCATGTAATACTTTTTGGCCAGACCACATTTTCATCATCAGCCTGTTGTCTGCTCTTCAGCAAGGTAGGTTCACATATGTGCCTTGTCTGGCACATGTCCCCATCCTGGTGGTGCAGCTATTCCTAGGTAGGAACTGACTTACAGGATCTTCTGAAGCAGAATAGAAAAGTTTGTAGCCAACTGATGTCATCCTGCATCCTTTCTGCTCAGTGGGTGATGAATGATAAATAACATCTCTGCCATGACTTGCTGGACCATGTGTCTGTGGTCTAGTGGACCCTTCTGCTGACCATATAATCAAATGACTTATAAATATTACCTACCACATGATGGTGGGGGGCAGGGATGGTCTTATATGAGAAGAATAGGGATGACCCGAAATTTTGGTCTCAACTTAAATTTGGACTGACCTGTGGCTGTTCCATCATCCAAATATCTGAACGTTTGCCCATTTAGCCCCCTGTTTGGTGGGAGCCGAGCATCATATATAAAGGTGGTACTTCTACTGCTTCTATACATTTATCCTGGAGTACCGCTTTAAGTTTGGCTACTTTTTTTGTCGATGGATTGCATACAAATAAAAACGTACAAATGAACCAAAATGCTTTTCTATTCCTTTTTGGGGGAATTTTAACTTTATGAGGCAAAAAAAAAAAATATATATATATATATTATCTGAATAGCACCTTTAAATAGAATTTTAGAGATGTTCACCGTTTTTTTTTTTATGCTATATTTATACTTTATTATTTATAAATGTTATAAATTGTAAAATTTTGGCATTTTGTTTGTCTTTTTTTTTGTCTATGAATTGCATAAAAAAAAAATCATCTTTGCAAGTCAATATCAGCAATAAAAGTATATTTTTGTCCTAAGAGAAATTATATATGTATTACCTTTTTATTACTGAATCAATAGGTTTATAGAGAAATGTAAATATTTCTCTGGTCCATAGGGGGTGTAAATGAGAGAAAGTGTTTGAAAAAAAGCAAGATTTTTGGTCCTGTAGGTGAATTTCACAAACAAGCCACCCATATATATTATATAACCTTTCTTCACAAATTATAAATTCATTAATGATAATGATTAAAATAATAATAATAATAATAATAATAATAATAATAATAATAATAATAATAATAATAATAATAATAATAATAATAATAATAATAATGTTAATACTTATTTATTATTATTATTATTATTATTATTATTATTATTATTATTATTATTTTATTGAACAGTGAATTTAATCTTTAATTATCATATGCATTTTTATTATTATTTTACATTCTAATACCAATTATATTATTTTGTAATCTTGCATCTATATTTTAAATATAATATATACTGAATAACCAGCAAAAGAAACGACTAAACCTAAAACTTTTATGTCTCGGCATTGCTGATACTGGAAAGCGATTCTTTAGTAAAATATTATTAGACATCTTCTTCAGGGAAGAGCCGGAGTTTGTTCTATTGGATGAAAGTTTCTGTACAATCTCTCATTCTTCATTTTTAGAGTCATTGTAAACCTTCTGTGTGCCGTTCTCCCGGGACTACTGACACCTGAGCTGAGCGCTCACTAGAGACACCACAAGACCCACACATGATTACAGTGCTGGGAACGCTCCATTCACAATACAACAAAACAACAACTAAGTCACCAAAGAAGAACAAACCTGAGATTTTATTGGATGAAAGTTTCTGCCGGATTCCCCCAGGAAACAGACGCTGAATTTACCGATCACCATCTGCTTTCCAATACAAACTGTCATCATACAAGTCTTACTATCTCTCCTTCACTTTAACTATTCATTCACCCATTTATTTTATGTGAATAGTAATACAATACAAATAAAAAATGTAAATAATAAAATGAAATAAATAATAAATACATTACATTGAATTACTTTAAATGAATTAAAGTATAATTAAATTAATATAAATTAAATTAACAAAATACAATTTTAGTAACAGCAACATTATTATTATTATTATTATTATTATTATTTTTATTATTTTTTTTGTTTATTTTTTTTTAATAACTATCACTATGCAAATAATTGATAAATTGTACAGTGCTGTTTAATGTTTACATTGCAGCTCTAGTTTTCTATTAATGATGAAATTCCAATTATTGATGCTTTTGCACATTTTGCCCAAAGATGCCGTACATAATACAGATCAATATTTTACTTAAAATTAATTCATCAATATATAAATGAATGAATGAATGAATGAATACATAAAACAATGTGAGTGTCTTTCTGTGTAGTAAGTTGTGCATGTACTAAGATAAATGACATGTCAGAATAAATCCTGTACACTATGATGTCATAGGAAGAAATGTCTGAGTGATGATATATTGGCAGCGTATAGCACAGATATACATGCATGAGCCGTGCCATACATTCCATGGATGGGTCACTCGGGATTTCTTTTTACTAATTATTATTCTTTAAAATCTTCTTTAGTAATAGACAGACTTCATTTTCAGAAATTTGTCTGGAAGCAATTATTTAATTTTCAGCATGATAAAAAGATATAACAAACTGTATATATACAAACATCAAATAATTACACATATGTGGTATGTTCATGATCATCAGGAGTCTAAAACTTTTTTTTTTTCGAGGTGGGGAGAGGGGGGGGGGGGTGAATGATGGTAATGGCATAAAAGTACATGAAAATATACAGCTACATTTAAAAAAAAATATATATTTTTTTTTTTACTATTTTGAGTCAATTTTTCTCTCATAATAAAATAAAATCAGGAGATATCCAATAACATTTTCCACCCAATGAATGAATCTGTCCTAAACAAGAAGGGGGTATAATTCCCCCGGATACAGGAAGGAGCTGCGATGATTTGTACAGATTTACTAATACGTGTCACGGTTGGAAAATGAGGTTTGGGTGAGAAGGTTTGATGTGAATCCGGTCATGGAGGGGTCAAAGGGCAACAATAAGATGATAGAAATCTATGAAAATAAGATTCTTGTGGGATGTCTTATCGCTGCGTGTGACGCTGTGCACCAGGACAATGCACTCCAATAACAGGGAGGATTCTTCCTGGAGGGGCTTTTTACTGTTTAAAAAAATGAATCACCTCAAAACCCAAACCTGTCCAATGAAAGGACAGAGCGCATTGTTTACTAAACTTGTATATAAAAAACATGGCGTGGGGTCGCTGGTAAAATTCATTTTATTGCCCCTAAACCCAATATATAATATGTAATTTCTGGGGAAATGATAAAGGGGCGGGGGCACATCGAGTAAACAGACACCAAACATGTCACCTTATAACTGACCACATCTGTGAAAGGGGGAGGGGCCACGGTACCCCAAATTGTCCATAGAGGGCGCTTTATAAGGGTTTCCAGTGTGTTTGCACCCTCATGTGTGCACAGGGGACCGGGCTACTTATCAGTTATTTTACATTTATTTTATTATCTGTTACATAGTTTAATAACATTTTATTATTGACCTTTATTGCTGTCACAAGGGGGGGGGGGGGGTAACAAGTCCCAGTGTGATAGTATGAACAGGTGACGGGTTCTCTTTATGGAGACATCGGGGGACTATTAGACCCCTAATGTCTCCCCCGCCCCCCACTGCAGCTAATAAAGCACAGACCATGCTTGAATAGCAGCTTTCCCCGCTATAGAATCCGGGGAATGAAAGCTCCGCCTCCTGTGGTGATGAAATGTTTGTCTCTTCTGGGTCATTAGTCACAGAGGAGATTTGGTACGACCTCCGGAAGATTTACCCCCCTTCATGACCAGGCCATATTTTGCGATTTGGCACTGCGTTACTTTAACTGACAATTGTGCGGTAGTGCGACGCTCTACCCTAATAAAATTGATGTCATTTTCCCCACAAATAGAGATTTATTTTGGTGGAATTTGATCTCCTCTGCAGGTTTTGTTTTGCTAAATAAATTAAAAAAATAAAAACAAAAAACAATATTTCTTACTTTCTTCTATAAAACTTCCAATCAAAAATGTAAAAAATCTAATTTCTTCATCAATTTATTCCAATTTGTATTCTGCTCCATATTTTTTAGTAAAAAAAATACCGATAAGCGAATATTGATTGGTTTGTACAAAAGTCATCACATCTACAAACTATGGGATATACTGGAATTTATTTGATACTGGTAATGGCTGCGATCAGCGACTTATAGCGGGACTGCGACATTGCGGTGGACAGTCTGACACTAACTGACACTTTTTGGGAAGCGGTGACACCAATACAGTGATCAGTGCTAAAAATATGCACTGTCACTGTACTAATGATACTGGCTGGGAAGAGGATAACATCAGGGGTGATCAAAGGGTTAAATATGTGCCTAGCCAGTGTTTATGTGTACTATGGGGGAGGGGCTTTCACTAAGGGATGTGCTTTGCAGGAAAAAAGAAATCTATCCCACCCCCGCTGACAGGGCGGAGCTCTGTATTGTTTACATATGTTGGGGGTTCTGTTCAAAACGGGGGCCTGGTGCAAATAATTTACTCCGGTGCACATAGGAAAAAAAAACAAAAATATATATATATGTTGTTTTTATATTTTTTTGTTTTATATATTTTTTATTTTTTTTTCTGTGAATAAATGAGACTCTAATGTTTATTTCTAGATCATAAATGGATGTTGGGAGTTCTGTTCAATCCAGGCAAATAATTTATTATTACACATAAAGGAACAACAAACTTTTAGGGGTTTTCTTTTTTCTTTCTGTGAATAAATGAGGCTCTAATGCTGATTTTTAACTCTTACAATGGTTGTTGGGGGTCCTTTTTAAAATTTTTTTTTTTTAATTCAAATTATTATTTATTTTAGTTAGTTTTATTTAAATTTAAATTGGGATCCAGAGCACATCATATTATACAGCACACATAGGAGATACAATGCATTGTATTTATGGCATTTTTTTGTAAATAATTAAACTCTTATGTTGATTTCTAGATATCATTATTATTATTATTATTATTATTATTATTATTATTATTATTATTATTATTTAGGGTTTATACAGCACACGGTGTGCACAGCGCTGTACAATATAAAGGGGGACAGTACAGTTACAATACAATAAAATAGAAGAGGGATAGGAAGGCCTCACTCATAGGAGCTTACAATCTAATCAGTGTGTTGGGGGTTCATACTCCCTCCAGTACAAATCATGTAATACTGTGCACTGAGGGACTACAATTCTCTGGGCCCCGCCCCCTGCCTTTTCTGAGTCATCACTGACTGTCCAATCATACCTGTGTTTTCTCTGCTTCAGTATATGCATGGGGAGGAGCCTCTGTCTCTGTCCAATCATAACTGTTTCCTCTGCTTCAGTGTATGAATGGGGAGGGGCCTCTGTCTCTGTTCATCTTCAGTGCAGCTGAGGCTGCAGAGAAAGGGGCGGGGAATCTTTTTCCTCACTCCCTCTTTCTATCTCAGTTTACACCCTAATATTTCACCAACAGGGCTGATAAAAATAAAAAAAAATTGTAAAATTGTAATACATATTAAAAAAATAAATGGTAGAAAAAAAATGAATTACACCGTTACCCCCCCCCCCTTTCCCCAAGAAACAGCATTGTGAAAAAAATAATACAGTATATACATTTACATTAATACATTGTAAAAAATTGTAAAATAAAAAGAAATACAAATAAAAAACAATTGACATAATCCACTGCCCCCCAAAAAGGATTGTGAAAAACAATGTTAAAAAAAAATTGTAAAAATAAAATAAAAACTATTTATTTGTAAAAAAAAATAAATAAATAAAAAACGACTCGCATGATCCACTGCTCTACTGACACTGTCGAATGCTTTACTTATACCATCCACTGCCCCCCCCCCCCCTAAAAGCACTGTAAATAAAAATGATTTTAAAAAATGTAAAAAAAAACATAGTAAAAAAGGAAAGTGTAATAAATAACAGAAAATAAAATAATAAAAACAAAAAAATACTGACACTATCCATTTCCCTACTAACACAATCCACTGTCCCAACCCCCTCCCTCCAAGAAAGTATTGTAAAAAAAAAAAAAAAAGAAATTGTAAAAATAAATGTATTTGTAAAAAATAAAAGAAATAAAAAAAAAACGAAAGACACCCTCTACTAATATACTGACACTGTCTGCTGCTTTACTGATACCATCCACTGCCCCACCCCCCATAAGCACTGTGAAAAAAAATATTTGCAAAAGAAAAAAAGGGGAAAAAATAATAAAATATAAAATTGTAAAAAAATTAAAGAAAATAAAAAAATAAAACCAAAAAACTACTGACACCGTCCAACTACACCCCCCCCCCCTTTACAAATCATTGCGGAAAAATGTAAAAAAATGTGAAAAATAATAAAACTGAAAAACTATTGACACCATCCGCTGCTCTACTGATACTGTCCACTGCCCCTTCCCCAATCATTGCAGAAAAAAAATTCATAAAAAAAACAATTAAAAAATAAAATTGTAAAAAATAATAAAAAGAAAAAAAATTCAGACACTGGCCATTGCTCTACTGATACTGTCCACTGCCCTACTGACACCATCCACTGGCCCCTAAAAAGCATTTTAAAAAAATGAAAAAAATAAATAAATAAATTGTAAAAAAATAATTGTAAAAAAAAAAAAAATACAAATACATCTATGGACACTGTTTCTTGTAGATTAGTCATAGTATGATTCATGACATTGCAGATAATGGTGGCATGGTCGGATGATTGGTGATGATTGGTGATGACTGGTGATGATTGGTGATGATTGGTGGTATATGTGGGTGATTAGTAATGATTGGTGGTATAGGGGGGTGATTGGTGATGATTGGTGGTATGGTCTGTAGTGATGTCGCGAACCTAAAATTTGCAGTTCGCGAACCGCAATAGACTTCAATAGGCAGGCGAATTTTAAAACCCACAGGGACTCTTTCTGGCCACAATAGTGATGGAAAAGTTGTTTCAAGGGGACTAACATCTGGACTGTGGCATGCCGGACGGGGATCCATGGCAAAACTCCCATGGAAAATTACATAGTTGACGCAGAGTCGGGTTTTAATCCATAAAGGGCATCAATCACCTAACATTCCTAAATTGTTTGGAATAATGTGCTTTAAAACATCCAGTGTGTGAATACGATCAGGTATGACGTTGTATCAATCAGGTAGTGTAAAGGTTACGCCCGCTTCACAGTGACAGACCAAACTCTGACAGACCAAACTCCCCGTTTAACAGTCAGTCAGTCCATTTGCACAACCGCAAACCCCCCATTTGCACAAGGTTGGATACCAAGATAGCCATGTCCCGTTCCTTGTCCTCACTGACGTCATTGAAGGTCTCTTCCTCCACCCAGCCACGTACAACACCAAGGGTCCCCGAAAGGTGACAACAAGTCCACCTAGGAGGACGCCTGCTGTGGTTGGTCTTCCACCTCCTCAAAGCCACCTTCCTCCTCTGACTTCTCTTCTTCAGACTCCTCTCTCTGCGTTGCCACAGGTCCAGCAAACGACAACGACAAGGCTGATTCTGGTGACATTACGGAATGATCCAGCACTCTTCGCAGGGAACGCTCCAGAAAAAACGCATATGGGATGAGGTCGATGATGTTGCCTTGGGTTTTTACTGACCAGGTTTGTCACCTCCGCAAAAGGACGCATGAGCCTACAGCCATTGTGAATGAGCATTCAGTAACACGGCCAAAAAATACCCAGCTCCACAGAGGCTGTCCTCTTTTTTTTTAATTAAAGAAAATGAATGTTTTTTCTATGCAAAATTATCCAGCGGATCGCTTTTGGTCTGTTCACAATGAAGCAACGACCTTATCATCTGGGGTGTGCCAACATTGCCAACACACTCCTAGAGGTGATCGCTTCATTGTGATACGCAAGCCCCTTCACCACAGCAAGGTAACGATCACGAAGGGGAATTGACACATGTATGTGCCTTTTTTTTGTGTTTTGTTTTTTTGCAGCCACAATGTAGCACCAGAGGCCAGAAAAATTAGGCATGTACACATGCCTGAAAAAGGAAGTATTGTTGCAGCCGCTGCTGTAGCAGCGGCCAGAAAAATTGAGGTTTTCAAGGCAGAAAGTGCACTAAAACATTGCGGCTTGAACCGTAGTTGGTGGCGGAGAAGTCACGTAAGTCATCCGGCATGCAGAGATTAAATACAGCCGCGTGTGGACCATTTTTAGCCCAAGGCATCTCATCAGGCCTTTTTTAGTCAAATGCATCCCCCACTGTCAGTCCCTTCGGGATCCACACTTCATTCATCTTAATAAAGGTGAGGTAATCTAGACTTTTTTGACCTAGGCGACTTCTCTTCTCAGTGACAATACCTCCTGCTGCGCTGAAGGTCCTTTCTGACAGGACACTTGAAGCGGGGCAGGCCAGAAGTTCAATGGCAAATTGGGATAGCTCAGGCCACAGGTCAAGCCTGCACACCCAGTAGTCAAGGGGTTCATCGCTCCTCAGAGTGTCGATATCTGCAGTTAAGGCAAGGTAGTCTGCTACCTGTCGGTCGAGTCGAAGGGCTGTGGCGATGCGTAGGACTAAAAAATCTCTGCATGTCCTCCATCAACAAGACGTCTGTAAAGTGTCCTGTCCTTGCCGGCGTGGTTGTAGTAGGAGGAGGATTACTTTCACCTCTTCCCCTGTTGGATTCCCGTTGTGCTGTGACATCACCCTTATACGCTGTGTAAAGCATACTTTTTAACTTGTTTTGTAACTGCTGCATCCTTTGCAACTGCCAGTAATTCGGTAACATATTAGACACTTTCTGCTTATACCGGGGATCTAGTAGCGTGGCCACCCAGTACAGGTCGTTCTCCTTCAGCCTTTTTATACGAGGGTCCCTCAACAGGCATGACAGCATGAAAGACCCCATTTTCACAAGGTTGGATGCCGAGCTACTCATGTCCAATTCCTCGTCCTCACTGATGTCATTGAAGGTGTGTTCTTCCCCCCCAGCCACGTACAACACCACGGGTACCAGATAGGTGACAATGAGCACCCTGGGATGCCTGCTGTGGTTGGTGTTCCTCCTCCTCAAAGCCACATTCCTCCTCTGACTCCTCTTCCTCAGACTCCTCTTCCAGCTTTGCCTCAGGTCCAGCAAGCGATGGTAAGGCTGTTTCTGGTGGTGATGGTGACCACAACTCTTCCTCTTCCTCTTCATGCTCATCTATGGCCTGATCCAGCACTCTTCGCAGGGCACGCTCCAGGAAGAAAACATATGGGATGATGTCGCTGATGGTGCCTTCGGTGCGACTGACTAGGTTTGTCACCTCCTCAAAAGGACGCATGAGCCTACAGGCATTGCGCATGAGCGTCCAGTAACGTGGCAAAAAAATACCCAGCTCCGCAGAGGCTGTCCTAGCACCCCGGTCATACAAATACTCGTTGATGGCTTTTTCTTGTTGGAGCAGGCGGTCGAACATTAGGAGTGTTGAAGAATTCCAACGTGTCGGGCTGTCGCAAATCAAGCGCCTCACTGGCATGTTGTTTCACCGCTGAATATCTGAAAAGTGCGCCATGGCCGTGTAGGAACGCCTGAAATGGCCACACACCTTCCTGGCCTGCTTGAGGACGTCCTGTAAGCCTGGGTACTTCTTCACAAAGCGTTGTACAATCAGATTCAACACATGTGCCATGCATGGCACATGTGTCAACTTGCCCAAATTCAATGCCGCCAACAAATTGCTTCCGTTGTCACACACCACTTTGCCGATCTCCAGTTGGTGCGGGGTCAGCCACTGATCCACCTGTGCGTTCAGGGCGGACAGTAGTGCTGGTCCGGTGTGACTCTCTGCTTTCAGGCAAGTCAACCCCAAGACAGCATGACACTGTCTTATCCGGCATGTGGAATAGCCCCTGGGGAGCTGGGGGGGTGGAGTTGGTGTGGAGCAAGACGCAACAGCAGAAGAGGACTCAGCCGAGGAGGTTAGCAAAGAGGATGGAGTAGGAGGAGTAGAGGAGGTGGCAGCAGGCCTGCCTGCAAGTCGTGGTGGTGTCACCAACTCCTCTGCAGCAGAGCCATGCATTCCATGCTTGGCAGCCGCCAGCAGGTTTACCCAATGCGCAGTGTAAGTGATATACCTGCCCTGACCGTGCTTTGCAGACCATCTATCAGTGGTCAGATGGACCCTTGCCCCAACACTGTGTGCCAGACATGACATGACTTCCTTTTCCACAATAGAGTACAGGTTGGGGAATGCCTTTTGTGAAAAAAAATTTCGGCCGGGTACCTTCCACTGCGGTGTCCCAATAGCGACATATTTTTTGAAGGCCTCAGACTCCACCAGCTTGTATGGTAAAAGCTGGCGGGCTAAGAGTTCCGACAAGCCAGCTGTCAGACGCCGGGCAAGGGGGTGACTCTGTGACATTGGCTTCTTACGCTCAAACATTTCCTTGACAGACACATGAATGTGGGCAGATGAGCAGGAACTGCTGAAGGTGAGAGGCGGAGGGGCGGGTTGTTGATAGCGGGCAAGGAGGACAGCAGTGGTTGAC
This sequence comes from Pelophylax lessonae, assembly GCF_965119305.1. Lineage (NCBI taxonomy): Eukaryota > Metazoa > Chordata > Amphibia > Anura > Ranidae > Pelophylax > Pelophylax lessonae. The sequence goes on along the minus strand of NC_138768.1, from coordinate 20,157,260 downwards.
GTGGCTGAAGATGCTGGACCAGGAGGAGGATGGTGGCTTTGAGTTTGTGTGCTGCTTTTACTCATGTGTTGATCCCATAGGCGTTTGTGATGTGAGATCATGTGCCTTCGCAAAGCAGTTGTACCTAGGCGGGTGTTGGACTTCCCACGACTCAGTTTCTTTTGGCACAGGTTACAAATGGCATCGCTGCTAACAGAGGCAGACACACAAAAAAATGCCACACTGCTGAGCTTTGGCAACAGCTTGCGTTGATTGGCGTGCTGTCTGGCTGACCCCGGGTGCCGATACATGCTGTCTGACTGTGCCACTAGCTCCTTGCGATGACCTCCCCCTGCTTCCAACTCGTCTCCTCCTCCTCTCTGTCTCCCCATCTGAACTTTCCCCCTCTTCTTCTGCTCTTCAAGCAGGCACCCAGGTGACATCCACGGACACATCGTCATCATCAGCCGCTTCACTTGACAACTCAGCAAAGGCAGGAGCAGCAGGTACAACATCATCATCATAATCACAATGTACGTCCATGTGTATAATGCTGCCTGACTGAGACATATCCCCGTTATCTACATCCTCTGGCACTAATGGTTGCGCATCACCTATTTCTTCCAACTGATGTGTAAATAAGTCCTCTGACAGATCAAGTGAAGCGGCTGTGGTGCTAGTGTTGGTGGTGGTGCCAGCGGGCGGGCGAGTGGTAAATTGAGAGGTGCCCGACGTTGAGCTGGAGGAGGATGGTGCATCAAGGTTCCGAGCGGAAGCTGTAGAAGATTGGGTGTCCTGTGTAAGCCAGTCAACTATGTCCTCAGAATTTTTTGAGTTCAGGGTCTGTGGCTTCTGAACACTGGGCATTATTCTAGGGCCAAAGGAAATCACAGCACCACGACCACCACGGCCCCTGCGGGGTGGCCTGCCTCTGCCTGTCATTTTTTTTTAGATTTGTTGTACTATGAGTGCAAGGTGCTGTGCCACCCTATAGGAGTGTTGGGCAGTGGACACAGTACACTCTGTGGACCTGACAGTCACTGGCAGGCCAGGCAACTGCAATTATAAAAAAACATATATTTTTTTAATTTGCAAACTGCTGTGCCACCGTATATATCAGTGGTGGGCAGTGGCACTGCAGTGGGCACAGCACACTCTGTGGACCTGACAATCACTGGCAGGCCAGGCAACTGCAATTATAAAAAAAAAATATATTTTTAATTTGCAAGCTGCTGTGCCACCGTATATATCATTGGTGGGCACTGCAGTGGGCACAGTACACTCTGTGGACCTGACAGTCACTGGCAGGCAAGGCAACTGCAATTATAAAAAAATATATATATTTTTTTAATTTGCAACAAGCAGCTGTGCCACCGTATATATATATCAAAGGTGGGCACTGCAGTGGGCACAGTACACTCTGTGGACCTGACACTCACTGCAATTATGACAGAAGAAAAAAAAATGTTTTTTTAAACTGCAAGGTACTGTGCCTGTGCCACCCGAAATGAGTGTGGTGTGCACACAGTACAGTCGGTGGTGGGTCTGTGGCCTCTCACACACGGTGGGCAGGCAACTGCACACAATAGATATATATATATATATATATTGTAACAGGAAGTCAGCTAAATCTGGGAATGTAGTCACAGGAAGGAGATACATTTCTACCTGATTTAGAAAGTCCATTAATTAATTTAGGGTGTTGGCTACAGAGCTAGCCAGCAGGAAGTTGAAAGGCCTTCACCTGTTCAGAATGAGGGAGTTAAGGCTCTATAATTTGTTCAGAGAAATTCCTATTGTTTGCTGCCTCCAGAAGCTGTGTCCTGAAGCCATGTGGGCTGGGAGCAGGAGGACAGTCAGCGTGTGCCTCCCGACAGGATGTGTGGGCCTGGGAGAAGACCCCCCGGAGTGATGTGTGCCCGGGACGGTAACCAAGGGTGAATACGTCTCAAAGGTGAGAAGACGAACTGTTGATGTGAAAGAAACAAAGGACTGTGTTGCCCTGTGAAGCTATTATAAAAGGACTATTGAGTGTCCGCTGGAGGACAAGGAAGTCTGCCCGACGGTAGGTTGGAGACAGACACTTAGGCAGGTTCCAGTTGTGAGAAGGTAGCCGCCCACAGAGGCAAGGATTTATTTTCTGTTTTATTTTATTTTGGATGTTTTGCTGCATACAGCCTGGTGAAGAAAACACCATTTAATAAACCACACTGTTTGTTTGCAAGCACTTGTCGGCTACCTCTCTGGGAAAACGCACCCCCCAAGGGGTCATCCACACCCGCCACCGAGCTAATCCCTCACATATGGTGGAGGTATGCAGTGGGCAGAAGCAGCAAGATCCCTGCAAGGAAGTGCAAATGTTTGATGAACTTTGTCTGGTGCATGAGATTGCACAATCTATGTGTGCAGGAGAGAAGATCCTGACAGAAAAAAAAAAAAAAAAAAGTGTTTTAAAGAGACAGGGGTCTCAAAATTTTTTGATGAACTTTGTTGTGTCTGGTGCAAGTGACTGCACAAACTGTGTGCGCAGGAAAAGAGATCCTGCAAGAGAGAGAAAAACTACATGTGTTGAAGAGACAGTGGTCTGAAAATTGTTTGCTGGACTGTGAAAAATTTGTTTGTGGAGTTATTGAAGATGGGGCGGTCCAAACGCCTGAAAAATGCAAAGATAGATGAAATGAGAGACCGGATTCTATGGATGGAGGGGATGTTGCCGTCTGAACCAGCCCCATCCATGCCTAAAGAGAGTCTACTAAAGAGGAAGGTTGTTGTCCCTAGCAACACTGATGAAACTGCTATGGAGACGCAGTGTGCTCAGATGAAAAGTAAACTCAAAATGGAGGAGATGTTGAAACATCTGATTATATCAAATGCAGCTCAACAGCAAGCAAATGCAGCTCAACAGCAGGCAAATGCGGATTTTCAGCAGAGCTTTGCAGCTCAACAAAAGGCTCATCAAGAGAGCATGGCAGGCTGGAAACAGAGACGCCAGCAGCCAATGGAGGCCATCGGTTTGGAGGAAACCGAGTATGTGTGCAGGGCTGAGTTGGATGCCTTGCAACGGAAAATGGAAGAAAAGGAACAAGCCTTGGAATTGCTTAAAATGGAGCATAGAAACTTGCAGGAAACAAATGAACTACTCAAGTCTCATGTGTCACAGTGGGAAGAATCCACTGCTCTTCTTTTGGTCGAGTTGCAAAAACGCAGAGAGACTATAATGGAGAAAGATACCATCCTCATGGAAAAGGAAAGTGAAATTCAGACTTTGCAGAAGCAAAGTATGGCTGATATGTTGGAGTTGCGTAATCAGCTGGAAAAAAGTCTTCAGTCTTTGGGAGCTACAAAAATAGACCTGCAGGAGTCGCAGGAACAGAATGTTGCTCTGGAAGCGACATTGTCTCTCAGCGACAAAGAGAAAAGTGAAAGAGAGGCTAAATTACTGAGTACTGTGTATGAGCTCACTACTTTAAGCAATGTGGTAGATGAATGGCGTGCGGACTGTGAAAGTTGGAAAGGGGAAGCCCAACGTGTCCAGCAGCAGTTAAAGGAGAAAGAAGCCTGTGTGGCAGAATTACATTCTTATTCCCAGATGCTAGCCAATGAGGTGAAGGCTCTTATGCAGGGAAAAGAAGATTGTGAACATAAGAGGGAAAAAGTAGAGGCACAGCTTCTGGAATCGCAAGTCAAGGTGTCAGAAGGTGACCGATTGTGTGCTAAGCTGTCAGAGAAGGCAAACCGACTGCAGGTTGAGTTGGACAATGTTACAAATCAGCTTTCTCAAGCAGACAGCAAATCTAGAGAAATTGCGGAAGATTTTTCTATCTTGGAATCGCAGCTGCAAGACACGCAGGAACTCTTACAGGAAGAGAGGTGTCAAAGGCTGAGTTTTAGCACAAAGCTCAAACAAATGGAAGATGTGAAAAAGAAGTTTGATCAGATGCTTGGTGAAGAGAAGACTGTGTCTGCAAAATATGCAGAAGAACGCGCCCGTGCAGAAACGGAGGCGCGTGATAACGAGAGCAAAGCCCTGTTCTTGGCTCGCTCTTTGGAGGAAGCTCTAGAGTCTAAGGCTGAACTAGAAAGAGTTAACAAGCAGCTATGTACAGAGATGGAACATGTGGTCAGCTCCAAGGATGATGTTGTGAAAAGAGTTCAGGAGCTAGAAAAGTCTAAGCGAGCCTTAGAACAGCAAGTAGAAGAGATGAAGATTCCGTTGCAGGAACTGGAAGAGGAATTCCAGGCAACAGAGGATCTGTCCCAAAGAGGGGATAGTGTGCCTGATGCAGTTTTTAAAAGGATCAGTGTTTTGGGGTCTGTCCTGAGTGAGCCTCAGAAATGTGATGACACGTGGCTTGAATCACCCCTTTGGAATAAACCGTTCCTTCAAAAACTTCAAGCATTGGAAAATGTATCATTAGAGCTTCAGCAAACAAAGGAGCTGAGTAAGAAATGTGGTGATTTCTCAGTTCAGGCTGAAAACCTAGTGGAGAAAACTAAGGCTGTTGGTGAAAACGTGAAGCAAATGAATAAGTGCCTTTCAGGGAGTGTTTCCAAAATGGAACTGGTGAAAGACGGGTGGCAGAAGTTTGATCGTGATCTTGAGATGCATTCCATGTGGAATTCAGATAGAGAAAAAGAACTAGGTGACCTTGAGCGGTCAAATAGTTCAGCAGAAAGTGCATTGAAGAAACCTGTAAAAGAATGTGTTGCAGTTCCATGCTTCTTCACTGATGCAGAGAGGAGGTCTATAATGGATACCACCCAGATCGCTGGGTTCAACTGTGTTGTTGCCTTTGACCCCTATGTTGGTGGAAGGAAAGTTGATGATGTTCTGGTTGGCTACTTCTGTGAAGAGTTTGGCAAGAAATATAAACTGAATATCAAATCAAGTAGTAGGCCTTTACTGCGACTCGCTCAGGAGGGCGAAAAGTTTAAGAAGTTGATGAGTGCAAATGCTTCAGATCTGCCTATGAATATGAAATGTTTGAATGATATTGATATCTCTGGGAAAAGGAACAGGGGTCACTTTGAAGAAATGTGTGACAGCCTGTTGTCTCAATTGGAAAATCCTCTGCACAGCATCTTAGAGCAAGCAAAGCTCAAGAAGGAAGATCATTCCCTTTTACAACAAAAAGTCAATGATTGTGTACAGCTGTATGGAGAGGCAACTCAAGTCACAGAGGGATGTCAAGAGTCCCTACTTGGAACAAAGCTTAGTGAAGCAAAGGTTCTCAAAGTTTTGTGGAAAACATTTATGGATTGCAGAGAGAGGCGTCTTAAGAATGTTGAAGACATTAAGACTAGCCCAATTGAGTTGCCTATGGATCACGGTCCTCCATGGTGGATTGGACAGACGGTTATGAGGGACAAGCTGTCTGACATTTATGAGAAAGCTGTCAATGAAGATGACAGAAACGAGAAGGAGCGAAATGATGCCAAAAATGCAGTTGAAGAATGTGTATATGAGATGAGAGACAAACTGTGTGGCATTTATGAGAAATCCGTCAATGAAGATGACAAAACAGTTTCATCCGGAAGCTTGAGGATAATAGGAGGCTTATCAGTGAGTCAGCAGTGCTTGACACATGCGTGCCTGGAAATCTGTGTCCCAACCCTAGGGTTGAAACAAGAGGGGGGGTATGTAACAGGAAGTCAGCTAAATCTGGGAATGTAGTCACAGGAAGGAGATACATTTCTACCTGATTTAGAAAGTCCATTAATTAATTTAGGGTGTTGGCTACAGAGCTAGCCAGCAGGAAGTTGAAAGGCCTTCACCTGTTCAGAATGAGGGAGTTAAGGCTCTATAATTTGTTCAGAGAAATTCCTATTGTTTACTGCCTCCAGAAGCTGTGTCCTGAAGCCATGTGGGCTGGGAGCAGGAGGACAGTCAGCGTGTGCCTCCCGACAGGATGTGTGGGCCTGGGAGAAGACCCCCCGGAGTGATGTGTGCCCGGGACGGTAACCAAGGGTGAATACGTCTCAAAGGTGAGAAGACGAACTGTTGATGTGAAAGAAACAAAGGACTGTGTTGCCCTGTGAAGCTATTATAAAAGGACTATTGAGTGTCCGCTGGAGGACAAGGAAGTCTGCCCGACGGTAGGTTGGAGACAGACACTTAGGCAGGTTCCAGTTGTGAGAAGGTAGCCGCCCACAGAGGCAAGGATTTATTTTCTGTTTTATTTTATTTTGGATGTTTTGCTGCATACAGCCTGGTGAAGAAAACACCATTTAATAAACCACACTGTTTGTTTGCAAGCACTTGTCGGCTACCTCTCTGGGAAAACGCACCCCCCAAGGGGTCATCCACACCCGCCACCGAGCTAATCCCTCACAATATATATATATATATATATATAAAAATTACTCAAATACCAGCCCTCAAAAGGGCTTTTTGGGGATAATATATATATATATATATATATATATATATATATATATAAAAAATTACTCAAATACCAGCCCTAAAAAGGGTCCTTACACAGCAGGAGTGGACCGAGAACACTGACTAACAACTGTCCCTATTAACAGCAGCAGCAGCAGCTCTCCCTTCTCTCACTAACACACTGCTTCAGAATGATCTAAGATGGATGCTGCCCTTGCTTTTTTATAGGAGGTGGGAGGGTGTGGGAGGGAGGGTATACTAATTGGCTGGAATGTGTCTGCTGACTGTGAGGTACAGGGTCAAAGTTTGCCTCAATGATGAAGTATAGGGGGCGGACCGAACATTGCATATGTTCGCCCGCAGCGGCGTACGCGAACAAGCGATATTCGCCGGGAACTGTCCGCCGGCGAACAGTTTGGGACTAGTGTTGAGCGAACACGGACTGTATTATTCGTGTTCGTACCGAATAATTGGATTTTTGTTACCCGAACACGGACCCGAAAACTTTACTGTATGTTCGGGTTTAAAATCCGTCATTTTATTTCCGGGTTTGTATGTATTGGCGCGCTTTTAATGGCGGGCTTTCAACAGCCAATCAACAAGCGTTTAACTGGTGTGCCTTAAGCCATCCCAGCCATGCCTACAAATGTATTAGTAGCTGTGATTGGCCATCTGAAGCATGTGACCAAGTCTTTATAGGTTTGAGACCGAGCGCCGCTGCGTCATTCTGCTGTAGTACAGGGACAGAGCACACATCATACGTGCTGGCTGCTGATTAGGGACAGACAGTCAAAAATTATATTGTGTCCGAAAAAAATTCAGGGTCAGGTCTTAGTGCAGGCAGGGCGAATTATTACGGCATTTTAGGGCGACGCTGGAGAATAGGCAGGGTCAGTGTTCTACATCGATTTTGCTGTGTGGGGGGTTGGTTGTGCAGTGCCAGAGAACGATCTTATCGATCATTTTAGGGCCAGGCTGGAGATAGGCAGGGTCAGTGTTCTACAATAGATTTTGCTGTGTGGGGGGTTTGCAGTGCCGGCAGTGGCGGATCTTATTGATCATTTTAGGGCGAGGCTGGAGATAGGCAGGGTCAGTGGTCCACATCGATTTTGCTGTGTGTGGGGTGGTGTGAACACAATCTTTTTGCCCGCTGAGGAGGAGGGAGAAAAAAGTCTTTTTTTATCAGTCAGTTGTGTGCAGCATTTTTCCTTCAGTGCTGCTGACTGTGATAATACACTGCTGTGTTCACATGTGCTATTATTGAGTGATTTCAAAATGTATACACTTTTTTCTATTCCACTATTCAATATACACCTTTTTGGGTTAAAAAAATTAAATTGTGGCATAGTCTGTACTAATCTATTTAAAAATTACAAACTTAAAAGGGGATTTTTTTTTTCCCCCTCCATAGCCTGCAGCAGAGCTGACTGATATAAGACACTGCTGTTCACATGTGCTATTGAAAAATCACCAATTTTATATCATATTTTCTATTCCGCTATTCAATCTACACCTTTGGGGTAAAAACAATTAAATTGCGGGAAAGTCTGTATCGGTACGTGTGAGATACACCTTTCCAATTTTTGGGGCGCATCTCATACCGCCGAGGATTGCAGGGTGCTTCAGTGTGCCTCCTGCCTGTTCCGAACTCCTCCTACTCCTCATCCTGCCTTTGGGGGTACAAAAAATAGTAATTTGGGCCTAGTCTGGGTCTGTACGTGTGAGATACATACACCTTTTGATATCATATTTTCTATTCCGCTATTCAATCTACACCTTTGGGGTAAAAACAATTAAATTGCGGGATAGTCTGTATCGGTACGTGTGAGATACACCTTTCCAATTTTTGGGGCGCATCTCATACCGCCGAGGATTGCAGGGTGCTTCAGTGTGCCTCCTGCCTGTTCCGAACTCCTCCTACTCCTCATCCTGCCTTTGGGGGTACAAAAAATAGTAATTTGGGCCTAGTCTGGGTCTGTACGTGTGAGATACATACACCTTTTGATATCATATTTTCTATTCCGCTATTCAATCTACACCTTTGGGGTAAAAACAATTAAATTGCGGGATAGTCTGTATCGGTACGTGTGAGATACACCTTTCCAATTTTTGGGGCGCATCTCATACCGCTGAGGATTGCAGGGTGCTTCATTTTGCCTCCTGTTCGGACCTCCTCCTACTCCTCATCCTCATCCTGCCTTTAGGGTACAAAAAATTGTAATCGGGGCCTAGTCTGTGTTTGTAAGTGTGAGATACACCACCGTTTTGTCAAATTTTTCCTATTCCGCTATTCAATATACACCCTTTTGGAGTGTAAAAAATTAAATTACGGCATAGTCTGTATCGGTACGTGTGAGATACACCTTTTAAATTTGTTTGGCGCATCTCCTTCCACCGCCAAGGATTGCAGGGCGCTTCAGTTTGCCTCCTGTTCCCAACTCCTCCTACTCCTCTTCCTCATCCTCCCTTTAGGGTACAAAAATTTTTAATCGGGGCCTAGTCTGTGTTTGTACGTGTGAGATACACCGTTTTTTATTCTTTTTTTCTTTTCCGCTATTCAATATACACCCTTTTGGGGTAAAAAAAATTAAATTGCGGCATAGTTTGCATATTTGACTGTGAGATACACCCGTGCGATACTGTTGTTGTTTTGTTCCGCTATTCAATAAACACCTTTCTAGGGCAAGATCATAAATTACAGAAATATGAGGAGACCGTCAAATAGGGGCCGTGGCCTGGGTCGTGGTGTTGCTGGTAGAGCTCCTGTTGCAAGGAGAGGACATGGTCGATCTGTGCCAGCTACACGCACAAGTGAAACACCTTCCTCAAGTGTGAGTAGGCGACCGAACCTGCAGCAGTATTTGGTAGGGCATCATGCGCCTCTAGAAGTGATGAGGCCAGAAGAAGTACAGGCGATAGTAGATTGGGTTGCTGACAGTGCCTCCAGTTCCTTCACATTGTCTCCCACCCAGTCTACTGCAGAAAGGTCAGAGTTGGCACCTGCAGCCAATGTCCAACCATCTTTCACCTCACCCCCTTGCAAATCAGGCAAGCAGTCTGAGCCCCAAGTCATGCAGCAGTCTCTACTTCTTTTTGATGACTCTGTCAGCAGGGTTTCCCAGGGCCATCCACCTAGCCCTGCCCCAGAAGTGGAAGAGATTGAGTGCAGCGATGCCCAACCACTTATTTCTCAAGATGAGTACATGGAAGGACCATCGCAGCACGTCTCCGATGATGACGAAACGCAGGTGCCAACTGCTGCGGCATTCAGAATTGTGGAGACCGACAAGGAGGGCAGGGGTGAAGACTGGGTGGAAGATGATGTGGAGGACGATGAGGTCCTCAACCCCACATGGAATGAAGGTCATGCAGGTGACCTGAGTAGTTTGGAGGAAGAGGCGGTGGTCGCACAGAGCCACCAGCACAGCAGAAGAGGGAGCAGGGTGCAGAAGCGGAGCGCCCGTGCCCTAGACACTACGCCTGCTACTGCCCAACGCAGCAAGGGAACGAGTGCACCAAAGCCAGCTCAAAGGAGTTCTCTAGCGTGGAAGTTCTTCAGAAAATGTGCTGATGACAGGACACGAGTAGTTTGCACCCTGTGCAATCAGAGCCTGAAGCGAGGCATAAACCTTCTCAACCTGAGCACAACCTGCATGATCAGGCATCTAAGTGCAAAGCACGAGCTGCAGTGGAGTAGACACCTTCAAAACCAAGAAAGGTCTCTGGCTCCTCCTCTTCCTCTTCTGCTGCAGTCTCGGCCTCTCCATCCACATCTGTAGTGATACCGGCACCTGCCACCCCGCAAACAGACGATCTGTCAGCAACACCACCACCTGGGTCACCAACCATCTCCACAATGTCCCATGGAAGCGTTCAGCTTTCCATCTCCCAAACACTTCAGAGGAAGAGGAAGTACCCCCCTACCCACTCGTGATCCCTGGCCCTGAATGCCAGCATTTCAAAATTCTTGGCCTTTGAAATGCTGTCATTCCGTCTGGTGGAGACGCACAGTTTTAAAAGCCTTATGTCGGTGGCTGTCCCACAGTACGTTGTGCCCAGCCGCCACTACTTTTCCAGGCAAGCCATCCCTTCCCTGCACAACCAAGTGGGGGGAAAAAATCAGGTGTGCACAGCGCAACGCCATCTGTGCCAAGGTCCACCTAACTACTGATACGTGGACCAGTAAGCATGGTCAGGCGCGTTATATCTCCCTAACGGCACACTGGGTAAATGCAGTGGCGGATGGGCCGGAGGCGGATAGCAATTTGGCGCATGTCCTTCCACCACCGAGGATTGCAGGGCGCTTCAGTTTGCCTCCTGTTCCTAACTCCTCCTACTCCGCTTCCTCATCCTCTACCGCCTCCTCATCCGGTCAGCGTAACACCTTCACCACCAACTTCAGCACGGCCAGGGGTAAATGACAGCAGGCAGTTTTAAAACTTGCCTGTTTGGGGGAAAAAACCACACACCGCGCAGGAGTTGTGGAGGAGCATGAAACAGAAGACAAATGAGTGGTTGCTGCCAGCGAGCCTCAAGCCCGGCCTGGCGGTGTGCGATAACGGGCGAAATCTCATAGCAGCTCTTGGCCTAGCCGGTTTGACGTACATCCCTTGCCTGGCGCATGTGCTGAATTTGGTGGTGCAGAGGTTCCTTAAAAATTACCCCTTATATGTCAGAGCTGCTGCAGAAAGTGCGGGCCGTCTGTGCGCACTTTCGGCGTTCTCACCCTGCTGCTGCTCGCCTGTCAGCGCTGCAGCGTAACTTCGGCCTTCCCGCTCACCGCCTCATATGTGACGTGCCCACAAGGTGGAACTCCACATTGCACATGCTGGAAAGACTGTGCGAGCTGCAGCAGGCCATAGTGGAGTTTCAGCTGCAGCACGCACGCGTGAGTCGCTCTGAGGAACAGCACCACTTCACCACCAATAACTGGGCCTCCATGCGAGACTTGTGTGCCTTGTTGCGCTGTTTTGAGTACTCCACCAACATGGCCAGTGCCGATGATGCCGTTTTCAGCTTAACTATCCCACTTCTATGCCTCCTTCAAAAAACGATTCGGGCGATGATGGAAGAGGATGTGGCACAGGATGAGGAGGATGAAGAGGTAACATTTCCAAGGCTTTCAGGGCAGTCATTCGCAAGTGGCTCCGAGGGTGGGTTCCTGCACCCACAAACGCCAGGGACACAATTGTCCAGCAGGGGCACAGTTCTGGAGGATGAGGAGGATGAGGAGGAGGAGATGGAGGAGGAGATGGAACCATGTTCACAGCAGGGTGGCACCCAGGCCAGCTCATGGCCATCACTGGTGCGTGGCTGGGGGGATACAGAGGACACAGACGATACACCTCCCACAGAGGACAGCCTTTCGTTGCCTCTGGGCAGCCTGGCACACATGAGCGATTACATGCTGCAGTGTCTCCACAACGACCGCCGCGTTGCCCACATTCTAACTTGTGCTGATTACTGGGTGGCCACACTGCTGGATCCCCGTTACAAGGACAACGTACCGTCCTTAATTCACTCACTGGAGCGCGATCGCAAGATGCGCGAGTACAAGCGCACGCTGGGGCCACAGTGGAAGCACAAGGCCAAGGCAGAGGAGGAGGAGGAGGAAGAGGTCGCCAACGCAAACAGGGCACCGCCAGCACCTCAGAAGGCAGGGTTAGCATGGCCGAAATGTGGAAAAGCTTTGTCAGCACGCCACAACAAACAGCAGCACCAGCAGCTCATATGGAACGTCTTAGCAGGAGGCAGCATTTCACCAACATGGTGGAGCAGTATGCGTGCACACGCCTACATGTAGTGAATGACGGGTCTGCCCCCTTCAACTTCTGGGTCTCCAAATTGGGCACATGGCCTGAGCTTGCCCTTTACGCCTTGGAGGTGCTGGCATGCCATGCAGCCAGTGTATTATCTGAACGTGTATTTAGCACGGCTGGGGGCGTTATCACAGACAAGCGCAGCCGCCTGTCCAGAGACAATGTGGACAAGCTCACGTTCATTAAAATGAACCAGGCATGGATCCCACAGGACTTTTCCGTACCTTGTGCAGAATAGAGATGGATACCGACCTTACCCAGCCATTGTTCTATTTTTGATCTTTCTCATTCTTTTGGGGTGTACCCTCATTTAAAATGACTGAAAAAAAGCAGTGTTGGCTACCTCATCCTCCACCACCGCCGCTTCCACCTACACCGCCCATAGGTGTGCGCAGCCTATTGCATTAGGGTGTGCACCCCAAAGTTTAAATGCACATGCATGTGTTTGCCTACATGTATATGGCCCCGGTACATTACTCTCCCTGCTGGCAAAGTGAAATAGAAGTGTGTGGCACTTCTCTTATGGCAGAGCAGGTCCGAGGGAGATCTTTCCCATCTCCTCACTGGCAAACTGAGCGATAATGCTAATGTGCCCTAGGTACACCCGGAACACCCTGTGTGCACGCCTATGACACCGCCACATCCACCACCACCTCAACCTCCCTCCTACTCCATATGGGCCTCGTCCTTCACAGATGCAGAACATTGTTTTATTTTTCTGTTTTTTTTTTGTTTTAAGTTATTTCCCTATCCACATTTGTTTGCAGAGCACTTGCCATGCTCTTAACTACATTTTGCTGCCATTTGCAGCACTCTAGCCCTTTCCATTGGTGTTTTAGAGCCATTTTAGTGCCTGAAAGTTCGGGTCCCCATTGACTTCAATGGGGTTCGGTGTCCGGGTAAAGTTCGGAAAAAGTCCGGGACACGGACCCAGACTTTTTTTTCAAGTTCGGCCGAACCCGCCGAACACGGACATCCAGGTGTCCGTTTAACTCTAGTCATGACATATCAAGTAGCATGCAAGCTACAACATTTTGCATCCATAGTAGGTGAACATATAGCAATGCAAATGAAGGGCGAATAATACAATGACAAGTATAACAATAGCGAGGCGGATCAGCAGTGACACTCCGTATGTGAAGCTTACCATAACAGTGCAGAAACCATTCACAGGAACCCGCAATAAATGAGGTAACCATCCAATGCATAGAACAAACTTAAGACCTCATGCCAACCTTTCATAACACCCCATATTGTACGGCAAGACCACAGTGATGATACCACATGCAGCGTGCCAATTGTGTCTGTTGTAGGGACTGCCGAGATAGCAGATATATCCACGCTTCTTGCTCCCGGGCACCCCTACCGGGATCCATACTGTGCCCAGGCGCAAGAAGCACGCATAGACAAACGACCTCCAATAGACAAGACTATGGTATACAACTAGACAAGGTAAACTTTCACAGGGGATCAGAATGGACCTTAAGGTGCTCCATCCATTCAGACCAAGGTTTCCATTGGTCAATGCGAGTGCAGAGCGGTTTTTGAGGGAAAGTGAACTTTCGAACGTATAGTGTGTATTAACAAGGTCAATGACTCCTGTAATATCCGGAGGATTTGCTTGTTTCCAGGCTCGAGTCAGATTGAGTCTGGCCGCTAGGAGGATATGGGTCGCAATGAGTCTACAAGAGACAGGAAGTTGTTCAATTTCCAGATTTAGCAAAGCCAGGCCAGGTGTAAGCATAATGGGGCACTGTATAACTTCTGACAGTATCTTAAATACCTGATACCAGTAACGGGTAAGTTTTGGACACAGCCATAAAACATGAAATAATGTACCTTCATGACCACAAAATCGCCAACATTTGCCATCATTCTGGGGATCAAATTTGGTTATTCTCGAGGGTGTTAGGTACGAGTGGAGGGAGAATTTTGTGAATAGCTCCCATAACTTGGAACAACTAGTAGCCAAATATATGGATTGGCAAGCTCTACTCCATTGCTTGTCCGAAAACTGTTGCCCGATATCACACTCCCACTGAAGGTGGGGGGCAGTCTTGGTGAATGACTTTTTATGTTGGAGAAGGTTGTAAAAGATGGTTATAAAAGGGGCCAAGTGGGAACCTGCGTATAAGTCTCCGATGTAGGCGATGCCCTTATGCTGCCAGGCGGAGATATCAATTTGGGGTATAAGTGAGTGTAATGCTGTTAATGGCATATTAAGAGTGGAGTTTGTGGACGGTGGATTAGCCTGTGATTCCAAAATTTTCCACGCCCTTACAGCAGCAGTCATAAACGGAGGGAGGTAGGAGGGTAATTTGGCTCCGAAAGTAGTCGCTAGTAACCAGGCGGGCAAGCTCTGCCTAGTACAGTAAGTAGCCTCCATGGCACTCCATATAGTGGTGGGGGTCTCCCTAAACCAATCCCGAAGCGGAGTCAGGACTGATGCCAGATAGTAGTCGAAAATGTCTACATATCCCGCCCCTCCCGCTAACCGATGTTTAATCAGTTTGGTGTGTGGGCACATCTGGGTTTTTTGCCTTGCCATATATATTTGGACAGCAGTGATTGGAGGGATCTGAAGTACTTTTTAGGAATCGGAATCGGGAGAGTCCGAAAAAGATAAAGTAATTGGGGGAAATACATAATTTTAAAGGCCGCCAATCGTCCCAGCCAGGAGAATTCAAAGGAGGCCACATGCCTAAGATTGTCTTGTAGTTTAGTGCGAGCGGAGAGGAAATTATGTTTAAATAGCGTTTTAGTAGAAGCGGTCAGCTGGACGCCTAAGTATGATATAGTTTGGTCTGCACATGTATACGGGAATTGCTGTTGTAGTAGGATACGCATTGTGGCATTAATACCAATTCCCAGTATATTGGACTTGGACTCATTAACTTTGTAGAAAGAGACTTTTCCAAACCATTGCAGAATCCTCTGAATCTCCGGGAGGGACGTGGATGGCTCCGAAATCATAAGTATCACATCATCCGCAAAAAGACTGATTTTATGATGATGATCCCCCATACGTATACCCGATATTTTAGGGTTAGAGCGGATATGTGCGGCTAAGGTCTCCATGATCATATTGAATATTAGGGGGGAGAGAGGGCACCCCTGCCTAGTGCCATTGGTGATAGTAAATGGGGTGGAGAGAGCTTCCGTTGTACGGACTACTGCAGAGGGCGTGGAGTATAGGGCCATAATGGCATCGTGAATAAATCCACGAAACCCAATCTTTTGAAGAACTGCTGACAAGAAACCCCAATGGACCCTGTCAAACGCCTTCTCCGCGTCCAACGAAAGGAGCAGAGAAGGTGTTCCACAAAGGCCCGCGTGGTGGACAGTATTGATCACACGCCTAGTAGCGTCCGAAGCCTGCCGTCCCTTGGTAAATCCAGATTGGTCCCTATGTATGAAATTAGGGAGAAGGTCCACTAATCTTGCGGCAATGACTTTGGCGTAAATTTTCACATCCATATTCAATAAGGATATGGGTCGAAAATTATGGGGTTGATTAGGCTCCTTCCCAGGTTTAGGCAGGGTCACTGTTAATCCACTTAACATTTCTTTCAGAAAGGCTGAGGAGGAGGCAGCGGAATTAAATACATCTCGAAGAATGGGAGTCAGTGAGTCACAAAATTTCTTATAATATTCAGCCGAATATCCATCCGTACCGGGCAATTTCAAGTTGGGAAGCGAGGCTTTTGCAGCCTTGATTTCCGATTCAGAAAAGGGTCTATTAAGGGAATCAATGTCTGGTGGAGTCAGTGAAGGGAGTTTGATCTGGGCAAGAAAGTCATCAATGTCCGAAGGGGTTGGTTGATAAGTCGAGTGGTCTGAGTTGAGATTATAGAGGGATTCATAGAAAGAGCTGAAAGCGTCAGCAATGAGATTGGGTTTAAGCTATTTTTCTTTTGTCTTGGGGTGAAGCATGCAGGGGATTTTGGATTTAATTTGTTGCCCCTTAATACGAAGGGCCATGGCTTTGGTAGCCTTATCACTAGTGGCGTAGGTAACTGCTTTCCACTTCTTAAGGGAATAACTGTATTTTTCTAAGAGGAAGGTCCTCAGTTCCAGTCTAAGAGCAAAAATTTGTGATTGGATGGTTGGAGACGGGTCTGATTTGTTACGTGCGTCCAGAGACGCTAGCTGTTTGGTAAGGCTATCAAGATGCTGCGTCCTCCTGTTCCTTTCCCTAGCACCCAGTTGTAAAAATAAACTACGTAATACAGCTTTATGAGCGTTCCACACCACCAACGGGTCAACATCAGGTAGAGAATTGTCAGCTATAGTTATCCAACTGGGTTTGGATCTCAGCCACGTATCCAGAGTTCGTTAAGAGATGATTGGGTAATTTCCACACAAATGTTGGCAGCCTAGGGGCGCCCAATTCACCGACATAGTCAACGGGGAATGATCTGATCAGGTGGCGGTGTGGAGCTCTATAGACGAGACATGTTCCAAAAGATACTTGTCAGTAATGCACAGGTCAATATGTGAGTAGGTGCCGTGACGAGGGGAAAGGTATGAATAATCCCTCTCCGCCGCGTGACAGCACCTCCACACGTCATACAAATCAGAATCCCACAAATACTTGGAGAGGGAATCATTGTGTTTCTTAGGTGAAGCGGAGGTGTTCACAGTACTGTCAGGAGCCAAATTAAAATTGGCACATAACAGCAAATTGCCCCATTGGAGGGACTTTGCCTTGTCCACAACTGAGCGACTAAACGCCAGCTGGTGCTTGTTAGGCGCATAAAGATTAACCAAGGTGAAATTGCGATTGTCAATGGAGCATCGGAGGATGATGTAGCGACCTTTGGGGTCCACAATAGAATCATGGTATTGGTATGTCAGGGATTGCTTAATGGCTATAAGAACCCCCTTACGCTTTTTCTTACCAGATGCCAGGTAAATGTTAGGAAATTGAGCGTGGGTACATCTGGGAGTTGCAGATTGGGAAAAATGGGTTTCCTGTACACAAACAATGTCACTCTGAAAGGATAGAGCCGTAGCCCACAACGAGGACCGTTTTGCAGGGTGATTAAGGCCTCTGGAGTTCAAAGAAAGAATATTGAAAGACATGGCTGCTAGGGAGATACACTTGATATAAGGCCAAAGTCAGAGATGAGAAGATATTACCTTAAGCACTTAGGTCGGGTTACTTGCAAAGGTTCACACTCCACTGGTTGGAGCTTCGGAGAAGGATGGTCACATAGAGAAGTAGTATAGGTCACTTGCCGACCCTGAATCCGGGTGTCACTGCTGCTGTACGGAGGCACTAAGTGGTAAACACAAAGAAAAGAACAAAAGAAAACAAGGTATATGCGTCGGTGCTCAGGCGACAAAACAGAACTGAGAGTACTGGAACTGTAGCAGATATGAGATCCGTCGGAACAAAGCACAAAATAGGTGAACAGACTCATCAACTGGGGAGTATAATTAGTAAGGGTTATCCTTCAAAGAGGCCTACTGATAAAGAGTCAGGGGACTCCCACCTAAGTGGACAAACTTAGCATCAAAACAAAGGCTAAAGGAGTAAGAGTAGCCCGGCCGGGCTAGTAGACGTTGAAGTAGAGAAGCCCAGCGTGTCATGGGCGATGATTCTGGTGCTCGGATCCTTGATGGGCCCTAGAGCTGGATGGAGGGGAATGCCGAGGGCCATCGTGGTAATTCTTCGGAGGATCTGGGATGATACCCCAGGAATGTAGGAGTCGCATCCCTCCCTCAATGGTTGATATGGTGTGCGGGATTCCATTGTGAGTGACGACAGATGGTGCCACTTGTACAAGATTTTGTGGTTGAAGAGAGCCTTGGTGAGGGTCTTTAATTGCCTCCGCTGTTGAAGTGTATGTTGAGATAAGTCAGCGTAGAGCTACACTTCCGCATAAGGTGCTGGCAAGGTTCCTAGTTGCCTGGAGATTTTCAGAATTTTTTCTTTGGCCGGGTAAAAGTGCATGCGAAGAAGCACATCCCTAGGGACAGACTCTTCCAGGTGGCGAGGCTTAGGGATCCTGTGAATTCTGTCAATAGTGAGTTCTATAGGTGTCAACACCGGTACCAGTGTAGTGAATAAGGTAGATGCATGTTGCATTAGATCATTAGGCTAAATCGATTCAGGGATGCCTCGCAATTTTATATTGTTATGGTGTGAACGATCTTCGAGATCAGCTAGTTTGGATTTGATCCAGTCAGTGTCCTCCCTTTGCTCATGATATGCAGCTACAAGGTCATTCACTGTCTCAGTACATTCATGCATGCCGTGTTCTATGCGTGATACCCTGTTGCCTATACTTTTCATTTCACAAGCAAACCTACCCATTATACTGGTGAGGTTAGCCATAAGAGAAGACTGGAAGGTCATTAACATGTTTTTCATGGTAGTGTCCATGACAGGCTGACCGGTAGTAGGAAATGCAGCAATAGAAGATTGGAGAGCAGACATGGAGTGCATAGAGGCAAACGATGTACTCACTGCAGGCTCATGAGGATCTGCTGGGTCCATGCGCATCCAAAACTTTGCAGGGCTGCCCGATATCGGGGTTGCTGGTGAGGAATCTGGCATAGGAGGCAGCCATGTGGAATCCTCAGGCGACGGGATAGCATCAGGGAGATCTGTGTAGGCCGCCGGGCTCCCGCGGTCATACCGCGCTTCGGCGCTCATCTTTCCGTTTGTGGCTGGACATCTTCCCTGATCGTTCGGTGAGCTGACCCGTGGGAAAATTAGGTGTTGGGAACCGCTTTGCTTCTCAGTCGGCCGGGTACAGAGAGCTCTCAGCTCAGGCGTCCATGCAGCACGCGCGCAAGCCATGCCCCATAAAAATGTCTTTAAGGAGATATTGTGGTCTTGTAGAATCTTAATGTGACCTCTGCACTCTGTAGGAACAAAGCACAATCATGCGCATAGCTTCTTCCCTGACCATGGAGGTCGGGGAATGACAAGACTGAACTCAGAAGGGATCAGGGCACATCACTTCTGGGTCCATTATTCACAGGAAGATGAGGAGAATGAACCCTCATCTCTTGCTGATCTCAAACCTGACACTCACCTTGGAGATCCTGGGTACTTAGGTGGGACTGGTAATCTCTAGACACAGAGTTGGAGGGACAGCCAAGGAGGGAAGTATTTTACAGTATGTGTGGAACTGATTGGACAGCTTGACAGCCACTTAAATCACTTCCACATGAAAGCTGACAAGAAAAAGGTGCTATAATGGTCAGGAGTCTTTTTACAAGTCAGTGCTGTCACCAACATAAGCCTTTTATTGCTGTAAGAGAAAGGGTTAAACAATTCCTCATTGACCTCTGTAGCTGAAGGCACTTTGGAGAAAATCATCCTCAAGTTCCTAAGACAATTAATGCAGCCATTAATTTAGGCTTGAGAATCCCTTTTTCAAAATCATGGTCAATAATATGGAGTTCCCCCACCTTTGTATCTATAACCGAATGTATATGTGGGAATTTGTGCCCTTTTAACCAAAGGAACCTTAGTGAGGTCAGGTACTGATGTTAAATGAGAGGACCAGATTCACAATCAGGCTGAGGTCAGGATTGTGTTGATGATAATTGAGTTCTTTCACACAAAACTTATCAATACATGTCTTTATGGATCTGGATTTGTGCACTGGGGGACAGTCATGCTGGAACAGAAAAGGTTGAAAGAAAACAATTACCCAAATTCTACATTCCATAGAGCAGGGGTGTCAAACTCCATATTTATATTGCAGGCTGCATTAGCAGTATGGTTGCCTTCAATGGGCTGGTTGTATCTGGGGTGCACTGCATACAGAGGATGGCGTTACGGGGTGCGTTACATAGTTCTGGATTACAGAGTGCTGGGTTTAGGGGTGCGTTACATACAGAATGCAGGGTTTAGGAGTGTATTATGTACAGAATGCAGAGTTCAGGGGTGCACTATGCACAGTGTACAACGCCAACCCCCCCCCCCCCCCCAAAGCTTCCTTGCATCTCTCTCTCCTACTGGGCCCAGCTCTAGTACCTCCCTGTGTAGGCGGCTCTGCCGCACCTTGCAGGCCTCTGGAGATCTGTCCCAAATGTACCCCACCATAAGTGCATGCAAGGATCTTTTAGTTCTCAGAGCTGCTGAGATTAAGGCTGTCCCTTGTAAACATAGAAGGCTTCTGTGTCTACAAATGACAGTGAGGTGTGGGAGTGGAGGATGAGAGCTACAATGGAGTTTCCCCACATTCCTGGCTGATAAACTGGTCTTGTGTTTGATATCTGTGCAGTAGATGAATGACAGTAATGGGATGGATGAAGCTATTTCTGGTACTGCTGTTAATGGTACTGGCACTGCATTGTACTTGTACTGGATTGAACTGGCTGGTGATCTTGAAGCTTTTTTTATCACACTCCAATCACAATGTTGTAGCAAGCTGCTAACTGCAGGTGTTGGTTACATTGTGTGATGCTTTGATTGGCCAAAGCATTTTTTGTGATTGTCACGTCCAATGAACAGCGCAGTCACACTACTTTGCTTGTGCATGCTAGGGGGCATGTAAGAGCAATAAAAAAATTAAGCTCTGAAATACCCTCCTACCCTGTAACATCCACCTTCCATCCACTTATGTACAACAGGCAAACAGAAGGCAGGTAATATACCCACAAAAACCATAACAATGATGGTAATGTCCTTCATAATGATAAGGAAGATCATGATTTTTGCAATATGACTGAACTTATTTAATCTGGTCTACAGCATTATACATTGAATGAATGAGTTACATTTACAGCATTCTTTTCCCCAGCATTGTTCCTCTTGTGTTCAGTTCAGGTTTTAAAAGTAAAATGCAGAGTTTTGGAGAAAACATACACAATAATATTCCAGCACTGGAGGTCAATATGGCGAATATCTCCACAGCCACCATGTATTTCCCTCTGGTGCTCAGATAGGCCGGGACCATGGCAATCCAGACACTGCAGAACACCAGCATGCTGAAGGTGATGTATTTGGCCTCATTAAAACTGTCCGGTAATGTCCTCACCATGAAAGCCAGAACAAAACTCACAGCTGCCAGGAACCCCATATAACCCAACATAGAGTAGAACCCGATAACTGACCCTTCATTACACTGAATGATGATCTTCCCAGGATAGGAGTCCATGTCATACTCCTGAAATGGTGGAGAGATGGACAACCAGAGAATACAATTCATAACCTGAATGGATGAGCAGAATAACATGACTGTATTGGGAAGTTTGACTCCCACCCATTTACTACAAGAGCTTCCAGGTCTGGTGGCTTTAAAAGCAATGAAGACCATGATAGTTTTGGCTAGAATAGAAGATGCTGAGATGGTGAAGGGAACTCCAAAGGAGACTTGTTGCAGCATACAGGTAATATCCACAGGACGGCCAAGGAAGAGGAATACAGACAGGAAACTCAGTATGAGGGAGAGGAGCAGAATGAAGCTGAGGTTCCGGTTATTGGCTCTGACTATGGGAGTGCTCCGAAACCGAAAAAATAGTCCAAGTATAAGGAGAGATGTTGTAGCAAATATGACTGAAGATACAGAAAAAAATAAAACTAGAATATCCTCCTCATATGATAAATACTCATTGACCTTCTCAATACAAATATTTTTAGCTTTGTTAGGCCATTCATTTTCAGGACACTTCTTGCAGATTTTACTGTCTGTAGAGTAAAAATAAGTGAAAATAACATTAGGCACGGTACACCGACAATGCAACTATTTGACAGTTATGCAAATTTTTTCAGTAATTTTGTTAATTTACCATAATGTTTTTGGGAATTAGGAAGTAATATTGAATATGAATTAAAAGCCATACAAAACAAAAAAAAATAAAAAATGTTGGAACAATATATATGGTAAATATCTGAAGAAAATGATAGTCATGAATAAAGTGTGATGATGCCCTACTGAAAATAAAAGCACCTTCAGCCTCAGTGGTGGCCATGACACAGTCTATCTGTAACCCTAACATGTATGTAACAATGACATTCCCTTATTTTACCATTTTTGGTCTCTTCATGGAAATCATTTTCCAGACCATTTCTTTTAGGTAAGTGCAAAACTGTTGGAGGCTTTCTCAGGCAGACAGTTGGAGGAATCGGATTCCCGTTGCTTGCTTGAGAAAGCCTCCAACACTCCCAGAAGGGTCAGAGGTAGAAGAAAAGTGCAGCAATCTTTACCAAAAAAAAAAAAAGGCAGAAAGGTGCCATCAGTAATCATTATTTCATACAATGTAGGGAGATGTTCAGTCTGCAAAGTGTAAAGTGGTTACAGAATCACTTTAAGGGACTTTAAAAGTTTTCATTTCCTAATTCAATATCAGAGTTTATATTGAAGGAAATATGAAGCTTACCAGATTGGTTTGATATTTCTCCTTCTGAACATGGAGCACAATTATAACAACATGGGTGATATCCTTCTCTTACAGATTTTCTGAACCCTGGAAGACATTCCTCGGAGCATCGACCCCTTGGGACCTAAGATAATATGGAAAGATATGAACTATTCAAGAGCAAAACTACAGATATAATAGTGTAAGGGAGCCAAGCTTCTGGTGTTTAAAATGTTGTAACATGTGTACTAGACATGTGCAATTCTTTCGGTCTGAAATACAAATTCGGATACAATTTTGATTGTTCAGAGATTTGAATGTATCCAAATCCCTGAATGAAATAGTAATGGATAGTAAGGAATTCACTTAACATCCATTAACATCTAACACAGAGTAAATTACCAGTATGAAATGGAGAAGTTGCTTGCATACAAAGAGCACAAAGCTCCTTCATTCTATTACAAATGGGATAAATGGCTAACAGTATTCCCTGACGTTGACTAGTTAGTATGACCTAGAATATGTTGTAAACGTTAATCGCTTTAGACTGGTGCCCTCTGGTGGTTTACCCAGATTCCCCTCCCTTCCCACCCCCCCCCCCCTCTCTTTCTCCTTTTTCCTTTTCCTTCTTGTTATCCACAATGTTGGAAGTTTACACACATGTCTGCTCGTTGACTTTCTAACATGAGAGCTATTATAGACTGAATTTGCATAGTGACGGGCCCACCATACTCCAGCTGTCTAGATTCTGGAACGAGGGGGCGGGTGGTGGCATCCCCGCTTCCTCGGGTGTGCGACATCGGGGATTGCCTGTTCACAGTATGTTCCCAAAAGGGGGACAGGTATTCCTCTTTTTTTCTACCCACTCCTTCTGGTATCTAGGTCCGCTCACGCCCATTGTCTATAGGTGCACTACGCTTACTGGTATGCCTACGATACATCTCCAATTGAGTGGTACTCTATGTAAAGGGGCTTTCAGGATGCATATTGCCATGTTTCACTGTACGCACTTTGGAAGTTGATGCTACTGTTTCTGTTTATGTAACCACTGCATTAGTTACTACATTGTTGTTACTGTATTATTTGAAAAACTTTCAATAAAAATCTATGTTTAAAAAAAAGAAAAATCCATTAGTATCTTTTTAGTTTATTTGTTTTCCAATGAATTCCAACTTTTCATAACGATTAGAATTTGAATTTGGATCGAACGATGCATGCTGGGTCTGTGACATCAGTTGACATAGACATAGAACTGTGAGCACCATGGTGCGCATACAAAAATATTCCATCAACCATGTTGAAACACCCTCTGATCGGCCCCACTCTGAAATGCTTCCATTCTATTTCTACATCTCTAAAAATCTCCTCTACGCCTGGTCCCTTGTCCCCAATTCTACAAAACCCAGACTTCCCACCGGGGATTAACAACAAATCTTTCTCCCTCAACTTCCTAAACAACTCCACTAGAATCTACCATTTTTTACACCAAGGAAAAAAGCAAAACTACGAAACTCTAAGAACCATGCCGAACTACACGGACTTCCCCTTTTGGAATTTCGTTCAAATAAGACACTTCATCAATCACAGCTTACGAGACCGTGACAAACCTTTTAAATTAACACAATTTGAAGAACTATGCCTTGATCCCCTCCCAAAACCACATCTTTTATCCAAACTATATTCCATTCTATGGAATAACACAAATGCAGGGGATGGGCACTTTTGTACTATTTGGTCCTCTGACCTCCAATTAGAAATGACAGAAAACCAAAGGTCAAATATTTTTTACCCGGCTCACAAGGGGTCCGTCAATGTCTCCACACAGGAAAACAATTACAAACTTCTTTCCCGATGGTACCGCACGCCAGCCATGCTTCATAATTGGAATAGCTCTATAGAGAATAAATGTTGGAGATGCCTTACAAGTGTAGGCAACCTTCTACATATCTAGTGGAACTGTCCCCATATTGAAAAATTTTGGAAACAGATCCATTCCATCATTCTTAATATTACAAATAACCATGTAACTTTTTCACCTACCACTTACCTTCTCCACTTATTACCATCAGCCAATAGAAAACATTGCAAATCTCTCACAATGTTTTTAATAAATGCAGCCAGACTATGTGTGCCCAGACACTGGGGTTCTCCTCAGACCCCTTCCGTGAAAGAATGGTTCAATCAGGTCGAAAAATTAGCTGAAATGGAAGAACTCACACGATATCTCACAATACACCCACAAAATTTGCGTCAATTTGGGGTCCCTGGAATGCTTACAAAAAAACTAAAACTTATACTCGGATTATGGAATAGACCGCTCCTCCGAGTGAAATATTTGATACTACCTTCTTTCATTCACTGAGGTTCTGCTTCCCATCTGATATTTCTATAATAGAACCATCATTCTTTACCCTTCCTCCCTCCCCCTCTTTCCCCCCTCACAAATGAGTTCTTGATAAATGCATATCAGACAAGATATGAAGTCCTCAGCATCGAGATCGGGAATAGATTGTCCCCTGAAGCTGTATAGGCTTACGCGTTTTGAGGCTTAGCCTCTTCTTCAGAGCTTGAAAAGCATGTCTAAGCCTATGCTATATATACTAGACAATGACTCTAAGAACCAGATACAATTGGATAGGGACCCTCCCTCTCCAGGGCGTGTGCATGAGGTCCCCGCCCATGGACATCCATCCATTGTGATAGAATATCACCCCCAAAAAGGGAATGATGATAGGTAATACTCAATGTATTGATATAGGCATGATGTAATATAAACAAGTAGTAATAGTATTACTGCCAGAAAGCAAAAATAAAAAAACAGAAACAGCAAGGGAGGCACCACACCGCAAAATATGACAAGCCAAAGCGAAAACACATAGGTCCTGGTCAGCAGAGTGCATATGCTACTGCCAAGCAGTACAGACAGGAAAAGAAGTAATCCCACTACTAGTATTGGCCCTTGTCCCACCAGCCTGTACACCACGACAGCAATAGTCTACAGGGAAGAGCCTTGGACCCTATAGATATTTATATATAGGGGAGCCATGGACCCTATAGATATTGGGGGCCATACATATTATTAATACAGTTAGAAGGCTCACCGGGCAGTTCTAGAGGCATTTCCAGCTGAGGTATGTTCCTTTACTACGGTAGACAACGTGCAGTCTTCTACTCACTCCAAGCACTGCCATAGGATTAGTAGATCCCGTATGCATGCCGCACTTTGGTGATATAGAAGGTATAATGCATAGATTACAGCCTCCATTTCAGCCTGGTGTATTCGTGCCAGATACTCCAAGCCTCATCTCTGTGGGCCAATCACTGGTGCGGCCATCCGACGCTCCGCCCAGCTGGGCGAGGCTACAGCAACAGGAAGGAGGACGAGTGGACCGCACATCGCCGAACCGGAAGTGCACTGTGCGTTCCAATCCCCCTCACAGGTTACATCATAATAGGATAATTCTCCTCTTTCGGCCACCAGGTACGGCCCCTATGGACGTGCCTAATGAGAACAGGCAGTCCTAGACCGGCCTATGGACACTGCCGGCCTGTAAGATACCGTCCCAAATGGGCTGTATCCCTCTCAACAAGCCACACACTGTATATGTATGATCCTAAAGCTTCCCTCCATTGAAAAAGTTTTTTCCTTAGCCAAGGAGACAGTGGTAACGATAATGATAATAGCAATACGCATAATGATAATAGTAATAAAAATAATATTAAAAGCACTCTCAGTGCTAGTACACACGTCGGGCACCCCATACATACACCCTAGATATGAAAAAAACATTGCTAAATGGATACACATATATAGAACCATTAATCTCTATAATACCACTGTATGTTTTTTTGTAGGTACCACTAAAGGGTTATTGTACTAGAAATCAATGTGGGTGAGGCAGCCGGACCAACCTCCGAGTGCCTAAACTATAGGTCTCTCCTACCGACATAGGAACCCACAAAGGGTTTTCAGTGGAGGGCAGCTTTAGGATAATTTTTTTGAATTTTTCTGCACTTGTATGACAGGTGCATACAATCTAAATATCCTATATTATTTTTAACAGCAGGCCCTGTCTCTGTGCCCTGCTAACTGTGAGGGGTTATGGTGTTCAGGCACCAACAACACCAAAGGCCCAATATTTTTGCACCTGTATGACAAGTACATGCAATTTCAAATGTGTATGGAATTCTTACCAGCAGGTTCCATTCCTGCACCCAGCAAGAGTAACTATAATGGTTACGGTCAGTGGCGGCTGGTGTTCAACATTTTTTGGGGGGGCGCAAACAGAAAAATTTAATAGGCATTGCTTTGCGGCAAAAAACGCTGTAAAAAATTGCGTGACTTTGAGGTCGCAAAAGTGTGAAAGGGGCCTCAGTAATTAAGGTATAGTGTGCCCCCTTTTAATGCAGAGAGACCAGTGTGCCCCCTTTCAATGCAGAGTGACCAGCGTTCCCCCTTTCAATGCACAGTGACCAGCGTGCCCCCTTTCAATGCACAGTGACCAGCTTGCCCCCTATTAATGCACAGTGACCAGCGCGCCCCCTTCAATGCAGTGACCAGCGTACATGCCCCCTTCAATGCAGTGACCAGCGTACATGCCCCCTTCAATGCAGAGATCAGCGTACATGCCCCCTTCAATGCAGAGACCAGCATACATGCCCCCTTCAATGCAGTGACCAGCATACCATTCCCCCAATGCAGAGAACAGCGTACATGCCCCCAATGCAGCAACCAGCATACATGCCACCAATGCAGTGACCAGCGTACATGCCCCCAATGTAGTGACCAGCATATATGCCCCCAATGCAGAGATCAACGTGCGTGCCCCCAATGCAGTGACCAGCGTACATGCCCCCCAATGCAGTGACCAGCATACATGCCCCCAATGCAGTGACCAGCGTATATGTCCCCTTCAATTCAGTGACCAGCATACCATTCCCCCAATGTAGTGACCAGCGTACATGCTCCCAATGTAGTGACCAGCGTACATGCCCCCAATGCAGTGACCAGCATACATGCCCCAATGTAGTGACCAGCGTACATGCCCCCAATGTAGTGACCAGCGTACATGCCCCCAATGCAGAGATCAGCGTGCGTGCCCCCAATGTAGGGACCAGCATACATGCCCCTAATGCAGAGATCAGCGTGCATGCCCCCAATGTAGTGACCAGCATACATGCCCCCGATGCAGAGATCAGCGTGCGTGCCCCCAATGTAGTGACCAGCATACATGCCCTCAATGCAGAGATCAGCGTTCGTGCCCCCTTACTTACCTGGAGCAGCTGCGGCGGCGGGCAGCTTCTTCTCAGTCCCGGCGGCGCGTCTCCTGCAGTCCTTCCGCTCCCGCCTCCTCCTCGGCCAATGGCATGGGGTTTGCCTTGCGGCCAATCAGTAAGCCCGTATCGGACGCGCTTCCTGATTGGCCAGGAGGAGGATTGGTGTGACAATAGCGAATTTTCATTCGCTATTGTCACACAATGGTTGGGCTCGGGACGCACTGCTCTGCGCCCCGGGTCCACCCTTTGCATTGCCCTATGGCTCTAATCAGGTGATGCCAAAAAAAAAAAATCCCCATTGAACTCCATGCGTCCGGCGCCCCTGCATGCAGATTAGGGGGCCGGACGCATGGATGGGGGAGCGGCGCCCCTGGGCCCTAAATAGACCGGCCGCCACTGGTTACGGTGTTCAGGCACCACCAACAGCAAAGGCCCAATTTGTGGCACCTGTATGACAAGTACAAGCGATTTCAAATTTGTATGGGATTCTTACCAGCAGGTCCCATTCATGCACCCGGCATGAGTAACTGTGAGGGGTTGGTTACGGTGTTCAGGCATCACCAACACCAAAGGCCCAATTTTTGTCACCTATGCAGTACATGCAATTTCAAATTTGTATGGAATTCTTAGCAGCAGGTCCCATTCCTGTGCCCAGCAAGAGTAACTGCGAGGGGTTTCGGTGTTCAAATTCCACCAACAGCAAAGGCCCAATGTTCTGTCCAGCCAGGGTTTCATAACCATTTGCCATAGTCTGTCAATAATAGAGTCTATTAGCTAGGTTATAGCACCATCTAGCGGTGTTAAGTTGTACTACATCTTGTTTTTCTTATTGTAAAATTTCTGCCTTGTGGGCGGCTCTACTCTTTGTGGGTTCTTGCAAGGCACTTTGGGAAGAAGAAGGGGCTGTCCTCAGTCTCCTGGACACAGAATCAGTGCTGTATCTTCATGTCTCTCTTCTAAACTTCACCATCTGTGTAACAGCATATCTGGTGAGTCACTTACCTCTGTAACTAGGGCATCTAGTATGCAGAGCTGTGTAGTTGTTTGTATTACTACTCAGGAAAGTTAACTGTGTAGATGTTAGACTGTTAGCTAGCCATGCAGTCCTATGTATAGGCAGTCATTGTACCATGTGCTTCACTGTTATGTAATGTATGATGCATGCAGTTCTTATGCTCTATACTTATACATGTCTTTTGTATTCTTATAGTTTTACCATATTTCTACAACCCTGTTTGCCATCACATAATAAACCTGTTAAACTACATACAACAGGCCTTTTATTTGGGAGACAGGAATGGTTTATGCTGAATGTTGGACTACACACTGTATGAACGTGTAAGAAGACAGAACAGTAAAACAGATGCTAGTCACCAGCGATAGTGGATCTGACTATACGGAACCGCCATCAGCCACGCGCTCCCGCGCACATGATTGCAGCGGTTGCCACACAGTCACAAGAAGTGAGAGTGTAACCCCCAGCAAGCACAGCTCAAGCCAAACCACACTGAAGTCTGTTCTTACCTAGACTGAGCCTGCACAGAGTCATTAAGCAGCCAGCAACAGAAACACCATGTCCACCAGCCAGACATCATCATGCAGGACAAGGTCACAAGCGAGCCGCTCTAGCAAGTCCTCCATAAAAGAAATGGCTGCTCTCGCCCGTGCAGAAGCTGAGGCTGCAAAAGTAAGGGCTTCCTTTGCTGCACAAGAGATGCAACTAAAGTTATCACTGGAAAAACTTGCAGCAGAGAAAGAAGCGGCAGCCGCAATAGCCAAAGCAGAGTGCTTAGAAGCCATAGACTGTTCTAAATCTGAGAAACACAGCCAAGTACTCGGACCAGACTTAGATCAACAAGATCCAGCACAGCGCGTCTCAGAATATGTCTACCAGCATCCCAAGACAGATGACACCTATGATCCGGTATATCAGCCAGCGTATACAGTGAGTCAAAGACCCTACCTTGAATCACAGTACTTCGAGCAAGACGGTATGCGGCAAAGTGATCCCGACCACAACTACTGCTCTACGGGACAAAAGCTACGACCTTCGCTTCAACTTAAATGGACACCCTTTGCGTCAGAGCGGTATTATACAGACTTTCCTAAGCCAGAAACTTCCAAAAGGTATGGTGATACACCACACACGCAGCATAACAGCACACCGGGTAGTGTTGGCGCCAACCATGCGGTCATGGACTTTGCTAAGTTCTTTGCTAAACGGGAACTGGTTACCAAGGGACTTATAAAGTTCACTGATCGACCTGAGAACTACAGGTCATGGCGAGCCTCCTTCCAGAACGCCATACAGGACTTAGATCTTTCCTGTAGTGAAGAGTTGGATCTCTTGGTAAAATGGCTTGGAAATGAATCTGCTGAACATGCCAAAAGAATCAGAGACATTAACATAAACTACCCGGGCAAAGGTTTAAAGATGGTGTGGGAAAGACTTGATGAATGTTACGGGTCAATAGAAGCTATAGAAAATGCTTTATATAAAAGAATTGAAACTTTTCCCAGAGTAGCTGGTAGGAGTTACCAAAGGCTCAGGGAACTCAGTGACTTGTTAATAGAGTTACAGGTTGCTCAGGCAGAAGGAGATCTACCAGGGCTAGCATTCCTGGACACTGCCA
Organism: Pelophylax lessonae; assembly: GCF_965119305.1. Taxonomy (NCBI): domain Eukaryota; kingdom Metazoa; phylum Chordata; class Amphibia; order Anura; family Ranidae; genus Pelophylax; species Pelophylax lessonae. The sequence continues at coordinate 20,126,844 of NC_138768.1, read as the reverse complement.
GAGGTGTTAATCCGATTGTCCAAAAACTTCCTTATAACTTACAGGAGAAGTGGGTCACACATGGTTCTCATTATAAACAGTCTCATAATGTACCATTTCCTCCCTTCAGGGTGTTTGTAGACTTTGTTGCTCAACAGGCAAGGATCAGAAATGATCCCAGTTTTGATTTTACACTGTCATGTCCCACTGCCCCTGGTGTCAAACCTCACAAAACACCAGTGGCAGTCCACAAAACTAATGTTGCTTCCACAGGTTCTCCTTTCAGGTCGTTCAAGCCTTATCAAGAAGGGAACAAACGGGAAGACGTTAGCAAGCAATGTCCCTTGCACAAGAAACCACATCCTCTACTGAAATGCAGAGCTTTCAGGGAGAAGTCTTTAGAGGACCGCAAAGAATTCCTCAAAGAGAACAACATCTGCTTCAGGTGCTGCACTACAACAACGCACTTCGCCAGGAACTGTAAGGTCAGTGTGACATGCACAGAATGTGGGAGCACGGAACACAACACGGCTTTGCACCCTGGACCACCCTCTCATGTATCATCCCAAGCAGAGGAGCATGACAGAAAGCAGATAGACACCGACGTAGACACTGCAATAGTCACTTCTCAGTGTACAGAGATATGTAAAGGACTTACAGAAGGGAAGTCCTGCTCAAAAATCTGCCTTGTCAGAGTTTACCCGGCCGGTTACCGAGACAAGGCGATCAAGGTATACGCAATCTTGGATGACCAAAGCAACAGGTCTCTAGCTAAATCCACCTTCTTCAACACATTCAACATCGTAGGGCCTGGTTCTCCCTACTCCTTAAGAACATGTGCAGGTACCGTTGAGACGGCGGGGAGGAAGGCAGCTGGTTACAAAGTAGAGTCCATAGATGGTCAGACCTGCTTGTCTCTGCCAACCATACTGGAGTGTAATCACATTCCTGACAACCGATCTGAGATACCTACCCCTGAGGTAGCAGCACACCACCCCCACTTGAAGCGTATAGCTCACCTGATACCGGAGCTGGACCCAGAAGCTCCAATAGTCCTACTCCTTGGAAGAGACATACTACAAGTTCACAAGGCTAGAGCACAGATTAATGGACCCCAAAACGCTCCATACGCCCAGAGACTTGACCTAGGATGGGTCATCATAGGAGACGTCTGTCTAGGAGGGGTACACAAGCCGACCTCGGTCTACAGTATGCTCACCAACACACTTGAAAATGGACGTCCATCCCTATTCCAGCCATGTCAGAGTAGTTTCCGGATAAAAGAATTTCCACACAGCGATCCTGTGCCTTGTCCTTACGTGGATTCCTCCTGTGAAGATCATGCCTGTGATGGTGAGCAAGATCACCTAGGGTGCACAGTCGTCCACAGAACAAGAGAAGACAACAGGGTTGCAATGTCCATAGAAGACAGGCTGTTCTTAGATATCATGGATCAAGGAATAGTAAAAGACAAATCAAACAGCTGGGTCGCACCTTTACCGTTTAGAACCCAAAGACGGCGCCTACCTAACAATAAGGAACTTACTTACAATCGATTTATCTCCCTCAGACACAAACTCCAGAGGAACCTAGTGATGAAAGAACATTTCTTCACCTTCATGGAAAGAATATTTCAGAACAACCACGCAGAGATGGCACCCCCCCTACAATATTCAGAAGAGTATGTGGACGACTTTTTGAAATCTACATCCACGATTGAGACCGCAATCAGTCTCCTGAAAAGAGCTCAAGAGATGCTCGCCTTATCTAATTTGAGGTTGCACAAAATCGCCTCCAACAGCCGTGAGTTAATGGAGGCCTTCTCACCCCAAGACCACTCAAGTGGTCTAAAGGACTTGGATCTTAGTACAGACTCCCTTCCTATGCAGCAAAGCCTTGGTTTGCTTTGGGATTTAAAGGCAGACACATTCACCTTTCAAATCAGCACAGACGAAAAACCCTTCACACGCAGAGGAGTCCTGTCTACTATAAACAGCTTATATGATCCTCTGGGATTCGTAGCGCCAGTTACCATCCAGGGTAAAATGATGCTACGAGACTTCACCACAGAAAAGGCCGATTGGGATGATCCACTTCCCATGGAGAAAAAAGACCTGTGGACAGGATGGAGAAAGTCTCTTGAAGGTTTGTCCAGCCTTCAGGTAGCACGACCATATGCTTCCGTGTCATCAACTGAAGTCAAGATGCAAAGACTGTATATTTTCTGCGATGCTTCAGTCAAGGCGATTGCAGCTGTAGCGTACCTAAAGACTATAGATGTCAAAGAACAATGCCATGTGGGTTTCGCTATGAGCAGGACCAAACTGGCACCACTCCGTGAGCACACGATACCCAGATTGGAACTCTGTGCTGCGGTGCTTGCAGTGGAGTTGGCTGAACTTATAACAACAGGACTACATCTGGAAATCAAGAAAGTCGAGTTCTACACAGACAGCAAGGTAGTCCTAGGATACATTTGCAACGAAATAAGACGCTTCTATGTCTATGTCAGCAATCGGGTATTTAGGATCAGGAGATCCACTTGTCCTAAACAGTGGCACTATGTGTCCACACACCATAATCCTGCAGACCATGCGACTAGATCTGTCGCAGCAAGCCATCTTAAAGACACAATGTGGTTTACGGGCCCTGCATTCCTGTACCGTTCCATGTCTTGCAACATCGAATCTGACTTGTTCGACTTAGTAGACCCGGATGTGGATGAAGAAATCCGACCTGAAGTATCGGTTCTACATACGGTGACTTCAGACCACCAACTCAAGTCTCATCGTTTTGAAAGGTTCTCCACCTGGATGTCACTTGTTCGTGCTATAGCCTGTCTTGTTCATATAGCTCAATCATACAAGTCAACATTTCCGGTGAACCAGAAGCCATGCAAAGGTTGGCATCACTGTAAGCACGCATTTACTGTTCCAAATATGGAAAGGTCCAAAGACTTAATAATTCGCACTATACAAGGTGAATGTTATGCTAAAGAGAGAGACTACCTCAACAAAGGCAAAACAGTCTCCAAGGATAGCGCTTTGAAGAAGTTTGATCCCATCATTGACAAAATGGGCTGCTCAGAATAGGAGGCCGTCTTCAAGAAGCCAAAGTGGAATTTGTGGAGAAACATCCTGTAATAATTCCCGGACATCATCACGTCACAACCTTGCTTGTATGGCACCATCACATTCAAGTGAAACATCAAGGCCGATTGTTTACCGAAGGGAATCTACGAGCTGCCGGACTATGGTTAGTTGGCGCTTAGAGGTGTGTGAGCAAGCTCATCTTTAATTGTGTCACCTGTCGCAAACTTCGTGGCATGTTCCAGAATCCGAAGATGGCCAGTCTTCCAATTGAGAGGCTCAGTACAGATCCTCATCACCAACACATTCCCAAGCAAAGATGGGAACGTACGCAAAGCCGAAGTCAAAGTATGGAAGCTTGGCGAATGCAAGTTATTCCTTAGGCCAGTGGCGGAACTTGTTTTGTTGTTTTCACCTAATCTACCTAGTAGTGGCGTCAGTTGACGCCAGGCGGGGAGTGTTCTGTCCAGCCAGGGTTTCATAACCATTTGCCATAGTCTGTCAATAATAGAGTCTATTAGCTAGGTTATAGCACCATCTAGCGGTGTTAAGTTGTACTACATCTTGTTTTTCTTATTGTAAAATTTCTGCCTTGTGGGCGGCTCTACTCTTTGTGGGTTCTTGCAAGGCACTCTGGGAAGAAGAAGGGGCTGTCCTCAGTCTCCTGGACACAGAATCAGTGCTGTATCTTCATGTCTCTCTTCTAAACTCCACCATCTGTGTAACAGCATATCTGGTGAGTCACTTACCTCTGTAACTAGGGCATCTAGTATGCAGAGCTGTGTAGTTGTTTGTATTACTACTCAGGAAAGTTAACTGTGTAGATGTTAGACTGTTAGCTAGCCATGCAGTCCTATGTATAGGCAGTCATTGTACCATGTGCTTCACTGTTATGTAATGTATGATGCAAGCAGTTCTTATGCTCTATACTTATACATGTCTTTTGTATTCTTATAGTTTTACCATATTTCTACAACCCTGTTTGCCATCACATAATAAACCTGTTAAACTACATACAACAGGCCTTTTATTTGGGAGACAGGAATGGTTTATGCTGAATGTTGGACTACACACTGTATGAACGTGTAAGAAGACAGAACACCCAATTTGTGGCACCTGTATAGTACATGCAATTTCAAATTTGTATGGGATTCTTACCAGCAGGTCCCATTCCTGCACCCAGCATGAGTAACTGTGAGGGGTTGGTTACGGTGTTCAGGCACCACCAACACCAAAGGCCCAATTTTTGGCACCTATGCAGTACATGCAATTTCAAATTTGTATGGAATTCTTACCAGCAGGTCTCATTCCTGCACCCAGCAGAGTAACTGCGAGGGGTTACGGTGTTCAGGCACCACCAACAACCAAGCCAATTTTTCTGCACCTGTATGACAAGTACATGTGATTTGAAATTTGTATGTATATTTTTATATGACATTTTTTCCTTTAGAAATGTCAGTATAGCTGCAGCAGGCTACATACATTGTAGAGATGCACTACTTTACAGACACATTCAGGGGGCCCCCTAGGCACGATATTTGAAGTAATTTTTTTATTTTTATAGTTTCATTTTAAGTCTCATTAAAATCAGTAAATCACTTCTCCTTTAAAAACGATAATTTTTAAAAACCTTTTTTCATTGCTACATGTTCCCCAGGTCAGTACCCGGACCCCATACACTTTTTTGGAGCAATAACTTGCACTTAAGCCTTCAAAATGAGGCCATTTGATTTTTGAGGTTCGAGTCCCATAGACTTCAATGGGGTTCGTTTGTTTGGGGTGTTCGGCTCATCACTAATCCTTGGTTGCAGGGCTGGAAACACTGGGTAGTCGGTTAAGAAATCTTTTCCCAACCGGAGCTCTCAGATCAAGTGGCCATATGCACGAGTGCCAAAATCACACCCCTGTTCCAAAGTCTTTTATCTTCTTCTATACAGAGGAGTCGGGGTCTTTCTATGAGTGTCTTTGTCCCGGTCTGTGTGATGAGGAGGGCGGTATCTAGTAGTAGTTAGTCACATTCAGCTGGACATGTTCTGTAATGAGTTATAATGAGTGATGGAAACATATCCCGGCATTTATACCCACACATCCACCACTGGCACCTTCATCCAATCCCAGTGGAATGAGTCAGGGCAGATGTTGGCTGTCTAAGAACAGGATGGGAGGAGGAGCAGGGGATGGCTGTCAGCCTTAGGCCTGGGGGGCAAGTCCATTCAAGTGGCCCATTGAACCACCCAATCAGTTCACTATCCATGCCCACCTGGTTTTATAACAGATATTGATTCAATGTGGTAACATATTTTAATTTTAATAGCAACAAAGGAGGTTTAACAACAATAATGCATCATTGCAGCCTCACCAGTGCCCATCAGTGCAGCCTCATCAGTGTCCATTAATGCAGCCTGATCAGTGCCCATAAATGCAGCCTCACTAGTGCCCATCAATGCAGCCTCACCAGTGCCCATCAATGCAGCCTAACCAGTGCCCAGTGTCCATCAATGCAGCCTAACCAGTGCCCATCAATGCAGCCTCACCAGTGCCCATCAATGCAGCCTAACCAGTGCCCATAAATGCAACCTGATCAGTGTCCATCAATGCAGCCTCACCAGTGTCCATCAATGCAGCCCAAACAGTGCTCATCAATGCAGCCTGATCAGTGCCCATCAAAGCAGCCTCACCAGTGCTCATCAGCTCCGCCTCATCAGTGCTCATCGGTGCAGCCTATTAGTTCCCATCAGTGCTGCCTATCAGTGCCCCCATTAGTGACTTTCCGTGCTGCCTATTAGTGCCTGTGACAGTATTCACCGTCACTGGAATTTAAAGACGGATAAGTAATGGTTTGGATGTGTTGAGCACTCCGATCCAGGCTATCTGGGGATGGGTTGAATGTGGGGGTTCTGTTCAGTAGACTGGGAGTTAGGCATTTTGTGTCTTTTTGTGATTCTCTAAGCATGTGGCTAATGGAGTCTTGCCTCTATCCTGGAAGCTAAACCTTTATTCCTGTAAACTGTAAGGTACAGGAAGTCCACTCCTAATATGGTCATTCCAGGAAGTTCTGAGGAGACGGGCTGTCTGAGGTAACTCTCCAGTCACCTATTGTTAAGTGCGCTAATGAGCTCACCTTTGTTCTGTCTGTCTGCCTTAAGAGAAACTTATAGGAATGTGGATTAGATGCTAAGGGGGAGGGGGGATTGTATCACATTGTATATTTTGTACACTGTATGAGAGTGTAAAACTCTGTTCCTATTGGATGGTGAATATTATGTCTTCAACAAGGTCCATCTGGGTGGTAACTTTGTGGGTGAAAACTGTATATAAGTCGTGTTCAATAAAGTTGTGCTGAGTTCATTCAACCTCAATCTAGAGTTCTGTCTCTTATTGGGGGAATCTGCTGCAGGGATTGCTATGGTCTTCCATACTCCCTTAGAGAATCACTAAGCTCTTGTAAGAGCTTGTGTAAGAGCTTGTTCTGCTGCACTCTCTGGGAAAAGAGAGGTTCACCCACGGGAACCTGGAGCCTTGTCGTGGGTCCAGGGTGGGTAGGAGATGCCAAGACCCTAACCAAGCTGCGGCGGTTCGTGGAGTCTGAAGTGCTTACGGTGTCTGGTGGAGTGCTTGGAGCCCTCGGAAAGCACTAGGAGCATCTTTCAACGGAGGTACCCGGTCTGGGGGTGCCCTGTTCCGTTACAGTGCCCATCAGTGCCACAAATCAGTGCAGCTTGATCAGTGCCGCCCTTATCCTCTGCCCTGCTGACCCCGTCCTATGTCCCACTGACCCCATCCTATGCCCTCATGTCTCAGGGTCTGATAAGGAAGCTGCAGCCTTTCACTGTAAACAGTTGTTGCTTCCTCATCAAACCCTGTGGCTGGGGTGGGATACATTTATATGGGGTGGGGGGGGTGTGTGCCTCATTTTAGTCTTGCCTAGAGCAGCCCAAAAATAAAATACACCACTGGCCATTGATGCATTGGTGACCAGTGGCAGTTATTAACCCCTTTGTGCTGAATTAGTTGCACCAGTGTCAGTGTTTATAAACCATTTCATGCTGCACCATACAGGGGTTAATTAACACTGACACTGGTGCCACTGCCACTGATGCAGCACAAAGGGGTTAATTAACACTGATGTTTCCACTGCCACTGATGCAGCACAAAGGGGTTACTTAACTGCCACTAGTCACCAATGCATCAGTGGCAGTACATTAACCCCCTCCATGCTGCATATTACAAATAGCATTTATAATTACCCCCCAAAGAGTTAATCCCTCCAGCCAGTTCACACAGCTAAGACAAAAGTGTCTTGGGTAAGGACAGGTTATTAGCCTTGTACTATTGCACAGGGCTTCACTGGCTTCTCGCAGGTCTTAGCAGCAGCACTCTCCTCTGTTCTTTCTTCCCACCTCCCGGCCTCTGGATAACATCTTGCCGGGCTGGGACTAGGAAGCTCCTGTTGGGCGGAGATCACTCCGCCTGAAAGGGAAGTGCCTGTCCAGGGTGCAGGAGAGCACACAGCATATCCGCTCCGCTCCACTGCAGCTCTGCAAGTACAACACAGTGTAGCAGTGGCCGGTGGGTGTCATGCCTGTCTGCAGTGGTGGAAGCAGTGTGAAACAAACAGCTTTTTTATGAGGCATCAGAGCAGCCTGGGGGCAATCACCTCCCTGCCCCCCGGCCCAGTCTGGCCCTGAGAAGGAGGTAAGGTTTTGTCTGGAGATGGGCTTTATGGTCAAAACGAATATGTTTTTTGTATAAGTTCTGAATCAGTTTCCCCAGTGTAACTCACCTTGTCACCTTTCCATGATATTAGCTCTGGTTCTAGTGTAAGTTGCCGACCCTCTGAAAGGGACCCATCAAAGTGGCCCACGTGCATCCAATCAGTGAGATTTGTACCTTTAATTCTTGTAATCCAATTTATAATGTCCAGTGGGATGGGCAGTTCTCCTTTATCATTAAAAATCATGACCCTGCCATTCGGATCCTTGTACTGGACTTTCTTTACATAGCGGGACAGCTTAAAAAATGACAGAAATGATTATAGGTAACAAGCATATAGAACATTTAACAATATTATTGATTATAGATTGTTTATCTAGTTATATCTCATTTAGAGAATACCATCGGGATGTGATGACCTGTTTGCTGAGCATTTATAATCAGATACATTTTATTGGAACTATTAATAAACAATTTGCTTTGCGAATGTGAACGTTCCAGAGATAAATCAATAATTCTCCCCCATTACAATACACTGGCTCAGCCTCATCTTGAATATAAAGTTCAGTTTTGGTCACCAATCCTCAGGAAAGATATCAATGAATCAGAAAGAGTTCAACAAAGGTCAACAAAATTAAAAAGGAGGACACAGGAGCTCAGCTATGAGAACTGATAGATTACAGGTATTCATTGTAAAGAGTCACCTAAAGGGTACCTTCTCTTTCGTGAGAAAAAAATCAGCAAATAAATAATAAGAAATAATAGAATAGTGTATATACAGTCAGGTCCATAAATATTGGGACATCGGCACAATTCTTATCTTTTTGGCTCTATACACCACCACAATGGATTTAAAATGAAACAAACAAGATGTGCTTTAACTGCAGACTTTCAGCTTTAATTTGAGGGTATTTACATCCAAATCAGACGAAAGGTGTAGGAATTACAACAGTTTGTATATGTGCCTCCCACTTTTTAAGGGACCAAAAGTAATGGGACAATTGGCTGCTCAGCTGTTCCATGGCCAGGTGTGTGTTATTCCCTCATTATCCCATTTACAAGGAGCAGATAAAAGGTCCAGAGTTAATTTCAAGTGTGCTATTTGCATTTGGAATCTGTTGCTGTCAACTATCAATATGAGATCCAAAGTGCTGTCTCATCAGTGAAGCAAGCCATCATTAGGCTGAAAAAACAAAACAAACCCATCAGAGATAGCAAAAACATTAGATTTGGCCAAATCAACTGTTTGGAACATCCTTAAAAAGAAAGAACGCATCGGTGAGCTCAGCAACAACAAAAGACCCGGAAGACCATGGAAAAAAACTTTGGTGGATGACCGAAGAATTCTTTCCCTGGTGAAGAAAACACCCTTCACAACAGTTGTCCAGATCAAGAAAACTCTCCACAAGGTAGGTGTATGTGTGCCAAAGTCAGCTATCAAGAGAAGACTTCACCAAAGTGAATACAGAGGGTTCACCACAAGATGTAAACCATTGGTGAGCCTCAAAAACAGGAAGGCCAGATTAGAGTTTGCCAAACAACATCTAAAAAAGCCTTCACAGTTCTGGAACAACATCCTATGGACAGATGAGACCAAGATCAACTTGTACCAGAGTGATGGGAAGAGAAGAGTATGGAGAAGGAAAGGAACTGCTCATGATCCAAAGCATACCACCTCATCAGTGAAGCATGGTGGTGGTAGTGTCATGGCGTGGGCATGTATGGCTGCCAATGGAACTGATTCTCTTATATTTATTGATGATGTGACTGCTGACAAAAGCAGCAGGATGAATTCTGAAGTGTTTCGGGCAATATTATCTGCTCATATTCAGCCAAATGCTTCAGAACTCATTGGACGGCTCTTCACAGTGAAGATGGACAATGACCCGAAGCATACTGCGAAAGCAACCATAGAGTTTTTTAAGGGAAAGAAGTGGAATGTTATGCAATGGCCAAGTCAATCACCTGACCTGAATCCGATTGAGCATGCATTTCACTTGCTGAAGACAAAACTGAAAGGAAAATGCCCCAAGAACAAGCAGGAACTGAAGGCAGTTGCAGTAGAGGCCTGGCAGAGCATCACCAAGGATGAAACCCAGCGTCTGGTGATGTCTATGCGTTCCAGACTTCAGGCTGTAATTGACTGCAAAGGATTTGCAACCAAGTATTAAAAAGTGAAAGTTTGATTTATGATTGTTAATCTGTCCCATTACTTTTGGTCCCTTAAAAAGTGGGAGGCACATATACAAACTGTTGTAACTTCTACACCAATTACCTGATTTGGATGTAAATACCCCCAAATTAAAGCTGAAAGCTGAAAGTCTGCAGTTAACCACTTAAGCCCCGGAAAGTCTGCAGTTAACCACTTAAGCCCCGGAAGCCCCTGACCAGGGGGTATTTTGCGATTCGGCACTGCGCGACTTTAACGGACTATTGCGCGGTCGTGCGGCACCGTACCTAAACGAATTTGACGTCCTTTTTTTCCCACAAATAGAGCTTTCTTTTGGTGGTATTTAATCACCTGTGCGATTTTTTGATCATGCGCTATAACAAAAAAAGAGCGTAGATTTTGCAAAAATTACAATATTTTTCACATTTTTTTATATGAAATTCCCCCCAAAAAAATGTAAAAATCCAAATTTTTTAACATTTTCGGACAATTTGTTTTATGCTACATATGTTTGGTAAAAAAAATCGCAAAAAGCGTATTTTAATTGGTTTGCGCAAAAGTTATCGCGTTTACTAACAAAGGGAAAGATTTTTGTCTTTTTTGTTGTTTTTTTTTAACGCGTAATGGCGGCGATCTGCGATTTTTTTGCGGTACTGCGACATTGCGGCGGACAGATCGGACCCTTGACCGACATTTTTGACACTTTTGGGGTTACCAGTGACATTACTACAGTAATCAGTGCTACAAATATGCACTGTTACTGTAAAATTACACTGGCAGTGAAGGGGTTAACTTTATTTGAGAGGGAGGGGTGGTGTGTGTCCCTAGGGGCGTGATTCTAACTGTGATTGGCTGTGGCTTGAGCTGTAGAAACAGTGATCAACGGTCCTACATGGTAGAACCGTATGATCAGTGTTTTTACACAGGGGAAAATGACAGGCGGCTTGTTTACACTAGCCGCCTGACTTTCTCCCTCTCCACCGACGATCGCAGAGTGACCGGCGGACATCGGGTCCGCCGGTCACACACGCGGGGGGGTCCGTGACCGCGCGGGAGCGGGAGCGCGCCTCCGGCGGTGCGCGCTCGCTCCCCAGAGCCTCACAGGCTAGTGACGTTTATATACGTCACTTTGCCTGTGAGGGGCTGACCGCCGCAGTATATCTACTTGGGGCGGTCGGCAAGTGGTTAATGTACATATCGTTAGTTTCATTTCAAATCCGTTGTGGGGGTGTATAGAGCCAAAAAGATTAGAATTGTGTCAATGTTCCAATATTTATGGCCCTGACTGTAGTTGCTCAAGTCATATTGCAATTGGATGTTGATAATTGCAGCACCCTCTAGCGTGTGATAGATGTAGATAGTTTTTTTTGTGACCTGTAGTGTAGGCATATTTTGGCTTGGCTGTGAGCCAGGACTGGGTTTAATCTGGGTCAGGGTTAAGTGACTCATGAGGGTTGGATGACTCAGTAGGCAGTATCTCTGATAAACTCCCCCTGCTTTCTGGAACCTTGAGGAGCTTCCAGAAGTAGAGGATGGAGTCGAGGAGGAGCATTGATGAGGGCCCCAGCCAATCCCCAACCAGGAGGGCCTGGAAGGGGCAGGGCTCCTCATAAATTTTCATGGGTCAGGCCAGCAGGGACAGTAAGTGTCGGGTGGAACACTGGAGATGAAGTGCTGAAGAGGCTGTCGGAAGACCCTCGAGGGAGCCCCCTACTCTGGGGATGTGACCTTGGGTCTTGTGGCTTGGGTGCTGCAGGGACCCTCTTCAACCGACAGAGGCCATCCTTCCTGGAGGCATAGGAGCAAGTAGAGGTCAGCACTTCCAGGAGATCTCCTGAGAGTCTGGGAGGACTGTGGAGAAGTAGCCTGCAAGGTTAGCAAAGGGGCTGCCACAGCCAGTGGGGTTAGCAGGGCCTGAAGAGGTAGTGCTGGGATCAGTGACCATGGGAGTAAGTTCTGTTAATGTGTTAATGGGCCATCGCTACTAACTTTTGCAAGGTGACACCACTGAAGGTCCTCAAGCAAGTGTGTGCAGGAAGGAGAAGAGAAGTGTATATAGACTGGAGTATATAGGAAGTTTTGCTGTGAAGTCAAGTAGGCATTCCATAATCTTCCCATCCCCATCCAAGGTTATTAACCCTCAAAAAACTATAAAAACAAAGCTGCAGTAGATTCACTGACTTAAGAGTTACTGTGAAAATTTGATGTGCCTGGCTTGCAGGGTGGGAAATCCTCTTTCACCTAAGGCCCTAAAGGGGTGGGCTACATTTGGGGGCTGATCTGGAACTTTTTCCATTGCAAGCTACACGCCTGTTGCTCCTAGCAACCAGAGAGTCATCGAGCCTGTGAACTGTGGTTTGTTCCAAGACCACTGTGGGTTAAAAATGGGGAAATGGACTTATGTGCTCTACCTATTTATGACTGTTTGCTGCAACCAAGTGGCATTGTCCTTAGCAACCTGCGTGAGCTGCTACCAAAACTAGTGCTGCCCTGCTTACCCAGTTACCCCATCCCAACAGTGATGGGCACTTCCATTCCATGGACAGGAATTTCCTGTTCACATGACTCGCTACCGTGCGTGTGCGCACCTGCGTTCAAGCCCGCTAAGTGGGCTATATAAACAGCTCTGCTGCACTAGGACCTTGCCTTATGGTCTACAGCATTGTAATACCGACTCCTGGTGTTTAAACTTGGTTTCCATCCTGATTCGTCTGACCTCGCTTGTACTCTCTGCTTGACCCCTCTGTCTGCCTGTTTGCCATTGCCAACTCCAGCCTGGACCTGACTACTCTGCTGCCTACTGCTCTGTTTCTAACATGCCTGCTAATTACCATTCCGGCTTGCCTGACCCTGCTGTGTGTCCAGAGATGTATAGTAACGAAGTAGAACTACTTAAGTACTGTACTTAAGTACCGAAATGCGGTATCTGTACTTTCCTAGAGTAGAATTTTTTTCTCCTACTTCTACTTTTACTTCACTACATTTTTTCGATGATTTCGATACTTCTACTCAAGTATTTTTTTTTTGTGCTGCATAGTTACTCGTTACTTTTAAAAAAATTACCACTGCCAGAACAGTAGATGGCAGGTTGCATAAAGCTCAAAAAAATGTGTATAATGTCATTTGTAAATCAGCGCATACGAAAATAAAGGCTGTGTATAATAAAAGCTGCTATACCAAATCTTTCCAATAAAAAGAAAATATGAAACAAACAAATAAATGATGCTACAGCGCTTAAAGTGCATCAAGAAACTACTAACAAACACCGGTTAATCATTTGAATAAATCATTTGAAATAATAAAAACAATATGATGTTCATACTTTTGACTTCTTTCTTTAATAACTACATAACACAGTACTTGTACTTCTACTTTCAGTACTTGAGTAGAATTTTTTTTTCAAAACTACTGGTACTTTTTACTTTTAGTACTTAAGTAGCAAATTTTTTGAAAAAACTACTTGCAATACTTAAGTAAAAAAAATGTTGAATACTTTAGTACTTCTACTTAAGTAACTTTTTCTGCGAGGACTTCCACTTCTACTCAAGTAATTTTTTGATCGAGCACTTGTACTTTTACTCAAGTAGAAATTTCGAGTACTTTATACAAGTCTGTGTGTGTCCAGCTATCCTTGCATCAGCTGTCTGCTTCCTGCAAGCCTGCCAAGTGCCTGCTGTCTGTGACCTGCCAGCCTGCTAAGCATCTGCTGCCTGTGACCAGCCAGTCTGCCAAGTACCTACTATCTGCCACCTGCCAGCCTGCAAGGTACCTGCTGCCCTGCGTCATGATCCAGCCTGCATCCAAGTATGCACAGACCTCACATCTGCAACCTTCACCATCTGAACTTCTATGCACTTGTGCCATTGCAGGCTTTCGTGCCTCCTGTTTACCTTATCAGGGGTACCAGGCCGGACGTGGAAGAGATCGCCTTCCTCTCCACATCAGGCTCCATCTCCAAGTATGTGACAGAGACAGAGAGAGGAGCAAGATGGTGGACAGTACTTGTGTGTACTCAGTGCTAACCTTATGGTCTTATGTGCAGGAACTGACACTAGTAGATACTGGTGTCAGGCGAGGGGGATTCACATTTGGGATGATCGGGGGGACGGAGAGGCTGTGTCTACTATGTCCTGCTTGCAGAAGACTGACAGTGGTAATTAGAGCTTGGATCCAGTGCGGCAATGTGATGAGCTGCTCACCAGGCTGACACCCAGAGAACGGAAGGCACTTAGTTATAGTGTTGATCTGCGTTCAGGTACCTGTACGGAACAGCCGTGGAAGTCCTAAAGGGCTGGAGTGGGCTTTGAAGTATCTACTAAGTCTGAGGCTGGTGACTCCCAGGTGAAGATATGGGAAAGAACATTGGAAGTCTGCCTCAGCCTGTAGCCCAGTCAGGGAGCTATTAACTGTATGAACCGCCCAACAGGCTGTAATGTCAGCCATGCACTCTGCCAACTCCACCTGGAAGAAGCCAGTGCAGCAGAGCAATGCATCCTCAGGGAAGCCAGAGGGGAGTGGCAGTGTTAGGGCCATAGGCTGGGGGTCGCCCAGACTGCTGGTGGAATTTGGGCCCTTGGATGAGGAGTGGTTGTACAATGACAGCTTGGAGGAGGAATGGGAGTAGGGAGACTCCCTGGAGAAGGTGTAGGTGTTGTCCAAGGAGTTGGGTGCACCAGACTCTGCTGAAGGGACCAAAGAAGCCATGTAGATCCCGGTCAATGTAAAGCAGACTTTCTACAACAGACCCTTCACTGCCCAGACCAGAACATCTGAATACAGGCAGTGGGTTGTGAGGTCGACCAAAGCCCGTGTTCTCACTGGAAGAGACAATCCTCAGGTACTACCAATATTGTCAAAGTTCCAGTGGGACGTACAGCTTTAAGTTGCTCTGGAGTGGGGTATGGACTTTCCCTATTTCCCTCTTAACATCATGGATGTCATAGATCACTCCCAGAGAGAATGGAAGTATGACTTGGTGTGTGAGTACATGCATGTACCTAAGCCCTTTCGGGGAACTCACTGTGAACAAATTTTGACCCAGTTCCAGGACATTCAGCAGAAGTGGCGGCTGCGGAGAGCTATTTACAAGGACAGAGTGATGATTATTAAAGTTGGACAGCATACAAAGAGCCACTCTGTCACCGTCAAAGGAGCTGATTGCAACTTGAGGAGGATACCTGACCCTCGCTTCTACCTGTGAATTTGCTACAGTAGGGGAAAAAATTCCTTCCTGATCTCCCAAGAGGCAATCGGATATTCCTGGATCAACGTTACCTATAAATATTAGTACTCAGTTATATTATGTACACCTAGGAAATAATCCAGGCCTTTTTTAAAGCAATCTAGTGAGCTAGTCAGAACCACCTCAGGAGGTAGGAGGTAGCCTATTCCACATTTTCACAGCTCTTACTGTGAGGAAACCTTTCCATATTTGGAGACAAAATCTCTTTTCCTCTAGACGTAAAGAGTGCCCCCTTGTCCTCTGTGATGACCTTAAAGTGAATAATTCAACACCAAGTTCACTATATGGACCCATATGTATTTATACATGTTGATTATATCCCCCCTTAATCTCCTCTTCTCAAGAGAGAATAAATTCAGTTCCTCTAATCTTTCCTCATAGCTGAGCGCCTCCATGCCTCTTATCAGTTTGGTTGCCCTTCTCTGCACTTTCTCCAGTTCCCCGTTATCCTTTTTAAGGACTGGTGCCCAAAACTGAACTGCATATTCCAGATGAGGTCTTACTAATGATTTGTACAGGGGCAAAATCATATCTCTCTCTCTGGAGTCCATGCCTCTGTTAATACAAGAAAGAACTTTGCTTAATTTGGAAACCTCAGCTTGGCATTGCATGCTATTATTAAGCTTATGATCTACCAGAAGACCCAGATCCTTCTCCGCTATGAATTCCCCTAGTTCTTCTTCCCCTAGTATGTATGATACATGCATATTCTTAGGCCCCAAATGCATAACTTTACATTCATCAACATTAAACCTAATTCACTGCAGTATATTGAAATGTGTCAATGTAGGGTGTCAGGGCAGTTTTACTGCAGTGTATTGTAGTGCATCAGTGCACATTTCCTGCAGTATATTAATGTGTGTCAGGGCACGTTTACTGCAGTATAGTATATTGAAGTGCTTCAGGGTACTTTTACTGCAGTAAATTTAAATGCGTTAGTGCGCGTTTACTGCAGTATATTGAAGTTAAAGTATGTTAGTGCACATTTACTACAGTATATTGAAGTGCACTAGTGCACATTTACTGCAGTATATTAAAGTGCGTTAGTGCAAGTTTACTGCAGTATTTTGAAGTGTGTCAGTGCATGTTTCCTGCAGTATATTGAAGTGCTTTAGTGCACTTTTACGGCAGTATATTGAAGTGTGTCAGTGCAGTTTTACTTCAGTATAATGTTGTGTGCTGGTGGAGAGTGTCTGCATAGTGAGTACTAAAGGTGAAGTGCACCAAATATCACTTTACATTGTGCATCCTTGTCCACAGCTATTCCTGCCATTGCCTCAGCATCAGGCATAGACGAGTCAGCTGAGTTATTTAAACACAGCATCAGCCACTTGCTCCTTGACGACGCAGAGGCATTACCTGATTCTGATGTTGGTTCTGAGGTGGAGGAAGGTAGAAACATGAGCCTACAGAGAGGGGAGAACACTGGTAAACAACATATTGGCAGTCATGTTCCCCCAGCCACAGCGTATCGCCAAGTTGGCTTCAGTGATGATGAGAATGGAGGGGATGATGATGATAAAGTCAGTGGTTGCAATTTGAAAACTTTCTCTCAGGAAGATCAAGCATGGTAAAAACACCAGTCATTTGGGTGCCACACACTTGATAAGGTATTTAACCTCCTACCACTCAGCAAGAGCACCTGAAAGCCACACAAAAGGGATGCAATTCTGTTCCTCCTCACCTTTCAGGTCTACCCCCGGTTTATCTCATTACCTCTCAGCAGCCTCTACTGACAGGGATGACAGTACAGCAGAGGGTGTCACACAAGTGCTAGTAGCACACCACCAGCTGTAGGCTATAACAGGCAAGCTTCCTTGACCCAGCTGCTGCAGCAAAAAAAAAAAAAAATACAGTAACAGCCAAACACGTACCTTCAGCCACAGAATACAACGTTCTTAGCTGTCAGGTAAACCCATATGGGCTAATTTTTGGGGCCTGGAATGGATGACACTTACTTCTGTATTCTGTGAATGCCTAATGTACCTCCAGTCACAGAATACAATGTTCTTAGCTGTCAGGTGAACCCATGTGGGCTAATTTTTGGGGGATGTAATGAGCAAAACTTACTTATTTATCTTGTGAATGCCTAATGTTCCTTCAGCCACAGAATACAACATTCTTAGCTGTCAGGTAAACCCATTAGAGCTAATTTTTGGGGCCTATACTGGCTGACACTTACTTGCTTATCCTGTGAATGCCTAATGTACCTCCAGCCACAGAATACAGAAAACCCCCCTCCATTGCGGGGGTTACGTTCCGGACCCAGCCGCGAAAAGTGAAATTCCGCTAAATAGAAAAACCCTATAAAAATGCATTGTAGGCATGTTTTTTTACTGTCACTGTACGTGTAAAAGCATTTTAAGGTCTTTAAACACACTTTTAAAACAATAGAAACTCATTTAAACACATAAAAGATACTAAGAGACAGAGCAAGAGCTATGGAAAACACAAAAATATTTCATTTTTAATGATTTATATAGTAAAATAACATTACAAAAAAACCTGCGAATTACCGGGACCGCAAAAACTGAACCGCGATGGAGCGGGGGATTACTGTACAACATTCTTTGCTCTCAAGTAAACGCATGTGGGCTAATTTTTGGGGCCTGGAATGGGAGACACTGTATCCTGCGAATGCCTAATGTACCTTCAGCCACAGAGGACAACATTGTTTTCTGTCAAGTAAACGCATGTGGGCTAATTTTTGGGGCCTGAAATGGGCGACACTTACTTCTGTATCCTGTGAATGCCTAATGTACCTTCAGCCACAGAGCACAACGTTCTTTGCTGTCAGGTGAATGCCTGTGGGCTAATTTTTGGGGCCTGGAATGGGCGACACTTACTTCTGTATCCTGTGAATGCCTAATGTACCTTCAGCCTCAGAATCAGTGGCGTAGCGTAGGTTGTCAGCTCCCGGGGCAAGGCAAGTAATTTGCGCCCCCTAACTCGCGGGATTTTAGCACTCGAGTCTCTTCCACTAGATTAGTTAAAGAAACCCTTACCCCCTAAGCACATGTATTGTTTGTTATGAAAATACTGATGTAATTAAAGTAAAATGCATCTAAATACAAGTTTGAATGACCAGCGTGCCCCCTTTCAATGCAGAGAGACCAGCGTGCCCCCTTTCAATGCAGAATGACCAGCGTGCCCGCTTTCAATGCAGAATGACCAGCGTGCCCCCTTTCAATGCAGAATGACCAGCGTGCCCCCTTTCAATGCAGAATGACCAGCGTGCCCCCATTCAATGCAGAATGACCAGCGTGCCCCCTTTCAATGCAGAGAGAACAGCGTGCCCCCTTTCAATGCAGAATGACCAGCGTGCCCCCATTCAATGCAGAGAGACCAGCGTGCCCCCTTTCAATGCAGAGAGACCAGCGTGCCCCCTTTTATGTCATAGACAGACAGAGTGACACTGCGGATGCGCCCCCCCAGATGTTGCGCCCGGTGCGGCCCGCCCCCCCTGCACCCCCCACGCTACGCCACTGCTCAGAATACAACGTTCTTTGCTGTCAGGTGAATGCCTGTTGGCTACTTTTTGGGGCCTGTACTGGCTGACACTTACTTCTTTTTTTTTATTTAAAATTTTTAATCATAACAGAGTATAACACATGTATATGCAGATACAGTGAACCAACAGAAATACATTTGGAAGAAAAGGGGTAAGGGCGTGCCCAGGGGTGGCCAGGGGTATGAGGGGAGGGATGGAGGAGTGGTCAGAACTCGATGACCTAGTTGTGGGCAGGGGTCGTAGAGGTCGCATGGATAAGGGGGGTCTCTTACTCGAAATGTGAAATCATCCGGGGGCAAGTCCAAGTCCTTTGATATGAAATTGAAGAAGATGTTCCATTTGTCGTGGAAGGACTGGGCTGCCGAGGGGGCCGTAAAGTCCGCGTTAAGGCGGTCAATGGATAGGAGTGTGGTTAGCTCTGATTTCAACCTACAAATAGGGGGTGGTGAGGAAGAGATCCAGTGTTTCAATATAACTCGTCTGGCAACCAGTAGGCTGGCGAGGATCCATAGACGATGAGGGTCGGCTGGAATGCTGGACCATTTTTGTAGACGTTTGTCCCAATAGCCGAACAAGAGTAGAAGTGGGTCTTTTGGAACGGATAAGTTGGTGACATCTTTGATGAAGGCTAGGGCTTGATCCCAGAATAGCGAAATGGGCTTGCAGTCCCAAAACTTGTGATATTGGGAGGGCCTCTCGGCAGAGCAAAGAGGACATTTATGAGCGTCCGGGATTGTTTTGTCCGAGAGGAAAGGGATGTGAGCTCTGTGGAAAATCTTGAGCTGGGTTTCCTTCCAGGTAGAGTTAGGAGCTAGTCCAAGAGTAGTCCGGAGACCACTGATCATATTAGGCAAGGTATCTTCTCCAGGGAAATCTTTCAGCCAGTTCGAAGCGGAAGAGGTGAAGGAGGCAGGTGGACACGACTTCAATAAGAGTTTATATATATCCGAGATGGTGAATTTGCCAGAGTCCAGAAGATTGTCGATGAGAGATGACCGGAATCTATTCTCAGATTTGCCTGAGATAGTAGTTATAAAATGGAGACATTGGTTCAGGTAAAAAGAGTCTGACACCCACAGGTTGTATTTAGCTACAAGATCAGAAGTAGGAAGCTGTGCCCCAGTTTGGGGGTTGCATAGGTGAGCAAAGGTCTGCAATCCTTTCATGTCCCACACCTTGTATACCGCATGCTCTATACCCGGGGGGAAGGCAGGGTTACCCCTGATCGGGAGATATTTGGAGAAATAGAGAGGCAGTTTCAAAAGCTTACGTATTTCCCTCCATGCAATAACCGTGTCCGTAAGGAGCAGGTTATGGCAGAGATCGGGTTGCATTTGGGCCCATCTGACATGCAGGAGAGCTGATAAAGAGTAGGGACTGGACATCTGGGACTCCAACTCGTGGTTAGAAAACTGTGAGGTCTGAGATATCCAGTCCAGGGCCACCCTCAAGAGGCATGATAAGTTATATAAGCGCAGATCAGGAAAATTGATGCCAGCGTCATGCCTGGGAAGGCTCAGTTTTTTAGAAGATATACAAGGTCTCATGCCCCTCCATAGAAAACAGGAGAAGACTCGAGAGAGCTCCTGAACGTCTTTATGTTTAATCAGTAAGGGTAGAGTTTGCAGAAAATACAGGAGGCGGGCAAAGCTGACCATTTTTATCAGGTGGCATCTCCCCAAGAGAGACAGCGGCAGTTCCATCCAATTTTCCAGTTCCCCTTTTATTTTAGAAAACAACGGGGGGTAGTTAAGAGTGTAGATAGAGGAGGGGGTCCTCCCTATTTTGATACCGAGGTATGTGATGTGTGTAGTCGCGATTTTAAACGGAGAATGTTTTTCCCAGGAGAGGGACGTAGCTACCCCCAGGGGGAGGATCTCACTCTTGGAATAATTGATTTTGCATCGAAAGTAGAGACGATCGTAGGCACAGGGCTGGCCCAAGACATTTTGCTGCCTGGGTCCAAGAATGAAATGCTGCCCCCCCCCCCAAAAAAAATTACACCCACCAAAAGCCCCCACATCCATTATTTTATATAAAGATAAAATTTTGAAATAATTATATATACTATTTTCTTCTTCCATAACTCACCACCGGACCGGTCCACCAAACACCCACTGTCTGTCCTCAGTCCTCCTGTCACTCCTGTGTCTGCCATGCCCACCGCCCTAGAAGATCCAGCCTGCCCTGCATGGGATGGAATGCGCTGATGTCTGACGTCATTGCGCACACCACAATCACGTGAGGGATGTTCCACAGAGGAGACGTTCCACCCCCTCATACTCATTAGTTTGCACGTCAGTATGAGATGGGAAAATGCCACCCGTAACGTGCCGCAAACTGATGTCACACAAAACTTCTGGACAAAAAAATCTTGGGAGTCAATTTGCTGCCCCTCTCCAAGTGCTGCCTGGGTCCATTGGACCCTGTGGGACCCATGGTAGGGCCGGCCCTGCGTAGGCACGTCGGCGTAGGGGTGAGAAGTAAACAACAGAACATCATCCGCAAACAGGGAAATCCGTAGGTCTTGAGAGCCCACCCGTATCCCATGCAGGGGAGCTTTACTGGAGAGAGCGTGACAGGGGCTCTATCGCCAAATTGAACAAGAGTGGGGATAGGGGACAGCCTTGGCGTGTACCTTTATACAGTCGGAAGTCTTGGTCATGGAGCCACCCACGCACAGTCTAGCAGTCGGGGAGGTGTACATGGAGATTATGAGATTGACAAATGGGCCGTGGAACCCAATGGTCGTCAGGACCTTGCGCAACCAGACAAAATTGACATTATCAAATGCCTTTTCAGGAACCAGGGTAACTATGGCTAGGTCTTTTTTAGGGTGTATCCGTGCTTGGTCGAGAACCAACAGCACCTTTCTAATATTAGCAGTGGCTGAATGGCCTTTGGTAAAGCCTGACTGGGCCGGGTGTATCAGGTGAGGCATGATGAGCGCTAAGCGAGATGCAATGATTTTTGACAAGATTTTTATGTCGAGGTTCAGTAAGGAAATGGGGCGATACGATCCCGGTTCTAGTGGGTCCTCGCCTTTCTTCGCAAGGAGTTTGATTATTGCTTGATTGCCAGTTGGCAAGTAGGGCCCACCCTCCCAAATGTACGAGTAAACCGCGATGAGCGTGGGGACTAAGCTAGGTGCGATGGATTTGTAGAACTTACCCGAGAGACCGTCAGGACCCGGATATTTGTTAGACGTGAAGTGTTTAATCGTTTGCATGACTTCTTCAGCCGAAATTGGAGCATTTAACATAGCTAGGTGGTCAGTACTAATGACGGGGATTCCCGTGCCCGACAAGAATTTGTCGCCCGCCGAACTGTCCACCTCATCAGGGCCATAAAGAGACGAATAAAAGTCCCGCATGATACGCTGAACGCCGTGTGGTGTGGAATCGACGGTACCCGTGGGGGCTCGCAGAGAGCCAATATGAGTAGGAGATGACTGGCCCTTGCACATTTTCGCCAAAAGTTTGCCAGCCTTATTGCCGAACCTGTGCAAAGTCGCAGAAAGGTGTGCTTTGTGAATGTGTTCCACTTTGTCAGCCCAATCATCAAAATTTTTCTTGGCTTGCAGCCAGACTTCCCTAGCCGCAGGGGAATCGGCCAGTACCAAGTTGCACTGGGCCAGTCGCAAACGTTCGCTAGCCGATTTATACCCGTCGTTCGCATGTCTTTTGAAAGCCGCCACATATGAAATGATACGACCTCAGGAAAGCTTTGTCCGCTTCCCAAAACAGGTGGGGGGAGGTGGAGTGAGCCGCATTAGAATTTGAATAATCCGTCCATGCACGCTCCAGGAAAGTCTTAAAGTCAGCATTGTTAGCCAGGTAGGAGGGGAACCGCCAAATAAGTGGGGCAGCCGGGACACCAGCTAAATATAGGGAGATGGAGAGCGGAGAGTGGTCTGATATTGCCATGTCATGAATGGTAGCATCTTGTGTCAATGGGAGAAGGGAGTTGGAGCAAAAGAAGTAGTCTATTCTCGTAAAAGTCTTATGGAGGTGGGAGTAGAAGGTTTATTCGCGATCCGCCGGATGAAAATGGCGCCATATATCGGACAGTGAGAGAGATTCAATTAGCGAGGCCAGAGAGGTGGGGTTCCCGATCGTATGGGGCAACGACGTTGGGGGAGGGGAGGATTTGTCCAAAACTACGTCCATGACAGCGTTAAAGTCGCCCCCTACCAGGCGTGGGACATTCGGTAATGTCAGTATACGGGCAGAAAGAGCGGTATAAAATGACTGATCAAGGACATTGGGTGTGTATATGTTGGAGATGACAAACTCCTTGCAGTGAAGTCGGACATGAGCTGAGACATAGCGGCCGTCTGAATCCGTATCCACTGAAAGAATTTCCACAACAATATAAGTACCTTATATACGGCCTAAAGCTGCCGAACCCACTACCTTTCCTACCCAGAGCTTTTCCATTCGCGCCATATCCTGGATAAGAGCGACGTCAGCCCGGAGGCGTTTAAGATGCCGTAGGACTTTCATCCTCTTAGCCGGGGATCTAAGACCCTTAACATTCCAGGTCACTATCGTCATAGTAAGGGGAAAGAGGATAAGTGTGTGCAGAAACGTAAATAAAGCCTACCCATACCCAAGAGAAGAGCGAGATATGTATTGTAAGTTCAGGCCCGCCGAGTGGTCATACGAACATGTCGAGAAGGAAGCATTGCCACCGTGTGAGTGACCTCTGAGGAAAGGAAACCGGGAAGGGGATACACAGGAAAACTGGATGGAAAAAAATCAAACATAATGAACAAAACAATAAAGTCTCAAGGACTTCGCTTTTTTCCGCATGCGTATGCGACAGAGCACAGCTCCCCATGTGTGACTCCGGGGATGAGAAGGGATAAGCAAAGCCCATACAGAACTCGTCACCGCAGGTGCCTGGGTCGCGGCCCACGACAGACCATATGGCAGCCATAGCATACGTATCAAACATGGGAAAAGGAGCATATGCAGAACAGTAGATCAACAAGCAATTAACATACAATAAACATATAGATTAACGTTACATGTGGAGGGCGAGCTTAAGAACCACTCCGTGCCAGACGGCAGGGACCTCCCGGGCACTAGACCCGGAGGAAACCATTCCAAGGCCCCTCAAGGAAGACAAAACAGTTCCAGGGTCAGAGATGATTCAACAATTGGAGCATTTAACATAGCTAGGTGGTCAGTACTAATGACGGGGATTCTCGTGCCCGACAAGAATACGTCGCCCGCCGAACTGTCCACCTCGTTAGGGCCATAAAGAGACCCTTAACATTCCAGGTCACTATCGTCATAGTAAGGGGAAAGAGGATATGTGTGTGCAGAAACGTAAATAAAGCTTACCCATACCCAAGAGAAGAGCGAGGTATGTATTGTAAGTTCAGGCCCGCCGAGTGGTCATGCGAACATGTCGAGAAGGAAGCATTGCCGCCGTGTGAGTGACCTCTGAGGAAAGGAAACCAGGAAGGGGATACACAGGAAAACTGGATGGAAAAAAAGCAAGCATAATGAACAAAACAATAAAGTCTCAAGGACTTCGCTTTTTTCTGCATGCGTATGCTACAGAGCACAGCTCCCCATGTGATGAGTAGGGATAAGCAAAGCCCATACGGAACTGGTCACCGCAGGTACCTGGGTCGCGGCCCACGACAGACCATATGGCAGCCATAGCATACGTATCAAACATGGGAAAAGGAGCATATACAGAACAGTAGATCAACAAGGCATTAACATACAATAAACATATAGATTAACTCTACATGTGGAGGGCGAGCTTAAGAACCACTCCGTGCCTGACGGCAGGGACCTCCCGGGCACTAGACCCAGAGGAAACCATTCCAAGGCCCCTCAAGGAAGACAAAACAGTTCCAGGGTCAGAGATGATTCAACGAGGTGGTCCAGAGCGACCAGAGCTAACCACATCAGAGTACCTTTGCCGTTTAGGGGATTCCTTCCTGGGGTTCCGTTGAACTAAGGGTCTGGAAAAAGAAAGGGATTTAGCAGATGATGGGTGACCAGTATCACCGTGTTGAAGAGAGCGGACAAAATTCTCTGCCTCTTCCGTATCTTGTAAAGATAGTTGAGTGCCGTCCGATAGGCCAAGGTGAATTTCAAATGTTCCTGATGAAGTTTGCAGCAAACGGTCTGGAAAGCTTTGCGTCTTTTTGCGACATCAACCGAGTAATCAGCAAATATAAGAATTTTCATACCTTCGATCTGGAAGTTCGGGGTTTGGCGGAATTTCTGTAAAATGGCAGACTTGTCCGCATAATTTAAATACTTTGCGATAATGGGGCGAGGGGTCTTGCGTTCTTCAGAGTAAAGACCCATTCTGTGAGCCCGTTCCACTACGCAGGTTCCCTGGAGGCCCAAGGCGGCAGGAATCTTCCTCGCACACAGTTCAGGGATGGCCGAGGGTGCAATATTTTCAGGGATCCCAATAAATCTCAGGTTGCTCCGGAGTGATCTGTTCTCTAAATCTTCTAATTTATCCATAATAACACGGTTCAATTTGTCCTGAGATTGCTCCGTGCCCTGGATTTGATAAAGTTCATCCTCCAAATTAGAGAGGTGACTTTACACCTCTGTGAGGTGATGAGAGTGTGCATCCAGCTCCTTTTTGATGCTAGCCATGCCAGCAGCAACAGCCCGCTCCACAGAGGCCGCAATGTTGGGAGTAAGCAGGGCTATCACAGCCTGGGCTATTTTTTCTGTGGAGGGGTCTTGTGAAGGAGGAGAGGCAGTGTGAGGCTGCTGGGGGTTGTCTGCTGGCATTAATGATGTGTCCATAGCTGCAGCGTCTTGAGGGGTGCCGATGCAGGCCGAGACCGCGGCCTCGATTTGTGCTGAGTCCGGAGGCGGCCGCGGCGCTGCTTTTTCCAAGAAACGCTCCATCGGAGCAGAAGAGGAGGGTCACCGCCAAGTCCGGGGGGGGTTCAACAAGCCAGTGTGGGTGAGTGGAGGCAGGTAGGAGGCTTCGGGCAGATTTTAAATGCAGGGTTTAAGGAGTCACACCGCGGAAGCTGCTAGGAGCTCAGCTACTCCATGCGGCGCCGGAACCGGAAGTTTTGACACTTACTTCTTTATCCTGTGAATGCCTAATTTTTCAGACTGGAATTGAAAATCAATGGGTCTGTAAACGTTCCGCCAAATTGTGGAACGGATGCGAAACCAATTTTACAGACGTGTGAATGGACCCTATATGTATTTGACATGTATTTACCGGCTGCTGTCAGTTCTGGCTAATTTAGAAAAAAATAAATATTTTTTTTGCTGAAAAAAATAAAAAAAATGTATGGCATCTTTTCCAATAGCAATACTTCTAGTATGTCCGTGTCCATGTTGTGGGACTATTTGTGCACAGCTAGTAAGTATTTTGTGGCTGAAAATATGACCTGAAGGTTTTTAAAGTTTGCCTGCCATTAAAGTCAATGGGGCCGCCTCGAACTTGTGGTTCGCGAACATTTGAGAAAGTTTGCGGATAACGTTCGCAAACCGCCCCGGCCGATGTTCGTCCATCACTAGTGGCTATGGGTAGAAATTTTTCGAGCCTACACCTTATTAAATTACTCAATATTTAGGTCATAATTGCTGTCACCCCTTCTGCATCACAGGTGCTATTACTTCTGCGTCAGCAGGACTTTTTTCTTTTTTTTTTGTAGTGCAGCAGCTATTTCTTCTGCTTCAGCAGTGGGTTTTTTATTTTGATTTTTTTTCATGGCACAGCAGCATGAATAATATTTAGGGCATAATTGCTGTCCCGCCTTCTGCATTGAAGGTGCTTTTCCTTCTGCATCCATAGAGTTTTTTTTTTCTTTTGGCGCACCAGCACTAATTTTATTTAGGGCATAATTGCTGTCCCCACTTTTGTGTTGTAGGTGCTATTCCTTCTGCATCAGCAGGGGTTTTCTTTTTTTTTTTGGCTTTATTAAGATTTTCTTTATGAAAGAAAAAAATATAATAAAACGGTTTATAGTGCACCAAGTACAAAAGTATTGCAACCAAGCACCATATTCCCTGCCTACACTCTATAATAAAAAGTTATAAAAATCCCCCCCAAAAAATAAAAAAATAATAATAAAAAGGTTTATAGTGCACCAAGTACAAATGTATTGCACCCAAGCATCATATTTCCATGCCAAAATCCCCATAACGTCCAAAAGGGACAGAGGTAGACACTAAAAGGCCGCCTAAATAGGGCGAGCAGCCTCTGTGTCCACAGTGAAAAGTGGTGGTCATGGACATGGTGCATCCTCTGCAGTCGGGCACGCTTGTCCTTTTTTTCCGGTGTTGGCCGTGTTATTGTGCCACAACATGCAGAAGAGTTGGTGGAGTGCCCTCCTCATCCTCCTTGTCCTCTGTCACACAGGCTCATACTAGTTTGCCTTCCACCGCAGCTGCCAAAGTGGCCTATTTCACAGGCTCCTTGTCTACAGCTACTCCTTCCGTAGCCTCACCATCATGCACAGAGAAGTCACCTGAATTATTCGATCATAGTGTCAGTTACATGATGTTGGAGGATGCGCAGCAATTTGAATGCTCCAATGTTCGTTCCCAGGTTGAGGAAGGGAATAACGTGAGCCTAGAGAGTGGGGGTGACAATGACGGACAAGAAACTAGCAGTCATGTTCCCCCAGCTGAATCATACTACCACGTTTGCTCCAGTGACGAGGAAGGAAGGGATGATGAGGTCACTGCCTAAGAGAATAGAGGAGGAAAGTGAAGAGGAGGCGGAACAACTCCAATGAGGCAGGATGTGCTCCAGGGGCCGGCTATTGCATCACACCACAGAGCTCCACAGGGGCAGGGCACTGCTAACTCCCCGCTGACTTCCAAAAGTTCATTGGTTTTTTGGATTTTTTTCAACACATGTACAGCAGACCTCAGCATTGCTGTGTGCAATCTCTGTCTGAAGCGGTTCAAGTGTGGCCAGAACACCAGCAGCTTGGGCACCATATGCTTGATAAGACATATCATGACCTGCCATGCAGTCCATTGGCAACAACATCTGAAAGACCCACATCATAATAAAATGCTGAATTATCTTTGCTTCTCATCTGGGATCTCTACCCCCACTATACCTCAAGTCCTCTCAAAAATCTGCACTGAGAGGGATGATGGTATAGCAATGGGTGCCTCAGGTACTTGCACCCAAATCTGCTAGCAGTACATCTCTTGTTGATTTGACCAGCAGGCAAATTTTGCTACCCCAGTTGTTGAACCATAAAAAAAATACTGTCCCAACCATTCACATGCTCAGCGTCTAAATGCTAGCTTGGCCAAATTGCTACAACTGCTGCCTTTTCATCTAGTAGACTCTGCCCCATTTCATGAATTTGCGGAATGTGCTGTGACCCAGTGGAAGGTTCCAAAAAGGAATTTATTTTCACAAGGCCATTCCAGCTCTGTACCATCATGTGGAAGGCAATGTTGTGGCCTCATTGGACAGAGCGGTCAGCGGGAAGGTTCACATTACTGCTGACTTATGGTTCAGCAAGCATGGTCAGGGACCTTACATTTCCTTCACGGCGCACTGGGAAACTCTGCTGGCAGCTGGGAAGGATGCAGGACAGGGTTCAGTGCTGGAGCTTATTCTGCCACCATGCCTTTAAAACATTGGTAGTGATTCTGCAACATCTGTCTCCTCCACCCCCTCCTGTTCTTCTTCCTCTATGGCTTCTTCTGCTGAATTGTCCTCTGAACCACCAGTGTTCTCTAAGCGTTCAAGGGGCTATGCAAACAGTCAGGCTAAAAGATGTCATGCTGTGCTTCAGTTGGTCTGTCTAGGGGGACAGGAGCCACACCGGGCCAGAGATTCTGTCAGCTCTGCAGGGGCAGGCTCAGAGGTGGTTGACGCCACAGCAGCTTGAGCCAGGAATGGTCGTATGCGACAATGGCATCAACCTTCTTTCCACCCTCCGTCAGGGACACTTGACACATGTTCCATGCTTGGCACAAGTCCTGAATCTGGTGGTGCAGTGTTTCTTGAACAGATACCTGGGCTTACAAGATCTTCTGAGGCAGGCCAGAAAAGTCTGTGGTCATTTCCGGTGGTCCTACAATGCCAGTGCTCAGCTGGCTGACATACAATGGGAATTCAACCTGCTCACCAACCATCTCATTTGTGACATGCCAACCAGGTGGAACTCAACATTGGCAATTCTGCAGTGGCTTCACATGCAGCAGAGGGCCATCAATGAGTACTTGTGTGAGTATGGCACAAGGACAGGCTCAGAGGAGCTTGGCTTCTTTCCGCAGCGCCAGTGGCTGCTGATAAAGGATGCATGCACTGTCCTGTCACCATTTGAGGAAGCCACAAGGATGGTGAGCCACGATGACACAGTCCCTCTTGTCTTTCTGTTGGAGCACAGGCTCCATGGAATGGACAGGGCATTTGAGGCAGAACAGCGGATGGAAGAGGAGCACTTCCTTTCTTCACAAGGCTCCCTTTATGCAGAAAACATTCCTGCAGGGCCACAAAACACACAGGAGGAAGAGGAGGTGGATTGTGGCAGCATGTATGTAGAGGATAACATCCAGCAGTCTTCAAGGGATGGTTTTCATTCCCCAGAAACCCCAGGAGTTGTACGTGACTGGGGAGAGGTTGCTCTTGACAATTTCTTCCTTAGGGACCCAGAGGACTCAGAATCTTATGCCTCCTCAGACTTACGCTGCATGATCTCCCTGATGCTGCAAAGCCTGCAAAAGGACTTGAGGATTTGTGGTATCAAGGAGAGGGATAATTACTGGTTGGCAACGAATCTTAATCCATGTTACAAGGGTAAAGTTGCAGAGCTCATTCTGTCTTTGCAGAGGGAGCAGAGGATTAAACATCTTAAGGACGCATTGAAGAAAATTTTGTGTAACACCTTTCCAGACACAGGGAGGTTACCATTTCCTGGACAACTTGTTTCTGAGGCTGTGTTCGGTCAAAGGAGGAGCGGTGGAAAAGGCGGCCGGCTGCCTTTAAACAATTCTTTAATCCTCAGCGCCCAGGGCTGTTAGGTTTAAGCAACCAACGGCAGTGTCTGCATCATATGGTGCAGGATTATATAGGGGCAAGAGCAGACTTAGAGACCTTTCCAACTGAGCATCCACTGGCTTACTGGGTCTTGAAGATGGACCACTGGCCAGAACTTTCTCAATATGCAATCAAGCTACTGGCCTGTCCTGCTTCCAGCATACTTTCAGAACGGACATTCAGTGCTGCTGGAGGTTTTGTGACAGATAAAAGAGTGCGTCTGTCCACAGACTCTGCTGACATTTATAAAAATGAATCAGTCCTGGATCAACAGCAGCTATCAAGCTTCTGATGCGGATGTAACTGACTGAATTTGCCAGGGATCTGGGATCCCTTGAAGAATTCCTATGCTGTCTATCATATTCCTGAATCTTGATTATGCTAGCTTCCTACAATGTTTTTGGTTTAAGGCACCGCCAACACCCAAAGCCCATTTTTTTCTGCACCTGTATCACAGGTGCATGTCATTTCAATGTCTGTTTCTAATTTTTAACAGCAGGGCCCGTTACTGCACTCAGCAAGAGTAGCTGTGAGGGGTTACAGTGTTCAGGCACAACTAGAGATGGGTGAACAGTTTGGGCTGAGCATAAGTTTGGCCTAAACATCACCCATTCAGGCACTCGCCTAAAACCTGAACTTTCTCGACACTTAGCGGGATGTTCGCCCCAGCGCACAGTCAATAGGTTGTTAAGCTTCCATGCTGAGAGCTGAATTGAATAAAATAATTGTAAAAAGAATATGTATATTAAACAACTTGGGGTAAAAACCCCTTGGGGGACCCTTTTTAAAACAATGTTGGCGTGGGGTTCCCCTTAAAATCTATACCAGACCTGAAGGACCTGGTATGGACTGAGGGGAGGGAACCTATCACATTTTTTCATTTTTTTTATCTGTATTGCCAGGAGCCGACAATACATTACAGCCATGAGCAAGTTTAAATGACATGTTTTCGGGAGTGCGCATGCACGGCGCGGGACGGATGGCGGCTTGAACTCGCTGCTCCGCTCACTTCGGCCGTGATCCCGGCTACAGGGGCCATATATCGCCTCCTAAACAACCGCAAAGATCACCCCCTGGCAGCCAAAGTTCCTGTGCATGTCGTCCAGCAAAAGGAAGCACCGCAAGACTCCACAGAAGTCCCTCACACACTATCTCCTAAGAGCCCGGGAGAAGTTCAACATGGAGCAAGATGGCGCCACCCCTCCTCCTCCTCCTCCTCCTCCTGTACATGTCGGCAGTAACATACAGGCTTCAGCTCCTAAGTCATCCTCGACCCCTACAAACTGTGAGTACCCTGCTCCCCTCACAAAACAAGACCTGGATAATAGCCTGGAGATTATGTGCACTAAGCTGATGGCAAAGTTCCAGGCAGAGCTCCACAAGACAGAGACCACCCTTACACAGGAGATCTCTGCCCTTGGAGGAAGAACAGACAGGCTGGAGGCAAAGCATGATGAGTTGTCCCTAGATTACAGAGAGCTAAACAGAGATCATGAGATGTTAAGTTCAGAATTTAACCAGCTGCAGGCACATGTAGAGGATTTGGACAATCGCAACAGGCGTAATAATCTGAGGTTAAGGGGGATCCCTGAAACCTATACCGATCTCATACCCACAGTAAATCGCCTGTTTAAATCGCTTTTGCCTGAAGTAATTGAGTCCCAATTCTCTTGTGATAGAATCCATCGTGCCCTCCGTCCAAAACCCCCTGCTGATAAACCACCAAGGGATATTATCTTATGTATGAAGGACTTCCTGACCAAGGAGGAAATCCTCAGGGCTGCGAGGAACACCCCAAATATTCTTATCGACGGCAATAAAATACAGATTTTCCCGGATATCTCACAGGCTACACTGGAGAGAAGACGCAACCTAAAAGAAATCACGTCAGTCTTACAAGTTGCACGTATACGCTATAAATGGGGTTTCCCGTTTAAGCTTGTAATCCCCCACAATGGTTCCACGTACGTGGCTACTAATATCCCAGAAGGTCGTGAAGTCCTTATTAAGCTAGGACTGATGGATCCCTCTTCTAACCCCTCACCCCCCCCTGCTCCTAGACCTTCACCGCTTTGGCAAACCCCGGCTTCTAGAAGAGGAAACAGAAGACCACGTAATGACAGGATCTGAGGCTGTTAATTTTCACATCTTCTGATTCTTATGAATCAAGAATATCGTGGAATTCGGCTTGGAGATTTCTTTAAAAAACATTAAGCACGAGATTTATCTGACAAACTTTCTTTATTTTTTTTTTTTTCTTTCTTTTTCTTTCCCCGCATATTTTTTCTTTTCTTCCCCGTCCTCTTTTCCCCATTTCCTTTTAATTTTTTCCCATGCAGTACCAATATACTCCACAGCACTGTTAAATGTTCAGTGGACAAAGGGAGACACCTACTGGCCAAATCCTGAACTGCAAGGAACCCTCGTCTGAAGATCATTAACTCCAATCTATCTTTGCTCCTAACATCTATCAAGATTTTATGGGGGTCTCTTCCTGATCCGCAAGTTATTATTTCATTATTTCCTTTTTTTTTTTTTTTTTTTTTTTCCACACGATCTTGGACTCATATGAAGGAAATATAATTGCTCTAGATTTATATATTACCATAATGTATACTTTTTGATCCTCTACCCTCCCTCTCCTTCCCTTCCTTCCCCCTTCCCCCTTCCCCCCCTCCCTCCCCCCCCCTCAACCTTTCCCCCCCAACCCTCTTATTCTCCCTATCTTTGTTGGATATTTCTCTGTGATGTTCCCCTTGGGTTCTTCTAGAACCACCTATAACCAGACATTGCAATTAATTTTGTTTCCTTCTCTCTGCGAAGGGAACCTTCAATAGGCCTAGATGAGGTCCCGCGCTTGTACATGTGGTACCCACTCAGTCGATCGGTGGCCACTGGTGGTCGCGGGGGAGTCGCGCCCTTTCTGTTCCCCAGGTTGGGGCCGTCTCCCCTTTTGCTCTGCTGCTGGCTCTCGGTCGCCTGTTTAGAAGGAGTTCATCCTTCATTAATGTTACTCTTTTATCAGTGCCTTAACGGTTTACTGATCCATGGTTTATCTTACTTGTTAAGCTTTAATCTTTATAGTTTTGCTTTTTTGAGTTTTCTTTATTTTTTAACGTATATCCACAGACGTTTCAATGCCTACAGTTATCCAGAATGCCTTTTACTAGCATGTGCTTGGGTAAACCTCTCCCAGACACAAGATCCCCCTGAGTTATACAACCTAAACCTACAACCCCCAGGTCCGCCCTCACTTACTACACAGCCCCTCCGAATTCTGAACTCCACGGATGTGATCTTAGACACCTTGATCACCCTAAACTCCACCATAGTAACTTTCACTTTCTCACCTCAAAATGACCATCAGAATAATCTCACATAACGTGCAGGGATTCAATTCCCCTAATAAATGCAGGAAAGCTTTTCACCAGTTCAAGCGTTTAGATGCCAAAATCCTATTGCTCCAAGAGACGCATTTTGCTGAACACAATCACCCCAAATACTTCCATAAGACATATAACCAGGCCTTTTATACCACACACTCCTCTAAAAGTAGAGGCGTAGCAATATTCGTTCATAATTCTTTCCCACTAGATGTCCAAGAAGTGTATAAGGACACTGAAAGTCGCTTCATAATAATTAAGGGACGCATTCTGGGAAAGGAATTAACAATAGCCAATATATATGCCCCTAATGGAGCCACAGTTAAATTTTTCTATGATTTTTTTAACATATTGGAAAAACATCACTCTTCCCACATTATCCTAGGCGGTGACTTCAATATGGTCTCTCATCCCACCATGGATAGGAGCAATCCAAACTCGGCTTCCAAGACGTTCCCCAGATCCTTAGAGCGTAGACTCAATAGTTTGCAGTTGGTAGATACATGGAGATGTCTTAATATGGGCTCCAAAGAGTTTACGTTCTACTCTAACCCACACAATTCCTCAGCTAGGATTGACTACATTTATTGCTCACAAGTGATCTTAGCCAATTCGATCTCTGCTAGCATTGTTCCATGTGTGTGGTCGGACCACCATATGGTGCTATATGACACATCAGGAATAGGTCTCTCTCCTACTCCCTTCTCATGGAGACTTAATGACTCCCTGTTAGCTAACCCGATAGATTCTCAGGAACTCTCCGATTCCATATCAGAATTTTTTAGATTAAACCTCGCTGAGGACACCTCAATCCCAAACACATGGGTCACTCACAAGGCCTATATAAGGGGTAAACTAATCTCATTAGCGGTTAAAAAAAACCGTGCACGTACTGCTAAGATTCAAGATCTCACCAGGGAATTACAATTATTATATAAAAACCATAATACATTACATGATCAATCCACCAGACTATTAATCGACCAAAAGAGAATAGAATTAAATAACATTCTCTCAGATTATGCAGAGAAATCCCTCAGACACTCAAGATCCAAATTCCTACTATATGGAAACACTGCTTCCACAATGCTGGCAAGGAAATTGAACCAAACGATAAAACCCCCTCACATATATAAATTAAATACACCATCAGGAATGACCACCTCTCATCCCAAGGAGGTCTTGAGCATTTTTGAAAAATTTTATTCAACACTACTTTCCTCCCCCCCAGACACCACGTCAATACACTCTCAAACCTGGTTTGATGAGATCCCTATCCCAACGCTCTCTCCCTCGGATATAGAGCAGTTAAATGCCCCCATCACAGAAACCGAAGTAACCCATATGATCAAAACCCTTCGCAATTCATCTGCACCGGGCCCAGATGGCTTCAGTGCTTCATACTATAAAAAATTTACTCCTATTCTATCCCCTAAACTTACAATACTCTTCAATCATATACTTAAGGGCAACGACTTCCCAGAAGAAATGTCCCTAGCAAACATGACTCTTCTCCCCAAACCAAACAAAGATCTCTCTTGCCCCCAAAACTTTAGGCCAATTTCGATTATTAACAACGACCTTAAATTATTCAGTAAAATCCTCGCTTCTAGATTATCTCAAATTATCCCAAAACTCATCTCCTCATCGCAGTCAGGATTTATCCCCAACCATCAAATTACAGATAACATCCGACTTGCATGCAACGTTATACAAGACGCAAATTTATCCAAAAAACAATTGTTACTATTAGGACTGGACATACACAAGGCTTTTGACAGCGTCACTTGGAGCTATCTTGGTAAATTACTACCCAGATTCGGCTTCTCTAACGAATTTCTAAATGGCTTTTCTGCTCTATATAAAAATCCTAAAACGAGAATTAAGATCTCGGGCTGTAACTCATCTTTTTTCCCCTTGGGTAGGGGCACAAGACAGGGCTGTCCCTTATCACCACTTCTATTTGCCCTTGCCATCGAACCACTCTCGATTGCAATTAAAAGACACCCTGGAATTTCAGGATATAGAAAGAACTCAGAGACATTCAAAATAAACTTATATGCGGATGACGCTCTCATGTACATACCAGACCCTTTCACCTCATTACCCAATCTATTGAATACTTTAGAAAACTTTGCAGGGGTTTCAGGTCTTAGTATTAATTTATCTAAATCGGTAGCCTTACCAATTAACTTCTCAGAGTCTGACACCCTACATTTGAAGACCCTTTTCCCGTTTGTCTGGGCCCCTGAGAAGATTTCGTATCTGGGAATTCAACTTAATAAAAATTACAACTCTATTTTTAAATCGAACTATCCTCCGTTGCTTGACAAGATACGAGGTATGCTCCAAATGTGGTCCTCTTATCAGCTATCTTTTCTAGGTAAGATCACAGCGATCAAAATGACCATTCTTCCGAAATTTATGTACCTGTTCCGTGCGCTTCCCATTTACCTTACCAAAACATACATTACCAAGTTACAATCTATAATCAATAAATTCGTTTGGGGCAACAAAAAACCCAGGTACGCAGCGAACATACTATATCATCACCAACGTACTGGAGGTCTGGGCCTTCCTAATATATGGTTTTACTATATCAGTAGTAGACTGGCCCAAATGGCTCATTGGCATGATCGTTCCTCAGATCTGCCTTGGATCAACTTCGAGAAAAACTCAGTCGCCCCGTATCACTTAGCAGGGCTACTATGGGACCACACAGTCCCTATACGCAAAATCTCCTCCCGTAATAAAATTGTTTCTGATGCTCTCAGGTTGTGGAGACTTGTCACTAAAAAATGGCCCTTCGCATCTCTTCCCCCTCTCGGTGCCTCCTTCTTAGGAAACCCTAGATTTTCGGAAGCATTTATTACCCCCGAGAGATTCACATGGTGGTCCGAAAATAATTTGACTTCATTACTAGACTTATATGATGGTGGGACATTCCTCTCTTTTGAGACATTACTACACACCAAAAAGATCCCACTATCGGAAAAGCTCAATTATGACCTTATCAAAAACTTCTTTGAATCACACTACCCTAAGCCTTCAGGATCTCCTCTCAGCACATATGAACATATTTGTCTAAAAGATATCTCAAGTACGAGACATATCTCTACAATATATTCCTTACTTAACAACGGGGATCCGGCTACAAAACTTAGTTACATGGTTAAATGGGAATCGGAACTACAGACAGCTATATCGATAGCCGACTGGCGAGACATGTGGATAAATATGTGTAAGACAACCAAATCCCTAGGTGTGAGGGAAACGGCTGTTAAAATATTCACGAGATGGTATTATACCCCCAAGAAATTGAATAAATTCTACCCTGAGGTCTCCCCAACTTGTTTCAGAGGGTGTGGTGAAGTGGGCTCTCTATTGCATATTTTCTGGGAATGCCCCAAAGTTAAAGATGTCTGGCAGGAAGTATTCAATCTAATAGAGAGAGTTACAGGATGTAAATTCCCACTCTTGCACCTGCAATGTCTACTTTTTAAAAATGTTCCAGAAATCACCACAGATCTCACACGCCTAACACACACCATTTGCCTTGCTATGTTATGGGTTATCTCCAAACACTGGAAAGAAACTTTTATACCCTTTGATCAGATCATCAGTAGAATAGAAGATATAAGACTAATGGAACAATACCATCATACCATCACGGACACTAAGGCCAAATTTGACCAAAAATGGACTCCTTGGTATATATACAAATGTTCCTTAACCACATAAATATTGCGTCAACTTGACCAACCAGCATATGTTGTCTTTACAATTACATGATATTTCGGTTTCCACCACACCATATTCATGGTTTAAGTTAGTTGCGCGCCTCCTACTGAGGCGAAAGAGGTAACCTTCTTATTGACTATATCTCACGTATTCTGTTAACTTGCTCATCAAACTCTTAGATATTTCATTGTTCATATAATGTTATATTTCCATCAAGGACGGATATACATTTTCTATTTTGTTTAATTTTTGTTTTTTATCGCTTGTATGCTTTTTCACATACCTATTACTTGAAATGTTGTATTGATGAAACACCTTTATGTAAATTTTACATTTACTATTCTATTTGTACTTGAATATATTTTTCAATAAAAGTTTATAATGAAATGACATGTTTTCCTTTGGAAATGTCAGTATTGCTGCAGCAGGCTCCATACATCGTACAAATGCGCCAATTTACAGGCATATTAAAGGTACCCCCCAGGCACGATATTTAAAGGTTTTTTTAATTTTTATTGTTTCATTTTAAGCATCATTAAAATCACCGCTCCTGTAAAAAAATGATTGTTTAACCACTTGTCGACTGCCTAACGCCGATCTACGTCGGCAGTCAGCCCCTCACAGGCAAAGTGACGTAGGGCTACGTCACTAGCTTGTGAGGGTCTAGGGAGCGAGCGCGCGCCCCCGGAGGCACGCTCCCGCTCCCGCGTGGTCACGGACCCCCCCGCGCGTGTGACCGGCGGACCCGATGTCCGCCGGTCACTCAGCGATCGGCGGGGGAGAGGGAGAAAGTCAGGCGGCTTGTGTAAACAAGCCACCTGTCATTCTCCTCGGTGTAAAAACACTGATCATACGGATCTACTATATAGATCCGTTGATCAGTGTCCTTACAGCTCAAGCCACAGCCAATCACAGTAGAAAGCACGCCCCTAGGGACACACACAGCCCCTCCCTCCCAAATAAAGTTAACCCCTTCACTACCAGTGTATTTTTACAGTAACAGTGCATATGTATAGCACTGATTACTGTAGAAATGTCACTGGTAACCCCAAAAGTGTCAAAAATGTCAGTCAATGTCGCAGTACCGCAAAAAAAATCGCAGATCGCCGCCATTACGCGTTTAAAAAAAAACCAACAAAAATGACACAAATCTTTCCCTTTGTTAGTAAACGCGATAACTTTTGCGCAAACCAATCAAAATACGCTTTTTGCGATTTTTTTACCAAACATAGGAAGCATAAAACAAATTGGCCGAAAATGTTAAAAAATTTTGATTTTTACATTTTTTTGGGGGGGAATTTCATATAAAAAAATTTGAAAAATATTGCTATTTTTGCAAAATTGACGCTCTTTTTTTGTTTATAGCGCGTGATCAAAAAATCGCACAGGTGATCAAATACCACCAAAAGAAAGCTCTGTATGTGGGAAAAAAAGGACGCCAAATTTGTTTAGGTACAGCGTCGCACGACCGCGCAATTGTCCGTTAAAGTCACGCAGTGCCGAATCGCAAAATACCCCCTGGTCGGAATGGGGGTAAAATCTTCCGGGGCTTAAGTGGTTAAAAAAAAAAAAGTTCTGCATTGATACATGTCCCCCAGAGCAGTACCCGGGTCCACATACACTTTTTATGGCAATAACTTGCTTTTAAGCCTTTAAAATGAGGACTTTTGATTTTTCATGTTCGCGTCCCATAGACTTTAAAAGAGTTTGAATGTTCGCTAGACCTTTTCTCCTGTTCGAGATGTTCTGATGTGAACCGAACAGGGGGGTGTTCGGCCCATCACTAGTTGTTTTGTATGAAAACAGATCCAAATAACAAACAGGAGAATGTACTTGACTGTTGTTTACGTCTCTGCCATGTGATGAGATTTAGGAATCTTGTCTCCGATGTACCAGAGAGGCAGTAGGGCTAGAACCAAAAAGTGGCCTGTGGCCAGCAGGGGAGACAGAACCACGTCATGGAGACCTATGCGTCTGTATCTTGAGGCCTGGAAATCCTTCAGGTCTTCACCACGATTCCCTCTGGTTGAGGGCGAGCAAATTTCCCTGTACCAATCCAGCACAGCGACAAGGGGTATGTTAAGAGTCTCACAAAAATGGGGTAGGTCCTCTTGGACTCTCAGTAGTGCTGTCTTGCCTGCCATTGATGCAGAGAGGCAAAAAAGGAACTTCCACCTGTAGGCACCTGTAGGACATCTAGGAGTGGGCGCAGGTCTTTGCGGTGTTGCAAGGTAATGTTAGAAAGGTCTTGAAAGGTTCTAATATCAGCACTCTCATAAGAGTTATGGATTCTGTTGCATGCCTTTCTAAGAGTATCTTCCTTGATTTGGAAGCTTGTCAGGCAGCATACAATGTCTCTCGGTGGATTGGTTTCCCTGCCTCTTGGGCACAATGCTCAGTGAATCCTTTCCATTCCAATCTCAGAGGCCAGGAGTCTGTCTAGGAGATCATCAAATATTGTAGTGACTACCTGTTGGATTTGATCCTGCTCCGCTGACTCAGGCATATCACAGAATCTAAGGTTATTTCTGTGTCCACAATTATCAAAGTCTTCCTTGTGTCTATGTAGATCCCTTAGCTGAAGCGTATGGGCATCTTACACTGAGTGAAGCTGATTAATATGTGCTTGTTGATGATAGGTGACTGTTTCTACCCCCTGAACCTCTCAGCAAAAGCTTGGATGTCATGGCGGAGATCAGATATAGCTGCTGAGAATGCAGAAGAGAGGCTCTCCTTAATGTCTGCTGCTACTGTGTGCAGATCTTGCAGGCTGGGAGAGGTGTACTGAGCTCAAGGCCGGTGCAAGGATTTTTGACACTCTAGTCGAAACCTAATTTTGCTGCCCCATTGGCGCAGCCACCTTGGATCCGCCCCTGACTCTATCTTTTTAATCACTGCTACCAAGGGGGGGGGGGAGGGGAGGAGGGTGGGAGAAGGAGGAGGGGGGAAGGAGGAGGGGGAGGGGAGAAGGAGGAAGGGAGGGGAGGAGGAAGGAAGGGGGGGGAAGGAGGAATATACACTCAAAAAAAACTCAAACTCGTAAAAACTCACTGTGTTCTTTACTGTTCACTCACCACCAGACTCTGCTGCCAAGGGTTCTCTCTCTGTCTCCACTCTCCAGGCACAAACCCTGCCTCAGCGGTGTCTCCAGTCCAGGCTCCAGCTGACACACACATGACCTCCAGCCAGGTAATGACTCCGCACCACTGATCAGTGACTATGTGACGTGACTATGCTCTGTCTGCGGCTGGGGAGGGGAGGGGCGGGGAGAAGGGCAGAGCAGAGCTCATCATGGGAGTGATGGCACTGATGGGAGGGACCAGCCAGGGACGGACGAATCGGACA
This sequence comes from Pelophylax lessonae, assembly GCF_965119305.1. NCBI lineage: Eukaryota > Metazoa > Chordata > Amphibia > Anura > Ranidae > Pelophylax > Pelophylax lessonae. The sequence continues at coordinate 20,086,643 of NC_138768.1, read as the reverse complement.
ATCACCAATTCCAAAGCTGGACTGGAACCAGAGAGTTTCTGAGAGAGAGACAGACAGGTCACAGACTGTGACCTGTCTGTCACTGATCATAGAGGCATGGACTGCCTCTGTTCTGTCATAGTCTGGAGACTGTCAGGACTCGGGAGACCGTGACATCAGGTCTGTTCCTCAGTGCTACACTTAGTGATGGTCCAGGGCGGCTACACAGCACAGGACTCGGGAGAGCGGGACTGAGTAGGGAAACTAGCAGCAGGGCACCCCTAGGCAGCTGCCTAATTTGCCTTACTGGTAGCGCCGACCCTGGCTGAGCTGTGGGCAGGGGTGGAGGGAGATTGCTCAACGGTGCAGCTGGCTTCTGGATCTGCTGGGAAACAGCATGTCCTAAGGTCAATGTGCTTGCTGGGGAGGATGCTGCCATGTTGGAGCTCTGCCTCTGGAAGACCTCAGGTATCTGTTGGCTTAATTGTGTCCCTGGCTACTGCGGAGATCACGCACGGAGGGCAGAGCTGTTGCGGAGTTTCCCCATGTTGTTGCAGGCTTGGGTCACTTTCAAAGCCCATCAGTTGTCCCTCTGGCTGCTACGAGGTCAGGCAGCCATACTCCTCAGCGGTCAGACCACGCTCCCCAGGACTTGTATGTTATTCATTCAAAGATGCTTGTGAATGAATGACATGGTTGTGTGGGTGGAGATATGCACTGCAATGCTTATTTTAACCACTTTCAGACTGGAAGATTTGACCCCCTTCCTGACCAGGCCCTATTTTGCGATTCTGCACTGCATTACTTTAATCGACAATTGCACGGTCGTGCAACGCTGTACCCAAATAAAATTAATGTCCTTTTTCCTACAAATAGAGCTTTCTTTTGGTGGTATTTGATCACCTGTGTGATTTTTTATTTTTTGCTCTATAAACAAAAAAACACAATTTTGAAAAAAAAAATATATATATATTTTTCATATTCTGCTTTATGATATTCCCAAAAAAATAAATAAATAAATAAAAATGTTTTAACATTTTAGGCCAATTTGTTTTCTGTTACACATTTTTGGTAAAAAAAAATTAGCAATAAGCGTATTTTGATTGGTTTGCGCAAAAGTTATCGCGTTTACTAACTACGGGAAAGATTTATGTCATTTTTATTGTTTTTTTTTTTTTTACTAGTAATGACAGCGATCTTTTTTGCGGGACTGCGACATTGCGGCAGACAGATCGGACCCCTAACTGACATTTTTGACACTTTTGGGGGTACCAGTGACATTACTACAGTAATCAGTGCTAAAAATATGCACTGTTATTGTAATAATGACCCTGGCGGGGAAGGGGTTAACCCTATGATCAAAGGGTTAAATGTATGCCTCATACTTGCTGACATGCGTGGGGTGGAGGGGGTTATGTGACACAGACAGAGATTGCAGGTTCAGCTATGCTGAATCCTGTGATCTCCTCCTGTCTGTCACTGAGAAGATCCAGCTGCTTTGCTTACATAAGCAGGCGGGTCTTCTCACACTTTCCCCAAAGATCGGGGAAGAGAGGCGGAAATCGCCGCCTCTCCTCCTCCGGCCCAACTCCTGCTGTGTCAAAACACTTCTTTACAGGCAGACTAAGGGAACCCCCCCTTTCAGGCACTATAATTTAATTATTTTTTTTATTTTCATTGTTGCACTTTAAACATCAGTAAAATCACTGCTCCTGAATTTAATAAAAATTCAATTTAGTACTGAAACACAATGTTCCCAGGCACATATTTAGGTATTTTTAAGAGGGTTTGGTGCCTCAAACCAAAATTTTTTGGGACTTTATGGGCTAGTAACAAGAGTTGTTTAAAATGATATAACAATTTATTAAACAAAAACAAAGTAGAAGTATTACACACAAGGGTGATGTGTTTGGGTTATATACCCATTGGTGATGGTGAATAAGTTCAGAATTAGTGAATAAATTCTAAACTTATTCACCATCACCAATGGGTCTATAACCCAAACACATCACTTTTGTGTGTAATACTTCTACTTTGTTTTTGTTTAATAAATTGTTATATCATTTTAAACAACTCTTGTTACTAGCCCATAAAGTCCCAAAAAATTTTGGTTTGAGGCACCAAACCCTCTTAAAAATACCTAAATATGTGCCTGGGAACATTGTGTTTCAGTACTAAATTGAATGAGTTTTAAATAAATATTTGGTAGTAATTTCTTTTGCATTTGCGCGCTATTCTTTTTTAATATACATGTCTTTTGGTTCATAGCTGCAGCAGCTTTAGAAATACATGGGTATGCTCCCCCAATTTTTTTGCTTGTTTATTATGTATTCGGTCTGACCAGACTACCGGGGTTGAGCAACCCTCCCCACCCCCCACACACACCTGTACTCTATCAGTGTCCACTATCAAGCAAGGAGTGTTGTCTCCAAGGGTTAGAAAGGCTGGATTCATCTCTTTTTCATGGATAGTGTAGGACCCACTGATAATGGGGTACTTTGACGCAGTATGGCCATATGGTAGGGCCAAAATCCCCATTTTTATTTATGGATTGTCTTCAGATTTGGTAGTAATTTCTTTTGCATGTGCGCGCTATTCTTTTTTAATAAATAAATATGAATTAATTTTTATTAAATGCTAGAGATGGGCCCAAAAAAAACCCCGGTCCGGTTTGCAGCAGAACTCCCGAACTGGGGAAATGTTGTAACTGGAACGGATAACCCAATTGAAGTTTATGGGAGGCGAATGGAGAAATCAAAAGTGCCCATTTGAAGGCTTATATGTAATTGGCCATAAAAGGGTATGGGGGCCCAGGCACTGCCCTGGGGAACATGCATCAATAAAAAAAAAAAAATTCAGGAGCAGTGATTTTACTGATGTTTAAAGTGCAACAATGAAAATAAAAAAAATAATTAAATTATAGTGCCTGAAAGGGGGGGTTCCCTTAGTCTGCCTGTAAAGAAGCCCATCTGTAACATGCATTAAACATAGTTACATAGTTACATAGTAGGTGAGGTTGAATAAAGACAATAGTCCATCCAGTTCAACCTGTGTAGGTGTGTGTGGCTGTACTCATCTCACATACCCCTGAATGTTCTGATCCTTGAGATGTAAGTCTAAAGGCCCGTACACACGTACCGATCGTCGGCATACAAACGTTGGCGGACGAAAGATCTGCCGATTGTACGCGTGTTAGTATGGTGCCTCCGACAGATGTCTGCGCACAATCCGCGGACAAAAGTCTTTCTTGCAAACATGAAAATTTTTGTCTGCGGACACCAGAACGGACGATTGTTCGCCTGTCAGTACAGAATTCGGCCGACAGACCGCAGATTTGCAAGACTGGGCATGCTCAGAAAATTAAAAACACAGGGAAAGTTAACCATTACATGACATCACTTCTGCAGTCAGCTGAAGTCTGCAGACAAAATTCTTGTGCTGTCCTTGTGCTGTCTTTGCACTTTTCAACAGACACCGACATCCCGGGGAGAAAAGAGGAACATTTGTATGACGACGATCTGCGTGTGTGTACGGGGCTTGAGAGTCTTTTGAAAGCCACCATACTACCCGCAGAAACCACCTCTTGCTGCAGCAAAAACATTTCTAAAGAAAAAAAAGAGTGAAATCGCATTTAAAATGGCTCATGGTTACAATTGCTGGTGCAGGCTATTGAAAAAATAAAGGAAAAAACACTGTGGGGTCCTCCACCCAGTCCATAACAGATCCTTATCATGCAGCCTTGCAGGTCAGGAAAAGGGGGGAGGGGAGAGTGATCAACCCCACTCCTGAACTATACCAAGCCACATGCACTCAATATTGGAGGGTGGGTGCTTTGGGGCAGGGGGGCTCTGCCCCCACCCTAAAGCACCTTGTCCCCATGTTGATGGAGACAAAGGTCTCTTCCTGATAATCCTGGGCTGTGGTTGTCGGGGTCAGTGGGTCGTGGGGCTTATCAGAATCTGGCCCCAGATCCTACCCCCCTATGTGAATGAGTATTGGGTCAAAAAGTAACAAACACACAAAATACATCATCAATAATGTTGCCAGCTGGACCCTAAAAATAAAAAACATGAAAAAATGCTCCCGCCTCCTGGGAGACCTCACACTGAATGCCTCCTCTGTACTTTGACATTTCTTATGGCGGTAAGGGGCAGGGCCAGGTAGCTACATCCCCTAGTGGCACCACCCCCTTCTGACATCACAGATTGGTGAATGCTGGGCATGCTATTTCTAAATCCACATGCACACAAATCCTCCAGGACACTGAGGCATGTCCCTTCATATAAATCACACTCTCATATTACCACCCTCACCTTTCTGCTTCTCCTGGCCTCTGGAGACATATCCCCAAACCCTGGGCCTCCATCTACCCGTGCTCAATACACCACCTACCCTGCACCCTCTGGCTGCAGTCGCAGTCAGCACAATCTAGTTCCCATCTCTCTTCTTCCAAAGGACAGACTCCCTTTCTCTTGCGCCCTTTGGAACGCCCGCTCTGTCTGTAATAAACTCACCTCTCTCCATGACCTTTTCATCGCTAACTCATTTAATCTACTCGCCATCACCGAAACCTGGGTTCATGAATCCGACACTGCGTCTACTGCTGCCCTATCCCAAGGTGGTCTTCTATGGACTCACTCCCCTAGACCCAACAGACGCAAGGGAGGGGGTGTCGGGATCCTTCTAGCCCCACAAAGCTCCTTTGAGGTACTTCAGCCGTCTCCCTCTCTGTCACTCTCCTCATTTGAGGTACACTGCATTCGTCTTTTCTTCCCTGTTTCTCTAAGGATAGCTGTGATCTACCGCCCACCTGGACCAGTATCAACCTTTCTTGATGACTTCTCCGCCTGGCTACCCTACTTTCTCTCTTCCGAAAATCCCCACAATCATTCTCGGCGACTTCAACATCCCTATTAATACTAACACTCCTACCACTTCCAAACTTCTCAATCTAACCTCCCCCTTTGACCTGAAGCAATGGATACATGCTTCTACTCACTCTGAAGGCAATATCCTTGACCTTGTTTTCTCCCACCTATGCACTCCGCACAACCTTTCAAACAATCCTTTCCCTCTCTCTGATCACTATCTTATTAGTTTCACTCTCTCCCTCTCCTCCACCCCCTCTCCCTCCAGCTACCGTACAGTTACCCGCAGAAACCTACGCCATCTCAACCCCTCTCTTCTCTACTCTGCTACCGACCACCTCTCTGACAAAATTGCACCACTGTCCTGCACCAACCTAGCCACTTCTGTCTACAACTCTTCACTTTTAGCCTCCCTGGACACACTGGCCCCCCTCACCACACACCGAATCAGGCCCCGACCCCTTCAACCTTGGCAAACCGATAACACTAGAAGTCTGAAAAAGCATAGCCGTGCTCTTGAGTGCCTATGGCGTAAGACTCGGTCTCAGAAGGATTTCAACCAATATAAATCCGCCCTCCAAAAATACAATTCCAGTCTCCACACTGCCAAACAGACCTATTTTATCACTCTCATTAACAGACTGTCATCACGCCCCCGGCAACTCTTCGCTACCTTTAACTCTCTACTCCGTCCTCCACTTCCCCCTCCCACCGACTCACTCACTGCATTGGAGATTGCCTACCACTTCAAACAGAAGATTGATACAATTCGTAAGGAGATCGTTGCTGTTCAAATACCTTCCTCCATGCCTTATGCTTCATGCCCACAGGTGTGATCATTACTTCCCTCATTCAACCCCGCCACTACAGATGAGGTTGCTAAACTACTTGCTAACGTCCACTTAACAACCTGCCCTCTGGATCCGGTTCCCTCGCAAATGCTACGTTCACCTTCTGGCCCTATTCTACACTCTCTAACCCACATCTTCAATCTCTCCCTCTCTTCTGACATCTTTCCCAACTCTCTAAAACATGCACTAGTCAGCCCCATGCTTAAAAAGCCCTCACTGGACCCAACCGATCTGAACAACCTACGCCCTATTTCCTTGCTCCCCTTTTCATTCAAACTCCTCGAACGTCTAGTCTACAACCGACTGTGCGACGGTTGACCATCCCCTCCTCCTCAAAAAACTCCATGCCTTTGGTCTTTGTGACTGTACTCTTCACTGGTTATCTTCCTACTTATCCAACCGCACCTTTAGCGTTACCTACAATTCTACTTCCTCCTCTCCTCTTCCCTTCTCTGTTGGGGTCCCCAAGGCTCTGTTCTTGGACACCTCCTATTTTCAATCTACACCTCCTCTCTAGGTCAGTTGATAGCCTCCCATGGCTTCCAATACCATCTCTACGCTGATGATACCCAAATCTATCTATCCACTCCTCAGCTCTCTCCCTTAGTCTCCTCACGTCTCCCTTAGTCTCCTCACTAATTTACTATCAGATATATCGGTCTGGAAGTCTCACCACTACCTCAAATTCAATCCATCCAAAACCGAGCTTATAATTATTCCTCCACCGCGTGCCCCTTCCCCTGATTTCTCCGTCAATATCAATGGCATTACTATCAACCCATCCCCACATGCCAAGGTCTTAGGTGTTGCTCTCCTTCAAACCCCACATCCAATCGCTGTCCAAATCTTGCCGCCTCAGCCTCCGCAACATCTCCAAATACGCCCCTTTCTAACCAAAGACACAACAAAACTCCTAGCTCACTCATTGGTCATCTCGCGCCTCGACTACTGCAATTCCCTTCTCATTGGCTAACCTCTACACAGGTTATCCCCCCTTCAATCCATCATGAATACCGCCGCCAGACTCATCCACCTCACCAATCGCTCTGTGTCCGCTGCTCCTCTCTGTCAAGCCCTCCACTGGCTTCCGCTCACCCAACTAATTAAATTTGAAATACTTACAACATCTTACAAAGCAATCCACAGCTTAGCCCCCAGCTACATCACCAGCCTCATCTCAAAATACCAACCTAATCGCTCTCTTTGTTCCTCTCAAAACCTCCTGCTCTCTAGCCCCCTCATCACCTCCTCCCATGCTCGCCTCCAGGACTTTTCTAGAGCCTCTCCAATCTTATGGAACTCCTTACCCTTATCTGTCCGATTATCTCCCACTCTATTAGCTTTTAGGCGATCTCTGAAAACCCTCCTTTTCAGAGAAGCCTATCCTACCAACCCCTAACAAATGTACCTCCTTTTTTTCCATCAACCCATCCCCCACAGTTATTGCCTTTTGTTTCACTTGACCCTCCCTTCTAGATTGTAAGCTCTAACGAGCAGGGCCCTCTAGTTCCTCCTGTTTTGAACTGTATTGTAACTGTATTGTCTTCCTTCACATTGTAAAGCGCTGCGCAAATTGTTGGCGCTATATAAATCCTGTATAATAATAATAAATAATAATAATGTGACATCAGAAGGAAGTGGTGTCCCCCTCGGACAGAACTGTTCGCCCATCCTTATTGAACGCTTTTACCTTATATTTTAGTGTGTGTGGATTTATTTCAGATTTTTTGTTATTTATTTTCAAAGAGAAATCCATGTCATGTAATGCTTGAGCCAAAATGTAGACTGAGATAAACACTCTATAGGATGTTTTCTCATCAGAAAAATATAAACCGGATGAAAATATCTCCAAACTGCAGTCCATAAGAGAATATCCAGTTGTGAGTGGAATAAGGAGATTTTTCATTTGGTTTTTTGAAAAGCATCTATATTCAGATATGAGAATGTCCTCCATCAGGGGGTCATTTGGACGGCTGGATGGATTAACACTATCAAAATATTCCTGCAATCCTTTAATGGAGAAAAATGGGTACGTAAACACCAAGCTGCAGTTACTGAAATCAAAAAAAAATTCACTCATTGACCAGGAATCTGGTATAATAAGTGTTTTCTCCGTGTAATAAGGGACATTATTCATCAAAAACTTGTAATAAGTCGCACTAACTGAGCCACAAATAATAAGAACTTCTGTAGTTGAGGTTTGCAGCTCTGGAGGAATTTTATTATAATTCTTTATAGACACCAGAATCTTGAATTCAATACAAATTCCATGATTAGATAAATGTTTGCTGAGTTGTCGGATCTCCCTCTCTCCGTATTCATCATCAGATGTAAGGATCCCGACCCAGTTCCACTTCATCCTTTCCAGTAACTTTGCTATGGCCACATATTGCATCTCATCATCCGGAACTGTCCGGAAAAAGTTTGGATACATCTTTCTATCACTCAGTAAAGTGTCTCTGGCTCCATAACTAATCTAGGAAGAAAGAAAACCGTCTGTATAAATAATGTGGAATTTTTAACATAGAAAGGAAAAGAAGTAAACCTTAGAAAATGTTTTCACGTTTTTTTTTGGAGAGTAACATTCAGAAGTTGTCCTCTGAGCTTTCTACAAGAGATCTATAAGAAGATTTTAGTGGTGCTTTTATTTCACCGGTCCAACCAGATAAATATACAGGAGTAATGCTACACAAAATATAAGCCAGAATTACCGTATTTATCGGCGTATAACACGCACTTTTTCCTCCTAAAAATGGAGGAAAAAGCAGCAGTGCGTGTTATACGCCGATCTTAAAAAAAAAAACAGCCAGGAAGCATTGCCGGGCCGAGGAGAAGGAAGGACTAGCTGTCATAAGAGCAGAAGGGGGCGGGCCGGGCAGAGGAGAAGGGAGAACGAGCGAGCGCAGTCATCGGAAGTCCCGCCTATGACAGACGTCACACGTCTCGGCAGAGGAGGCGGGACTTCCGATGACTGCGCTCGCTAGTTCTTCCTTCTCCTCGGCCCGGCCCGCCCCTTCTGCTCTCGGCGCTCCTTCCCGGCCTTTTTTAAAACAAATATGGTCAGTTCCAATGGCGCTTGCAAGGCTGCATATTTGGACATTGCGCTTGCGAGGCTGCATGGACACTGCTGGTGGGCTGCATTATGGACACTGCTGGTGGGCTGCATACATGGACACTGCTGGTGGGCTGCATTATGGACACTGCTGGTGGGCTGCATTATGGACACTGCTGGTGGGCTGCATTATGGACACTGCTGGTGGGCTGCATTATGGACACTGCTGGTGGGCTGCATACATGGACACTGCTGGTGGGCTGCATTATGGACACTGCTGATGAGGATGCATTGTTGGACTGCTGATGAGGTTGCATTCATGGGCACTGGTGAGATATCATTTGATTTAAAAAAAAAAAAATGTTCTGAGTTCAAAGCTGTTTATTTTAAATTTAAGCTTTTTTCCTGAAATTTCTCTCCAAATATTGGGGTGCGTGTTATACGCTGGCGCGTGTTATACGCCGATAAATACGGTATGTTTCAAACATTTGGACAATTTTCTAATAGTTAGTGGATGACAATCGATAATTGTTTTCAAATTTTCAGAACCGATAACTCAATCGAAAAGCTTGAAATATTTTTATTGAATGAACAAAATTTTTGAGGTTAGTGACTTTCTCGCATTATTAACCACTTAAGCCCCGGAGGATTTTCCTGCTCAAAGACCAGGGCCTATTTTGTGATTTGGCACTGCATGACTCTAACAGACAATTGCGCGGTCGTGCGGCGCTGTACCCATATTAAATTGATGTCCTTTTTTCCCCACAAACAGAGCTTTATTTTTGTGGTATTTTGACCTGTGTGATTTTTACTTTTTGCGCTATAAACAAAAAAAGAGCGACAATTTTGAAAAAAATAACATTATTTTTCACATTTTTTTATATGAAATTCCCCCCAAAAAAATGTAAAAATCAAAATTTTTTAACATTTTAGGCCAATTTGTTTTCTGCTACATATGTTTGGTAAAAAAAAATCGCAATAAGCATATTTTGATTGGTTTGCGCAAAAGTTATTGCGTCTACTAACTACGGGAAAGATTTATGTCATTTTTATTGTTTTTTTTTTTACTAGTAATGGCGGCGATCTGCGATTTTTTTTTTTGCGGGACTGCGACATTGTAGCGGACAGATCGGACCCTTGACTGACATTTTTTACACTTTTGGGGTTACCAGTGACATTACTGCAGTAATCAGTGCTATACATATGCACTGTTACTGTAAAAATGACTCTGGCAGGGAAGGGGTTAACTTTATTAGTGATCAGTGAGTTAAATGTATCCCTAGGGGCATGATTATAACTGTGGGGGGGGGGGTGGCTTGTGATGTAACCACAGAGATCATACGATCCTACATAGCAGGATCGTATGATCTCTGCAGTTACATCAGAGAGAATGACAGACGGCTTTGTTTACATCAGCCGCCTGCCTTTCTCCCTCTCCAGCGGGAGATCGTGAGTGAGCGGACATCGGAGCCGCCGGTCACTGTTGTGGGATGTTAGTGAACGAGCCTGGGCGGGAGCGCTCCTCCGGTGGCGCGCGCTCACACCCTGGAGGCTCGTAGGTGAGCGACGTAGCCCTACGTCGGTTTGCCTGTATGGGGCTGACTGCCGCAGTAAATAGTCGTGCGGCGGTCGGCAAGCGGTTAATCAAAATCATTCAATTTTTAGTGCAAATAAAACTTTAACCTGAAAATAAACAAATTTGCGATAACGTAAAATACAGATGTAACAATATTTTGTCTACACAAGCTTAAATACACATTCAGCTGGCAGGACTCACAGTACATATGTAAGAATAGGTTGCCATTGACTACAGTCATGTAAAAAATGAGCTCACATGAAGTAAAGAGAAGGGAAATTGCTTTTAACAAACGTTATTGCATATATATATATATATATATTTTTTTTTTTTTTAAATAACAATTGAATTTGTCAATTTTGTTGTCTCCATTTCCATAATAGTAACAAGGGTGCATGTTGAGTACATACTGCAAAATCATGGTAGTACATAAGGTTATGACTTCAAGCGTTGACTTGCAAATGATGCACACACATTGTAGATGTGGCTATCAGCTAGGTAATGATGGAGAATGAACACTACCGGAATAGATATAATGGTGTTTGCAGCATTGCATTGCAGATTTATTGATTGTTTTAATGCAATCTTATATGGACACATTATACGGAATCCCCTCTTTCACTACACATGTAATAATATTTAAAGAAATAATACAAATAAATGAAAGGTTCTTCCTGCTCTGGTCTGCTTGTGTGATACCAAACTGTGCCCTGAGACTGGGCTATGGAATTCTGCAGTTGAAATCACAGCTGAAATAAATTTCGGGGGCAAAAAAAAAATGTTCCAATGCAGTAGGGCTGCACAAATGCTGTTAGGGCTTCTTATGACATCATCAAGACCTAGACCTGCTCTGGATTCAAGGATGGCTGAGTATACAGATTACTCCTGTCTCTCTGCAAAAATAGAAGTTTACATTTGTGCATGGACAGCCCTTCTACGTGATTTTTTTATTTCATTTAATGTTAGCAAGAGTTGTAGTTTAAAGACGTGCAATGTAATGACACCAGATATGTGTCTGCAAGATAAAAAAAAAAAAATAGCAAGAGAGGAGATCAGAAACTGTTAAGAATACGTTTATTTAAAACAAAAAAAAAACCGCTAACATATCTACATGATATGAATCTGTAGTTTTTAAAACACTATATAAAATGATTCAATCTTAAAAAATGAGTCCCAAAAACACAAAACAGTTAAAAAAAAATTTGCTTAGGGGGCGTGGCAACCACCGGACGTAATGGCCGCTTAGCTTAACCACTCCTGCGTGTGCCCAGATTCTTTATAGCATCGTTCCAGCTACGAGCCTCAGTCACCCTCCAGACATACCTTCGTGGACGTCTGAATCCCCTCTCCACCTGCGGATGATGAGACGCCGCCGCTTCGACCCGCTGTCGGTTAAAAAAATGCCGGAAATTCTTCCCCTCCGCTTCACAAGGTCTCTGCCAAAATGGCGGCGGAGACACTCGCTCCTCTCCCGCACCCGGCCCTCTACTGTTGGAGCGGACACAGGCTGAGGAACGTCACAGCAGCCTAATAGCATCTCCCGCAGCTATAGAGGGAGAGAACCCGGATTCTGCTCCTACTTACTCTGGGAATTCATCCCTGCCTTCACCATCTTCTCTGAGCCCTGTAAAGTCAAAGCCAAGGAGGGAAGGATTCGCCTCTGCACCTTATGCAGCTGCCATGGAGGTGAGCAATGATTATCCCTCACATACATCTATACTGTCACCATCAGACCCTTTTGCCTCATTCCAAATCACTGGCAAACCAGTTTCTGACACAACCCTAAAATAAATGCTCTACTCACTGCGTACATCCATACAGCAGGACATTCTCTCCTCTCTCTCACTCTGCAAGAAAGAGATACATGCCTTAGGAGATAGAGTGGACACGATTGAGCACAAGATGTGTGAATTTACTGCTTCCCACAATGTCCTAGTGGACTCTCATAACTCCCAGCGTGAGGACATTCAGCAAATCACGGCCAAACTTGCAGATCTTGAAGACAGATCTCGCCGTAATAACCTAAAGTTAAGAGGCATACCCGAATCTGTCCCAAATAATCAACTTCCACACTTTGTGCGGGACCTGTGTAAAGCAGCTGCACCAAATCTTACTGCTGAAGATTTAACTATTGACCGCGTACACAGACTTCCCAAGCCCTCCTTCCTCCCTCAGGAGGTACCTCGTGATGTTCTCCTAAGGATTCACTTTTTTCAAGCAAAAGAGAAGATCTTAGAATCCTTCCAACACAGAGGTCAACTCCCAGAGCAGGAGGCACATATTCAAGTTCTCCCAGATTATTCCAAATATGCGCTCCAGCTAAGACGCAATCTCAACCCAATCACTAAAGCCATGAGAAATCACAAGATTATGTACAAGTGGAAATATCCGGCCAAGCTATGTGTAACACACCAGGGTCACTCCTCCACTATCACTACGATCGACGAAGGAATCCGGCTCCTACGCCAATGGGGTATTGTCCCAGAGCTCAACGACCAACCACCACCACGAGAGCTACAACAGCTTTCCCATGTCCAATCTCACTGGCAGGTGGTCACCAGGGGTCCCTGGGCTCCAGCCGCAGACACTAACTGAGGCAATGTATACCACTTCTGGGTCCACCAGGCCCAGTTGCTCCCTGTGAGTACTACACATCGTACTCTGTCTCCTCAATGCTTTGCAGCACACGCCTGCCCTTTCGGTCCTCCGCAAACATGTTTTTACCTGTTGCATGTTATATGCTTCTTTTTTTTTTGCACATATCTATGTATGTCTATATATATATATATATATATATATATATATATATGAATCACAAAAAATCTATATATATATATATATCTATACATAAATATATATATATATATATGTGTGTGTATATATATATATATATATATATATATATATAAACACACACACACACACATATATATATATTTATATATATGTTTTATTTATTGATTTGCCTATGTGTATATATATATATATATATATATATATATATATATATATATATATATGAAAAGGAACACTAATACGGCTTCCCCCTGAAAATTAAACATTGTATATGTGTGAAATTAATATATTTTTGGGTTGGTTAGATATAGAAAGTAACATTAATATATGAGTTTTTGCATATGCATATATATCTATATATACACATATACATACATATATATATATATATATATATATATATATATATATATATATATATATATATATGCAAAAAACAATATATATTATTTTTACTTCCTATATCTAACCAACCCAAAAATATATTAATATCACACATATACAATGTTTAATTTTTGGGGAGAAGCCGTATTAGTGTTGCTTGTCATATATAACAACAGACAGTTGTAGGTAGTTCAGGGATTTGAACACCCAAATACACTGTTGCAAGGCAGCTGTGCTAACCACTTAACTACCTAAAGCTAATGACATTTTTTCAAAGCATGTGTGATTTGTGCTTAAAAAAAAAGAAAAAAAATATATATATATATATATATTCTATTTAGACCCAATTCAAGCTCAAATAATTTTTATTTATTAAAATTTTATGATGGACTAATTGAATCAAACTATATTAATTTTTAGAGCCCATTCACATTAGCGCGACTTGTCAGGCGACTTGTCAGCCTGACAAGTCCCGGTATGTCGCAGTCCATTGAGTAGTACAGGACCCGTTCTAATAGGAGCAACACAAGTCACTCCGACTTAGAAAAAGGGTCCTGTACTACTTTGGGGCGACCTCGGAGCGACTTGCATAGACTTCCATTATGTGAAGTCTCTGCAAGTTGCGGTGCACAGCGGTGCACGCGATGTTCTGCCCATATTGGTCATATTAATGTGCCTTTACAGATTATACTGCAATGTTGTTGATGTTGCTGCCATCTAGTGGTTAGAGTTTCTATAGTTATTATTTGCCAGAACACAGAGGAAGAGGCTGTAACCTTTAACCTGGAAGTGTATTTGCTAGAGCTTGACAGGAAAAGGTATTCCCCTCAGAGGGAAGGGCAGTAACCTTTAACCTGGAACTGTATTTCCTCCATTTCACAACTGACTCCCTGATACTGTAGACTGCAGCAGAAGAGCTCCTATCTATTCAGGACTAATGATGGAATTGTCTGTAAGTACATCCACTGATGGAGTGAGGCTGCTGTATAATGTTTAATGTACTGACACATATGTTTTGTTTATGCTTATGTTGTAGTTTTACAAAGTTATTCAGAAAAAAGAATACATACAGATTTGATGTCTCACGTTTCTTCACTTCTGAATTATTGTTAAGCTGTCTGACTAGTGTTATACAACAGTTCAATAACGTGAAGCAGAACAGTAAAAAGACAACCACGTCCGGTCTGGAATAAACTGAGACGCCATTACTGCAGCATGAGTCTAAGATCAGGAACAAAGTACCAGGCTGATGTCACGCCACCGCCGACACAGCAAGGCAGGGAGAACATTCCTGGCGCCCAGCAAGACGATGCACAATCGCATGCATCCAGATCTTCACGGGCTAGCAAGATGTCCTCAGCAAGTTCCTCAGCGGCTAGAGCTCGTGCCAAGGCAGAAGCTGCCCGTGTCCAGCTACAGTACGCAGAAAAAGAAGCAAAGATGATGCAGGAGTTAGCAGCAAAGAAAGCTGTCACAGCACAAGAAGAAGCCAAGATGATGCAGGAGTTAGCAGCAAAGAAAGCTGTCACAGCACAAGAAGAAGCCAAGATGATGCAGGAGTTAGCAGCAAAGAAAGCTGTCATGGCACAAGATGCAGAATTAGAATCAAAATTGCTCATCCTGCAGCGATAAGCTGCAGTTGCAGTTGCTCAAGCAGAGGCCGATGCCTACATGGGAACAAGTCGATCAGGAAGTGACAAATCATATAAAGGCGCAGAGGTTCCAGAAAAACCTCTATTCTCTGCAGATCCTACAAGTGAGTACATCCAGAACCTTACTGATGCGCATACAAAGGAACAGTCTCTTAAACCTGAAGCAAAGGAAGTCAGGCCGAGATCAACAGACCCCCTGAGCAGGCCCAATCAACCACATGAGGTCAGCGGCTGCCAGCAAATCAAGAATGAAGCATCAGAAACCCCTAAGAACAAAAAACAAGTGTTCCCATTGCCTCAACCTATAGATTACATGCGCGAACAACAATGTGCAGTGGACGTCACCAAATATCTCATCCGCAAAGAAATGGTTAGCTCAGGCTTTCTCCAATTCGATGACTGTCCTGAAAACTATTGGGCATGGAAATCTTCCTTTCTGAATGCCACTGAAGGCCTGAACTTATCACCAGCAGAAATGCTTAATTTAATGATAAAATGGCTTGGTACTGAGTGAGTAGAGCATGCGAAGAGGATGAGAAGAGCAAACCTGTTCAATCCTGAAGCAGGACTCAACATGACCTGGAAAAGGCTAGAAGAAACGTATGGATCCCCAGAGGTAATAGAAGGAGCACTATTGAGAAAACTTGAAGTCTTTCCCAAAGTGGGCTACAGAGACAACGTGCGGCTACAAGAACTAAGTGATCTTCTACTAGAGATAGAATATGCCAAAGAGGATGGCTACTTGCCAGGACTTTCATATCTAGATACAGCTAGAGGCACTAATCCCATAGTAGAGAAACTGCCCTCAAATCTGCAAGACAAGTGGATGTCTGTGGGAGGTAAATTCAAAGAAGATTATGGAGTCGCCTTTCCCCCTTTCTCTGTGTTTTCTAGGTTTGTCCGACAGCAAGCGAAAATCCGAAGTGATCCCAGTTTCGCCTTCACCACCAGCGGCAATCAATCGCACAGACCTGAGAGACCTCACAGACCTCACGGTAGGACCTCCTGTATCCACACACAAAACAGCTGTACTTTCAGAAGTCACAGACTACCAAAGCACCCACAAGGTACACACCATAGAAAACCCTGATAGACAATGCCCAATACACAAAAAACCACATCCACTAAAGAAATGCAAAGGCTTTAGAAGCAAACCCATTGCAGAGCGGATGTCCTTCCTTAAACAAAACGGCATCTGTTTCAAGTTTTGCGGATCTTGCTGTCACATTGCCAAAAACTGCAAAATACCAGTAGAATGTACAGAATGTGGCAGTGAGAGACATATTGCAGCTTTACACCCTGGCCCTGCTCCTGCTCCACTAGAGACTGTAGAACCCAGGAAAGATCAGGGCAGGGAGCAACAAGAGACCTCACTCTCCTCAGTAATGTCTAATTGCACTGAAGTATGTGGACAAGGCAAGAGTGCACGGTCATGCTCAAAAATGTGTTTAGTGACTGTGTATCCCACTGGCAAGAGAGAAAGAGCAGTGAAAATGTATGCAGTGCTAGATGAACAGAGCAACAGATCCCTTGCAAAGTCAGATTTCTTTGATATCTTTAACCTTAAGGCAAGTGCAGTTCCATACACTCTAAGGACATGTGCGGGGACAATTGAAACCACAGGGAGAAGAGCTACTGACTTTACCATTGAATCCTTCAATAAGAAAGTGCAGTTCCCGCTCCCTACCCTAATAGAGTGTGGCATGATACCTGACGACAAAACTGAGATTCCCTCTCCAAAAGTAGCCCATCAGCACCCTCACCTCCACTCAATTGCTCACCTTATCCCAGCTGTTGAGCCAGATGTTTCTATCCTTCTACTTCTTGGGAGAGACATCCTTCAGGTACACAAGGTGCGCCAGCAAATAAATGGACCTTATAATGCCCCCTATGCACAGAGACTGGACCTGGGGTGGGTCATTGTAGGAGAAGTTTGCCTGGGGACAGTGCACCAGCCTGACAACATTAGCACTCTGAAAACATCCGTGTTAACAAATGGACGCACATCCTTTCTCAGTCCCTGTCACAACAGCTTCATTGTCAAGGAAAGCTTTGGCAGGTCAACACAAAACTGTGACTCTTTTACACTATATGGTAAAGAAGAAGTCAATTCCAACATTGAAAAAGACAATCTAGAGATTACAGTGTTCCAGAAAACTAAAGATGATGACAAACAAGCCCTCTCTATAGAGGATCAGACCTTCTTGCAGATTATGGATAGAGAGGCTTACCAAGATGACAATCACAGTTGGGTGGCCCCTCCCCCCTTTTGCACACCCAGACGTGTTTTGCCTAGTAACAGGGAACAAGCCATGAAGCGTTTGCATTCACTCAGCAAAACACTGCAGAGAAAGCCAGAGGTGAAAAGAGATTTCATTGAATTCATTAAAGGGATGCTAGACAACGATCACGCTGAAGTTGCAGAACCACTTGAGACAGACAGGGAACACTGGTATCTACCAATGTTTGGTGTCTACCATCCACACAAACCTAACCAAATCAGAATAGTTTTTGATTCCAGTGCAGAGTATAAAGGAGTCTCTTTAAATGACGTACTTTTGAGTGGCCCTGACCTAAACAATACTTTGCTAGGTGTCCTCATGCGCTTCAGAAAAGAGCCTGTTGCTTTCACAGCAGATGTGCGACAAATGTTTTATTGTTTTCTTGTCAGAGAAGACCACAGAGACTTTCTACGTTTTCTCTGGTACAAAGACAATGATATAGACAAAGAAATTGTCGAGTACAGAATGAAAGTGCACGTATTTGGCAATAGCCCATCTCCTTCTGTCGCTATATACTGCATGCAAAAAGCTGCCCAGAAAGATGCAGCGCGCTATGGACAAGAAGCCAAACACTTTGTATTGAGACATTTCTATGTGTGGACTCGCTTCTGCTAGCACACTTGAAGATGCAATTTCCATCCTCAGTAAAGCAAAGCAAATGCTGGCAGAATCTAACCTGTGTCTTCATAAAATTGCTTCCAACAGTCAAGAAGTAATGGAAGCCTTCCCTGTAGCAGACAGAGCTAAGGACCTTAAAGATCTTTGCTTGGGTACAGACACTCTTCCCCTGCAGAAAAGCCTAGGCCTAAGTTGGGATCTAGAATCAGATAGTTTTGTTTTCAGAGTTTCCTCAGAGGAAAAGCCTTTTACACGTAGAGGCATTCTATCTACTGTAAATGGCCTCTATGATCCCCTAGGGTTTGTATCGCCTGTGACAATAAGAGGTAAGGTCCTAGTTCGGGAACTGTCATCTGGTAAAAGTGAATGGGATGCATTGCTTCCACAGGAGAGACTAAGTGAGTGGGTTCAATGGACAGAATCCTTGCAAACGTTAGAGCACCTAAAGATAGCCAGATGCTATGTGCCTGTATCTCTATCATAAGCTTGCAGGAAGGAACTGTGTATCTTTTCAGACGCATCCAGCACAGCTATAGGTGCAGTAGCTTACTTGAAAGTAATTGATGCAGAAAATGTGTGTCATGTTGGATTTGTGATGGGAAAGTCCAAATTAAGCCCTAAGCCAGCCCACACTATTCCTCGTTTAGAGCTGTGTGCTGCTGTACTTGCAGTCGAAATGTCTGAGCTAATCAAAGATGAACTAGACACTGACTTTGATGCTGTGAAATTCTTCACCGATAGCAAGACTGTCCTAGGGTACATTTGCAACATCACTAGGAGGTTCTATCTGTATGGCTCCAACAGAGTGAATAGAATCAGACAATCTACTCACCCAGATCAGTGGTTCTATGTATCTACAGAGCAAAACCCTGCAGATTATGCCACTAGACCTATTCAAGCAGTATGCCTTCAGAACTCTATATGGTCCTCGGACCCAGATACACCTATGGTCCTTACCCCAGCAATGTTGTTGACTCAAAAGGTAAACTCTTTGTCTGCTCCATCTGGAATCATAAGTACAACTCAAGCCCATGCGAAACAATGGGAGCTTGGCAGACACCTTTTGGAAAAGATGGAAGAGAGAGTATCTGTCAAACCTGCAACGCCGTAGGAAATGGACTAAGGATCGCCCAAATCTAGAAAGTGGGTGATGTTGTTCTGTTGTAGGACAGCCAAGAGAGCAGAAACGAGTAGGACTTATTGTCAATGTTCTACCAAGCAGGGATGGCAAGGTTAGAAAGGTAGAGGTCAAGATTGTAAAAAAATGAGACTGCCAGAATTTATCTCCGACCTATAACTGACATTATAGTTTTGATCTCAGACTAACTAGGATTCCATTTTCCTGTTTATGTTTTTTTCTGCATAGCAGTAATTGTTTGGGTAGTGACATAATAAATTATGCCAGACAGGGAGTGTTCTGCCCATATTGGTCATAGTAATGTGCTGTTACAGATTATACTGCAATGTTGTTGATGTTGCTGCCATCTAGTGGTTAGAGTTATTATAGTTATTATTTGCCAGAACACAGAGGAAGAGGCTGTAACCTTTAACCTGGAAGTGTATTTGCTAGAGCTTGACAGGAAAAGGTATTCCCCTCAGAGGGAAGGGCAGTAACCTTTAACCTGGAACTGTATTTCCTCCATTTCACAACTGACTTCCTGATACTGCAGACTGCAGCAGAAGAGCTCCTATCTATTCAGGACTAATGATGGAATTGTCTGTAAGTACATCCACTGATGGAGTGAGGCTGCTGTATAATGTTTAATGTACTGACACATATGTTTTGTTTATGCTTATGTTGTAGTTTTACAAAGTTATTCAGAAAAAAGAATACATACAGATCTGATGTCTCACGTTTCTTCACTTCTGAATTATTGTTAGGCTGTCTGACTAGTGTTATACAACAGTTCAATAACGCGAAGCAGAACACGCGACTTAACAGGTCTCCCCCCGAAGTCGTGTTGCCTCAATGTGAATGGGCTCTTAAGGTGCCAGTGCATGTATGTTTGTTAATTAATAGGGTTGAGCGGACACCTAGATGTCCGTGTTCGACGGGTTCGGCCGAACTTTAAAAAAAAGTCCGGGTCCGTGTCCCGGACTTTTACCGAACTTTTCCCGGACACCGAACCCCATTGAAGTCAATGGGGACCCGAACTTTAAGGCACTAAAATGGCTCTAAAACACCAAAGGAAAGGGCTAGAGTGCTGCAAATGGCAGCAAAACGTAATTAAGAGCATGGCAAGTGCTCTGCAAACAAATGTGGATAGGGAAATAACTTAAAACAACAAAAAAAAACAGAAAAATAAAACAATGTTCTTCTTCATCTCTGAAGGACGAGGCCCATATGGAGTAGGAGGGAGGTTGAGGTGGTGGTGGATGTGGCGGTGACATAGGCGTGCGCACAGGGTGTGCTGGGTGTGCCTGGGCACACCCTAATCACCTAGGGCACATAGCATTGCCAGTGAGGAGATGGGAAAGATCTCCCTGGGACCTGCTCTGCTCTATTTCTCCTTGCCTACAGGTACATGGCCCCGATACATTACTCTCCCTGCTGGCAAACACATGCATGTGTATTTCAACTTTGGGGTGCACACCTTAATGCAATAGGCTGCGCACACCTATGGGCGGTGTAGGTGGAAGCGGCGGTGGAGGAGGACCAGGGCCGGATTAACAGCATCATGGGCTTGGTGCTGAGGATTTTGAAGGGCCTTAGGGCCGTGCCTTGCCATGCACCCAGAGGAGGAAGGGTGCAGCCATGCATGCCTAATTCAACATGGGATGCTGTCTCTGAAGCCCATAAACACATCCATGCATCGCCAACTGTCCCTCCTTGTCCGGCCTTCACGCTGTGTGGGGAGGTTCTGAGGGTGCTGCCTGGGGAAGCGAGCATAGAAGCCAGACTTCTGTGTTTACAAGTGACAGAAGAGCGGTAACAGTGAATATGGCCAACCCGGGGCCTATATAAAAGGTAGGGGCCTGGAGCTGCAGCTCCAATAGACCCTACATTAATCTGGCCCTGAGGAGGAGGACGAGGTAGCCAACACTGCTTCTTTTCACAAATTTTAAATGAGGGTACACCCCAAAAGAGTGAGAAAGAGCAAAAATGGAACAATGGGTGGGTAAGGTCGGTATCCATTGCTATTCTGCATAAGGTACGGAAAAGTCCCGTGGGATCCATGCCTGGTTCATTTTAATGAACGTGAGCTTGTCCACATTGTCTCTGGACAGGCGGCTGCGCTTGTCTGTTATAACGCCCCCAGCCGTGCTAAATACCCGTTCAGATAATACACTGGCTGCAGGGCACGCCAGCACCTCCAAGGCGTAAAGGGCAAGCTCAGGCCATGTGCCCAATTTGGAGACCCAGAAGTTGAAGGGGGCAGACCCGTCATTCACTACATGTAGGCGTGTGCACACATACTGCTCCACCATGTTGGTAAAATGCTGCCTCCTGCTAAGACGTTCCATCTGAGCTGCTGGTGCTGCTGTTTGTTGTGGCGTGCTGACAAAGCTTTTCCACATTTCGGCCATGCTAACCCTGCCTTCTGAGGTGCTGGGGGTGCCCTGGTTGCGTTGGCGACCTCCTCCTCCTCCTCCTCTGCCTTGTGCTTCCACTGTGGCCCCGCTGTCAGATGGGAATGCCAGCAGCATGGCGTCTACCAGCGTGCGCTTGTACTCGCGCATCTTGCGATCGCGCTCCAGTGAGTGAATTAAGGACGGTACGTTGTCCTTGTAACGGGGATCCAGCAGCGTGGCCACCCAGTAATCAGCACAAGTTAGAATGTGGGCAACTCGGCGGTCGTTGTGGAGACACTGCAGCATGTAATCGCTCATGTGTGCCAGGCTGCCCAGAGGCAACGAAAGGCTGTCCTCTGTGGGAGGTGTATGGTCCGTGTCCTCTGTATCCCCCCAGCCACGCACCAGTGATGGCCATGAGCTGGCCTGGGTGCCACCCTGCTGTGAACATGGTTCCATCTCCTCCTCCAGCTCCTCCTCCTCCTCATCCTCCTCATCCTCCAGAACTGTGCCCCTGCTGGACAATTGCGTCCCTGGCGTTTGCGTGTGCAGGAACCCACCCTCGGAGCCCCTTGCGAATGACTGCCCTGAAAGCCTTGGAAATGTTACCTCTTCATCCTCCTCCTCCTCCTCATCCTGTGCCACATCCTCTTCCATCATCGCCCGAATTGTTTTTTCAAGGAGGCATAGAAGTGGGATAGTTAAGCTGAGAACGGCGTCATTGCCACTGGCCATGTTGGTGGAGTACTCAAAACAGCGCAACAAGGCACACAGGTCTCGCATGGAGGCCCAGTTATTGGTGGTGAAGTGGTGCTGTTCCGCAGAGCGACTCACGCGTGCGTGCTGCAGCTGAAACTCCACTATGGCCTGCTGCTGCTCGCACAGTCTTTCCAGCATGTGCAAGGTGGAGTTCCACCTTGTGGGCACGTCACATATGAGGCGGTGAGCGGGAAGGCCGAAGTTACGCTGCAGCGCTGCCAGGCGAGCAGCAGCAGGGTGAGAACGCCGAAAGTGCGCACAAACGGCCCGCACTTTCTGCAGCAGCTCTGACATATCGGGGTAGTTTTTAAGGAACCTCTGCACCACCAAATTCAGCACATGCGCCAGGCAAGGGATGTGCGTCAAACCGGCTAGGCCCAGAGCTGCTATGAGATTTCGCCCGTTATCGCACACCACCAGGCCGGGCTTGAGGCTCGCTGGCAGCAACCACTCATTTGTCTGCTGTTCCATGCTCCTCCACAACTCCTGCGCGGTGTGTGGTTTGTCCCCCAAACAGGCAAGTTGTAAAACTGCCTGCTGTCGTTTACCCCTGGCCGTGCTGAAGTTGGTGGTGAAGGTGTTACGCTGTCCGGATGAGGAGGCGGTAGAGGATGAGGAAGCGGAGTAGGAGGAGTTAGGAACAGGAGGCAAACTGAAGCGCCCTGCAATCCTCGGTGGTGGAAGGACATGCGCCAAATTGCTATCCGCCTCAGGCCCATCCGCCACTGCATTTACCCAGTGTGCCGTTAGGGAGATATAACGCCCCTGACCGTGCTTACTGGTCCACGTATCCGTAGTTAGGTGGACCTTGGCACAGATGGCGTTGCGCAGTGCACACCTGATTTTTTCCCCCACTTGGTTGTGCAGGGAAGGGATGGCTTGCCTGGAAAAGTAGTGGCGGCTGGGCACGACGTACTGTGGGACAGCCACCGACATAAGGTTTTTAAAACTGTGCGTCTCCACCAGACGGAATGACAGCATTTCAAAGGCCAATAATTTTGAAATGCTGGCATTCAGGGCCAGGGATCGCGGGTGGGTAGGGGGGTACTTCCTCTTCCTCTCAAGTGTTTGGGAGATGGAAAGCTGAACGCTTCCACGGGACATTGTGGAGATGGTTGTTGGTGACCCAGGTGGTGGTGTTGCTGACAGATCGTCTGTTTGCGGGGTGGCAGGTGCCGGTATCACTACAGATGTGGCTGGAGCGGCCGAGACTGCAGCAGAAGAGGAAGCAGGATGAGCCAGAGACGTTTCTTGGTTTTGAAGGTGTGTACTCCACTGCAGCTCGTGCTTTGCACTTAGATGCCTGATCATGCAGGTTGTGCTCAGGTTGAGAAGGTTCATGCCTCGCTTCAAGCTCTGATTGCACAGGGTGCAAACCACTCGTGTCCTGTCATCAGCACATTTTCTAAAGAACTTCCACGCTAGAGAACTCCTTTGAGCTGACTTTGGTGCGCTCGTTCCCTTGCTGCGTTGGGCAGTAGCGGGCGTAGTGTCTAGGGCACGGCCGCTCCGCTTCTGCACCCTGCTCCCTCTTCTGCTGTGCTGGTGGCTCTGTGCGACCACCGCCTCTTCCTCCAAACTACTCAGTTCACCTGCATGACGTTCATTCCATGTGGGGTCGAGGACCTCATCGTCCTCCACATCATCTTCCACCCAGTCTTCACCCCTGCCCTCCTTGTCGGTCTCCACAATGCTGAACGCCGCAGCAGTTGGCACCTGCGTTTCGTCATCATCGGAGACGTGCTGCGATGATCCTTGCATGTACTCATCTTGAGGAATAAGTGGTTGGGCATCGCTGCACTCAATCTCTTCCACTTCTGGGGCAGGGCTAGGTGGATGGCCCTGGGAAACCCTGCTGACAGAGTCCTCAAAAAGAATAAGAGACTGCTGTATGGCTTGGGGCTCAGACTGCTGGCCTGATTTGCAAGGGGGTGAGGTGAAAGACGGTTGGACATTGGCTGCAGGTGCCAACTCTGACCTTTCTGCAGTAGACTGGGTGGGAGACAATGTGAAGGAACTGGAGGCACTGTCAGCAGCAAACCAATCTACTATCGCCTCAACTTGTTCTGGCCTCATCACTTCTAGGGGCGTTTGATGCCCTACCAAATACTGATGCAGGTTCTGTCGCCTACTCACACTTGAGGAAGGTGTTTCACTTGTGCGTGTAGCTGGCACAGATCGACCATGTCCTCTCCTTGCAACAGGAGCTCTACCAGCAGCACCACGACCCAGGCCACGGCCCTTATTTGACGGTCTCCTCATATTTCTGTAATTTAAGATCTTGCCCTAGAAAGGTTTTTATTGAATAGCGGAATAGAAAATATGATCCAAAAAAAGTGTATGTATATCACACGTACACAACCACACTAGGCCCCAATTACTATTGTTTGTACCCCTAAAAGGCTAGATGAGGAGTAGGGGGAGTATGGAACAGGCAGCACCCTCAAACCTTCAGAAGTATGAGATGAACCCCAACAACTTGGAAAGGTGGATCTCTCTCACACGTACCGACACAGACTATCCCGCAATTCAATTGATCCTCAAAGGTTTTTATTGAATAGCGGAATAGGAAATATGATCAAAAAAAGTGTATGTATCTCGCACGTACACAACCACACTAGGCCCCAATTACTATTGTTTGTACCCCTAAAAGGCTAGATGAGGAGTAGGGGGGGTATGGAACAGGCAGCACCCTCAAACCTTCAGAAGTATGAGATGAACCCCAACAACTTGGAAAGGTGGATCTCTCTCACACGTACCGACACAGACTATCCCGCAATTCAATTGATCCCCAAAGGTTTTTATTGAATAGCGGAATAGGAAATATGATCAAAAAAAGTGTATGTATCTCACACGTACAGAAACACACTAGGCCCCAATTACTATTGTTTGTACACCTAAAAGGATGGATGAGGAGGAGGAGGAGTATGGAACAGGCAGCACCCTCAAAGCTTCAGAAGTATGAGATGAACCCCAAAAACTTGGAAAGGTGGATCTCACACGTACCGACACAGACTATCCCGCAATTTAATTGATCCCCAAAGGTTTTTATTGAATAGCGGAATAGGAAATATGATCAAAAAATGTGTATGTATCTCACACGTACAGAAGCACACTAGGCCACAATTACTATTGTTTGTACACCTAAAAGGATGGATGAGGAGGAGGAGGAGTATGGAACAGGCAGCACCCTCAAAGCTTCAGAAGTATGAGATGAACCCCAAAAACTTGGAAAGGTGGATCTCACACGTACCGACACAGACTATCCCGCAATTTAATTGATCCCCAAAGGTTTTTATTGAATAGCGGAATAGGAAATATGATCAAAAAAAGTGTATGTATCTCGCACGTACAGAAACACACTAGGCCCCAATTACTATTGTTTGTACACCTAAAAGGATGGATGAGGAGGAGGAGGAGTATGGAACAGGCAGCACCCTCAAAGCTTCAGAAGTATGAGATGAACCCCAAAAACTTGGAAAGGTGGATCTCACACGTACCGACACAGACTATTCCGCAATTTAATTGATCCCCAAAGGTTTTTATTGAATAGCGGAATAGGAAATATGATCAAAAAATGTGTATGTATCTCACACGTACAGAAGCACACTAGGCCACAATTACTATTGTTTGTACACCTAAAAGGATGGATGAGGAGGAGGAGGAGTATGGAACAGGCAGCACCCTCAAAGCTTCAGAAGTATGAGATGAACCCCAAAAACTTGGAAAGGTGGATCTCACACGTACCGACACAGACTATTCCGCAATTTAATTGATCCCCAAAGGTTTTTATTGAATAGCGGAATAGGAAATATGATCAAAAAATGTGTATGTATCTCACACGTACAGAAGCACACTAGGCCCCAATTACTATTGTTTGTACACCTAAAAGGATGGATGAGGAGGAGGAGGAGTATGGAACAGGCAGCACCCTCAAAGCTTCAGAAGTATGAGATGAACCCCAAAAACTTGGAAAGGTGGATCTCACACGTACCGACACAGACTATCCCGCAATTTAATTGATCCCCAAAGGTTTTTATTGAATAGCGGAATAGGAAATATGATCAAAAAAAGTGTATGTATCTCGCACGTACACAACCACACTAGGCCCCAATTACTATTGTTTGTACCCCTAAAAGGCTAGATGAGGAGTAGGGGGGGTATGGAACAGGCAGCACCCTCAAACCTTCAGAAGTATGAGATGAACCCCAACAACTTGGAAAGGTGGATCTCTCTCACACGTACCGACACAGACTATCCCGCAATTCAATTGATCCTCAAAGGTTTTTATTGAATAGCGGAATAGGAAATATGATCAAAAAAAGTGTATGTATCTCGCACGTACACAACCACACTAGGCCCCAATTACTATTGTTTGTACCCCTAAAAGGCTAGATGAGGAGTAGGGGGGGTATGGAACAGGCAGCACCCTCAAACCTTCAGAAGTATGAGATGAACCCCAACAACTTGGAAAGGTGGATCTCTCTCACACGTACCAACACAGACTATCCCCCAATTTAACTGATCCCCAAAGGTTTTTGATTAAATAGCGGAATAGAAAATATGATCCCAAAAAAGTGTATGTATATCACACGTACACAACCACACTAGGCCCCAATTACTATTGTTTGTACCCCTAAAAGGCTAGGAGTAGGGGGGAGTATGGAACAGGCAGCACCCTCAAACCTTCAGAAGTATGAGATGAACCCCAACAACTTGGAAAGGTGGATCTCTCTCACACGTACCAACACAGACTATCCCCCAATTTAACTGATCCCCAGAGGTTTTTGATTAAATAGCGGAATAGAAAATATGATCCCAAAAAAGTGTATGTATATCACACGTACACAACCACACTAGGCCCCAATTACTATTGTTTGTACCCCTAAAAGGCTAGGAGTAGGGGGAGTATGGAACAGGCAGCACCCTCAAACCTTCAGAAGTATGAGATGAACCCCAACAACTTGGAAAGGTGGATCTCTCTCACACGTACCAACACAGACTATCCCCCAATTTAACTGATCCCCAAAGGTTTTTGATTAAATAGCGGAATAGAAAATATGATCCCAAAAAAGTGTATGTATATCACACGTACACAACCACACTAGGCCCCAATTACTATTGTTTGTACCCCTAAAAGGCTAGGAGTAGGGGGAGTATGGAACAGGCAGCACCCTCAAACCTTCAGAAGTATGAGATGAACCCCAACAACTTGGAAAGGTGGATCTCTCTCACACGTACCAACACAGACTATCCCCCAATTTAACTGATCCCCAAAGGTTTTTGATTAAATAGCGGAATAGAAAATATGATCCCAAAAAAGTGTATGTATATCACACGTACACAACCACACTAGGCCCCAATTACTATTGTTTGTACCCCTAAAAGGCTAGGAGTAGGGGGGAGTATGGAACAGGCAGCACCCTCAAACCTTCAGAAGTATGAGATGAACCCCAACAACTTGGAAAGGTGGATCTCTCTCACACGTACCAACACAGACTATCCCCCAATTTAACTGATCCCCAAAGGTTTTTGATTAAATAGCGGAATAGAAAATATGATCCCAAAAAAGTGTATGTATATCACACGTACACAACCACACTAGGCCCCAATTACTATTGTTTGTACCCCTAAAAGGCTAGGAGTAGGGGGAGTATGGAACAGGCAGCACCCTCAAACCTTCAGAAGTATGAGATGAACCCCAACAACTTGGAAAGGTGGATCTCTCTCACACGTACCAACACAGACTATCCCCCAATTTAACTGATCCCCAGAGGTTTTTGATTAAATAGCGGAATAGAAAATATGATCCCAAAAAAGTGTATGTATATCACACGTACACAACCACACTAGGCCCCAATTACTATTGTTTGTACCCCTAAAAGGCTAGGAGTAGGGGGAGTATGGAACAGGCAGCACCCTCAAACCTTCAGAAGTATGAGATGAACCCCAACAACTTGGAAAGGTGGATCTCTCTCACACGTACCAACACAGACTATCCCCCAATTTAACTGATCCCCAAAGGTTTTTGATTAAATAGCGGAATAGAAAATATGATCCCAAAAAAGTGTATGTATATCACACGTACACAACCACACTAGGCCCCAATTACTATTGTTTGTACCCCTAAAAGGCTAGGAGTAGGGGGAGTATGGAACAGGCAGCACCCTCAAACCTTCAGAAGTATGAGATGAACCCCAACAACTTGGAAAGGTGGATCTCTCTCACACGTACCAACACAGACTATCCCCCAATTTAACTGATCCCCAGAGGTTTTTGATTAAATAGCGGAATAGAAAATATGATCCCAAAAAAGTGTATGTATATCACACGTACACAACCACACTAGGCCCCAATTACTATTGTTTGTACCCCTAAAAGGCTAGGAGTAGGGGGAGTATGGAACAGGCAGCACCCTCAAACCTTCAGAAGTATGAGATGAACCCCAACAACTTGGAAAGGTGGATCTCTCTCACACGTACCAACACAGACTATCCCCCAATTTAACTGATCCCCAGAGGTTTTTGATTAAATAGCGGAATAGAAAATATGATCCCAAAAAAGTGTATGTATATCACACGTACACAACCACACTAGGCCCCAATTACTATTGTTTGTACCCCTAAAAGGCTAGGAGTAGGGGGAGTATGGAACAGGCAGCACCCTCAAACCTTCAGAAGTATGAGATGAACCCCAACAACTTGGAAAGGTGGATCTCTCTCACACGTACCAACACAGACTATCCCCCAATTTAACTGATCCCCAAAGGTTTTTGATTAAATAGCGGAATAGAAAATATGATCCCAAAAAAGTGTATGTATATCACACGTACACAACCACACTAGGCCCCAATTACTATTGTTTGTACCCCTAAAAGGCTAGGAGTAGGGGGAGTATGGAACAGGCAGCACCCTCAAACCTTCAGAAGTATGAGATGAACCCCAACAACTTGGAAAGGTGGATCTCTCTCACACGTACCAACACAGACTATCCCCCAATTTAACTGATCCCCAGAGGTTTTTGATTAAATAGCGGAATAGAAAATATGATCCCAAAAAAGTGTATGTATATCACACGTACACAACCACACTAGGCCCCAATTACTATTGTTTGTACCCCTAAAAGGCTAGGAGTAGGGGGAGTATGGAACAGGCAGCACCCTCAAACCTTCAGAAGTATGAGATGAACCCCAACAACTTGGAAAGGTGGATCTCTCTCACACGTACCAACACAGACTATCCCCCAATTTAACTGATCCCCAGAGGTTTTTGATTAAATAGCGGAATAGAAAATATGATCCCAAAAAAGTGTATGTATATCACACGTACACAACCACACTAGGCCCCAATTACTATTGTTTGTACCCCTAAAAGGCTAGGAGTAGGGGGAGTATGGAACAGGCAGCACCCTCAAACCTTCAGAAGTATGAGATGAACCCCAACAACTTGGAAAGGTGGATCTCTCTCACACGTACCAACACAGACTATCCCCCAATTTAACTGATCCCCAAAGGTTTTTGATTAAATAGCGGAATAGAAAATATGATCCCAAAAAAGTGTATGTATATCACACGTACACAACCACACTAGGCCCCAATTACTATTGTTTGTACCCCTAAAAGGCTAGGAGTAGGGGGAGTATGGAACAGGCAGCACCCTCAAACCTTCAGAAGTATGAGATGAACCCCAACAACTTGGAAAGGTGGATCTCTCTCACACGTACCAACACAGACTATCCCCCAATTTAACTGATCCCCAGAGGTTTTTGATTAAATAGCGGAATAGAAAATATGATCCCAAAAAAGTGTATGTATATCACACGTACACAACCACACTAGGCCCCAATTACTATTGTTTGTACCCCTAAAAGGCTAGGAGTAGGGGGAGTATGGAACAGGCAGCACCCTCAAACCTTCAGAAGTATGAGATGAACCCCAACAACTTGGAAAGGTGGATCTCTCTCACACGTACCAACACAGACTATCCCCCAATTTAACTGATCCCCAGAGGTTTTTGATTAAATAGCGGAATAGAAAATATGATCCCAAAAAAGTGTATGTATATCACACGTACACAACCACACTAGGCCCCAATTACTATTGTTTGTACCCCTAAAAGGCTAGGAGTAGGGGGAGTATGGAACAGGCAGCACCCTCAAACCTTCAGAAGTATGAGATGAACCCCAACAACTTGGAAAGGTGGATCTCTCTCACACGTACCAACACAGACTATCCCCCAATTTAACTGATCCCCAGAGGTTTTTGATTAAATAGCGGAATAGAAAATATGATCCCAAAAAAGTGTATGTATATCACACGTACACAACCACACTAGGCCCCAATTACTATTGTTTGTACCCCTAAAAGGCTAGGAGTAGGGGGGAGTATGGAACAGGCAGCACCCTCAAACCTTCAGAAGTATGAGATGAACCCCAACAACTTGGAAAGGTGGATCTCTCTCACACGTACCAACACAGACTATCCCCCAATTTAACTGATCCCCAGAGGTTTTTGATTAAATAGCGGAATAGAAAATATGATCCCAAAAAAGTGTATGTATATCACACGTACACAACCACACTAGGCCCCAATTACTATTGTTTGTACCCCTAAAAGGCTAGGAGTAGGGGGAGTATGGAACAGGCAGCACCCTCAAACCTTCAGAAGTATGAGATGAACCCCAACAACTTGGAAAGGTGGATCTCTCTCACACGTACCAACACAGACTATCCCCCAATTTAACTGATCCCCAGAGGTTTTTGATTAAATAGCGGAATAGAAAATATGATCCCAAAAAAGTGTATGTATATCACACGTACACAACCACACTAGGCCCCAATTACTATTGTTTGTACCCCTAAAAGGCTAGGAGTAGGGGGGAGTATGGAACAGGCAGCACCCTCAAACCTTCAGAAGTATGAGATGAACCCCAACAACTTGGAAAGGTGGATCTCTCTCACACGTACCAACACAGACTATCCCCCAATTTAACTGATCCCCAAAGGTTTTTGATTAAATAGCGGAATAGAAAATATGATCCCAAAAAAGTGTATGTATATCACACGTACACAACCACACTAGGCCCCAATTACTATTGTTTGTACCCCTAAAAGGCTAGGAGTAGGGGGAGTATGGAACAGGCAGCACCCTCAAACCTTCAGAAGTATGAGATGAACCCCAACAACTTGGAAAGGTGGATCTCTCTCACACGTACCAACACAGACTATCCCCCAATTTAACTGATCCCCAGAGGTTTTTGATTAAATAGCGGAATAGAAAATATGATCCCAAAAAAGTGTATGTATATCACACGTACACAACCACACTAGGCCCCAATTACTATTGTTTGTACCCCTAAAAGGCTAGGAGTAGGGGGGAGTATGGAACAGGCAGCACCCTCAAACCTTCAGAAGTATGAGATGAACCCCAACAACTTGGAAAGGTGGATCTCTCTCACACGTACCAACACAGACTATCCCCCAATTTAACTGATCCCCAAAGGTTTTTGATTAAATAGCGGAATAGAAAATATGATCCCAAAAAAGTGTATGTATATCACACGTACACAACCACACTAGGCCCCAATTACTATTGTTTGTACCCCTAAAAGGCTAGATGAGGAGTAGGGGGAGTATGGAACAGGCAGCACCCTCAAACCTTCAGTATGAGATTGTGTTCACTGTACCCCACAAAGATTGAGTTCACTGCACCCCACAATGATTGTGTTCACTGCACCCCACAAAGATTGTGTTCACTGCACCTCACAAAGATTGTGTTCACTGTACCCCCCAAAGATTTTGTTCACTGCACCCCACAAAGATTCTGTTCACTGTACCCCACAAAGATTGTGTTCACTGCACCCCAAAAAGATTGTGTTCACTGCACCCCAAAAAGGATGTTGTTCACTGCACCCCAAAAAGGATGTTGTTCACTCCACCCCAAAAAGATTGTGTTCACTGCACCCCACAAAGATTGTGTTCACTGCACCCCAAAAAGATTGTGTTCACTGCACCCCAAAAATGATTTTGTTCACTGCACCCCAAAAAGGATTTTGTTCACTGCACCCCAAAAAGGATGTTGTTCACTCCACCCCAAAAAGATTGTGTTCACTGCACCCCAAAAAGATTGTGTTCACTGCACCCCACAAAGGATTTTGTTCACTGCACCCCAAAAAGATTGTGTTCACTGCACCCCAAAAAGGATGTTGTTCACTGCACCCCAAAAAGGATTTTGTTCACTGCACCCCAAAAAGATTGTGTTCACTGCACCCCACAAAGGATTTTGTTCACTGCACCCCACAAAGATTGTGTTCACTGCACACCAAAAAGGATTGTGTTCACTGCACCCCAAAAAGATTTTGTTCACTGCACCCCAAAAAGATTGTGTTCACTGCAGCCCAAAAAGATTGTGTTCACTGCAGCCCAAAAAGATTGTGTTCACTGCAGCCCAAAAAGATTGTGTTCACTGCAGCCCAAAAAGATTGTGTTCACTGCAGCCCAAAAAGATTGTGTTCACTGCAGCTCACACACAGAAAAATGGATGTGGATCACTGACACCTGCCTATCTCCAATCCCACACCACACAGCAATATCGATTGTAGTTTGTAGAACACAGTTTCCCTAAAATTCAGCAGACTCTGTCCCTAACAGGATTGAGAAGAGATCGTAGATCAGGATTGAGTGCAGATTCACCCCACCCCCCACACAGCAATATCGATTGTAGTTTGTAGAACACAGTTTCCCTAAAATTCAGCAGACTCTGTCCCTAACAGGATTGAGAAGAGATCGTAGATCAGGATTGAGTGCAGATTCACCCCACCCCCCACACAGCAATATCGATTGTAGTTTGTAGAACACAGTTTCCCTAAAATTCAGCAGACTCTGTCCCTAACAGGATTGAGAAGAGATCGTAGATCAGGATTGAGTGCAGATTCACCCCACCCCCCACACAGCAATATCGATTGTAGTTTGTAGAAGACACTGACCCTATATAATTCAGCAGACTCTATCCCTAAAATGCCTACAACTCGCCCTGCCTAAACACTCCGACCTGTCCCTCAATTCTATCCGGACACAAATGGTTTTTTCCTGCCTATCTTTCCCTAATCAGCAGCCAGCACGTTGATGTGTGCTCTCTGTCCCTGAATCTAAGCAGCATAATGACGCCGCTGCGGCTGCCTCGAACTTATAAAGACTTGGTCACATGCTTCAGACGGCCAATCACAGCTACTGAGACATTTGCAGGCATGGCTGGGATGGCTTAAGGCACACCAGTTAAACGATTGTTGATTGGCTGTTGAAAGCCCGCCATGAAAAGAGCGCCAAAGCATGCAAAACCCGGAAATAAAACGACCGAACACGGATTTTTACCCGAACATACAGTAAAGTGTCCGTGTCCGTGTTCGGGTACAAAAAATCCAATTATTCGGTACGAACACGAATAATACAGTCCGTGTTCGCTCAACACTATTAATTAACCTAGTTTAGTGAAACTGTATAAAATCAACAAATTTTTAAAAATAATCCTGCATAATTCTGGAAATTATATATAGGTGTTTAAAACATTTATTTCTCTGAAAAATTTGTATTTTAAATATAAATTGATAGGCTAAGAAACTATCAGTGGTATATATTATGAAATAAATGTAACAAAGTGATTATGTTTGTGTAAATTGTGTTTTGCAAAAATGTTGCAAATATGTATTGAGCTTGAGCTTTGATTAAATAAACTGACCAAAATATCCAAGTGGTTAGCACAGCTGCCATGCAACAATGTATTTGGTTGTTCAAATCCCTGAACTACCTACAACTGTCTGTTGTTATATATGACAAACAACACCCCAAAAATAAAACATTGTATATGTGTGAAATTAATATATTTGTTGAGTGGGGAGCCATATTAGTGTTGCTTCCTATATAGAGCCACATTACACTCTGAAAAATAGCAGTGTTTGAGCTTAAAAATCTGAGAATTTGCAAATTGATTGAACATGCAGTGGAACCCCAGAACTCCGAATTCAACAACCCAAAAAAAAAAAAGATATATAGATATATATATATATATATATATATATATATATATATATATAAAAAAAAATACTACATCAAGTCAACACACATAAGAAATGCTTTCAATAATCTCAGCATGAGCACAAAGTGGCTTTTTCATTTAGACTAATGGGCCATACACACTATAAGATTTTCTGAAGATTTTTTCCTTTAGATTTACCAAAACCAGATAATATGAGGTCAAACCTAAACACTTTCAATTTATATGCAATCTGGCAGGCCCTTGCACTACATAGAAAAGGTAAATCTGAAGGAAAAAGTCTTCAGAGAATCTTATAGTGTGTATGGCCATACATGATCCAATTTTCTTACAATTTTCTGTCCAATTTTCTTGAAATTAAAGGCCCGTACACACGCACAGATTGTCGGCTGAACGATCGGCCGTCTTTTGTCCGGTGCTGTCCTGTCTGTTGAAAAGTGCTAAAGACTGCACACAAATTTTGTCGGCCAACAACAACCAACTGCAGAAGCGATGTCATGTGATGGTTAACTTTCCGTGTGTTTTTTCTTCTCTGAGCATGCCCAGTCTTGCTCATCTGCTGTTTGTCGGCCAAATTCTGTACTGACTGAGGAACAATCGGTCGTTCTGGTGTTGGCCAACAAAAATTTTAAAGCATGCACATCAGATTCTGTTCGGCCGAAAAGTCGCAGTCGGTTGTCGGAAGCATCATACTAACAAGCCGACAATCGGCCGATCAGACGGTGGCCGAATATTTACGGCCGACAATCGCTACGTGTGTACGGGCCTTTACCTTCAAGTATTTAGTACAAAGGCCTGCCTAATTGGATACAAGTGAAAGTGTTGTTTAGCTTTGACATCACATTATGTGGTTTGTGGTTAATCTATCAGAAAATTGTACAACAAAAATTGAACATGTAGGCTGGCCATACATGTTCAACTTTTGTTGTACAATTTTCTGGTAGATCTACCACAAACCACATAATGTGAGGTCAAAGCTAAACAACACATTCACTTGTATCTAATTAGGCAGGCCTTTGTACTACATACTTGAAGGTAAATTTCAAGAAAATTGGACAGAAAATTGTAAGAAAATTGGAACATGTATGGCCAGCCTTAGTCTAAATGAAAAAGCCACTTTGTGCTCATGCTGAGATTATTGAAAGCATTTCTTATGTGTGTTGACTTGTAAGAAACTTGGATCATGGATGGCCAGCCAAACACTCATTCATTAGTGAACTGGGATTTTGGTTTAGGAACCAACAGACCCAATTAATTACTTTGCTGGGCGTTTCCTATACTGGGTGGGTGTTGTTTAACCAAGGTTATATAAAGGGATGTATAAGAGCAGATCATTTGGCCTGTGGAAGGGCCACAGGTCTTTATGTCCGAATTTGCTTTTGGGGGGTTTGCTGACATGCCTAAGTAATGACCCATAGTGCAGTAAGTGTATTTTGTTGGATGAATACGTTTCATGCTCTAAATGTTTGGTATAGTTTTTGCAAAGTGTGTCTTTATGTACTATATACATTTTTTTTAATCTTCATGCCTCTGTGTAGCTGTACGTTCTACTGATTTGATGGTATTTAAATGGAAAGGCAGGCTCATGCAAACAATAACCATAAAAGTATGTTGGGTATGTTTTATACTTAATACTAAGGTGTCTACAACTTATTTTGCTTGACTTTTGGATATTGTAAGCTCTATCTATCCATCATATGTTGTATCTTTGCACTGTAATTTGAATAAAAATTACTGGATTTGGGGGTTTTGGGGGGGAATTTCACATTTCACATGCCTGCTTGAGTGATTACTGATGTTTTATACATGTTCAATAAAGCTTATTCATTTGTACACAGCTCCTGTTTTTTTGTTTTCTTTTCTTCATATTTGTCTGGATGTAATTCAGATATCTTTTTTGTCTATTGAATGTAATCCATTTCTTGTATTTTTTGTGTGTGTGCAATGGTAGTACAGTATGAACATGGGTAGAGTTTCTCACTTTACTCCAGTGAAGTGTGTGTGTGTGTGTGTGGGGGGGGGGGGGGGGAGGTGTGTGTGTGGGGGGGAGGAGGTGTGTGTGTGTGGGGGGGGGTGTGTGTGTGTGGGGGGAGGAGGTGTGGGGGGGGGGGAGGTGTGTGTGTGTGTGTGGGGGGGGGAGGAGGTGTGTGTGGGGGGAGGAGGTGTGTGTGTGGGGGGGGGAGGTGTGTGTGTGTGTGGGGGGGAGGAGGTGTGTGTGTGTGTGTGTGTGTGTGTGTGTGTGTGTGTGTGTGGGGGGGGAGGAGGTGTGTGTGTGTGGGGGGGAGGAGGTGTGTGTGTGTGTGTGTGTGGGGGGGGGAGGAGGTGTGTGTGTGTGTGGGGGGGGGTCTAAATTGTAAGAAATAATTAAAGTGTGTATGTATATATTTAGCTAAAATATATATAAATTAAGGAATAATACAACATTTTTATTCAGCCTCTGTGGATGAATGTAACCAAAACATTTAATAAAAAATCACTAAAAATGATTACTAAATAAAAGATTGCTACAGCGCAGCGCTCACTCACCTTTTTAGTTGGCTTAGGTCAGTGATGATGAACCTTGGCAACACAAGTGTTTTGTAACATTTCCCATGATGCTCACCTACACTGCAGAGTACATAAGCATTATGGGAAATGTAGGGCAAAAACATCTTGGGGGGGAGGTTATGGGTTACCATCACTGGCCTAGGTAAAACATTTCCAATACATTTTAGTTGTCTGTGTGCACCATTTTTATAATAAAGCAAAATAAAGCAAAATTGCAAATGGCACATTGGCGTTCCCCCTGGACCAGAAATGACACCAAATTGGCTTGCACACATTCCAGCAAGTGGTCACAATCAACTGGCTAAACATGGTGAGGGCCACTTTCAGCTGTGAAGAAATGGCATTCATATGCAAAGTAAGTGTGTGTGTGTGGGGGGGGGGGGGGTCTGTGCTTGTAATCAGAGCATTGATTACCAGTGCAGACCCTTGGGGGATGCCACTAGAGCCACCAGAGATGCCCACCCATGCCACCATTAATGCCAATCAGTGCTCAGGGAACCTGTTAGTGCCCTCCTCATCAGTGCTGCCCACCAGTGCCAATCATTGCCCATCAGTGCCACCTATCAATGCCCATCAATGCTGCATATCAGTACTGCATATTAGTGTCTCATCAGTGCCTGCAAGCGCAGCCTCACCAATGCTCGTCAATGCAACAAAAAACATATTGATTTACCAAATTTTATTACATAAACAAAAACACATTTTTAGGGGTCAAACATTTAGGTCTTCTTTTTGCCAATAAAAAACAACCTTGCAGTGATCAAATACCACCAAAATAAAGCACTATTTTTTTTATGAAAATAGTGTCATACATTTGTGTTAGGTACAGGGTTGCATGACCGCGCAATTGTCATTCAAAATGCAACAGTATAAAAAGCTGAAAATTGGCCTGGGCAGGAAGGGGTGTAACTGCCCTGTAAGGAAGTGGTTAACTATTGAAACATGGGAATAAATATTCCAGGGGTAATCATGCTCAGTTAAATGGTTTAGTGGTTAGTGTTCCTGGCTATAAACACTGAGAGCATGAGTTCAAATACCAAGTGTGCCATCACCTCCTTAAATTTTAGACAGCTGTAAATAAATACTGAAACTTGGCAAATGCATAATTGCACCCTGCACATATGCATGTTTGTTTCTTGAATATACATGGCCATTGACATGCAATTTTAGGTGATGTAGCTAATGTTTTACTATGTGGCCCAAAAAAATAATGACACACAACTGTGATCATGGGTGGGCCATGAAATCATAACCTAGCAATTTTTGGCTATGAGCTTAGCCCACTACACCAAAGTGCTGAATATAATCAGATATGCCTGAAAGTTTAAGATGAATAAAGAATGAAGACTGCTAATTAGACAGCTGCGTAGTCTGCTATTAGTAAATCTAAAGGTTAAAACACATAAGATACATAACTATACCTTAAAATTAAAATAAACCATAATAGATGACATTGCTGTGTAATAGTGATTCAGAATAGACAAATTTCCTTTTATGAAAAACACAACGGGAATTTGCTTAACTCCAAACCCGAATTCAGTCTAAGTTAACTCCAACTCCGAATTCACTAAAGCACCTAGTTGAAGGTTTAACTCCAGCCACTTACCTAATTAGGATGCAATGAGTTTAGGCTGGAGTTATTTCTGGAGAAGTGAGCAGCTCTACTCCAAACGTATACTGAATTAGGCCCTCTGTCTCCTTTACCCCTTCTCAAGTGGTGTCGGATCCAGAGGGCAGGTATCTGATACTTACTTGTACACTAAATAATTGTCTGTATACCATTGTTAACATTTACACTCCTAATACTCACCAATTGAAATTCCTTCGCAAACTCTGCTCCAAGGTCACCAAACTCAAGTCTGGCCACATTGTTTTCTGTGGCGATTTCAACTTGGTGGCAGACCACATCATGGACTCCTCCTCTAGAAAGCAGTCCAGGTTACCTACCCTTGGGAACATCCTCGAATCTGAGGATCTTCATGATGT
The DNA here is from genome assembly GCF_965119305.1 of Pelophylax lessonae. Lineage (NCBI taxonomy): Eukaryota > Metazoa > Chordata > Amphibia > Anura > Ranidae > Pelophylax > Pelophylax lessonae. The sequence goes on along the minus strand of NC_138768.1, from coordinate 20,047,734 downwards.
GTGGTGCTACCAAAACGCAGAAGAAAGAGATTATTCGTACTACTCCCCTAGGCATAACTCATACACGAGAATAGATATGTTCCTAGTCAGCAAAAGCACGCTCCCATCTGTTAAAGATTCATCTATTTCCCCGATCACCTGGTCGGGCCACGCGGCTATTTTCCTAACATTGACCACTGGTACTGTCCACCCCTCATCCTACATTTGGCGATGCAACAATTCACTACTCTCCAACCCGGACTCTCTTAAAGCACTGAAATCCCACCTGACTGACTTCTTCTCTCACAACGACACCCCTGACATTGACCCTTCCCTTCTCTGGACCACACGTAAAGCACACGCCGGAGGTATCTTGATTCAGTTAGGGTCTAAAATGAAAAAAAGTCTTTACTGCCAAATTTGATTAACTGCTCTCAGATATCAAATCTTTAGATGCCCTTCACAAAACTAACCCATCCCATTCATCCCTGGCCCGTCTAAGCGCCCTACGGTCAGATCTACGACAACTTCTCTGTGACCGTCACGATAAATTGTTAGCCCAAACGCGTATGAAATTTTATGCCTCGCATAACAAAGCCGGAAAATTTTTGGCCAGCAGACTAAAAGCTAGATCCAAAATCAAAATTAATTTCTTATATCACCCATTTACCAAGTCCAAACTCCTACACCCACAGGACATAGCAGACGCCTTTGCAGACTATTATAGTTCTCTCTATAACCTCCGTGATGACCCCTCCACCCCACAACCTACAGACACCGACATTCACCGCTTCCTGCAACGTCTAATGCTACCAAAAATCTCTCCATCTTCTCTGGACCTCCTCAATAGCCCTATCACAACATCAGAACTCCACCGTACACTGCGACCCTCCCGGTGAACAAGTCCCCGGGCCCAGATGGTCTTACCAATGAATATTATTCCTTATAATATTATATATTATGCCAAAGCCACACAACACCTCCCTGCGGAAATGCTTCAAGCACATATATCCACCCTACCTAAACCATGCAAAACCCCAGATTCCCCAGCTAATTTTAGGCCAATCTCCCTACTTAACTCGGATCTTAAATTGTATGCGAAAATCATAGCCAACCGAATTGCAGCAATTCACTCCTCCCTCATAGCTCCAGACCAAATGGGGTTCATTAAGGGTAGGCAAGCTCCAGACGCCACACAACGTATAATTAACCTCATCCACCATGCTGAGCGCACTTGAACGCCTTCTCTGCTTCTCTCTATTGATGCGGAGAAGGCGTTGGACCATGTTCACTGGGGTTGCATGAAGGCCGTCCTATTGAAATTTTGGTTTTCAGGCCCCATTCTCTCGGCTATACGTTCACTCTATACTTCCCCTTCGGCCAAAGTCCTGTCCTCTAGACTCTTATCCAAACCTTTCCCATAACCAATGGCACCCGTCAGGGTTGTCCCCTCTCACCCTTCATTTTTAACCTATTGATTGAACCTCTTGCAGAATCAATCCGTTCCCATCTCCGGGTCTCTGGCTTCGAATTTAAGGGTTCCCACCATTGCATTAGTCTATTTGCGGATGATGTGATCTTAAGCCTCGCTAACCCCCTCATCGCACTCCCAGCTGCTTACCAAATTCTTTAATCTTATAGCGCGGTCTCATATTACAAGGTGAACTTCACCAAGGTTGCATAGCTCTATAAGACCTATCCACCTCCAGCCAATGTTCAGGTAGGTCAGGCAGCAGATCCCTCAGGAATGTGTGGAGTCTATCAGGAGTGACCTTGATAGACTCAGGAAGCCCCTAACCCTCTGTACAGAAATGGCCCACAAGTGGTTATACTTTACTATGTTTTGCCACAAGGGTTTTTTGTCCCCCTTTGACCCACCTCACCATAAGATGACTAGCTGTCCTAACCTTATGTAAAATAGAAAATTCAGCTTTTCTTACCTGGGTGTAACCATACAGATTCAGCAGCTGTGCCATTTGGAGGGTGGTGTCAGAATTGAGATCTCCAATGAAACCAGCCAGGGCCCCCCGCTCCATACAGGAATAATTTGGAGCTTCCATTGTATGTCCAGACAATATCTGTAGAACATCTTTTATAGCTTTATTCACATGTCCACAAGAATCATACACATGGTATCCCAGAGTTATGTTGGGTAGAGTATCTGGATCTCTGTTAATTGCATCAATAGCAAATATAAAAGTCAGGAGATGTCTATATTCTCTTTGGAAAACTCTGCAGGAAATGGATAGGTTTGCATTGGTCTACAGTACAAGGATTGAAACTGAAATTCTCAATAGCAAAATGTATAACACATTTCAACTGTAGATCTATGGTGGGATTGGTGGCCCTGTGCATTGCTCCATGAAACACATAGGAAAATGTAAGCATTCCTGTATTTATATGAGGTATAGCAGCGGTTGGCAATTTAGAAGGAACAGAGGACCTCAGCTTCAGCCCCTGACATCACCAAGCAGCCTCAAATAATATTCAGTATACAGTATGCAATGGTACAGAAGAAGGTCAGAGAATGCAGACGTATTACACTAGAGAAAAGGATCAGCGACTACAAACTTGCTACGGGACTGGTTGGAGCCTGCAGACACGCTGTAAGAGACCGTCAGAGATTGGGACTAGGGATAAGGAAATCTCCCTGAGTTTAGTTTGTGAAAAGTTTCTCAATTCTTGGTCAGATTTAAGAGTTTTAGAACTGTCAGCAAATCCATTTGATGTCTATGGGGACAAATTTAGTTTTTTTTTATTTCTGTCCACCATTTCTAGGGCTAATACACTAATAATCACACTATTGTCGAAAAGGCATGCGGGGGAGGAGGGGGGGGGGGGACATGTACCAATACCATAATAAAAAAGTGTCTCTCCAACACAGTATTTTTAGCTCTCCATACCAGCTCCCACACATTAACAATATGCCTGATGTAAGCCCACCTTTTTTTTCAGAAACTGGTTTGGGTTATCTATTACCTTATATTACAGCTTTTCTGACCAGAGTAAAGACTAGGGATGAGCTTCCGGTTCCAGGTTTAGACCAAATTTTGCTTATTTGGAGGTTAAGCAAACTGCTAAATTAAATTTTGTGTTTGGCCCGGTCCAAGCTCCGGCACCAGCTGGAAGAGATACATTTGGCATCATTATTACTACCGCTGATAAATGTGACCGCTTCCCTTCTGGCCGGTTATTAGGAAACCGGCAGTCATCAGCATAATTTGTTCCTAGTTGTGTTGGCGGGATCTATCTATGACATTGGACAGAACTGATTGATGATGGATTCACCTTGTGTGATTTTTTATTTTTTTTTCTAAATAAAGGATTTGTCAAATACTGAGATGTGTTGAATTTTTCACTTTTTCAATGAATGAGTTCCCCTAACTCATTCACATAGGGGTAGGGTCTGTATCTGGTTTCCCATTTGCAATAAGCCCCCCCAGCATACAGACCCCCCACAACCACCAGGCCAGGGTTTTGAGAAATCAACACTGTGGTGCTTTGCCAGTGGGGCCCCCCTGGCAAGGTGCCCCCATGTTGAAGGCATGTAGTCTAGTATAGTGCAGGAGGGGAGACTGAATGCTCATATCCCTTTTCATGGCTTGACATGATCAAAAAAATGTCAGGTGTGGATTTTGGATGGGACCACATGCTCTTTCTTTTCTTTTTTTTTTTTGCTTGGAGTTCCCCTCTTAAGGTCCATACCAGCGCTAAATGGTCTGGTGTGAATATTTGGGGGGGGGTCATGCCATTTTTTGTGGGGATCCTCCTTCACATTCATATATGAGCCTGTATAATTTAGCAAAAGAAACTGGACAGGGCTGACACCATTTTTTGTGATTTCATTTCATAAAATTGCACGGTATTGTCAGCCCACAACTGGAACAGATTGATGGAATTTTTCTGTGACTGCATTGTCTTTAATCCTTTCACTACCAGAGCCGCTTTTGTGTGCAATGTTAAAATGCCTGAAGATTAATTAAAACCCCCATAAATATATATTCTCTGGAAAAAAAGATCCTGCAGAATAAAATGGTGGTAGTTTCAATATTTTATGATATTAGCGGGACTGTTCATCAAATTTTCAGTAATACTCACTCTGCACTTTTGTTTATTTCATTGCAGTTAGCGGAAATAAGATATAACTCAGTTCTCAGGCCAAATATGACCATAAACAAACCACCAGAGACATGCTGTTCACAAGATCAGAATGCCACAAATTCATCAGAATTTCACTGAACTTAGCAAGTAGGAAGTCACAGATAACAAATACATTCCACAACATATCCGCCCATCAGAAATATGAACTCTATATAATGGTATTGTGACGTCCTAAAGTGCATGTCCAACCCAAACCATTTTTCTTTTGGACAGAGTGCGGAGGGATTCGGAGGCCTGTCTGTTTTACCGCTATCCATGGTTCTGCAGGAGAGATTTCCTCTCACTTCCTGTCCTGCAGATAACAGATTTACCAGACAGGAAGACAGAAAAATCTGCAATAGGGACAAGGACAGAAATAAAAGGCTGACAGGGATTCCAGCCTTCCACTACTCTACTAAAAACATGTTTTTATTTCTGTGCTGCTATTGGAGAGATTCCCTCACTTTCTATCTGGTAAAATATTATCTTCGGGACAGGAAGTGAGGGGAATCTCTTTTATGGAGCCCCAGATAGCAGTAAATACCTGACAGGGATTCTTAACTCTTCCTCAAAAAAAAGACACAGCTCTGTAGATCAGATTGGAAGTTTTGCATTTCATATTTCACTCACGCTGAACACATGAGATTTTTAATAGAGCTTCCCTTCTGACTCCACCGTGACACTGCAGAATGTACAGCGAATATCCCTCCTATAATGATGTCTCCATCCTGAGAATACTTGTACTCAAATGTATAATTCCCCATAGTCATATCACAGCGGTGAGCAGAGTTCTGGGTGTCAGATGTGCAGGGGGTCACACACAAAGCCAACAACCACAATATTCTAAGAGGATATCTGAAGACAACATGGCCGAGTCTCTGATAGAATCCAATGACTTCTTCCTCTTCTCCCATCTTATTATCACTGACAGCAGCACAGGATCCTGACACTGATTTCATGCCTCAGCTGAAGGCTGTGAGAGTGTCGGGTTTATAAAGAATAATTCTGCTATTTATTACTGATAGACTGGAATATGAATCTACTTATAGAGAAGGAAAAAAAAGCCAAACACAAAATACACAGAAACCATCTTTGTCAGCACTGTAGAAAGTGAAGGTTATAAAAATATCATTATCACATATTGTACATGAAGCAGAAAAAATAAGAAGTTTGATGGCCAAGAATTCTATATTTATTATTGTTATTATCATTCATAATAAGATTATTACAGAAATAGAGGTGTAGGGATGAGAATTGACAACTACCATAGATTGGTGGTGAATTCCTGGGATTCGGAAGGTTTGTGAATCACAAACTTTTTCCTGAAAAGTTTGCAGGTTCACCACCAAAATAGAGAACAACCTCTAATGCAGTGCACAAGGAATGGATGAATGAATGGGTGACCTATTGATGAAAGGGTGGGGTCACAGAAGCTATACTGTCAGTGTTTTTAGGGACAGATGACAATTCTGTGTAGTAAGAGATTATTATTGTTTTCATTTTTTTCATCTGTGCATGTTTGTAATGGCAGTGCATAAATCAGAATATAAACACGATGTCTGTTTTTGAAACTGCCACTGGATTGTTTGAAGGACTAAGTGCAAAAACAGTGTGCACCTAAACCACCTCACATCATTCACCAAACTCCCTATCCCAACTGATTAGATAAAAGTTAGACATACACCAGTTAGGCCTATTATCCCTATTTAAAACTATTCTGCTGCTGGATAATTTTACATAGCTGTTTGCTGTGTAGTATCTTTCTGAGAATCTGACTATTTGAAATCAGTATAGAAGGCAGTCGTAGGCAGAGTAACAGGATCAGGAACCAGACGGGATGTCAGCCTGGCAAAGTCTTTCACAGGAACACAGCAGAGAAACTCCAGATATGTTGACCAGGCGAAGGCAGGAAAGGAATGAACAGGGCAGCTTAAATAGCCAAAAGGGGCTTGCTGTAGGCAGAGCTGAGGAGCAGATAATGATAACCAGGTGAGCCACTGAGGAAACAATGAGTGATGACAATTAACCGACAGTTGAGCAGCCTGAGCACAGAGAATAGAGCTGCTGCAAGCCCAGCCCTGACAGTACCCCCTCCTTAATGACCCCTCCCCCTCGGAAAGGTACTAGGTTTGAGGGAAAAACATCTATGGAAAGCACAAAGGAGGACAGGAGCATGTACGTCTGAGGATTGAGACCCAAGAGCGTTCCTCCAGCCCATACCCTCTCCAAAGAACAAGGTACTGTATGCGCCCATGGAACCTATGGAGTCAACAATTGAATGTATCTCATACTTCTCATGGTTCTCAACCTGAACCTGGCGAGGACAGGGTACCTGAGGTGCTTATGCAGTTACACACCAAAGGTTTTAATGAGAAAACATGAAATACATTCAAAATATGCATGTTAGAAGGAAGGTCTAATGCCTCAGCCACTAGGTTGATCCTGCAGAAAATATGGAAAGGCTCAATATACCATGGTGCCAGTTTCAGTGAGGGAACACAGAATCTGAGGTTACAAGGTGACAGCCAGACCCTCTCCCCAACCTGGTAGGAAGGCGCAGGTAGGCGTTGGCAGTCAGCATGGAGTCTGTACCTATAACTGACACATCGCAAGGACTCTTGGACCTGCACACAAAGTGGATCAGAGATCATGGAGACGCTAATCTAACACAGGAATTCTTTGAGGAACAAATGTGTCAGGCAACATGGGTGGCTGGAAACCATAATTCGCAATTATTGGAGACAATCAGTAAGCGGCATTGATGGCACTATTGTGATCAAATAAGAGGTCTAACCAGTTGTTTTGGTGGTCAGAAATAAAGCAACTTAGGAACTGCTCCAAGGCTTGGTTAGCTTGTTCTGTGGCCCCATTGGACTGTGGATGATACACTGAGGAGAAGGAAAGCTGAATTCACAACTGTGCACAAAAGGCTCACCAAAACCTAGACACAAACTGGCTACCCCTGTCCGAGATGATAACCTTGGGTGGTCCATGTAACTGAAAGATCTCCCGAGTGAAAATTTACGCCAGTTCTATGGATGTAGGCAAATTCTTAAGTGGAATACAAGCGGCTACTAAGGCGGGTACATCAGCACGCAGACTAGGCCATCAGAATTGTTGAGAAATAGACCAGATGAGCTGATTCTTCCCAGGGAGACCAGCTGCCTTGGGAGAATGGTATGTCTGGAGCAAAGCAGTGTGGAGATTCTTGGGGGCAAAGCAGCGGTCGGGAGGTTTTTCAGGTGGAGAATGGATCTGAGCAGCAAGAATTCTGTCACCCAAAGGTGAAGTGAGACTAGTGCAAATAGTGGCTAGAATGCGATCTGGAGGTATAACAGGAGAAGGAACAGACTCCATCTGGAGGAGGAAAACTGTAGTGACAGTGCATCCGCCTTTACATTCTTAGTACCGGGTAAGAACAAGACAATGTAATTAAAGCTTGACAGAAAAAGAGCCCATCATGATCTTCTGGGAGATAAGCATTTAGCCTTCGACAAGCATGTTGGATTCTTATGGTCAGTCAAAATGAGGAGTGACACAATGGTACCCTTAGGGAGATGCCTCCATTCTTTAAGAGTTAAAATGATAGCTAGCAATTCTCTGTCCCCAATCTCGTAATTGCATTCTGCAGGAGACAATTTCTTAGAAAAGTAGCCACAAAGATGCATAGCGCTCTCAGAGGTAGGATGTTGAGACAGAAAGGCACCTACTCCAGTCTCAGATGCATCAACCTCAAGAATTAAGGGTTATGTAGGATCAAGATGTGCCAGCACAGGAGCTGAAATGAAGGCAGCCTTGAGAGACTCAAAGGCTTTAAAGGAATCTGGAGACCAATTCTGTGGGTTGACATCCTTCCTGGTCATATCAGTCAGGGGTTTGACCAGAGAAGAGAAGTTATGAATACATTTCTGATAGTCTGCACCCTTAAATCTCTGGATTCCATTATTGTCCTTGCTGAGAGGCCTGGGATTAAACAGCAAGGTTCATGAAGCAACTAACCTTTTAAACCAGTTGTGGGAACTAGAAGAGACTATAAAAAAAAAAAAAAAAAAAACTGCCAGGGCAGTAGATAAGGTCAAGGCTAGACAGGAAGAAAAAATACAGAAAGAACAAAGAAGGGAATATTGTAGAGAGGACAGGAGGTAAACAGAAACCAGAATAGTTATCACTAGGAAACAAATGTGGGTGGACCTATTAAAGGCAGGAACACCTAAAGAGGAGATAGATGAGATTTGTACTGCAGAATTGCTGAAGAGGTGGAAACATTTATTGCAGAAAACTGTCAGAGTTAGGAACACTACTCCTAGTGAAGATAATAGCAGCCTAGATTTACAGAAAACAGAACAGACCCATTCTGTTAGCCCCAAACCAATTCCCAACACTGCACATGAACCCAAACCCAAATCCCTTTATCCTGGGGAGGAGTTAGAGAGACTCAGAAAAAGGGATTGGTAGGTTCCTTATACTTTATGAAGGGAAGGTGGATCTCCCTTATTAGCAGTTAGGGCAGTGACAGCAGGAGACCGATGCCCATATGCACCTGTCACTTTATGGTGGGGGAAGTTGTCTTCTCCTACACATGTGATGGCTTTAATGGATACTGGAGCTGAAGTTACACTTTAGCAAGGAATTTCTTCCCATCACAAAGGAGAATTGATTTATGTAGAAGGTTTGGGAGGGCAAACCACACCAGCAATTAGGACATGGGTGAAATTGGCTATTGGCAAGGGACCAGGATTTTGGACAAATATTTTGGTATCAGAGTTACCAGGGATTTTCCTGGGATAGATGTACTTCAAGGTCAGTCTATTCAGACTTAATAGTGTACATTCACATTTGGGTATCCTGATAAATTGTATCTGGTTAGGGCAGTAAAGGCTGTGGTCAGAGGTCATGTGAAATGGACCCCTTTCTTCATTCCTCCACCAGAAAAGCCAGTCTGTCTCAAGTAGTACAGACTTCCTGGAGGCCACAAAGAAATTGGGGAGACTATTCAAGAAATGTTGAGAATAGGGATCCTTAGATCTGATGTAAGTCCTTTCTCGCCTCTGGTGTTCCCAGTGAGGAAACCAGATGGGACATATAGAATGACTGTGGATTACAGAGGCCTAAGCAAAGTGGCCCCTCTTTTGAAGTCAGCTGTACCTGACATGATCTCAGTCATTGAGAAACCTGCTATAGAGGCAGGAGAATAGTATGCTGCGATAGACAACAATGGTTTCTTTTCTATTCAAATAGACCCAGAGTGTCAGAACCAATTTGCCTTTGTGTGGGGTGGCCGCTAGTACACTTTCACCGTGCTTCCAGAAGACTAAGTTCATTCTCCAACGATTCGTCATGGACTGATTGCTTGAGATTTAAGCACCCTGAATCTGAAAGTCGCTGTGTTTCGCTACATCGATGACATCATGATCTCTGGGACAAAAGAAGATATAATTGAAGCCCTGCACCTGCTGATATAGCACATGGAGAACATAGGGTGGGCTATCAACAAAGAAAAAGTCCAAGGACCTGCCAAAGAGGTGAAATTCCTGGGAATGATGTGAACTGGGCCACAGAGGAAAATTCAAGAGACAGTTGTACAAACTCTCCAGGCACTGACTATTAGAGATGTATAGAACTGTTTGCCGGCAGACAGTTCCCGGCGAACTTAGCATGTTCGCGTTTGCCGCTGCCGGCGAACATATGCGATGTTCGGTCCGCCCCCCATAATACATCATTGAGGCAAACTTTGACCCTGAACTTTACAGTCAGCAGGCACATTTCCAGCCAATCAGCATACCTCCCTCCCACACCCTCCCACCTCCTATAAATAAGCAAGGGCAGCATCCATCTTAGATCATTCTGAAGCAGTGTTTGTAGTGAGAGTAGGGAGAGCTGCTGCTGCTGCTGTTAAGTTAGGGACAGTTAGTCAGTGTTCCTGGTCTTGCAGTGTTCTTGGTCCACTACTGCTGTAAGGACAGCACCCCAAAAAGCCCTTCTAAGGGCTGGCATTTGTGTAATTTTTTTATATATATTATCTAGTGTCCCCAAAAGCCCTTTTAAGGGCTGGTAAGGTAATAGAGTTTTTTCTTTATATATATATATATATATATATATATATATATATATATATATATATATATATATCTATTGTACACTGCAGTTGCCTGCCCGCTGTGTGTGAGAGGCCACAGACCTATCACAGACTGTACTGTGTGCACACCACACTCATTTCGGGTGGCACAGGCACAGTACCTTGCATTTTAAAAAATATTTTTTTTTTTCCTCTGTCATAATTGCAGTGAGTGCTGTGTCAGGTCCACAGAGTGCACTGTACCCACTGCAGTGCACTGCCCACCACTGATATATATACGGTGGCACAGCATCTTGTTTGAAAATTGAAAAAAAAAATATATTTTTTATTATTGCAGTTGCCTGGGCTGCCAGTTACTGTCAGGTCCACAGAGTGTACTGTGCCCACTGCAGTGCCACTGTGTGTCCACCCACCACTGATATATAAGGTGGCACAGCAGCTTGCAAAGTAAAAAAAAATATATATATTTTTTAATTGCAGTTGCCTGGGTGCCAGTGACTGCTGTCAGGTCCACAGAGAGTGTACTGTGCCACTGCCCACCCACCACTGATATATAAGGTGGCACAGCAGCTTGCAAAGTAAAAATATATATATATTTTTTAATTGCAGTTGCCTGGGTGCCAGTGACTGCTGTCAGGTCCACAGAGAGTGTACTGTGCCACTGCCCACGCACCACTGATATATAAGGTGGCACAGCAGCTTGCAAAGTAAAAAAAAATATATATATTTTTTAATTGCAGTTGCCTGGGTGCCAGTGACTGCTGTCAGTGTCAGGTCCACAGAGAGTGTACTGTGCCACTGCCCACCCACCACTGATATATAAGGTGGCACAGCAGCTTGCAAAGTAAAAATATATATATATTTTTTAATTGCAGTTGCCTGGGTGCCAGTGACTGCTGTCAGTGTCAGGTCCACAGAGAGTGTACTGTGCCACTGCCCACCCACCACTGATATATAAGGTGGCACAGCAGCTTGCAAAGTAAAAAAATATATATATATATTTTTTAATTGCAGTTGCCTGGGTGCCAGTGACTGCTGTCAGGTCCACAGAGAGTGTACTGTGCCACTGCCCACCCACCACTGATATATAAGGTGGCACAGCAGCTTGCAAAGCAAAACAATATATATTTTGTTTATAATTGCAGTTGCCTGGGTGCCAGTGACTGCTGTCAGGTCCACAGAGAGTGTACTGTGCCACTGCCCACCCACCACTGATATATAAGGTGGCACAGCAGCTTGCAAAGTAAAAAAAAAATATATATTTTTTAATTGCAGTTGCCTGGGTGCCAGTGACTGTCAGGTCCACAGAGTGTACTGTACCCACTGCCCAACACTCCTATAGGGTGGCACAGCACCTTGCACTCATAGTACAACACATTAAAAAAAAAAATGACAGGCAGAGGCAGGCCACCCCGCAAGGGCCGTCGTGGTCGTGGTGCTGTGATTTCCTTAGGCCCTAGAATAATGCCCAGTGTTCAGAGGCCACCACAGACCCTGAACTCAAAAAATTCTGAGGCCATAGTTGACTGGCTTACACAGGACACCCAATCGTCTACAGCTTCCGCTCGGAACCTTAATGCACCATCCTCCTCCAGCTCAGCTTCGGGCACCTCTCAATTTACCACTCGCCAGCCCGCCGGCACCACCACCAACACTAGCACCACAGCTGCTTCACTTGATCTGTCAGAGGAGTTATTTTCACATCAGTTGGAAGAAATAAGTGATGCGCAACTATTAGTGCCAGAGGATGTAGATAACGGGGATATGTCTCAGTCAGGCAGCATTATACACATGGACGTACATTGTGATGATGATGATGATGATGTTGTACCTGCTGCTGCTGCCTTTGCTGAGTTGTCAAGTGAAGCGGCTGATGATGACGATGTGTCTGTGGATGTCACCTGGGTGCCTGCTCGAAGAGCAGAAGAAGAGGGGGAAAGTTCAGATGGGGAGACAGAGAGGAGGAGGAGACGAGTTGGAAGCAGGGGGAGGAGGTCATCGCAAGGAGCTAGTGGCACAGTCAGACAGCATGTAGATTCGGCACCCGGGGTCAGCCAGACAGCACGCCAATCAACGCAAGCTGTTGCCACCACCAGAATGCCATCCTTGCAAAGCTCAGCAGTGTGGCATTTTTTTTTGTGTGTCTGCCTCTGATATCAGCGATGCCATTTGTAACCTGTGCCAAAAGAAACTGAGTCGTGGAAAGTCCAACACCCACCTAGGTACAACTGCTTTGCGAAGGCACATGATCTCACATCACAAACGCATATGGGATCAACACATGAGTAAAAGCAGCACACAAACTGAAAGCCACCATCCTCCTCCTGGTCCAGCATCTTCAGCCACGTCAACCACTGCTGTCCTCCATGCCCCCTATCAACAACCCGCCCCTCCGCCTCTCACCTTCAGCAGTTCCTGCTCGTCACCTGCCCACAGTCAGGTGTCTGTCAAGGAAATGTTTGAGCGTAAGAAGCCAATCTCACAGAGTCACCCCCTTGCCCGGCGTCTGACAGCTGGCTTGTCGGAACTCTTAGCCCGCCAGCTTTTACCATACAAGCTGGTGGAGTCTGAGGCCTTCAAAAAATTTGTCACTATTGGGACACCGCAGTGGAAGGTACCCGGCCGAAATTATTTTTCACAAAAGGCAATCCCCAACCTCTACTCTATTGTGGAAAAAGAAATCATGTCACGTCTGGCACACAGTGTTGGGGCAAGGGTCCATCTGACCACTGATAGCTGGTCTGCAAAGCACGGTCAGGGCAGGTATATAACTTACACTGCGCATTGGGTAAACCTGCTGGCGGCTGCCAAGCATGGAATGCGTGGCTCTGCTGCAGAGGAGTTGGTGACACTGCCACGACTTGCAGGCAGGCCTGCTGCCACCTCCTCTACTCCTCCTACTCCATCCTCTTTGCTAACCTCCTCGGCTGAGTCCTCTTCTGCTGTTGCGTCTTGCTCCACACCAACTGCACCCCCCCAGCTCCCCAGGGGCTATTCCACATGCCGGATACGACAGTGTCACGCTGTCTTGGGGTTGACTTGCCTGAAAGCAGAGAGTCACACCGGACCAGCACTACTGTCCGCCCTGAACGCACAGGTGGATCAGTGGCTGACCCCGCACCAACTGGAGATCGGCAAAGTGGTGTGTGACAACGGGAGCAATTTGTTGGCGGCATTGAATTTGGGCAAGTTGACACATGTGCCGTGCATGGCACATGTGTTGAATCTGATTGTGCAACGTTTTGTGCAGAAGTACCCAGGCTTACAGGACGTCCTCAAGCAGGCCAGGAAGGTGTGTGGCCATTTCAGGCGTTCCTACACGGCCATGGCGCACTTTGCAGATATTCAGCGGCGAAACAACATGCCAGTGAGGCGCTTGATTTGCGACAGCCCGACACGTTGGAATTCAACACTGCTAATGTTCGACCGCCTGCTCCAACAAGAAAAAGCGGTCAACGAGTATTTGTATGACCGGGGTGCTAGGACAGCCTCTGCGGAGCTGGGTATTTTTTTGCCACGTTACTGGACGCTCATGCGCAATGCCTGTAGGCTCATGCGTCCTTTTGAGGAGGTGACAAACCTAGTGAGTCGCACCGAAGGCACCATCAGCGACATCATCCCATATGTTTTTTTCCTGGAGCGTGCCCTGCGAAGAGTGCTGGATCAGGCCGTAGATGAGCGTGAAGAGGAATAGGAAGAGTTGTGGTCACCATCACCACCACCAGAAACAGCCTTACCATCGCTTGCTGGACCTGCGGCAACACTGGAAGAGGAGTGTGAGGAAGAGGAGTCAGAGGAGGAATGTGGCTTTGAGGAGGAGGAACACCAACCACAGCAGGCATCCCAGGGTGCTCGTTGTCACCTATCTGGTACCCGTGGTGTTGTACGTGGCTGGGGGGAAGAACACACCTTCAATGACATCAGTGAGGACGAGGAATTGGACATGAGTAGCTCGGCATCCAACCTTGTGCAAATGGGGTCTTTCATGCTGTCATGCCTGTTGAGGGACCCTCATATAAAAAGGCTGAAGGAGAACGACCTGTACTGGGTGGCCACGCTACTAGACCCCCGGTATAAGCATAAAGTCTCTGATATGTTACCCAATTACCGGCAGTCGCAAAGGATGCAGCAGCTACAAAATAAGTTGAAAAGTATGCTTTACACAGCATATAAGGGTGATGTCACAGCACAACGGGAATCCAACAGGGGAAGAGGTGAAAGTAATCCTCCTCCTACCACCACAACCACGCCGGCAAGGACAGGACGCTTTACAGACGTCTTGTTGATGGAGGACATGCAGAGCTTTTTTAGTCCTATGCATCGCCACAGCCCTACCTTGCCTTAACTGCAGATATCGACACTCTGAGGAGCGATGAACCCCTTGACTACTGGGTGTGCAGGCTTGACCTGTGGCCTGAGCTATCCCAATTTGCCATTGAACTTCTGGCCTGCCCCGCTTCAAGTGTGCTGTCAGAAAGGACCTTCAGTGCAGCAGGAGGTATTGTCACTGAGAAGAGAAGTCGCCTAGGTCAAAAAAGTCTTGATTACCTCACGTTTATTAAGATGAATGAGGCATGGATCCCGAAGGGACTGACAGTGGGGGATGCATTTGACTAAAAAAGGCCTGGTGATGACTGAGATGCCTTGGCCTAAAAATGGTCCACACGCTGCTGTCTTTAATCATTCTCTGCATGCCGGATGACTTACGTGACGTCTCCGCCACCAACTATGGTTCAAGCCGCAATGTTTTAGTGCACTTTCTGCCTTGAAAACCTCAATTTTTCAGGCTGCTGCTACAGCAGCGGCTGCAACAATACCTACTTTTTCATGCATGTGTACATGCCTAATTTTTCTGGCCTCTGTGGCTGCAAAAAAACAAAAAACAAAAAAAAAGGCACATACATGTGTCAATTCCCCTTCGTGATGGTTACCTTGTCGTGGTGAAGGGGCTTGCGTATCACAATGAAGCGATCATCACCTCTAGGAGTGTATTGGCACACCCCAGATGATAAGGTCGTTGCTTCATTGTGAACAGACCAAAAGCGATCCGCAGGATAATTTTTCATAGAAAAAAACATTCATTTTCTTTCATTCTTTCTGCGGAGCTGGGTATTTTTTGGCCGCGTTACTGAATGCTCATGAACAATGGCTGTAGGCTCATGCGTCCTTTTGCGGAGGTGACATGACAACCCTGGTGGTCAGTCGAACCCAAGGCAACATAATCGACCTCATCCCATATGCGTTTTTTCTGGAGCGTGCCCTGCGATGAGTACTGGATCAGACTGTAGATGAGCATGAAGAGGAAGAGTTGTGGTCCACTCCCTATCACCACCAGAAGCAGCCTTGTCGTTGTCAATTGCTGGACCTGTGGCAACGCAGAGAGAGGAGTCTGAAGAAGAGAAGTCAGAGGAGGAAGGTGGCTTTGAGGAGGTGGAATACCAGCCACAGCAGGCGTCCCAGGGGGCTTGTTCTCACCTTTCGGGGACCCTTGGTGTTGTACGTGGCTGGGTGGAGGAAGAGACCTTCAATGATGTCAGTGAGGACAAGGAACGGACATGGCTAGCTTGGTATCCAACCCTGTGCAAATGGGGAGTTTGCGGTTGTGCAAATGGACTGACTGACTGTTAAACGGGGAGTTTGGTCTGTCAGAGTTTGGTCTGTCACTGTGAAGCGGGCGACGGGCGTAACCCTTACACTACTTGACCGATAAAACATCATACCTGATCGTATTCACACACTGGATGTTTTAAAGCACGTTATTCCAAACAATTTAGGAATGTTAGGTGATTTATGCCCTTTATGGATCAAAACCCGACTCTGCGTCAACTACGTAATTTTCCATGGGAGTTTTGCCATGGATCCCCCTCCGGCATGCCACAGTCCAGGTGTTAGTCCCCTTGAAACAACTTTTCCATCACTATTGTGGCCAGAAAGAGTCCCTGTGTGTTTTAAAATTCGTCTGCCTTTTGAACTCTATGGCGGTTCGCCCGGTTCGCAAACATTTGCCGATGTTCGCGTACGCCGTTCGCGAACGGCGAATTTTAGGTTTGCGACATCACTACTGACTATCACGCCGTGTCTGGAATTCAACCCTGAGACCTGGTGTTTCTTGGATGGCTCCCTATTGCCTGTGCCACTGGGGACTTCCTTTTGAGTAGTAGTTAGATGGCTGTCATCTAATCTAGTAATCCTAAAAATCTTCACTGCCCCTTCCTGTCTTTGCCCTAGTATAGGTCTTGTTCCCTGGGTGTTTGTAGTAAACTTGGATTTCGTTGATTGTCGTTGCTGACTCTGCCTGTTCCCGACCTTGCCTCTTGGACTACTCCTTTGGATTTTGTTGATTGCTGTTGCCTACTCTGCCTGATCCTGACCTTGCCTCATGGACTACTCCTTTGAATTTTTGCTGATCTTGGTTTGCTGACTTCTCTCTCTACTAACCACGAGTGCTTGTTTGGTGTTCTTTGATATAGCCTGTGTGCACTTTATATTGAGGTTCTATATTTTTGGCTGTAGAATCTAAACCGCCCTTCCACCTGACACTGGGATGAGAATACTACAGGTCAGGAAACCGGAGGGACGGTTAGAGTCTCCTGACAAACCTGATATTATACTAGGACCAGATGGACCTCAGTGAGTTGGTGCAGGCTGTCTCTCTTCAGGGACAACTGTTGGGAGAGCAGGCCAATTGAGTGCAGGCATTAGAGGGGAAATTGGATGCTATCAAGGCTATGTTATCCTTTTTGTCTACTGCATGGGGTTCTAGGCCCACTACTTCTAGTAACCAAGAGTCTGGGGCTAAAGAACCTGTTGTTGTGTCTAGCCCTCAGGGTGCTTCTGCTCCTAAGATTCCTCTCCCCAGGGGCAGACTGGGCTGGAGGAAAGGAGGGCAATCTCCCCCTGGGCTGCTCTGATATGCTGTGAAAAGGCCGCTGTGTTGCCAGCTCAGAACTGCACACAAGCAGTTCCAGAGCTGGCCGAGTGCGGCTGTGTGTGAAGCGATGTCACAGACAGGGCTGACAGTTTGTGTTTAGAGAACGAGTTATCCAGCCCCAAAGTGAGTCTCTCCTCACCCCCCCCCCCTCCCGCTGTCTCTCCCTCCCCCTCTCTGCAGAGAGATTTTTATGTTTTTTATTTCTAGCAGCCTGTGACAGTACCGTGCTTGCTATAGGCACAATGCAATGGGCTCACACTGGTATGCTGTGGTTTGGCTGCAATGCTGGACTGGTGTACTGGCAGCCTTCCTGCATGTTACCCCCAGTCCCATAGACCTCCTATTAGACTGCACATTTTTACTGCATGTTCTGAAAGTGCACAAAAAATCCTGCATGTTGCATCTTTGGTGCACTTTCTGAAAATGCAGTAAAAACGCACAACCTAAAAAGAAGTCTAAGGGACTGCGGCACATCAGCCAAACCACAGCACACCGTGTGAGCCCAAAGGCTTGTATGCACTTACAGCAGGAACTGCCACTTCACTGAAAAGTGATCCATGCTAAGATCACTTTTCAGAGGCATTTGTCAGGCAGTGAGGAGGTGATATCACATTTCCTCCTTGCCTGTATTAACTTCCTAGATGCCAGTCCCTCCAGGTTAATTGCACTTCTAAAAGGGGGAGGGGGACTCCACTTAGGTGTAGAAATTCACCTTATTTCTATTCTATCCACCTCATTGTTTGCACATCTATTACCTATAGAGAGTTATGGAAATAGGGTGAAGTTCAAAGTGAATTTCTTCACCTAGTGGAACATCCCTTTCAGAAGATTTGAGGATGTTATTAACCACTTAAGCCCGGAAGATTTTACCCCCTTCCTGACCAGGGCCTATTTTGCGATTCGGCACTGCGTGATTTTAACGGACAATTGCGCGGTCGTGCGACGCTGTACCCAAAGGAATTTGACGTCCTTTTTTTCCCACAAACAGAGCTTTCTTTTGGTGGTATTTGATCACCTGTGCAAATTTTTACTTTTTGCACTATAAACAAAAAAAGAGCGACAATTTTGAAAAAATAACAAAAGTTTTTATATTTTTTTATATGAAATTTCCCAAAAAAAATGCAAAAATCAAATTTTTTTAGCATTTTAGACCAAGTTGTTTTCTGCTACATATGTTTGGTAAAAAAAATCACAATAATCGTATTTTGATTGGTTTGCGCAAAAGTTATTGCATTTACTAAGGGAAAGATTTTTGTCATTTTTATTGTTTTTTTTGAACGAGTAATGGCGGCGATCTGCAATTTTTTTCTTTTCTTTTTTTTTGCTGGACTGCTACATTGCGGCGGACAGATCGGACCCTTGACTGACATTTTTGACACTTTTGGGGGTACCAGTGACATTACTGCAGTAATCAGTGCTATACATATGCACTGTTACTGTAATAATGACACTGGCAGTGAAGGAGTTAACTTTATTGGAGAAGGAGGGGTTTAGTGTATCCCTAGGGGTGTGTTTCTTACTGTGTAGGGGCGTGGCTTTTCATATAACAGCAGAGATCTACGATCCTACATAGCAGGACCGTATGATCTCTGTTCTTACACAAGGGAGAATGACAGGCGGCTTTGTTTACATTAGCCACCTGCCTTTCTCCCTCTGTAACTGACGATCGCGAGTGACCGGCGGACATCGGGTCCACCAGTCACACGCGCAGGGATCCCAGTGAGTGAGCAGGGGCGGGAGCGCGCCTCCGGCGGTGCGCGCTCGCCCCCTATTAGCTCACAGGCTAGTGACATACCGGTAAGTCACTTTGCCTGCACGGGGCTGACCGCCGCAGTATATGTACTTGCGGCGGTCGGCAAGCGGTTATACCCAGAGACTAATGGAATTAAGCCACCATAGACAGATTGAAATGTCTGCTGAACTGGCAGAATTTAGATCTATTTATGTACAGACTGGTTGTACAGAATTTATCAACTGATTTCAGTACAACCAGCGTCTCTTTTTTATTGTCGATCACTGCTGGCTGTTATAGCTTCCGGCAGTGTTCACTGTATTCTGATGGCTGGGAAACTTTCACACACCAACACACAACTGTTATGGAAGTTTGGTAAATCGAATGCCCTTAATCTGGCTCTGGGGGCCAGTGCACCAGCATGTGTCTGCAGGTGCTTTTCTCACTACCTGCAATGGACACAGTAGGAGCCTGCAGCCTGGGGAATTTGGTGGTCATGCCCAGGGAGACAGCAGGACTTGCGTGTTTTGTCTGCTGCGCTCACTGTGACTCTCGGCTACTCTGCTTGCTTGACTTGCCCAGTGGTGTGGTGCTCACTCACAAGAGAAGGTCCAGACTCCACAAGTAACGCTTAGTGTGGCAGCAGTGACAGCCAAGACTTTAGTCTTAATCTTCCTGCAGTCTCTTTGGTCTGTGTACTGAGTGTGGGGAAGGGGCAGGCTCTCTGTTTCAGTCTCTCTGGGGGCAATCAGTCTGTGAGACTGCTCCACTTAATTGCCCAAACAGAGAGAGGCTTCCCAACAGAGTGAGACCGCTTCACACTGCCCGCACAGAGTGAGACCGGTTCACACTGTCCGCACAGAGTGAGACCGCTTCACACTGTCCGCACAGAGTGAGACCGCTTCACACTGCCCGCACAGAGTGAGACCGCTTCACACTGCCCCCACAGAGTGAGACCGCTTCACACTGCCCCCACAGAGTGAGAGACAGCTCCAGATTGCCTGCGCAGAGAGAGACCGGTTCACACTGTGGAGCAGTCTCTCTCTCTCTCTGTGCGAGCAATGTGGAGCGGTCTCTCTCTGTCTGTGCAGACAGTGTGAACCAGTCTCTCTTTCAGTGCAGGTAGTGTGAAGTGGTCTCTCTCTCTTTGTGCAGGCAGTGTGGAGCGGTCTCTCTCTCTCTGTGCAGGCAGTGTGGAGCGGTCTCTCTCTCTCTGTGTGCAGGCAGTGTGGAGCGGTCTCTCTCTCTCTGTGTGCAGGCAGTGTGGAGCGGTCACTCTCTCTGTGCAGGCAGTGTGGAGCGGTCTCTCTCTCTGTGCAGGCAGTGTGGAGCGGTCTCTCTCTGTGCAGGCAGTGTGGAGCGGTCTCTCTCTCTCTGTGCAGGCAGTGTGGAGTGGTCTCTCTCTCTGTGCAGGCAGTGTGGAGTGGTCTCTCTCTCTCTGTGCAGGCAGTGTGGAGCGGTCTCTCTCTCTCTGTGCAGGCAGTGTGGAGCGGTTTCTCTCTCTCTGTGCAGGCAGTGTGGAGCGGTCTCTCTCTCTCTGTGCAGATAGTGTGGAGCGGTCTCTCTCTCTGTGCAGGCAGTGTGGAGCGGTCACTCTCTCTGTGCAGGCAGTGTGGAGCGGTCTCTCTCTGTGCAGGCAGTGTGGAGCGGTCTCTCTCTGTGCAGGCAGTGTGGAGCGGTCTCTCTCTCTCTCTCTGTGCAGGCAGTGTGGAGCGGTCTCTCTCTCTCTCTGTGCAGGCAGTGTGGAGCGGTCTCTCTCTCTGTGCAGGCAGTGTGGAGCGGTCTCTCTCTGTGCAGGCAGTGTGGAGCGGTCTCTCTCTCTGTGCAGGCAGTGTGGAGCGGTCTCTCTCTCTCTGTGCAGGCAGTGTGGAGTGGTCTATCTCTCTGTGCAGGCAGTGTGAAGCGGTCTCTCTCTCTCTGTGCAGGCAGTGTGGAGCGGTCTCTCTCTCTGTGCAGGCAGTGTGGAGCGGTCTCTCTCTCTCTGTGCAGGCAGTGTGGAGCGGTCTCTCTGTGCAGGCAGTGTGGAGCGGTCTCTCTGTGCAGGCAGTGTGGAGCGGTCTCTCTCTCTCTCTGTGCAGGCAGTGTGGAGCTCTCTCTCTCTGTGCAGGCAGTGTGGAGCGGTCTCTCTCTCTGTGCAGGCAGTGTGGAGCGAGCGGTCTCTCTGTGCAGGTAGTGTGGAGCGGTCTCTCTCTCTGTGCAGGCAGTGTGGAGCGGTCTCTCTCTCTGTGCAGGCAGTGTGGAGCGGTCTCTCTCTCTCTGTGCAGGCAGTGTGGAGCGGTCTCTCTCTCTCTCTGTGCAGGCAGTGTGGAGTGGTCTCTCTCTCTGTGCAGGTAGTGTGGAGCGGTCTCTCTGTGCAGGCAGTGTGGAGCGGTCTCTCTGTGCAGGCAGTGTGGAGCGGTCTCTCTCTCTGTGCAGGCAGTGTGGAGCAGTCTCTCTCTCTCTCTGTGTGGGCAATGTGGAGCAGTCTCCCTCTCTGTGGGCAACGTGGTGCAGATGGATGGTGAGATGATTCGGTGGTTCAATGGGCCACTTGACTGGACTTGCCCCCCAGGCCTAAGGCTGCCAGCCCTCCCCTGCACGCACATACACTTCTATTACTAGTATAGTGTTTGAACAGATCAATATCTGATCTGATCAGAACTATACTAGCGCCCCCATAGTTTAGGGTTCCCAAAACGCAGTGTTTGCACGGTCAGCACTGATTCCTGCCAGCACCTGCATTTAACCCTTTCACCCAGGTAAGTGTAGTAATCAATAGATTACTGTCACTTACAAAAAAACACAAAACCGCTGTGTTAGCAGAGTCAGGCCTGATCCCTGCTAGCATTAGCAGTTTTTTGGTAGCGCTTGAAATAGTCCTTGACAACCAGGTGCTTTTATTACCTGTGAGTCAACACCACTGTACAGGTAAATTTAGTTACCAAAATGTCTAAACGTTTGTACAGTGGTGAAGAGGCTTATAGTATGCTGGCCGTGTCATCTGATAGCGATGGGGAAGCTACAATGACCGAATTACTGTCAGTATACGAACTAGATGACAGCAGCGGGTCCCTGACAGATAGCTCCGACGACAGATGGGTCCCTGTTAGACCCAGGCGTACCCGACCCCATTCTGGAGTTGTTGAGATGCAGAAATCGCAGGGTGCTCGTATGGAGCAGAGTGTGGTTACTAGTGCCGCTCATTTTTCTGGCGACCTGGCAAGCGCCAGCGGCCTGTACACCCTGGACCTAGTACAACCAGCACTGCAGTAACACTTGGTGATGTGGCGAGTCCCCTAAGTGCAGTTGAAGCTGGTGAGGTGGCTAGCACGAGTAGTGGCCCGCAGCCACCGCGTATTCGAAGACAGGCCCATAGAGCCCATAGTGCCCTCCCTGATGCGCTGGCATATCCCAATTGGCAACCCACTGATTCTACAGCGCCAGTACTTCCCCCTTTCAACGCCCAACCTGGAATCCACGTGGAGACAGCTGGTTTTACGCCCCTGAACTTTTTTGAGCTGTTCTTCATGGAAGATCTTTACAGATCTATTGTGGATCAATCAAATTTATATGCACAACAGTTCATCGCCGCCAACCCAAATTTGCCCCTTGCCAGACCATTCGGCTGGAAACCTATAACGGTTTCCGAATTTAAAATCTTTCTGGGCCTTTCCCTCCACATGGGCATAACTAAACAGAGTGAATTGCGGCTATATTGGTCCACTAGTCCACTTCACCATATGCGCATGTACTCTGCCTCCATGTCCAGGGTGAGATACAAGCAAATTCTGCGATTTATGCATTCAGCGACAATGAAATCTGTCGTCCTTGGGGAGACCCTGAATATGATCGGCTCCACAAAATTCGGCCCCTCATAGACCACTTCAATCAGCGGTTTGCAGCCTTGTTTACCCCCGAACAAGTTGTCTGCGTTGACGAGTCCCTGATTAAATTTACTGGCCGCCTTGCTATGAAACAGTACCTCCCCAGCAAGAGTGCCAAGTACGGGGTCAAACTGTATAAATTGTGTGACAGGGCCACAGGCTATACAGTTAGTTTCCGGGTCTATGAGGGAAAAGATAGCACTGTGGAGCCCCCCAACTGCCCAGACTGCATAGGGAGCAGCGGTAAGATTGTTTGGGACTTGGTGTCACCCTTATCCGGAAAGGGGTACCATTTGTACGTGGACAACTTTTATACAAGCGTGCCACTATTTAGTCACCTGCTCAAATTACAAATTGGCGCATGTGGCACAGTGCGACCTAATCGCCGGGGCTTCCCCCAACGGCTTGTAAATTCCCGTCTTAGTCGGGGGGCGAGAGCCTGCTTGAAAACGGACAAATTGCTTGCGGTGAAGTGGAAGGATACACGGGATGTTTATGTTCTGTCCCCCCTTCACGCAGACACGACGATCCAAATCACTACGGCAACTGGCGTTATGGAGAAACCCCTCTGTGTCCACGAATATAACCTTAACATGGGAGGGGTGGACCTTAACGACCAGCTTTTGGCGCCGTATTTAGTTGCCCGTAAAGCCAGACGCTGGTACAAAAAAGTGTCTGTTTACCTTTACCAATTGGCTATGCTGAACGCCTTTGTCCTATACAGGGCGTCACGATGAACTGGATCCTTCCGGGAATTCCAGGAAGCGGTCATCCTTGCCTACCTGTACCCAGGAGGCATGCCTGCCCAACTTCCCCTTCCAGATGCAGTGAGCCGGCTGCATGAGAGGCATTTTCCTTATGCCCTCCCGCGTACCCCTACCCAAAGATACCCCCAAAAAAGATGTTGTGTCTGTAGCAGGCGCGGATGTAGGAGTGACACCCGTCATTATTGTCCCAAATGTCCTGACCAACCTGGTCTCTGCATCGGGGAATGTTTTGAGCGCTACCATACACTAGTGGAGTATTAGTGTAGGGTACAGCACGACACAGTGTAGGGCACACAAACACAGGGTCTCGAAGGATGTTGGATGTCCATCGACATTTTGAGAGACCCAAGCTGGAAGATTGCAGTCCCAAATCAAGACATCAAGAAACAGTTAGAAAGAAAAATAAAAGGATCCAAAAACTGTTGTTGTGTCAGTCATTTTATATGTTCTTCTACTCTTCCTACTGTACTTTTTTTCATGTCCTTTGTTTGTTTTTTCATTCTTTTGTGACCTGTTTCTCTTGCAGGTACTCGACATTGATTTTATATATTCTGACACAAACAGTGTTTGCGCTCAGCATATATGGATACCTTTGCTGATAGCAGCTGTGGTGATTTTCTGATTTCAGCACTGCAGTTAAAATCCTATTTTGGTATACGTGGATAGTGCCGTGTATACCCATCATTAAATTCAGTGGGTGGTTGTTTGGGCGGTTAATGATGAGTAATACTACGCATTATTCCTGTGCTGATTTCCGATAGGTTCTCTTTTTTTTCGTTCAGCCCACAGGCTGCATGAAAAAAAAAAAAAAACCTATATGCCAAACAAGGATCAGCAATGTACTGGTACATTGCTGGACTTTGAGTGGTTATACCAGGATGATGCCTGCAGATTTAGGCATGATCTTGGTATCATTTTTTACAGCCAGCGGTCGGCTTACATGTAAAAGCAATCCTAGCAGGTAATTGGCCGCTAGACTGCTTTTACATGCAGTGGGAGGGGACTACCCCCCACCGCCGCCTTCCGCAGCCTTCCGTGGTTTTTCTCGGGCTCTCCTGTCCCACCGGTTAACCCTAGAGTGCAGCCGGTGGTTCAATTATCTAACCATAGAGCTAATTGGAGATGAGAATGGCTCCAATCAACTCTATGGCCTAAGATGCCGGAGGCTACGAGCATTTCATGACTTCTGTTTCGCCAGAAATAAACAGCGCCATTGGGAAATTGGGAAAGTATTTTATCACACCAATTTTGGTGTGGTCAGATGCGTTAAGGTCAGAGGAGAGATCTAGAGTCTAAAAGACCCCAATTTTTTTAAAAAAGAGTACCTGTCACTTCAGATTGCTATCATAGGGGATATTTAAATTCACTGTGATAACAATAAAAATGATAAAAAAAATAAAAATTAAAGGAAAGGTGTCAAAATAACATAAAAAAGCAAAAAAAAAAGGAAAAAAAAAATTGAGCCCCCCCTTCCCCCCGTGCTTGCGCGCAATGGCGCACGCAAGCGTTGGTCTAGTGTCATATGTAAACCACAATTGTACCATGCATGTGAGGCATCGTCGCGATCGCCAGATCGAGTGCAGTAATTCTTGCAGTAGACCTCATCTGTAAGTCTAAAGTGGTAACCTGTAGAGACTTTTAAAGGTTTTTAAAAAATGTATGTATGGTTTTGCCACTTTAAAGCATGTCATGTTAGGTGTCTATGTACTCGGCATAATATCATCTTTTAAATTTTACCCAAAAAATTGGAATTATATAGTGTATTTGTGCAATAAATTAAAAAAAATGTATTTTTTTCGCAAAAATTGCGTTTGGAAAATCAGTGCGCAAATACCGTGTGACAAAAAAATTTGCAACATCCACCATTTTATTCTATAGGGCCTCTGCTTTAAAGAAATATATAATGTTTGGGGGTTCAAAGTAATTTTCTAGTAAAAAAAAATATATTTTTTCATGTAAACAAAAAGGCACAGAAAAGGCTTGGTTTTCAAGTGGTTAGAAGAGTGGGTGATGTGTGGCTAAGATTGTGCATAAAATGTCGGGACGGTTCAAACACCCCTCAAATGACCCCTTTTTGAAAAGTAGACACCCAAAGCTATTTTCTGAGAGGCATGGTGATTCCATGGAGTATTTTATATTTTGCCACAAGTTTCGGGAAAATTATTATTTTTTTTTTTGTTGTTGTTTTTTTACAGAAAGTTGTCACTAAATGATATTCCCATGGCATGCGTGAGCAATATATGTGAAATGACACCCCAAAATACATTCTTTTGCTTCTCCTGAGTACAGGGATACCACATGTGTGAGACTTTTTGGGAGCTTAGCTGTGTACGCGACCCCGAAAACCAATCCCCATCTTCAGGTTTTCTAATGGCGTAAATTGCTGATTTTACCCCTGACTACCTGTCACAGTTTCAGAGGCCCTGAAATTTCAAGATAGCACAAAACCCCCCCAAATGACCCCATTTTGCAAAGTAGACACTCCAAGCTATTGGCTGAGAAGCATGGTGAGTCCATTGAATAGTTTATATTTTGCCACAAGTTTCGGGAAATTTTTTTTTTATTTATTTTTTTTATTTTTTTTACACAAAGTTGTCAGTAAATGATATATTGCTCACACATGCCATTGGTATATGTGAAATGACACCCCAAAATACATTCTGCTGCTTCTCCTGAGTACAATGATACCCCATGTGTGAGACTTTTTGCCAGTCTAGCCGCGTACATGACCCCGAAACCCAATGCACACCTTTTGGCTTTCTAAGGGCGTAAATTGTTGATCTCACTCCTTACTACCTATCACACTTTTGAAGTCCATAAAAAGCCAAGATTGCACAAACCCCCCCCCCCCCCCCCAATGACCCCATTTTGCAAAGTAGACACTCCAATCTATTTGCTGAGAGGCATGGTGAGTATTTTGCAGCTCTCATTTTTTTTGGGAAAATGAAGAAAAAACAGGAAAATGCATTTTTTTCCCTCTTTTTTCAATTTCCAAAACTTTGTGACAAAAAGTGAGATCTGCAAAACACTCAACATGCCTCTCTGCAAATAGCTCAGGGTGTCTACTTTCCAAAATGGGGTCATTTGGGGGGGTTTTGTGCTAGCTTGGAATTTTAGGGCCTCCGAAACTGTGATAGGTAGTCAGGAGTGAAATCAACAATTTACGTCCTTGGAAAGCCTGAAAGTGGGGTTTGGTTTTCGGGGACCTGTACTCGGCTAGACTGCAAAAAAGTCTCACACATGGGGTATCCCTGTACTCAGGAGAAGCAGCAAAATGTATTTTGGGGTGTCATTTCACATATACCCATGGCATGTGTGAGCAATATATCATTTACTGACAACTTTGTGTAAAAAAAAAAAATATATATATATATATATTTCCCGGAACTTGTGGAAAAATATAAAATATTCCATGGATTCACCATGCCTCTCAGCAAATAGCTTGGGGTGTCTAATTTCCAAAATGGGGTCATTTAGGGGGGTTTTGTGCTATCTTGGAATTTTAGGGCCTCCGAAACTGTGACAGGTAGTGCAGAGGTGACATGTACAATTTACGCCATTAGAAAACCTGAGAGTGTTGATTGGCTTTTGAGGTCCTGTACACAGCTAGGCTCCCAAAAAGTCTCACACATGGGGTATCCCCATACTCAGGAGAAGCGGCAGAATGTATTTTGGGGTGTCATTCCACATATACCCATGTCATGTGTGAGAAATTTATCTTTTAGTGACAACGTTGTGTAAAAACAAAAATTGTAATTTTCCCAAAACATGTGGCAAAATATAAAATATTCCATGGACTCACCATGCCTCTCAGCAAACAGCTTGGGGTGTCTTCTTTCCAAAATGGGGTCATTTGGGGGGGTTTTGTGGTATCTTGACATTTCAGGGCCTCCTAAACCGTTATAGGTAGTGAGAAAATGCAATGAAAAATGTACGCCCTTTGAAATTCTGATGGTGGCGATTTGTTTTAGGGCTCCTGTACACAGCTAGGCTCCCAAAAAGTCCCGCATATGTGGTATCCCTGTACTCAGGAGAAGCAGCAGAATCTATTTTGGGGTGTAATTACACATATACCCATGGCATGTGTGAGCAATATATCATTTCAATGACAACTTTGTGTAAAAAAAATATTTTTTAGTCATTTTTCAAACACCTGTGACAAAAAAATGAAATACTCAATGAGCTCAACATGCCTGTCAGGACATTCCTTAGGATGTCTACTTTAAAAAAAGTGGTAGTTTGGGGGGGGGGGGGTTGTACTGCCCCGCCATTTTAGCACTTCATGAAATGAGATAGGCAGTCAGAAATTAAAGCTGCGTAAATTTCACTATTTACACCATAGTTTGTAGACGCTATAACTTTTGCGCAAACCAATAAAAATATGCTCATTGATTTTTTTTTGTCAAAGACATGTAGCTAAATATATTTTGGTCAAAAAAAATGACATAAATTGAGTATATTGGATATTTTTTAAAAAACAAAGTTGAAAATGTCATTTTTTTGCAAAATTTTCACTATTTTTTTATTAATATCGCAAAAAATAAAAAGCGCAGAGGCGATCAAATACCACCAAAAGAAAGCTCTGTTTGTGGGAAAAAAAGGACGTAAATTTCGTTTAGGTACAGCATTGCATGATCGAGCAATTATCAGTTAAAATCACGAAGTGCCAAGTTGAAAAAAGGGGTCTGGTCTTTAAGCTGCAAAATCCTCCGGTGGTAAAGTGGTTAACTCAGCTCTCCGTGAGGGGAAGTTACTGGTTTCTATGACGGAAGCTACTGTGATACTGATCCTGAAGCCTGACAAGGACCCGACTTTACCTGACTCCTATAGGCACATCTCCTTGCTTACCTTGGACGTCTAGATCTTGGCGAAGATCTTGGCAACCCGACTTTCTCACATTATCCATAAGGTTATACATCGGGACCAATCTGGCTTTATCCCTGCTCCAAACGGTCAAGAGGGAAAAGAACCGCTCAAGTGAGGGGATAGTTCCAAACACATCCAACCCAGGTGCAGGCACGGATCCGCAGTCCTGATAGCAGCAAATGGAAGAGCACAAAAAGCCGCACAACCGGTTGAAGATGCAAAAAGTTAAAATCCAAATTTATTTTGCAGGCAAAAAGATAAAATCATCCAAGATGAAACCAAAACAGTCGGAGACATGGGGGGAAAAGGGGAGCACGGCGGTTGACGCGTTTCACGGAGTCTTCCGCTTAGTTGTAACCATATCCCTGCTCGCTCTACGGCACTGAACCTTCGTTGCCTCTTCCTGAACCTTCAAATACCTGTAGATAACCCTGGAAACAGGGCGATATTCTCGTTAGATGCCGCCAAGGCATTTGACAGCGTTGAATGGAAATATTTATGGGCGGTGTTGCGCCGGTTCGGAGTGGGGATTCGTTTTTTACGCTGTGTCCAATTGTTATATGCCAAGCCTACGGCTAGGTTGAGGTTTAATGGGGAACTGTCGGAGCCCTTCAGCCTTCATAGGGGTACCCAACAGGGGTGCCCCCTGTCCCCATTGCTGTTCGCCATGGCGCTGGAACCACTGGCGACGAGGGTGCTGGCCTCTCCCGAGATTGTCGGGTTCAGACGTGGGCCAAGAGAGGACGTTGTCTCCCTCTATGCAGATGACACCCTGCTGTACTTGGGTGATACTCGACAGTCCTTGAGCGCGGTAATGTCCCTTATAATTAATTTTGGTACCTTTTCGGGTTTTTCCATTAACTGGGACAAGTCGGTGTTGTTGCCACTGGACCCCCTTCTGGAACCTCTCCCCACTTGTGCATCTTCGGTGCGCATAGTGGATAGCTTTAAATACTTAGGAATACAGGTGACCCCGGACCCCTCGGATTATCTCGAGTTGAACTTAGTGCCTCTGCTGCGGAAGTTTCAATCTAAATGTACGAGCTGGTGCAAGCTACCGCTTTCAGTAGCGGGTCGTGTCAACCTTATAAAGATGGTGTGGGCTCCCCAGCTGCTTTATGTTTTCCACAATACCCCAGTATGGATTACCAGAAGATGGTTTCATAGGATTGAATCTCAATTCCGAGAGCTGATTTGGAGTAAGAAAGTAGCCAGAATTAAACTGTCCACCCTACAGATAGGGAAGGCTGGGGGTGGGTTGGCGGTGCCGAACCCCCGGGTTTATTTCCTGGCCTCCCAGATACAACATATGGGAGGTTGGGGGAACTCGGACCCGCAGGACCCCATTGGGGCCATGTTGGCTCCGACGGACTCCCCGTCCCCGATCTTGGTCCATCTGGAGGCAGGCTTTGCACACCTGCCAGCGGGTGTGCCGACAATCACCTTGCCTAGGATGGTCTGGCGTTGTGTCAAGCTGATGCTCTCGATTGGGGGCTTCCTACCGGAGACCCCTATATGGGACAATAGGAATTACAAAGAGCTTTTCCGCTTGGAGGGTGCAGAATTTTGGAAGATGTCGGGGATCTGTTTCATGTCACAACTGTATAGAGGGCGGGTGTTGAAATCGTTCCTGGAGCTGCAGAGGGAATTCAATCTACCACGGTCTGTTTTTTTCAGGTTTTTGCAACTTAGACATGCTTTGGCGGCTCAGGCCAGGTTTGCGCCGCTACAGTCTACCCCTGGCGAGCTCTTGGCTGGGGTGTTTCAGGCCAGTGACAGGAGGGGCATGATCTCTGATGTCTATGTGGCCCTCATGGGCTCTTTCCAGGACCCAGCCTCCCTCCCTGCTCGTGTGGCTTGGGAGGAGGACCTGGGTCCAATAGATGGAGAGACGTGGGAGTTGTGCCTTTCCTCGGTTCCGATGGTCTCGGTCTCAGCTTCGCACAAAGTTTCCCACCTTATGTTATTCCACAGGGCTTACAGAACGCCTGTCCAACTGCACCGCTGGGGCTGTAGGCCTACTCCCATGTGTCCAAAATGTGATAGGGACCAGGGAACATTGATACATATGCTATGGAGATGCCCAAAACTGTTTCGCTATTGGACTGCGATTATATCCACGATATCCAGAGTCTACAACTTTCAATTGCTTCGGGATCCGGTAGTCCTCCTCCTGGGTGCACTAGAGGTAGACGCCTTGACTCCTAATGCCCATGTAGCGGTGACTCGGCTACTATACGTAGCTCGAAAACTCATAGCTAGGTTTTGGATTTCCGCAAGAGTCCCATCGGTGCAGCAGTGGATCAAAAAGGTTAACAGTTCCCTGGTCAGAGAGGAATTTACTTATCAGCACAGGAAGGCTCATAAGAAGTTTCACTCAATATGGCAGCCATGGCTGGAAGACCCAGCCTTGGCCCTTCCAGAGCTGGTCATGCATAGGCTCCTTGAAGTCTAATCATTGGTGGTTGGTGTGTTGCAGATGTTTGTAGATGGTGAAGAGTCCCTTCCCTTCCCTATCTCTCCCCCCCCCCCCCACTAACCTTTCTTTGTGTTCCTCTTTCCCTTACCTCTCACTTGTCTCTTCCTCCCCTTCCATCTATTCTCTTTTTACTCTCGAACTACTCTATGGTCTGCCACTTAGCTTTTTGAGTGCTTACCGATTATTACTGTGTTTTCATTGCTATGTGGTATATTGTATATTCATTGTACCTCTCTTTGTTGGATGTCCATGATCCTTATGTGAATTACGAATACTGCTGTTTGTACAATGTTTGCAATTTTGTTTATTCTTTAATAAAAGTTTACTTTCTTGATAAAAAAAAAACATGCTAAGATTACAGATAGACTGCATCATGGCCATCATTGAGGCTGAAGGTTATTTTATTTTCCAAAGGGCATCATCGCACTTCATGATTAAGTCTTTTTTGAGATATTCACCATATAAATTGTTCCAACATTTTTGTTTTTATTTTGTATGGATTTTAATTCAAAATCAATGTTGCACCTTAACCCCAAAAAAACTTTAGGCTAAATAAAATAAATTACTGAAAAAAATAGTTAGTACTGTCAAACAGTTGCATTCTTGGTATACCATGCTTACTCTTATATTTACTCTACAGACAGTGAAAAATGCAAGAAGTGTCCTGAAAATGAATGGCCTAACAAAGCTAAAGATATTTGTATTCAGAGGATCAATGAGTATTTATCATATGAGAAAGATATACTAGTTTTATTTTTTTCTATAACTTCA
This sequence comes from Pelophylax lessonae, assembly GCF_965119305.1. Taxonomy (NCBI): domain Eukaryota; kingdom Metazoa; phylum Chordata; class Amphibia; order Anura; family Ranidae; genus Pelophylax; species Pelophylax lessonae. The sequence goes on along the minus strand of NC_138768.1, from coordinate 20,016,130 downwards.
GTCATATTTGCTAAAACATCTCTCTTTATATTTGGACTATTTTTTGGGTTTCAGAGAACTCCAATAGTCAGAGCCAATAATCGGAACCTCAGTTTCATTCTGCTCTTCTCCCTCATGATGAGCTTCCTTTCTGTATTCCTGTTCCTTGGCCGTCCTGTGGATATTACCTGTATGCTGCAACAAGTCTCCTTTGGAGTTCCCTTCACCATCTCAGTGTCTTCTATCCTAGCCAAAACCATCATGATCTTCATTGCTTTTAAAGCCACCAGACCTGGAAGCTCTTGTAGAAAATGGGTGGGAGTCAAACTTCCCAATACAGTCATGTTATTCTGCTCATCCATTCAGGTTATGAATTGCATTCTCTGGTTGTCCATCTCTCCACCATTTCAGGAGTATGACATGGACTCCTATCCTGGGAAGATTATCATTCAGTGTAATGAAGGGGCGGTTATCGGGTTCTACTCTATGTTGGGTTATATGGGGTTTCTGGCAGCGGTGAGTTTTGTTCTGGCTTTCATGGTGAGGACATTACCGGACAGTTTTAATGAGGCCAAGTACATCACCTTCAGCATGCTGGTGTTCTGCAGTGTCTGGATTGCCATGATCCCGGCCTATCTGAGCACCACAGGGAAATACATGGTGGCTGTGGAGGTTTTTGCTATACTGACCTCCAGCATTGGAATATTATTGTGTATATTTTCTCCAAAACTCTACATCTTGCTTTTAAAACCTGAGCTGAACACAAGGGAAACAATGCTGGGGAAGAGATTGTTGTAAATATATCACATACTGACCCAATGTATAATGTTGTAGACCAGATTAAACACGTTCAGCCATATTCCTACAATAATTATCATTATTAATAGGAGTTACATTATCATCATCATTAAGATTTTTTGTGTAAAGTAAAATCTTTTTTTCTACCCACTATACATAAATAGATGGAAGGTGGATGCTACAGGACAGGGGGCTATTTAAGAGCTTTCCTTTATTTCTCTTACATGCCCAAAAGCATGCAGAAACAAAGTGCTGTGACTGCACTGTCCATTGCATAGTGCAGATAACACAAAAAATGCTGTGACCAATCACAGCATCACAAAATGTAAACAGCTGTGATTAGATTGCTCCCAATTTACTCTCACATACTGATTGCTGTATGAAAGGAAAGGGAGCTTCATGATCATCAGTCAGTACCAGAGCAATCCAGTACCGGTACCAGCAGTTCCAGAAACATTATCAGTCACCCATCTAAAGTATATGTAGGCAACTGTTTCATTTCAATCTTTTCTGTTCTAGAATGACAGTGCTGTTGTGTTCAAAGCCAGCTCCCCAAAGACATGGTTTGATACGTTTGATGTGTAGGAACTTATATAACCTGAACAGAGCCCTGACCTTAACCTGATTGTGAGTTAGGTCTTCTCATTTACCATCACTACCTCACCTCACAACGTTCTTTTGTTTTAACCACTTTAGGGACCATTTCTGACACTTGTTGTTTACAAGTTAAAATCAGTATTTTTTGCTAGAAAATTGTTTAGAAACCCCAAACATTATATATATCTATATATATATATATATATAGATATATATATATATTTTAGCAGAGACCCTAGAGAATAAAATGGAGATCATTGCAATACTTTATGTCACACCGTATTTGCGCAGCGGTCTTACAAACACAATTTGTTTGAGAAAAAATACACTTTTTTTAAAGTAAAAAACAAGAAAACCGTAAAGTTAGCCCAATTTTTTAAATTGATACCTAACATCTATAATCTCCATAGGTACTGCTTTAAAAATGTTACAAGTGTAGAGTTATATAGGAGGTCTAGGGCTAGAATTATTGCCCTCACTGTAGCGATCGCGGTGATACCTCACATGTGTGCTGCCAATACCGTTTACATATGTGGGCATGACTTGCATATGCGTTCTCTTCTGCCCATGAGCTCGGAGGGACGGGGCGCTTTAATTAATTTATTTTTTTATGATTTATTTTACCTTTTATTTTTTATTTTTACACTGTCGATTTAAAAAACATGATCTCAACTTAGAAGGGAGGAAAGATCAAAACTAATCGTAGAAAGTATTATTTTACGTAAAGAGTAGTTGATGCTTGGAATAGAGGTAGAGATTTAGCTAACAGTAAGGCTCGGTTCACACTATTGCGATGCGGGAAGGCTGCGAATTCGCAGCCTGTTCCCGCATCGCACACGCACCCCCGGCAGTTCACACTGCCATATGCGATCCGCTGGGGGTGTCAATGTAATCTTAACGACACCCCCAGTTTGATCGCATATCGCAGTGCGATCGTGCAGTTCGCACAGGATCGGATCGCACAAGTGTGAACCGCTGTGCGATCCGATCCTGATGCGGCAGCAAAAATGCCTCCTGTGCGTCTTTGCTGCGGGTGCGGTGCGAATTTAGCCATACAAACTGTATGGCTAAACTCGCACCGCACAGCTGATCGCATGTCATGTCGGAGCAGTGCGCACCAACATGACATGCGAACCCGGCACACGCAGAAGTGTGAACCGGCTCTAAGTGGATTCAAACATGCTTGGGGCAAACATAGATCTATACTCTAACAAAAACAAACAAACAAACAAAAAAAATAAAGTATATGAATAAAAAAATGGGGCAGGCATAACCACTTGGTCATTTTTCTTCCATTGCTCTTCTATGTTTCTATGTTTCTTCTAAAATCTTGTGGACGGTCTTCCAAAAAAACCGGAGACTGTTAAAGCCACAAGGATGGAAGGAAACTCCATATTAATGACTGTAATTTTGAAATGGGATGCCCAACCTGCCCATGTACTGTAGGTGTGATGTCCATGTGTCCAAAAAAGTCTGGCCATATAGTGTATCTGTTAAATGCAATTTAATGATTAACTTGTGTTTCTTTTTTTTTTTTTCTCTTATATTGCATTGCAGAAGATCTCAACTTTTTTGGCACCAAATCTCCTAGACAAATTTCTACATCCCAAACACAACAATTGTGGAATTTTTATGGTGCGACAATAAGATTTTTTTCTTAAAAATGGAAAATATTATTTATTTCACATATGTTTAAAACATGGTAAAATTGGTTCACGATTAGAGATGGACAAACATCGGCCGGGGCCTTTCGCGAACGTCACCCGCAAATTTTCTCAAAAGTCTGCGAACCGCGAGTTCGCGGCGGGCCCCATTGACTTTAATGGGAGGCGAACTTTAAAAACCTTTAGGTCATATTTGCAGCCACAAAAGACGTACTAGCTGTGCACAAATAGTCCCAGCACATGGATAATGTCATCACAGAAGTATTGAAATTGAAAAAGTTGCCCTAATTTTTTTTTTTTTACAGCAAAAAATATATATATTTTTTCAAAAATCAGCCAGAACTGACAGCAGCCGGTAAATACATTGTCTAATACATATAAGGTCCATTCACACATCTGTAAAATGGGTCCGCATCCATGCCACAATTTGGCAGAACCCTTACAGACCCATTGATTTTCAATTCCAGTCTGAAAAATTAGGCATTCACAGGATAAAGAAGTAAGTGTCGACCATTCCAGGCCCCAAAATTTAGCCCACATGCGTTTACCTGACAGCTAAGAACGTAGTATTCTGTAGCTGAAGGTACATTAGGCATTCACAGGTAACATAAGTAAGGGGCGGCCAGTATTGGCCCCAAAAATTAGCCCACATGGGTTTACCTGACAGCTAAGAATGTAGTATTCTGTGGCTGAAAGTGAATTAGGCATTCACAGGATAAAGAAGTAAGTGTCGGCCATAAAAGGCCCAAAAAATTAGCCCACACGGGTTAAACTGACAGCAAAGAATTTAGTTTTTGATGGCTAGAGGTACATTAGGCATTCACACAGTATACAGAAGTGTCGGACTGTATAGGCTCCAAAAATTAGCTCACATGATTGAACTGACAGCAAAGAACTTAGTTTTTGATGGCTAGAGGTACAGCAGGCGTTCACAGTATACAGAAGTAAGTGTCGGCCTGTATAGGCTCCAAAATTAGCTCACATGGGTTTAACTGACAGCAAAGAACATAGTATATAATGGCTAGAGGTACATTAGGCATTCTAACAGTATAGAGAAGTAAGTGGCGGCATGTATAAGCTGCAAAAATTAGCTCACATGGGTTGAACTGACAGCAAAGAACGTAGTATATGATGGCTAGAGGTACATTAGGCATTCAAACAGTATACCGAAGTAAGTGTCAGCCTGTATAGGCTCCAAAAATTAGCTCACATGGGTTGAACTGACAGCAAAGAACGTAGTATATGATGGCTAGAGGTACATTAGGCATTCAAACAGTATACCGAAGTAAGTGTCAGCCTGTATAGGCTCCAAAAATTAGCTCACATGGGTTGAACTGACACCCCTGCCCCCCCACTCCCCCAACACAAATGTTCATGAAAGGAGATGGTATATGATCGAAACACAAATAACCTTTCATACAGTAATCTCAAATACATGTAGCATCTGGAATAAGATCAAGTTGATAATTATGCATATTGTGCTTATTTCAAAGTTTATGGTTTATTAAAAAAATGTAAACTCTATAAACTGAACAATCAGCTTTTCATAGTTATGTGTATTTTTTCAGCGAAGACTGAACTGATCTAAATATTTCTCCAATTAAGTATATAAACTGCTAGATATCCTGGTGATCCTTGGCACTGCTGTGCTGGGAATCTGTAGACCTGTCGGTGTGAAGGTTGTGTCTGCAGTATGAGCTCCTCTGTACTGCTCATCACTGCCTGTTATCTTTTTCTACTGATCCAGATGTCATCCAATGGGGATAAATTGCAAAATTCACCATCACAATGTAAACTCACTGAGCTCCAGTCTCTATTTGAGTATGAATATTACCAGCCAGGAGATTTCATTATCGGAGGATTGATCTCTGCTCATTTGGCAACAGCACCTCAAAAATTTAGTGATTTCAGTCAAATTGCAAAAATTCTTTGCCACAGGTAATTTTAATTTATTAAACATTTTCTACCAAGTTATGACTGATTGATTGAGATATTTTATTGAAGATTAGTATGTGTGATTGCATCTTCATATATATTTTATAGTCATCTTAAAGTGTTTGTAACCCTAAAAACAAAATAAAAAAAACCTGTTCCCTTATAGCAGAAAAAAAAGCACAGTGCTTGTGATGTCTAATCTGCCCCTTTGTAAACTGTAAAAAACCTGGCTGATCCTGCCATTTTCTGTGTCCCCCTTTCTGTACTGACCACAATAATCATGGCTGCTGAGCCCTGATTACTGTGGTCAGTTTGCATGCCTCCATAACCCGCAGTTCTCCTCTGTCCTCCCCCCGCCTGTCAGCTCTGTGTCTGGGTCTCCCCCACCCCCTCCTGCCACTATCAGAAGAAAATTAAACTTTAAATAATGTCACTGCTAGCCTCTCTGATGTATCCAGCCATAACACACTGTGTAAGTATTTTTGTTAAAAAAACAAAGCCTCTAAATACCTTTTTTAGATAGATTTAGGTCAGTCACTTGATTTCCGGCTGCTTTGCACCTCAGATCAAGGGCTACAGCGGGAGGGGCTAAGTGGCCTGCGCAGCGGTCACATGACCTCCTGTCATCAGAGGGAGATCTAGGCCCCTCCCACTGTAGCCCTAAATTTGAGGAGAGGCCGGGAGTCACATAACCAGCCTGAAGATCTCTGAAAAAAAGGTATTTAGAGGCATTGATTTAAAAAATAATTACACAGTGGATTATGTCTGGATACATGAGAGGGACTGGCAGTGACATTATTTATTAGGGAGGGTTACAAACACTTTAACTTTTAATTATTATTTTTCTTCACAAGTCTGAAGGGCTAACCAGTTTCCAGTTGGGGGTCTTTTTATAATAAGACAGAAAACTAACCAACAAATTACAACAAATTCGAACAGACACACAAATCTCAATGAAAAAGAGCAAGAACACAAACGGCACAGGTGGGGGGTAAGGAGAGTGCTATGAAAATTGTTACACTAATATAACAGATGTGTACAAAACACGACCCTGGATTCCAATCTTTGTCCCATTTTAAAAAGCTGTGCTCGCCAATCTGAGGTTCTGGAGTTTACCCATAGATCCATACCTATAATTGAAGGGAAGAACACTCTTTTTTGTTTTTTCAATTTTACCTGAATATGAATTTTTTAAACTTTGCTTAAATATGAAAGATTGCAATTGTATGTATATATATATATATATATATATATATATATATATATATAATTTTTTAACTTGCTTGCAAGGTGAAATCTTAGCCAATTGTATTGATTTAAGTCCTTTTCTAGGTGTCAGAATGTCAATTTACAATGGCTCACCCATCATTGAACAGCTCGGTCCAAAGTTTCAGTGCGAAAAAGAGATGTTTGTTAGGGAGATACTTTTGTGTGTTGTCTCTTTAGATAACCAAAAGGGTTCAGATAATCCTTTAACATACAGGAAATATTTATAACAAAGGTTGTGGAGCGGGTCAGATTAAAAATATATAAGACTTTAGTATAACCAATTGTGGACTTTTGACTTTGTACACCTAAAAAGATTGTGTAAGGGTAAAATAAAAGGCAAGTTTACTTACCTTAATCCTCGCTCCCTCACTCATCTTCTCTCTAAGGATAAGGCAAAAATGAGCATTTAAAGGAATGCTAAACTCACTTCTTTTTTTCTTACATCAATCGTTTTAAAATATCAAGTGTAGCACCCTCCTAGGTAGGTGCAAGGTGGATAAAAGCTTAGCAGCTCCATCTGCTTATCAAGGTAGCCTTATTGTTAGTTCTGTCTGTTGCATGTGTCCATGTGTGATTCATCTGGTCTGAGGGAGTGTCCCCACTGTATCCAATAGGGGAGCCTGTTGGACAGTGGAGGAAACCCAGACAGTGACACACAGGCTTTTATGACTATCCCAGTGGGTAGGCACAATAATGGTGCATCCTGGGATATGTTATAAAAGCATGGGCACATATGACAGGGTGTCTTTGGGCGGGAAGCCAGGTCCCAGGAGGAGGGTGACGGCTGTCTCTCCTTCTGCTGCTGAGGAAGGTTGTCACAGGCGGTCAGCCTTGTGGACCAGAAGTGTGGTGCTGAGCAAGGAGGTCCATTAGATGCTGACCAGGGAACTAAAAGCAGAGCGACCCAGGGAAAAATAGTATCCGTGAGTACCGTAAAGCTTTCCGGGGGTCTACCCAGGACAGGGACCACTGCAGTAGGGTGTCAGTGGCCAGAAGGTCAGTGAGAAAGGTGGGTGCCAAGTTAGACCCTGAATAGTAATCTAAGCGAGAGTACATATTCTTTATTCTTCACTTCAGTGGTAAGGTGAAGCAGCGGCCTTGCCGCATTCTACAGTCAGTTGTCCTCAGGAATTGTGCATAGTTCAAATTAGAGTATCCCACTCATCCCTTCTCCCATCCAAGTTCCAAATAAAACACAAAAAACAAATCCCCTGGACTATTCATTGTCTGAGACAAGAACTTTTAATGCCGTGTATCTGCTGTCAGTTGCTAATGGTAACCCAGGGGAACCCAAGAAGTGTAATTCTCAGCAGCTCCCTAGGGGGTAGTGCTACACAAGTATACCATGGCTCTGTTTTTTGTGTTTAACAAGTCTTACTGTTGTTGTATGGTGTCTTGTTTGTCCTGTGCATGCTCTGTATCCTCCACTGATGCCTCTCATAGATCCTAATGTAAAGTGAGCAGTGTCGTTATTTCTGGTCACATGATGCGGTCTATTCCCATAGAGCTGGATGTGTTTGCACTAGGATGTGAAGTCCATCTCAGGGGCAAGCAGGAAAGGATGGCTGTGTTCATATACACATAGGGGCATGGAGAATGAACAAAGCCACCAAAGCACAGGAAGTCTGAGAATAGCAGAAAAAAGTTTGCATTTGTGTGATAAAACAAAGAAAAAGAAAGTTTGAAGTCACATTCTACTTATAATTCAGCACATTGCTTTTATTTCAGTTTACAAAAAATGTGATTTTAGTGTCACTTTAACCCTTTTACAAAATTTAACTTTTTTAATTTACTGGGATTTCTGCTTTAACCCTAATCACTTCCAATTGACTCCTTTCTCTCCTTCTGTCTTGGCTGCTCGTTCTCTGGATATATATATATATATATATATATATATATATATATATATATACACTGCTCAAAAAAATTAACAACTTTTTAATCAGAGTATTGCATCACGTCAATTAAACTCCTGGGATATTGATCTGGTCAGTTAAGTAGCAGAGGGGGTTGTTAAGCAGTTTCAGCTGTTTTGGTGTTAAGGAAATTAACAACTGATGCACTAGATGGGCAAAAATGAGACGACCCCCAAAACAGGAATGATTTTACAGGTAGAGACCAGTGACATTTTTTTTCCCTACTCATTTTTTCTGACTTTTTTTCACTAGTTTTGCATTTGGCTAGGGTCAGTGTCACTACTGGTAGCATGCGGTGATACCTGGACTCTATAGAGGTTGCACAGGCAGTCCAAATCCAGAAAGGCACATCAATGCGTGCCATCGCCAGAAGGTTTGCTGTGTCTCCCAGCACAGTCTCAAGAGCATAGAGGAGATTCCAGGAGACAGAGAGTTACTCTAGGAGAATAAAAACAAATTATACTGCGCTATATCAAATTGAATGATGTGTTTGCAATATCAGCTGCTAGCATAAAAAGTTGTTGTACCTCAACCCAAAAGTAATGAAAACAGAGTATGCAGCGCTTAATATGAAAATCACTAAAACAGTGACTAAGAAAAGTAATGATTTCCACAATACATCAAAATAGACTAAAAAGCAATGTAGGAAAAGTCCATGGGGAAAAGGAGTCCAATAGGAAGTCCAAGATACAGGTGATGAATTAGAAGATGCGACCTCCACCAAACACCAACATTAATGGCCTCTTACCAAAATCATATGATCCCCATTACAGAGATCACAATGCGCTTATAACAAGGACTCCTCACACTCCACGGTAGATGAACAAATATGGAATCTCCTCCAACAGGAAATGCCTCAGCATATTCAAACTCGATCCTCTCATGGGGATAATAGTAAACCCAATAGCACATGAAAGAAGAAGAGACTCCTCATAGTGCAGTATGTTCAAATACAAGCATTTTAATAAAGAAAGAGCCAATTTAACACTCACATTTGAATCAATACAAATTGGCATCAAAGGTAAAAATCCTGTGGGGGACTCGAAGGTGGACAGTGCGGTAGCTTTAGCCTGGTAACCTGCGATTGAAGGCAGAAGAACGCTGCAGTGTGATCACAGGGCGGACGATTACCGGTCCCCTACCGGTTTCGTCAAATCGTGACGTCATCAGGGGGCGTGGTTTGAAACCACCGATCACCCACGTTAAATGGCTAGAAAAAAGCGGAAGGGGAGGAGCGGCGTACACTCCAGCCAATCTCCCCCTCTACCGCTGACACTGACCGCACATTAACAGGGACAGAGTACATCAAATGTGCAAAAAATAGGTAACAGTAATTAAGAATAATATGGCAGTGCTAGCACACCGTCCACTAGAGATCCCACAGGAATAATACAATAATACTTCACAAAGCAACTTCAAAAAGCATTAAAATTAGTGTTCACTCTAAAAATACATAAAGTTACATAAAAACTGTTTAAAACCAACAATTAATATAGCTGACAATTCATAAAACCAGCAATGTAAAACATCAACCATATTTCCAAGGGAGAAAGGTAGGACAGAATATTTAAGAATTATTAATAAAGGAATTAATGTCCCACTCTATGTTCATACCATAGGGACTATACGATTTGACCCTATAGATCCACTGGGTCTCCAGTTGAGAAACACCACGTGTTCAGTTACTACCCCTCCAGCTGCTAGTATACCTGTCAATACCCATGAAGATGGTACCGGTAGGATCCCTCCCGTGATACTGGTCATAATGCCGGGACACGCTATGTTTGGGGAACCCCTTGATGATGTTCCCCACATGCTCATTGAGCCTTACCCGTAGTTTTCGTATAGTACGGCCAATATAATCCAGGCCGCAGGGGCATCTTAGAAGGTGCACAGCATGTGTAGTAGAACATGTTAAAAGGGTTTAATCTCAAATTGTTGCTTGGTGGCATTTGATTCAAAAGAATAAATTTTCCTCCTTTTGCCCTTATTAATCTTACAAATAGGACAGTTTCTACAATGATAATAGCCACCCCTGTCATGAAAAAAAGAGATGTTCCTAGGAGGACCAATGACATTAGGAGCAACAAGCAACCTGAGAGGAGGAAGTCCTCTAAATATTACTTGAGGATGTGAGGGTAGAACTGGGCCCAACACCGAATCCTCTTTAAGTATATGCCAGTGCTTCTGCAATATGCGTTTCACTGAAAAGTGCTGGGTGGAGAAAGAGGAAAGAAATGCACATTTGTACGAATCATCCAAGGGTCTTTGTTTTGGTCTTAACAGATCCTCCCTTGGTCTGGAATCCGTGCGCATTAGTGCCGAGTCCAGATCTGTCAAGGGATACCCCTTCTCCACAAAACGCCTCTTGAGGATCTCAGCCTCCTGCAGAAACACCTTGTGGTCGGTGCAATTCCTCTTTAGTCTAAGAAATTGACTAAAGGGGACCGAATTTCTTAGACTAAAGAGGAATTGCACCGACCACGAGGTGTTTCTGCAGGAGGCTGAGATCCTCAAGAGGCGTTTTGTGGAGAAGGGGTATCCCTTGACAGATCTGGACTCGGCACTAATGCGCACGAATTCCAGACCAAGGGAGGATGGCAATTCTCCTATGATTATATCCTATTAAATGAAACGCGTCAGTAACCTCATTCTGCCATCTCTTCACTACATGCGTTGCCTTACATGATAATTTTGTAAGTGTATTTCTCTTTTTTATAATAAATTTGGGAAGCAGTTTTACACTATGTTTGCACCGTTTGGTTATTTTCATGTCCACATCATCCGTTTGGAAGTCCGGGTGTTCCATTGCTGACTACTCTGACCATCCTGGCATGAATATTGGGCAACTGTATGCTGTGAGAGGAGACGTATTACCATAATCTGCTTTGAATGACCCATATTCTATATGGAATTTTGGGTCCATTACTTCCGGTGAGCCCATTTGTATTACCTTGCTGGTGTCGGATTCTATCACTATCATCATCGTTACTGGTTTCAATGTCGCCTTTTCACTTGGGACTCTGTTTTTATATTTGTATACTGTGTTATGGACACTTTCTAACAATGATTTCAACTCCTTTTGTTATCTCCAATGAGAAGCACAGCTTATTATTTTGGGTTATTGTTTGTGACATTATATAATGTTTACTGTATTCATCTGAATGTGATTTACGATCACACATATATACCATTTTAGTGCTGCACTTATTTTTATATTCAAGGGAGGATCTGTTAAGACCAAAACAAAGACCCTTGGATGATTCGGCCTTTTGGCTAAGATCAAGTGTAGTATCTGTTCTTATCAGTTGGTATGGAACCTGATGGTTAGTATCGGTGGGGGCCGAAATGAACCAGGGCGCTCCGGAACAACCGGGGGACTGGGAAGTAAGCCACATCAGAGAAAGCCGGATGGGTCCATTGCCTCTGATTTGAATGGGTCCGCCCCTACCAGTTTGAAGGGAGCGAGAAAACTGGATTGGTTCCGTGGCCAGTTAGTACTGCTCCTGGATGTGATTGGTAAGGAACGGCGGATGGCGGTGGGAGGGCCTTTCCTCCTGGGTTGAATCTGGCCTTGTAAAAGGCTTGTCCCCAGTTGAAGGCAGGCTCACCCTAAGCTGTCTAAAGTTCTGATGCCTCCTGGTAGGTAAGGGCTACACTCGGTCTGGCCATTGGGCCGGGGTAGAAAAAGCCCGTAGTGTATGTGCCCCTGGGGTGGCAGCCCAGGGGTGCCTTAATTCTCACTGGTGAGGGGCAGCTCACCTTGAGTTTTTCGGCACCATGGTCACTGCACCTACACACTTTTTTAAGCACCTGCCTCTTGGGCAAGGCATTTTGGCTTCGACCAGAGGAATTTTTATTCCGGCCGGAAGGCCTGCCTTTGTTTTTCACTTAGGCACTAATTCACTCCACCACTTCCCCTTCCCCACCTTTTTGCTTGTGTGTATTTTTCTTTGTGGTATGTCACTTCACTTTCACTCTTCTCTTCCTGCACGACGAGTACGGTGTGGGTCTCTGGGCCTACCTTGAAAGTCTTGGGAGGGGGTGGACATGGCCTTTTGGCTTAGTTCGCCCTCTCTCATGGGGGTCTCCCTTCGGGGGAGCCCCACCCAGTACTTGGGGTGGGCTGTTTCGGCAGTCCCCCTGGAGAACGGGGTTTGCCAGGTCTCGGGCAGGCAAACCATAGGAAGTACCTCAGTCCCTGTCAGGAGTCTTGCGCCCCAGGGGATCAAGGTATAGGTCCAACCTCTTCGGAGGCCAGACCATTCGCACACCCTGTGCAGTTTTTGTGTGTTCACGTTTGCGTGTGTGCACTTTTTTATGCACCGGGTGCTAAGTCTTTTTTGAGTGTGATTTCACACGCTTCGGCTTTAAAAAAAAAATATATATATATATGTATTGATCTTCTCACATTGGTCCTCTGTTGGCGCCTTCTGATTGGCTTCGGAACAGGTTCCGGGGAACATGTAGTTTACTTCCTCTGTCCCTGTTAATGTGCGGTCAGTGTCAGCGGTAGAGGGGGAGATTGGCTGGAGCGTACGCCGCTCCTCCCCTTCCGCTTTTTTCTAGCCATTTAACGTGGGTGATCGGCGGCTTCAAACCACGCCCCCTGATGAAGTCACAATTTGACGAAACCGGTAGGGGACCGGTAATCGTCCGCCCTGTGATCACCCTGCAGCGTTCTTCTGCCTTCAATCGCAGGTTACCAGGCTAAAGCTATCGCACTGTCCACCTTCGAGTCCCCCACAGGATTTTTACCTTTGATGCCTATTTGTATTGATTCAAATGTGAGTGTTAAATTGGCTCTTTCTTTATTAAAATGCTTGTATTTGAACATACTGCACTATGAGGAGTCTCTTCTTCTTTCATGTGCTATTGGGTTTACTATTATCCCCATGAGAGGATCGAGTTTGAATATGCTGAGGCATTTCCTGTTGGAGGAGATTCCATATTTGTTCATCTACCGTGGAGTGTGAGGAGTCCTTGTTATAAGCGCATTGTGATCTCTGTAATGGGGATCATATGATTTTGGTAAGAGGCCATTAATGTTGGTGTTTGGTGGAGGTCACATCTTCTAATTCATCACCTGTATCTTGGACTTCTTATTGGACTCCTTTTCCCCATGGACTTTTCCTACATTGCTTTTTAGTCTATTTTGATGTATTGTGGAAATCATTACTTTTCTTAGTGACTGTTTTAGTGATTTTCATATTAAGCGCTGCATACTCTGTTTTCAGTTACTCTAGGACAGCTGGACAGGGCCATAGAAGGTCCTTAACCCATCAGCAGGACTGGTATCTGCTCCTTTGTGCAAGAAGGAACAACATGAGCACCACCAGAGATCTACAAAATGACCTCCAGCAGGCCGCCGGTGTGAATATCTCTGACCAAACAATCGGAAACATGAGGGTAGCCTAAGGGTCCAATGTCCTCTAGTGGGCTCTGTGCTCACTGCCCAGTACCATGATGCTCGATTGGCGTTTGCCATTGAACACCAGAATTGGCAGGTCCACCGCTGGCACCTTTAATTTATATATATATATATATAATATTTTTTGTTATTGTTGTGGATAGAGAAGAAAAGGGCATCAGGTTATTTTTTGCTGTCATGATACCTCGGGTTTTCCACATACTGACATTATGATGAGGACAAATAGAGGACTGAATCTCCCCAGCTGTGACACAGACAGCGATAGAAGCTCCATTCAAAGCTAAAATTAAACATTTTGTCTTTACATACACTTTAACTATTAAAATTGATCATTTTTACCTTTTTTATTGTCACATAAAGGATGCAAAATTGAAACAAAAACCTTTATTTTATCTGTAAAAGCTTTGGACCAGAATCATAATTTTCATGCCATTATAAGCAGGGCAACTTTCAGAATACAATATATATATATTTTTATCTTTAGTACCATTGCTAACCAACAGTGATCACATTAGAAAATGTATAAAAAATACATTTTTCAAGACAATATCACCTTGTTTGTCTAGAAATAAAGAAAAAAAAAAGTTTTGCTTTATTACCTTAAGTAATGACAAGGGTATACTTGAACAAAAGTTCTCTTGAGCATAAGAAGTATATATTGTAGGTGTGGCATCAAGAGTGGTTAAAAAAATGAATTAATAAAAGTAAATTGTAAAGGGTTTAAATCCCCCCCCCCCCAAAAAAAAAAAATTGTATTGCTTATTGATTTATGGAAAATGAGATTCATGTTGCTTTTAACCAGGCAACTCACTTCTCCTCCAATAAAGTTCATGAATTGTCAAGCTGTCTTCCAGTTTCCTTCCACTGTCCTTCCTCGTCAGGAAAATCTAAAGGGGTATCCTTACCTTCTGAATTCTCTGCTGGCAACAAGAGGAGGAGATCCTGGACAAATCTGGTAGCATACTTATTGGAAGGGTACAGTTTTTGACACATACTGTAAGTGACATTGGTCAGCATGTGCTTTGCAGGCTTTGCAGGCTGGCTTTCCTGGATATACATTGACGAGAGGGATATTCATTGTGCTTCTACATCCTGGTACCTGGGAATCTGGGGAGTTGAGATTTACAATTTGCCCTGCTGAGACTGTACGAGTTGCAGATATATACACCTAGATATGATCCTCAACAGTTACCATACTCCCATATCTTTATGTGGAATATAGACTTTGACTCTGGGAGGGTATTGTAGTGCTTGAGCAGATGCCCTGCTATCTCGATACCTATAACTTCCAGCACGACGGAGGTCGTCAGGTCTCTTTTGTCTCCAAAGTTGTGGATATAATCTTAGTATGATACAACTGCCCCTGTCATATAGGGTCCCAACGCCTGCCCAGGGATATTCGCTTTAACCTACCTTTGACCTCACTGGGTTAGTAAAAGAATGTCAGTCCTTCTGGTCTCTTGGGCCCTGAAGAACCCTTAGTGCGAAACGCGTTGTCTTACCAGGGACCATCAGACTGCGTCCATACAGAAACCACAGTCACCAACGTCGTATTCATGTATCGGTTCTCCTACATGGAGTAATTCTTTATCATTGTTTTTATTTTTATGTATATGTAAGGTTTTACTACTTTGAACCAATAAAGATGTCTTTTTTATGATAATTGTGCTTTATTTATAACCATCCCTTCCATTTTGGCCTTTATAAAGTCCCGCTCTTTCTTTACCTGTATTTTTCATTATGCACTGGGATGACAGCCAGCCAATCACGGTATTTTTTATCTTTCTATAACAGCCTCTGCTTACTTCACATTGTAAAACCAATGTATTTACTAATTGTTATACTGCGAGTGCTTTGACTTCTTATTACTCACGAACATCATACACAGTGATTCTCACTCTCATTTCTTTAGACTGATGTTACTATATCTATGGATATGCCATATAAATGCTGCAACATATTGTACCTCATTGTTTTTGTTCATTTTTCTACTCTGTAATAACAAAATATATTATTTATGGTTATAAAAATTTTATCAAGAAGGCACCCTGATTTTAAGTAAAGACATTATCCCCTCTTTAGACCCACTCCAGCATACATCCAGAGACGCCTCTCAAAAATCCTGCTCCAAACTCTGCAGAGACCAAAAGCCACCAAAAATCTGAGCCTAATAACTCATGGAAAATGTTCCATCCAAATGACAGAGACTTCAAATACTCTTCCCCAGTGCATCAATCCTGATCTTGTATCTGACTTTTGTATATCCAACAATCCAACCTCCCCTCTCCCTTCAGCACTCCATAGGGATTATCTATCTGACAATTCCTCTACCTCATGTACCACCTACTCAATGAATCCCTAATTACTGACCCCCTACTCAGCACCACCATCCAAACTTATTTTCTATATCAGCTCTTTGCTTCTAATGATTAGGAAGAACTAGGCTTCTGATTCTGTTGGAAACTCAGAAGTAAGTTGCACATGTATTCACTTGATTTCCAAATGTAAAAAAATGCCAATGTAGCCCAAATAAATGCCTTACTGGCTACAGGCGATACCTGGACCCTATAGAGGTTGCAAAGGCAGTCCAACTCCCCCAGGATGGCACATCAATATGTGCCATTGCCAGAATGTTTGCTGTGTCTCGCAGAACATTCTCAAGAGCACAGAAGAGATTCCAGGAGACAGAGAGTTACTCTAGGAGAGCTAGACAGGGCTGTAGAAGGTACTTAAACCATCAGCAGGACTGGTATCTGCTTCTTTGTGCAAGGAGGGACAGGATGAGCACTGCCAGAGCCCTACAAAGTGCTTTGCACAGATGAGATCAGGTTCACCCTGAGCACATGTGACAGATGTGAAAGGATCTGGAGAAGCCATGGAGAATGTTGTTTAGCATGACCGGTTTGGTGGTGGGTCAGTGATGGTCTGGTAAGGCACATCCATGGAGGGTTACACAGACCCCTACAGGCTAGACAATGGCACCCTGACTGCCATTAGGTATTGAGATGAAATCCTCTGACCCATTGCCATACCCAACACTGGCGTAGTGGGTCATGGGTTCCTTCTGGTGCACGACATTGCTCAGCCTCATGTGGCGAGAGTATGTAGACAGTTCCTGAGGATGAAGTAGCTGATACCATTGAATGGCCCCAACTCTCACCTGACCTTAATCTCATAGAACACCTCAGGGACATTATGTTTTGGTCCATCCGATGCCGCCAGGTTGCACCACAATCTGTTTAGGAGCTCAGTGATGCCCTGGTCCAGATATGGAAGGAAATACCCCAGGCATGCATACAAGCACATGGGGGCAATACAAACTACAGAGGACCATATTGAGTTGCTGCAATGAAATTTAGGCAAAATGGACTAGCCTGCTGTATCATTTTTTCACTTTGATTTTTGGGGTGTTCTTTAATTCAGCCCTATATAGGGTGATACATTTCATTTCTATCAAACAATGTGCCTTTCATTCCTAACACATTACCCAGTCCATATCAATATAGATATCCAGCATGATAATTTTCCTCATTGAGATCTGATGTGTTTTCAAAGTGTTCCTTAATTTTTTTGAGCAGTGCTAATATACTATACAATATATATATATATATATATATATATATATATATATATATATATATATATATAATATTGTAATTTATACAGTATCTCACAAAAGTGAGTACACCTCTCCCACTTTTGTGAATATTTTATTCTATCTTTTCATGTGACAACACTGAAGAAATGACACTTTGCTACAATGTAAAGTAGTGAGTGTACAGCTTGTATAACAGTGTAAATTTGCTGTCCCCTCAAAATAACTCAACACACAGCCATTAATGTCTAAACCGCTGGCAACAAAAGTAAGTTCACTCCTACGTGAAAATATCCAAATTGAGCCCAATTAGCCTGTCCCAGTGTAATGTGACTCATTAGTGTTTACAAGGTCTCAGGTGTGAATGGGGAGCATGTGTGTTAAATGTGGTGTTATCGCTCTCACTCTCTCATAGTGGTCACTGGAAGTTCAACATGGCACCTCATGGCAAAGAACTCTCTGAGGATCTGAAAAAGATAATTGTTGCTCTACATAAGGATGGCCTACACTATAAGAAGATTGTAAATACCCTGAAACTGAGCTGCAGCACAGAGGCCAAGACCATACAGTGGTTTAACAGGAAAGGTTCCACTCAGAACAGGCCATGCCATGGTCGACCAAAGAAGTTGAGTACACATGCTCAGCATCATATCCAGAGGTTATATTTGGGAAATAGACGTATGAGTGCTGCCAGCATTGCTGCAGAGGTTGAAGGGGTGGGGGGTCAGCCTGTCAGTGATCGGACCATATGCAGCACACTGCATCAAATTGGTGTGCATGGCTGTTGTCCCAGAAGGAAGCCTCTTCTAAAGATGATGCACAAGAAAGCCCGCAAACAGTTTGCTGAAGACAAGCAGACTAAGGACATGGGTTACTGAAACCGTGTCTGTGGTCTGATGAGACCAAGATAAACATATTTGGTATAGATGATGTCAAGTGTGTCTTGCCTACAGTCAAGCATGGTGGTGGAAGTGTCATGGTCTTGGACTACATGCATACAGTTCATTGAGGGAACCATGAATGCCAACATGTACTGTGACATACTGAAGCAGAGCATGATCCCCACCCTTCAGAGACTGGGCCTCAGGGCAGTATTTCAACATGATAACGACCCCAAACACACCTCCAAGACGACCACTGCCTTGCCAAAGAAGCGGATGGTAAAGGTAATGGACTGGCCAAGCATGTCTCCAGACCTAAACCCCATTGAGCATCTGTGGAGCATCCTTAAGTGGAAGGTAGAGGAGGGCAAGGTCTGTGATGTCATCATGGAGGAGTGGAAGAGGACTGCAGTTGCAACCTGTAAAGATCTGGTGAACTCCATGCCCAAGAGAGTTAAGGCAGTGCTGGAAAATAATGGTGGCCACTTAGGGCCCAATTTGGACATTTTCACTTATGGGTGTACTCACTTTTGTTGCCAGCGGTTTAGACATGAGTGTGTTGAGTTATTTAGAGTGGACAGCAAATTTACACTGTTATACAAGCTGTACACTCAATACTTTACATTGTAGCAAAGTGTCATTTCTTCAGTGTTGTCACATGAAAAGATAGAATAAAATATTTACAAAAATGTGAGGGGTGTACTCACTTTTGTGAGATACTGTATATAAATAATAGGGAGAGGACCTCTTCATGTGTCTTTGAGGCAAACATGGAAAACACACAAATCCTTTAAAATGCAGGCTTGGAGCATGCCCTACCCCCTCCTGCTGCGCATATACACATGCTTTATGCAGCCTCACTTAAGTGGGTTTTCTTCTGTGGGGGCCACATATGAGCATGCGTGTGTTTGTGCTGAGAGTGCAGTGCACATTGTGCCCCAAGTGCAAAAACTGAACTGTCACTGAGAGCTTGGAGTCTTGTACTAATGATTGGGAGCTGGGAGGACCAACTCACAATCACATGGTCACTGTGATAGCCTTTGTTTGGCTATCACAGTGTTCAATGATGGTAGAACCCACACCTGCACCCTTTTTTCCTCTTGCATAGAGAAAAATATACATTGTATTACATACAGGTTACATTATGTTATACATTGTATCTCTTTGCTAGAGGAGAAGATTATAAACAAAAGAAAGACGTGTGTCTTATTGGTCAAAACCAGCACAGGCAATTGCTCTGATCCATCTTGGAAGTCCTGAAGAAAGAGGAAGGGGGAGAAGAGCAAGGATTTAAAATCCCTGGACTGCTACACTGACTGCACAGGCACTGACAGCTCAGCATCCATGAAGGTAAGTACAGTGAGTAACAGAGGGTAGGGAGGGTAGAGTGCAGTGATGGCGAACTTTGGCACTCCAGATGTTTCGTAACTACATTTCCCATAATGCGCATGCACTATGCCAGTGTTTCTACACTCCGGTCCTCAGGGCACACTAACAGGCCAGGTTTGCAAGAAAACTGAAATACATCACAGGTGATATCATTTGCTGATCAGTGATTGCAGTATTCTAGTCTGCATCTTCCCAAGGTAATACTTCAAATCTGGCCTTTTAGTATGCCCCGAGGACCAGAGTTGAGAAACACTGCACTCTGCAGTGTAGTGGAGCATCATGGGAAATGTGGTTCCAAAACATCTGGGGTGCCAAGGTTCGCCACCACTGGTATAGGGTGTTTGTTAAATTTTTAAGTTTAAAGAATAAATCTTGATCAAGGAAGTTGCACGCTATATTCATTTTATAAATCTAAAATAATATTAAAAATGTGTAAATGTGTTGCAAAATACCTATCAGTGTGATGATTTAATTAAATTAATAATTTAACTGTGAGGTTAAAAAAAAATCACTTCACTGGTTCATTCATTCGGGTATTTTTCTATTGTATTCAGGCTCATATACCTCAATGCCTCTTCATTAGTATTTTTATGTCATCCTTTTGTAGCCAAGGTTTTACTATATTGTGTTATAAATGTTTTGCAGTATTGAGTTGGATGAATATTTCAGTATTTTGGCGCTTATTTTCACTATTTATGAAATAAACGATAGCATGGAACTTCTGCCCAATATTACTCTGGGATATCACATATATAACACCTGTAATGATGTAAGGAAAACCTTACTTTATGTCCAAAAAATATTATCTGGGAAGATGAAAGTGGCTCCCAACTATGACTGTACACAACATGGTGAAGTTGCCGGTTTTATTGGCGATAAACATTTTTACCCAACCCAGGCAATGGCAGAGTTACTCAGCCTCTACAGATATACACATGTGAGTGGAGATTGTCAATTTTAAATCAAAATATTATTGAGGTACAAATATTTGACAACATTTTTTGGAATATTTCACGTGATCTGCTGGAATAACTGTATCAAATTGTGATAATATAACTAAGGGTGATCATGAAGTTTTACATTGGATTTCTGCGCTTCAAAACAAAATGTCTGGCAGACTGCTCTGCCCTCTTAGAAAAAATATTCTCGCTTTCAGTCTCCCTCCTAGCACAAATCCCCTCTCCCCTAAATCCCCCCCCCCCCAGTAAAAATCCTCCCTTATTTCTATGATTAGCACAAATCCCCCCTCCCCAAATTACTTTTCCAAATACAAAATCTCCCTTAAACAAAAATCACCCATACTAGCGCTAATCCTCTCATCTGCAGCAAAAATGTTTGTAACCCCCCCCCCCCCTCCCTGAGACCTCAAATGGGAACTCACTGCAGGATTCATGACAAAAACAGAGAGAAGGAGAGAGCACAGATGGAGGTGCCAGCTGTGCCCCCTCTCCCCAGCTCCTCTCTCCTGACAGTATACAGGGCGTGGCCAGCGTGGGACAAGGATGGCAGCTTGATTCAGAGCTCCGGCACCAAGCGAGCACTCCCAGCACCATCCGCAGCCATCCGGGCAGCAGAACCACTCATCTCTGACCCCACACGCCTGCACTATCTTCCAGGATGTCCCGCAAATGCACGAACGAGAAGGGACCCGGAAAACTTACAGCCTTCTTCTCGCCGCCATCCCAAGGTGGTCGACAAGATGGCACTGGTGGATCGGGCATTGCCACCTCGGGGTGCGGACGGGAGCACTTCTCGGATCTCCCAGATGAACATCCCCCCCTGAGGGACACCGCAGAAGGTACTGTCTCTCCTCACCGCTCAAGCCCCACCAGCCCCTCCTGCCACAGCCCTGCCAAGTCCCGCATAAGGCTTGAGGACTCTGCCCAGGCAGCAGCACTAGGCCTCACTGGTAGCACGGCATTGCCTGTGTCCCTGGGAGCTTCCTCCATTGCTGCATTCCCCACTGCAGGCCAGCCTATTATTGACACCACTTTAAAGGACATGTTGCATTTTTCTCTTCACACTTCCATACAAGCTGACATGGTCTCCCTTGCAAATCGATTCACTGCAGAAGTGCACTCTCTAGGAGACAGGGTCCACACAGTAGAAGCCTCTGTATCAAACATGGTCACCACTATAAATGATTTAGTTGAGGCCCATGAGGAGAATATTACTGAAAGACACTGGTTTAAAGCAAAGATCGCAGACCTGGAGGATTGCTCCAGGAGAAATAATCTTAAAGTCCGGGATATCCCTGAAACAGTGCAACCTTCTTCCTGGAGCAAACCCTCTGGAGCTTACAATCAACAGTATCCATGGGGTGCCAAAACCCCCCTTTATTCATCCTGACAGTATACAGAATTTGACATACACCATCAGAAGTTGACCAACTTTATCAAATTGGGACCCCCCCCCCCACACACACACTTGCATTATCTGCTGCTGGAACAGGAGAAGTCTAGGGAGGAGATAGGGGGTGGGCAATCAAAATCTGCACAGTCCTTATTTGACAGTTTTCCTGTATCAACTACTCTATCAGGAAGCACTGCTCTGGTAGGTGGGAGGAGTTGAAGGAAAAGAGAGCACAGCCCACACCTCCTCCTGGGTCTCTCCTTCTCTCTGTTGCTGTTACTGCAGAGTGTGCACGGCTCGCTCTGTGATCAGCAAAACCATGAGACTCAGCTGATCACAGATCTGAGTAAGGGGCCATTCCAGGCCCCTTACCACTTGATCAGCTGTCAGCCAATGACAGCTGATCACGTGATGTAAACAGCAGCCGGAGATACCCTTATTTTTCCCCTCACGCTTTCAGCGTGAGTAGAAAAAAAAGCCGATCTCCAGCTGCTGTTAGAGGGACATTGGTCCCGAAGAGGAGAGGATAATCTGTGCCCCAGTGCCACCTACCAGTGTAGGTCAGTGCCATCTGCCAGTGCCCACCAGTGCCACCTATCAGTGCCCCATCATCAGTGCTGAATCAGTGTCACCTACCAGTGCCTATCATTGCTCATCAGTGCCACCTATCACTGCCCATCAGTGCCCATGAATGCCACCTATCAGTGCCCATAAATGCAGCCTATCAGTGACTATCAGTGCCCATCAGTCCTGCCTCATCAGCGCACATCAATGAAGGAAATAAAAATTACCTGTTTGCAAAATTTTATAACAAACTATAAAACTATAAAAACTGTTTTTTTTTTTTAATTTTTGGGCATTTTTGTTTGTTCAGCAAAAAAAAAAAAAAACAGTAGTGATTAAATACCACCAAAAGAAAGCTCTGTTTGTTTGAATAAAATTATAAAAATTGCATTTGGGTACAGTGTTTTATGACCGCGCAATTTACATTCAAAGTGCAACAGCACTGAAAGCTGAGAATTGGCTTGGGCAGGAAGAGGGTTTAGGTGCCCAGTAGGCAACTGGTTAAAATCCATATCAGACTGAATGGGTCTGGTTTGCATTTTGGGGGGAGGGGGGGGGACTCTATGCAAGTGATAAAGAAGAAAAAAAACATGAATAAATAAATGATAAATAACCATTTGCTGCCGCCCACAGTACATTTAATGCAAGTGGGCAAAGCTAAAGGCTAGGTGACGTACCTGTATGTCTCCGCTTACTTCCTGGTTTCTTGTGCTGTGACTAGCCACAGCACGAGTTTGTCAGTCAATTATTTTGTCTGTGGCCAATCACAGCACAGATCTCTGTGATTGTGAACACAGACTCTGGCTAGATTTCTCCCTTCCTTTCAGAACTGAAAGCAAGGGAAGAAATCAAACCAGTCTGTAAGTAAAAGCAGCATAAAAACACTTGCATACACTTGTTGGGTATACAGCTAACCCATTGATTGCCACCCTTATTACTCTCAGTACCCAGCCAGTGCCATTAGTACAGTATCATTATACAGTATCACTGATTACTGTATTAGTGCCACTAGCAACATCAGTGTCAGTCATTCAATTAGTGTCCCTCTCATAAAGTGTCAGTTAGTGCCAGATTTCGCACCACACTATCACAGTCACATTATAAGTTGCTGATCACCACCATTACCAGTATAGCGTCTGTACAGATCAGTATCTTCATCAGGATCAGAACTATACTAATCCCCAATAGTATAGTGTATCCAAAAACTTCGGTGTCAGCAGGATCACTGCCAGCATTTGCAACATGTAGCAAAATACTGTACATTTTAGCCTAAATTTATGGAGGAATTGTATTTTATTGGACATGTTTTTTTTAACCGAAAGTGGAAAATCATGTTTTGTTTTTTAAAGTGATCTTTTTTTTGTTTATATAATCAAAAAATAAAAACCCAGTGGTGATCAAATACCAGAAAGAAAAGCTCTATTTGTGTGAAAAAAATATATATAAACTTAATTTGCATACAGTTTTGCATAACTGAGCAATTGCCAGTAATAGTAGCATGGTGCTGAAAAGCCAAAAATGGCCTGGTCATCAAGGTAAAACTTTCCGAAGGTCAAGTGATTATAACATATCTTCCACAAGATATGTTCAATGATAGGAGGGTTGGGGGGAGGGTCTATAGAGTGTGAGGTATAGGAAGGTAAGAGAAAAAAAAAAAAAAAAAACAGTGGGAAGGGGCATGGAATCGAAGTGGGGGGGGGGAGATGTCAGAAGCTAATATATGTAGACCATTTTGGTGTGAGTTCAAAGCGTTGAGCAATTCTACATGCCTGTTAGCGATGGACCAGGTTTAATACCCTAGAAGAGCATTTGATAAAAGTCGGAATGGGGCAGTTGGAAAATGCACTTTTATGCAGAGTGAAGGCAGAATAAGGAGGATCTCTTGTCTGTCTGTATGCATTTGAATTGCGGAAATTAACCCAGCATGCCCAAGTCCGTTTATGCTTGTACGTGGTTTCTTTTGTGATATGTATCAGTGCTTACATTTCTGCAACTTTATTAATGCATCCGAACCATTTACGTAAGGAGTGCATAGTTGTAGAGAGCCAGTGATCAGGTATACATGATTTGGCCGCATTGATCATATGCATTGCTAATGATTTTCAGTACCCTGGCCTCACTTTTTTAGTATTTATGTACTTAAAGAATTTCTTGTGTTTTTTTTTTTTTTTTTACTCTCTTCCACGATGTGCCATTTGTGTTCTGTTTTGGCCATCTTGATTGCGCTCTTACATTTCTTATTGCATTCTTTGTAATGTTGGAATGCTGCCAATGAACCTCAGCCTTGCATTTTTTGAAGGCCTTTTCTTTAGTTTTTATATGCATTTTTACATTGGAGTTTAGCCACCCAGGGTTTATTTTAGCTCTTTTAAACATATTCCCTATTGGAATGCATTGGCCAATCACTTTATTTAGTATGTTTTTGAAGCACTACCATTTTTCCTCTGTGTTCTTTGTTCCTAGTGTTCTTTTCCATTTTATATGATCTAGCAAAGTGTGCAGTTTATGGAAGTTTGCTCTTTTGAAATTGTGTCCTTGTATTACCCTTGTGTTTACTATTTCTATGATTTATACTGAAACAAATTGACCAGTGGTAACTGTTTCCAAAGTTGCCTCGTATTTCTACATCCATGATCAGGTTTGTATTGTTAGTAATCAGTAGGTCTAGTAACGCATTGTTTCTTGTCGGTGCATTCACCATCTGATCCATGAAATTGTCCTGCAATACATTTAGGAAATGGCGAGCATTAGATGAAAGTGGGGTTCCTTCTGCCCAGTCTATACCTGGATAATTAAAATCCCCCAATTATGATGACATTTCCCATCCTGCAATTTCCTCAATTGCATACTGTCAAACAAGTGCAGAAAAATTGGTCTTTGGATGTCGGTGGCGTCTTCACACCATAACCTTTTAGAGGTACTCTTTATGAAAGCAAGAATTGGCCTTGATGTCAAAAAAATGTAAATGATATGCACCTGTCAAGCAGGTGCGGAAAAACTGGACTTTGGGTGTTGGTGGTGCCTTCACACCTGAACCCTATAGAGGTACTCATGATAAAAGCAAGATTTGGCCTTGCTGTTAAAAATTTAAATGATAAAAATCAGCCCTTGGGTGTTAATTATGCCCATGAAACCTACACCAAAAAAACTCTTCCAGATGAAATGAACACCCACAACACTAGGCAGCCTAAAAGTCTTGCAGAGATTTCACATTGCAAAAACACTTAAACAGTGACATCGGCATCGGGGGCTTTAAAGCTGCTGGTAGACCAGGACTGATTAATTTTGATAATAGTCAGATGGTTGACGGAGTCTGTGAGCATTATTGTAAATGTTCTATTATCAGTAATAAACCTCCAGCAGCACTGAAGGCTCATTTGGAAAGCATTCTGGATGCAGGGCAGTCCAGCAACTCAATTGCATACTGGGAAAGTTCTGCCCAGTGGTCTATTCTCCTGACCCAGTAACCCAGTGGATCATCAACTGGAAAGCTCTCCATCTCTGTTTTCGCCCCTAGATAATCATACACTAAATGATGCACACGCTGCCAATAGGATGTGGAAGCTTAGCGTCCTGGGAGGCAAGGACTAAAAAAATTGTGAAATGCATCAATTAGGTGGCCCCCTTCTCCGCCGCTCTATTCTTGACCAACAGAAGACTCAACACTACTTTTTCCACTACACTGTAACCTACCAGAGTTGGTAAAAGTGTTAGAGAAACTTCACTTTAAGTTGTCCTCATCTTCATCTTCTGCACCCTCTGTGGGGATGGGATAGGTTCTGAGACTTTCCCCTAGTAACAGTAGTTAAGGAGGGTTGCCAACCAATAGTGATCCTTTTCCTTAATGCCATGTATTCTTGGGTCCTTTCGCCGGCTTTGAAGCATGAACAAGCCCATGCACCGCAAGTTTGTGGAGGCATGAGAAGCAGACCCCTTGGTGTCACTGAGGATTACAGTATCTGGAACTGCCTCCTCCCAGCCACGGAAAACCAGCTTTTAAGGTTTGACATATGTTTTCCTCTGCTTTAATGCTTCCAAAACTGCCAGAATCTTCCTCCTCCTCCTCCCCCTCCTCCTCCTCCCTCTCCTCTTGTGTGTTCTGTGGCATAGGAAGAATGGTGTCTGCATAAAGCGAGCTATGAGAGGAAAGGAAGGCCTTCCTCTTCCTCCCACTGCTCTGCCTCAAGTGCCCTGTCTAAAATGCCAGGCATAGTCTGCTCCAGCAGGAACACAACAGTTATTGTGTCACTGATGCATGCATTGTTATGACTCACCATCCTTGTGACCTCCTCAAATTGTGACAGTACAGTGCATGCATCCTTCATCAGCAGCCATTAGCATGGGGAAAAGAAGGCAAACAGACCTGAGCCTATCCTTGTGCCATACTCACACAGGTACTCATTGACAGCCCTCTACAGCATGTGCAGCCACTGCAGCATTTCCAAAGGTGAGTTCCACTTGGTGGGCATGTCACAAATCAGGTGGTTTACGGGTATGTGGAATTCCCACTGACTGCGTAAAATGGCTACGTGCTCTTCTGGCCTGTTTAGCAGATCTTCCAACTCTGGGTATCTATTTAAGAAATGCTGCACCACCAAATTGAGGATATGTTCCAGACATGTCACATGTGTTAACTTTCCCTGTCTAAGGGCGGACAGGAGGTTTGTGTCATTATTGCATACCACCATTCCTGGCTCAAGCTGGCGGGGCGTAGGCATGCCCCTGTAGAGCTGCAAGATTCTCTTCTCCGGTGTGTTTCCTGTCCCCTAGATACACCAACTGAAGCACTGCATGGAACCTTTTAGCCTGACTCATTGAATAGCCCCGCTTAGGGGGTACTTGTGGTTCATATGACAATCCAGTAGAGGAGGGCATGGAGGAGGAGGAGGGGTAGAGCTGACAAACCTTGAATCATCAACACTAGCTGTATGGAGACATGGCAGCACAACAAGCTGCAGCACTGAACCCTGTCCTGCATCCTATCAAATTTCAAGCAGAGTTACCCAGTGTGCTATGAAGGAAATAAAGCATCCCTGACCATGCTTTCTGGATCACATGTCAGCAGTAACGTGGACTTTGCGGCTGAATGCCTTGCCCAACGATACCACAACATTGCCTTCCACGTGATGGTGCAGAGCTAGAATGACCTTACGTTAAAAAAAAACATCTGGGAACCTGCCATTGTGGTACAACACATTCTGCAAATTCATGGAAGGGGGGCAGATGGCGCAAATAAATTTGTGGGCTTTAGTCTACAGTTGGTGGTGTGTTACTGGCAGATGTGCTGCAAGGACCTTGCGCTATACCATCATCCCTGTCAATGGAGGTTGCTGAGAGGTTTTGAGGTATAGCAGGGATAGACTCAGGTGAGTAAGGGGGAGGAACATAATTAACTCCCTTTTGTATTGCTTTCAGGTTCAGATAGGAGGTTAAATGCCTTGTCAAGCATGTGATACCCATTTTTGCCACACTTGATGTGCTTGAGACAAAGTTTGCAAATTGGAACAGTGCGATCGGGTGCACATGTGCTAAAAAAGGGCCAGACAGCTGAGCTATGGGAAGTGGGTCATGAGATAACAGCTCCACAATCTGATGAACTAGGGCGCCTGCTCTTTACTCTTCCATGACATCTGCCTTGTTGAGGTTGTGCCTCACCCTCATTTTCCTCCTCTGCTCTATCCAGCACCCAAGTCACGTCAGTGACCTCATCCTCTCCTCCATCCTCATTACCACTGGAGACAACTTGGTAATACACTGCAGCTGGGGAAACATGACTGCCAATTTGTGTACCAGTGTTCTCCCCTCTCTGTAGGCTCATGTTCCTACTTTGATCAACCTCAGAACCAACATCTGAATCAAGCAATGGCTGTGCATCGTCAAGGAGCAAGTGGCTGACGCTGTGTTCAAATAACTCAGCTGACTCCTCCATGCCTAATGCTGGGGCTATGGCACGAATAGCTGTGGGCAAGGAGACAGATTTAGCCACTCTGGCAGCTGCAGTGGACTGTGAATTAGTCCCTACTTGGGTGACGGAGGATGTGGAGGATAAGGGTGGTGTAGTAAGCCAGTCCACCACCTCCTCTGCATGCTGTGGCTGGACAACACGGGCAGCATCACTAAACAGAGGAAATTATGCCCTGCCTGAGGACTGGCCACCTCCACCTTTGCCTGTGGACACATATGCTGCAGGCCTCCTCACAGTGCCATGGGAATGTCTACCTCTCCTTGTTGGCCTCCCAGATATGATGATGGGTTTTTTATTAATAAAATGTAATAAAGATGTGGAAATGTGTACGTGGATGCACTTTAATCAATGGAAAGTGGTGTTTGGTGCACTTTAACTGACACTCTATAATATAGTGCAGTAAAACTCAACTGACATACTGCAATATATTGCATTAAAAGTGCAGTAACACACAGAAACGTACTGCATTAAACGTGCACTAACGCACATGAGAATACTGTGTTAAATTTGGACTAACACACTAAAATATACTACATTCAGCGGCACGTAAAGCACTGAAATATACTGTGTAAAACATGCAGTAACACACAGAAATATACTTTGTTAAATGTGCACTAATGCACTGAACTATACTGCGTTAAAAGGCAAGTAATGCACTAAAATATACTGCGTTAAATGTGCACTAACACACTGAAATGTACTGCATTAAACGTTCAGTAATGCACAGAAATATACTGTTTTAAACGTGCACTAACGCATTGAAATATACAGCGTTAAACGTGCAGTAACGCACTGAACTATACTGTGTTAAACATGCACTAATGCACTGTAATATACTGCGTTAAACAGCACATAACACACTGAATTATACTGTGTGAAATGGGCAGTAACGCACAGAAATATACTGTGTTGAACGTTTACTAACGCACTAAAATATACTGCGTTAAACGGCATGTAACTCACTAAAATATACTGCATTAAACGGCATGTAATGCACTGAAATATACTGCGTTAAATGTGCCCTAATGCACAGAAACATACTGTGTTAATAGTTTAGTAATGCACTGAAATATATTTAGTTAAATGTGCATTAATGCACTGAAATATACTGTGTTAAACATGCACTAACGCACAGAGATATACTGCATTAAACATGCCCTAACGCAGTGAAAAATGCTGCCTAACCACCTCAATACTGGGCACTTTCACCCCCTTCCTTCCCAGACCCATTTTCAGCTTTGAGTGCTCTCGCATTTGACAATGAAAATTACTCAGTCATGCTACATTGTATCCAAATTACATTTTTTATCATTTTGTTCACACAAATAGAGCTTTCTTTTGGTGGTATTTATTCACCACTGGATTTTTTATTTTTTGAAATGTAAGCAAAGAAAGAGCAAAAATTTTGAAAAAAAAAACGTTATTTTCTACTTTCTGTTTTAAAGAAATCCAATAAAATCAAATGTCATTATAAATTTAGGCCAGAATGTATTCTATGAATCTATGGGTACCCTGCGCTTATGGATAAAGTGCTAATGTGCCAAATGTGTGCTAATCAGTGTGCTGATTTTATAAAGCTGCTAGCTGCAGTGAAAAAAGTGCTAGTGCTCTTTTTAATGAATGTGAAACTATGATTGCAGCGCTGCTTAAAAGTTATATAAATATGTAAAAATCAAATCACAAACTTCATAAAAAATCATAAAGTGCTGTTAACTTAATAAATAAATAAAGTAAATGTCCATTAATATATCATTGTGATGTGGTAACTCCTCTCATTTATAATCAAACAGGTGCTTGAATGTGGGATCTGTGCTCTATTCGGGGTCTCCCCCTTTGGTTATCTACTCACCGCCAAGTAGCTATTTTCAAGCATGTAGAAACTGTTATGCTAAGACTTCTCCTCTTGCAATACGGTCACTTGCTGTAGAGTAAAGATCCATCCCCGATTTCCTCATAAGACTAAACTGATCATGGTGAAGATTGTTTTTTAAAAGCATTTATTCAAGAAAATCAATGGGGTTTATACTCACAAACATCTTAAAACACATGCAGAAATGTACAGAGCGGCTCGGCGACTAGCTGCTCCCGCAGCAAACAGTTCCCCGGCCGGAGGTCACGTGGTACTCGCTCGACCAATCGCTAGACGCGTTTCGCTGCGCTTTTGCTATATTTCCTATAACACTTCATCCCTTGCTGGTCTGTAGATATTAGACAGAGACGTCTCTGTCTAATTAAAATTAAATATTTTTTTACACAAAGTTGTCAATTTATAAGCTTTTTCTAGCACATAGCATGTACATAGAAAAAATTACCCCTCACAATTAGAGATGGACGAACATCGGCCGCGGCAGGCCCCATTGACTTTAATGGGAAGTGAACTTTAAAAACCTTTAGGTCATATTTGCAGCCACAAAAGACGTACTAGCTGTGCACAAATAGTCCCAGCACATGGACAATGTCATAACAGAAGTATTGCAATTGGAAAAGTTGCCATAATTTTTTTTTTTACAGCAAAAATTTTTTTAATAAATCAGCCAGAACTGACAGCAGCCGGTAAATACATTGTCTAATACAATCGAACCGATGGTCGACCCGAACCGTTCGATCATCCCTACTGGCCACATACATAGGCCCAACATGCAAGTAGCACCTTAAGGCTTCTAACACATAGCATGCACATACCAAGAATTTACACCCCAAAATACATTCTCCTGAGTAAAGGGTAAAAAAAAAAGGATTACCTGGGGTTTTAGCAGGCAAGAATACTGTCCCAGCACAGGAAAAGCATTGGTCCAATCAGAGATATGCCAAAGTATTGGTCCTGACAGTAGTTCAGTTAGGAGGCAGAGGCATGGCTAGTCCAGGTGGCAGGCAGAGGCATGGCCAGTTCAGGTGGCAGACATAGGCATGGCCAGTTCAGGTGGCAGGCAGAGGCATGGCCAGTAACAATTACAATGATCAGCGCACAGTTAGCATGATGTGAATAAGACAAGACAGACTTCACAACACAGTGTGTGAGTATCAATGCACTACACAAAAAGTGTAAAGGCCCGTACACACGTACCGATCGTCGGCATACAAACGTCGGTGGACGAAGGATCTGCCGATTGTACGCGTGTTAGTATGGTGCCTCCGACAGATGTCTGCGCACAATCCGCGGACAAAAGTCTTTCGTGCAAACATGAAAATATTTGTATGCCGACACCAGAACGGACGATTGTTCGCCTGTCAGTACACAATTCGGCCGACAGACCGCAGATTTGCAAGACTGGGCATGCTCAGAAAATAGAAAACACAGGGAAAGTTAACCATTACATGACATCACTTCTGCAGTCGGCGGACAAAATTCTTGTGCTGTCCTTGTGCTGTCTTTGCACTTTTCAGCAGACACCGACATCCCGGGGAGAAAAGAGGAACATTTGTAAGCCGACCATCGGTACGTGTGTACGGGGCTTTAGTCCTTGAGGAAGTCTATTTGGGGGAGTCTATTAGATAATAACTATACTGCTGGGATGGCCGCCAGCTCTAAAGAGAACTAGAAGGAACTCTGTAAATAGATAAAGATGGGGGAAAAGAGCAGCACCATCTGAATGAAGTAAAAAATGTTTATTTGGACACACAGTATATGTGACTCACAAGATGTCAGTAGAAATTCACCAGGACGTAGTTGTAGTCATCCGCTCTGTGGACGTGGAGTGTGAGGATGGATGTGCAGCCTCTGGCCCCCGGCTGTGTCGCTGGTATCCGGCACTTCCTGGATCTTCGACGCCTCCGCTTCACTCAATGTTGTCATGTCTGGTTTGAGCATTTAGGTGGCAGCAGGCAGCACTATAAGGCTTAGGGCCTTGGTCAGGTAAGACCTGAGGACAGGGGTAGAAGCTTCTCCCACCTAAATCTCTTTGAAGCCCCTAAGTCTCCAGACGCTTATCCGAGAAAACAAAAACCCAGTAAAAAAAGTTTTCTCCACTCGGAAATTCTATTCTGGAGCCCCTCACATATGTGAGACCCCTGTGCTGTCTTGAATCCCAATAATAAAGTGGCAGGGCAAACGATCAGTTCAGGAGGCAGGAAAAAAGCATGGTCATTTAACCACTTAGGGACCGGAAGGTTTTACCCCCTAAATGACCGGGCCATTTTTTGTGATACGGCACAGCATTACTTTAACTGACAATTGTACCCAAATAAAATTGACGTCCTTCCTTTCCCACAAATAGAGCCTTCTTCTGGTGGTATTTGTTTACCTCTGTGTTTTTTATTGTTTGCGCTATAAACAAAAAAAGAGCGACAATTCTGAAAAAAAAAATAATAATATTTTTTACTTTCTGCTATAAAACATATCCAATAAAAAAAAAAAAAAAAAATTAAATGTTTTCATTAATTTAGGCCAATATGTATTCTGCTACATATTTTTGGTAAAAAAAATCCTAATTGGTGTATATTGATTGGTTTGCACAAAAGTCATTGTGTCTACAAACTAGGGGAAAGAATTATGTAATTTTTATTTATTTGTTTTTTTACTAGTAATGGCAGCGATCGGCAATTTTTAGCGGGACTGCGACATTGCGGCGGACAGATCGGACCCCTAACTGACACTTTTGAGGGAACCAGTGACATTACTACAGTAATTGGTGCTAAAAATATGCACTGTTACTGTACTAATGACACTGGCAGGGAAGGGGTTAACACCCGAGGAGATCAGAGGGTTAAGTGTGCTCTTAGGGACTGCTTTCTAATTGAGTGGGGGGTGGACTCAATAGATGAACACAGAGACCTGTGTTCCTAAATATTAGGAACACAGGAACCCTGTGTTCATCTGTGACAGAACAGCGGTCTGCCTTGTTTACATACCTTGTTTACATTGTTTACATTCTCCATTGGGAACGATCGCTGATTGGCTCCCCCTCTGGCCATTCGGTGCACGCGCGCCCCCAATGTCTGTTACACGAAGAGACAAACAGGTACGTCGTTTTACATAATAGGGCTGACCTGCCGCAGTAAAACTACAGTGGCTAGTCAGCAAGTAGTTAACAGGCCGAGTTCAATTCACTTGTAAGGCAGAAACATGGTTGGCAGAGGCATAGTCAGTCCGGGTCATACACAGAAATAGTGGAAACTGGAAAACTATCTTTACATCATAGTCAATAAACAGTCCGGGTCATACACAGAAATAGCAGATAGTGGAAACTGGAAAAATATATTTTCTTCAAATATAATTCACTAATAGTGTAATGAAGTGTGATAAATCCGACAGCACTCTCCAATACAGAGGCCTGGCTGGGAAGGACATTGGGGACAGTAGTATTGGGTGTCACGGCAAATTCCTTTACTTGAACATACACTACATTTTTTGGGGGATTTGCGGCGTGTTTGGGTAGAAGGGAGGATATCAGGGAAGTGCCTTACATGAAGTCTGGATGTATTGGAGCAAATTTGTTCAGGGGCATGGCTATGGGGATAAAGAAGGGCTGTGATAACATTCTCTTGAAATTTTAGATAGTTAGGGATCTTTGGGTGCACATGGAAAAAATAACATATGAATTAAACAGGGCTAGTTGAACAGTGATCTCCTGGTGGCCAAGTAGGGCTGCATCAGCTGGTCAGTCATATCCACCCCCTCCCCCATGAATAGGCTATGTTTATGAATATATTTTGGCTTCTGGATAGGACCTCGTCTTGTCTGAAGTTCCACCAAGGCGTCATCATGTATTGTGGAAGGGATGTAGATGTCTCTTTTATCTCTCCACTTTAGGGCTAGTACCTTTTCATTCTGCATACTGACTCCCCCCCCCCCCCCGATTCAATTTCTTGTTGACCAATCTTTGTGGGAGTTGCAGTTGGACCATCCTGCCCCACAGGCCACAGTCTTCTTTAGGTAGAGTTGGAGGAAAGGTGGTGGGAGACTCGTGTAGAAATTGTCTACATATAGGTGGTAACCCTTCCCAAACAGTGGTTCTATCAGCTGCCAGACAATTTTGTCACTTGTTCCCATATAGGTAGGGCATCCTGGGGGGGGGGGGGGTATCTGGCTGTCCTTTCCCTCATAAATTTTAAAATCAAGTGTAACCAGTGGCCCTGTGGCTTGCCTTGTAAAATTGTACCCCATATTTTGCCCGTTTACTGGGGAGGTATTGCTTGATGCCAAATCTTCCGGTGAATTTTGATTAATTTATCATAATCACAATGATTTCAAAGGGAGACACTGGGCATTGTTATTGAAATGTAAAAATCTCAATATTAGTTCGCAACGGGTTCTGGGCATCAATGAGGAGTAGACTGGCATGTGATGAATAGGTTGGGTAGACCAATAGGAATTGAGTTCTTTTTTTTGTCAGCCCCATGTTCAGGGTAAGTCCAAGGAAAATTTCAAATTCTTACACAGTGAGGGTTTTCAAACAAAAGGGCGGGCATGGGAAGAATCGGGATTGCTGGCAATATGTTGGCTGGCGTACAGATTACACTGCTCCATGATGTAGTTCAGCAGATCTTCCGTGAAAAATAAATGAAAATAGTAAAGTGGGGTTACATTTTCTGATTGTATTTGAGGGACTGTCTGTGCTGTTAAAGGGGGGATTACAGGTTCTGCCAAAGTATTTGACAGCCATGTAGAGTATAAGAATACATCCAGGAGGCTAGTATGGGCTCTGCCTTGTTGTGGATGGGACGCCCCATTACTAGCATCTGACCTATCATGTAGGAATATTGCCCTGCTTGTGCTTGCCCCTACACAAGGACTTGCAGAACTGCGGGTAGATGTCTGCCTATAATCTTGGAGTGCTGCGCTGCTGGTGGATGCCTCAGGATTTATTGTGCTGCTGGTGGATGCCTGTGCCTGCTTAAATCTCCTGAGCTTCTTTGTTAGGATTCTGTCCTCCTCAGTTTCCAGTTCAGAGCCACTGCTTTCAACTGGCTCGTTATCTGAGTCTGACAGAGAGAGTTCCCCGCTATTCTCATTCAACATAGAGTTCTGGAGTATTCGGAAAGCCCCCTCATTGCTAAATTTTTTTTAACCATGTGGACAGATGTGGTCACTTGGATTGGGCAGATGTTTAAGTGGACAGATGTGGCAGATGTTCACTGGGACAGATGTGGCAGATGTTCACTGGGACAGATTTGGCAGATCATGGACAGATGTGGCAGGTGTTCACTGGGACAGATGTGTCAGATCAGGGACAGATGTAGCAGGTGATCACAGACTGATGTGGCAGATGATCATAGACAGATGTGGCTGATGTTCACTGGGACAGATGTGTGACAGGGGTTTTTCACTGTGTTGGGGACGCTGTGATGGGACACTGTGATGGGACACTGTGACATGACACTGATTTGGGGACACTAGCTGGGTGATCAGTGTGTAAAAAGCAGTAAAACAGCTCAAAACTCACTGATCACTGGCTGGCAGCACAGATCCACTCTCCTTCTCCTCACTGACAGGCTCTGTGTGAGGAGAAGCAGCGGCGATCGCTATTACAATGGCTGTGTTGACATTGCAAAACGGCTGTGTTTGGACACAGCCATAATGTGATCAGGAGGGCCAATCTAGAAGCCCTTCTGCCAAGCGGTATTGCGCTGTGTCTGGGGAACACAGGCACACCAGAATGGTACAGCTGCGTGGGCACACAGCCACGTGATCTCGCTCCTTCTGAAGGACTTTCAGGAATGTCCACTCAGAAGGAGAAAATGCTCACCTGACTGTATATGTGCAGTGGCCATGAGGGAGGAGGTTAAATGACACATAATGCACTAAAATATACTGCGTTAAATGTGCACTAATGCACTGAAATAAAATGCGTTTAATGTGCACTAATGCACTGAAATGAACTGCGCTAAATGTACAGTAATGCACAAAAAAATTCCATGGTAAACATGCACTAACACCCTGAAATACACTGTGATAAAACAAGCAGTAATGCACTGAAATACATTGCATTAAACATGCACTAACACACTAAAATATACTGCTTTAAATGGCACATAATGCACTGAAATATACTGTGTTAAACGTGCACTAATGCTCTGAAATATACTGGGTTAAACGGTACGTAATGCACTAAAATATACTGCATTAAACATGCAGTAAAGCATAAAAATATAATGCGTTAAATGAACATGCACTAACACACTGAAATATATTGTGGTAAACGGAGCATCAAGAACTGAAATATACTGCGTTAAACGCCCAGTAATGCACAGAAATATACTTTGTTAAATGTGCACTAATGCACTGAACTATACTGTGTTAAACAGCACGTAACACACTGAAATATACTGCATTAAATGTCTGGTTAAACACAGAAATATACTGTGTTAAACATGCACTAACGCTTTGATTCACTGATTGATTCACATTGATTCACTTTTACAATATGCAATGTACACTAGTTAAGTGTTTTATCACTTTTTATTGAAGAAATAATTTGTATAGTGTTGCAAGCGCCGTGGAAAGTGTGCAATAGGCACGCTATTTTTATCAAGCACTGAAATATACTGTGTTAAATCGTGCACTAATGCACTGAACTATACTGCATTAAATGTGCAGTAACACACATAAATATACTGTGTTGAACGTTTACTAATGCACTGAAATATACTGCGTTAAACATGCACAGAAATATACTGTGCTAAATGTGCAGTAATGCACCAAAATATTCTTTGTTAAATGTGAACTAATACACATAAATATACTGCGCTAAATGTGCAGTAACGCACAGAAACATACTGCGTTAAACGTGCACTAACACACTGAAATGTACTGCATTAAATGTGCAGTAATGCACTGAAATATACTATGTTAAATGTGCACTAATGCACAGAGATATACAGCGTTAGATGTGTAGTAGCACACTTAAATATACTGTGTTAAACATGCACTAACATACAAGTATTTACTGTGGTAAATGTGCAGTAAGGAACAAAAATATACTGCATTAAATGTGCAGTGATGCATTGATATATACTGCGTTAAATGTGCACTAATGTAGTGAAAAATACTGTCTTAAATGACACGTAACGCACTGATATATACTGCATTAAATGTGTACTAGCGCACTGAAATAAACTGCGTTTAACGTGCACTTTCACACTGAAATATACTGCTTATATGTGTAGTAACGCACAGAAAAATACTGTGTTAAACCTGCACTAACATACTAAAATATACTGTGTTAAATGGCACGTAACACTGAAATATACAGCGCTAAACGTGCACTAAAGCACAGAAATATACTGCACTAAAATATAATGTTTTAAACATGCACTAACGCACTGAAAAATACTGTGTTAAATGGCACATAATGCACTGAAATATACTTTGTTAAATATGCACTAACGCACTGAACTATACTGCAGCAAACCTGCCCTGATAAAATAAACTGACACTAATGAAAAAATGAATAGTCACTACACTCACACTGACTGAACTATCACTAGATTCAGACTAAACTGATATTCTACACTTAAATGAGCAGAAGTGGGTATATATGAGGTGCTGCCAAACCATGGGCATAAAGAGACAAACAAAATATAAAATACAGCAAACCAGCACTAGATTCAATAACAATTGCAAATAACACCAACTGTGATGTGCGACAGTGTGAGGATAAAACTATAATAAATATACACTGAGAATACGATAAAAAATGTACCAGTTAATACCCACTTAATATTTATATAATTAATAATTTGCACTCAATCATGTTTGGTGGCCCGACATAGGAATTTGTACGTATTTATTCATCATATATTTTATCACCTTATTGTTTGTGCATTGCACTGAGCACTATATTTTGTAGTCTTTGTTCATATATCTCAGTATTTCATCTTTTATACTCATTTCCCACCGGATGATTATGACACATTTGCACATTATTGTCCCACGTTAATTTATGGTCTCTTAGTGCACGTTATTCATCAGAGTATATTGCTGTCATTTACTCTGTGTAGCACTGGAACATTTTTTATCGTATTCTCAGTATATATTTATTATAGGTTTATTTAAACTAAAAAAACTTTTTTTTTTCCAAAATGTTTGGTATTTTTTAGTTTATAAAGTAAACATAGAAAACCCAGTGGTGATTAAATACCCCCTATAGAAATATCTATCTTACTATAAAAGAAATGGTATAAAATTACTATTTGGGTACAGAGTTACATGCCTGTGTAATTGTCAAAATTCAAGTTGTGACAATGCTGATAACTGAAAATGGCCTAAACGGGAAGGGGGTGAAAATGTAGACTTGAAGTGGTTAAAAATGACACCACAATGTTCATGTTCCTTATTTTGTCTGTCTCATCTTTTTTTTTTTTTACCAGTAATGTTGCAATTATACTTGTAGAAGAAGCTGTACTCATCACTTAGAATAGTTGTCAGGCAACATGGGGAATATATGCATGGTGGTATAGATTTTAGAATGGTTGATTTTGTATATTGGGCTCGATTGTGGACAATTTTATGACTGTCCAAAAAAAAGCATCAGATTTTATCACACAATATGTACAGTGCTTTATGACTTTTCTTTGGTATCTTGAAAGTCCTTTAATTTTTCTCTTATATGTATTCCTTATACCTGGAATGTTGTTACTGGTTGGTACTGGTACACACATAGATTAAATAACCTGAGGTCGATATATGCTCTTTGTTATAACTTTATGTATAGACGAACATGTGCCACAGTGTAATTTTTTGCCAATGAGGTCATCCAGGAATGTAGATCCATGCATTCATAATGATCGACAGCCACCAACCTGCCACCATGATGCACTCCCAACAGATCGTTGCTGCAAATGATATTTCCCTTTCCAACTGCTTAATGTAAACTAAGGAGTGGGAATCTTGGTTGTTGTCATTGATCAAATATAAGACATGTGTATCCCTAAAAAAAAAAAACGGACTATTGTCAATGTTTGCTGATATCCAGGAATGTAGATCCATGCATTCATAATGATCGACAGCCACCAACCTGCCACCATGATGCACTCCCAACAGATCGTTGCTGCAAATGATATTTCCCTTTCCAACTGCTTAATGTAAACTAAGGAGTGGGAATCTTGGTTGTTGTCATTGATCAAATATAAGACATGTGTATCCCTAAAAAAAAAAAAAACTGACTATTGTCAATGTTTGCTGATTAGCACAGGAAATATAATGTATCTTTGTGTGTATGCATATTTGTGTGTATTATATTGCGTCAACCTGTAAGTGTAGTTTATATGTAGGCATCATGTTTTGTTTAGTAAAAGCGCATTATTATTGTACAAGATCTATTCCTTGCATTTACTACAAGAATGAAAGTGGTTGTAAAGTCAGAAGGTTTTTTGTCTCAATGCATTACATGCATTAAGATAAAATGTCTTCTGTGTGCAGCAGCCCCCCTTAGCCCCCCAATGCTGAACTGAACTCATCTCGCTCCAGCTCCAGTGATGTTGCAGGAGTGGGAGAGCCCAGACCTCTCCCTCCTCATTGTCTGAGATGCCATTGGCTCCTGCTGCTATAAATTAAAGTCAGTGAGCCAGTGAGGAGAGAGAGAGGGTGGGGCCATGTTGTGCTCCATGTCTGAATGGACACAGGGAGCTGCGGCTCAGCTCTGATGCCCCCATAGCAAGCTGCTTGCTGTGGGGG
This sequence comes from Pelophylax lessonae, assembly GCF_965119305.1. Taxonomy (NCBI): domain Eukaryota; kingdom Metazoa; phylum Chordata; class Amphibia; order Anura; family Ranidae; genus Pelophylax; species Pelophylax lessonae. The sequence goes on along the minus strand of NC_138768.1, from coordinate 19,976,181 downwards.
CACTAACTGGAGGGAGGGACCCAAGAGAACTGGAGAGGGACCAAAGGAAATGAGTATCTGGGTTGCTCTGTGCAAAACCACTGCACAGATCAGGTAAGTATAACATGTTTATTATTTTGACAAAAAAAGGAGACTTTAGTATCATGTGTGAAGATTTAACATTAAGGCCTAAAGCCCAAAGCCTTACACATGACTCATGAATGGCCAAATGATTTGGCTCTCCTGGTTTATGTTTAACAACAAAAGTCATGTCACAGTGGTGGGGTATGAAATTACTTTGATTATATTTAAGTGTTCCTAAATTTAAGAAGCCATCACTTTTTAACCAGTTTGCCTAGTAGTGCTTGCATAACAACATTAGTGTTCTTGAAATGTTATAGATAGGCAACTCCTATCCTTGCATTGATTAGTAGTTCCAAATTAATAATAACTAATGCAGTAGGGAGCAGACACAAAAAGATACATATGATTACATACAGTAGCTATCACATTAATAGTACAATTGTATTTTTATGGTAAGAAGGGGCGTAACATAGGCAGGCTAATTCTAATCAGGACTCAAAAGAATGCAAACATGTCATAAAAAAAATTATTTGTGCCGTGTGCAATACATAGGCAAAGCATACAAAATAGAAATATAATTTTATATAGAATTTTTTTCAAATTTCCTTTACAATTAGAAATCAATTTTGACAAAGTTTTGGAGACTATAACATCACTAATTTCTCCAGGAAAATACATTGACTAAAATTTGCTGCTTATTCCCATATAGTATAATTTTTGAGCTGTCAAAATTTTAATGTTCATGTGATTTTTAAATAAACTGTATTATAATTGAATTGTCTTGCAGTCTTGCCATGGATGAATACAGAAGTATCCTTATACTTGTGTTCGCTGTTAATGAAATCAACAATAGTAGAAAGCTGCTTCCTAATATTACTCTGGGTTATCACATATATAACACCTGTAGCGATGTAAAGAAAACCTTACTTTATGTCCTGCAGATATTATCTGGGAAGATGAAAGTGACTCCTAACTATGATTGTAGGAAACATGGTGAAGTTGCCGGTTTTATTGGTGATACTAATTTTTATCCAACTCAGGCAATGGCACAGTTACTCAGCCTGTACAGATATACACATGTGAGTGGATGTTGTTCATTTTAAAATAAAGCATTTAAAAACTACAAGAATGTACTACTGGTCATGTCACTTTCCTGGCAGGGAGCCTGATGAGACAAGGATGGCCTCTCTTCACACCTATAGCTCAGGGCCCCCGATATAATCGACAGGTAGTGCAAAGGCACAGAGTAGCACACGTGCCCCCCTGGTTTGCTGGATTCTGGTGCCAATGGATGGGAGCCACTACTCAAATCCGTGATGTGTGGTCTCCCTTTCGAGGATGATAGGCAGAAGACCAGACAAAGGAGAAGAAGACTTGACGATACTGTAGATGTGATGGCCAAAAACAGGATCAGCAGACTGGTGGGCATGCAGTTGCATGGTAAGTTGAATTTTAAAATGGTAAGTAGAAGAATTGCAGAAGCTCAGGACTGGTTCAAAGTTGGACAAGTTGGGTCAGCAATTGGCAGGCAGATCAGGTACAAAGTCAGTAGCAGGTAAAGGTTAGGTTCTAAGTCAGACGAGCAGATCTGACACAAGAGGAGCATGTAGAAGTGAGATTGTAGTGCAAGCCAAGGGCAATACAGGCAGATAGAAGGAACAGGTCAAGATAAGCCAGGTCAGTATCAGGAAATCAGTTAGGAAATACTGGACACAGGTTAACAGGTACTGCTGAAGACTAATCAGCATTGGCCATGTGTTATTATCCTGTTTAAATAGTTAATTTGGTGGCAACAAGAGCAGCATGTGCCAGAACTAGTGATGAGCCGAACACCTCCTTGTTCGGTTCGCACCAGAGCATATCGAACAGGGGAAATTTTCTAGCGAACATAAAAAATCAGAAGTCCTCATTTTAAAGGCTTGAATGTAAGTGACTAATAATCAGCTGCTGGGCCAAGGATTCAAATCCACAGCCTCTCACTTACTAGCCTGTTATTCTAACAGCCATGCCACTGAGGCAGCTGAGTAACCTAAGGCTCTCTCTGCCTAACAATTCTCTATCTGAGACTGACAGCTTTTTTATAGGGCTCTGACATCACATAATCCATTGCTCAGGTGTAGTGAATACATTACTGATGTCACTTCAGAAGGGGCGGGACAAGATAATAGGTTTTAATTCAAATCCATAATTAATATTAATCACCTGCTGGCCTGGGGAATCAAACTCACAGCCTTTTGTCTGCAAGTCGGTTAGTCTACCAGCTAACCCACCAAGCCAACTGATTAACCTTGGACACTCTCTGGCCAACTAGCTTCTACCTGAGTTTGACAGCTTTTTTATAGGGCTCTGACGTCGTCCCATAATCCATTGCATTAGGTGCAGTGAATAAATGACTGACGTCAGTAATGTATTCCCTGCACTTGAGCAGTGCATTGTGGGACGGCTTGTGACGTCCAGTCACTATATAAGAGCTATCAAAATAAAAACAGCTCATTCCGCAGGAAGCGTCTGAAAAAGCAGGAGCTTCTTCTTTTTTTTTTTTTCTATTTTTTGGGCGGGCGACTTTTTTAATAAAAAAAGACTTTTGCAAAACTGCCTTTTGTCATTATTTTTTTTAACACTTTTTTGGAGAATGGGTACCTGATATCCATTCACATAGGGGGGGGGGGACAAAACCTGGGGGTCCCCTTGTTAAAGGGGGCTTCCAGATTCGAGAGAGAGAGAGAGAGAGAGAGAGAGAGAGAGAGAGAGAGAGAGAGAGAGAGAGAGAGAGAGAGAGAGAGAGAGAGAGAGAGAGAGAGAGAGAGAGAGAGAGAGAGAGAGAGACTCAGCAAATAGCCAGTGAAGATTCCAAACATCAATCAAATAAAGTGCTCAGGTGCTGAAAGGCAAAACACATGCTGCAGTGGTGCGATGCTTAAAGTGATTCCTCTCCCCAAAAGTGATTCCACTTACCGGACAGTGTGGAACCCTACGCCGTACGGCGTGAGGGAATCACAGGCAGAGTCCGGTATACGATCCGGGCAGTTATTCTCTGAAACCAACTGGGCAACCAATTTAGGTCTCCTAGGCTCTCTCACCGGATGGTGGTCATATAGGGGAAAAAAAGGATGCCAATAGCGTAATCCTGCTACAAATGCTTATTTATTATCGCCAACACAAAGTATAAAACTCACATTTCATGTGAAGAAAACAAGCGATGGGTTAACAAGATGGTAGATCCTCTTTGGATGACGGTGTGCAGCGGGGCTTGGCTCCAGCTTGCGTTCCACCGCTACCGGAAGTGACGTTGCTACGGGCGTAAGCCGGAAATTGCGAATTCGTCTGTGAGAACGCCATTGGCTGGCGAAATGCGTCGACACAATTTCCGGCTTACCCCCGTAGCAACGTCACTTCCGGTAGCGGTGGAACGCACTGACCATCCCATAGGTTGGCTATACCAATTTTTGCGCTGTTTACACTTGGCACATTATTTCTCTGAATCAATTTGATTTATGCACAACAGCACTTTTTTGGTAATTTTATTAACATAGCGCGGCACTAATTTTTTGCACTACAATATTCCACTTGTAAATCACCCGGTGGCCAAAGGATTTGATCTCACAGCCATTTCAATTGTAGGTCTGGTATTGTACGCCACCGTCAAATACAATTAAGTTGGCCACACTTTCCCTGCCTAACTAACTCCTAGCTCACCCTACACACAGTGGGTGAGATAAAAGTTAGGGAGAGTGTATCCAGTTTAACCACTTTAAGACCGGAGGATTTTCCTGCTTAATTAGCAGGCCACTTTTTTCAACTTGGCACTGCGTGATTTTAATTGACAATTGCGCGGTCATGCAATGTTGTATCCAAACTAAATGTACGTCCTTTTTTTCCCACAAACAGAACTTTCATTAGGTGGTATTTGATCACCTCTGTGCTTTTTATTTTTTGTGCTATTAATAAAAAAAGAGCAAAAATTTTGTGAACAATTTACTACTTTGACTGTTAAAAAATATCCAAAATATTAAATTTTTGTCATATATTTAGGCCAAAATGTATTTAGCTACATGTCTTTGACAAAAAACATTCTTAATGAACATATTTTTATTGGTTTGTGCAAAAGTTATAGCGTTTACAAACTATAGTGTAAATACTGGAATTTACGCAGCTTTAATTTCTGACCGCCTATCTCAATTCTTGAAGTGCTAAAATGGCAGGACAGTACAAAACCCCCCAAATTACCCCTTTTTGGAAAGTAGACATCCTAAGGAATGTCCTGAGAGGCATGTTGAGCTAATTGAATATTCTTTTTTTTTGTCACAGGTGTTTAAAAAATGACTACAAAAAAATATTTTTTTTTTACAAAAAGTTGTCATTGAAATTATATATTGCATATGTGTAATTACACCCCAAAATATATTCTGCTGCTTCTCCTGAGTACAGGGATACCACATGTGTGAGACTTTTTGGGAGCCTAGCTGTGTACGGGACCCCAAAAACCAATCACCACCTTCAGAATTTCAAAGGGCATAAATTTCTCATTGCACTTTCTCACTGCCTATTACGGTTTTGGAGGCCCTGAAATGTCAAGATAGCAAAAACCCTACCCAAAAGACCCCATTTTGGAAAGTAGACACCCCAAGCTATTTGCTGAGAGGCATAGTGAGTCCATGGAATATTTTATATTTTGCCACAAGTTTTGGGAAAATTACATGGCATGGGTATATATGGAATGACACCCCAAAATACATTCTGCTGCTTCTCCTGGGTACAGGGATACCACGTGTGTGAGACTTTTTTGGAGCCTAGCTGTGTACGGGACTCTGAAAACCAATCACCACCTTCAGGTTTTCTAATGGCGTGATTTGCTTATTTTACTTCCTCACTACCTATCACAGTTTCAGAGGCCCTGAAATGTCAAGATAGAACAACCCCCCCCCCCCAAATTACCCTATTTTGTAAAGTAGACACTCCTAGATATTTGCTGAGAGGCATGGTGAGTCCATGGAATATTTTATATTTTGCCACAAGTTCCTGGAAAATTATTATTATTTTTTTTTTTACACAAAGTTGTCACTAAATGATATATTGCTCACACATGCCATGGGTATATGTGAAATTACACCCCAAAATAAATTTTGCTGCTTCTCCTGAGTATGGGGATACCCCATGTGTGAGATTTTTTGGAAGCCTAGCCACGTACAGGACCCCAAAATCCAATCACCGCCTTCAGGCTTTCCAAGGGCGTAAATTGTTGATTTCACTCCTCACTACCTATCACAGTTTTGGAGGCCATAAAATGCCAATACAACACAACCCCCCCTCTCCCAAATGACCCCTTTTTGGAAAGTAGACAGCCTAAGCTATTTGCTAAGAGCCATGTTGAGTGGTTTGCAGACCTCACTTTTTGTCACAAAGTTTTGGAAATTGAAAAAGAGGGGGAAAAAAAGCATTTTCCTTTGTTTTCTTCATTTTTCAAAATAAATGAGAGCTGCAAACTACTCACCATGCATGTTAGCAAATACCCTGGGGTGTCTAATTTTAAAAAGGGGGGGGGATGTTGTGCTATCTTGGCATTTCATGGCCTTCAGAACTGTGATAGGTAGCTAGGAGTGAAATCAACAACTTATGCCCTTAGAAAGCCTGAAGGCGATGATTGGTTTTCGGGGTCCTGTATGCAGCTAGACTGCCAAAAAGTCTCACACATGGGGTATCCCCATATGCAGGAGAAGCAGCAGAATTTATTTTGGGGTGTCATTTCACATATACCCATGGTATGTGTGAGCAATATATCATTGAGTGACAATTTTGTGTAAAAAAAACAAAAACAAAAAAAATAATAATAATTTTCCCGAAACTTGTGGCAAAATATAAAATATTCCATTGACTCACCATGCCTCTCAGCAAATAGCTCAGAGTGTCTACTTTCCAAAATGGGGTCTTTTGGGTAGGGTTTTTGCTATCTTGACATTTCAGGGCCTCCAAAACCGTAATAGGCAGTGAGAAAGTGCAATGAGAAATTTATGCCCTTTGAAATTCTGAAGGTGGTGATTAGTTTTTGGGGTCCCGTACACAGCTAGGCTCCCAAAAAGTCTCACACATGTGGTATCCCTGTACTCAGGAGAAGCAGCAGAATGTATTTTGGGGTGTCCTTTCACACATAACCATGGCATACCTGAGCAATATATCATTTAGTAACAACTTTGTGTAAAAAACAAAACAGAAAAAAAAAATTTAATTTTCCTTAAACTTAAAACAAAATATAAAATACTCCATGGACTCAGAATGCCTCTCAGCAAATAGCTTTGGGTGTCTACTTTCCAAAAAGGGGTCATTTGGGGGGTGTTTGAACTGTCCTGGCATTTTATGCTCAATCTTAGCCATACATCACCCACTCTTTTAACCACTTTAAGACCAAACCTTTTCTGTGACTTTTTGTTTACATGAAAAAAATATATATTTTTTTACTATAAAATTACTTTTAACCCCCAAACATTATATATTCTTTTAAAGTAGAGGCCCTACAGAAAAAAATGGTGGATGTTGCAATTTCTTTTGTCACACGGTATTTGCGCACAGATTTTGAAAATGCAATTTTTGCGAAAAAAAAACATTTTTTAAAATGTAATGCAAAAATACACTATATAATTGCTAATTGTTTGGTACAATTTAAAAGATGATCTTATGCCGAGTACATAGATACCAAACATGACATGTTTTAAAATTGCGCACGCCGTGCAGCGGCAACAAACTACATACATTTTTAAAAGCCTTTAAAAGTCTTTACAGGTTACCACTTTAGACTTACAGAGGAGGTCTACTGCAAGAATTACTTCCCTTGACCTGGCATTTGCGGCGATACCTCATATGCATGCTGCAATTTGGGTTTACATATGACACTAGACCAACACTAGATCTCTCCTCTGACCTTAACGCATCTAACCACACCAGGTTGGTGTGATAAGATGCTTTCCCAATGGCGCTGTTTATTTCTGGCGAAACAGAAGTTATGAAATGCTCGTAGCTTCCGGTATCTTAGGCCATAGAGATGATTGGAGCCATTCTCGTCTCCAATCAGTTTTATGGTCAAATAATGGAACACTCTCGGGTTAACCGGTGGGACAGGAGAGCCGGAGAAAATAGCAGCAGAGAACGTGTGCATTTGGTGAATTTAGTCAGTAAACCAATATGACCGCAACTCACTCTTTTTTGTAATGCCCATGTTGAAGGATAGGCCCAGAAAGGTCTGAAAACCGTTATAGGTTTCCAACCAAATTCTCTGGCAAGGGGCGAATTTGGATTGGCGGTGATAAATTATCATTATTAGCATACAAATTACTTTGATCCACAATAGATCTGTAAAGATCTTCAGTGAAAAACAGTGAAAAATTAAGGGGATTAAAACCAGCTGTTTCCACTTGAATTCATGGTTGTGGCAGTGAATGGGGGAAGTACTGGCACTGTAGAATCTGTGGGCTGACAATTAGGATATGCCAGCACTTCAGGGAGGGCACTTTGGGCTCTACGGGCCTGTCATAGAATACGCGGTGGCTGCGGGCCACTACTTGTGCTGGCCACCGCACCAGCTTCAACTTCACTTATGGTACTCGCCACATCACCATGTCTTACTTAAGGTGTACTACTAGGCCGCTGGTGCTTGCCAGTTCAACAGAATGTTGAGCGGCACTAGTACTGGCACTCTGCTGCATACGTGAAACATCTGGTTCTTGCATCTCAGGAACTCCAGAATGGGGTCGGGTATGCTTGACCTTAGCAAGGACCCATCCGTCGTTGGAGCTATCTGTCAGATAGCCGCCGTTCTCTAAAGGTTTGTATACTGACCCTGATTCTGCCAGTGAGACTTCCCCATCTCTCTCATCTGACATGGTCAGTAAACTGTTGGCCTCTGCACTACTGTACCACCGTTTGGTCATTTTAGCAGCTAAATTTACAGGTACAGTAGTGTGACTAACAGGAAAAAAAGCACCTGGTTGTCGAGGACTATTTGGTCGCTACAAAAAAAAACTGCTAGTGCTAGCAGAGATCAGGCCTGACTCTGCTAACGCAGCGGTTTTGTGTGTTGTATTTTTTTGGAAGTGACAGTAATCTATTGATTACTGCACTTGCCTGGGTGGGGTGGGCTGGGCGGAGGGGCTAAACGGAGGTTCTGGCAGGAATCATCGCTCATCATGCAAACACCGCGTTTTGGGAACACTAAACTATGGGGACGCTAGTATAGTTCTGATCAGATCAGATATTGATCTGTTCAAACACTATACTAGTAATGGAGGTGTATGTATGTGTGTGTGTGTGTTAGTGTTACTGGCAATCATTAATTGAAGCTAAATAACGGTGATGTGGTGGGACCCTGACGCTAACTAGCCTAACTAGCGTCACCCGTGACACTTATACAGTGTCCCGTAATCACTGTGTATAGTGAACACTGTGAAAGGGCAGTGAAGGGGTTAACTGGGGAAGATCAAGGGGTTAAACCTTTATAGGGGATGTATGGTGGGTGGCCTAAACCTATTTGGGCCTAGCACAAAAGCAAACTGGGGTCAAAAGTGACACTACTACAGTGATCAGTAGTTAGCTAATATACTGTATATTAGTGCACAGTGTGATAGGGAGTGAAGGGGTTAACTGGGGGAGATCAAGGGGTTAAAAGTTTATTGGGGGATAGATGGCGGGTGCCCTAAACCTATTTGGGCCTAGTGCAAGCGCGATTTAGGGTCACAGGTGACACTCAATACAGTGATCAGTAAAAGATCTGTATACCAGTGTATATAGTGTACACAGTGAGGGGTTGGTGGGTGATCAGGGGTTATTAAGGGGTTAAATGTGTACCTATGTGTGTTAGTGTCAGTGTGCTGCTTGGTGGAACTCACGTTTTGTCTCTCCTTCTTCTCCTGGAACCGAAAGGGCTCCAGGAGGGAAAATGACATCACTTCCTCTGCCTGTGTTTACATTACACAGGCAGGGGACATGATGCCATTGGGAAGAACCGATCACCAGATCCAGACCAAAAATCAGTGGTCTGCATCGGGTGACTGATTGGTTCTGAGCCCAATCACACCAGGATCAGGCTCGTAGCGCGCCCTGGAGCCGTGAATGCGCGCGACGTAGGTCTACATCGTCAGACCTAGCAGAGCCGCTCTGCTGCAGTAGCAGCAATGTGAGCGGATGTAAAGTGGTTAAGCAGGCTTGGTGGAATAAGTGGTAGAATACCAGGCTTGCAAGAATAAGAGCTGTTGGTTTAATTCCCCCTGCCTGCCAGTGATTTATTTATTCACTGATTTTATTGGAATTCAGAGGTCAGAGAGTCCATGATAATGCGGGAACTCAAAGTTTCTCGCGAAGAAGCCTATTTGTTTGTCATTCGACGAACGAGCGAACAGCCAATGTTCCAGTCGAACTTATGTTCGACTTGAACTTGAAGCTCATCAATATCCAGAACCCATGTTTAAGGCATAAGGCCAGGTTTCTCTTAACCACTTCCTAACCACCCGCCTCCTTTTTACTGCGGCAGGGTGGCTCTCCTGCGCAAACCGACATAGGTCTATGTTGGTTGCGCGTGGGAAGCTAAGGGGCAAACGCATGCCGCCAGCGGCGTGCTTCCACCCCCACTCGCCAGTGGGGAAGCCAATGCACAGGTCAGGCGGCTCCGATTGCCACCTGACACCCGCGGTCACTCCCCACTGAGAGAGAAGGACGGTCGGCTGTTGTAAACACAGCCGACCGTTCTTCTCCCTGCAATGATCATAGAGCGCCTGTGATCCTTCTATATAGGATCACATGTCTCTATGGTCATTTCACAAGCCACCCCCCCCCCCCAGTTAGAATCACTCCCCTAGGCTTACATTTAACCCCTTGATCACCCACAGGGTTAACCCCTTCCCTGCCAGTGTCATTATTACTGTAACAGTGCATATCTTTAGCACTGATTACTGTAGTAATGTCACTGGTACCCCCAAAAGTGTCAAAAATGCCAGTTAGGGGTCCAATCTGTCCGCCGCAATGTCGCAGTCCCGCAAAAAATTGCAGGTTGTCGCCATTACCAGTAAAAAAAAAAAAAAAAAAACAATGAAAATGACATAAATCTTTCTCGTAGTTAGTAGACGCGATAACTTTTTATCTTATTGAGATTTTTTTTTAACCAAAAATATGTAGCAGAAAACAAATTGGCCCAAAATGTTAAAAAATTTAGATTTTTTTAGTTTTTTTTTTTTGAGAATGTCATATAGCAGAATGTGAAAAATGTTGTTTTTTTTTTTTTTTCCGAAATTGTCGCTCTTTTTTTGTTTATAGCACAAAAAATAAAAATTGCACAGGTGATCAAATACCACCAAAAGAAAGCTCTATTTGTGGGAAAAAAAGTACATCAATTTTATTTGGGCAGTGTGGCATGACCGCGCAATTGTCCATTAAAATAATGCAGTGCCAAATCGCAAAATAGGGCCTAGTCATTAAGGGGGGGGGAAATCCTTCCGGTCTTAAAGTGGTTAAAGACCGCCGTTAAATTTGCTTTATGAAATGCAATGATTTGACATGTAAACCTTGACAAATTGTATGTTAAATGTGTGTGGCTAATGGAAAGTGAAAGGTGACATTTAGCCTTTTCTAAAAATAATACCTTTTTTTTTTTTTTAAGTAAGAATGGGTAGTGCTTATTAGGGATGATCGAACGGTTTGGGTTGACCATCGGTTCAACCCGAACATTGGCTGTTCGAAATTCGGCCGAATTTCAAACTTTTTGCCGGAAAAGTTCAGAATTCGGCCACCAGAACCGCCCAAAATGCACTGGGTCAGTAAATGGGCTTAAAAAGCCTGTGATTGGCCCAGAAACATTAGGAAAAGCTGATTGGAGTGACTAGGGGTAGAGATGTACAGAACTGTTCGCCGGCGGACAGTTCCCGGCGAACTTAGCATGTTCGCGTTTGCCGCTTCGGGCGAACATATGCGATGTTCGGTCCGCCCCCTATACATCATCATTGAGGCAAACTTTGACCCTGAACATCACAGTCAGCAGACACATTCCAGGCCAATCAGCATACATCCCTCCCACCTCCTATAAATAAGCAAGGGCAGCATCTATTTTAGATCATTTCTGTGTTACTGAGAGCAGGGAAAGTGCTGCTGCTGCTGCTGTTATAGCTGGGGACAGTTCCCGGTCTTGTTAGCCAGTGTTCTTGGTACACTCCTGCTGTAAGGACAGCACCCCAAAAAGCCCTTCCTAGGGCTGGTATTTGAGTTTTTTTTTTGGATATATATATATATATATATATATATATATATATATATATATATATCTATTGTCCCCAAAAGCCCTTTTGAGGGCTGGTATTTGTGTAATATTTTTGTTCTGTGATATATATATATATATATATATATATATATATTGTCCCCAAAAGCCCCTTTGAGGGCTGGTATTTGAGTATTTTTTTAATATATATATGTAGCATGTAGAGATGTATAGAACTGTTGGCCGGCGGACAGTTCCCGGCGAACTTAGCATGTTCGCGTTCGCCGCTGCGGGCGAACATATGCGATGTTCGGTCCGCCCCCCATAATACATCATTGAGGCAAACTTTGACCCTGAACTTTACAGTCAGCAGGCACATTTCCAGCCAATCAGCATACCTCCCTCCCACACCCTCCCACCTCCTATAAATAAGCAAGGGCAGCATCCATCTTAGATCATTCTGAAGCAGTGTGTGTAGTGAGAGTAGGGAGAGAGCTGCTGCTGCTGCTGCTAAGCTAGGGACAGTTAGTCAGTGTTCCTGGTCTTGCAGTGTTCTTGGTCCACTACTGTTGTAAGGACAGCACCCCAAAAAGCCCTTCTAAGGGCTGGTATTTGTGTAATTTTTTTTATATATATATATATCTAGCGTCCCCAAAAGCCCTTTTAAGGGCTGGTAAGGTAATAGAGTTTTTTCTTTATATATATATATCTATTGTACACTGTGACTGCAGTTGCCTGCCCGCTGTGTGTGAGAGGCCACAGACCTACCACAGACTGTACTGTGTGCACACCACACTCATTTCGGGTGGCACAGGCACAGTACCTTGCATTTTAAAAAATATTTTTTTTTTCCTCTGTCATAATTGCAGTGAGTGCTGTGTCAGGTCCACAGAGTGCACTGTACCCACTGCAGTGCACTGCCCACCACTGATATATATACGGTGGCACAGCATCTTGTTGCAATAAATTGAAAAAAAAAAATATTTTTTATTATTGCAGTTGCCTGGGCTGCCAGTGACTGTCAGGTCCACAGAGTGTACTGTGCCCACTGCAGTGCCACTGTGTGCCCACCCACCACTGATATATAAGGTGGCACAGCAGCTTGCAAAGTAAAAAAAAAAAATATATATATTTTTTAATTGCAGTTGCCTGGGTGCCAGTGACTGCTGTCAGGTCCACAGAGAGTGTACTGTGCCACTGCCCACCCACCACTGATATATAAGGTGGCACAGCAGCTTGCAAAGTAAAAAAAATATATATATATTTTTTAATTGCAGTTGCCTGGGTGCCAGTGACTGCTGTCAGGTCCACAGAGAGTGTACTGTGCCACTGCCCACCCACCACTGATATATAAGGTGGCGCAGCAGCTTGCACTCATAGTACAACAGTAACAACACATTAAAAAAAAAATGACAGGCAGAGGCAGGCCACCCCGCAAGGGCCGTCGTGGTCGTGGTGCTGTGATTTCCTTAGGCCCTAGAATAATGCCCAGTGTTCAGAGGCCACCACAGACCCTGAACTCAAAAAATTCTGAGGCCATAGTTGACTGGCTTACACAGGACACCCAATCGTCTACAGCTTCCGCTCGGAACCTTAATGCACCATCCTCCTCCAGCTCAGCTTCGGGCACCTCTCAATTTACCACTTGCCAGCCCGCCGGCACCATCACCAACACTAGCACCACAGCCGCTTCACTTGATCCATCAGAGGAGTTATTTTCACATCAGTTGGAAGAAATAAGTGATGCGCAACTATTAGTGCCAGAGGATGTAGATAACGGGGATATGTCTCAGTCAGGCAGCATTATACACATGGACGTAAATTGTGATGATGATGATGATGATGTTGTACCTGCTGCTGCTGCCTTTGCTGAGTTGTCAAGTGAAGCGGCTGATGATGACGATGTGTCTGTGGATGTCACCTGGGTGCCTGCTCGAAGAGCAGAAGAAGAGGGGGAAAGTTCAGATGGGGAGACAGAGAGGAGGAGGAGACGAGTTGGAAGCAGGGGGAGGAGGTCATCGCAAGGAGCTAGTGGCGCAGTCAGACAGCATGTAGATTCGGCACCCGGGGTCAGCCAGACAGCACGCCAATCAACGCAAGCTGTTGTCACCACCAGAATGCCGTCCTTGCAAAGCTCAGCAGTGTGGCATTTTTTTTGTGTGTCTGCCTCTGATATCAGCGATGCCATTTGTAACCTGTGCCAAAAGAAACTGAGTCGTGGGAAGTCCAACACCCACCTAGGTACAACTGCTTTGCGAAGGCACATGATCTCACATCACAAACGCCTATGGGATCAACACATGAGTAAAAGCAGCACACAAACTGAAAGCCACCATCCTCCTCCTGGTCCAGCATCTTCAGCCACGTCAACCACTGCTGTCCTCCATGCCCCCTATCAACAACCCGCCCCTCCGCCTCTCACCTTCAGCAGTTCCTGCTCGTCACCTGCCCACAGTCAGGTGTCTGTCAAGGAAATGTTTGAGCGTAAGAAGCCAATCTCGCAGAGTCACCCCCTTGCCCGGCATCTGACAGCTGGCTTGTCGGAACTCTTAGCCCGCCAGCTTTTACCATACAAGCTGGTGGAGTCTGAGGCCTTCAAAAAATTTGTCGCTATTGGGACACCGCAGTGGAAGGTACCCGGCCGAAATTATTTTTCACAAAAGGCAATCCCCAACCTCTACTCTATTGTGGAAAAGGAAATCATGTCACGTCTGGCACACAGTGTTGGGGCAAGGGTCCATCCGACCACTGATAGCTGGTCTGCAAAGCACGGTCAGGGCAGGTATATAACTTACACTGCGCATTGGGTAAACCTGCTGGCGGCTGCCAAGCATGGAATGCGTGGCTCTGCTGCAGAGGAGTTGGTTTCACCGCCACGACTTGCAGGCAGGCCTGCTGCCACCTCCTCTACTCCTCCTACTCCATCCTCTTTGCTAACCTCCTCGGCTGAGTCCTCTTCTGCTGTTGCGTCTTGCTCCACACCAACTGCACCCCCCCAGCTCCCCAGGGGCTATTCCACATGCCGGATACGACAGTGTCACGCTGTCTTGGGGTTGACTTGCCTGAAAGCAGAGAGTCACACCGGACCAGCACTACTGTCCGCCCTGAACGCACAGGTGGATCAGTGGCTGACCCCACACCAACTGGAGATCGGCAAAGTGGTGTGTGACAACGGCAGCAATTTGTTGGCGGCATTGAATTTGGGCAAGTTGACACATGTGCCGTGCATGGCACATGTGTTGAATCTGATTGTGCAACGTTTTGTGCAGAAGAACCCAGGCTTACAGGACGTCCTCAAGCAGGCCAGGAAGGTGTGTGGCCATTTCAGGCGTTCCTACACGGCCATGGCGCACTTTGCAGATATTCAGCGGCGAAACAACATGCCAGTGAGGCGCTTGATTTGCGACAGCCCGACACGTTGGAATTCAACACTGCTAATGTTCGACCGCCTGCTCCAACAAGAAAAAGCGGTCAACGAGTATTTGTATGACCGGGGTGCTAGGACAGCCTCTGCGGAGCTGGGTATTTTTTTGCCACGTTACTGGACGCTCATGCGCAATGCCTGTAGGCTCATGCGTCCTTTTGAGGAGGTGACAAACCTAGTGAGTCGCACCGAAGGCACCATCAGCGACATCATCCCATATGTTTTTTTCCTGGAGCGTGCCCTGCGAAGAGTGCTGGATCAGGCCGTAGATGAGCGTGAAGAGGAAGAGTTGTGGTCACCATCACCACCACCAGAAACAGCCTTACCATCGATTGCTGGACCTGCGGCAACACTGGAAGAGGAGTGTGAGGAAGAGGAGTCAGAGGAGGAATGTGGCTTTGAGGAGGAGGAACACCAACCACAGCAGGCATCCCAGGGTGCTCGTTGTCACCTATCTGGTACCCGTGGTGTTGTACGTGGCTGGGGGGAAGAACACACCTTCAATGACATCAGTGAGGACGAGGAATTGGACATGAGTAGCTCAGCATCCAACCTTGTGCAAATGGGGTCTTTCATGCTGTCATGCCTGTTGAGAGACCCTCGTATAAAAAGGCTGAAGGAGAACGACCTGTACTGGGTGGCCACGCTACTAGACCCCCGGTATAAGCAGAAAGTCTGTGATATGTTACCCAATTACCGGCAGTCGCAAAGGATGCAGCAGCTACAAAATAAGTTAAAAAGTATGCTTTACACAGCATATAAGGGTGATGTCACAGCACAATGGGAATCCAACAGGGGAAGAGGTGAAAGTAATCCTCCTCCTACCACCACAACCACGCCGGCAAGGACAGGACGCTTTACAGACGTCTTGTTGATGGAGGACATGCGGAGCTTTTTTAGTCCTATGCATTGCCACAGCCCTTCGGGGTCCACCCTCAGAGAACGACTCGACCGACAGGTAGCAGACTACCTTGCCTTAACTGCAGATATCGACACTCTGAGGAGCGATGAACCCCTTGACTACTGGGTGTGCAGGCTTGACCTGTGGCCTGAGCTATCCCAATTTGCCATTGAACTTCTGGCCTTCCCCCGCTTCAAGTGTGCTGTCAGAAAGGACCTTCAGCGCAGCAGGAGGTATTGTCACTGAGAAGAGAAGTCGCCTAGGTCAAAAAAGTCTTGATTACCTCACGTTTATTAAGATGAATGAGGCATGGATCCCGAAGGGACTGACAGTGGGGGATGCATTTGACTAAAAAAGGCCTGGTGATGACTGAGATGCCTTGGCCTAAAAATGGTCCACACGCTGCTGTATTTAATCATTCTCTGCATGCCGGATGACTTACGTGACGTCTCCGCCACCAACTACGGTTCAAGCCGCAATGTTTTAGTGCACTTTCTGCCTTGAAAACCTCAATTTTTCCGGCCGCTGCTACAGCAGCGGCTGCAACAATACCTATTTTTTCATGCATGTGTACATGCCTAATTTTTCTGGCCTCTGGTGCTACACTGTGGCTGCAAAAAAACAAAAACAAAAAAAAAAAGGCACATACATGTGTCAATTCCCCTTCGTGATCGTTACCTTGTTGTGGTGAAGGGGCTTGCGTATCACAATGAAGCAATCACCTCTAGGAGTGTGTTGGCAATGTTGGCACACCCCAGATGATAAGGTCGTTGCTTCATTGTGAACAGACCAAAAGCGATCAGCATGATAATTTTTCATAGAAAAAACATTAATTTTCTTTAATTAAAAAAAAAGAGGACAGCCTCTGCGGAGCTGGGTATTTTTTGGCCGCGTTACTGAATGCTCATGCACAATGGCTGTAGGCTCATGCGTCCTTTTGCGGAGGTGACAAACCTGGTCGGTCGAACCCAAGACAACATCATCGACCTCATCCCATATGCATTTTTTCTGGAGCGTGCCCTGCGAAGAGTGCTGGATCAGGCCGTAGATGAGCATGAAGAGGAAGAGTTGTGGTCCCCATCACCACCAGAAGCAGCATTGTCGTTGTCGATTGCTGGACCTGTGGCAACGCAGAGAGAGGAGTCTGAAGAAGAGAAGTCAGAGGAGGAAGGTGGCTTTGAGGAGGTGGAAGACCAACCACAGCAGGCATCCCAGGGGGCTTGTTGTCACCTTTCGGGGACCCTTGGTGTTGTACATGGCTGGGTGGAGGAAGAGACCTTCAATGACGTCAGTGAGGACAAGGAACGGGACATGGCTGGCTTGGTATCCAACCTTGTGCAAATGGGGAGTTTGCGGTTGTGCAAATGGACTGACTGACTGTTGGCCAATGGCCAGGTGACAACTGCACCCTGTTGGAGGCAGGGGCGCAGCGCAAGGTAGTGAACCCGATAGCAGACTGCTGCGGATGGACCGGAACATGAGCCCAAGATTCCCCAGGGCGCGGAGTCTAAGACCCAGTAGGTGTTCACCATAGCCTCTAGTGGTGAGGATGGACTTGGCTGCAGCTGGGCCCAGGTCGCTGCCCCTGGGGTCATGCTCCGTAGGGAGAGAAGGGAAGCAGCCACTCAGGACACACGGAATGGTGATGGGTAAGCCGAGGTCGGGGTAACAGCCAAACAGGAACAGTCAGCGACAGAGCCAAGCCAAAGTCGGTACACAGTAGATCAAGCACACAGGAAACAGGAAACTAGCAACAGGGAACAGCAAAGCTAGCTGGCCTGCAGTGCACTGGTTAATATAGACTTCCTGTAATGGCCTGGGGTGGAGCCAAACAGGGAGGAGAGATAATAAAAACAGCCAGAAGGAATGGTCTTGCCCTAATGCAGACATGAGGAATGAGGAAGGATAAGGAGGGACAGGTAAACTACCAGACATTTATTGCATGTCCATGACAATGGGGAGTTTTGTATGTCAGAGTTTGGTCAGACTGTCACTGTGAAGCGGGCGTAACCCTTACACTATAAATATAATAAATAAGAGTAAAAATCTGCCTAGTTGCTATTTCAACGATATTGGTGACCAATCCAGATTGTACTGTGTATGGTGTGCTATCCAAAAATATAAAATAAAATAAACCTGTGTGATATAAATTGTTGAAAACAGCACTTTATATTTGGTAACACTGTATGATTATTGAAGCGGATAACACATTTATTGATATACTCAGCAGCATTGGAATCACATGAAAACATTGACTTTTCAAGAAACAATTTATATCGCACAGGTTTATTTTATTTTATTTTATATTTTTGGATAGCACACCATACACAGTACAATCTGGATTGGTCACCAATATCGTTGAAATAGCAACTAGGCAGATTTTTACTGTTGCGCAACACTATTTATTGTATTTATATAGCACAGAGCACTTTCTGAGGAGTGAGGTGTTTGCGGCAGTTGTAAAATCTAGATTAGGGGGGTAGCTCGCAGGATTCCAATCTGATTTTGAGTAACCCTTACACTACCTGATTGATACAATATACCTGATCGTATACACACACTGGATGTTTTAAAGCACGTTATTCCAAACAATTAAGGAATGTTAGGTGATTTATGCCCTTTATGGAATAAAACACAACTCTGCGTCAACTAGATAATTTTCCATGGGAGTTTTGCCATGGATCCCCCTCCGGCATGCCACAGTCCAGGTGTTAGTCCCCTTGAAACAACTTTTCCATCACTATTGTGGCCAGAAAGAGTCCCTGTGTGTTTTAAAATTCGCCTGCCTATTGAAGTCTATGGCGGTTCGCCCGGTTCGCGAACATTTGCCGATGTTCGCGTTCGCTGTTCGCGAACGGCGAATTTTAGGTTCGCGACATCACTAGTAGCATGTCCAGAACCAGAAAAAAAAGATCATATAGGTGTAAAAGGGGTTCCCACCATCCCTGTTCTACTGAAAAATTATCTTTTTTTTCTGGTTCTGGACATGCTACAGAGCTGAAACTTCACAGGTACACTTTTTAGACCCCCCAGACACTAAATCACACAAAAAAAGTTCTTAAAAATTGTCATTTTTGATAGAGAGCCAATTATTGGAAAAAAAAAAAAAAACTTAACAAAAAAAACATTTCTTTGGATTTATTGTTTGGGGGGTCTAAAAAGTGTACCTGTGAAGTTTCAGCTCTGCAGCATGTCCAGAACCAGGAAAAAAAGATCATATAGGTGTAAAAGGGGTTCCCACCATCCCTGCTCTACTGAAAAATGATCTTTTTTTCTGGTTCTGGACATGCTACAGAGCTGAAACTTTACAGGTACACTTTTTAGACCCCCTAGACACTAAATCACACAAAGTTCTTAAAAATTGTCATTTTTGATAGAGAGCCAATTATTGGAAAACTTAAAAAAAAAAAAAAAACTTAAAAAAAAAAATTCTTTGGATTTATTGTCTGGGGGGTCTAAAAAGTGTACCTGTGAAGTTTCAGCTCTGTAGCATGTCCAGAACCAGAAAAAAATAGAATTAGGGTTAGGGTTAGGGTTAGGGCTAGGGTTAGGGTCAGGGCTAAGGTTAGGGTTATTTTTAGTGCTTAGGGTTAGAGTTAGAGGGGTAGGGGTAGGGCTACTAACTCTAACCCTAAGTATCTCACCGTAACCCTAACCCTAGCCCCTAACACTAAACCTAACCCTAACCCTTAAACCATAACCCTAACCCTCTAACCTTAACCCTAACCCTCTAAGCCTAGCCATAAAAATAACCCTAACCCTAATCCTAACCCTAGCCCTAACCCTAACCCTAGCCCTAACCCTAGCCCTAACCCTAACCCTAACCCTAGCCCTAACCCTAGCCCTAAGCCTAACCCTAGCCCTAACCCTAATTCGTATTTTTTTCTGGTTCTGGGCATGCTACAGAGCTGAAACTTCACAGGTACACTTTTTAGACCCCCCAGATGCTAAATCCAAAGAAATTTTTTATTTTTATTTTTTTTTTAATTTTTCCAATAATTGGCTCTCTTACAATTTTTAAGAACTTTTTTTTGTGTGATCCCTCTCCGGCATGCCACAGTCCAGGTGTTTGTCCCCTTGAAACAACTTTTCCATTACTATTGTGGCCAGAAAGAGTCCCTGTGGGTTTTAAAATTCGCCTGCCTATTAAAGTCTATGGCGGTTCGCAATGTTTGCCGGTTCGCGAACATTTGTCGATGTTCGCGTTCGCCGTTCGCGAACGGCGAATTTTATGTTCGCGACATCACTAACTAGCGGGTCCAGAGGCCAATCATTAGTGAATACACCCCCCAGTATATAAGCTAGCCCCGCCAAATCTCTAGCACAGTAATACAGGGATGTGGAATAGAGTGCAAGCATTAGTGTTACTCCTGCATGTTGTCTAGTAAATTTTCAGTGAATGTTTAGTGAATGTACTAAGAATATCACATTGATGACTATATGGTAATTTAATCAAAATTATATGCATTAAGCAACAACAAAAACATGTTATGTTTCTGCAGATCAGCTACAGTGTTGCCGATCCTTCGCTAAGCAATAGACAAAAATATCCAACTTTTTTTCGAACTGTTCCAAATGATAGTTTCCGTTATGCTGCCACTATTAAATTTATTTTACAATTTGGCTGGACCTTTGTAGGAATGATATCACCAAATGATGGCTCTGAAGATACAGAACTCAGAGAACTAAGCAAAGGGCTGACCAAGCATGGTATATGTATTGAATATGCCATTCAGTTCCCTGAAACATTCAACTCACTTGATCACGTAAAAAGGATTATTAAAGAATCTTCTAGTACGGTTGTTATAATATGTGGGCAGATGAGTCCCTATTATATTTTGTTTATTAAACACCTAAACCTTATTCGTGAAAATATTACGTTACTCCTTCATGACTCATGGGTTCAAGTGGAACCTAAAGACAAAATAATTTATCGGCAGTCAGTCAACTGTAGTTTTTCCGTTTCATTACCCTTATTATCTGTCCCTGGTTTGAAGGCTTTTATAGATGGTCTAAATCCAACCAACAGCCCCCATGATCCATATATGGAAGATATTAAAATCTATTACTATAAATGTCTATCCAAAAACAAGGAAAAGAATATTATTTTAAGTTACTTTTATGACATTACTCTGGCCAATTGCACCAGAAAGTGGAAGTTTAATTATCAAGCTTTTTCCCAACACTACTATCTCTACACAGCCGTGTACGCTCTGGCTCATGCTTTACACATCATGAATCTGAACAAAGACCGTCCAATCAGATTAAATAACAGGGTAAGTGTGATTACATCTCTTCTATTCGGCCACTAAAATTTGCACGAAATGTGTTTTCTTTATGTTTTAATATTGTGAGGGTGCTGTTCCTGTGTTTTTTGTATTCAGCCCACAAAATCAAACAGTTTCCTTCATGTCCATTAAACAGCATTCAGTAGATGGATAAATCTCATGCCGGGGCTACTGTACCCTGACATCTAGCGCTGTCAGCTGTCAAAATACCCGAGCACTGCTTGCATCTTATTGGATGCAGGTAATGTTTGGCTATTCATTTTCCTCCCCGCTCCTTCCAATGAAATGTCAGGTGGGAGGGTGGTGACTGCGCTAATTGCAGAGTGAATTTTCCTGGGTCATCAGTAATGCTACATGAGAAAAATAGAGGGCAATATTTCCTAGATTTTGACACAATCCAAAATATCATAGAAATTTCAAATGAACTTAGAATACAACTAAAGGCAAAACTTTTAGTTTTTTTTACTTTTTGATAGCGTGTAGAGGGATTAGAAGAATTTTGTCCCCAGAACAGTAATGAAGGAAAACTCTTCCAATGGAGACATTAAAGTGATCTGGTGACAACCAGGCATTCCACCACTTTCGAGAGATCCTCTCTCACTTCTTGTTTTGGTTATGGGACAAGAAGTGAAGGTAAATCTATCCAATAGGACACAGATAAAAAAAACCACCTGGCAGAGGCTATAACCACCCTTTACTCTATCCAAAATGAAAAAGAAAATGCCTGATGCACGGGGCTGGTGGCTAGGATTGCCACCAGCCACCCACAATCGCTCCCCGCTGAGAGAGAAGGATGGTCAGCTATTGTAAACACAGCCAACCGTTCTTCTCTCTGGAATGATCACAGAGAACCTGTGATCCTTCTATAACTAGGTGAGCCACTAAGAAAAAAAATGCTTGCTGACAATTAACCGACAGCTGAGCAGCCTGAGAAAAGAGAAGAGAGCTGCTGTGAGCCCAGCCCTGACAATTCTGTAGTAAAAGATGCCTGGCCTGTGTCAAACAGCTCGGTACTCACCATCATAGAATTCAAACTTTGATATAGCCAAAATCTAATGCTCATTCAAAACGTATGGGTCTCCCTTAGGAACATCCCCTAGGCAGGAGTATTTCATATTTGCATACGCATACATCTGCATATTCCATCAAATACCCATGATCAAAAATCTTTATTACATTACCAAATCCACTTGTTAAAAACATTTTAAAGTCTCTTATGCAAGGCTCCGCATACATATCCAAATAGCTTCAGTATCTTCGAAAATGAAACAATTACAATGATCATCCAGCATAAGGATACAATACACAAAACTCAGGATATCAATAACACCTGTCCCAGAATGGCCGCAGACAAAGTACGCAAAATGTGTCACATCTACACTACGGACTTTTACAGAAGTGTATCTCATTCAAAATTTAAGACCACAGAGGGGTCCATATTTGTTGTAGGATTAATGGTAATTGTAGTTCTTATTATAATATGAGCTCAGAATTCTAAATATGGCTCTCCAGATTACTCTGGAATATAAAATACAATATACATAACAATGTGCCCAGTAGTGATGATACAAATATTAACCACTTTAGCCCCGGAGGATTTGGCTTCTCAATGACCAGGCCCTATTTTGCTATTCGGCACTGCTTGACTTTAATGGACAATTGCGCAGTCGTGCGACACTGTACCCAAACAAAATTGACGTCCTTTTTTTCCCACAAATAGAGCTTTCTTTTGGTGATATTTGATCACCTGTGCAGTTTTTATTTTTTGCACTTTAAACAAAAAAAGAGCGTCAATTATTTTTAAAAATAACAATATTTTTCACACTTCTTTATATGAAATTCTCAAAAAAAAAATTTAAATCAAAATTTTTTAACATTTTAGGCCAATTTGTTTTCTGTTGCATACTTTTGTTAAACAAAATTGCAATAAGCATATTTTGATTTATTTGCGCAAAAGTTATTGTGTTTGCCAACAACGGGAAAGATTCATGTAATTTTAATTATTTTTACTAGTAATGGCGGCGATCTGCGATTTTTTTTTTGCGTGACTGCGACATTGCGGCGGACAGATCGGACCCCTAACTGACATTTTAGACACTTTTGGGGTATACCAGTGACATTACTACAGTAATCAGTGCTATAAATATGCACTGTTACTATAAAAATGACACTAGCAGGGAAGGGGTTAACATTACTGGTGATCAAGGGGTTAAATGTGACCCTAGGGGCGTGGCTTGTGAAGTAATCACAGAGACATGCGATCCTATAATAGCAGGATCCTATCATAGCCTCTGTGATTACTTCAGTGAGAATGACAGACGGCTGTGTTAATATCAGCCATCTGTCCTTCTCTCACTACTGCGGAAGATCACGAGTGGCCGACGGCCATCGGAGCCGCTGGTCACACGCACTGGCTCCCAAGGTAACAAGCGGGGGCGGGAGCGTGCCAGCGGTGGCGTGCGCTCACCCCCTACAGTCTCCTGAGCGCGCGACGTAGGGCAGAGTGCCGCAGTAAATGTGCTGTGGGCGGGGCGCAAGTGGTTAACATGAATAGCAGACTGATGTGCAAAAAAAAAAAAAAAAGTACATCCATATATTGGAGGCAACTTGAATACAGCAGATGCATGTGAGAGATTATCCAAGTCCATCATCTTGCATAACACTGTGGCTGGACACAATTTATAACTCTGTGATGAACAAACAGAGGAAGCAATATAAAGCCAGCAATGGATGGGTTCACTCTCGGCCGGTTCAGCAAGGGAGAATCAAAGTTCCTCAGAGGGATGTGTCATAATTTGCACCAGCCATGACTCTTCTAAATAACTGAACTGGCCAGATCCAAGGCACAGTACGTAAACTGGAACTGATGCATCACACAGCCAAAAGTTGCATTCCCCATCTTCAGTAACTGGCATGCAAAGTTACATTTTGTCCCACACATCTGTGCATTTCTTGAAAGAAAGACTGGATGACCATCAATGTAATAGAGCAAACTAAATAAATAATATAAATATATATATATAAAATAATATTGCTAGTCAATATTTTTGCAGGGCAGGGACAGGAATGGAGTCACATCAGTCTGCCTATAAACAAATTAATTATAAAACAAAACAAATATTTTAAAGAAAATAATTGAAATAAATAAGAAAACAACTAACATGATCCCCCTCCTTCTTGTTTACTGGATTTTAAAAGGCCATAAGCTAAAATGTTTCCATCTATTTGCAGAAGGAACTTATTATAATTACCCCCCTCTTACTGATATGCACTTTATTCAATACCATGAATCTAAGGTCCTTGGCGCTACTGTCAGGTTAAACCACTTGAAGACCAGGCCTATTCTGCCACTTTTTGTTTACGCTTGAAAAACAATAACACTACTCCGACTTGGGACACGACTTGTGTGCCCTCAAGTCGCCCCAAGTCTCTTGTCATCACAAATTCAAATGAATGAGAGCCGTATTAATATGCACTACTGAAGTCGCTCCGACTTCAGAAAAGGTTCCTGTACTACTTCAAGGCGACCTCTATCTGACTTGTGCACATAGACTTCAATGGGAGTCACCTCTAAGTCGGATCCTTATCTATTTTCAAGCGACTGTGATCAGACTTTCCAGGAAGAAGAAAGAGATTAGCCAGGCATTCCCCACAGACAAAGTCGCCTATCATTTAAGTCTCTTCAAAGTAGTGTACAAGTCTCTTCCAAGTCTCTTCCAAGTCTCTAAACAAGTCTCTTAAGAGCCGGTTCACACTGCCGTGACCACTAAAGTTGCCTCATAAGGGGCGACTTCTAGCGCGACTTTTAGCGCGACTTCAGCGAGACTTTGCGCGACTTTGCGTGACTTCAGCGCGACTTCGGCGCGACTTGACGCGAGACGACTTTGTATTTGGCCAATCAGAATATGATGTGTTGTGACCTAATTTCCCTTTCCTTTTTTTTTTTTTTGCTGGCATTTATCGGGCATTTATAGGGCATTTTAGGAGGCAGGAATGACTTTTTTGTCTGGGGGGTCTAAAAAGTGTCCCTGTGAAGTTTCATCTCTGTAGCATGTCCAGAACCCCAAAAAAATTATCATTTTTCTTATAAATCGAGAATATGTTTGTAATAAATCAAAAAAAGAGAGAAGGTACCACATCCCTAGAATGTATACTATTGATTGTGGGAAATATTCCCAAAGTGTATCCAAAGCACAAGCCCAAGGTGTGAGGGCATGGGTTTGGATGGAAACAAGAATGTAGACGGAAAAATAGATGAGGAACAAGGAAAAAAGAAACTAGGAAAGAAAAAGGGGGAGGGGAGAGGGAAGGGGAACAAAAATGGGGGAGAGAGAGGGAAGGGAGAAAGGGGAGAGAAAGGGGAGAAGAAAAAGAGAGGGAGGAGGGGGGGGGGGGGGAAGGGAAGGGAAGAGAGGGGAAAAAAATGAAAACTGGGAAAGAAGGAAAGAGAGAAGGGAAACAAGAGAAGTGGGAAAAAAGGTGTTGAGGGCTGATGGGATTTTTTAGGTACCAGATAGAACAAAAAGAAAAAATGTTTATAAAAACTAAAAAAGTTTATTGGTACATATTAAAACCAGTTTATATGATGCAAATCATGATATACATAGAAATACATTAAGCATATATGAGATGAAATATAAAATGAGGCATATAGGCGTAAGGCAACAATGTGTAGTAGATTGGGTCCAATGAGGAGCATCAGACCATTCCCGACATGTTTCGCGGGCACAAAGGGTCCGCTTCTTCAGGGGAGTAGAACACATAGAATATAATATGCCTTGAATAGCCTGTATGATATAACAACAACAACAGTTATTAGTGTGTACATGTACATATATAATCATAAATGCATGCGAGTGTGGAACACCAGGTGCACCCAGGGCCTCCACCGTGCAAACAACAAACCGACGTCCGAGTGAAAGGAAAGTGCCCCCCCAGGAAACGTCTCCCCAGCGGATGTGGAGGGGTAATCAGGACAGTGGGCTATCCCAAATGGGTGTTGCAAGATAGAGTGGGAAAAAATAGGTCTGCACTAAAAAAGGAGAGCAAATATGTCCACCATCACCATAGAGGGTATGGGATTTGTATATAAATGCTTAATACCTATTCATGTTTCCTGAGGAAAACACACATATCTCATAAAATAGGGAGATCAGCCAAGATTATAGAATGCAGCTGGAGCTGGAGTCCAGAGACCAGTATTAATCCTAAATGGGCAAGAATATAGCATGTCAGCATCCCAAAAGGGTTGTACAATATAAAGGCAGCCTTGATTGAGAAGGCAAGCCAAATCAAGGAAAAGGTTACCTGTTTGGAATTATGCCAGATGAACAGGGATAAGTTAAGATAGCATAGTGATGGTAATTTGAATCAGGCACAGGACAAGCTGTGCCATTAAGAAATGCTCCGTGGGCCAAATGCTTAGCCTAGGCAATGGATCATCTATGAAACAGGAGAATAATTAAGTTCAGAGGGATGCATCAATAGCTAAAAAAAGGTCCATAAAGGAGAAGCCATCCTGGATCATACCTGCAACATGCTGCAATGGCGCTGAACGCCGTCTCCTGAGAGACAGTGTAGTGAAGCCCCGCCTAATATGACCCTCAACCCGACGCCACATGCGCATGACGTCATGCGCGATGTGGGCGGGTCAGGTCCTCAACTGCGCGCGCACCATAGGGTGCGCACGCAGTGCCGCTTTTGGATGGGCCACAATGGGCAGCCCAGGGCGGCCGCAACGAAGATAGAGCGGACACATTGTCCGATCATCAGCGCGCCCGAGGACCACACATCCGCTGGAGAGTTTGGGGAGGCACGCCCCCGTCCGGACAGAAAGTGTATTGCAACCGGAGACACAAAAGGAGTGCACAATGAATAGGGGATCCACACAAGCATGTAACAATTCAATAAACAAACAAAAAAGAATATATGTAAACATGATACAATTGATAGAGACACCTTTTAATACAAAAACTATGCATTGTAGTAAAAAAATAGAAAAGAAAAAAGGGGAGAAGAGGGGAACAGAGAATAGGTCCCCCTTGCTACAATACAATAGAATTCTGTAGGCTGTATGGGAAAACCCAACAGCTAGTGGATTCACCCATAGAGCCAACAGGATTTGAAGGAAAAAATATATGAAAAATTCCATAAACACTGCTGCATAAGCAAATATAATACTGAGTCAAGGAGAGTTGTCAATCAAAGAACTGTATATGGAAGATATACGTATACAATAAGTTGTAGTCACATGGTTAGATGTGACAAACGATCTTTCAAAATAAATGAAGATCTATAACTTACCCAACCAGGAGTCAGGATGTGAGACACAGTTGGCGCGGACCAGACAGAAACAGGCGCAGTTGACTAAAGACCGGATATACTGGGCTAGGGATTCAGTATAAGGCAGATATTGAAGGGTACTTAACCCAAAAAGGGTTTGTATGTCAAAACTTCGTTGATTCCCGGAGGTGTCGTGGCCTCCAGGGACTCAATCCAGTAGGACTCCTTCTGTAATATACGTTTATCCCAGTTACCCCCGCGGGGGTCCTGGGAAACAACCTCCAACACAAAGAAAGAAACCGCAGAATTGTCATATTTGTGCCGAAAAGCTATGTGACGTGTGACACTGGTCTGAATGGTGCCCCCTTCTGAGTGGTAAATATGGTCTCCTATACGTTTGCTGAGCTTTCTAATCGTTTTACCGACATAAAAGGCTCCACAACGACAGGTCATAAGGTAAATTAGTCCCTGTGTGTTGCAGTCAGCATGATGTTTGGAGTGGAACCATTTCCCATTGGGTAGGCGTATACCTGTACCAGTCTTTACCCAAGGACATTTGTTGCAGGAGCCGCATTGGTAAGTACCATGTTTTAGGTTATGTGTAGTAATGGAGTTAGTATAATGGCTACGAGTCAAACAATCCCGGAGGGAAGTGGCTCATCTGAATACCAAACTCGGTTTGGCTTTAAGGTACTTGCTTAGGGTATAATCTTGGGTAAGGATGGACCAATGACGGTTCAAAGTTTTGCGCAAAATGTCCTCGTGTGCAGAATAGGTAGTGATGAATCTGACATTGGTGTCATTTTTCTTGGTGGTGGTTTTATACAACAGACTGGCTCGGGAATGCGCTCTAGCTCTGTTGTATGATTTCCTTAACAACGTTTTAGAATACCCTCTGGCAACGAGTCGCTCACGCAACTGATCCGCTTGATTTTTGAAATCAGCATCCACAGAACAATTCCTGCGGAGCCTGAGGTACTGAGCATATGGGATACTTGCGACCAAGGGGGTGGGGTGGGCACTTGCTGCGCTAAGAATAGTGTTGCCAGCACTCGGTTTGCGATACAAATTGGTATCAATCCGTCCATCCGGGGAGAGGCTGATGTCCAGGTCGAGAAAGGAAATATGATGTCTATCAATAGTGTAAGTGAATTTCAAGTTCAAATTGTTGGCATTGAGGGCCGTAAGAAATGACAGAAGTTCGCTATGTGTACCTGTCCATACGACCAAAAGGTCATCAATGAACCTGTACCATATTAGGATCTGATTCATCCATAGTTCCATTTCATCGTCTGAGAAAACCAGCCTCTCCCAGGCTCCCAAATATAAATTGGCATATGAAGGTGCGCAGCAAGTGCCCATCGCAACCCCCTGGATCTGCAAGTATGTCTGTTCCATAAAAGTAAAGTAATTCCTGGTGAGGATGAACCTGAGAAGCTTAAGGACAAAGTCCATCAATGGCCAAGTCTTACGATCTTGTTCCTTGAGGAACGATTCAGCCATCCGGATGCCCTGGTCGTGCGGGATACTTGAGTACAAAGCCTCAATATCAATTGCTACAAGCAGGGCATCCGGAGGAATCTGAATCTCCTCAAGGTGTTTTAAAAGATCAGTGGTATCCTTTATGTACGATGGAAGTGCCAAGACATGGGGCAATAAAAAGGAGTCAACAAATTTGCTAGCGTGTTCTGTGAGCGACTCGTTGCCAGAGACGATAGGTCTACCAGGAGGATGTTCAAGGCTTTTATGCACCTTAGGTAAGGTGTAAAAGGTGGGGGTTTTGGGAAATTTGATAATTAAAAAATTATACGTGTCCCTGTCTATGAGGCCCTGGCTGAAGGCCTCCACACACAGGGACTTGTATTCAATTATGAAGTCGTCTATGCAATCGGGTGTGATAGGACAGTACCACTCTCGGTTGCAGAGGACCTCCAGGCACATAGTTTCGTATTGGAGGGGGGACATAACTACTATGTTACCCCCTTTGTCTGAGGGTTTTATCAAAATCTCTTTGTTGTTTTTGAGGGACGTTATGGCTGCGGTCTGCTCCTGTGTTAGGTTGTTAGGTATAGAGGGCCAAGACTTGGTTTTAAGTTCTCTCGATACCCTTTGGACAAAGGTCCAGATGTTAGGGTTTGTTGATAAGTCTGGAAACTTTTCAGATTTGGGTTTAAAGCCCTTTCTTGGGGCGGCTATTGAAGTAGAAGGGACATCTCCTTGTGAGGAATCCGTAGAGTCAATAACTGCAACAATTTCAGTATTGCCCTCCTCATATAGGAGGACTAGGTCCTTGAGGGCACGACTCTCCGCCATGGTAAAGTGCTTGGTTTGTTCGGCTAGTTGTTTTTCTAAGGTTTTCTGTTTTCTCTCATCATCAAACATAAACTTGAAGGTGAGATTTCTCGCAAATAAATGTAAATCTTTGATGGTTTCTGATATATCGAGAGCCCTGGATGGGCAAAAACCCAAACCTAAACCAAGCACTTGTTCCTGGGCCTGAGTTAAATCAACGGTGGTTAAGTTGATGATATTTAATTTATTTAAGGAGTTTTGCGTGGTTAATTGGTTTTGGGTTTCATATATACATCCAGGTTGCCCTGTTTGGTATTCCTGGGTGTTTGTGGAGTTGGTAATTCTAAAAAACCATCGTCTGAAGTGGCAGATGTAGAATCACTAGTGTTCAAAGAGGGTGTGGTGTTTTTGGCCAAAACTTTTTGTAATGTGGGTGCTATATTGGCTAAATGTGTGGACGTGTTCATGTGAGCTTGTGTGTCGGGTTTTTTCTTGTTGTGACTCAGAGGTTGAGTAGGTGAGGGACCGGCACTGCCTCGTCCTCGTTTTTGTGCTTTAGTGCGTTTATTGGGAATGGATGGTCCCTGTCTAGACAACTGCGATTTTTGTTAAAGAGAACTAGCAATGCTAGAGTCAGATTCCATGTTGTCATCCGTAATTTCGGCATGATCAACTGTGCGTGGTCTTGATGTGCGTAAAGTGCGGGATTTAGAATTCCATCTGTAGGCATAGCCTTCATTGAAGGCCTGTCTATCTTTAAGAAATTTACATTGTTTTTTATGGACAATTTCCTTGTTCATAATTTCTAATTTTGCTTTAACCTCCGTCCACGCAGGGGCGAAGGTCGGGGCCTCAAAGACATGTTTGAACTTGGTATTAATTTGATCTATTTCGGTATCTAGAGACGTCATATCCCCCTTGTATTGGACCACCAGAGATTTCATAAGATCACGACTACAGTTATTGAGAATACCTTCCCAATCCTTTTTAAAGGTATCTGAGGGGTCCCTCAGAGTGGGAAGGGTGTGTATTCTTAGGCCCTGAGGGCTAATATTCTCATCGATGTACTTCTGGAAATATTCTATGTGCCAATACAAATGGGATTTTCGTTTCAAAAGATTCTGCATTTTGCCGAGGTAGACTCTGAGGTCCTCCTCGACTTTGGTTTGGGATCCACAAGCCAACTGAATACCTGACATGAAACCAGTC
Organism: Pelophylax lessonae; assembly: GCF_965119305.1. Taxonomy (NCBI): domain Eukaryota; kingdom Metazoa; phylum Chordata; class Amphibia; order Anura; family Ranidae; genus Pelophylax; species Pelophylax lessonae. Next base: position 19,945,495 of record NC_138768.1, on the reverse strand, counting down.
CATGCTGTGCCCTGGAGATCCATGACTCAGTCCTGCGTCCAGTCCAGTCCGCGCCAACGGAACCCACGAGGCTGAAGCCGAAGGGAAGGAAATGAAGAAGACAAACTCCCGCTAGGGAGTATATGTTAATTAGATGATGAAAGATAACTGTCTCTCCAAAACAGGGAAAAAAGCTTAAGCAGTCAGTATAACCTAAAAAAAGTAATACATAGAATTGAATAGTTAGATATACAAACATACGGCTGAAGGCCGAAAAAAGGGGAAGCCCTCGGGTGTGTTATCCACCCAAAATTTCAAAATCGAGAATATGTTTGTAATAAATCAAAAAAAGAGAGAAGGTACCACATCCCTAGAATGTATACTATTGATTGTGGGAAATATTCCCAAAGTGTATCCAAAGCACAAGCCCAAGGTGTGAGGGCATGGGTTTGGATGGAAACAAGAATGTAGACGGAAAAATAGATGAGGAACAAGGAAAAAAGAAACTAGGAAAGAAAAAGGGGGAGGGGAGAGGGAAGGGGAACAAAAATGGGGGAGAGAGAGGGAAGGGAGAAAGGGGAGAGAAAGGGGAGAAGAAAAAGAGAGGGAGGAGGGGGGGGGGAAAGGGAAGGGAAGAGAGGGGAAAAAAATGAAAACTGGGAAAGAAGGAAAGAGAGAAGGGAAACAAGAGAAGTGGGAAAAAAGGTGTTGAGGGCTGATGGGATTTTTTAGGTACCAGATAGAACAAAAAGAAAAAATGTTTATAAAAACTAAAAAAGTTTATTGGTACATATTAAAACCAGTTTATATGATGCAAATCATGATATACATAGAAATACATTAAGCATATATGAGATGAAATATAAAATGAGGCATATAGGCGTAAGGCAACAATGTGTAGTAGATTGGGTCCAATGAGGAGCATCAGACCATTCCCGACATGTTTCGCGGGCACAAAGGGTCCGCTTCTTCAGGGGAGTAGAACACATAGAATATAATATGCCTTGAATAGCCTGTATGATATAACAACAACAACAGTTATTAGTGTGTACATGTACATATATAATCATAAATGCATGCGAGTGTGGAACACCAGGTGCACCCAGGGCCTCCACCGTGCAAACAACAAACCGACGTCCGAGTGAAAGGAAAGTGCCCCCCCAGGAAACGTCTCCCCAGCGGATGTGGAGGGGTAATCAGGACAGTGGACTATCCCAAATGGGTGTTGCAAGATAGAGTGGGAAAAAATAGGTCTGCACTAAAAAAGGAGAGCAAATATGTCCACCATCACCATAGAGGGTATGGGATTTGTATATAAATGCTTAATACCTATTCATGTTTCCTGAGGAAAACACACATATCTCATAAAATAGGGAGATCAGCCAAGATTATAGAATGCAGCTGGAGCTGGAGTCCAGAGACCAGTATTAATCCTAAATGGGCAAGAATATAGCATGTCAGCATCCCAAAAGGGTTGTACAATATAAAGGCAGCCTTGATTGAGAAGGCAAGCCAAATCAAGGAAAAGGTTACCTGTTTGGAATTATGCCAGATGAACAGGGATAAGTTAAGATAGCATAGTGATGGTAATTTGAATCAGGCACAGGACAAGCTGTGCCATTAAGAAATGCTCCGTGGGCCAAATGCTTAGCCTAGGCAATGGATCATCTATGAAACAGGAGAATAATTAAGTTCAGAGGGATGCATCAATAGCTAAAAAAAGGTCCATAAAGGAGAAGCCATCCTGGATCATACCTGCAACATGCTGCAATGGCGCTGAACGCCGTCTCCTGAGAGACAGTGTAGTGAAGCCCCGCCTAATATGACCCTCAACCCGACGCCACATGCGCATGACGTCATGCGCGATGTGGGCGGGTCAGGTCCTCAACTGCGCGCGCACCATAGGGTGCGCACGCAGTGCCGCTTTTGGATGGGCCACAATGGGCAGCCCAGGGCGGCCGCAACGAAGATAGAGCGGACACATTGTCCGATCATCAGCGCGCCCGAGGACCACACATCCGCTGGAGAGTTTGGGGAGGCACGCCCCCGTCCGGACAGAAAGTGTATTGCAACCGGAGACACAAAAGGAGTGCACAATGAATAGGGGATCCACACAAGCATGTAACAATTCAATAAACAAACAAAAAAGAATATATGTAAACATGATACAATTGATAGAGACACCTTTTAATACAAAAACTATGCATTGTAGTAAAAAAATAGAAATGTTTGTTTATTGAATTGTTACATGCTTGGAATGAGGAAGGATAAGGAGGGACAGAGATTCTCTGCATTCCCTGATTGGTGAACTGAGTGAAGGTGGTTCTCAACCGAAGAGGCGGTGCTCGTTTGAACCAGCAACCCATAAAGTTTTTGCAACCAAGATCTCTCAAACCTTTTTGGAGTACTCTAAGAGGAGGGATTTTCCATCAAATTTCCCTGGAATAGGATACGAAGTCGGGTTTAAGTGGATTACTAGCCAACCTTCGGAGGGACCTCCAAGAGTCACCCCAAACGCTTATTACCCCTGTGGGGGTACCACCATCTGGTGAGTGCGGGAATAATAGGAGGGGAGCACTGATTCCTGTATTGAGCACCCCCATCATTCTGGAAGTCCTGTAATCCATTTATCCTGTCAAATCCCTACTTCATCACCCCTTTTTTTGGGACTCGATTATATTTGCTATATTTGGCTATTTATATGGACAATTTTCCTATATATTCGTTTTATATTTATTTATTTATTTATGCTATCTTATTTGTTGGACACTATTTATGATTTTTTATGTGCACAGATTTATACAAAGTTATTTACCGTTTGGCCCATTAGCACAATATATATCTGATTGATTAATTAGCACTTTAAGTATATGTGGAAGATTTTTACAACATCACTTTAAAAAAATTTTTATATAGTTATATATATATTTTTAAGATTACACATTGATTTTGTATCACCTATATCTTAAACTTTTTTTATTTATTTATCATTATATAGATACACATTTTATAACCAATTTATTCAAACTTATTTACACTCTTTAAGGATTCACTTTATGAAGCTTTATATATTCTGGTTCTTATTCACCTATCACCAGTGCACTTTAAGACATATTTATTTATTTTTTCCTATTTATTAGCCTGACAGCGCCATATTACCTCCCCTTTCCTCACATTTACCAAATATAGTTATCTATATTTTTGAGGTAGGCTGCAGTCAGTTATTTATTTAATTTTCTCCAAAAGCGCGGAAACTTTCCCCCTACAATGGGTGGGTAAGGTCGGTATCCATTGCTATTCTGCATAAGGTACGGAAAAGTCCCGTGGGATCCATGCCTGGTTCATTTTAATGAACGTGAGCTTGTCCACATTGTCTCTGGACAGGCGGCTGCGCTTGTCTGTTATAACGCCCCCAGCCGTGCTAAATACCCGTTCAGATAATACACTGGCTGCAGGGCACGCCAGCACCTCCAAGGCGTAAAGGGCAAGCTCAGGCCATGTGCCCAATTTGGAGACCCAGAAGTTGAAGGGGGCAGACCCGTCATTCACTACATGTAGGCGTGTGCACACATACTGCTCCACCATGTTGGTAAAATGCTGCCTCCTGCTAAGACGTTCCATCTGAGCTGCTGGTGCTGCTGTTTGTTGTGGCGTGCTGACAAAGCTTTTCCACATTTCGGCCATGCTAACCCTGCCTTCTGAGGTGCTGGCGGTGCCCTGGTTGCGTTGGCGACCTCCTCCTCCTCCTCCTCTGCCTTGTGCTTCCACTGTGGCCCCGCTGTCAGATGGGAATGCCAGCAGCATGGCGTCTACCAGCGTGCGCTTGTACTCGCGCATCTTGCGATCGCGCTCCAGTGAGTGAATTAAGGACGGTACGTTGTCCTTGTAACGGGGATCCAGCAGCGTGGCCACCCAGTAATCAGCACAAGTTAGAATGTGGGCAACTCGGCGGTCGTTGTGGAGACACTGCAGCATGTAATCGCTCATGTGTGCCAGGCTGCCCAGAGGCGACGAAAGGCTGTCCTCTGTGGGAGGTGTATCGTCCGTGTCCTCTGTATCCCCCCAGCCACGCACCAGTGATGGCCATGAGCTGGCCTGGGTGCCACCCTGCTGTGAACATGGTTCCATCTCCTCCTCCAGCTCCTCCTCCTCCTCATCCTCCTCATCCTCCAGAACTGTGCCCCTGCTGGACAATTGCGTCCCTGGCGTTTGCGTGTGCAGGAACCCACCCTCGGAGCCCCTTGCGAATGACTGCCCTGAAAGCCTTGGAAATGTTACCTCTTCATCCTCCTCCTCCTCCTCATCCTGTGCCACATCCTCTTCCATCATCGCCCGAATTGTTTTTTCAAGGAGGCATAGAAGTGGGATAGTTAAGCTGAGAACGGCGTCATTGCCACTGGCCATGTTGGTGGAGTACTCAAAACAGCGCAACAAGGCACACAGGTCTCGCATGGAGGCCCAGTTATTGGTGGTGAAGTGGTGCTGTTCCGCAGAGCGACTCACGCGTGCGTGCTGCAGCTGAAACTCCACTATGGCCTGCTGCTGCTCGCACAGTCTTTCCAGCATGTGCAAGGTGGAGTTCCACCTTGTGGGCACGTCACATATGAGGCGGTGAGCGGGAAGGCCGAAGTTACGCTGCAGCGCTGCCAGGCGAGCAGCAGCAGGGTGAGAACGCCGAAAGTGCGCACAAACGGCCCGCACTTTCTGCAGCAGCTCTGACATATCGGGGTAGTTTTTAAGGAACCTCTGCACCACCAAATTCAGCACATGCGCCAGGCAAGGGATGTGCGTCAAACCGGCTAGGCCCAGAGCTGCTATGAGATTTCGCCCGTTATCGCACACCACCAGGCCGGGCTTGAGGCTCGCTGGCAGCAACCACTCATTTGTCTGCTGTTCCATGCTCCTCCACAACTCCTGCGCGGTGTGTGGTTTGTCCCCCAAACAGGCAAGTTGTAAAACTGCCTGCTGTCGTTTACCCCTGGCCGTGCTGAAGTTGGTGGTGAAGGTGTTACGCTGTCCGGATGAGGAGGCGGTAGAGGATGAGGAAGCGGAGTAGGAGGAGTTAGGAACAGGAGGCAAACTGAAGCGCCCTGCAATCCTCGGTGGTGGAAGGACATGCGCCAAATTGCTATCCGCCTCAGGCCCATCCGCCACTGCATTTACCCAGTGTGCCGTTAGGGAGATATAACGCCCCTGACCGTGCTTACTGGTCCACGTATCCGTAGTTAGGTGGACCTTGGCACAGATGGCGTTGCGCAGTGCACACCTGATATTTTCCCCCACTTGGTTGTGCAGGGAAGGGATGGCTTGCCTGGAAAAGTAGTGGCGGCTGGGCACGACGTACTGTGGGACAGCCACCGACATAAGGTTTTTAAAACTGTGCGTCTCCACCAGACGGAATGACAGCATTTCAAAGGCCAATAATTTTGAAATGCTGGCATTCAGGGCCAGGGATCGCGGGTGGGTAGGGGGGTACTTCCTCTTCCTCTCAAGTGTTTGGGAGATGGAAAGCTGAACGCTTCCACGGGACATTGTGGAGATGGTTGTTGGTGACCCAGGTGGTGGTGTTGCTGACAGATCGTCTGTTTGCGGGGTGGCAGGTGCCGGTATCACTACAGATGTGGCTGGAGCGGCCCGAGACTGCAGCAGAAGAGGAAGCAGGATGAGCCAGAGACGTTTCTTGGTTTTGAAGGTGTGTACTCCACTGCAGCTCGTGCTTTGCACTTAGATGCCTGATCATGCAGGTTGTGCTCAGGTTGAGAAGGTTTATGCCTCGCTTCAAGCTCTGATTGCACAGGGTGCAAACCACTCGTGTCCTGTCATCAGCACATTTTCTAAAGAACTTCCACGCTAGAGAACTCCTTTGAGCTGACTTTGGTGCGCTCGTTCCCTTGCTGCGTTGGGCAGTAGCGGGCGTAGTGTCTAGGGCACGGCCGCTCCGCTTCTGCACCCTGCTCCCTCTTCTGCTGTGCTGGTGGCTCTGTGCGACCACCGCCTCTTCCTCCAAACTACTCAGGTCACCTGCATGACGTTCATTCCATGTGGGGTCGAGGACCTCATCGTCCTCCACATCATCTTCCACCCAGTCTTCACCCCTGCCCTCCTTGTCGGTCTCCACAATGCTGAACGCCGCAGCAGTTGGCACCTGCGTTTCGTCATCATCGGAGACGTGCTGCGATGATCCTTGCATGTACTCATCTTGAGAAATAAGTGGTTGGGCATCGCTGCACTCAATCTCTTCCACTTCTGGGGCAGGGCTAGGTGGATGGCCCTGGGAAACCCTGCTGACAGAGTCCTCAAAAAGAATAAGAGACTGCTGTATGGCTTGGGGCTCAGACTGCTGGCCTGATTTGCAAGGGGGTGAGGTGAAAGACGGTTGGACATTGGCTGCAGGTGCCAACTCTGACCTTTCTGCAGTAGACTGGGTGGGAGACAATGTGAAGGAACTGGAGGCACTGTCAGCAGCAAACCAATCTACTATCGCCTCAACTTGTTCTGGCCTCATCACTTCTAGGGGCGTTTGATGCCCTACCAAATACTGATGCAGGTTCTGTCGCCTACTCACACTTGAGGAAGGTGTTTCACTTGTGCGTGTAGCTGGCACAGATCGACCACGTCCTCTCCTTGCAACAGGAGCTCTACCAGCAGCACCACGACCCAGGCCACGGCCCTTATTTGACGGTCTCCTCATATTTCTGTAATTTAAGATCTTGCCCTAGAAAGGTTTTTATTGAATAGCGGAATAGGAAATATGATCCAAAAAAGTGTATGTATCTCGCACGTACAAAACCACACTAGGCCCCAATTACTATTGTTTCTACCCCTAAAAGGATGGTTGAGCAGTAGGAGCAGGAGTATGGAACAGGCAGCACCCTCAAATCTTCAGAAGTATGAGATGAACCCCAACAACTTGGAAAGGTGGATCTCACACGTACCGACACAGACTATCTCGCAATTGAATTGATCCCCAAAGGTTTTAATTGAATAGCGGAATAGAAAATATGATCAAAAAGAAAGTGTATGTATCTCGCACGTACACCACCACACTAGGCCCCAACTACTATTGTTTGTACCCCTAAAAGGATGGTTGAGCAGTAGGAGGAGGAGTATGGAACAGGCAGCACCCTCAAATCTTCAGAAGTATGAGATGAACCCCAAAAACTTGGAAAGGTGGATCTCTCTCACACGTACCAACACAGACTATCCCCCAATTTAACTGATCCCCAAAGGTTTTTGATTAAATAGCGGAATAGAAAATATGATCCAAAAAAAGTGTATGTATATCACACGTACACAACCACACTAGGCCCCAATTACTATTGTTTGTACCCCTAAAAGGCTAGATGAGGAGTAGGGGGGGTATGGAACAGGCAGCACCCTCAAACCTTCAGAAGTATGAGATGAACCCCAACAACTTGGAAAGGTGGATCTCTCTCACACGTACCAACACAGACTATCCCCCAATTTAACTGATCCCCAAAGGTTTTTGATTAAATAGCGGAATAGAAAATATGATCCAAAAAAAGTGTATGTATATCACACGTACACAACCACACTAGGCCCCAATTACTATTGTTTGTACCCCTAAAAGGCTAGGAGTAGGGGGAGTATGGAACAGGCAGCACCCTCAAACCTTCAGAAGTATGAGATGAACCCCAACAACTTGGAAAGGTGGATCTCTCTCACACGTACCAACACAGACTATCCCCCAATTTAACTGATCCCCAAAGGTTTTTGATTAAATAGCGGAATAGAAAATATGATCCAAAAAAAGTGTATGTATATCACACGTACACAACCACACTAGGCCCCCATTACTATTGTTTGTACCCCTAAAAGGCTAGGAGTAGGGGGAGTATGGAACAGGCAGCACCCTCAAACCTTCAGAAGTATGAGATGAACCCCAACAACTTGGAAAGGTGGATCTCTCTCACACGTACCAACACAGACTATCCCCCAATTTAACTGATCCCCAAAGGTTTTTGATTAAATAGCGGAATAGAAAATATGATCCAAAAAAAGTGTATGTATATCACACGTACACAACCACACTAGGCCCCAATTACTATTGTTTGTACCCCTAAAAGGCTAGGAGTAGGGGGAGTATGGAACAGGCAGCACCCTCAAACCTTCAGAAGTATGAGATGAACCCCAACAACTTGGAAAGGTGGATCTCTCTCACACGTACCAACACAGACTATCCCCCAATTTAACTGATCCCCAAAGGTTTTTGATTAAATAGCGGAATAGAAAATATGATCCAAAAAAAGTGTATGTATATCACACGTACACAACCACACTAGGCCCCAATTACTATTGTTTGTACCCCTAAAAGGCTAGGAGTAGGGGGAGTATGGAACAGGCAGCACCCTCAAACCTTCAGAAGTATGAGATGAACCCCAACAACTTGGAAAGGTGGATCTCTCTCACACGTACCAACACAGACTATCCCCCAATTTAACTGATCCCCAAAGGTTTTTGATTAAATAGCGGAATAGAAAATATGATCCAAAAAAAGTGTATGTATATCACACGTACACAACCACACTAGGCCCCAATTACTATTGTTTGTACCCCTAAAAGGCTAGGAGTAGGGGGAGTATGGAACAGGCAGCACCCTCAAACCTTCAGAAGTATGAGATGAACCCCAACAACTTGGAAAGGTGGATCTCTCTCACACGTACCAACACAGACTATCCCCCAATTTAACTGATCCCCAAAGGTTTTTGATTAAATAGCGGAATAGAAAATATGATCCAAAAAAAGTGTATGTATATCACACGTACACAACCACACTAGGGCCCAATTACTATTGTTTGTACCCCTAAAAGGCTAGATGAGGAGTAGGGGGGGTATGGAACAGGCAGCACCCTCAAACCTTCAGAAGTATGAGATGAACCCCAACAACTTGGAAAGGTGGATCTCTCTCACACGTACCAACACAGACTATCCCCCAATTTAACTGATCCCCAAAGGTTTTTGATTAAATAGCGGAATAGAAAATATGATCCAAAAAAAGTGTATGTATATCACACGTACACAACCACACTAGGCCCCAATTACTATTGTTTGTACCCCTAAAAGGCTAGGAGTAGGGGGAGTATGGAACAGGCAGCACCCTCAAACCTTCAGAAGTATGAGATGAACCCCAACAACTTGGAAAGGTGGATCTCTCTCACACGTACCAACACAGACTATCCCCCAATTTAACTGATCCCCAAAGGTTTTTGATTAAATAGCGGAATAGAAAATATGATCCAAAAAAAGTGTATGTATATCACACGTACACAACCACACTAGGCCCCAATTACTATTGTTTGTACCCCTAAAAGGCTAGATGAGGAGTAGGGGGAGTATGGAACAGGCAGCACCCTCAAATCTTCAGAAGTATGAGATTGTGTTCACTGTACCCCACAAAGATTGAGTTCACTGCACCCCACAATGATTGTGTTCACTGCACCCCACAAAGATTGTGTTCACTGCACCTCACAAAGATTGTGTTCACTGTACCCCCCAAAGATTGTGTTCACTGCACCCCACAAAGATTCTGTTCACTGTACCCCACAAAGATTGTGTTCACTGCACCCTAAAAGGATGTTGTTCACTGCACCCCACAAAGATTGTGTTCACTGCACCCTAAAAGGATGTTGTTCACTGCACCCCAAAAAGATTGTGTTCACTGTACCCCCCCCAAAGATTGTGTTCACTGCACCCCACAAAGATTGTGTTCACTGCACCCCAAAAAGATTGTGTTCACTGTACCCCCCAAAGATTGTGTTCACTGCACCCCAAAAAGATTGTGTTCACTGTACCCCCCAAAGATTGTGTTCACTGCACCCCACAAAGATTCTGTTCACTGTACCCCACAAAGATTGTGTTCACTGCACCCCAAAAAGATTGTGTTCACTGTACCCCCCCAAAGATTGTGTTCACTGCACCCCACAAAGATTCTGTTCACTGCACCCCACAAAGGATTTTGTTCACTGCACCCCAAAAAGATTGTGTTCACTGCACCCCAAAAAGGATTTTGATCACTGCACCCCAAAAAGGATGTTGTTCACTGCACCCCAAAAATGATTTTGTTCACTCCACCCCAAAAAGATTGTGTTCACTGCACCCCACAAAGATTGTGTTCACTGCACCCCAAAAAGATTGTGTTCACTGTACCCCCCAAAGATTGTGTTCACTGCACCCCACAAAGATTCTGTTCACTGTACCCCACAAAGATTGTGTTCACTGCACCCCAAAAAGATTGTGTTCACTGCACCCCAAAAAGGATGTTGTTCACTGCACCCCAAAAAGGATGTTGTTCACTCCACCCCAAAAAGATTGTGTTCACTGCACCCCACAAAGATTGTGTTCACTGCACCCCAAAAAGATTGTGTTCACTGCACCCCAAAAATGATTTTGTTCACTGCACCCCAAAAAGGATTTTGTTCACTGCACCCCAAAAAGGATGTTGTTCACTCCACCCCAAAAAGATTGTGTTCACTGCACCCCAAAAAGATTGTGTTCACTGCACCCCACAAAGGATTTTGTTCACTGCACCCCAAAAAGATTGTGTTCACTGCACCCCAAAAAGGATGTTGTTCACTGCACCCCAAAAAGGATTTTGTTCACTGCACCCCAAAAAGATTGTGTTCACTGCACCCCACAAAGGATTTTGTTCACTGCACCCCACAAAGATTGTGTTCACTGCACACCAAAAAGGATTGTGTTCACTGCACCCCAAAAAGATTTTGTTCACTGCACCCCAAAAAGATTGTGTTCACTGCAGCCCAAAAAGATTGTGTTCACTGCAGCCCAAAAAGATTGTGTTCACTGCAGCCCAAAAAGATTGTGTTCACTGCAGCTCACACACAGAAAAATGGATGTGGATCACTGACACCTGCCTATCTCCAATCCTACACCACACAGCAATATCGATTGTAGTTTGTAGAACACAGTTTCCCTAAAATTCAGCAGACTCTGTCCCTAACAGGATTGAGAAGAGATCGTAGATCAGGATTGAGTGCAGATTCACCCCACCCCCCACACAGCAATATCGATTGTAGTTTGTAGAAGACACTGACCCTATAATTCAGCAGACTCTATCCCTAAAATGCCTACAACTCGCCCTGCCTAAACACTCCGACCTGTCCCTCAATTCTATCCGGACACAAATGGTTTTTTCCTGCCTATCTTTCCCTAATCAGCAGCCAGCACATTGATGTGTGCTCTGTCCCTTAGCTAAGCAGCAGAATGACGCTGCTGCGGCGGCTGCCTCGAACTTATAAAGACTTGGTCACATGCTTCAGACGGCCAATCACAGCTACTAAGACATTTGCAGGCATGGCTGGGATGGCTTAAGGCACACCAGTTAAACGATTGTTGATTGGCTGTTGAAAGCCCGCCATGAAAAGAGCGCCAAAGCATGCAAAACCCGGAAATAAAACGACCGAACACGGATTTTTACCCGAACATACAGTAAAGTGTCCGTGTCCGTGTTCGGGTAAAAAAAATCCAATTATTCGGTACGAACACGAATAATACAGTCCGTGTTCGCTCAACACTAGTCATGGTATTTGCACAGCGGTTTTTCAAACACATATTTATGGTAAAATATACATTTTGTTAAATTTTAACTTAATTAAATATATTAATTTTAATGCAAAAAACACAACATTTAACCCATTTCTTTTTAGGAAAAATATAAAAGATGATGTTTTGCCGAGTAAATAGATACCTAACATGTCATGTCTAACCCCTTCCTGCCAACCTCCTCCCGACCCTTTAAAAGCAAAGACGGACATTCGGATCATGTGACTGCTGTGATTGGCTGTCACATGATTAGAAAGCTCCTGTAGTACGTATCAGGAGCTTTCCAGTATCTGCCGGCTACCATGCTGGGAGTGTGCAGAGAGTGCTCTCTCAGTACGATACATGGTTTTCACAGGGCGGCATATAATCTGCCATTCGGTGTTAAGACCCACACCCTGAGAGGCCACATATATGTATGCAGATGGTGTGATGAGGTTAAGTTTGTGCCTGTTTGTGAAATGGTGACAAATTATGATACTTTAAAAATTTTACAGGTTACCAGTTTAGAGTTACAAAGGAGGTCTAGCACTAGAATTATTGCTCTCCTAAACATCCCTTGTGACAGCAGTAGGCAGTGACAGATGCTTTTTATGGAGAGATCTGGGGGTCTAATAAACGGTCTCCACTGCCCTTAAAGGCATCTGATCACATCCAAAATTGGAGTGATCAGATACTTTCCAAATTCAAAGAAGGCACTGTTCACATCTAGGAAACTGGAACTGATGACAATGCTTGTCGCTTCCGGGCTCCTAGATCATAGAGGTGATCGGAGATGATCCGGTCTCCAGTCACCTCTATTGTAAGCCAAGGCAAACACTGGATTGGATTCTAGGATTCCCGCTGGGATCAGAGAGCCCGGAGAGGCAGCAAGAGGAGAAGGGCCCACTTTCACCGCCTGTAAAAGCAATCTTAGCAGCTAATTAGCTGCTAATATTGCTTTTACTTTGTAGATCTTTGCCTGCCCAAAAAAAAATCTATACCAAGGTTATGGTTGACAGCTGTAGCCATATAGCCGGTATAACCAGTTGCAGTCAATCACATGTACGTGATTTGGTGGCAAGTGGTTAAGGATAAGTTGCCCAGCCACTGGTGTTCCCAAATTTTATGAGAAAATTAATTTATATACAGTTATGCATTCTTTTTGTCTTCTCTAATAAATTCTGCAGAGATATATGAGTAAATATATTACTTCCTGTGTCTCCATATTTAGCACTCAAGGGAAAAGGAAGGAAAATATTTCTGTTTTATTTCTTTTTTCTTTTCTTGATAAAAAGGATTTAAAAATTAGACACACAAAATAAAAACATTCCAACAGGAAGGGCTTTGACAGAACTAAGCTTGTTTTTTTTTTTTTTTTTTTTTTTTTTTTAACAGCTTCACCATTATTTAAAGAGAGTTAATTATGTCGATAGTTGGGGAAAAAATATTTTCTTCAATGAGAAAGGCGAACATCCATCAATTCTCCATCTATATAATCACGCATTTCGCTCAAATGGAATTTACATTGACAAGAGACATGTGGGTTATATTGAATTTTTTTCAGAGATGGAAGAAGATTTCCATCTTATACCAGAAGAGATTATATGGAAAAATGGCAAGGTAAGATCATAAATAGTGTTGAGCGAACACGGACTGTATTATTCGTGTTCGTACCGAATAATTGGATTTTTTGTACCCGAACACGGACACGGACACTTTACTGTATGTTCGGGTAAAAATCCGTGTTCGGTCGTTTTATTTCCGGGTTTTGCATGCTTTGGCGCTCTTTTCATGGCGGGCTTTCAACAGCCAATCAACAATCGTTTAACTGGTGTGCCTTAAGCCATCCCAGCCATGCCTGCAAATGTCTCAGTAGCTGTGATTGGCCGTCTGAAGCATGTGACCAAGTCTTTATAAGTTCGAGGCAGCCGCAGCGGCGTCATTATGCTGCTTAGATTCAGGGACAGAGCACACATCAACGTGCTGGCTGCTGATTAGGGAAAGATAGGCAGGAAAAAACCATTTGTGTCCGGATAGAATTGAGGGACAGGTCGGAGTGTTTAGGCAGGGCGAGTTGTAGGCATTTTAGGGATAGAGTCTGCTGAATTATAGGGTCAGTGTCTTCTACAAACTACAATCGATATTGCTGTGTGGGGGGTGGGGTGAATCTGCACTCAATCCTGATCTACGATCTCTTCTCAATCCTGTTAGGGACAGAGTCTGCTGAATTTTAGGGAAACTGTGTTCTACAAACTACAATCGATATTGCTGTGTGGTGTGGGATTGGAGATAGGCAGGTGTCAGTGATCCACATCCATTTTTCTGTGTGTGAGCTGCAGTGAACACAATCTTTTTGGGCTGCAGTGAACACAATCTTTTTGGGCTGCAGTGAACACAATCTTTTTGGGCTGCAGTGAACACAATCTTTTTGGGCTGCAGTGAACACAATCTTTTTGGGGTGCAGTGAACAAAATCTTTTTGGGGTGCAGTGAACACAATCCTTTTTGGTGTGCAGTGAACACAATCTTTGTGGGGTGCAGTGAACAAAATCCTTTGTGGGGTGCAGTGAACACAATCTTTTTGGGGTGCAGTGAACAAAATCCTTTTTGGGGTGCAGTGAACAACATCCTTTTTGGGGTGCAGTGAACACAATCTTTTTGGGGTGCAGTGAACAAAATCCTTTGTGGGGTGCAGTGAACACAATCTTTTTGGGGTGCAGTGAACACAATCTTTTTGGGGTGGAGTGAACAACATCCTTTTTGGGGTGCAGTGAACAAAATCCTTTTTGGGGTGCAGTGAACAAAATCATTTTTGGGGTGCAGTGAACACAATCTTTTTGGGGTGCAGTGAACACAATCTTTGTGGGGTGCAGTGAACACAATCTTTTTGGGGTGGAGTGAACAACATCCTTTTTGGGGTGCAGTGAACAACATCCTTTTTGGGGTGCAGTGAACACAATCTTTTTGGGGTGCAGTGAACACAATCTTTGTGGGGTACAGTGAACAGAATCTTTGTGGGGTGCAGTGAACACAATCTTTGGGGGGTACAGTGAACACAATCTTTGTGAGGTGCAGTGAACACAATCTTTGTGGGGTGCAGTGAACACAATCATTGTGGGGTGCAGTGAACTCAATCTTTGTGGGGTACAGTGAACACAATCTCATACTTCTGAAGGTTTGAGGGTGCTGCCTGTTCCATACTCCCCCTACTCCTCATCTAGCCTTTTAGGGGTACAAACAATAGTAATTGGGGCCTAGTGTGGTTGTGTACGTGTGATATACATACACTTTTTTGGGATCATATTTTCTATTCCGCTATTTAATCAAAAACCTTTGGGGATCAGTTAAATTGGGGGATAGTCTGTGTTGGTACGTGTGAGAGAGATCCACCTTTCCAAGTTGTTGGGGTTCATCTCATACTTCTGAAGGTTTGAGGGTGCTGCCTGTTCCATACTCCCCCTACTCCTAGCCTTTTAGGGGTACAAACAATAGTAATTGGGGCCTAGTGTGGTTGTGTACGTGTGATATACATACACTTTTTTGGGATCATATTTTCTATTCCGCTATTTAATCAAAAACCTTTGGGGATCAGTTAAATTGGGGGATAGTCTGTGTTGGTACGTGTGAGAGAGATCCACCTTTCCAAGTTGTTGGGGTTCATCTCATACTTCTGAAGGTTTGAGGGTGCTGCCTGTTCCATACCCCCCCTACTCCTCATCTAGCCTTTTAGGGGTACAAACAATAGTAATTGGGGCCTAGTGTGGTTGTGTACGTGCGAGATACATACACTTTTTTTGATCATATTTCCTATTCCGCTATTCAATAAAAACCTTTGAGGATCAATTGAATTGCGGGATAGTCTGTGTCGGTACGTGTGAGAGAGATCCACCTTTCCAAGTTGTTGGGGTTCATCTCATACTTCTGAAGGTTTGAGGGTGCTGCCTGTTCCATACTCCCCCTACTCCTCATCTAGCCTTTTAGGGGTACAAACAATAGTAATTGGGGCCCAGTGTGGTTGTGTACGTGTGATATACATACACTTTTTTTGGATCATATTTTCTATTCCGCTATTTAATTTAACTGGGCCTCCATGCGAGACCTGTGTGCCTTGTTGCGCTGTTTTGAGTACTCCACCAACATGGCCAGTGGCAATGACGCCGTTCTCAGCTTAACTATCCCACTTCTATGCCTCCTTGAAAAAACAATTCGGGCGATGATGGAAGAGGATGTGGCACAGGATGAGGAGGAGGAGGAGGATGAAGAGGTAACATTTCCAAGGCTTTCAGGGCAGTCATTCGCAAGGGGCTCCGAGGGTGGGTTCCTGCACACGCAAACGCCAGGGACGCAATTGTCCAGCAGGGGCACAGTTCTGGAGGATGAGGAGGATGAGGAGGAGGAGGAGCTGGAGGAGGAGATGGAACCATGTTCACAGCAGGGTGGCACCCAGGCCAGCTCATGGCCATCACTGGTGCATGGCTGGGGGGATACAGAGGACACGGACGATACACCTCCCACAGAGGACAGCCTTTCGTTGCCTCTGGGCAGCCTGGCACACATGAGCGATTACATGCTGCAGTGTCTCCACAACGACCGCCGAGTTGCCCACATTCTAACTTGTGCTGATTACTGGGTGGCCACGCTGCTGGATCCCCGTTACAAGGACAACGTACCGTCCTTAATTCACTCACTGGAGCGCGATCGCAAGATGCGCGAGTACAAGCGCACGCTGGTAGACGCCATGCTGCTGGCATTCCCATCTGACAGCGGGGCCACAGTGGAAGCACAAGGCAGAGGAGGAGGAGGAGGAGGTCGCCAACGCAACCAGGGCACCGCCAGCACCTCAGAAGGCAGGGTTAGCATGGCCGAAATGTGGAAAAGCTTTGTCAGCACGCCACAACAAACAGCAGCACCAGCAGCTCAGATGGAACGTCTTAGCAGGAGGCAGCATTTTACCAACATGGTGGAGCAGTATGTGTGCACACGCCTACATGTAGTGAATGACGGGTCTGCCCCCTTCAACTTCTGGGTCTCCAAATTGGGCACATGGCTTGAGCTTGCCCTTTACGCCTTGGAGGTGCTGGCGTGCCCTGCAGCCAGTGTATTATCTGAACGGTTATTTAGCACGGCTGGGGGCGTTATAACAGACAAGCGCAGCCGCCTGTCCAGAGACAATGTGGACAAGCTCACGTTCATTAAAATGAACCAGGCATGGATCCCACGGGACTTTTCCGTACCTTATGCAGAATAGCAATGGATACCGACCTTACCCACCCATTGTTCCATTTTTGCTCTTTCTCACTCTTTTGGGGTGTACCCTCATTTAAAATTTTTGAAAAGAAGCAGTGTTGGCTACCTCGTCCTCCTCCTCAGGGCCAGATTAATGTAGGGGCTATTGGAGCTGCAGCTCCAGGCCCCTACCTTTTATATAGGCCCCGGGTTGGCCATATTCACTGTTACCGCTCTTCTGTCACTTGTAAACACAGAAGTCTGGCTTCTATGCTCGCTTCCCCAGGCAGCACCCTCAGAACCTCCCCACACAGCGTGAAGGCCGGACAAGGAGGGACAGTTGGCGATGCATGGATGTGTTTATGGGCTTCAGAGACAGCATCCCATGTTGAATTAGGCATGCATGGCTGCACCCTTCCTCCTCTGGGTGCATGGCAAGGCACGGCCCTTAAGGCCCTTCAAAATCCTCAGCACCAAGCCCATGATGCTGTTAATCCGGCCCTGGTCCTCCTCCACCGCCGCTTCCACCTACACCGCCCATAGGTGTGCGCAGCCTATTGCATTAAGGTGTGCACCCCAAAGTTGAAATACACATGCATGTGTTTGCCAGCAGGGAGAGTAATGTATCGGGGCCATGTACCTGTAGGCAAGGAGAAATAGAGCAGAGCAGGTCCCAGGGAGATCTTTCCCATCTCCTCACTGGCAATGCTATGTGCCCTAGGTGATTAGGGTGTGCCCAGGCACACCCAGCACACCCTGTGCGCACGCCTATGTCACCGCCACATCCACCACCACCTCAACCTCCCTCCTACTCCATATGGGCCTCGTCCTTCAGAGATGAAGAAGAACATTGTTTTATTTTTCTGTTTTTTTTTTGTTGTTTTAAGTTATTTCCCTATCCACATTTGTTTGCAGAGCACTTGCCATGCTCTTAATTACGTTTTGCTGCCATTTGCAGCACTCTAGCCCTTTCCTTTGGTGTTTTAGAGCCATTTTAGTGCCTTAAAGTTCGGGTCCCCATTGACTTCAATGGGGTTCGGTGTCCGGGAAAAGTTCGGTAAAAGTCCGGGACACGGACCCGGACTTTTTTTTAAAGTTCGGCCGAACCCGTCGAACACGGACATCTAGGTGTTCGCTCAACCCTAATCATAAATAGTTTTTTAAATTTCCCTTCATTGATAGTCACTTACAGTGAAATAGATTGTCCTTCTAGTAGCAGTGCTCATTTACTCATGAATGTCCACCACTACAATCTGTATGAAGATTATGTGGGTTTTATCAGGATATCATTTTGAATTCCTGTCTCTTGTCTAAGAAATCTTAAAATAACAAAAAAAAAAAAAAAAAATACATGGCAACGTTTTAATATAATTATTATTATTAATAGTAATTCAAATTTAAGGTTGGAAATGCCAACCCTTTCGCTGCCAGGGCTTTCAGAGTTTGTAAAAGAACACCCCAAACCCTATATTTTCTGAAAGCACATGCCAAGTAGAATAAAAAGAAGGCACTACAGATTTTTAAGGCCCCATGATGTTTGCGCAAATGTTTATCAAAACAATATTTTCTCTAAAAATACACTAAAATTGTGCTAAGCAGATACAAATACAGTCATTTTAAAAAAAAAAATCCTGCTAAATTCCTACTAAATATAAAAGCTCAACCTGTATTAAGTTAATAAATAACAGATATATGTAAATGGTAAATAATGTAAGTACGCAAAACTGTAAATAACCAAACTTCTCTAAAAATCTAAAGGTTTTAATTTTTAACTTACAACTTTCAGAGTTTGTGAAAGATCATCAAAACCATATATTTTCTGAAAGTCCATGAAAATGGAATAAAAAGAAGGTGCTGCTGATTTTCAGGATCCTATGATATTTGCGCAAATCTTTAACAAACAATATTTTCTCTAAAAATACACTAAAAATCATTATTGGCAAATACAAACATAGCAACTTTTACAAAATTCCTACTAAATATAAAAGCCTAACTTGAAGTGAGTTAAAAAATAACAAATATTTGTACATTTTAAATTATGCTGTTTTGCGAAATGGTGAAAAACGAACCTATGAAAAAACTGTAAATAACTACATTTCTGTAAAAACCTAGATGTGTTCATTTTTCGCTTGCAGCTTTCAGAGTTTGAAAAAGACCCCACAAACCATATATTTTCTGAAAGCACGTGATCAGTAAAATTAAAAGAGGGTGCTACTGAATTTTAAGGTCCCGCAATACTTGTGAAAATATTTTTAAAATTAATAGTTTTACTAAAAATACAGTAAAATCATTATTGGCAGAAAGAAAAACAGCACATTTTACAAAAGTCCTACTAAAATCATTCTACATATAAAAGCTTAACCTGTATTGAGTTAATTCATAACAAATATTTGGGACATTTTAAATTGTGCCTTTTTGCAAAATGGTGAAAAATGAATGTACACAAAAATGTATACAGTATAACCAACAATCTCTAAAAATCTGGAGGTGTTAATTTTTCACTTAAAGCTTGTAAAAGACCCCCAAACCATATATTTTCTGAAAACACATTACCAGTAAAAAAAAAAAAAAAAAAAAGAAGGTGCTACAGGTTTTTAGGACCCCGTAATATTTGCCCAAATGCTTTAAAAGCAATATTTCCCTAAAAATACACTAAAATCATTATTAGCAGATACCCACACAGCAAATTTTACACATTTCCTGCTAAATTCCTACTGAATATAAAGGCTTAACCTTTATTGGGTTAATAAATAACACATATTTGTACATTTTAAATTGTAGAAAACAAACAGAAGGTGGCTCTAAGTGCAGAAAACAAAAGCCTTTTTTTTTCCAAATATTTTTATTAAACAAATGCAACACGTACAGTTATCTGCAATTCAGCAATATACAATATCTTGTAATATAAAAAATTGTGTAAATATTCAGAGAGACCTTACATTTTGTAATAGCAGTATCTCAAACAACTTGAACAAAATAAGGGTGGGGAATGGTGGGGACGCGGGAGAGAAAGAGGAGGTTGACACTCTCGCATGGAACAGGGGGAGAACGTCAACTAGGTAAAGGAAGGATGACTCTGTACTAGCAAACAAAGTTGTTAAGTCCCTCTCTATGGAGGTTTTTTTTTTTTTTTTCAAGAAACTTTATTGGGTTTTTAGGTAAAACATATATCAAAATCAGAGTGCGACAGAGAAATCATCAAGAAATATGGAAAAGTAACTTTACAGTGTTCAACTATGTAATGAACAGGGAGGCCCGAGCAGTGAGGTGAGCAAAAACGAACATACTGCAAGTGGGCCTGTAGGGGCGGGGGGGAGGGGGGAACGACCCAAGGGGAGTTAGTGAATGAATGAAGATTGGGTAGTGTCCAAGTTACCTCCAGACCTGGAAGGCGAGTGAGAAGCATATGCAGGGTATTCGGTGCCTTTTACGCTGAGGAGAAGAAGAGGGAATGTTGATCAAGGGGGCCTAAAGCGTACAACAGCAACCGGATTAAGACGACAGTCCTCTTGCAGTTTGGGATAGAATTTGGTAACATACGCCTCCCATTTTGTCCAGAAACGTTAGGGGCTGGACTGGAAAACAGTTAGATCAAGGTGTTCCTTTCGGAGGAGTCCGTCCATGTCCGATTTAAGCTCACTTATACTAGGTGGGGAAGAGGAAGTCCATTTCCTGAGGATAATTCTTCTGGATATCATGTAGCACGTTGCAATCCATGCCTTGTGGAGCTGTAAGATGGAGGCTTGCAGCTTTTTCCGAGTTATGCAGTGAGGTGGGGGGGATCCTCCAGAAGGCCAAACAGAAGTGGGAATAGATTTTTTGTAGGTTGGAGTCCCGTAACTGTGGCAACCAGAAGTTCCACTCGTTCCCAGAAAGATGGAATCCGATCACAGGTCCATAGTCTGTGGAGGAGGGTGGGGCGGTGCATCCGACACCAAGAGCAGCTCTGGAATGGGGTATGAGACTGTGAAGATGAAAACTGCGAGTAAGCATGGTGGAGGATCTTGAGTTGCTGTTCCCTCCAAAATTCATTATGTATAAAGGTGTTGGCTGAGTTGAAACCCTTTAGGAGGTACGGTTTTGATCCAGTGCAAGACAGAGCTTTATCCAACGAGGTGAGCGACGAAGTCTTGGATGCTGACAACAAGAATGACTGGATGGGGCGGTAGAGTTGAGATAGTTTGATGGACTCTAGGGGGAGTATGGTGTCCAGTATCGATGAACTGAATCTTCTTGTCTTGTCTCTACAAAGGGAGGTCGCGTGTGCAGTTAGCTGGTGTACATAGAGAAAATGTTTGGTAGTTAGATTGTAAGTTCGTTTGAGAGTTTGGAAAGAAAGAGGCGTTCCTGTTGTGGGGTTGATTAGCTGGGAGATGTAACGTAAACCATTGGTGGCCCAGTATGCATATATTGATTCCGAGTTCAAACCCTGAAGAGCAGGATTACCTGCGATGGGAAGATGGTTGGAAACGTGACAGGGGAGGTCCAGCTTTTTTCTAAGTTCCCTCCAAGCCACCTGGGTATCCCGTAGCAGAATGTTATGCCTCAAAGGGGGGGGGGGAGATCACTCAGTTTGCAATGCAATATGGAAGCCAGGTTAAATGAACCCACCAACTGGGATTCTAAGATATAATTAGAAAACTGGGAAGTGCCCTTGATCCAATCTATACCCACCCGTAGCAGACATGAAAGATTGTATAATTTGATGTCTGGGAGATTTACTCCTCCCATGACTTTGGGGGGGAAGAGCTTGGAAAGGGACATTCGGGGGCGTTTGTTATTCCATATAAAGGTAGAAATCGATTTTTGGAGGGTGTTAACGTCACTGTGTTTGATGAGTAGTGGCAACGTCTGCATAAGATATAACAGCTTAGGGAAGCTAACCATTTTGTAAAGGTGGCATCTGCCCAATAGAGAGAGCGGGAGTTTGGCCCAACTGTGCAGCTCCTTGGAGATCTTGGCGAGAAGCGGGGCGTAGTTCAGATGGTACAGGGAAGAAGGGGATTTTCCGACACAAATTCCGAGGTATTTTATATGAGACTTAGCTATGGAGAAGGGGGAGGAAGCGGTCCAATGCAGCCCATGCGGTTGGCCTAGAGGAAGAATTTCACTCTTCGAATAATTTATCCGCAGACCAGAGCAAAGTCTAAACCTGTCAAATATGGATTTAAGCTGGTGCATATCAGTGGATGGGTCCGAAGTGAAAAGCAGAATATCGTCCGCGAAGAGTGTAGATCTCAGTTCCTCTTGGCCAATGAATACACCCTTGAGGGGAGCATTGGAGGCGAGGTAACATGACAGGGGTTCTATGGCCAGGTTGAACAAGAGAGGAGATAGGGGGCACCCCTGCTTAGTACCCTTGTGGAGAGGAATGGCATTGGAGATTAGATTTGAAGTGACTACCTTGGCAGTGGGCGAAGCATACATAGTCGAGATCAGGTGTAAAAAGGGTCCCGAGAACCCACATTTTGATAAGGCCAATTTGAGCCATTGGAAGTTGACATTGTCAAAGGCCTTCTCGGCGTCAAGAGTGATAATGGCATAATTGTTTAGTGGAGTAGAATGAGCCTGAGTGAGTACAGCAATTACTTTTCTAATATTGGCAGTGGCAGAGCGTCCCCTGGTAAAGCCAGCCTGCGAGGGGTGGAGCAGGGAGGGCATAATGAGTGCCAATCCGGCCGCTATTATTTTGGATAGAAGTTTGGCATCCAGATTTATTAAAGATATTGGACGGTAAGAGCCCGGTTCAGCGGGATCCTTGCCCGGTTTGGGGATGAGTTTGATGAAGGCTTGGGAGCCCGTGGGCAAATAATTACCTCCATCCATTATATGTTGAAATACAGATGTGAGGGTGGGAGATATCATATCCCTAGTAAGTTTGTAAAATTCTGATGTGTATCCATCTGGACCAGGAGCTTTACCAGGGGAAAGGGAGGAGATGGATTTAATCACTTCAGTGGCCGTAATGGGAGCGTTTAATTGGGAAAGTTGGGAGGTAGATACCTCAGGGAGACTTAATTCCTCAAGGAACTTGTTAGCTTCTGAGAGATCAATGGGGACAGCGCCATATAGTTTAGCATAGAATTGTTCCATGACTGAGTTGATACCCTGTGGGGTGGAGACCGTGGCGCCTGAGCTGTCCCGCAAAGAAGTTATGTGTGTAGGATTGAAAGGTCCTCTGCACAGCTGGGCCAACAGCTTCCCCGATTTGTTACCATATTTGTGATATCGTAGATCAAGTATAGACTTATGGAATTGTTCGTGAGCCAAGGCCCACCTGTCAAACTGGGATTTGGCTGCTCTCCACTGAGCTTTGTGGGTGGGTGAATCTTGCTGCTGGAGACGGGAATGAGCTAGACGAAGAGCCTCGCTCGCAAGTTTATAATTAGAGTCTGCATTCTTTTTGTAGGCCGAAGCAAAAGCTATAATTTTGCCCCTAAGGACAGCTTTGCCCGTCTCCCACAGCAAGACAGGGTTGTCAGCATGGGCGGCATTGTCTTTAAGGAAGTCATCCCAAGTAGTCCGGAGAGATACCAACAGATCAGGATTGGTGGCAAGGTAGGAGGGGAAGCGCCATGTCTTAGAGGGAGAGTGCGAGTCCGAGAGAGTTAGGAGGATGGATATTGGGGAATGGTCTGAGATTACTAGATCTGAGATAGAGGGTGAGAGCAGAGACTGGGACAATAAAGAATTACTGAAGAAATAGTCAATCCTGGAGAAAGAGTCGTTGGGTGGAGAGTAGAAAGTGTATTCTTTACCTGTAGGATTAGCTAAACGCCAGATGTCAATAAGCTGTAAGCTATCAGTGAATGAGGTTAGAGTGGAGGCAAGGGGGGGGGGTCGGGGGGAGTTTGAGTAGCTTGGGTGAAGATTTGTCTTCCGTAGGATCCATTACTAGATTGAAATCACCCCCCAGCAGCATAGGAAGGTGCATGTGAGGGGCCAGGATACCGGTCAGTGACTGAAAGAAGGATGGTTCAGGTGGGGTTGGGGCATAGACATTGGATAGAATAACATCTTTGGAATTGTGGGCCAGTTTTAATATGAGGACACGACCGTCGGTGTCAGAGTAGATGGGGGCGACGTCAAATGTGAGCTTTTTGTTAAGTAATATCAGGACTCCTGATTTACCTTTTGACGAAGGAGAACCGAATACACGGCCCACCCAGAGTTTGCACATCCAATCGAAATCGGATGCAGGGAGGTGGGTAATAGAGCAATGTCGGTTTTGAGGCGTTTTAGGTGTCGGAGGATGGCCATGCGTTTATGAGGAGACCGTAGCCCCTTGACATTCCACGATACTACTTTGAGATCAAGGAGGATCAGAGGGAGAAGGCCTTGCATTAGATGAGTGAGTAATGGTAGAGAAAGAGAGGGGGGTTACTCGGGAGATTGATAACATTAACGAGTGGTCAAGGATTTGGGGTACATGGGACAAAGTGGTGGGTATAGCGTTGGGGGCAAACCAACTTGATACACCATAGGGAAAAGTAGCTATTGAATACCGACAAAGGCTAACATGAAACCAGAAAACTAGCCTAACACAATAGAACTTCACTTTTTTCCTCATGAGACTTACTTCGTCTAACAGCGTTGCCGGAGGTGTCACTGTGTCCGCTCGCTGTTGCTTGGGGAAGGATCAATACCAAGCACAGGCAGAGGCAGATCATTGCCACATAGGTGGCGTGGCGTATTGAAACGAGAGGAGTCAGACCCCCGGGAAGGCTGTGAGGGAACAGCCTAAGATGAAGGCAAAAAAAGAACAAAAATAAACAATAAGCATGCGCTAACATGAGGCATAGAAACAACAACATCGTGGGATCGCATGCAACAGAACCATAAACGGCAAGGACATCATAGTGCAGTCACATGGGTATTGCTACATGTGAGGGGCGCTGACAGCTCCAATCAAATATTAGAGTAGGAAGGAGACAAAAAATTGGCTGTGGCCATGTTGTCAGCGAGACCAGTCCTGTGGAGGGTTGTTGGAGAGACGAGCTCTCTTGGGGGAGTCTTTCCTGGGACTGCAGAGATCTCTAGAGGAGGGAGAATGGGAGGAAACAGCAGGAAGATGGGTGTCCATAGACAAGTGGAGATGTGACTGGACATAGTCGGCCGCCTCTTCAGGGTTAGAAAAGGACTTGGAGACTCCAGATTGATCCGTGAAACGGAGGACAGCAGGGTAGGCCAGGGTGAACTCTATTCCTTTATGATAAAGCGCGTTGCAGGAAGGTGGAAAAGCCTTACGTCTGCGGGCGACTTCCTGAGAATAATCAGCAAACAATAAGAGTTTATGACCATCCAAGGTGAGAGCTTTGGCATTTTTGAAGGATTTTAGAATGGACAGCCGGTCCGAGTAGTTTAGATATCACACAATTACAGGGTGTGGGGACCTACGATCATTAGATGGGGATCCCAGGCGATGTGCACGCTCAATGACGCAGGGGGAATTGATGCCCAAAGCCTGTGGGATCCGAGAGGTGCAGATATCAGACAATGTGCTAATAGTGAAGGATTCTGGTAGCCCGATGACCCTGAGATTGTTCATGCGTGAGCGATTCTCCAGATCATCAAGTTTTTCTAATATGTATTGCTGTGTCTGTGCCTGCTTACTATCGTTTGCAAAAGTAGCCTGAAGCTCATCCTCCAGGTCAGAGAGTCTATTTTCAACATCAGTGAGGTGTTTGGCCTGAGCCCCTAGTTCCACTCTGAGTTGCTGTATGCCTGCCGCCACCGCCCGCTCCACCGCCTCTGCTATGTTGGGAGACAAGATTGCAGCCACAGTTTGAGCCATCCACTGGCACTGGTCATCCTGCATAGGAATGGTAATAGCAGCCTGGGGAGCCGAAACTGCGCCGTCCATGTCCTCAGGGGGGGCGGGGTATCGTGCTGCGATGGCGCGGGCTGCTGAGAGGAATCCTGCCTGTGTGGTAAGCCATTCCCGGCCCCGCCGTGCACCACAAAACAGTCCATCCGAGAGACAGGGAGCAGCGGCGTGCAGAGGGCGCAGGGAGGGACCGGAGATGACCAGCGGTGAGCAGTAGGGAGAGAAATTACAAGCCGATTATACCGGAGCCGCCGTCTCTCACTCCCTTCTCGTGAGGCGCCGGAACCGGAAGTTCTATGGAGGTATTGAAAGTAGCGAGGGGGGGGGGGGGAGTGGTGACCACGAGATCCAGCATGAGGTAATGGATGAACGATGGTCAGAAGTGTCCTTGGGAGAGAGGCCGAAAGGGATTGCCTTAGACTTTTAACCTTCCTAATTTGTTGGATATTGAGGCTGTCAAATACCATTCTGTATATCGGAAAGGCATCATCAGTGTTTTCAATTCATCGGGATGGAAGGCATGTTCCAAGAATGGGCGCCATCTGGTAAAAAATATTTTTGTGGAAATGAGTTTTTCAACGTCAAGGTTTCCTTTTTCCATGTATAGAAGTGTTTTCAGGTTGTTGCATACCATGGAGATTGTGGGGGGGGGGGGGGGTGTTAGATGTCCAGGTTTTCAGAATTGCCTTTTTGGCCGCCAAGGTGCATATGTGGGTCCATGGGGGAAGCCGTTTATCTTTCCGTCCAGGGTCAGTTGAGGGCAGTGACCCCCTGTCGCAGCCAAACAAAAACAAGTGGGGAGATTTCTCTAGCCGAACATCTAGGACCGCCTGTATAAAGTTCAGCACTTGGTCCCAAAAAAGGGAGATGTTTTGGCAGTGTCAGAGTCTATGAGCTAAAGCCGGTCTGTCTCCACCGCATTGAGGGCAAATTGCTGGGTTTTTTGGGTTTTTAGTGTAGAGGGCTGGCACGAATGCCCTATGAATCAGCTTAAATTGAGTCTCTCTCCACGTTTCCATTAGTGAATCTAGAGTGAGAGAGTAGAGTTCCATTAGTACATTTTTTCTTATCTTCAGATATCCTTCCAATATATTCGGAGCAAGATCGTCCATGGGGAGGTCAGTACCCCATTTGTTAAACATGGTTTCGTTGAGAGTTTATTAGAATGCACGATCAGGTGGTTATATACGAGGGATATAGAGTATTGTTTGTGCTTGATCAGATCGTCCAAAACTGTTTTTTTGGAAACTTTTATCAATGCTGGAGGAGCAAGATTTGACGTAAGCTATTGCCTGACCATAGTAGAGCTGATGGGATGGGGGTAAGTTGTATTCCCCCGCAAGTTCCTCATAAGATTTTACAGAAAGTTTTGTGGGACAGACCAAAGAGTGGGCCAGTTTTAGAGCATTCTGAGCCCAAAGCTGGTACGGGGCATAGTCCATGGATTGTGGAAATAGCGGGTTGCCATGAAGTGGGAGATATTTGGAGATTGTTGAAGGGTCTCCCAGGTGCTTCCTTACCTCCCTCCGTGCTATCATGGTATCACAAAAGAGTATATGTTGTTGAAGAGACGCCGGCAAGGCTTTCACCTATGGAGATTTTTAAGTCCCAATGTTCGTGGCCATTCCATGAGTGTAAAAAATTTTGAAGCATGACATGTTGGGTATCTATTTACTCTGCATAACATTATCTTTCACATTAACTAACTATTTTATTATTTTTTTGTATTCAAAAAAGTGTATTTTTTTTTTTCAAAAAAATTGTGTTTGTATTTTTTATAAAAAATAATGCCACAGTCTCTATTTTATTCTCTAGAGCCTCTGCTAATATATATATATATATATATATATATATATATATTTTTTTTTTTTTTTTTTTGGGGGGTTCCAAGTAAATTTCTTGCCAAAAAAAATGATTTTAACTTGTAAAAAAATGTCAGAAATAGGCCTTGTTCTTAAGTGGTTAATGTTGGCAGATACAAACACAGCAAATTTTACAACATTTCTGCTAAATTCATGCTAAATATAAAAGCTTAACCTGTATTGAGTTAATAAATAACAAATATTTGTACATTTTAAATTGCTCTTTTTGCAAAATGGTAAAGATTGAATTTACACAAAAATGTATATAACCAAATTTCTCAAAAAATGTATAGATTTTCATTTTTCACTTACAGCTTTCCGAATTTGTAAAAGACCTCCCAAACCATATATTTTTTTAAATCACATGACCAGTAAAATAAAAGAAGGTGCTACTGATTTTTAGGGCTCCATTATATATGCGCAAATATTTATCAAATCAATGATTTTGCTAAAAATACACTAAAATCATTAATGGAAGATACAAACACAACATAACTTATAAAATTCCTGCTAAATTCCTACTAAGGCCTCATTCACAAGGGGTTAATTAAAGCATATGCCCATGGAGGGCCATGTTTACATGCACAGGAATACACAGGAGTTCTGTGAATCTCTGTGCAGGTAGTCCCATTCATGCCAATTGGAATGCAGTGGCTGCAAGGACAGATCTAACACCTGTGCGGATGTAGGTGCATGGCCCCACAGACAGTTCAGGGACATACACCCACATGGATATCACATTGGGAGCAGTGGCTGCATCCATGAACATGGCCTCACTGTAGTATGACCCAGGTGAACAAGGCCTTGTTTAGACTTGATGTTAGGGGCAGCAAAAATGTGTTGTTGAGCTGCATTTCTGCTGCCCACCAACCACCCCCTAAGGTGCAATAGGCAGAGGACAGGGGTGTTTACACGCTGTGGCCACAATGCTTCACTTCATACAATACAAGTGATTATGCATTTCTGCAAAAACTAGGTTAAAATAGGCGGTGAGGGTGCATCTCATCTTTTCCTCACTGCCTGTCAGATGCCTCTGGAGCGTGATCTGGATGCAGGTCGGGCTTCAGAGGCAAAATGTCTAAATCTACCCTTACTATTTTTTTTTTGTTTTTTTATCTATCTTCCTGGCCTTTTCTTTGAGGCTAGTGACCTCTTCCCTATGTTTGCTAACAATTGCCGGCACCTGTAAGCTGGTTGTTCGGGAGCAGGGCCAGGAAGCTGGCTGCTGCGTCCTTAACAACCGATGAATCATCAGCTCTCAATGGGTATCCTTGCTGATAGTTAAATAATAAAAAAAAGTGCCAATTAAAAAATAAGGAAAGAAATGGCCTTCAGGTCTGGCTTGGATTTGGATGGGCACCAATTTGCCAATATTTTTTTTTCAAAAAACGGTGTGGGATCCCCCCAGAATAAATACCAGACCTTTTTTTGGGCATGCAGCCTGGCAGGTCAGGAAAAGGGAGGGGGGCGGGCGTGTACAAAACATAATTAAAATAAGAGACAAGATTTTGACAAATCCTTTATTAAAAAAGAAAAAAAAATAGTGTAAACCCATCGTAAATCATGACGCCCGCAGACCCGAAAAATAAAAATAAATTAAAAGTGCTCTGTCTCCCACTGGGCTTGGTGATGGGATTTCAGGTGCCTTCTTAAGGCGGTTGTCCCTAGGTGAGTGTTGGGCTTACCGTGACTTATTTGTTGACTGCAAAGGCTGCAGATGGCAACACTGGTGTCAGCAACGGACACATTAAAAAAAGCCCACACTGCGGAGCCATGTGCCGGCGTCCTGGGAGCGCCAGATGTGACTGTACATGGTTGATGGCTCGCTCCTGATACATTTGCAGTCTGCTTTGTACCTCTTGTGCAATGCAAGTTCTGCCTGCCTCTCCTCCCTATCTGCCGGTCCGTCAGTCCGCCAGTTCTACAAATAATTGGCCAGTAACTGTTGTCACTGTGTGTATCAGAGTTAACACAGCAAAAGAGGCCAAATGTTTACAGGACTAAAATACACTCTTAGAAAATTATACTGTTAAATAACACCCCACTTCAATATGTGGTATTGGGGGGGCACAGGTTTATTACACCAGTTCTACAAATAATTGGCCAGTAACTGTTGTCACTGTGTGTAGCACAGTTAACACAGCAAAAGAGGCCAGATGTTTGCAGGACTAAAATACACTCTTAGAAAATTATACTGTTAAAAAACAACCCACTTCAATATGTGGCATGGGGGGGGGGCACAGGTTTATTACACCAGTTCTACAAATAATTGGCCAGTAACTGTTGTCACTGTGTGTAGCACTGTTTACACAGCGAGAGGCCACATTTTTGCAGGAGTAAAATACACTCTTAGAAAATGATACTGTTAAATAACACCCCACTTCAATATGTGGAAATTGGGGGGGGGGGGGGCATTGGTGTAGCACACCAGTTCAAAAAATTGGCCAGTGAGTTTGGTGCTGTGTGTACCAGACTTCACTCAGCAAACTAGGCAATATTGTTGCATGACACAAATACACTTGAAAAAGTTAACTCAGAGAACACCCCACTTCAATATGTGGCATTTGGGAGGGGGGGGGGACAATTGGTCTATCACAGCAGTTATAATACATTATAAGTGCTTTTGTCACTGTGTGTAGTGTTGCTGCAGAAAAGCTCAGTCTCACCACCACACCTGTCACAATGCTGCACAGTGCACAATAATACTACTAATCCACTATAATATGCTTTCTACAAAGTATATTATACTGTGGAATACCCCCCCCCCTCCCCCACCCCCTTTTTAGTGCACTGCACAGCAATACCAAATAATTTGCAGCCCTTTACATGACTTTTGTGGACATTAACAGAGCAATTTGTGTGTTACTGCAGCCGATCTCTAACTGCCCCTAAAGCAACCACTGGATACCTGCCCCTATAGTAAAGAGACTATAATAGACCCTATAACAACATTGGAGAATTTTAAATGACTTTTCTGGACATTGACAAAGCGATTTCTGTGTGACTGCAGCCGATCTGTAACTGCCCCTAAAGCAACCACAGGATACCTCTCCCTAAGCTTAAAAAATACTAGACCTATACCGAAATACCAGCCCTCAAAAGGACTTTTGTGGACATTGACAGAGCAATTTGTGTGACTGCAGCCGATCTCTAACTGCCCCTAAAGCACCGACTGGATACCTGTCCCTAACCTGAAAAGAGACTGTAGAAGGCCTATTCCGAAATACCAGCCCTGAAAAGGACTTTTGTGGATCTTCACAGCGCTATATGTGTCTAGCAAACTCTCCCTCATGAGCACAGCAGACCTCTCCCTACACTGGCAAAAAATGGAATGTGAAATGGCCGCCAGATCGGGTCTATTTATAGGGTAGGGGTCATGTCCATGTGCTGGAATGTTTCAATTGGCTGTCCCGTTCCACCTGACGGCTGTGTCATGGGTCAAAGTTCTCCACAATGTAAACAAATAAGGCCACCGCGAACAACGCCATGTGTCCAAAAATTTGGTGGGTAGCGAACAAGCAAAATTTGCTGCAAACCGACCACCGGCGAACCTCAAGGCCATCTCTACTCAGGAAATGAAATGTGTCATTTATGCCTTTAGAACACCTGACGGTGCTCCCTTCATTTTGGGCCTCTGTATGTGGCCAGGCTGTGAAAAAGTCCCACACATGTGGTATCGCCATACTCAGGAGAAGTAGCAGAATATATTTTGGGGTGTAATTGTTTAATCTAAAAAAATATATATATATATATATATATATATATCTATGCCATTTGAAAGAAATAACTTGTTAATATGACAATTTTGTAGGAAATAAAAAAGTTTTCATTACCTAAACCATTGTGGGCAAAAAAAATTGCAACTTCAAAAAACTCACTATGCCACTTACTAAATACCTTGGACTGTCATCTTTACAAGAAGGGGTCATTTGGGGGGTATTTGTACTGTCCTGACATTTTAGGGCCTCAAGAAATTAGATAGGTAGTTAGTACATCAGGATTGATCAATTTTCAATGATACATAGCCTAGCTTGTAGGCTCTATACCTTTCACACAAACCTATTATCATACACTTATTGGGATTTTTTTTTTTACCAAAGACATGTAGCAGAATACATTCTGGCCTAATTTTATGACAAAATTTGATTTTATTGGATTTCTTTTATAACAGAAATTAGAAAATATTGTTTTTTTTTTTTGCAAAATGTTCATTTTTTTCCCGCTTATATCACAAAAAATAAAAAACCCAGCAGTGAATAAATACCACCAAAAGAAAGCTCTATTTGTGCAAACAAAATGATAAAAATTCAATTTAGGTATAGTGTAGCATGACTGAGTAATTGTCATTCAAAGTGCGAGAGTACCGAAAGCTGAAAATTGGTCTGGGAAGGAAGGGGGTTAAAATGCCCAGTATTGAGGTGGTTAAAGGGGTTCCACCCTTCCTCAGCTATCTTCCTGGCCTTTTCTTGGAGGCTAGTGACCTCTTCCCTATGTTTGCTAATTATGTCATAATAATCTGGAACTTCAAAGCTTGCGTTATATATCCATGTTCAACATTCATATTCTTCTGTCATATCACACAAACCTGGCAAGGCTGCACTCATAGACTCTATAGCTAAATTCTGGATTTCTAGCTGTTTTCTGATCGCTCGCTGTTCAACACTTAAAAGCGCAATATCTGCTGAGTTATTTTCTATGATTTCATCTAAGATACTCGAGTAATTGTTCAATCTAGTCATTACCTCTATTCCCCAACCAGTCCATAAGAGGAACCAGGCTCAAAGTTTGTCCTTATCTGTTAACAATTCCCACTTCTCCTTGTGTAGGAGGGGATACTTGGGATGGGGCCTTGCTTCAAGGTTGTGTTGCTATCCCTCTCTTGCTCCTCCCAGGACTCCTATTATAGGTATTAAGTAGGCCAAATAACACCACCCTTGGGCTCTTATGGGTATCCAAGGGTAACAGACCTTCCCACAACAGACATAAGTGTTATTATCAAGTGAGATAGGCTGCCTACCCAGGAGCCTTTGTGCAGTGCTGGAGTATCCTGCAAGGGCCAGAAGAGCAATGACCTTCTTCAGAGTAGGGTTTCTATCCTCAACCAAAAGCCGGTACAAGGTTCTGTTTAGTTCTGCATCTTTGGTGGTATATGCAGATGACATGTCTGAGCTGAGGGAGAAATTTAATTTAGATTCACTACATACCCCTCTTCCCTTACTGGATACATCTCCTAGCTTGAAACACCAGTCTGGAGAGTGAGTTTTACTGACTATATGGAAAGATATAGTGTCATAATTATATACAGGTGCGATGTTAGTCAAAAACATTGGGGGTGTTCCGTTAAGGAAGGGGGAGATATTCAAGGGGGAAGCTATCAAGAGATTCCTAGCAGCACCGGGGTGCAATTTACTACAGATCCAACATTTATCATATCCTGATCTTTGTGCATAAATATACTTAAGCTTAAGCAATACCATTTTTTCATGAAATGTGTCTACATCATTATAAGCAAGTTCTCTTCTTTTCCTGTTGTCGATACTGGGTGACCCACAAATGGGGCTAATCATGCTCAAGTCCTCTGGCTTTTATATACAGTTAGTAATGATCCATGTGGGCAAGAACACTATCATCACAAGGAGAAACAGTCTGTAAATTGTCTTCCCAGAAGTTTGGGGCAAGAGAATTGAGGACATCTTCTTCAGAGACTGTACCACCTACTTCACTCACTCTTCAAGGTTTTAAAACACCTGCTTCACCTCCTTTACCTGTGCCTTGCTTCTCAGGCCTAGGGGGAAATCGTCTTCACTCTACATGCATGGATCCAAGTGTTAGCTTGTTCCGTCAATACAGCGGTCCGGGTCACTGTAATCACTGTGGTTGGTGGTCCAAAGGGGTACTCTTGGTTCTTGTTCCAATTCAGCTGTTTAACAACTACCACATCACCCGGCGCCAGAGAGTGGGTTGGCTCCTGTGAAGGCAAAGGAAGAGTGCGAGCCACATTGCCATAGATACTGTTTAATTTCTCAATCAGATTTTTACAATACTCCTCCTGTATTTGCTCCAGATTCCCTTATTCTATCACAAGGGGCCTCTTAGTCCAGGGAGTAGGGAATGGTCTACCCATTAAAATCTCAAATGGGGAAAGACCAGTGGTCTTAGAGGGGGTCATTCTGATCTCAGCCAGAACGGCGGGCAGTGAATTCTTCCACTTGTGATAAGTGTCTCCAGTAGCTTTCCTAAGTTTGTCCTTTATGGTCCTGTTCATCCTTTCCACTATTCCTGAGCTCTGGGGATGGTATGGGATGTGAAACTTCCAGTCAATCTGAAGTAGCTTCAGAAGCTCCTGACAAACCTTAGATGTGAATGCTAGTCCATTATCAGAATTTATCTGGACCGGGCATCCCCATCTCGGGATCACTTCCTGAGTTAAGAACTTCACTACAGTTCTAACATCTTCTTTTGTTGTCACAAAGCACTCTTCCCAGTGGGAAAACATATCCACAATTACAAGTAGGTACTCCTGTCTTTTGCCTACCCTGGGCACGTGGGTGAAATCAATCTGTAAATGTGTGAAAGGTGAGGTGGGATAATGTAGATGATCATGTGAGGGTTTATTGGGAATGTTAGGATTGTTCCTTATGCATTCA
The DNA here is from genome assembly GCF_965119305.1 of Pelophylax lessonae. Classification (NCBI taxonomy): domain Eukaryota; kingdom Metazoa; phylum Chordata; class Amphibia; order Anura; family Ranidae; genus Pelophylax; species Pelophylax lessonae. Next base: position 19,911,396 of record NC_138768.1, on the reverse strand, counting down.
ATGCATTGGGCCACAAATGTCTTACAGAGTGATGGAAGATGCAAAATGTAGAAATCTTTGGCTATCAGTTCTGCTGTGACCTTCCATCCCCTGTGTCCTACTCCATGATACTGTGAAATGAACAGGGATGCACTTCCTTGAGGAATACCAGGTCTCCCCTCTTTGGAGATGAGCCCTGTATTAGGGTCCAGCTCCAAACCTTGTGAAACCCAAAAGTTAATGTCCTCTTTGGTTGCAAAAGTCTGGAGATCCTGAAGTATCTGGTCCCAGGGCAGGGACGGGGGCACTAAGGGAGGGAGTTGTACAAGAGTCTAAACAGCACTATCAGCTGCTTTTGCAGCTGCATCTGCTAAGGCATTCCCTTTTGCAATTGGATCTGTGCCATGAGTGTGTGCTCTACAATGAATGATAGCTACCTTTGATGGTAGGTGAATGGAGGACAACAAGTCATCCACCAAGGATGAGTGGGATATGGCCTTCCCGTCTGCTGCTATGAAGCCTCTCCTCTTCCAAATCTCTCCATGATCGTGTACAACCCTGTGTGCATATTTGGAGTCAGTGTAAATATTCACTTCCTGTCCCTCAAAAAGTTGGGAAGTCAATGCAATAAGCACTGCTGCTTGTGCAGACTCAAAAGGGATTGGTTTGGCCTCTAGAACTATATCAGGTAGCTGTACCACAGCATAGCCAGCATGATAAGTCGTATCATTTGGGCAAGAGCAGGAGCCATCCACAAAGACAGTCTGCACCCCCTCCATAGGGGAAGAAAGCATGTCTGCCCTTGGGGAGGTATCCTGCTGAATGATTTCACCACAATCATGCGGGAGAGGTAACTCATCACCTTCCCATTTCAACCCCAATATAGCATTCAAGATGGGGGTGGGGTCAGAGGTAGGAGAGCTGTATTTGATTGTCAGGGAAGGGTTACTCAGGATAACTTCATATCCACTGAGTCACTGAGCAGACATGTGCTGTATGTGTAAATTCTTCACTAGGAACATTATCTGATGTGTAGTGTGCAGTACCATAGGGTGACCCATTGTAAAAGGTGTAGCCATCTCTACTGCCATGGCACACGCGGCCAAAGCTCTCAAACATGCTGGCATTCCTTGGAGGGGAACTGGGACTACTCTTAAAAAGAAGGCTACAAGCCTCAGCTTACCTCCATGCTCCTGTGCTAGGACCCCCGCATTGGTTTTACAGTTGTCCCTCGCAAACAAATGAAACATTTTACAATAATCAGGAAGTCCCAAGCCAGGAGCTGTTACCATTGCAGTTTTAAGGTACACAAAAGCATTAACCATTTCATCAGACCATTTGACACAGTCAGAGCTTTCAGGCAGAGTTGCTTGTCTCAAGTTACTGTCATAAAATGAGCAATCTGGGATCCATTGATGGCAGTAATTGATCATTCCCAAGAAAGTTAACATGTATTTCTTGGTTTGTGGGCGGGGCAGACCCACTAGAGCCGCAGCTCTCTTGTAACTGATCCTTCTTTCACCATGAGACAGAGTAAAACCCAAGTATTAAACAGTTTTCTGACACCACTGTAGTTTCTTTCTAGACACTTTGTGACCTGTCTGAGCTAAGTGTTCAAGCAGTAAAATTGAGTCTTTAACACAAGAGCTCCTGGTGGGACTTGTCAACATTAGGTCATCCACGTATTGAAGGAGGACGGAACCATGGCGAGGTGCCCAACACCGTAGTGTCACCTGGAGCAATAATGAGTAAAATGCTGGAGAGTCTATGTAGCCTTGCGCAAGACGGCACCAGGTTATTTGGCGACCGCAAAAACAGAAAGCAAGTAGTAGTTGTGTTTCCTCTTCTACCAGGATGGAAAAATATGCATTGCTTAAGTCAATAACCGTAAAAAATTCTGCATCAGCATCGATTGAGGTGATAAGAGATGGTACATCAGGTACAACTGGGGCAATGGGGATTCTGGGGGTCAGAGGCCAAGGAAATGTCTGCTCCAGGGACCACCATCGACAGCGCAAAAAGAGGTGACTCAATAGAAACACCTCCTTCCCTGTTGAGAGAGATCTCTATTTCCAGCATCCCTATCAGGTCCCTTCTCAACAAATTCACTGGGCAGGCAGGGATGATCCTTAAAAGAATGGTACATGAATGTTTGGCCTTTGACTGTGTCTGTGATTGGGAGGGGTGGTATTTTGTAAGTTATGGTCAGTATCCCATTTATTCCCATAGAAGGTTCAGCATCCTGTCTATCACCCCTGTATATGTCCCCTTAAATTGTACTTTTTGTGGCTCCAGTGTCTAAAATGAATGACAAAATCTTTCCATCAACCATAAGTGGTACAAGGGGGGCTTCAGAATAATTGTCAGTGAGAAGTGTGAATGCTGGGGTACAACCTTCCGGGCATCCTCATGCCTGGTACTGCTGCTGATGCCACTGCAGGGGGTAACGCACAGTTGCTTGAGAAGGGGGGCCTTGTGTTTGTGGGGCCTGCTAAGGCTGCTGTTGCTATGGTTGGTTCATGACCTTTGGAGGGTGAGTACATTGATTCTTCCAGTGGCCCTTTTGGCCACAGTTGAAACAATGCATGTGCCTAACTCCCCCATTCTGATCTCCCTGCCTGGGGTCTGTGTACCTTCCTTTTCCTCCCCCACCCCATTTCTTACTATTCCTGGCATTATCCTGGGGCCTGGCACGCATTGGGTTGCAGTTATGCGACCCCTCTTTGTACAGTAGGGCTGTAGCCCCCCTTCCTGTCAAAACAACCTGCGGCATCCTTCTCCATAGCCTTAGTAGTAAAGGTTTTCACCTTAGAACTCGTCCAGTCTGAATCCAATTGCTTTACCATGAGTCCAAACTCAGGTTTCAAGCAATTAATGTCTGTATAAACACCTTACCCATTGGTCCTTCTGTAGACAAACCTGCTTCCTATTTCCACACTTTCGTAGACCTCTTAAGGAATTCAACTACTTCCTCCTTACTTTTCTGTTTGCATGCCACAGCCATGGGGAGGGAGGACCTGTCACTAAATACCCGTGTCTTTTCTTTTTCTAATTCCTCCCACATCATCTTTTGACCTGCTTCGATGTTGAGTTTATAATCATGGGCTGGTGTGCCCAGTACCTGTATCTCTTGTATGGTAGGAACTGATTCCCACTTCCAATCAGTCTCTTGCTCAAAACCCATCAGACCATCTACTAGAAGCTTCATGTCTTCCTGAGTGTACTGTCTGCCTTTACATGCCCTTTTAGGTAATTTATACAAGCAGTGGAGTTGGTTTGGGGTCTTGGTGCTTTTGCAATTCTATCAGTTAACTCTCCAAAGTCCAATGGCTTGAGTATCATCTGATCTCCCATAATTAAGTAGGGGAACTGGCCACTCACCCGTGGGTCTCCTCCCTTAGCTGCTGTACTATCCGTCTCCTGTATCTCTTGTGCAGGGCTTCCTGGGTGGCTCTTCACTTTAGTTGGCTTAGAATACTGTGCGAGTCTTACTGTGGCTTTTGTCTTAGCTGCTCTGGGAACCTCAACACTAGTCTCTGGTTCACTTACCTCCTCCCACGTTGCTCCTGCCTCTTCCACTAATTTATCAAGCGTTGTCCTTGGAATGATCACCGTGTCCTCACTACTCACCTCTTCAGATTCCTTTGTCACACTTTGCAATGGGGAAGATGTAGGCACCTGTGCCTGAGCCTGTGGTTGCAGGCCTTGGGCTTGGGATCCCAGAGTTAAAGCGGAGTTCCACCCTCGTTATACATTTTTTTATAAAAATACCCCCGGGACAGTCAGGGCTAGCACATTCCACAATGGCTAGCCTCTGATCTGTCCCGGGTTGCACTTACCTTTCAGGAGAAATACTTACCTTGAAATTGTCTTGTCCAGCGCTGCCATCTCAGGTGTGGGCAGCTTGAAACCAGCGCGATCCTCTTCCACGTCCTCTTTGGTCCTCTTCCTTCTTCTTTGGTCCCACGATGCACTGCACCGGCCCCGACGTCACTTCCGGGTCTTGCGCGTCATCCCTCCACAGCTTCTGGGCATGCCCAGAAGCTGTTTAGAAGGGAATGACGCGCGCGCCCCGGAACTGACGTTGGGGCCGGTGCAGGCGCAATGATTCCTGGGAGCGATGGCGTTCAGCTCCCAGGAATCATTGCAAAAGCCAGGGAAGTGACGAATCGCCGTGGCCGCCGAGGGGAGGAAGAAGGAAGTAAGGTGAGTATATTTTCTCTAAAAGGTAAGTGAAAAAAAAAAAAAAATTGCGATTATCCATTTGTTTTTCAGGTGACCGGGAGCGAGAAGATGGAGGTAATTATAAATTTCGGGTGGAACTCCGCTTTAAGGCAGCTATTTGTATAAGCTCCTCATCTCTGGCCTGTATGTTTGCTTGTGGGAGAGGGAGAGTAGGATACAGAGGAACGTGGGACACTAGGGACATGAGGGACATCTAGAAGCATTATGGGTGGGTGTTGTACCTTTGCCTCTATAGCATGTAATTGCTCAGGGGTAAAGGTGGGCAACCCTCCAGTCTTCTTACCCCATCTTATTTTAGGCCATTCAATCTTCTTTATTGCTAGCTTCTTTATCCCCTTTTTAGTCTTGCCCTCTTCTTCCTTATTATTACTCTCCTTGGTGTCTTTTCTATTACGCAAAAAGGAGCCACTAAGAGCCAATTCTCCCCTCCCTGCCTCATATACACCATATCCCACTGAGGATCACCTGAATACCATGGAAAAGCCTGCCTGTCCACAAGACAAAGCCCTTTTACCATGTCCATATGGAACTGATCATTGGCACCATCTCTAGGAAATGGAGAAGTACTCCCCATGGCTGACCTCCACCCAGCCAAATTATCCACAAAAGGGTTTACTAGAAAGTAGTCAGTGCCACAAACTTGGGCTACATACTCTTTACATGTCTCCCCAGGTTTAGGAGGGGGATAATTCTTACTTTGAGAAGTACCCATATCACAGCTTTATCACAAACAGTCAATATGATGTTACTGACAGCTGTTGCCTCACTGTACAACAGGGCCAACAAAAACAATTACACAGTTGATTCTTAACACTCTATAACATGAAGCATGCAGCGAAAGGAAGAAAAGCAAAGAGGTTGAGAGCCACACCGGTCATCCAATCAGAGCCTTACCACAAGGACTCTATAGCCAATCCTTGGTCTTCCAAAGACCACAGTTTATTGTCTACCAAAGACAAAGTCAAGTAATTTACCAAAAAGTGAACTTTGTTGCTGAAAATCAGTTGTATCAAGGCCAAGAAGTAAGCAAGCAAGCGTCAGTATTGACACAGATTTACTTACCTTGGATGATTACTGATCCTGCACGCTGCCACCACACTGAAAGTTAATTTCAATTATCTTTGTTCTTTGGATGACCAGTAGGGGCCCTCTTACGATATCGGGAACACGCAATAAGGAAACGAGACACACAGGGTTGGTTCAAAGCATGTTCGATTTATTAAATGGCGTCAGTATCTTATATAGGAAAAGTGAGGTGAGGGTGGACAAGGGGTCTCATCCAATCAGAACAATCCATAACATTAATCATACTATTGTAACCAATTACAGCATGACACCTGGGCATCATACCATTATTCAGAATAACATGATTTTAGCCTTACAGGACATCAATTATTAACAGTTTTTTAGCTTCTATCTACTCAGAGGTCAAAGTGACCATTTGTCAATACTTGCCACTTGTTTACGTATGATAGCAAATTGAACATGCTGTGTTCTACTAAAAAGAGGACTTTGTGAGAATAAAGAGAATATAGATTAACCCCTCCATTCCCACAATACTCATATTATTCAGTAGGCAACACTGAATCCGAGGAGGTACAAAGTACCTTAACAGGCCAATGGATACAAACAGCGCCACATTGTGGACACCAAGAGAGGATCTCAAAGGACTGCCAATCAAAGATCCGATTGTGTTTCTGAAGCCAAGGGTAACCCAAACAACAGTGTAGTGTGGGGACAATATAACCTGGAAACAGGTTGACTCCCTGTGAACAGCCCCTATCGTCACGTCAACAGGAACAGTCTCATGGGTAACACCCCATTTGCAGAGGTCTGCCATCAATCGCCTCGATGACTAGTGGAGAAACACGGGGCTGCAAGGGTATGAGATTTGCAGCAGCAAACGTACTGTCAAAAAAAGTATCCGCCAGCACGGGAGTCTACCAACGCCTGAGTAACCCCCAAAAATGCTGCCCAGGAGAGGACAACTGTGATTAGCGGTTTATCTTTATGGGAAACCAGGGCAAGGAAATTCCACCTAAGATCTGCCCCCGACAGGACCTTAGGTGCGAGCGTTTCCCGGATGGGTAGGACAAGATTTCAGGAAATGCTCACCAAGGTCGCAATACAGGCACTGGCCCTTCCTCCTAAAGGCCCGTCCAGTCTCAGAAAGGTGAGTGAACCTCATCTGCATGGGTTTACAGGAAGATGCACCAACCCCAGGAGGCATGGGAGGTGAGGGAGGAATGGGTGGGGAAAAAAACTTAGGAGGCAATCTGGTAGGAGGCCTCAGCAGGCGTTCCTTAACCACGTAAGGACCAAGCCCATTTTTAACACATTTTGTTCACAAGTTAAAATCAGTATTTTTTGCTAGAAAACTACTTAGAACCCACAAACACTATATATATATATATTTTTTTAGCAAAGACTCTGGAGAATAAAATGGCAATCATTGCAATATTTTTTGTCATACAGTATTTGCACAGCAGACTTTCAAGCGCCATATTTTTTTAAAAAGTATTAAAAAAAATTACATTTCATTGCATTTAAAAAAAAATGAAACAGTAAAGTTAGCCCATTTTTTTTTTTTTTGCATATTGCGAAAGTTGATGCAGAAGGCGGCTGGAGGGGGGGTGTCCCTTCCCACTCGCTGGGGTAACAATCGAGGGGCTCCCGAGCCACATTGGTTGTTACCGTCGGAAAGCCGACCGCCGGTACTAGGATGATGCCTCTAGCTAGAGGTATCACCCAGGTACAACCACTTAAAGTCAGCCAACGTAGGGCTACGTCAGTTTGCGTTAAGTGGTTAAATGATGGTTTCTACCTGAGCCTGGTATCAATCAAAATCAGGAAAGGTATAAGAGCCTCAAGCTCGTCAGGGAGATCCTTGGTCGCAATCTCCTCCTTCAATGAATCGGAGAGACTACCACCAGAGCCTCATTGTTTCAGCCCACCTCTGCTGCCAGAGTAAGAAATTAGATGGCATACTCTGCAACAGTTCATATACCCTGTTGAATGAACAGGAGCAGCTTAGCAGCAGAGGCAGAGCGAGCAGGCACATTGAATACCCTACAAAAGGAGGCAACAAAACTCGGGTAATTGAGTATCACAGGCATCATTCTCCCATTAGGAATTTGCCCAGGCCAAGGCCTTGTCCAAGAGCAACAAGATTAAGAAGCCCACCTTGGACCTGTCAGAGGGAAACACCTGAGGAACCATCTCAAAATAAATGCCCACTTGGTTTAGAAAGCCAAGACACTGACTCGGTTCACCCCCATAGTGCTGCGGGAGGGAGGCTAAACCAGTCATCCCTCTAGTAACAGTGACTCCAGCTGCAGGCACAGGAGTGGCAACAGGAGCAGCACCAGGACCAAGGTGTGCTGTTCATTCAATCAACATTTGCAACACCTGAGCGAAGTGACTTAAAAGGTGATCTTGTTGATAGAGCCTGGTAACCAGCATGGGGAGCGTAGGAGCACCTGCATCTTCAGGATTCATTGCCCTTGTTGTGTACTGTCAGGGTGCCAAGAAACCAAACCTTAGAAAGATGCAAGTAAAATAAAGCATTTTTTAGGGCAACAATAAATGCACAGCAAGAATGAGAAGCGAAATCAGGAACAGTTAGGGTCAAGTCCAGAAGCGGGTAGTCCTCCAAGCCTGGATCGAGTCTAGAAGTAGGTAGTCATCCAAGCTGGGGTCGAGTCCAGTAGCAGGTAGTCTGCCAATCCCAGATCGTCTGCCGATGTGGGGTTGTCTGCCGATGTGGAATCGAGAGCCAGGAAAATTTTCATGCACGGAGGAATAGGGAGAACAGAAGACTGCTAGCAGTGATGCACCTTGGAGCACAAACACAAGGGCAGAGACCTAGTCAGGTGGTCAACATCATCACTGAGCGATGCCCAGGCAGCAGGCAAGTGATGATGCAAACAGAGTTTATAAGAGACAGCAACCTGCATATGTCCAAGATGGCTGCCAACAGGAAGGTAAGACCTTGCCACACCCGCCATAAGAGCTCTACTTCCATAGCTGTCGGTGCAGGTGAGCAAAGCACACTGTTACTGTGCCACATTGCTAACTCTTAAGCCAGGATTCCTGGACTGTCAGCTGGTACTTCTGGATATTCTCAGGCAAAGGGAGCCTTACCCTGGTGCTGAGCAGAGTCTAGCAGCCATCTGTAGGCAATTTTCAGTTCCCATTCCTGAATGGCCAGAAACTCCATATCTTCCAGTGCCCAGAACACTCCTGAGATGTTCATTATCTCTTCTCTGTAATCCATGATTTGCTCCACCTGACACTCCAGATCACTCCCAAAGTAAGGGCCCCTTGACAACTTCCTGTACCACAGTCCCAGGCCACCATAGCCAAAGCCTGTGACCGGCTATCCAAGGGAATGCTTGGTATACATGCCAGCAGTGGGCTCTATAGCTCTCTTCCAACTGCATCGATGCCCAGACCAGCCTGGTTAACTCAGCTGTCTTCTCCTTGTGCAGTTTGTGTCCCAAAAACAGCACCCGTAATCCATACAGTGACCAATACCTTTCCTGGAGGGAGGGAAGAATTTTTCCCTGCTCATGGGCTAGCATTTTAGCATCTTCAGCACTTTCAAAATGCCCAGCAGACAGAATCATACCATCCTAGCAGGACCTGCTCTGACACTGGTCCCCTGTGCTTTATCCGCATTTCTCGCAACCTCCTTCTGAATTCCTCTTCCATGGTGGCTGGTATCTGTACCTGTCCTCTTACGCTATCTGGACCTTGGATCCTGGTGGAGGTTTGGATGTCCCAGACTGCAGGAAGCATCCCAACGCTTGCCACCAATGAGACAGAACCGACCCACAGTGTGCTTATGTGCTTCCGCTGGTATACCGCTTTCTTCAGTCTTGAACATTGATATCAGATATTCTAGCCGCCCTACATTCAAGACTGGCTGAGAATAGCTTGTTTAAGTTGTGGAACTCTCTTTATTGAACAAACTCACACAGAATACTGTATATACCCTACCAGGTCAGGTGAGCCTGATTGCATTATGCATTATCATATGCAGATGAAATTGTATACAGAAATAAAATTAACCTGAGCTAATTAACTAGCCATCTGGACAAAAACAATAGGTGAATAGGAATCCACGCCTAGACAATGTTATAATGAACATGCTAATTAACTCAGCACTTAAACCAGCCTGGGTGACTAGACTATTCGTCCCCTACAACAGTCCATACAAAGGGCACATTATTACAAGTATAAACACATCCCACAAGGGTTTGCTAGCAGAGGCAATAGGTGTTCCAATTAACAATTAGCCATCGCCTCCACATCTAAGCAATGCTTTTATTAATCAGGAATATCAGATGGTCTACAATATTCTATATGGTAAAGATCATACAATGTTCCATCATTCATATATAATGGAATTAATAGAATCAAGGGGGGAATCCTGCGCTTGATGAAAATTGAATAACAAAATACAAATAACACAAAACAGGCTAGCCGCTAGAACACTGGACTTATAGAAATCCTGCTCAAATGTATATCAAATAGTGCAGTGCTAGAAACATCCAAGTAAATCATACATTTAAAAAAAGCTAATAGTGCAATATGGTTAGTAACTAAACCAAACAAAAACATGCATAAAACCATGAGTCCATTACATTTAAAATAAACACATCCAGCATGCAAGGATGGTAGAAAGTCCAATTGAGAATAGAAATCCCAAAGTTCGGTGAGCAGAGATGGAAAAACACCCGTGTATATGGATAAGGTGGCTGCTTATCGCAACTAGTGGGCCTCCAAATTAATGGACAGGCCACTTAGGCATGAGGTATTAACCCTTATGGACTCTCTCCTCCACTTCAATGAACCAGGATTAGTTCCAAGTATTCCTATGTCTCGCTCAATCACTAGTACAGAGATGACTCCAGTATGTGTGGCAATATGCAAGGAATAGAGGAAATCATAGCGTAATCCCGTAATGATGAACTCATCAACCTTTATTAAAGATCTACTTACATTGTACAAGACATATACATGCAGGCAATGTAAAATAGCGGTGTCCCGCTATGGTGAAAAGTATGAGCCGGCGTCCTGGGGGCGTGACTAGCGCGATGTCCGGAACCTCCCGACCAGTTTTGTCAGAGTGACGTCCTCAGGGGCGTGGTTACCGGACATCGCGGTCACGCCTAACATATACCCCGTGCGCTCCTCACTTCCGGGGAATCATCCAATCGAGGGAGAAGAAGGGCGGAAGTGACGGAAGTGTTTATAGATGCGATCTAGATACACAAATGGGCCAAGTCTGGAATACTCAGCCATCTAAATTTTTAGCATCGATGTATTAGAATATCGACTGAGCCACTTTATCGATTGTATAAACGGCGGCCCAGAAAGAAAAATAGGCAATACAGAAAAAAATTAGCCATCAATATTACAAGACCCCATCTTGTGGCCAATAGATATATTGCCACCAGAGGAATCTATAGTTAGAGCAAAGAGACAAAAGGCCAAAAAGCGGATTGCAACACTTTTCCCTTTTACAAATAACGATAAAAACTAAGAATCTTAAAAAATATGTATAAAAAAGCAAATAAGCCATCAATTAAATTACATTTGGTAGGTATCAATAAATGGCTAGGAATACTTATAGAAAACCTGAAAAGAATCGGTGAGATTCCTAGAGGTGCATAAATTGCAATAGATGGGACTTAACAGCACAACCATAAATTTCCTACATCAATACCGTTAGCTGTTGTTAATGAAACAGTTAATGTCCCATTCGACATTGAGACCAAAGGGAACGTAAGATTTTAAAATATAGATCCATCGTGTTTCAGCACGGGATAGTTGCCTTTTGGCATTTGCCCCTCGTCAATTCGGAGCAAAGTGATCAAATGCCACAAACAACGTGTTGCGAGGGTCCTTATGTCGACATGAGTCAAAATGTTTCGACACACTGTGGCCAGGAAAGCCTTTGTGGATGTTGGCCACATGTTCTCCCATACGTATTTGCATGGTCCGCAAAGTTCGTCCGACATATTGCTTTCCACATTTACATTGAAGTAAATAAACTACGTTTTGTGTCGAGCAGGTGATGAAGGAGTTAATCAGGTATTCTTTCCCGGTGACGTGGGACCTAATTTTCTCTATCCTCCTACCCTTAAAGGCATTTAGAGCACAGATGTTACATCTCTTACAGGGATAAAACCCGTTTAGTTCTGGAAAAAACCTAGGCCTCTGTGGTTTCTCTATGACGTTTTGGGCCACCTGATGTCGCAATCATGGAGCACCTATAAAGATAACGTTAGGCCGGTCCGGAAGAACTGGACCCAGTAATCCATCATTTTTAATGACAGACTGTAATGTTCTGGTACCTTGGGTACCCTAATTACTCTTTCATAAGTGTATGCGCCCCACCATTCTCTTTTGGTAAGGTGCGCATACACCTTTAAGACTGATGCTGTCATCACTGAGCGCCGGACTGGATGGCTATTTAGATTGCCGGCTCTCACTCACATGTGTTCGTTCAAACTGCTTTGTGCCTTGATGCTAACCTGTCTTGAAGCTCTCATGCTTGCAAGCATACCTCGCTGTTGGAACCTCGCTGCGCTGATCCCTGTATCCCGCTACCGGATCATCCGCTATTGCCGAACCTCTCCTCTGCTACATTGCTATTAGTGATAAGTACCCCACAGGGGAAACCTCTATAATCTTCATACTAAAGCTTACACTATCTAGCTCTGCATACTAAGGACTATTACTACATCTGCATTATCTAAGATTGCTAGCTCTTGAGCCTACTACCACCTGTTCTTGCACTGGGTTGATCTTTCTTGTATGTCCACCTGCTACTCTGTCATCTGCTACCATACATGATTGCTAAACCTATCTGCATCCCATCTGCTACTATCTTACTTTCAAGAACATTTCCTTTCAAGTGTCTGTCATCTACCATCTCTACCCAACCTGTCTCTTCAGCCTATCATCACTGTGTTACTATATACATAAGTCACTCTAGGAAACATCTTATTGAGTGTGTGTATTTACTTGCTGAATTGAGATCATCCACACATGATGAGTCATTGGGAGTTGGGATTGGTGTCTCAGCGATTCTCTACATGACTACTGAAGTGTAATATTTCTGCAGCTGAAAATCCACATCATACATAAAACGCAGGAGCGTTACAGATTGAACGAACCACAAATGGATTCAGCAGAAATAACCACTCAGATGACACAATTAAAACAGCAAGTAACTGCGTTAATACACGCACTTGCTGAATTAAAAGAAGACAATCAGGCTCTGTCGCAGCAGGTAATTAGACTGACACAACTTACCACTGCTCAGTCCCCTGAACCCAAAATAAATCCTCCTTTGGTATTTACAGGCGATCGCAAAAAATTTCGCGAATTTAAAAACGCATGTGAGTTACTTTTCTTGCTAAAACCCCGTACCTACCTTACTGATCACATTAAGGTTTGTACTATTATTTCCTACCTAACAGGCGATCCTCGGGCCTGGGCAGACTCTCTTTTTGAGAAAAACGACCAGCTTCTCAACTCCTATGCCTTGTTCCTAGCAGAACTCACTAGCCTATATGATGATCCCAATAGGCAGAGTACTGCCGATCTTCAATTAAGATCCTTGAAACAAGGTAGGAGACCTGTAGAAGACTTTGTCGCAGAATTCAAGAGATGGACCCTTGATTCAGAATGGAATGATGCATCTCTGAAAACCCAATTTAGGCTTGGCCTATCAGAGGCCGTTAAAGACGAGCTCGCCCGAGCGGATCTGCCAAAAACCCTGGATGCATTGATACAACTCAGTATCACCATAGATAGAAGACTACGAGAAAGAAAGGCTGAGAAAATGGGAATGCCATTATCCAGTTCTTCTCGGATTTCGGCCGTTGACCCCGTTCCTATGGAGGTAGGAACCATACGCCCACTTCTATCAACTATGGAAAGAGCCAAAAGACGATCTGGTAATCTCTGCTTGTACTGTGCATCCCCGGATCACAAGATAAACGTCTGTCCCCTAGTCTACAAAAGGAAGGGTGAGTGTTCACATGTCCTCCTAGGGGGATTGACAACTTCAATCACTAACCCTTACCTTTCTGTTTGCTTAACATTACAGTGGGACCAGAACAGGATTACTACTAAGGCCATGATTGACACAGGATCGTGTGGAAATTATATTGACATACGTTTTGCTGCTTTAAATAAAGTTCCTATTATTTCTAAACTTAAACCTGTCTCAGTGAGTCTTATTAACGGTGTTCCTTTATCCTCTGGTCCGATCACTGATCAGACACAGGCACTCCTAGTCACTACTAACGGGTCTCATATGGAGACCACTACCTTCGATCTGATACCTTCACCCCACTTTCCCATTGTGTTGGGACTTCCCTGGTTGCACACACATCAACCAACCATAGATTGGAAGGAACGGACCCTGGCCTTCCTCACTTGCTATTGCGAGGGTACGTGTAACCTCCCGTCTTTCGGGAAGATCCTGTCTGTGGTGACAGATGAGATTGCACCACTATGTTATCAGGACCTCTCTGAGGTTTTTCTTGAGAAAAATGCTCAAGCACTACCTCCCCATCGAGACTATGATTGTAGCATTGATCTACTCCCAAATAGCAAATTGCCGTTCGGTCATGTTTATCCTCTTTCACAGGATGAACTTTCCCATCTCAAAGACTATTTGGATGAGAATTTGAAGAAAGGTTTTATTAGACCTTCCACTTCTTCCACAGCAGCAGGACTCTTTTTTGTCCGCAGTAAGGACTCAAGTCTCAGGCCTATCATCGACTATAGGCAATTGAATGCTATTACAATAAAAGATCGCTATCCTCTACCGCTTATCCCTGAGCTCATTGAGCAGGTGCGTGGAGCTACCTATTTTTCAAAATTGGACCTGAAAGGAGCATACAATCTCATTCGAATCCGTGATGGACACGAGTGGAAGACTGCATTCAGAACCAGATACGGATTGTTCGAATATCTTGTAATGCCTTTCGGGCTATGCAACGCCCCTGCAGTTTTTCAACGATTTATAAACGATATTTTCAGAGACTTAGTAGATGTCTGTGTTGTGGTATATCTGGACGATATACTTATATATTCACGATCCCTGTCTGAACACATAAGACATGTAAGACTTGTATTATCGAGATTGCTTGCACACAACCTTTATGTGAAACTGAAAAAATGCTTGTTTCATAAAGAAGAGGTACTGTTTCTAGGCTACATCATGTCCAAAACAGGAATCGAGATGAACATGAGTAAGATATCCTGCATTCAGGATTGGCCTACACCAACCACACGCAAGGCGCTACAGCGATTCCTTGGATTTTCGAATTTCTACAGGAAGTTCATCAGAAACTTCTCTGCCATTGTGAGAACCCTCACACAGCTCACTAGCATTAAAAAACCATTCAAATGGTCAGATGAAGCAAATAAAGCTTTTCACCTGTTAAAGACAAGGTTTACTTCTGCTCCCATACTACGCCATCCAGACCCATCCCTCCAATACATTCTGGAAGTAGATGCGTCAAACATGGCAGTAGGAGCAATACTCTCCCAACGACCAACTCACACTTCACCACTTCATCCAGTCGCCTTTTTTTCTAAATCCCTAAGCAGTCCAGAGATAAATTACCCCGTGGGTGAAAAGGAACTGCTTGCTATAAAATTGGCTCTGGAGAATTGGCGACATCTACTCGAAGGCACCCAATTACCAATACTTATATACACGGACCATAAAAATCTCCAATATCTTCAGACTAACAAAACTCTCTCTCACCGACAGGTACGATGGTCACTATTCTTTCTAAGGTTTAACTTCCTAGTGACCTACACACCTGCAGATAAGAACAAAAAGGCGGATGCACTATCACGACTAACTGAAGAAAACTACTTTGAAATCCCTTCCGTTCCTATAATACCTCACAAACGCATTATTGGAGTTGTCCGTTCCTTGAAGGAAGAGGTTTTGCATGGTATAAGTTTGGATTCACCCCCACCACAACTAAATACTGATGCAGAAGGCTTCCTCTACTACAACGACAAACTTTACATACCACCTACCATACGCACCAAGATCTTGGAATTATCGCATGATGTGCCTATGGCAGGACATATGGGTATGACAAAGACTCTTAATCTGATTACCAGGCAATTCTGGTGGCCTGACATGAAAACATCTATACAAAAATTCGTCTCTTCATGCAATGTCTGTGCCAGGTCCAAAATTGACACTACGAGACCATCCGGTCTACTATGCAGTCTACCAATACCCCAAACTCCATGGGAAGTTGTGTCCTTGGACTTTATAGTGGAATTGCCTCCTTCCAAAGGATTTAATACCATCTTAGTGTCAGTGGACCATCTGACAAAAATGGCACATTTCATTGCTATTCGCAGACTATCTTCGTCCAAACAAACGGCAGAACTCCTGATGAAACATGTCTTTAAGTTACATGGTATCCCAAAAACTCTTCTGTCTGACCGTGGATCACAATTTATTTCCAAGTTCTGGCAAGAACTATGTCACATACTACGGATCGAGCGGAAGCTCACTTCTCCTTACCATCCGCAGACCAACGGACAGACTGAAAGAGTCAACCAATGCATCGAGCAATATTTACGTTGTTACACTTCTTACCAACAGGATGATTGGGTGGATCTTCTCCCTCTGGCAGAATTTGCCTACAACAATGCAACCCACAGTACGACCAAGCAGAGTCCGTTCTACTTGAACTATGGGTTTCATCCCTCTATTCTTCCACCACGCATCCTTCCTTCAAATAACCCAGTAGCCTCAGACTATCTTACCCAAATAAAGGACTCTCTGGGTTTGCTTAATACTACCATTGCACACGCTCATAGTCAACAAAAGAAGTACTATGATCTTCGCAGAAGACCTTCTCCTCAGTACGCTATCGGGGACCTCGTTTGGCTCTCAACAAAAAATTTAAGACTGAAAATCGCTAGCAAAAAGCTTGGACCTCTGTTCTTGGGACCTTTCCCAATCAAGAAACTTATTGGAAAAGCTGCAGTACAGCTTACATTGCCAATAGACCTCAAAATACATCCCATTTTCCATGTGTCGCTACTGAAGCCCCATGTTCCTGATCAAGGAATAAGGCCTACTATCCCACCTCCTCCTCCTGTACAAGTTGAAGGTGGAGAAGAATATGAGATAAAAGAGATTCTGGATTCTCGTATCCACAGAGGAAGACTTCAGTACTTGGTTCGATGGAAGAACTATGGGCCCCAAGACGACACCTGGCTAAACACCTCTGACATACATGCCTCTAGATTAATCCGCAATTTTCATGCGAAGTACCCAGACAAACCAGCTCCAGAGGCCTTCAGGAGCCGGCCTTAAGGGGGGGGTACTGTAATGTTCTGGTACCTTGTTTACCCTAATTACTCTTTCATAAGTGTATGCGCCCCACCATTCTCTTTTGGTAAGGTGCGCATACACCTTTAAGACTGATGCTGTCATCACTGAGCGCCGGACTGGATGGCTATTTAGATCGCCGGCTCTCACTTACATGTGTTCGTTCAAACTGCTTTGTGCCTTGATGCTAACCTGTCTTGAAGCTCTCATGCTTGCAAGCATACCTCGCTGTCGGAACCTCGCTGCGCTGATCCCTGTATTCCGCTACCGGATCATCCGCTCTTGCCGAACCTCTCCTCTGCTACATTGCTATTAGTGATAAGTACCCCACAGGGGAAACCTCTATAATCTTCATACTAAAGCTTACACTATCTATCTCTGCATACTAAGGACTATTACTACATCTGCATTATCTAAGATTGCTAGCTCTTGAGCCTACTACCACCTGTTCTTGCACTGGGTTGATCTCTCTTGTATGTCCACCTGCTACTCTGTCATCTGCTACCATACATGATTGCTAAACCTATCTGCATCCCATCTGCTACTATCTTACTTTCAAGAACATTTCCTTTCAAGTGTCTGTCATCTACCATCTCTACCCAGCCTGTCTCTTCAGCCTATCATCACTGTGTTACTATATACATAAGTCACTCTAGGAAACATCTTATTGAGTGTGTGTATTTACTTGCTGAATTGAGATCATCCACACATGATGAGTCATTGGGAGTTGGGATTGGTGTCTCAGCGATTCTCTACATGACTACTGAAGTGTAATATTTCTGCAGCTGAAAATCCACATCATACATAAAACGCAGGAGCGTTACACAGACCAATGTTTTTGCATAATTTTTTTTAACCTCATAATGCTGTGTACTAAACGAGGTAACAAAACAGTTTTTAAATGGTTGGTTATCATTAGTTCTTGTGCGTGGGGCTAGTAGATTAGACCTATCCATATCGGCCACCTCCCTGATGGTCTTATCTAGGGAGTCAGCGTGATAGCCCCTATCTAGAAACTTATTCTTAAGCTGTGAATCTTGTGAAAGGAAGCTATCGAGGTGGGTACAATTACGCCGTAGCCTCATGAATTGTCCCTTAGGGACAGCCTGTAACCACGATTTATGGTGACAGCTGTCCACTGGAATGAAGCTGTTTCGGTCGGTCTGTTTGAAAAAGGTGGAAGTGACCAACCTATCCTCTTCCACAGACAGACTTAAATCCAAGAAGCTGATATTGGAAGTACTGCTGGTACAATCCAGTTTTATACCTCTATCATTCTCATTTAGGGTGGACATGAATAGGTCAAGGGAACATTGATCGCCATCCCATAGGAGGAGGATGTCGTCTATGTATCTCCGCCACAGCACCAGCTGGGGCGGTCGGTCCCTATAGACGACATCCTCCTCCCACCTGGCCATGAATAAATTGGCCAGGCTGGGGGCAAATTTTGCCCCCATAGCCACACCACGACACTGTAAAAAATAAGTATTATTGAACCAAAAAAAATTTTTGGTCATTGCAAAATTCAATATCTCCAAAATGAACTCGATCTGTTCTTTCTCCAGACCGCTGAGGGTGTTTAGATAATATTGTACCGCCTCATACCCCAATTGATGTGGGATGATCGTGTACAAGGACATAACATCAGCCGTAGCCACGATCATACCTTCCTTCCATGTAACGTCCTTAATGATGTTGAGGACATGTGTTGTATCCTTAAGATAGGAAGGCATTTGTGATACCAGTGGTTGTAGAAATGCATCCACGTATCTTCCGATACGGGAGCATAGGGAATCTATCCCACTAATGATGGGACGACCAGGAGGTTTAATGGGATTCTTATGTACTTTAGGGAGAAAGTACATCACTGGCAAACGAGGGGCTAAGGGGACAAGAAACAATTTTTCCTTCTCCTTTAGAATGCCTTTATCAAAGGCTTGATTTACTAAAGTTTGGAGCTCTTTTTTGTATTTTACTGTGGGATTCCCTTTAAGAATCTGATAGGTATCCCTATCACTCAGAATCTTATTCATCTCAAGGACATAGTCGTCCTTATCCAGAACGACAATACCACCGCCTTTCTCAGGCTGGACGGACGACTATGTCCTTGTGTTTACACAGTGTCTGTAGCCCAGTTTGTAAGGGATTGTTAGTTGGCGGCTTTTTTATCTTAATCCTTTCTAAGTCTCCTAGTACCAGTTCTTTGAAGACCTGAACAGAAGAGGAGACTTTTCCAGGTGGATTAAATAGAGAGGCGTTGGCGAGGGATGTATGCGTGTACTTGTTAGTATTATTTGATGTTGTTCTACTGGGGTTAGATAATATATATCTTTGTATATTCAACTTTTTGATGTATTTTTGGACATCAATAAAGGTGTCAAACTTATTGAGTGTCTTAGGAGGTGCAAACTTCAATCCACGGTTTAACACGGATTGTTCCTCTTTAGTGAAAGAGGCTTTAGAAAGATTGAATATACCCCGGTCATTTATAGTCGCCTTCTTTTTTGCCCTCGCCTTCCGCCCCCCCTCTGGTCCCTCTCTTTGTTCGGTATCCCTTTGGAAGTTTTGATTGCCCCTGGGAAAATCCCCTTGGTATTGATTCATATTGGGTAGTGGAGGTGGACTAAAATTGCGTGGTGAGTCGAATTGTTCGTATTCTGAACCAAATCGATCCCTACTATTGTTCCACCCTCTTGGTTCATTCCTTGGATGTCGGGTGATAACCCTACTATCATTGGGGGAATCCCATCCACCATTGTCTAGAGGGGTGATCCTGTTGAAAGTGGACACGCTACCTCCAGGCCTTGGTGTATAGGGGGCATTATGATAATCATACTGTGGAGGCCCCCGTCTATTAATAGGAAAAGGGTTTTGCTGGTGGACAGATTGAGGCCTATTATTATTTCTATTGTTGTTATTGTGATTGTTAAACCCTCTATTGGATGGGGCACCTGGGGCAAATTTTCTAGTGTTAAGTCCCTTCCCACCTTTGGTGGGCTTGTTACTAAACCCTCTAAAAACATCTGGACCATTGGGTATTGAAGTGGTGGCTACCACAGTGTCCATGGGTTCACCCTGGGTGTGGTCACCCGTATTGGCATTAATGGCTGCCCTCGCAATTTGCCATTTGAACACTGTATCATTTTTGTAGTCACCCACATCACGATTATGGGTGTGCTGTTAAGTCCCATCTATTGCAATTTATGCACCTCTAGGAATCTCACCGATTCTTTTCAGGTTTTCTATATGTATTCCTAGCCATTTATTGATACCTACCAAATGTACTTTTAATTGATGGCTCATTTGCTTTTTTATACTAATTTTTTAAGATTCTTAGTTTTTATCGTTATTTGCTAAGGTTATTTGTAAAAGGGAAAAGTGTTGCAATCCGCTTTTTGGCCTTTTGTCTCTTTGCTCTAACTATAGATTCCTCTGGTGGCAATATATCTATTGGCCACAAGATGGGGTCTTGTAATATTGATGGCTAATTTTTTTCTGTATTGCCTATTTTTCTTTCTGGGCCGCCGTTTATACAATCGATAAAGTGGCTCAGTCAATATTCTAATACATCGATGCTAAAAATTTAGATGGCTGAGTATTCCAGACTTGGCCCATTTGTGTATCTAGATCGCATCTATAAACAAATCATTTCCGCCCTCAATGGCCAAACTGCGGATGCGTCACTTCCGCCCTTCTTCTCCCTTGATTGGATGATTCCCCGGAAGTGACGAGCGCACGGGGTATATGTTAGGCGTGACCGCGATGTCCGGTAACCACGCCCCTGACGACGTCACTCTGACGAAACCGGTCGGGAGGTTCCGGACATCGCGCTAGTCACGCCCCCAGGACGCCGGCTCGTACTTTCACCATAGCGGGACGCCGCTATTTTACATTGCCTGCATGTATATGTCTTCTACAATGTAAGTAGATCTTTAATAAAGGTTGATGAGTTCATCATTACGGGATTACGCTATGATTTCCTCTATTCCTTGCATATTGCCACACATACTGGAGTCATCTCTGTACTAGTGATTGGGCGAGACATAGGAATACTTGGAACTAATCCCGGTTCATTGAAGTGGAGGAGAGAGTCCATAAGGGTTAATACCTCATGCCTAAGTGGCCTGTCCATTAATTTGGAGGCCCACTAGTTGCGGTAAGCAGCCACCTTATCCATATACACGGGTGTTTCTCCATCTCTGCTCACCGAACCTTGGGATTTCTATTCTCAATTGGACTTTCTACCATCCTTGCATGCTGGATGTGTTTATTTTAAATGTAATGGACTCATGGTTTTATGCATGTTTTTGTTTGGTTTAGTTACTAACCATATTGCACTATTAGCTTTTTTTAAATGTATGATTTACTTGGATGTTTCTAGCGCTGCACTATTTGATATACAATGGAATTAATGTATCATAGATTTCTTCAGGGATATTGCGTATTAATATTACTGTCCCATTTGAAGTAATTCAAACCATATTCTCAGTGTCCATTAAGTAGTTGTCCATCATTTTCTTAGTCACCCTGTGCCCCCAAAAGACACAGGGTGACTTACACATAAGAGGGGTCTGGGGAGCTGAGACAGGGATTTCCCAACCTCTCTAAGGTAAGCTGGGTTCCACAGGTCCCCCAAATGAAGTGACTCCTGTCATATCCTTACCCTCTTTTCTAATGTTGTTAGGAAAAGAAAGATCTCTGTGCTCCCTAGCAAACCTCTCAATGGATGCAGCAAAGGTATTTGTCAATACTCCAGAGCAGAGGTCTGCAAACCTTAAAAACAAAGAGCTTGTTTATTGTCCTTCTGTCTTTAGGAGGGTCAGAGTGTGGGCAGCTGGAGCAGACATTTTCCTGGCATCAGTGTGAGTAAACATTGCCACATTTGGTACTAGGGTGAGGAATAGTGCCCCATCGTTGGTGTCAGAGGGGGAAATGGTGACCTATTGTTTGTGTCAGATGGCAGAATAGTGTCTCGTATCAGTGGAAGGAATAGTGCCCCAAGGGCCAGATAAAGGCAAGCAAAGGGCCACAATCGCCCCCTGGGCAACAATTTGGAGACCACTGCTCCAGTGGAAAGTGGTATTGTTGTTGCTGATTTTCCTCTGCCATGCCCTGTCCCACCAAGAACTTTGGTAGAACTGAATGCGGTTTCAGTTGTCTTCGGCAGACAAATGCTGTAGAGACCCTAAATAAGGGCTCACACACTGTTGAGCTCTGCTAATGCACACAATTTTGCTTTGCCTGTGCCATTTGATTATTTTTTCCTGTTGTCCACCTCAGAGTACCCCTGCTCATTAACAACCATTGTTTTCCTTAAGCAGGTTGCTGCTGTACCACTTCTTCTGCTCCCTAACTAATTTTTGCTCCCCCTTTCCTCTAACTATAACAGTACCAACACATGGAAACTATGATTGTTCTTAGCCTCTCCTGTTATAATAGGGGATTGGTGCTTCAGCTCCCTCAACTTGTCAAAAGGCTTCATTGAACGTTGTTGGTAAAACTTCAAATGCAACATAAATTCACAATTTTGAATCCTGAAAAATCAAGGTTCACCTAAATGTAGATTAGATTTTTATATTTGTACATTTTACGTGTATTTTAATAAGAAATAAAGGTTTCTGTTATTTGTTGAGGTTCCACAGTCTCAATGCAATGAGAAGTGTCCTCCTGGATATCGTAAAGCTCCTAAAGAAGTGATCCATTCTTGCTGCTACAATTGTGTTCCATGTGCCAAGGGAGAAATTTCCAACATAACAGGTTAGAGTATTTTATATGTGGTAATCATGTAAAATCAACAGAACCATAAAAAATGTATAATCTTGCTATTATGTATTAGAATTTTAAACTATTTTTTTATTTAATAACAATTCTTTTAATATTAACTTTTTGAAGAGGTACACTGTACGTCACAACAGTGTTTATTACAGTGTAGACATTAAAAATAAATATATATAGGGGCGTGGCCAGCGCGGGACCGTAATGGACGTCTGATCCCTCGCTCCGGCTCCAGCAACCGCTATCCAGCGACATCCACCCAGCTACGCTAGGCATCCACCCTCGAGACACGCACCGCTGCAACCCAGGAACACTCCTGCACCGATCGACATGACGGGGAAGCGAAAAGGAGTGAAGGGGCCGCAGAAACTCACAGCTTTCTTTCCCCTGCCATCCCGGGGCGGTCGACAAGATGGCGCCGGCGGCTCGGGCCTTGCCGCTCCGGAGAGGCAGCGGGTTCACTACTCCGACTTACCGGACGAACAGCAGTCCGGTGACCTACAGCAAGCAGGTACTGTGTCCCCTTGCACCCCTGAACCCTCTAGCCCGACATGCTCCAGCCCGGCCAAATCCAAGATTAGACTAGACTCCCAGGCCCAAGCCTCGCTACTAGGCCGCACTGCACCCTCTCTGCTCCCTGTGCAATTAGGGTCATCCCCTATAGCAGACTTCCACACGGTGGGAAAGCCGATCCTGGACACTGCTTTAAAGGACCTGATGTTTACTTTCCACACATCCCTGCAATCTGATATCATGGCTTTGGTGAATAGATTTACGGCAGAGGTCCACTCCCTAGGAGAAAGAGTGCACAATGTTGAATCATCTATGACTGACATGGTGGCCACAGTAAATGAACTTGTAGACGCTCATGAGGAAAATTTATCGGACCGCCAGTGGGTTAAAGCTAAAATAGCTGATCTGGAGGATCGCTCCAGAAGAAACAATTTAAAGATCCGGGGCATTCCTGAATCAGTGTCACCGACAGAGCTACACAAATTTGCCCTGGAAGTTTTCACAGCCCTCCTACCTGAAGCGTCCCCTCTGGATCTAACCATAGATCGCATCCACAGGGTCCCAAAACCTCCCTTTCTGCCTCAACACATTCCTCGTAACACCTTACTGCGTGTACACTTTTATCACATCAAAGAAGCCCTCCTACAGAAATCAAGGGTGTTGGGCCACCTCCCTGAACCGTACGCCAATGTCCAACTTTTTGCGGATCTATCCAAGCACACCTTAGATATGAGACGGCAGCTGTCCATGATTACAAAGGCTCTTCGGAACCATAATCTCCCCTACAAATGGAAGAACCCCTCTAAAATTGTGGTAGAGAAAAATGGCTCCTCGTTCAGCATCACATCTCTGGAGAGAGGTCTCTCGTTGCTGCAATCGTGGGGCATTATCCCGGAACCTGCTCCTCCAGCTGGAGCTAAGAAATCCCCAAGTCGCATTCCCCAGCAATGGCACACAGTGCAGCAGGGCAGCGCCCATAACACTTGATGTTCTCTCCCAGCACTATTCCAACCGCGACACTTGTTGCATTATGCTTTACTGTGGATGCCGGATTACTAGGCGGAATGCCTGGAACCCCTTTAGCCCGATTGGCTGATAACTGTTTACCCCTCCATGGGAGATGGCTACGTTGCCGCCAATCTCCACTCACTCTGCCTGCTCCAGAAGTTTGGGCAAGTTTTTCTTCTGAATTTTTCCTTTTTGCTGTTTTTGTTTTCGTTTTTGTTTTGTCTTATCCCTCTGTGCAGGTTCTTACCCATCTGCCAAACTGAAGGATTTCCACCATACACCGCATCACACCAACTCATCAGGACTGCTCACGCTACGCAGCGTTGCCAGGAACTCGACTGCAGCTGTCACCTCCATGCAATATCCAGAGCCCATGGATGCCATCTAATCTTGTTTGGTCACGTCCGAACAGTGAGTAGCTACACTACATGCGGCTTATTAGTCTCCAATGACAGTTAAAGTCCTGTCACTGAACGCTAACGGCCTGAACCACCCGGCCAAGCGAGCCTCACTTTGGCGAACTGCTCTCAAACATCATGCACAGATAGTATGCGTTCAGGAAACACATTTTTTGGACTCTCACGCTCCCACTTGCTCTCACAGGGACTACTCCTTGACATACACAGCTTCCTGTTCCAGGAAAAGGAAGGGAGTAATGATAGCCGTCCACAGAGCTCTGGACTTCACACTATGCTCCTCCATCGCAGATCCCAATGGACGCTACCTTATATTGACTTGCACCATAGATGGCATGCCCACGACCATAGCTTCAGTATATGCCCCTAACCTTCATCAGCCGAGATTTCTGAAGCGTACACTTTGCATTATCAGGAAAGCACAAAAGGCCCCCTGCTCCTATGCGGAGACTATAATCTACCCCCGGACAGAACTTTGGACTCTTCAACTACCTCTACTAGGCTCCAGCCGTCACTACAGAGCTTTATAAACAAAAATGACTTATATGACATATGGCGGTGCCACCACCCCTCTGATAGGATGTACTCGCATCATTCTGCGGTTCACAATTCATATGCTCGTATTGACATTATTTTGTCTGATAAAGCTATCCTCCAGAGGTCCGTAGACTCCGAGATAGCCCCAATAACCTGGTCCGACCATGCTCCTGTGAGCGTTACCTTCGCGGTGTCCCCTAAGGCCCGCTCAGGTAAACCATGGAGAGCGCGAACAGAAGTGCTCAAGCACCCGGCAAATGCTGAAGCCATCAAACAAGCAGTAACAGAATTTTTCCAGAACAATGCGGGGTCGGTATCGGGGTCTGCGGTCCTCTGGAACGCCCACAAGGCTTTTAGTAGAGGGGTATTGATACAATTGCAACATAAAATGAATAAGCAGCGTTCCAACGCCATAGATGATCTGACAAGGGAAATTGCATCGGTTGATGACCAAAACCAATCAGCCCCATCCATAACATTTAAGCAGAAATTAACGGTAATCAGGCAGGAACTTAGATCGCACCTTCTAGATTCATATGAGCGTAATCTCCAAAAATCGAAAGCTAAGTTTTTTGCCACAAGCAACAAAGCAGGTAGGATGCTCACCGCCAGGCTGAGAGGTCAAAGGATACAACATAAAATCCACTCTATCAAACACCCTGCCACTGGTAATAAGGTACATGACCCCAAAGAAATAGCAGACGCCTTCAGTAGCTACTACCACTCACTGTACAATCTCCACGAGACCCAAACGTCCTCCCCAACCCCAAAACTTGTCAACGACTTTCTTGATTCTATCGCGCTTCCCACACTGAGCCCACAACAGACGGAATTACTGAACCAACCATTCACGGTTGAGGAGGTAATGTCCGCCATCTCCTCATTGCCATCTGGGAAATCTCCTGGCCCAGATGGCATGATAAATGAATATTACCTCCAACTAAAAGACGTAATAGCACCACACCTATGCTCAGTTTTCAACGAGGCGGCGTCCTCGTCCTCGTTCCCCTCTGAAATGCTTAAAGCAACCATAATCACTCCGCCCAAACCAGGCAAGGAACCCGACACACCACAAAACTTCCGGCCGATTTTGTTACTGAACTCGGACGTGAAAATATATGCCAAGACGCTAGCCACTAGACTCATGAAATACTTACCCCAAATCATTCATGGGGACCAGGCAGGCTTTACCAAGGGTAGGCAATCAGCGGATGCCACTAGACGTCTTATCAATGTCATCCATGCGGCTCACACTGACAGAACGCCTTCTCTGCTCCTTTCTTTGGATGCAGAGAAGGCGTTTGATAGAGTGCATTGGGGATACCTGCGGGAGGTCCTCAAGCGCTTTGGCATTGTGGGCAGAATGCATTCTGCAATCATGGCTTTATATGCCGGCCCCTCGGCACAGGTATTGGTGGGCGGCACTCTCTCGTCTCCGTTTGTGATTACGGATGGGACGAGACAGGGCTGCCCTCTGTCCCCTCTCGTATTTAATATGGCGATAGAACTCCTGGCTCAGAAAATAAGGACTGATCCTAACATTACCGGCATCAACATAAATTCACTGGAACAGCGTATGAGCCTATTCGCGGATGATGTTATTCTCATGGTCTCGAATCCTGCAACATCCCTACCACGTATAAGACAAATACTGACCGATTTCGGATCTCTATCCCTTTATAAGGTGAACGACGCCAAATCTTGCATCCTAGATTTGGGAGTCGACGGCACTACGAGAAATCTTCTCACCCGATCCTTCCCGTATAAGTGGTCGGACTCAGGCATAACCTACCTGGGAATTAAACTTACAATCACTACCAGCAACCTATTCCAAGCTAATTACATCCCGCTAAAGTCCCAACTGGCCAAAGAGCTTCAATCCCTAGCCAAATCTGAACTTACGTGGTCGGGGAGGCTAGCAGCCTTCAAAATGTGCACCCTACCCAAAATCTTATATGTGTTCAGATCGCTGCCGATCCCGGTTCCCAAATCGTTCATACACTCCCTCCAAAGCATGGTATCCACTTACCTGTGGCAGGGCAAACGCCCTAGATGTGCGAAGAGTATCCTTATGAAGTCTAAAAGAGTGGGGGGTGCATCCGTGCCGAACCTGATGGACTAATACATAGCCACAATTTTATCGCAAATGCGAGAGTGGTTCCAGCCGGTCCCGGATACTCTCTGGGGCCTGATGGAACGGGCAGTAACCCCGGAACACGATCTGTTCACATGGGTATGCAGTAGGAGACGAGGGGCTTCCCTCCCACGTTATGTATCACCAACGATCCGGGCATCGGTGACGGCATGGTTACACCTTACACACACCAAATGGAAGAACACGCCTTTAGTAACGATCCCATTTCCAGTGTCGGGTCTGACCCAGATAGTACCCGACATGGATCTCACAGCCTGGCGGCGGTCTCCCCCTATCTGTATAAAGGACCTTTACCAAGCGGAATCCGTGCAACCGTTCCAGTTGATAGCAGCCAAGTGGCGCTTGGGTGGTGGCGAATGGTACCGATACAACCAAATTGTCTCTTGCATACATCACAACCCACAACTGAAGTCCAAAGTCCCTGCCAGTATATGGCAATACCTGTCTCTACCTTTACAGTCTGTTAAAGGCATATCCCTGATATACTCTACACTAGATGAAAAAGGGGTTTTCGTTAAGACTCCCCCCTTATTACAGTGGGAACAAGACCTAGGGGTTACCTATTCCACATCCCAATGGACAAAAGCCATCGTGATGAGCAATAAAGCCACTCTGAGTGCATCCCTATAGGAACTATACCTTAAGGTCACCCTGAGATGGTACATGACCCCTACAGTGATTGCACGCTTTGCGCCTACAGCATCGCCCATGTGTTGGAGAGGCCGTGGAAAGCACGGCACATTGACTCATATTTTGTGGGAATGTCCACCGATTACAGCATTATGGAAAAGAGTGTTTGAACTTATCTCTGATGTTATAGAGCATCGAATATCCCCATCCCCTAGCATGGCTCCGCTCCATGTTCCAATAACACTAATCCCCCAAAGGCTCGCAAAATTGTGATCAATGTATTGCTCGCGACCAAGATCTGTATCACTAGGAAATGGAAGGAGGTGTGTATACCTGCGCTATCAGAAGTGATCGCTACAGTCCAAACGCATAAAACCTTTGAACTGCTCATGGCACCCACCGTGAACAGGTATCAAAGAGAGGTGCAAGAATGGTATCCTTGGACTCAGTGGTACGATACATATATACGGAAGTAATGGCAGGAAACAAGTATGATATATATATCCTAGCTTAGACGGATTGCACTACTAGCTATATAATGTGATATATAGGCATGAATGGGATCGCATTATCTATAGTTCATGGTCGTATACTACTTACTGTTGATGGTTGTTGTTGTAGCTGATGTGACTATTCTGTTTTAAGCTCATCTGAGAGGACATATAAGTGTAAAGCCTGCAAGTTATTTTTGTTTCTTTTTATTTTTCCCTGATTGTTTTGATTTCTTTCCTTGTATGTTTGAAAAATTCAATAAAAACATTTGAAAGAGAAAAATAAATATATATGAAGTAAAAAGTAAAATCACTTAAACATATCCTGTTATCCTGTTTAAACACAGCTTAGTGCAATATTTTTTATACATGAGGAAAACACTTTTTTTGTACATTTAAGGGTCTATTTATAAATGTTTTCACAGAAGAATCACACAACTTTCAACTGAGATTCATGCAAGTTTAATGAATCAGATTAAAAAATGTTTACATCATGAGTGAAAGGATTGATAAATAGACCCCCTAAAGTTTCACATATATGTGGGTACAGAAGTGTGTGTGATTCATGGTCATTCCAGCACCAACATGTAGCCGCACACCAAAATGCCATGCTGCACAGAAAATGCATGTACTGTAGGTGCCATTAGGGGTTGAAGGTCACACCTGCACTGGAAAACATGGTGCAGTTTCCCACACACAATGCAGAGACATTTTTCCTGTAGAACCCTTAGCCAAAGCAGCCCATTCAAGTGAATAGGTTGCCGTGCCTGTGCACCTGCAGTACACAGAGCTGCATACATGTGAACCAGGGCTGTATTTAAAAACAAAATAGCTACATATTTACCTAAACAACATAAATGAGCACCGTCTTAACAAGCCATAGGAGTTATGATCCCGACCTACCAGCTTTTTATTAGGTATGAAAGAGGGAATTTTGGTGAGATTTCACTGAGATACTTCTGTGATTGGACAATAAATAAGCAATAGCAACTAATTGTGCTATAATAGTAATAGCTGAATGTATGTAAATTATTTGGATGGATCCATAACCGGATTATACAAATCTGGGTATACCTGTAGCAGCACATGGAAGCAAGCCCACTCGTGGTAGTATGTGGCAACTCAGCCTGGGCTCCCGCCAGGCCATGCTCCCAGCGCATTTCACCCTGCTTGGGGATGGGGGGGGGGGGGGTTGTGCATCATTGTTTGCCTTAATCAATAAAAGGAAAATGTCAGGCGTACATGAATCTCGCTGTGGAGCTCTCAAATCAACCCAAATAAATGAGCAACCACTGAAACCAGGACTTCAAAGCAAAAAAAAAAACCAATCAATAGTGAAACAAGAAACAATGTTGCATGGTGTAGCTTAACGTATAAGCCAAACGCTATAAAAACAAATCTTTATCCCATGATTGGTGGCGTCATCTTATGGCTTATTGGTATACTCCATAGGTTTGGCCTAGAGGTATCTGGGGTCCCCTCCCCTCCTTGTTCTCCTTTTCTCTCCTTTCCCTCCTGCCAATTTATTGGCTTTTTACCTGCTACTTTTCCTTCCTAGTAGCTTTCCTCTATAGGTAGCCAACATTCTGGAATTTACCATTGCACTACAGTAAGCTCTCATGCAAGCTCTCTTTGATACCAAGTTTCGTAAACTGTCTTGCTACTGTTTTGCTACTTACTTACTTTTTTGTCCATACATGGACTGAGAGTTGTTTGTACTACTCATTTTCCTTCCTGATTAATAAAATGCTTGAACAAGAAAAATGAATCTTTATTATATCACTATGTAAAAACAATTGAAATACAAATTAAAGAAAAAAGGGGTTTTTATATATACAAACCCGATTCCAAAAAGTTGGGACACTGTACAAATTGTGAATAAAAACAGAATGCAATGATGTGGAAGTTTCAAATTTTAATATTTTATTCAGAATACAACATAGATGACATATCAGATGTTTAAACTGAGAAAATGTATAATTTTAAGGGAAAATAAGTTGATTTTAAATTTCATGGCATCAACACATCTCAAAAAAGTTGGGACAAGGCCATGTTTACCACTGTGCGGCATCCCCTCTTCTTTTTATAACAGTCTGCAAACATCTGGGGACTGAGGAGAAGTTGCTGAAGTTTAGGAATAGGAATGTTGTCCCATTCTTGTCTAATACAGGCTTCTAGTTGCTTAACTGTCTTCCTCTTTATGATGCGCCAAATGTTTTCTATGGGTGAAAGATCTGGACTGCAGGCTGGCCATTTCAGTACCTGGATCCTTCTTCTACGCAGCCATGATGTTGTAATTGATGCAGTATGTGGTCTGGCATTGTCATGTTGGAAGATGCAAGGTCTTCCCTGAAAGAGACGACGTCTGGATGGGGGCATATGTTGTTCTAGAACTTGGATATACCTTTCAGCATTGATGGTGCCTTTCCAGATGTGTAAACTGCCCGTACCACACGCACTCATGCAACCCCATACCATCAGAGATGCAGGCTTCTGAACTGAGCGCTGATAACAACTTGGGTTCTCCTTGTCCTCTTTAGTCCGGATGACATGGCGTCCAAGTTTTCCAAAAATAACTTTAAATTTTGACTCGTCTGACCACAGAACAGTTTTCCACTTTTCCACAGTCCATTTTAAATGAGCCTTGACCCAGAGAAAACACCTGCGCTTCTGAATAATGTTTAGATATGGCTTCTTTTTTGGCCTATAGAGTTTTAGACTGCAACGGCGAATGGCACGGTGGATTGTGTTCACCAACAATGTTTTCTGGAAGTATGCCTGAGCCCATGTTGTAATTTCCATTACAGTAGCATTCCTGTATGTGATGCAGTGCCGTCTAAGGGCCCGAAGAACATGGGCATCCAGTATGGTTTTCCGGCCTTGACCCTTAAACCCAGAGATTGTTCCAGATTCTCTGAATATTTGGATGATATTATGCAATGTACATGATGATAACTTCAAACTCTTTGCAATTTTACTCTGAGAAACTCCTTTCTGATATTGCTCCGCTATTTTTTACCGCAGCATTGGGGGAATTGGTGATCCTCTGCCCATCTTGACTTCTGAGAGACACTGCCACTCTGAGAGACTCTTTTTATACCCAATTATGTTGCCAATTGACCTAATAAGTGGCAAATTGGTCCTCCAGATGTTCTTTATATGTACATTTAACTTTTCCGGCCTCTTATTGCTACCTTTCCCAACTTTTTTGGAATGTGTAGCTCTCATGGAATCCAAAATGAGCCAATATTTGGCATGACATTTCAAAAAGTCTCACTTTCAACATTTGATATGTTATCTATATTATATTGTGAATAAAATATAAGTTTATGAGATTTGTAAATTAGTCCATTCCTGTTTTACTCACAGTTTGTACAGTGTCCCAACTTTTTTGGAATTGGGTTTGTAAATATAAAGCTAAAAATGTTTCACTTTTGATTGTTTTTCTTGTTTTTAAGTCCTGATGATCAGTGGTTGCTCATTTATTCAATCTGATTGGAGAGCTCCAAAGCCATATTCATGAACACCTGGCATTTTCCTTTTATTGATTGAGGCAACCAATGATGCATAAACCTCCCCATGATTGAGATCTCCATCCCCATGATTAAGTTCTGAGGATGGAGCGAAAATAAATTAGAGGCGTGGAATTGCGGGAACCCAGGCTGAGGTTACCACATACCACGCGTGGACTTGCTTCAATATGCGGCTACAGGGATACCCACATCTTTACATATTGACATTGGTAGTTGGGACAAGCTCCCTCCCAAGCCAGCACTCACAGCAATGAACGAGGACTAGCACCCTTTCCTAAGCCTGAGCGGCTCTCACACAAGGTTTTTTTGGTCACAGTGGATTACATAAGCTGTTAATATTGCATAATTCAATTACATTACACTTCTGTTGAATGGACCAAATAGAAATGTGCTCAATAGTTTGAGTTGGGTATATTTAACAATGTTTTCACTCAAAAAATCACACAACTTTTACTTAAGATTCACCCATTTTCCAATAGAACCTTATCTGATGATAGGTAAATTGTGGATAAATGTGTGAATCCTGGGTAAAAACATTGATAAATAGACTCTATACTGCCTGGTTGTCCCTGACTTCAGTATTTTTTAAGTTATTGATCCATAAAAATAATACAGGCAGATTGAATCACAGTCAGAGACCCATAAAGCACCAAAATCATTGAACCAAAATGACATGAAGTCTACAAGACTTCTTTTTTAAAATTAAAGATCAATAATGTCAGCCAAAGTATTTCTCCAAGGAGAGATTTCTTTAAAAAAAAAAAAAGGCTTCAGTGTAAAAATGTATCTTTTTTTTTTATTTTCAGACAGTGAAATTTGCCATAAATGTCCCGATGAAGTGTGGCCGGACAAGAAAAAGATGACATGTATTCCCAAGACACACGAGTTTCTGTCATATGAAAATGATGGGCTGGTTTTAGTTTTCTCATCAGTAGCTGTATTCCTTTGTGTCATAACTTTAGTTGTATTTCAAATTCTCATTTGTTATTGGGATACACCTATTGTGAAAGCCAACAACCGAACTTTGAGCTTCATCCTCCTGGTCTCCATCTTGTTAACCTTCCTCTGTGTCTTCTTGTTCCTCGGACGTCCTATGGATATAACCTGCATACTAAGACAAAGTTTATTTGGCATTTTCTTCTCCATCGCTATCTCTTCTGTTCTGGCCAAGACTATCATGGTCTACATTGCCTTTAAAGCCACCAAACCCGGCAGTGTATGGAGGAAGTTAGTGGGAGTCAAAGCAGCTATTTTTGTAGTTCTGACCTGTTCTTCTGTCCAAGTTCTGATCTGTGTTATTTGGCTGTCAGTGTCTCCTCCCCACCAAGAGTATGACATGGACTCCTATCCTGGGAAGATCCTCATTCAGTGTAATGAAGGGTCAGTTATCGGGTTCTACTCTGTGTTGGGTTATATGGGGTTTCTGGCAGCTGTGAGTTTTGTTCTGGCTTTCATGGTGAGGACATTACCGGACAGTTTTAATGAGGCCAAGTACATCACCTTCAGCATGCTGGTGTTCTGCAGTGTCTGGATTGCCATGATTCCGGCCTATCTGAGCACCAAAGGGAAATACATGGTGGTTGTGGAGATTTTCGCCATATTGGCCTCTAGTGCTGGAATACTGAGCTGTATATTTTTTCCAAAAGTCTATGTTCTGATGGTTAAACCTTATCTCAACTTCAGAAATAATGTTCTGCAGAAGAACAATTAGTATAATTTAGTTTAAACATTATTTAGTAAACATATTGCCTATCAGATAATGATAATTGGGTAAAATATGTGACAGAAAGAACCATGTATATAGAGAGCTGTTGTGCACCACACATAACTAAAATAGCAATAATCTAATAAAAGTATTTTTGCACTAGAAATAGACAATTCTTTCATTTGCACAGTGAAAAATGTAATGCTGTTCACTCAAATGGCTATTGCTGGTGTTTATCTGGCATGCTGTAAAATGTAACAGATGGTAAAGAGCCATCAGATATCACTTGTACAGTAGCTGTGAGAACAGATTTTTAAAGTGTATCTAAGCTCAACAACATTTAATATATATATATATATATATATATATATATTTCAACTTACCAGTCCTTAAATATGGTGGCTGTATTAATATTCTTTTTTTTTCACTTGGCGATCCTGCAAATAACATCCTTCCTGTGAGAAATAACACCGCCACAAACAACCCGTGGCTGTATGCACCTCCACATATGCTGATGATCACCTGGGTGCCAGCCCAGTCCAAAGCCGTGTTCAATGTAGATACAGTTGATGAAGAAGGTAGCGGAACTCCAGAATAAATGGATAAAAAAAATGATTTATTAGATAATGTAGATAAAAGTTACAGGAAAATGCACACAGTCTCTGGACTACCAGTAAACAAGCTTCACACAGCAGTGTTTTTTTTTTTTTCATTACTGAGTATTCCAAGAGCACACACCCATTTAAAAACATTGTCAGGTGAAGCTCATTAACACCCTATTCACATCAGGGCAATTTGATATGTGATTTGACAAGTCAAATGGCATGTCAAATCGCAGCCTATTGTCGGAAATAGAAGTCTCCCAATCGATGCGACGCCTACTTTGCAGCCGCACCAATTTCCAAAAGTAGTTGCTGCACTACTTTTGGTGACTTCAGGGGAACATTAATAGACATCTGTGCATGAACCCGCACAGATATCGTTCAAGTCACCCCTGAAGTCGGACTGAAATTCAGCTTTGAAATCGTGTGAGTTTAGGTTAAGTCGTGCGATTTCAAAGCTGTGTTCAGTGTGAACGAGGGCTAAAGAAAGACTCAGCCCGAAAACTATTAACCCATACAGTTAATATTTATAGAATCACAACAATAACATTAATACACAACAATATAAAAGATACCCACAGATAATCAATACACAAAAGCAATGCGATTGAGGTAAAATATGTAACAGATAATTCCATATAAAAATAAAAAATAAAACATCAAAGCTAGATATATTAGTCAAAAGAAAATAAAGGAGCCGAAACACCAGCCACCCAAATGTACAAGCACATGGAATATACAACAGAAAAAAATAAGTAAAGATAAAGAAATAAAAAAGTGTGGCCATAAAAATATTTAACAACTAATATACCAAACACAAAATGGATGTATAACACTATGCCCAACAATTCAATTCTAATATAGAGGGGGCATGTCCAGCCATCGCAGCCGATGCCTCTAGAGCTCTACTGCAATCCCAGCTTCTATAGCGGCCATGGACCGACATCCATGGCACCAAAGCCATCATTGAGCCCTAGGTACACTCCAACACCGGCCCGCAGCATTTCCCAGCCTTGCAAAGCTCACAAACTTCTTTCTGGTCAGAGGGCACAGTAGCAGCCAATGGCACTGGCTGCACTCGTGGCAGCTCTCTTGTGTATCCAGCAAACTAGGGATCGTATATCCCAGATAGGAGGCTGGCATTGACTCTCTATGATGGGGACCATGGTGAGTCATCCCATCCTTTCTCTACCCCCACAAAACCCTGTCAAGGCTTAGCAAAGAATGGAGGAGCCTGCTCACAGCCTCCAGACCCCAGCAGCTCCAGACCCCACCCATACCCTCATCTCTCCCTGCCATGGAGCTACAATCTGCTATAGAAGCCTTTCCTGCCACAGACCAACCTGTGTGTGCATGCTGACTTCTCAATTGTAATCTCTCCTCTGTCTACCATTTTGCAAGTACACGAGAAGAGCATCCAGCATATAGAAACAAAAATGGGAGAAATGTTTTCAGCTTATTATGTCTTAGTGGATGCACATGTAGACCATGACGCAGACTTCCAGCAATTGAAACTGAAGATAGCAGACCTGGAAAAAGAGGAATAATATAAAATTCTCGGGAATTCCAGAATCCATTGACCAAGCCAACCTGGTTCCCTATGTACAAAAATAATTAAACACCTGCTCCCTACGATTACCGAGCTGGAGCTTGCCATTGACAGCACACAGAGTCCCTTAACCACCCTATTTGCCTGCCTCAGTGCCGAGGGATGTACTCTCAGTGCTGCTGGAGACAATGTGGTAGAATTGGCTCCTTTTACCATATTATATAGTCGACCATCCATTTGTTTTGGAATCATACAGTATTTTCACTTTGATATCTGAGCTTGCAGGTCACCAGGACAAACTTAGACCATCTCTAGCCATACTTCACGTTACATAGTAGTTGAGGTTGAATAAAGACACCAGTCCATCCAGTTCAAGTGTGTATATCAGTAGCCTAATCATTTCCCATAACGCCGAATGTTGTGATCTGTGAGATGCACGTCTAAAAGTCTTTTAAAAGTAGCCATACTCCCCACAGATACCACCAATTGTAGAAGAGAGTTCCAAATTCTCACCACCCTTACAGTGAAGAACCCCTTACGCAGCTTAAGGTTAAACCGCCTCTCCTCTAATCTCATTGTGTGGCTACGTGTCCTCTTGCACTCCTTTAGACTAAATATTTTTTTTACCTATGCTCGGATCTCCATTGAGGTATTTGTAAATTGCTATCATGTACCCTCTCAGGCGTCTCCTCCCCAAGGAGAATAAATTAGGCGCTTGTAATCGCTCCTCATAATTAAGGTCCTCCAATCCCCTAATTCGTTTAGTTGCCCTTCTTTGAACTCTTTCCAGTTCCAGCACATCCTTTTTGAGGATGGGCAACCAGAACTGGACAGAATACTTCAGGTGTGGCCGGACAAGGGTTTTATAAAGTGGTAGGATTATAGATTTTTCTCTGGAATATATCCCCTTCCTTATGCATGCTAATAATCTGCCCGGCTTTGGCAGATGCAGCTTGACATTGCATGCTATCACTTAGTCTACCTTCTACTAGAACTCCCAAATCCTTCTCCATTCTGGAGTCCCCCAGAGGTTTCCCCCCTAGAGCATAATATATGTTTATGTTTTTTGCCTCCAAATGCAATACCTTACACTTCTCTACATTAAATCTCCCTTTGCCACGTAGTTGCCCACTCTGTTATTTTGTTGAGGTCATTCTGTAAGATTTATATATCTTGATGAGAAGTTATTGCCCTGCATATCTTTGTGTCATCCGTGAAAACTGAGATTGAGCTACTGATTCCATCCTCTATGTTATTGATGAATAAATTGAACAAAATTGGTCCCAGGACTGAGCCTTGGGGGACCCCACTTACCACTCCAGACCAGTTTGAGTATGCATTCTTTATCACCACCCTTTGGACACGCCCATGTAACCAGTTTTCTATCCAAGAACAAACCTTGAAGTCAATGCCTGCAGACCTTAGTTTGTAGATTAAATGTTTACGGGGAACAGTGTCAAATCCCTTAGCAAAATACAGATACACCACATCCACAGGTCTCCCCCTATCTTGCTCCCAGCTCACCTCCTCGTAAAATGTTAACAGATTGGTTTGGCAAGAACATCCTTTTGTGAACCCATGCTGATTACTGCTGATTAGAGTTGAGCGGACACCTGGATGTCCGTGTTCGGCGGGTTCGGCCGAACTTTAAAAAAAAGTCCGGGTCCGTGTCCCGGACTTTTGCCGAACTTTTCCCGGACACCGAACCCCATTGAAGTCAATGGGGATCCGAACTTACAGGCACTAAAATGGCTCTAAAACACCAATGGAAAGGGCTAGAGTGCTGCAAATGGCAGCAAAACGTAGTTAAGAGCATGGTGAGTGCTCTGCAAACAAATGTGGATAGGGAAATAACTTAAAACAACAAAAAAAAAAAACTGAAAAATAAAACAATGTTCTTCATCTGTGAAGGACAAGGCCCATATGGAGTAGGAGGGAGGTTGAGGTGGTGGTGGATGTGGCGGTGACGCGGTGTAGGTGGAAGCGGCGGTGGAGGAGGACGAGGTAGCCAACACTGCTTTTTTCAGTCATTTGAAATGAGGGTACACCCCAAAAGAGTGAGAAAGAGCAAAAATAGAACAATGGCTGGGTAAGGTCGGTATCCATCATCTCTATTCTGCACAAGGTACGGAAAAGTCCCGTGGGATCCATGCCTGGTTCATTTTAATGAACGTGAGCTTGTCCACATTGTCTCTGGACAGGCGGCTGCGCTTGTCTGTGATAACGCCCCCAGCCGTGCTAAATACCCGTTCAGATAATACACTGGCTGCAGGGCACGCCAGCACCTCCAAGGCGTAAAGGGCAAGCTCAGGCCATGTGCCCAACTTGGAGACCCAGAAGTTGAAGGGGGCGGACCCATCATTCAGTACCTCCATCTCCTCCTCCTCATCCTACAGAACTGTGCACCTGCTGGACAATTGTGTCCCTGGCGTTTGTGTGTGCAGGAACCCACCCTCGGAGCCCCTTGCGAATGACTGCCCTGAAAGCCTTGGAAATGTTACCTCTTCATCCTCCTCCTCTTCCTTCTCCTCCTCATCCTGTGCCACATCCTCTTCCATCATCGCCCGAATCATTTTTTCAAGGAGGCATAGAAGTGGGATAGTTAAGCTGACAACGGCGTCATCGGCACTGGCCATGTTGGTTGAGTACTCAAAACAGCGCAACAAGGCACACAGGTCTCGCATGGAGGCCCAGTTATTGGTGGTGAAGTGGTGCTGTTCCGCAGAGCGACTTAGGCGTGCGTGCTGCAGCTGAAACTCCACTATGGCCTGCTGCTGCTCGCACAGTCTTTCCAGCATGTGCAAGGTGGAGTTCCACCTTGTGGGCACGTCACATATGAGGCGGTGAGCGGGAAGGCCGAAGTTACGCTGCAGCGCTGACAGGCGAGCAGCAGCAGGGTGAGAACGCCGAAAGTGCGCACAGACGGCCCACACTTTCTGCAGCAGCTCTGACATATCGGGGTAATTTTTAAGGAACCTCTGCACCACCAAATTCAGCTCATGCGCCAGGCAAGGAATGTGCGTCAAACTGGCTAGGCCCAGAGCTACTATGAGATTTCGCCCGTTATCGCACACCACCAGGCCGGGCTCGAGGCTCGCTGGCAGCAACCACTCATTTGTCTGCTGTTCCATGCTCCTCCACAACTCCTGTGCGGTGTGTGGTTTTTCCCCCAAACAGGCAAGTTTTAAAACTGCCTGCTGTCGTTTACCCCTGGCCGTGCTGAAGTTGGTGGTGAAGGTGTTACGCTGACCGGATGAGGAGGCGGTAGAGGATGAGGAAGCGGAGTAGGAGGAGTTAGGAACAGGAGGCAAACTGAAGCGCCCTGCAATCCTCGGTGGTGGAAGGACATGCGCCAAATTGCTATCCGCCTCAGGCCCATCCACCACTGCATTTACCCAGTGTGCCGTTAGGGAGATAAAACGCCCCTGACCATGCTTACTGGTCCACGTATCGGTAGTTAGGTGGACCTTGGCACAGATGGCGTTGCGCAGTGCACACCTGATTGGTTGTGCAGGGAAGGGATGGCTTGCCTGGAAAAGTAGTGGCGGCTGGGCACGACGTACTGTGGGACAGCCACCGACATAAGGCTTTTAAAACTGTGCGACTCCACCAGACGGAATGACAGCATTTCAAAGGCCAAGAATTTTGAAATGCTGGCATTCAGGGCCAGGGATCGCGGGTGGGTAGGGGGGTACTTCCTCTTCCTCTCAAATGTTTGGGAGATGGAAAGATGAACGCTTCCATGGGACATTGTGGAGATGGTTGGTGACCCAGGTGGTGGTGTTGCTGACAGATCCTCTGTTTGCGGGCAGGTGTCGGTATCACTACAGATGTTGATGGAGAGTGGCCGAGACAGCAGCAGAAGAGGAAGCAGGAGGAGCCAGAGACCTTTCTTGGTTTTGAAGGTGTCTACTCTACTGCAGCTCGTGCTTTGCACTTAGATGCCTGATCATGCAGGTTGTGCTCAGGTTGAGAAGGTTTATGCCTCGCTTCAGGCTCTGATTGCACAGGGTGCAAACCACTCGTGTCCTGTCATCAGCACATTTTCTGAAGAACTTCCATGCTAGAGAACTCCTTTGAGCTCGCTTTGGTGCGCTCGTTCCCTTGCTGCGTTCGGCAGTAGCAGGCGTAGTGTCTAGGGCACGTCCGCTCCACTTCTGCACCCTGCTCCCTCTTCTGCTGTGCTGGTGGCTCTGTGCGACCACCGCCTCTTCCTCCAAACTACTCAGGTCACCTGCATGACCTTCATTCCATGTGGGGTCGAGGACCTCATCGTCCTCCACATCATCTTCCACCCAGTCTTCACCCCTGCCCTCCTTGTCGGTCTCCACAATTCTGAATGCAGCAGCAGTTGGCACCTGCGTTTCGTCATCATCGGAGACATGCTGCGATGGTCCTTCCATGTACTCATCTTGAGAAATAAGTGGTTGGGCATCGCTGCACTCAATCTCTTCCACTTCTGGGGCAGGGCTAGGTGGATGGCCCTGGGAAACCCTGCTGACAGAGTGCTCAAAAAGAAGAAGAGACTGCTGTATGACTTGGGGCTCAGACTGCTTGCCTGATTTGCAAGGGGGTGAGGTGAAAGACGGTTGGACATTGGCTGCAGGTGCCAACTCTGACCTTTCTGCAGTAGACTGGGTGGGAGACAATGTGAAGGAACTGGAGGCACTGTCAGCAACCCAATCTACTATCGCCTGTACTTCTTCAGGCCTCATCACTTCTAGAGGCGCATTATGCCCTACCAAATACTGCTGCAGGTTCTGTCGCCTACTCACACTTGAGGAAGGTGTTTCACTTGTGCGTGTAGCTGGCACAGATCGACCACGTCCTCTCCTTGCAACAGGAGCTCTACCAGCAGCACCACGACCCAGGCCACGGCCCCTATTTGACGGTCTCCTCATATTTCTGTAATTTATGATCTTGCCCTAGAAAGGTGTTTATTGAATAGCGGAAAAAAACAACAACAGTATCGCACGGGTGTATCTCACAGTCAAGTATGCAAACTATGCCGCAATTAATGTTTTTATACCCCCAAAGGGTGTATATTGAATAGCGGAATAGAAAAAATGATAAAAAAACGGTGTATCTCACACGTACAAACACAGACTAGGCCCAGATTAAAATTTTTTGTACCCTAAAGGGAGGATGAGGAAGAGGAGTAGGAGGAGTTCGGAACAGGAGGCAATCTGAAGCGCCCTGCAATCCTTGGCGGTGGAAGGAGACGCGCCAAACAAATGTAAAAGGTGTATCTCACACGTACCGATACAGACTATGCCGTAATTTAAGTTTTTTACACTCCAAAAGGGTGTATATTGAATAGCGGAATAGGACAAATTTTATAATACGGTGTATCTCACACGTACAAACACAGACTAGGCCCCGATTAAAATTTTTTGTACCCTAAAGGGAGGATGAGGAAGAGGAGTAGGAGGAGTTCGGAACAGGAGGCAATCTGAAGCGCCCTGCAATCCTTGGCGGTGGAAGGAGACGCGCCAAACAAATGTAAAAGGTGTATCTCACACGTACCGATACAGACTATGCCGTAATTTAATTTTTTACACTCCAAAAGGGTGTATATTGAATAGCGGAATAGGAAAAATGTTATAATACGGTGTATCTCACACGTACAAACACAGACTAGGCCCCGATTAAAATTTTTTGTACTCTAAAGGGAGGATGAGGAAGAGGAGTAGGAGGAGTTCGGAACAGGAGGCAAACTGAAGTGCCCTGCAATCCTTGGCGGTGGCAGGAGATGCGCCAAACAAATTTAAAAGGTGTATCTCACACGTACTGATACAGACTATGCCGTAATTTAATTTTTTACACTCAAACAGTGTGTATATTGAATAGCGGAATAGGAAAAATTTTACAAAACGGTGGTGTATCTCACACGTACAAACCCAGACTAGGCTCCGATTACTATTTTTTGTACCCTAAAGGCAGGATGAGAAAGAGGAGAAGGAGGAGTTGGGAACAGCAGGCAAACTGAAGCACCCTGTGAAGCAAAAAAGAGATGACCGCACTCCGATATAAGTCAAAAAGTTGGAGTAAAATTTATTCCACATCAAACAAATAGGCAAACGGGAACAACACACTGTGGATGCAGGACCAATTAGCTGGCAATGAGTAAGCGACATCCCTAAGTCGTGAAACGCGTCTGCCTTTGTGTCCTGCATCCACAGTGTGTTGTTCCAGTTTGCCTATTTGTTTGATGTGGAATAAATTTTACTCCAACTTTTTGACTTATATCGGAGTGCGGTCATCTCTTTTTTGCTTCATGTGATTCCGGATTGACGGATCGGACCAGCACCTGACATCCAGCCCACCTGGAGCGGTCTTTCCCCAATTGGATTTCAGCTTAAACTGAAGCACCCTGCAATCCTCGGCGGTATGAGATGCGCCCCAAAAATTGGAAAGGTGTATCTCACACGTACCGACACAGACTATCCCGCAATTTAATTGTTTTTACTCCAAAGGTGTAGATTGAATAGCGGAATAGAAAATATGATATCAAAGGGTGTATGTATCTCACACGTACTGACACAGACTATCCCGCAATTTAATTGTTTTTACCCCAAAGGTGTAGATTAAAAAACGGAATATAAAATATTATCAAAAGGTGTATGTATCTCACACGTACAGAACCAGACTAGGCCCAAATTACAATTTTTTGTACCCCCAAAGGCAGGATGAGGAGTAGGAGGGGTTCGGAACAGGCTGGAGGCACACTAAAGCACCCTCAAATCCTCGGCAGTATGAGATGCGCCCCAAAAATTGGAAAGGTGTATCTCACACGTACCGATACAGACTATCCCGCAATTTAATTGTTTTTACCCCAAAGGTGTAGATTAAATAGCGGAATATAAAATATTATCAAAAGGTGTATGTATCTCACACGTACAGAACCAGACTAGGCCCAAATTACTATTTTTTGTACCCTCAAAGGCAAGATGAGGAGTAGGAGGGGTTCGGAACAGGCTGGAGGCACACTGAAGCACCCTCAAATCCTCGGCAGTATGAGATGCGCCCCAAAAATTGGAAAGGTGTATCTCACACGTACCGATACAGACTATCCCGCAATTTAATTGTTTTTACCCCAAAGGTGTAGATTAAATAGCGGAATATAAAATATTATCAAAAGGTGTATGTATCTCACATGTACAGAACCTGACTAGGCCCCGATTAAAATTTTTTGTACCCCAAAGGGAGGATGAGGAAGAGAAGTAGGAGGAGTTCAGTACAGGAGGCAAACTGAAGCGCCCTGCAATCCTTGGCGGTGGAAGG
Organism: Pelophylax lessonae; assembly: GCF_965119305.1. Taxonomy (NCBI): domain Eukaryota; kingdom Metazoa; phylum Chordata; class Amphibia; order Anura; family Ranidae; genus Pelophylax; species Pelophylax lessonae. The sequence continues at coordinate 19,868,571 of NC_138768.1, read as the reverse complement.
AGATGCGCCAAACAAATTTAAAAGGTGTATCTCACACGTACCGATACAGACTATGCCGTAATTTAATTTTTTACACTCAAACAGGGTGTATATTGAATAGCGGAATAGGAAAAATTTTACAAAACGGTGGTGTATCTCACACGTACAAACCCAGACTAGGCCCTGATTACTATTTTTTGTACCCTAAAGGCAGGATGAGGAAGAGGAGTAGGAGGAGTTGGGAACAGCAGGCAAACTGAAGCACCCTGAAATCCTCGGCGGTATGAGATGCGCCCCAAAAATTGGAAAGGTGTATCTCACACGTAATGTCACAGACTTTCCCGCAATTTAATTGTTTTTACTCCAAAGGTGTAGATTGAATAGCGGAATAGAAAATATGATATCAAAAGGTGTATGTATCTCACACGTACAGAACCAGACTAGGCCCAAATTACTATTTTTTGTACCCCCAAAGGCAGGATGAGGAGTAGGAGGGGTTCGGAACAGGCAGGAGGCACAGTGAAGCACCCTCAAATCCTCGGCAGTATGAGATGCGCCCCAAAAATTGGAAAGGTGTATCTCACACGTACCGATACAGACTATCCCGCAATTTTATTGTTTTTACCCAAAGGTGTAGATTGAATCGCGGAATAGAAAATATGATATTAAATTGGTGATTTATCAATAGCACATGTGAACAGCAGTTTCTTATATCAGTCAGCTCTGCTGCAGGCTATGGAGGGGAAAAAAAAGAAAATTCCCCTTTTAAGTTTGTAATTTTTCACTAGATTAGCACAGACTATGCCACAATTTAATTTTTTTAACCCAAGGGTGTATATTGAATAGTGGAATAGAAAAAAGTGTATAACTTATGAAATCACTCAATAATAGCACATGTGAACACAGCAGTGTATTATCACAGTCAGCACAGCAGCACTGAAGGAAAAACGCTGCACACAAGTGACTGATAAAAAATACTTTTTTCTCCCTCCTCCTCAGCGGGCAAAAAGATTGTGTTCACACCCCACACACAGCAAAATCGATGTGGACCACTGACCCTGCCTATCTCCAGCCTCGCCCTAAAATGATCGATAAGATCGGTCACTGCCGGCACTGCAAACCCCCCACACAGCAAAATCGATTGTAGAACACTGACCCTGCCTATCTCCAGACTCTCCCTAAAAGGATCGATAAGATCGGTCACTGCCGGCACTGCAACCCCCCCCCCCCGCACAGCAAAATCGATTGTAGAACACTGACCCTGCCTATCTCCAGCCTCGCCCTAAAATGCCCTAATATCTCGCCCTGCCTGCACTCCGACCTGTCCCTGAATTCTTTTCGGACACAATATGATTTTTGCCTGTCTGTCCCTAATCAGCAGCCAGCACGTATGATGTGTGCTCTGTCCCTGAACTACAGCATAATGATGCAGTGGCGCTCCGTCTCAAACTTATAAAGACTTGGTCACATGCTTCAGATGGCCAATCACAGCTACTAATACATTTGTAGGCATGGCTGGGACGGCTTAAGGCACACCAGTTAAATGCTTGTTGATTGGCTGTTGAAAGCCTGCATTAAAAGCGCACCTACATACAAACCCGGAAATAAAATGACCGAACACGGATTTTTACCCGAACATACAGTAAAGTTTTCGGGTCCGTGTTCGGGTAACAAAAATCCAATTATTCGGTACGAACACGAATAATACAGTCCGTGTTCGCTCAACACTACTGCTGATGATACTGTTATCCTTAGCAAATTCTTGGATATAGTCCCTTATCAACCCTTCCAATAATTTACATACAATTGATGTCAGGTTGACCGGTCTATAGTTTCCTGGTATATCCCTCCTCCCTTTTTTGAATATTGGTATCACATTCACTTTTCTCCAGTCACCTGGTACAGTTCCTGTCAAGATACTGTCTGTGAAGATTAGGAACAACAGTCTAGGAATAACCATACTCTCGGGTGCAAGCCATCCCGTCCTGGTGATTTATTAGTGTTAATGTTATGAAGTATTTCCTTGATTTCACCCTCTGCAGCAAGTCTTGTGATGTTGTGTGAACCAGACAGTCCTGGTCAGTATACCCCTCCTTTTCGTGTGTAAAAACCGAGGAGAAGAAAGTTGCCATCTCTTTGTCCTCTGTAACCATCCTCCTATCATTGTTAAGTATGTGTGCAACGTGCTCTGACCTTGTTTTTTGCTATTAATGTATTTAAAGAATTTCTTAGGGTATTTTTTTTTTTATTTTTACTCTTCCCTGCTATGTGTTTCACAAAGTCATTTTTAGCCGTCCTGATTCCATTTTTAAATTTCTTGTTAGATTTCTTGTATTGGTGGAAAGCTGATAATGTCCCCTCTGTCCCCTCTGTTTTGTATTTCTTGAAGGTCATTCTTTCACTCTAATAAGCATTTTTAAATTACGGTTTAGCCACCCTGGTTTGACCTTGGCTCTTTTACATTTATTTCCCATTGGAATGCACTGTGCGATACTTTTGTTTAACCACTTTAATACAGGGCACTTCCCTCCCTTCCCGCCCAGGCATATTTTCCCCTTTTAGCGCTGTTGCATTTTGAATGACAATTGCGCGGTCATGCAACACTGTACTTACACCAAATTTATATCATTTTCCCCCCACAAATAGAGCTTTCTTTTGGTGGTATTTGATCACCTGTGCGATTTTTACTTTTTGCTAAACAAATAAAAAAAGACAGAAAAGTTTGAAAAAAAAAAAAAGTTTTTTTGTTTATGTTATACAATTTTGTAAATAAATACGTTTTTTCCTGCACTGATGAGCACTGATGAGACTGCACTGACAGGCACTGATGAGGAGGCAATGATGGGGTGGCACTGATGGGGTGGCACTGATGGGGTGGCACTGATAGGCGGCACTGATAGGCGGCACTGATAGGCACTGATATGTGGCACTGATAGGTAGCACTGATATGCAGCATTGGTGGGCACTGATAGGCGGCACTGCTGGGCACTGATAGGCGGCATTGATGGGCACTGATAGGCGGCACTGATGGGCACTGATAGGTGGCACTGATGGGCACTAATGGGCACTGATAGGCAGCACTGGTGGGCACTGATGGGCACTGATGGGCGGCACTGATTGGCACTGACGGGCGGCACTGATGGGCACTAATGGGCACTGATAGGCGGCACTGGTGGGCAATAATGGGCACTGGTGGGCGACACTAAAGGATGGCAATGATGGGCACTTGTGGGCAGCACTGATAGGGAGGACACTGGTGGGCATCACTGATGGGGAGGGCAATGGGGGGCTCCCTGAGCCCTGATTGCCATCCCTGGTGGCCATAGTGGGCATCCCTGGGGTCATAGTGGGCATCCCTGGGGTCATAGTGGGCATCCCTGGTGGATCTAGTGGCATCCCCCCCCCCGATGGTCTGCACTGGTAATCAATGATCTGATTACCAGTGCCGACCCCCCCCCCATCAGAGGAGCCGCCGATCGGCGCTCCTTTACTCGTGCCTGTCAGGCACGAACTAAGGAAAGCCGATCAACGGCTGTTCCTGTTTTACTATGTGACCAGCCGTGATTGGACACGGCTGATCACATGGTAAAGAGCCTCCGTCAGAGGCTCTTTACCGAGATCGGAGATGCAGGGTGTCAGACTGACACCTCGCATCACCGATCGCCGCTCTGCGCGCCCCCGGGGGGCGCCCAGAGCGGTGTTATCCTGCCGCCGTCATATGACGTCCGGTCAGGATAACTCAACCACATTCCCGCCGTCAATTTGTAATAGGGCGGGCGGGAAGTGGTTAATATGTTCTTAAAGCATTCCCATTTTTCCTCCATGTTCAATGTTCCTAGGGTTAGGTCCCAGTCTATGTTCTCTATTATTGAGCACATTTTAGGAAAGTTTGCCTTTCTGAAGTTTAGAGTTTTTATATCCCCCTGTTGTGTTGTGTTGTCCTATGATTTACTTTAACTGTAATCATCCTGTCATCACTAGAGCCCAAGTTGTCCCATACTTCCACATCTGAGACTAGACCCGAATCATTCATAATTAATAGATCAAGCAAGGCATATTTTCTAGTAGGAGAATCTACCATCTGTGACATGTAGTTGTCGTGTAAGACATTCATTAAATGATGGGCCTATACTGAGTGAACTGTCCCCTATTCCCAGTCAATGTCGGGATAATTGAAGTTCCCCATTATGATGACTTGTCCCTGCTTAGCCACTATGCCCAACTGTGAAAGAAATTCCAGCTCTACCTCCTTGCTTTGGTTGGGGGGCCTATAACATACCCCCACTATTACTTTCCCCCGTCCTTCTTTCTTATGGAGTTTTACCCACACGGATTCCACCTCCGCCCTTGTCCATTTCATAATGTCACTCCTCTCTACCACCCTTACATTATTTTTGATATAGAGACATACCCCACCCTCCCTTTTGCCTTCCCCGTCCTTCCTATACACAGAATACCCTTCAATATTTTCCAGCCAGTCGTGTGACGGGTCAGATCAAGTTTCTGTTATTCCCACAAGGTCTACGTCCTCCTCATGTAATAACAGTTCCAATTCCTCCATTTTATTAGCTAGGCTCCTGGCGTCTGTGTATACCATTCTTAGTGTTGTTGGAGTTGATAGTGATTTATTATTACATTTATTCCTGCTTGGTTTGTGGTGTGTCCGCTCATTCTCCCCAGTAGTTGTCGTTACGGTTATATAGTCACTGCTGACCCCCATAGTAGCTTCTGTCCTTTGTTAACTACTAATTGTCACTAACTCTGAGGCCTCCCCACCAACACCTAGTTTAAAAACCCCTCCAAATTTGTGGCCATCTTTCTTCCCAATAGAGCTGTACCATCCCATTAAGATGCAGCCCGTCCTTACTAAAGAGCCAGTAGCTGACTTAAAAGTCAACCCAGTTCTCCAGGAACCCAAGCCCCTCCTTCCTACACCAGTTCCTCAGCCACTTGTTCAGCTCCGTAAGCACCTTCTGCCTCTCTAGTGTGGCTCGAGGTACAGGCATCATTTCAGAGAAAACCACCCTGGAGGTCCTTTTCCTTGATCTATTCCCTAAGTCCCTGAAATCATTTTTTAATATCCTCCAACTTCCTCTTAGTGGGGAGAGCTGAGGACTGGAATGTGGGGGAACTAAGGACTAAAATGTGGGGGAGCCGAGGACTAGAATGTGGGGGGGGGGGCTAAGGACTGGAATGTGGGGGGACTGAGAACTTGAATGTGGGGGAGCTGAGGACTGGAATGTGGGGGAACTGAGGACTAAAATGTGGGGGATCTGAGGACTAGAATGTGTGTGTGTGTGGGGGGGGCTGAGGACTGGAATGTGGGGGGACTGAGGACTGAAGTGTGGGGGAGCTGAGGACTGGAATGTGAGGGAGCTGAGGACTGGAATGTGGGGAGAGCTGAGGACTAGAATGTGGAGGAGCTGAAGATTAGAATGTTGGGGAGCTGAGTACTGAAATTTGGGGGGGGGGACTGAGGACTGGAATGTGGGGGAACTGAGGACTGGAGTGTAGCGGGGCTGAGGACTGAAATGTGGGGGGAACTGAGGACTGGGTTGTGGGGATAGCTAAGAACTGGAATGTGGGGGGAACTGAGGACTAGGAATGGCCTTGCAGTTCGCCCAGCGGTCGGTTCGCGGCGAACTTTGCTTGTTCGCAGTCCGCAGATTTTGCGAACATATGGCGTTGTTTGCGGTGGCCATATTAGTTTACATTGGGGAGAACTTTGACCCATGACACAGCCATCAGGTGGAACGGGACGGCCAATTGAAACATTGCAGCACATGGACATGCCCCCTACCTTATAAATAGACCTGAGCTGGCAGCCATTTCACATTCTGCTTTTTGTCAGTGTAGGGAGAGGTCTGCTGTGTGCACCAGGGACAGATCTTCAGTGACACAAATCGCTCTGTTAAGGTCCACAAAAGTCATTTTAAGGACTGGTATTTGTTATAGGTGTGCAGTGCACCATATAGGGGTGTAATCCACTTATAATATACTTTGTAATATAGAAAGCATATTATAGTGGATTTGTATTGTGCACTGTGCAGCATTGTGACTGGTGTGTAGAGCGTTTCTGCAACAATGCTACAAAGAGTGAAAAAAGCACTTTTAAAGTATTATAACTGGTGTGATAGACCAGTGCCCCCCAATATCACATAGTGAAGTGGGGTATTATCTAAGCATACTTTTATAATTGTATTTGTATCCTGCAACAATATTGTCTCTTTTTCTGAGTTTACTCTGCTACACACAGTGTCAAACTCACTGGAAACTTTTTTGTACAACTGGTGTGATAAACCAGTGGCCCCCCAATACCACATATTGAAGTGGGGTGTTATTTGAGTATACTTGTATAAGTGTGTTTGTGTCCTGCAACAATATTGCCTCTTTTGCTGCATTAACTCTGCTAGATACAGTGCCAAACTCACTGGCCAATTTTTGTACAACTGGTGTGATATACCAGTGGCCCCCCAATACCACATATTGAAGTGGGGTGTTGTCTGAGTATACTTTTATAAGTGTATTTGTGCCCTGCAAAAATTTGGCCTCTTTTGCTGTGTTAACTATGCTACACACCGTGACAGCAGTTACTGGCCAATTATTTGTAGACCTGGTGTGATAGACCAGTGGCCCCCCAATATCACATATTGAAGTCGGGTGTTATCTGAGTATACTTGTATAAGTGTATTTGTGTCCTGCAACAATATTGCCTCTTTTGCTGCATTAACTCTGCTAGATACAGTGCCAAACTCACTGGCCAATTTTTGTACAACTGGTGTGATATACCAGTGGCCCCCCAATACCACATATTGAAGTGGGGTGTTGTCTGAGTATACTTTTATAAGTGTATTTGTGTCCTGCAACAATATTGCCTCTTTTACTGCGTTTACTCTGCTACACACAGTGCCAAACTAACTGGCCAATTTTTTGTACAACTGGTGTGATAGACCAGTGGCCCCCCAATACCACATATTGAAGGGGGGTGTTATCTGAGTATACTTTTATAAGTGTATTTGTGTCCTGCAGAAATATTGCCTCTTTTGCTGTGTTAACTGTGCTACACACAGTGACAACAGTTACTGGCCAATTATTTGTAGAACTGGTGTGATAAACCTGTGGCCAACCAATACCACAGATTGAAGCAGGGTGTTATTTACCTTGTTCCACATATACTGCGCTTCTCTAGAGACTTTTTTCACAGGGTAATTTAAAAAATGACAGGCAGAGGAAGAGGCAGGCCCTTACGCAGGGGTGGTAGGGGAAGGGCAGGAGCAGTAGGCCGGAGCCAAAGTGTGAAGTTTCAAAAGGTGTGTTTGATTACCTCAAAGGACGCACCAGACTTGGTTGAGTGGCTCACTCAGCCTTCTTCTTCTGCACCCTCCTCATCCTCTCTATCTGCACCCTCTTCACGCTCTGCTGTGTGCACCCCCAAAGACACTACCACCACATACCCTCCGCTTGAGTCAGTAGAATTGTTTTCCGATCCATCACAAGACGTTTGCAATGTGCAGCCATTGTTGGCATCGGATCAGGAAGAGGAGGTAGCAACAGCCGCCACTCAGCAGTCTGATGACAGTACTCAGATCAGCCCACGGAGGTTGGTCCTCACTGTTGCTGCCTACTCCGAGATCTCGAATGTTAGTGGTGGGGAAGGTGACGTGGATGATGACGTGTCTCTGGAGGAGAGGCAGGCGGAACTTGCATTTCACAAGAGGTACATAGCAGACTGAAAATGTATCAGGAGCGAGCCATCAACCATGTACAGTCACATCTGGCGCTCCCAGGATGCCGACACATGGCTCCGCAGTGTGGGCTTTTTTTAATGCTTCCGCTGACGACAACAGTGTTGCCATCTGCAGCCTTTGCAGTCAACGCATAAGTCGCGGTAAGCCCAACACTCACCTAAGGACAACCGCCTTTAAGAAGGCACCTGAAATCCCATCACCGAGCCCAGTGGGAGCAACACCGTCATAACCCACAAAGCCACACTCCAGGCTCTCACTGTCCAGCCTCTTCTCCCTCTACTTCTCCTCACAATTGTCCTCCACTCCACCTTCCATGATGCCATTGTCACGTTGTTCTGAAAAAGGACAGGCTTCCGTGGCCCAAATGTTGGAGCGTAAAAAAATGATGACGCCGGATAACCCTCTTGCCCAACGTTTGACTGCTGGCTTGTCGGAACTGATAGCCCGCCAACTACTGTCATATCAACTGGTGGACTCGGAGGCCTTTCGGAAATTTGTGGCCATTGGAACACCACAATGGAAGGTAAACACAGGTGGGCTAATTTTTGGGGCCTTTTATTGCCGACACTTACTTCTTTATCCTGTGAATGCCTAATGTACCTTCAGCCACATAATACAACGTTCTTAGCTGTCAGGTAAACGCATGTGGGCTAATTTTTGAGGCCTGGAATGGTCGACACTTACTTCTTTATCCTGGGAATGCCTAATTTTTCAGACTGGAATTGAAAATCAATGGGTCTGCAAACGTTCCACCAAATTGAGGAATGGATGCGGACCCATTTTACAGATGTGTGAATGGACCCTATATGTATTTGACAATGTATTTACCGGCTGCTGTCAGTTCTGCCTGATTTAAGAAAAAAAAAAATATATATATATATATATATATATATATATATATATATATTTTTTTTTTTTGCTGTAAAAAAAATAAAACATTTTAGGGCAACTTTCAATACTTCTGTTATGATATTGTCCATGTGGTGGGACTATTTGTGCACAGCTAGTAAGTCTTTTGTGGCTGCAAATATGACCTAAAGGTTTTTAAATTTCGCCTCCCATTAAAGTCAATGGGGTCCGCCGCAAACTTGCAGTTCGCGGACATTTGAGAAAATTTGCGGCTGACGTTCGCGAACCGCCCCAGCCGATGTTCGTCCATCACTACTGAGGACAGTAATTTGGCGGAATAATGTCAATGGGGGCAGAGGACATTACTGTTAATGGGGGTTGATGTCAAGGAAGCGTGAAAACAATACTGTAAAAGAAGTGAAGGGGGATGATGTAAAGGGGGAGCTGAGGACACTCATCAAGAGTGGATCTTGCTGTGACGGGGAGGGGACTGTGATATGCAGTGGGGACTGAGGATGCTGATGTAAGAATGGTTTAAGAGCTGTGCATTTGCATTAGGTGCAAACGTCATGGGCTGCACTAACCGCAAATAAAACAGAAAGAAGTCCTTTACCTTTTTAAAAAAAAAAAAATTGCACCGCACCAAGCTGCATGGTGCTGCAGCAACATGCCATCTAGCGCACGTGGAAATGTGCAACAGCACCGACATGATATTCGGACCTCTGATAGAAGAAAATGTTGCAGTTCAGTGAAGTGTTTATCAGCCTTATATTACATTTAATGCTGTAAACAGTGCTTTATACACCTTTTTTCTGGTTGCTGCGTCTTTTTTTTTGTCTCCTGCCTGCCCCTTTTTTTTAAATTGTCAGCGGCAGTTTTTCTTACTGTGACACTGGTGTCCCTCCTTCTTTATTTTAGCAAGCCTAAGGCACACCTGTGCAGTAATCATGCTTTCTAATCAGCATCTTGATATGCCACTATTTGAGAGAAATAGGACTTTTGTGTACATAGAAAAAGTCTTAGATCTTTGAGTTCAGCTCATGAAAAATGGGGGCAAAAACAAAAGTGTTGCATTTATAATTTTGTTCAGTGTATATATTGACCTGAGAAATGAATGGACACTAGATGTCACCAGAGATCCATTAGATAAGTTTTGTCTTTAGTGTGATATAGTTATACTCAAAATTAAGATTTACCAGAAACTGTGATGAACTCTTGTAAAGTTCCTTGATTAGGCTGGATAAAGAGAACCGGCATCATGGCGAACTCTGCGTCTATCTCTGCGTGGGGTAGGTATGTTCCAGAGAGGGATAGGGTGAGAAGTGGATGGAGTCCGTGGTAAAGTCACGGGATCCAAGAGTCTTAGTTCATTTAATATTTCTAGACCTTCTGGGATAGTAGTCACATTATATGTTGTGCTATTGTGTGGGATAATCAACTGAAAGAGAAATCCCCATCGATATCAGGTCCTGGCAGAGGTGAGGACAGAAGTGATGTCCTTCATCTTCCTACGTCTATCCAATGTGGCCAGTGAAACATCAGGGTATATTTGTAAAGAAATTCCATCTAACATTATGTTTCTTGTGTTGCATGATGCTTGTAGAATTTCTGCTTTGGCTAGAAAATTATTCATGCATAACACAATATCTTTGGGTGGTTTATCAGGGGGAGGCTTAGCTCTTAGTGCACAAGAATACTATCACAGATAAAGGCTTGGGATGGGAATCATGATCTGGTAAAAAAAACTTTGAAAAGCTTTAGGGTAAATGCAGCAAGATCCATGACAGATTCTGGGGCTCCCCTAATTCTTAGATTATTTCTTCTGTTTCTATTGTCGAGATCTTCAACATGGGATTGTAGTTGGGAAAATGCAGAGGATAATGCTTCATGTTCCTGTGAGAGATCATTAAAAGCAATGGCCAGTTCATCATGCTTGTTCTCTAAAAGATCTGTATGTGTGTCTAGTGCAGCTATTTCTTGTGATAATGTAGAAGTTGATTTTTGCAGTTCAGTTTGGAATTTAGTTAATAGTTTGGAGTAGAGCGAGTCTAAGCTGGTCTCTAAATCCAATTTTGTGAGAGGAACATACTCACAGTTTTGTGAAGATCCTGTAGGTTTCTGTGGATGTTCTGTAGTGAGAAGAGGAGTGACTGGAGAGGCTGCAGGAGTAGCAGGCAAGGAGCCATCGCCATTTTTTGCCATGGTGTACCTTTCTCTTGATTTGGGGAGGTAGTGTGTGAGGGATTTCTGGGCTCCTCCACGCTTCTTTTTTTAGATGTTGGCATACACAGATGTTCATATGCAGGGGGGGTTAATGAATTTTGCAGAATTCGCCATTTGGTGGCCCTGTTAATTTGGCTAAAAGCCCCATGGTAGATGGAGCTCTGTTCAGCAGAGGCCGCTCTGGTCCATGCCACGCATATGCCCCAAATATCCGCAATATTGAACCAGTCAGAAGACAACAGAGGATGGAGACAGCTGAAAATACTGCGACAATGGTAGCATAAGTGTAGGAGAGAAATTCCACCAATTTTGGAACACACCGTCCCTTCTTCTCATTTGGCCATTCACCTTTAGGACATTTCTTGCAGTTTTCACTGCCTTCAGGCAGAACAATACAAACACAATGAGCATCGGGTCAGAGCTTCTGAGAGAACAAATTGTCATGAGTTGTCTCCCAGCTAGCAATGTGATTTTCATCAGTACTTTGTGGGACAGTAAAAGAAAATATAATACATGACCTAAAAATATACAGTAATATTTAAATGTTGAAGAGATTAAATAATGATAGATAGATAGATAGATAGATAGATAGATAGATAGATAGATAGATAGATAGATAGATAGATAGATAGATAGATAGATAGATAGATAGATAGATAGATAGATAGATAGATAGATAGATAGATAGATAGATAGATAGATAGATAGATAGATAGATAGATAGATAGATAGATAGATAGATAGATAGATAGATGTTGAACTCCTATATGTAGAGACTGGCCATTGCCAAGTGGTAAAACAAAGTAAAATAAATGTTGGTGTCAAAAGGACAAGAAATATGTTATAGGCAGAAGATTGATAAAGGGGAGTTTCAATTTCAATTATGTGAAGACCCTGATCATGAATGTATCTTTGCTATCTTTTGGTCTGGTAAATATACCATGAGAAACATTTTGGTACATTTGTTCAGTGAGTGCAAAAAAAAACTGTCGATCATGTCAGAAATTCAGAGCTGTCCTATGCACACCTCTTGTGTTATCTCAACACTGTCTAGTCCCCCCCCTAGATCTTATCTTAAGCATATTGAATTAGTTTACCAAAAGAGAACTGGACAGAGCTGACACCATTAAGTCCACAAAAGTCCTGTGTGTTGTCAGCCCACAGCATGGCTTAAGACCTGAGTGGATTGCTGTCAGATAAACAAGTAATTAACTATTGGGTCTTTACCCTCTACCCGTCTGTGCTATAGCCGAAAGACGGCTACAGCATGGACCTTAATTGCCAGGAGGGTGTCTATGTACGTTCCTTCGGTCCATGAGACTCGGCTGATCACAGATCTGAGTAGGGGCCGGTCCCTGCCCCTTACCATGTGATCGGCTGTCAGCCGATGTAAAAAGCAGCCGTCCATTTGATTTTTTTTATCCTCACGCTGTCAGTGTGAGGAGAAGAAAAGCAGATCGCTGCTCCTGTCAGAGGGACATTGGTCCTGAAGTGGAGAGGAACATCTGTGCCCACCAGTGCCATCTACCAGTGCCCACCAGTGCCACCTATCAGTGCATAACACTGCCACCTATCAGTGCCAATCAGTGCCGCATCATAAACTATATGTAGAAATATGAACACAAAGACCTAATAACCTAAAACAACGGGGACAAAGACACGTTCTGGTTGACCAGCCATATATGGTAGTAATCAACAGAGCTGTAGAGCTGAAATCTGATGGAAGTGGACTAAAGTCATAGTGGAGTTAACTATTGCCAATGTAATCGGAAAGTTGGTGAAGCCCTTCTGAAAAGCAGAAGGAGGTTAAAATGGTAGATATTTCCAAAGTAGACACATTGAAGTCCATAAAGACTCGCTATCTAGAGGAAAAATGTTTTGTAGAAATGGAGTGGAATACTTCCCTTTTTCCTTTGTAGAAGATGTCCACTTTTGTAAGTATTCAAATTACTGGATGAAACCCCTGTACACTGCTGTACACCTTTCTAGCAAACTTTGCAATAAAAATAGGGATATTTGGTTCACACATGTTTAAGCTGACCAACTGCGTCAAAGTAATCCCTCTTATGGCCAGTCCTACTCTGCTCTGCCACTAGAAATGCGTGGCACAATTCTAACATGGGGCAAACAGACACAAAATGGGGGAGAGCTACAAGGTTTCAGCCTGGCCATTGATCTGCAATACAAAAGAAACAAGTCATACCTGTGTTTAGATCCCAATAGTTTGTATACAGTATGTATATAATCCACCAAGTGCTAAAGGGGTGTGGCCACATGTTAACACTACAAATACTGGATGAACCCTGTTACTCTATACTATACTATACTATACTATACTATACTATACTATACTCTACAATACTACTATACACCTTTTCTAAAAAAATGTTGCAATGAAATTAGATATATTTAGTTTATATCTTGTTTCTTTGTATTGCAGATCAATGGCCAAACCTAAACCTTGTGGCTAAAGAGGGATCACTTTGACGCAGTTGGCCTGCTTAAACATGTATTGCAATAGGTGTGAGCTAAATACAGGCAAATTCCGGTTTACAAACATCCAACTTACATAAAACTCATACTTATAAACGGAAGGGAGACAACAGGAAGTGAAAGGAAGTCTACCCCTAGGAAGTGAAATTTACTTCTGTTGCTCCCCCAACTTTTTGCCTGTTTATTATGTATTAGGTCTGACCAAGACTTCTGAGGTTGAGCACCCCACCCCCCACAAACACCTGTACTCTATCAGTGTCCACTATCAAGTAGATATAGGAGGAGTCCCCTGTAGTGCATTAGCACATCTCTCCCAGCAAGGATTGTTGTCTCCAAGGGTTAGAGAGGCTGGATTCACCCCTTTTTTATGGATAGTGTAGGACCCACTGATAATGGGGTACTTTGACGTAGTGGTGGGCTTGAGCACGATATGGCCATATGGTGGGACCAAATCCCCATTTTTATTTATGGATTGTCTTCATATTTGGAAGTCATTTCTTTTGCATGTGTGCGCTATTCTTTTTTAATAAGAGTTATCATGGGAAAAAGGTGTCTCCACTGAAGCTTTATCACCAATCCTTGTTTCCACAATAACCCAAAATTTTCAAAATCCAATTGTCATAGGGACAGAAAGAGAGGTGAAATCTTCTGAACTGGGACATAAACAGCAAAACAAATGGTACAGGGATGTTAACTAGAGTTGAGCGAACACCTGGATGTTCGGGTTCGGCGGGTTCGACCAAACTTGAAAAAAAAGTCCGGGTTCGTGACCCCGACTTAACCCGAACTTTAAAGGAGGAAGGAAGTGATTGGCGCTGCCTGGTGGGGTGTTATGGGAATATATACGTAGGGTACTATGCTTCTAGTAGGATATCCTACAGAAGCCTGTGTAATAATTTAATAATGAAATCTGTGTATAATCAACTAAAAATCTGGTAAATGACAGACCTGTGTAAAACCAGAGCGGGTCTATGTGTAATTTCTAAAAATGAAATAAAACCCTATATACATAGCATCAATAAATAAGTTTCATACGTACAAAATGTGCAAAGAGAGGTGCAAAAAGTGAATACAAAAGGTGGAGTGCTAGAAAAGTAAAATCAAAATTGGTCCAATGTGATCCAGTGATAAGTATGTGACCATAAAATGACAATTGGTAAGTATACTATAAAAATTCTTAATAAATATAAGTAAAATAACTAATAACGTATATATGACCATAGAGTGACAATTAATAAGTATGCTATTAAAAGTGCCAATAAATATAAGTGGAAAAAATTAATGAATGAATGAATAAATAATTCCCAATAAATAAATAAGTGCAAAAAAGTGCAAAAGTGAACCAATTCGTTGGTGAATATATCCGTGCCAAACTAGCGGTACCAAAATGAAAAAGTACTGACAAAAGGGTCAGTTAAGATAATCCAACAAATGCAACCAAATAAATGTGCCGTCTTGGTGGTTTAAAAGTCCAAAAAGAGTCCTAAATAAGTGAAGTCCATATATGGTGGTTTTGAAGTGCTCTTTTCTCTATGCCCAAAGTATGGTGGGTGGGCAGAAGGAAAAAGTGTTCCCCTAAGCCTGGGGTCCTGCGCTTACCAGATTCCCTTACCCCTACAGGGGTAAACAGCGGGTCGATTATTAGGGGATCACTCCCACACACTGGCAATCAGGATCTCCTGTGGCTTTAATATCGCTCCGTAGTAGTAATAAAGATGTCAGCTCAATAGGTATAAATAGGAATCCAGTACAGTGCCCGGGTATGCAGAAGAAAAAGGGAAGGAGCCTCCAATAGTGTAAAATTGTTTCACAGAACAGCTTGATTATATAAAAAAGACATGTACTCACAAAGTATAAAATTCAAAGGTATGCCCGTCTGGCATAGGAGCCGCAACCTCCTCTCTTGCGGTACACGTCTGAATGTAGCGTGCGTTCCGACCGCAGGATGTGCGTCCCAAGCCTCGGGTTCAGTAGACGGAAATGACGTGGTCACGCTCTCTACCGGTTTCGTCTCATCGCTTAAGCTCCTTAAGAACCTGCTCATCAACACCTTCTTCAGCAAAAAGTTCACTTACGCCTTCAATAACATCTTCGATAATAGACTTGTAGAGTTTTGGCTGGAAGGTTTCTTTCCAGCTACCACTTGCGAATGACTGCCCTGAAAGCCTTGGAAATGTTACCCTTTCACCCTCCTCCTCCTCCTCATCCTGTGCCACATCCTCTTCCATCATCGCCCAAAGTGTTTTTTCAAGAAGGCATAGAAGTGGGATAGTTAAGCTGAGAACGGCATCATCAGCACTGGCCATGTTGGTGGAGTACTCAAAACAGCGCAACAAGGCACACAGGTCTCGAATGGTGGCCCAGTTATTGGTGGTGAAGTGGTGCTGCTCCGCAGAGCGACTCACGCGTGCATGCTGCAGCTGAAACTCCACTATGGCCTACTGCTGCTCGCACAGTCTTTCCAGCATGTGCAAGGTGGAGTTCCACCTTGTGGGCACGTCACATATGAGGCGGTGAGCGGGAAGGCCGAAGTTACGCTGCAGCGCTGACAGGCGAGCAGCAGCAGGGTGAGAATGCCGAAAGTGCGCACAGACGGCCCGCACTTTCTGCAGCAGCTCTGACATATTGGGGTAATTTTTAAGGAACCTCTGCACTACCAAATTCAGCACATGCGCCAGGCAAGGGATGTGCGTCAAACCGGCTAGGCCCAGAGCTGCTATGAGATTTCGCCCGTTATCGCACAGCACCAGGCCGGGCTTGAGGCTCGCTTGCAGCAACCAGTCATTTGTCTGCTGTTCCATGCTCCTCCACAACTCCTGCGCGGTGTGTGGTTTTCCCCAAACAGGGAAGTTTTAAAACTGCCTGCTGTCGTTTACCCTTCGCTGTGCTGAAGTTGGTGGTGAAGGTGTTACGCTGACCGGATGAGGAGGCGGTAGAGGATGAGGAAGCGGAGTAGGAGGAGTTAGGAACAAGAGGCAAACTGAATCGCCCTGCAATCCTCGGTGGTGGAAGGACATGCGCCAAATTGCTATCCGCCTCAGGCCCATCCGCCACTGCATTTACCCAGTGTGCCGTTAGGGAGATATAACGCCCCTGACAGTGCTTACTATTCCACGTATCGGTAGTTAGGTGGACCTTGGCACAGATGGCGTTGCGCAGTGCACACCTGATTTTTTTCCCCCACTTGGTTGTGCAGGGAAGGGATGGCTTGCCTGGAAAAGTAGTGGCGGCTGGGCACGACGTACTGTGGGACAGCCACCGACATAAGGCTTTTAAAACTGTGCCTCTCCACCAGATGGAATGACAGCATTTCAAAGGCCAAGAATTTTGAAATGCTGGCATTCAGGGCCAGGGATCGCGGGTGGGTAGGGGGGTACTTCCTCTTCCTCTGAAGTGTTTGGGAGATGGAAAGCTGAACACTTCCACGGGACATTGTGGAGATGGTTGGTGACCCAGGTGGTGGTGTTGCTGGCAGATCGTCTGGTTTTGAAGGTGTCTACTCCACTGCAGCTCGTGTTTTGCACTTAGATGCCTGATCATGCAGGTTGTGCTCAGGTTAAGAAGGTTTATGCCTCGCTTCAGGCTCTGATTGCACAGGGTGCAAACCACTCGTGTCCTGTCATCAGCACATTTTCTGAAGAACTTCCACGCTAGAGAACTCCTTTGAGCTGGCTTTGGTGCGTTCGGTCCCTTGCTGCGTTTGGCAGTAGCAGGCGTAGTGTCTAGGGCATGGCCACTCCGCTTCTGCACCCTGCTCCCTCTTCTGCTGTGCTGGTAGCTCTGTGCGACCACTGCCTCTTCCTCCAAACTACTCAGGTCACCTGCATGACCTTCATTCCATGTGGGGTCGAGGACCTCATCGTCCTCCACATCGTCTTCCACCCACTCTTCACCCCTGCCCTCCTTGTCGGTCTCCACAATTCTGAGTGCCGCAGCAGTTTGCACCTGCGTTTCGTCATCATCGGAGACGTGCTGCGATGGTCCTTCCATGTACTCATCTTGAGAAATAAGTGGTTGGGCATTGCTGCACTCAATCTCTTCCACTTCTGGCGCAGGGCTAGGTGGATGGCCCTGGGAAACCCTGCTGACAGAGTCATCAAGAAGAAGAAGAGACTGCTGCATGACTTGGGGCTCAGACTGCTTGCCTGATTTGCAAGGGGGTGAGGTGAAAGACAGTTGGACATTGGCTGCAGGTGCCAACTCTGACCTTTCTGCAGTAGACTGGGTGGAAGACAATGTGAAGGAACTGGAGGCACTGTCAGCAACCCAATCTACTATTGCCTGTACTTCTTCTGGCCTCATCACTTCTAGAGGCGCATGATGCCCTACCAAATACTGCTGCAGGTTCTGCCGCCTACTCACACTTGAGTAAGGTGTTTCACTTGTGCGTGTAGCTGGCACAGATCGACCACGTCCTCTCCTTGCAACAGGAGCTCTACCAGCAGCACCACGACCCAGGCCACGGCCCCTATTTGACGTTCTCCTCATATTTCTGTAATGTATGATCTTGCCCTAGAAAGGTGTTTATTGAATAGTGGAACAAAACAACAACAGTATCGCACGGGTGTATCTCACAGTCAAATATGCAAACTATGCCGCAATTTAATTTTTTTTACCCCAAAAGGGTGTTTATTAAATAGCGGAATAGAAAAACAGTATACAAATACAACGGGTGTATCTCACAGTCAAATATGCAAAGTATGACGCAAATTTAATTTTTTTCACCCCAAAAGGGTGTATATTGAATAGCGGAATAGAAAAAAGGATATAAAACGGTGTATCTCACACGTACAAACACAGACTAGGCCCCGATTACAATTTTTTGTACCCTAAAGGCAGGATGAGGATGATGAGTAGGAGGAGTTCGGAACAGGCGGCAAACTGAAGCATCCTGCAATCCTCAGCGGTGGAAGGAGATGTGCCAAACAAGATTAAAAAGGTGTATCTCACATGTACCGATACAGACTATGCCGTAATTTAATTTTTTACACTCAAAAAGGGTGTATATTGAATAGCGGAATAGAAAAAATGTTATAAAACGGTGTATCTCTGTAACGCTCCTGCGTTTTATGTATGATGTGGATTTACAGCTGCAGAAATATTCCACTTCAGTAGTCATGTAGAGAAACGCTGAGACACCAATCCCAACTCCCAAAGACTCATCATGTGTGGATGATCTCAATTCAGCAAGTAAATACACACACTCAATAAGATGTTCCTAGAGTGACTTATGTATATAGTAACACAGTGATGATAGGCTGAAGAGACAGGTTGGGTAGAGATGGTAGATGACAGACACTTGAAAGGAAATGTTCTTGAAAGTAAGATAGTAGCAGATGGGATGCAGATAGGTTAGCAATCATGTATGGTAGCAGATGATAGAGTAGCAGGTGAACATACAGGAGAGACCAACCCAGTGCAAGAGCAGATGGTAGTAGGCTCAAGAGCTAGCAATCTTAGATAATGCAGATGAAATAATAGTCCTTAGTATGCATAGCTAGATAGTGTAAGCTTTAGTATGAAGGTTATAGAGGTTTCCCCTGTGGGGTACTTATCACTAGTAGCAATGTAGCAGAGGAGAGGTTCGGCAAGAGCGGATGATCCGGTAGCGGGATACAGGGATCAGCGCAGCGTGGTTCCGACAGCGAGGTATACTTGCAAGCATGAGAGCTTCAAGACAGGTTAGCATCAAGGCACAAAGCAGGTTGAACGAACACATGTGAGTGAGAGCTGGTGATTTAAATAGCTGTTCAGTCCGGCGCTCAGTGATGACAGCATCAGTCTTAAAGGTGTATGCGCACCTTACCAAAAGAGAATGGTGGGGCGCATACACTTAGGAAAAGAGTAATTAGGGTACCCAAAGGTACCAGAACATTACAGTACCCCCCCCCCCCCTTAAGGCCGGCTCCTGAAGGCCTCTGGAGCTGGTTTGTCTGGGTACTTTGCATGAAAATTGCGGATTAATCTAGGGGCATGTATGTCAGAGGTGTTTAGCCAGGTGTCGTCTTGGGGCCCATAGTTCTTCCATCGAACTAAGTACTGAAGTATTCTTCTGTGGATACGAGAATCCAGAATCTCTTTTATCTCATATTCTTCTCCACCTTCAACTTGTACAGGGTTGTATCCTCTCCATCTTTCGATAACGCTGTACTAGGAGGTCGCACATATGAAAAAACATGGGGCTTCAGTAGCGACACATGGAAAATGGGATGTATTTTAAGGGCTATTGGCAATGTAAGCTGTACTGCAGCTTTTCCAATAAGTTTCTTGATTGGGAAAGGTCCCAAGAACAGAGGTCCAAGCTTTTTGCTAGGGATTTTCAGTCTTAAATTTTTTGTTGAGAGCCAAACGAGGTCCCCGATAGCATACTGAGGAGAAGGTCTTCTGCGAAGATCATAGTACTTCTTTTGTTGACTATGAGCGTGTGCAATGGTAGTATTAAGCAAACCCAGAGAGTCCTTTATTTGGGTAAGATAGTCTGAGGCTACTGGGTTATTTGAAGGAAGGATGCGTGGTGGAAGAATAGAGGGATGAAACCCATAGTTCAAGTAGAACGGACTCTGCTTGGTCGTACTGTGGGTTGCGTTGTTGTAGGCAAATTCTGCCAGAGGGAGAAGATCCACCCAATCATCCTGTTGGTAAGAAGTGTAACAACGTAAATATTGCTCGATGCATTGGTTGACTCTTTCAGTCTGTCCGTTGGTCTGCGGATGGTAAGGAGAAGTGAGCTTCCGCTCAATCCGTAGTATGTGACATAGTTCTTGCCAGAACTTGGAAATAAATTGTGATCCACGGTCAGACAGAAGAGTTTTTGGGATACCATGTAACTTAAAGACATGTTTCATCAGGAGTTCTGCCGTTTGTTTGGACGAAGGTAGTCTGCGAATAGCAATGAAATGTGCCATTTTTGTCAGATGGTCCACTGACACTAAGATGGTATTAAATCCTTTGGAAGGAGGTAGTTCTACTATAAAGTCCAAGGACACAACTTCCCATGGAGTTTGGGGTATTGGTAGACTGCTTAGTAGACCGGATGGTCTCGTAGTGTCAATTTTGGACCTGGCACAGACATTGCATGAAGAGACAAATTTTTGTATAGATGTTTTCATGTCAGGCCACCAGAATTGCCTGGTAATCAGATTAAGAGTCTTTGTCATACCCATATGTCCTGCCATAGGCACATCATGCGATAATTCCAAGATCTTGGTGCGCATGGTAGGTGGTATGTAAAGTTTGTCGTTGTAGTAGAGGAAGCCTTCTGCATCAGTATTTAGTTGTGGTGGGGGTGAATCCAAACTTATACCATGCAAAACCTCTTCCTTCAAGGAACGGACAACTCCAATAATGCGTTTGTGAGGTATTATAGGAACGGAAGGGATTTCAAAGTAGTTTTCTTCAGTTAGTCGTGATAGTGCATCCGCCTTTTTGTTCTTATCTGCAGGTGTGTAGGTCACTAGGAAGTTAAACCTTAGAAAGAATAGTGACCATCGTACCTGTCGGTGAGAGAGAGTTTTGTTAGTCTGAAGATATTGAAGATTTTTATGGTCCGTGTATATAAGTATTGGTAATCGGGTGCCTTCGAGTAGATGTCGCCAATTCTCCAGAGCCAATTTTATAGCAAGCAGTTCCTTTTCACCCATGGGGTAATTTACCTCTGGACTGCTTAGGGATTTAGAAAAAAAGGCGACTGGATGAAGTGGTGAAGTGTGAGTTGGTCGTTGGGAGAGTATTGCTCCTACTGCCATGTTTGACGCATCTACTTCCAGAATGTATTGGAGGGATGGGTCTGGATGGCGTAGTATGGGAGCAGAAGTAAACCTTGTCTTTAACAGGTGAAAAGCTTTATTTGCTTCATCTGACCATTTGAATGGTCTTTTAATGCTAGTGAGCTGTGTGAAGGGTCTCACAATGGCAGAGAAGTTTCTGATGAACTTCCTGTAGAAATTCGAAAATCCAAGGAATCGCTGTAGCGCCTTGCTTTTGGTTGGTGTAGGCCAATCCTGAATGCAGGATATCTTACTCATGTCCATCTTGATTCCTGTTTTGGATATGATGTAGCCTAGAAACAGTACTTCTTCTTTATGAAACAAGCATTTTTTCAGTTTCACATAAAGGTTGTGTGCAAGCAATCTCGATAATACTAGTCTTACATGTCTTATGTGTTCAGACAGGGATCGTGGATATATAAGTATATCGTCCAGATATACCACAACACAGACATCTAGTAAGTCTCTGAAAATATCTTTTATAAATCGTTGAAAGGCTGCAGGGGCGTTGCATAGCCCGAATGGCATTACAAGATATTCGAACAATCCGTATCTGGTTCTGAATGCAGTCTTCCACTCGTGTCCATCAAGGATTCGAATGAGATTGTATGCTCCTTTCAGGTCCAATTTTGAAAAATAGGTAGCTCCACGCACCTGCTCAATGAGCTCAGGGATAAGCGGTAGAGGATAGCGATCTTTTATTGTAATAGCATTCAATTGCCTATAGTCGATGATAGGCCTGAGACTTGAGTCCTTATTGCGGACAAAAAAGAGTCCTGCTGCTGTGGAAGAAGTGGAAGGTCTAATAAAACCTTTTTTCAAATTCTCATCCAAATAGTCTTTGAGATGGGAAAGTTCATCCTGCGAAAGAGGATAAACATGACCGAACGGCAATTTGCTATTTGGGAGTAGATCAATACTACAATCATAGTCTCGATGGGGAGGTAGTGCTTGAGCATTTTTCTCAAGAAAAACCTCAGAGAGATCCTGATAACATAGTGGTGCAATCTCATCTGTCACCACAGACAGGATCTTCCCGAAAGACGGGAGGTTACACGTACCCTCGCAATAGCAAGAGAGGAAGGCCAGGGTCCGTTCCTTCCAATCTATGGTTGGTTGATGTGTGTGTAACCAGGGAAGTCCCAAAACAATGGGAAAGTGGGGTGAAGGTATTAGATCGAAGGTAGTGGTCTCCATATGAGACCGTTAGTAGTGACTAGGAGTGCCTGTGTCTCATCAGTGATCGGACCAGAGGATAAAGGAACACCGTTAATAAGACTCACTGAGACAGGTTTAGGTTTAGAAATAATAGGAACTTTATTTAAAGCAGCAAAACGTATGTCAATATAATTTCCACAAGATCCTGTGTCAATCATGGCCTTAGTAGTAATCCTGTTCTGGTCCCACTGTAATGTTAAGCAAACAGAAAGATAAGGGTTAGTGATTGAAGTTGTCAATCCCCCTAGGAGGACATGTGAACACTCACCCTTCCTTTTGTAGACTAGGGGACAGACGTTTATCTTGTGATCCGGGGATGCACAGTACAAGCAGAGATTACCAGATCGTCTTCTGGCTCTTTCCTTAGTTGATAGAGGTGGGCGTATGGTTCCTACCTCCATAGGAAAGGGGTCAACGGCCGAAATCCGAGAAGAACTGGATAATGGCATTCCCATTTTCTCAGCCTTTCTTTCTCGTAGTCTTCTATCTATGGTGATACTGAGTTGTATCAATGCATCCAGGGTTTTTGGCAGATCCGCTCGGGCGAGCTCGTCTTTAACGGCCTCTGATAGGCCAAGCCTAAATTGGGTTTTCAGAGATGCATCATTCCATTCTGAATCAAGGGTCCATCTCTTGAATTCTGCGACAAAGTCTTCCACAGGTCTCCTACCTTGTTTCAAGGATCTTAATTGAAGATCGGCAGTACTCTGCCTATTGGGATCATCATATAGGCTAGTGAGTTCTGCTAGGAACAAGGCATAGGAGTTGAGAAGCTGATCGCTTTTCTCAAAAAGAGAGTCTGCCCAGGCCCGAGGATCGCCTGTTAGGTAAGAAATAATAGTACAAACCTTAATGTGATCAGTAAGGTAGGTACGGGGTTTTAGCAAGAAAAGTAACTCACATGCGTTTTTAAATTTGCAAAATTTTTTGCGATCGCCTGTAAATACCAAAGGGGGATTTATTTTGGGTTCAGGGGACTGAGCAGTGGTAAGTTGTGTCAGTCTGATTACCTGCTGCGACAGAGCCTGATTGTCTTCTTTTAATTCAGCAAGTGCGTGTATTAACGCAGTTACTTGCTGTTTTAATTGTGTCACCTGAGTGGTTATTTCTGCTGAATCCATTTGAGGTTCGTTCAATCTGTAACGCTCCTGCGTTTTATGTATGATGTGGATTTTCAGCTGCAGAAATATTCCACTTCAGTAGTCATGTAGAGAAACGCTGAGACACCAATCCCAACTCCCAAAGACTCATCATGTGTGGATGATCTCAATTCAGCAAGTAAATACACACACTCAATAAGATGTTTCCTAGAGTGACTTATGTATATAGCAACACAGTGATGATAGGCTGAAGAGACAGGTTGGGTAGAGATGGTAGATGACAGACACTTGAAAGGAAATGTTCTTGAAAGTAAGATAGTAGCAGATGGGATGCAGATAGGTTTAGCAATCATGTATGGTAGCAGATGACAGAGTAGCAGGTGGACATACAGGAGAGATCAACCCAGTGCAAGAACAGGTGGTAGTAGGCTCAAGAGCTAGCAATCTTAGATAATGCAGATGTAGTAATAGTCCTTAGTATGCAGAGCTAGATAGTGTAAGCTTTAGTATGAAGGTTATAGAGGTTTCCCCTGTGGGGTACTTATCACTAATAGCAATGTAGCAGAGGAGAGGTTCGGCAAGAGCGGATGATCCGGTAGCGGGATACAGGGATCAGCGCAGCGTGGTTCCGACAGCGAGC
Source organism: Pelophylax lessonae (assembly GCF_965119305.1). Taxonomy (NCBI): domain Eukaryota; kingdom Metazoa; phylum Chordata; class Amphibia; order Anura; family Ranidae; genus Pelophylax; species Pelophylax lessonae. The sequence goes on along the minus strand of NC_138768.1, from coordinate 19,844,555 downwards.
TATGCTTGGAAGCATGAGAGCTTCAAGACAGGTTAGCATCAAGGCACAAAGCAGGTTGAATGAACACATGTGAGTGAGAGCCGGCGATCTAAATAGCCGCTCAGTCCGGCGCTCAGTGATGACAGCATCAGTCTTAAAGGTGTATGCGCACCTTACCAAAAGAGAATGGTGGGGCGCATACACTTAGGAAAGAGTAATTAGGGTACCCAAAGGTACCAGAACATTACACTGACCCCCCGCCCAGTTATTGTGAGGTATCTAAACTACACGGACAGGGTAAATATACTCAAGTCTTATCGCAATTCTAAGTCCCTCCAACTCGATGGGCACGAAATCCTCATGTTTTCCGACTACTCGCAAGAGGTCTCCAGGAGATGCAAGGCGCTCCAACCTGTATGTAATGCATTGTACCAACAGGGTATCAAATTCACTTTGGCTTACCCTGCCACGTTATGCTTCACGGATCCAACAGGGGAACACAAATCATTCACACACCCAGAGGAATGTACTACATCCAATCTGCTCTGCGTATTCCTATGGACACTTCTGCCCCTCCCTTGTCAGCCTCGCACCGCATGCTAGCACCTAGGGACCAAAGGAGTCCCCAAAAAGATCCAGCTAAAAAAACTTTGCCTCACGGATCTCTCGGGACAGTACAAACCGGCGTGAGCATTCCACTCCACCATCTCTGAGGTTGTATCTCTCTCTCTCTCTCCTCTTTATTCAATTCTCCTAAGTCTACTACATAATTTTTCCTACTTCTGAAGGCCTACATTCACTATTAGGTTCTGTTGACCCCGTTCGCTCATCGATTATCTTTTGATGTTGTTTTTTTTATGATACCATGTTATTACTCTGTTTCTTTTTATTCTAGTTTATGGATTGGGCCGGGTAGATGGCCACCGCCACCCACTGTTACGGTGCTGCTGCAAGTTACCCAATATCTCTCCACCAGGGGTAATACAGACTCCTCTGTACCATCCAGATGGAATAGATGACTTCCCATGCGGGAGGCGGCAATTTGTAAGTGGGGGCGGCCTCGCCTCGAGGGTTGTATCCTCTCCATCTTTCGATAACGCTGTACTAGGAGGTCGCACATATGAAAAAAGTTAAGCACGGGCTTCCCAGGGTATGGTAATACCCTGTTTATTACTGTTTGATTACTTTTGCTTCTGCCTATTGTTTTGGTTTTGCCACCCCATTCGTCTCCCCCTTGCCCATCCCCCCCCCGTTCCCCGAATAAGCGAATGGTGATCCTTCGTCACCTGAAGGAAGGAAGGGGCTGCAGAAAGTAGAACATGAATAAATGAATGTGTGAGTTCCTATACGGATTACAGTGGGCGGGGCTGTGCAGTTAGGTTTGTAGAATAATTTAATGTGGATATCAGAACCAGAGGGGGTACTGGTAGACAACAAGCTTGGCAGTGGCATGCAATGCCAAGCCGCTGCAAGCAAAGCCAACAGAATACTGGGATGTATAAAAAAGGGGATTCCTCCAGAACCAGAGGAATATTATTGTTTCATCATTCCCTTGCAGACATTTTTTGCCATTTATGTGCCACATACTGACTATATAATCACAGATCCTGGAATATCAGTACCTGCCATGAATTTCGGTACCTGTTAGAAACAGATAGATGACTCTGTCACATGGTGTCATGGTGGGGTGGCATTGAGGCCAGACTGTCCATACTGTGTGGCCTTGTAGAAACATACAATACCTGAGCAGGAATCCGTCACATTCATGACATCTTCCCAGCACAGACATGCCCCAATCTGCAGACTGGCATCTCTCTGTCTGTCAACTCACATTTGGTTTAACTTACCTCCAGTTTCCTAATATGCAAACCAACAGTCATTATTTTACATTTATCATAGCCATAGAGACTGAATATTAAATTGATGTAATTAAGAGCTGCCTGAATCTGTCACAATCATCAGAATTCTTATTGAAACTGTTGCCAGGCTTTCATAAACTAGACACCAACTATTCCAAAGGGACCATACCACCAGAAATGTGCCCCAAATGATTTATTGAATTGGTGTCAGGGTAAATCTCTGGCTATCCTTGTAACCAGTGTGATGTCTGAGAGGGTCTCCATTACATCAGAAGGTTTTGTTACTTTCTGTCCCCTGACAATGCGGACCAAATAAATGAACTGGTGGTGGAAGACTACCAATGACTACAAATCCCATGCTTCTGATCTTAAAGACTAAACTTTTAAGTGTCACCTATCCCCCACCCCCAAATAATTGATAGCTTCCGGCACTGTAAAGGGATCACAATGTTCCTGCAGCTGGACCTCAGCCGTCAAATGTCTAATGTTTCTGGCAGGGAAAGTTCTGCATTGCATCTCAAATTTCAATGCTTATTCTGTTGTGGGATATTCCAGTGCTCTAGAACCTTCTATTGTCTCTCAGAAAATGTACTGCTATTTATGTTTCAAGATAAAATGTGACTTGTGTCTCCTTTTAAAATTGTGGCCTAACCAATCTGCTTACATTCTGTTCAGCCTCTGTACGATGTTCTTCTAAATAATACTTTCCAATTTATATTTTAGGATAAAACCTGGCTTGCCTCTCTCTTTTATATTCCATCCTAACCAAGCTGCCTACATACTGTCCAGCCACTGTACAATATTTATGTCTATTGCTTCTCAGATATTATACTCTTATTTCTACTTCAAGATTAACCTACTTCAACTTTTCCTCTTATGTTGTGGCCTAACCTAGATATCCAATCACTTTAAAATATGACTGCCTGAATATACTGAATGATCAGCGTATTCCACCAATGAATTTTTTTCCCCTGATGGCACCGGCATATTCCAAGATGACAATGCCAGGATTCATCGGGCTCAAATTGTGAAAGAGTGGTTCACTTCATCATTTTCACACAATTTTCTACCAAACTAAAGCTCTGTCTGTCCAAAAAAAAATATTAAATGAATTAAATAATACAATTAATGCAGACTACAAAATGTGAAATATGTAATATTGTGCAGAATTGAAACATTGCCGAAACTCGAGAGGATTTGAGGAGAAAAGAACGGCAGGCCTAAATAGTTACCATGGCCACCAAAAAGAGACACGCTCCAAAAATACAAAATGTGATAGGTAGTCAGTGAATTAGATGTTTAAGTTATGCTCAAAGGTGTTCCTTGGATTTCTGGTCCCTCTATGAATCTAGGCTGTGAAAAAGTCTCACATATGTGTTATTTCCATACTCAGGGGACATAGCAGACAGTGTTTTAGGGTGTAATTATAAGTATTCCTATGCTGTGTGTGTGAAATAACTTGTTAAAATAACAACTCTTTAAAAAAATAAAAAAAAACAACTTGATTTATCTTTCCAAAAATGTGTGACACAGAATTACAACTGCAAAAAACTCACCATGCCTCTTACTAAATGCCTTGGACTGCTTTCTTCTAACAAAGGGGTCACCTGGGGGGTATTTGTATTGTCATGGCATTTAAGGGCATCAAGAAATGAGTACATGAAGATTAGGGATGAGTTGAACACCTCCCTGTTCAGTTCACATCAGAACTTCTGAACAGGGGAAATGTTCTAGCCCCAAATCCCATTACCAAGCCTCTATTTCAGCTCCTAGGGATGTTTTACCATTCTATTTAATGGAACACAGGATAATTGTACACTGCTTAAAGGATGAACAATGCCTGACCAACATCTCAGAGACAGGGAGTAGACCAGCTGACGTGGTTGACTGGCCCCTCACCCCACTTGAGAGAGGAGAGGGGAGGAGAGCAGAGGAGAGGAGAGTACCGAGAGGAGAGGAGAGGAGAGGAGAGGGGAGGAGAGCAGCGGAGAGGAGAGGGGAGGAGAGCAAAGGAGAGGAGAGCAGAGGAGAGCACCGAGAGGAGAGGAGAGGAGAGCAGAGCAGAGGAGAGTAGAGCAGAGGAGAGTAGAGCAGAGGAGAGGAGAGCAGAGAAGAGGAGAGCAGAGGAGAGTAGAGCAGAGGAGAGGAGAGCAGAGCAGAGCAGAGGAGAGCAGAGGATAGGAGAGGAGAGGAGAGGAGAGGAGAGGAGAGGAGAGGAGAGGAGAGGAGAGGAGAGGAGATGGAGGAAAGAATGTTATACCATTCTATTTAATGGAACACAGGATAATTGTACACTGCTTAAAGGATCAACAATGCTTGAACAACATCTCAGAGACAGGGAGTAGACCAGCTGACGTGGTTGACTGGCCCCTCACCCCACTTGAGAGAGGAGAGGGGAGGAGAGGGGAGCAGAGGAGAGGAGAGCACCAAGAGAGAGAGGAGAGCAGAGGAGCGCAGAGGAGAGGAGAGGAGAGCAGAGCAGAGGAGAGGAGAGGAGAGGAGAGCAGAGGAGAGGAGAGGAGATGGAGGAAAGAATGTTATACCATTCTATTTAATGGAATGCAGGATAATTGAACACTGCTTAAAGGATGAACAATGCTTCACCAACATCTCAGAGACAGGGAGTAGACCAGCTGACGTGGTTGACTGAATAAAAAGTGGAATAAGAGGAAGGGAGATAGCACCTTCACTAGGGGTGTGATCTCTAGTGATGTCGCGAACCTAAAATTCGCCGTTCACGAACGGCGAACGCGAACATCGGCAAATGTCCGCGAACTGGCGAACCGGGCGAACCGCCATAGAGTTCAATAGGCAGGCGAATTTTAAAACACACAGGGACTCTTTCTGGCCACAATAGTGATGGAAAAGTTGTTTCAAGGGGACTAACACCTGGACTGTGGCATGCCGGAGGGGGATCCATGCCAAAACTCCCATGGAAAATTACGTAGTTGACGCAGAGTTGGGTTTTGATCCATAAAGGGCATAAATCACCTAACATTCCTAAATTGTTTGGAATAACGTGCTTTAAAACATCCAGTGTGTGAATACGATCAGGTATGATGTTTTATCGGTCAAGTAGTGTAAGGGTTACGCCCGCTTCACAGTGACAGACCAAACTCTGACAGACCAAACTCCCCGTTTACAGTCAGTCCATTTGCACAACCGCAAACTCCCCATTTGCACAAGGTTGGATACCAAGCTAGCCATGTCCCGTTCCTTGTCCTAACTGACATCATTGAAGGTCTCTTCCTCCACCCAGCCACGTACAACACCAAGGGTCCCCAAAAGGTGACAACAAGCCCCATGTAGCAGCGGCCTGAAAAAATGATGTTTTCAAGGCAGAAAGTGCACTAAAACATTGCGGCTTGAACCGTAGTTAGTGGCGGAGACGTCACGTAAGTCATCCGGCATGCAGAGAATGATTAAATACAGCAGCGTGTGGACCATTTTTAGCCCAAGGCATCTCAGTCATCACCAGGCCTTTTTTAGTCAAATGCATCCCCCACTGTCAGTCCCTTCGGGATCCATGCCTCATTCATCTTAATAAACGTGAGGTAATCAAGACTTTTTTGACCTAGGCGACTTCTCTTCTCAGTGACAATACCTCCTGCTGCGCTGAAGGTCCTTTCTGACAGCACACTTGAAGCGGGGCAGGCCAGAAGTTCAATGGCAAATTGGGATAGCTCAGGCCACAGGTCAAGCCTGCACACCCAGTAGTCAAGGGGTTCATCGCTCCTCAGAGTGTCGATATCTGCAGTTAAGGCAAGGTAGTCTACTACCTGTCGGTCGAGTCGTTCTCTGAGGGTGGACCCCGAAGGGCTGTGGCGATGCATAGGACTAAAAAAGCTCCGCATGTCCTCCATCAACAAGACGTCTGTAAAGCGGCCTGTCCTTGCCGGCGTGGTTGTGGTGGTAGGAGGAGGATTACTTTCACCTCTTCCCCTGTTGGATTCCCGTTGTGCTGTGACATCACCCTTATATGCTGTGTAAAGCATACTTTTCAACTTATTTTGTAGCTGCTGCATCCTTTGCGACTGCCGGTAATTGGGTAACATATCAGAGACTTTCTGCTTATACCGGGGGTCTAGTAGCCAGGCCACCCAGTACAGGTCGTCCTCCTTCAGCCTTTTTATACGAGGGTCCCTCAACAGGCATGACAGCATGAAAGACCCCATTTGCACAAGGTTGGATGCCGAGCTACTCATGTCCAATTCCTCGTCCTCACTGATGTCATTGAAGGTGTGTTCTTCCCCCCAGCCACGTACAACACCACGGGTACCAGATAGGTGACAACGAGCACCCTGGCATGCCTGCTGTGGTTGGTGTTCCTCCTCCTCAAAGCCCCATTCCTCCTCTGACTCCTCTTCCTCACACTCCTCTTCCAGTGTTGCCGCAGGTCCAGCAATCGATGGTAAGGCTGTTTCTGGTGGTGGTGATGGTGACCACAACTCTTCCTCTTCCTCTTCACGCTCATCTACGGCCTGATCCAGCACTCTTCGCAGGACACGCTCCAGGAAAAAAACATATGGGATGATGTCGCTGATGGTGCCTTCGGTGCGACTCACTAGGTTTGTCACCTCCTCAAAAGGACGCATGAGCCTACAGGCATTGCGCATGAGCGTCCAGTAACGTGGCAAAAAAATACCCAGCTCCGCAGAGGCTGTCCTAGCACCCCGGTCATACAAATACTCATTGACCGCTTTTTCTTGTTGGAGCAGGCGGTCGAACATTAGCAGTGTTGAATTCCAACGTGTCGGGCTGTCGCAAATCAAGCGCCTCACTGGCATGTTGTTTTGCCGCTGAATATCTGCAAAGTGCGCCATGGCCGTGTAGGAACGCCTGAAATGGCCACACACCTTCCTGGCCTGCTTGAGGACGTCCTGTAAGCCTGGGTACTTCTGCACAAAGCGTTGCACAATCAGATTCAACACATGTGCCATGCACGACACATGTGTCAACTTGCTCAAATTCAATGCCGCCAACAAATTGCTTCCATTGTCACACACCACTTTGCCGATCTCCAGTTGGTGCGGGGTCAGCCACTGATCCACCTGTGCGTTCAGGGCGGACAGTAGTGCTGGTCCGGTGTGACTCTCTGCTTTCAGGCAAGTCAACCCCAAGACAGCGTGACACTGTCGTATCCGGCATGTGGAATAGCCCCTGGGAAGCTGGGGGGGTGCAGTTGGTGTGGAGCAAGACGCAACAGCAGAAGAGGACTCAGCCGAGGAGGTTAGCAAAGAGGATGGAGTAGGAGGAGTAGAGGAGGTGGCAGCAGGCCTGCCTGCAAGTCGTGGCGGTGTCACCAACTCCTCTGCAGCAGAGCCACGCATTCCATGCTTGGCAGCCGCCAGCAGGTTTACCCAATGCGCAGTGTAAGTTATAAACCTGCCCTGAACTTGCTTTGCAGACCAGCTATCAGTGGTCAGATGGACCCTTGCCCCAACACTGTGTGCCAGACGTGACATGATTTCCTTTTCCACAATAGAGTACAGGTTGGGGATTGCCTTTTGTGAAAAATAATTTCGGCCGGGTACCTTCCACTGCGGTGTCCCAATAGCGACAAATTTTTTGAAGGCCTCAGACTCCACCAGCTTGTATGGTAAAAGCTGGCGGGCTAAGAGTTCCGACAAGCCAGCTGTCAGACGCCGGGCAAGGGGGTGACTCTGTGAGATTGGCTTCTTACGCTCAAACATTTCCTTCACAGACACCTGACTGTGGGCAGGTGAGCAGGAACTGCTGAAGGTGAGAGGCGGAGGGGTGATGTGAGATCATGTGCCTTCGCAAAGCAGTTGTACCTAGGTGGGTGTTGGACTTCCCACGACTCAGTTTCTTTTGGCACAGGTTACAAATGGCATCGCTGATATCAGAGGCAGACACACAAAAAAATGCCACACTGCTGAGCTTTGCAAGGACGGCATTCTGGTGGTGGCAACAGCTTGCGTTGATTGGCGTGCTGTCTGGCTGACCCCGGGTGCCGAATCTACATGCTGTCTGACTGCGCCACTAGCTCCTTGCGATGACCTCCTCCCCCTGCTTCCAACTCGTCTCCTCCTCCTCTCTGTCTCCCCATCTGAACTTTCCCCCTCTTCTTCTGCTCTTCGAGCAGGCACCCAGGTGACATCCACAGACACATCATCATCATCAGCCGCTTCACTTGACAACTCAGCAAAGGCAGCAGCAGCAGGTACAACATCATCATCATCATCATCACAATGTACGTCCATGTGTATAATGCTGCCTGACTGAGACATATCCCCGTTATCTACATCCTCTGGCACTAATAGTTGCGCATCACTTATTTCTTCCAACTGATGTGAAAATAACTCCTCTGACGGATCAAGTGAAGCGGCTGTGGTGCTAGTGTTGGTGGTGGTGCTGGCGGGCTGGCGAGTGGTAAATTGAGAGGTGCCCGAAGCTGAGCTGGAGGAGGATGGTGCATTAAGGTTCCGAGCGGAAGCTGTAGACGATTGGGTGTCCTGTGTAAGCCAGTCAACTATGGCCTCAGAATTTTTTGAGTTCAGGGTCTGTGGTGGCCTCTGAACACTGGGCATTATTCTAGGGCCTAAGGAAATCACAGCAGCACGACCACGACGGCCCTTGCGGGATGGCCTGCCTCTGCCTGTCATTTTTTTTTTAATGTGTTGTACTATGAGTGCAAGGTGCTGTGCCACCCTATAGGAGTGTTGGGCAGTGGGTACAGTACACTGTCTGTGGACCTGACAGTCACTGGCACCCAGGCAACTGCAATTATAAACAAAATATATATTTTTTTACTTTGCAAGCTGCTGTGCCACCTTATATATCAGTGGTGGGTGGGCAGTGGCACAGTACACTCTCTGTGGACCTGACAGCAGTCACTGGCACCCAGGCAACTGCAATTAAAAAATATATATATATTTTTTTTACTTTGCAAGCTGCTGTGCCACCTTATATATCAGTGGTGGGTGTGGGCAGTGGCACAGTACACTCTCTGTGGACCTGACAGTGACTGGCACCCAGGCAACTGCAATTAAAAAATATATATATTTTTTTTTACTTTGCAAGCTGCTGTGCCACCTTATATATCAGTGGTGGGTGGGCACACAGTGGCACTGCAGTGGGCACAGTACACTCTGTGGACCTGACAGTAACTGGCAGCCCAGGCAACTGCAATAATAAAAAATATTTTTTTTTTTCAATTTGCAATTGCAACAAGATGCTGTGCCACCGTATATATATCAGTGGGTTGGGCAGTGCACTGCAGTGGGTACAGTGCACTCTGTGGACCTGACACAGCACTCACTGCAATTATGACAGAGGAAAAAAAAAATATTTTTTAAAATGCAAGGTACTGTGCCTGTGCCACCCGAAATGAGTGTGGTGTGCACACAGTACAGTCTGTGGTAGGTCTGTGGCCTCTCACACACAGCGGGCAGGCAACTGCAGTGTACAATAGATATATATATATATATATATATATATATATATATATATATACAGTGGGTACGGAAAGTATTCAGACCCCCTTAAATTTTTCACTCTTTGTTATATTGCAGCCATTTGCTAAAATCATTTAGGTTCATTCTTCTTCCTCATGAATGTACACATAGCACCCCATACTGACAGAAAAACACAGAATTGTTGACATTGTTGCAGATTTATTAAAAAAAGAAAAACTGAAATATCACATGGTCCTAAGTATTCAGACCCTTTGCTCAGTATTTAGTAGAAGCCCCCTTTTGATCTAATACAGCCAGGAGTCTTTTTGGGAAAGATGCAACAAGTCTTTCACACCTGGATTTGGGGATCCTCTGCCATTCCTCCTTGCAGATCCTCTCCAGTTCTGTCAGGTTGGATGGTAAACGTTGGTGGACAGCCATTTTTAGGTCTCTCCAGAGATGCTCAATTGGGTTTAAGTCAGGGCTCTGGCTGGGCCATTCAAGAACAGTCACGGAGTTGTTGTGAAGCCACTCCTTCGTTATTTTAGCTGTGTGCTTAGGGTCATTGTCTTGTTGGAAGGTAAACCTTCGGCCCAGTCTGAGGTCCAGAGCACTCTGGAGAAGGTTTTTGTCCAGGATATCCCTGTACTTGGCCGCATTCATCTTTCCCTCGATTGCAACCAGTCGTCCTGTCCCTGCAGCTGAAAAACACCCCCACAGCATGATGCTGCCACCACCATGCTTCACTGTTGGGACTGTATTGGACAGGTGATGAGCAGTGCCTGGTTTTCTCCACACATACCGCTTAGAATTAAGGCCAAAAAGTTCTATTTTGGTCTCATCAGACCAGAGAATCTTATTTCTCACCATCTTGGAGTCCTTCAGGTGTTTTTTTAGCAAACTCCATGCGGGCTTTCATGTGTCTTACACTGAGGTGAGGCTTCCGTCGGGCCACTCTGCCATAAAACCCCGACTGGTGGAGGGCTGCAGTGATGGTTGACTTTCTACAACTTTCTCCCATCTCCTGACTGCATCTCTGGAGCTCAGTCACAGTGATCTTTGGGTTCTTTTTACCTCTCTCACCAAGGCTCTTCTCCCCCGATAGCTCAGTTTGGCCGGACGGCCAGCTCTAGGAAGGGTTCTGGTCGTCCCAAACGTCTTCCATTTGAGGATTATGGAGGCCACTGTGCTCTTAGGAACCTTAAGTGCAGCAGAAATCTTTTTGTAACCTTGGCCAGATCTGTGCCTTGCCACAATTCTGTCTCTGAGCTCTTCAGGCAGTTCCTTTGACCTCATGATTCTCATTTGCTCTGACATGCATTGTGATCTGGAAGGTCTTATATAGACAGGTGTGTGGCTTTCCTAATCAAGTCCAATCAGTATAATCAAACACAGCTGGAATCAAATGAAGGTGTAGAACCATCTCAAGGATGATCAGAAGAAATGGAAAGCACCTGAGTTAAATATATGAGTGTCACAGCAAAGGGTCTGAATACTTAGGACCATGTGATATTTCAGTTTTTATTTTTTAATAAATCTGCAACAATGTCAACAATTCTGTGTTTTTCTGTCAGTATGGGGTGCTATGTGTACATTCATGAGGAAGAAGAATGAACCTAAATGATTTTAGCAAATGGCTGCAATATAACAAAGAGTGAAAAATTTAAGGGGGTCTGAATATTTTCCGTACCCACTGTATATAAAGAAAAAACTCTATTACCTTACCAGCCCTTAAAAGGGCTTTTGGGGACACTAGATAGATATATAGATATATATATATATATATATATATATATATATATATAAGAAGAAAAAACTCAATTACCAGCCCTTAAAAGGGCTTTTGGGGACGCTAGATATATATCTACATATAGATATAGATATATATCTATATATATATAAAAAAAATTACACAAATACCAGCCCTTAGAAGGGCTTTTTGGGGTGCTGATATTACAGCAGTAGTGGATCAAGAACACTGCAAGACCAGGAACACTGACTAACTGTCCCTAGCTTAACAGCAGCAGCAGCAGCAGCAGCTCTCTCCCTATTCTCACTACACACACTGCTTCAGAATGATCTAAAATGGATGCTGCCCTTGCTTATTTATAGGAGGTGGGAGGGTGTGGGAGGGAGGTATGCTGATTGGCCTGGAATGTGTCTGCTGACTGTGATGTTCAGGGTCAAAGTTTGCCTCAATGATGATGTATAGGAGGCGGACCGAACATCGCATATGTTCGCCCGCATCGGCGAACCCGAACATGCTAAGTTCGCCGGGAAATGTCCGCCGGCGAACAGTTCGGTACATCTCTAGTGATCTCAGGAAGATATTCCAACACTTAATTCAGAGTTACAACGTTAGAGAGTCTGGTCCAACCAAATCTGCCAATATTTATGGAAGGTCTTGGATTTTCTGTCTTTGTAAGATAGAATTTTTTCCATTTCACATTGAATGTTCACCCTATGCTGTACAGCTGTTAGATTGGGTGGAATTGCAGATCGCCAGTTAGAAGCAATAGCTATCCTAGTAGGGAATAGAATGTGTGCCATCCCCCTCTGAAGTCTGGGTGGGCGGTCTTCCAAACCTAAGCTCAGCAGTGCCAGAGCAGGTGAGGGCACACACACTACAGCCATTTATTGAGACATCCACTTAAAAACTTCCAACCATAATGGTTGCATTTTTGGGCAATTCCAGAACACGTGAAGCGGGTTGTTTGGATTTTAATTATTCTTAAAGTGCAATAATAAAGATAAAAATGACTTTATTATAGTGCCTGGGGGAGGGGGAGGGTCCCCTTAATGTGCCTGTAAAGGGGCCCCACCATAGCATACATAAAACATGCTACAGCAAAAATTTAATTTCTAAAGGAAAAAAAAAAAGTCAAATCCCATTTTCAATGACTCATAGTTACAACTGCCGGCACTCAGCTATTGAAAACAACATCAGATCTGGTTGTGCTTCCGGTGGCCACTAGAGGCAGAGGAGAGCAGAGGAGAGGAGAGCAGAGGAAAGCAGAGGAGAGGAGAGGAGAGGGGAGGAGAGAGGGGAGGGGAGGAGAGAGGGGAGGGGAGGGGAGGGGAGGGGAGGGGAGGGGAGGGGAGAGGAGAGGAGAGGAGAGGAGAGGAGAGGAGAGGAGAGGAGAGGAGAGGAGAGGAGAGGAGAGGGGAGAGGAGAGGAGAGGGGACAGGGGAAGTGAAGAGAGGGATTGAGTGCTGTGCAGTGGAGCAGACACAAGGGGAGGGGAGGGTAGAGAGGGGAGAGGGGGAGGGGAGAGGGGAAAGGAGAGGGGCGGGGAGAGGGGAGGAGAGAGGGGAGAGGAGAGGAGAGGAGAGGAGAGGAGAGGGGAGGGGAGGGGAGGGTAGAGAGGGGAGAGGGGGAGGGGAGAGGGGAAAGGAGAGGGGAGGGGAGAGGGGAGGAGAGAGGGGAGGGGAGAGGAGAGGGGAGGGGAGAGGGGAAAGGAGAGGGGAGGGGAGAAAGGAGGAGAGAGGGGAGGGGAGGGGAGAGGAGAGGGGAGGGGAGAGGGGAAAGGAGAGAGGGGAGGGGAGAGGAGAGGAGAGGGGAGGGGAGGGGAGGGGAGAGGAGAGGGGAGGGGAGAGGGGAAAGGAGAGAGGGGAGGGGAGAGGAGAGGGGAGGGGAGGGGAGGGGAGAGAGGGGAGAGGGGGAGGGGAGAGGGGAAAGGAGAGGGGAGGGGAGAGGGGAGGAGAGAGGGGAGGGGAGGGGAGAGGAGAGGGGAGGGGAGAGGGGAAAGGAGAGGGGGAGGGGAGAGGGGAAAGGAGAGGGGAGGGGCGAGGGGAGGAGAGAGGGAGGGGAGGGGAGGGGAGGGGAGAGGAGAGGGGAGAGAGGGGAGAGGGGAGGAAAGGGGAGGGGGAGAGGAGAGGAGAGGAGAGGAGAGAGGAGAGGAGAGGGATTGAGTGCTGTGCAGTGGAGCAGACACGCGGGGAACCACCGAGGGAGACCGAGGGGGAGATGCTGAGGGAGAGCAGTGGCTGAAGGGGGAAGGCCGACACTAAGGGGGCAGCATGAGAGACACCCCCATGAGAGACACCCGCATGACAGACACCCAGCGGTGGGAACAGTATCGGAGGCGTGCGGAGGACTGACTGACAGGAGAGGAGAGAAGACAGCAGGCACAGACAGCGTGTAGAGAGACTGATAGAGGGAGGTTGCAGGATCTTACATCAGACCAGGGCAGATAAGCAGTTGATCTGAGAGTACCAGCAAGTACCTTGGTACTGGGAGAAGTACCTTAGCAACCGAGGGGAAAACCTTAGCAACTGGGAAAAATATCTTAGCAACCAGGAGGAATACCTTAGCAACTGGGGAAAAATACCTCAGCAACTGGGAGGAATACCTTAGCAACCGGGATAAATACCTTAGCAACTGGGATAAAATACCTTAGCAACCGGGGAAAATACCTTAACAACTGGGAGGAATACCTTAGCAACCGGGGAAAATACCTTAGCAACTGGGGAAAAATACCTCAGCAACTGGGAGGAATACCTTAGCAACCGGGAGGAATACCTTAGCAACTGGGATAAAATACCTTAGCAACCGGGAAAAATACCTTAACAACCGGGAGGAATACCTTAGTAACCAGGAAAAATACCTTAGCAACTGGGAAAAAATACCTTAGCAACCAGGGAAAATACCTTAGCAACCGGAAAAATACATAAGAAACCGGGAGGAATACCTTAGCAACTGAGAGGAATACCTTAGCAACTGCAAAAATACCTTAGCAACCGGGGAAAATACCTTAGCAATCGGGAGAAATACCTTAGCAACTAGGAGAAATACCTTAGCAACCAGGGGAATACCTTAGCAACCGGAAAAAATACCTTAGCAACCGGAAAAAATACCTTAGCAACCGGTAAAATACCTTAGCAACCGGGAGGAATACCTTAGCAACTGGGAAAAATACCTTAGCAAAAGGGAAAAGATGCCTTAGCAACCAGGTAAAATACCTTAGCAACCAGAAAAAATACCTTAGCGACCAGGAGGAATACCTTAGCGACCGGGAAGAATACCTTAGCGACCGGGAGAAATACCTTAGCAACCGGGGGAATACCTTAGCAACCGGGAAAATACCTTAGCAACAGGGGAAATACCTTAGCAACCGGGAGGAATACCTTAGCAACCAGGAAAAATACCTTAGCAACTGGGAGGAATACCTTAGCAACCGGGAGAAATACCTTAGCGACCGGGAGGAATACCTTAGCAACCGGGAGAAATACCTAAGCGACCGGGAAAAATACCTTAGCGACCAGGAGGAATACCTTAGCGACTGGGAAGAATACCTTAGCGACCGGGAAGAATACCTTAGCTTGAGTGTATCAGTGAGTGTCAGTAAGTGCCTGAGTGTCGGTGAGTGTCAGTAAGTGCCTGAGTGCCACTGAGTGTCAGTGAGTGTCAGTGAGTGTCAGTGAGTGCCTGTAAGTGTCAGTAAGTGCCTGTGAGTGTCAGTGAGTGCCTGTGAGTGTCAGTGAGTGCCTGTGAGTGTCAGTGAGTGTCAGTGAGTGCCTGTGAGTGTCAGTGAGTGCCTGTGAGTGTCAGTGAGTGTCAGTGAGTGCCTGTGAGTGTCAGTGAGTGTCAATGAGCGCCTGTGAGTGTCAGTGAGTGTTGCGGAGTACCAGAGGGTAAGAAAGTAGAGTTAGGAAGCTAGGAAACAGCCAGACAGGACAGACTTAAATTACTGAATCCCCATTAGATTAGATTAGTAGGTACAATGCCCGGTGGGTGTGGAGAGGCGATTCAATGTACATCTTGTGATATGTATACGTTTCTCGATCATGCGATTGAGGACGAATACAGCTGCACAAAATGTAAGCACGTTACTTCCCTGAAAGCTCAGGTCTTGAATCTAGGGAAGCAACTGGCAACACTGAGAGGAAGAGCTGGGAGTGTACCCATCAGGTGCGGGCAGGGGTCTGCACAGAGGAGGGCAGAGATACAAGGGTGCAGGCATCAGAGCAGAGTAGATGGGTGACAGTTAGGAGGAGTAGAAGGGAAAAAGGCAAGGAGGCCGGTCCTGGGCAGGAGCACCCCAATAAATACACCTTGTTGCGTGATGTTGGGGAAACCAGCCAGGGACCAGCATTGCTGGAGCAGAGCGACGCCCCTGGCTGCCAGGGGAAGAAGTCCTCCAGTGAGGGCGGGAGAAAGGGAAAGGAAAGACAGGTTCTGGTGGTAGGGGACTCAATTATTAGAAGGACAGACAGGGCAATCTGTTGCAAAGACCGTGAACACTCGGGTTCGGCACATCACGGATCGGGTGGACAGATTACTGGGTGGGGCTGGGGAAGACCCAGCTGTCATGGTACACGTGGGTACCAATGACATAGGCAGAGGAAGATGGAGAGTCCGAAAAAATGATTTCAGGGACTTAGGAGCCAAGTTGAGGAGTAGGGCCTCCAAGGTAGTATTTTCAGAAATACTACCTGTACCTCGAGCCACACCAGAGAGGCAGCGGGAGATTAGGGAAGTTAACAAGTGGCTGAGGAGCTGGTGTAGTAAGGAAGGTTTCAGGTTCCTGGAGAACTGGACCGACTTCTCAGTCGGCTACCGGCTCTTTAGTAGGGATGGATTGCACCTAAATGGGGAGGGTGCAACCGTACTGGGTGAGAAGATGGCCAACAAGTTAGAGGGGCTTTTAAACTAGGTGATGGGGGGAGGGTACAGATGTAGAATTAGCCAGTGGGGAGCAAGGTTCAGCGGGCACAAATGGGGACATTAGCAGTAGGGTGTTCAGAGTTCCTAAATCCAAGGTGGGTATGGGGAAAGATCACAAGAGCAAGAGGGGCCTGCTGAGGAAGTCGAGGATTCAATGTAACGCGTACAGGGGAGGAGCCTGCACACGCTGTAGCACCCACTATTGCTGTCCAGTTTTTTATTGTATTTCTTACCCCAATAAACCAGTTGCTACAGAGAGCACTAGATTGCTGTGTTTATTTTACATATGCACCCTATTGTGACGGTGGAGAGATGATTATGATGAGGTGACCATCCTATCCCCTTTACTGTGTGATTTGGCACTGTGGGTCTGGCCATTTTACCCCACCATAAGCACCTTTTTCCAGAGGGAGGACAGGAGGAAGTAACCTATCCCTTACTATACAGCACCTGTGTGTGCAAAAAAGCGGGTTTGGCTCATTATAACTTGTGAGCCAAACCAGGAGTTGAGCGGCCATCATTAGTCTTAATGCACCGAGTCACTTTATGATATTTAAGCACCAGCACTTGGTCACTGGATATCAGCACAGCACGGAAGAAATTAATGAATCTTTTATGGACTTTGCACTATTTTCTGATTTAATTGTCACTGTGTATGCTAATGTATCATCATTTGTTATTATCAGCACGAGCACCTTAATACGATAGCAATCATCCATTAAGTTACATCTTACTAATCACGGATATTAGTATTCTATCACCTGGTTTGTTTTTTATCACTTCATTTTTTATCACATAATTTAAGAGCACACACACTTTGATTGTGATATATATTCACATATCTATTTATATATACAGTGGGTACGGAAAGTATTCAGACCCCCTTACATTTTTCACTCTGTTATATTGCAGCCATTTGCTAAAATCATTTAGGTTCATTCTTCTTCCTCATGAATGTACACATAGCTCCCCATACTGACAGAAAAACACAGAATTGTTGACATTGTTGCAGATTTATTAAAAAAGAAAAACTGAAATATCACATGGTCCTAAGTATTCAGACCCTTTGCTGTGACACTCATATATTTAACTCAGGTGCTTTCCATTTCTTCTGATCATCCTTGAGATGGTTCTACACCTTCATTTGAGTCCAGCTGTGTTTGATTATACTGATTGGACTTGATTAGGAAAGCCACACACCTGTCTATATAAGACCTTCCAGATCACAATGCATGTCATATCAAATGAGAATTATGAGGTCAAAGGAACTGCCTGAAGAGCTCAGAGACAGAATTGTGGCAAGGCACAGATCTGGCCAAGGTTACAAAAAGATTTCTGCTGCACTTAAGGTTCCTAAGAGCACAGTGGCCTCCATAATCCTCAAATGGAAGACGTTTGGGACGACCAGAACCCTTCCTAGAGCTGGCCGTCCGGCCAAACTGAGCTATCGGGGGAGAAGAGCCTTGGTGAGAGAGGTAAAGAAGAACCCAAAGATCACTGTGGCTGAGCTCCAGAGATGCAGTCAGGAGATGGGAGAAAGTTGTAGAAAGTCAACCATCGCTGCAGCCCTCCACCAGTCGGGGCTTTATGGCAGAGTGGCCCGACGGAAGCCTCTCCTCAGTGTAAGACACATGAAAGCCCGCATGGAGTTTGCTAAAAAACACCTGAAGGACTCCAAGATGGTGAGAAATAAGATTCTCTGGTCTGATGAGACCAAAATAGAACTTTTTTTAATTCTAAGCGGTATGTGTGGAGAAAACCAGGCACTGCTCATCACCTGTCCAATACAGTCCCAACAGTGAAGCATGGTGGTGGCAGCATCATGCTGTGGGGGTGTTTTTCAGCTGCAGGGACAGGACGACTGGTTGCAATCGAGGGAAAGATGAATGCGGCCAAGTGCAGGGATATCCTGGACAAAAACCTTCTCCAGAGTGCTCTGGACCTCAGACTGGGCCGAAGGTTTACCTTCCAACAAGACAATGACCCTAAGCACACAGCTAAAATAACGAAGGAGTGGCTTCACAACAACTCCGTGACTGTTCTTGAATGGCCCAGCCAGAGCCCTGACTTAAACCCAATTGAGCATCTCTGGAGAGACCTAAAAATGGCTGTCCACCAACATTTACCATCCAACCTGACAGAAATGGAGAGGATCTGCAAGGAGGAATGGCAGAGGATCCCCAAATCCAGGTGTGAAAGACTTGTTGCATCTTTCCCAAAAAGACTCCTGGCTGTATTAGATCAAAAGGGGGCTTCTACTAAATACTGAGCAAAGGGTCTGAATACTTAGGACCATGTGATATTTCAGTTTTTCTTTTTTAATAAATCTGCAACAATGTCAACAATTCTGTGTTTTTCTGTCAGTATGGGGTGCTATGTGTACATTCATGAGGAAGAAGAATGAACCTAAATGATTTTAGCAAATGGCTGCAATATAACAAAGAGTGAAAAATTTAAGGGGGTCTGAATACTTTCCGTACCCACTGTATATATTTTGATTAATTGTAGATATTTGATATGCACTTTGTTTGAATTGATTCATTATATCCTTTGGCACTACATACCTTATACTTTTTGGAATACCCTTTGTGTTAGGTGAATGCACTTTATGTTAGCAGCCTTGGATCCCCTTATCTAGCTATTCAGCAATTAATTGGGGTTATTAGTGTTTATTGGTCAGCGCTGATTAATCATTTGTTCACACACTATCAGCCTAAAAACAACATCAAACGAGGATATAGTATGCATCCGTTTAAAATGACGAGGTTTGTATACCAATGATAGAAGCCTGGCCAACAAGATGGGAGAGCTGTGTACAAAGACAAGGGAAAACATTGCTCCAGGTGAACCAAGAAGCCTGATGATTCTACAGGTGCCCGCCCTGGCTCGCCTCCACAGACAACCAATATAGAAGAAATGGCTGCACTTGAGGTAGCATCAAAATTCAGGTTTATTGACCGAACATCCCAGTGTGGCAAACAATGCAGGTAGATGCGTTTCAAAAACTAGCGAGTGTGCTTAGTCATTACTGATAATGATTTTGAAAACCTGAATTTTCATGTTACCTTGAGTGCAGCCATTTCTTCTATAAAGATGGGAGAGCTGGAGCTGCTGATGTTTGAGGAGGACTTAGATTTTGTGGAGATTACAGAGACTTGGTTTGACAGCTTGTCATGATTGGCTGGCGACCATTCAGGGGTGTTCCCTTTATCGCAGAGATAGAGAAGGTAAAAAAGGGGGAGGGGTATGTCTGTATATTAAGAACAGTGTACAGGTAAATATGAGGGATGATATTAATAATGGAGCTATGGATGAGGTAGAATAACTATGGGTAGAACTTCAAAGGGAAGCACTATAGGGAAGGTAATATTGGGCGTATGCTATAGACCCCACAACCAGAGGGAGGAGGGGGAGGCGGACCTCCTTTCACAGATTGGATTGGCAGCAAGGATGGGAAATGTCATTATAATGGGGGACTTTAATTATCTAGATATAGACTGGGCAGAAGGAACCGCACATTCATCCAAGGCTTGGCAGTTCCTAAATGTTTTGTAGGACAATTTTATGGGTCAGATGGTGAATGCAACGACAAGAAACAATGCAGTACTAGATCTACTGATTACCAACAATGCAGACCTGCTTATGGATATAGAAATACGGGGCAACTTAGGAAACAGTGACCATAGGTCAATTAGTTTCAGTATTAATCATAGTAATAGGAAACATAAGGATAATATAAGGACACTGAATTTCAAAAGAGCCAATTTCCCAAAACTGTGCTCTTTGCTCGAAAATATCAAATGGGATAGAACCCTGGGAACAAAGAACACAGAGGAAAAATGTTACTTTCTGTCCCCTGACAGTGCGGACCAGATAAATGAACTGGTGTTGGATGACTACCAATGACTACAAATCCCATGCTGCTGATCTTAAAGTCTAAACTTTTAAGTATCACCTATCCCCCCCCCCCCCAAATAATTGATAGCTGCTGCCATTATCAGTTCCAGCACTGTAAAGGGATCACAATGTTCCTGCAGCGTGACCTCAGCTGCCAAATCTCTAATGTTTCTTGCAGGGAAGGTTCTGCATTGTATCTCAAATTTCACTGCTTATTCTGTTGTGGGATATTCCAGTGCTCCAGAACCTTCTATTGTCTCTCAGAAAACGCACTGCAATTTCTATCTCAAGATAAAATGTGACTTGTGTCTCCTTTTTAAATTGTGGCCTAACCAAGCTGCTTACATTCTGTTCAGCCTCTGTACGATGTTCTTCTAAATAATGCTTTCCAATTTATATTTTAGGATAAAACCTTCCTTACCTCTCCCTCTTATATTCCATCCTAATCAAGCTGCCTACATACTGTCCAGCCACTGTACAATATTTATGGCTATTGCTTCTCAGATAATATACTCTTATTTCTACTTCAAGATTAACCTACTTCAACTTTTCCTCTTATGTTGTGGCCTAACCTAGATATCCAATCACTTTAAAATATGACTGCCTGAATATACTGAATGATCAGCGTATTCCACCAATGAATTTTTTTCCCCTGATGGCACCGGCATATTCCAAGATGACAATGCCAGGATTCATCGGGCTCAAATTGTGGAAGAGTGGTTCACTTCATCATTTTCACACAATTTTCTACCAAACTAAAGCTCTGTCTGTCGAAAAAAATTATTAAATGAATTAAATAATACAATTAACCACTTAAGCCCCGGAGGATTTGGCTGCTAAACGACCAGAGGGTATTTTGCGATTCGGCACTGCGTGACTTTAACGGACAATTGCGCGGTCGTGCGACGCTGTACCTAAACGAATTTGGCGTCCTTTTTTTCCCACAAACAGAGCTTTCTTTTGGCGGTATTTGATCACCTGTGCGATTTTTTGATCACGCGCTATAAACAAAAAAAGAGCGTAAATTTTGCAAAAATAGCAATATTTTTCCCTTTTTTTTATATGAAATTCCCCCCAAAAAAAATGTAAAAATCAAAATTTTTTAATATTTTCGGCCAATTTGTTTTATGCTACCTATGTTTGGTAAAAAAAATCGCAAAAAGCGTATTTTGATTGGTTTGCGCAAAAGTTATTGCGTTTACTAACAAAGGGAAAGATTTTTGTCATTTTTGTTGTTTTTTTTTTAACGCGTAATGGCGGCGATCTGCGATTTTTTTTGCGGTACTGCGACATTGCGGCGGAAAGATCGGACCCTTGACTGACATTTTTGACACTTTTGGGGTTACCAGTGACATTTCTACAGTAATCAGTGCTATATATATGCACTGTTACTGTAAAAATACACTGGTAGTGAAGGGGTTAACTTTATTTGAGAGGGAGGGGCTGTGTGTGTCCCTAGGGGCGTGATTCTAACTGTGATTGGCTGTGGCTTCAACTGTATGCAGAGTGATCAATGGATCTACATAGTAGATCCATGTGATCAGCTCTCATACAGAGAGGAGAATGACAGGCAGCTTGTTTACACAAGCTGCCTGACTTTCTCCCTCTCCCCCGCCGATCGCAGAGTGGCCGGCGGCGATCGGGTCCGCCGGTCACACGCGCGGGGGGGTCCGTGACCACACGGGAGCGGGAGCGCGCCTCCGGCGGCGCGCGCTCGCTCCCTAAACCCTCACAGGCGAGCGACGTAGACCTACGTCACTTTGCCTGTGAGGGGCTGACCGCCGCCGTAGATAGTCGTGCGGCGGTCGGCAAGTGGTTAATGCAGACTACAAAATGTGAAATATGTATTGTGCAGAATTGAAACATTGCCGAAACTCGAGAGGATTTGAGGAGAAAAGAACGGCAGGCCTAAATAGTTACCATGGCCACCAAAAAGAGACACATTCCAAAAATACAAAATGTGATAGGTAGTCAGTAAATTAGATGTTTAAGTTATGCTCAAAGGTGTTCCTTTGATTTCTGGTCCCTCTATGAATCTTGGCTGTGAAAAAGTCTCACATATGTGGTATCCCCATACTCAGGGGACATAGCAGATGGTGTTTTAGGGTGTAATTATAAGTATTCCTATGCTGTGTGTGTGAAATAACTTGTTAAAATAACAACTCTTTAAAAAAATAAAAAAAAAACTTGATTTAGCTTTCCAAAAATGTGTGACACAGAATTACAACTGCAAAAAAGTCACCATGCCTCTTACTAAATGCCCTGGACTGCTTTCTTTTAACAAAGGGGTCACCTGGGGGGTATTTGTATTGTCATGGCATTTAAGGGCATCAAGAAATGAGTACATGAAGATTAGGGATGAGTTGAACACCTCCCTGTTTAGTTCACATCAGAACTTCTGAACAGGGGAAATGTTCTAACCCCAAATCCCATTACCAAGCCTCTATTTCAGCTCCTAGGGATGGGCTGAATGACCCCCCCCCCCCCCGGTTCGCAGAAGAACTTTGGAACATCGCAAAAGTTCTGAACTGAATACCAAACCCCATTGAAGTCTATGTAAGCCAATAAAAAAAAATTAAAGTGCCCATTTTGAAGGCTTATATGCAAGTAAAAGGGGTCTGGGGGTCTGGGTACTGCCCTGGGGGACATGTAACAATATAAAAAAAAAAAAAAAACAATAATTTTTTCAGGAGCAGTGATTTTAATCAGTCTCTTTTTTTAAATACATTTTTATTCAAGAAATAACAAAACAAGGTGAATTACAAACCAGTAACATAGATATTGTTCCAAAAGAAAAACATATTGAATATAGAAAACATGTTTAGAACAACAAACCAGAGATAGATTGAAAGCAAGAATGTTTTACCATTCTATTTAATGGAACGCAGGATAATTGTACACTGCTTAAAGGATGAACAATGCTTGACCAACATCTCAGAGACAGGGAGTAGACCAGCTGATGTTGTTGACTGGCCCCTCAACCCACTTGAGAGAGGAGAGGGGAGGAGAGGAGAGCAGAGGAGAGGAGAGCACAGGAGAGGAGAGGGGAGGAGAGGGGAGGAGAGCAGAGGAGAGGAGAGCACCGAGAGGAGAGGAGAGGAGAGGAGAGGGGAGGGGAGAGAGGAGAGGGGAGAGGAGAGGAGAGGGGAGGGGAGGGGAGGGGAGGGGAGGGAAGGGGAGGGGAGAGGAGAGGGGAGAGAGGAGAGGTGAGGAGAGGGGAGGGGGGAGAGGAGAGGGGAGGGGAGGGGGGAGAGGGGAGAGGGGAGAGAGGGGAGGGGAGGGGGGAGAGGGGAGAGGGGAGAGAGGAGAGGGGAGGGGAGGGGAGAGAGGGGAGTGGAGAGGAGAGGGGAGAGGGGAGGGGAAGGGAGGGGAGGGGAGAGGAGAGGAGAGAGGGATTGAGTGCTGTGCAGTGGAGCAGACACGTGGGGAACCACCGAGGGAGACCGAGGGGGAGATGCTGAGGGAGAGCAGTGACTGAAGGGGGACGGCCGACACTAAGGGGGCAGCATGAGAGAGACCCCTATGAGAGAGACCCCCCTGAGAGAAATCCCCATGAGAGAGACCCCCATGAGAGACACCCCCATGAGAGACATCCCCATGACAGACACCCAGCGGTGGGAACAGTATCGGAGGCGTGCGGAGGACTGACTGACAGGAGAGGAGAGAAGACAGCAGGCACAGACAGCGTGTAGAGAGACTGATAGAGGGAGGTTGCAGGATCTTACATTAGACCAGGGCAGATAAGCAGTTGATCTGAGAGTACCTTGGTACCGGGAGAAGTACCTTAGCAACCGAGGGGAAAACCTTAGCAACCATGAGGAATACCTTAGCAACTGGGGAAAAATACCTCAGCAACTGGGAGGAATACCTTAGCAACCGGGATAAATACCTTAGCAACTGGGATAAAATACCTTAGCAACCGGGAAAATACCTTAACAACTGGGAGGAATACCTTAGCAACTGGGGAAAATACCTTAGCAACTGGGGGAAAAATACCTCAGCAACTGGGAGAATTACCTTAGCAACCAGGAAAAATACCTTAGCAACTGGGAAAAAATACCTCAGCAACTGGGAGGAATACCTTAGCAACCTAGAGAAATACCTTAGCAACTGGGATAAAATACCTTAGCAACCGGGGAAAATACCTTAACAACTGGGAGGAATACCTTAGTAACCAGGAAAAATACCTTAGCAAGTGGGAAAAATACCTTAGCAACCGGGGAAAATACCTTAACAACTGGGAGGAATACCTTAGCAACTGGGGAAAATACCTTAGCAACTGGGGGAAAAATAACTCAGCAACTGGGAGAATTACCTTAGCAACCAGGAAAAATACCTTAGCAACTGGGAAAAAATACCTCAGCAACTGGGAGGAATACCTTAGCAACCTAGAGAAATACCTTAGCAACTGGGATAAAATACCTTAGCAACCGGGGAAAATACCTTAACAACTGGGAGGAATACCTTAGTAACCAGGAAAAATACCTTAGCAAGTGGGAAAAATACCTTAGCAACCATGGAAAATACCTTGGCAACCGGAAAAATACCTTAGAAACTGGGAGGAATACCTTAGCAACTGAGAGGAATACCTTAGCAACTGCAAAAATACCTTAGCAACCGGGAAAATACCTTAGCAATCGGGAGAAATACCTTAGCAACTGGGAGAAATACCTTAGCAACCGGGGGAATACCTAAGCAACCGGAAAGAATACCTTAGCAACCGAGGGAATACCTTAGCAACCGGTAAAAATACCTTAGCAACCGGGAGGAATACCTTAGCAACTGGGAAAAATACCTTAGCAATAGAGAAAAGATGCCTTAGCAACCAGGTAAAATACCTTAGCAACCAGAAAAAATACCTTAGCGACCGGGAGGAATACCTTAGCGACCGGGAAGAATACCTTAGCGACCGGGAGAAATACCTTAGCAACCGGGAGAAAAACCTTAGCAACTGGTAAAATACCTTAGCAACAGGGGAAATACCTTAGCAACCGGGAGGAATACCGTAGCAACCGGGAAAAATACCTTAGCAACTGGGAGAAATACCTTAGCGACCGGGAAAAATACCTTAGCGACTGGGAGGAATACCTTAGCAACTGGGAGAAATACCTAAGCGACCGGGAGGAATACCTTAGCGAACGGGAAGAATACCTTAGCTTGAGTGTGTCAGTGAGTGTCAGTAAGTGCCTGAGTGCCACTGAGTGTAAGTAAGTGCATGTGAGTGTCAGTGAGTGCCTGTGAGTGTCAGTGAGCGCCTGTGAGTGTCAGTGAGTGTCGCGGAGTACCAGAGTGTAAGAAAGTAGAGTTAGGAAGCTAGAAAACAGCCAGACAGGACAGACTTAAATTACTGAATCCCCATTAGATTAGATTAGTAGGTACAATGCCCGGCGGGTGTAGAGAGGCGATTCGGTGTACATCTTGTGATATGTATATGTTCCTCGATCATGCAATTGAGGACGAATACAGCTGCACAAAATGTAAGCACGTTACTTCCCTGAAAGCTCAGGTCTTGAATCTAGGGAAGCAACTGGCAACACTGAGAGGAATGTCCATACTGAAGGAGAGCTGGGAGTGTACCCATCAGGTGCGGGCAGGGGCCTGCACAGAGGAGGGCGGAGATACAAGGGTGCAGGCATCAGAGCAGAGTAGATGGGTGACAGTTAGGAGGGGTAGAATGGAAGAAGGCAAGGAGGCCAGTCCTGGGCAGGAGCACCCCAATAAATATGCCCCGTTGCGTGATGTTGGGGAAACCAGCCAGGGACCAGCATTGCTGGAGCAGAGCGACGCCCCTAGCTGCCAGGGGAAGAACTCCTCCAGTGAGGCCGGGAGAAAGGGAAAGGAAAGACAGGTGCTGGTGGTAGGGGACTCAATTATTAGAAGGACAGACAGGGCAATCTGTCGCAAAGACTGTGAACACTCGGGTTCGGCACATCACGGATCGGGTGGACAGATTACTGGGTGGGGCTGGGGAAGACCCAGCTGTTATGGTACACGTGGGTACCAATGACATAGGCAGAGGGAGATGGAGAGTCCTAAAAAATGATTTCAGGGACTTAGGAGCCAAGTTGAGGAGTAGGGCCTCCAAGGTAGTATTTTCAGAAATACTACCTGTATCCCGAGCCACACCAGAGAGGCAGCGGATATTAGGGAAGTTAACAAGTGGCTGAGGAGCTGGTGTAGTAAGGAAGGTTTCAGGTTCCTGGAGAACTGGACCGACTTCTCAGTCGGCTACCGGCTCTTTAGTAGGGATGGATTGCACCTAAATGGGGAGGGTGCAACCGTACTGCGTGAGAAGATGACCAACAAATTAGAGGGGCTTTTAAACTAGGTGATGGGGGGAGGGTACAGATGTAGAATTAGCCAGTGGGGAGCAAGGTTCAGCGGGCACAAATGGGGACATTAGCGGTAGGGTGTTCAGAGTTCCTAAATCCAAGGTGGGTATGGGGAAAGATCACAAGAGCAAGAGGGGCCTGCTGAGGAAGTTGAGGACTCGATGTAACGTGTACGGGGGAGGAGCCTGCACACGCTGTAGCACCCACTATTGCTGTCCATGTCCGCACTGGCTGAGTGCCAGTTGATGTGAGTTTTTTATTGTATTTCTTACCCCAATAAACCAGTTGCTACAGAGAGCACTAGATTGCTGTGTTTATTTTACATATGCACCCTATTGTGACGGTGGAGAGATGATTATGATGAGGTGACCATCCTATCCCCTTTACTGTGTGATTTGGCACTGTGGGTCTGGCCATTTTACCCAACCAGAAGCACCTTTTTCCAGAGGGAGGACAGGAGGAAGTAACCTATCCCTTACTATACAGCACCTGTGTGTGCAAAAAAAGCGGGTTTGGCTCATTATAACTTGTGAGCCAAACCAGGAGGTGAGCGGCCATCATTAGTCTTAATGCACCGAGTCACTTTATGATGTTTAATGTTTAGTTTTCTATCACCTGGTTCATTTGTTATCGCATCATTTAAGAGCACACACACTTTGATTGTGATATATATTCACATATCTATTTATATATATATATTTTGATTAATTTTAGATATTTGATATGCACTTTGTTTGAATTGATTCATTATATCCTTTGGCGCTACATACCTTATACTTTTTGGAATACCCTTTGTGTTAGGTGAATGCACTTTATGTTAGCAGCCTTGGATCCCCTTATCTAGCTATTCATCAATTCATTGGGGTTATTAGTGTTTATTGGTCAGCGCTGATTCAGCGCTGATCATTTGTTCACACACTATCAGCCTAAAAACAACATCAAACGAGGATATAGTATGCATCCGGTCAAAATGACGAGGTTTGTATACCAATGATAGAAGCCTGGCCAACAAGATGGGAGAGCTGTGTACAAAGACAAGGGAAAACACTGCTCCAGGTGAACCAAGAAGCCTGATGATTCTACAGGTGCCCGCCCCGGCTCGCCTCCACAGACAACCAATATAGAAGAAATGGCTGCACTTGAGGTAGCATCAAAATTCAGGTTTATTGACCGAACATCCCAGTGTGGCAAACAATGCAGGTAGATGCGTTTCACACACTAGCGAGTGTACTTAGTCATTACTGATAATGATTTTGAAAACCTGAATTTTCATGTTACCTTGAGTGCAGCCATTTCTTCTATAAAGATGGGAGAGCTGGAGCTGCTGATGTTTGAGGAGGGCTTAGATTTTGTGGAGATTACAGAGACTTGGTTCGACAGCTTGTCATGATTGGATGGCGACCATTCAGGGGTATTCCTTTATCGCAGAGATAGAGAAGGTAAAAAAGGAGAGGGGTATGTCTGTATATTAAGAACAGTGTACAGGTAAATATGAGGGATGATATTAATAATGGAGCTATGGACGAGGTAGAATCCCTATGGGTAGAACTTCAAAGGGAAGGCACTATAGGGAAGGTAATATTTGGCGTATGCTATAGACACCCCCACCCAGAGGGAGGAGGGGGAGGCAGACCTCCTTTCACAGATTGGATTGGCAGCAAGGATGGGAAATGTCATTATAATGGGGGACTTTAATTATCTAGATATAGACTGGGCAGAAGGAACCGTGCATTCATCGAAGGGTTGGCAGTTCCTAAATGTTTTGTAGGACAATTGTATGGGTGAGATGGTGAACGCAACGACAAGAAACAATGCGGTACTAGATCTACTGATTACCAGCAATACAGACCTGCTCACGGATATAGAAATACGGGGCAACTTAGGAAATAGTGACCATAGGTTAATTAGTTTCAGTGTTAATCATAGTAATAGGAAACACAAGGATAATATAAGAACACTGAATTTCAAAAGAGCCAATTTCCCAAAACTGCGCTCTCTGCTAGGGATGATCGAACCAGAACACCCGAACTTCCCGAAAGTTCGGCCCGGATTTAAGAACCCCATTGAAATCAATGGGACCCGAACTTTTGGAATAAAAAAAAACACAATTTTGAACCCCTAAAACCCAATAAATGCCCCTAAAAAGTGCCTAGGGTTCTGGGTTATGCCCCAGGGACTATTAATCACACAAAAAAAAGTTCTTAAAAATTGTCATTTTTGATAGAGAGCCAATTATTGAAAAAATTAAAAAAAAAAAAAAAAACTTTGGATTTAGTGTCGGGGGGGGGGGGGGGGGTCTAAAAAGTGTACCTGTGAAGTTTCAGCTCTGTAGCATGTCCAGAACCAGAAAAAAAAACGTTTGTTTGTATTACAATTGCAGTAGAACAGGATAGTGGCTTCGCCCCTGTGACACCCGGCTTTTTGTTGCAGGCGTTTTATTGGGCTTTTTTGTGGACGTGTTTGGAGGCAGGCATGACATCAGAACTTCTGTGTAGGGGTATATATACACACACACACATGTATGTATATATACACCTACACATATATAGGTGTGAAAGTAGCAGAACCCTATGCCAGCGCTAATGAAATAATTAACAGGCATAGGGCTCCGCTCCTATCACACCTATATGTGTGTATGTGTATAAATACATATGTGTGTGTGTATATATACCCCTATACAGAAGTTCAGATGTTATGCCTGCCTCCAAAGACGCCCAAAAAATGGCCAAAAAAACCGCCTGCAACAGCACACCTGGACGTTTTTATTGCAGGCGTTTTTTGGGGCATTTTTTGGGTATCACAGGGGCGAAGCCACCATCCTGTTCTATTGTAATTCTAATACAAACAAACTTTTTTCTATGGCGGTCACCCTGGCATGGAAGGGTTTGGTCACCCTGGCATGGAAGGGTTTGGTCACCCTGGCATAGCAGTCAGAGTCAGTTCACCCTACAGTACATTACGGTCACCTTAAGTTCGGTCACCCTGGCATAGTAGAGTCAGTTCACCTAAAGTACATTACGGTCACCCTGGTATGGCAGCAGGCTAAGTCAGTTCAGCTACATTACGGTCACCTTGGTATGGCAGGGTCTGGTCACCTAAACTACACTGTGGTCACCCTAACACTTTTACTGTCCCTACAGAAACTAAATTATTAAATCTAACTATGATGGTATACAGAACACTAACTACACTACATATCCCTTTCCTCACAGTAAAAGAACAGCAGGAGTAACACTAATGCTTGCACTCTATTCCACATCCCTGTATTACTGTGCTAGAGATTTGGCGGGGCTAGCTTATATACTGGGGGGCGTATTCACTAATGATTGGCCTCTGGGCCCCTAGTCACTCCAATCAGCTTTTCCTAATGTTTCTGGGCCAATCACTGGCTTTTTAAGCCCATTTCCTGACCCAGTGCATTTTGGGAGGTTCTGATGGCCGAATTCTGAACTTTTTAGGCAAAAAGTTTGAAATTCTGCCGAATTTCGAACAGACAATGTTCGGGTCGAACCGATGGTCGACCCGAACCGTTCGATCATCCCTACTCTTTGCTCGAAAATATAAAATGGGATAGAACCCTGTGAACAAAGAACACAGAGGAAAAATGGGAGTGCTTCAAGAGCATACAAAACAAAGGGATTGGCCAGTGCATTCCAAAGGGGATTAAATTTAAAAGAGCAAAAGTAAACCCTGGGTGGCTAAACTCCAACATAAAAAATGCATATTAATACTAAAGAAAAGGCCTTCAAAAAATATAAGGCTGAGGGGTCACTGGCAGCATTAAAGCATTACAAAGAGTGCAATAAGAAATGTAAAGGTGAAATCAAGGCGGCTAAAATAGAACACGAGAGACATATAGTGGAAGTGAGTAAAAAAAAACCCAATAAATTCTTTAAGTATAAAAACAGTAAGAAAGCGAGGCCAGAACACCTTGGCCCCATAAAAGATGACGAATGGAAGCTGGCCACAGAGGACAGAGAGAAGGCGAAAGTGTTAAATAATTTCTTCTCATCAGTCTTCACAAAAGAATCGGGGGGCTACACTAACCCAGTTCGTAATGATAAATTAAATAATACACCTCAGGAAGTACCCCCATGGCTAACAGAAGATAGACTTAGAACTAAACTAGAGAAACTTAACATAAATGAATCACCGGGACCGGATGGCTTGCACCCAAGGGTACTTAAGGAACTCAGCCAGGTGATAGACAGACCATTATTCTTAATCTTCAAGGATAGTCTACAGACGGGTATGGTGCCAGCTGATTGGAAAAAAGCCAATGTGGTACCAATATTTAAAAAAGGGCCGAGATATATCCCGGGTAACTATAGACCTGTCAGCATAACATTTGTAGTCTGCAAGATTTTGCAGGGGATTTTAAGGGACTATATACAAGACTTTAGTAATGAAAATGGTATTTTTACTAGTAATCAGCATGGATTCATGAAAAATAGTTCTTGCCAAACCAATTTATTAACCTTCTACGATGAAGTGAGTTGCCACCTAGATAAAGAAAGGCCTGTGGATGTGGTGTATCTGGACTTTGCAAAGGCCTTTGACACAGTCCCCCACAAACACTTACTGTACAAACTAAGGTACGTAGGTATGGACCATAGGGTGAGTACCTGGATAGAGAACTGGCTCCAGGGGCGAATCTAGAGGGTGGTGATAAATGGGGAGTACTCAGATTGGGCGGGTGTGGAAAGTGGAGTCCCCCAAGGTTCTGTCCTGGGACCAATCCTGTTTAATTTATTCATAAACGATCTAGAGGAGGGGATATCCAGCACAATCTCGGTATTTGCAGATGATACTAAACTAAGCATGCCAATATCTTCTATGCAGGATGTGGAAACCTTACAAGCAGACCTGAACAAAATAATGGGGTGGGCTACATGGCAGATGAGGTTTAATGTTGAAAAATGTAAAGTAATGCACTTGGGCGTCAGAAACACGCAAGCAAGCTACTCACTGGGGGGGGACCTCTGGGTGAATCTAAGATGGAAATGGACCTGGGGGTACTAGTGGACAACAGGCTTGGCAGTGGCATGCAATGCCAAGCCACTGCAAGCAAAGCCAACAAAATACTGGGATGTATAAAAAAGGGGATTCACTCCAGAAATAAAGAGATTATTCTCCCACTCTACAAGACTCTGGTCCGGCCACATCTGGAGTATGCTGTCCAGTTCTGGCCACCGGTCCTCAGGAAGGATGTGCTGGAACTGGAGAGAGTCCAGAGAAGGGCAACAAAAATAATTAGGGGAATGGAGGACATCAGCTATGAGGAAAGACTACAAGCATTGAACTTATTCTCTCTGGAGAAGAGACGATTGATGGGGGGATATGATATCAATGTACAAATACTGTACTGGTGATGACCCTAGCATAGGGAACAAACTTTTCAGAGAAAAAAAATACAATAAGACACGTGGCCACTCACTAAAACTAGAGGAAAAATGGTTTAACCTTAAAATACGTAAGGGGTCAGAGCTGTAAGGATGTGGAATTCTCTTCCACAAGCAGTAGTATCAGCAGGGAGCACCGCTAGTTTAAAAAACTATTAGATGGGCACCTTAAAGACCACAACGTACAGGGGTATACAATGTATGGTTAACAGCAAACACACACACACATCATAGGTTGAACTGGATGGACTGATGTCTTTTTTAACCTCACAAACTATGTAACTTCAAAGGACTGGTTGTATCTGGGGTGCACTACGTACAGAGTGTAGGGTTCAGGAGTGCTTTGCATAGAGAGTGCAGAGTTCAGGATTACACTACGTATAGAATGTAGTGTTCAGGGGTGTCCAACATACGGAGTTCAGGGGTGTGCTACATACAGAGTTCAAGGTTTAGGAGTGTGTTATGTACAGAGTGCAGGGTACAAGGGTGCACTATGCACAGTGTGCAACCACCCCCCTTGCTTCCTCGCATCTTTCTCTACTACCTGGTCTGCCTCAGCTACCTCCCTTTGTAGACGTTCTGCCTCATCTTGCAGGGAGATTCTTCTCTCTCTCAAATCCTGGAGATCTGTACCCACCGTGAGTGCATGTAGGGATTT
This sequence comes from Pelophylax lessonae, assembly GCF_965119305.1. Taxonomy (NCBI): domain Eukaryota; kingdom Metazoa; phylum Chordata; class Amphibia; order Anura; family Ranidae; genus Pelophylax; species Pelophylax lessonae. The sequence goes on along the minus strand of NC_138768.1, from coordinate 19,812,343 downwards.
GTTTGTCCCAAGAGGCACCGAGAGCAAAGCTGTCCCTTGTATACATAGAAGGCTACTGTGTTCACAAGTGACAGTGAGAAGTGGGAGAGGAGGATGAAACTCGGTGGTGGCGGAATGATGTTCCACCATGTTCTGGCTGCAAAACTGGGTATGAAGGCCACATGACAAGGCCTGGTAGGCTGGATTTGGCCCTCGGGCCTTGTGTTTGATATCTGTGCTGTAGAGGGATAATTGGCCATAGAGGGATGGATGAAGCTGTTTCTGGTACTACTGGTACTGGTACTGAATTGCACTTGTACTGAATTTTACTTATACTGGCTGATAGTGATGGGCCGAACACCCCCCTGTTCGGTTCCCACCAGAACATCTCAAACAGGGAAACAGTTCTAGTGAACATGCAAACTCTAATAAAGTCTATGGGACACGAACATGAAAAATCAAAAGTCCTCATTTTAAAGGCTTATATGCAAGTTATTGCCCAAAAAAAAGTGTATGGGGACCCAGGTACAGCCCTGGGGGATATGTATCAAGCAATAATTTTAATGATGCTTAAAGTGAAACAATAAAAATGAAAAAATTGTACGATGTATGGAACCTGCTGCAGCAATACTGACATTTCTAAAGGAAAAAAATGTCATTTAAACTTTGCGGCTGTAATGTATCGTCATGTGACGTCAGAAGGGGCGGTGCCACCGGGTAATGAAACCGGGTGGCCCCACCCCATGCCTTTAAAACAGCTGTCAAAGCTCAAGATCATCATTCAGCGGGACGCCTCTAAAGAGGAGAAGCGTCTTCGAAATTTATTTTATTTTCTGGGTTTGGCGAGCGTCGTGATTGACAATGGATTTACATTGGGGGGCACTATTTTTTAATTTTTATTTTTGAATAAAGGACTTGTCAAAAAAACTGTCTTTTGTGTTTATTTATTTTTTATTTTGTATACTTTTTAGTGAATAGGTAGGGATACAATGTACCTGATACCCATTCACATAGGGGGGACAAGATATGGGGGCCCCCTTGTTAAAGGGGGCTTCCAATTTCCGATAAGCCCCCCACCCACAGATCCCCACAACCACAGCCCAGGGTTGTCAGGAAGAGGCCCTTGTCCCCATCAACATGCGGACAAGGTGCTTTGGGGGACATCCCAAAGCACCCTCCCCATGTTGAGGGCAAGCAGCCTGGTATGGTTCAGGAGGGGGGGACGATCACTTGTCCCCCCCTATCCAGGCCTGCCAGGGTGCATGCTCAGATAAGGGTCTGCAATGGATTTTTTATTTTTAATTCTTGCGTGGAGTTCCCCTCAAAATCTGTAACTACCTGCCTAATCTCTATTATCACACTATTCATGGCTGCCATGTAAGCAGCAGCCTTATATAGTGTGGGGCGTGTACTTAGCCCTTGATTGGCTAAAGGCTTCCTGCCTTTGGCCAGTCATGGCTCTGACAGGACATTGTGCTGTGATTGGCCAAAGCATAAAGGTCAGGTGCATGCTTTTGCCAATCACAAGCACCTAATGCACTGCAATCTGGCAGTGGATTATGGGCCACTCATTGGTGGGTAAACTTGCCGCAGAGCACCCCAGGTGTTCGTGTGTTCGGCTAACACATGAGCACCCGATGATTGAGTCGAACTTATGTTCGACTCGAACATCCAGCCATCCCTACTGGCTGATAAACTTGAAGCTTTCTTTCCTATCACACTCCAATTAGTGTGTGAGAGAAAAGTAGGAGCAAGTTGCTAATTGCAGGTGTTGGTTACATTGTGTGATGCTTTGATTGGTCATAGCATTTTTTTGTAAACAGCACCATCCAATGGCCAGTGCTAGGGGGAATGTAAAAGCAAGAAAAAAATTAAGCTCTAAAATAGTATACTATCCTAGAACATCCACCTTTCATCTACTTATTTAACACAGGCAGAAAGAAGGCAGTTAATATACACAAAAAAAATCATAATGATGATGATAATGTCCTTTATAATGATGATGATTGAACAATATTACTGAATGTGTTTAATTTGGTCTATAGCATTATACATTGAATCAATGAGTCACATTTACAACATTCTTTTCCCCAGCATTGTTCCTCTTGTATTCAGCTCAGGTTTTAAAAGTAAAATGTAGAGTTTTGGAGAAAACATACACAATAATATTCCAGCACTTGAGGTCAATATGGCGAATATCTCCACAGCCACCATGTATTTCCCTCTGGTGCTCAGATAGGCCGGGATCATGGCAATCCAGACACTGCAGAACACCAGCATGCTGAAGGTGATGTATTTGGCCTCATTAAAACTGTCCGGTAATGTCCTCACCATGAAAGCCAGAACAAAACTCACAGCTGCCAGAAACCCCATATAACCCAACATAGAGTAGAACCCGATAACTGACCCTTCATTACACTGAATGATGATCTTCCCAGGATAGGAGTCCATGTCATACTCCTGAAATGGCGGAGAGATGGACAACCAGACAATGCAATTCATAACCTGAATGGATGAGCAGAATAACATGACTGTATTGGGAAGTTTGACTCCCACCCATTTTCTACAAGAGCTTCCAGGTCTGGTGGCTTTAAAAGCAATGAAGACCATGATGGTTTTGGCTAGGATAGAAGATGCTGAGATGGTGAAGGGAACTCCAAAAGTGACTTGTTGCAGCATACAGGTAATATCCACAGGACGGCCAAGGAAGAGGAATACAGACAGGAAACTCAGTATGAGGGAGAGGAGCAGAATGAAGCTGAGGTTTCGGTTATTGGCTCTGACTATGGGAGTGCTCCGAAACCGAAAAAATAGCCCAAGTATAAGGAGAGATGTTGTAGCAAATATGACTGAAGATACAGAAAAAAATAAAACTAGAATATCCTCCTCGTATGATAAATACTCATAGACCTTGTCAATACAAATATTTTTAGCTTTGTTAGGCCATTCATTTTCAGGACACTTCTTGCAGATTTTACTGTCTGTAGAGTAAAAAAAGTGAAAATAGCATTAGGAACGGTATACCGAGAATGCAACTATTTGACTGTACTGAATATTTTTTTAGTAATTTCCTTAATATACCATAAATGTTTTTAGAGATAAGATGTAATATTAACTATGAATTAAAAGCCGTACAAACAAATGTTGGGACAATATATATAGTAAATATACCCCAAGAAAGCTTTAGTCATGAATAAAGTGTGGTGATACCCTACTGAAAATAAAAGAACCTTCAGCCTCAGTGATGGCCATGACAGTCTATCTGTAACCCTAACATGTATGTAACAATGAAATTCCCTAATTTTACCAATTTTGGTCTCTTCGGTGTAATCATTTTTCAGACCATTTCTTTTAGAAAAGTGCAAAAGTGTTGGAGCCTTTCTCAGGCAGACAGTAGAAAGAAGGAAAAAACGTTCAGGTGAATGGATGTCCTAACGATCAAGCAGGGTGCTGGTTAGGTCCGCAGTCCTGGCAGCTGTACATAAATAGAGATAGGCAACCGCACTCCAGTTTGAAGGTATGAAGCAATAAAATCCATTTATTGAAGATCCAAACAATAAAAACGATCCATAGTGACAATCAGGGACAGAGGACAAGACACAGTTGACGCGTTTCACGAAATTACATTCGCTTAGTCATAACCAAGTTATGGTCTTATGATCTTCAATAAATGGATTTTATTGCTTCATACCTTTAAGCTGGAGTGTGGTTGCCTATCTCTATTTATAGACAGTAGGAAGAAGCTGTTTCTCATTGAATTCTTGAGAAAGCCTCCAACACTCCCAGAAGGGTCAGAGGTAGAAGAAAAGTGCAGTAATCTTTCCCCAAAAAAAGGCAGAAATGCGCCATCAGTAATCATTAATTTCATACAATGTAGGGAGATGTTCAGCCTGCAAAGTGTAAAGTGGTTACAGAATCACTTTAAAAGACTTTAAAAGTTTTCATTTTCTAATTCAATATCAGAGTTTCTATTTAAAGAAATATAAAGCTTACCAGATTGGTTTGATATTTCTCCTTCTGAACATGGAGCACAATTATAACAACATGGGTGATATCCTTCTCTTACAGATTTTCTGAACCCTGGAAGACATTCCTCGGAGCATCGACCCCTTGGGACCTAAGATAATATACAGTAGAATGATATTAATTATACAAGAGCAAAACTAGAGATAAAATAGTGTAAGTAAACTAGTAAATCATAAATGACTTATGTGCTGCCACCTTATTGAAAATTAAGGGCATTAAATCCCAGCTAAATGGAAAAGTCACATGATCTGCAGTGAATTAAGTGTTTGTGATTGGCCAAAGCATGCACTTGACCTGTGTGCTTTGGCCAATTACAGAACAATGTCCTGTCAGAGCCATGATTAGCCAAAGGCAGGGTGCCTTTAGCCAATCATGGCTCAGGGGCTAAGTCCACGCCCCACACTATATAAGGCGGCTTATACGGCAGTCATGTATAGTGTGTGATAATAGAGATTAGGCAGGTAGTTAGTGGATTGTGTTTTTAGACACAGCGGGAGGCGGGCTACAGGAGGAGAGGCGGCGACTGCCGCCTTCCTCCCGCAATCGTCCGGGAAACAGAGAGAAGACCCCCCTGCTTATGTAAACAAAGCAGGCAGATCTTCTGTCAGACAGGCAGGGAGAGATCAGCAGTTTCAGCTAAGCTACAACTCCAATCTCTCTGTGCCTGTCACAGAAACCCCCCACCCCCACACACAAGTGAGTAAACCTTAGGCATACATTTAACCCCGTTGATCACCCCCAGTATTAACCCCTTCCCTGCCAGTGTCATTATTACAGTAACAGTGCATATTATTTAGCACTGATTACTATATTAGTGTCATTGGTCCCCAAAAAGTGTCAAAATGTCAGTTAGGGGTCCGATCTGTCCGCCGCAATGTTGCACTCCCGTTAAAAAAACGCTGATCACCGCCATTACTAATAAAAAATAAATAAATAAGTAAAAAGTCCAAAAATCTATCCCGTAGTTTGTAAACACTATAAATTTTGCGCAAACCAATTAAAAAACGCTTTTTGGGATTTTTTTTTTTTACCAAATATATGTAGCAGAATACAAATTGGCCTAAACCGATAAAAAAAATAAAATTTTTACATTTTTTTTATTGGGAATGTTTTATAGCAGAAAGTAAAAAATATGGCGTTTTTTTTTTTTTAATTGTCGCTCTTTTTTTGTTTATAGTTTTCCGTGTTCGCTAGAACTTTTCCCCGTTGGAGATGTTCTGGTGTGAACTGAACGGGGGAGGGGGGGGGGGTTGGTTGGCCTATCACTACTTGCCACTATGCTAATTGGACCAGCCTAGCCAAGAGATAGTATAACTATAGATTGGGCAAACATAATCCCCCTTGAGCTAGAGGTCTCTTCTATACTAACAGTTTTCCCAAACATGTTTTTTTTTTTTTTTGCCTTCCATATTCCTTCTTTTTGTATCATTTCAATTGTCTGGCGGGAGATATAGAGGGGTAAGGCTCTGGAATAAAACAGTTTATAAATCTTAACCGCTTGGACCCTTCCTAAAAAGGAAATGTGGTATGGTGCCCATACTCTTAACAATTGCCTGATGCTGAAGAACATCTGTGGGTAGTTAGAATGGTACATCCTATGAAGGGATGGGGCTAACCGAATGCCCAGATATGGGAGCGCTCCCCTGCACCAAGCAAAATCAAATTTAGCCTGGATTCCAATGATTGTGGCCTGCAGGAAGTTAATAGGAAGTGTAGCACATTTCAAGAAATTTACCTCCAGACCTGACAAATCCTGAAAAGCGGATATCAGGTTTGGCAAGGAGACCACTGGGTCTGACAAAAACAACAGAACATCTTCAGCATAAATGCTTAACTTAACCAATTCTGGACTGGAAAGATTTGCCGCTTAAAGAGGAAGTAAACTCTTCCATCTTTTTTTCTCCCTCCAAAGTAAAAGCATAATGTGCTAGTATGCATTGCACTTACCTGCAACGAAGCCCGCGTTGTCCCTGCTGCCGGCCGCTTCCATCTTTGCCCGTCTATCTTCTGGGTCTGTTGTATTACTGGCCGGAACCGCCAGTCATGGCACAGGGCTCTGAAGAAACAACACGGGTGGCCGTTTCTTCAGAGCGCCCGCGCCAATGACATCATCGGCTGCATGCAATGTAAATATCTCCTAAATGGTGCAAGTGTAGGAGATATTTACAGCACCTATAGGTAAGCCTTATTATTGGATTACCTATAGATAAAAGTCATCAAAGTGGGGTTACAACCATGATTTTTGCGATTCTGGGATAATTTAACTGACAATTGCGCAGTCGTGCGACACTGTACCCAAATAAAATTGATGTCCATTTCCCCCCCATAAATTAGGCTTTCTTTTGGTGGTATTTGATCAACTGTGCGGGTTTTATTTTTTGCGCTATAAACAAAAAAAAGAGTGACATTTCTGAAAAAAAAAACAATATTTTTCACTTTCTGCTATATACCATTCCAAAAAATAAAAAATAAAAAATCACAATTTTTCATCCTTGTAGGCCAATTTGTATTCTGCTACACATTTTCGGTAAAAAAAAATCCCAATATTTTGATTGGTTTGCACAAAAGTTATCGCGTCTACAAACTAGGGGAAAGATTTATGTCATTTTTATTTACTTACTTTTTACTAGTAATGGCGGCGATCTGCGATTTTTAGCGGGACTGCGATACTGAGCACAATGAGCAGGCCTCACTAACATATCTTGCTCTCTAATAGGCAGAGAGCAATATAGATTTAAATATTGAGAGAAAAATTACTACTGAAAGCAGAAAAAATGTAGTTTTGAATCGGCAACCAATCTGCTGGAACTAAACAAAGTAGTACCTCAGCATAATATATCATTGATTAACCAAAATCATATAAACACAGTACATTAATTGCACAAAATCATAAAGAACAACAGTTCATGGTTAGTTCCCAAAGTCCCAGAGAGTTGTCAAGATGGGTGGAGTGAGGAGAAATCCAGTCTGGCTAATCACCATGGTGCTGCACACAGAAGACATGCATATCTCCTTACCAGATATAGAGCCAAACAAGCTTGGAATAAATCCTCACAGACCCACTCAGAAGGATCAGAACACCATACTCCAGATGCAATCAATCACAACAGACAGTGATAGCAGGGTAATCCAAATGCATTGGGTAGGACATATGAGAGAAAAAAACTGGATAGTGTAATACCATCAAGCTTTATTAAACGTAATTAAAATAACACTTACAGACTCCAAACAGGAAAGTCAAAGGAAAAAAAAACATAAGCTGGCCGGCTCTCATGTACCCCGTTCCGCGGGGCAGCATAGTGACGTCAGCACGCCGTACCCTACGCGCTCGTCCTCACAGACTTCAATGGGGATGAGGGCGGTGTGCTGTCTTCACATTAAATACCACAGGCAGCCAATCCATGGGCAGCAGCGATGTCTGTTTATGCCGGAAGTGCGGCGGCAACCATCACATCTAATGAAACCGTTGCCCCAGCTTTGTACTAATGAATTCAATTAAGAATCGAGCCCATATCGTGTAATGGGGGCAATAAAGACAACTAAATATGCTGCATAATGCCCAAGGAATGTTTGCATGTCTACATATATATATGATCACTTATCCCAATAACCACAAAAAAATGGGAATTATGATCCATAACTCATATGCATCTTACAATAAATGGAAGGGAATAACAATAAAAATCACGTAATAAACAAGTCAGTAAGCCTTAGGCATACATTTTATTATTATTCCCTTCCGAAGTACCTGTGCCTGTACATCGGTACAGAGAAGTGGTTGTAGTGGGATGATATGCAGCTGCAGGTATCATCCTGGTACTGTTTTTTAGAGCCAGTGGTCGGCTTTCAGGAGATAACAATCAATGCTATCCCAGCAAGCGGGAGGGGACATTCCCCCCTCCCGCAACATTTTACGACTCTGCCCAGGTCTCCCGTCCCTCTGGGAGACCCCGAGCATGTCCGCCGGCTGGTTGGAGTCTCAAACAAAGCCGGATTTGGCTTTGATCGGGTCTCCGATGTAGTAACCCAGAAGTGACATCACTCCCGGCTTAGTCAGGTGCTAACGGTGCCAATTTAAAAAAAAACTGTCAGCATTTTGAACACTTTGAAGTGCAGTGGAGGGGTTTGGGGTCTTTTTGACCCCCGATCCCTGCATAAAGAGTACCTGTCACTGCCTACTACTGTCACAAGAGATGTTTACGTTACATGTGACAGCAATAAAAGTGATCAGATAAAAAAAAAAGTGGTAAAAATAAAAAATAATCTAAAATAAATAGGATTTCTTTTTTTTTTTTAAATGTTAAAGTGCCCCCATCAACGTGAATTTACGCACAAAAGAAAATGCATACGTAAGTCATGCCCCCAAATGAAAACGGTGTTCCAACCACATGTGAGGTATCGCCGCGATCGCCAGAGCGAGAGCAATAATAGAAAAAGACCTCCTCTGTAACTTTAAACTGGTAACCGTTACATTTTTTTAAAGCATTGCCTATGGAAATGTTCAAGTACCGTAGTTTGTCGCTATTCCACGAGTGTGCGCAATTTTAAACCGTAACATGTTAGGTATCTATTTACTCAGCGTGACATCGTCTTTCACTTTATACAAAACAAATGGGCTAACTTTACTGATTAGTTTTTATTAAATGCAGTGAAATTTATTTTTTCCAAAAAAATGCTTTTAAAAGACCGCTGCGCAAATATCATGTGATAAAAAATATTACAACAAATTTTGTGACGACCATTATATTCTCCAGAGTCTTTGCTAAAAAAATATAAAATGTTTGTGGGTTCTAAGTAATTTTCTAGCAAAAAACGTGTAAACAACAAATGTCATAAATAGGCTCTTTCCTTAAGTGGTTAACTGGTAATTACTCAACCAAATTAAGTTTATATAATTTTTTTTCACACAAATAGAACTTTTTTTTGGTAGTATTTGATCACTACTGGGTTTTTATTTTTTTAATATATAAATGAAAAAAGGTGTGTGTGTGTGTGTGTGGGGGGGGGGGGGGTGGATTGCAGTGGAAGAGGATGGACACTTGATCCTCTAGCTCCCGCCAACAGCAGTCACTATCCACCACCATTGGAGGCTCCAATTAATATATAAGACCGCTAAACATGGGGACATCTTCCCTCAGCAACTAGATCCCGCTCTCCCTGGGATGCCAGCAGGCGCCTAAGCCAAATTATACCGGAGATATCCTGGAGTCAGCATGGCGGCACCATCACAAGGACTTCCTCCACCCTTGCCTCCAATACCACCCATCTACCAGCTACATGCCTACCCCCAACGGAGGGGCCCGGCTCACAGCAACTCCTGAGCTTAAAGGGATTGTAAAGTCTTATTTTTTTGTTGTTTTTTTTTTAATAAAAACATGTTATGCTTACCTCCTCTATGCAGTTGGTTTTGCACAGGGCAGCCTGGATCCTTCTCTTCTTGGGTCACTTGTCGAGTGCCCCCACAGCAAGCAGCTTGCTATGAGGGCACCCGAGCCAAGCTGCAGCTTTGTGTGTCCATTCAGACATGGAGCTGCAGCTCAGCCCTGTCCCCTCTCTCTCTTGATTGGCTAACTGCCTTTAATTGACAGCCACGGGGGCCAATGGCACTGCGGCTGTGTTTTAGCCAATCAAGAGGGAGAGTCCTGTATGGCCGAGGGACTCGCAGACATCGCTGGAAAGAGAAGGGGCTCAGGTTAGTATCACGGGGTGCTTGGGGGGCTGCTACACCCAGAAGTTTTTTTTTTTTTATCTTAACCCCCCTGGCGGTATTCCCGAGTGTGGTTTGGGGTTAACTTTCAGTACCAAAAGCGGTAACCTCGAGCCACACTCAGGATTACCCCAGAATGTTACTCATCTTCCCTGCGATCCCCCGCCGTCCTCCCCACTGTCCTCCCCGGCATCCTCACACTCTCTCTCCGGTCTGTGCATGGCCAATTGCCGGCACTTACCTTACGGTTCCCTTCCCTGTGAGCGTTGTGACGCAGGGGGGTGGAACCGGCGGCAAATTCAAAAGTGTAAATACATTAAATGACATGATACAAAGCTGTGATCCTAACGGATTACACTGTATCATGCCATTTCACCACAGGATTTTAAATGGTGACTTTTCCAGTGCCCTGCCGGTGCTCAAAGGAGTTCCCTAGCGTGGCAGTTCTTCAGACAATGTGATGATGACAGGACACGAGTGGTTTGCACGCTGTGCAATCAGAGCCTGAAGCAAGGCATAAACCTTTTCAACCTGAGCACAACCTTCAAGACCAGGCATCTAAGTGCAAAGCACGAGCTCCAGTAGAGTGCACACCTCAAAAACTAAGAAAGGTCTCTGGCTCATCCTGCTTCCTCTTCTGCTGCAGTCTCGGCCTCTTCATCCACCTCTGTAGTGAGACCGGCACCTGCCACCCTGCAAACAGAGGATCTGCCAGCAACACCACCACCTGGGTCACCAACAACCATCTCCACAATGTCCCGTGGAAGCGTTCAGCTTTCTATCTCCCAAACACTGGAGTGGAAGAGGAAGTACCCCCTACCCACCCATGATCCCTGGCCCTGAATGCCAGCATTTCAAAATTCCTGGCCTTTGAAATGCTGTCATTCCATCTGGTGGAGACGCAGATTTTTAAAAGCCACATTATGTCGTGCCCAGCCACCACTACTTTTCCAGGCAAGCCATCCCTTCCCTGCACAACCAAGTGGGTGACAAAATCAGGTGGGAACTGCGCAACGCCATCTGTGGCAAGGTCCACCTAACTAGGGATACGTGGACCAGTAAGCACGGTCAGGGACGTTTTATCTCTAAAGGCACACTGGGTAAATGCAGTGGCGGCTGGGCCTGAGGCTGATAGCAGTTTGGCGCATGTTCTTCCACCACTGAGGATTGCAGTGTGCTTCAGTTTGCCTCCTGTTCCTAACTCCTCCTACTCCACTTCCTCATTCTCTACTGCCTCCTCATCCAGTAAGCGTAACACCTTCACCACCAAATTCAGCACAGCCAGGGGTAAACGACAGCAGGCAGTTTTAAAACTTGCCTGTTTGGGGGAAAAAACACACACCGTGCAGGAGTTGTGGAGGAGCATGGGACAGCAGACCGATGAGTGGTTGCTGCCAGTGAGCCTCAAGCCTGGCCTGATGGTGTGCGATAACGGGCGAAATCTCGTAGCAGCTCTGGGCCTAGCCGGTTTTGACACACATCCCTTGCCTGGCGAATGTGCTGAATTTGGTGGTGCAGAGGTTCCTTAGAAATGACCCCGATATGTCAGAGCTGCTGCACAAAGTGCAGGCCGTCTGTGCGCACTTTCGGCGTTCTCACCCTGCTGCTGCTCGCCTGTCAGCGCTGCAGCGTAACTTCGGCCTTCCTGCTCACCGCCTCATATGTGACGTGCCTACAAGGTGGAACTCCACCTTGCACATGCTGGCCAGACTGTGCGAGCCGCAGCAGGCCATAGTGGAGTTTCAGCTGCAGCACGCACGCGTAAGTCGCTCTGCGGAACAGCACCACTTCACCACCAATAACTGGGCCTCCATGCGAGACCTGTGTGCCTTGTTGCGCTGTAACATGTGCAGACTAGGCCACAATTTAATATTTTTTCACTAAATTGGTGTTTATTGAATAGCGGAAGAGAACAACAGTATCCAAAGGGTGTATTTCACAGTAACATATGCAGACTAGGCCGCAATGTAATATTTTTTCCCTAAATGGGTGTTTATTGAATAGCGGAAAAGAACAACAGTATACAACGGGTGTATCTCACACGTACAGATACAGACTAGGCCACAATTTAACCACTTTACCACTAGAGCATTTTGCTGTCTTACGTCTGGGCCACTTTTTGCGATTCATTGCTGTGCGACTTTAACTGACAATTGCGCGGTCGTGCAACGCTGTACCCAAACTAAATTTATGTCCTTTTTTCCCACAAACAGAGCTTTCTTTTGGTGGTATTTGATCACCTGTGCGATTTTTACTTTTTGCGCTATAAACAAAAAAAGAGCGTTTATTTTGAAAAAATAACAATATTTTTAACATTTTTTTATATGAAATTCCCCCCAAAAAAGATGTAAAAAACAATTTTTTTTTAAATTTTTGGCCAATTTGTTTTCTGCTACCTATGTTTGGTAAAAAAAATCGCAATAAGCGTATTTTGATTGGTTTGCGCAAAAGTTATTGCGTTTACTAACTAAGGGAAAGATTTCTGTAATTTTTGGTGGTTTTTTTTAACGAGTAATGGCGGCGATCTGCAATTTTTTTGCGGGACTGCGACATTGCGGCAGATAAATCGGACCCTTGACTGACATTTTTGACACTTTTGGGGGTACCAGCGACATTACTGCAGTAGTTACTGTAAAAATGACACTGGCAACGAAGGGGTTAATTTTATTGGAGAGGGAGGGGTTAATGTATGCCTGGTGCTTACTAACGTGTGGGGGGAGGTGACAGTGTGACACAAGGACAGATCGGATGTTCAGCTATGCTGAACCCTCCGATCTGTCACTCCCTGTCACTGAGGAGATCCGCCCGCTCTGTTTACACAAGCGGGCGGATCTCCAAACTAGATTCCCCCGACGATCGGGGAAGAGCAGCGGCGATTGCCGCCGCTCCTCCCCTGGCCCGACTCCCGCTGTGAATGAAAACAGCGGGAGCGCGCCTCCGGCGGCGCGCAAGCGCCACCTACAGGGGAGGAGTCTAGCGACGTAGGTCTACGTTGCTAGACGATAACGAGCCACTGTGCCGCAGTAGCAGCACAGTGGCTAGTGGGCAAGTGGTTAATATTTTTTTTCCCCAAAATGGGTTTGTATTGCAAAGTGGAATACAACAGTATGCAATGGGTGTATCTCACTGTACCATATTCAGACAGGGCCGCAATTTACTTTTTATCCCCTAAATGGGTTTTTAATGCAAAGCGGAATACAACAGTATGCAATGGGTGTATCTCACTGTAACATATGCAGCCTAGGCCGCAATTAACTTTTTTTTCCCCTAACTGGGTTTTTATTGCAAAGCGGAATACAACAACAGTATGCAATGGGTGTATCGCACTGTAACATATGAATGAAAATCTGAAAAATAATTGTCCCCTTAATTGGTGCTTGTTGAATAGCAGATTTGAAATGCAGTGTCTGTCTAAACGCTGTAAGTCACAGTAAAATATGAAGGATTTTTTTTTTCTTTTTTAAATGCAGATTAAGCAGACATACAGTATATGCACTCAGCTTGCAGGAAATGGCCGCTACACACCACACGCCTAACAGGTTGGATACTGTTGTTATTCTATTCCGCTATTGAATAAAAAAAAAAACATTTGAATGAAAAACTGAAAAATATTTTTTTTTTCCCTAAATACTGAAAAATAATTATTTTCCCCTTACATTGGTGCTTTTTGAAGAGCAGGTTAAAAAAAGCAGGGGCTGTATAAACACTGTATGTCAAAGTTAAATATGAAGGAAACATTTTTTTTTCTTTTTTAAATGCAGATTAACCACTTAAGCCCCGGAAGATTTTACCCCCATTCCGACCAGGGTTTTTTTTGCAATTCGGCACTGCGTGAATTTAACGACAATTGCAATTGCAATTGCGCGGTCGTGCGACGCTGTACCTAAACAAATTTGACGTTCTTTTTTTCCTACAAACAGAGCTTTCTTTTGATGGTATTTTATCACCTGTGTGATTTTTTGATCATGCGCTATAAACAAAAAAACAGCGTCAATTTTGCAAAAATAACAATATTTTTCACATTTCTTTATATGAAATTCCCCAAAAAAAAAAGTAAAAATCAAAATTTTTTAACATTTTCGGCCAATTTGTTTTATGCTACATATGTTTGGTAAAAAAATCGCAAAAAACGTATTTTGATTGGTTTGCGCAAAAGTTATCGCGTTTACTAACAAAGGGAAAGATTTTTGTCATTTTTGGTGTTTTTTTTTTAACGAGTAATGGCGGCGATCTGGGATTTTTTTTGCGGGACTGCGACATTGCGGCAGACAGATCGGACCCTTGACTGACATTTTTCACACTTTTGGGGTTACCAGTGACATTACTGCAGTAATCAGTGCTATACATATGCACTGTTACTGCAAAAATGACACTGGCAGGGAAGGGGTTAACTGTATTGGAGAGGGAGGGGTTACGTGTGTCCTAGGGGCATGTTTCTAACTGTGAAGGGACATGGCTTGAGGTGTAAAAACAGAGATCAACGGTCCTACATAGTAGAACCGTCTGATCTCCATTTTTACACCAGGGAGAATGACAGGCGGCTTGTTTACATTAGCCGTCTGCCTTTCTCCCTTCACCGGAGCGATCGTGAGTGACCGGCGGACGATCGGGTCTGCCGGTCACACACACTGACTTGTAAGTGGACGAGCCGGGGCAGGCGCGCGCCCGCCCACTATTGGCTCACAAGTCAGTGACAGGCGAGCGACGTAGCCTGGCCGGGGCTGACCGCCGCAGTAAATGTACTTGCGGCGGTCAGCAACAGGTTAAGCACACACATATGCACTGATCTTGCATGAAATGTGCATCACCACCCGCCGCCCACCTGACAGATTGATAAAAAAAAACATTTCTCCTTTCTCCTCCTCACTGGGCTCAGGTCAGGGCATAAAGATCGTGCACTGCACCCCCACACAATACAATCAATGTAGATCGCTGTCTGATTAAAGAAGATTCTTCCTATTCTTTCCCTCAAAGCAATCTCCAGCCTGACCCTACAGTAATCTCCTATCTCTCCCTCAGCAGCATCAGGAACCTGACCCTACAGTAGTCAGAGCAGAGTAACGTGCGGTGCTATGTGACTCCAGCTTATATAGAGGCTGGGTCACATGCTGCATTGGCCAATCACAGCCATGCCATTAGTAGGCATGGCTGTGATGGCTTCTAAGGGCACACTAGTTAAACGCTTGTTGATTGGCTGCCCTGCAGCTGTTGAAACCGCGCCATTAAAACCGCGCCAAAACATCAAATAACGTTACCGAACAACGGACAGTACCCGAACATACAGTGAAATGGTCTGGTTTGGGTCCGGGTACCGAATACCCAAAAGTACGGTACGAACCCGAACAATACAGTCCGGGTTCGCTCAACCCTATTAATGTGCATAAAGAAGCCAAGGAAAGATGGAAAAATTTCAAAAAGGCATTAAATTACAGATTAGACATTCTTATAAAATGTCAACAAAAGTTAGATTTTATTTCCATCACTGACACTTTCAAAATTACAGAAAACAAAAAAATGGTGTCTTCAAAAGTTTGGGCACCCTGCAGAATTTATAGCATGCCCTGCCCCCTTTGCTAGGCTGAGACCTGCCAGTGTCATGGATTGTTCTCAATCAACGTCTGGGAAGACCAGGTGATGTCAATCTAAACGGTTTTAAATGCCAAACTCATCTGACCTTGCCCCAACAATCAGCACCATGGGATCTTCTAAGCAGTTGTCTAGAAAACTGAAACTGAAAATAGTTGACGCTCACAAAGCTGGAGAAGGCTATAAGAAGATAGCAAAGTGTTTTCAGATGTCAATATCCTCTGTTCAGAATGTAATTAAGAAATGGCAGTCATCAGGAACAGTGGAAGTTAAAGCAAGATCTGGAAGACCAAGAAAAATATCAGACAGAACAGCTTGCAGGATTGTGAGAAAAACAATTCAAAACCCACGTTTGACTGCACGATCCCTCCAGAAAGATCTGGCAGACACTGGAGTTGTGGTACACTATTCCACTACAGTGCACAATATTTTTGCCCTGACCTGAGTACAGTGAGGAGGAGGGAGAAAAAGAAAACTTTTATCAGTCTGTTAGGTGGGCGGCGTGTGGCGTGTAGCGGCCATGTAATGCAAGCTCAGTGCATATGTGTCTGCTTAATCTGGATTTAAAAAAAAAAAAAACGTTTTTCCTTCATATTTTACAGTAACATAAAGTGTTTAGACACTGCTGTTCTAATCTGCTCTTCAAAAATCACCAATTAAAGGGAAAAATAAAAAAAATTAATTCATACGTTACTGTGAGATTCACCCTTTGGATACTGTTGTTCTATTTCGCTATTCAATAAACACCATTTAGGGGAAATTTGTTTGGCGCATCTCCTTCCACCACCGAGGATTGCAGGGAGCTTCAGTTTGACTCCTGTTGCTAACTCCTCCTACTCGGCTTCCTAATCCTCATCCTCTACCGCCTCCGCATCCGGAGCAGTGATCATTTCCAAGGTTTTCAGGGCAGTCATTCACAAGTGGCTCCGAGGGTGGGTTCCTGCACCCACAAATGCCAGGTACACAATTGTCCAGCAAGGGCACAGTTCTGGAGGATGACAATGTGGAGGATGAGGAGGAGAAAATGTATTTTTTATCAGTCACTGTGCTATTATTGAGTGATTTCAAAAGTTATACACTTTTTTCTATTCCACTATTCAATATACACCCTTGGGTTAAAAAAATTAAATTGTGGCATAGTCTGTACTAATCTAGTTAAAAATTACAAACTTAAAAGGGGAATTTTCTTTTTTTTTCCCTCCATAGCCGGCAGCAGAGCTGACTGATATAAGACACTGCTGTTCACATGTGCTATTGATAAATCACCAATTTAATATTATATTTTCTATTCCGCTATTCAATCTACACCTTTGGGTAAAAACAATTAAATTACGGGATAGTCTGTATCGGTACGTGTGAGATACACCTTTCCAATTTTTGGGGCGCATCTCATACTGCCGAGGATTTGAGGGTGCTTCAGTGTGCCTCCTGCCTGTTCCGAACCCCTCCTACTCCTCATCCTGCCTTTGGGGGTACAAAAAATAGTAATTTGGGCCTAGTCTGGTTCTGTACGTGTGAGATACATACACCTTTTGATAATATTTTATATTCTGCTATTTAATCTACACCTTTGGGTTAAAAACAATTAAATTGCGGGATAGTCTGTGTCAGTACGTGTGAGATACATACACCTTTTGATATCATATTTTCTATTCCGCTATTCAATCTACACCTTTGGGTAAAAACAATTAAATTGCGGGATAGTCTGTATCGGTACGTGTGAGATACACCTTTCCAATTTTTGGGGCGCATCTCATACCGCCGAGGATTGCAGGGTGCTTCAGTCTGCCTCCTGCCTGTTCCGAACTCCTCCTACTCCTCATCCTGCCTTTGGGGCTACAAAAAATAGTAATCGGGGCCTAGTCTGGTTTTGTACGTGTGAGATACACCACCATTTTGTAAAATTTTTCCTATTCCGCTATTCAATATACACCCTGTTTGAGTGTAAAAAATTAAATTACGGCATAGTCTGTATCGGTACATGTGAGATACACCTTTTTAAATTTGTTTGGCGCATCTCCTTCCACCGCCGAGGATTGCAGGGCGCTTCAGTTTGCCTCCTGTTCCCAACTCCTCCTACTCCTCTTCCTCATCCTGCCTTTAGGGTACAAAAAATAGTAATCGGGGTCTAGTCTGTGTTTGTACGTGTGAGATACACAGTTTTATAAAAAATTTCCTATTCCGCTATTCAATATACACCCTGTTTGAGTGTAAAAAATTAAATTACGGCATAGTCTGTATCGGTGCATGTGAGATACACCTTTTTAAATTTGTTTGGCACATCTCCTTCCACCGCCGAGGATTGCAGGGCGCTTCAGTTTGCCTCCTGTTCCCAACTCCTCCTACTCCTCTTCCTCATCCTGCCTTTAGGTCACAAAAAATTGTAATCGGGGCCTAGTCTGTGTTTGTACGTGTGAGGTACACCGTATTATAAAATTTTTCCTATTCCGCTATTCAATATACACCCTTTTGGAGTGTAAAAAATGTAATTACTGCATAGTCTGTATCGGTACGTGTGAGATACACCTTTTAAATTTGTTTGGCGCATCTCCTTCCATCGCCAAGGATTGCAGGGTGCTTCAGTTTGCCTCCTGTTCCTAACTCATCCTACTCCGCTTCCTCATCTTCTACCGCCTCCTCATCCGGTCAGCGTAACACCTTCACCACAAACTTCAGCACGGCCAGGGGTAAACGACAGCAGGCAGTTTTAAAACTTGCCTGTTTGGGGGAAAAACCACACACCGTGCAGAAGTTGTGGAGGAGCATGGAACAGCAGACAAATGAGTGGTTGCTACCAGCGAGCCTCAAGCCCGGCCTGGTGGTGTGCGATAACGGGCGAAATCTCATAGCAGCTCTGGGCCTAGCCGGTTTGACGCACATCCCTTGCCTGGCGCATGTGCTGAATTTGGTGGTGCAGAGGTTCCTTAAAAATGACCCCGATATGTCCGAGCTGTTGCAGAAAATGCGGGCCGTCTGTGTGCACTTTCGGCGTTCTCACCCTGCTGCTGCTCGCCTGTCAGCGCTGCAGCGTAACTTCGGCCTTCCCGCTCACCGCCTCATATGTGACGTGCCCACAAGGTGGAACTCCACCTTGCACATGCTGGAAAGACTGTGCGAGCAGCAGCAGGCCATAGTGGAGTTTCAGCTGCAGCACGCACGCATGAGTCGCTCTGCGGAACAGCACCACTTCACCGCCAATAACTGGGCCTCCATGTGAGACCTGTGTGCCTTGTTGCGCTGTTTTGAGTACTCCACCAACATGGCCAGTGCCGATGACGCCGTTCTCAGCTTAACTATCCCACTTCTATGCCTCCTTCAAAAAATGATTCGGGCGATGATGGAAGAGGATGTGGCACAGGATGAGGAGGAGGAGGAGGATGAAGAGGTAATATTTCCAAGGCTTTCAGGGCAGTCATTCCCAAGGGGCTCCGAGGGTGGGTTCCTGCACACACAAAGGCCAGGGACACAATTGTCCAGCAGGGGCACAGTTCTGGAGGATGAGGAGGAGGAGATGGAGGAGGAGATGGAACCATGTTCACAGCAGGGTTGCACCCAGGCCAACTCATGGCCATCACTGGTGCGTGGCTGGGGGGATACAGAGGACGCAGACGATACACCTCTCACAGAGGACAGCCTTCGTTGCCTCTGGGCAGCCTGGCACACATGAGCGATTACATGCTGCAGTGTCTCCACAACGACCGCCGAGTTGCCCACATTCTAACTTGTGCTGATTACTGGGTGGCCACGCTGCTGGATCCCCGTTACAAGGACAACGTACCATCCTTAATTCACTCACTGGAGCGCGATCGCAAGATGTGCGAGTACAAGCGCACGCTGGTAGACGCGATGCTGCTGGCATTCCCACCTGACAGCGGGGCCACAGTGGAAGCACAAGGCCAAGGCAGAGGAGGAGGAGGAAGAGGTCGCCAACGCAACCAGGGCACCACCAGCACCTCAGAAGGCAGGGTTAGCATGGTCAAAATGTGGAAAAGCTTTGTCAGCATGCCACAACAAACAGCAGCACCAGCAGCTCATATGGAACGTCTTAGCAGGAGGCAGCATTTCACCAACATGGTGGAGCAGTATGTGTGCACACGCCTAGACGTACTGAATGACGGGTCTGCCCCCTTCAACTTCTGGGTCTCCAAGTTGGGCACATGTCCTGAGCTTGCCCTTTACGCCTTGGAGGTGCTGGCGTGCCCTGCAGCCAGTGTATTATCTGAACGTGTATTTAGCACGGCTGGGGGCGTTATCACAGACAAGCGCAGCCGCCTTTCCAGAGACAATGTGGACAAGCTCACGTTCATTAAAATGAACCAGGCATGGATCCCACGGGACTTTTCCGTACCTTGTGCAGAATAGAGATGGATACCGACCTTACCCAGCCATTGTTCTATTTTTGCTCTTTCTCACTCTTTTGGGGTGTACCCTCATTTAAAATGATTGAAAAAAAGCAGTGTTGGCTACCTCGTCCTTCTCCACCGCCGATTCCACCTACACCGCATCACCGCCACATCCACCACCACCTCAACCTCCCTCCTACTCCATATGGGCCTCGTCCTTCACAGATGAAGAACATTGTTTTATTTTTCTGTTTTTTTTTTGTTGTTTTAAGTTATTTCCTTATCCACATTTGTTTGCAGAGCACTCGCCATGCTCTTAACTTCGTTTTGCTGCCATTTGCAGCACTTTAGCCCTTTCCATTGGTGTTTTAGAGCCATTTTAGTGCCTGTAAGTTCGGGTCCCCATTGACTTCAATGGGGTTCGGTGTCCGGGTAAAGTTCGGAAAAAGTCCGGGACACGGACCCGGACTTTTTTTAAAGTTCGGCCGAACCCGCCGAACACGGACATCCAGGTGTCCGCTCAACTCTACTCCTGACCAAAAGGCCTGGCCCTAGAGGCAGGTGTGAAAAATGTGTGTAGGAAGTGCAGTGTCCTTGGTGCCATACTCATAGTGCTGCCATCCACCGTGAATTATGGCACCCCTGGACTTCCACTCCAGGGCACATACACCACAGGCTTTTCTGCATCCTGGTCCCTGGCAAGACCAATGCAGCCCCGTCCCTACCAGAAGGCCTCAGAACTTAGACAGCTTTGGGAGAGCCCGGCCTACAACCAGGGACACATACCTTTTCCAAGGCCAGACTCAACCCAGAAGGGGGAAAAAAGCCCCCGTGCCGCCATCACCATTCCTTGCCATATACCATATACCACCCCTTCAACTTATGGGTCTCCAAATTGGGCACATGGCCTGAGCTTGCCCTTTACGCCTTGGAAGTGCTGGCCTGCCCTGCAGCCAGTGTATTATCTGAATGTGTATTTAGCACGGCTGGGGGCGTTATCACAGACAAGCGCAGCCGCCTGTCCAGAGCCATTGTGGAAAAGCTCACGTTCATTAAAATGAACCAGGCATGGATCCCACAGGACTTGTCCGTACCTTGTGCAGAATAGACATGTATACCGGCCTTACCCAGCCATTGTTGTATTTTTGATCTTTCTCACTCTTTTGGGGCGTACCCTAATTTAAAAATAAATTTAAAATTAAAAACAAAAACCAGTGTTGGCTACCTCATCCTCCTCCACCGCCGCTTCCACCTACACCGCCAAATCCACCGCCACCTCAACCTCCTACTCCATATGGGCCTCGTCCACATCGAGATCAAGATGATTATTTTTTATTTTTATGTTTTTTATGTTATTTTAAGTTATTTCCCTATCCACATTTGTTTGCAGAGCACTTGCCATGCTCTTAAGAAAATTTTGCTGCCATTTGCAGCCCTCTAGCCCTCTCCATGTTTTTTTTAGAGCCATTTTAGTGCTCAAAAGTTCGGGTCACCATTGACTTCAATGGGGTTCGGGATTGGGGTAAAGTTCGGGTTAAGTTCGGGTCACGAACCCGGACTTTTTTTTCAAGTTTGGACACAACGCGGGGAACCCGGACATCCAGGTGTTCACTAAACTCTAATCCTGAGCACTGTGGTGGAGTGACCCCGGGATTTATCATCTCTCCTTGGTGTGGGATTTTTCATCTCCTTCTCACTGAACATGCAAAGTGGACTTACCTGAACTGACTTCACTATCAATTATGTGACTGTGTTATATCATTGTGTTTTGTGGCGCTGCACCCCATTACCTCTATTGCTTTGTGGATTACAACCATATCCTTTGGTGCTGGCAGTCTATGTGTTTCATTCAATTTGTTCATACTGGTTCTGGACTGAGCGCGGTTACTTTTTATTATTTTTTATATATGCTTAATTGCCTTGATCCTTAGGGATCCAGTAGATAAAAAGGTGAATCCTTACTTAAAGCTTCCCTTGCCGTTGCTGGCTTTGCTGTTCAACCAGCTATAGCGGCTATAGGTGTTTGCCAATCCTTAAAGGATCACTTTAAAAGGGTGACTAGAAGTCTGCCTATTCAGGGGGAATCTTCCAAAGATTTGGCAGAGTTTCCTTGCGCCTTGTGTTTGCGGTAGATGTCTTTAAGGATTCTATCCTACAGACTCCCGAGTTGTTCTTCTCTGCGTTCATATGCGCAGATTACTAAGGCTTAAAAATTGGTCAGCAGAATTTCCTTGTAAGAAACTACTGACAGCTTTTCCTTTCCATGGGGAACATCTTTTTGGTGAGGATCTGGATAAATACATGCAGAAAATTTTAGGTGGAAAAGGCGTATTTTTGCCAGTAAAAGAGTGATTAAACATCCACCTTTTAAAGCTCCAGGCATTTAAAACACGTCAGCTTCTAGACAGTTCCAATGGCCTTAGCCGTAAGGGGTTAGACCTCAAAATCAAGGTCAGGAAAAACCCTGGGTCCAAAGGCCTGTTAAATCAGGTTCCAAGGGGGGCGGAGCCGGCAGCCGGAGCGGATGGACGTGTGAGTCTTCTGCTCTGAACCTTGGGTCCCGCAAAGCTATCCGCAGCAGCTTCTAAAGCAGGGATTTTCGGCCACAAATCACCCCACAGCACCCCGAACGCCCGGAGCACGCAATGGCATCGGCGGGGAAACGAAAGGAGAGGGAGAAGCCTCGGAAACTGTCTGACTTCTTCACCACAGCGCAGGTCCGCACCAGACAAGATGGCGCCGCACAGAGACACTGCAGCAGATCTCCACGAGGCACAGGGAGCGCCCATCCATCCCCACACGACCGGGATCAGGGTGAGTCGGCTGATTTTCGGCCACTCCAGCCTCCCTCCCCTACAGCTAGCCCTGCTAAACAAAAAATGAGATATACAGGGACACATGCCTCAGAAGATATGGACACTGCAGCGGGGGGGGGGGGGGGAAGGAGGAAGTGAATGAATGCGGTCTGAAGCTGGATGCTTTCCCCACCACGGGGCAGCCCATTACTGACAGTGCTATGAAAGACCTAATACAGACACTGAGGGGAGCCCTGCAAAAGGATATGGAATCATATATGAAGGTTACTAACAGGAAACTATCTGATATGGAAGAGAGAGTGGATTATGTTGAAACTAAGATGGATGAATTTACTGGGGCCCACAATGAGTTGGTGGATGAGCACTTTGAGCTAGAAGAGGAGTTGAGGCAGCTGCGGCTGAAAGTGGCAGATATTGAAGATAGGTCCCGCAGAAACAATATAAAATTCAGGGGGGTTTCTGAGTCTGTGAAACCGGCGGATCTCACCCCTTATCTGCAGCAGCTGATGATTAAGACTATCCCGGATCTCTCTAAGGCAGATGTGATTATCGATAGGGCTCATAGACTGCCCAAGCCAGCGCACATTCCTGAATCGGTTCCCAGAGATGTGATAGCAAGGATCCATTTCTTTCATATAAAAGACCAATTGATGAGGTACTCCAGACAGAATGCTTCTCTTCCTGACCCATATGGAGGGATTGCGCTCTATGCTGATCTCAAGCCACATTGGCGGCCCGCCATAATCTAGTCCCCATCACAAAAATTTTGAGGAACCACAAAATCCTCTATAAATGGGGATTTCCGGCAAAATTGCTGGTTACTATGAACAACTCATCTCATGCGATCCATTCTATGGCAAAAGGGCTGGATCTCCTGCGCCAATGGGGGCTTCTCCCTAGAGAAGATAATCTGCAGGCTCAGGCTTCTGGACCGAGGGTCAGATCCAGTGCAAGCAAACCGAATTGAGTCTCATGAGAACTGCATACTTGCATCTAAGGAGTTTTATGGTTGATATGCAGGAGTTGGCTGGAGCCCTAGGACCCGGGCACAGCTCATATTTCCTCACCCCAATATAAAGTGTGAGATTTCTCACACCCCGACAGTTCTGAAAAGTTGCTCTATAGACGCTATGCTGATAGAAAGTTACCAGCTTTGTTGGCCTACGGTTGTGGCCTATTTATGTTACTACCTAATGACTTATGCATGTTTTTTTTCCCCTGCCTTTCCCTTTTCTGCCACTGGAGGGAGCCGGAGCACTTTCGAAGGATGTCATGTCACTTAGGTTAATGTCTTTGAATGTCAGAGGCCTGAACCACCCAGCGAAACGGAGGAATCTTTGGAAGACCGCAATAGACCTGAACTGTGATATCCTCTGCGTCCAAGAGACACACTTCAGTAAGGACAGAGCCCCTAGATGCTCTCACCTCAAGTTTCCGTATGTATATGTTTCAAACGCACAGACCAAACACAATGGAACAATGATTGCTATAAGAGACACGGTATCTTTTAAGCTGCTAGAGGAGCAGCACGACGACATGGGCAGATATGTTCTGCTGGTTGCGGAAATCAACGGGTCTCCTTACACCCTGCTGAACATATATGCACCCAACAAAAAAACAGTTAAATTTATCAAAAAAATGGTTCATATGGCGAATAGTATTAAGCAAGGATCTGTGATTATCTGTGGTGACTTAAATTCTGTGATGTATTCAGATGTTGATTGCTCCTCAGTGGGGCGGAGACGAAGGCCGAACATCGGCCCTTTCTGCTATGGGGAGGGCCTGTATGACCCCTGGAGATGTCTCCACACCACTGAGCGCGACTACTCCTTTTTCTCAGCGGTACACGCCAAGTATTTCAGAATAGATCTTTTTCTGACAGATAAGTTCACTCTTCAAAAGGTCACCAGTGCTTGTATCCACTCCATCACGTGGTCGGACCATGCACCGATCACGTTGGACCTGGATAAACGCCCTGCCAAGGTTCATAGGCCATTGTGGAGGAACAACACCTTTGTGTTGTCTCATCCGCAATACAGCAAGGATCTACATAAGAAAGTGGTAGAATACTTTGAATTCAATGCTGACGGTTCCTGCTCCCCTGCCACGGTCTGGTGTGCTCACAAGGCTGTGGCTAGGGGCCTCCTTATACAACAAGCGGCTAAGGCGCGGAGGGAGAAAACCAGCAGAATAAAAAGACTACAAAGCGACATAAACGACTTAGAGAGGCAGCACAAAACGACCCACTTAGGTAATGCCGAGATACTAAAGAAACTGACTTCCCTACGGTTGGAACTCAGGAACATACTGACAGCAGAGTATGATTTTCATTTTAAAAGGCTACAGTTGTCCTGGTATTCCAATGGTAATAAGGCAGGGAAACTTCTGGCTTCCCAGTTAAAACAGCGCCGAATAAAGGCACGTATCCCGCATATTAAGCACCATAAGACAAATAAGGTGGTCTCTAATCCCACGGATATAGCCGCAGTATTCAAGGATTATTATGAGTCTCTTTACAACTTAGAAAGCTCTGATTCTGACCCGAAGCCCACCAGAGACGCTATACAGCAGTTCTTGGAAGCCCTTCACCTTCCTAGCTTGGACTCGTCTATGCTTCAGGAACTGAATTCCCCTATCACGCAGGAAGAAATTCTTGCAGTGATTAAATCGCTCCCTCTCCACAAATCGCCGGGAATAGACGGCTTCTCCGCTGAATATTATAAGACGTTCCTTCACAGCCTGGCCCCTCATCTAGCCAGAGTTTTTAATGAAGCAATCTCTACGGGTTCCTTCCCCAAAGAAATGCTGGAAGCTGTGATAATTACCTTACCTAAACTGGGAAAAACACCTGACGCCCCCCCAAAACTTTAGGCCCATTTCACTCCTTAATGTGGATATTAAAATTTATGCCAAAGTATTAGCCAACAGGTTGCTTCATGTTACTCCGACTCTTATAGGTTTGGACCAAGTGGGCTTTGTCAAAGGCAGACAGGCACCCGATGGCACGAGGCGTATGATTGATCTCCTTTCTCATCTGCAAATTCATCGGACGCCGTCGGTGCTGTTGGCGCTTGACGCCGAAAAAGCATTTGACAGAGTCCACTGGGGGTATCTGGCAGCCGCTTTGGAGAAGTTCGGATTTGGGGGCGGTATTCACTCGGCCATTATGGCTTTATACTCTGCTCCTTCGGCGAGGGTCTACACGGATGGCCTACTATCACAAAGCTTTGCACTGACCAACGGGACACGTCAAGGTTGCCCGCTTTCGCCGGTTTTGTTTTCACTGGTCATTGAACCACTAGCTGAGGCCATTCGTGCAGACCCCGCGATAGAAGGCGTTCAGATAGGATCTACGCAACATAAACTGGGTCTGTTTGCGGATGACATAATCCTCACCCTGACTAACCCTGCGAAATCTTTGGTGGCGGTTCAGACAGTTTTGGAGCGCTTTGGAGAGGTCTCCCTTTACAAAGTGAACAAGACTAAGTGCTCTGCTCTCCCAGTGTGTGTACCTAAGAAGCATGTTCCAACCCTAAGGAGTCTATTCTCGTGTGATTGGGATCACCCCTCTATCACATACTTAGGTATTCAGCTGACCTCCCCAATTGAAAACCTCTATAAATGTAACTTCCCTCCATTGTTATCCCAAATAGAAGGGGAATTCCAACAGATTAGGAAAGTGCAACTGTCCTGGCTAGGTAGAATAGCTGCTTATAAAATGCAAATCCTCCCCAAGCTGTTGTATCTGTTCAGAACACTTCCCATCCCTATCCCCCAATTGTTCTTTGACAAATTGGCTTCCACACTTAGGCTGTTTATTTGGGACGGAAGGAGACCTAGGATAGCTATGTCTAAACTGTACGATTCAAAGCAGGCAGGTGGTGCGGGGTTACCGGACGCTCAAGCTTATTACTATGCAACGCTTTTAAATCACACTAGATTTTGGTTCTCGAGCCAAGCAGA
Organism: Pelophylax lessonae; assembly: GCF_965119305.1. Lineage (NCBI taxonomy): Eukaryota > Metazoa > Chordata > Amphibia > Anura > Ranidae > Pelophylax > Pelophylax lessonae. Next base: position 19,785,923 of record NC_138768.1, on the reverse strand, counting down.
CAACTGGTGGAATCAAATTGAGCGTCAGGTGACTGTGGGCCACGATTTACCAGCTTTAGCGATGGCTGCGTGCATGGCACGCGCTGTAAAAAAACCTCCATACCCGACCATTGAGGCCTCGTTATATGCGTGGCAGAGACTACTTAACCACTTGCCTACAGTGCACTTTCACCCCCTTCCTGCCCAGACCGATTTTCAGCTTTCAGCGCTCTCACACTTTGACTGAGAATTACTCAGTCATGCAACACTGTACCCATACAAAAATTGTGTCCTTTTTTTCACACACATAGAGCTTTCTTTTGATGGTATTTGATCAATACTGGGTTTTTTTTTTTGTGCTATAAATAAAAAAAGACTGAAAATATCGTGAAAAAACGCATTTTTCTTTGTTTCTGTCATAACATTTTGCAAATTAGTCATTTTTCTTCACAAATTTTGGCCAAAATTTATACTGCTACTTATCTTTGGTAAAAATAACCCAAGTAAGTGTATATTATTTGGTCTTTGTGAACGTTATAGAGTCCACAAGCTATGGTGCGAATCATTGAAAATTGATCACACTTGATCACACCTGATGTACTGAAGGCCTATCTCATTTCTTGAGACACTAAAAAGTCAGGAAAGTACAAAATACCCCCCAAATGACCCCTTTTTGGAAAGTAGACATTCCAAGGTATTTAATAAGGGGCATGGTGAGTTTTTTGAAGTTGTAATTTTTTCCCACAATGCTTTGCAAAATGAAGATTTTTTTTTTTTTTTTTTTACAAATTGCCGTATTAACAGGTTATTTCTCTCACACAGCATATGTATACTTGCAACTACACCCCAAAACACATTCTACTACTCCTCCTGAGTATTGGGCGATACCACATGTGTGAGACTTTTTTACAGCCTGGCCACATACAGAGGCCTAACATCCAAGTAGCAGCGTCCGGCATTCTAGGAGCACAAATTACACATATAATTTCCTGACAACCTATCGCACTTTTGAAGGCCCTGGAGCACCAGGAAAATGGAAACCCCCATAAAATGACCCCATTTTGGAAAGCAAACAGCCCAACGTATAATTTTTGAGGCATAATGAGTCTTTTGAATATGTCATTTTTTTCCACAAGTTTTTGGAAAATGTGGAAAGAAAATGAAAACACATTTTTTTTACACAAAGCTGTCCATTTATGCAATATTTCTAACACATAGCATGTACATAGCAAAAATTGCACCCCGAAATACATTCTGCTATTCCTCCTGAGTATGGCGATACCACATGTGTAACACTTTTTCATAGCCTGGCCACATACATAGGCCTAACATCCAAGTAGCGCTTTACACAAAGTTGTCCATTTATCCACTTTAAGACTGGGCCTATTTTTGACACTTGGTGTTTACAAGCTAAAATCATTTTTTTTGCTAGAAAACTACTTGGAACCCCCAAACATTATATATTTTTTTTTAGCAGAGACCCTAGAGAATAAAATGGAGATCGTTGCAGTATTTTTTAATACACCATATTTGCGCAGCAGTCTTCCAAATGCGATTTTTTTGAAAAAAAATTCACTTTTTTTAACTAAAAAATAAGAAAACAGTAAATTTAGCAAAATTTTTCCATAATGTGAAAGATAATGTTACGCCGAGTAATTAGATACCCAACATGTCATGCTTCAAAATTGCGCATGCTCACAGAATGGCGCCAAACATTGGTACTTAAAAATCCCCATAGGCAACATTTTAAAAATTTCTGCAGGTTACTAGCTTAGAGTTACAGAGGAGGTCTAGGGCTCAAATTATTGCTCTCGCTCTAACAATCGCGGCGATACCTCACATGTATGGTTTGAACACCGTTTACATATGTGGGCGGGACTTGCATATGCGTTTGCTTCTGCGCGTGAGCTAACGGGGACAGGGCGCTTTAATTTTTTTTTTTTTTTTCCTATTTATTTTATTTGTTATTTTTTTATTTTTACACAGTTTAAAAAAAAAATGTTTTGATCATTTTTATTCCTATTACAAGGAATGTAAACATCCCTTGTAATAGAAATAGGCATGACAGGTCCTCTTTATTGTGAGATCTGGGGTCAAAAAGACCTCACACCTCACAACTACACTAAAAAAGAAAAAAAAATTGTTGAAAGAGGAAAAAAAAAAAAGAAAAAAAAAAAGCGGCCCTTTAAACCGGTTGCTAGGCAACGTCTTTTGACGTAGCTCCGGTCCTCCAAGACCATAGAGTTGAGTGAGGGCCATCTTGCCCTCACTCGACTTCCTGTCTCTGAGGATCCGGGACCGGATAGTTTTCCCCGCTGCCGGCGGGTCCGGTAAGCTGGGAAAACGTCTGGGACGCGGCAGGAGGGGGGGGGGCACCTCTTCCCCTGCACCGTAAGGGTAATTCCGCTGCGAATCTGCCACTGGGACCACCCTTATCTGAAAGCCGCCTGCCGTTTCAAGAAATACCGGGGTTATGGGGGCTATCTGCTGCCATAACCCCAGTATTTAGCTTTTAATGGCCGACGCATATAGTCGTTAGGCGGTCAGTAAGTGATTGCATGTATATGGCAAACAGGTGACGATGACTGATGGGGTGACAGGTGACAATGACTGATGGGGTGACAGGTGACGATGACTGATGGGGTGACAGGTGACAATGACTGATGGGGTGACAGGTGACGATGACTGATGGGGTGACAGGTGACGATGACTGATGGGGTGACAGGTGATGATGATTGATGAGGTGACAGGTGACGATGATTGATGAGGTGACAAGTGACGATGATTGATGGGGTGACAGATGACAATCACTGACGGGGTGACATGTGACGATGATTGATGGGGTGACAAGTGACGATCACTGATGGGGTGTCAAGTGACGATGATTGATAGGGTGACAGATGACGATGACTGATGGGGTGACAGGTGACGATGACTGATGGGGTGACAGGTGACGGTGATTGATGGGGTGACAGGTGACGGGCGATGGTGACTGATGGGTGACAGGTGACGGGCGATGGTGCACGGCGGTACTGATGGCAGTCTCTGGTGACTGGTGAACTGTAGGCTATGTTCACATGTGAGCGTAGCGATCGCGGGCAGAATCACTGCGATTCTGCCCGTGATCCAGAAATCATTGCAAATCGCAGGGCGCCTGTGCGTTGCCCGTGATTTGCAATAGCACCCCAAATGCTGTGCGATGTTGCTGCGATTTCCGCCTGCCAAATCGAGGTAACATCACGCAAACAATGCATGACGCCCCAAAGAAGCTCTTGTACCTTTTTTGGGCGTCATGCGATGTTTGCGCGATGTTACCGCGATTCGGCAGGCAGAAATGGCGGCAACATCGCACAGCGTTTGGGGTGCTATTGCAAATCACGGGCAACGCACAGGCGTCCCCGCAATTTGCAATGATTTCCGGATCGCTGCTCTCACATGTGAACGTTATGGGTGTCAATTTCTGGGCACTTATGAGGTGACTGTTGGGTGACAGGTGACATTGGGGGGGGCTGAGGACTGTGTGGGGACCTTTATTTGTGTGATTTTTACTTTGATTTTTACTTTTGACAGGTGTACAGAGCAGTAACTCACTATTTCTAGCTCTGCTCCCCTCATACTGGAAACTGTACGAGGAGAGAAGAGCTAGTAACAGTCAGTTACTGCTCTTTGTTTACATTTTGTGATCGGCTGTGAATGGATTCACAGCCGATCACTTAGTAAACAGTCACTGTCAGTGACTGTTTACTACCGCCGGTGACAGCTGTGTTCCTAGGGAACACAGTGCCACTGACAGGACCGCGCTGCGCGCTCCCGATCGCGCATGCGCGGTCATCTCCCGGGCGCCTCCATTGTGATCGGCTGTGTCATTGGAACACAGCCGATCACGTGGGAAACAGCCATGCCTATTGGCTGTTTCCCCCCTGCCGGTGACCGGCTGTGTCCCGGGGACACGCCGACACCGGCAGTGCACGGCGGCGCGCCCGCGATCGCGCGCCTGCCCTGCATTTACTGGGTCACGTCATATGACATCCACCCAGGATAATAGCCGCACCGTCCCGCCGTCATATGACGGCGGGCGGGCGGTAAGTGGTTAAACATGACTGTGGTGATATGAGAATCAAGAAACTATCTATTCCCCTAGCGGTTTACCCACACTTGATCCCGGGTCTCTCAGTGTCCAGTTGGCAAAAGCAGGGCATTAATATTCTGGCATTCTCAGACAGGCTCCCAAGTGTGCTGAAAACCTTTACAATGCACCAAATACAATCCTGGCACAAAAGCAATCCTCTCCCCGCCTTCACAGTGCCCCTCCATATATGGAGGTTCCTTATGGGTTCCCAGGAATCTACGGGGAAAGGTATCTCACTCTTCTATAAACTATTCCATCAGAACTCGCTTGTGCGTAAATCCCAACCTATGATTAAGTGGGAACAAGTCTTAGATCAATCATTCCATATTACTAAGTGGTCCGCCGCAATGAAACTAAACACTAGGGCCTCGGCCTGCGTGGACCACTGGGATAATGCTCAAAATATTCTGCATAAGTACTACATGACCCCCTCTAGGCTGAACGCAATAGACTCTAGCATCTCGCCCTTGTGTTGGAGGGACTGCCAAGGAAGCGGAAATTTGTACCACGTACTATGGGACTGCCCTAAGCTTAGCCCTATTTGGAGGCAGGTTTCCTCTCTTATCTCATGGTTATGCGGTAAACAGTGTGTGCTGAACCCAGCCATGGCACTTTTAAGTATCGGAGTGGATGATTTCCCTCTTACAGTTAGAACGGTAGTAGCACATATACTGTTTGCCACAAGAATAGCAATAGCAGCACTTTGGAGATCCCCGAAATCCCAAAACTTGCTGATGTCAAAAGGAGAGTTCAATCTAACTGTGAAATGGAAAAGATGCTAGCGTATAAAGAAAAGAAGGCGGGTACTTTCCACAAGAAATGGGACTCATGGTTGACAACTTCTAATGTTAAGTGTTGAAATGTGTTTGGTTAGGCCTCTCGAGCTCTCGGGCTCTCTGACTTTTAGGTGCAGCATCTTCCAGCAATTTCTAGGCTTCTTCTCCAGTGGCAGGTTCCTAGTTAACCCCTCCCCCCTCTCCTCCCTTGTCCTCCCCCTCCACCCCCCCCCCCATACACACATGACCCCTCCCCCCCCTGTTAACCCTCCTTTCTACCTTTGCCCGACCACCCCAGTGATCGGGGTCTAATGGGACCCAGGTTAACCCTATGGTTGGCCAAACAAGGGTGGCGGTGGTTCCTTTGACTATGGTCTGGATTATTCAATCAACCTTTGAGGGGCTAAGGGGGCTGGTAGTGGCGCACTACCTCAAGTAGCAGTTCTGAGGGATGCCCGCTCACAGTATGTTCCCCATGGGGGTGACAGGTAATCCCTTGCGTCCCATCCATAGCCTGCAGAGGTATAGGCACCATAGGAATCAATAGGGGGTGTTGTAGTAGTCCATGTGTAACGGTAGAACCACCCCTCCCACGGCAGCTATGTAAGAAAATCATAGGGCTCATCGACAATATGATGGTATAGCGACTCTTAGTGAACTGTAATTGTTTACCTTTGTCATGCAACTTGTTATGCAATTTCATGTTTGAAAATGTTTGCCATTTCTACTTGTACATGCCTACTTTACTTCAATAAAAAAAGTTTTGGTTAAATCAGGTTCCAAATCCACCTTATGAAGGGGTATCCCCACTCGTTTGGGTGGGGGGAAGGTTCTTACAATTCTCAGAAACTTGGTGAGAAGTGGTGCAGGACAGGTGGGTCTTGTTCACAGTGGCACGGGGCTACATGATAGAGTTCCGAGAGTTTACTCCTTCTTGGTTTCTGGGTTAAAATGTCCCTGTTTGCCAAGTAAAAGTCCTTGTTTCAGGCCCTGGAACATTTGTGGGTACAGGGCGTTATTGCGGCGGTTCCAATTAGCGAAAGGTTCACGGGTTTTTACTCAAATTTCTTTGAAGTGCCAAAACCAAATGGAGAGGTAAGACCCATTCTAGATCTCAAGACTCTTGCCCATATACCTCTCGGAAACCAGGGCAGCCCATTTGGCGCTATCATTGGACAACCAGGTTGCGGGGGTGTCCTGCCAGGATTCAGTCCAACAATGCGACCCAGGTGGCTTATATCAACCATCAAGGGGGCATCAGGAGCCAATTTGTTCAGAAAGAGGCGAACCACATACTGACATGGGCAGAGGGGTATGTTCCATGTTTGTCAGTAGTATTCATCCCGGGTGTGGAAATTGGTAGGCAGACTTTCTAAGTCACCAGCAATCATGTCCAGAGGAATGGTCCTTGCATCCTGAGGTGTTTCAGCTGATTTGTCAACATTGGGGTACACCCGACGTACATCTATTGGCATCCAGGTTCAACAACAAGCTGGACAATTTTGTGTCCAGAACCATGGATCCAATCGCTATTGGAACAGATGCCTTAGTGACCCCATGGTCGCAATTCAGCCTGATGTATGTATTTCCTCCGATCCAATTTCTGCCACAATTGTTGAGCAGAATTCAGGGGGAAGGGAAACCGGTGATCCTGGTGGCTCCTGTGTGGCCCAGGAGACCTTGGTTCGCAGTGGTTGGGAGGTTAGCCGTGGGGGAGCCATGGTTGCTTCCATGTCATCCATATCTGCTCTCCCAAGGTCCCACATTCTATCCTGCTTTATGGTTGCTGAATTTGACAGCATGGCTATTGAAACCAGAATCTTGAAAGATTGGGGGATCTCGGGCTCGGTTTTGGCTACATTGATTAATGCCAGAAAACCCATCCCTAGGAGAATCTATTACAGAGTTTGGAAATCCTATATCTCTTGGTGTGAATCCAAGAAATGGCATCCTCCTAAGGATGTCATTGGTAGAATTCTTGCTTTTCTTCAGATAGGGGTGCTCTCAAAATTGGCATTAGGGACAATTAAAGGTCAAGTCTCAGCCTTGTTGTTTTTTTCCAGAGACCTTTAGCAACGCACTCTTTGGTGCGGACATTTTTGAAAGGTGTGATTTGCATGGTTCTGCCAATTAAGCCAACCCTGTGTCCCAATTTTTTGACCCTTCATCAGGATAAAGTGGTCTTTTGGCCTAAAGTAGTATCAGGTTTTCCCCTAAACCAGGATATAGTTCTGCCTTCCTTTTTTCCAAATTCTCAGACTCCAGAGGAAAGATTGTTGCATTCACTAGATGTGGTTCGTGCTGTTAAAGTCTATGTGAAGTCATCTGCACTAATCTGTAGTACCAATGCCTTTTGTTGTATTGCCAGAAGGGCCTAGGAAAGGCCAAGTGGCAACTACTTCCACTATCTCTAGGTGGATTTGTCAAGTCATTGTTCAAGGTTATGGCTTAGAGGGTAATATTCCACCTTTTAAGTTAAAAGCGCATTCTATCCGGAGGGTGAGTGCTTCTTGGGCAATGCATCATCAAGTATCAATGGCTCAGATTTGCAAAGCTGCTACTTGGTCTTCAGTTCATACATTCACAAGGTTTTATCAAGTGGATGTTAGAGCCCATGAAGGGGCTCAGTTTGGTATTAGTGTGTTGCAAGCAGTACTATAAGTTCCTATTGTTCTTTGCCCAGGGGCAGTTATGGGATTCTGTGTCCACTCCCCTCAAGGACATTGCTTTAGGACATCCCAGATAGTCATTATAACCTGCTCTGTGTCCCATGATGTACAATAAAGAAAATAGGATTTTTCCTACAGCTTACCTGTAAAATCCTTTTCTTGGAGTACATCATGGGACACAGAGGTCCCTCCCCTCTTTTTCTGGGATCTTCATTGCTTGCTTCAAAAACTGAGGTTCTTCCTGTATGGGAGGGGTTATATGGGAGGAACTTCCTGTCTATTGGTTGTCAGTGTCCATTCACCTAAAGGTAGAGTATAAACCAGATAGTCATTATTACCTGCTCGGTGTCCCATGATGTACTCCAATTATTTTGCATGTCAATTGACAAGGGTGGTAGACTGGAACATGCATTCACAAATAAAAGCCTGGGTGCAACTTGAACAAGCCATGTCTATCCCACCTCTCCAACACATTCTTTGGATAGCTTCCCAACACATCTCTCTACCCTACAAAATACACCCTTTCATAGGAAACACCCTACTTGCTTTCCACAAAGCCTGTCATAAATACACGATTTCATCTTCCCTGGTTCAGCTAACCCCATTTCAACATAACCCAGAATTCTCGCCAGGCATGACAGACTCCTGTCTCACCGACAACTGGCCTCACCCAACAGTCCATGCAGAGCATTATTTCGAAAAGGTCGGATTTTGTTGTTATCCTCTCTTACTTCTCTAACCACAAACCACTATTTCCCATTCTTGACATAAGGACAAATCCGGCACTTCCTAAGTAGACCCCAATTCTTTCCTGATTGGACGTGCCAACACACGCCCTTTGAGACTTTGTGCCTTAAAACAGAACATCAAAGGCATTTATTCTTCGACATCTCTTCCACATTGTTTGCTGACTGGGAGAAAATCTCAGTTAGCATCTTAACACAGGAAAATAGCCACAAAAGCTTCTCCAGGTGGTATAGGACTCCACTTAGGTTACATAAATTCATTTCCTCACCCCCCCCCCCCCACACGCCCCTAATCCAACTGTTTTGGAAGGAAGTCCACAGACTTACAAGCACAATTTTTACCTTCTTGCTTGAATATTCTCGAGCACAATTTTTACTACATCACTCCTCTCTCCCAAAATCTGACTACATTCACTCCCTGGCCATGCACCTCATTAATGCAACCAAACTATGCATTTCATCCCATTGGCACTCTAAGAACCCCCCAAACATAGCAGAATGGTTCAATCACATTTAAGAAATCACTGACATGGAGCAACTCATGCATCAAGCAAGAGACACCCCCTCTACCTTCTGGAAAACTTGGTCATGCTGGCAACATTTTAAAATTACAGCTGACTTCACAAAACACCTAAACTAAAGCCACCCGCATACACTTCTATTCCTTAGGCTAGAGAGCAGGCAGGAAACCCCTCACCCTCACATACCCCCTTCTCTTCTCTGTTCTCTTCTCTATCCCTCACTACGAGAAGCTTGATCCCCTACCCCTATTCATACCCTACAATCTATCCCTCCCTTCCCCCACATCTTTCTCTTCTACCTATCTTAACTAGGGATGATCGAACTTTTGAAAAGTTTGGTTTGGCCAGAACACCCGAACTTCCCGAAAGTTCGGCCCGGATTTCAGAACCCCATTGAAATTAATGGGACCCGAACTTCGGTAATAAAAAAACACAATTTTGAAGCCCTAAAACCCAATAAATGCCCCTAAAAAATGCATAGGGTTCTGGGTCATGCCCCAGAGACTATTAATCACACAAAAAAAAAGTTCTTAAAAATTGTCATTTGTGAAAGAGAGCCAATTATTGAATAATTAAAAAAAAAAAATGTCTTTGGATTAGGTGTCTAGGGGGTCAGCTCTGTAGCATGTCCAGAACCATAAAAAAAAAAAGTTAATTTCTATTAGAATTAATATAGAACGTGATAGTGGCTCCACTATTTTCACACCTTGCCGGTTTAGAAGCAAGCGTTTTTTTTGGGCATTTTTTGGGGTCTTTGGAGGCAGGCAAAACATCTGAACTTGTGTATAGGGGTATATATACACACATACTTATATGTATATATACACCTAGACATATATAGGTGTGATAGGAGCAGAAATATATGCTTGCGCTAATTAAATAATTAACACCAATATGGCTCCGCTCCTATCACACCTATATATGTGTAAGTGTAAAAATACATATAGGTATGTGTGTATATATACAATCAGAAGTTCAGATGTTTTGCCTGCCTCCAAAGACCCCAAAAAAATGCCTGCAACAACACACCTGGGCGTTTTTTTCTTTTTTTTGGCGCTAGCATTTTTTTGGGCATTTTTTGGGGGGTCTTTGGAGGCAGGCTAAACATCTGAACTTGTGTATAGGGGTATATATACACACATACTTATATTTTTTATACACTTACACATATATAGGTGTGATAGGAGCGGAGCCATACTGGTGTTAATTATTTAATTAGCGCAAGCATAGTGTTCTGCTACTTTAACACATATATATGTGTAGGTGTGTATATATACCCCTATACAGAAGTTCACATGTCATGCCTGCCTCCAAAGACCCCAAAAAAATGCCCCCCCAAAAAAGCCTGCAATAACACACCTGGGCCTTTTTTTTTTTTTTTTGGCGCTAGCATTTTTTTGGGCATTTTTTGGGGGGTCTTTGGAGGCAGGCAAAACATCTGAACTTGTGTATAGGGGTATATATACACACATACTTATATGTATTTTTACACTTACATATATATATAGGTGTGATAGGAGCGGAGCCATATTGGTGTTAATTATTTAATTAGCGCAAGCATAGATTTCTGCTACTCTCACACCTATATATGTCTAGGTGTATATATACATATAAGTATGTGTGTATATATATATACCCCTATACACAAGTTCAAATGGCATGCCTGCCTCCAAAGACCCCAAAAAAATGCCCCCCCAAAAAGCCTGCAATTACACACCTGGGTGTTTTTTTTTTTTTTGGCGCTAGCGTTTTTTTGGGCATTTTTTTGGGGTCTTTGGAGGCAGGCAAAACATCTGAACTTGTGTATAGGGATATATATATACACACATACTTATATGTATATATACACCTAGACATATATAGGTGTGATAGGAGCGGAGCCATATTGGTGTTAATTATTTAATTAGCGTAAGCATAGATTTCTGCTACTATCACACCTATATATGTCTAGGTGTATATATACATATAAGTATGTGTGTATATATACCCCTATACACAAGTTCAAATGTCATGCCTGACTCCAAACATGTCCTCAAAAAATCCCTATAAACGCCTGCAGCCAAAAAGCAGGCTGACAGGCGAGAAGCCATATCCCTGTTCTGTAAGTGACCTAAGAGAAACGATCTTTTCTCTATAGCGGTCACCCTGCCATAGCAGTCAGAGTCAGTTCACCCTACACTACATTACGGTCACCCTGGCACTTAACACTTTCCCTACAGACACAAAATTTTTGCATCTAACTAAAGTGGAAAAAAGCACCCTAACTACACTAGATATCCCTTTCCTCACACTAATAATTGCTAAATTACACTTTTGAAGCAGAAGTAACAGAACTCTCTTCCATGTCCCTGTATTACAATGCTAGGAATTTGGCGGGGCTATCTTATATACTGGGGGGGCATATTCACTAATGATTGGCCTCTGGACCCCCTAGTCACTCCAATCACATTCCTAGTATTCTCCTGCCCCCTCAATTGGCTTTTACGAATGGTTCTGGTCCAATCACGGGCTTGTAAAGCCCATTTCCTGTCCCATTGCATTTTGGTCGGTTCTGGTTGCCGAATTCCGAACTTTTTGGGCAAAAAGTTCGGAATTCGGCCCGAACCTCGAACAGCCAATGTTCGGGTCGAACCGATGGTCAACCAAACCGTTCGATCATCCCTAATCTTAACCACTTGCCGACTGCCTAACGTCTATCTACGTCTATCTACCACCGGATGCGTGCTCCCGCTCGGTCACGGCCCCCCCCCCCCTGCATGTGTGCCCGGCGGACCCGAAGTCCGCCGGGCACTCGCGATCATCCGTTACACCGGGAGAAAAGCAGGCGGCTAATGTAAACACACAAAGGAGCAAGGTATTGCATATTCCTACTAGCTACACCGCAGATCATGAAAGATACAGGTGTCTTCCATGCAATTGGTACAAATTGAGAAAGGGACATGATCTGAAGTGTGAATAATGACTGAACCTCCATCCCTAGTATACATGTGAAAAGAGGAACAAAGGTAATATATATAAACAACATGTGGTCATTCTTTCTCACTTGATTAGATATTTTTTTATATATAATCACACATGAAGTATGATGAATATATAGTAAAATTATTATTATTATTTTTTTAAACAAAATCTTTTTCAGAATATTTTGGTCACAATGTGTTCCCTCAACTTTTGCTTATTTGTGCGATGTCTCTGCCTGCCCCCTCTGTGGGACCAATTCAGGTACTCCCCATCTCTTCGTTCCCTTGTTCTGACCTCAGCCAATATACCCGCCTCAGCCCCGGGTTAGACAGTCGCTATTGGGGTGGCTTCTTTCCCTCCCAGAGTTTTTTGGGTTACCATAGTAATTTTATATTTATATTGGAGCAATTTGTTATATTTCCTACATATATCTGACATTTTTGCATTTTAATGTTAGTCTACATTTACAGATTCAAAGTTTTAATTAGCTCCTGATGAGTGGACGTAGAGCTAAGATACGCATAGAGCTTATAAGATATGAAGATAGACCATTTGAAGACTGACCATATGTTGTCTATATATACAATGTATTGACAAATTTATTTATTTATTGATTTATTATTATGAAAATATATTTATATGAATTTACAGTATATACTTAATGTTTAGTTCTTGATTTGTGTATGTCTATTCTTATATTATTGTACCCTTTATGAGATATTTAATAAATTATTCATTATTTCGATATTCCATATTACTTTTGATATTTTCCAATGACTGACCTCACTCAAAGTCCCATAATCTTTGTTCCTCTTTTCATATGTATACTAGGGATGGAGGTTCAGATTCACACTTCAGATCATGTCCCTTTCTCATTACTCTCTCCGTGACACAAGGCTGTCCAAGCCTAGAAAGAAGCCCCAAACCAAGATACTACCTCCACCATGCTTCATGTTTTGATAGTGATACGTCTTATTTTTTTCCATAAAAAAATTGCATTTCATGTTTTATTATACTGATCTTTATTGTAGGGTGACCAGACGTCCCCGGTTTCTGGGGACAGTCCCTGGACTGAGAACACTGTCCCCGGACCAAGTCTGTCCCCGGTTTTGTCCCTGGATTGGATATGAACAGGGGACTGGGCAATTTCAAAAACAGTCAGTGCAGAATTAAAAAAATTATTCTGAATTACACACCCCTGCTCCGCCGCTCCTACTAGCTCAGGGGGTGTATTTTTTCTATTATCCATGCCCCTCTCTGAGGATCATGTGCTGGTCGGAACGGAGGGAATATTTCGTCAGTTTTGGGCGCATGCCCCTTCCGCTCCCACCCACATGTTTTTCTGCCTTGGCTCAAGTCTCGGCCAGCCTGGCTGCCTATCTCTTTGCCTTCCCTGGTGGAGTGGTCTTCCTCCACTCCTCGCCCAGTAGTAGCGGGGGCCCGGAGAGCGAGACATGAAAATTCGTGAGGCAGGCATCGGCGGCGGTGCCAGGCAGAGAGAGGCAGCTGAGCACAGCTGACAGTGTCCTGCAGCAGGAACCGAGGAGAAGCGGATCCCATTGTGGGGCTGCCAGTACCTTCGTTCTGTTCACAGAATGGCAGGCGGTCTATCAGTATGGAAGACATTAAGCCTGTGTTCCTGCACAGCGGGGACAGGGATCTATGTCTTCCCTTAGAATAAGCACCTCCCCCACAGTAAGAAAACACTAGCTAGGAATACATTTAACCCCTTGATTGCCCTAGATGTTAACCCCTTCCCGGCCAGTGTCATTAGTACAGTGATCTTGCATATTTTTAGCACTGATCACTGTATTAGTCTCACTGGTCCCTAAAAAAAAAAAAAAAATTGGCTAAAAAGTTTAGGTACAGTTGTTAAGTTGATCTTAAGACATATCTATAGGTATTTTACTGACATCCTATGTTCTTGTATTGAACTTTGCAGCAGATTTTCTTCATCTTCAGTTTAGATATGTTTTTGTGGTTCTTTTTTTTTTCACCTTTACAATTCTTCATCCGAAATCCTCTTCAATGTCTTTTGATCATGGCTAGAGTTACATGAACAGGACCTTCTTTAGTAGAATGGACTCTACCAGACATTGATTGGTCTTTATTTGGGTGGGACACCATTAAGCCACACCGTAAGCATCTCATTGATTGGGGTAACTGGGTCTAATTACTATCTTTTCTGACTGTCCCTATCCAAGAGGTTAAGACATACTGAATGTTCTTCTTTGAATGACTTTGACTGTTGTCCACCAGTATAGAGGACAATGTAAAAAGCTGTAAGTGATATTATGTAAAACGTTTTTTTTTTTTTTTTTTCTTTTGACCACATTTTGGGAGGCACTCATACAGAAATCCAGGTAGAACCATGTGTTTTTTTTTTTTTTTTTTTTTTATTATGTATAATTAGTAACTGTTTTTTTTTTTTTTTTTTTTCTTTCAGTCAGATTAATTCAGAAGGCTTGGGAAGAATCTGGTCATGGATAATGCTGGTAGTCATTCTGGTCCAAAGACTTTTATCTTCTTCTGTGCACAGAAGTCGGGGGGTCCTGCTATGAGTGTCTATGTCCCAGTCTGTGTGATATGGAGGGGGTATCTAGTAGTAGTCAATCACAATCAGCTGGACATGTTCTGTAATGTAGAAGATGTTTTGTAGTTCATTCACTTCTTCAGTATAATGAGTGATGGGAACATACAGTATAACACAGCTATCACTGACACCTTCATCTAATCACCATGGAATGAGTCAGGGTAGATGTTGGCTGTCTAAGAACAGGATGGGAGGGGGTTAGGTTTTGTCTGGAGATGAGCTTTAGGCTCAACACAAGTTTGTTTTTTGTATAAGTTCTGAATCAGCTTCCCCAGTGTAACTCACCTTGTCACCTTTCCAAGATATTCGCTCTGGTTTTAGCGCAAGTTGCTGATCCTCTGATAAGGATCCATCAAAGTTGCCCACGTGCATCCAATAGGTGATATTTTCATTTTCAGTTTGTGTAATCCAATTTATAATTTCCAGAGTTATGGGCATTTCTCCTTTATCATTAAAAATCTTTACATTGCCATTTGGACCCTTGCACTGTATTTCTTTTACATAGCGGGACAGCTTAAAAAAAAGACAGCAATGATTATAGGTAACAAACATGTAATATTTTTTGATTATAGATTGTTTATCTAGTTATATCTCATTTAGAGAATGCCATCGGGATGAGATGACCTGTTTCCTGAGCACTTATAATCAGATACATTTTATTTGGGACTATTTATAAACAATTTGCTTTGCGAATTTGAACATTCCAGAGATAAATCAATATTTCTACCCCTTTACAATACACTGGCTCAGCCCAACCTTTAATATACAGTTCAGTTTCGGTCACCAATCCTCAGGAACGATGTTGCTGAATTAGAAAGAGGGCAACAAAAAAGTGATAATGTTTGTGCAAACCAATCAATATACGCTTATTGGGATGTTTTTTACCATAAATTTGTAGCAGAATACATATTGGCCTAAATTGATGAAGAAATTAGATTTTAAAAAAAAAAAATTGGATGTGTTTTATAGCAGAAAGTAAAAAAAAAAATATATATATATATATATACATATATATATATATATATATATATATATATATATATTTCAAAATTGTCAGTATTTTTTCATTTAAAGCGCAAAAAAAAATTGACACTGTAGAAGTGATCAAATACCACAAAAAGAAAGCTCTATTTGTAGGAAATATTTTTCGGGGCTGAAGTGGTTAAATAGGAGGACACACGAGCTCAACTATGAGGACTGATAGATTACAATTATTCACTGCGGAGAAGAGTTAATTAGGAGCAGACATGATTACAATGTACAAATACAGTATATTAAAGGTCCAGGATGTCTCCAATTAACAAACCAACATCAATGCACTGTTTCATTGGACAAATGAGGTTTAATGTTGATAAATGCAAAGTTATGCTCTTGGGGGCTAAGAATATGAATGCATCATACATACTAGGGGTGAGTAGAACTGGGGGAATCAATGGTGGAGAAGGATCTGGGGGTTTTGGTAGATCCTAAGCTAAATAATAGCATGCAATGCCAAGCTGCGGTTTCCAAAGCAAGCAAAGTCCTTTCTTGTATTTAGAGAAGTATGGACTTCAGAAAGAGAGATCATTTTGCCCCTGTACAAATCATTAGTAAGACCTCATCTGGAATATGCAGTTCAGTTTTGGGCACCAGTTCTCAAAAAGGATATCTGGGAACTGGATAAAGTGCAGAGATCTCGATTGGCATTTGCCATTGAACACCAGAATTGTCAGGTCCAGCACTGGCACCCTGTGCTTTTCACAAATGAGAGCAGGTTCACCCTGAGCACATGTGACAGATGTTAAAGGGTCTAGAGAAGCCATGGAGAACATTACGCTGCCTGTAACATCATTCAGCATGACCTGTTTGGTGGTGGGTCATTGATGGCCTGTGGAGGCATATCCATGGAGGGACACACAGACCTCTACAGTCTAAACAATGGCACACTGACTGGCGTTAGGTATTGTGATGAAATCCTTAGATCCATTTTCAGACCCTATGCTGGTGTAGTGGGTCCTGGGTGCATGATAACGCCCAGCCTCATGTAGCAAGAGAATGTAGCCAGTTCATGGAGGATGAAGGAATTGATCGCCTGACTTAAATCAAATAGAACACCTCTGGGCAGGGCCGGTGCAAGGATTTTTGCCGCCCTAGGCAAAATAAAAATTGCCCCCCCCCCATATGCTCGGCCTATGACGTGACATCACAAACCCATATGATCTGCCCATATCATGACATCACATATGTCCCACCCCTTTCTCAACAGCAATTCAGCATGATCAATGCAGCCTGAGCAGTTCCTAACAATGCAGCCTCATCAGTGCCCATCAGCTCAGCCTCATAAGTGCCCATCAAATCAGCCTCACCAGTACCCATTAGTGATGAGCCGAACATACCCCTGTTCGGTTCGCACAGAACACTGCAAACATCGAAAAAGTTTGCCGAGCTCGAACTTTCGAACTTCATTGAAGTCTATGGGAATTTGAACTTCTAAAATCAAAAGAACTAATTTTAAAGCCTTAAATGCAAGTTTTTCCCCCAAAAAGGGTATGGGGACCTGGGTAATGGTAAAAAAAAAAAAAAGTATTAAGGAGCAGTGATTTTAATGATATTTAAAGTGAAACAATACAAATTAAAAATTCCTTTAAATATTGTGCCTGGGGGGTCTCCGCAATGTACCTGTAAAGTTGTGAATCTGTAGCATGGATAGATCTTTCTACAGCAAAAAATAAATTTTTAAAGGAAAAAATGTCATTTAAACTTGCATTTAAACTAACCCTAACTCTAACCCTAACCATAACCCTAACCCTAAGCCTAACCCTTAACTTAGGGTTAGGGTTAGAGTTGGAGTTAGGGTTAACCATGTAAAACATGTAGAACATCAGTTTGATCAGGGTTAGGGTTAGGGTAAACCATGCAGAACAAGTAGAACATCAGTTTGATTAGGGTTAGTGTTAGGGTTAAGGCTTACCCTAACCCCAACTCTAACCCTAACCCTTGCCCAATGATGCCACAAATTTACCTACCACGTGATGGTACAGACTTGGAATGACCTTCAGTGAAAACCAACTGGGAATCTGCCATTGTGGTACAGCACATTCGGAAAATTAACAGAAGGGAACAGAATCCACCAGATGGAAAATCAGAAACTGTAAAGCCAGCAGCTTTGACAAGCTTGAATTTATCTCCCGAGCATGTGGGTGGCAGTGACTGTATTTTTTATTTTTTTTGCTGCAGCATCTGGGGCAGAGAAATGTGCCTGCCTTAGTCTACAGCTGGTTGTGTGCTGCTGGCAGACATGCTGCAAGGACCTAGGACACCCGTTGCTATACCATAATTCCTGTCGGTGGAGGCTGCTGAGAGATCATGAGATATAGCAGGGGTAGACTTGAAAGGTGAGGAGTGAGGAAGATCAGAATTTCCCTTTTGAACGTCCCTTTTGTGTGGCTTTTAGCTGCTCTTGCCAATGAGCTGAGTGGTAGAAGGTTAAATGCCTTGTCAAGCACGTGATACCCAGATGGCTGGTGTTTTTTCGACGATTGATCTGCTTGAGTTTGCAACAGTGCGATCAACTACACATGTGCTAAAAATGCCCACAAAGCTAAGCTGTGGGACGTGGGCTGGGGGATAACAACTTCACAATGTGATGGAATAGGGTGGCTGCTCTCAACTCTTCCATGATGTCTGCCTTGTTGAGGTTGTGCCTCACCTTCACTTTCCTCTTCTGCTCTTTCCTTCACCCAAGTCCCACCAGTGACCTCATCATCATCATCATCATCATCCCCTCCATCCTCATTATCACTGGAGACAACTTGGCAATATGCTGAGGCTAGGGGAACATGGCTGCCAATTTGATGTTTATCAGTGTTCTTCCCTCTCTGTAGGCTCATGTTCCTACCTTCCTCAACCTCAGGACTAACATCAGAATTAAGTAATGGCTGTGCATCGTCAAAGAGCATATGGCTGATGCTGTGTTCAAATAACTTAACTGACTCCTTAATGCATGATGCTGGGGCTATGGCAGGAGTAGCTGTGGACAAGGAGGCCGAATTAGCTGCTCTGGCAGCTGTGGTAGACTGCACACTAGTCTCTGCTTGGGTGATGGAGGATGAGGATGGTTTAGCAAGCCAGTCCTCCACCTCCTCTGTATAGGATAGATAGGCTGGAAAGCATGGGCTACATCACTAAACAGAGGAAATGGTGCCCTGCCTGAGGACAGACCAAGTCCACCATTGCCTGTGGATACATGCTCTGCTGCCCCCCTCACAGTACATTAACAAAATGTAATAGAGACAGGGAAATGCGTATTTGGATGCACTTTAGTCAATGGAAAGTGGTGTTTGGTGCATTTTAGTGCTCACTACACAGACACACTCCACTGACACACTACAATATACCGCAGTAAAATGGAACTGACGCACTTCAATATACTGCTGTAAAAGAGTACTAACGCTCTTCAATATACTGCTGTAAAAGAGTACTAACGCTCTTCAATATACTGCAGTAAATGTATGCTAACGCACTTCAATATACTGCAGTAAACATGCACTAATGCACTTCAATATACTGCAGTAAAAGTGCTTTAATGCACTTAAATATACTGCAGTAAAAGTGCACTAACACACTTTAATATGCTACAGTAAACATGCACTAACACACTTCAATATACTGCAGTAAACGTGCACTAACGCACTTCAATATACTGCCATAAAAGTGCACTAATACAGTTCATTATACTGCAGTAAACATGCACTAGTGTACTTCAATATACTGCAGTAAAAATCCACTAACGCACTTCAAAATACTGCCATAAAAGTGCACTGAAGCATTTCAATATACTGCAGTAAATGTGCACTATTGCACTTCAATATACTTCAGTAAAAGTACACTAAGGCAATTCAATATACTGCAGTAAATGTACTCTGACGCACTTCACTGTACTGCAGTAAATGTTCACTAACACACTTTAATATACTTCAGTAAACGTGCACTAACGCGCTTCGATATACTGCAGTAAACATGCACTAACGCACTACAAAATACTTTAGTAAAGCTGCACTAACGCACTTCAATATATTGCAGTGAAAGTGCACTAATGCACTTCAATATACTGCAGTAAACCTGCCCTGACACACTAAACTAACTCTACAGTAAAATGAATGGTCGCATTACACTCAAACTTCACTATTACTATATTGACACTAAACTGGCACTAAAGTAAAAATGAATAATTGCATTACACTCACGCTGCAATATCACTATATTCACACTACGTTGTTACTTCACACTCACAATAGAATCTCAATAGCATACTATAGCACGCTATCAAACAAAAATATATATGCTTAATGAGCATTGAAACAGGTTGCCATTATCCTTGTATTAATAGACAAACAATTGGAAATTCCTCATTGTGTTGTACTTTTACACGACAACCAAACATATGCCACCATAGAATTTTTTATTAAAAAATTACATTTTTATTGTTCACAGTAAAAAATAACTCACATGAGGCTCAGACATGTTAACAACATAATTGAGGACATTTTGCATTAGAGCTCAATTGCTTAAACAGTGGTCTGATCTATCCAAAATGACACTTCTCAACTGGAAGAAGCTAGTCTCTATTTCTAAGGCCCTCCGTGACAATAACATAGGATACCAATGGAGATTTCCCACCAAGCTCAAAATTACATGACAATGAAGGTCTTGCACAATAAGAAACCTGGGAATCTGGCCTAGACCTGTTCAAGGAATGGGGTATCCTGCCTGCTGATGATCATCCTCCCACACCCCACCAGTCCCACCACATTAAAAGAAAATAATTATTGTTCTGGTGCCCGCACAGCAGCCCGACATCCTTTATGGCTCACACTTGTCAGTACTTGGATTATTTTGGCCTAACTGCAAAGAAATTTACATTTACAAATGTTATTCTGCCATATCAACATGTTTTTGCTATGGTTGACTCCTTCTCCCATCTGGATAGCAGCAATCTTTGTTATCCATTTCCCTTGCATTCTGGAGAAGTTTTTTACATCCCCCTCTATCGTGTTCTCCACCTTGTTTTTGTTCCGCATTTTACCAGTCAATACTACTCCAATACATCAAAATATTTCTCCGGAATATACTCCTATTTCATGCAACCATCTGTGACCCTATGGGTCTCTATGTGATAATGATCCTTTCACTTCCACTGTCTCTGACCATTGTCATGCTTCAGTCAACAATATACAGGATCCTTCCAAAATATGCATTACAACCTAAAACAAACTCCACACCTCCTGAGACCTCTCTAACTCCTCTACCAACATGGTGATTAAGCTCATCTCACTTAATGTACGAGGCCTCAACTCACTCTTTAATTAGTAGTCACTCTCAAGAGAAGCCTGCTCGCTTAGGGCGTCCTTCTTATTCAAGAAACTCTTTTTGCAGCCTCTAAAGTGCAATTGTTCTCCTTGAAGCTCTTCCCACAGCTATTCTCAAATTCTAATGCCCCCCTCAAAAAAAAAAAAAAAAAGGGGTCCTCACAGCCATCTGAAATTTGGTAAACTTTAAACTACACTCAGAATTTGCAGACCCCCAAGGACATTTCCACATCCTTATTTGCAACATTAACCAAACTCAGTATACTATTGTGAATGTATATGCCCCAAACTCTAAACAGCTTAGGTTCTGTAGGAAACTCTTTACAAGAATCCGATCCTGAAAGAGCGGTAGACTACTTATTGGAGGGGGCTTTAATATAAATGGGAATGCTACCCTAGACTCGTCCATGGGCAAAAGGCCTGCTTACCACACCATCAACCATCTTCTGCACTCGTATGACCTCTATGACATCTGGAGGTGTCAACATGGCACGGAAAAATACTTCTCATACTATTCTCCCTCCATCCTCTCCTATTCCGCACTTTCCAGTTGATTACTGCCTCGCAGATTGGCACAATAACATGGTCTGACCATACACCTATAAGTATTGTATAATGAATCAACAGCACCAGATCTACTGTTCTCCACTTCAATATGTGGTATTGAGGGACCACTGGTCTATCACACCACTTGTTCAAAAAATTGGCCAGGGAGTTTGGCACTGTGTTATCAGAGCTAACACAGCAAAAGAGGCAATATTGTTGCAGGACACAAATACACTTGTAAAAGTATACTCAGATAACACCCCACTTCAATATGTGGTATTGGGGGGCCACTGGTCTATCACACCA
The DNA here is from genome assembly GCF_965119305.1 of Pelophylax lessonae. Classification (NCBI taxonomy): domain Eukaryota; kingdom Metazoa; phylum Chordata; class Amphibia; order Anura; family Ranidae; genus Pelophylax; species Pelophylax lessonae. The sequence continues at coordinate 19,764,350 of NC_138768.1, read as the reverse complement.
GTTGTTCAAAAAAAAATGGCCAGGGAGTTTGGCACTGTGTGTATCAGGCTTAACACAGCAAAAGAGGCAATATTGTTGCAGGACACAAATACACTTGTAATCAGATAACACCCCACTTCAATATGTGGTATTGGGCGGGGGTGGGGGCACTGGTCTATCACACCAGTTATAATACATTAAAAGTGCTTTTGTCACTGTTTGTGGTATTGCTGCAGCAATTCTCAGTCACCACACTTGTCACAATGCTGCACAGTTCACAATAACACTACTAATCCACTATAATATGCTTTCTACAAAGTATATTATGCCTTGGATTACCCCCCCCCCCTATATAGTGCACTGCACACCAATACCAAAAAAATGACTTTTGTGGACATTAACAGAGCGATTTGTGTCACTGCTGCCGATCTCTAACTGCCTCTAAAGCATAGACTGGATACCTGTCCCTAAACTCAAAAGAGACTGTAGTAGACCTATACCGAAATACCAGCTCTGAAAAGGACTTTTGTGGATCTTAACAGAGCTATTTGTGTCTGGCAATCTCTCCCTCATGAACACAGAAGACCTTTCCCTATGCTGACAAAAAGCAGAATGTAAAATGGCCGACAGCTCTGGTCTATTTATGAGGTAGTGGGCATGTCCATGTGCTGAAATGTTTCAATTGGCTGTCCCGTTCCACCTGATGGCTGTGTCATGGGTCAAAGTTCTCCCCAATGTAAACTAATATGGCCGCCACAAACAACGCCATGTGATCGCAAAATTGGCGAGTAGCGAACAAGCAAAATTTGCCGCGAGCCGACCACCGGGCGAACCGCAAGGCCATCTCTAAAGGAGAGGTTTGTGAATATATCTCTGGCACACAGTGTTGGTGCCAAGATACATCTGACCACACATGGTCTAGCAAACACGGGCAGGGAAGGTATATCACTTTTATTGCCCACTGGGTGAACCTTCTGACGGGCGTCCAGCATGTAACCCGTGGCACCCGTGTAGATTTGGTTGTACCGCCACGGATTGCATGCAGGCCTGCCTCTTCTTCTCCTCCTCCTCCTCCTCCTCCTCCATCCTCCCTCTCCTCCTCTGCTGACTCCTCCTTTTCCGCTGCTACAGTCTCTTCCGCTGCGCCGCCCAAGATCCCCAGAACCTATTCCACATGCCAGGTGAGACGTTGCCATGCTGTGCTGCGTCTGTTGTGCCTGGAAGCCAAGAGCCACACTGGTCCTGCACTCCTTTCAACTTTGCATTCACAGGCAGATCAGTGGCTAACACTGCTGAATTTGGCAGTTGGTAAAGTGGTGTGCAACGATGGTGCCAATCTGCTGAGCGCACTGAAGCAGGGCAAAATAACACGCGCCATGCATGGCACACGTCCTGAACTTGGTGGTGCAGCAATTCGTTGCCAAATACCCTGGGGTCCAGGACGTCTTGCGGCAGGCCAGGAAAATCTCGGGCCATTTCAGAAGATCTTACACAGCCATGGCTCGCCTTGCTGACATTTAGAGGCGACACAACCTGCCCGTCAGGCATCTTATTTGTGACTGCCCGACGCAACGGAACTCAACGTTGCATATGCTTGATAGGCTGCTCCAGCAGAAACGTGCAGTTAACGACTACCTGTTCAAACTCGGCGGCAGGACAGGTTCTGGGGAGCTTGAGTTTTTTTCACCTCGACAGTGGCTGCTCATGCGGGACGCATGCAGACTTCTGCAGCCATTTGATGAGATCACCAAACTGGTCAGTCACGGCCAGGGTGCCATAAGTGACATCGTACCTTACGCCTTCTTTCTGGAGCATGCATTGCATTGTGTCATTGATCAAGCCGTCGAGGAGTGGGAGCAGGAAGATGAGGAAGTCGCAATGTTGGATGAATTCCCAGTGGGTGCTACTCCATCTGAGACAAGTCAACAGCAGGAGTCTGAAGAGGAGTCAGAGGAGGATGGTGCTGGGGGGATGAGGAGGAGCAAGAAGATCATGCTTTAAACCTTTCTGGGATACCTGGTGTTATCCGTGGATGGGGGGAGGAGAACGAGGATGACATTATCCTGGATGATGAGCTGGAAGCAGGCCACTACACCGCTTCCAGTTTAGTGCGAATGGGGGCCTTCATGCTCCAGTGTTTTAAGGGGGACCCCCATATAAAAAGAATAAAGGCCAAGGACCAGTACTGGGTGGCAATGTACTTAGACCCCCAGTACAAACAAAAAATGGCGGAAATGTTACCACAATCACAGAGGGCGGTCAGAATGCAGCACTTCCAGGCCTTGCTGCGGGAAATGCTGCATTCTGCTTTTGCGTGCGCTGGCAGAGGAATTTCAACTCACAGAGAGACAGTTGCGGGTAGCAATTCAACAGCGCCTGCATGAAGAGGGTGGTTTGAAGATGTCTTGGTGACTTCAGATTTGAGATCCTTCTTTCAGCTGACCCATCGACAGCTGTACTCCGGATCCAGCATCAGGGAACGCCTAGACCGTCAGGTGTCCGACTACATTGGGTTAACGGCCGATGTGGACGCTCTGAGGAGTGATGAACCCCTGGACTACTGGGTGGGCAGGCTTGACCTCTGACCAGAGCTTGCACAATTTGCAATGGAAATGTTGGCTTGACCCCCATCCAGTGTCCTGTCCGATAGGACGTTCAGCGCAGCAGGGGGGATCGTGACCGATAAGCACACTCGCCTAGCTCATGACAGTGTAGACTACCTCACATTTATAAAAATGAATGAGGTATGGATCTCTGAGGAATTCAACACATGTGACCAGTAGACCATGTTTCATCGAAATTCCTCATGCCAGGCCACAAATATCCGCCAGACTGCCATCCACCCACAGCAATTCCTGGTCCTTGGCTTCGCTACATACAGCGGCATAAAAGGCATTTCATGTCCATTGAATGGCAAATTTTTGAGGCCTTTCAGGGCCGACAATTATTTTTCTGTGAATGCCTAATGTACCTCCAGCCACAGAATACAACTTTCTTCGCTGTCAGTTAAACCCATGTTGCCTAATTTTTGGGGCCTATACTAGCCGACACTTACTTCTGTATCCTGTGAATGCCTAATGAACCTTTAAGGCACAGAATACTACGTTCTTAGCTGTCAGTTAAATCCATGTGGGCTAATTTTTGGGGCCTATACTGGCCGACACTTACTTCAGTATCCTGTGAATGCCTAATGAACCTTAAGCCACAGAATACAACTTTCTTAGCTGTCAGTTAAACCCATGTGGGCTAATTTTTGGGGCCTATACAGGCTGACACTTACTTCTGTATCCTGTGAATGCCTAATGTACCTTCAGCCACAGAATACAACGTTCTTAGCTGTCAGCTAAACCCATGTGGGCTAATTTTTTGGGCCAATACTGGCCGACGCTTACTTCTGTATCCTGTGAATGCCTAATGTACCTTCAGCCACAGAATACAACATTTTTAGCTGTCAGGCAAACCCATGTGGGCTAATTTTTGGGGCCAACACTGGCCGACACTTACTTCTGTATCCTGTGAATGCCTAATGTACCTTCAGCCACAGAATACTACGTTCTTAGCTGTCAGGTAAACGCATGTGGGGTAATTTTTGGGGCCTGGAATGGCCGACACTTACTTTTTTATCCTGTGAATGCCTAATTTTTCAGACTGGAATTGAAAATCAATGGGTCTGTAAAGGTTCTGCCAAATTGTGGAATGGATGCGGACCCATTTTACAGATGTGTGAATGGACCCTATATGTATTAGACAATGTATTTACCGGCTGCTGTCAGTTCTGGCTGATTTATGAAAAAAAAAAATAATAATTTTTTGCTGTAAAAAAAAAAAAAATTAGGGCAACTTTTCCAATTGCAATACTTCTGTTATGACATTGTCCATGTGCTGGGACTATTTGTGCACAGCTAGTACGTCTTTTGTGGCTGCAAATATGACCTAAAGGTTTTTAAAGTTTGCCTCCCCTTAAAGTCAATGGGGCCCGCCGCGAACTTGCGGTTCGCAGACTTTTGAGAAAATTTGCGTCTGACATTCGCGAACCGCCCCGACCGATGTTCGTCTATCACTACTCTCCCTACACTGACAACAGGCAGAATGTAAAATGGCAGCCAGATCAGGTCTATTTATAAGGTAGGGGGTATGTCCATGTGCTGAAATGTCTCAATTGGCTGTCCTGTACCACCTGATGGATGTGTCAAAGTTCTTCACAATGTAAACTAATATGGCAGTTGCGAACATCGCCATATGTTCGCATGTTCGGCAAATCGTGAAAGAGCAAAGTTTGCGAACCGACCGCCAGGTGAACCGCAAGGCCATCTCTACCAGGGGGATCCCGAGTTACACATTCCAGCAGTCCTCAAGGGGGGAGTGCTAAATTTGCACTCTTCATTGAATCCCTAGCCACTATAATTAGAGCAGAACCCTTAGTTTCTGGCATTCCCTACTATGGGACTGAACATAAGCTCCATCTCTTTGCAGACTATATAAGATTGATGCTTACCAATCCTGCCCAATCCCTCCAATCCATACGGTCCATTCTAAATCAATTACTACAAGCTGAAAGAGACCAAGTCTTCAATATTAAATCTACGCACTCCCCCAAAACCCAAAATGCTCTCTCCAGGACCTTGCCTTTTATTTGGGCCACACACTCAATTCCCTTTTTAGGGATTAATCTTACCCCTCTATTGCTCAATTTTTAGATTGTAATCAACAACTACTACAATCCTTACCAAAGGAACGATTACCATTGCACTCCATTGGCTTATCAAAACTGGGCTGGGTTGCAGTTATAAAAATGTTTATACTTCCTAAATTGTTGTAGGTATTAGGGACCCTTCCTATACCTTTGATCTCTAACTTTTTCCAGAGCATTAAAAAACAATTTGTCCAATATGTCTGGAAATTTAAACTTCCTAGATGTACCTCTCAATTACTGTTACCCAAGCAGGGAAGGAGCGGGCTTACCTCATTTGTACTTCTACTACCAGGCTTTGCTACTTGACAAAATGTATTTCTGGTGGCATCCCAATGTGGAAAAATTGTGGTCTTTAATGGAACCCCTACTGTTTTGCCTGCATGATCTTCTCCTAAGCTCTGTATACCAAAAATGTTCCACATCAAACTACCTATGTAATAAAGCTTCCCTTGAGGCATGGTCTTCCCTACTGTCTCACAAGACCCCAGAGTCCCCTCCTCACCCTGCCTTACCCTCCTCAGAACTATTTCCCAAACAGGACTTGGATGTTCACCACGTACCCTCTCATACCTAAGGGAACATCAAAGTCCTGTTTGAGAGAGCTTAAGCTTTATTTATTCAGAGCTGGAGGCTTTAAAGGAGAAGTCCTCAGAATCCTTATTCTTCAATAATCCGTGTTTGATCAACATGCTGATTTAGGCGTTTACGCTGCTGTAGTGGCAGCCACTAATTTTGGTGAGTTTGCATTTCGTACATGGCTGATGGGAGATCACTGAAGCATTTTTTTTATTTCAATAATTTTTATTGAATATTATCAAACATAACAAGTGGAATCAGCCAAGTGGAAATAACATTGCATTACAAAAGTTTCAAGACACATGGAGTCTCGGCAAGTACAAACAACTTGACAGCATAAAATGTGAATACATATGAGCTAGTCCAACCATAACATTAACATTTCTGCCATCCTACCCCGGTCACCCCTCGGGGAACATACTGTGTCCTGGGAGGATGTCAGTATATGAACCAATTCGTATCCACAGCCAAACACTTGAGACAAGCATGCAATCCAATAACTAAAACATTTGTCCGTAGTGTGAAGAAAAGGCACGCTTAATGACCCCAGATAAGTAAGGTAAACCACCTGGTGTGGGGAAAAGTGAGAAGGGTAGGACGGAGGAGGAAAAAGGGAAAAAGGAAACTGAAAAGGTCAAAGAGTAGTCATTCAAGTGAACCTCATTTGCGTTATGTAATGTTACCAGGCCAGGGAAGACAACCTGAGAAATACATACAACTACCTAGAGTGTTCCAAAGATAACTAGGACTGGTCGGTATTGGCTGGGTTCTGGAGGGGAAGCCCTCCGTCAGTCCATGGTTGCCAGTTTTTGAGTGTCTTAGTCAGGTTGTTATTAGCGCTTGCCATCAGTTTTTCATAAGTGTAGTGTGTGTGCACCAGTTCAATCACTTCTCCAAGCGGGGGGGGGATTTGGAGTTTTCCACCTTCTGGCTATGGTCAATTTGGCTGCAAGAAAAATATGAAGAGCAGTGATTCTCGTGGGGGGAGGAAGACGATCCAGGTTGAGATGTAATAGGGCCATACTTGGATCAGGCGGGACCGTCAAGCGGATGACGTGAGACAATAGGTCAAATACTTCAGTCCAGAACTTGGACAAAGAGGGGCACGTCCAGAACGTGTGGAAGATATCCCCCCTTTGTCCGCAGCTCCTCCAACACCTGTCTGTCGTGTGTACTGTAAAGTGACATGTTTTGTCAGGAGTTAAGTACCACCTAAGCAGCAGTCTTTATGAGAGTTCCCACAGTTTGGTGCAACATGTCCCTTTTTAGGTTGCTGTGCAAGCTCGTATCCACTGATTATCTGTGAAAGTATGTAAACAAATTCCTCAGTCTTACGCCTATACTGTGAATTAGTCTCCGCGCTCCAGGAAGCACCAGCACACCGGCTGGTAAAAGTTAAAACCAATGTAGCAGCTACTTAAACAAATAAGCAGTATATTTGGTGATAAATAAATAAAGAATAATAGTAGCGCTTGAAACAGTGTTAAAAAAGACTCTAAAATAAGACTCTAAAATAAACCATAAAGAGTCCCCCAAGATGTCACTCTGGTAAGTGTTGAACTCCTCCCAGCATATGGAGAATAGTCCTATAAAGTCATTCACTGTTGGTGTATCAAAACATCCATCCCCTGAGAATCCGAAACTCCAACAATTCACAAGCCGCAAATCATTAGTGTAGTTCAACAGGGTCACCAGTATTCCACCACCAAGTGCAGGGGGGCAATAAGAAATGGCCACTCACCAGATCACGTTGCTCACTTACTCTCATAAGTGAGCACACCTCGCATATAATCAATGCCCACGAGTAGAGATCAGCAAGGGTTAAATCCAAGATTGGTTCAGTGGTTCTCTTCCTCTCATGCTCCCATGTGCGTGGAAAACAAAAAACATTCCCCACTAGTGCAATATGTCTGATAAGATTTTATTCAAAAAATACCAACACAGCATACATCGCACTCACTTGTAAAAGAAGTAGTAAAAGCTTATCTCGTGTACTGGCAGGTTCGGATCCTCCACTGCTACTGCGATGTGGCTCCACGCCAGATCGGGTAGTCCCGGAAGTCCTCCGCTGTCGTAGTCCGCGATTGGGTGCGTCGTCTGGCCACGCCCCGACGCGTTTCGTCACTTCCTGACTTCAACTGGGGGCGCGGCCAGACAAGCGCTCCCAATCTATTTATGCTTCGCCTCGCGGCGTCGCATCCAATGGTGAAGCAGACAGGTCACCCGGAAGGACAACTCGCCTCATAATACCGGAAATTGAAAGTAGACTGGGAACTTCCTATCGGGCGATGTTGTAACACCACCTCTGCAGACATCAATCCAGAGGAGTCTGATCCTATTGGTAAACCCTGCCCCGGGCCAACCCAAATAGGCGTGCAGTCTAATCAAGTGACCTACTGCTTCAATCACCTCGAGAGCCATTGAAAGTCACTCAAACAAGTGAATAACCAATCAATAGTATCTCGGCGCACTCTCAATAGCATCCAATGTTACAGGTTGCAATAAACACTGAAGTAACACAAATGCATAATTCCAAGTTTAGCAAATAAATGCGGACAAATAAAATGTAAAATCTCATATGTAAAATATACTATAGCAAAGAAAATATTGCTAAAGATAGCACATTAAACAAAATTAAAAGGTCAGATATCAAATCCAGAACAGTGTATAAAATCAAATATCACTATCAAATAATTGAAATCCATTCAATATGGTATAGGTTTTAAAAAACTGAAAAATCTTGGATATAGAGTAAAGATGATGGTATATATCTATTCAAAAGTTACAGTCAAAAATAATAATAGTAGACTAAGAGTCACTGATGAAACAATTGAGGTCAAGTTCGATGTTCAAACCCACCGGCGCGAGGGATTGGGTCAGGTAAATCCACTTAGTTTCGCACTTAGAGAGTTCTCTGACCCAATTAGCCCCTCGCCACGGGGGTGTGACTCGTTCAATACCCCAGAATAACAGTTCACTGGGGTCCTGGTGGTGATGTTGCCGAAAGTGGGCTGGTACATTGTGTTCCCGTTTGCCATTGATAATGTTGGTGATGTGTTCACCAACACGAATTTTCAAAGTTCTTTTGGTTCTCCCTATGTACACCAACTTACATGGGCACATGAGCCCATAAACGACATGAGTGGTGTCGCATGTAATAAAGGATTTTATTTTAAATGTTTTATCAATGGCTGGGACAGAAAAAGATGTACGTCTTCTCAGATTATTAGGTGTAAGAGAACATGCTCTGCACCTCCCACATGTAAATGAGCCTTTTAGATCTGGAAAAAAGGCGATGTTAGGTGGATCAATCACCTTTCTCACCACACGGTCCCCAAAATTGGGGGCTCTCCGATAGATGAAAGAGGGGTTCTTGGGTAGGACCGGGCCCAGGGTCCTGTCCAATTGCAGTATCGGCCAATGTTGTTTAAATATGGCTTCTACTTTCCTGTAGTCATTAGAAAAGTCAGAGAGGAAACTCCATTGTTTGGGGTCATTATCTGGTGCCCCAACTCTGACTCCCTGACTCAAAGGCCTAGGTGCTTCCAGAATGTTGGTAATCTCCCTGTCCAACACAGATTCCTCGTATCCCTTGGCCACGAACCTCTCCTTTAAGGTTCCCACCTGATCCAGATAGTCATTCGTAGATGTGCAATTCCGCCTGACGCGTAAGAATTGCCCCCTGGGAATATTCTTAAGCCAGTTGGGGTGGTGGCCACTTTGTATAGCGAGGTAGCTGTTTCTATCCGTGGTTTTGAAGAATACTTTCGTGGAAAGGGCATTTCCTTCCCTCTTAATTGTTACATCTAGGAAATGAATTTCACTCTGACTGTGATTAAACTCAAGTCTTATGTTGTTCTGGTTGCTGTTCAGGTGCTGCATGAAGGCCATGAGGTTTTGCTCCGATCCCTCCCAGATGAAGACAATATCATCTATAAACCGACGATAGTATCTTAGCTCGGGTCTAGTGATGTTAAAGACAAATTTGTCCTCCCACTCTGCCATAAAAATGTTGGCCAGACTGGGAGCAAATTTGGCACCCATTGCCACGCCAGTTCTCTGGCTGTAGAAATTACTGTCATGCCAGAAATAATTATGGCCCAGGCAAAAATCCAGGGCTCTTCCAATAAAAACCTTTTGTTCCCATGGCAGGTCCTCTCTTTTGCTCATAGCCCAATTGAGGGCCAACAGAGCATCATCATGTTGGATGATGGTGTAGAGGGACGACACGTCGGCCGTCACTAAGAAGGCCGGCGAGTCGTCCCTCAGCAACACATCATCCAATGACAGGAGCAGGTCAGTTGTGTCTTTAAGGAATGCCTTAGTTCTAATCACACTGGTTTGTAAGAACTTATCCAGGTATTGGCCCAGTCTGGCATTCACTGACCCTATCCCGTTAACAATGGGCCGGGGAGGTGGGTTTTCTGGGTTTTTGTGAATTTTCAGTAATGTGTACAAAATAGGGATACGGCAAGCACTGGGGAGTAAGAAGTTCCTCTCCTTTTTAGTTAGAACCCCCTCCTTAAAACCTAAGCTAACTAGGATTTCTAGATCCTTCACAAAGTTGGCAGTGGGGTCACCTGGTAATCTGGCATAAGTGAGGTCATCTTCCAACATCGCCTGTATTTGGTTGTGATAGAAAGACTCATTCATAATCACAACACCACCTCCCTTATCTGCAGGGCGGATGATAATCTCCTTCCTCGCCTCCAGTGATTCCAGGCCTTCTTGTATGTGCCTATATTTCTTTTCTATCTCATAACCAGGTTGTAGAGCCTGGAGGTCACGTATCACTAGATTCTTAAACACATCCAGACATTGATTACTCTGGGGTGGTGGGTTAAACAATGATTTATTGCGTAACCCACTATTGACTACCGCCCCATCCCTAGAATTTCTATCGGGCAAAATGGGATTATTCAGGAAATGTTTTTTAATATTCAACTTCCTCATGTATTTGTGTGTGTCCACAAATACATTAAATTTGTTGATGGCCCTTTTCGGGGCACATTTTAATCCCTGGTCTAGGATGTGTAGTTCATTTTTATTTAGGCTTACATTACTTATATTAAATATCCCCTCATTCATCAGTCCCTTCTTCGCTTTTTTGTGCTGTATCCTTCGCCCGGCCCGTACTCCTCGGTATTTTCTCTGTGGGATTGGCGATCGGATTGCTGATTCCGATTGTACGGTCGGTGTCTGCCTCTCCCTCTGCCCCGTCCTAAAAAAGGCTGATGGGGCTGGTTTTGGGGAGTTCTGGGACCCGGGGTAACATTACCATCATTCGGCCTATCAGCCAAAGCCGAAAAGTGGTTGTGAGTAGGTACAGCCGATGGTTGAAAATTCCCTCGGGTGACACCCCTCTTACTCCTATGGTTGTTATTATTCCTATGGTCTTTATTGGGATCGGAGCAAAACCTCATGGCCTTCATGCAGCACCTGAACAGCAACCAGAACAACATAAGACTTGAGTTTAATCACAGTAAGAGTGAAATTCATTTCCTAGATGTAACAATTAAGAGGGAAGGAAATGCCCTTTCCACGAAAGTATTCTTCAAAACCACGGATAGAAACAGCTACCTCGCTATACAAAGTGGCCACCACCCCAACTGGCTTAAGAATATTCCCAGGGGGCAATTCTTACGCGTCAGGCGGAATTGCACATCTACGAATGACTATCTGGATCAGGTGGGAACCTTAAAGGAGAGGTTCGTGGCCAAGGGATACGAGGAATCTGTGTTGGACAGGGAGATTACCAACATTCTGGAAGCACCTAGGCCTTTGAGTCAGGGAGTCAGAGTTGGGGCACCAGATAATGACCCCAAACAATGGAGTTTCCTCTCTGACTTTTCTAATGACTACAGGAAAGTAGAAGCCATATTTAAACAACATTGGCCGATACTGCAATTGGACAGGACCCTGGGCCCGGTCCTACCCAAGAACCCCTCTTTCATCTATCGGAGAGCCCCCAATTTTGGGGACCGTGTGGTGAGAAAGGTGATTGATCCACCTAACATCGCCTTTTTTCCAGATCTAAAAGGCTCATTTACATGTGGGAGGTGCAGAGCATGTTCTCTTACACCTAATAATCTGAGAAGACGTACATCTTTTTCTGTCCCAGCCATTGATAAAACATTTAAAATAAAATCCTTTATTACATGCGACACCACTCATGTCGTTTATGGGCTCATGTGCCCATGTAAGTTGGTGTACATAGGGAGAACCAAAAGAACTTTGAAAATTCGTGTTGGTGAACACATCACCAACATTATCAATGGCAAACGGGAACACAATGTACCAGCCCACTTTCGGCAACATCACCACCAGGACCCCAGTGAACTGTTATTCTGGGGTATTGAACGAGTCACACCCCCGTGGCGAGGGGCTAATTGGGTCAGAGAACTCTCTAAGTGCGAAACTAAGTGGATTTACCTGACCCAATCCCTCGCGCCGGTGGGTTTGAACATCGAACTTGACCTCAATTGTTTCATCAGTGACTCTTAGTCTACTATTATTATTTTTGACTGTAACTTTTGAATAGATATATACCATCATCTTTACTCTATATCCAAGATTTTTCAGTTTTTTAAAATCTATACCATATTGAATGGATTTCAATTATTTGATAGTGATATTTGATTTTATACACTGTTCTGGATTTGATATCTGACCTTTTAATTTTGTTTAATGTGCTATCTTTAGCAATATTTTCTTTGCTATAGTATATTTTACATATGAGATTTTACATTTTATTTGTCCGCATTTATTTGCTAAACTTGGAATTATGCATTTGTGTTACTTCAGTGTTTATTGCAACCTGTAACATTGGATGCTATTGAGAGTGCGCCGAGATACTATTGATTGGTTATTCACTTGTTTGAGTGACTTTCAATGGCTCTCGAGGTGATTGAAGCAGTAGGTCACTTGATTAGACTGCACGCCTATTTGGGTTGGCCCGGGGCGGGGTTTACCAATAGGATCAGACTCCTCTGGATTGATGTCTGCAGAGGTGGTGTTACAACATCGCCCGATAGGAAGTTCCCAGTCTACTTTCAATTTCCGGTATTATGAGGCGAGTTGTCCTTCCGGGTGACCTGTCTGCTTCACCATTGGATGCGACGCCGCGAGGCGAAGCATAAATAGATTGGGAGCGCTTGTCTGGCCGCGCCCCCAGTTGAAGTCAGGAAGTGACGAAACGCGTCGGGGCGTGGCCAGACGACGCACCCAATCGCGGACTACGACAGCGGAGGACTTCCGGGACTACCCGATCTGGCGTGGAGCCACATCGCAGTAGCAGTGGAGGATCCGAACCTGCCAGTACACGAGATAAGCTTTTACTACTTCTTTTACAAGTGAGTGCGATGTATGCTGTGTTGGTATTTTTTGAATAAAATCTTATCAGACATATTGCACTAGTGGGGAATGTTTTTTGTTTTCCACGCACATGGGAGCATGAGAGGAAGAGAACCACTGAACCAATCTTGGATTTAACCCTTGCTGATCTCTACTCGTGGGCATTGATTATATGCGAGGTGTGCTCACTTATGAGAGTAAGTGAACAACGTGATCTGGTGAGTGGCCATTTCTTATTGCCCCCCTGCACTTGGTGGTGGAATACTGGTGACCCTGTTGAACTACACGAATGATTTGCGGCTTGTGAATTGTTGGAGTTTCGGATTCTCAGGGGATGGATGTTTTGATACACCAACAGTGAATGACTTTATAGGACTATTCTCCATATGCTGGGAGGAGTTCAACACTTACCAGAGTGACATCTTGGGGGACTCTTTATGGTTTATTTTAGAGTCTTATTTTAGAGTCTTTTTTAACACTGTTTCAAGCGCTACTATTATTCTTTATTTATCTGTGAAAGTATAACCTAAATCTTTCTCCCATTTAGTTATGTGGTCGCTTTTGACAAAGTCCCGTTTATTGTGTAGTAGGTTGTAGAAGAGAGATATGCCCTTCTGAGGGGTTCGGGGTGAGAAATAAAATGCATGTGCTTGGCGTGGAATAGAGCAGGGTTCGTGCAAGGTTTTGGACAGACAATGCCGTACTCTGACGTACTGATACAGGTCCCTTTCTGTAATATCAAACTCTCGGCTTAACTGTACAAAAGGTTTAGGTCTGTTATTCGTGTACAAATCTTCTATGAAGCATATGCCCTTATTGGACCAAGCAGAAATAGAGAGGTCGGGGGAGAGGTGTTCCAGGGCCTGCCAGTGGGGTTTTTACCAGGGAGGCTTGTGTGGCGGAGCACGGTGCATTGCAAAGTGTGAGCCATGCTCTGATTGATGCCAACATGGGGGGTGAGCATGTGGAGGGGATGGGGTTGCCTAATGGTATGCTCATGAGCCACGGAAGGAGGGCCTTTTTGGGTGCATGACAGGTTTCTATGGAGCCCCATAGTGTATCTGGAGTGGGAGATATCCAGTCCTTGAGTTGTGACAGTATAGATGCCGTATAATAATCATGGAAATCTATGTAACCCATGCCTCCGGCTGATCTGTGGGGAATCAGTTTACTGAGTGAGCATCTGGGTCGCTTGCCTTGCCAGATGTATCGTGATAAGATAGTTTGAAGCGAGTGAAAGTAACTTCGTGGGAGCGGGATTGGTAGAGTCCTAAACAGGTAAATGATTTGTGGGAGGTGCATCATTTTGAAAGCAGCCAATCTGCCAGCCCAGGAGAATTCGTGTTTCGCTATTTTGTCCAGGTCTTGTTGCAATTTGATTTTGAACGGGGTGAAATTATTGTGAAATAGTCTATTGGTGGTGCTAGAGAGCTGAATGCCAAGGTATGGGATAGTGTGTTCCGCCCATGTGTATGGGAAGCGTTGCTGAAGAAGATTACATGACGTACCATCAATGCCTAGGTTTAGAATAGAGGATTTGGACTCGTTAACTTTGTAGTAAGATACTGAACTAAATTGGGCTAATACTTTTTGTGTTTCTGTGAGGGATGTCAGAGGGTTGGATAGGGCTATAATAACATCGTCAGCAAAAAGATTTATTTTGTGATCCTGGGGGCCTATTTTTATGCCAGATATTCGTGGGTTGGACCTGATGTGTTCCGCTAGGGGTTCCATTGTAAAATCGAAAATCAGCGGGGACAGGGGGCATCCCTGTCTAGTGCCATTGGTGATCTTGAACGGGGCCGATTGCATACCTGAGGTGAACACTATGGCCGACGGGTGAGAATACAGGGCAAGGATTGCACTATGGATCGGACCTCGAAAGCCAAATACATCGAGAGTCGCTGTTAGGTACGCCCAATTGACCCTGTCGAACGCCTTCTCTGCGTCCAAGGAGAGGAGCAGAGAAGGCGTTCTAGATTGTTCAGCGTGAAAGATGAGGTCAATGAGCCTTCTGGTGGCGTCTGAGGATTGTCTTCCTGTGACAAAGCCCGACTGATCTTTGTGGATTAGTGTGGGTAGGACGTTTACGAGTCTATTGGCCAATAGTTTAGTGAAGATTTTGATATTAAAATTGAGTAAGGATATTGGGTGGAAATTTTTCGGGGAGTTAGGGGTTTTCCCTGGTTTGGGCAGGGTGACAACTGTGGCCAAGAGCATTTCGGGCGGAAATTCCGATTTAGAGATAGCTGTATTTATAACCGTTTGTAAATGGGGCGTGAGTGTTTGCCTAAAGGATTTGTAGTATTCTCCTGACAGTCCGTCCGGACCTGGGGATTTGTTGGGTGGGAGATTGGATATGATTTGCGAGATTTCATCGGGATGGAAGGGTTTGTTCAGGTCTGCCAGTTGGGAGTCTGTCAGTTTAGGAAGGGAAACGGAGTTGAGAAACGAAGCTATTTCTGTTTGGGAAGGGACATGGGTGGAGGCATCGTCTTTCAGGTTATAGAGACTACTGTAGTAAGAGCTGAAGGCGTCTGCAATGGACTGTGGATTGGTCAGTTTGTCGTTTGTATTAGGGTGGTATATATATATGGGATTTTGGCTTTGAGTCTTTGGCCCTTGATTCTATTGGCCATAGCTTTACCTGCATGATTATCTAGTGTGTAGGATGTGGCTTTAAATTTGCTTTGTGATTTTTCGTACGTTGTGAGTAATAGAGATCTAAGTTCTAACCTTAGGTTGAAGAGCTTGGAAGCTAGCTGTGGTGAGGGGTTAGTTTTGTTCAGGTTGTCTGTGGAGCGAATGTCTGCCGTCAACCTGTCAATCTTGGACATTCTCTCTTTCTTCACTCTAGAGCCGAGTTGTATTAGTAGGCCCCTGATAAATGCCTTATGGGCATTCCACACCACTATCGGGTCCCCCACGGAGCCTTGGTTGATTGCAAAGAAAGCCGTTAGTTGGTCCCTTAAATGGCCAACGTGGGCAGGATTTTGGAGGAGGGAATTGTTTGTTCGCCATAGGTAAGAATTTGGGGGGGGCTATGTCCCCTGATGTCAATGCTTATCGGCGCGTGGTCCGACCAGGTGGAGGTGTGGATACAAGCATCAGATATTGATTGTAACAACCATTTGTCTACCAAAAATAAGTCGATACGTGAATATGTATTGTGCCGTGGCGAAAGAAAGGTATAGTCCTTCTCGGCTGCGTGGCTGCAACGCCAAGCATCATATAGGTCGCATTCATGGAGGAAGGGATGAAGGGATTGGGATCCCCTTCTGCTGGAGGAGGTAGAGTCAAGCGCTGGGACGGAACTGAGTTAAAGTCCCCGCAAAAAAGAAGGTGCCCTTTCTGGACCGATGCAACTCTTTTGTGTAATTTACGAAGAAAGGGGATTTGCAGTTGGTTGGGTGCGTACAGATTGACCAAGGTTAGAGGAACATTGTCTATGGTGCACAGTAGGATGAGGAAGCGTCCAAAGGGGTCCTCATAGGATTGATGTAGCTGGAATGAAACTGTGTCCCGCACTGCGATTAGAACTCCTCTTTTTTTTTGTGAAATTGGCTGTGAATACGTGTGGGAAACAAACATGGCTACATTTAGGGGGTTTGGTGGAGGAGAGGTGCGTTTCCTGCACGCAAAGGATATCGCAGTTTTGTGCTAATGCTGTTTTCCACAGCGAGATCCTCTTGGCCGGGTGATTTAGGCCTCTAGCGTTGAGGGACAAAACTCTAAATGGCATTGTGGTATGTAAGAGGTGCCAGTAAGGTATTTGGACTCACAGTTGTCGACTCCTCAGGACCTGGACTGTTATCCGGGGTTGTGGTGATGGGGTCCGCAGAAGAAGAGTTTGGCAGATGTCTGTCTTCAGAGCTTGGTAGCCGGGGCACTGGGTTCACTGGTTCGTGCAAGATCGATGTGCACTGCTTAGAAGTAAACAAAGGTAAGGGGCAGAGAAAGGACGGGGGTAAAAGGGAAAGAAAGGAAAAAAAAAGACAGTAACAACAGTCGAAAATAAGACTGTTTTCAACAGCGAGGGCTGTGTCACTGTTAAACGTGTGGGGGAATGTCATTTGCATGAGACTTTTGGAATCCAGGGAACTTGTGGAGAGGTCGGTGTAGTGGAACATAATTTCAGCCTGTCGCCCTGACGGTGCGAGTGCCTCTGCTCTTTTGGGGGGTAGGGGGTGACGGGAGGCGGAGGGTGACCATCACGGGATGGATCAGGGATAATCCCCCACGTGTGTAGCAGTTGCATCCCCTTGGACATGGACGAGATACTGTGCTGTACCCCATTGTGATGAACTAGCAGGGTGGCCGGGTACCTCCATTTGTAGGTGATCTTGTGGTTGTTCATGGCCTTAGTAATGGTTTTCAATTGTCTCCGTTGCTGGAGGGTATATTGGGACAGATCTGCATATAGCTGCAAGCCTTCATATGGTTGCGGAAGAGAGGGCATCAATCTGGCTTTTGAGAGGAGCTGCTCTTTTACTTGGTAGAAATGAATTTTCATAAGGACATCTCTAGGTACAGAATCATCAAGGTGTCTAGGCTTCGGGATTCTGTGAATGCGGTCTATGGCCATCTCCATAGGAGTAAGGCTTGGTAGCACTGTAGATATCAAAGTATGGGCGTATTCCTGCAAGTTGTGCGGAAGGACCAACTCTGGGACTCCCCGGATCTTCACGTTGTTTCAACGTGAACGATCCTCTAAGTCCGCAAGTTTGGATTTGACCCACAGCATGTCATTATTTTGGTGTTCGTAAGCGTCTATTAGATCATTGACAGTGCTGGTGCATTCCTCCATCTTGTCTTCCACATAGTGAACTCTGTTGTCTATACGTTTAACATCTTGTGCGCATTTTTGGACCAAGGGGGATAAATTGGTCATGAGTGAGGATTGTAGTAATAGCATCATCTCTTTTAATGTGGAGTCTATCACTGGTTGGCCCGTAGTTTGAAATGCAGCTATTGGGGATATGAAGGAGGTGTCCGCTTGCAGATGACTAAGATCATTGCTGGCAGTGGTGGCCTGGTGGATAGGTGAATCCATCCACATCCTGGCCTTAGCGGGGCTGTCCGTGGTCGGGGATGAGGATATGGGGTCCCCGCTGGGTGATGTGGGGGGTTCCCCCTCTCTAGGCCTTTGATCTGAGTCAGGGAGATCAGTGTAGTGGGCGGATGGCCGTGCATTACCTCCGTCGGCGGCGCCATCTTGGGTTGTCTCATGCGGCGCCGGTCTGTGGAAGAAGGCCGTCAGTTTCTTCGGCCGGTATTCCTCCTTGCGCTTCCTGGATGTCATTGCGGTGGTCGGTGGAGGATCCGGGTGTAGGCTGGCGGTTTTAGCGGCTTGATGTCCGGTCGATGCGGCAGTGTTCCCTGGTCCTCGGCTCGGAGCTCAGAGTCAGACGTCCATCTCTGAGCCCGCGCAAACCAAGCCCCTCCACTGAAGCATT
The DNA here is from genome assembly GCF_965119305.1 of Pelophylax lessonae. Taxonomy (NCBI): domain Eukaryota; kingdom Metazoa; phylum Chordata; class Amphibia; order Anura; family Ranidae; genus Pelophylax; species Pelophylax lessonae. The sequence continues at coordinate 19,746,293 of NC_138768.1, read as the reverse complement.
TTTTAGAAGAATTGTGTCACCAACACTGGTGTTACTATTTTCCACTTACCCTCACTTTGAACTTTTGTATTGGAATTACATTTTTTTACTTTGGACTTTAAGACCGAAAGGATTTGTCCCCTTAATGACTAGGCCCTATTTTGCGATTCGGCACTGCGTTATTTTAATGGACAATTGCGCGGTCGTGCGACGCTGTACCCAAATAAAATTGACATCATTTTTTTCCCACAAATAGAGCTTTCTTTTGGTGGTATTGGATCACCTGTGCAATTTTTATTTTTGCGCTATAAAAAAAAAAAGAGCGACAATTTTGAAAAAATAAATAAACAATATTTTTCACATTCTGCTATATGACATTCTCAAAAAAAAAAAGTAAAAATCTATTTTTTTTTAAATTTTAGGCCAATTTGTTTTCTGCTACATATTTTTGGTAAAAAAAAAAAAAAAAAAAAACGCAATAAACGTATTTCGATTGGTTTGCGCAAAAGTTGTTGTGTCTACTAACTACGGGAAAGATTTATGTAATTTTTAATAAAATAACTAATTTCTAATGTCATTTTTAATAACTAATAAAGTAACTAAATTCAAGGGGAATTCCTCCCCAAACTGTTGGAGTGGTTGTGGCAAAAAAGGCACGGTTCTACACTTACTATGGGAGTGTCCACATATTACTGGATTTTGAACAGATGTTTTTTCCTTCATCCGTGATATTGTAGAATTATTGAGAAAAAAAAGGGTATTCACTCAAGAGATAAAACAATAATTCTACCACTTTACAAAACTCTTGTGCGGCCGCATCTTGAGTATGCTGTCCAGTTCTGGTCACCAGTCCTCAAGAAGGATGTGGTGGAAGGGAAACAAAGCTAATAAGTGCAACAGAGCTAATAAGGGGACTGGAGGACCTCAGTTGTGAGGAATGACTACAAACATTAAACTTTTTCTCCCTGGAGTAGGAGGAGATATGATTGCAATATACAAATATCGAAATGGTGGTTCTACCATAGGGAGTAAATGATTCAGTCTTAGGTCTCTTAAGACACACGACCACTCAGTAAAGTTGAATGAAAAAAGCGATTTAACCTTTAGCTGCAATGGGGTTCTGTTAGAGCAGTAAGGATGTAGAATTCCCTTCCACAGTTGGTGGACTCAGCGGGAAGTGTCAATAATTTCAAGAACTTTTTGATGGGAATCTTAGAGAATACAATATACAGGAATATGGAAAATGGTAGTGATGTAAACACGCACACCCACATGTTGAACATGATGGACTGATGTCTTTATTCAATCTTGCCAACTATGTAACTATGGTCTTAAATTTAGGTGTCTCTATAAGACTGTGGCTTGTGGGAAAATAATTAAAACACATTTCCTGGGTACAAAGTACAGCAAGTAGGCTCAGGTCCTGTTTAACAATGTCCCTTCACAATACTAGCAATGACCTGGTTTTCTAAGAACAGAATATGAATCTCAAATGATCACAGCCACAATAGTCACAGTGTCCCTGATCACCACCACACCAGTCCCTGATCACTGCCACACCAGTCAGTGTCCCTTATCACCGCCACACCAGTCACAGTGTCCCTGATCACCGCCATACCAGTCACATTCTCCCTGATCACCGCCATACCAGTCACATTCTCCCTGATTACAGACACACCAGTCACAGTGTCCTTGATCACCGCTACACCAGTCACAGTGTCCCTGATAACTGCCACACCAGTCACAGTGTCCCTGAACACCGTCACACCAGTCATAGTGTCACCAAAAGGCCTTGCTTAGATGTGCACTACTCTCTGAAGAACCATCTGTGGATCACTCTTCAGAGAGCATTAGACAGGCAGTGAGAAGTCATTGTTTCATATTCTCACCATCAGCTGTAACCCTTTGACCCCCATACATGTGAATGTGTCACGATCAGTGGGTGTACAGACAGTATAGTTCCCCCATAGCTGTGAAGCAAGGGGGTATACACTCCCAACCACTGTCTCTGAAGCTAGTTTATCGGCTAAGGGGCAGTAAAACTGAGGTCTTGCTGCCCCCTGCCCCCCACACATGTGAAAGAACCTAATAGTGCAGCTAGTCACAGTTCTCCTATTACTAAAACACCAGCCACAGTGTTGCTAGATGGAATTAGTGTTCCTGTTTGCGACCACACCAGATCAGTGCAGATAACAACAGCTCTCCTGATCCCTGCCACTCAAGTTGAGTCTCACCACACCAGTGTAAGCCAGCAACAGTATTCCTAATTGTCACTAGGGATGGACGAACGGTTCGGCCCGAACCTGAGTTCAGACCGAACATTGGCTGTTCGCCCATTCGACAAACACCCAAATTATCGGACGTTCGACCATTTGTTCAGCCCGCTGAATAGCCACAATGCACTGCGCCACCGCACAGTGCATTGGAAGCCCTAATTGGCTGAAGCAATGAAAGCTTTTCCAAATAAGAGCAACGAGCACTGTCAGAGCCATGATTGGAGAAAGTAATAATGACTCTATCTGATCATGGCTTATTGCTCTTAGTCCTTCCCCACACTATAAAATTAGTCTTTCAATAGCGGCCATTTGTAGTGTGATATCGGTGCGGAGAGAGATGGAACAGGGCTCTGTTCAGTGCTACTAGAGAGTTAGTGTGCTATAGTGTGCTATTCTGATTCTATTGTCAGTGTACAATATCAGTTTAGTGTGAATATAGTAATAATTCAGTCAGTGTAAGTGTAGTAAACATTCATTTTTTACTTTAGTGCCACTTTAGTGGAAATCTAGTGATAGTTCAGTAATTGTGAGAGTAGTGACCATTTATTTTTACATTAGTGTCAGTGTGTTACTGCACATTTAATGCAGTATATTAAAGTGTGGTACTACATGTTTAATGCAGTATATATCTGTGCGTTAGTGCACGTATAACACAGTATATTTTAATGCGTTACTGCATGTTTAACGCAGTATATATATGTGCGTTATTGCACATTTACTGCAGTAAATTTCTGTGCATTAGTGCACATTTAACGCAGTATATTGCAGTGTGCCAGTGCAGTTTTACTGCAGTTTATTGTAGTGTCAGTGGAGTGTGTCTGTGTAGTGAGTACTCAGGTTAAAGTGCACCAAACACCCCTTTCCATTGACAAAAGGGCATCCACTTACACATTTCCACATCTTTATTACATTTTGTTAATAGGCACCTTCCTATCATGTCTGGGAGAACAACAAGTAGAGGCAGACGTTCCCATGGCACTGTGAAGGGGCCAGCAACGTATGTGTCCACAGGCAAAGGTGGACAAGGCCAGTCCTCAGGTAGGACATCATTTCCTCTGTTAAGTGATGTTGCCCATGCTATCCAGCCACAGCATGCAGAGGAGGTGGTGGAGTGACTTACTAAACCATCCTCATCCTCCATTACCCAAGCAGAGACTAGTGCACAGTCCACTGCCAGAGTGGCCAAATCTGCCTCCTTGTCCACAGCCATTGCTGCCATAGCCCCAGCATCAGGCATGGAGGTGTCAGCTGAGTTATTTGAACACACCATCAGCTACATGCTCCTTGACGATGCACAGTCATTACTTGATTCAGATCGGGTTCTGAGGTTAAGGAAGGTAGGAACATGAGCCTACAGAGAGGGGAGAACACTGGTACACAAATTGGCAGTCATGTTCCTCTAGCCACAGTGTATTGCCAAATTGTCTCCAGTGGTAATGAGGATGGAGGAGATGATGATGATGAGGTCACTGATGCCACTTGGGTGACAGATAAAGCAGAGGAGAAAGGGATGGTGAGGCACAACCCCAACAAAGCAGCCATCATGGAAGAGTAGAGAGCAGCCACCCTATTCCATCAAATTGTGGAGCTGTTATCTCCTGGCCCACTTCTCACAGCTAAGCTGTCTGGGACTTTTTTTGCACATGTGCAGCCGATCTCACTGTTGCAATTTTCAAACTTTGTCTTAAGCACATCAAGCATGGCAAAAACCCCAGCCATTTGTGTACCACATGCCTGACAAGGCTTTTAACCTCCCACCACTCAGCTTGTTGGCAAGAGCACCTGAAAGCCACACAAAAGGGACACAATTCTGTTCCTCCTTACTCACCTCAGTCTACCCCCGCTATACCTCATGAACTCTCAGGAGCCTCCACTGACAGGGATGATGGTATAGCGCAGGGTGTCCCAGGTCCTTGCAGTACATCTGCCAGTAGAACACCACCAGCTGTAGACTATAGCTGGCAAATTTTTCTGCCACATTTGCTGCAGTGAATAAAAAAAATACAGTCACTGCCACCCACATGCCCAGTGTCTAAATGCAAGCTTGTCAAAGCTGCTGGCTTTACAACTTCTGCCTTTCTGTCTGGTAGATTCTGCCCCCTTCCTTGAATTGGCACAATGTGCTGTACCACAATGGCAGGTTCCCAGTCCCTATTTTTTTTCACGCAAGGCTATTCCAGCTCTGTACCATCATGTGGAAGGCAATGTTGTGGCATCCTTGGGCAAGGCAGTCAGCTGCAAAGTCCACGTTACTGCTGACATGTGGTCCAGCAGGCATGGTCAAGGGCACTGTATTTCATTCATAGCACATTGAGTAACTCTGCCTGCAATTCCGAAGCATGCAGGACAGGGCTCAGTTATGAAGCTTATTGTGCTGCCACATCTCCATACAGCTAGTGGTGATGATGGGAGATTTGTTAGCTCTACCCCTCCTCCCCCATAGCCTCCTCTGCTGACTTGTCCCACAAACCACAAGTACCCCCTAAGCATTCAAGGAGCTATTCAATGAGTCAGGCTAAAAAGTGCCATGCAGTGCTTCAGTTGGTGTGTCTAAGGGACAGGAACCACACCAGAGCTGAGATTCTTGCATCTCAGCAGGGGCAGGCCCAGTGGGGGTTCACGCCATGTCAGCTGGGGCCATGAATGGTGGTGTGTGATAATGGCACACACCTCCTGTCTGCCCTTAGACAGGGAAAGTTGACACATGTGCCATGTGCCATGGAGGAGGACTCTGTCAGTTTTGGAGGCATTGAAGCAGAGGAAAATATACGTTAAACCTTAAGAGATTGTTTTCCATCCCAAGAACCCTTGGGAGTAGTACGTGGCTGGGAGGAGGCATTTCCAGATACTGTAATCCTAAGTGACCTTGAAGAGTCTGATTCTCATGCCTCCACAAACTTGCAGTGCATGGGCTCCCTCATGCTGCAAAGCCTACAAAAGGACCCAAGAATATGTGGCACCAAGGAGAAGGATCATTACGGATTGGGAACTATCAGGGATATTCCGGTAATAGGCAGATGCGCATGCGCGTGTGCATGAATGCGCGCGTGCATACAAAGAATCGCCAAATGCGAACGCCTATGCGACTGTGTGTGCATTAGCCATTTTAGTATTTGGCGCCTAAATTACATATATAAGGGCAGCAGCTGTGCTTGTGCAGTGCTTTCTGATCTGCAGCTTTACCTGAGTTTGGTTCCTGTGCCTGTATTTGATTCCTGTATTGATGTGGCTTGTCTGACCATGTTTGCTTATTTCAAGTCCTGACCCTGGCTTGCCTAGACTCTGCTATACCTGCCTTTCTGCCTGATATCCTGCTGCCAACCTCTGCCTGTACACCATTCTCTGCCTGCTGCTTATACCATATATGATTATCTGTAACCGATCCGGCTTGTCTGATCCTGCTCCAGTCTTTTGCCTATGCTGCTCCGCCCAGGGCCTGGTAACGCGGTCCTGCATTTGCTGTCCATCCACACCTCTGTACCTGCTTCTACCTGCTGCTCAGCAATCCAGTCCTGTCCAGTGACTCATCGGCCACTCATTTTGGCTGCCAATGGCACTCTTACCCCACTGTGCTCTCTCTCGCATCCACTGTTGCAACTCCAGTGGTGCCCGAGCCAGGGCTGTACGAGAGGTCTCCCTCTGCATGTCAGGCTCTGCTACAAGGTATGTGACAGTAGCAGACTCCCTTGTCTGAGCCTGCAAGAGGAACCTCTCCAATAGATGAGATCTGTCAACATCTCGCAGCCCAAGCTGTCAAGTTCCTGCAGGAAGGCTACATCCAGCTAGAAGAACATGTGCAGTCTTTAGCCACCTCTGCAAGAACTACCACGGCTCCCTCTCCTGCTGCTGCACCAACACAGACTAATACCCCACCCACTGTGATGATGCTACCACCTGAACCCAGGGTTCCTACACCTGAAAGGTTCTCGGGGGATCAAAGTAAATTCAAGGAATTCCGCAATGCATGCCAGTTATACTTCGCCCTGCAACCCAGGACTTTCTCTCTGGAATCCACCAAAGTGGGATTCATTATTCCTTACTTCAAGGGGAATCCCAAACCTGGGCCCTCCGGCTGCTCGAGGAAAATAATGCTCAGATTCATGCTATGTTATCTTTCTTTGATGCAATGGCCCAGCTGTACGATGACCCACCACAACCAACTGTCATGGCGGAGACTGCTCTCAAAGCGCTCCAGCAAGGCCGCAGAGCGGCTGAGGACTATGTCGCTGACTTCAGCCGGTGGAGCGCAGATACATAATGGAATGACGCAGCTCTGCGACACCAGTTCCGCCTCAGTTTGTCTGAAGGTCTTAAAGATGAGTTAGCCCGGGTTGGAGTACCTAATACCTTGGAGGGCCTAATCACCCTGGCTCTCCAGATCGACCATCGGCTCCACGAGCGTTGGTCAGAAAGTTCTTCCCAGCAGTCGCGTCCTGAATGGATGATGCCTAGAGATCCAGTTCCCGCTCACCCTACATTTACCAATTCAACTCCAGCCAGTTCAAGTTCTGTCAACCCTGCATCAGATATCCTTGAACCCATGCAACTCAGATTAATGCATCCTGCTCTGTCTCCTGAAGAGCGACTTTGCCGCCGACAGGGCAACCTGTGTCTTTATTGTGGAGAAGCTGGCAGCTATGTGCGGACCTGTCCTATTAAGATGCATCAGTGTCCATCTGTCTTCCCTGCTAACCTGTCATCTTTGTCTACTAATGCAACTCATCTAGATCTCCCACTCTGATTCCAGCTTCCGGAAGGAACAATCTCAGTCAGTGCTATTATTGACTCTGGAGCATGCAGTTGTTTCATTGACTTAACCTTTGCCACTCAGCAGGATATTCCTCTGCGACCAAAGACTCAAGGACTTTCTGTCTACCTAGAGATGGCTCATGTATTAAGTCAGGACGAGTGACTCAGGTAACACCTCCATTATCTGTGATTACTCCTACTAAACATAAGGGGTTAGTGAGCCTGAATGCCATTAACCCTCAGATTGATTGGATTGCCGTTCAGTTTCCAATCATGCTACTGTCAGAAACACTGCTTTTCTGAATTCCCTGATGCCTTGTTAACTCTGTTATGCAAGGACTCTGATCAAGGAATACACCAGTTGGTGCTTGAGGCCTATCATGAGTTTGTCAATGTTTTCAGCAAAAGGGGGGCTGACACTCTCCCTCCACATCGGCCATATGACTGCCCAATTGAACTATTTCCAGAGGCCAAGATTCCCATCGGGCGAATATTTCCACTCTCTGAACGAGAGCAAGAGGCCTTAAAGGAATATGTTGATAAAAATCTAAAGAAAGGATTTATCCGCCCATCTACTTCTCCAGCAGGGGCAGGGATATTCTTTGTTTCAAGCAAAGACCAGTTTCTGCGACCATGTGTGGATTACCGGGAATTAAATGAAATCACGTTTAAAAAACACTATCCCCTTCCTCTCATGCCCAAAATATTCCAGAGATTAAGGTCCACGAATGTCTTTGCCAAGTTGGACTTACGAGTGGCCTATAACTTTGTCCAAATCCATGAAGGGGATGAGTGGAAGATGGCCTTATGTACCAGATTCTGCCATTTTGAATCCCTGGTCATGCCCTTCGGCTTTTGCAATGCCCCTGCCACCTTCCAGCACCTCATCAATGATGTATTCAGAGACTTCCTGGATATATTTGTAGTTGTGTACTTAGATAACATCTTGATCTTTTCTGTGATTCTGGACCTACACCGAAGACATGTCAACCGCGTTTTGGGCCGGCTCCGCCAACATGGACTGTATGCTAAACCAGAGAAAAGTGAATTTGAGCAGCAGAGCATCCAGTTCTTGGGGTTGGTGCTAAAATGAGTCTGCTATATTGGACTGGCCTGCACCTACAGATAAGAAGGGGGTACTATGCTTTGTGGGGTTTACAAACTTCTATTGGAGATTCGTTAAAGGATTCTCTGCTATCATTACCCCAATCATGCGACTGACCAAACAGAACTGTGGTTCTGTTGGAGCTCTGAGGCTCAAGATGCCTTCAAAACTTTAAAGAAACTGTTCACTTCAGCCCCAGGGGGCAGTTCAGGGGCAACTGTTTTGCAACGTCAGGGTCTTAAGGATTTAATGCATCCTGTAGCCTTTATTTCACTCAAACTCTCCCCAGCAGAAAAGAACTACGATGTGGGGGATTGAGAACTACTCCCATCAAAACAGCTTTCGAGGAATGAAGGTACCTGTTGGAAGGTGCAGCACATCCCATATTAACCACTTGCCTACAGTGCACTTTCACCCCCTTCCTGCCCAGACCGATTTTCAGCTTTCAGCGCTCTCACACTTTGAATGACAATTACTCAGTCATGAAACACTGTACCCATAAAAACAATTGTGTCCTTTTTTTCACACAAATAGAGCTTTCTTTTGATGGTATTTAATCAATACTGGGTTTTTTATTTTTTGTGCTATAAATAAAAAAAGACTGAAAATATCGTGAAAAAACACATTTTTCTTTGTTTCTGTCATAAAATTTTGCAAATTAGTAATTTTTCTTCACAAATTTTGGCCAAAATTTATACTGCTACTTATCTTTGGTAAAAAATAACCCAAGTAAGTGTATATTATTTGGTCTTTGTGAACGTTATAGAGTCCATAAGCTATGGTGCTAATCATTGAAAATTGATCACACTTGATCACACCTGATGTACTGAAGGCCTATCTCATTTCTTGAGACACTAAAAAGTCAGGAAAGTACAAATACCCCCCTGATTACCCCTTTTTGGAAAGTAGACATTCTGAGGTATTTAATAAGGGGCATGGTGAGTTTTTTGAAGTTGTAATTTTTTCCCACAATTCTTTGCAAAATGAAGATTTTTTTTTTTTTTTTTTTTTTACAAATTGCCGTATTAACAGGTTATTTCTCTCACACAGCATATGTATACTTGCAACTACACCCCAAAACACATTCTACTACTCCTCCTGAGTATGGAGATACCACATGTGTGAGACTTTTTTACAGCCTAGCCACATACAGAGGCCAAACATCCAAGTAGCACCTTCAGGCATTCTAGGAGTATAAATTACACATATAATTTCCTGACAACCTATCACATTTTTGAAGGCCCTGGAGCACCAGGACAATGGAAACCCCCATAAAATGACCCAATTTTGGAAAGCAAACACCCCAACGTATAATATTTGAGGCATAATGAGTCTTTTGAACATGTCATTTTTTTTCCCACAAGTTTTTGGAAAATGTGGAAAGAAAATAAAAAGGCATTTTCTTTTCACAAAATTGTCCATTTATGCAATATTTCTAACACATAGCATGTACATAGCAAAAAGTGCACCCCAAAATACATTCTGCTACTCCTCCTGAGTATGAAAATACCACATATGTGAGACTTTTTCACAGTCTTACCACATACAGAGGCCCAACATCCAAGTAGCACCGTCCGGCATTCTAGGAGCATAAATTACACATATAATTTCCTGTCAACCTATCCCACTTTTGAAGGCCCTGGAGCACCAGGACAATGGAAACCCCCATAAAATGACCCCATTTTGGAAAGCAAACACCCCAACGTATTATTTTTGAGGCATAATGAGACTTTTGAACTTGTCATTTTTTTCCACAAGTTTTTGGAAACTGTGGAAAGAAAATTAAAATGCATTTTTTTTACACAAAGTCGTCCATTTATGCAATATTTCCAACTCCTAGCATGCACATAGCAAAAATTGCACCCCAAAATACATTCTGCTACTCCTCCTGACGATGTCAATACCACATGTGTGAGACTTTTGCACAGCCTGGCCACATACAGAGGCCTAACATCCAAGTAGCACCGTCCAGCATTCTAGGAGCATAAATTACACATATAATTTCCTGACAACCTATCGCACTTTTGAAGGCCCTGGAGCACCAGGACAATGGAAACCCCCATAAAATGACCCCGTTTTGGAAAGCAAACAGCCCAACTTATAATTTTTGAGGCATAATGAGTCTTTTGAATATGTCATTTTTTTTCCACAAGTTTTTGGAAAATGTGGAAAGAAAATGAAAACACATTTTTTTTACACAAAGTTGTCCATTTATGCAATATTTCTAACACATAGCATGTACATAGCAAAAATTGCACCCCAAAATACATTCTGCTATTCCTCTTGAGTATGGCGATACCACATGTGTAATACTTTTAAACAGCCTATCCACATACAGAGGCCCAACTTCCATGTAGCACTTTACACAAAGTTGTCCATTTATCCACTTTAAGACTGGGCCTATTTTTGACACTTGGTGTTTACAAGCTAAAATCATTTTTTTGCTAGAAAACTACTTAGAACCCCCAAACATTATATATATATTTTTTTAGCAGAGACTCTAGAGAATAAAATGGAGATTGTTGTATTTTTTTTTTTAATAAAAAAATAAGAAAACAGTAATTTTAGCCCAATTTTTTCCATAATGTGAAAGATAATGTTACGCCAAGTAATTAGATACCCAACATGTCATGCTTCAAAATTGTGCACGCTCGCGGAATGGCGCCAAACATTGGTACTTAACAATCCTCATAGGCAACATTTTAAAAATTTCTATAGGTTACCAGCTTAGAGTTACAGAGAAGGTCTAGAATTATTGCTCTCGCTCTAACGATCGTCGCGATAACTCACATGTGTGGTTTGAACACCGTTTACATATGTGGGCGGGACTTGCGTATGCGTTCGCTTCTGCGCGCAAGCTAACGGGGACAGGGCGCTTTAATTTTTTTTTCTATTTATTTTATTTAATTTTTTTTATTTTTACACAGTTTTAAAAAAAAAAATGTTTTGATCATTTTTATTCCTGTTACAAGGAATGTAAACATCCCTTGTAATAGAAATAGGCATGACAGGTCCTCTTTATTGTGAGATCTAGGGTCAAAAAGACCTCAGACCTCACAACTACACTAAAAAAGAAAAAAAAAATGTTGAAAAAGAAAAAAAAACAAAACGAAAAAAAAAAAAAGTCCCTTTAAACCGGTTGCTAGGCAATGACTTTTGACGTAGCTCCGGTCCTCCAAGACCATAGAGTCAAGTAAGGGCCATCTTGCCCTCACTCCACTTCCTGTCTCTGAGGATCCGGGACCGGATAGTTTTCCCCGCTGCTGGCAGGTCCGGTAAGCTGGGAAAACGTCTAGGACGCGGCGGGAGGGGGGGCTCCTCTTCACCTGCACCATTGCGGCGGATTTTGCGGCGAATCTGCCACTGGGACCACCCTTATCTGAAAGCCGACGTTTAAAAAAATACTGGGGTTATGGCAGCTATCTGCTGCCATAACCCAAGTATTTAGCTTTAAATGGCCGATGTATATAGTCGTTAGGCGGTCGGTAAGTGGTTGCATGTATATAGCAAAAATTGCACCCCAAAATATATTCTGCTACTCCTCCTAAGTATGGCAATACCACACGTGTGAGACTTTTACATAGCCTGACCACATACAGAGGCCCAACATTCAATTAGCACCGTCAGGCATTCTGAGAACATAAAATACACATCTAATTTCCTGACAACCTATCATTTTTGAAGACCCCTCATATTTCTAACACATATCATGTACATACCAAGAATTACACTACAAAATGCATTCTATAAAGGAAAGTGTAAAAAAAAAAGTATTACCTGTGGTTTTAGTAGTGTAGTTGTCCACAGAGGAGAGCATTAGTCCAGGCAGCAGGCAGGGACATGCTTCGTGACGATAATAGAAATTTTCCAGGCAGCAGGCAGGAATATAGTCTATAGTCAATACTGGGATATTGTCAGCACAGCCGCAGCATTTGTCCAAAGGAATTTTCCAGGCAGAGACATGGTCAGCACAGCTATAATATTGGTCCCGGTACACTTCACACAATCATTGTACCACTCTCCAGCCCTTCATTAACATACTACCTCTTGCTACAGCTAATATCATGCAGCAGGCAGAGGCATGATGGTAGTAAGTCAGCTGAGGGCCTCAGTTAGGTAAGACCTGGGGACAGGGGTAGAGGCTTCTCCCACCCAAATCTCTTTGAAGCCTCCGGACTCCAGACCCTAATCCGGAATTTACGAAACCCGGAGAGAACCAAAAAAATTGGTTTTCTCCATCCGGAAAAACAACTCTGGAGCCCCTCACATATGTGAGACCCCTGTCTACTACAGTAGCAGGGCAACAGATCAGTTCAAGCGGTAGACAGAAGCATAGTCGGTAAAACAGGCCAGGGTCAGTTCACAGGGAAGCAATCTATGCGGTAGGCAGAAGCATAGTCGGTAAACAGGCCAGGGTCAGTTCACAGGAAAGCAATCCAAACAGTAGGAAGAAGCGTAATCGGTAAAACAGGCCAGGGTCAGTTCACGTGAAAGCAGTCCAAACAGTAGGCAGAGGCATAGTGGAAAAAAAGGCCAGGGTCAGTTTATGTGGAAGGCAGTGGCACGGTTATATGAGGAAAATTGGTCAGCACAGATGAAAACGGGGAAATTATTAAAATATGGGCTAGTAATTTATCGATGTATGATAACGTCTGAAGCATTCTCCAATGCACAGGCCAGGTTGGGAGGGACAGTCCGGACAATAGTAGCTGGTATCTTTACTAAATCCCCTTTTGCTGCATACACGGCATCTTTTTTGGCGTCTTCGGCCTGCTTCAGACGGTGGAATGTGGTCTGGGAAGTGGTGCTCATTAAGTCGGCTAACAGCATCAGAGCGAAGGTTTTCTGGGGGGGGGGGGGGGGTCCTTGTTGGTAGATGAGGGTCGTGACAGTTTCTTCAATTAATTTTAGGAAGGAGATGGGGCTTTCAGTGGATTTGGCGTAGATAACAAAAGCATTATAAAAGTCCAATTGAAATAAATAAATTGCAACTTTCTTGTACCAGAAACGGGACTTCCTTGTTGCTAAGTAGGGCTGAAGCATTTGGTCATTAAAATCCACCCCCCCATGTAAAGATTGTAATCCTGGACGCACGTTGGCTTTTGAATGGGACCTCTTCTTTTTTGAACCTCAACTGTGGTGTCATTATGGATGGTGGACATCATATAGACATTTCAATTATCCTTCCATCTCAAGACCAGCACTTCGTTGTTTCTCAAGGCTGCTATTTCCCCCTTTCTCATTCTTTTATTCACTAAGGATTGTGGGAAGCCCTTCCTGTTCTTCCTGATGGTTCCACAGGCCAGGGTTTTTTCAAGGTACAGGAAAAGTAAAAGAGAAAGATCTGCCACATAAAAATTGTCTAGATTTATGTCTAGTTGCCTCCATCCCTGAATATGTATTGCAAAAAAAGAGAGATTTTGGACTTTAATTGAGTGCAACTAGGCATATAAGTTTCCAGAATGAAAATAATCATATAAAACCCTAAAAAGGGGGACCTGTATAGAGCTGACATAAACTCAGATGTACAGTTTATAATATACCGTATTTATTAATCACATATACATTTATTGCAAATAAGGATAAATACACTTAATACATATACAATAAAGATCTGTAAAAATATAGTAGATTACATATGACACCGAGTTCTCTATAGATACATGATCTGGAAATATAAAAACACTTAACCACTTGCCTACTGTGCACTTAAACCCCCTTCCCATCCAGACCAATTTTTAGCTTTCAGTGCTCTCACACTTTGAATGACAATTGTGCGGTCATGCAACACTGAAACCATATAAATTTTCCGTCCTTTTTTTCATAGAAATAGAGCTTTCTTTTGATGGTATTTATTCACCGCTGGGCTTTTTATTTTGTGCGCTATAAATGAAAAAAGACCGCAAATTTAAAAAAAAAACATTTTTTTTTTAGTTTCTGTTATAAAATTTTGCAAATTAGTAATTTTTCTTCATAAATTTTGGCCAAAATTTATACTTCTACATATCTTTGGTAAAAATAACCCAAATAAGTGTATATTATTTGGTCTGCGTGAAAGTTAGAGAGTCTACAAGCTATTATGCTAATCATTGAAAATTGATCACATCTAATGTACTGACAGCCTATCTCATTTCATGAGACCCTAACAAGCCAGGAAAGTACAAATGACCCCCAAATGACCCCTTTTTGGAAAGTAGACATTCCAAGGTATTTAATAAGAGGCATGGTGAGATTTTTGAAGTTGTCATTTTTTCCCACAATTCTTTGCAAAATTAATTTTTTTTTTTTTTTTTTACAAAATTGTCATATTCAACAGGTTATTTCTCTCACATGGCATATGCATACTTACAACTACACCCCAAAACACATTCTGCTACTCCTCCTGAGTATGGCGATACCACATGTGTGAGACTTTTTTATAGCCAGGCCACATACAGAGGTCCAACATTGAAGTAGCACCTCCAGGCGTTCTCGGAGCATAAAATACACTTTTCATTTCTCAACCACCTATTACAATTTTGAAGGCCCTGGAGCACCAGCACAATGAAAAGGCCCACTAAATGACCCCATTTTGGAAAGCAAACACCCCAATGTATAATCTATGAGGCATAATGAGTCTTTTGAACATGAACATTCCAGAATCTTTCGGAAAATGTGGAAAAAAAATGAAAACGCATTTTTTTTTTACACAAAGTTGTCCATTTATAAGATATTTCCAACACATAGCATGTACATAGCAAAAATTGCACCCCAAAATACATTCTGCTATTCCTCTTGAGTATGGCGATACCACATGTGTAATACTTTTAAACAGCCTATCCACATACAAAGGCCCAACTTCCATGTAGCACTTTACACAAAGTTGTCCATTTATCCACTTTAAGACTGGGCCTATTTTTGACACTTGGTGTTTACAAGCTAAAATCATTTTTTTGCTAGAAAACTACTTAGAACCCCCAAACATTATATATATTTTTTTAGCAGAGACCTTAGAGAATAAAATGGAGATTGTTGTAATTTATTTATTTTTTTTAATTAAAAAATAAGAAAACAGTAATTTTAGCCCAATTTTTTCCATAATGTGAAAGATAATCTTACGCCAAGTAATTAGATACCCAACATGTCATGCTTCAAAATTGTGCACGCTCGCAGAATGGCGCCAAACATTGGTACTTAACAATCCCCATAGGCAACATTTTAAAAATTTCTACAGGTTACCAGCTTAGAGTTACAGAGAAGATCTAGAATTATTGCTCTCGCTCTAACGATCACCGCGATAACTCACATGTGTGGTTTGAACACCATTTACATATGTGGGCAGGACTTGCGTATGCGTTCGCTTCTGCGCGCAGGCTAACGGGGACAGGGCGCTTTAATTTTTTTTTCTATTTATTTTATTTTTATTTTTATTTTTTTTACACAGTTTTTAAAAAAAAAAATATTTTGATCATTTTTATTCCTGTTACAAGGAATGTAAACATCCCTTGTAATAGAAATAGGCATGACAGGTCCTCTTTATTGTGAGATCTAGGGTCAAAAAGACCTCAGACCTCACAACTACACTAAAAAAGAAAAAAAAAATTGTTGAAAAAGAAAAAAAAAAAAAAAAACAAAACGAGAAAAAAAACGTCTCTTTAAACCGGTTGCTAGGCAATGACTTTTGACGTAGCTCCGGTCCTCCAAGACCATAGAGTCAAGTGAGGGCCATCTTGTCCTTACTGTACTTCCTGTCTCTGAGGATCCGGGACCGGATAGTTTTCCCCGCTGCCGGCAGGTCCGGTAAGCTGGGAAAACGTCTAGGACGCCGCGGGAGGGGGGCTCCTCTTCCCCTGCACCATTGCGCCGGATTTTGCGGCAAATCTGCCACTGAGACCCCCTTATCTAAAAGCCGACCGCCCGCCATTTAAAAAAATACCGAGGTTATGGTAGCTATCTGCTGCCATAACCCCAGTATTTAGCTTTAAATGGCCGATGTATATAGTCGTTAGGCGGTCGGTAAGTGGTTGCATGTATATAGCAAAAATTGCACCCCAAAATATATTCTGCTACTCCTCCTAAGTATGGCAATACCACACGTGTGGTCTGGGGGAAAGTTAGAGAGTCTACAAGCTATTATGCTAATCATTGAAAATTGATCACATCTAATGTACTGACAGCCTATCTCATTTAATGAGACCCTAACAAGCCAGGAAAGTACACATGACCCCAAATGACCCCTTTTTGGAAAGTAGACATTCCAAGGTATTTAATAAGAGGCATGGTGAGTTTTTTAAAGTTGTCATTTTTTCCCACAATTCTTTGCAAAATTATTTATTTATTTTTTTACAAAATTGTCATATTCAACAGGTTATTTCTCTCACATGGCATATGCATACTTACAACTACACCCCAAAACACATTCTGCTACTCCTCCTGAGTATGGCGATACCACATGTGTGAGACTTTTTTATAGCCAGGCCACATACAGAGGTCCAACATTGAAGTAGCACCTCCAGGCGTTCTCGGAGCATAAAATACACTTTTCATTTCTCAACCACCTATTACACTTTTGAAGGCCCTGGAGCACCAGCACAATGAAAAAGCCCACTAAATGACCCTATTTTGGAAAGCAAACACCCCATCGTATAATCTATGAGGCATAATGAGTCTTTTGAACATGTCATTTTTTTCCAGAATCTTTCGGAAAATGTGGGGAAAAAAATGAAAACGCATTTTTTTTTACACAAAGTTGTCCATTTATAAGATATTTCCAACACATAGCATGTACATAGCAAAAATGACACCCCAAAATACATTCTGCTACTCCTCCTGAGTATGGCGATACCACATGTGTAAGACCTTTTTACAGCCAGGCCACATACAGAGGTCCAACATTGAAGTAGCACCTCCAGGCGTTCTCGGAGCATAAAATACACTTTCCTGACAG
The DNA here is from genome assembly GCF_965119305.1 of Pelophylax lessonae. Classification (NCBI taxonomy): domain Eukaryota; kingdom Metazoa; phylum Chordata; class Amphibia; order Anura; family Ranidae; genus Pelophylax; species Pelophylax lessonae. The sequence continues at coordinate 19,729,258 of NC_138768.1, read as the reverse complement.
ACTCCATGGCAGCTTATGTGTGGGTTAGTCCCGCCTCCTCCTACCTCATAGGACCCTACTCCCATAAATTTTTACTCCGTGCCAGAGGCCGTGTTCCTTTTTTGTCCTCCTCCTGAAAGGATTATGGTCAAATCTTACCTCATGAAGATTCCCGATTCAGGCCTGGCGGTCTGCATGTTGGATCGAGTGGTGTCCCCTTCATGTCCAGCACGCCCTAGCTATTAGCGGGGTAGGACACGGGCGTGGAGTCAGTTGTCAGAAGAACTTACAAACCTGGCCAATGGCAGGCAAAGCGACATTTGGCCAATCGTCCCAGCTATTAGTGGGAGGCCCATTAATACGCCCCATCATGTGTGCAGCCGCAGTGTCTGTATGGTCCAAGGTCTGGTCGTGGAAGTGGTGATGTACCCTGCTTTACATTTTATGGTAGCAGTTTGTTTGTGTATATTCTCTTGTTGTTTGTTACTTATCTCTCCCTGGGGTCTAGTTTTGCTGTGGGATGCATGGCGTTCCATTCCACGTCCTTCCCCTCCACTCCACTGCTTCCTGGTGTCTTCCAGGCTCGATCTGAATCGAGGCTTGGTTCGCACAGGTGGGGGGGCAGTGCCTTCCAGGCTCGATCTGAATCGAGGCTTGGTTTGCACAGGTGGGGGGAGGGGGGCCGTGACATCATTCCAGTAGCAAATTCAAATAGCTGTCAGTTTCAGCTATCTGTGGGTTTGTTCAGCAGTGTTTCCAGCGGCTTCCCCGTGCTCTGCAGGAATCTTTTAAAGGTGAGAGATGGCTGTGATTATGCTGAATAGGCTTCCTGCCTGCTTTCTGCATGTCACTCATTCATAATCTCTTGCAGTTTCCTAAAGTGATATGGATGTCTCACCGCCCCCTGGTGGCCAGCCCTTACATTACAGGTAAGATTGGTTTTATTCCTCTACCTGTAATGTTTGGGGTTTTTTTTTCTGCTGTTCTGTTGAGTCTTTATTTTCTTTCCTAAAGCCCTTCTAGGTCTGAAAGACGTCACTCAGCCCGTGAAGATAAAGATCCTCCCAGGTCGTAAACGCGGCATTCATCATCAAGTTCCAGGCGCCATCGGTCGTCCTCTAGGCGACATGGTGAAGAGTCTGGAGCTACTTCAGGACACCACCACTCTGACAAAAGATCCTGCTGGGGATGTGGGGCACAGGTGCCTGATGGAAAGTCGCTCTGTGAGCCCTGTTTTGCACATGCTGCAAACGAAAGGGAAGACAGCAACCAGCAGATGGAGTCGCTGGTCAGGCGAGTAGTTAAGGAGTCCTTAAAAACCTTGGATCCTGCTCGTGCTGGAACTTCCTCCCCCAGGATGGCGAGTACTCCGGCTGGTGAAAATATTCATATCCCTGGGCCTTCCCAGCACAGTCACTCCTCATCTGACTACTCTGAGGGTGAGCTTGAAGCAGATGACCCTGGTGCGGGTTTTGACTTTGCCATGGTTCCCTCCTTGGTCAAAGCTGTGAAGGAAGCCCTTAAGTGGGATGAGCCGGTAGAGTCACCCTCTAAACAGAAGAGGTATTTTAAGCACCTCAAGAAGGAACGCCCTTTCTTTCCCCTGTTAGGGGAGGTTGGCGAAATCATTTCAGAAGAATGGTGCTGCACAGAGAGAAAAAAACTCTCTACTCTCCAAAGTGAACAAAATGTACCCGTTTAAAACGGAAGAGGTTAAACACCTGGAATCTGCACCTCTGGTGGATGCAGCACTGATGCGTCTGGTGCGTCATGTCACCCTTCCGCTTGAAGACACAGTCACCTTTAAGGATGGCCTTGAGAGACGCATTGATTCAGACCTCAAGCGCATCTATGTGTCAGTAGGAATGGCATGCAAGCCAGCATTGGCTCTCGCAGCCCTGTCTAAAGCAATGGAGGTGTGGACAGACAGTGTGGACACAACACTCATAAGCGTGTCGGAAGAAGTCGCAAGAAATTCGCCAATGCATGAGCTGAGGCTGGCAGCGGCTTTTTTTGTAGGAGGACATGGTCCACCTTGCGGCACGGTTAATGCTTTCATCGGTTACTGCAAAACGGGCTCTTTGGTTACATCCTTGTTTGGCCGATCCTGCGTCAAAACAGGCCTGGTGCCGAATTCCATTTGAGGGGTCCTCCCTATTCGGCAACAAGTTAGAAAGCACCATTTCCCGTGCCACAGGTGGTAAGTCGGGGTTCCTTCCCCAGGATAGGCGCTTGCTGGACCAGAAGAGGTCTCAGCCCAGGCAAGAGGCTGATCGATCAAGGGATGCTCGCTTATATAAGCCTGGCCGTCAATTCTGAAAGAACTGGAGAAGACCGCAGCCTTCAGGACAGAAAGCACCCAGAGGAGGGTCTTCTGGTGGTCAGGAGGCCACGAAGTCTTTTTGACGTTGTGCCTGCCCAGGCAGAGCAAGTCTGGGCTCGGCTACTACGCTTCCAACATGTCTGGGCAGCCTCGATAAACGACTTCTGGGTCGTCAAGACAGTATCAACAGGCCATTCCTGGAAATTCTGCAGTCCGCTCAGACTGAGGTTCATTCCAACCTCATTGCCACAGTCAGAAGAGAAAAGACAAGGCCTTCTGTCTTACGTAGATCTGTTGGTGGCTCAAGGCGCAGTGGTACCAGTTCCAACCAACGAGAAGTTCCAGGGTCTATACTCCCCTCTCTTCTTGGTTCAGAAAAAGAGCGGTGCTTGGAGACCGGTCATAGACCTCACGCACCTGAACTCTTTTATCAAGAAGGAGAAATTCAAGATGGAGACGCAATTCACCATACGTCAAGCAATACAACCGGCAGACTGGCTTGTGTCAATCGACCTCAAGGACGCCTATTTCCATGTGCCAGTGGCACCAGATTACCAGAAGTTCCTACGATTCGCAGTAGATCAGAATCATCTACAGTTTGTCTGTCTCCCGTTTGGGCTTACTACATCGCCGCGGGTATTCTCAGAGGTCTTACTAGCAGTGGTGGCTTTGATCAGGACCAAAGGCGTCCGTCTACACCATTATCTGGACGACCTGCTCCTGCTGTCACAAGACCGAGAACAACTTCTGGTACACAGGTCTCAGGTAATAGCCACTCTTCGCGAGTTCGGCTGTTTACTGAACATGGAGAAGAGCCACCTGGAGCCTACCCAGTCGTTAATATTTCTGGGAGCTCAGTTCGACACAAGTCGAGGCACAATTTCTTTGCCCCTCGAGAAGATCCCGGTAGTCAGGGACAGGGTACGCCTAGCTATGACGGCCACTTACCTTCGAGCATCTCAGTGTCTAAGAGTGGTTGGGACCATGGTAGCCACGACTCCAATGGTGAAGTGGGCACAGTGGAAAATGCGGCCTTTCCAAGTGGGGTTTCTCCATCAGTGGCGTCCAGGAGATCAAAATCACCTCATTCGCATAATATCATCAATGCGGGAGAACCTTCCATGGTGGCTGCAGAGCAAAAATCTCCTCAATTGCCATTCCATCATGCCCATCTCTTGGATCACAGTTACCACGGATGCCAGCAACACCGGATGGGGTGCCCTCTGTCAGACAGAGATAGCCCAGGGCAGCTGGGATTTCCAAGCTCACAGGGTACTGTCAAATACTCTAGAATTGCGAGCCGCGTTCTGCGCTCTGAAAGCATTCCATCACCTAATAGAAGGGACTTCTGTGATCCTGAGGATGGACAATACGACCGTGGTCTCCTATGTGAAGCAACAAGGAGGCACTCGCAGTCGCTCCCTGTTGAAGGAGGTAGATCCAATTTTATATTGGGCCCAGAAACACCTGGTCAACCTCACTGCAGTGTTTCTTAAAGGGGTACAGAATGTTCAAGCGGACTTCCTCTCAAGAGTCCGCTTGGACAACAACGAATGGAGCCTTCACAACGATGTCTTCCAGTGGCTCACTTCTCTGAAATTTCACCCAGAAGTGGATCTATTTGCATCTCCATGCAATCACAAGCTTCCGAAGTATTGTGTGAGGTTCAGTTGTCCCCAAGCCTTTGGGACGGATGCTCTGACAGACCATTGGAGATTCCACAGGGCATATGCCTTTCCCCCAGTTCCTGTCATTCTCCGGTTCCTGGCGAGACTCAGGATGGAAGATGTGGAAGTGCTAACAATAGCCCCATATTGGCCGAACAGGCCATGGTTTCCACTGCTGATGCTCCTCAGTTTTCGGGATCCAGTTCCTCTACCCAACAGGCCAGACCTTCTGTCCCAGGGAGCAACTCTACACCCATGCCCGGCTCATCTGCCCCTGAAGGCATGGTTTTTGAGAGGGAAAGGCTGGAGGCGTTAGGTTGCCCGAGTGGGGCAATTTCTACTCTCTTAAGTGCCAGAAGAGCGGGCACTAACAAGGTCTACGGAAGGATCTGGTCCAAGTTCATGGATTTTGTTACCAAGAAAGGGGGGTCATGCAATGACCTGAATATCCAGCATATTCTTGGTTTCCTGCAGTCGGGACTGGACCTATCATTATCCGTTAGCTCACTACGCGTGCAAGTTTCTGCTATTTCGGCCTTCAGAGGAACTTCTTGGGCGTCTCATCCCCTTGTTCGTCAATTCTTTTGGGGAGCTTCCAGACTCAGGCCACAGAGGAAGCCAAGGTTCCCTAAATGGGATCTTCCACTGGTCTTGAACTTCCTTTCTGACGTCAGAAGTCACACGGAGCAACTCTCCATTAAAGATCTGTCTCTGATATTGGCCTTCTTGGCTGCCGTCACCTCGGCTAAAAGAGTCTCCCAGATTAGTTCTCTGGGTTGCAAAGAACCATTCCTGACTTCTTCCCAGATCGTGTGGTTCTTATCCCCATGTTGGGATCACACCCCAAGGTGGTCTCTGTTTTCCACGAGAACCAGGAGATTGTCCTTCCAACATTCAAATCGTCAGATGATCCGGATACACATCCATTAGATGTGGGTGCAATTCTGAGACTGTACCTGGAGGCAACAGCTTCCTTCAGGCGTTCAGATTATCTATTTGTTCTCCTCCACGGAAAGAACAAGGGCTTGCGGGCCTCTTCAAGATCCATAGCGGCATGGATTGTTCAGACTATCCAATGGGCATATAAGGCTAAGGGCTTGGCTCCTCCAGAAGCGGTGACCGCGCATTCGACAAGAGGGGTGTCCACATCCTGGGCGGGTTCTTGTCATGTGGCCCCTGAAGTAATATGCAAGGCGGCATCATGGTCTTCCATTAACACTTTCATGACTCATTATTGTATTGAGCCAGCTTCATTGTATTCTGTTAACTTTGGTTTGCAAGTACTGTCTGTTGATGGTGCAAATTCAATTTCTTTTGGCCAGCAGTTTCCCACCCTTGTGTGTTTGGCTAGTTATTTCCCACACGTAAGCTGCCATGGAGTCTGTCAGGAAAACGGAAAATTGTTATCAAATACTTACCGTAATTTTCCTTTCCTGATGGACTCCATGGCAGCTGGAGTCCCCTCCCATCTGCTGGAGTAGGCTATTTATAGAACACGGCCTCTGGCACGGAGTAAAAATTTATGGGAGTAGGGTCCTATGAGGTAGGAGGAGGCGGGACTAACCCACACGTAAGCTGCCATGGAGTCCATCAGGAAAGGAAAATTACGGTAAGTATTTGATAACAATTTTCCGTTTATCATTTCTCAACCACCTATTACACTTTTGAAGGCCCTGGAGCACCAGCACAATGAAAAAGCCCACTAAATGACCCCATTTTGGAAAGCAAACACCCCAACGTATAATCTATGAGGCATAATGAGTCTTTTGAACATGTCATTTTTTTCCAGAATCTTTCGGAAAATGTGGGGAAAAAAATGAAAACGCATTTTTTTTACACAAAGTTGTCCATTTATAAGATATTTCCAACACATAGCATGTACATAGCAAAAATGACACCCCAAAATACATTCTGCTACTCCTCCTGAGTATGGCGATACCACATGTGAGACTTTTTTATAGCCAGGCCACATACAGAGGTCCAACATTGAAGTAGCACCTCCAGGCGTTCTCGGAGCATAAAATACACTTTTCATTTCTCAACCACCTATTACAATTTTGAAGGCCCTGGAGCACCAGCACAATGGAAAAGCCCACTAAATGACCCCATTTTGGAAAGCAAACACCCCAACGTATAATCTATGAGGCATAATGAGTCTTTTGAACATGTCATTTTTTTCCAGAATCTTTCGGAAAATGTGGAAAAAAAAATGAAAACGCATTTTTTTCACACAAAGTTGTCCATTTATAAGATATTTCCAACACATAGCATGTACATAGCAAAAATGACACCCCAAAATACATTCTGCTACTCCTCCTGAGTATGGCGATACCACATGTGTGAGACTTTTACGCAGTCAGGTCACATACAGAGGCCCAACATGCAAAGACACATAGCATGCACATACCATGAATTACCATGAATTACACCCCAAAATACATTCTGCTGAGCAAAGGGTAAACAAAAGCTTACCTGTAGTTTTAGAAGCACAGTTGTCCACAGGAGTTGAGTCCAGGCAGCAGGCAGGGACTTGGTCAGCAACAGTGCATGCAATTCTCCAGGCAAGGATACCAGTCCAGTGTCAGTGCATGCGGCAGGCAGAGGCATGATGGTAGTAAGTCCTGCAGGCAGAAGTAGGGCCTCTGTCGGGATAGAATGGGGACAGGGGTAGAGGCTTCTCCCACCCAAATCGCTTTGAAGCCTCCGGGATCCAGACCCTAATCTGAGAAGAAGAAAAACCAAAAAAATTGTTTTCTTCATTCAGAAAAACAATTCTGGTCCCCTCACATATGCGAGACCCCTGTGGTATGAATCCCACTACTTCAAGAGGCAGGCAAAAATCGTGGTCAAACAGTCCAGGGTCAGTTCCAGAGCAGGCAGGGGTAGGTACAAAATCAGCAGGCAAAGGAGTGGTCAAATAACAGTCCAGGGTCAGTTCCAGATCAGGCAGAGGTATATAGTTACATAGTTACATAGTTAGTGAGGTTGAAAAAAGACATGAGTCCATCCAGTTCAACCTATGATGTGTGTGTGTGTTTGCTTTTAGCCGTACATTGTATACCCCTGTATGTTGTGGTCTTTAAGGTGTCCATCTAATAGTTTTTTGAAACTATCAATGCTCCCTGCTGATACGACTGCTTGTGGAAGAGAATTCCACATCCTTACCGCTCTTACAGTGAAGAACCCCTTACGCACTTTAAGGTTAAACCGCCTTTCCTCTAGTTTTAGTGAGTGGCCACGTGTCTTATTGTATTCCCTTTCTCTGAATAGTTTGTTCCTTATGCTCGGGTCGCCAGTACAGTATTTGTACATTGATATCATATCCCCCCTCAATCGTCTCTTCTCCAGAGAGAATAAGTTCAGGGCTTGTAGTCTTTCCTCATAGCTGATGTCCTCCATCCCCATAATTATTTTTGTTGCCCTTCTCTGGACTTTCTCCAGTTCCAGCACATCCTTTCTGAGGACCGGTGCCCAGAACTGGACAGCATACTCCAGATGTGGCCGGACCAGAGTCTTGTAGAGCGGGAGAATAATCTCTTTATTTCTGGAGTGAATCCCCTTTTTTATACAACCCAGTATTCTGTTGGCTTTGCTTGCTGCGGCCTGGCATTGCATGCCACTGCCAAGCCTGTTGTCTACCAGTACCCCTAAGTCCTTTTCCATCCTAGACTCACCCAGAGGTTCCCCCCCTAGCGAGTAGCTTGCTTTCTGGTTTCTGGCCCCCAAGTGCATTACTTTACATTTTTCAACATTAAATCTCATCTGCCATGTAGTTGCCCACTCCGTTATTTTGTTCAGGTCCGCTTGCAAGGTTTCCACATCCTGCATAGAAGATATTGGCATGCCTAATTTAGTATCATCCGCAAATACTGAGATTGTACTAGATATCCCCTCCTCTAGATCATTTATGAATAAATTAAACAGGATTGGTCCCAGGACAGAACCCTGGGGGACCCCACTTTCCACACCCACCCAATCCGAGTACTCCCCATTAATCACCACCCTCTGTACTCTCCCCTGGAGCCAGTTCTCTATCCAGGTACTCACCTTATGGTCCATACCTATCTTCCTTAGTTTGTACAGTAATCGTTTGTGGGGAACGGTGTCGAAGGCCTTTGCAAAGTCCAGATACAACACATCCACAGGCTTACCTTTATCTAGGTGGCAGCTCACTTCATCGTAGAAGGTTAATAGATTGGTTTGGCACGAACGATTTTTCATGAATCCGTGCTGATTAATACTTATAATACCGTTTTCATTACTAAAGTCTTGTATGTGGTCCCTTAACATCCCCTCCAATATTTTGCAGACTACAGATGTTAGGCTGATCGGCCTATAGTTACCCGGGATATATCTCGGCCCCTTTTTAAATATTGGTACCACGTTGGCTTTTTTCCAATCAGCTGGCACCATACCCGTCTGTAAACTATCCTTAAAGATCAAGAATAATGGTCTGGCAATCACCTGGCTGAGCTCTTTAAGAACCCTCGGGTGCAAGCCATCCGGTCCCGGGGATTTATTTATGTTAAGCTTCTCTAGTTTAGCTCTAAGTCTATCTTCTGTTAGCCATGGCGGCACTTCCTGAGGTGTATTATTTAGTTCGGCCTTACAAGCTGGGTTCGTGTAGACCCCCGATTCCTTTGTGAAGACTGAAGAAAAGAAATTATTTAACACTTCCGCCTTTTCTCTGTCCTCAGTGGCCATTTTTCCTTTATCATCTTTTATGGGGCCAATGTGTTCTGGCCTCGCTTTCTTGCTGTTTATATACTTAAAGAACTTCTTGGGGTTCTTTTTACTCTCCTCTGCTATATGTCTCTCGTGTTCTATTTTAGCCGCCCTGATTTCATCTTTACATTTCTTATTACACTCTTTATAATGCTTAAATGCTGCCACTGACCCCTCAGTCTTGTATTTTTTGAAGGCCTTTTCTTTAGCTCTAATATACATTTTTATGTTGGAGTTTAGCCACCCAGGGTTTAGTTTTGTTCTTTTAAATTTATTTCCCAGTGGAATGCACTGGCCCACCCCCTTGTTAAGTATGCTCTTGAAGCACTCCCATTTTTCCTCCGTGTTCTTTGTTCCCAGGGTTCTATCCCATTTGATATTTTCTAGCAGCGAGCGCAGTTTAGGGAAATTGGCTCTTTTGAAATTCAGCGTCTTAATATTACCCTTGTGTTTCCTATTACTGTAATTAATACTGAAACCAATTGACCTATGGTCACTGTTCCCTAAGTTTTCCCGTATTTCTATATCCGTGAGCAGGTCTGTATTGTTGGTAATCAGTAGGTCAAGTACCGCATTGTTTCTTGTCGGTGCATTCACCATCTGACCCATGAAATTGTCCTGCAAAATATTTAGGAACTGCCTAGCCTTGGCTGAGTGCGCGGTTCCTTCTGCCCAGTCTATATCCGGATAATTAAAGTCCCCCATTATAATGACATTTCCCATCCTTGCTGCCAATCCTATCTGTAACATGAGGTCCGCCTCCCCCTCCTCACTCTGGTTGGGGGGCCTATAGCATACGCCCAATATTACCTTCCCCACCGTGCCTTCCCTTTGAAGCTCTACCCATAGGGATTCTGCCTCGTCCATAGCTCCATTATTAATATCATCCCTCATATTTACCTGTATACTGTTCTTAATATACAGACATACCCCTCCCCCTTTTTTACCCTCTCTATCCCTGCAATAAAGGGAATACCCCTGAATGGTCGCCATCCAATCATGAGAGCTGTCGAACCAAGTCTCAGTTATCCCCACAAAATCTAAGTCCTCCTCAAACATCAGCAGCTCCAGCTCTCCCATCTTGTTGGCCAGGCTTCTGGCATTGGTATACAAGCCTCGTAATTTAGATCGGTTACATTTATCCTCATTTGATGTTTTTAGGCTGCTCTCTTGATTTTTCCCTGTACACCCTGGGTTTAGGAGCTCCGAACACCCTACCGCTAATGCCCCCATTTCTGCCCTCTGAATCTTGCTTTCCACTGGCTAATTCTACATCTGTACCCTCCCCCCCATTCCCTAGTTTAAAAGCCCCTCTAACTTTTCGGCCATCCTCGCACCCAGTACGGCTGCACCCACCCCATTTAGGTGCAATCCGTCCCTACCAAAGAGCCGGTGACCGACTGAGAAGTCGGCCCAGTTCTCCAGGAACCCGAAACCCTCCTTACTACACCAGCTCCTCAGCCACTCGTTAACTTCCCTAATCTCCCGCTGCCTCTCTGGTGTGGCTCGAGGTACAGGTAGTATTTCGGAAAATACTACCTTGGAGGTCCTAGTCCTCAACTTAGCGCCTAAGTCCCTGAAATCGTTTAGGACTCTCCGTCTTCCTCTGCCTATGTCATTGGTACCCACGTGTACCATGACAGCTGGGTCTTCCCCAGCCCCACCCAGTAATCTGTCCACCCGATCCGCGATGTGCCGAACCCGAGCGCCCGGCAAACAACAGACTGTTCGGCGCACACGGTCTATGTCACAGATTACACTGTCTGCCCTTCTAATAATTGAGTCCCCTACCACCAGCACCTGTCTTTCCTTTCCCTTTCTCCCGGCCTCACTGGAGGAGTTCTTCCCCTGGCAGCTAGGGGCGTCACTCTGCTCCAGCAATGCTGGTCCCTGACTGGTTTCCCCAACATCACTCAACGGGGCGAATCTGTTGGGGTGCTCCAGCCCAGGATCAGCCTCCTTGCCTTGTTCCCTTCTACCCCTCCTAACTGTCACCCCTCTACTCTGCTCTGATGCCTGCACCTCCGATACTCCGCCCACCTCTGTGCAGACCCCTGTCTGCACCTGATTGGTACAATCCTGGCTCTCCTCCGGTATGGACATTCGTCTCAGTGTCGCCAGCTGCTTCCCTAGATTCAGGACCTGAGCTTCCAGGGAAGCAACGTGCTCACATTTTGCGCATTTGTATTCGCCCTCGATCACCTGTCCGAGGAACGCATACATATCACAAGATGTACACCGAGTCGCATCTCCACACCCGCCGGGCATTGTACCTACTAATCTAATCTAATGGGGATTCAGCGATTTAAGTCTATCCTATGTGGCTATTTCCTGGCTTCCTAACGCTACCTTCTCACCCTGTGGTATTCCGCTTCACTCACTTGACGCTCAGTTGCACAACACTCACAATCTCACAGCCCAGTCAGTCGCACAACACGGTCAGACGCACAACACTAAGTCGCACAGCCCGGTCAGATGCACAACACTGAGTCGCACAGCCCGGTCAGACGCACAACACTGAGTCGCACAGCCCGGTCAGACGCACAACACTGAGTCGCACAGCCCGGTCAGACGCACAACACTGAGTCGCACAGCCCGGTCAGACGCACAACACTGAGTCGCACAGCCCGGTCAGACGCACAACACTCTCAGTTGCACAGCCCGGTCAGACGCACAACACTCTCAGTCGCACAGCCCGGTCAGACGCACAACACTCTCAGTCGCACAGCCCGGTCAGACGCACAACACTGGGTCACACAGCCCGGTCAGACGCACAACACTAAGTCGCACAGCCCGGTCAGACGCACAACACTGAGTCGCACAGCCCGATCAGACGCACAACACTGAGTCGCACAGCCCGGTCAGACGCACAACACTCTCAGTCGCACAGCCTGGTCAGACGCACAACACTCTCAGTCGCACAGCCCGGTCAGACGCACAACACTCTCAGTCACGCAGCCTGGTCAGACGCACAACACTGGGTCACACAGCCCGGTCAGACGCACAACACTAAGTCGCACAGCCCGGTCAGACGCACAACACTGAGTCGCACAGCCCGGTCAGACGCACAACACTGAGTCGCACAGCCCGGTCAGACGCACAACACTCTCAGTCGCACAGCCTGGTCAGACGCACAACACTCTCAGTCGCACAGCCCGGTCAGACGCACAACACTCTCAGTCGCACAGCCTGGTCAGACGCACAACACTCTCAGTCGCACAGCCCGGTCAGACGCACAACACTCTCAGTCGCACAGCCCGGTCAGACGCACAACACTCTCAGTCGCACAGCCCTGTCAGATGCACAACACTCTCAGTCGCACAGCCCGGTCAGACGCACAACACTGAGTCGCACAGCCCGGTCAGACGCACAACACTGAGTCGCACAGCCCAGTCAGACGCACAACACTCAGTCGCACAGCCCGGTCAGACGCACAACACTCAGTCGCACAGCCCGGTCAGACGCACAACACTCAGTCGCACAGCCCCGTCAGACGCACAACACTCAGTCGCACTGCCTGGTCAGATGCACAACACTGAGTCGCACTGCCTGGTCAGATGCACAACACTGAGTCGCACAGCCCGGTCAGACTCAGTCGCACAGCCTGGTCAGATGCACAACACTCAGTCGCACAGCCCGGTCAGACGCACAACTCTCAGTCGCACAGCCCGGTCAGACGCACAACAGTCGCACAGCCCGGTCAGAACGCACAACAGTCGCACAGCCCGGTCAGACGCACAACAGTCGCACAGCCCGGTCAGACGCACAGCTCTCAGTCGCACAGCCCGGCCAGTCGCACCACTCCCAGAACACTCAGGTAGCAACAGGTACTCCCAGACACTCAGGTACTACACTACACCCTCAGTCACTGTTCAATCTCAGTCACCAGTCTTACTTACCTAGTGTGTGTCCCTTTAAGCCTGTCACTAGCAGTTCCTGGCTGTGATTCCTCCCTCAGTCGGTCAGTCTCCTCTCAGCACCCCGCTTCCCTCGGTCACTTCCCGGCCAGCTAGTCTCCTCTGCTCCTCTCTGAGGGGGGGTTCCCGCACCGCTCGCCGCAAGGGACAGTTACTGTACGCCGCCCTCAACAGGGGGGGGGGTTACCGCACCGCTCGCCGCCCGCTCTTACAAGGGGGGGGGGTTACCGCCGCCCGCTCTTACCTCGGTGGGGGGGGGCCTCTTAGCACCGGACGCCGCCGCCGCAACAATGGAAAGGGGGGGGGTTACCGTTCCGCTCACCGTCCGTTTCCTTTCTGGGGGGGGTTCTCGCCCGGACGCCGCCGCTCCTCTGAGGGGGGTGGGGGGGACTCACACACCCGGTCTGTCACACCCCGCTCCTCTCACTCGCACACAGACACTGATCCCGCGCGCTCTGCTCTGCTCTGCTCCACAGCACCACCTGCCGTATGAACAGAATCAGCAGGCAGAAGCATGCACAAAAAACAGGCCAGGGTCAGTTCCGGAGCAGGCAGACATATTTACAAAATCAGCAGGCAAAGGCTTCATTGAATAACAGGCCAGGGTCATTTCAGGAGCATACAGTGGCATAAGGGGTGAAGGTGGAGGACTACGTTTACCATACTTCACTAATAATTTAGACAAGTATGGTAACGGCGGAAACAGTCTTCTACACAGAGGCCTGGTTGGGAAGGACACTGGGGACAATAATAAAGGGTGTCTTTTCTAATTCCTGCCTTGGTACACACCCTACATTTTTTCTGCCGTTTTTTGTCTGTTTGTGTGGGAGGGATTTTACTGGGAAAATGGCGTTCAGAAAGTCTACTGATTATGTCAGATCGAATGTTTTCTGGTGGGCCGTTTGGAAATATAAGGGTTGTGAAGATTTCCTCCAGGTAATAAAGGAAGGGTTTGGGGCTTTCGGTGGACTTGCGGTATAATATGTACGAATTGCATGTGGCCAAATGAAAAAGATAAATTGCTACTTTTTTTGTACCAATGATATGTACGTCTTGTGGGTAGATAGGGTTCCATCATTTGGTCATTGAAATCCACTCCCCCCATGAACAAGTTGTACTCATGTACACACGTTGGCTTTCGGATTGGGCCATTCCTTCTTCAGACTTCCACGTAGTTGTTATTGTGGATTGAAGACAACATGTACACGTCTCTTCTGTCCCTCCACTTCACAGCCAGAACTCCCTCATTTCGCAGACTCGCCGTCTCCCCTCTTCTTAGCTTGGTGTTAACGAGCTTTTGAGTAAAGCCTTTCCGTTTTTTTCGGACCGTGCCACATGCAGGAGTCTTCTTTCTGTGAAGGTTTCGGAACAGGGGCAAACTGGTGTAGAAGTTGTCTACGTAAAGGTGGTAGCCTTTTTCAAGGAGAGGGTAAATGAGGTCCCAAACAACTTTCCCGCTTGATCCCAAGTAGTCCGGACATTCAGGGGGATGCAGCTGGGTGTCCTTCCCTTCATACACCCTGAAGGCATATGTGTACCCTGTGGCTCTGTCACATAATTTGTACAGCTTCACCCCATAGCGGGCCCGTTTGCTGGGAATAAATTGTTTGATGCCCAGCCTGCCGGTAAATTTAACCAGGGACTCATCCACACATACATGTTGGTCTGGGGTAAATAATTGAGGGAATATTTCCGAAAAATAATTTTGAAGTGGCCGAATTTTATATAGCTTGTCAAATGCTGGGGAAATTCGGGGAGGGCACTGGGTATTGTCATTAAAATGGAGGAACCTCATTATCATCAAATACCTGGCCCTGGGCATTACTGCAGAGTAGATGGGCATATGGTAGATAGGTATGGTTTACCAATATGCTTGCAATTCATTTTTTTTATTGAGTCCCATGTTGAAGGTGAGGCCTAAAAAGATCTTGAACTCCTCCACCGTTAGGTCTCTCCACTCAAAGGGACGGGAATAAAATGATGTGGGGTTACTTCGAATAAATTGTTGTGCATACAGGTTGCACTGGGCCACAATGGACGGCAGCAGGTCCTCTGTAAAAATTAAACCGAAGAAGTCTATTGGGGCAAAGTTCTCCGTGTTGACCTGGACTCCTGGCTGGGCAGTGAAAGGGGGGATGATGGCTTCTCCTGAGTTGGGAGGAAGCCACAAGGGGTTCGGAAGGGCATAGGGAAGGCTGACGTTGGTCCTAACCCTTTGGGGGCGAGGTGACACCCCACTTGAACTTGGCCTTTCTTGCCGAGGCACTGTGGTGCTGGTGGATGGCACTGCGGAGCTGGTGGATGGCACTGCCTCCTCCTCACCAGAACACCTTCGTTTGGCAGGCGCGCAGTATTCTTCCTCGTCGGAGTCGGTCTGCGTCCCGCTGCTTATCACCGGCTCGTAATTTACTTTGGAGTCAGACTCTGACTCCGAAGAAGATTCCGAAGCAGAAAGCTCCCTGTTGATAGCCATGTCCACACTGAGGATATTGAAGGCCTCCTCGGCTGAAAAAAATGTTTTTGCCATCGTTGGTGATACTGAGGGGGACGGTGACACTGATGGGCACGGTGAGACTGATGGGTACGGTGAGAGTGATGGGCACTGTGAGACTGGCACACTGATGGGCACTGTGATGGGCACACTGATGGGCACTGTGGGCACACTGATGAGCACACTGATGAGCACTGATGGGCACACTGATGGGCACTGTGGGCACACTGATGAGCACTGTGGGCACACTGATGAGCACTGGGCACACTGATGAGCTCTGGACGGGCACTTATGAGCACTGGGCGGGCACTGATGGGCACACTGGTGGGCACTGGGCACACTGATGAGCACTGGGCACACTGATGAGCACTGGGCACACTGATGGGTACTGTGGGCAACTCAGTTGACAAATTGTAAACTCACAATCTATCTCTCCTCTCCTCACACTGCAGTCTGTGTGTGAGGAAGGAGAGCTGGCAATGAGAGATGATCTCATATGTTTACATTTGAGATCATCTCTCATTGGATGCCTCAATCGAGTGACGAATGGCCGCTGTGATTGGCCATTCGCCACGATCTGTGATTGGCTGTGTCCAAGGGACACGGCCAACACAGATTATCCCCGGTGCGCGCTCGCGGGAGCCCGCGGGGAGACTGTTACTTGGAGGCAATGAGAGATGATCTCATACGTTTACATATGAGATCATCTCTCATTGGATGCCTTGATCGAGTGACGAATGGCCGCTGTGATTGGCCATTCTCCACGATCTGTGATTGGCTGTGTCCAAGGGACACAGCCAACACAGCTTTTCCCTGATGCGCGCTCGCGGGAGCGCGTGGGGGGGCTTGTTACTGGGAGGCCGTTTAAAGACGGCCTCCCGAAAATTCAAGTCCGCGCTGCAGCCGTACATAGGCTATAGCGCGGATGGGAAGCGGTTAAATTTAATATCTGAGTAAATTTAGGCTCGACGCGTTTCTTGGACCTCCGTCCATTCATCAGGAGCTTGGAGATAAATAGATAAATATCTAAAAATAATGATAGATCTAGATTATAACATACTATTATGAAAAAAGGGAGGGAGGGTAGGACAATAATGAATGGAATGGACACTACCTGAGATAGTGTCACGTATCCAAAAATATTCCAGTTTAGAAAAGAGGAAGAAGAAAGCTGATCCAAGAAATGCCTGACCTGGGGCTGAGGCATAGACATCATCCAGCACATGGATGATTCGATGGAAGATAAGCAAAAGTCAAAGAGTCTAAAGAATCCAAAATGTGAAAAGTGCAAAACGGGTGGTAATACCACATAAGGTGTCTCCATCTAGGGGAGCAGCTACAAAGGAAAAAGTGTAGTGGTGGGAAGAGTGAGATGCACCATAGAGAAATAGATTGCAAGAAAAAGTACATAAGCCGGTGATATGTAGGAACCAAGGTGATATACATATCCATCCCAGGGTGAAAACATATGCAAAAAGGAGTGCATGGAGTGAATAAAAGTGATTAATAAATATAAAAACCGTGAAGAGAGGATATATACCGCAGTTCCCACATCCATAGTGTAGGAGAATGTCAGAAATAAACTGATAGCACTGGGAGCTGAAATTGTGTCCAAGCTGCATATCCCGATGGGCAAAGATGAGTCCACGCCAACGCCATAAAGGCATCTGATCTATGTAGGCGGGGATCGAGCCTCCCACATCCGGTCATCCAGACCAGATGTTGGTCAGAAAGAGCCGCTTCAGACGCAGATGGGAAACTGTAGCCATGGTGATGTGACGCCGGGTGGCGCCGCATCCGTGGCAGGCAAAATATGGCGCTGATCGTTGTAGCGTAGCCCCGCCCCCGCCTGGATGCTATAGAGCAGAGACAAGCAGGGGGAGGAGCGGTTGAACAACCATCGCAGCCCCGGAACAGGAAACCCGGACCAGCTCCAGTATTTCAAATCCATCCTGGATTAAATATATGGCAATAATTGAATTTATATACTAAAAAGCAAAAGAATTAAGAGAATATTAATACACTGGGGATATTACAATAGATATCGGGGCTGCGATGGTTGTTCAGCCGCTCCTCCCCCTGCTTGTCTCTGCTCTATAGCATCCAGGTGGGGGCGGGGCTATGCTACAACAATCTGCGCCATATTTTGCCTGCCACGGATACGGCGCCACCCGGCGTCACATCACCATGGCTACAGTTTCCCATCTGCGTCTGAGGCAGCTCTTTCCGACCAACATCCGGTCTGGATGACCGGATGTGGGAGGCTCGATCCCCGCCTACATAGATCAGACGCCATTATGGCGTTGGCGTGGACTCATCTTTGCCCATCAGGATATGCAGCTTGGACACAATTTCAGCTCCCAGTGCTATCAGTTTATTTCTGACATTCTCCTACACTGTGGACGTGGGAACTGCGGTATATATCCTCTCTTCACAGTTTTTATATTTATTAATCACTTTTATTCACTTCATGCACTCCTTTTTGCATATGTTTTCACCCTGGGATGGATATGTATATCACCTTGGTTCCTACATATCACCGCCTTATGTACTTTTTCTTGCAATCTATTTCTCTATGGTGCATCTCACTCTTCCCACCACTACGCTTTTTCCTTTGTATCTGCTGTCCTAGATGGAGACACCTTATGTGGTATTACCACCCGTTTTGCACTTTTCACATTTTGGATTCTTTAGACTCTTCGACTTTTTCTTACCTTCCATCGAATCTGGTAGTGGTTTCATATTAATATGAGTTTTCTTGCATATGTTAATAGGAATATAGATAAAACAAATTATGTACATATTTTCAGATGTTATTGATCCCAGTACATCCGCTATACTATCTCTTATGAGAAGTACATCAGATCTCTGGCTCATACCACATACCGGCTATTGATTCTTTCACTTTTTTGCTGCTAAACCCCCCTCCCCATGTGCTGGATGATGTCTATGCCTCAGCCCCGGGTCAGGCATTTCTCGGATCAGCTTTCTTCTTCCTCTTCCCTAAACTGGAATATTTTTGGATACGTGACACTATCTCAGGTAGTGCCCATTCCATTCATTATTGTCCTACCCTCCCTCCCTCCCTCCCTTTTTTCATAATAGTATGTTATAATCCTAGATCTATCATTATTTTTAGATACTCTATTTATCTCCAAGCTCCTGATGAATGGGCGGAGGTCCAAGAAACGCGTCGAGCCTACATTTACTCAGATATTAAATTTAAGTGTTTTTATATTTCCAGATCATGTACCTATAGAGAACTCTGTGTCATATGTAATCTACTATATTTTTACAGATCTTTATTGTATATGTATTTAAGTGTATTTATCCTTATTTGCAATAAATGTATATGTGATTAATAAATACAGTATATTATAAACTGTACATCTGAGTTTATGTCAGCTCTATACAGGTCCCCCTTTTTAGGGTTTTATATGATTATTTTCATTCTGGAAACTTATATGCCTAGTTGCACTCAATTAAAGTCCCACATCTCTCTTCCTTTTGCAATACATATTCAGGGATGGAGGCAACTAGACATACATCTAGACGATTTTTATGTGGCAGATCTTTCTCTTTTACTTTTCCTGATCTATTTTGGGTGGAAGACACCCGTATATTTTAAGGTCCGCCACTTTTCTGAGTATCTTTTCATATATCTATTTTTTCATATATCTATTGTAATATCCCCAGTGTATTAATATTCTCTTAATTCTTTTGCTTTTTAGTATATAAATTCAATTATTGGCATATATTTAATCCAGGATGGATTTGGAATACTGGAGCTGGTCCGGGTTTCCTGTTCCGGGCTGCGATGGTTGTTCAGCCGATCCTCCCCCTGCTTGTCTCTGCTCTATAGCATCCAGGCGGGCGGCGGGGCTGTGCTACAACGATCGGCGCCATATTTTGCCTGCCACGGATGCGGTGCCACCCGGCGTCACATCACCATGGCTACAGTTTCCCATCTGCGTCTGAGGCGGCTCTTTCCGACCAACATCCGGTCTGGATGACCGGATGTGGGAGGCTCGATCCCCGCCTACATAGATCAGACGCCTTTATGGCGTTGGCGTGGACTCATCTTTGCCCATCGAGATATGCAGCTTGGACACAATTTCAGCTCCCAGTGCTATCAGTTTATTTCTGACATTCTCCTACACTGTGGACGTGGGAACTGTGGTATATATCCTCTCTTCATGGTTTTTATATTTATTAATCACTTTAATTAACTTCATGCACTCCTTTTTGCATATGTTTTCACCCTGGGATGGATATGTATATCACCTTGGTTCCTACATATCACCGCCTTATGTACTTTTTCTTGCAATCTATTTCTCTATGGTGCATCTCACTCTTCCCACCACTACGCTTTTTCCTTTCTATCTGCTCCCCTAGATGGAGACACCTTATGTGGTATTACCACCCGTTTTGCACTTTTCACATTTTGGATTCTTTAGACTCTTTGACTTTTGCTTATCTTCCATCGAATCTGGTAGTGGTTTCATATTAATATGAGTTTTCTTGCATATTTCAATAGGAATATAGATAAAACAAATTATTTTATATATTTTCAGATCTCATTGATCCCAGTACATCCGCTATACTATCTCTTATGAGAAGTACATCAGATCTCTGGCTCATACCACATACTGGCTATTGATTCTTTCACTTTTTTGCTGCTAAACCCCCCCTCCCCATGTGCTGGATGATGTCTATGCCTCAGCCCCGGGTCAGGCATTTCTCGGATCAGCTTTCTTCTTCCTCTTCCCTAAACTGGAATATTTTTGGATACGTGACACTATCTCAGGTAGTGCCCATTCCATTCATTATTGTCCTACCCTCCCTCCCTCCCTTTTTTCATAATAGTATGTCATAATCTAGATCTATCATTATTTTTAGATACTCTATTTATCTCCAAGCTCCTGATGAATGGACGGAGGTCCAAGAAACGCGTTGAGCCTACATTTACTCAGATATTAAATTTAAGTGTTTTTATATTTCCAGATCATGTACCTATAGAGAACTCGGTGTCATATGTAATCTATTATATTTTTACAGATCTTTATTGTATATGTATTAAGTGTATTTATCCTTATTTGCAATAAATGTATATGTGATTAATAAATACGGTATATTATAAACTGTACATCTGAGTTTATGTCAGCTCTATACAGGTCCCCCTTTTTAGGGTTTTATATGATTATTTTCATTCTGGAAACTTATATGCCTAGTTGCACTCAATTAAAGTCCCACATCTCTCCTTCTTTTTGCCTGAATGGGCCAACGTCATATGACGTCGGCCCAGAACAATGGCCGTACCGCTCCGCCATCATTTGATGGTGGGCGGGCGGCAAGAGGTTACAATGCACTGATCTTAAGAATTTGGAGTACTTGAGGTCTGCCAAGTGTCTGAAGCCACATCAAGCTTGATGGGCACTGTGGATCAAAGAATTTTAAGCCAGATGCTTTATCTCGTATGTATGATGACCCCAAGGATTCCGCAATCCCGAATACCATCTTGCCCACAGGTAACTGCCTGATGTTAGCAAGAAAGCTAGCAAAATATTGGGAAGGAAACCCAAGTGGTATAGGCTAAAAATGAATATCTTTATTGAAAAAATATATACAAAATGTAACACATCTATCGGCAATAAGTCACAACAAGGACATACATACATTTACAAGTGCCTGATGTTACAGTCTGACCTACTCTCACAGATCAAAAAAGCTTCCATAGGCATCTCTGGCCTCGCTGGAATCACTTTGTCACCTAAGGAGGGGTTGTTATGGTGGGGGGACCAGGATTTTTGTGGCATAAAATTTGCTGGTGAATGTTTGAAAGCTACTTCATGATCATCCATTGGCAGGCCATTTTGGTATCTATAAGACTCTCAATTTGGTGTGGCGTACCTTCTGGTGGCCAGATCTGGAAGGGTTCTGCAAGAGATATGTGAGCTCATGTGCTGTCTTTACCCAAAGCAAGGCTTGGGGTTTACTCAAGCCATTGCCTGTCCCTGATAGGCCATTAAAAATGATCTGTATGGATTTTGTAGTAGAACTTCCACCTTCTGAGGGTTGCACAGTAATCTTTGTAGTGGTTGATCAGTTATCCAAGATGGCCCATTTTCTGCCCTTGAAGAATACACAATCTGCCTTGGAAACAGCCCGAGTGCTTATTAAAGAGATTGTAGCATTGCACAGAATCCCTGAAAACATTGTGTCTGATCAAGGTGTGCAGTTCACATCACATTTCTGGAGGGCCTTATGTGGGGTCCTGAAGATTGAATTATCCCTTTCCTCAGCTTATCACCTTCAAACTAATGGGCGAATGGAAAAAACTAACCAGACACTCAAACAGTATATTCAATGTTTCATGTCCTTCATTCAGGATGACTGGGTGTCTTTATTAACATTAGCAGAATTTGCTTATAATAATGGCAGTCATTCAGCTACAGGACAATCACCACTTTTTTGCCAATTATGGTTTTCACTTGTAATTTCTGCCCAATTTTATTCCAGAATCTACAGTTCCAGCTGTTCAGAGCATGGTGGATTTCATCAAACACAATAACAAGGGACTACAAGAAGCAGTGGCAAAAGCACAGGCAGGCAACAAGAGAGCATTTGACAAAAGAAGAAACTCAGTTAGGTGATCAAGCATGGCTATCTACGGCAAACCTCAGATTGGCATGTCCTTAGAAGAAGCTTGCCCCCAAATTTATAGGTCTGTTCCCAGTGAAGAGGAGATTGAACTAGGTATCGTATGAACTATCCTTACCTGGCTCGTTTAAGGTTCACCCCGTATTTCATGTGTCACTCTTAAAACCTGTAATACCAGACCCCTTTACTGATAGGGGGGTGGGCCGAATACAGCGGTAGCGAGCCTCCGAGAGAGGGAGGAGTCCAGTGACGTAGGTCTACGTCACTGGACCCAGCCGAGCTGCTCTGCTGCAGTAGCAGCACAGTGTGTGGTCGGCTAGTGGTTAAAGAGGAGTTTATCTAACGCTTTTCCCGTCTGGTATTTTACATTGTCATGGAAAATGTCATTTTGAGGCTTCTGTTGGTCAAGAGAGGACCAGTTTTCTGCCTTCTGCCTGGTTCAATCTTTTTCCTGTATGCTGACCATGTCTCTGCCTGCCGCTCGAACTGACCCATCTGCACCTTTTTATTCTTCCTGTCTTCAGCTTCCTGTACTTCCTGGCCAGTGAACATGGCATTTATGGGGCAGCCACATACCAGTAGGCTAGGCTTGCTTGGCTTATAGGAACTGGGGCTGCACACAGATGTATGGGTACATCTACCCTCATCGGGCTTCTCCCATATGGCTGTTTATATACAGTGGGTACTAAAGTTTGTCACCATTTTAAAGGTGCAGGTCATTTTAGGGCTTGAAATTCTTAGTATCTATTTACTCAATGCAACCTCTTTTTTTGTATTTCCCCAGAAAAAAATTGTAATATATTACATTTATATGCCTTAAAATTAACTTAGTGTATCCTTTACAGAAAACAAAAGATTGTATTTGGTAAACCATTGCACTAATACCATGTGCCAGAAAAAAATGAAACTGCAACCACTTTTTTTTCCCTCTAGGGTCTCTGATTTCAAAAAATGTATACTGTTTGGGGGGGGGGGGGTTATATATTAACTTTCAGGCCTAATGTGCTTTTTTAAACATGTGTGCAAAAATGTAAAAACAGCTCCAACTGTGAAAGGGTTAAACACCTCCAAACTAAACATAAACCTAAATTGGGGGTTATTTTTGTGTGGTTGAAAGACGGGTCTGGGCACATTGGGTTTCACTACTAAACTGATTGAGTTTAAAATGATACAAATAAACTTTCATTGAACCCTCTCACCTTATACTTTAGTGTGTGAGGATTTATTTCAGCTTTTTTGTTATTCATTTGAATAGAGAAATCCATGTTATGTAATGCTTGAGCCAAAATGTAGACTGAGATAAACACTCTATGGGATGTTTTCTCATGAGGAAAGTATAAACCAGGTGGAAGTGTCTCCAAATTGCAGGTCCTCAGAGGTAATTTAGTTGTGAGTGGAATAAGAAAATTTTTCATTTGGTTTTTTGAAAAGCATCCATGTTCAGATATGAGAATATCCTCCATCAGTGGGTCATTTAGGTGGTTGCATGGATTAAAACTATCAAAATAATCATGCAGTCCCTTTATGTGGGAATAGGTGTATGTAAACACCAAGCTGCAGTTACTTAAATGAAAAAACACTCCACTCATTGACCAAGAATCTGGTAGAATAAATGTTTTCTCCTTGTAATAAGGGACATTTCTGAACAAAAGGTTGTAATAAGTCAGACTAACTGAGCCACAAATAATAAGAACTTCCGTAGTTGAGGTTTGCAGCTCTGGAGGAGTTTTATTACAATTCTTTTTAGACACCAGAATCTTGAATTCAATACAAATTCCATGATTAGATAAATGTTTGCTGAGTTGTCGGATCTCCCTCTCTCCGTATTCATCATCAGATGTAAGGATCCCGACCCAGTTCCACTTCATCCTTTCCAGTAACTTTGCTATGGCCACATATTGCATCTCATCATCCGGAACTGTCCGGAAAAAGTTTGGATACATCTTTCTATCACTCAGTAAAGTATCTCTGGCTCCATAACTAATCTGGAAAGAAAGAAAACCGCCTGTATAAATATTGAGGAACTCTTATTATCTAAATGAACTGAAGAAAACCTTAGAAAATATTTTATTGGTTTTTTTTTTTAGAGCAACAAACATGTCGTCTGAGCTGTCTACAGTAGATCTATAAGCAGATTTTAGAGGTGCTTGTATTTCACCGGACCAACCATATAAAGATAATAAGCTGATAATATGACATTAAAGTGATATTAAAGTCTTTTTTATTTTGTTTAAAAATAACAAACATGGGAGGCGTGTCCGGTTGGGAACCAAGATGGCTGCGTAGTGCTTTAGATCCCGCCAACCTCGGATCAATAGCGGCACATACAGCTGCCCCAGCGACCTTTGCAACCCGCAAAAGAGGTGACCCGATCTCTCAGGCACCAGAGGAGATGACGCAAAAGAGGAAAGAGGATTCGCGGCCGCAGAAACTGACTGCCTTCTTCACGCAGCAGGCCCCGGGAGGAAGGCAAGATGGCGCCGGCCCCTCCGCGCCGGAGGCTTCCTGCTCACGCGGAAGTCCGCAGCAGCCCTCACCATCGGCATCCCGGGACCCAGCGACGGGTGTGATTCTCACCCTCAGCTCCACACCGCAGTCAGGCAGCCTGGCTAAGACTCGATTCCGGCTGGACGACCGCCACTCTGGGCAGGAGGTGGAGTCCTGTGGGCAACCCTGGGGATGACACTAGGGATCTCCCTGAAGATATAATGGCATTCCCCACTAACAACCAGCCGGTTATAGACACTGTTTTAAAGGACATGCTGGTGTCACTGAGAAGCTCTCTACAGACAGATCTGGCAGCTTGCATGCATAATTTTAACACAGATTTGCAAATCGTGACTGCCAGGGTGGACCATGTGGAGACAAAGATGGGGGAATTTGCCACCACGATCAACGACCTTGTAGATGCCCATGACCGCAGAGACGAAGAGATGGATTGGGTTAAGGCGAAATTAGCTGATATCGAGGACAGGTCGAGGCGCAATAACCTCAAAATTTGCGGGGTCCCCGAATCAGTGTCCCAGGAAAATCTCCATGAATATGCCACAGAGCTTTTTAAAACCATCCTACCTGGGACTGCTGACCTTGATGTGACCATAGATAGGATCCACCGCCTGCCCAAGCCCTCCTACTTACCGGACGCTGTTCCCCGTGATGTTATCTTAAGGCTGCACTACTTCCATATAAAAGATCACCTTATGAGATCTTCCTGGACCCTGGGTTCCCTGCCCCCTCAGTACGCGAACCTCCAGTTCTTCGCTGACCTGTCGCAGTATACCCTGCAGAAACGTAGGGCCCTCAACACCATCACTAAGCCACTTTGAAATCACAACATCACTTACCGCTGGGGATACCCTGCACGGCTGACTGTTACCCATGCTGGCAATACCCATGTGATCGACTCTCTGGGAAAGGGGATCGCTCTCCTCAAGCAATGGCGCATCCTGCCTGATGACAGAAGAGGTGATTCTCCGGCTGGGGGCAATAGAAGTGGCGACCCCGAGTGGCGCCTAGTCACCCAAAAGAAGTCCCGCACCCATAACTAAGTGGGGATAGCAGCATTATCTCCGTGGTAACGGCAGAGCGCTCAATGTTCCCTTCAGGCAATGGACGATGTGCCTGGAATGGCTTTTTGCCTACTTTGGGGCGGCACAAATGCCGCACCTTGCTGCTGTTCTTTCCAATCCACGTTAGGATTTTTCGGACAGCTCTGCACAGTTTATTCTTTTTTTGTTGTTTTGTCTTTTTCTCTTTTTTGTCATTTAAGGTTAATGCACATACAGGACTTCGACAGCGGCCTGGAACACAGCTCTTTCCGTGTGACTCCGCAGCAGCCAACACCCGTGAGTAGAGTTCTATTTGAAATCAGCCCACCACAGCACTTTTTTCCACACAAAAGATGGGGATAAACTTTCTTACAGTTAACGCTAAGGGGCTTAACCACCTAGTAAAGCGGAAGTCCCTGTGGCAGGAAGCCATGTCCCACCAATGCGATGTCCTGCTGGTGCAGGCAACACATTTTCTCAACTTGAACCCCCCGACTTGTGTTCATAAGAGTTTCCCGCATATCTTTAGTGCTGCAACAGACTCTAAAAAATGTGTGGTGTTGACTGCCATCAGAGACACGGCAGCGTTTAAACTTATCAGAGAACTTAAGGATTCCAGAGGCCGCTGCCATATCCTGGTGTGCGAGCTTAATGCAACCACACTAACGCTCGTCAATGTATACGCACCAAATACAGGCCAAAGACGGTTCCTTATGAAACTGATGAAAATAGTGCGCAAATACAAAAAAGGATCCTTGCTTCTTGGAGGGGACTTTAACATTACGCCTAATCCTCACATGAACTCTTCGTCCACCCCTAAGAATCAGCCTCCGGCCTTACAACCATTTATTGATGACAACGACCTATATGACGGATGGCGTTATCTCCATGGCACCGAAAGGTATTATAGTTTTTTTTCTCCTCCGCACAACTGTTATAGCAGGATTGACTTTTTTTTGTTGGATCGTGATCTCATGTTGAGGTCTTCTGCAGCCTCTATTAACACTATAACCTGGTCGGACCATGCCTCGGTTACATTGACTTTGGAAGACTCTTTTTCTACACCTGGCTCGTCTACATGGCAGCTAAATGCTAAATTGCTCCAATCCAAAGATAATGTTGACATATTGCGAAAGGGCTTGACTGATTATTTCAAGATAATGCTTCTCATGTGTCAGACCCTTTTCTATTGTGGAATGCCCACAAAGCGGTGCTTAGGGGGCTCCTTATTAAAATGGGAGCTAGGGTGAAGAGGCAGCGGACCCAACGTATAGACGAACTTACCAGGGATATCTGCAAATTGGATTCAGCAAACATAGCCTTTCCCTCACCCTCCAATCAAAAGGAGGTGGCCCAGAAACGCTTGGAGCTGAGATCCCTTCTGCTGGACAGATTTGAACTGGCCAATAGGAGATTGAAAATTACCTATTATACCTCCGGCAATAAGGCCGGTAGGCTGCTGGCTGGACGGCTGCTGGGACTTCAGCACAAGACTAAAATCCCTTACTTACTCCACCCTATCACTAACCACCGTATCAAACACCCCCGGGACATAGCGGAAGAATTTAAATCATATTATAGCTCATTGTACAACCTGCGTTTAGACGTGAACACCCCTCAACCAACGCAACCATTGATAGATGAATTTCTTGCCAAATTGAACATTCCCCAGTTAGATTGTGATATGCTAATTTCCTTGAACGCCCCTTTCACCGCCCCTGAAATTACTCGGGTTATAGATACCCTTCCTGCCAATAAATCCCCAGGCCCAGATGGTTTCTTGGGGGAATATTACAAAACCTTTCCTACCCTCTTGGCCCCACACATGGAATCGTTATTTAATGGTGCCGCTGGCTCTTCGACCTTCCCCACGGAAATGCTCAGTGCCACCATTGTTACTCTGCCGAAGCCGGGGAAGGATCCCGTATCTCCTCAAAATTTTGGTCCTATTTCGCTACTTAATAGTGATTTCAAAAATCTACGCTAAACTCATAGCGAATCGATTAATGCACATAATGCCATCTATAGTCCATCCAGACCAATCTGGGTTTATCAAAAACCGCCAGGCGAATGACGCCACTCGTCGGCTTCTGAATGCTATTCACGCAGTGGGTACAACAAGGACGCCTTCTCTGCTCCTTGCGTTGGATGCAGAGAAGGCGTTCGATAGAATTCACTGGGTGTACCTGGCCAGAACTCTGCAAGCGTTCGGGTTCACGGGACATATTTACTCTGCAATTATGGCGCTCTACACTTCCCCCAACGCTAGAGTGCTGGCCTCCGGGGTTCTGTCCGACGCCTTCCCCATAACCAATGGCATAAGGCAGGGGTGCCCCCTCTCCCCGTTAATTTTTGATTTGCTAATGGAGCCCCTGGCAATTTATATTAGGTCAAGCCCTGCAATTAATAGCAGGGTGCACAAAATCAGCTTATTCGCTGATGACGTCATCCTGATGTTATCTGATGTGGAGCGTTCCCTGGCTTCGGTACATTCCATATTGAACGTGTTTAATGGTATTTCATATTACAAGATCAACGCATCCAAGTCTAATATCTTGGCAATTGGTGTCCCTCAGGGGGTGAAGGCTAGACTGATGTCCTCTTTTCCATATGAATGGGCCGAGAAAGGGATCAAGTATTTGGGAATTACCTTCACGCCGGATACAGCCGGTTTGGTTAAGGCCAACTATACTCCTTTTCTTGCTGATATGCAGCGTAGGCTTAACAAGATAGGACGCACTGAACTCTCTTGGTCAGGGAGACTTGCCTCCTGTGGGATTGTCCGAAGGCTCGGAAGTTTTGGGACAAAGTATAGGGCATCATAAATCAAGTAATGGGTTCCCCAGTATTATTGACTTCTGAACTAGCGATCTGTTCGCTGGGAATCGAGGATGTCTTGGCTCACTGCAGGACACCAATTGTCCATATCCTACTGGCCTCTCGTCTTGCTATACTCAGACACTGGAAACAATGCGAGGCACCTGATGTCTCTGAGGTGATTCGCATTGCGCAAACTCATGCTTCATACGAGTTGATGTTCGCTTCCTCAGCGAATACGGCTGACCGAGCTTACAAATTGTGGGGTCCATGGTTGCAATGGTACTCCAGCATGGGCCTACATCTTTGCTGAATAAGCTGGATCTTTAGTTATAGCTGTTACACCAATAAGCTGCATGGTATGTCTTGTTGACCTTTTTCTTGTTACCTATTCTCTCTTTAATGTTGTTGATGCTCTATACCTGGTAATGTTGCACCGCTATGGACAGGGACAAGGTCACCGGAGATGGGACCACGGGGTGGGGGGGGTCGCTTCTCGGGTTGGCGCAGGCCTACGGCCACCCCCGGACCATTGATGAGGGATCCGGGCGGGGGCTGGGGCTGGCGCTGACCGGATGGGGTCCTCCTTTTACCCTCCCCCCTATTGACTCTTGGAATCGATATACTGCTGTAATGTGACTTGTATTGCTCCTTAATCCGAATAGAGCGGCTTGTGTTGTATATGTTATATTCGTTGCATATGTTCTTTGTTTTACTTTTCAATATTCAATAAAAACCTATTGAAATTAAAAATAACAAACATGTTATACTTACCTGCCCTGTGTAATGGTTTTGGGCAGAGCAGCCCAGATCCTCCTCTTCTCGGGTCCCTCACTGGTGCTCCAGGTCCCTTCCTCCTGCCAAGGGCCCCCACAGAAAGCAGCTTGCTATGGGGGCATCCGAGCCAAGCTGCTGCTCTGTGCGTTCATTCAGACATGGAGCCGTGGCTCAGCCCCACACCCTCTCTCTCCTCATTGGCTTACTAACTTTGATTGACAGCAGTGGGAGCCAACAGGCCCTCTGCTGTCTCAGCCAATGAGGAGAGAGTCCCAGACAGCCGAGGCTCTCGTGCAACACTGCTGGATTGAGATGGGCTCAGGTAAGTATTAGGGGGGGCTAAAGAGGGCTGCTGTACACAGATGTATTTTTTTTTCTTTTATCCCAATGTATCGAATGCATTAAGATAAGAAACCTTCTGCCTTTAGAATCACTTTAAAGGGGGAATTTATCAAAACTGGAACAGCTAGAATTTGGAGCAGCTGTGCATGGCAACCAATCAGCCTCTATCTTCAGATTATTCAGTTAGACTTTGAAGATGAAAGATAGAAGCTGATTGGTTGCCGTACACAACTAGAGATGTATAGAACTGTTCGCCGGCGAACAGTTCCCGGCGAACTTAGCATGTTCGCGTTCGCCGCTGCCGGCGAACATATGCGATGTTCGGTCCGCCCCCCATAAGACATCATTGAGGCAAACTTTGACCCTGAACTTTACAGTCAGCAGACACATTTCCAGCCAATCAGCGTACCTCCCTCCCACACCCTCCCACCTCCTATAAATAAGCAAGGGCAGCATCCATCTTAGATCATTCTGAAGCAGTGTGTGTAGTGAGAGAAGGGAGAGCTGCTGCTGCTGCTGCTGCTGTTAAGCTAGGGACAGTTAGTCAGTGTTCCTGGTCTTGCAGTGTTCTTGGTCCACTACTGCTGTAATATCAGCACCCCAAAAAGCCCTTCTAAGGGCTGGTATTTGTGGTTTTTTTTTTTTTTATATATATATATATATATATATATATATACCTAGCGTCCCCAAAAGCCCTTTTAAGGGCTGGTAATTGAGTTGTTTCTTCATATATATATATATCTATATCTATCTAGTGTCCCCAAAAGCCCTTTTAAGGGCTGGTAATTGAGGATTTTTTTATTTATATATATATACATATATATATATATATAGTGTCCCCAAAAGCCCTTTCAAGGGCTGGTAAGGTAATAGATTTTTTTCTTTATATATATATATATATATATATATATATATATATATCTATTGTACACTGCAGTTGCCTGCCCGCTGTGTGTGAGAGGCCACAGACCTACCACAGACTGTACTGTGTGCACACCACACTCATTTCGGGTGGCACAGGCACAGTACCTGGCATTTTAAAAAATATTTTTTTTTTCTCTGTCATAATTGCAGTGAGTGCTGTGTCAGGTCCACAGAGTGCACTGTACCCACTGCAGTGCACTGCCCACCACTGATATATATACGTTGGCACAGCATCTTGTTGCAATAAATTGAAAAAAAAAATATTTTTTATTATTGCAGTTGCCTGGGCTGCCAGTGACTGTCAGGTCCACAGAGTGTACTGTGCCCACTGCAGTGCCACTGTGTGCCCACCCACCACTGATATATAAGGTGGCACAGCAGCTTGCAAAGTAAAAAAAATATATATATTTTTTTAAATTGCAGTTGCCTGGGTGCCAGTGACTGCTGTCAGGTCCACAGAGAGTGTACTGTGCCACTGCCCACCCACCACTGATATATAAGGTGGCACAGCAGCTTGCAAAGTAAAAAATATATATATATATTTTTAAATTGCAGTTGCCTGGGTGCCAGTGACTGCTGTCAGGTCCACAGAGAGTGTACTGTGCCACTGCCCACCCACCACTGATATATAAGGTGGCACAGCAGCTTGCAAAGTAAAAAAAAATATATATATTTTTTAAATTGCAGTTGCCTGGGTGCCAGTGACTGCTGTCAGGTCCACAGAGAGTGTACTGTGCCACTGCCCACCCACCACTGATATATAAGGTGGCACAGCAGCTTGCACTCATAGTACAACAGTAACAACACATTAAAAAAAAAATGACAGGCAGAGGCAGGCCACCCCGCAAGGGCCGTCGTGGTCGTGGTGCTGTGATTTCCTTAGGCTCTAGAATAATGCCCAGTGTTCAGAGGCCACCACAGCCCCTGAACTCAAAAAATTCTGAGGCCATAGTTGACTGGCTTACACAGGACACCCAATCGTCTACAGCTTCCGCTCGGAACCTTAATGCACCATCCTCCTCCAGCTCAGCTTCGGGCACCTCTCAATTTACCACTCGCCAGCCCGCCGGCACCACCACCAACACTAGCACCACAGCCGCTTCACTTGATCCGTCAGAGGAGTTATTTTCACATCAGTTTGAAGAAATAAGTGATGCGCAACTATTAGTGCCAGAGGATGTAGATAACGGGGATATGTCTCAGTCAGGCAGCATTATACACATGGACGTACATTGTGATGATGATGATGTTGTACCTGCTGCTGCTGCCTTTGCTGAGTTGTCAAGTGAAGCGGCTGATGATGACGATGTGTCTGTGGATGTCACCTGGGTGCCTGCTCGAAGAGCAGAAGAAGAGGGGGAAAGTTCAGATGGGGAGACAGAGAGGAGGAGGAGACGAGTTGGAAGCAGGGGGAGGAGGTCATCGCAAGGAGCTAGTGGCGCAGTCAGACAGCATGTAGATTCGGCACCCGGGGTCAGCCAGACAGCACGCCAATCAACGCAAGCTGTTGCCACCACCAGAATGCCGTCCTTGCAAAGCTCAGCAGTGTGGCATTTTTTTTGTGTGTCTGCCTCTGATATCAGCGATGCCATTTGTAACCTGTGCCAAAAGAAACTGAGTCGTGGGAAGTCCAACACCCACATAGGTACAACTGCTTTGCGAAGGCACATGATCTCACATCACAAACGCCTATGGGATCAACACATGAGTAAAAGCAGCACACAAACTGAAAGCCACCATCCTCCTCCTGGTCCAGCATCTTCAGCCACGTCAACCACTGCTGTCCTCCATGCCCCCTATCAACAACCCGCCCCTCCGCCTCTCACCTTCAGCAGTTCCTGCTCGTCACCTGCCCACAGTCAGGTGTCTGTGAAGGAAATGTTTGAGCGCAAAAAGCCAATCTCGCAGAGTCACCCCCTTGCCCGGCGTCTGACAGCTGGCTTGTCGGAACTCTTAGCCCGCCAGCTTTTACCATACAAGCTGGTGGAGTCTGAGGCCTTCAAAAAATTTGTCGCTATTGGGACACCGCAGTGGAAGGTACCCGGCCGAAATTATTTTTCACAAAAGGCAATCCCCAACCTGTACTCTATTGTGGAAAAGGAAATCATGTCACGTCTGGCACACAGTGTTGGGGCAAGGGTCCATCTGACCACTGATAGCTGGTCTGCAAAGCACGGTCAGGGCAGGTATATAACGTACACTGCGCATTGGGTAAACCTGCTGGCGGCTGCCAAGCATGGAATGCGTGGCTCTGCTGCAGAGGAGTTGGTGACACCGCCACGACTTGCAGGCAGACCTGCTGCCACCTCCTCTACTCCTCCTACTCCATCCTCTTTGCTAACCTCCTCGGCTGAGTCCTCTTCTGCTGTTGCGTCTTGCTCCACACCAACTGCACCCCCCCAGCTCCCCAGGGGCTATTCCACATGCCGGATACGACAGTGTCACGCTGTCTTGGGGTTGACTTGCCTGAAAGCAGAGAGTCACACCGGACCAGCACTACTGTCCGCCCTGAATGCACAGGTGGATCAGTGGCTGACCCTGCACCAACTGGAGATCGGCAAAGTGGTGTGTGACAACGGGAGCAATTTGTTGGCAGCATTGAATTTGGGCAAGTTGACACATGTGCCGTGCATGGCACATGTGTTGAATCTGATTGTGCAACGTTTTGTGCAGAAGTACCCAGGCTTACAGGACGTCCTCAAGCAGGCCAGGAAGGTGTGTGGCCATTTCAGGCGTTCCTACACGGCCATGGCGCACTTTGCAGATATTCAGCGGCGAAACAACATGCCAGTGAGGCGCTTGATTTGCGACAGCCCGACACGTTGGAATTCAACACTGCTAATGTTCGACCGCCTGCTCCAACAAGAAAAAGCGGTCAACGAGTATTTGTATGACCGGGGTGCTAGGACAGCCTCTGCGGAGCTGGGTATTTTTTGCCACGCTACTGGACGCTCATGCGCAATGCCTGTAGGCTCATGCGTCCTTTTGAGGAGGTGACAAACCTAGTGAGTCGCACTGAAGGCACCATCAGCGACATCATCCCATATGTTTTTTTCCTGGAGCGTGCCCTGCGAAGAGTGCTGGATCAGGCCGTAGATGAGCGTGAAGAGGAAGAGGAAGAGTTGTGGTCACCATCACCACCACCAGAAACAGCCTTACCATCGATTGCTGGACCTGCGGCAACACCGGAAGAGGAGTGTGAGGAAGAGGAGTCAGAGGAGGAATGTGGCTTTGAGGAGGAGGAACACCAACCACAGCAGGCATCCCAGGGTGCTTGTTGTCACCTATCTGGTACCCGTGGTGTTGTACGTGGCTGGGGGGAAGAACACACCTTCAATGACATCAGTGAGGACGAGGAATTGGACATGAGTAGCTCGGCATCCAACCTTGTGCAAATGGGGTCTTTCATGCTGTCATGCCTGTTGAGAGACCCTCGTATAAAAAGGCTGAAGGAGAACGACCTGTACTGGGTGGCCACGCTACTAGACCCCCGGTATAAGCAGAAAGTCTGTGACATGTTACCCAATTACCGGCAGTCGCAAAGGATGCAGCAGCTACAAAATAAGTTAAAAACTATGCTCTACACAGCGTATAAGGGTGATGTCACAGCACAACGGGAATCCAACAGGGGAAGAGGTGAAAGTAATCCTCCTCCTACCACCACAACCACGCCGGCAAGGACAGGACGCTTTACAGACGTCTTGTTGATGGAGGACATGCGGAGCTTTTTTAGTCCTATGCATCGCCACAGCCCTTCGGGGTCCACCCTCAGAGAACGACTCGACCGACAGGTAGCAGACTACCTTGCCTTAACTGCAGATATCGACACTCTGAGGAGCGATGAACCCCTTGACTACTGGGTGTGCAGGCTTGACCTGTGGCCTGAGCTATCCCAGTTTGCCATTGAACTTCTGGCCTGCCCCGCTTCAAGTGTGCTGTCAGAAAGGACCTTCAGCGCAGCAGGAGGTATTGTCACTGAGAAGAGAAGTCGCCTAGGTCAAAAAAGTCTTGATTACCTCACGTTTATTAAGATGAATGAGGCATGGATCCCGAAGGGACTGACAGTGGGGGATGCATTTGACTAAAAAAGGCCTGGTGATGACTGAGATGCCTTGGCCTAAAAATGGTCCACACGCTGCTGTATATAATCATTCTCTGCATGCCGGATGACTTACGTGACGTCTCCGCCACCAACTACGGTTCAAGCAGCAATGTTTTAGTGCACTTTCTGCCTTAAAACCTCAATTTTTCAGGCCGCTGCTACAGCAGCGGCTGCAACAATACCTACTTTTTCATGCATGTGTACATGCCTAATTTTTCTGGCCTCTGGTGCTACACTGTGGCTGCAAAAAAACAAAAAAAAAGGCACATACATGTGTCAATTCCCCTTCGTGATCATTACCTTGTCGTGGTGAAGGGGCTTGCGTATCACAATGAAGCGATCACCTCTAGGATTGTGTTGGCACACCCCAGATGATAAGGTCGTTGCTTCATTGTGTACAGACCAAAAGCGATCCGCAGGATAATTTTTCATTAAAAAAAACATTCATTTTCTTTCATTCTTTCTGCGGAGCTGGGTATTTTTTGGCCGCGTTACTGAATGCTCATGAACAATGGCTGTAGGCTCATGCGTCCTTTTGCGGAGATGACAACCCTGGTGGTCAGTCGAACCCAAGGCAACATCATCGACCTCATCCCATATGCGTTTTTTCTGGAGCGTGCCCTGCGAAGAGTACTGGATCAGGCTGTAGATGAGCATGAAGAGGAAGAGTTGTGGTCCTCATCACCACCAGAAGCAGCCTTGTCGTTGTCAATTGCTGGACCTGTGGCAACGCAGAGAGAGAGGAGTCTGAAGAAGAGAAGTCAGAGGAGGAAGGTGGCTTTGAGGAGGTGGAATACCAGCCACAGCAGGCGTCCCAGGGGGCTTGTTCTCACCTTTCTGGGACCCTTGGTGTTGTATGTGGCTGGGTGGAGGAAGAGACCTTCAATGATGTCAGTGAGGACAAGGAACGGGACATGGCTAGCTTGGTATCCAACCTTGTGCAAATTGGGAGTTTGCGGTTGTGCAAATGGACTGACTGACTGTTAAACGGGGAGTTTGGTCTGTCAGAGTTTGGTCTGTCACTGTGAAGCGGGCGACGGGCGTAACCCTTACACTACTTGACCGATAAAACATCATACCTGATCGTATTCACACACTGGATGTTTTAGTGCTGGTTTACACTGCCGCTACCACTAAAGTAGCGTCGCTTCCAGTGCGACTTTGGCGCGACTTAGCGCGACTTTGGCGCGACCTCATCGCGAGGTGACTTTTTATTTGGCCAATCACAATATCATGTTTTGTGACCGTCACCTAATTTCCTTTTCCTGTTTTTTGTTTTACATATTTCCCCATGTGTGCAGTGTTGTCTGTGTCATAGCTCAACTGATAGGCATGTTTGCCTTGGCATATCATATTTCAGCTTGCCAGAAAGAAAAAAAGACAGCTGGAAAGACACTGCATTAGTTTTCTACTAAAAATCATAAGAAAAATGCTGTTTTTTTGGGTTGTGGACATACTACAGAGCTGAAACTTGACAGGTACACTTTTTACACCCCCCAGACACTAAATACAAAAAATGACATGCCTGCCTAAAAAAATGCCCGATAAATGCCTGCAAGAGAAAAAGACAGCCGCAGAGAAGCCGTATTCCTGAAAATATAAGAAAAATGCTGTTTTTTTAGGGGTTCTGGACATGCTACAGAGCTGAAACTTGACAGGTACACTTTTGTGACCCCCCAGACACTAAATACAAAAAATGACATGCCTGCCTAAAAAAATGGCCGATAAATGCCTGCAAGAGAAAAAGACAGCCGCAGAGAAGCCGTATTCCTGAAAATATAAGAAAAATGCTGTTTTTTAGGGGTTCTCGACATGCTACAGAGCTGAAACTTGACAGGTACACTTTTGTGACCCCCCAGACACTAAATACAAAAAATGACATGCCTGCCTAAAAAAATGCCCGATAAATGCCTGCAAGAGAAAAAGACAGCCGCAGAGAAGCCGTATTCCTGAAAATATAAGAAAAATGCTGTTTTTTAGGGGTTCTCGACATGCTACAGAGCTGAAACTTGACAGGTACACTTTTGTGACCCCCCAGACACTAAATACAAAAAATGACATGCCTGCCTAAAAAAATGCCCGATAAATGCCTGCAAGAGAAAAAGACAGCCGCAGAGAAGCCGTATTCCTGAAAATATAAGAAAAATGCTGTTTATTAGGGGTTCTGGACATGCTACAGAGCTGAAACTTGACAGGTACACTTTTGTGACCCCCCAGACACTAAATACAAAAAATGACATGCCTGCCTAAAAAAATGCCCGATAAATGCCTGCAAGAGAAAAAGCCAGCCGCAGAGAAGCCGTATTCCTGAAAATATAAGAAAAATGCTG
Source organism: Pelophylax lessonae (assembly GCF_965119305.1). Lineage (NCBI taxonomy): Eukaryota > Metazoa > Chordata > Amphibia > Anura > Ranidae > Pelophylax > Pelophylax lessonae. The sequence goes on along the minus strand of NC_138768.1, from coordinate 19,692,656 downwards.
TTTTTTAGGGGTTCTGGACATGCTACAGAGCTGAAACTTGACAGGTACACTTTTGTGACCCCCCCAGACACTAAATACAAAAAATGACATGCCTGCCTAAAAAAATGCCCGCTAAATGCCTGCAAGAGAAAAAGCCAGCCGCAGAGAAGCCATATTCCTGAAAATATAAGAAAAATGCTGTTTTTTAGGTGTTCTGGACATGCTACAGAGCTGAAAATTGACAGGTACACTTTTTAGACCCCCCAGACACTAAATACAAAAAATGACATGCCTGCCTAAAAAAATGCCCGCTAAATGCCTGCAAGAGTAAAAGCCAGCCGCAGAGAAGCCATATTCCTGAAAATATAAGAAAAATGCTGTTTTTTAGGGGTTCTGGACATGCTACAGAGCTGAAACTTCACAGGTACACTTTTTAGACCCCCCAGATGCTAAATCCAAAGAAATTTTTTATTTTTATTTTTTTTTAATTTTTCCAATAATTGTCTCTCTATCAAAAAATTATAATTTTTAAGAACTTTTTTTTGCGTGATCCCTCTCCGGCATGCCACAGTCCAGGTGTTAGTCCCCTTGAAACAACTTTTCCATCACTATTGTGGCCAGAAAGAGTCCCTGTGTGTTTTAAAATTCGCCTGCCTATTGAAGTCTATGGCGGTTCGCCCGGTTCGTCGGTTCGCGAACATTTGCCGATGTTCGCGTTCGCCGTTCGCGAACCGCGAATTTTAGGTTCGCGACATCACTATACACAACTGCCCCAGATTCTGGCTGCTCCATTTTTTGATAAATTCTCCTCCAAGAGTTTTGTCCTATAATCCTACCTAGGGATCTCCTGCTCATCAGTTTAATGAACAGACACTCCCACTGCGAGACTAAATTTGGCTTTAGCTGGCGTTGAACAACCAAGTATAAACACATTTAACAGCTCAGTTCCTGCACCTGTATACCCTTTATGGACCAGAGTAATCTTTACATTTCCACCATGGGTCTGTCTATTCAACTATAACTCCTCTCTTCCTCTCTTTTCTTCAGATAACAAAGTAATATACATACCCATTTTTGAGCTAAAAATTAGAAATTGTCTTGCAAAAAATGTTTTATTCAAGTTATAGATAGAGTTGAGCGGACACCTGGATGTCCGTGTTCGGCGGGTTTGGCCGAACTTTAAAAAAAAGTCCGGGTCCGTGTCCCGGACTTTTTCCGAACTTTACCCGGACACCGAACCCCATTGAAGTCAATGGGGACCCGAACTTTCAGGCACTAAAATGGCTCTAAAACACCAATGGAAAGGGCTAGAGTGCTGCAAATGGCAGCAAAACGTAGTTAAGAGCATGGCAAGTGCTCTGCAAACAAATGTGGATAGGGAAATAACTTAAAACAATAAAAAAAAAAAAAAAATAAAACAATTTTCTTCATCTGTGAAGGACGAGGCCCATATGGAGTAGGAGGGAGGTTGAGGTGGCGGTGGATGTGGCGGTGTAGGTGGAAGCGGCGGGGGAGGAGGACGAGGTAGCCAACACTGCTTTTTTTCAGTCATTTTAAATGAGGGTACACCCCAAAAGAGTGAGAAAGAGCAAAAATAGAACAATGGCTGGGTAAGGTCGGTATCCATCGCTATTCTGCACAAGGTACGGAAAAGTCATGTGGGATCCATGCCTAGTTAATCTTAATGAATGTGAGCTTGTCCACATTGTCTCTGGACAGGTGGCTGCGCTTGTCTGTGATAACGCCCCCAGCCGTGCTAAATACACGTTCAGATAATACACTGGCTGCAGGGCACGCCAGCACCTCCAAGGCGTAAAGGGCAAGCTCAGGCCATGTGCCCAACTTGGAGACCCAGAAGTTGAAGGGGGCGGACCCGTCATTCAGTACGTCTAGGCGTGTGCACACATACTGCTCCACCATGTTGGTGAAATGCTGCCTCCTGCTAAGACGTTCCATATGAGCTGCTGGTGCTGCTGTTTGTTGTGGCGTGCTGACAAAGCTTTTCCACATTTCGGCCATGCTAACCCTGCCTTCTGAGGTGCTGGCGGTGCCCTGGTTGCATTGGCGACTTCTTCCTCCTCCTCCTCTGCCTTGGCCTTGTGCTTCCACTGTGGCCCCCCTGTCAGGTGGGAATGCCAGCAGCATCGCGTCTACCAGCGTGCGCTTGTACTCGCGCATCTTGCGATCGCGCTCGCGTTGTCCTTGTAACGGGGATCAAGCAGCGTGGCCACCCAGTAATCAGCACAAGTTAGAATGTGGGCAACTCGGCGGTCGTTGTGGAGATACTGCAGCATGTAATCGCTCATGTGTGCCAGGCTGCCCAGAGGCAACGAAAGGCTGTCCTCTGTGGGAGGTGTATCGTCTGCATCCTCTGTATCCCCCCAGCCATGCACCAGTGATGGCCATGAGCTGGCCTGAGTGCCACCCTGCTGTGAACATGGTTCCATCTCCTCCTCCATCTCCTCCTATTCATCCTCCTCATCCTCCAGAACTGTGCCCCTGCTGGACAATTGTGTCCCTGGCGTTTGTGTGTGCAGGAACCCACCCTCGGAGCCCCTTGCGAATGACTGCCCTGAAAGCCTTGGAAATGTTACCTCTTCATCCTCCTCCTCCTCCTCCTCATCCTGTACAAACACAGACTAGGCCCCGATTAAAATTTTTTGTACCCTAAAGGGAGGATGAGGAAGAGGAGTATGAGGAGTTCGGAACAGGAGGCAAACTGAAGCGCCCTGCAATCCTTGGCGGTGGAAGGAGATGCGCCAAACAAATTTAAAAGGTGTATCTCACACGTTCCGATACAGACTATGCCGTAATTTAATTTTTTATACTCCAAAAGGGTGTATATTGAATAGCGGAATAGGAAAAATGTTAAAATACGGTGTATCTCACACGTACAAACACAGACTAGGCCCCGATTACTATTTTTTGTACCCTAAAGGCAGGATGCGGAAGAGGAGTAGGAGGAGTTCGTAACAGGAGGCAAACTGAAGCGCCCTGCAATCCTTGGCGGTGGAAGGAGATGCGCCAAACAAATTTTAAAGGTGTATCTCACACGTACCGATACAGACTATGCCGTAATTTAATTTTTTACACTCCAAAAGGGTGTATATTGAATAGCAGAATAGGAAAAATTTTATAATACGGTGTATCTCACACGTACAAACACAGACTAGGCCCCGATTACTAGTTTTTTGTACCCTAAAGGCAGGATGAGGAAGAGGAGTAGGAGGAGTTCGGAACAGGAGGCAAACTGAAGCGCCCTCAAATCCTCGGCAGTATGAGATGCGCCCCAAAAATTGGAAAGGTGTATCTCACACGTACCGATACAGACTATCCCGCAATTTAATTGTTTTTACCCAAAGGTGTAGATTAAATAGCGGAATAAAAAATATTATCAAAAAAAAGTGTATGTATCTCACACGTACAGAACCAGACTAGGCCCAAATTACTATTTTTTGTACCCCCAAAGGCAGGATGAGGAGTTTCGGAACAGGCAGGAGGCAGACTGAAGCACCCTCAAATCCTCGGCAGTATGAGATGCGCCCCAAAAATTGGAAAGGTGTATCTCACACGTACCGATACAGACTATCCCGCAATTTAATTGTTTTTACCCCAAGGGTGTAGATTGAATAGCGGAATAGAAAATATGATCTCAAAAGGTGTATGTATCTCACACGTAGAGACCCAGACTAGGCCCAAATTACTATTTTTGTACCCCCCAAAGGCAGGACGAGGAGTAGGAGGAGTTTGGAACAGGCAGGAGGCAGACTGAAGCACCCTCAAATCCTCGGCAGAATGAGATGCGACCCAAAAACTGGAAAGGTGTATCTCACACGTACCGATACAGACTATCCCACAATTTAATTGTTTTTACCCAAAGGTGTAGATTAAATAGCGGAATAGAAAATACTATAAAAAAAAAAGTGTATGTATCTCACACGTACAGAACCAGACTAGGCCCCGATTACTATTTTTTGTACCCCCAAAGGCAGGATGAGGAGTAGGAGGAGTTCGGAACAGGCAGGAGGCAGACTGAAGCACCCTCAAATCCTTGACAGTATGAGATGCGACCCAAAAATTGATAAGGTGTATCTCACACGTACCGACACAGACTATCCCGCAATTTAATTGTTTTTACCCAAAGGTGTAGATTGAATAGCGGAATAGAAAATATGATATCAAAAGGTGTATGTATCTCACACGTACCGACACAGACTATCCCGCAATTTAATTGTTTTTACTCCAAAGGTGTAGATTAAATAGCGGAATAGAAAATATTATCAAAAGGTGTATGTATCTCACACGTAGAGACCCAGACTAGGCCCAAATTACTATTTTTTGTACCCCCCAAAGGCAGGATGAGGAGTAGGAGGAGTTCGGAACAGGCAGCACCCTCAAATCCTCGGCAGTATGAGATGCGCCCCAAAAATTGGAAAGGTGTATCTCACACGTACCGATATAGACTATCCCACAATTTAATTGTTTTTACCCAAAGGTGTAGATTGAATAGCGGAATAGAAAATATGATATGAAATTGGTGATTTATCAATAGCACATGTGAACAGCAGTGTCTATCAGTCAGCTCTGCTGCAGGCTATGGGGAGAAAAAAAAAAGAAAATTCCCCTTTTAAGTTTGTAATTTTTAACTAGATTAGTACAGACTATGCCACAATTTAATTTTTTTAACCCAAGGGTGTATATTGAATAGTGGAATAGAAAAAAGTGTATAACTTTTGAAATCACTCAAAAATAGCACATGTGAACACAGCAGCGTATTATCACAGTCAGCAGCACTGAATAAAAAAAACGCTGCACACAAGTGACTGTCTGATAAAAAATACTTTTTTCTCCCTCCTCCTCAGTGGGCAAAAAGATTGTGTTCACACCACCCCACACACAGCAAAATCGATGTGGACCACTGACCCTGCCTATCTCCAGACTCTCCCTAAAAGGATCGATAAGATCGGTCACTGCCAGCACTGCAAACCCCCCCACACAGCAAAATCGATTGTAGAAGACTGACCCTGCCTATCTCCAGACTCTCCCTACAAGGATCGATAAGATCGGTCACTGCTGGCACTGCAAACCCCCCCCCACACAGCAAAATCGATTGTAGAACACTGACCCTAAATAATTCAGCAGCCTCTCCCTACAAAGGCCCTAACAACTCGCCCTGCCTGCACTCCGACCTGTCCCTCAATTCTTTTCGGACACAATATGAGTTTTGCCTGTCTGTCCCTAATCAGCAGCCAGCACGAATGATGTGTGCTCTGTCCCTGAACTACAGCATAATGACGCAGCGGCGCTCGGTCTCGAACTTATAAAGACATGGTCACATGCTTCAGATGGCCAATCACAGCTACTAATACATTTGTAGGCATGGCTGGGATGGCTAAAGGCACACCAGTTAAACGCTTGTTCATTGGCTGTTGAAAGCCCGCCATTAAAAGCGCACCAATACATACAAACCCAGAAATAAAATGACCGAACACGGATTTTTACCCGAACATACAGTAAATTTTTCGGGTCCGTGTTCGGGTAACAAAAATCCAATTATTCGGTACGAACACGAATAATACAGTCCGTGTTCGCTCAACACTAGTTATAGACAATACTAAGAAAAACCCTTCAATCTACTTTGATTCGTCTTTTCAATGCCTTCCTTGCACTGTAGTATCTGAAGCATCAATCCTCAGAAACTACAGTACATAAAGGATTCTCACTACAAGGCTTGATACAAAAATTGATATGCTAGAATTATGCAGTGCTTCCACATCGACAATATATCTATACCACCACCATGTGCACAGTAATCTCCCCAATTGCTCAGTGGAATATGAAATACAATAATTCAATAACAAAATAAACTTGTGTTAAAAGTCCTCTTTTAGTTATATGTGGGATTCAAGATCCTCCGATAATCCTTCCCCTTACAACCCTGACCCGGTGGTTGTGGGGGGTCTGTGGGCGGGAGGCTTACTGGAAGCTGGAGAGGGTCTGTGGGCGGGAGGCTTACTGGAATCTGGAGACTCCTTTTAAAAAATAAGGGGGCCTCCAGATACCAACACTATATAAATGAGTAAGTGTGACATAGTACCCCTACTCATTCACAAAAAAAGTAACCCAGAAATAAAGACACCCAAATGTTTGACAAGTCCTTAAAAAAAAAAAGAAAAAACCCTCATCAGCCTGCCAACTTGTCCAAACTAAAGACAGATGGGAGACAGGGAAGGTATGTGGATAGCACCAAATATCACCATGGCCAGGGACATCGGCAGTTCCTAGCTTTCTGAAATACTACTTCTACTGTATATATGATCAACAGGGGGCCGAATGGGCGAAAATTCAGGAATTTGTCCAAATGCCATAACAGATAAAGATTGGACTGAACCATTGGCCCATCCCTATTCAGCACTGCCTTATTTTTTTAGAACAATGTTATACTTTACGATCAGGGCTGAATTTTCCACCAGGCACTATAGGCATGTGCATACAAGTAACAGAAAAAGGTGTGGGGTGACAAACCGTAGTTCGACACTCCCACCAAGAGACCAACTAAGGGCACTATATCCGAAGAATGAAATGAATGAATAAAAAATAATTTTATTTAGGCACGTATGCCTATGTGAAATACAAAAGAAAACTCAGGGTGACATGGGAACACTGCACAATAACATGTTAAAATACAAAAATTAAAATGGCACACAGCACATGTATAAGGTGGACTCGAGTCTAAACCAGCCACTGATTGATTGCCGTTACTTGGCTGCAAATGTGGCTCAAAGCACTGTGATAGTGTGTATAATGAGCACTATCCTCTGCCTGAAAACTCAATGTGTGGATGGTATAGATTCACATCACCAAACATGTATCAACACTAGTGTATGTCGGTCACCATGCCTAGTGATGTGAGAGGACCTCACAATTAGTGCACTGAGCTCAAAACCCCGAGGTATACCCAATTGAATATATGTCCAGACAACCTATCGATGATAATTCATGAATGGCCTCGAAAAAAATATGGGAGAGCAGTAATCAAATCCAAGGTAACACAACCCTATACTGGTTGAGAAAAAGAAGGCAGGTTAATGACTCAAGGAGGGTCTGTGAATTGGAAGCCCCTCCTGTAGGTGACGGTTACAATGGGAGGAGGACACAGTTCGTAAGTCCAATATCTGGATCAAGTGGATGAAATGACACTATATAGGCAGTGTCTCCACTGGGTATGTGGTAAATGGAACTCCAATAATATCATTTGCCGTTTACCTGTATCAGTTCACCATGGTGAAACAAGAATCCAGGGAAGAGCCCGGGGTTGGAGCTGCGGAGGTCCAGGGCTCGGTCCGTTGCCCAGATAGTGTGAGCCGTCCGGTCCGGAGTCTTACTAGTGCGGCGTTCAAACCCTGCGTTGAGCTACCTCAGCATTGGAGCATATACTTCCAGGTCAAAGTTGAGCGGCTAACGTCATATCCGGTAAGCCGGTCTGTCGGGTGCGAGCAGGGGAACAGCCGTAGAGTAATCACGGTAGACAATCATGGACACTCAGGCACGGAGGGCATAAACAAAACACAGTGTGCTGTGTGCCAGAACGTTTCACCGACAGGCACGTAGGTTTCCTCAGAGCTCGGATATGACGTTAGCCGCTCAACTTTGACCTGGAAGTGTATGCTCCAATGCTGAGGTAGCTCAACGCAGGGTTTGAATGCCGCACTAGTAAGACTCTGGACCGGACGGCTCACACTATCTGGGCAACGGACCGAGCCCTGGACCTCCGCAGCTCCAACCCCGGGTTCTTCCCTGGATTCTTGTTTCACCATGGTGAACTGACACAGGTAAACCGCAAATGATATTATTGGAGTTCCATTTACCACATACCCAGCGGAGACACTGCCCATATAGTGTCATTTCATCCACTTGATCCAGATATTGGACTTACGAACTGTGTCCTCCTCCCATTGTAACCTTCACCTACAGGAGGGGCTTCCAATTCACAGACCCTCCTTGAGTCATTAACCTGCCTTCTTTTTCTCATCCAGTATAGGGTTGTGTTACCTTGGATTTGATTACTGCTCTCCCATATTTTTTCGAGGCCATTCATGAATTATCAACCATAGGTTGTCTGGACATATATTCAATTGGGTATACCTCGGGGTTTTGAGCTCAGTGCACTAATTGTGAGGTCCTCTCACATCACTAGGCATGGTGACCGACATACACTAGTGTTGGTACATGTTTGGTGATGTGAATCTATACCATCCACACATTGAGTTTTCAGGCAAAGGATAGTGCTCATTATACACACTATCACAGTGCTTTGAGCCACATTTGCAGCCAAGTAACGGCAATCAATCAGTGGCTGGTTTAGACTCGAGTCCACCTTATACATGTGCTGTGTGCCATTTTAATTTTTGTATTTTAACATGTTATTGTGCAGTGTTCCCATGTCACCCTGAGTTTTCTTTTGTATTTCACACAGGTATACGTGCCTAAATAAAATTATTTTATTTTTTTTTATTTCATTCTTCGGATATAGTGCCCTTAGTTGGTCTCTTGGTGGGAGTGTCGAACTACGGTTTGTCACCCAACACCTTTTTCTGTTTCTGGCATTTCACTGTCCAACGGTCACTATTACTGACTAATGCTCTCCCAGGAATTCACCCTTGTGGTCTCCCTTCTGTGACATTGCAGAGGCCTATAGAGAAACACAAACAATTGCTTGCTTTATTATGTGCATACAAGTGCCCTTCCTAGAGGGGGATCCACCAGTATGAGTTTTTTTTCCGATTTTTTTTAACTTTCACTGCAAGGTCCAAACATTGTACCGGCCTGACACTGGGAAACGAGGGGTCACAAACAATCTATTGGCTTCTGCCACTGGAATTCTATGTAAAACTGACAGGGAGACTCCTGCCTGTCAGTTGGAAGCGTTTGGGTGGCTGCACTGCCACCCAATTGCTTCCCAAATACCCCTGGTACTTGCACCCCTCGCACACGCACCCATGCCATGTATTCCAGGCTCCGCTTGCACATCTGTGGGCCAGGGACCGACATGGCAGGTGCCAGCGGGTGGATCGGAGGGAGAACAGCAAACACATGTGATGAAAAAGAAAAGTTAAGCGAAACAAAGTATTTTTTTTTTTGCAAAAAAATAAATAAATAAAGTTACACCCAAGCACATAAACCCCCTCCCCAAAAAAAAAAAAAAATGTTGAGGCACCCATCCCCTTATGTACGCACATATGAATGTAAGCAAAGCATCAGGGGAGCCTACATGTGAAAAAATTGATTGCGATACACATGTTACATATCGTCCCAGACCCCAGAGTGCAAGCAATAATTCTAGCACAAGGCCATAACCTCTGTAAGACTAAACTGATGACCTATAGAGGAATTTTGAAGTTTCACCTACAGAAAATATAGGATACTGAAGTATGTCACCATTTCACAGGGGCACAAAAATGTAAGGTTTGACATGTTGGGTACATATTCATTGGGTGCAACCTTGTCTTTTATATTTTATTAAAAATGTTGGTAGTTTGTTGCATTTGTTTGCCCTAAAATTCACTTTAGTGTTATTTTTTTTTTACTGAATTGTTATGTTTTCTAGACTTTTGTGACAATTTATCAAGTAAAAAAAAGTCGGTCTTACTGTCTTTTTTTTGGGGGGGGGGGGGGGGGTACTTCAGAATAGGCTCCTAAGATGAAAATCTGGCCCTGTTAATGGCACTTTGCCACAAGGGTTTTTTGTACCCTTTTGTCCCACCTCACCATAGGAAAATTAGCTGTCCTAAAATAGGAAATTCTGCATTTTTACCTGGGTGTAACCATACAGATTCAGCAGCTGTGCCATTTGTAGAGTGGTGTCAGAATTGAGATCTCCAATGAAACCAGCCAGGGCCCCGCGCTCCATACAGGAATAATTTGGAGCTTCCTTTGTATGTCCAGACAATATCTGTAGAACATCTTTTATAGCTTTATTCACATGTCCACAAGAATCATACACATGATATCCCAGAGTCACATTGGGAAGAATATCTGGATTGCTGTTTATCTCATCAATAGCAAATATAAAAGCCAGGAGATGTCTATATTCTCTTCGGTAAACCCTGCAGAAAATGGATAGTTTTGCATTGGTCTACATTACAAGGATTGAAGTAGAAATTATTAATGCCAAAATGTATAATACGTTTCAATTGTAGGTCTATGGTGGGATTGTTGGCCCTGTACATTGCTGCATGAAACATACAGTAAAATTCAATCATTTCTGCACTTATATGAGGTATAGCAGTGGTTGGCAATTTATGAGACATAGAGGACCTCAGTTAGCCCCTGACAACACCAAGTAGCTGCACATTATATTCAGTATATGTAATATATATATATATAGAAAGAAAGTGAGTTGGGTTATCAACTCTCTTATATTATCGGCTCTTTGACCAGGGAAAATACTAGCAATGAACTTTTAGTTTGGTCTGAACCCCGATTTGGCCAAATGATGCTTGTTTGGAGGTTTGGTAAACGACTGAACTAATTTTGTGTTTGGCCCAGTGAAGCCTCTGGCACCAGCTGGAAGTGATCATATTTTGACAAAAAAAAAATACTAAAAGTAATTTTACTGCACACAAAAGAAATGTATTATCGAACTTTTTGGTAAAATATAAAATATGAAGTTTTTCCTAGTGAATAGATACCTAACATGTAAAGCCTTAAAATTGTGCAGCCAGTGAAAAGGTAAATGCAATGAAACAGAAATACTATATAATGTTATTGTGGTGCCCTAAAATGCCTTTCCAACCAAAACCTTTTTTCTTTTGGACAGCCACTTTCCGGGGCTCCATTAGAGAGATTTTCCCTCACTTCCTGTCCTGCAGATAACAGATTTACCAGACAGGAAGAAAGGAAAAATCTGCAATAGGGACACAGACAGCAACAAATAGCTGACGGGGATTGTAGTCTTCCAGTATTTTACAAAAAATGTGGATATTTCTGTGCTGCTATTGAAGAGATTCCCTTACTTTCTATCTGGTAAAATATTATCTTCCGGACAGGCGGTGAGGGGAAACTCTTTTAAGGAGCCCCAGATAGCAGTAAAAACCTGACAGGGATTCTTTATCCTTCCGCACTCTATTCAAAAGTGAAAAAAAAAGGTTTGGACCCATTAAGGGTCAAAGTTATTCAAGGTCCCATTCACACTTGTATATTGTGGTAAAATGCAAACCTCTAATACGTAACAATGTATGGCAAAGCTCCTTCTCTATGGGCAGTGCAATGTGGTGTCATTCATTGTGAATTGCACCCCAATCTATTGTACAGTAGATCCCAACACACAACGCACCTCTAGGCACCATACTACACATACCATGCACTGCGGGGTGCTGCCTTAATAAAAAAAAAAAGGGTTATGCATGCTTTTCATCTATTGTGGTGCAATGGCAGCTATTCATAAAGAACGAATGTGAGCGTTAACACATGGCAATGGGACACTTACATGTGAATGGGCCATATGTGGTTTTTATGAACACATTCAAGGATTTGCTTTGATTTTATATAAATGCAATGTAACAGACTGAATGAGTCCTGCACATTATCACACAAATCTCCTAAAGACACAGCTCTGTAGATCAGATTGGAAGTTTTACATTTCATATTTCACTTACGCTGAACACATGAGATGTTTAATAAGACTTCCCTTCTGACCCCACCGTGTTACTACAGAATGTACAGCGAATATCCCTCCTATAATGAGGTCTCCATCCTGAGAATACTTGTACTCAAATGTATAATTCCTCATAGTCATATCACAGCGGTGAGCAGAGTTCTTGGTGTCAGATGTGCAGGGGGTCACACACAAAGCCAACAACCACAATATTCTAAGTAAATATCTGAACACAACATGGCCAAGTCTCTGATAGACTCCAATGAGTTCTTCCTCTTCTCCTGACCTCATTATCACTGACAGCAGCACAGGATCCTGACACTGATTTCATGGCTCAGATGAAGGCTGTGAGAGTGTTGGGTTTATAAAGAATAATTCTGTTATTTATTACTGATAGACTGGAATAAAAAATCTGCTTATAGAGTTTGAAAAAAAGGCCAAACATAAAATACACAAAATCCATCTTTGTCAGCATTGTAGAAAGTGAAGGTTATAAAAATACCATTATGACATATTGTACATGAACCAGAAAAAATGAGAAGTTTGATGGCCAAGAATGTTATGCTTATTATTATTATTATTATTATTATTATTATTATTATTATTATTATTGTTATTATCCATAATATTATTATTAGTATTATTCTGATGAATCATAACATGATTATAAAATAAATACAGGTGTAGGGCTGAGGTTTGGCAGCTACTATAGATTTGGGGTGAATCCCTGGATTCATAAAGTTTGTGAGTTACAAACTTTTGGCTGAAAACCAAACTGGACCAAAATAGAGAACCTATAATGCAGTGCCCATGGAATGGATGATTGAATGGATGACCTATTGATGAAAGTGTGGGCTAACAGCATGTATTATATCAGTGTTGTTAGGGACAGCTGACACTTCTGTGTAGTGAGGGATTATTTTTTTTTTATTTTATATTTTAAATGTTTTTTATTGAATGCACACAATAAAAATGCTTAACAGACATACATTGTTAAAGATGTAAACAGTAGGTACAGAGTCACCATAGTGGAAGACAAGTGGATTATTGAAGCCAACAATAAGTTGCATGTTAACATAGCATGTAGTATAGTTTTGTGATATAAACATAGTTATGTAATGATGACCAGTTTGGGGGGGGGGGGTATAGATCCCTCAAGCTCCAGCATCCCAATGGGAAAAAACTGGGCCAGAGTATGAGTACCACACCACACCGCCAATCTCTTGAGAAATGATTTATCATTGTATTGTAACGTCACTCCCTGGTCAAATAAAGTAAGATAACACAACTGTGTGTAATAAAGAAACCTAAGAAAAAGAACAACAGGAATCCAGGAAGGGAAAAATACAGTAGAAAGGTAGAATAGGGTGAAAAAAGAAAGGGAAAGGAAAATGGGAGACGGAGAGGTCATGGCATTAAATAGCAACCAAGGGGTTCTGCGCCCCTATCACCTATCAAGTAATATGTCAACACATCAATCAACTATATCAAAAGATTGGAACTTCAGAAGTCCCATGTAGGGAAAGAATGGAAACAGCAATTCCAGGAGTTCAAATTTCTTAACCATGTTCGTCCTATAAGCTACATATCGTTCATGCTGGGCTGACGTGTGTACCCTTTTAATAACTACAGATACGTTGGGGGTGGCTTCTGATCTTCAACAGGAGGTAATGGTTGATCTGGCTGCAGTAAATATTTGGGAGATTAGAACATGAAATTGTTTGGGAATATTTCCTATGCCTAGGAGCAAAGGGCAAGTGCTGGGGAAGGTTTAAAGAAAAATCCAGAGACTTTAGAAATTAATTGAAAAACACCTCTCCAAAAGCTCCTAAGGCTTTTGCATTCCCAGAGTGTAAGGAACAAGTTTCCAACCGCTCCACAATGTCTCCAACAGTTTGATTGCATGGCTGGGAAGATTCTAGATTGAGCTTGAAAGGAGTTAGGTAACTCCTTGTCCCAGTGGTTGACACACTTGGACTTAAGCATTAAGGTAATAGCCTTACGCCATTCCTCACCATCAAAGGTTTTGTTTAGATCTAACTCCCAAGCTAGCATTGAGGAAGATTTAGTAAAGTCTTTCCCGCTTTGGATATGGGCATAAAATCTAGAAATTTTTCTTTTTTTAAAAATATGTTCTGTAAGTATGTTCCATATAGTGCTGTCTACTAACACTTCAGATATGTGGTGGTGCGATAAGAAGGTATGTATTTGGAGATGGTAAAAGGAGGAGAATTTGGTATTAGTCATTGGGATGTTTTTTAACAAGTTGTATGCCTTGGCTAGTCCAACTATTAACTCTAACACCTGGGAGTAGATATTCCAATACCATCAGTGGAGTAGAGAGTGGTAGTGTCTTTGGATTCTTAATTTTGGTATGTATGTTTTCCCAAGCTTGTAGGGTGGCCTGGGTCGAGGGGAGAGTAGGTGGTGTTATCTGGGTATTTGTCAGATTGTCCAACAATGGGGAGGGCAAGTCCCCATTGTGCATCACTGCCTTTTCTATGGATACCCAGATACGATCTGAGGGATCATCAAACCGAGCATGTGATTGTTCCAGAAGAACAGCAGTGTGGTGTAGATCCAAGTTTGGGAGATTAGCACCCCCCTATCTTTAGATTTGAGGAGAGTGGAGTAAGCTACTTTGGGCATTTTCCCTTGCTAAATAAAGTGTTTCAATAAAGAATTCATTCATTGAAAACATTTTTGAGGTAATAATATTGGGATAGTCCTAAAATATTAAAGAATTTTAGGGAAGATAAACATTTTAAATACTGCAATACGTCCCATCCAATTAAGTTAAAATTTTGCATAATCTGCTAGCTCTTGTTTAATCGAGGATAAAAGGGGGAGGGGGGGATTGACCCCATAAGTGTTTCTGGTAGGAACACAGAGATTAATGCCTAAGTATGTAACTCTTTGTTTTTCCCATTTGAAGGAAAATTGTTCTTTAAGAGATATCAGTTGTGTCCTTTGAACATTCACCGGTAGGGCGGAGGATTTAGTAATATTTAACTTATAATAAGAAGCAGAACCAAAATTGTCAAGTATCTGTTGTACCACAGGCAGGGAAGCAACAGGATTAGTGAGAGCTAGGACCACATCATCCGCAAATAAGCCTATTTTATGTTGTGAGTCAGCTATGGGGAAGCCTGAGACTTTTGCACTCATTATTATCGCCTCAGCAAGGGGTTCCATCACCAGCGCAAAAATCAAGGGAGAAAGAGGACACCCTTGTCTCGTACCATTTGTGATTGTGAAGGAATCTGATATGGTCCTAGAGGTATAGCTTGGTTAAACAGGGTAGCCAGATGTGGTGTAAGAACAGCATGGTAAGTTTTGTAATTCTCAGCTGAAAAAACATCTTTGCCAGGAGACGTATTATTTGGCATAGTGTGGATGGCAGCATCAATCTCAGCACAAGTTATAGGTAAATTCAGTTCATGTAAGGCTGTGGCTATTAGAGATGGGAGAGACGCACTAATTAGGAAGGATGGGATAGTGTTTTCAGAGGGTTGGATGGTGTTGGGTAGGGATGGCCTTGCGGTTCGCCCGGCGGTCGGTAAGCAGCGAATTTTGCTTGTTCGCTACCCGCCAAATGTGCGAACACATGGTGTTGTTCGCGGCGGCCATATTAGTTTACAATTGTGAAAACTTTGACCCATGACACAGCCGTCAGGTGGAACGGGACAGCCAATTGAAACATTCCAGCACATAGACAGTCCCCTTACCCTATAAATAGACCTGACCTGGCGGCCATTTCACATTCCGCTTTTTGCCAGTGTAGGGAGAGGTCTGCTGTGCTCATCAGGGAGAGTTTGCTAGACACATATAGCGCTGAGAAGATCCACAAAAGCCCTTTTCAGGGCTGGTATTTCAGTATAGGCCTTCTACAGTCTCTTTTCAGGTTAGGGACAGGTATCCAGTGGTTGCTTTAGGGGCAGTTAGAGATCGGCTGCAGTCACACAAATCGCTATGTTAATGTCCACAAAAGTACTTTTCAGGGCTGGTATATCGGTATAGGTCCAGTCTCCCTTTATTATAGGGACAGGTTATCCAGTCTGTGCTGTAGGGGCAGTTAGAGATCGTCATCTGCAGTGACACAAATTGTTCTGTTAATGTCCACAAAAGTAATTTAAAGTGCTCCAATGTTGTTATAGGATCTATTACAGTCAATTTAGTATAGGGACAGGTATCCAGTGGTTGCTGTAGGGGCAGTTAGAGATCGTCAGCAGTGACACAAATCACTCTGTTAATGTCCACAAAAGTCATTTAAAGGGCTGCAAATGTTTTGGTATTGCTGTGCAGTGCACTAAAAAGGGGGGGGGGGGTAATCCATGGTATAATATACTTTGTAGAAAGCATATTATAGTGGATTAGTGCTATTATTGTGCACTGTGCAGCATTGTGACAGGTGTGGTGGTGAGACTGAGCATTTCTGCAGCAACACTACACACAGTGACAAAAGCACTTATAATGTATTACAATTTGTGTGATAGACCAATTGCCTCCAATACCACATATTGAAGTGGGGTGTTATCTGACTATACTTTTAAATGTTTATTTGTGCCATGCAACAATATTGCCTCGTTTGCTGAGTGAAGTACACACAGCGCCAATCTTTCACTGGCATAAGATTTATGTATGCACTTTATATCACGCACTAAAGCACTTTTTCCTCTATCTCACTCGCATTCTGCACATGCGCTAGGTAGCGCCGTCTCCAACTCCTCACCCCCACATTATATTTCAGCCCCTAAGTTTCTTAGGGGATGGTTGGTGGCTGCAACCTAATTACCTCACAAACCTGGTAGTTCTCATCCATAGCGCTGGTTTCCACAACCCCCTTTTAGTATATGATGGCTAGAGGTACAGTAGGCGTTCACAGTATACAGAAGTAAGTGGTGACCTGTATAGGCTCCAAAAATTAGCTCACATGGATTGAGCTGACAGCAAAGAACTTTGATTTTGATAGCTAGAGGTACAGTAGGCGTTAACAGTATACAGAAGTAAGTGGCGGCCAGTATAGGCTGCAAAAAGTAGCTCACATGGGTTGAACTGACAGCAA
This sequence comes from Pelophylax lessonae, assembly GCF_965119305.1. NCBI lineage: Eukaryota > Metazoa > Chordata > Amphibia > Anura > Ranidae > Pelophylax > Pelophylax lessonae. The sequence goes on along the minus strand of NC_138768.1, from coordinate 19,675,956 downwards.
AGAACTTAGTATATGATGGCTAAAGGTAAATTAAGCATTCACACAGTATATAGAAGTAAGTGTCGGCCTTTATAGGCTCCAAAAATTAGCTCACATGGGTTGAACTGACAGCAAAGAAAGTAGTATATGATGGCTAGAGGTTCATTAGGCATTCACACAGTATACAGAAGTAAGTGGCGGCCTATATAGGCTCCAAAAATTAGCTCACATGGGTTAAATTGACAGCAAGGAACTTAGTATATGATGGCTAGAGGTACAGTGGGCGTTTACAGTATACAGAAGTAAGTGGCGGCCTGTATAGGCTCCAAAAATTACCTCACGTGGGTTAAATTTACAGCAAAGAACGTAGTATATGATGGCTAGAGGTACAGTAGGCGTTCACAGTATACACAAGTAAGTGGCGGCCTGTATAGGCTGCAAAAATAAGCTCACATGGATTGAACTGACAGCAAAGAACTTTGTTTTTGATGGCTAGAAGTACAGTAGGCATTCACAGTATACAGAAGTAAGTGGGGGCCTGTATAGGCTGCAAAAATTAGCTCACATGGGTTGAACTGACAGCAAAGAACGTAGTATATGATGGCTAGAGGTACAGTAGGCGTTCACAGTATACACAAGTAAGTGGTAACCTGTATAGGCTCCAAAAATTAGCTCACATGGGTTGAACTGACAGCAAAGAACTTAGTATATGATGGCTAGAGGTACAGTAGGAGTTCACAGTATACAGAAGTAAGTGTCGGACTGTATAGGCTGCAAAAATTAAATCACATGTGGTGAACTGACAGCAAAAACTTAGTATATGATGGCTAAAGGTATATTAAGCATTCACACAGTATACAGAATTAAGTGGCGGCCTGTAAAGCCTGCAAAAATTAGCTCACATGGGTTAAACTGAAAGCAAAGAACTTAGTATATGATGGCTAGAGGTACAGTAGGCGTTCACAGTATACAGAAGTAAGTGTCGGCCTGTATAGGCTGCAAAAATTAGCTCACATGTGTTGAACTGACAGCAAAGAACTTAGTATATGATGGCTAAAGGTACATTAAGCATTCACACAGTATACAGAAGTAAGTGTCAGCCTTTATAGGCTGCAAAAATTAGCTCACATGGGTTGAACTGACAGCAAAGAAAGTAGTATATGATGGCTAGAGGTACATTAGGCATTCACACAGTATACAAAAGTAAGTGGCGGCCTGTATAGGCTGCAAAAATTAGCTCACATGGGTTGAACTGACAGCAAAGAACTTAGTATATGATGGCTAGAGGTACAGTAGGCGTTCACAGTATACAGAAGTAAGTGGCGGCCTGTATAGGCTGCAAAAATTAGCTCACATGTGTTGAACTGACAGCAAAGAACTTAGTATATGATGGCTAGAGGTACAGTAGGAGTTCACAGTATACAGAAGTAAGTGTCGGACTGTATAGGCTGCAAAATTTAAAAAACATGTGTTGAACTGACAGCAAAAACTTAGTATATGATGGCTAAAGGTACATTAGGCATTCACACAGTATACAGAAGTAAGTGGCGGCCTGTATAGGCTGCAAAAATTAGCTCACATGGGTTGAACTGACAGCAAAGAACTTAGTATATGATGGCTAGAGGTACAGTAGGCGTTCACAGTATACAGAAGTATGTGGCGGCCTGTATAGGCTGCAAAAATTAGCTCACCATGTATGAACTGACAGCAAAGAACTTAGTATATGATGGCTAGAGGTACAGCAGGCGTTCACAGTATACAGAAGTAAGTGGCCGCCTGTATAGGCTGCAAAAATTAGCTCACATGGGTTGAACTGACAGCAAAAAACTTTGTTTTTGATGGCTAGAGGTACAGTAGGCGTTCACAGCATACAGAAGTGGCTGCCTGTATAGGCTGCAGAAATTAGCTCACATTGGTTGAACTGACAGCAAAGAACTTAGTATATGATGGCTAGAGGTACAATAGGCGTTCACAGTATACAGAAGTAATTGGCGGCCTGTATAGGCTGCAAAAATTAGCTCACATGGGTTGAACTGACAGCAAAGAGCTTAGTGTATAATGGCTAGAGATACAGTAGACGTTCACAGTATACAGAAGTTAGTGGCGGCCTGTATAGGCTGCAAAAATTAGCTAAATGTGTATGAACTGACAGCAAAGAACTTAGTATATGATGGCTAGAGGTACAGTAGGCGTTCACAGTATACAGAAGTAAGTGGCGGCCTGTATAGGCTGCAAAAATTAGCTCACATGGGTTGAACTGACAGCAAAGAACTTAGTATATGATGGCTAGAGGTACAGTAGGAGTTCACAGTATACAGAAGTAATTGTCGGACTGTATAGGCTGCAAAAATTAAAAAACATGTGTTGAACTGACAGCAATAACTTAGTATATGATGGCTAAAGGTACATTAGGCATTCACACAGTATACAGAAGTAAGTGGTGGCCTGTATAGGCTGCAAAAATTAGCTCACATGGGTTGAACTGACAGCAAAGAACTTAGTATATGATGGCTAGAGGTACAGTAGGAGTTCACAGTATACAGAAGTAAGTGTTGGACTGTATAGGCTGCAAAAATTAAATCACATGTGTTGAACTGACAGCAAAAACTTAGTATATGATGGCTAAAGGTACATTAAGCATTCACACAGTATACAGAAGTAAGTGTCAGCCTTTAGAGGCTGCAAAAATTAGCTCACATGGGTTGAACTGACAGCAAAGAAAGTAGTATATGATGGCTAGAGGTACATTAGGCATTCACACAGTATACAAAAGTAAGTGGCGGCCTGTATAGGCTCCAAAAATTAGCTCACATGCTTTGAACTGACAGCAAAGAACTTAGTATATGATGGCTAGAGGTACAGTAGGCGTTCACAGTATACAGAAGTAAGTGGCGGCCTGTATAGGCTGCAAAAATTAGCTCACATGGGTTGAACTGACAGCAAAGAGCTTAGTGTATGATGGCTAGAGATACAGTAGGCGTTCACAGAATACCGAAGTAAGTGGCGGCGTGTATAGACTGCCTAAATTAGCTCACCATGTTTGAACTGACAGCAAAGAACTTAGTATATGATGGCTAGAGGTACAGTAGGCGTTCACAATATACAGAAGTAAGTGGCGGCCTGTATAGGCTGCAAAAATTAGCTCACATGGGTTGAACTGACAGCAAAGAGCTTAGTGTATGATGGCTAGAGATACAGTAGGCGTTCACAGTATACAGAAGTTAGTGGCGGCCTGTATAGGATGCAAAAATTAGCTAAATGTGTATGAACTGACAGCAAAGAACTTAGTATATGATGGCTAGAGGTACACTAGGCGTTCACAGTACACAGAAGTAAGTGGCGGCCTGTATAGGCTGCAAAAATTAGCTCACATGGGTTGAACTGACAGCAAAGAACTTAGTAGATGAATGCTAGAGGTACAGTAGGAGTTCACAGTATACAGAAGTAAGTGGCGGCCTGTATAGGCTGCAAAAATTAGCTCACGTGGGTTGAACTGACAGCACAGAACTTAGTATATGATGGTTAGAGGAACAGTAGGCGTTCACAGAATACAGAAGTAAGTGGCGGCCTTTATAGGCTGCAAAAATTAGCTCACATTGGTTGAACTGACAGCAAAGAACTTAGTATATGATGGCTAAAGGTACATTAAGCATTCACACAGTATACAGAAGTAAGTGTCAGCCTTTATAGGCTGCAAAAATTAGCTCACATGGGTTGAACTGACAGCAAAGAAAGTAGTATACGATGGCTAGAGGTATATTAGGCATTCACACAGTATACAGAAGTAAGTGTCGGCCGGTATAGGCTGCAAAAATTAGCTCACATGGGTTGAACTGACAGCAATGAACTTTGTTTTTGATGGCTAGAAGTACAGTAGGCGTTCACAGTATACAGAAGTAAGTGGGGGCCTGTATAGGCTGCAAAAATTAGCTAACCTGGGTTGAACTGACAGCAAAGAACGTAGTATATGATGGCTAGAGGTACAGTAGGCATTCACAGTATACACAAGTAAGTGGTGACCTGTATAGGCTCCAAAAATTAGCTCACATGGATTGAGCTGACAGCAAAGAGCTTAGTGTATGATGGCTAGAGATACAGTAGGCGTTCACAGTATACAGAAGTAAGTGGCGGCCTGTATAGGCTGCGAAAATTAGCTCACCATGTATGAACTGACAGCAAAGAACTTAGTATATGATGGCTAGAGGTACAGAAGGCGTTCACAGTATACAGAGGTAAGTGGCCGCCTGTATAGGCTGCAAAAATTAGCTCACATGGGTTGAACTGACAGCAAAGAACTTAGTATATGATGGCTAGAGGTACAGTAGGCGTTCACAGTATACAGAAGTAAGTGTCAGCCTTTATAGGCTGCAAAAATTAGCTGACATGTGTTGAACTGACAGCAAAGAACTTAGTATAGGATGGCTAAAGGTATATTAGGCATTCACATAGTATACAGAAGTAAGTGTCGGCCTGTATAGGCTGCAAAAAAGTAGCTCACATGGATTGAACTGACAGCAAAGAACTTAGTATATGATGGCTAGAGGCACAGTAGGCGTTCACAGTATACACAAGTAAGTGGCGACCTGTATAGGTTCCAAAAATTAGCTCACATGGGTTGAACTGACAGCAAAGAACTTTGTTTTTGATGGCTAGAGGTACAGTAGGCGTTCACAGTATATAGAAGTAAGTGTTGGCCTGTATAGGCTGCAAAAATTAACTCACATGGGTTGAACTGACAGCACAGAACTTAGTATATGATGGCTAGAGGAACAGTAGGCGTTCACAGAATACAGAAGTAAGTGGCGGCCTGTATAGGCTGCAAAAATTAGCTCACATGGGTTAAACTGACAGCAAAGAAAGTAGTATATGATGGCTAGAGGTACATTAGGCATTCACACAGTATACAGAAGTAAGTGTCGGCCTGTATAGGCTGCAAAAATTAGCTCACATGGGTTAAACTGACAGCAAAGAACTTTGTTGTTGATGGCTAGAGGTACAGTAGATGTTCACAGTATACAGAAGTAAGTGGCGGCCTGTATAGGCTGAAAAAATTAGCTCACATGGGTTGAACTGACAGCAAAGAACTTAGTATATGATGGCTAGAGGTACAGTGGGCGTTCACAGTTTAAACAAGTAAGTGGCGGCCTGTATAGGCTGCAAAAATTAGCTCACATGTGTTGAACTGACAGCAAAGAACTTAGTATATGATGGCTAGAGGTACAGTAGGCATTCACAGTATACAGAAGTAAGTGGCGGCCTGTACAGGCTGCAAAAATTAGCTCACATGAGTTGAACTGACAGCAAAGAATGTAGTATATGATGGCTAGAGGTACAGTAGGCGTTAGCAGTATACAGAAGTAAGTGTCGGCCTGTATAGGCTGCAAAAATTAGCTCACGTGGGTTGAACTGACAGCACAGAACTTTGTTTTTGATGGCTAGAGGTACAGTAGGCATTCACAGTATACAGAAGTAAGTGGCGGCCTGTACAGGCTGCAAAAATTAGCTCACATGAGTTGAACTGACAGCAAAGAATGTAGTATATGATGGCTAGAAGTACAGTAGGCGTTCACAGTATACACAAGTAAGTGGTGACCTGTATAGGCTCCAAAAATTAGCTCACATGGATTGAGCTGACAGCAAAGAACTTTGTTTTTGATGGCTATAGGTACAGTAGGCATTCACAGTATACAGAAGTAAGTGTCGGCCTGTATAGGCTGAAAAAATTTGCTCACATGGGTTGAACTGACAGCAAAGAACTTAGTATAGGATGGCTAAAGGTATATTAGGCATTTACACAGTATACAGAAGTAAGTGGCGGCCTGTATAGGCTGCAAAAATTAGCTCACATGGGTTGAACTGTGTAACGCTCCTGCGTTTCATGTATGGTGTGGATTTTCAGCTGCAGAAATATTCCACTTCAGTAGTCATGTAAGAGAGATGCTGAGATACCATTCCCAACCTCAATGACTCATCATGTGTGGAAGGTCTTAATTCAGCTAGTAAATACACACACTCAACAAGCTGGTTCCTAGAGTGACTTTATGTATGTAGTAACACAGTGATGAAGATTTAAGAGACAGGTTGAGTGGAGGTGGTAGGTGACAGACACTTGAAGGTAAGACAGTAGCAGATGGATGCAGGTAGGTTTAGCAATCATGTATGGTAGCAGATGACAGAATAGCAGGTGGACATACAAGAGTGATCAACCCAGTGCAGGAATAAGTAGCAGTAGTCTTAAGAGCTAGCAATCTAGATATGCAGATGTGATAAATAGTCTTTACTATGCAGAGCTAGATAGTGTAAGCTTAGTATAAGTTTATAGAGGGTTCCCCTGCGGGGTACTTAGCACTAATAGCAATACAGCCGAAGGTTGGTTCAGGAGGAGCGGATGATCCGGAAGCGGGATGCAGGGATCAGCGCAGTGAGGTTCCGTCAGCGAGGTATGCTTGCAAGCACGAAAGCTTCAAGCCAAGTTAGCATCCAGGTAAGGGTGTTTGAACGAACACATGTGAGTGAGAACCGGCGATTTAAATAGCCATCTAGTCCGGCGCTGAGTGATGACAGCTTCAGTCTTAAAGGTGTATGCGCACCTTTCCAAAAGAGAATGGTGGGGCGCATACACTTGTGAAAAGAGTAATTTAGGGTACCAAAGGTACCGGAACATTACAAACTGACAGCAAAGAACTTAGTATATGATGGCTAGAGGTACAGTAGGCGTTCACAGTATACAGAAGTAAGTGTCAGCCTTTATAGGCTGCAAAAATTAGCTGACATGTGTTGAACTGACAGCAAAGAACTTAGTATAGGATGGCTAAAGGTATATTAGGCATTCACACAGTATACAGAAGTAAGTGTCGGCCTGTATAGGCTGCAAAAAAGTAGCTCACATGGGTTGAACTGACAGCAAAGAACTTAGTATATGATGGCTAGAGGCACAGTAGGCGTTCACAGTATACACAAGTAAGTGGCGACCTGTATAGGTTCCAAAAATTAGCTCACATGGGTTGAACTGACAGCAAAGAACTTTGTTTTTGATGGCTAGAAGTACAGTAGGCGTTCACAGTATATAGAAGTAAGTGTTGGTCTGTATAGGCTGCAAAAATTAGCTCACATGGGTTGAACTGACAGCACAGAACTTAGTATATGATGGCTAGAGGAACAGTAGGCGTTCACAGAATACAGAAGTAAGTGGCGGCCTGTATAGGCTGCAAAAATTAGCTCACATGGGTTGAACTGACAGCAAAGAAAGTAGTATATGATGGCTAGAGGTACATTAGGCATTCACACAGTATACAGAAGTAAGTGTCGGCCTGTATAGGCTGCAAAAATTAGCTCACATGGGTTAAACTGACAGCAAAGAACTTTGTTGTTGATGGCTAGAGGTACAGTAGATGTTCACAGTATACAGAAGTAAGTGGCGGCCTGTATAGGCTGAAAAAATTAGCTCACATGGGTTGAACTGACAGCAAAGAACTTAGTATATGATGGCTAGAGGTACAGTGGGCGTTCACAGTTTAAACAAGTAAGTGGCGGCCTGTATAGGCTGCAAAAATTAGCTCACATGTGTTGAACTGACAGCAAAGAACTTAGTATATGATGGCTAGAGGTACAGTAGGCGTTCAAAGTATACAGAAGTAAGTGGCGGCCATCCCCCGGGGTGCACAAGTCTTAATGTAAAGGTCCCATTTGGCATGGAATCGATGGGGGGAAGCGTTAAATACAGACACATCCAGATTTTACCACTTGAAGAGAGCTTCTAATTCCAATTTAACAGCTTTAAGGGCTGGTGGGGTTGAGTGTATCCAGGATCGTAAGATGGCTCTCCTGGCAGTCATCAGACACGTGGATAACCAAGCCTTATGGCGTTTAACAAGCGGTAAATGGGGTTTGAGAATTCGTTGAGTGGAAGGAACTGGAGAGTCATCTATCAGACCAAATAAGAAGGAGAAGGGGTCCATGGGAGGTAAATAACCAGTCATTCCAGATATGAAGTGTGCCACTGAAGTCCAAAACTGCACGATCAAGGGACAGGACCAGAGTCTGTGGAAGAGAATAGGTCTAAGCAAATGGCACCAGGGGCAACAGCAGAGGGGGGTGGCAGATGCAATTGTTGAAAAGGGAGAATAAGCTCTGTGGATTATCCTGAGTTGCTGCTCCCTCCAGAATTTGTAAAGCCCTGCAAGATGTATGGCTTAGATCCCTCGAATGAAAGGTCCTTATCCCACGAGGATTTATCGGTCTTGGACCTGGGGTTGCCAAGATGAAGTTGGAGTGGTTTATAAATATGGGCAATTTTAAGGTCCTTAAGCTCCAGTATACGGTCTATGAGGGAGGTACGGGTTCTCTCTGTTTTTTATTTGACTAATGCTTGCAAGAAGGCGGATGCCTGATATACAAGTAAGAAGTGGGAGGTCGGCAGCTCGTAGCGGGACTGAAGTGTGGTAAAAGATAGGGGGGAACCTGTTATGGGGTCAAGTAATTGACAAAAATAACTAAGACCTTGGTTGGCCCATGTGGAGAAGACCGCCTCACTACCGGAAGGTGTATAGACTGGATGTCCCACAATAGGTAGTCTGGAGGAAAATAGAGGGGACAAGCCTAGCTTTTTATGTATTTCCCTTCAGGTTATTAACGTGTCACGCAATAGGATATTTTGCTTAAGGTGGGAGGGTAGAGAGGACAATTTGCAGTGTAGGAGCGTGGGGAGTCCACACGGGTCAACCATTTGTGATTCCAAGACAAAATTGCAGTATTTAGAAGAACCTTTCAGCCAGTCCACGCTCACTCTGAGAAGGCTAGAGAGGTTGTATAGAGGGACATCTGGGAGATTGGCCCCGCCCTCGCGTTTTGACAAGAATAATTTAGTAAGGGAGATACGAGGTCTTTTCTTGTTCCAAAGGAATAATGAGAGCGATTTATATAAGGAGGTAATGTCTGCATGTTTCAGTAATAATGGGATCATCTGGAGGGGGTATAACAGTTTAGGAAAGGCTACAATTTTGTAGAGATGACATCTACCCAAGAGTGATAAGGGGAGGCTGATCCAGTTGTCAAGTTATCGTTTAATTTTGGCAAATACTGGCGGGAAATTTAATTGGTAAAGGGAGGAAGGAGATTTCCCAATTTTTATGCCCGGGTAGGTGATAAATGAGGGGGCGAGGGAGAAGAGGGCGGAGGAGGTCCACAGAGGGTTTCTAGGGTGGTAGAGAGGGAGGATTTCACTTTTTGCATAATAATGCGTAGGCCCGAGCAATTACGAAAGGTGTCGAATGTATGTTTAATAAATGGCATATCAGCAGTGGGGTCAGAGGTAAACAATAAAATATGGTCAGCGAAGAGGGCCGATCGGATCTCTTCACGACCTATTTGTACTCCGTGAAAGGAGGGGTTATATAGAAGAAAGCGTGAGAGGAGTTCCAGAGCCAAAGTGAAAAGAAGAGGGGACAATGGACAGCCCTGTCTGGTACCCTTTGTGAGAGGGATGCTATTGGAGACATTTTGGGAGGTGATCACTCGCGCACTAGGGGAGGAGTACATTGCGGAAATCAGATGGAGAAAGGGGCCAGAGAATCCAAAGGCGGAAAGAACCATTTGAAGCCACTGGAAGCTAACATTATCGAAAGCTTTTTCCACGTCTAGGGAAATAATAGCTATGTCATCTGCACGGTGTGTCTGAAGTGGCTGAGCGGCCTTGGGTAAAACCTGCTTGGGAAGGGTGAAGAAGGGAGGGCATTAAGCAAGCTAATCTATTGGCTACGATTTTGGATAGAATTTTTGAGTCTAGATTCAAAAAAAGATATGGGCTGGTAAGATCCCGGGTCTGTGGATCTTTATTGGGCTTGGGGATGAGTTTAATATGGGCTTTCAGGCCAGTAGGCATGTAAGAGCCTCCCTCCATAATTGCTTGGTACATGGAGGTAAGGGTAGGGGCGATCAGGGTATTCATTAGTTTGAAGAAGTCTGCAGTATAACCATTGGGGCCCGGGGCTTTTCCATAGGGTAAGGAGGAGATAACCGATTCAACTTCCTCCTGGGTTATTGGAGCATTAAGGGTGACCAAATGGGAGGGGTCCAGTTGAGGGAGTTGAAGCCTCGACAGAAAGATCGAGCTGCATCGGGGTCAATGGGATCAGGGCCATACAGTGTGGTGTAAAATTGAGCCATTATCGAGTTGATTTCTAAAGGGTCAGATGAGAGGTGGCCAGCAGGGGATTTCAGAGTCGAGATGTGTAAGGGGGTAAAAGGGCCCTTGCACATATGGGCGAGAAGCTTACCGCTTTTATTACCGTATTTTAAAGTACTGGAGGTCAGCTATGGACGTTTAAATACTTTCCTGGGTGTTTGCCCATAAGTCAAAGTCGGATTTGGCCTCCTTCCAGGCAGTGCGGTTCTCAAGTGTGTTTTGCTGAGAGAGTCGAGCCTGGGCGGCCCTCAGGGAGTCACTTGCCGCTTGAAGACAGCGGTTCGCATTTCGCTTGAATGCCACTGTAAAGGCTATGATTTTGCCCCTGAGGACGGCCTTACCCGACTCCCACAGCAGGTTTGGGTCATCAGTATGTGCAGCATTATCAATTAGGTAATTAGTCCATGTTAACCTGAGGACATCAAGTAGTTCGTAATTATTGGCCAAGTATGCAGGGAAGCGCCACGGTGTCGGGGAGGTGCGGGAGGAGGAATATGTCAGGCAAGTGGATATAAGGGAATGGTCCGAGAGGGCCATATCCGCAATTTCGGGGTCATGGGTGAGAGGTAGCGCTGACGGGTTAGCCAGGAAATAGTCGATTCTGGACAGTGAGTCATGGGGCGATGAGTAGAATGTAAAATCCCTGCCCAGTGGGTGGGTGACGAGCCAGATATCAGTGAGATGTAACGTGTTGGAAAACTGGGCAAGGAGAGTTGGTGTCATAGGGGCATGGTGCATGAGATGGGAACGAGACGGAGATTTGTCTTCCGCCGGATCCATTACGGCATTGAAGTCGCCAGTATAGGGGGCCAGTTTCGAGGCGAGGAGATGGAAAAAGTGTTTAGTGGATGGGGTGGGGGCATAGACGGCTGATAAAACCAGTTCCGTCGTATGGACACAAAGTTTGGCCACGAGCAGACGACCCTCGTCATCAGTGTCAAGCGAGAGGAGGTCGCAGGGCAGATTTTTGTGAATAAGGAGGATCACACCAGCCTTTCCTTTGGGAGAGGCCAAGCCAAATACTTGGCCCACCCAAAGTTTACGCAGAGGGGGGAAATCAAAGGAAGGGAGGTGTGTCTCCTGGAGCAGAGCAATGTCTGCCTTAAGGCGTTTTAAATGACGCAGGATAGCCATCCGCTTGTTGGGGGACCTCAGACCCTTAACATTCCACGAAATAAGTTTAAAATCAAGGGGGATGGAAGGGAGGAGGACTTGTATATGGCATTATATAATGTGTGGCAGGAGAAATTTGAGACGCCTGATTGAGACACCAGCAGATGGGGATGCTGGTGGGGTGAAAAGTATAGCCTATCAAAGTGAGCATGGATAGGACGCTGACTCCAAGAAAACCATAATTGAGCATTAGAGCAAAAATAAAAATAAAAAGGGGGGTGCATACCAACATAGGGGGGGACTTCGCTTTTTTCCTCATGAGCATCTCCATATCTGACAGCGTTGCCGGAGAGTTGCGTGGTCCGCCCACGGGATACACCACATTCAAGAGCCACAGGAAGCAGCGGGTGAAGAGCTTGATGGTCCGGAAAGTGCCAGACAAGACAATTTCATTGGTGATACGGGTCCTGCAGTCTCCGGTAAAGCTGTGAAAGAGAATAAACAAAAGTGAAAGAGACATGCAGGCAATGAATACATTCCTATGTAGGACCACAAGTGTTGCAATTGAGTGACAACCAGGGACATGGAATGGGTTAGCAATCCAGACCCGCTATCACGGGGGAAGCATTAAACTCAAAACACAAACTTCAAACATAATACGGAATAACTCTTGTATTGAAAGAAAACATAACCTTGAGATAGTAACATCTTGCGTCCGAAGGCAGTAGCAAACAGGCATAGGCAATCAGGACAGGCAGTCCCAATGGGAAGTGGGTAGGAGGCACGTTCATGAAATGTGTGAGAATTGTGCCCTTTTCGGGGAATCCTTCCTCGGGCTTCGGAGATCTCGAGATCAGGGTGAAAAGGAGGGAGCAGCAGGGGGATTAGTGTCCATGGATATGTGGAGACTTGACCGAATATAATCAGCAGCTTCGTCGGGATGGGTAAAAGACTTAGAATCGCCAGAGGGATCAGTGAAGTGGAGAATGGCAGGGTAAGCCAAGGTGAACTTGACACCTTTTTGGAAGAGTGCAGAGCAGGAAGGTTGGAATGCCTTATGTCGGCGGGCGACCTCCTGGGAATAATCGGCGAAGAGGAGCAGGCGGTGTCCTTCAAGTTGGAGGTGCTTGGCATTACGGAATGATTTCAGTATAGCGGTTCTGTCAACCTAATTCAGATATCGCACTATCACAGGGCACAGGGAGGGGGCGCTCATTGGAGGGAGAGCCGAGACGATGTGCCCGTTCAATAATGCATGGCGCGGTAATGCCCAGGGCATGCGGAATACAGACAGTGCAAATATCAGTAAGGGAGCCCGTGCCAAAGGATTCTGGGAGGCCAATAATTCTTAAGTTGTTTCTGCGTGACCGATTTTCCAGGTCATCAAGTTTCTCCAATGTGTACTGCTGAGTTTTCTGCACTGTATTGTCAGTAGTGAATGAACTTTGAATTTCCTCCTCCATATCTGTGATCCTGCTTTCCACCTCAGACAGGCATTTTGCATGAACCCCCGGCTCCTTGCGGAGCTGGGATATCCCTGCTGTCACTGCCCTCTCCACCGTGGCTGAGATGTGGGGGACAGTAAAGCAGCTACTGCTTGTGCCAGCCGTTGGCATTGTTCATCAGGGGGATCTGCCTGTAAATCAGCGGGAGACGCAGGGTTGCAGAGCTCCCCCATGTGGAGGTTAGCGGCCATATTACCTGCCTGGGATGCAGGGAGGGAGCCGTCCTGTCGGGGGGTAGAAACGATCCCCGCAGTGGTGTGGACCAGGAACCGGTCCATGGAGAGCGGCTGTGCTGCGGTGTGGCGAGCGGGGAGCAGAGAGGAGTCCGTGGGCAGTAGTGAGCCGGTTTAATAGGCAGACCATGCCGGAGCCACCGTGTTGCACTACCGTCTCATGAGGCGCCGGAACCGGAAGTGTAACCCCTGTTTTTAACCTGAACTGTTAGACAGGACAATTCTTTTTGTTGCAGGCTGGCTGGTAAGTTGAGCTGGGCATTTTTCTTTCTTGATGTTTAACACGCGTTGCCCTTCCTGTGCTCCTTGCTGTTAGTGCCAGTTATAGGTTGGGGCAGTTTCCATTTATTGCATGGTACACTGCCTGGGCAAAAAAAAAGTTGCCACCAAAAAAAAGGTCACACACTTTGGACCACCTTTAGCTTTGATTACGGTGCGTATTCTCTGTGGCATTGTTTCGATAAGCTTCTGCAATGTCACAAGATTTATTTCCATCCAGTGTTGCATTCATTTTTCACCAAGATCTTGTATTGATGATGGGAGAGTCGGACCACAAAGCCTTCTCCAGCACATCCCAAGGATTCTCAATTGGGTTAAGTTCTGGACTCTGTGGTGGCCAATCCATGTGTGAAAATGCATCTTGCTCCCTGAACCACTCTTTCAAAATTCAATGAATCCTGGCATTGTCATATTGGAATATGCCCGAGCCATCAGGGAAGAAAAAATCCATTGATGGAATAACCTGGTCATTCAGTATATTCAGGTAGTCAGCTGACCTCATTCTTTGGGCACATGCAGTAACTATTAGGGATGATCGAACGGTTCGGGTCGACCATCGGTTCGACCCGAACATTGGCTGTTCGAAATTCGGCCGAATTACGAACTTTTTGCTGAAAAAGTTTGGAATTCGGCAACCAGAACCGACCAAAATGCAATGGGACAGGAACTGGGCTTTAAAAGCCAGTGATTGGACCAGAACCATCAGTAAAAGCCAATTGAGGGGGCAGGAGGATGCTAAAAATGTGATTGGAGTGACTAGGGGGTCCAGAGGCCAATCATTAGTGAATACGCCCCCCAGTATATAACATAGCCCCGCCAAATCGCTAGCATTGTAATACAGGGATGTGGAAGAGAGTGGACGCAGTTCTGTTACTCCTGCTTCAAAAGTGTCATTTAGCAATTATTAGTGTGAGGAAAGGGATATCTAGTGTAGTTAGGGTACTATTTTCCACTTTAGTTAAATTCAAAAATCTAGTTTCTGTAGGGAAAGTGTTAGGTGCCAGGGTGACCGTAGTGTAGTGTAGGGTGAACTGACTCTGACTGCTATGGCAGGGTGACCAAACCCTTCCATGTCAGGGTGGCCGCAATAGAAACAAGTTTGTTTCTATTAGAATTGCAATAGAACATGATAGTGGCTTCACCCCTGTGACACCCGGCTTTTTGTTGCAGGCTTTTTATTGGGCTTTTTTGTGGACGTGTTTGGAGGCAGGCATTACATCAGAACTTCTGTGTAGGGGTATAAATACACACACACATGTATGTATATATACACCTACACATATATAGGTGTGAAAGTAGCAGAACACTATGGCTGCGCTAATGAAATAATTAACAGCCATATGGCTTTGCTCCTATCACACCTATATGTGTGTATGTGTATAAATACATATAAGTGTGTGTGTATATATACCCCTTATACACAAGATCTGATGTTATACCTGCCTCTAAAGACGCCCAAAAAATGCCCAAAAAAAACGCCTGTAACAACACACCTGGGCATTTTTGTAGCAGGCGTTTTTTTGGGCATTTTTTAGGCGTCTTTGGAGGCAGGCATAACATCTGAACTTCTGTGTAGGGGTATATATACACACACACATGTATGTATATATACACCTACACATATATAGGTGTGAAAGTAGCAGAACCCTATGCCAGCGCTAATGAAATAATTAACAGAGGTGGTCAGCCCCGGGTCTGCCGGGCACACGCGCGGGAGAGTCTGTGACCGCGCGGGAGCGCGCCTATCCGGGGGCGCGCGCTCGCTCCCTAGACCCTCACAGGCTAGCGGCGTAGCCCTACGTCGCTTTGCCTCTGAGGGGCTGACCACCGCCGCAATAGTCATGCGGCAGTCGGCAAGTGGTTAATCAATTTTTAAACATCTGTGACAAAAGAAATTGAATATTCAATTGGTTAAACATGCTTTTCAGGAAATTCCTTGGGTTGTCTACTTTCCAAAAAGCTTTAATTTGGGGGGTGGGGGGGGTTATGGGGGGGGGGGGGGGGTTGTACTGCCCTGCCATTTTAGCACTTCAAGAAATGAGGCAGTCAGAAAGCAAAAGCTGCAAAAAAATTCCAGTATATACACAATAGTTTGTAGAAGCTATATAAAAATACACTTATTGAGATTTTTTTTTTTCGTCAAAGACATGTAGCTAAATATATTTTGGCCTAAATGTACGGCAAAAATTGAGTTTATTGGTATTTTTTTTTAAAGAAAAAGTAGAAAATGTAATTTTTTTCTCAAAATTGTCGCTCTTTTTTTGTTTATATCGCAAAAAATAAAAACCGCAGAGGTGATCAAATACCACCAAAAGAAAGCTCTATTTGTGGGGAAAAAAAGACATAAATTTTGTTTGGGTACAGTGTCCCATAACTGCACAATTGTCAGTTAAATTAATGCAGTGCCAAATTGAGAAAAATGAATGGCCTGGTCATTAAGGGGGCAAATCCTTCCGGTCCAGAAGTGGTTAAGTAACACAAATTTGAATAGAATGGTATGGATACCACAACGATATAGGGATTTTTCTAAAGACACTAATATAATGACTAAGCATGTGTTTAGGGTTTTGGACGCATTGCACAGAAAAAGGAAATGGGACTTTAATTCCACACTAATATTGTTAACAGGGACTAATTATTTTGCACCAGAGAAAGAGATTTTTTTTGGGGCTTGGATAAAAAAACAAGAGATATTATGAATAAAGTGGAGATATGGTTACTTCAGGAATTGAGATATAAAAGAGAACTATTGGCAATAGATGTACTGAGATATCACCAACTGAGGCAATTTATAAAATCACTGCCCCATCCAATTAGGACAGGAGAAATTTTACTGCCATTCGAAAAAATACTTAGCTTACAGGAAAGTACCTAGACATTGTCTATCTCAGATATATAAAACACTCACTCGGTTGGTGGAACCATCTACTCCGCCTTATCTTGGAAAATGGGAGGTAGAGATGGGGATAAGGTGGAGTGAACAGGAGAAGGAAAAAATACTAAAATTAGCAGATGGGACAACAAAAGTTACAAGAATTGTTGAAAAACGCACAATAATCAGGTCGGAATATTCCCACTTTGCTGGAGAGAATGCGTCAATAGAGGAACAATGATTCATATCTGGTGGGAGTGTCCAGGGATACAGAGTTTCTGGGATGAGGTCATCCAGCTGAATTAGGGAAACTTGGGGGGGGGGGGTGGAATTCCCCAGAAGCCTGGGTATCTTCCTTTTTCACAATACGAATTTTACAATAAAAAAATATAAAATATCAGTTATACCCCATTTGATAAATGCAGCGAGAGCTCTGATCCCTAAATATTGGCAAAAAATAGAAAGCCCTACTGTGAAGGAATGGATCGGAAAGGATAGATAAAACATACACAATAGTAGAATTGTATTACTAAGGAGAAAATAAAAAAGAGAGATTTTTAAAAATATGGGATAGATGGATAGAATCAAGGGAAGGGGGTTAGATCATTTTATAATTGTATTTGTTTTTCATGGGTATATGAATATGTATTCTTGTAGTTTTTTTTTTTTTTTTTTTTAAGGAGAAACTAAAGAGGAAGGAGATGGTTGTAATAAAGTGTGATTAATAAATTAATAAAAATATAAATTAAAAAAACAAAAAACAAAAAACAGCAATGAGTCATTATTGGATAGAGTCACCATGACACTGTCCAATCATGGCTCTGACAGTGCTCTGTGCCCTGATTGGGCAAAGCTTTCATTGCTTCAGCCATTTAGGGCTTCCAATGCAGTGTGTGATGGCGCAGTGCATGGTGTTAATTCGGTTGGCCGCACAAACAGTCAATCCCCCTGACAATTCGGATGTTCGCCCAACTCTAGTGAAGAATAGTAAATTTAGATTCCATCCCCTGAGAGATTGCATGGAAACTTCCATCCAATAGAACAAACTCCGGCTCTTCCCTGAAGAAGATGTCTAATAATACTTTAGTAAAGAATCGCTTTCCAGTATCAGCAATGCTGAGAAATACTGTTATACTGTAAAGTTTATTCATTTCTTTTGCTAGATATTCCGTATTTATTATATTTTACATTTACAGGTGAATATGAAAATTTGTGAAATTGTTTCCAGCATTTCAAATATTTAGAAAACTGTACAATAGAATTCGATTTAAAATGTACTGTTCAATAAAAAATAATAATAATAACTATAAATAATAGACTGGGGGGGTTTCTGATGTGTGAAGTAAGACTATATAGTATATATGAATGCTTTGAAACAAACCACAATTATGCTCAAATAGCTTCTTCCCTGGCCATGGAGGTTGGGGAATGACAACACTGAACCCAGAAGGGATCAGAGCACATCACTTATGGGTCCATTCTTCACAGGAAGGTGAGGAGATCAGATATGCTATATGGCCAAATATTTGTAGTCACCTAAACATCACATCTATATGGGCTGATTGAGCATCCCATCTCAAAATGATGGTCATTAATATGGAGCTGCCGCCTACCTTTGTGCCTATAACTGCCTCCACTTTTCTGGGAAGTCTGTTCACAAGATTTGGAATGTATCTGTGGGAATTTTTGCCCATTCAACCAAAATAACCTTAGTGAGGTTAGGTACTGATGTTGGATGAGAAGACTTGACTCACAATCAGGCTGAGGTCAGGACTGTGTTCATGACATTTGAGTTCCTCCACACCAAACTTATTAATCCATGTCTTTATGGAGCTGGATTTGTGCTCAGGGGCACAGTCATGCTGGAACAGAAAAGGTTGAAAGAAAACAACTGCCTACATATACTGTAGAGCTGGGGTGTCAAACTCAATTTAATTGCGGGTCGCATCAGAAGTATGATTGCCCTCAAAGGGCCAGTTGTGTCTGGGATACACTACATACAGAGTGCAGAGTTTAGGAGTGCATTATGCAGTGTGCAACCCCCCCCCTCCCCCCCCTCAAAGCTTCCTCACATCTCTCTCTCCTACCTGGCCCGGCTCTAGTACCTCCATGTGTAGGTGGTTCTACATCACCTTGCAGAGAGATTGTTCTCGCTCTTAGATTCTGGAGATCTGTCCCTGCCGTGCCCTGCCATGAGAGCGTGCAGAGATCTGTTAGTTCCAGGAGCTGCTGAGAGGCAAGTTGTCCCTTGTAAACATAGAAGGCTTCTGTGTTACAAATGACAGTGAGGAGCGGGAGAGGAGGGAGAGATTCAGAGGTGGTGGAATGGAGTTCAGTTCCTGCTGCAAAGGCCACATGACAAGGCCTGCGGGTTGATCTTAAAGCTTCCTCTCTTATCACACTCCAATCGGTGTGTGAGAGCAAAGTGGGAGAAAGTTGCTAAGTGCAGGTGTTGGTTACATGGTGTGATGCTTTGATTGATCACTGCATTTTTTTGGGATTGGCATCGTCCAATGGACAGTGCAGTCACTGTAATTTGCTTGTGCATGTTAGGGCTCATGTAAGAGCAAGAAAATAATTAAGCTCCAAAATAGCGTCCCATCCTATAACATTCACCTTCCATTCACTTACAGTATCTACAATAGGCAGACAGAAGGCAGTTAATATACACAAAAATCATAATGATGATAATTTTACAGTATTACTGAATATGTTTAATCTGGTCTACAGCATTATACATTGAATTAATGAATTACATTTACAGCATTCTTTTCCCCAGCATTGTTCCTCTTGTATTCAGCTCAGGTTTTAAAAGTAAAATGTAGAGTTTTGAAGAAAACATACACAATAATATTCCAGCACTGGAGGTCAATATGGCGAATATCTCCACAGCCACCATGTATTTGCCTCTGGTGCTCAGATAGGCCGGGATCATGGCAATCCAGACACTGCAGAACACCAGCATGCTGAAGGTGATGTACTTGGCCTCATTAAAACTGTCCGGTAATGTCCTCACCATGAAAGCCAGAACAAAACTCACAGCTGCCAGAAACCCCATATAACCCAACATAGAGTAGAACCCGATAACTGACCCTTCATTACACTGAATGATGATCTTCCCAGGATAGGAGTCCATGTCATACTCCTGAAATGGTGGAGAGATGGACAACCAGAGAATGCAATTTATAACCTGAATAGATGAGCAGAATAACATGACTGTATTGGGAAATTTGACTCCCACCCATTTTCTACAAGAGCTTCCAGGTCTGGTGGCTTTGAAAGCAATGAAGACCATGATGGTTTTGGCTAGGATAGAAGATGCTGAGATGGTGAAGGGAACTCCAAAAGTGACTTGTTGCAGCATACAGGTAATATCCACAGGACGGCCAAGGAAGAGGAATACAGACAGGAAACTCAGTATGAGGGAGAGGAGCAGAATGAAGCTGAGGTTCCGGTTATTGGCTCTGACTATGGGAGTGCTCCGAAACCAAAAAAATAGTCCAAGTATAAGGAGAGATGTTGTAGCAAATATGACTGAAGATACAGAAAAAAATAAAACTAGAATATCCTCCTCGTATGATAAATACTCATTGACCTTGTCAATACAAATATTTTTAGCTTTGTTGGGCCATTCATTTTCAGGACACTTCTTGCAGATTTTACTGTCTGTAGAGTAAAAATAAGTGAAAATAACATTAGGCACGGTACACCGAGAATGCAACTATTTGATGATATTGAATATTTTTTCAGTAATTTCCTTAATCACTTGCTGACCGCCCTATAGCACTTTTACTGCTACAGGATGGCAGCTGTACGCCAAATATATATATATATACGTGATTCTAGCAGAAGCTGATCTGCGGGTCCTGGGGACTCCATGTTCTCTGGAACCCGTCGATCATTAGTAAAACACAGAGAACTGAGATATACCTATGTAAACAAGGCATACCTCAGTTCTCACAGGCGTGAAGGGATGGATACTGTGTTCCTGCAAAGCAGAGACTAGAATCAGTCTCTTCCCCTAGAGAAAGCAGCACACAGTACACAAAAACACTGGCTAGGCACACAGTTAACCCTTTGATTGCCCTAGATTTTTAACCCCTTCCTAGCCATTGCCATTAGGACAGTGACAGTGCATATTTTTAGCACTGATCACTGTATTGGTGTCACTGGTTCCCACAAAGTGTCAAAAGTGTCAGTTAGTGTCCGATAGTCCACCACAGTATCGCAGTCCCGCTATAAGTCGCTGATCACTGCCGGTACTAGCATAAAACAATTTCAAAAATATATCCCATAGTTTGTAAACGCTATAACATTCGCATAAACCAATCAATAAATGCTTATTGGGATTTTTTTTTTACCAAAAACATGTACAAGAATACATTTTGGCCTAAATTTATGAAGAAATTTGATTTTTAATTTTTCTTTATTGGATTTGTTTTTTTAGCAGTAATATTTTTTTTTTTCAAAATTGTCGGTCTTCTTTTGTTTTATTTTGCAAAAAATAAAAAATGCAGTGGTGATAAAAAAAACAAAAAAGAAAGCTCTATTTGTAGAAAAAAATTACCTACATTTTATTTGGGTACAGTGTCACACGACCGCGCAATTGTCAGTCAAAGTAACACAGTGCTGTATCGCAAAAAAATGGCCTGGTCATGAAGGGGGTAAACATTTCCGGAGGTCAAGTTGTCAATTTACCTTAACTCTTTTGGAGTTATGATGTAATATTAAATATAAATTAAAAGCCATACAAAACAAACAAATTGTTTGGAACAATATATATATGGGGAATATCTCAAGAAAGCTTTAGCCATGAAAAAAGTGTGATGATGACCTACTGAAAATAAAAGCACCTTCAGCCTCAGTGGTGGCCATGACACAGTCTATCTGTAACCCTAACATCTATGTAACAATGACATTCCCTTATTTTACCATTTTTGGTCTCTTCAGTGAAATCATTTTCCAGATCACTTTTAGGTAAGTGCAAAATTGTTGGAGGCTTTCTCAGGCAGACAGTTGGAGGAATCTGATTCCTGTTGCTTGCTTGAGAAAGCCGCCAACACTCCCAGAAGGGTCAGAGATAGAAGAAAAGTGCAGCAATCTTTACCAAAAAAAGGCAGAAAGGCGCCATCAGTAATCATTATTTCATACAATGTAGGGAGATGTTCAGCCTGCAAAGTGTAAAGTGGTTACAGAATCACTTGAAAGGAATCTAGTTACATAGTAGGTGAGGTTGAATAAAGACAATAGTCCATCCAGTTCAACCTGTGTAGGTGTGTGTGGCCGTAATCATCTCTCATACCTCTTAATGTTCTGATCCTTGAGATGTACATCCAAGAGTCTTTTGAAAGTAGCCATACTTCCTGCAGTAACTACCTCTTGTGGTAAAGAATTCCACAGTCTTGTAGCCCTAACAGTGAAGAACCCCCTGCGTTGCCTGAGGTTAAAACGCTTCTCCTCTAATCGCATTCTATGTCCTCGTGTCCTCATGCAATCCTTGCGACTAAATAGCTTTTTTTCTATGCTGAGATCACCATTGAGGTATTTGTAAATTGCTATCATGTCCCCTCTCAGGCGTCTCCTCTCCAGGGAGAATAAATCAAGCGATTGTAAATGCTCCTCATAATTAAGGTCCTCCAATCCCCTAATCATTTTAGTTGCCCTTCTCTGGACTCTCTCCAGCTCCAACACATCCCTTCTGAGGAATGGTGACCAGAACTGGACAGAATACTCCAGATGCGGTCAGACCAGAGTTTTATAAAGTGGAAGGATTATAGTTTTATCTCTGGAATACATCCCTTTCTTTATGCATGCTAATATTCTGCTGGCCTTGGCAGCTGCAGCTTGACATTGCATGCTATTGCTTAGTCTATCCTCTACCAAGACTCCCAGATCTTTCTCCATTTTTGATTCCCCCAAAGGTTCCCCCCCTAAAGTGTATTGTGCTTTTATGCTTTTAGCCCCCAAGTGCAAAACCTTACACTTCTCCACATTAAACCTCATTTGCCATGTAGTTGCCCACTCTGTTATTTGGTTCAGGTCATTCTGTAGGATATCTGCCTCATGTTGTGAAGTTATTGCCCTACCCAATTTTGTGTCATCCGCAAAAACTAATATTGAGCTACTGATCCCGTCCTCAATGCTATTTATAAATAAATTTAACAAGATTGGTACCAGGACTGATCCCTGGGGGACCCCACTTACCCCCCCCCCAGACCAGTCTGAGTATGCGTTATTGATTAATTTTTTAATTCAATATCATAGTTTCTATTTAAAGAAATATAAAGCTTACCGGATTGGTTTGATATTTCTCCTTCTGAACATGGAGCACAATTATAACAACATGGGTGATATCCTTCTCTTACGGATTTTCTGAACCCTGGAAGACATTCCTCAGAGCATCGACCCCTTGGGACCTAAGATAATATGGAAAGATATGAACTATTCAAGAGCAAAACTACCGATATAATAGTGTAAGTAGGGATGGATAAACGGTTCGGACAAACATCTAAATTTCCAGAGCGTTTGCCCCGTCGAACACCTTGCAATGCACTGAGCGCTGCATAGTGCATTCTGTGCCCTGATTGGGCAACGTTTTGCCCAATCATGGTGCAGTGTAAGCTGGTTGTTAAGGAGCGTGGCCGGGAAGCCGGCTGCAGCGTCCTTAATAACTGATGAGTCATCAACTGTCAATGGGTTTCCCCACTAACAGTTGAACAATAAAAAAAAGTGTTGGTAAAAAAATAAAGAAAAAAAGGCATGGGGTCCCCCCAGTCTATACCAGGCCCTTCAGATGTGGTATGGATCTGGAGGGGAACCCCACGCCAAAATTAAAAAAAAAAACTGTGCGGGTCCCCCGAAAATCCCTGCCAGACCCTTAAACGGGCATGCCGTCTGGCAGGTCAGAAAAGGGGAGGTGATCAAGCGCCCCCCCTAAACCATACCAGGCTACATGTTCTCAACATGGGGGGTGGGTGCTTTGGGACAGGGGGGCTCTGCCCCCTGCCCCCTGCCCCAAAGCACCTTGTCCCCCCCCCCCATGGACCCCATTCCTCTATTCTTAATTTCTTAATGCAGATTGCTTGACAATGTTTTTTTTTTCCACTGTAGAAGTTGTTTGTAACTCCACAGATGCTGCTGGCAGGAAATCCCAGGTCCCTGTCAGTGGTGTGGCAGAAAGGTCAGCTGCCTCTTCTCTCAGAGAGGCTGAAGCTGCTGTTGGTGTTGAGCAGTGCTCAGTGATGTTAGGCTCTGATGCCAGCTGTTCTGCAGGAAAGTAAACTGAAAAGTCAGTGGCCTTGCACACATCTTCCTGGGTCACCAATTGTTGCAAGCAGAGGTCAGCAGCGCTATACCTGGATGCCCGCTCTTCTGCTGTAGGCTCACTGGGATGTTCCTCCTCAGCAGAAAAGTCTATTAAATCCCCAGCCTCTGGAATTGCTGAAAGTCCAGGGCATGAGCTGGTGGCACTTGGACGCCAACACTTTGGCGGGTGATTTATCATCCGTATCATCCTCTGATGAAAAGTCAATTAAATCCGTGATCCATGGTTGGGGAAAGAAGATGGCTTCCTCTTCTCCCATACCTTTATCCAGTGGCTGGACAGATGCATTCCTCCATACAAGCTCATCCTGTGCAGAAACAGGGTTGTTAAGGTGAGTCAGCACTTGCTGCATCCGCCATAAGACCTCCGCATCCAAAACCGTGGGTGCACACTATTACTGTGCCACATTGTTGATTCTTCAGTCAGGATTTCTGGACTATCAGCTGGTACTTTTGGATTATCCCAGGCAAGGGGAGCCCAGGCCCTGCACTGAGCAGAGTCTAGAAGCCATCTGTAGGCAATCTCCAGCTCCCATCCTGAATGGCCAAAAACTCAAAATCTTTCAGTGCCCAGAGCACTTCCAAGATGTTCAGGATCTCTTCTCTGTAATCCTCAATTTCCTCTAACCACCACTTCAAATCTCTCCCAAAGTTGGGGGTTTTGGACAGCCTCTCTATTAACAGCCCCGGGCAGCCATAGCAAAAGCCTTCCATTGGGCTGTCATTCGCTGTCCATGGGCACACTTGGGTTACATACCAGCGGAGGGCTCTGTAGCTCTCGTCCAACCACATCTCCACCTGGACCAGTCAGCTTACTCAGCTTTCCATTCCTTGTGCAGTTATCTCCTCAAAAACACAATTCAAACTTCGTACTGTGACCAGTACCTTTCCTGGAAGGAGGGGAGGATTCTTCCCTGGTGTGGCTTCTCACGGGCTAGCACTTCCTCCCAGAGTTCTAAGCAGATTGAATCATACCATCTTAGCAGGACCTTCTCTGACACTGGTCCCCTGTGCTGTATCTGCATCTCTCACAACCTCCTTCTGAATTCCTCTTCCATGGTGGCTGATATCTGTACCGCTCCTCTTCTGCTATCCGAACCTTGGATCCTGGTGGAGGTTTGGATGTCCCAGACTGCATAAAGCATCCCACCGCTTGGCACCAATGTAACAGAGCCGTGACCCACACTGTGTTTGTGGGCTACCGTCAGTATACGACTTCCTTCAGTCTTGAACATAGATATCCAATATCCTTCTCCTTTATTGAACAACACACACAGTTTTATATACAGCATAGACATCCCCCTCCTGAGCAGATTACCACATCAGGTCAGGGGTTGCCTGATTACATTATCATATGTGGATGAAATTGTATACAGAAATAGAACAGAAGAAATATGGTCTGCCACCTTTCATGTTTAGTTGCCTTATCCTCAAATACATGAAAAAACAAGGAGAAAAAAATTGGGACTTTGAGTGAGGTCAACTAGACAAATAAGTTTATTAAAAAAGTCACATATACAACTAATAGGGACACATACAGAGAAATGACATGCAGTAGTTTATAAAATTCATATTAAATAGGCATAAATACAATTTTACAAGGATCATACATAGATCTCTAAGGGGTATAACAAATTCAATATGGCATCATGCTCTTTTTAGGCTCATATTCTCTAATTGTATGACACTTAGAAAAAACATCTGAGTTATTGTAGGCTCAATGCGTTTCTTGGACCTCCGTCCATTCATCAGGAGCCTAAACATAGGTTGTATATCTGAAATTGATAATCTAGGTTATAACAAAGTATAGTTTGGGAATTATTTCATTGTAGTATAATAGAAAAAGAAAAAGAAAAAAATAGGTAGAAAAGACACTACTTTGAGTAATATCATATGTTTAAAAAAAAAACCACAATCCAATCCTGGAAAGGGAGGATGTGGCCGATCTGGAAAACGCCTGGCCCAGGGCTGAGGCATAAACAACACCCAGCATGAGGAGGGGGGGGGGGGTGGGAGGAGGAGGCAGCAGGAAGAAGGAAACCACATGTGAAATGAAAATCAAGAGTTCAAAGGCAGCACTCCGAGAAGTGGTATTGGAGGCACGCTGGGACCACAAAGATCTAAAAGATATATATATATATATATATATATATATATATATATATATGTATTTATTAGGTCATTAAAAAGGGGAAAATCAATGTCAAAATTCATATAGGTAGACAAGTAGGATCGTACAGACAAATTAGCCCAGAAAAGGTGTCGGGAGGGAGTACAGACACCAAAATACTATCCTAAAAAAAATACCAAGAAATAGTACATAGAGCTGGTGCATCCATATAAAACTGAAAGAAGAAGGATGGGGGGAGAGAATTGCATCCAAATAAAAATAAATATAAAAATTAGGGATTAGAGAAGAAGGATATGCAGAGTGGTGAGAAGGGGGAGAAGAAAAAGGAACCACCTGACAGGTGCCAAGTGCCAGTTGGAATACTGAGAGAAAAAGAGAAGGGTGAGAAAAGATTGTGGTAAAAGGTGATTCACAAATGCCCCCCCAGCATCACATGCTTATATCAACCAGAAGTAAAATGCTCAAGAACAGTGCATAAGTGACTAGAGATAATGAAAGCTAGATGGAAAAATGTTACCAGAATTGCCAGTTCAGTTAGGTGAAGGAATAGTCAAGGAAGGCTGGTGAAGATAGAGACTGATCAGATCCAGGCTGCATGCCCCGATATGCAAAGTTGAGTCCACGCCAAAGCCATGCAAGCGTGTATACAGAAATAGAATTAACCTGAACTAATTATCTAGCCATCTGGATAGAAACAATATGTGCGTTTATTAACAATTAACAATGGGACAGACAGGCTTAATAGAATACACATCACATCTTAATACACAGACAATAGGAAGGGACCACCAGTGACAGACTGTCCGTCTCTGACATTTAAAGTGCAATACACATTATCAGAAGTGTAAACACAGAACCCCTAGTAGATAACAGGTGAGTATATCAGCATATTCAACGATGTGTGGAAGACATGTGCTTGAGCTGATGATATTAGCATCTGTTATACGTCTGACTGTGTGAAGCAGTCTTCATAGGTTTCTTGAAATAAATATTACTGTCCCATTTGAAGTAATCCAAACCATATTCTCAGTGTCCATTAAGTACCTGTCTTTCACTTCCAATGAAGGTGAGTACCGTCACACGCATTATTTACAAATTGCCTATTTTTGCTTTAACCACTTGCCGACTAGCCACCGCAGATATACAGCGGCAGGTGCGGCGATTCACAGGAGCGATCATGGGGGCGTGCGCGCCCATTCACCAGTGGGGAAGCTGATCCATGGGGCCGACGGCTGCAATTGCACCCGTGGTCACTCCCCGTGGAGTAAACACAGCAGCCCGTTGTTCTCTCAGCAATCATCACAGGGCTCCTGTGTTCTTCCTATTTAGGAACACAGGTCCCTGTGTTGATTACATGAGCCCACCCCCCCACAGTTAGAAAAAAAACCTCATGGCATACATTTAACCCTTTGATCGCCCCTGGGTTAACCCCTTCCCTTCCAGTGTCATTAGTACAGTAACAGTGCAAATTTTTAGCACCGATTACTGTAGTAATGTCACTGGTACCCCCAAACGTGTCAAAAATGTCAGTTAGGTGTCTGATCTGTTCGCTGCAATGTCACAGTCCCTCTAAAAATCACTGATCGCCAAAAAAAATTTAAATAAAAGGACAAAGGACACAAATCTGTCCCCTAGTTTGTAGATGCAATTATTTTGTGCAAACCAATCAAAATACGCCTATTGGGATTTTTTTTTTTACCAGGATTATGTAGCAGAATAGAAATTGGCCTAAAATTATGAAAAAAATGTGATTTTAATTTTTTTTTTTTTATTGGTAATATTATATAGCAGAAAGGGAAACAAATTGTTTTTATTTTTTCAGAATTGTCGCTCTTTTTTTGTTTATAGTGCAAAAAATAAAAATTGCACAGGTGATCAAATACCACCAAAAGAAAGCTCTATTTGTGGGGGAAAAAAAGGACATCAATTTTATTTGGGCACAGCGTCCCATGACCATGTAATTGTTAGTTAAAGTAACACAGTGCTTAATCGCAACAATGGCCTGGTCATTAAGGGGGAAAATGTTCTGTCCAGAAGTGGTTAAAAAAATGGCTTGGTGTTCCCTTTAAAATTCATATTAGAACTTTCTACAGGCATGCCTCCACCTCTCCACTACCTGGCCAAAAAAATATAAAAAGTCACCACCTGGAATTAACTGAGCAACTAACTAAACTAAGCCTGCAGTAACTGTCCTATTGGATAGCTACTGCATGTGCCCAAAGGATGAGGTCAGCTGACTACCTGAATATACTGAATGACCAGGTTATTCCATCAATGGATTTTTTCTTCCCTGATGGCACGGGCATATTCCAATATGACAATGCCAGGATTCATCGAATTGTGAAAGAGTGGTTCAGGGAACAAGAGGCATTTTCACACATGGATTGGCCACCACAGAGTCCAGAACTTATCCCCATTGAGAATCTTTGGGATGTGTTGGAGAAGGCTTTGCACAGTGGTCCGACTCTCCCATCATCAATACAAGATCTTGGTGAAAAATGAATGCAACACTGGATGGAAATAAATCTTGTGACATTGCAGAAGCTTATCGAAACAATGCCACAGCGAATGCGTGCCATAATCAAAGCTAAAGGTGGTCCAACGTGTGTGATCTTTTTTTTGGGGGGCAACTTTTTTTTGCCCAG
This sequence comes from Pelophylax lessonae, assembly GCF_965119305.1. NCBI lineage: Eukaryota > Metazoa > Chordata > Amphibia > Anura > Ranidae > Pelophylax > Pelophylax lessonae. The sequence goes on along the minus strand of NC_138768.1, from coordinate 19,647,693 downwards.
GCAGTGTACCATGTAATAAATGGAAACTGCCCCAACCTATAACTAGCACTAACAGCAAGGAGCACAGGAAGGGCAACGCGTGTTAAACATCAAGAAAGAAAAATGCCCAGCTCAACTTACCAGCAACAAAAAGAATTGTCCTGTCTAACAGTTCAGGCTAAAAACACGGGTTTCCTTTGCACACATTAACAAAACACATGCGTAAGCTGCAGAGGCCACGACACGGCACCCCAGTGTACTGCAGTTCTCATTCTATAAATGTTGACAGCCTCCATAAAAGGATTACATGTATAATAATGGATAGATTGAGGGCAGCCATGCCTGGAGGGAGCCCCCTCCTCCTTAAAGGCACAGGGGCACTCTGGACACCCAGAAATTAGACCAGTGGCATATACCAAAAAATAGAAAAGATGGGGCTTTACGGGCTAAACGGGAGGAGAAGGATCCATAACAACACAGTGTAAATTTAAAAAATCATAATTTTATTGTACATATTAAAATACATGGGAACAATTCCCATATATAACGTAAAAAACATCACACATATAGAATCGCATTGTAGAAATACTTCCCAATAGGGAATGCTGATAACTTCTATCAGATGATGACGTGAGGTCTCTGATGGAACACGGTTGTAACGCTGAGCGCGCCGGTCCCTGCTCCTGGACCGGAGCGCTCGTGGCGTTCGTCCCAGATCCACTCACCTGTGCCCGCTCCGGCTCTCTCCTCCGCTCCCCGCTCACGTGGTTCCCGGCGTGCGCGTCCCTGCACCATAGGGCACGCGCGTGCCGGCTGTTTGAAATATAAAGGACCAGTGCACCAGTAATTGGTGCCTGGTCCAAACCTCCCTTCCTGTTTCCTGTTTCATATATAAGTGACCTGCCCCTTCCTGCCCTTGCCGGATCTTTGTTGCCTTATTGCCTTAGTGAAAGCGTTATTTGTGTATCCCTTGCCCGTTGCCGAATCCTTTGCTAACGATTACCGCCTCTGAACCTTTGCTGCCTGCCCTGACCTTTGCTACGTCTGACTACTCCTTGTAATGTTCCGGTACCTTTGGTACCCTAAATTACTCTTTTCACAAGTGTATGCGCCCCACCATTCTCATTTGGAAAGGTGCGCATACACCTTTAAGACTGAAGCTGTCATCACTCAGCGCCGGACTAGATGGCTGTTTAAAGCGCCGGTTCTCACTCACATGTGTTCGTTCAAACACCCTTACCTGGATGCTAACTTGGCTTGAAGCTTTCGTGCTTGCAAGCATACCTCGCTGACGGAACCTCGCTGCGCTGATCCCTGCATCCCGCTTCCGGATCATCCGCTCCTCCTGAACCAACCTTCGGCTGTATTGCTATTAGTGCTAAGTACCCCGCAGGGGAACCCTCTATAAACTTATACTAAGCTTACACTATCTAGCTCTGCATAGTAAAGACTATTTATCACATTTGCATATCTAGATTGCTAGCTCTTAAGACTACTGCTACTTATTCCTGCACTGGGTTGATCACTCTTGTATGTCCACCTGCTACTCTGTCATCTGCTACCATACATGATTGCTAAACCTACCTGCATCCATCTGCTACTGTCTTACCTTCAAGTGTCTGTCACCTACCACCTCCACTCAACCTGTCTCTTAAATCTTCATCACTGTGTTACTACATACATAAAGTCACTCTAGGAACCAGCTTGTTGAGTGTGTGTATTTACTAGCTGAATTAAGACCTTCCACACATGATGAGTCATTGAGGTTGGGAATGGTATCTCAGCATCTCTCTTCCATGACTACTGAAGTGGAATATTTCTGCAGCTGAAAATCCACACCATACATGAAACGCAGGAGTGTTACACTCCTCTGCCTGTCCCTTTTGTACCACGCCTGTCTCAGCAGTCAGTGAGGTTGAGCCGCTACTGGAGGACACGACCTGGTAGTTACCGCCACAGCAAGACCATCCCGCCTTGCGGCGGGCTCTGGTGAAAACCAGTAACTACTTAGAACCGATCCTCCGGTACGGTCCACGCCATTCCCTCACTGACACAGAGGATCCACTCCCTGCACTGCTCCTGCTACCAGTCTGGACCCTGACAACGGTCTTAGGGTCCCCAGCAAGCCGACGCGTTTCGCACAAGGCTACCTCAAGGCCAGAGAGACCAAGATAGGCCGATATCTTAGATGCGATTCAGGCGGTGGCAGGCAGAACAATAAGCAAGAAGATGATAATACTAATCCAGAATAAATGTTGATAAGAGTATTATACATTTGCCCAGCAAAGTAATTCTAAAGCTTCAGTGGAAAAACATATAGAGGTGCATATTCGTGTCCGTGATCAGGGCCAACAGGCTACTTCATATAATATAGTCATATATTATCATAAAATACCTATTTTGGAGAGTCATAATTCACTCCAAGCTAGTGATAGATTATTTATTATACATGCTCTTTTGTATCTGATTTTTATCCACCTCTTCCGTTTATTATCGCATCACATTGCACTATTAATTATTAGCACTTTCCCGTTGGGACACTATTCAGTATTTATTTTCACTTTCCCCTTTGGGGGCTTGCTCTGCTGGTTGGAGCTTATTCACAATCAGTCACTCTAGCACTTTTACTTTGGATCCAGATTGCTATTTGCACTTTACCTGGTTTATAAAGGATATTCGAGTTATTGATTGGAGACACCCCGTCACTTTATTAGCACCTTGATTCTTGCAGTAGGATCACTTGTTTTTCACATCACTACTGGTCACTCAGTGGGTTGTCAATCTGCATAACTATTTATTTCATGTTTTATTCATGCATCTAGAGTTTACTAAGTGTTTATATATTTAGTTATTATCAACACACGCATTTATCACCTCTTTACTTGAGAAGTTGCCTTTTAACCACTTCCCGACCACCTGCTGCATATTTACTGCAGCAGGGTGGCTTACCTGCGCAAACCAACGTAGGGGTACATTGGTCGCACGCGGGAAGCTCGGCCCCACTCGGCAGCGGGAAAGCCGATGCGTGTGTCAGGCAGCTCCGATTTCCGCCGGCCACCCGTGATCGCTCCCTGCTGAGAGAGAAGAACGGTCAGCTATTGTAAACACAACCAACCGTTCTTCTCCCTGGAATGGTCATAGAGCCCCTGTGATCCTTCTATATAGGATCACATGTCTCTATGGTCATTTCAGAAGCCACGCCCCCCCCACAGTTAGAATCACTCCCCTAGGCTCACATTTAACCAACCGTTCTTCTCCCTGGAATGGTCATAGAGCCCCTGTGATCCTTCTATATAGGATCACATGTCTCTATGGTCATTTCAGAAGCCATGCCCCCCCCCCACAGTTAGAATCACTCCCCTAGGCTCACATTTAACCCCTTGATCACCCACAGTGTTAACTCCTTCCCTGCCAGTGTCATTATTACAGTAACAGTGAATATTTTTAGCACTGATTACTGTAGTAATGTCACTGGTCCCCCCCAAAAGTGTCAAAAATGTCATTTAGGTGTCCGATCTGTCCACCGCAATGTCGCAGTCCCGCAAAAAAAATCGCAGATCGCCGCCATTACTAGTAAAAAATAAATCAATAAATAAAAATGACATAAATCTTTCCTGTAGCTCGTAGTCGTGATAACTTTTGCGCAAACCAATCAAAATACAATTATTGCAATTTTTTTTACCAAAAATATGTAGCAGAAAACAGATTGATCTAAAATGTTAGAAAAATTGTATTTTTATTTTTTTTTGGGGGGGGGAATGTTATATAGCAGAATGTGAAAAATATATATATTTTTTTTTCCAAATTGCCGCTCTTTTTGGTTTATAGAGCAAAAAATAAAAATACGATTATTGCAATTTTTTTTTAAACCAAAAATATGTAGCAGAAAACAAATTGACCTAAAATGTTAAAAAAGTTTGATTTTGAATTTTTTTTTTTTTTTTTTTGGGAATGTCATATAGCAGAATGTGAAAAATATATATATATATTTTTTTTCAAAATTGTCACTCTTTTTTTGTTTATAGTGCAAAAAATAAAAATCACAAAATATGATTATTGCAATTTTTTTTACCAAAAATATGTAGCAGAAAACAAGTTGACCTAAAATGTTAAAAAATATATATTTTTATTTTCTTTTTTAATTTTTTTTTTTTTTTGGGAATGTCATATAGCAGAATGTGAAAAATATTGTTTTTTTTTTTTCACTCAAAATTGTCGCTCTTTTTTTGTTTACAGCAAAAAAAAAAATCACACATGTAATAAAATACCACCAAAAAAAGCTCTCTTTGTGGGAAAAAAAAGGACATCAATTTTATTTGGGTACAGCGTTGCATGACCACACAATTGTCCGTTAAACTAACAGAGTGCCAAATCGCAAAACAGGGCCTGGTCATTAAGGAGGCAAATCCTTCCGGCCTTAAAGTGGTTAAGGTGAGGGTGGCCACCCCGTCCTTACCAACTATGATTTAGCTGCCCTCAGCAGGGTTTCCCGCTGACAGCAGAATGTACACAAAGGAAACAGTGCTGAATAGCTGGTTGTTAATGAGCAGAAGTGGCAGAATGTAAAAAAAGAAGAGTCGGCATTAGAACATTTAAAAGAAAAAAACAGTTTGGGGGTCCCCCCAAAATCCATACCAGACCCTTATCTGAGCATGTAGCCTGGTAGGCCAGAAAAAGGGGGACCCTGATCCATACCAGATTACATGCCTTGAACATTGGGATGTTGATGAGGACAAAGGGCCTCTTCACCACAACCCTGGCTCCAGTAGTTTGGGGGTTGCAGGGGGCAGCTTACTGGGATCTGAAAGCCTCATTAACATGGGGGGCCCACATATTGGCCTCCCATGTGAATGAATAGGGGTACTCATGGTTGGGAGTCTCTGAGTAATGTCATGGGGGCATGGTCACCCAATGATTTCACCGGGTGACCTCACTGTCATGTTTACTTACTGGGGAGAAGCTGTTATTCAGCAAGTGTCTCTGGACAGGACCAGACGTGTTCGGCAGGGGTTGGTATTTTTTCCTTTTTGTGTCGGTTGACGGCCGGTGTTCATCATGATTGACGCTGGATTGACATAGGTGGACACATTTATTTATTTATTTTTAAAGAAAGGATTTCTCAAAAATTGTCTTTATGTTTTTATTTACTTTTCCCCTTATTTTTGGGGGAATGAGTAGGGGTACTAGGTACCCCATATTCCAGCATACTCCAGTGATTTCAGTGGGAATACCTCAAAGAAAGAGTTCTGGCGCTACTCCAACAGGTAGTTTCCTGAAAATATCATGCAAACATGTAAGACACAAATATCCATAAAAACACTGTTCGCCCAATCCTAAGTATTGGATAGCTTGTAGATGTGATGAGGAGAAATTAAAGGATGGCGCTCAGGTGTGTTAATAGCTGATAATTACCCCAAAGGAGACATAGATAAATGATCCAATAAAAGTTTATTCCATGAATCCAAAGATAAAAAACAATGTGTTAAGTGAGTGATTCCTCCTACCAGTCCATGAAGTCTCTGTATATCACTGCTGCCTCAGCACGACTCCCTGATGTGAATCCCAGGGAAAGGAGAAAGCTGGCAGATGGAGATGGCATAGATCAGTGAGGAAGAGGAGCGGGTCCCATCAGAGGTAGGGGCTCACACGGTCCGGTGTGCGGCCGCTTCCTGGACCGGAGCCCACGCTGTGCTACGCTGATGCCCGCTGTGAGCGCCGAGGGATCGCACACTGATGACGTCACCGCTATCAGCGCTGTCAGCCGAGTGTGTGTCCGCAGCCGGCGGGGGAATCACCTGAAGGACGGGGAGCTTGGAGGAAGATGCTCGCTCGCTTCTACAGAGCCTCCCGATTGCCACAACGACATGTTTCGCTACATTGGTAGCTTTGTCAAGTTGTGGCAGGAGGCAATCGGGGGCTCTAAGAAGCCAAATGGTGGGTGGGGTAGGCTAGTTAGCCAATGAGAAAAAGCCCCACTATATGTTAATGAAACTACAAAGTGCTGATAGAAAAATGGAACAAAAGAAGAAATATATATGTAATAATTATAATAATAAATGTAAATAATAATAAATGTGAAAAAAATATGAAAAAAATATATAAAAAAATATATAAAAAAATAAAAAGATAAAAAAATATAAAAAAATATATATAAAAAAAAATAATAATTTTTTGGAAAATGATGAATAAAAAGTTTTAAATCTTATAAATATTAGTGTTGGGCATGTTGGAAACACAGAATGCTTCATGGAGGTAGGAGCTTGTTAATATAAACATTGTCATATGTATAAATAAATAATCCACGCAACATACCAAATTGTATACCCATATGATGATATACACATAGCCCTTCTACCGTCATTGACAGACCATAAGGGACATCATAGAGAAATATGTGGCTATCAATATGACCTAGAAATAAACTAATAAATAAATGGGTGTATACCCTGACATAAAAAACTCTCCATGACCACCTGGGTCTTACCGTATATTCGCAGGCTTAATATTAAAATACCAAAAAGTATATATAAAATAAAAATATTAAAAATATTACACCAGCAGATTAAAAGGTTAAAACCTATATTTAGACAAGACAATTAACCTCTAGTTCTTCATTGAGGCCTTGGGGCGCTAGGCAATTGAATTTATAAATCCAATAAGTCTCTCTTTTGCATAAAAGAGAGAAACGCTCATTTTCGGTCAAAGTACCTTTCGGAATACTTTCTATTGCCATGACCTCTAATTTCCTAAAATCCTTGTTGTGGAACTTTAAGAAGTGACGTGGGACACTATGCTTGTCGCATCCCTTGTGGATGAATCGGCGATGTTCTCCTATTCTTTTACGTAATGTCCGCATAGTGCGACCCACATAAATCAATTGGCATGGACATCTTAATACATATATCACAAATTCAGTAGAGCATGTGATGAATTGCTTGGTGTGAAAGATGTCATCCCCGTTTTTGATGGAGGTGCAAGCTTGCACTATGGATTGACAAGTCAGGCAACCGCGTTTCTTGCACTGATAGGTGCCAATGCGGTTATCAAAATAAAACCTGATGTCATTGGAAGCTCGCACCTGGGGTTTAAGTTTACTTGGGGCTAAGATGTTTTTAATTGTGCGTGCCCTTTTGAAAGTAACCTGTGGTACTGAAGGTAAATTGGGACCTAATCTACTGTCAAGATGAAGAATATTAAAATGCTTCTTGATAATGTATGAAATGGCCCTATGTTGATCATTGTAGCCAGTTATGAACCTAACTGTATTTTTGTTGTTATTGTCGGCTTGGTTGCGTATCTGAGTCGATTTAGGCTCCAAATGTGATCTAAAAGCCTCCTCAACAAGGGGTAATGGAAACCCCTTGTCTAGGAAGCATTCCTTCATTCTGGTTCCTTGATCACAATAATCCGTTAATTTGGAACAGTTACGCCGGAGTCTATGAAATTGACCCCCTGGGATGTTACGTTTCCAGGCGGGGTGATGACAACTTGCATAATGTAAGTATGAATTGCCACTGGTGGATTTTCTGTGGTTCTTACTAATAATGTTTGGGCCTTCATGGGATAGCACCAAATCTAGAAAAACCAACTCATTGGGGTCGATGACGGATGTAAAGGACAACCCCAACGAGTTGGCATTGCAATGTGCCACAAATGCCTCAAACATTGCCTTGTCGCCACTCCAAATGAGGATAACATCATCAATATATCGTCCGTAAAAGACGACATATTGGGCAAAAGGATTGTTATGCCAGACGTGGTGCTCTTCCCATAGGCCCATGGTCAGATTGGCATATACTGGAGCAAAGTTGGTCCCCATGGCGGTACCCTTGATCTGTAAATAAAACTGGTCCAAAAATGAAAAATAATTGTGACGTAAGCAAAATTCAATACAGTCCACTAAAAATATGGACTGCAATGAATTGAAGGAACCAGAGTGACTCAAAAAATATGTAACGGCCTGAAGTCCTACTTTGTGTGGTATGGAAGTATATAATGACGTAACGTCAAGAGAGGCCCACATATAATTATCTTCCCATATGTAAGGTTTTAAAGCATCAATTACTTGTGAAGAGTCTCTGATATATGAGGGCAGTTGACACACCAAGGGTTGAAGGAAGAAGTCTATATATTTTGAAATGCCGCTTGTGAAGCTATTGGTACTTGCCACGATCGGTCTCCCTGGTGGCTGTATTAAAGACTTGTGTACCTTTGGCAAATGATAAAAATACGGAGTACTGACTTCTCCTGGAAGTAAAAATTTTTTCTCTTTGTCATTAATGACACCTTGGTGCCACGCACTCTCGACCAGAGATTTGAGTTCAAGTTTGTACTTGGGAAGTGGATCACTGGGTAGCTTGATATAAGTCTCAGTGTCGGCCAATAGTCGATTGGCCTCACTGAGATAATCAATTTTATTCTGTACAACCAGACTACCTCCCTTATCAGCCTGCTTCACAATGATGCCCTCGTTACTAGTGAGGGCTTTCAAAGCTAACTTCTCCGTTTTACTGAGATTACTGTGAAATGTGTCCCTAGGGGATTTACAGAGTTTGATAAGATCTCTGTATACCGCCTGGTAGTAGGTCTCAATATATGGACCCTTTGAGAGGACTGGATTGAAGGACGAGCTAGGTCTAAGGCTACTAAAGCGTACTTCAGGATCCATCAATAATAATTTTGATAATTCTAAGGAAGAATCACCCGTCCATAATTCTTCTAATATATGTAACGCTTCCTCATCAAATATGGTCGGAAGGTCAATTCCCGTCAGTTGGGGTGAAGTAACCTCAACTGAATTGGCTAATAACCCATTGGCCTGGTTTTTGGCAAAATGCCTTTTTATTGTTAACTGGCGGACAAATCTATTCAAATCTTTAAATAAGTTAAATTCATTGGGCCCTGTGGACGGTGAAAAACCTAGACCTTTCCTGGGGACCGATGTTTCTACTTCGGTCAACACATGGGATGATAGATTATAAATTTTGATGGTACCATGGTCTATATTAACTCTGTTCTTTCTTTCTTGTTGTTCCCTAATCCGACATCCTCCTCTTCTACCTCTTCTATTTTTCTTTTTTCTAATTTTTACTTCCAGGAGAAGTCAGTACTCCGTATTTTTATCATTTGCCAAAGGTACACAAGTCTTTGATACAGCCACCAGGGAGACCGATCGTGGCAAGTACCAATAGCTTCACAAGCGGCATTTCAAAATATATAGACTTCTTCCTTCAACCCTTGGTGTGTCAACTGCCCTCATATATCAGAGACTCTTCACAAGTACTTGATGCTTTAAAACCTTACATATGGGAAGATAATTATATGTGGGCCTCTCTTGACGTTACGTCATTATATACTTCCATACCACACGAAGTAGGACTTCAGGCCGTTACATATTTTTTGAGTCACTCTGGTTCCTTCAATTCATTGCAGTCCATATTTTTAGTGGACTGTATTGAATTTTGCTTACGTCACAAATATTTTTCATTTTTGGACCAGTTTTATTTACAGATCAAGGGTACCGCCATGGGGGCCAACTTTGCTCCAGTATATGCCAATCTGACCATGGGCCTATGGGAAGAGCACCACGTCTGGCATAACAATCCTTTTGCCCAATATGTCGTCTTTTACGGACGATATATTGATGATGTTATCCTCATTTGGAGTGGCGACAAGGCAATGTTTGAGGCATTTGTGGCACATTGCAATGCCAACTCGTTGGGGTTGTCCTTTACATCCGTCATCGACCCCAATGAGTTGGTTTTTCTAGATTTGGTGCTATCCCATGAAGGCCCAAACATTATTAGTAAGAACCACAGAAAATCCACCAGTGGCAATTCATACTTACATTATGCAAGTTGTCATCACCCCGCCTGGAAACGTAACATCCCAGGGGGTCAATTTCATAGACTCCGGCGTAACTGTTCCAAATTAACGGATTATTGTGATCAAGGAACCAGAATGAAGGAATGCTTCCTAGACAAGGGGTTTCCATTACCCCTTGTTGAGGAGGCTTTTAGATCACATTTGGAGCCTAAATCGACTCAGATACGCAACCAAGCCGACAATAACAACAAAAATACAGTTAGGTTCATAACTGGCTACAATGATCAACATAGGGCCATTTCATACATTATCAAGAAGCATTTTAATATTCTTCATCTTGACAGTAGATTAGGTCCCAATTTACCTTCAGTACCACAGGTTACTTTCAAAAGGGCACGCACAATTAAAAACATCTTAGCCCCAAGTAAACTTAAACCCCAGGTGCGAGCTTCCAATGACATCAGGTTTTATTTTGATAACCGCATTGGCACCTATCAGTGCAAGAAACGCGGTTGCCTGACTTGTCAATCCATAGTGCAAGCTTGCACCTCCATCAAAAACGGGGATGACATCTTTCACACCAAGCAATTCATCACATGCTCTACTGAATTTGTGATATATGTATTAAGATGTCCATGCCAATTGATTTATGTGGGTCGCACTATGCGGACATTACGTAAAAGAATAGGAGAACATCGCCGATTCATCCACAAGGGATGCGACAAGCATAGTGTCCCACGTCACTTCTTAAAGTTCCACAACAAGGATTTTAGGAAATTAGAGGTCATGGCAATAGAAAGTATTCCGAAAGGTACTTTGACCGAAAATGAGCGTTTCTCTCTTTTATGCAAAAGAGAGACTTATTGGATTTATAAATTCAATTGCCTAGCGCCCCAAGGCCTCAATGAAGAACTAGAGGTTAATTGTCTTGTCTAAATGTAGGTTTTAACCTTTTAATCTGCTGGTGTAATATTTTTAATATTTTTATTTTATATATACTTTTTAGTATTTTAATATTAAGCCTGCGAATATACGGTAAGACCCAGGTGGTCATGGAGAGTTTTTTATGCCAGGGTATACACCCATTTATTTATTATTTTATTTCTAGGTCATATTGATAGCCACATATTTCTCTATGATGTCCCTTATGGTCTGTCAATGACGGTAGAAGGGCTATGTGTATATCATCATATGGGTATACAATTTGGTATGTTGCTTGGATTATTTATTTATACATATGACAATGTTTATATTAACAAGCTCCTACCTCCATGAAGCATTCTGTGTTTCCAACATGCCCAACACTAATATTTATAAGATTTAAAACTTTTTATTCATCATTTTCTAAAAATGTTTTTTTTTTTTATATATATTTTTTATATTTTTTTATCTTTTAATTTTTTTATATATTTTTTTATATATTTTTTTCATATTTTTTTCACATTTATTATTATTTACATTTATTATTATAATTATTACATATATCTTTCTTCTTTTGTTCCATTTTTCTATCAGCACTTTGTAGTTTCATTAACATATAGTGGGGCTTTTTCTCATTGGCTAACTAGCCTACCCCACCCACCATTTGGCTTCTTAGAGCCCCCGATTGCCTCCTGCCACAACTTGACAAAGCTACCAATGTAGCGAAACATGTCGTTGTGGCAATCTCGAGGCTCTGTAGAAGCGAGCGAGCATCTTCCTCCAAGCTCCCCGTCCTTCAGGTGATTCCCCCGCCGGCCGCGGACACACACTCGGCTGACAGCGCTGATAGCGGTGACGTCATCAGTGTGCGATCCCTCGGCGCTCACAGCGGGCATCAGCGTAGCACAGCGTGGGCTCCGGTCCAGGAAGCGGCCGCACACCGGACCGTGTGAGCCCCTACCTCTGCTGGGACCCGCTCCTCTTCCTCACTGATCTATGCCATCTCCATCTGCCAGCTTTCTCCTTTCCCTGGGATTCACATCAGGGAGTCGTGCTGAGGCAGCAGTGATATACAGAGACTTCATGGACTGGTAGGAGGAATCACTCACTTAACACATTGTTTTTTATCTTTGGATTCATGGAATAAACTTTTATTGGATCATTTATCTATGTCTCCTTTGGGGTAATTATCAGCTATTAACACACCTGAGCGCCATCCTTTAATTTCTCCTCATCAGTGGGAATACCGCTGATAGCAGATGAGTCTTGGTTGTTAAGGACACGGCGGCCGCCCACTCTTTAACAACCAGCTATTCACAAAGAATCCAAATGAAAGTAATGAAACAAATGCAATTTCCTTATAACTTTTTTTTTGGATTTGTTGACAATCGTTACCATTAGTGTTGAGCGAACACGGACTGTATTATTCGGGTCCGTACTGGATAATTGGATTTTTGCTACCCGGACACGGACCCGAAAACTTTACTGTATGTTCGGGTTTAAAATCCGTGTTCGGTAATTTTATTTCCTTTTTTGTATGTAATGGCGCGCTTTTAATGGCGGGCTTTCAACAGCCAATCAACAAGGGTTTAACTGGTGTGCTAAAGAAGCCATCACAGCCATGCCTACTAATGGCATGGCAGTGATTGGCCAGCTGAAGCATGTGACCCAGGTCTTATAAGCTAGAGACACAGCGCGCAGTGCGTCAGTCTGCTGTAGTGTAGGGAGAGAGCACACATCATACGTGCTGGCTGCTGATTAGGGGCAGACAGGGAAAAACAACATTGTGCCCGAAAAGAATGCAGGGACAGGTCGGAGTGTAGGCAGGGAAAGATATTTGAGCATTTTAGAATTGAGAGAGTGGAGGCAGGGAGAGATTAGGAGACACAGGACAGAACAATCGTCCGTTAGCGATCTACATCGATTTTGCTGTCCGGGGGGTGGTGCAGTGAACAATCTTTTTGCCCTCACTTGAGCCCTCCTTGAGGAGGAGAAGGAGGAGGGAGAAAAAAAAAATTATCAGTCTGTTGTGTGCAGCGTTCAGCTATATTTTAGTACAGATTGCTGTTCTAATCTGCTATTTAAAAATTACAAAGTTAAAGGGGAATTTTTTTTTTTTCCCTTCATAGCCTGCTGCTGACCGTGACATAAAACATAAGATACTGCATTGTTCACATGTGCTATTGAAAAACCACCAATTTTATAACTTTTTTCTATTCCACTATTCAATATACACCCTTTTGGGGTAAAAAAAATTAAATTGCGGCATAGTCTGTATCGGTACGTGGGAGATAGACCTTTTTATATACTTTTTTCTATTCCGCTATTCAATATACACCCTTTTGGAGTGAAAAAAATTAAATTGCGGCATAGTCTGTATCGGTACGTGTGAGATACACCTTTCAAATTCTTTGGGTGCATCTTCCACCGCCGAAGATTGCAGGGCGCTTCAGTTTGCCTCCTGTTCCGAACTCCTCCTACTCCTCTTCCTCATCCTCATCCTGACTTTAGGGTACAAAAAAATTGTAATCGGGGCCTAGTCTGTGTTTGTACGTGTGAGATACACCGTTTTATACATTTTTTTTCTATCCCGCTATTCAATATACACCCTTTTGGGGTGAAACAAATTAAATTACGGCATAGTCTGTATCGGTACGTGTGAGATACACCTTTTTATATACTTTTTTCTATTCCGCTATTCAATATACACCCTTTTGGAGTGAAAAAAATTAAATTGCGGCATAGTCTGTATCGGTACTTGTGAGATACACCTTTCAAATTTTTTGGGTGCATCTTCCACCGCCGAGGATTGCAGGGCGCTTCAGTTTGCCTCCTGTTCCGAACTCCTCCTACTCCTCATCCTGACTTTAGGGTACAAAAAAATTGTAATCGGGGCCTAGTCTGTGTTTGTACGTGTGAGATACACCGTTTTATACATTTTTTTCTATTCCGCTATTCAATATACACCCTTTTGGGGTGAAACAAATTAAATTACGGCATAGTCTGTATCGGTACATGTGAGATACACCTTTTTATATCATATTTTCTATTCCGCTATTCAATATACACCTTTTTTGGGTTTAAAAAAATTTAATTGCGGCATAGTCTGTATCGGTACGTGTGAGATACGCCTTTCAAATTTTTTGGGCGCATCTTCCACCGCCGAGGATTGCAGGGCGCTTCAGTTTGCCTCCTGTTGCTAACTCCTCCTACTCTGCTTCCTCATCCTCTACCGCATCCTCATCCGGTCAGCGTAGCACCTTCACCACCAACTTCAGCACAGCCAGGGGTAAAGGACAGCAGGCAGTTTTAAAACTTGCCTGTTTGGGGGAAAAACCACACACCGCGCAGGAGTTGTGGAGGAGCATGGAACAGTGGTTGCTGCCAGCGAGCCTAAAGCCTGGCCCGGTGGTGTGCGATAACGGCGAAATCTCATAGCAGCTCTGGGACTAGCCGGTTTGACGCACATCCCTTGCCTGGCGCATGTGCTGAATTTGGTGGTGCAGAGGTTCCTTAAAAATTACCCCGATATGTCAGAGCTGCTGCAGAAAGTGCGGGCCGTCTGTGCGCACTTTCAGCGTTTTCACCCTGCTGCTGCTCACCTGTCAGCGCTGCAGCGTAACATCGGCCTTCCCGCTCACCGCCTCATATGTGACGTGCCCACAAGGTGGAACTCCACCTTGCACATGCTGGAAAGACTGTGCGAGCAGCAGCAGGCCATAGTGGAGTTTCAGCTGCAGCACGCACGCGTGAGTCGCTCTGCGGAACAGCACCACTTCACCACCAATAACTGGGCCTCCATGTGAGACCTGTGTGCCTTGTTGCGCTGTTTTGAGTACTCCACCAACATGGCCAGTGCCGATGACGCCGTTGTCAGCTTAACTATCCCACTTCTATGCCTCCTTCAAAACACGATTCGGGCGATGATGGAAGAGGATGTGGCACAGGAGGAGGAGGAGGAAGAGGGATCATTTCCAAGGCTTTCAGGGCAGTCATTCACAAGTGGCTCCGAGGGTGGGTTCCTGCACCCACAAACGCCAGGTACACAATTGTCCAGCAGGGGCACAGTTCTGGAGGATGAGGAGGATGAGGAGGAGGAGATGGAACCATGTTCAAAGCAGGGTGGCACCCAGGCCAGCTCATGGCCATCACTGGTGCGTGGCTGGGGGGATACAGAGGACACAGATGATACACCTCCCACAGAGGACAGCCTTTCGTTGCCTCTGGGCAGCCTGGCACACATGAGCGATTACATGCTGCAGTGTCTCCACAACGACCGCCGAGTTGCCCACATTCTAACTTGTGCTGATTACTGGGTGGCCATGCTGCTGGATCCCCATTACAAGGACAACGTACCGTCCTTAATTCACTCACTGGAGCGTGATCGCAAGATGCACGAGTACAAGCGCACGCTGGTAGACGCGATGCTGCTGGAATTCCCACCTGACAGCGGGGCCACAGTGGAAGCACAAGGCCAAGGCAGAGGAGGAGGAGGAAGAGGTCGCCAACGCAACCAGGGCACCGCCAGCACCTCAGAAGGCAGGGTTAGTATGGCCGAAATGTGGAAAAGCTTTGTCAGCACGCCACAACAAACAGCAGCACCAGCAGCTCATATGGAACGTCTTAGCAGGAGGCAGCATTTCACCAACATGGTGGAGCAGTATGTGTGCACACGCCTACATGTAGTGAATGACGGGTCTGCCCCCTTCAACTTCTGTGTCTCCAAATTGGGCACATGGCCTGAGCTTACGCCTTGAAGGTGCTGGCGTGCCCTGCAGCCAGTGTATTATCTGAACGGGTATTTAGCACGGCTGGGGGCGTTATCACAGACAAGTGCAGCCGCCTGTCCAGAGACAATGTGGACAAGCTCACGTTCATTAAAATGAACCAGGCATGGATCCCACAGGACTTTTCCGTACCTTGTGCAGAATAGAGATGGATACAGACCTTACCCAGCCAATTGTTATATTTTTGATATTTCTCACTCTTTTGGGGTGTACCCTAATTTAAAATGACTAAAAAAAAAGCAGTGTTGGCTACCTCGTCCCCCTCCACCGCCGCTTCCACCTACACCGCCACATCCACCGCCACCTCAACCTCCCTCCTACTCCATATGGGCCTCGTCCTTCACAGATGAAGAAAATTGTTTTATTTTTATGGGGTTTTTTTTGTTGTTTTAAGTTATTTCTCTATCCACATTTGTTTGCAGAGCACTCGCCATGTTCTTAACTACATTTTGCTGCCATTTGCAGCACTCTAGCCCTTTCCATTGGTGTTTTAGAGCCATTTTAGTGCTCAAAAGTTCGGGTCCCCATTGACTTTAATGGGGTTAGGTGTCCGGGTAAAGTTTGGAAAAAGTCCGGGTCACGGACCCGGACTTTTTTTTCAAGTTCGGCCGAACCCGCTGAACACGGACACCCAGGTGTCCGCTCAACTCTAGTTACTATGTCCATTTGGAAATTCGGATGCATCTGAACGAAACAAAACACACATGTTTACCCGATGATGTCAGCGGTTTTTAGGGATGTGGCGTGTGCAAGTATCTGCTGCTTCTTTAGGAACTAAGGATAGCAGGAATCTGTCATATATAGAAATATCTTCTATATATGATGCTCAGCTTCCAATAAATAGGGGGCAGGGCGGGCAAATGTTTAGCTGTTCATCTTAAAGTATGAAAAGCCAAACCTATGTTCACACCAAATAGTTGTCTCACCTCTACCCTCCACATGGTTCCTGTAGTTGCTAATAAGGCTTGTACAGTGGTTGCAAAGAACATAAGGCCAAACTGTTTCAGTTCATTAACATTGTTGATATTTATTGTGTTAAGAGTTTTCTTCAGGTCATTCAACAAAATCTCAATTGGATTGGGCTCTGGACTCTGAGTTGCCCATTTTACATGTTTTTCCATGTGAACCATTTCCTTGCTGATTTCAAATGTTTACAGTAGAGGTTTTCCTGATTCACTCAACTTTCATTACGCTTCACCTGGCCTGCGAGATAGACTCCTGGAAAGAGGGTATTCCAGGACCCTATTGAGAAAGGCCTTTAATAAAGCAAGAGCACGTCCTCGGGCTGAACTGATCTATAATACAACATCTAGAAAGGAAGCCAATACAGTGAAATTCATTACACGATATTCAATGCATGAAAAGGAACTGCGCAAAATTATGACTAAACACTGGCATCTATTAATTAGTGATCACACTCTCGCTAAATATCTCAAACCTAATCCTGAATTAGTATTCAGGCGGCTCCTTCCCTCAGAGACAGCTTAACTAAGAGTCACTATGCACAGGATGTAGATACTCTAACGCATCCCAAAGGGACATTTAAATCTGGCCGGTGTGCCCGCTGCCCGTGGGTATTAGAGGGAAGAGGAGTTTCCCTCCCCAAAGGCAGCTGGTATCGAGTAAAACATTTTGCAGATTGTATCGCGCAGGGGATTGTATATTTAATGCAATGTACCTGCTACACCTTCTATGTGGGCAAAACGGTACGCCAACTCAACCAGAGAATTGGCGACCATTTGTACTACTCAGAAGGAGGGAAAATACAAACAACAGTTTCTAGGCAAATAGGACTCCATCATGGATACAATAACTCTGTTGTCACATTTTTTGTTTTAGAGGTAGTACCCCCAGACCCTAGGGGAGGGAACTGGGATAAACAGGTGCTTCAAAGGGAGACCTACTGAATTGAGTATTTGAACGCTACTACGCCACCAGGCATTAATGAAGTCTTAACTTATAAGCCGTTATGATGGCAAACTTAAATCAGAATTTAGCACATATATGTACTGTGATGAACGCCCATTTGCTGTGACATTCGTCATGGGTTACTGGAGGAGTGTGGAGGCCAGCCTCCTGCCCACGGACTATGGCCCTGGCTTGTAGGGGAGCACGGCTCTGGTTGGGGTGGATGCTGGGGGACCCTTGGAGTACTGTTACTTTGAATTCAAGTCCCTGTCACCCCAAGCGACAGACTTTGGGCCTAAGCTGCATATTACAACAAAGGACTTCACACCATGAGAGACTAAACAGATGCTAATGACATAAGACTCAGCTTTGGTATACTGGAGGGATGTGTATTGACAGTTATGGTGAGGTGTGTTGAAAATGGAGACGGCCGTCTGAGAGCCTATGTCTTCTGCTTTCATCTGTTTAGAGGTTAAGTGTGTTCACACTTCTAGGAACGTGTATTTGGCTATGTTTGGGCTGGTTGTTTGTGGAGTCATTTATGATAATGCTAATCCTGTCTGAGCCTGCAATGTCATTCACCTGTGTCTGTCCAGATGGCCAGGTATGTTAATTGTGTTCTGTATACAATACATTTGCATGATGTAATCAAGCTCCTAAAACTGGATATATATTGGAAGTGAGTTGGTGAATAAAGTGTCTTTTGTTTTACCCTTCATTGAGCTCAGGCTAATGTTTGGGGGGAATTGAGGGGCCAGGTCACTGCATCACATGAGAGTCTGGAGACCTAAGACAGAAATACTTGGTCCAAGTATTGGGGATCTGTTACACTGCACCCCCTGGGTGGTGGTGAAAAACGGGATCTCCATACTGTACATCATACAATTCAATTAAAATAATATATAATGCAGGTACTTCACACTCAGGTGAGGAGTATCATGTTTAATATATTGTAATATATGATGGCGTATTGACTGGTGCGCTGTTTGGTGTTTCGAGATTCAATGGATTTATGGTGAAGACGTGTTATGATACTTTAAGAATGCATTTCTCAATAGTACACAAAATATGAATGTATTCTAATGTGATTGTTATTGATGCTTTCTGTGGTAATCCATGGATAGTACTGTATACAACTATAATGATGAATCAATTGTTTGTATGTTGAGTGTTGTATATATTGTGTTTTGTTTTCTTTTCTTTCTTTCTTTTTTGATACATATTGTTTGAATAATGTCACTAAATTCATGTGAATGGCAATAACCTATATGATTTCAGCAATAGTCCTTTCTCAGTGGATCCCGGCATGTCAGTGTAGCTGTGCTTGCATGGCTCACATTTGAGTCAGCCTCTAGGGGGGCGGCGCAGTTACCTTCTCCTGGGCGAGTGTTGACGCCTCCGGGTAGGTGGGCGGAGTGATCCTATGGTCTAGTCAACCCATTCTACGGCTTTAGGGATCCACGGGGCTCAGTGAGATCCCCGCATATAACACTGCTCATGCGCTTGGCTGGAGCATGCGCAGTTGAAGACCGGACCCGTGTTGACGTCACGTCCGGTTGGACGTGACGCACTCGGGTTGGGGTAATTTAAACTCCAGTGCCGCAATGGCGGCAGAGCAGCAGGGACACACGAGGTGGCAGGATGATGAGGTACATATATACCGGGAGCATGTAAGATAGAAGGGGAACATTTGTATCCATTGGGGACTATTACTTATTGATTGATGGACCATTCTTTAATCTTTATAGATTCACAGTGTGACTCTCGGGACACCTGCATATAGTTGGATGCAATAGAAGATCTTCCCTACTCTTTATAAGTAGAAGCAGCTGCCTTCAGTGTGACACAACTTATATCTTCTATATATACTGTGCATTGCGAAAGTATTCGGTCCCCCTTGAACTTTTCAACCTTTTGCCACATTTCAGGCTTCAAACATAAAGATATAAAACTGTAATTTTTTGTGAAGAATCAACAACAATGGGACACAATCGTGAAGTGGAACGAAATTTATTGGATATTTCAAACTTTTTTAACAAATAAAAAACTGAAAAATTGGGCGTGAAAAATTATTCAGCCCCCTTAAGTTAATAAGGAGGGGGTGGGAGAGTCATGCAGATACGTGGGATGTATCAGGGGATTTTTAACAAACTTACCGGCTGAAGCCCCTCTCGGAGTCAAATGGGGTAAAACAGAGAAAAAGAGAGGGAAAAGGGATAAAAGGAAGTGGATAAGAGGTGAACCTGGTGCAGATCACCAGCTGACATTGACAGATAACTGTGTGGCAGAAAAGGGAGTAGGAAGAAGGAGGGGGGGGGGGAGGATGTGGGAAGGGGAGAGGAGGGAGGGGTAGTGATCCGAGTGATATATGACCCAGCAGATATCATAACCTAGACTTGGCGAACAGTGCATTTACAGTATCAGACAATATAACATACTCGACAGAAAGTGTTAAAGAAACTTTGGATGGGGAGAATGAAGGGAAGGGTCTTCAGTGAGCGTGAGGGCAGGGAAGCCTACACTCGGGCTGCGAGGAAAATGCGTGAAGCTTTGCAAGTCATAGTAGGCAGACCATTTTTTCCAGAATCTCTGTGCATCCTTTTTAGTGAGGAGTACGTCCAGATGCTCCCTTTGCATGAGAGAGTTCATGTCCGACTTGACTTCTCCCACTGACGGAGCAGTGGGGGACACCCAGTGACGAAGAATGACCCTCCTGGCTATCATAAAGCAGGTAACAATCCAGGGTTTAAGATTTCTTATAGTTGTGCTCCTGTGAGTGGTATGAGTCCCTGGGGCAGATTTGGGGAGACCCTCCAAGTAACCACAAATTAAGGGGAAAGGGTCTTTGGTTGGCTGCAGGCCTGTGACTCTTAAGGCGAGGGTTTCCACCTGTGCAGTAAGGTGGGACGGTGGGTGAGGCACCATGAACAACCTTGATAGGGGGAGTGCAGTGGTGAAGAGGAAAAGGGGGCATAAGCACGGTGAAGAATCTTTAGTTGTTGCTCCCTCCAGAATGCTTTGCATATGAAGGTGTGCGTAGTGTTGAAACCTGCCAGTAGGTAGGGCTTCGTGTCCAGGAGCGACAATGCCTTATCCCATGCTGAGCATAGAAACTCTTTGGTGTTGGAGAGCAGGAGAGCTTGGATGGGTCGGTACAACTGAGAAAGTTTTAGGGGAGTAGTTGGTGGAAGAGAGTCCAAAATATCGGGTTTAATGCAGCCTTGTTTCGTTGAGCAGAGGGAGTGCGTGAAGGTCTTTTGTTGGTGCACATAGAAGTAATGTGAAGGAGGTAGACTGTATTGTTTTTGGAGAGTAGCGAATGAAAGTGGGGATCCTGAAACAGGATCAAAGAGCAGTATGCCGTCTGCAAAGAGGACAGACCAGATTTCCTCACATCCGATTTTGACCCCAGTGAGTGGGGCGTGGAGGGCAAGGTATCGGGACAGGGGTTCCAGGGCCAGGTTGAAAAGGAGTGGGGAGAGGGGGCAACCTTGACGGGTACCCTTGTGCAGAGGGATATCGTTGGACAAGAAGTTTGAAGTAACTACTTTTGCAGAGGGCGAGGTATACATGGAAGTGATCAGATGTAAAAAATGACCAGTGAACCCGAATTTTTGAAGGGTGAGATGGAACCAATGAAAAGTTGACGTCAAATGCCTTTTCAGCATCCAACGTGAGTATGGCTATGTCAGATTGTGGCTCAATTTGTTGTTGGGATAGCACCGCTAGAACTTTACGGATGTTGGCCGTGGCCGAGGGTCCCTTAGTGAACCCTGATTGTGAGGGATGTAAGAGCGAGGGCATGATGCGTGCGAGACGGTTGGCCATGATTTTCGACAGCAATTTGTCATCGATATTGATGAGGGAGATGGGTCGATAGGATCCTGGCTCGGAGGGGTCCTTTCCTGGCTTGGGGATAAGCTTTATATAAGCTTGGGCACCTGTGGGTATATATCTGCCACCGTCTAGAATATGTTGATACATGGTGAGCAGAGTGGGAGAGAGGGCCTCTTTGGTCAGCTTATAGAATTCATAGGAAAACCCATCCGGGCCAGGGGCCTTACCAGGGGATAGCGAGGAGATGGCGACGTGAATCTCAGCCAGATCAATGGGGGCGTTTAGTTGGGTCAGTTGGGATTCCGAGATCGTAGGTAGAGGCACCTCCTGAAGAAAGTCGTGAGCTTCCGTTGTGTCTATGGGATCAGGGCCATAAAGGGAAGCATAGAGGCGTTCCAAGGATGGAAGTCTGTTTTCCCATGTGATCTTTTAGGGATTTTATAGGGGTGGTAGTGTAAGGTCCCTTACAGAGGCAGGCCAACAATTTGCCGGATTTATTACCAAATTTGTGAAATTGGATATCCTGAACGGACTTGTGGAACTGTTCTTGAGCCAAAGCCCATTTGTCAAAGGCGTGTTTTGCTTCTTTCCACTGCGCTACATGCTGGGGAGTGTGTTGCTGCTGGAGACGGGAGTGCGCCAGTTGGAGTGCAACGCTGGCCGCCCTATAGCTAGTCGCAGCCTTCTTTTTGTAAGCGGAGGCGAAAGCAATGATTCGCCCCCACAGCACTGTTTTGCCGGTCTCCCACAACAGCACTGGGTCTTCAACATGTTGAGCATTGTCGGACAGGAAATTTTGCCATGTTTCAGCCAAGACCGCACTAAGTTCAACATTGCCCGAAAGGTACGAGGAAAAGTGCCAGGGCTTAAAGGTAGACTTTGGGGCGGAGAGGGTGAGAGTGAGCATTAAAGGGGAGTGATCAGATATGACCATGTCTTTGATCTCCTGGAATGCAACGAGTATGGTCGTGGCCCCAAAGAAATAATCTATCCTAGAAAACTAATCATGGGGGGGGGGGGGGTAGTATGTATATGCCTTCTCGATGGGATTAGCTTGGCGCCAAACGTCAACAAGGTTAAGACTGGCAGCAAAGTCCGGGAGGTGAGAGGGGGGTGTAGCAGGAGATGGGTGGGGTTTGGGTGCATGTAGTGACCTATCCATAAGTGGGTCCATCACAGCGTTAAAGTCGCCACCAATGAGGAGTGGTAAATTTATATGGAGAGCTAGGAGACCAGTTAACTTTTGGAAAAAAGGGACCGAAGAAGGAGTAGGAGCATATACGTTGGCTAGAATGAGAGTCTGTATGAGTGTGCAGTTGAAGTATCAGCAATCTGCCAT
This sequence comes from Pelophylax lessonae, assembly GCF_965119305.1. NCBI lineage: Eukaryota > Metazoa > Chordata > Amphibia > Anura > Ranidae > Pelophylax > Pelophylax lessonae. The sequence continues at coordinate 19,625,097 of NC_138768.1, read as the reverse complement.
CAGCATCCGAATGGAGGGGAGAAATGTCCAAAGTGACTCGTTTATGGACTAGTATGAGAACACCTGTCTTGTGCTTGGTGGAGGCCGAGCAAAAGACACGGCCCACCCACAGTTTTTTCATACGGTCCATATCAGTCTTGGTGAGGTGAGACTCCTGAAGGAGCGCTATATCAGTATTTAAGCGCCGGATGTGGTGGAGTACCGCCATCCATTTATGGGGGTATAGGAGACCCTTCACATTTTATGTTACTATGTTCAAGTCAAGGGGGATTAAAGAGGGGGAATATTAGCCTGTCGAGAATTGCAATAAAAATATGCCTGTAGTCTAGCACTCGGAGAAAGCAAATGGGGGGAGAGGGGGTAGATCTAGGGACGGCATGAAGGGGGATAATGAGGTAAGGGTACATGTCGTACCGTCCACATTCCAGAGAACCCAGAGTGTGGAGGGGCGAGACCAATAGGAAAATATACATATATGTAAAACATAACATAGCAATTGGAGACTTCTCTTTTTTCCGCATGGAACCAAAACCTCCGACAGCGTTACCAGATGGTGGCTGGTTCCACTCGCTCAAGACTCTGGGATATTCTGCAGCATAAGAAACTCAGAGAGCAGTAAAAGGTAAACGGCAGCCCCAAGTTGAGATGCGAATAGGAAGCCAGACACCTTGGCAAGGTAGTACAAAAATAACCCCAAAAGGGCAGGCATAAACATTGTGTTGCTATAATTCAGTGCAGGGAAAAAAGAAGAAAAACAATATGAAAGGACCATAGAAGCATGCAGCACTGAACACTTAGATCCCTGTAAGGCACATCAAGAGAACAAAAGGCAATATGCGCAAAGATAGTTACGTCTGTCCACACAGCTGGATAATTACAATCCGGGATAGCAGATCAGGAACGGCCCAGGGAGGAAGTACTGATCATGGGGTGCAGGTGCCGACTTCATCGGAGCTTGTCCCTGTAAGACGAAGTTGCTGAGAAGCGTCCCCGCTTAGGTGATTCCTTGCGGGGACTGCAGAGGTCTCTGTGTGAAGGAGAGACGGAGTGCCCAGCAGGGGGGTGAGTGTCCATGGATAAACGGAGGTGGGATTGAATAAAGTCCGTGGCTTCCTCTGGATGGGTGAACGCTTTAGATTCGCCAAACTGACCTGTGAATCAAAGAGTTGCTGGATAGGCCAGAGTGAACTTGAGACCCTTCTGAAACAAGGCATTGCAGGCGGGTTGAAAGGCCTTGCGTGTGTGGGCTTCTTCCTGGGAGTAATCCGCAAAAAGTAGCAGTTTACTGCCATCCAGAACAAGTGATTTTGCATTTTTAAAGGATTTTAGGATAGCCAGTCTATCAGCATAGTTCAGGTAGCGGACTATAACTGGACGGGGGGTTTTGCGGTCATTTGACGGTGCTCCCAGGCGGTGGGCCCTCTCAACGGTACACGGTGTGGTTATACCAAGGGCTTGAGGTATGCGCACTGAACACACATCAGGAAGGAGACCCGCGTTAAAAGATTCAGGCAAGCCTATAATTCTCAAATTGTTTCTTCTGGATCGATTTTCAAGGTCATCGATCTTTTCCAGCAGATATTGCTGCGTCTGTGATGATTTAGCGTCATTAGTGAAGGAGGCTTGCAGTTCATCCTCCAGATCAGATACTCTATTTTCCACCGCAGTGAGCCGTGAGGCCTGCTCCCTCAGGTCCTTGCGCAGCTGGGAGATCCCTGCTGTGACCGCCCGCTCTACCGCCTCAGTGATGGTGAGCGAGAGAATAGCAGCCACCGCCTGTGCCATCAGCTGGTATTGGGGGTCAGCGACCAAATTATTTGCAGGTAAAGCGTGGGTCAGTTCCGCGCCATCCGCGGAGGACGCGGCCGCCATATTGCCAGGAGGGACTGCCTGAGGGGAGATGTCCTGCTGCTGCAGCGTGGGATTCCCGGCGGCTCCGTGGACAACGAAGCGGTCCATTGATGCCAGACAGTCCGGGGAGACTCACCGGTCGGTATAGAGCCGTTGGCGGTACTCGGCGAGCGGGGTGTAACGGTTTTCTATGCAGTGCGAGTCGGAGCCGCTGCGTCTCACTCCCTCACCATGCGGCGCCGGAACCGGAAGTGACTTGGCCATTCTAACACCTGGATATGTTTATTTGTGAACCATTCCATTGTAGATTTTGCTTTATGTTTTGGATCATTGTCTTGTTGGAAGACAAATCTCCGTCCCAGTCTCAGGTTTTTGAAGACTCATCAGGTTTTCTTCCAGAATGGTCCTGTATTTGGCTCCATCCATCTTCACATCAATTTTAACCATCTTCCCTGTCCCTGCTGAAGAAAATCAGGCCCAAACCATGATGCTGCCACCACCATGTTTGAGAGTGGGGATGGTGTGTTCAGGGTGATGAGCTGTGTTGCTTTTACGCCAAACATAACGTTTTGCATTGTTGCCAAAAAGTTCGATTTTGGTTTCATCTGAACAGAGCACCTTCTTCCACATGTTTGGTGTGTCTCCCAGGTGGCTTGTGGTAAACTTTAAACACTTTTTATGGATATCTTTAAGAAATGGCTTTCTTCTTGCCACTCTTCCATAACGGCCAGATTTGTGCAGTATACAACTGATTGTTGTTCTATGGACAGAGTTTCCCACCTCAGCTGTAGTTCTCTGCAGTTCATCAAGAGTGATCATGGGCCTCTTGGCTGTATCTCTGATCAGTCTTCTCCTTGTATGAGCTGAAAGTTTAGTGGGACGGCCAGGTCTTCATAGATTTGCAGTGGTCTGATACTCCTTCCATTTCAATATTATCGCTTGCACAGTGCTCCTTGGGATGTTTAAAGCTTGGGGAAATCTTTTTGTATCCAAATCCGGCTTTAAACTTCTCCACAACAGTATCTCGGACCTGCCTGGTGTGTTCCTTGTTCTTCATGATGCTCTCTGCGCTTTAAACGGACCTCTGAGACTATCACAGTGCAGGTGCATTTATACGGAGACTTGATTACACACAGGTGGATTCTATTTATCATCATTAGTCATTTAGGTCAACATTTTATCATTCAGAGATCCTCACTGAACTTCTGGAGAGAGTTTGCTGCACTGAAAGTAAAGGGGCTGAATAATTTTGCATGCCCAATCTTTCCGTTTTTTTATTTGTTAACAAAGTTTGAAATATCCAATAAATTTTGTTCCACTTCATGATTGTGTCCCACTTGTTGTTAATTCTTCAAAAAAATTACAGTTTTATATCTTTATGTTTGAAGCCTGAAATGTGGCAAAAGGTCAAAAAGTTCAAGGGGGCCAAATACTTTCGCAATGCACTGTACATATATATATTTACTGCCAGGACCTTACTATGGGGCATCTAGAGTGCAAGGTAGGTGGACTATTGATTTTGGGACATGTTGCTATAGTAGGATATTCTTTGACCAGTCCCCTTAACACGGGGTATTTTCAAAGGCACCAGTACTTATTAATTTACTAATATATATATATATATCCATAAATAAAAATGGGGATTTGGTCCCACCATGTGGCCATATAGTGCTCAAGCCCACCACTACGTCAAAGTACCCCATTATCATTATACCCATTATATATATATTTATTATTTTTTGTCCCCCTTTTTCTCCTTCTCTCCCCCTTCCCCCCTCATCATATCTATTAGCATATTATGTGAACCACCTGGGAAACCATTAATGCGGTCATATGGCCATTGCCTCTCATGGTCCGGTTCCCCGCTCAACTCATTACATAGACCTGTAATGGCAATGCTTTGGTATGTAGTTAAGCTTTAATTGGTCTGCATTGTGGTAATGGCAACTCACTGATAGGAACAGTGTCTCCTCTACATTCAATTCAGGTTGGAGGGCTCCTATATTAGTCCTTTCTGAACACCTAGTTATAACTTTTTTATCTTTTTTCTATTACCCCCGCACTCGCCTTGGGGATTATGCATGCCTCGCACGCTCCTTTTCCATCTGGCGGGCTTACCAGTAATGTGTAGCATGTGGACACTGCACTGAGGGCATGGGGAATCCAACTGAGGGATATTACTGAATATCAAAATATCAATGTACAATGACTAATACTGTTTCTTACAATATATTATAGATAATAAAGGACCTTCTCTACTATAATCTGTCCCTGAAGAAGCATATAGCGAAACATGTCGGGCATGGATCTAGGTGCTCGCCCAAATGGCCCACCTAGTACTATGTATTTATGAGAAGTTCCAACCTTTGTTATTTTTGTCATTTGCCATTATTTCTTTTAAAACATGTATGTTCTATATGTGTGGATTTTTTTATGTAACTAATGAATATAGGATTTATAACAATTTTAAACAAAATATGTGGTGGTATATATTGAGAGTACGATACCAATAAAGTCCCAATCTAGCCCTCAACAACCAATCTCCCTCCTGGGTAGTTGGTTTTACAACAATCTTCAATTAAGTTGGGATGTAGGTATCAACATATAACTATACTATCTAACACAATCCTCAAACTAGATTTCATTACACTTCAGTACCTACCTTCAATCTCAAAAGTATCTAAATGCAAAAACAAAATGTAATATATTGTAGTTTACCTGTCCTTGCAGGTAAACTGCATATCTTTCATTGTATCTTTCCATGTATTTCCATATCTTTCATTGTATCTTTCCATGTATTTCACCTGGTAGCCGGTTACTAGTGATGAGTCGAACACCTCCCCCGTTCGATTCGCACCAGAACATTTCGAACAGAGGAAATGTTCTAGCAAACATACAAACTCCATTAAAGATTATGAAATATAACGAGAGTTGTGGGACTTTAGATGAGATGTGCTACTGAACCATAGAAGGTGTTTTAGGTGATCACACCAATATAAACAGCAAAGAATAATAAATAGTACAAACAGTATTTATTGAAACATCATCACAACAGTGTGAAGTTTAACAATTTGCATCAAATTAAATACAAGAATGAAGGTCATACATTACAATATAAAAGGTCATGACGTAAACAGAATAGGCTGAATAATGAAGAGCTGGAATTTGCAAGATCACATAATGAATATAACTGCTGATAACAAAACATGCCAACAAGAAAACGAGTAGGGTGTTGCATCCTAATGCTCAACGCATTTCATGGAACACTTTCCTCTTCCTCAAGAGCAGATGCAAACAGGGGTCTGTAAAAGGTATAAAAGCATGTAAAGAATAAGCAATGTTACTGAGTATATCTATAGTTAAAAACTAATGCATAGGTTTAGGGGAAGGGGAGAAAGATCCAGAAGGGACAAGACAAATCAGATCAATCCAAACCCTTTCTAAAGGTTTTACCTTGCAGAGCCAGCTCAGAGTAGTAAATGAGATGTTGAAGATTTCACAGTATCTGAGAGCGTCCAAAACTGTTCAACCGGTAACCGAGGGAGCAGTGTCGGTGATTGTACACATGTATGGGGGCCAAATGAGTGGTAATAAAATTCTTCATATACAGGGATAAGCATTCAAAGTGATGGTGTAATAAGAATTGAAGAGGTGACAAAAAATAATGGTATATATCGATTGAATGAATAAATAAGGTGCAAAAGAGGCAAGTAGTGAGTAGCTGCTAATAGAATACCACAACCGAGGTAGAAAGGGTAAGAAGTGAAGTGATCAGACAAAAATATTACTAATTAGAAAAACCTTAGTAAAAATAAGGCACTACTGGAAGAGCACAGAATATAAGTGGTAACACCTAGTAGCCAATGATATGCATATGGACTAGTATAAAGATGACTGGAAAATGAAAAATGGGATGAAAGCAAAAAAATAAAAAAAAACGCCATATAACCAAAAAGCAAGATGTGAAAAGAAAAGGAAGTGTGATGAAGTCCATAGGTGTGATCACCATATATAAAAAATTACCTATATCCAAGTCCACAAATGTGATTAGGGATAGAGACACATGTTTTCCCCATGTGTCTCATTTAAAGTCCCACAACCCCCTCCTATATACTACTTAATAGGGATGGAGATAGTGTCACTTTCCAGAGCACCCCTCTACATAGCTTACCAGCTTATAGAGGTATTGCCCCCATTGGTTTCTTTGGGGACTTGCTCATACCTTTTACATCAATTCTTGGCAATTATTTAATTTTGTTTATTTCATATCTTTTAGTCCATTCAGTGTATTAAAGCGGAAGGAAACCCATCGATTTGATAGTTTCAAAAAAGAGTTAATATTCCCGGCATGCCGGAAATGCTAGCTGTCACATTGGTTGTGCTCTCAACCACACTGTCAGACCATCCAAATGCTGGTGGCATAACGTATCACATGTGCAGAATCAAGGCAGTTGCAAATTAAACAGAGGCTAAGATGGCAGCTTCCTTGGCTGAAAATGAAAGGGGGGTTTACTTCCACTTTACCTTTCACATCCAGTACTGTTGTGTCCGCTGTATACCTCCGGCAGCGATCCACTCCTGGCACTTTCCCTCTCCCCCTCTAGGGGGAGAGAGTTCAATGCCCGCAGCGCATTGGCACCACGCCCCCCATGCCGTTAGTGTGACGTCACTCTGGTGGCGCAAACACGATGGCATGCATTTTTCCATCGGGCATTCTTTCATATTGGGGAGTTTTAGCGCCACACACCTGCGCTTCATCTGCAGCTCAGCTGATGATGCATTCCCTTATATATGAAGGCCTGCGTGACGCTAGGAGCTATGAAGGCTTGCCATGTGGAGGTGTGTACATGCACCCTCCTCTCTGGGACCCTATTTGGTCAATTTACTCACCTTGGATATACATATCTTTAAGATTACTACCATATTGTTTGGATACAGGTAATCATATATGGTGATCACTAGGGTTGAGCGGACACCTAGATGTCCGTGTTCGACGGGTTCGGCCGAACTTTAAAAAAAAGTCCGGGTCCGTGTCCCGGACTTTTACCGAACTTTTCCCGGACACCGAACCCCATTGAAGTCAATGGGGACCCGAACTTTAAGGCACTAAAATGGCTCTAAAACACCAAAGGAAAGGGCTAGAGTGCTGCAAATGGCAGCAAAACGTAATTAAGAGCATGGCAAGTGCTCTGCAAACAAATGTGGATAGGGAAATAACTTAAAACAACAAAAAAAAACAGAAAAATAAAACAATGTTCTTCTTCATCTCTGAAGGACGAGGCCCATATGGAGTAGGAGGGAGGTTGAGGTGGTGGTGGATGTGGCGGTGACATAGGCGTGCGCACAGGGTGTGCTGGGTGTGCCTGGGCACACCCTAATCACCTAGGGCACATAGCATTGCCAGTGAGGAGATGGGAAAGATCTCCCTGGGACCTGCTCTGCTCTATTTCTCCTTGCCTACAGGTACATGGCCCCGATACATTACTCTCCCTGCTGGCAAACACATGCATGTGTATTTCAACTTTGGGGTGCACACCTTAATGCAATAGGCTGCGCACACCTATGGGCGGTGTAGGTGGAAGCGGCGGTGGAGGAGGACCAGGGCCGGATTAACAGCATCATGGGCTTGGTGCTGAGGATTTTGAAGGGCCTTAAGGGCCGTGCCTTGCCATGCACCCAGAGGAGGAAGGGTGCAGCCATGCATGCCTAATTCAACATGGGATGCTGTCTCTGAAGCCCATAAACACATCCATGCATCGCCAACTGTCCCTCCTTGTCCGGCCTTCACGCTGTGTGGGGAGGTTCTGAGGGTGCTGCCTGGGGAAGCGAGCATAGAAGCCAGACTTCTGTGTTTACAAGTGACAGAAGAGCGGTAACAGTGAATATGGCCAACCCGGGGCCTATATAAAAGGTAGGGGCCTGGAGCTGCAGCTCCAATAGCCCCTACATTAATCTGGCCCTGAGGAGGAGGACGAGGTAGCCAACACTGCTTCTTTTCAAAAATTTTAAATGAGGGTACACCCCAAAAGAGTGAGAAAGAGCAAAAATGGAACAATGGGTGGGTAAGGTCGGTATCCATTGCTATTCTGCATAAGGTACGGAAAAGTCCCGTGGGATCCATGCCTGGTTCATTTTAATGAACGTGAGCTTGTCCACATTGTCTCTGGACAGGCGGCTGCGCTTGTCTGTTATAACGCCCCCAGCCGTGCTAAATACCCGTTCAGATAATACACTGGCTGCAGGGCACGCCAGCACCTCCAAGGCGTAAAGGGCAAGCTCAGGCCATGTGCCCAATTTGGAGACCCAGAAGTTGAAGGGGGCAGACCCGTCATTCACTACATGTAGGCGTGTGCACACATACTGCTCCACCATGTTGGTAAAATGCTGCCTCCTGCTAAGACGTTCCATCTGAGCTGCTGGTGCTGCTGTTTGTTGTGGCGTGCTGACAAAGCTTTTCCACATTTCGGCCATGCTAACCCTGCCTTCTGAGGTGCTGGCGGTGCCCTGGTTGCGTTGGCGACCTCCTCCTCCTCCTCCTCTGCCTTGTGCTTCCACTGTGGCCCCGCTGTCAGATGGGAATGCCAGCAGCATGGCGTCTACCAGCGTGCGCTTGTACTCGCGCATCTTGCGATCGCGCTCCAGTGAGTGAATTAAGGACGGTACGTTGTCCTTGTAACGGGGATCCAGCAGCGTGGCCACCCAGTAATCAGCACAAGTTAGAATGTGGGCAACTCGGCGGTCGTTGTGGAGACACTGCAGCATGTAATCGCTCATGTGTGCCAGGCTGCCCAGAGGCAACAAAAGGCTGTCCTCTGTGGGAGGTGTATCGTCCGTGTCCTCTGTATCCCCCCAGCCACGCACCAGTGATGGCCATGAGCTGGCCTGGGTGCCACCCTGCTGTGAACATGGTTCCATCTCCTCCTCCAGCTCCTCCTCCTCCTCATCCTCCTCATCCTCCAGAACTGTGCCCCTGCTGGACAATTGCGTCCCTGGCGTTTGCGTGTGCAGGAACCCACCCTCGGAGCCCCTTGCGAATGACTGCCCTGAAAGCCTTGGAAATGTTACCTCTTCATCCTCCTCCTCCTCCTCATCCTGTGCCACATCCTCTTCCATCATCGCCCGAATTGTTTTTTCAAGGAGGCATAGAAGTGGGATAGTTAAGCTGAGAACGGCGTCATTGCCACTGGCCATGTTGGTGGAGTACTCAAAACAGCGCAACAAGGCACACAGGTCTCGCATGGAGGCCCAGTTAAATTAAATAGCGGAATAGAAAATATGATCCAAAAAAAGTGTATGTATATCACACGTACACAACCACACTGGGCCCCAATTACTATTGTTTGTACCCCTAAAAGGCTAGATGAGGAGAAGGGGGAGTATGGAACAGGCAGCACCCTCAAACCTTCAGAAGTATGAGATGAACCCCAACAACTTGGAAAGGTGGATCTCTCTCACACGTACCAACACAGACTATCCCCCAATTTAACTGATCCCCAAAGGTTTTTGATTAAATAGCGGAATAGAAAATATGATCCAAAAAAAGTGTATGTATATCACACGTACACAACCACACTAGGCCCCAATTACTATTGTTTGTACCCCTAAAAGGCTAGATGAGGAGTAGGGGGGGTATGGAACAGGCAGCACCCTCAAACCTTCAGAAGTATGAGATGAACCCCAACAACTTGGAAAGGTGGATCTCTCTCACACGTACCAACACAGACTATCCCCCAATTTAACTGATCCCCAAAGGTTTTTGATTAAATAGCGGAATAGAAAATATGATCCAAAAAAAGTGTATGTATATCACACGTACACAACCACACTAGGCCCCAATTACTATTGTTTGTACCCCTAAAAGGCTAGGAGTAGGGGGAGTATGGAACAGGCAGCACCCTCAAACCCTCAGAAGTATGAGATGAACCCCAACAACTTGGAAAGGTGGATCTCTCTCACACGTACCAACACAGACTATCCCCCAATTTAACTGATCCCCAAAGGTTTTTGATTAAATAGCGGAATAGAAAATATGATCCAAAAAAAGTGTATGTATATCACACGTACACAACCACACTAGGCCCCAATTACTATTGTTTGTACCCCTAAAAGGCTAGGAGTAGGGGGAGTATGGAACAGGCAGCACCCTCAAACCTTCAGAAGTATGAGATGAACCCCAACAACTTGGAAAGGTGGATCTCTCTCACACGTACCAACACAGACTATCCCCCAATTTAACTGATCCCCAAAGGTTTTTGATTAAATAGCGGAATAGAAAATATGATCCAAAAAAAGTGTATGTATATCACACGTACACAACCACACTAGGCCCCAATTACTATTGTTTGTACCCCTAAAAGGCTAGATGAGGAGTAGGGGGGGTATGGAACAGGCAGCACCCTCAAACCTTCAGAAGTATGAGATGAACCCCAACAACTTGGAAAGGTGGATCTCTCTCACACGTACCAACACAGACTATCCCCCAATTTAACTGATCCCCAAAGGTTTTTGATTAAATAGCGGAATAGAAAATATGATCCAAAAAAAGTGTATGTATATCACACGTACACAACCACACTAGGCCCCAATTACTATTGTTTGTACCCCTAAAAGGCTAGGAGTAGGGGGAGTATGGAACAGGCAGCACCCTCAAACCTTCAGAAGTATGAGATGAACCCCAACAACTTGGAAAGGTGGATCTCTCTCACACGTACCAACACAGACTATCCCCCAATTTAACTGATCCCCAAAGGTTTTTGATTAAATAGCGGAATAGAAAATATGATCCAAAAAAAGTGTATGTATATCACACGTACACAACCACACTAGGCCCCAATTACTATTGTTTGTACCCCTAAAAGGCTAGATGAGGAGTAGGGGGAGTATGGAACAGGCAGCACCCTCAAATCTTCAGAAGTATGAGATTGTGTTCACTGTACCCCACAAAGATTGAGTTCACTGCACCCCACAATGATTGTGTTCACTGCACCCCACAAAGATTGTGTTCACTGCACCTCACAAAGATTGTGTTCACTGTACCCCCCAAAGATTGTGTTCACTGCACCCCACAAAGATTCTGTTCACTGTACCCCACAAAGATTGTGTTCACTGCACCCTAAAAGGATGTTGTTCACTGCACCCCACAAAGATTGTGTTCACTGCACCCTAAAAGGATGTTGTTCACTGCACCCCAAAAAGATTGTGTTCACTGTACCCCCCCAAAGATTGTGTTCACTGCACCCCACAAAGATTGTGTTCACTGCACCCCAAAAAGATTGTGTTCACTGTACCCCCCAAAGATTGTGTTCACTGCACCCCAAAAAGATTGTGTTCACTGTACCCCCCAAAGATTGTGTTCACTGCACCCCACAAAGATTCTGTTCACTGTACCCCACAAAGATTGTGTTCACTGCACCCCAAAAAGATTGTGTTCACTGTACCCCCCCAAAGATTGTGTTCACTGCACCCCACAAAGATTCTGTTCACTGCACCCCACAAAGGATTTTGTTCACTGCACCCCAAAAAGATTGTGTTCACTGCACCCCAAAAAGGATTTTGATCACTGCACCCCAAAAAGGATGTTGTTCACTGCACCCCAAAAATGATTTTGTTCACTCCACCCCAAAAAGATTGTGTTCACTGCACCCCACAAAGATTGTGTTCACTGCACCCCAAAAAGATTGTGTTCACTGTACCCCCCAAAGATTGTGTTCACTGCACCCCACAAAGATTCTGTTCACTGTACCCCACAAAGATTGTGTTCACTGCACCCCAAAAAGATTGTGTTCACTGCACCCCAAAAAGGATGTTGTTCACTGCACCCCAAAAAGGATGTTGTTCACTCCACCCCAAAAAGATTGTGTTCACTGCACCCCACAAAGATTGTGTTCACTGCACCCCAAAAAGATTGTGTTCACTGCACCCCAAAAATGATTTTGTTCACTGCACCCCAAAAAGGATTTTGTTCACTGCACCCCAAAAAGGATGTTGTTCACTCCACCCCAAAAAGATTGTGTTCACTGCACCCCAAAAAGATTGTGTTCACTGCACCCCACAAAGGATTTTGTTCACTGCACCCCAAAAAGATTGTGTTCACTGCACCCCAAAAAGGATGTTGTTCACTGCACCCCAAAAATGATTTTGTTCACTGCACCCCAAAAAGATTGTGTTCACTGCACCCCACAAAGGATTTTGTTCACTGCACCCCACAAAGATTGTGTTCACTGCACACCAAAAAGGATTGTGTTCACTGCACCCCAAAAAGATTTTGTTCACTGCACCCCAAAAAGATTGTGTTCACTGCAGCCCAAAAAGATTGTGTTCACTGCAGCCCAAAAAGATTGTGTTCACTGCAGCCCAAAAAGATTGTGTTCACTGCAGCCCAAAAAGATTGTGTTCACTGCAGCTCACACACAGAAAAATGGATGTGGATCACTGACACCTGCCTATCTCCAATCCCACACCACACAGCAATATCGATTGTAGTTTGTAGAACACAGTTTCCCTAAAATTCAGCAGACTCTGTCCCTAACAGGATTGAGAAGAGATCGTAGATCAGGATTGAGTGCAGATTCACCCCACCCCCCACACAGCAATATCGATTGTAGTTTGTAGAAGACACTGACCCTATAATTCAGCAGACTCTATCCCTAAAATGCCTACAACTCGCCCTGCCTAAACACTCCGACCTGTCCCTCAATTCTATCCGGACACAAATGGTTTTTTCCTGCCTATCTTTCCCTAATCAGCAGCCAGCACATTGATGTGTGCTCTGTCCCTTAGCTAAGCAGCAGAATGACGCTGCTGCGGCGGCTGCCTCGAACTTATAAAGACTTGGTCACATGCTTCAGACGGCCAATCACAGCTACTAAGACATTTGCAGGCATGGCTGGGATGGCTTAAGGCACACCAGTTAAACGATTGTTGATTGGCTGTTGAAAGCCCGCCATGAAAAGAGCGCCAAAGCATGCAAAACCCGGAAATAAAACGACCGAACACGGATTTTTACCCGAACATACAGTAAAGTGTCCGTGTCCGTGTTCGGGTAAAAAAAATCCAATTATTCGGTACGAACACGAATAATACAGTCCGTGTTCGCTCAACACTAGTGATCACATTTATGGACTTTATTATTATCTTTTTTTCTTTCTCACACTTTTCATATCAGTGCATATTGTTTGGATATAGGTAATTTTTTGTATATGGTGATCACACCTATGGACTTTATCACACTTCTTTTTCTTTTCACATCTTGCTTTTTGGTTATATGGTGTTTTTTCTATTTTTTTGCTTTCATCCCATTTTTCATTTTTCAGTCACCTTTATACTAGTCCATATGCATATCATTGGCTACCAGGTGTTACCACTTATATTCTGTGCTCTTCCAGTAGTGCCTTATTTTTACTAAGGTTTTCTTATTAGTAATATTTTTGTCTGATCACCTCACTTCTTACCCTTTCTACCCTGGTTGTGGTATTCTATTAGCAGCTACTCACTACATGCCTCTTTTGCACCTTATTTATTCATTCAATCGACATATACCATTATTTTTTGTCACCTCTAGAATTCTTATTACACCATCACTTTGGATTTACATGACTTGCGAAGAAAGCTCAAACATTGTCTATAGCAGAAATGGTGAGAAATAGGGAGCGAAAATGTTTTGGCTATAGCAGAGAAGCCCAAAGGGATGCCAGAGTCAACATTGCACAGATCCGAGAATTTTGTGAGACCTTTTGTCTTCCAAAGGGAAAAGATTCCAGGGTCCAGGCCTGGTGGGAACATAGGGTTTCCCCGAATCAGGAGATGTCGGGAGATGTGAAGAGGAAGATGCAGGAGTTTTCTAAGTTCCCTCCAGGCAATGGCAGTATCACGAAGCAGTATATTATGTTGAAGGGCAGGATCCAAAGTTTTCCATTTGCAATGAAGCCTCCAGTGAATACAGAGAGTAGCGGGTGGACTGAGTTATCCAATCAATACATATCCTCAACAGGCATGACAAGTTGTAAACTCTGATGTTGGTGAGACCAATGCCCCCCCAATCCCCCCCCCCCTTTCCCCTCTCCTGGGCAGGTGCAGTTTTTTAATAGATATTCTTGGACGTTTGCCTCTCCAGATAAACCGAGAAATAGAGGCGTTCAAAAGCTGGACATCTTTATGTTTCAGCAGCAGAGGCAAGGTCTGCATTGGGTAGAGTAACTTTGCAAAGCTGACCACATTAACCAAATGACATCTGCCAAGGAGAGAGAGAGGCAAATCCATCCAGCTGCCCAATTCTTGTACAATTTTAGAGATCAGCGGGGGATAGTTTAACATATAAAGTGAGGAGGGAGTTTTACCAATTTTGATACCTAAATAGGTTATATGTGTTCTGGCAACCGAGAAAATCGAGTTTTGTAGCCATTGGCAGGTTGAACAATGTGTGAGCAGTAATATTTCGCTTTTTTGGTAGTTAATGCGTAGACCTGAACAAATTTTAAATTCTTCAAAAATGGACTTTATATTGGGTATGTCGGAGGTAGGGTTTGATGTAAAGATGAGAATATCGTCAGCAAAAAGAGCCGTATGAAGGACGTGGGAACCAACCATGACCCCAGGTAAAGTGGCTTGGTCTGCCAGGTAGCGGGATAAAGGTTCCAAAGCTAAGTTAAAAAGTAAGGGGGACAACCTTGTCTCGTCCCTTTATGCAGGTTAAATTCCCCCGTGAGGAGACCCGCCACCACCAGTCTGACCATGGGAGCCTTATACATGGGCCTGATCAAATAAGAAAAAGCCCCAGAGAAGCCGATCTCGGTCAGGACCATGGACAACCAGTGAAAGCCGACGTTGTCAAAGGCCTTCTCGGCGTTCAGGGTGATGATAGCCAGGTCCTCCCCAGGGTGGAGCTGAGCCTGCTCCAAAACTATGAGAGCTTTGCAGATATTAAGCATGGCCTTTCTGCCTTTCACAAATCCTAAAAAATTTACTCGAGGGGCCTCCTGTTATGGACTGGGCCCCCCCCTGCCATTTTTTTCTGCAATACTGACATAAACATATATAACCTGAAGTATATATATATATATATATATATATATATATATATATATATATAAAAAGAGGTGCATATATAGTAACAATCAAACAAAGGATATACTACAACACACTAGCAGCGCTAAAATGAATAAATAAATAAAGTGCAGTCCACTGGGATAAAGTCCATGTGTTCATATATTCATGCAATGTGCCCAAGATAATCACTATATATGCACCTCTTTTTCATGTTGTTTCATTTATAGCAGCAGCTGTTTTAAGATTTATTACTTGCATTTCATGCATTTTATATATTTATCCATTATATTTTAAGGTACTGTGTTTTAGCGCCGGTTGAGCAGGTGTTTGTAGTCCCTCGTTGTGCCCCACCTACTAGCTCCTTTTGTATATATATATAAAACTTTGTGGTATACACTGCACTATCTGATCTAAAAAAACTGTAAAAAGCAAAAATCTCTATCCCTGCCAGCAATGTATTACTAATTATAGAATTCCACTTAAAAATCACCCACTGGCCAAGGGATCCGAACCAACAACCTCACAATTGCAAGGCTGGTGTTCTACCAGCTACGCCACTATCAAGATCGCCTATGCTAATCACACTTTCCCTGCCTAACTAACTAACTCCTATCTTACCCTACACACAGTGGATGAGATAAAAGTTAGGGAGAGTGTGTTCCCCCTAACAAGGCTTAATGGTGGTGTAGGTGGTAGAATGCCAGGCTGCAATTGTACTGTGTATAGAAGCTGCTGCAGAAATAATTGCATTTATACAGCCAAAAAATGTGTTTCCCTGTAAGAAGCTACATCTGGGATTGGACATAGCCTTTTATGGGGAAACACATTGGAAGGAGACAGGAGTTAAGACGGTATGTTCCTGTGATCCGGACCTGCTGGGGCTATCCAGGGTCTTAATAGCTGTTTTAATAAATGTTGAAAGCATACATACTGCACCATGAGTTTTCCTCTTTGCTTGTCCATATATCACATCTTGTCTGAGTGAGAGGTGAGAGCCAAGTGTTGAGGCTGAGCTGCGTGTGATCTATCCATCTGAGCGGTGTCTGCGCCTGTGATCAAGGAGCTGCATATAATATTTCACATCCAGAGCTGTATATGATCTCCTATAATTTAGGGATCATTTAATTCCGGTAAGAGGCACATCTCTTCACATGGGTGGAGTACTGGAGAATTTTGCATATCACTGGGAAGCGGTGTATTTTATTTGCACGTTCATTTGGAACCAACACCAGGACATTGATTTTGTTTGAATTTTACTGCTAACACGAACATTTTTTTCACTAATTGACCAAATTTTTGTTTTTGTATTTTTTCACTTATTGATTTATCACCTAATTAACTAGCTGAGTGTATGGGATAGATAGCGCATGTTGAAACTGTTTTATTATTTGCCTGTTTCCGGTATTTTTTAATTTATGAAGGTGCAGCAATCTTATCCTTTTTCTTTTAGATTTTAAGCACAAGGTATATCCTAAATATATTTGTCTTATTACAGTATGTGCAACTGCCTCCTCCCAGCCATGTATATTACTCCCAAGGGTTCTGGGCATGGAAAACCATCTCTTAAGGTTTGACGTATGTCTTCCTCAGCTTCAATGCCTCCAAAACTGCCAAAATCCTCCCTCTCCTCCCTCTCCTCTTGTGGGTTCTGTGGTGTAGGAACAATGGTGTCTGCATAAAGCGGTCCTTGAGAGGAAAGGTAGTCCTCCTCTTCCTCCCGCTGCCCTGCGTGGAGTGTCCTATCCATAATGCCACACAGTGTCTGCTCCACCAGGGACACAACAGGAATTGTGTCAGTGATGCATGCATCATTACGGCTCCCCATCCTTGTGGCCTAATCAAATGGTGACTGTTGTTGTGCCATACTCACACAGATACTTGTTGATGGCTCTCTGCTGCATGTGCAGCTGCTGCAGCATTGCCAAAGTTGAGTTCCACCTGGTGGGCATTTCACAAATCAGGCGCTTTACGGGGAGGTGGAATTCCCGCTGAATTTCAGCCAACCAAGCACTGGCTGTGTATGACCGCCTGAAATGGCTACATGCTCTTCTGGTCTGCTTAAGCAGATCTTCCAACCCTGGGTACTTATTTAACCATTTTAGCCCCAAGCCTATTTTTGACACTTTTTGTTTACAAGTTAAAATCAGTATGTTTTGCTAGAAAACTACTTAACCGCTTGCCGACTGCCGTCAGTAGATTTACTGCGGCAGTCAGCCCCTCACAGGCAAAGTGACGTTAATTAACGTCACTAGCCTGGGAGGGTCTGGGGAGCGAGCGCGCTCCCGCGGAGGCGCGCTCCCGCTCTCGCGCGGTCACGGACCCCCCCGTGCGTGTGACCGGCGGACTCGATGTCCGCCGCTCACTCTGCGATCGTCGGGGGAGAGGGAGAAAGGCAGGCAGCTTGTGTAAACAAGCTGCCTGTCATTCTCCTCGGTGTAAAAACACTGATCACATGGTTCTACTATGTAGAACCATTGATCAGTGTCCTTACACCTCAAGCCACAGCCAATCACAGTAAGAATCACGCCCCTAGGGACACACACAGCCCCTCCCTCTCAAATAAAGTTAACCCCTTCACTACCAGTGTATTTTTACAGTAACAGTGCATATGTATAGCACTGATTACTGTAGAAATGTCACTGGTAACCCCAAAAGTGTCAAAAATGTCAGTCAAGGGTCCGATCTGTCCGCCGCAATATCGCAGTACCGCAAAAAAAAATCGAAGATCGCCGCCATTACGCGGTAAAAAAAAAACAACAAAAATGACAAAAATCTTTCCCTTTGTTAGTAAACGCGATAACTTTTGCGCAAACCAATTAAAATACGCTTTTTGCGATTTTTTTTACCAAACATATGTAGCATAAAACAAATTGGCCGAAAATGTTAAAAAATTTAGATTTTTACATTTTTTTGGGGGGAATTTCATATAAAAAAATGTGAAAAATATTGTTATTTTTGCAAAATTTACGCTCTTTTTTGTTTATAGCGCAAAAAGTAAAAAGCGCACAGGTGATCAAATACCACCAAAATGAAGCTCTGTTTGTGGGGAAAAAAGGACGTCAAATTCGTTTAGGTACAGTGTCGCACGAGCACGCAATTGTCCGTTAAAGTCACGCAGTGCCGAATCGCAAAATACCCCCTGGTCGTTTAGCAGCCAAATCCTCCGGGGCTTAAGTGGTTAAAACCCCAAAACATTATATATATATATATATATATATATATATATATATATATATATATATATTTTTTTTTTTTAGCAAAGACTCTGGAGAATAAAATGGCGGTCATTGCAATATTTACGCAGCGGTCTTTCAAACGCCATTTTTTGGGAAAAACTACATAAAATCACATTTCACTGCATGTAAAAAAAACTAACCAGTAAAGTTAGCCCATTTTTTTTTTGTATATTGTGAAAGATGATGTCACGCCGAGTAAATAGATACCCAACATGTTACGGTTTAAAATTGCACACACCTGCGGAATGGCGACAAACTATGGTCAATAGAAATCTCCATAGGCGATGTTTTAAAAATTTTTAACGGTTACCAGTTTAGAGTTAGAGTGTAGCTCTTTTTTTTTAATTATTGCTCATACTCTGGCGATTGCGGCGATACCTCACATGTGTGGTTTGAACAGCGATTTCATTTGCGGTGCAACTTCAGTATACGTTTTCTTATGTGCTCAAGCTATCGGCGACGGGGACGGCTAATTTTTTTTTTTTTCTATATTTTTTTTTTTTTTAAATTTAACACAGGTTTTTTTTTTAAAAAAAAAGTCTGATCACTTTTATTGCTGTCACAAGCAATGTAAACATCCCTTGTGACAGCAATATGCAGTGACAGGTACTCTTTATGGAGGGATTGAGGGTCTAAAAAACCCTAGACCCCTCCACTATACTTCCATGTATTCAAAACGCTGAAAACTGCATTTTTTAATACATTCACATTTAAAACTACCGCCTTTAGCAGCCGAGTAACCGGATGTGACATCATGGACACCGCCTCCGGGTTACGTCATCGGAGACTCGATCAAAGCCGCTTCTGGCTTTGATCGGGGCTCCATCCAGCCGGCAGATGCGCCGGTTGGTTGCTCCGGTCTCCCGGTGGGATGGGAGAGCCACAGAGCCAGATGGGGCAGAGAAATTTGCCGGCTATACTCTAAAGCTGGTGGTGTGCTACTGGCAGATGTGCTTCAAGGACCTGGGACACCCTTCGCTATACCATCATCCCTGTCAGTGGAGGCTGCTGAGAGGTCATGAGGTATAGCAGAGGTAGACTGAGGTGAGTAAGGAGGAAGAACGGAATTCCATCCCTTTTTTGTGGCTTTCAGGTGCTCTTGCCAATGGGCATAGTGGTGGGAGGTTAAATGCCATGTCAAACATGTGGTACCCAAATGGCTGGTGTTTTTTCCACACTTGACTTTCTTGAGACAAAGTTTGCAAATTGCAACAGAGTGATCAACTGCACATGTGCTAAAAAAGGCCCAGACAGCTGAGCTATTGGAAGGGTGGCGGGAGATAACAGCTCCACAATGTGATGGAATAGGGCTGCTACTCTCTACTGTTCCATAATGGCTGCCTCATTGGGGTTGTGCCTGACTCTCACATTCCTCCATAAAATTCGTGTCAGTGACCTCATTATCATCATCTCCTCCATCCTCATTACCACTGCAGACAACTTTGCAATACGCTGCAGCTGGGGGAAGCTGGGGGACTACCAATTTGTGTACCAGTGTTCTCCCCTCTCTGTAGGTTCATGTTCCTACCTTCCTCAACCTCAGAACCAACATCTGAATCAAGTAATGGCTGTGCATCCTCAAGGAGCAAGTGGCCGATGCTGTGTTTATAGAACTCAGCTGACTCCTCCATGCCTAATGCTGGGGCTATAGCGGGAATAGCTGTGGACAAGGAGGTAGACTAAGCCACTCTGGTTTCTGTGGTCAACTGTGCACTAGTCTATGCTTGGGTGGAGGAGGATGAGGATGGTTTAGTAAGTCAGTCCACCACTTCCTCTGCATGCTGTGGCTGGATAGCACGGGCAACATCACTAAACAGGGGAAATGATGCCCTGCCTGAGGACTGATCATGTCCACCTTTGCCTGTGAAAACATACCCTGCTGCCCCCCTCACAGTGCATGGGAACATCTGTCTCTCTTTGTTGGCCTTTTGGACATGACGGGGGGACGGGGGGGATGCTTATTAACAAAATGTAATAAAGATATGGAAATGTGTACGTGGATGCACTTTAAACAATAGGAAGTGGTGTTTGGTGCACTTTATCCTGAGTACTCACTACATAGACACACTCCACTGACACACTACAATATACTGCAGTAAAACTGCACTAACACACTGCAATATACTGCGTTAAACATGCAGTAACGCACAGAAATATATTGCATTAAATGTGCAGTAATGCACAGAAATATACTTTGTTAAACGTGCACTAACGCACTGAACCATACTGCATTAAATGTCATGTAAAGCACTGAAATATACTGCATGAAACCTGCACTAATGCACTAAAGTATACTGCATTAAATGGCACATAACACATTGAAATATATTGCTTAAACGACACGTACCAAACAGAAATATACTCCATTAAAAGTGCTGTAATGCACTGAAATTATCTGCATTAATTGTGCACTAACGCACTGAAATATACTGCGTTAAATGTGCAATAATGCTTTGAAATATACTTTGTTAAATGTGCAGTAATGCACTGAAATATACTGCATTAAACATGCAGTAATGAACAGGAATATACTGCGTTAAACGTGTGGTAATGCATAGAAATGTACTGCATTACACATGAACAAACTCACTGAAATATACTGCAATAATCGTACAATAATGCACAGAATTATACTGAGTAGATATGCAGTGATGGACTGAAATACTGTATACTATGTTAAACATGCACTGAACTATACTGCATTAACCATCCCTGACAAAATAAAATGACACTAATGTAAAAATGAATAGTCACTACACTGACTGAACTATCGCTAGATTCACACTAAACTGATATTCTACACTGACAATAGAATCAGAATAGCACACTATAGCACACTAACTCTCTAGTAGCACTGAGCAGAGCCCTGTTCTATCTCTCTCTATGCCAAAATCCCACTACAAATAGCTGCTATTGAAAGAATACTTTTTAGTGTGGGGTGGGACTTGGAGCAATGAGCCATGATTGGATAGAGTCATTACTTTCTCCAATTATCTCTCTGACAGTGCACTGTGCCCTGATTGGGCAAAGCTTTCATTGCTTCAGCCAATCCGGGCTTCCAATGCACTGTGTGGCAGCGCAGTGCATTGTGGTCATTTGGTCATTCGGTGGGCCGAACACACGGTCGAACGTCCCAATAATTTGGGTGTCCATCGAATGAGCGAACAGCCTATTTTCGGCCCAAACTCATGCTATGGCCAAACTGTTCGCCCACCCCTAATGTCTATGTCCTGGTCTGTGTGATGAGGAGGGGGATAGCTAGTAGCAGTCAGTCACATTCAGCTGGACTTGTTCTGTAATGTAGAAGATGTCTTGTAGTTCATCTATTCTTCAGTTATAATGAGTGATGGGAACATATCCCGACATTTATATCCACACAGCTATCGCTGACACCTTCATCCGATCACCATGGAATCAGTCAGGGAAGATGTTGGCCATTCAAGAACAGGATGGGAGGAGGGGGTTAGGTTTTGTCAGAAGATGGGCTTTAGGGTCAAAACTAATATGTTTCTTATAAAAATTTTGAATCATCTTCCCCAGTGTAACTCACCTTGTCTCCTTTCCATGATATTCGCTCTGATTGTAGTGTAAGTTGCTGACCCTCTGAAAGAGACCCATCAAAGTGGCCCACGTGCTCCCAATAGGTCGTATTTAAACCTTCAATTCTTGTAATCCAATTTACAATTTCCAGTTGAATGGGCAGTTCTCCTTTATCATTAAAAATCATGACCTTGCCATTCGGATCCTTGTACTGGACTTTCTTTACATAGCGGGACAGCTTAAAAAATGACAGAAATGATTATAGGTAACAAGCATATAGAACGCTTAATAATTTATTGATTATAGATTGTTTATCTAGTTATATCTGATTTAGAGAATGCCATCGGGATGTGATGACCTGTTTGCTGAGATACATTTTATTGGGACTATTAATAAGTAATTTGTTTTGTGAATGCGATCGTTCCAGAGATAAATCAATAATTCTCCCCCTTTACAATACACTGGCTCAGCCTCATCTTGAATATAACATAGAAACATAGAAACATAGAATGTGTCAGCAGATAAGAACCATTTGGCCCATCTAGTCTGCCCAATATATCTGAATCCTATGAATAGTCCCTGGCCCTATCTTATATGAAGGATAGCCTTATGCCTATCCCATGCATGCTTAACCGCTTCCATACAGTGCAGTTAGACCCCCTTCCTGCCCAGACCAATTTTCAGCTTTCAGCACTCTCACACTTTGAATGACAATTGCTCAGTCATGCTACACTGTAACCAAACAAAATTTTTATCATTTTTTTCACACAAATAGAGCTTTCTTTTGGTGGTATTTGATCACAACTGGGGTTTTTTTTTTCCGTGATATAAGCAAAAAAAGAGCAAAAATTTTGCAAAAAAAACACTTTTTTTTAGTTTCTATTATAAAATTTTGCAAAAAATTAATTTTTCTTCATACATTTGGGCCAAAATTTATACTGCTACATATCTCTGGTAAAATTAACCCAAATTAGTGTATATTATTTAGTCTGTGTGAAAGTTATTGAGTCTAGAAGCTATGGTACCAATTACTGAAAATTGATCACACCAGATGTACTGATGGCCTATCTCCTTTCTTGAGGCCCTGAAATGTCAGGACAGTACAAATACCCCCCAAATGACCCTTTTTTGTAAAGTAGACAGTCCAAGGTATTTAGTAAGAGGCATGGTGAGTTTTTTGAAGTTATAATTTTTTCCCACAATTCTTGGGAAAATGAAGAAAACATTTTTTTTCCTTTTTTTTTCCCAAAACGTTGTCAATTTATAAGCTATTTCTAACACATAGCATGTACACAGCAAAAATGACACCCCAAAATTCATTCTGCTACTCCTTCTGAGTATGGTGATACCACATGTGTGAGACTTTTACACAGCCTGGCCACAAAAAGAGACTCCACGTCCAAGTAGCACCATAAGACGTTTTAGGAGCATAAATACACATAAAACTTTCTTACTACCTATCACACTTTTCAAGGCCCTAGAGCACCAATACAATGGAAAAGTCCACAAAATGACCCCATTTTGGAAAGCAAACACTCCAACGTATATTCTATGAGGCATTATGGGTCCTTTGAACATGTCATTTTTTTCCACAAGTTTTTGGAAAATGTGGGAAAAAAATAAAAACTTTTTTTTTTACACAAAGTTGTAAATTTATAGAATATTCCTAACACATAGCATGTACATAGCAAAAATGACATCCCAAAATACATTCTGCCACTCCTCCCGAGTATGGCAATACCACATGTGTGAGACTTTTTCACAGCCTAGCCATATAGAGGGGCCTAAACATCCAAGGAGCATCATCATGCATCCTAGCCACTTGCCTAGGCCTATTTTTGACATTTGGTGTTTACAAGCTAAAATCAGTTGTTTTTGCTAGAAAACTACTTAGAACCCCAAAACATTATATATTTTTTTTTTAGCAGAGACCCTAGAGAATAAAATGGAGATTATTGCAATATTTTTTATCACACCGTATTTGCGCAGCGGTCTTCCAAACGCAATTTTTTGAGAAAAAAATCACTTTTTTTAATTAAAAAATAAGAAAACAGTAAAGTTAGCCCAATTGTTTTCCATAATGTGAAAGATAATGTTACGCCGAGTAAATAGATACCCAACATGTCATGCTTCAAAATTGCGCACGCTCACAGAATGGTGACAAACTTTGGTACTTAAAAATCCCCATAGGCGACATTTTAAAAATTTCTACAGGTTGCTATCTTAGAGTTACAGAGGAGGTCTAGGGCTCAAATTATTGCTCTTGCTCTAACGATCGCGACGATACCTCACATGTGTAGTTTGAACACTGTTTACATATGTGGGCGGGGTTTCCGTATGCGTTCGCTTCTGCGCGCGAGCTCGCGGGGACAGGGCGCTTTAATTTTTTTTTTTTTTTTTTACTATTTATTTTATTTATTATTTTTTATTTTTACACTGTTTTTTTAAAAAAAAAATTGATCATTTTTATTTCTATTACAAGAAATGTAAACATTACTTGTAATAGAAAAAGGCACGACAGGACCTCTTTTTTGTGAGATCTGGGGTCAAAAAGTCCTCAGATCTCACAAGTACACTAAAAGATAGATAAAAAAAAAAAAAATTGAAAAAAAATTAAATAAAATGAAAAAAAAAAAAGGGACCTTTAAACTGGTTACTAGGCAATGACGTTTGCCGTAGCTCCGGTCCTCCAAGACCATAGAGTCAAGTGAGGGCAAGCTTGCCCTCACTCGACATCCTGTCTGTGAGGATCTGGGACCGGATCATTTTCCCCGCTGCCGGCGGGTCCGGTAAACGGGGAAAAGGACCAGAATGCAGCGGGAGGGGGGGGGCACCTCTTCCGCCACCCCGGAAGGGTGATCCCGCGGCGAATCCGCCGCTGGGACCACCCTTATCGGAAAGCCAACCGTCCACCGTTTAAAAAAATACCAGGGTTGTGGCAGCTATCTGCTGCCATAACACCGGTATTTAGGTTTAAACGGACGACGTATATAAACCTTTTTGGACTTAGACATGGTGGCTGTATGAAGGGTGATAGGTACTCGGGTACTTTGCTGGGCAGGTGACAGGTACTCTGGTACTGATGAGCAAGTGGCAGGTACTCGAGTACTCCGATAGGCAGGTGACAGGTACTCGGGTACTCTTATGGGCAGGTGACAGGCAGGTGATAGGTACTGATGAGTAGTACTGATACTGATAGGTGATACTGATACTGTACTGATGATGGGTACGGATGATCAATACTGATACTAATAGGTGATAGGTACTGATGGGTACTGATGAGTACTGATGAGTAGTGATGGGTAATGATGAGCAGGTGGCAAGTACTCGGGTACTTCAGGTGTCAGGTACTCTGATGAGCAGGTGGAAGGTACTCGGGTACTCTGTTGCGTAGGTGACAGGTACTTGGGTACTCTGATGGGTAGGTGACAGGTACTCGGGTACTCCGATGACGGGTACTCAAAGTACCAGAGTACCTGTCGTCAGAGTACCCGAGTACCTGTCATCAGAGTACCCGAGTACCTGTCATCAGGGTACCCGAGTACCCGTCATCAGAGTATCCGAGTACCTGTCATCAGAGTATCCGAGTACCTGTCATCAGAGTATCCGAGTACCTGTCATCAGAGTATCCGAGTACCTGTCATCAGAGTACCCGAGTACCTATCATCAGAGTACCCGAGTACCTGTCATCAGAGTACCCGAGTACCTATCATCAGAGTACCCGAGTACCTGTCATCAGAGTACCCGAGTACCTGTCATCAGAGTACCTGATGGGCTGGTGACAGGTACTCGGGTACTTTGATGGGCTAGTGACAGGTGCTCTTTATTGGGGGGGGGGGGGCAATCAGTGTGTTTGGGGTGCACTGTAGTTGGTAACTAGCTGTTACCACAATCTCCTCCTCACACAGGATCAGTGTGTGAGGAGGAGAACACGGTGACAGCTAGTTACCGTGTTCTCTGATGACATTTGTGACCGGCTGTGATTGGACACAGCCGGTCACGTGGTAAAGAGCCAATTTCATTGGCTCTTTACCTAGATCGGGGATCGACTCTGTCCGAGGGACGAGCCTCGTCCCCGATCGCCGCGCTGCGCGCCCCCGGGGGCGCGCATTAAGGAAGGAACGAGCGGCTCGCGCTGGAGCCGCTCATGTGATCGGCTGTGATTGACACAGCCGATCACGTGGTAAACAGCCAATTTCATTGGCTGTTTACCTTGATCGGGGTTGGGCTCAGTCCGAGGGACGAGCCTCACCCCCGATCGCCGCGCTGCGTGCCCCCGGGGGCGCGCAGTAGCGGGGAGATCCGGGCGCCGTCATATGACGTCCGCCCGGATCGAGAAAGGATTTGTGCCGACGTCATTTGACATGACGCGGTACGGAAGGGGTTAAACTCCTTCACTGTATTTGCAGCTACCACTTCTGCAGGAAGGTTATTCCATGCATCCACTACTCTCTCAGTAAAGTAATACTTCCTCATATTACTTTTAAACCTTTGCCCCTCTAATTTAAAACTGTGTCCTCTTGTGGTAGTTTTTCTTCTTTTAAATATGCTCTCCTCCTTTACCGAGTTGATTCCCTTTATGTATTTAAAAGTTTCTATCATATCCCCTCTGTCTCTTCCTTCTTCCAAGCTATACATGTTAAGGCCCTTTAACCTTTCCTGGTAAGTTTTTTCCTGCAATCCATGTACTAGTTTAGTAGCTCTTCTCTGAACTCTCTCTAGAGTATCTATATCCTTCTGGAGATATGGCCTCCAGTACTGCGCACAATACTCCAAGTGAGGTCTCACCAGTGTTCTGTACAGCGGCATAAGCACTTCTCTCTTTCTACTGCTTATACCTCTCCCTATACATCCAAGCATTCTGCTGGCATTTCGTGCTGCTCTATTACATTGTCTTCCCACCTTTAAGTCTTCTGAAATAATTACTCCTAAATCCCTTTCCTCAGATACTGAGGTCAGGACTGTGTCAAATATTCTATATTCTGCCCTTGGGTTTTTACGCCCCAGGTGCATTATCTTGCACTTATCCACATTAAGTTTCAGTTGCCAGAGTTCTGACCATTCTTCTAGTTTTCCTAAATCCTTTTCCATTTGGTGTTTCCCTCCAGGAACATCAACCCTGTTACATATCTTTGTGTCATCAGCAAAAAAACAAACCTTACCATCTAGGCCTTTTGCAATATCACTTATGAAGATATTAAACAAAATTGGTCCCAGTACAGATCCCTGAGGTACCCCCCTGGTAACATGACCTTGTTCTGAATGTTCTCCATTGACTACAACCCTCTTTTGTCTGTCACTCAGCCACTGCCTAATCCACTCAACAATATGGGAGTCCATGCTCAATGACTGCAGTTTATTGATAAGTCTTCTATGTGGGACAGTGTCAAAAGCCTTACTAAAATCTAGATATGCAATGTCTACTGCACCTCCACCGTCTATTATTTTAGTCACCCAGTCAAAAAAATCTATAAGATTTGTTTGACATGATCTCCCTGAAGTAAACCCATGTTGTTTTTCATCTTGCAATCCATGGGATTTAAGATGTTCCACAATCCTATCCTTTAATAGGGTTTCCATTAATTTGCCTACTATTGATGTCAGACTCACTGGTCTATAGTTGCTCGATTCCTCCCTACTACCTTTCTTGTGAATGGGCACGACATTTGCCAATTTCCAATCTTCCGGAACTCCTGTTACTAATGATTGGTTAAATAAATCTGTTAATGGTTTTGCCAGCTCACCACTAAGCTCTTTTAATAATTTTGGGTGTATCTCATCAGGACCCTGTGACTTATTTGTCTTCACATATAAAGTTCAGTTTTGGTCACCAATCCTCAGGAAAGATGTCAGTGAATTAGAAAGAGTTCAGCAAAGGGCAACAAAATTGAAAATATATTGAAGGTGACTTCAGTAACTGCGACAAACTGTTTACTGTAAGGTCCCTGAAGAGGACACGCGGCCATGATTTGAGGTTAGAAGAAAGGAAGCTTAACCTTAGATTGTGGAAAGGGTTCTTTATTGTTAGAGCAGTAAAAATGTGCGACTCCCTTCCTTCCTTATATGGGGCTATGGGAACTTTTAGAGAATAAAAATCACACATGCAGACGCACACGCACACACTCACAGGTTGAAATGGAAGGAACTGTGTCTTTTTTAACCTTTTAACCACTTGACCCCCCAGAAGATTTTACCCCATTCATGACCAGGGTATTTTTTGATGACATTTATGTCATTTTTTTTACACAAATACAGTGGTGATCGAAAGTTTGGGCACCCCAGGTAAAAATTTGTATTAATGTACATAAAGAAGCCAAGGAAAGATGGAAAAATCTCCAAAAGGCATCAAATTACAGATTAGACATTCTTATAATATGTCAACAAAAGTTAGATTTTATTTCCATCATTTACACTTTCAAAATAACATAAACCAAAAAAATGGTGTCTGTAAAAGTTTGGGCACCCTGTAGAGTTAATATCTTGTACGGCCCCCTTTGGCAAGTATCACAGCTTGTAAACGCTTTTTGTAGCCAGCCGAGAGTCTTTCAATTCTTACATATATAGTTACATAGTAGGTGAGGTTGAATGAAGACCATAGTCCACCCAGTTCAACCTGTGTAGGTGTGTGCAGAGTTTTATAAAGTACTCGAAACCCATACTTGAGTAAAAGTACAAGTGCTCGATCAAAAAGTGACTTGAGTAGAAGTGGAAGTGCTCGATCAAAAAGTGACTTGAGTATAAGTACTAAAGTAGTCAAAATTTTTTGTACTTAAGTATCGCAAGTAGTTTTTTTAAAATTTTGCTACTCAAGTACTGAAAGTAAAAGTACCAGTAGTTTTGAAAAAAAATTGCTACTCAAGTACTGAAAGTAAAAGTACAAGTACTGTGTTATGTAGTTATTAAAGAAAGAATTCAAAAGTTTGAACATCATATTGTTTTTTGGAACAAATGTAAGAAGGGACAGTGGGACGCCACCCCATGAGGGGGAACCAGCCCCCACTGTACCTCTAGACAAAAAGAAAAAGGGATGGTAAGGAGACTGTCACAGCCAACTAGTTTGGAGCATCAAAACCGCTGTAAACAGCAATAGAACAAACAATGTAATAAAAATGTAAACTTTATTGTAGTGATTAACACTCATAAATGTAAAAATGGAGCCAACTCCACACATGACATTTTAAAAAGACAAACACAGTACAATTGACATTGTTTATAACCAGATAGGATCGGTCTGACGCATTTCGCATAGAATGGCGCTTTATCGAAGACCGTTTGTTGATCCTTGGTTAACAAGGTACTTGTGCTGTAAAGTGCTTGAACAAGAGACCAGAAATGCTGGCTGCGCTATCGACCATACAGGGCCACATGCAGGAGGGATGCAACCGGGCGAGGGTATCAGGGTAAATCAACCCTAAAAACCTCTCACTTAAGGATCCCAGGAAAGGTGCCGAGTCCCGTACCGTCAGGGTACATTCAGAGAGGTAGCCTCCCTCACCACCAAGCAGACCCCGGGCGTACTAGTGGAATACCATCCAGTGAGTAACACTGAATCCCCGCTACTTCCGTCTTGAAAATCCCGTTTGGGGGTGTAAACCCCGTGCCCAGATGAGTCTTGATGGGGGAAAAACAAAGGTTCCCCCCCCTTTGGACGAACGCACAGCCTGAGGGGGAGAGACAGCCGCGTATATTGTCAGCTGATGAATGCCTCCCTGTGTCTTTCTGGCTTCTATGTCTAATATCTACACACCAGCAAGAGATGAAGCGTTCCAAGGAAATATAGCAAATGCGCAGGTTATGCCTCATACCAAGGTACTGAGGAAGGAACTCTTTGAAATGCATTGACCTTTTCAACCTGTAATCTTTGAAGCCATGTTAAAGGTGTCGTTTTTTGCTGATCATCGTGGAGATTGATTCATGCTTTTAGACCCTGTAGGGTCAAGTTCTTGAGGTGAGAGGCAGAGAATGCCGGGTGACGGGATATATGAGCACTGAAGTCACACATAACTATTTATTCACCGGATCACTAGTGGACTGTGTGTTTTTCTTACCGATTTTACCTTCACCTTTATGAACTTTCGCTTATTTATACATTTTTTAATAATGATGGTTTTATAAGGTTTATATAAACTTGTCTATTTATATTGATACCGGACTGCGCTACACTATTGCATATTTATTTATTGAAGGTGTGGGATTACACTTGAGTGTTAGCTGCTGGTCTGAGTTTACATTTATTCAGCGTTGAATCTTTTAATCTATTTTGTTACACCACATCCACTGGTCTGCCCCTATCTAGCTCACAGCTCACCTCCTCATAGAATGTTAAGAGGTTGGTTTGACAAGAACGCCCATTTGAAAACCCGTGCTGATTACTGCTGATGAAGTTGTTGTCTTTAGCAAACTCTACGATATAGTCCCTTATCATCCCCTCCAGAAGTTTACATACTATTGATGTCAGACTGACAGGCCTATAATTTCCCGGGGACATGCCTCTGCCCTTTTTTGAATATCGGTATCAAGTTTGCTTTCCTCCAATCCCCTGGTACATTTCCTGTCATAATACTGTCAGCAAAGATCAGGAACAGTGGTCTAGATATAACCTTACTGAGTTCTTTGAGTACTCTCGGATGTACGCCATCAGGGCCTGGTGATTTATTTGTGTTAATTTTATCCAGCCTTTTCCTGATTTAACCCTCTGTAAGCCATAGCGGCAAGTCCTGTGTATTACTACTAACCATATAGTCATGGTCAGTGTACCCCTCCTTTTCCTGTGTAAAGACTGACGAGAAAAAAGCGTTCAGCACGGTTGCTTTTTCAGTGTCCTCTGTAACCATCCTCTCATCATCGTTAATTATGTGTACAATATGCTCTGCCCTCGTTTTTTTGCTGTTGATATATTTAAAGAATTTCTTTGGGTTTGTTTTACTATCCTCCGCTTTTTGTCTCTCAAAGTTGATTTTAGCCATTTTGATTTCGTATTTACTTTTCTTATTTGCCTCCTTGTGTTGCTGGAGAGCCGATGCTGTGCCCTCTGATTTATATTTCTTGAAGGCCATTTTTTTTCCCCTAATACGTTTTTTAACATTACGGTTTAGCAAGCCAGGTTTGGCTTTGTCTCTTCTAAATTTATTTCCCATAGGAATGCACTGCAAGATGCATTTGTTTAATATGTTCCTAAAGCATTCCCATTTTTCCTCCATGGTCAGTGTTCCCAGGGTTTGGCCCAGTTTACCCTTTCCATCATTGAGCACAATTTTGGAAAGTTTGCCCTTCTGAAGTTTAGGGTTCTTATGTTCCCCTCTTACCTTGTTATATTGTTATTTACGCTAAATGTGATCATCCTGTGATCTCTAGAGCCCAGGTTGTCCTGGACTCCTACCTCCGAGATTAGGTCTGGGTCATTAGTGATCAATATATCCAGGACTGCATTTTCTCTAGTAGGAGAATCCACCAACTGAAACATGTAGTTGTCCTGTAAGGTTTCCATGAATAGACGGGCCTTCTGTGAGTGTGTAGTTCCCTCTTCCCAGTCAATGTCGGGATAATTGAAGTCCCAAATATGATGACTGATCCCAGTTTTGCCACTTTACCCAACAGTGATATAAATTCCAACTCTACCTCCTCCCTTTGGTTGGGTGGCCTATAGCAAACCCCCACAATTACTTTTCCCTTTTCTTCTTCCCTATGGAGTTCTACCCACACAGATTCTAACTCTATACTCATCCCTTCCATAATATCACTCCTCTCTATCACCCTTACATTATTCTTGACATAGAGACATACCCCTCCCCCTCTTTTTCCTACCCTGTCCTTCCGGTACACCAAATACCCTTGGATATTGGCCAGCCAGTCATGTGAGGGGTCGAACCAAGTTTCTGTTATTCCCACAAGGTCTATGTCCTTCTCATGTACTAACATTTCCAACTCATCCATTTTATTAGCTAAGCTCCTGGCATTTGGATATACCCCTCTTAGATTTGTGGAAGTTGATAGTAAATGGTGATGATTTTTATTCCTGTTTAGTCTGAGGTTTTCCCGCACAGACCCCCCAATTGACGTTATGGAACTACTGTCGCTGCTGACTCTACTACTACCTTCTGTCCTTTGCTCCCTCCCTCCTGACTCTACTTCTGAGCCCTCCCCCTATCTCCTAGTTTAAAAGCCCCTCCAACTTGGTGGCCATCTTTCTCCCCAAAAGAGCTGTACCATCCCATTAAGGTGCAGCCCATCCTTACTAAAGAGCCGGTAGCCGACTGAGAAGTCAGCCCAGTTCTCCAGGAACCCAAACCCCTCCTTCCTACACCAGTTCCTCAGCCACTTGTTAAGTTCCCTAATCTCCTTCTGCCTCTCTGGTGTGGCTCGAGGTACCGGCAGTATTTCAGAGAAAACCACCTTGGAGGTCCTATTCCTCAATCTATTCACTAAGTCCCTGAAATCGTTCTTTAGGATCCTCCACCTTCCTCTTACTTGGTCATTAGTGCCCACATGCACCATGACCGCTGGGTCATCCCCAGCCCCGCCCAATAATCTGTCTACCCGATCCGCAATGTGCCGTACTCGAGCGCCCGGTAAACAACATACTGTCCGGCTACCGCAATCTTTTTGACAGATTGCCCTCTCTGTCCTCTTGATGATTGAGTCCCCCACTACCACAACCTGTCTAACCTTTCCTGAGTCTCGGCCCCCCTTCTTCCTGGAGCCGCCACTCCCCTGGCAGCTGGGGGAGGGCGCCTGCTCCAGCACTGCCACCCCTGAGCTGATATCCCCCTCAACCTGCAACTTGGCAAATTTGTTAGGGTGAACCAACTCAGGACTGGCCTCCCTGGCACTGATCCCTCTACCCTTCCTAACGGTCACCCAACTGCCTACCTCTGATGCCTGCATCTCCTCTACTCCCACCTCTATGCTGGCCCCTGCTAGCGCCTGATGGGTAATGTCCAAGCTCCTTTCCAGGTTGTTGATGCTATGCAGTGTTGCCACTGTGTTTTCTAGATCCAGGATCTGGGCTTCCAGAGAAACAAGTCACACACATCCTGCACAGCAGTATTCGCCCTCAATTGGTTCATCAAGGAATGCATACATAGAGCAAGAAGTGCACAGAGTGGCATCCCCAATCCTGTCGGACATTATTACCCTCTACTCTATGGGGATAATTAGTAACGACCTGCTATTCCTTACCTACACTATCTCTATCCCCCCTGGTACTAAACCTGGGGTACTCACCAGTCGCTAAGATACTCACCAGATGCTAAGATACTTACCAGTCCTCCCAGGCACTCAGTCGGTTGCAGGGCACAGTCAGTCGCGAGGCACAGTCAGTCTCGGGGGAAGGTCAGTCGTGGGGCACGGTCAGTCACGGGGCATGGTCAGTCGCAGGGCACAGTCAGTCGCAGGGCACGGTCAGTCGTAGTCAGGCACAGTCAGTCACAGAGCACGGTCAGTCGCAGAGCACTGTCAGTCGCAGAGCGCTGTCAATCGCAGAGCGCTGTCAGTCACAGAGCAATGTCAGTCGCAGAGCACGGTCAGTCGCAGTGTGCTGTCAGTCACAGAGCACGGTCAGTCACAGAGCGCTGTCAGTAGCAGAGCACTGTCAGTTGCAGAGCACGGTCAGACAGTCGCAGAGCAGTCAGTTACAGAGTACGGTCAGACAGTCGCAGAGCACTGTCAGTCGCAGAGCACGGTCAGTCGCAGAGCACGGTCAGACAGTCTCAGAGAAGTCAGTCGCAGAGTACGGTCAGACAGTCGCAGAGCACGGTCAGTCAGTCACAGATCACTATCAGTCGCAGAGCACAGTCTCACAGCTCTCTCCCCCCGCCTTGCTTGCCGCTGCTGACTCGCACACTGCCTCTGCTTCCAGTAAGGGTCTCCTCCTCCTCTGCTTTTGGTCACCTCCTCTCTCCACAGTACCGTGCAGTGTCTGTCCTCCGCCGCTCTTTGCCCCGGTCCCTGATGTCCTCTGCACCCAAACCCGCGCCTGGTTTCCTAGTGCGGCTCCCCCGCACGTGTCACCCGCGGCTCTTCCTCCACACAGCTCCCTCGCTGCTTGCTGCTGCTCCGCCCACACACTGCTTCTGGGAACGCTCTCTCCTCCTGCTTCTGGGAACGCTCTCTGCTCTGTTCTTGTTTGAGGTATCTTTGCCCATTCTTCCTTACAAAAGTCTTCCATTTATTTGAGATTTCTGGGCTGTCTGTCACGCACTGCTCTTTTAAGGTCTATCCATAGATTTTCAATTATGTTGAGGTCAGGAAATTGTGAAGGCCATGGCAAAACCTTTAGTTTATGCCTCTTGATGTAATCCCCCATGGGTTTCGAGGTGTGTTTAGGATCATTATCCATTCGTAGAAGCCATCCTCTCTTTAACTTCAGCGTTTTCACAGATGGCATCAAGTTACCATCCAAAATTTGCTGGGATTTTATTGAATCCATTTTTCCTTCTACTCGTGAGATGTTCCCTGTGCCACTGGCTGCAATACAACCCCAAAGCATGATTGAGCCACCCTCATGCTTAACAGTTGGACAGAGGTTCTTTTCATTAAATTCTTTGCCCCTTATTCTCCAAACGTACCTTTGCTCATTCTGGCCAAAAAGTTCAATTTTAACCTCATCGGTCCACAGAACTTGTTTCCAAAATGCATCAGGCTTGTCTATATGTTCATTTGCAAAGTTCAAATGCTGATTTTTGTGGTGAGGACGTAGAAGAGGTTTTCTTCTGATGACTCTTCCATGACGACCATATACCAGGTACAAGTATCTCTTTATAGTGGAATAGTGTACCACAACTCCAGTGTCTGCCAGATCTTTCTGGAGGGATCGTGCAGTCAAACGTGGGTTTTGAATTGTTTTTCTCACAATCCTGCGAGCTGTTCTGTCTGATATTTTTCTTGGTCTTCCAGATCTTGCTTTAACTTCCACTGTTCCTGATGACTGCCATTTCTTAATTACATTCCGAACAGAGGATATTGACATCTGAAAACGCTTTGCTATCATCTTATAGCCTTCTCCAGCTTTGTGA
This sequence comes from Pelophylax lessonae, assembly GCF_965119305.1. Taxonomy (NCBI): domain Eukaryota; kingdom Metazoa; phylum Chordata; class Amphibia; order Anura; family Ranidae; genus Pelophylax; species Pelophylax lessonae. The sequence goes on along the minus strand of NC_138768.1, from coordinate 19,590,413 downwards.
GCGTCAACTATTTTAAGTTTCAGTTTTCTAGGCAACTGCTTAGAAGATCCCATGGTGCTGATTGTTGGGGCAAGGTCAGATGAGTCTGGGCATTTAAAACCTTTGAGATTGGCATCACCTGGTCTTCCCAGACGATGATTGAGAACAATCCATGACACTGGCTTGCAAAGGGGGCAGTGCATGCTATAAATTCTGCAGGGTGCCCAAACCTTTGCAGATGCCATTTTTTTGTTTTCGGTAATTTTGAAAGTGTCAATGATGAAAATAAAATCTAACTTTTGTTGACATATTATAAGAATGTCTAATCTGTAATTTGATGCCTTTTGGAGATTTTTCCATCTTTCCTTGGCTTCTTTATGCACATTAATACAATTTTTTACCTGGGGTGCCCAAACCTTCGATCACCACTGTAGAGCTTTCCTTTGCTGGTATTTGAGCACCACTGGGTTTAATTTGTTTATTATTTAAATGAAAAAAGTGTGATAATTAAAAAAAAAACAAAAACAAAAAAAAAAAACAATATTTTTTTCATTTCTGCTACAAAGCACAATAAATAAAAATAAATTTAAGAAATCTGATTTTTTTTTTTAATACATTTAGGCCAAAATGTATACGGTTACATGTCTTTGGTAAAAAAAAAAAAAAAAAAATCCCAATAAGTGTAAATTGGTATATATACTGGATTTTATTTTTTTATTTCAATATTTTTTTATTGGAATTTTTCAAGTTAACTAGAGACAAACAAAAATATGCTCTCGCAGGAGCAAAGAACATGAACATAAAATACTGCAAATGAGTAAACTTACACCTTTGTTAGGCGAACATGTTGAGATGAGTTTTAGACCCGGTTCACACTACTCCGACTTGGGACGTGACTTGTGCGACCTCAAGTCACCCTAAGTCATTTGTCATTACAAATTCAAAGTAAATGAATGAGAGCCGTCTTAATATGCACTACTGAAGTCGCTCCGACTTCAGAAAAGGTTCCTGTGCTACTTCAAGGCAACCTCTACCCGACTTGTGCACATAGACTTCAATGGGAGTCGCCTCTAAGTCGGATCCTTATCTATTTTCAAGTGACTGTGATCAGACTTTCCAGGAAGAAGAAAAAGATTACCCAGGCATTCCCCACAGACAAAGTCGCCTATCATTTAAGTCTCTTCAAAGTCTCTTCAAAATCACGCTAAAGTCGCGCTAAAAAGTCGCTCCTTCATAGGGCAACTTTCTGGTTGTGGTAGTGTGAACCGGCTCTTAGAGTCATTAAGAAAAACATTTCAAAATAAATACACAAAAAACAAAAGAAAAGAACAGAAAAAGAAATAAGAAAGTTATGAGTGCTGGCTAAGTGAAGGAACATTTAAAACATATGTCAACATTAATCAGCAGTCTAAAATGCCATGAGTTACAAACCAACTGTGCCAGCTGGCTGTCACCATTTCTCGTCTACCCATGGTAGATGCAAATGTGACCTCATATGAAGCCTGTGGCGTATGATTTCAGTGATATCCGGTGGGAGAGGGTCTTTCCAATGGTGTGTTATCATTTATTTAGTAGCAAGTAGTATGTGGATTATCGGTATTCTAATTTTGGGCAGAAGTTTATGAAGGCCTATGGAGAGCAATGCTACTTTCTACGGGGTAGCTGGTATTCTGATGTGGTAGGTGTTCTCAATAAGAGTACTGTGATGGAATCTGGACACCGCGTATGGGTATCTCCGTCAGGAACCTGCTTCCTAAGCTCTGGAACACGGGATCCGTGAATCTGGCTATAGTTACTCAAAGAACTAGACAGTACAAGTTTGGAGTCAACCAGAATCAGCCGGCTCAGATCCCCAACAGCCTGACGAAGTGAGCCCCACCACCCTGTCTTCTCTCCAGTGGCTGAAAGGACTCCCAGGAGAAGGTCCAGTCCACACTTATCCCCAGCAGCGGGTATGTTCTGCGAGAGAGGCAGAGGTTGGCTGGGTGAGTAACACTGTTTTCCAGACAATTTGTTTGGGGTACTGGGTGGGTGCAGACATTGGGAGGGCCTGTGGAACACAGCCTACCTTAGAGAGGTTGGAAAGTTCTTCTCTCAGCCTACTAGGCTCCTCTTATGTCTAAATCACCCTGTGTCTCTTAAGGACCCAGGGTGCCAAAGAAGCCCAGTCTGGCCTGCCCAAACCAGACTTTCACAGACTGATCGGCTATGAGAGCTCCATGCGCCTTGCCAAGACAAACGTACAAACTATGTGGAACTTTGTCAAAGAAGCTGCCATGGTGGATGGACTCTTTGGGACTTGTTACCCGACTAACTCAGGCACAGACCGATTGGAGGTCTGGTACCTGGTTTGTCTACCTTTGGGGGGAAGATATGTGACGGTATTCACCGTCACTGGAAGTTAAAAACAAATAATTAATGGTTTGAATTGTTTCAGATGGGATGGTCATATTTGCCAGCAATATCTCCATATAGGAATATAAAAATGTATTCCCATTTGCCATGAAATCTGTTCTTCCTAAATGCTGTGTATATTACATATCTTTCAATGTCAGACAGGTTTTCCTTTTGTTGTGTATTGGGAGGGAATGTGGATAGCCCTGTCTCATTGTTAAGTGTTAATGACCTCCCATTGTTCTGTCTGTCTGCCTTAAGAGAAACTTATTATGGGATGTATATAGGTATGTGGATTGGATGCTAAGGGGGGGGGATTGTCCCACATTGTATATTTTTGTGTACACTGTATGAGAGAGTAAAGCTCTGTTCCTATTGGATGGTGAATGTTACGTCCAGTCTTCAACAAGGTCCACCTGGGTGGTAACCTTGTGGGTGAAAACTGTATATAAGTCTGTTCAATAAAGTTGTTCTAGAGTTACTTCACCCTCAATCTAGAGTCCTGTCTCTTATTGGGGGAATCTGCTGCAAGGGATTGCTATGGTGTTCCATACTCCCTTGGATAATCACTAAGCTCTTGTAAGAGCTTGTGTAAGAGCTTGTTCTGCTGCACTCTCTGGGGAAAGAGAGGTTCACCCACAGGAACCTGGAGCCTTGTCGTAGGTCCAGGGTGGTAAGGAGACGGCGAGACCCTAACCAAGCTGCGGCGGTTCGTGGGGTCTGAAGTGGTTACGGTGTCTGGTGGAGTGCTTGGAGCCCTCGGGAAGCACTAGGAGCATCTGTCAACGGAGGTACCCAGTCAGGGGTGCCCTGTTCCGTTACAAGTATAAATCTGTTGCACAACTGGTTGATTTTTGGGCAAGCCCATAAGACATGTATCAAAGTGCCCACCTCACCGCACTGCCTCCAACAATTTGGAGAGTGCCCTGGTTGGAATTTAGGTAGTCTAAGGGGTGTGATATACCATCTCAATAATATTTTTTGGGAAATTTCCCACAGGGAAGTACATTTAGAAGCGGAATAGTTGGTGACAAGAGCTTTTTGCCAGAGAGCTGCAGGAAGGGATATTCCCAATTCTCTCTCCCAAGCTAAAATCATCGGAGATTTGGAAAATGTGTCTTTAAGCCAAAATAATTGGTAGAACAGACTGATACCTTTAAGTTTAGAAGTAGGTGAGGTGAAATACTGAGACACCGTCCATGGGATACAAGCAGTTAAGGATACGGCTTTACTCAAGAAGTGGTGTAGTTGCAGGTATGTGTAAAATTCGTTACTATGCAACCCATATTCAATTTTTAATGATCTAAAGGTCTTAACAGCTGGGCCAACCAAAAGGTCATCCGTATATAGGATGCCTCTGGTAATCCAGTGAGCAATCGATATATTGGGAATAAAGTGGGCAATCCCAGCAAGCGGAAATTTAAGCGTAGATAAGGGATATGGTGCCCTAGGTAGGTTTGTGAATTCTCTCCATGCTTGTATAGTGGCCTCAATGGTAGGGGAGAAAAATTCCTTTTTCAAGAAGAGGTGAGGGGATGCTAACAGGTGAGTTTGTAGATCTGATGCAAAAACTTTTTACTCTCCAAAAGTGTCCATGGTCAATCCTCTGGATCACAAAACCAAAATTTAGCTTGAGATAGAATAGATGAGATACTAATAGTCCCTCAGCACTACGTGTCCACTACCCCCTGCTGCCCTAGATTTAATGAGCTTACTAAACGCGCATCTGCCCTTCCTGCCCCTCCAAATAATATCGTCTGTGAATAGACTTATTACTTGATTATCGTCATGGGCATCAAAGCCCAATATATCAGGGTGGGAGTGAATAAAAGAAGCCAATAGTTCTAACATTAAATTAAAAATCAACGGTGACAACGGGCATCCCTGGCGGGTGCCATTTGTAATGTTAAAAGGGGTAGAAAGAGTCCCGTTGGTATATACTTGGGCTGACGGGTTGGCATATAAGGCAAAGATAGCTGTAAAGATTAATCCACTGAGACCTGTAGCCCCAATGGACCCTGTCAAATGCCTTTTTGGCATCCAAGGCTAGAAGTAGGGATGGAGTATTAGAGAGATTAGCTAAATGTATGGTGTTGATCATTCTGCATGTGGTGTCAGTGGTCTGTCTGCCTTTAATAAAACCTGCCTGGTCTTTGTGAATCCAATACAGTAAAATATCTGTCAGGCGCAGCGCCAAAAGTTTGGAGTATAGTTTCAAGTCTGTGTTCAGGACGGATATGGGTGATAGTTCTGCGGGGAACTAGGATCTTTCCCTGGCTTCGGTAGTGTTATAATCATAGCTTTAAGCATTTCACTCGGGAAGGGCACCGAGGCAGCAGCAGCGTTAAACATCTTAGTTAATGACGGTATCAGGGTCTCGCTGTATAGTTTATAGTACTCTCCAATATACCCGTCAGGCCCTGACGATTTATTGTTAGGGAGAGTCTTAATCACCCAAGATATTTCTGAAGGTGTAAATGGAGCGTTAAGGAGGTCCAACTAACTTTGTGTGAGACGGGATAATTTAGGTTGGTCAAAAAATCCATTATGGCAACGGGATTGGGTTGAACAGTGTCAGAGTCTAAGGACAGATTGTACAGCGATCTATAATACTCACTGAATGTGTCCACTATGTCTTTGGGATGGGATACAGTGGTTTTAGATCGTGGGTGAATTAGGGAGGGAATTCTAGCCTTACGTCTGTGCTCTTTCAGTTTAGTCGCTAAAAGTTTCCCCGCTTTGTTGCCCATCGCATAATAAGTCAGTTTTAGCCGCCGAGTAGATTTCTCAAAGTAGTCAAGCAGTAAGGCACGTAGTTCATTGCGTAGTTGTAGCAGTTTGTCTGATAGGGGCTGAGTGGGTAAACGTTTTTTGAGTTCTTCTGTGCGGGCTATGTCAGATAGGAAGGTGTCCAAATGCTGTTGCCGCTGCCTCTTGGCCCTGGCCCCAAATTTAATCAAAATTCCGTGGAGATATGCCTTATGGGGACACCATTATGTAAAAGGATTTTGTACTGAATGCTCATTAAAGGTAAAGAATTCAGTCAAATGGGCCGCCACTGCCGTCCGTATCTGACAATTTTGCAACAACCGTGGGTTGAGCCGCCACACCGTCAAAGACACAGACGCGTGGTTAGGCCATGTGATTGAATTGATGGAAATAGAGGGAACTTTATCCAACAACCATCGGTCTAAGAGGAATAGATCTATTCTTGTATAGGTTTTGTAGGGTCTAGAAAAAAAGGTGTAGTCTCTCTCTCGCCAGCATGGTGGCACCTCCACGCATCATACAGTTTGTTGGTAAGTAGCAGGTGGCCTAGTGCTGGGGGTTCTGGCATTTTTCCTCCCAATAGAGTCAATAGAGGGGTCCGGTGTGCAATTAAAGTCTCCACACAAGAGTACGTTGCCCTGTTGGTGTTTACGAACAAGTTTCATAAGTTTTGCAAAGAAGCGGAGCTGTCTCAGGTTAGGTGTATAAGCAACAATGATAGTGTAAAGCACTGAATTAAGGAGGCAGACCACAATCAGGAATCTGCTCTGAGGATCTATCACTTCCCCACAAAGTTCAAAAGTCAAGGAATCTTTTAAAGCCAACATAACACCCTTCTGTTTAGCGTCAGCGTTGGCGAAAAAGATATGGGGAAGTTTCTGTGGGAGCAAAGAGGAGGAGCGATCTTACTGAAATGCGCCTCTTGCACTGCTATAACATCACAATGATGCTGCAAAGCTTCCTGCCACAGGGATTTCCTTTTTACCGGGTGATTTAAGCCATTGGCGTTCACCGTCAGAAATCTAACCCCCATCAGAGATATTTAGAGATAGTGGTGCCTGTAGTTGAAGTGGGTTACACACCATCCCCTCCAAGTCCCACGTTGCACTGGTGGTCTGTGGTTGGAAGTTTTGAGAGAGACGTAAGAATCAGGGATCCTTCAGTGATGTCAGTGGAAAAAAAAGCATAGAACTCGTCCAAAAGCGCTCATGAGAACAAAATAAACAAATGCAGAAATTAGGAAATACAAAAAAATAATGAAACAGTTTAACTTCAAATAGATCAGCATCTCACTCAATTGCAGCTTATGCTGCTCAGGTAGTAACTGAGGGGTCATGGAGCGTAAGCCTCAGATCCTCGATAACAGGGATAAAAGCAAATTGAAAGAGGAAGCTTTCAAGAGTGCCTCCTCGCATTTTTGCTGGTGACTTTTTGTCATTCTTCGCAGCCCCGCCACAAGCAGAATGAGCAGGCTCCTCCTCTGGGATTATGTGTCATTGCCTCAATTAGATCATGCCCCTCTCTAGGGAGTCCACAGTGTAGTGTTTACCATCTTTGGTAATGATCAATTTAGTAAGGTATCCCCATTTTTAAGTAAGGTCATGATTCCTCAGGGCCTTAGTAATAGTGCCAAGGTTCCTCCTCTTTTGCATGGTGTATTGCGAGAGGTCTATATAGAACTGTAGCATTGCAAATTGAACTGGGATGTTCTCCTTTTTGCGCATGGTGGCCATAAGCCTTTCCTTGATATGAAAAAAGTGCAATCTTAGGATAATGTCCCTAGGCACTTGATTTGGTAGGTGCTCTGGTTTGGGCAGGCGGTGGACTCTATCAACCGTCACGTCCAAGTCAGAGGTCTCTGGTAGTTGTTTGAACACATCAGTGACAAATGAAGGGAGGTCAGTTTGCTGTACATTTTCAGGGATCCACCTAATTTTTATATTATTTCTCCTCGACCTGTCCTTGCCAAATTTATGCATGCAAGACATCAAGTCTGTGTGCAGAGTGCTGCGAAGGGAAATGAGCATGTTCTTAAGAATTGTGTCTAGCACAGGCTGGTTGGTAGTGGGGAATTCTTCTATAGAATCCGGGAGGTCCCTGGTATCCTCCCCTGAATCTGTGTCCTGGTGGATAATGGCAGATGAAAACTGTTTGTCAGGCTTGAACCTGGACTTAAATGGACTCCCGAGGCAGGTGTGGAGGCACCGGAGGATACGCTCCCAGAGGGGGTACTTCACAGTTTGCTGCTTGTGTTGGGAGCCTTTGCTGTGTTTTGAGGCCTTGTCTGTTGTTGCTGGCGGAGAGGGGCCAGCGCCATCTTGGATTTTCTCTCACTGCTGGTGCTGAAAAAAAGCCATGAGCTTCTGAGGCTTGCCAGCCTCTTTATGTTTATGGGACATGGTGGTTGGTTCGCTCGGGTGGCTCAGGACGCCGAGGGCGATGTTCCGGAGGTGGCTGGCGTAGTAAGGTGCTCGCTGCGTGCCGTTTATCTCCCCTGGTCTGCTGGAGCTCTCTATCACGCCATCATCTCGTACTGTGGCTAGCTCCGCCCCCTACTGGATTTTTTTTTTTATACTACAGTAGTAATGGCAGTGATCAGTGACTTATAGTGGGATTGTGATAGTGTGGTGGGCAACTTGACACTAAGGGGAGGGGTTGTATTACTAAAACTGGAGTGCAAAATCTAGATAAACAAAAAATTGGTGTTGGTTGTAGAAACTGCCGGCTACATCCTATAGTCAATCATTGCAAAAAACATGAAAAGCACTAATAACAGGGGGGGAAAAAGAACCACCCCTGAATCCTAAATAAGGACTTTACTAGATGTAGGGTATGCAGTCAGTGAGCCTGACAAAAAAAAACAAATAGTAAAATTCTTACAAATTTACATTAAAACCATTCTCAACATTTTTAGGTATCAGGGGTGGTTCTTCCCCCTCGCTATTCCTGCTTTTCGTGTTTTTTGCAATGGAGTGCAAAATCTATTGCAGCTCTGCATAAAAATGAATCATTTCTTTTTTTCAAAACTTAATTGAATAAGCTGAAGTCAGAAGCTGATTGGCTACCATGTACAGCTGCATTCGATTTTGCACTCTCCAATTTTAGTAAATCAACCCCTCACTGACACTGGGTGAGAACTGAAAAACTGACACTGACATCACCAGTGACACTAATACAGTGATCAGTGCCACTGTACTAATGACACTGGCTGGGAAAGGGTTAACATCTAGGGGCAATCAAGGGGTTAACTGTGTGCCGAACAAGTGTAATGTGTGCAATATGTGCTGATTTTACTAAGAGATGTGGCTGATTTTAAACACAGCCACATTGCTGCTCCATGTACAGAGCCCTGTGTTGTTAGTAAACACAGAGCTCTGTACTGTGATTTGCTAAGCCCATCAGCAGGTCCCAGCAATGAATCATGGGCTGGGACCTGCTGACCACCCAATCACAGCACAGACAGGGCAGCGTGCATGCCTGTGCCCTCCACCCGAAAATGTAAAATCATGTACATATACGTGATTTAGTGCAGAGCGGCCACCCCGGCACTGTACATCTACAACTATGTAAACTATGTAAACTATGTAAACTATGAATGTGTTAAGACTTGTGCAAGTGTAATGAATGATTCCATAATGTTTGTAAAATGTGTGTAATGGCATCTTTGTTGCCTTTCAGGGGTGAATGTAACATTCTCTAACATTTGGGAAAAATAACCATGAGAACATTTGACCATGAAAGTTACCATTCACCAATAGAGAAAATGGCCTAACATTATAGGCTAAGAACATTGGACCAGCAGGGGAAATAATATGAGGAAGACCTCCGCACTGTGTACAGTCTATGAAGTATCCTGTGCGAAAGGACAAACAAATGGGTGTTCAGTAAACTTTACCTAAAACCCTGAAATTAGTCTCAATTAACGCACAGGGATTGAACATCCCAGAAAAGAGTTCTCAACTTTTAATGATGATGAACAAAATAAGAGCCGATATTGTATTTATTCAAGAAACTCACTTTTAGTCCAAGTCCCAAAATTGACTAACCATCATTTTCCAGTAGTTCATCATGCCACCAACAGTCTAGCAAAACCCAAGGGGGTGTCCATCCTCATCTCCAAATACTCTCCTGTTTCCATTACGGATGTTCTTACAGATCACAAGGGCAGGTTCCTCTTTGTGAAAGGTAATCTGTTCAACAGACCAGTCACACTGGCAAACTTGTACTGCCTAAACGAGAAACAGGTCACCTTTCTTAACTCAGTAGTGAGCCAGCTCACCACCTTTCAATCAGGCATCCTAATACTGGGTGGAGATTTCAACAGAACACTACAACTTATTTTGACACATCTACAGGTACATCATCTCTACCATATAGAGCCTTACGAAAGGTAAATCTTCTACAGGATCTTTTACTCCATGATACATGGCATACTCTTTATTCCAACACTCGCCACTACACTTTTTCTCTACCCCACACAATCACCACTCCAGACTGAACTGCTTATTTCTCAGAGCTACTTACAACATTAATGGCACTGAGGTCGCAGGACGCACCTATAAAATAGCAGCATTCGCATACGACATTCTGCTGTTCTTGTCTGACCGATCAATTTTTTAAACTCTTTTGCCCTCAATGTAACGCTTTCAACTCACAAAGTGACCTCCTCTAAATCTAAATTACCCTTTATATTGCAAAAGTAGTCGATAACCTACTTTGGGATTCAGCTCCCAAAATCATTATCTGACCTTCATCCATTAAAATGACTTCCCCATACTAAGGGACATCCAAGGTGATCTATAGAAATGTCATGAAGGACTCTTCTCTTGGTTCGGAAGGTCTGCCATTATAAAAATGAATGTACTCCCCCGCCTCCTACATTTGTTACAAATGGTGCCTATCCACTTACCTAAAGCGTTCTTTACAGCATATCGCAGAGCTTGCACTCTTTTTATCTGGTGGTGTAATGCCCCAGATTTAGCTATGACACGCTTACTCAAAATTAAGGGGGGCATAGGACTGCCTGACATCCACAAGCATTACATGGCATGCCATTTAGCAAGGATTGTGGACTGGAACTCCCATCAAAACTATAAAGCATCGGTCCAGCTAGAGCAGGCAAACTCTGCGATACCAGTACAACTGGTTACCCATACAACATACACCTACAGAATACAAAGACCACCTGATGGTAGGGCCTTCTTTGCAATACTTTCAAGCAGCTTGTAAATCATACAATTTCTCTTCTCACCCAGGGCCGCTTACCACCCTTTGACATAACCCATACTTTTCTCCGGGTATGTCCAAACCTTTCCTAAAGGACATTTGGCCTTATAAACAGGTTTCCAGTGAACACTTTTTTCACAGGGACTCTTTTCTATCCTATGAGGCACTACAGGTCAAGACTAGGGTTGAGCGGACACCTAGATGTCCATGTTCGACGGGTTCGGCCGAACTTTAAAAAAAAGTCCGGGTCCGTGTCCCGGACTTTTACCGAACTTTTCCCGGACACCGAACCCCATTGAAGTCAATGGGGACCCGAACTTTAAGGCACTAAAATGGCTCTAAAACACCAAAGGAAAGGGCTAGAGTGCTGCAAATGGCAGCAAAACGTAATTAAGAGCATGGCAAGTGCTCTGCAAACAAATGTGGATAGGGAAATAACTTAAAACAACAAAAAAAACAGAAAAATAAAACAATGTTCTTCTTCATCTCTGAAGGACGAGGCCCATATGGAGTAGGAGGGAGGTTGAGGTGGTGGTGGATGTGGCGGTGACATAGGCATGCGCACAGGGTGTGCCGGGTGTGCCTGGGCACACCCTAATCACCTAGGGCACATAGCATTGCCAGTGAGGAGATGGGAAAGATCTCCCTCGGACCTGCTCTGCTCTATTTCTCTTTGCCTACAGGTACATGGCCCCGATACATTACTCTCCCTGCTGGCAAACACATGCATGTGTATTTCAACTTTGGGGTACACACCTTAATGCAATAGGCTGCGCACACCTATGGGCGGTGTAGGTGGAAGCGGCGGTGGAGAAGGACCAGGGCCGGATTAAGAGCATCATGGGCTTGGTGCTGAGGATTTTGAAGGGCCTTAAGGGCCGTGCCTTGCCATGCACCCAGAGGAGGAAGGGTGCAGCCATGCATGCCTAATTCAACATGGGATGCTGTCTCTGAAGCCCATAAACACATCCATGCATCGGCAACTGTCCCTCCTTGTCCGGCCTTCGCGCTGTGTGGGGAGGTTCTGAGGGTGCTGCCTGGGGAAGCGAGCATAGAAGCCAGACTTCTGTGTTTACAAGTGACAGAAGAGCGGTAACAGTGAATATGGCCAACCCGGGGCCTATATAAAAGGTAGGGGCCTGGAGCTGCAGCTCCAATAGCCCCTACGTTAATCTGGCCCTGAGGAGGAGGACGAGGTAGCCAACACTGCTTCTTTTCACAAATTTTAAATGAGGGTACACCCCAAAAGAGTGAGAAAGAGCAAAAATGGAACAATGGGTGGGTAAGGTCGGTATCCATTGCTATTCTGCACAAGGTACGGAAAAGTCCCGTGGGATCCATGCCTGGTTCATTTTAATGAACGTGAGCTTGTCTACATTGTCTCTGGACAGGCGGCTGCGCTTGTCTGTTATAACGCCCCCAGCCGTGCTAAATACCCGTTCAGATAATACACTGGCTGCAGGGCACGCCAGCACCTCCAAGGCGTAAAGGGCAAGCTCAGGCCATGTGCCCAATTTGGAGACCCAGAAGTTGAAGGGGGCAGACCCCTCATTCACTACATGTAGGCGTGTGCACACATACTGCTCCACCATGTTGGTAAAATGCTGCCTCCTGCTAAGACGTTCCATCTGAGCTGCTGGTGCTGCTGTTTGTTGTGGCGTGCTGACAAAGCTTTTCCACATTTCGGCCATGCTAACCCTGCCTTCTGAGGTGCTGGCAGTGCCCTGGTTGCGTTGGCGACCTCCTCCTCCTCCTCCTCTGCCTTGTGCTTCCACTGCGGCCCCGCTGTCAGATGGGAATGCCAGCAGCATGGCGTCTACCAGCGTGCGCTTGTACTCACGCATCTTGCGATCACGCTCCAGTGAGTGAATTAAGGACGGTACGTTGTCCTTGTAACGGGGATCCAGCAGCGTGGCCACCCAGTAATCAGCACAAGTTAGAATGTGGGCAACTCGGCGGTCATTGTGGAGACACTGCAGCATGTAATCGCTCATGTGTGCCAGGCTGCCCAGAGGCAACGAAAGGCTGTCCTCTGTGGGAGGTGTATCGTCCGTGTCCTCTGTATCCCCCCAGCCACGCACCAGTGATGGCCATGAGCTGGCCTGGGTGCCACCCTGCTGTGAACATGGTTCCAACTCCTCCTCCAGCTCCTCCTCCTCCTCATCCTCCTCATCCTCCAGAACTGTGCCCCTGCTGGACAATTGTGTCCCTGGCGTTTGTGTGTGCAGGAACCCACCCTCGGAGCCCCTTGCGAATGACTGCCCTGAAAGCCTTGGAAATGTTACCTCTTCATCCTCCTCCTCCTCCTCATCCTGTGCCACATCCTCTTCCATCATCGCCCGAATTGTTTTTTCAAGGAGGCATAGAAGTGGGATAGTTAAGCTGAGAACGGCGTCATTGCCACTGGCCATGTTGGTGGAGTACTCAAAACAGCGCAACACAGGTCTCGCATGGAGGCCCAGTTATTGGTGGTGAAGTGGTGCTGTTCCGCAGAGCGACTCACGCGTGCGTGCTGCAGCTGAAACTCCACTATGGCCTGCTGCTGCTCGCACAGTCTTTCCAGCATGTGCAAGGTGGAGTTCCACCTTGTGGGCACGTCACATATGAGGCGGTGAGCGGGAAGGCCGAAGTTACGCTGCAGCGCTGCCAGGCGAGCAGCAGCAGGGTGAGAACGCCGAAAGTGCACACAAATGGCCCGCACTTTCTGCAGCAGCTCTGACATATCGGGGTAGTTTTTAAGGAACCTCTGCACCACCAAATTCAGCACATGCGCCAGGCAAGGGATGTGCGTCAAACCGGCTAGGCCCAGAGCTGCTATGAGATTTCGCCCGTTATTGCACACCACCAGGCCGGGCTTGAGGCTCGCTGGCAGCAACCACTCATTTGTCTGCTGTTCCATGCTCCTCCACAACTCCTGCGCGGTGTGTGGTTTGTCCGCCAAACAGGCAAGTTGTAAAACTGCCTGCTGTCGTTTACTCCTGGCCGTGCTGAAGTTGGTGGTGAAGGTGTTACGCTGTCCGGATGAGGAGGCGGTAGAGGATGAGGAAGCGGAGTAGGAGGAGTTAGGAACAGGAGGCAAACTGAAGCGCCCTGCAATCCTCGGTGGTGGAAGGACATGCGCCAAATTGCTATCCGCCTCAGGCCCATCCGCCACTGCATTTACCCAGTGTGCCGTTAGGGAGATATAACGCCCCTGACCGTGCTTACTGGTCCACGTATCGGTAATTAGGTGGACCTTGGCACAGATGGCATTGCGCAGTGCACACCTGATTTTTTCCCCCACTTGGTTGTGCAGGGAAGGGATGGCTTGCCTGGAAAAGTAGTGGCGGCTGGGCACGACGTACTGTGGGACAGCCACCGACATAAGGTTTTTAAAACTGTGCGTCTCCACCAGACGGAATGACAGCATTTCAAAGGCCAATAATTTTGAAATGCTGGCATTCAGGGCCAGGGATCGCGGGTGGGTAGGGGGGTACTTCCTCTTCCTCTCAAGTGTTTGGGAGATGGAAAGCTGAACGCTTCCACGGGACATTGTGGAGATGGTTGTTGGTGACCCAGGTGGTGGTGTTGCTTACAGATCGTCTGTTTGCGGGGTGGCAGGTGCCGGTATCACTACAGATGTGGCTGGAGCGGCCTAGACTGCAGCAGAAGAGGAAGCAGGATGAGCCAGAGACGTTTCTTGGTTTTGAAGGTGTGTACTCCACTGCAGCTCGTGCTTTGCACTTAGATGCCTGATCATGCAGGTTGTGCTCAGGTTGAGAAGGTTTATGCCTCGCTTCAAGCTCTGATTGCACAGGGTGCAAACCACTCGTGTCCTGTCATCAGCACATTTTCTAAAGAACTTCCACGCTAGAGAACTCCTTTGAGCTGACTTTGGTGCGCTCGTTCCCTTGGTGCGTTGGGCAGTAGCGGGCGTAGTGTCTAGGGCACGGCCGCTCCGCTTCTGCACCCTGCTCCCTCTTCTGCTGTGCTGGTGGCTCTGTGCGACCACCGCCTCTTCCTCCAAACTACTCAGTTCACCTGCATGACCTTCATTCCATGTGGGGTCGAGGACCTCATCGTCCTCCACATCATCTTCCACCCAGTCTTCACCCCTGCCCTCCTTGTCGGTCTCCACAATGCTGAACGCCGCAGCAGTTGGCACCTGCGTTTCGTCATCATCGGAGAAGTGCTGCGATGATCCTTGCATGTACTCATCTTGAGAAATAAGTGTTTGGGCATCGCTGCACTCAATCTCTTCCACTTCTGGGGCAGGGCTAGGTGGATGGCCCTGGGAAACCCTGCTGACAGAGTCATCAAAAAGAAGAAGAGACTGCTGTATGGCTTGGGGCTCAGACTGCTTGCCTGATTTGCAAGGGGGTGAGGTGAAAGACGGTTGGACATCGGCTGCAGGTGCCAACTGTGACCTTTCTGCAGTAGACTGGGTGGGAGACAATGTGAAGGAACTGGAGGCACTGTCAGCAGCAAACCAATCTACTATCGCCTCCACTTGTTCTGGCCTCATCACTTCTAGGGGCGTATGATGCCCTACCAAATACTGATGCAGGTTCTGTCGCCTACTCACACTTGAGGAAGGTGTTTCACTTGTGCATGTAGCTGGCACAGATCGACCACGTCCTCTCCTTGCAACAGGAGCTCTACCAGCAGCACCACGACCCAGGCCACGGCCCTTATTTGACGGTCTCCTCATATTTCTGTAATTTAAGATCTTGCCCTAGAAAGGTTTTTATTGAATAGCGGAATAGGAAATATGATCAAAAAAAGTGTATGTATCTCGCACGTACAAAACCACACTAGGCCCCAATTACTATTGTTTCTACCCCTAAAAGGATGGATGAGGAGTAGGAGGAGTATGGAACAGACAGCACCCTCAAATCTTCAGAAGTATGAGATGAACCTCAAAAACTTGGAAAGGTGGATCTCACACGTACCGACACAGACTATCCCGCAATTCAATTGATCCTCAAAGGTTTTTATTGAATAGCGGAATAGGAAATATGATAAAAAAAAGTGTATGTATCTCGCACGTACACAACCACACTAGGCCCCAATTACTATTGTTTGTACCCCTAAAAGGATGGTTGAGCAGTAGGAGGAGGAGTATGGAACAGGCAGCACCCTCAAATCTTCAGAAGTATGAGATGAACCCCAAAAACTTGGAAAGGTGGATCTCACACGTACCGACACAGACTATCACGCAATTTAATTGATCCCCAAAGGTTTTAATTGAATAGCGGAATAGAAAATATGATCAAAAAGAAAGTGTATGTATCTCGCACGTACAAAACCACACTAGGCCCCAATTACTATTGTTTCTACCCCTAAAAGGATGGATGAGGAGTAGGAGGAGTATGGAACAGACAGCACCCTCAAATCTTCAGAAGTATGAGATGAACCTCAAAAACTTGGAAAGGTGGATCTCACACGTACCGACACAGACTATCCCGCAATTCAATTGATCCTCAAAGGTTTTTATTGAATAGCAGAATAGGAAATATGATCAAAAAAAGTGTATGTATCTCGCACGTACACAACCACACTAGGCCCCAATTACTAATGTTTGTACCCCTAAAAGGATGGTTGAGCAGTAGGAGGAGGAGTATGGAACAGGCAGCACCCTCAAATCTTCAGAAGTATGAGATGAACCCCAAAAACTTGGAAAGGTGGATCTCACACGTACCGACACAGACTATCACGCAATTTAATTGATCCCCAAAGGTTTTAATTGAATAGCGGAATAGAAAATATGATCAAAAAGAAAGTGTATGTATCTCACACGTACACCACCACACTAGGCCCCAATTACTATTGTTTGTACCCCTAAAAGGATGGTTGAGCAGTAGGAGGAGGAGTATGGAACAGGCAGCACCCTCAAATCTTCAGAAGTATGAGATGAACCCCAAAAACTTGGAAAGGTGGATCTCACACGTACCGACACAGACTATCACGCAATTTAATTGATCCCCAAAGGATTTAATTGAATAGCGGAATAGAAAATATGATCAAAAAGAAAGTGTATGTATCTCACATGTACACCACCACACTAGGCCCCAATTACTATTGTTTGTACCCCTAAAAGGATGGTTGAGCAGTAGGAGGAGGAGTTTGGAACAGGCAGCACCCTCAAATCTTCAGAAGTATGAGATGAACCCCAAAAACTTGGAAAGGTGGATCTCACACGTACCGACACAGACTATCACGCAATTTAATTGATCCCCAAAGGATTTAATTGAATAGCGGAATAGAAAATATGATCAAAAAGAAAGTGTATGTATCTCACACGTACACCACCACACTAGGCCCCAATTACTATTGTTTGTACCCCTAAAAGGATGGTTGAGCAGTAGGAGGAGGAGTATGGAACAGGCAGCACCCTCAAATCTTCAGAAGTATGAGATGAACCCCAAAAAACTTGGAAAGGTGGATCTCACACGTACCGACACAGACTATCACGCAATTTAATTGATCCCCAAAGGATTTAATTGAATAGCGGAATAGAAAATATGATCAAAAAGAAAGTGTATGTATCTCACACGTACACCACCACACTAGGCCCCAATTACTATTGTTTGTACCCCTAAAAGGATGGTTGAGCAGTAGGAGGAGGAGTATGGAACAGGCAGCACCCTCAAATCTTCAGAAGTATTAGATGAACCCCAAAAACTTGGAAAGGTGGATCTCACACGTACCGACACAGACTATCACGCAATTTAATTGATCCCCAAAGGATTTAATTGAATAGCGGAATAGAAAATATGATCAAAAAGAAAGTGTATGTATCTCACACGTACACCACCACACTAGGCCCCAATTACTATTGTTTGTACCCCTAAAAGGATGGTTGAGCAGTAGGAGGAGGAGTATGGAACAGGCAGCACCCTCAAATCTTCAGAAGTATGAGATTGTGTTCACTGTACCCCACAAAGATTGTGTTCACTGCACCCCACAAAGATTGTGTTCACTGCACCTCAAAAAGGATTTTGTTCACTGCACCCCACAAAGATTGTGTTCACTGCACCCTAAAAGGATTTTGTTCACTGCACCCCAAAAAGATTGTTTTCACTGCACCCCAAAAAGGATGTTGTTCACTGCACCCCAAAAAGGATTGTGTTCACTGCACCCCACAAAGATTGTGTTCACTGCACCCCACAAAGGATTTTGTTCACTGCACCCCAAAAAGATTGTGTTCACTGTACCCCCCAAAGATTGTGTTCACTGCACCCCACAAAGATTCTGTTCACTGTACCCCACAAAGATTGTGTTCACTGCACCCCACAAAGGATTTTGTTCACTGCACCCCAAAAAGATTGTGTTCACTGCACCCCAAAAAGGATTTTGTTCACTGCACCCCAAAAAGGATGTTGTTCACTGCACCCCAAAAAGGATTTTGTTCACTGCACCCCAAAAAGATTGTGTTCACTGCACCCCACAAAGATTGCGTTCACTGCACCCCACAAAGGATTTTGTTCACTGCACCCCAAAAAGATTGTGTTCACTGCAACCCAAAAAGGATTTTGTTCACTGCACCCCAAAAAGGATGTTGTTCACTGCACCCCAAAAAGATTGTGTTCACTGCACCCCATAAAGATTGTGTTCACTGCACCCCACAAAGGATTTTGTTCACTGCACCCCAAAAAGATTGTGTTCACTGCACCCCAAAAAGGATGTTGTTCACTGCACCCCAAAAAGGATTTTGTTCACTGCACCCCAAAAAGATTTTGTTCACTGCACCCCAAAAAGGACGTTGTTCACTGCACCCCAAAAAGATTGTGTTCACTGCAGCCCAAAAAGATTGTGTTCACTGCAGCTCACACACAGAAAAATGGATGTGGATCACTGACACCTGCCTATCTCCTATCCCACACCACACAGCAATATCGATTGTAGTTTGTAGAACACAGTTTCCCTAAAATTCAGCAGCAGCAGCCTCTCCCTAACAGGATTGAGAAGAGATCGTAGATCAGGATTGAGTGCAGAGTCACCCCACCCCCCACACAGCAATATCGATTGTACTTTGTAGAAAACACTGACCCTATAATTCAGCAGACTCTATCCCTAAAATGCCTACAACTCGCCCTGCCTAAACACTCCGACCTGTCCCTCAATTCTATCCAGACACAAATGGTTTTTTCCTGCCTGTCTTTCCCTAATCAGCAGCCAGCACGTTGATGTGTGCTCTGTCCCTGATCTAAGCAGCAGAATGAAGACGCTGCGGCTGCCTGGAACTTATAAAGACTTGGTCACATGCTTCAGATGGCCAATCACAGCTACTGAGACATTTGCAGGCATGGCTGGGATGGCTTAAGGCACACCAGTTAAACGATTGTTGATTGGCTGTTGAAAGCCCGCCATGAAAAGAGCGCCAAAACATGCAAAACCCGGAAATAAAACGACCGAACACGGATTTTTACCCGAACATACACTAAAGTGTCCGTGTCCGTGTTCGGGTACAAAAAATCCAATTATTCGGTACGAACACGAATAATACAGTCCGTGTTCGCTCAACACTAGTCAAGACACATAACTCCACCTTCCCTTTCTGGACTTAGATCCAACTAAGACACTTTTTTAACCATCCCAGATCTCCCCCTGGCTGGTATCACCTGCACACATGATTTGAAGCTATTTGCTCCAGATCCACGACACAATGGCATATGATTTCTTTAATATATACCCTCCTGTTATCTAAGAGTACCTCAAAAGCCAACAAAATGTGCCAGACCTGGGAAAGACAGCTTAACATTAATCTCACTATTGACGAGTGGGATAGCATTCTCAATCATACTTGCTTCTCCACAAATTTTCACCCTTGACATCCCCCTTATGTTGGAGATGCGGATCCGAACCCAGTACTTTGCTCTATATCTGGTGGTTCTGGTCAGAACTGCAGACATTCTGGACTGGTGCATGATGACGTATCCAAGATAACCACCTTTACACTTGACTTAACTCCAGCCCAGTACTTGCTTCATCATACCTCTGTCCCAAAATCCATTTACTACAAATCGTTATAAATAAATAAAATTGCAGCGCTAATAAATGTTAATGAAAGTCTCGGCTAGGCAGTACTCACGCCCTACTTCAAGGAAGATCCACACAGAGTCCAAAATACACATGACTGTCCAAATAGAAAGTTCACAGAAGTAATTCCCATGATAAGGTTTGCTAAGCTGGGGGCAAACTTTGCCCCCATAGCAACACCTCTTTGCTGCAGATAGTATCAATTTTGGAACCAACAGAAGTTATGTGTCATGGCAAATATTAAGAGCTCAATGATACATTTCCTCTGTTTCAAGGGAATATTACCATCTTCCTTCAAGTAATGTTTCACTGCTCTTACCCCATCATCATGTTTAATGTTGGTGTATAGAGATGTAACGTCTGCAGTCACCAGTATCATACAATCCTTAAATTGAAAGTTAGCAAGTTCATTAAGGACATGCTTAGTATCCTGCAGATATGCAGGGGTGTTAATTACCAGTGGCTGCAGAAAAAAATCTACATATACACCAATCCTAGATGTAAGGGAACCTATCCCACTGATGATGGGTCTGCCCGGGGGATTATTAAGATCTTTATGAATTTTTGGCAAGCAGTACATGACAGATATTCTTGGGCCAGAAGGATTAAGATATAGTTTTTCCTTCTTTGTTAGAATGCCCTGCTTATATCCCTTAGATATCAGACATTCCAGGTCTTTCAAAAAAGGTTTAGTCAGATTTTTTGAAAGGGGGAGATTGGTTTCACTATCATCAATAATGTTATGCATTATATTCAGATATTGTTGTTTATCCAAAACCACTACCCCAGCACCTTTATCCGCAAGTCTTATTATCAGTTATTTTCTGTTATTTAACTTTTTAATACCTGAAAAGAGTCTCCTCTCTTCAAAGACCTTTTTAGAATTGACTTTATCCAAATCCTGAATCACCAGATCTCTGAAGACCATGAATTTTGAGTTGGTGTTTGGGGGGTTAAAGAGAGAAGCATTTGTAAGAGTAGTATGTTTAGAGTTTGTAGAGGCCAGAGTTTGGATGTGAATAGGGT
This sequence comes from Pelophylax lessonae, assembly GCF_965119305.1. NCBI lineage: Eukaryota > Metazoa > Chordata > Amphibia > Anura > Ranidae > Pelophylax > Pelophylax lessonae. The sequence continues at coordinate 19,569,998 of NC_138768.1, read as the reverse complement.
TCTGCATAAAGTGTCTCTTTATATTAAATTGTCTCACAAACTAGTTGTCTGGAACTTATTGAGGCCTTTTTTAGGAGCAAATTTGAGACCTTTGCTTAGAACTAGGGTTGAGCGAACCCGAACTGTATTGTTCGTGTTCGTACCGGACTTTTGGGTATTCGGTACCCGGACCCGAACCCGGACATTTCACTGTATGTTCGGGTACTATCCATTGTTTGGTAACGTTATTTTAATGTTTTGGTTTTAATGGCGCACTTTCAACAGGTGCAAGGCAGCCAATCAGCAAGTGTTTAACTAGTGTGCCCTAGAAGCCATCACAGCCATAACCACTAATGGCATGGCTGGGATAGGCCAGTGCAGCATGTGACCCAGACTCTATATAAGCTGGAGTCACACAGCGCCGCGCGTCACTCTGCTATAACTACTGTAGGGAGAGGTTCCTGATGTTACTGAGGGAGAGATAGGAGTTTATTATAGGGCGAGGCTGGAGAGATTACTTGTAGGGAAAGCATAGGAGGAACAATCTGCTTTATCATACAGCGATCTACATTGATTTGATTGTGTGGGGTGCAGTGAAAGATGTTTTTGCCCGGAGGGAGAGATAGGAGTTGACTGTAGGGCCAGGCTGGAGAGATTGCTTGTAGGGAAAGCATAGATAGGAACAATCTGCTTTAATCAGACAGCGATCTACATTGATTGTATTGTGTGGGGGTGCAGTGAACGATCTTTATGCCCTGACCTGAGCCCAGTGAGGAGGAGAAAGGAGAAACAAATACATTTTATCAGTCTGTTAGGCATGCGGTGCTGCACATTTCATGCATATGTGTGCTTAATCTACATTTAAAAAAGAAAAAACATTTTTTCCTTCATATTTAACTTTAAAGACTGTATGTCGGACAGACATTGCTTTTCTAACCTGCTCTTCAAAAAGCACCAATGTGAGGGGAAAATAATTCTTTTACAGTATTTAGGGTAAAAAAATTATTTTTCAGTTTTTCATTCATATATTACAGTGCGATACACCCTTTGCATACTGTTGTATTGCGCATTGCAATAAAAAAACTATTTAGGGGACAAAAAAAGTTGATTGCGGCAATGTCTGCATATGTTACAGTGAGATACACCCATTGCATACTGTTGTATTGCGCCTTGCAATAAAAAAAAACTATTTAGGGGCCAAAAGAGTTTATTGTGGCCCTGTCCGCATATGTTACAGTGACATACACCCATTGCATACTGTTGTATTGCGCCTTGCAATAAAAAAAACTATTTTGGTGCCAAAAAAAGTTGATTGCGGCCCTGTCTGCATATGTTACAGTGACATACACCCATTGCATACTGTTGTATTGTGCCTTGCAATAAAAACCCATTTCGGGGAAGATCCAAAATTCGATAAATATGAGGAGAAGGTCAAATAAGGGACGTGGCCTGGGTCGTGGTGTTGCTGGTGGAGCTCCTGTTGCAAGGAGAGGACGTGGTCGATCTGTGCCAGCTACACGCACAGGTGAAACACCTTCCTCAGCTGAGAGTAGGCGACAGAACCTGCAGCAGTATTTGACAGGGCCTAATGTGCCTCTACAAATGTTGAGGCCAGAACAAGTACAGGCGATAGTAGATTGGGTTGCTGATGGTGCCTCCAGTTCCTTCACATTGTCTCCCACCCAGTCTTCTGCTGAAAGGTCAGAGTTGGCACCTGCAGCCGATGTCCATCAAACTGTCACCGCACCCCCTTGCAAATCAACAAAGCAGTCTGAGCCCCAATTCATGCAGCAATCTCTTCTTCTTTTTGATGACTCTGTTAGCATGGTTTCCCAGGGCCATCCACCTAGCCCTGCCCCAGAAGTGGAAGAGATTGAGTGCACCGATGCCCAACCACTTATGTTTCCAGATGAGTACATGGGAGGACCATCGCAGCACGTGTCGGATGATGACGAAACACAGGTGCCAACTGCTGCGGAATTCCAAATTGTGGAGACTGACAAGGGTTGCAGGGGTGAAGACTGGGTGGAAGACGATGTGGAGGACGATGAGGTCCTCGACCCCACATGGAATGAACATCATGCAGGTGACCTGAGTTGTTTGGAGGAAGAGACGGTGGTCGCATAGAGCCACCAGCACAGCAGAAGAGGGAGCAGGGTGCAAAAGCGGAGCGGCCGTGCCCTAGACACTATGCCTGCTACTGCCCAACGCAGCAAGGGACCGAACACACCAAAGCCAGCTCACAGGAGTTCCCTAGCGTGGCAGTTCTTCAGACAATGTGATGATGACAGGACACAAATGTTTTGCACGCTGTGCAATCAGAGCCTGAAGCGAGGCATAACCCTTCTCAACCTAAGCACAACCTGCATGACCAGGCATCTAAGTGCAAAGCACGAGCTGCAGTGGGGTGCACACCTCAAAAACCAAGAAAGGTCTCTGGCTCCTCCTGCTTCCTCTTCTGCTGCTGCAGTCTCGGCCTCTTCATCCACCTCTGTAGTGACAGTGGCTCCTGCCACCCCGCAAACAGAGGATCCACCAGCAACACCACCACCTGGGTCACCAACAACCATCTCCACAATGTCCTGTGGAAGTATTCAGCTTTCTATCTCCCAAACACTGGAGTGGAAGAGGAAGTACCCCCCTACCCACCCATGATCCCTGGCCCTGAATGCCAGGATTTCAAAATTCCTGGCCTTTGAAATGCTGTCATTCCGGCTGGTGGAGACGCAGAGTTTTAAGAGCCTTATGGTGGTGGCTGTCCCACAGTATGTCGTGCCCAGCTGCCACTACTTTTCCAGGCAAGCCATCCCTTCCCTGCACAACCAAGTGGGTGACAAAATCAGGTGTGCACTGCGCAACACCATCTGTGGCAAGGTCCACCTAACTACGGATACGTGGACCAGTAAGCACGGTCAGGAACGTTATATCTCCTTAACATCACACTGGGTAAATGCAGTGGCGGTTGGGCCTGAGGCGGATAGCAGTTTGTCGCATGTCCTTCCACCACTGAGGATTGCAGGGCGCTTCAGTTTGCCTCCTGTTCCTAACTCCTCCTACTCCGCTTCCTCATCCTCTACCGCCTCCTCTTCCGGCCAGCTCATGGCCATCTCTGGTGCATTGCTGGGGGGATACGGAGGACACAGAGGATACACCTCCCACAGAGGACAGCTTTTCCTTGCCTCTGGGCAGCCTGGCACATATGAGCGATTACATGCTGCAGTGTCTCCGCAACGACCGCCGAGTTTCCCACATAGTAAGTTGTTCTGATTACTGGGTGGCCACCCTGCTGGATCCCCATTACAAGGACAACGTACCGTCCTTAATTCCCTCACTGGAGCGTGATCGTAAGATGCACGAGTACAAGCGCACGCTGGCAGATGCGCTGCTGGTGGCATTCCCACTTGACAGCGGCGGGGCACAGTGGAAGCACAAGGCCAAGGCAGGGGAGGAGGAGGAAGAGGTCAGCAACGCTGCCAGGGCACTGCCAGCACCTCAGAAGGCAGGGTTAGCATGGCCGAAATGTGGAAAAGCTTTGTCAACATGCCACAACAAGCAGCAGCACCACCAGCTGATATGGAACGTCTTAGCAGGAGGCAGCATTTCACTAACATGGTGGAGCAGTATGTGTGCACATGCCTAGACATACTGAATGACGGGTCTGCCCCCTTCAACTTCTGGGTCTCCAAGTTGGGCACATGGCCTGAGCTTTCCCTTTACGCCTTGGAGGTGCTGGCCTGCCTTGCAGCCAGTGTATTATCTGAACGTGTATTTAGCACGGCTGGGGGCGTTATCACAGACAAGCGCAGCCTCCTGTCCAGAGCCAATGTGGACAAGCTCACATTCATTAAAATGAACCAGGCATGGATCCCACAGGACTTGTCCGTACCTTGTGCAGAATAGACATGTATACCGGCCTTACCCAGACATTGCTGGATTTGATCTTTCTTACTCTTTTGGGGTGTACCCGAATTTACATTTTTTTTTATTAAAAACCAAAACCAGCAATGGCTACCTCATCCTCCATGGGGTTCAGGATTGGGACAAAGTCATAGAATCTTGATTGAACCCGAACATCTAGGTGTTCGCTCAACTCTACTTAGAACCTCCAACTCATCCTTTTCTAGTGACACAGAGCTCAGTTTAAAGATCTCTTTATTTAGTCCCTGATCTTCCACTTTTTTGAGTCTATTTGTCCTCCTCTCTTTCCTCTCTTCCATCTGTATTTCTTTTTCTGTTCCCTCCCCCTCCTAAAAAATGACCTCTGTTATTAGAATTGCCATTATTTGGATACTGGGGGCCATTTTCCCTACCCATTTGCCAGTCATTTTGATTATTTCTATTGTACTGATTCCAATGTCTTGGCGTGTTGTTTCTCCTTTCAAAGTGGTGATAGGGACCTTGAGGTGTATAAGAATTATAACCTCTATTGTTATGGTAATCAGAATTTCTTGGAGTATGGTTGTAGCCCCTATTATCATGATAGAAGGGGGCTCTTGGAGTATTATTCCACACTTTTTTTCGGTGTAAAATTACCACGATTTTCATCATTTTTCCTTTTAGGGAAAAGTATGTTTTTTGTCAAATTTGTGGAGGGACATAGGACTGTTGGGGATGGTCAAAAATAAATCTATCTCTATAGACACCTTCCCTCTCACTCACCAAGGGTTGAAACCTACTCCTAATAGGTACTTGAAAGCTTGATTGTTCATAGGTGTCAGGTCACCTGTGGCCAGGTGACGACTGCACCCAGTTGGAGGAAGGGGAGCACCGCAAGGTAGTGAACCCAGTATCTGACTGCTGCGGATGGACAGGAACATGAGCCCAAGATTCCCCAGGGCGCGGAGTCTAAGACCCAGCAGGTGTTCACCAGAGCCTCTAGTGGTGAGGATGGACTTGGCTGCAGCTGGACCCAGGTCGCGGCCCCTGGGGTTCCCCCGGGTCACGCTCCGTAGGGAGAGAGGGGAAGCAGAGACTCAGGACATAAGGGGTAGTGATTAGTGTTGAGCGAACACGGACTGTATTATTCGTGTTCGTACCGAATAATTGGATTTTTGTTACCCGAACACGGACACTTTACTGTATGTTCGGGTAAAAATCCGTGTTCGGACGTTTTATTTCCGGGTTTTGCATGTTTTGGCGCTCTTTTAATGGCGGGCTTTCAACAGCCAATCAACAATCGTTTAACTGGTGTGCCTTAAGCCATCCCAGCCATGCCTGCAAATGTATGAGTAGCTGTGATTGGCCGTCTGAAGCATGTGACCAAGTCTTTATAAGTTCGAGGCAGCCGCAGCGGCGTCATTCTGCTGCTTAGATCAGGGACAGAGCACACATACGTGCTGGCTGCTGATTAGGGAAAGACAGGCAGGGAAAACAAATTGGTGTCCGGATAGAATTGAGGGACAGGTCAGAGTGCTTAGGCAGGGCGAGTTGTAGGCATTTTAGGGATAGAGTCTGCTGAATTATAGGGTCAGTGTGTTCTACAAACTACAATCGATATTGCTGTGTGGGGTGGGGTCTGCACTTAATCCTGATCTACGATCTCTTCTCAATCCTGTTAGGGAGAGGCTGCTGCTGAATTTTAGGGAAAGTGTGTTCTACAAACTACAATCGATATTGCTGTGTGGGGTCTGCACTTAGTCCCGATCTACGATCTCTTCTCAATCCTGTTAAGGAGAGGCTGCTGCTGAATTTTAGGGAAACTGTGTTCTACAAACTACAATCGATATTGCTGTGTGGTGTGGGATAGGAGATAGGCAGGTGTCAGTGATCCACATCCATTTTTCTGTGTGTGGGCTGCAGTGAACACAATCTTTTTGGGGTGCAGTGAACACAATCTTTTTGGGGTGCAGTGAACAAAACCCTTTTAGGGTGCAGTGAACACAATCTTTTTGGGGTGCAGTGAACAAAATCCTTTTTGGGGTGCAGTGAACACAATCTTTTTGGGGTGCAGTGAACAAAATCCTTTGTGGGGTGCAGTGAACACAATCTTTGTGGGGTGCAGTGAACAACATCCTTTTTGGGGTGCAGTGAACAACATCCTTTTAGGGTGCCGTGAACACAATCTTTGTGGGGTACAGTGAACACAATCTTTTTGGGGTGCAGTGAACAAAATCCTTTTGGGGTGCAGTGAACACAATCTTTGTGGGGTTCAGTGAAGACAATCCTTTTGGGGTGCAGTGAACAAAATCCTTTTGGGGTGCAGTGAACACAAGCTTTGTGGGGGTGCAGTGAACACAATCTTTGTGGGGTGCAGTGAACAAAATCTTTGTGGGGTGCAGTGAACACAATCTTTGTGGGGTGCAGTGAACAAAATCCTTTTGGGGTGCAGTGAACAAAATCTTTGTGGGGTGCAGTGCAGACAATCCTTTTGGGGTGCAGTGAACACAATCTTTGTGGGGTGCAGTGAACAAAATCCTTTTGGGGTGCAGTGAACAAAATCTTTGTGGGGTGCAGTGAAGACAATCCTTTTGGGGTGCAGTGAACACAATCTTTGTGGGGTTCAGTGAACACAATCTTTGTGGGGGTGCAGTGAACACAATCTTTGTGGGGTGCAGTGAACAAAATCCTTTTGGGGTGCAGTGAACACAATCTTTGTGGGGTGCAGTGAAGACAATCCTTTTGGGGTGCAGTGAACAAAATCCTTTTGGGGTGCAGTGAACACAAGCTTTGTGGGGGTGCAGTGAACACAATCTTTGTGGGGTGCAGTGAACACAATCTTTGTGGGGTGCAGTGAACAAAATCCTTTTGGGGTGCAGTGAACACAATCTTTGTGGGGTGCAGTGAACACAATCTTTGTGGGGTACAGTGAACACAATCTCATACTTCTGAAGATTTGAGGGTGCTGCCTGTTTCATCCTCCTCCTCCTCATCCATCCTTTTAGGGGTACAAACAATAGTAATTGGGGCCTAGTGTGCTTCTGTACGTGTGAGATACATACACTTTTTTTGATCATATTTCCTATTCCGCTATTCAATAAAAACCTTTGGGGATCAATTAAATTGCGGGATAGTCTGTGTCGGTACGTGTGAAATCCACCTTTCCAAGTTTTTGGGGTTCATCTCATACTTCTGAAGCTTTGAGGGTGCTGCCTGTTCCATACTCCTCCTCATCCATCCTTTTAGGGGTACAAACAATAGTAATTGGGGCCTAGTGTGCTTCTGTACGTGTGAGATACATACACTTTTTTTTGATCATATTTCCTATTCCGCTATTCAATAAAAACCTTTGGGGATCAATTAAATTGCGGAACAGTCTGTGTCGGTACGTGTGAGATCCACCTTTCCAAGTTTTTGGGGTTCATCTCATACTTCTGAAGCTTTGAGGGTGCTGCCTGTTCCATACTCCTCCTCCTCCTCATCCATCCTTTTAGGGGTACAAACAATAGTAATTGGGGCCTAGTGTGCTTCTGTACGTGTGAGATACATACACTTTCTTTTTGATCATATTTTCTATTCCGCTATTCAATTAAATCCTTTGGGGATCAATTAAATTGCGGAATAGTCTGTGTCGGTACGTGTGAGATCCACCTTTCCAAGTTTTTGAGGTTCATCTCATACTTCTGAAGATTTGAGGGTGCTGTCTGTTCCATACTCCTCTTCCTCATCTTCCCTTTAGGGTAGGAAAAAATTTAATCGGGCCTAGTCTGTGTTTGTACGTGTGAGATACACAGTTTTTTATCCTATTCCGCTATTCAATACACACCCTTTTGGTGTAAAAAACATTAAATTGCAGCATAGTTTGCATATTTGACTGTGAGATACACCCGTGCGATACTGTTGTTCTTTTGTTCCGCTATTCAATAAACACCTTTCTAGGGCAAGATCTTAAATTACAGAAATATGAGGAGAGCGTCAAATAGGGGCCGTGGCCTGGGTCGTGGTGCTGCTGGTAGAGCTCCTGTTGCAAGGAGAGGACGTGGTCGATCTGTGCCAGCTACACGCACAAGTGAAACACCTTCCTCAAGTGTGAGTAGGTGACAGAACCTGCGTCAGTTTTTGGTAGGGCATCATACGCCTCTAGAAGTGATGAGGCCAGAACACGTAGAGGCGATAGTAGTTTGGTTTGCTGCTGACAGTGCCTCCAGTTCCTTCACATTGTCTCCCACCCAGTCTACTGCAGAAAGGTCAGAGTTGGCACCTGCAGCCAATGTCCAACCGTCTTTCACCTCACCCCCTTGCAAATCAGGCAAGCAGTCTGAGCCCCAAGCCATACAGCAGTCTCTTATTCTTTTTTAGGACTCTGTCAGCAGGGTTTCCCAGGGCCATCCACCTAGCCCTGCCCCAGAAGTGGAAGAGATTGAGTGCAGCGATGCCCAACCACTTATTTCTCAAGATGAGTACATGGAAGGACCATCACAGCACGTCTCCGATGATGACGAAACGCAGGTGCCAACTGCTGCGGCGTTCAGCATTGTGGAGACCGACAGGGAGGGCAGGGGTGAAGACTGGGTGGAAGATGATGTGGAGGACGGTGAGGTCCTCGACCCCACATGGAATGAAGGTCATGCAGGTGACCTGAGTAGTTTGGAGGAAGAGGCGGTGGTCGCACAGAGCCACCAGCACAGCAGAAAAGGGAGCAGGGTGCAGAAGCGGAGCGGCCGTGCCCTAGACACTACGCCTGCTACTGCCCAACGCAGCAAGGGAACGAGCGCACCAAAGTCAGCTCAAAAGAGTTCTCTAGCGTGGAAGTTCTTTAGAAAATGTGCTGATGACAGGACACGAGTGGTTTGCACCCTGTGCAATCAGAGCCTGAAGCGAGGCATAAACCTTCTCAACCTGAGCACAACCTGCATGATCAGGCATCTAAGTGCAAAGCACGAGCTGCAGTGGAGTACATACCTTCAAAACCAAGAAACGTCTCTGGCTCATCCTGCTTCCTCTTCTGCTGCAGTCTCGGCCGCTCCAGCCACATCTGTAGTCATACCGGCACCTGCCACGCCGCAAACAGACGATCTGTCAGCAACACCACCACCTGGGTCACCAACAACCATCTCCACAATGTCCCGTGGAAGCGTTCAGCTTTCCATCTCCCAAACACTTGAGAGGAAGAGGAAGTACCCCCCTACCCACCCGCGATCCCTGGCCCTGAATGCCAGCATTTCACAATTATTGGCCTTTGAAATGCTGTCATTCCGTCTGGTAGAGACGCCCAGTTTTAAAAAGCTTATGTCGGTGGCTGTCCCACAGTACGTCGTGCCCAGCCGCCACTACTTTTCCAGGCAAGCCATCCCTTCCCTGCACAACCAAGTGGGGGAAAAAATCAGGTGTGCACTGCGCAGCGCCATCTGTGCCAAGGTCCACCTAACTACCGATACGTGGACCAGTAAGCACGGTCAGGGGCGTTATATCTCCTTAACGGCACACTGGGTAAATGCAGTGGCGGATGGGCCTGAGGCGGATAGCAATTTGGCGCCTGTCCTTCCACCACCAAGGATTGCAGGGCGCTTCAGTTTTCCTCCTGTTCCTAACTCATCCTACTCCGCTACCTCATCCACTACCGCCTCCTCATCCGGACAGCGTAATACCTTCACCACCAACTTCAGCACAGCCAGGGCTAAACAACTTGCCTGTTTGGGGGACAAACCACACACCGCGCAGGAGTTGTGGAGGAGCATGGAACAGCAGATAAATGAGTGGTTGCTGCCAGCGAGCCTCAAGCCCGGCCTGGTGGTGTGCGATAACGGGCGAAATCTCATAGCAGCTCTGGGCCTAGCCGGTTTGACGCACATCCCTTGCCTGGCGCATGTGCTGAATTTGGTGGTGCAGAGGTTCCTTAAAAACTACCCCGATATGTCAGAGCTGCTGCAGAAAGTGCGGGCCGTCTGTGCGCACTTTCGGTGTTCTCACCCTGCTGCTGCTCGCCTGGCAGCGCTGCAGCGTAACTTCGGCCCTCCCGCTCACCGCCTCATATGTGACGTGCCCACAAGGTGGAACTCCACCTTGCACATGCTGCAAAGACTGTGCGAGCAGCAGCAGGCCATAGTGGAGTTTCAGCTGCAGCACGCACGCGTGAGTCGCTCTGCGGAACAGCACCACTTCACCACCAATAACTGGGCCTCCATGCGAGACCTGTGTGCCTTGTTGCGCTGTTTTGAGTACTCCACCAACATGGCCAGTGGCAATGACGCCGTTCTCAGCTTAACTATCCCACTTCTATGCCTCCTTGAAAAAACAATTCGGGCGATGATGGAAGAGGATGTGGCACAGGATGAGGAGGAGGAGGAGGATGAAGAGGTAACATTTCAAAGGCTTTCAGGGCAGTCATTCGCAAGGGGCTCCGAGGGTGGGTTCCTGCACACACAAACGCCAGGGACACAATTGTCCAGCAGGGGCACAGTTCTGGAGGATGAGGAGGATGAGGAGGAGGAGGAGCTGGAGGAGGAGATGGAACCATGTTCACAGCAGGGTGGCACCCAGGCCAGCTCATGGCCATCACTGGTGCGTGGCTGGGGGGATACAGAGGACAGGGACGATACACCTCCCACAGAGGACAGCCTTTCGTCGCCTCTGGGCAGCCTGGCACACATTAGCGATTACATGCTGCAGTGTCTCCACAACGACCGCCGAGTTGCCCACATTCTAACTTGTGCTGATTACTGGGTGGCCACGCTGCTGGATCCCCGTTACAAGGACAACGTACCGTCCTTAATTCACTCACTGGAGCGCGATCGCAAGATGCGCGAGTACAAGCGCACGCTGGTAGATGCGATGCTGCTGGAATTCCCATCTGACAGCGGGGCCACAGTGGAAGCACAAGGCAGAGGAGGAGGAGGAGGAGGTCGCCAACGCAACCAGGGCACCGCCAGCACCTCAGAAGGCAGGGTTAGCATGGCCGAAATGTGGAAAAGCTTTGTCAGCACGCCACAACAAACAGCAGCACCAGCAGCTCAGATGGAACGTCTTAGCAGGAGGCAGCATTTTACCAACATGGTGGAGCAGTATGTGTGCACATGCCTACATGTAGTGAATGAGGGGTCTGCCCCCTTCAACTTCTGGGTCTCCGAATTGGGCACATGGCCTGAGCTTGCCCTTTACGCCTTGGAGGTGCTGGCGTGCCCTGCAGCCAGTGTATTATCTGAACGGGTATTTAGCATGGCTGGGGGCGTTATAACAGACAAGCGCAGCCGCCTGTCCAGAGACAATGTGGACAAGCTCACGTTCATTAAAATGAACCAGGCATGGATCCCACGGGACTTTTCCGTACCTTATGCAGAATAGCAATGGATACCGACCTTACCCACCCATTGTTCCATTTTTGCTCTTTCTCACTCTTTTGGGGTGTACCCTCATTTAAAATTTGTGAAAAGAAGCAGTGTTGGCTACCTCGTCCTCCTCCTCAGGGCCAGATTAACGTAGGGGCTATTGGAGCTGCAGCTCCAGGCCCCTACCTTTTATATAGGCCCCGGGTTGGCCATATTCACTGTTACCGCTCTTCTGTCACTTGTAAACACAGAAGTCTGGCTTCTATGCTCGCTTCCCCAGGCAGCACCCTCAGAACCTCCCCACACAGCGCGAAGGCCGGACAAGGAGGGACAGTTGCCGATGCATGGATGTGTTTATGGGCTTCAGAGACAGCATCCCATGTTGAATTAGGCATGCATGGCTGCACCCTTCCTCCTCTGGGTGCATGCCAAGGCACGGCCCTTAAGGCCCTTCAAAATCCTCAGCACCAAGACCATGATGCTCTTAATCCGGCCCTGGTCTTCCTCCACCGCCGCTTCCACCTACACCGCCCATAGGTGTGCGCAGCCTATTGCATTAGGGTGTGCACCCCAAAGTTGAAATACACATGCATGTGTTTGCCTTCATGTACATGGCCCCGATACATTACTCTCCCTGCTGGCAAAGAGAAATAGAGCAGAGCAGGTCCGAGGGAGATCTTTCCCATCTCCTCACTGGCAAACAGAGCGATAATGCTATGTGCTCTAGGTGATTAGGGTGTGCCCAGGTACACCCGGCACACCCTGTGCGCACGCCTATGACACCGCCACATCCACCACCACCTCAACCTCCCTCCTACTCCATATGGGCCTCGTCCTTCAGAGATGAAGAACTGTAACGCTCCTGCGTTTTTATATGGTGTGGATTTTCAGCTGCAGAAATAGTTCCACGTCAGTAGTCATGTAAGAGATATGCTGAGATACCATTCCCAACCTCAATGACTCATCATGTGTGGAAGGTCTTATTTCAGCCAGTAAATACACACAATTAGCAAGCTGGTTCCTAGAATGACTATATGTATGTGGTAACACAATGATGAAGGTTGAGGGATAGGTTGAGTGGAGGTGGTAGGTGATAGACACTTGAAGGTGAGACAGTAGCAGATGGATGCAGGAAGGTTTAGCAATGTTGTATGATAGCAGATGATAGAATAGCAGGTGGACATACAAAAGAGATCAACCCAGTGCAGAAAAGTAGCAGTAGTCTCAAGAGCTAGCAATCTAGTTTATGCAGATGTGATAAACAGTCTCTACTATGCAGAGCTAGATAGTGTAAGCTTAGTATAAGTTTATAGAGAATTCCCCTGTGGGGTACTTAGCACTATTAGCGATACAGCCGAAGGGTGGTTCAGGAGAGGCGGATGATCCAGTAGCGGGATACAGGGATCAGCGCAGCGAGGTTCCATCAGCGAAGTAAGCTTGCAAGCATGGAAGCTTCAAGCAAGGTTAGCATCCAGATAAGGGTGTTTGAACGAACACATGTGAGTGAGAACCGACGCCTTAAATAGCCATCTAGTCCGGCGCTGAGTGATGACAGCTCCAGTCTTAAAGGTGTATGCGCACCTTTCCAAAAGTAAATGGTAGGGCGCATACACTTGTGGAAAGTGTAATTTAGGGTACCAAAGGTACTGGAACATTACAAGAACATTGTTTTATTTTTCTGTTTTATTTTTTTGTTGTTTTAAGTTATTTCCCTATCCACATTTGTTTGCAGAGCACTTGCCATGCTCTTAACTACGTTTTGCTGCCATTTGCAGCACTCTAGCCCTTTCCATTGGTGTTTTAGAGCCATTTTCGTGCCTTAAAGTTCGGGTCCCCATTGACTTCAATGGGGTTCGGTGTCCGGGAAAAGTTCGGTAAAAGTCCGGGACACGGACCCGGACTTTTTTTTAAAGTTCGGCCGAACCCGTCGAACACGGACATCTAGGTGTCCGCTCAACCCTAGTAGTGATGGGTAAGCCGAGGTTGGTAAAACAGGCAGATGAGGGTAACCAAGGAACAGGCCAAAGGTCAGGGTCACAGGCAAACAGGAGTAGTCAGAGACAAGCCAAAGTCGGTACACAGAAAAGTTAGATCAAGCACACGGCAGACAGGAAACAACTAACAAACACTGTTGAACAGCAAAGCAGACCTGCAGTGCACTGGTTAATATAGACTTCCTGGGATGGCCTGGGGTGGGGCCGAACAGGAAGGAGAGATGATAAAAAGGAGCCAGAAGGGGACTCTGGCCTCTAATGCAGACATGGAGGAGCAGGTAAGCTGCCAAACACTATTGCAAGTCCATGACAATAGGGCCTCCATTCTCTATTGGGAGGGTGAACATTCTCCCTACCATTATAGCTCGTATTGTGATGTTTTTCTTTTTCTTTTTTGGCTTTCTAACAAGTGCCCAGGTGTTACCAGGGGGAGGGATAAATCGGCAGAGGAGAATCCACTACAACGTTATCAGTATCCTCTGGAATTTCCTGCCATTTAAAAACTCTTCCTTCTTTGTAATCTTTAGTATCTCTAATGAATTTCCTTTTCAATTCTTGTTCTTTTTCAGTAACATCTACGATTTTACTCAGCTTTTCTGACTCCTTTGGTTTATTTGCTAGAATGTGGATGTGGCAAACAATATGTCGGCCGCACTACTAGGAGGTTAAGGGACCGACTCAGAGAACACCACTTTTGCATCAAGACAGGATATAGGAAACACAACCTATCGTTACATTATAGGGAGTGTCATAACAGAAACCCTAATTGTTTAAAATTTGCTGCGATTGCACTGAATAAAACACAATAGAGAGGATGTAATCAAACTAGGGAGAGTGTACGTCTCTGAGTCTTTATTTTGGAGATTGTAAAGGCCCGTACACACGTACCGATCGTCGGCATACAAACGTCGGCGGACGAAAGATCTGCCGATTGTACGCTTGTTAGTATGGTGCCTCCGACAGCCGTCAGCGCACATTCTGCCAACAAGAGTCTGTCTTGCAAGCATTAAAATTTTTGTATGCCGACACCAGAACGGCCGATTGTTCGCCAGTCAGTACAGAATTCGGCCGACACACAGCTACAAATCCCAACACGCATGATCAAACCAAATGAGGTCCCGGAAGAATTTTCTCTAGTAAACTCAAAATTTTATCCAGAAAGAACTTTCGGCTCGCGGCAGTCCAAGAAATAGGTGAAATGCGGAGCACATGCTCATCTTGATAAATGTGAGAAGGAAGATGCTGCTCATAATGCCATACTTTTCTAATAAAAAGGCATGTGTTCTGTTATGATGAAGATAATGTTTGTCTATTCTATCTGTTCTATAAAATTTTATAATTAAATAATTTGAACTCTTCACCATTATATTTTTTTTTCACAGCAAAGATCTAACTATTGATATGACCCTTTATTCTTGTATGAAATAATGTCTAAAACATATTTTTCAGGTTATGCACAATATTAAACATGTTAACATATTCAGATAGGCCATTTTTTATTTACAATTTTATTTATTTTTTGGATCTCTGAAAAAACACAAAGAAAATATTAATACTCTCCGTATTAAAAACTAAACATAAAAAAGGTCCATTTGGACTAAATTAAATTATAAACTGCCAAACAGGGGTAAAATAAATAATAGGGGTTACAAAAATTAAAGTTGCTGATAGCTGTAATCAGGCTGCCATGAGGGCAGGTTTGGATCCTGCTGGCCATATTGCCAGTGGCTGCCATGTGGCATCTGGCGAGGTGGTGGCTGTTGTGGAGGTGGAGTGCATGGGTGCTCCTGGCATGCATGGCTGTGCTCATTAAGGATGCCGTTTTCCGCATTTTGCAGCACATCCAGAATAATTTTGCTGGCATACTGACACTGCCTGAGGTCCACCTTAAAATTTTGCCCGTCATATTCCCGAAGGACTCATTTGCCTCCAGTTTCCTACGTAGGGCTATGGTGGCCTCCTGTATGAATTCATCGGTGATGCCGTCGATGTGCTTCCTCTTTTGCCTCCGTTTGGCAGGAGGAGGTGGTGGTGGAAAGAGTTCTGCAGGCTCCCCAGGCTCCTGGCTGCAACCTGGCTCCTCCTCAGTGACACTTCCCTGTTGATGAAATGAACAATTGATTAGAATGTTATAGTGTATATAAAAATGCATGTTTGTTATATTATTGTGAACAAATAGCAGACTTTACATACAGTGGCGTATCTAGGGTCTCCAGTGCCCTTGTTGAGGAGCTGTATTTGGCAACAACCCCCCCCCCCCCCCAAGATCAATGTAAAAATGTAACCCCCCCAAAAATATAAAAGGGCATTAAAAGTTTCTCATTTGTCCCTTGTTTGCCCAGTGTAGAGCTCTCTAGTGGGCAATCATTGTCTCAGGTGTGAAAAACAAGAAAGAGAGGGGTGAGAGATAGAAAGAGGGAGAGAAAGAGGGGGTGTGAGAGAGAGAGGAGGGGGGTTGCAGAGAGAGAGGGGCCTAAACTAGCAGAGTGCTTGATGTAGGGCATTGAGGGTGAAGTGTTGCAGGAAAACAGGAATAAGGGAGCCACCTGCCTTGCTGACCCAGAGTGAGAGACCAGAGACATGGAAGCAAGGATGGATGTATCATTTGCAGGAGCTGTTAGTTTGTTAGTTTTGTTTTAAAAAAGGTTGAGCCAGAGGAATGCTGAGGCTCCAGCAGTGTTTGTTAGGACTGGAGGTGTGCTGGGGATGCAGTGAGAGGCAGTCTCAGTCTCCTGGTCTTTTGACTCAGCTGCCCTCAATGTTTTACACCTGCATGAAGCAGCTCTTAATGTTTTACACCTGCATGAATCCGCCTGCAAACTGGGGGTTCTGGGGTGTGCAGGCTGAGTGGATTGTTCAAAAAATCAATAAAACAATGCCAATGTTTTTGCGACCCACCCCCCTTGGCCTGCGCCCCTGGCGGTTGCCTGTCATGGCAACCCCTTGCTATGCCCGTTTACATAAAGGGTCAATTATGGTTTAGCTTATAATTTTGTTACATGATTACATTTTTGCAGACAATATATAGTGAAATGCCATACCTGAGTAAAACTCTCCTCCAGGATATCTTCATCCTGGCTTGGATCAACTGACACTGAGCCCTCTGCCGAAGTAGAAGGCAGTGTTGAGATGGATGGCCTGGATTCCAATGTGTCTGCCAGGAACTCCTCCTCCAGTGGCGGGCTTGTGCAGGGGTGTGTACGTGCCGAAGATCAGGCCTACATGTGACACATACACACCTGAAGCAGTGGAAAAATCTTTTCAGCAAGAATAATGTCTCAACGATCTGGGAGCTCAATTAGTGTGGGCAGAAGTGATTGGGCCACCAGAAAATCAAGGGCTACACCCATGACAAAGGCAGAAATGGTGGAGATGGTCTTCATTTTAGAAAAAAGGGACTATGATGGGAAGTTGGCAAATTACGAGCGGCCCAATGCCAGGAAAGATGGCATCATGGATAAGGTGGTGGCCTGTTTGCAAAAAAAATTTGGTGTGGAGCGATCGAAAGATCAGATTCGGAAACGGTGGTCCGACCTGAAACACCGTGAGCAGGATCAGCTGGCCCAAATCCATAGGATTCTGAAAAAAAGTAAGTTTTTTTTTTTATTGTTTTAAACATGCAATATGTTTTTAATAATTTTGTGTATGTTGTATTAACATGTCTAGATTATAATGTCTATGTAAAAAGTTATATTACTCATTTTATTGGTCATGTCGTGATTACATCGATCTATTGTTGATGTTTTAGTATATGACATTAAAAGTCAGGAAGCCATAGTTAAAAATATATGTATTGTGTTGCAACGAACGTTCTTTCCTGCACGAATCTTCTCTGCAAACATTCCTATTAATCACAGATTATTATTCAAACCTTTAAATAGGAGAAAAAACGAAAACTCAGTGCCAAACAATGGGAAAGGAGGAGGAGAGGTTTGGCAGCACCATCTGCAGTTGCGGAAGAAGATGAGGACATGGGCCCAGATGGTGGCACAGATTTGACTAAAGGTAATTGGTTCCTATGCACTGTCAAACATTAATGTACCATATTTTTCGTAGATAACCATGTACATGTCTTCATATTTGTTACTAAAAGAGCTATCAAGCAGGGCACCATGTCCTAACAAATGTACGTCTTGTGACTTTTATGATATGGCCAATTTTTTGTATTATGTAGATGAAGACATTAGTCCTGAGGTGATTCTGGTGGAGACAACAAGTGACCAGACACCAGAGCAACAAGAAGGTTGGTAGGCACAGATTATTGTGTAGTGGGATCATAGAAATATGTGTATTTGCAACGATTGTTTAACCTTAGATTCTTGTATTCCCTTACAAATTTACATTGCAGATGTTGCGTCATGCGAGGATGTGGCATCCCCAGCCAGGTCAGAACCAACCTCCCCTGGCAACTTGCCAAGCAGCGTGGAAGCCACATCCAAAAATTTGGAGGATCCAGGACCAAGTGTCAGAGAGCCAGTTGTGTGCCCACATAGGTTTTTTCATAATGATTTTTATCAGTGTTATTTTTAGCCTCCAATTGTCAACACTAGTTCCCTATGGGAGCCTCTTTATTTGAATGGAAGTCAGGAAGATCAGGATGCTCAGACTTGCGTGGCCACTTGCGCTGTGAAGATTTTTGAGGGGGAACTACACAGAAAAATTGAATAACCCACCGTGGGTGTCCCCCCCAAGTTCACAACCAGGCCTTTTGTGTGTGGTATTGAGTTTGAGGGTATGCCCACAACAAAAATACAGCGTGGGTTACCCCCAAAACCCATACCAGACCCTTATCCAAGCATGCAGCTTGTCAGGCCAGGAAAGAGAACGAGCAAGCGGACCAAACACCCCCTGGACCACAGCAGGACACATGCCCTCAACATGGGGGGGTTTTGTTGCTTTGGGCCAGGGGGGCTCTGCACCGCACACCCAAAAGCACCTTGCTCCCATGTAGAGGAGGACAAGTGCCTCATCCCCACAACCCTGTCTGGTGGTTTTGGGGGGTCATGCGGCCAGGGGGTTCCTAGGACTTTGGAAGCAACCTTTAACAAAGGGTGGCCCCCAGATCCCAGACCCCAATCCCTATGTGAATGGGTATGGGGTACATAGTACCCCTACACATTAACCACATAAATGGAAGTGTATGTGAATAACGACAGGAGACGTTTATGAAATGTTCTTAAATATCTTCATCCGGTCTTCTCCACTCTGCTCTTTGGGTCTTCTCCTCTCCACTCTTCTGCTGTCCAATCTTCTGCTCTTATGTTGTCTGCTCTTTTGCCCTAGGCTCTTCTTCTTCCTTCTGTCCTCATCTGATGCTGTTGCCGTGCATTCTGCCCGTCTCTGGTCTCTGCAGCTTAATATATATACATTACGACCATGCCCTCACAATGTCGTCATCATGCGTTCACACCCCTAATGAATATATAGTAAGCTCAGGAGACCGGCAGAATCATCAGCAACAGGATCAGAGGAGGACAGGAGGAAGAAAAAGAGCCTAGGGCAAAAGAGCATAAGAACAGGGTAGGTATTAACTCGAGAGTAATTTAATATAACCTGGACACCAAATGTTTCTCTATTATGACCTCATGTAGGTGATTCACATTGACTCAGTTGTATATTTTTTTACAGATCATGATTTACCTACTTGCACTTTAGCAAAATTAACCCGTGAGGCTCTCCAATGTTGCTCAGACCTCAAGCAAATAAAGGAAACAGCAACGGCATTGCAATCCAAAATGCGAGATTTTGTGGACATGCTTGCCAAATTTTAAAAATTTTTAACGTTTTTAATGTTTTTATTGTTTGCTTTTATTACAAATGTTTTGTAATATTTTATGATATCTTGATGACACTCAGTTGTTAAGAGTGTACCCACGTTTGGGAAAAACACTTGAAAAAACCCTAACCCTAACCCTAACCCTAACCCTGTGAATGTTTCTTACCAAAAATTTTTTACATTCAACAATGTGTGTTCCATTCTTTATTTGACTTTCGTTGGGGGGACCAGGTCTAAAGCTGTGTAAAGAAGCATTAAATGTATGATGGCTGTCCTATTCACATATTTACATGTTAATGAAAGCATTTTGGACACTGCCATATGCGAGTTGCTGGAGGTGTCAATGAAATTTTAAAGATCCCAACAGTTTTAACGCATATCACAGTGAGATCTGACATTTCATACAGGATCGGATCATACAAGTGGGAACGACTGTGCAATCCTATCCTGATGCAGCTGAATAAATGCATCATGTGCGACTTTTGTGCGAGTGCAGTGCGAATTGAGACATACACTTTGTATGGCTACATTCGCACTGAACACGCATACAAGTCGCACATGACCCTTTATTTCTGATGTATCTGGATTGGATCGCACAGTGCTTAAAACACTTGTGGAATACAATCCTGTGCAAAAAGTAAGTGGCGGGTCACCCTTATGCAATGCTGGAAGGCTGCAAAATTGCAGACTTCCCACATCGCATAAGTGTGACTCAACACTCAAGGTACTAGCAGTCCTAGGATTCAATATGGCATAGATATCGCCAGTAGCAATCAATGTAGGGAGATCAGTGTAATCTATAGTGTATTGCTTGTTTGTTGCTCTAGTTCACTTTCCATTACCTACATATATATATAACACTTTGAGATGAACAATGATCATGTTTCACATAACACTGACATATCCTAACATTGGTGGGCAGTGAGAAGGATGTCATAAATGAACACAACATAACAGGTGTAGGTACATTGTTAATACCCTAATGTATTATATGAAATATATAGTATGGGCAACTTCTGGACAATAACCACCAATGTAAGGTGACATTAGATGAACCTTGGGTGTGACCTAGTTCTCAATGTGACAGGGTTTGTGTAAATTTGGTGGGGTGCATAAGGCCCTTGTATTTACACCACTGGCTCAAAAATAACACATGGCCATCATCACTTTGGATCAGCTGGTGAGAGACTACAGCAAAGAAACCCACTGATGAATGTATTAACCCTTCCAAAGTCACACATATATAACACATGATTTACACCAAAAATTATGTTGGCCATATGTGCCCAAATGATTAGAATCCACAATACAGAATCATAGCAATTTTTGTTTAATGTGTTCAAAAATAATAGATCACTGACATTTATCTTGTGTGTCAAATCTTTAACAACATTAATGTGTGTGTGACATTGATTGCTGCCAGGACACAGCTCCTCTCCCCACGAAATAGTCCAGATATTCCTGGTGGATCTGACGGGCCCTGTGTGATGCCAATCCTGACCGTCCAACTTCCATTGACGTCATGGACTCCACTTGGTCAGGAGGTTGGGCCTCTCCACTTGTACCTGGCATAGCAGGGTCAGTATCCTGTTGCTGCAATACATAATTGTGTACATTCCTGCGTAGGAAGTTGTGCAAAATGCAGCAACACAAGACCACATTATCCACTTTGTACAGTGCCAGGTGTATGGACGTCAGGAATATCCGGAACCGGTTGGCCATTATCCCAAAGGCATTCTCCACAACTCTGCGAGCTCTGGACAACCGGTAGTTGTAAATCCTTTGGTCGGGGGTGAGGTTCCTCTGAGGGTAGGGCTTCATGAGATGCTCCCCAAGCGCAAAAGCATCATCTGCGATAAACATAAAGCTCAGATCCTCAACAGTTTGCTCCCTGGATGGCAGGTTCAGAGTGCCGTTCTTTAGACGACGAGTGAACTCCGTCTGATCAATAACTCCCCCATCCGAATTGCGGCCATTTTTGCCAATATCCAAATAAATAAACTCATAGTTTGCATTAACTATGGCTAGCATGACTATACTAAAAAAACCTTTATAATTATAATAAAATGTGCCGGAATTCGGAGGGGGGACAATACGGACGTGCTTCCCATCAATAGCACCCCCACAATTGGGAAAATTCCACTTCTCCAGAAATTGATCAGAAATCTCCAGCCATTGCTCTGCGTTTGAAGGAAACTGTGGGGGGAAAAAAAATAAATAAATTAGTGCTTGAGCACATCACATTATTAATTACACACACAGGTGTCTGTTAAATGCTTATGCAACTTGTTAAAATATAAACTACAGGAAGGCAAACGTTTGGATTTGGGGATGTAACATCTACATACATTTATTTTCAACCTCCTATTGTTCTTATATTGTAAAGGGCCATACACACTATAAGATTCTCTGAAGACTTTTTCCTGCAGATTTACCTTTTCTTTGTAGTGCAAGGGCCTACCAGATTGCATAGGATTTGAAAGTGTTTGTTGGTTTTGGTAAATCGGAAGGATAAATTGTTCTGACAATCTTATAGTGTGTATGGCCCATTATACTCACCAGCTAGAGCAGAGATTTACAAACTATGGCCCTCCAGCTGTTGCAGAACTACACATCCCATGAGGCCTTGTAATTCTATGACATTCACAGACATGACTAGGCATGATGGAAATTGTAGCTCCTGAACAACTGGAGGGCCGTAGTTTGAAGACCTCTGAGCTTGAGCTTTGGTATATGCTGACTTTGAGATTTAGCATGGGTGTGTGGGAGGATGGGTAAGTAAAACTGGGCATTTACATCAATAAGGGCTTGTGGTCAGTGAAGGTTTTAACATCATTACATAAACATACACAATCATAGGTGGGAATGGATGGACTGATGTATTTAAGATAAATCATAAACTAGGTAATAAAACATTGGCCAAGGAATAATTGTTTGAGGGAAAGTAATAAAATTAAAAAAATTCTACATACTGTTAACAGGCAATGCATTTAGGGACACATAGGAGAGAATGGTGGGGTGGTTATTGGTTAATTTTACAAATGGTTAAGATAATCTACATCTTTACTACTATGTGCATGTGGACAGAGGGTAGTTTACAAATAATGGCCTGTGTCAATTGCTGTACATCCAATACATCATAATTCGGGTGAAACGACTAATACATGTAATGTAAAAAATCAAACATACCTTGATATAGTCCTTCTGCAAGACCTTGATGAAAGCAGAGCAGGTCTCAGGGATGATAACTCCAAGTGCTTGGGGGGAGATGCCTGTGGTGAACTTCAGATCCTGCAGGCTTCTCCCTGTTGCAAGATACCTCAACGTCGCAATTAACCTTTGCTCAGGAGTAATTGCAAGCCGCATACAAGTATCCTGCTTCAAAATATAGGGGGACACCAGGGCAAGAAGACGGTGAAAGATGGGATCCGTCATCCTCAAATAATTCCTGAAGTCATCAGGATTATTTTCCTGGAGCTCCCTCAGCAAGGACATATGAGAATTGATCACGGTTAAGCAACCAATTTTTCGTCCAGGAAGTCCGCTTCTTCTTCCTATTGCTCATACGTCGTCTCAGAGCCAAAACTCCAACACTAACGACAGCAACAGTCGAATTCACGGTTGCCATAATAAATTCTCGAACAATGTCTCGGAAAATAGCGAAATGTCGTCAACCAAACAAATGCTACCGAAATCAGCGCGAGATGCCCAGAAGGGTCACGGCCAAACACTCACTTCCTCTTTTGTAGCGGCGAACGTGCGTGGAACGTAGTGACGTCAGTTTCTGTCGGGCAGACAAATATCCTGGGCAAGTTTTGAGCACTTTTCAACAGACAAACAACAAACACGCCAGCCGCGAACATTTGTCGGACGTTCTGTCGGCCGACGATCGGTACGTGTGTACGGGCCTTTAGATTCTATGACTGAGAAATTTGTTTATAATTCATCAACTAGATGGCACCATGTGGCCTTTATTGCCAATAAGGTGTATTTTATTATATGTATGTTTGAATTTTGCTCTGGGTAAATTTTCTTTATTATTGAGTAAGGGAAAAGATTTCTAAATTCTGCTCTGGTTAAACATCTCTTAAGGGCAATGTTTTTACTCAGTGATGTTTGACCAGTAATGTTTGTGTCATTTAGTTCTCACATAGTTCCACATTTTATATATATATTATATATTCTTTTCTTTTTTTTTTTTTTAACAATATTTTTATTAGGTTTTCAGGTATACAGAAAAACAGCATTACAATTTGAACACGCTCATAGAACACGTAGAAACATTGTGCGTCTAACAACATCAGCATAGTATTGTCAGCATACTAGTCATATTGCAAAATACGTATATCCGACAGGGTTTAAATGGAAAAAAGCACGTATACGTAATCATAGGTTAAAAATTGTAATAACATGAGCATATAACAAACCATTTAAAGGATAAAGAAGAGCTGAAAAAGACATCAGTGCACCAGAAGGACATTAATATTCATACATTACACTACGTTTCCTGTTTTGATATAGTGACACCAAGGTAACCAGTTGGCAGCCACTTTCTTTGTTGAACCTTCCTTAGCGGCCATGAGCCTTTCATAAACATGTATCTCTTTCAGTAAACAGATCACTTCAGATACAGTGGGGGAAGTTTCTGACTTCCATTTTTTAGCTAGCAACGAACAGGATTTGCAGTGTAATTGGCCTAATAGTGGGATGAATATCCTGCGCCCCTATACTCAAAATAGCTAGATTTGGGTCTTTCCGAAGGAGGTTACCTGTAACACCTTGCTATTAACCAGAAGATTGCTGACCAGAAGCTACGCAGATTTTTGCACGTCCATAGCATATGGAAGAGTGTGCCCACAGCGGATCCACATCTCCAGCAGAGGTTATCATGCGAACCCGAGAATTTTGCTACCAGGTATGGCGTGAAGTACCATCTTTGGTGCAGTTTTTGGGACGTTTTGGATATGTGTATTGGATATTGTGTTTAATGACCGTGACCCAAGATTGTTCAGGGATGTGAACGTTTAGATCTCGTTCCCATTTAAGCATTTGAACTGTCTTAGCAAAGCTTGATATATATATATATTTTATATTCTATGTGCCAGCATAGATGTGGGATCTACACATAAATGTCTTAAGATTATGAGGGTCTATTTGTTATTTGTCCATCCCTGGAGGAGTTTCTCGGTTTTGTACTTTGTTTCTGTATCAAAACCGCGGTCAGACTATGGTAAAATGGTGCCTAAATCCAGAAAGGACATTCCAGGCTAAGGATTAATGGCGCTGAAACCGGAAGTGACACTCAGGACCTCCTCCCTGTAATGTGACACAGGAAATGCACATTTTGATGACTGTCAGATATATAAAGGGCACAGTAAATGAATCATGTTATGCCCCTGATAATCAACACTTGTTGGAAACACGTTGGAGCGTGGTGGCTATTCCTGGTTGTGCCACTGTGATGCTTGCAGCGGCGTGACGCATGTGAGTTGCCATGTTTTGTACTTTCATTTTAACTAATAAATGGGATTTGCTTTTATGTTAATACTGGTGTCTCTCCTACTATACACGTGTAAATATTCGCGTGGAGTGTCTAAATGTAGGAGATGGAGTCATGATGGCGGGGATTGTCATACACTGGATATGCCTTTTTGGATTTTAAATCTGGTGAGTTTGCACTACATGTGGGGAAGAAGGAGATATGCACGTCGTGTGTTAATCTAGGACTTCCATCACTGATGTGACCTGGTCCCTATATCTGCTCATTGCAATATCACACTATTATGGACTTTGTTTTTATTCACATGTGACACCGGAATTACTTCTGTGAACTTTCTATTTGGACAGTCATGTGTATTTTGGACTCTGTGCGGATCTTCCTTGAAGTAGGGCGTGAGTACTGCCCAGCCGAGACTTTCATTAACATTTATCAGCGCTGCAATTTTATTTATTTATACTTTTTTATAGATTGGTGTTGGATTTATCATTGTTAGCTGCTTTTTTCATTAGTGTGTGCGGATTCTTCATTTCCTTACACTACAAAACGTTAGCTCTCCGTTTAGTCAATGCAGCCAGATGGTGCTCCCCCACTAAATGGGGCCCCACCACTCCCCCTACACCACGGCACTACCATGTCAGACAAACAGCTGAAATGAAAGAACTGATTAGTGTCGCTCGCAATAACCCATCTAAATTTACCCGTACATGGGCATGCTGGATCCATTTGCAAGATTCTCTGAAAACTACAATATCACAAACAACACCTTGACACGTAACCACCAATAACTCAAAAAACTCATGACCTGTCTTGACCACAAAGCAGACAGAAATGATGTGGCACTCTGTCCTCCCCCCTTCTACAGTATCTCACAAAAGTGAGTACACCCCTCACATTTTTTGTAAATATTTTATTATATCTTTTCATGTGACAATACTGAGGAAATGACACTTTGCTACAATGTAAAGTAGTGAGTGTACAGCTTGTATAACAGTGTAAATTTGCTGTCCCCTCAAAAGAAGTCAACACACAGCCATTAATGTCTAAACCGCTGGCAACAAAAATGAGTACACCCCTAAGTGAAAATGTCCAAATTGGGCCTAAAGTGTCAATATTTTGTGTCTCCATCATTATTTTCCAGCATTGCCTTAACCCTCTTGGGCATGGAGTTCACCAGAGCTTAACAGGTTGCCACTGGAGTCCTCTTCCACTCCTCCATGATGACAACATGGAGCTTCTTCTACCTTCAGTTTGAGGATGCCCCACAGATGCTCAACAGGGTTTAAGTCTGTAGCCATGCTTGGCCAGTCCATCACCTTTACTATCAGCTTCTTTAGCAAGGCAGTGGTCATCTTGGAGGTGTGTTTGGGGTCGTTATGTTGGAATATTGCCCTGCGGCCCAGTCTCCAAAGGGAGGGGATCATGCTCTGCTTCAGTATGTCACAGTACATGTTGGAATTCATGGTTGCCTCAATGAACTGTAGCTCTCCAGTGCTGGAAGCACTCATGCAGCCCCAGACCATGACACTACCACCAACATCCTTGACTGTAGGCAAGACACACTTGTCTTTGTACTTCTCACCTGGTTGCCGCCACACATACATGACACCATCTGAACCAAATAAGTTTATCTTGGTCTCATCAGACCACAGGACATGGTTCCAGTACTCCATGTCCTTAGTCTGCTTGTCTTCAGCAAACTGTTAGCAGGCTTTCTTGTGCATCATCCTTAGAAGAAGCTTCCTTCTGGGACGACAACCATGCAGACCAATTTGATGCAGTGTGCAGCGTATGGTCTGAGCACTGACAGGCTGACCCCCCAACCCTTCAACCTTTGCAGCAATGCTGACAACACTCATACATCTATTTCCCAAAGACAACCTCTGGATATGACGCTGAGCACGTGCACTCAATTTCTTTTATCGACCATGGCGAGGCCTGCTCTGAGTGGAACCTGTCCTGTTAAACCGCTTTCTTT
This sequence comes from Pelophylax lessonae, assembly GCF_965119305.1. Classification (NCBI taxonomy): domain Eukaryota; kingdom Metazoa; phylum Chordata; class Amphibia; order Anura; family Ranidae; genus Pelophylax; species Pelophylax lessonae. The sequence continues at coordinate 19,543,573 of NC_138768.1, read as the reverse complement.
GCCACCATGCTGCAGCCCAGTTTCAGGGTCTTGGTAATCTTCTTATAGCCTAGGCCATCTTTATGTAGAGCAACAATTCTTTTTTCAGATCCTCAGAGAGTTCTTTGCCATGAGATGCCATGTTGAACTTCCAGTGAACAGTATGAGGGAGTGAGAGCGATAACATCAAACTTAACACACCTGCTCCCCATTCACACCTGAGACCTTGTAACACTAACGAGTCCCATGACACCGGGGAGGGGAAATGGCTAATTGGGCCCAATTTGGACATTTTCACTTAGGGGTGTACTCACTTTTGTTGCCAGCGTATTAGACATTATTTGCTGAGTTATTTTAAGGGGACAGCAAATATACAAATTGTACACTCACTACTCACTCACAAAGTGTCAGTTCTTCAGTGTTGTCACATGAACAGATATAATAAAATATTTACAAAAATGTGAGGGGTGTACTCACTTTTGTGAGATACTGTATATGTAAACACATCTTGACTTGTCTAGCTTAACATGCTCATCCCCTACACTACAGTCCCTGGACCTCTCTTCGACACCCTTTACCTTCTCCATACCTCTTCACATTCCCCCCTAACCCTCTCCCCTGTTATTTCCATAGCTATATAGTTTCTAAACCCCATATAGCCATCTACTTACCGAACACTGCCTTGGGATACGGTAATAACAAACTAATCCCATAATAAGACACGGCTAATCAGGAAAAATACCAAGTTACTCGTAGATATTGTTAATGGACAACTTGTGTATCATTCTCTGTGTCCCCTTACTCCTGTAAGTCAGCTACTTTCTTTGCCTATGACACGGATAGAAACAGGACTTAAGACACAATAAGTTACCTAGTTCATGCAATGTTCCTACTCAATATTGGAAGCCATGTACTTGGTTACACATGTTATGTTGTTTTATTTTATCTCTTTGTAAATCCCAATAAAATTCCTAGAAAAGAAAGGCAGTGTATATTTTTAGCACTGATCACAGTATTAGTGTCACAGGTTCCCACAAAGTGTCAGTTAGGGCCTAATTCATTGTACCTCCATTTTGCCTTCGCCAGGATTTTAGCGCCTTGGCAAATTTGAGCGGTTGAAATTGGAATTCAGTATACCTCCGGAGGAAACTAACGTTCAATGTGAAATTCACTAAGATCCAATAAAGTCAGGGCGAGTGTTAAAAACAGTACAGCTAAAAGCACGACTGTTTGGTTCAAAATCATGGTTTTAGCCCCCCAAATAAGCCCAAATGATTATGAAAGATGTGGTATATCATTTGGAGATCAATGGCTTTTAAACTGTGTCAAATTCGCTTTTTCGCTCGTGGAAACTGGCGATAACTGGCGAAAATGAAAAAGTTGCATGTTGTCACTGCACACAGTTCATAGTCCTATCAATTGCTCCATTAGTAAACACCATCATATTTCCCCTATTTTGGGGGGTTTCCTGCTCAAGCATTTTTCCCGGGAATATAGCTTCTATATTTAAGAATGTATTATTTATGGTTGTCAACAAATCTTAATTGTGTAAATATTAATGTATAGCAAGCAATGGGAACCCCCCCCCCCAAATTGAGAAACCCCAAATTGAGAAATATCTTATTTCCACTATACATATATGTATCTAAATCTATATGGATTTCTATATATTTTTATTTGACCTTTTGAAATACAAAGTTCTGGGCTTCAAATGCATATGCCCAACCCTTTGCACTTTCTCACATTTTGCAGTGCAGCTGCACCCCAGAACTTTATTGTTTGGAACATTTTGTCAAAATATATATATATATATATATATATATATATATATATCTCTCGATATAGCCAGATTTTTTTTTGGGGGGGGGGTGGTTACATAAAGAGTTTGGGGATGCAAATGCATATGACCTAAACAATTTAAAATGTATTCTTTTAAACATTTGGGGGTTTTAGAGCTCAAATTGTTGCCCACAGAGAGAGGTGTAAGCAGTTTGGGGATCCGAACACACAAAAGCAGGGCTGGAACTCAGATTCCCTAATCACTTTGCTATTTGTTAGTCTGGACATTTTGGATCATATTAGTGATGTGTATGAGTGATGTGCATGAGTTTATGCTTGGTCATATGCATTTGCATCCCCAAACACTTCATTTAAACCACAACCTGAAACCAAAAAAAAATATTTATATATAAATATATATATATATATATATATATATATATGTGTATATCTGTATCGCTCGCTCTCTCTCTCTTAAAAAAAATATATATATATATATATATATATATATATATATAGAGACATGTATGTATATAGTCAGGGCCATACATATTAGGACATCGACACCATTCAACATAATCTTTTTGGCTCTATACACCACCACAATGAATTTGCAATGAAATAAACAAGATGTGCTTTAACTGCAGATTTTAGCTTTAATTTGAGGGTATTTACATCCAAATCAGATGAATGGTGTAGGAATTACAACAGTTTGTATATGTGCCTCCCACTTTTTAAGGGACCAAAAGTAATGGGACAGATTAACAATCATAAATCAAACTTTTTAATACTTGGTTGCAAATCCTTTGCAGTCAATTACAGCCTGAAGTCTGGAATGCATAGACATCACCAGACACTGGGTTTCATCCCTGGTGATGCTCTGTCAGGCTTCTACTGCAACTATCTTCAGTTTCTGCTTGTTCTTGGGGCATTTTCCCTTCAGTTTTGTCTTCAGCATGTGAAATGCATGCTCAATCGGATTCAGGTCCAGTGATTGACTTGGCCATTGCATAACATTCCACTTCTTTCCCTTAAAAAACTCTTTGGTTGTTTTTGCAGTATGCTTCGGGTCATCGTCCATCTGCACTGTGAAGCGCCGTCCAATGAGTTCTGAAGCATTTGGCTGAATATGAGCAGATAATATTGCCCAAAACACTTCAGAATTCCTCCTGCTGCTTTTGTCAGCAGTCACATCATCAATAAATACAAGAGAACCAGTTCCATTGGCAGCCCTACATGCCCACGCCATGACACTACCACCACCATGATTCACTGATGAGATGGTATGCTTTGGATCATGAGCAGTTCCTTTCCTTCTCCATACTCTTCTCTTCCCATCACTCTGGTACAAGTTGATCTTGGTCTCATCTGTCCATAGGATGTTGTTCCAGAACTGTGAAGGCTTTTTTAGATGTTGTTTGGCAAACTCTAATCTGGCCTTCCTGTTTTTGAGGCTCACCAATGGTTTACATCTTGTGGTGAACCCTCTGTATTCACTCTGGTGAAGTCTTCTCTTGATTGTTGTCTTTGACACACATACACCTACCTCCTTGAGAGCGTTCTTGATCTGGCCAACTGTTGTTCTTCAGTCATCCACCACAGTTGTTTTCTGTGGTCTTCCGGGTCTTTTGGTGTTGCTGAGCTCACCGGTGCATTCTTTCTTTTTAAGGATGTTCCAAACAATTGATTTGGCCACATCTAATGTTTTTGCTATCTCTCTGATGGGTTTGTTTTGTTTTTTTCAGCCTAATGAGGGCTTGCTTCACTGATAGGGATCATTAATTAATTAATTAATTAATCATTAGTGAATACGCCCCCCAGTATATAAGATCGCCCCCGCCATATTCCTAGCATTGTTATACTGGACATGGAAGAGAGTGGAAGCAGTTCTGTTCATTTTACTTTAAAAGTGTCATTTAGCTAATTTTTAGTGTGAGGAAAGGGATATCTAGTGTAGTTAGAGTGCTCCTTTACACTTAAGTTAGCTTCAAAAATTGAGTTTCTATAGGGAAAGTGTTAAGTGTAAGGGGACCGTAGTGTAGTGTAGGGTTAACTGGCAGTGACTGCTATGGCAGGGTGACAAAACCCTTCCATAGCAGGGTGACCGCTATAGAGAAATGATCATTTCTCTGAATAGCTTCGGGACACCCATATGGCTTCTCACCAGCCAAGCATTTTTCATGCTGCAGGGGCTGCCACTGCCAGTGCTTTTTTGAGGACACGTTTGATGTCAGACATGACATCTGAACATGTGTATAGGGGGTATATATACACATATATGTATGTATATATACCCCTAGACATATATAGGTGTGATAGTAGCAGAAATAAATGCTTGCACTAATGAAATCATTTACAGTAATATATTTCTGCTACTATCACACCTATATATGTCTAGGGGTATATATTCAGACATATATGTGTATATATACCCCCTATACACATGTTCAGATGTTTTGCCTGCCTCAAAAGAACCCCAAAAAATGCCAAAAAAACGCTAGCGTCAAATAAAAAATGCCCAAGTGTGTTTTTGCTGGCATTTTTTGGGGGGTTTTGGAGGCAGGCAAAACATCTGAACTTGTGCACAGTACCACTATACACAAGTTCAGATGTTTTTCCTGACTGCAAAGAACCCAAAAAAATGCCTGCTATTAAACCGGCAAGGTGTTACAGCAGAGAAGCCATACTCCTGTGCTGAAAGTTTTCTAATACAAACAATCCTTTTTTTTTCTGGTTCTGGACATGCTACAGAGCTGAAACTTCACAGGTACACTTTTTAGACCCCCCAGACACAAAATCACACAAAAAAAAGTTCTTGAAAAAAAAAAAGAGATTTTTTGATTTTTACTTTGGATTTCAGATCTGGGGGGTCTAAAAGGTGTACATGTGAAGTTTCAGCTCTGTAGCATGTCCAGAACCAGAAAAAAAAAAAAGATTGTTTGTATTAGAAAACTTTCAGGACAGGTAGTTGGCTTCTCTGCTGTAATACCTTGCCGGTTTAATAGAAGGCATTTTTTTGGGTTCTTTGCAGTCAGGAAAAACATCTGAACTTGTGTATAGTGGTACTGTGCACAAGTTCTAATGTTTTGCCTGCCTCCAAAAACCCCCAAAAAATACCAGCAAAAACACACCTGGGCGTTTTTTTTTTTGACGCTAGCATTTTTTTGGCATTTTTTTGGGTTCTTTTGAGGCAGGCAAAACATCTGAACATGTGTATAGGGGGTATATATACACATATATGTCTGAATATATACCCCTAGACATATATAGGTGTGATAGTAGCAGAAATATATTACTGTAAATTATTTCATTAGCACAAGCATATATTTCTGCTACTATCACACCTATATATGTCTATGTGTGTATATAAATATATGGATGTGTGTATATACACCACTATACACAAGTTCAGATGTTTTGCCTGCCTCAAAAGAACCCAAAAAAATGCCAAAAAAACGCTAGCGTCAAAAAAAAAATGCCCAGGTGTGTTTTTGCTGGCATTTTTTGGGGGTTTTTGGAGGCAGGCAAAACATCTGAACTTGTGCACAGTACCACTATACACAAGTTCAGATGTTTTTCCTGACTGCAAAGAACCCAAAAAAATTCCTGCTAATAAACCGGCAAGGTGTGAAAACCGAGAAGCCATACTCCTGTGCTGAAAGTGTTCTAACACAAACAATCTTTTTTTTTTATGGTTCTGGACATGCTACAGAGCTGAAACTTCACAGGTACACTTTTTAGACTCCCCAGATACGAAATCCAAAGTCAAAATAAAAAAAAATCTCTTTTTTTATTTTTTTTATTTTTTCAATAATTGGCTTTTTTTTCAAAAATGACAATTTTTAAGAACTTTTTTTTGTGTGATTCATAGTTCCTGGGGCATGACCCAGAACCCTAGGTACTTTTTAGGGGCATTTATTGGGTTTTATGGCTTTAAAATGGTGTTTTTTGATTACCAAAGTTCGGGTCCATTGATTTCAACGGGGTTCTGAAATCCGGGCCGAACTTTCGGGTAGTTCGGGTATTCTAGCCGAACCGAACTTTTCAAAAGTTCGATCATCCTTATTCACTGATAGTGACAGCTCTTTGGATCTCATATTGAGAGTTAAAAGCAACAGATTCCAAATGCAAATAGCACACTTGAAATGAATTTTGGACATTTTATCTGCTCCTTGTAAATGGGATAATGAGGGAATAACACACATCTGGCCATGGATCAGCTGAACAGCCAATTGTCCCATTACTTTTGGTCCCTTAAAAAGTGTGAGGCACATATACAAACTGTTTTAATTCCTACACCGCTCACCTGCTTGGGATGTAAATAACCTCAAATTAAAGCTGAAAGTCTGCAGTTAAAGCACATCTTGTTTGTTTCATTTCAAGTCCATTGTGGTGGTGTATAGAGCCAAAAAGATTAGAATTGTGTCAATGTCCCAATATTTATGGACCTGACTGTATATATTGTAAGGGATTAGCTCGGTGGTAGGCGTAGATGACTCCTTGGGGGGTGCGTTTTCACAGAGAAATAGCCCAAAAGTGCTTGCAAACAACAGGTTTATGGTTTATTCTTCCAATTTCTTCAAACAAGTGCATGCAGCAAAACATCAAAATAAAATAAAACACAAAATACACACAGGACTGTCCTCTACCCACATGGCGTCAGGATGCAGCCGTTTGTCTGCCTTCCTCTCCCAGCCCACACGGCGACAGGAGGCAGCACTCAATAGATTTTCTCTGGACAAATTATAGAGGCCTTGATCTCCTCATTCTGAACAGCTGAAGGCCTTTCAACTTCTTTACACCTTCCTGCTGCCTTTGGCAGCCGACACCCTATAATAATTAGTGAACTTTTCAAAGCAGGTGGGAATGTGTCTCCTCTCAGTGACTACATTCCCAGATTTACCTGACTTCCTGTCACATACCCCCCCCTCTTGTTTCAACCCTAGGGTTGGGACACATATTTCCAGGCACGCATGTGTCAGGCACTGCTGACTCACTGATAAGCCTCCTATTATCCTCAAGCTTCCGGATGAAACTGTTTTGTCATCTTCATTGACGGATTTCTCATAAATGCCACACAGTTTGTCTCTCATCTCATATACACATTCTTCAACTGCATTTTTGGCATCATTTTGCTCCTTCTCGTTTTTGTCATCTTCATTGACAGCTTTCTCATAAATGTCAGACAGCTTGTCCCTCATAACCGTCTGTCCAATCCACCATGGAGGACCGTGATCCATAGGCAACTCAATTGGGCTAGTCTTAATGTCTTCAACATTCTTAAGACGCCTCTCTCTGCAATCCATAAATGTTTTCCACAAAACTTTGAGAACCTTTGCTTCACTAAGCTTTGTTCCAAGTAGGGACTCTTGACATCCCTCTGTGACTTGAGTTGCCTCTCCATACAGCTGTACACAATCATTGACTTTTTGTTGTAAAAGGGAATGATCTTCCTTCTTGAGCTTTGCTTGCTCTAAGATGCTGTGCAGAGGATTTTCCAATTGAGACAACAGGCTGTCACACATTTCTTCAAAGTGACCCCTGTTCCTTTTCCCAGAGACATCAATATCATTCACCAAACATTTCATATTCATAGGCAGATCTGAAGCATTTGCACTCATCAACTTCTTAAACTTTTCGCCCTCCTGAGCGAGTCGCAGTAAAGGCCTACTATTTGATTTGATATTGAGTTTATATTTCTTGCCAAACTCTTCACAGAAGAAGCCAACCAGAACATCATCAACTTTCCTTCCACCAACATAGGGGTCAAAGGCAACAACACAGTTGAACCCAGCGATCTGGGTGGTATCCATTATAGACCTCCTCTCTGCATCAGTGAAGAAGCATGGAACTGCAACACATTCTTTTACAGGTTTCTTCAATGCACTTTCTGCTGAACTATTTGACCGCTCAAAGTCACCTAGTTCTTTTTCTCTATCTGAATTCCACATGGAATGCATCTTAAGATCACGATCAAACTTCTGCCACCCGTCTTTCACCAGTTCCATTTTCGAAACACTCCCTGAAAGGCACTTATTCATTTGCTTCATGTTTTCACCAACAGCCTTAGTTTTCTCCACTAGGTGGCGTTTGCTTTTTTCTCCCAGATTTATATCACTTGCTTTAGTTTTCTCCGCTTTAGTTTTCTCCACTAGGTTTTCAGCCTGAACTGAGAAATCATCACATTTCTTACACAACTCTTTTGTTTGCTGAAGCTCTAATGATACATTTTCCAATGCTTGAAGTTTTTGAAGGAACGGTTTATTCCAAAGGGGTGATTCAAGCCACGTGTCATCACATTTCTGAGGCTCACTCAGGACAGACCCCAAAACACTGATCCTTTTAAAAACTGCATCAGGCACACTATCCCCTCTTTGGGACAGATCCTCTGTTGCCTGGAATTCCTCTTCCAGTTCCTGCAACGGAATCTTCATCTCTTCTACTTGCTGTTCTAAGGCTCGCTTAGACTTTTCTAGCTCCTGAACGCTTTTCACAACATCATCCTTGGAGCTGACCAAATCTTCCATTTCTGTACACAGCTGTTGGTTAACTCTTTCTAGTTCAACCTTACACTCTAGAGCTTCCTCCAAAGAGCGAGCCAAGAACAGGGCTTTGCTCTCGTTATCACGCACCTCCGTTTCTGCACGTGCGCGTTCTTCTGCATATTTTGCAGACACAGTCTTCTCTTCACCAAGCATCTGATCAAACTTCTTTTTCACATCTTCAACACACTGTAATGAACCAACGCTTTCTTCCATGCGTTTTTTCATATCCGCTATCTGAGCTTGCAATGTTGCGACTTGCTCTGATAGGTTTTTCTTTGCTTCCGCCTCCTCTTTTAATTGTTCCAGGAAGCCATTTTTCTCATCTTCCATTTGTTTGAGCTTTGTGCTAAAACTCAGCCTTTGACACCTCTCTTCCTGTAAGAGTTCCTGCGTGTCTTGCAGCTGCGATTCCAAGATAGAAAAATCTTCCGCAATTTCTCTAGATTTGCTGTCTGCTTGAGAAAGCCGATTTGTGACACTGTCCAACTCAACCTGCAATCGGTTTGCCTTCTCTGACAGCTTAGCACACAATCGGTCACCTTCTGACACCTTGACTTGCGATTCCAGAAGCTGTGCCTCTACTTTTTCCCTCTTATGTTCACAATCTCCTTTTCCCTGCAAAAGAGCCTTCACCTCATTGGCTAGTTTCTGGGAATGAGACTGTAATTCTGCCACACAGGCTTCTTTCTCCTTTAACTGCTGCTGGAAACGTTGGGCTTCACCTTTCCAACTTTCACAGTCCGTACGCAATTCATCTACCACATTGCTCAAAGTGGTGAGCTCATACACAGTACTCAGTAATTTAGCCTCTCTTTCACTTTTCTCGTTGTCGCTGAGAGACAATGTCGTTTTCAGAGCGACATTCTGTTCCTGCGACTCCTGCAGGTCTATTTTTGTAACTTCCAAACACTGAAGACTTTTTTCCAGCTGATTACGCAACTCCAACATTTCACACATGCTTTGCTTCTGCAAAGTCTGAATTTCACTTTCCTTTTCCATGAGGATGGTATCTTTCTCCATTATAGTCTCTCTGCGTTTTTGCAACTCGACCAAAAGAAGAGCAGTGGATTCTTCCCACTGTGACACATGAGACTTGAGTAGTTCATTCGTTTCCTGCAAGTTTCTATGCTCCATTTTAAGCAATTCCAAGGCTTGTTCCTTTTCTTCCATTTTCCGTTGCAAGGCATCCAACTCAGCCCTGCACACATACTCGGTTTCCTCCAAACCGATGGCCTCTATTGGCTGCTGGCGTCTCTGTTTCCAGCCTGCCATGCTCGCTTGGTGAGCCTTTTGTTGAGCTGCAAAGCTCTGCTGAAAATCCGCATTTGCCTGCTGTTGAGCTGCATTTGCCTGCTGTTGAGCTGTATTTGATATAATCAGTTGTTTCAACATCTCCTCCATTTTGAGTTTACTTTTCATCTGAGCACACTGCATCTCCATAGCAGTTTCATCAGTGTTGCTAGGGACAACAACCTTCCTCTTTAGTAGACTCTCTTTAGGCATGGATGGGGCTGGTTCAGACGGTAACATCCCCTCCATCCATAGAATCCGGTCTCTCATTTCATCTATCTTTGCATTCTTCAGGCGTTTTGAACGCCCCATCTTCAATAACTCCACAAACAAATTTTTCACAGTCCAGCAAAAAAATTTTCAGACCACTGTCTCTTTAACACATGTAGTTGTTCTCTCTCTTGCAAGATCTCTTTTCCTGCGCACACAGTTTGTGCAGTCACTTGCACCAGACACAACAAAGTTCATCAAATAATTTTGAGACCGCTGTCTCTTTAAAACACTTTTTTTTTTTCTGTCAGGATCTTCTCTCCTGCACACATAGATTGTGCAATCTCATGCACCAGATAAAGTTCATCAAACATTTGCACTTCCTTGCAGGGATCTCTGCTTATGCCCACTGCATACCTCCACCATATGTAAGGGATTAGCTCGGTGGTAGGCGTAGATGACTCCTTGGGGGGTGCGTTTTCACAGAGAAATAGCCCAAAACTGCTTGCAAACAACAGGTTTATGGTTTATTCTTCCAATTTCTTCAAACAAGTGCATGCAGCAAAACATCAAAATAAAATAAAACACAAAATAAATCCTTGCCTCTGTGGGCGGCTACCTTCTCACGCTGGAACCTACCTAAGAAGTCTTCCCAACCTACTGTTGGGCCGACACTGCTGATCCTACAGCAGACACTCAAATGTCCATTTGTTTGCTTTTCACACAGCACAAACATTGTCCATTGAACATGTCCCTTTGTTTTCTTTCACACAGAAACACTTCGTCTTCTCACCTTTGAGACGTCTTCACTCGTTTTTACCCTCCTGAGCGCACACCGCTTCAGGAGGTCTTCCCCATGCTCACTCAGCTTTCAGGGGGCACACAGGACTGTCCTCTACCCACATGGCGTCAGGATGCAGCCGTTTGTCTGCCTTCCTCTCCCAGCCCACACGGCGACAGGAGGCAGCACTCAATAGATTTTCTCTGGACAAATTATAGAGGCCTTGATCTCCTCATTCTGAACAGCTGAAGGCCTTTCAACTTCTTTACACCTTCCTGCTGCCTTTGGCAGCCGACACCCTATAATAATTAGTGAACTTTTCAAAGCAGGTGGGAATGTGTCTCCTCTCAGTGACTACATTCCCAGATTTACCTGACTTCCTGTCACAATATATATATATATAAAACCACAAATATATTCACCATTTTCAACATTATATGAAAAACATATATATGAAAATAAAATACATTATATAGAAGTAGAGATATACATAGAGATGGACGAACATCAGCCGGGGCGGTTCGCGAACGTCAGCCGCAAATTTTCTCAAAAGTCCGCGAACCGCAAGTTTGCGGCGGGCCCTATTGACTTTAATGGGAGGCGAACTTTAAAAACTTTTAGGTCGTATTTGCAGCCACAAAAGACGTACTAGCTATGCACAAATAGTCCCAGCACATGGACAATGTCATAACAGAAGTATTGCAATTGAAAAATTTGCCCTGATTTTTTTTTTTTTTACAGAAAAAAATTATTATTATTTTTTTTTTATAAATCAGACAGAACTGACAGCAGAAGGTAAATATATTGTCTAATACATATAGGGTCCATTCACACATCTGTAAAATGGGTCCGCATCCATTCCACAATTTGGCGGAACTTTTACAGACCCATTGTTATTCATTTCCAGTCTGGAAAATTAGGCATTCACAGGATAAAGAAGTAAGCGTCGGCCATTCCAGGCCCCAAAAATTAGCCCACATGCATTTATATGACAGCTAAGAATGTAGTATTCTGTGGCTGAAGGTACATTAGGCATTCACAGGATACAGAAGTAAGTGTCGGCCTGTATAGGCCCCAAAAATTAGCCCACATGGGTTTAACTGACAGCAAAGAACATATTGTATTTGATGGCTAGAGGTACATTAGGCATTCACAGTATACAGAAGTAAGTGTCGGCCTGTATAGGCCCTAGAAATTAGCCCACATGGGTTTAACAGACAGCAAAGAACGTAGTGTATTTGATGGCTAGAGGTACATTAGGCATTCACAAGATACAGAAGTAAGTGTCGGCCAGTATTGGCCCCAAAAATTAGCCCACATGGGTTTAACTGACAGCATAGAACATTGTGTATTTGATGGCTGAAGGTACATTAGGCATTCACAGGATACAGAAATAAGTGTCAGCCTGTATAGGCCCCAAAAATTAGCCATTCAATGGACATGAAAAGCTTTTTATGCCGCTGTATTTAGCGAAGACAAGGACCAGGAATTGTTGTGGGTGGATGGCGGTCTGGCAGATATTTGTGGCCTGTCATTAGGAATTTCAATGACACATGGTCTACTGGTCACATGTGTTGAATTCCTCAGAGATCCATGCCTCATTCATTTTTATAAATGTGATGTAGTCTACACTGTCATGAGCTAGGCGAGTGCGCTTATCGGTCACGATCTCCCCTGCTGCACTGAACGTCCTTTCGGACAGGACACTGGATGGGGGGCAAGCCAACAGTTCCATTGAAAATTGTGCAAGCTCTGGCCAGAGGTCGAGCCTGCCCACCAGTAGTCCAGGGGATCATCACTCCTCAGAGCGTCCACATCGGCCGTTAACCCGATGTAGTCAGACACCTGTCGGAGCCACAGAAGCCTGCCTTTTTCCAGAAAAACGGCATCATGGAAGGTGGAGTGTTGGACAACTGTGAGGAGACAGGAGAAGGAGAAGAGGCTGGATGGTGAGAGCCTGGAGTGTGGCTTTGTGGGTTCTGACGGTGTTGCTCCCACTGGGCTCGGTGATGGGATTTCAGGTGCCTTCTTAAGGCAGTCGTCCCTAGGTGAGTGTTGGGCTTACCGCGACTTATGCATTGACTGCAAAGGCTGTAGATGGCAACACTGTTGTCAGCAACGGACACATTAAAAAAAGCCCACACTGCGGAGCCACGTGATGGCATCCTGGGAGCGCCTGATGTGACTGTACATGGTTGATGGCTCGCTCCTCATACATTTCCAGTCTGCTTTGTACCTCTTGTGCAATGCAAGTTCTGCCTGCCTCTCCTCAGTATCTGTCGGTCCGTCAGTCCACCAGTTCTACAAATAATTGGCCAGTAACTGTTGTCTCTGTGTGTAGCACATTTAACAGAGCAAAAGAGGCCACATTTTTGCAGGACTAAAATACAATCTTAGAAAAGTATACTGTAAAATAACACCTCATGTTAATCTGTGGTATTGGGGGGCCACAGGTTTATCACACCAGTTCTACAAATAATTGGCCAGTAACTGTTGTCACTGTGTGTAGCACAGTTAACACAGCAAAAGAGGCCAAAATTTTGCAGGACTAAAACACAATCTTAGAAAATTATACTGTTAAATAACACCCCACTTCAATATGTGGTATTGGTGGGCCACTGGTCTATCACACCAGTTGTTCAAAAAATTGGCCAGTGAGTTTGGCACTGTGAGTACCAGACTTAACACAGCAAAAGGGGCAATATTGTGGCAGGACACAAATACACTTGTAAAATTTTAATCAGATAACACCCCACTTCAATATGTGGTATTGGGGGGCCATTGGTCTATCACGCCAGTTCAAAAAACTGGCCAGTGAGTTTGGCACTGTGTGTACCAGACTTAAAGTGGAAGTAAACCCCCCTATTGTTTTCAGCCAAGGTAGCTGCCATCTTAGTCTCTATTTAATTTGCAACTGCCATGATGCTGCACATGTGATCAGTTATGACACCAGCCATTAGATGGTCTGACAGTTTGGTTGAGAATACAACCAATGTGATAGCTAGCATTTCCGGCATTCCGGGAATATTAACTCTTTTTTGAAACTATCAAATCAATGGGTTTACTTCCGCTTTAACATAGCAAAAGAGGCAATATTGTTGCAGGCCACAAATACACTTGTAAAAGTATACTCAGATAACACCCCACTTCAATATGTGGTATTGGGGGGCCACTGGTTTATCACACTAGTTGTTCAAAAAATTGGCCAGTGAGTTTGGCACTGTGTGTAGCACAGTATACACAGCAAGAGGCCAACTTTTTGCAGGACTAAAATACACTCTTAGAAAATTATACTGTTTAATATCACCTCATTTTAATCTGTGGTATTGGGGGGCCACAGGTTTATCACACCAATTCTACAAATAATTGACCAGTAACTGTTGTCACTGTGTGTAGCACAGTTAACACAGCAAAAGAGGCCAAATTTTTGCAGGACTAAAATACAATCTTAGAAAAGTATACTGTTAAATAACACCTCACTTCAATCTGTGGTATTGGGGGGCCACAGGTTTATCACACCAGTTCTACAAATAATTGGCCAGTGAGTTTGGCACTGTGTGTACCAGACTTAACACAGCAAAAGAGGCAATATTGTTGCAGGACACAAATACCCTTGTAAAAGTTTACTCAGATAACACCCCACTTCAATATGTGGTATTGAGGGGCCACTGGTCTATTACACCAGTTGTTCAAAAAATTGGCCAGTGAGTTTGGCACTGTGTGTACCAGACTTAACACAGCAAAAGAGGCAATATTGTTGCAGTACACAAATACACTTGTAAAAGTTTACCCAGATAACACCCCACTTCAATATGTGGAATTGTGGGGCCATTGGTCTATCACACCAGTTCAAAAAATTGGCCAGTGAGTTTGGCACTGTGTGTACCAGACTTAAAATGGAAGTAAACCCCCCTATCGTTTTCAGCCAAGGAAGCTGCCATCTTAGCCTCTATTTAATTTGCAACTGCCATGATGTTGCACATGTGATCAGTTATGACACCAGCCATTGGATGGTCTGACAGTTTGGTTGAGAACACAGCCAATGTGATAGCTAGCATTTCTGGCATGCCGGGAATATTAACTCTTTTTTGAAACTATCAAATCAATGGGTTTACTTCCGCTTTAACACAGCAAAAGAGGCAATATTGTTGCAGGACACAAATACACTTGTAAAAGTATACTCAGATAACACCCCACTTCAATATGTGGTATTGGGGGGCCACTGGTTTATCACACTAGTTGTTCAAAAAATTGGCCAGTGAGTTTGGCACTGTGTGTAGCTGTCAGATCACTGGGTGGAGGCCGAAGTGCTGAGAGGGCTTCCCTTGCAGCTCGGTACGAATCACCCCTGTAAGTGAGACAGGAGGTGATGCGACCCAAGTAGCACTGGATGCTTGTGATGGTGCAGGTGGATGGCTGAGAAGGATATCCAGGTTCCTTCTGAGAAGCTCCAGAGGAAGCAAGCAGTGCAGTGGTAAATACCAGGCGGGGGTCATACACAGGTTATCAGGCAGAGACAAGTCAGTGGAGCAAGCCGGGGTCGGTACACAGGTTATCAGGCAGGGACAAGTCCGTGGAGCAATCCAGGGTCGGTACACAGGTTATCAGGCAGAGACAAGTCCGTGGAGCAAGCCGGGGTCAGTACACAGGTTATCAGGCAGAGACAAGTCCGTGGAGCAAGCCGGGGTCGGTACACAGGTTATCAGGAACAACAGGTCAGAAGGCAAGCCGGGTCACAACAGGAAACAGGAACAGAACTTGGGTCAAAGGTACAGGAAGCTGACGATAACCCAGCACCGGATGGCAGGGTGAGCGATCCTTAAGAGGAAGCTGGGTTGGAACAATGTGCGTCATGACGCACGCGCGCTGTGCTGGAACGTCTGCGTGCACGCGCACCCGCACTCCTGCGCATGCGCACCCGCCTAGATGGATCGTTGGCCGCACAGCGGCGTCTAAGTCCCTGACAGTAGCACAGTTTACACAGCAAGAGGCATACTTTTTGCAGGACTAAAATACACTCTTAGAAAATTATACTGTTAAATAACACCCCGCTTCAATATGTGGAATTGGGGGCAACAGGTTTATTACACCAGTTCTACAAATAATTGGCCAGTAACTGTTGTCACTGTGTGTAGCACAGTTTACACAGCAAGAGGCCAACTTTTTGCAGGACTAAAATACACTCTTAGAAAATTATACTGTTAAATAACACCCCACTTCAATATGTGGAATTGGGGGGCCACTGGTCTATCACAGCAGTTCAAAAAAATTGGCCAGTGAGTTTGGAACTGTGTGTATCAGACTTAACTCAGCAAAAGAGGCAATATTGTTGCAGGACACAAATACACTTGTAAAAGTATACTCAGATAACACCCCACTTCAATATGTGGTATTGGGGGGGGGGGGGCATTGGTCTATCACACCAGTTATAATACATTATAAGTGCTTTTGTCACTGTGTGTAGTAGTGCTGCAACAGTGCTCAGTAACACCACACCTGTCACAATGCTGCATAGTGCTCAATATTACTACTAATCCACTATAATATGCTTTCTACAAAGTACATTATACTGTGGATTACCCCCCCCCCCCCATATAGTGCACTGCACAGTAATACCAAAAAATGTGCAGCCCTTTAAATTACTTTTGTGGACATTAACAAAGATATTTGTGTGACTGTTGCCAATCTCTAACTGCCCCTAAAGCACAGACTGGATACCTGTCCCTAACCTGAAAAGTGACTGGACCTATACCAAAAATTGCAGCCCTTTAATTGACTTTTGTGGACATTAACAGAGCAATTTGTGTCACTGCAGCCGATCTCTTTAGCTGCCCCTAAAGCACAGACTGGATACCTGTCCCTAACCTGAAAAGAGACTGGACCTATACCGAAATACCAGCCCTGAAAAGGACTTTTGTGGACATTAACAGAGCGATTTGTGTGACTGCTGCCGATCTCTAACTGCCCCCAAAGCACCGACTGGATACCTGCCCATAACCTGAAAAGATACTAGTAGACCTATACCGAAATACCAGCCCTGAAAAGGACTTATGTGGATGTTAACAGAGCTATTTGTGTCACTGGCAATCTCTCCCTGATGCATACAGCAGGCCTCTCCCTATGCTGGGAAAAAGCGGAATGTGAAATGGCCAACAGCTCAGGTCTATTTATAGGGTAGGGGGCATGTCCATGTGCTGAAATGTTTTAATTTAACTGTCCCGTTCCACCTGACGGCTGTGTCTTGGGTCAAAGTTCTCCCCAATGTAAACTAATATGGCCGCCGCGAACAACGCCATGTGTTCGCAAAGTTGGCGGGTACCGAACAAGCAAAATTTGCCGCGAACCGACCGCCGGGCGAACCGCAAGGCCATCTCTAGATATACATACATAAACACTGCAAGCTTTTGTTGTCTACTTGAATTTCTGGACCATAAGATGGCTGATCAGGATGAGCACATGTCTATCACTGCAATCCCTGAGCAGCTAATTAGTTCACCTTTGATGTATATCAGTTACTTGGCAAACCTGGCCTGTTCATGTCTCCTAAGGATTGGAGTTGATAAACACACCAAAAAACAAGGCTATTAGACCTGTTCAGAAACAAATGGATTTCAGATCCTGCAGCAACGGACTTTCCTTAACACAGGATTTTGCCACAGAACATGTGTCCTGTGTCATTAATATGTGGATGTTTGAAAAGGGAGGTGAGCACAGACAAAATACCTTACAGTCACCTTGTTAGCCTGTGTCAAGAGATGTTACGTCAAACCAGGCCCGGACTGGGACAAAAAATAGGCCCGGGCATTTTGGACTGAGCAGCCCGCGAGGGGGGGGGGGCGTGGCGGGGCGTGGCGTGGCGTTCGTCGGGATGGTTGATGACAGGATTTAATGTTCCAGGATGTGTGGATTTGATTACGATACCTTTTTTAGTTTAATCTTCAATTTAGATCAGAGCTGCCATATGATGCTGTTTATTTTGTCTTACTTTAAATCCTGTTTTGATGGTTGAGTCCTAAAAATAGTATGAAGCAGATCAGTCCCAATTCCTGCACCTTCACACATCAAATCACCCCAATTCCTGCACTATCATACCTTAGATCACCCCAATTCCTGCACCTTCACACCTCAGATCAGCCCCTGGTAGGCTGGCACTGGCAGCAACAATTTTATTCAAATCGGGATTTATTCTGCAAATAGGCTGACCTGGCACTGGCAGGCATAGTACTAGACTAGTACTATGCCTGGCTGCCAGTGCCAGACAATTTGCAGAAGAAATCCTGATTTATTTGAATAAAATTGTTGCTGCCAGTGCCAGTCCAGCCTATCTGCAAAAGAAATCCCTAAGTAGAAGTCACTCCTCTCTCCAGTCCTCCACTTACCTTAGGTGTGCTGTGCGGTGTGGCTGCAGAGTGTTCCCGCTGGACATAGTACAGGAGATGGTCAGAGACTGCAAACATGATACAAGAGATGGTCAGAGACTGAGGACATGATACAGGAGATGGTCAGAGACTGAGGACATGATACAGGAAATGGTCAGAGACTGAGGACATGATACAGGAGATGGTCAGAGACTGAGGACATGATACATGAGATGGTCAGAGACTGAGGACATGATACATGAGATGGTCAGAGACTGAGGACATGATACATGAGATGGTCAGAGACTGAGGACATGATAGAGGAGATGGTCAGAGACTGAGGACATGATAGAGGAGATGGTCAGAGACTGAGGACATGATAGAGGAGATGGTCAGAGACTGAGGACATGATAGAGGAGATGGTCAGAGACTGAGGACATGATAGAGGAGATGGTCAGAGACTGAGGACATGATAGAGGAGATGGTCAGAGACTGAGGACATGATAGAGGAGATGGTCAGAGACTGAGGACATGATAGAGGAGATGGTCAGAGACTGAGGACATGATAGAGGAGATGGTCAGAGACTGAGGACATGATAGAAGAGATGGTCAGAGACTGAGGACATGATAGAGGAGATGGTCAGAGACTGAGGACATGATAGAGGAGATGGTCAGAGACTGAGGACATGATAGAGGAGATGGTCAGAGACTGCCGACATGATAGAGGAGATGGTCAGAGACTGCCGACATGATACAGGAGATGGTCAGAGACTGCCGACATGATACAGGAGATGGTCAGAGACTGCCGACATGATACAGGAGATAGTCAGAGACTGCCGACATGATACAGGAGATGGCCAGAGACTGAGGACATGATAGAGGAGATGGTCAGAGACTGAGGACATGATAGAGGAGATGGTCAGAGACTGAGGACATGATAGAGGAGATGGTCAGAGACTGAGGACATGATACAGGAGATGGTCAGAGACTGCCGACAGGATACAGGAGATGGTCAGAGACTGCCGACATGATACAGGAGATGGCCAGAGACTGCCGACATGATACAGGAGATGGCCAGAGACTGAGGACATGATACAGGAGATGGCCAGAGACTGAGGACATGATACAGGAGATGGCCAGAGACTGCGGACATGATACAGGAGATGGTCAGAGACTGCGGACATGATACAAGAGATGGTCAGAGACTGCGGACATGATACAAGAGATGGTCAGAGACTGCGGACATGATACAAGAGATAGAGACTGTGGACATGATACAAGAGATGGTCAGAGACTGCGGACATGATACAGGAGATGGTCAGAGACTGCGGACATGATACAGGAGATAGAGACTGCGGACATGATACAAGAGATGGTCAGAGACTGCGGACATGATACAAGAGATGGTCAGAGACTGCGGACATGATACAGGAGATGGTCAGAGACTGCGGACATGATACAAGAGATGGTCAGAGACTGCGGACATGATACAGGAGATGGTCAGAGACTGCGGACATGATACAGGAGATGGTCAGAGACTGCGGACATGATAGAGGAGATGGTCAGAGACTGCGGACATGATACAGGAGATGGTCAGAGACTGCGGACATGATACAGGAGATAGAGACTGCGGACATGATACAAGAGATGGTCAGAGACTGCGGACATGATACAAGAGATGGTCAGAGACTGCGGACATGATACAGGAGATGGTCAGAGACTGCGGACATGATACAAGAGATGGTCAGAGACTGCGGACATGATACAGGAGATGGTCAGAGACTGCGGACATGATACAGGAGATGGTCAGAGACTGCGGACATGATACAGGAGATGGTCAGAGACTGCGGACATGATACAGGAGATGGTCAGAGACTGCGGACATGATAGAGGAGATGGTCAGAGACTGCGGACATGATACCTGAGAGACTGCAGATGTGATACAAGAGAAGGTCAGAGACTGCAGACATGATAGAAGATAGGACACTAGGGGGGCCGGAGAGCACAGGGAAAGCAGATAGCACTGGAGAATCTGAAGGGCAAGGGGGGGGGGGGGACTGGAGAGAAGTAAGGAAGGCGCAGGGTGTGGATAGCACTGGGGGGGGGCAGGGAAAACCAGGGGGATGGAGAGCACAGGGTAGGGGGACTGGAGAGCACTGGGGGGGGGGAACTGGAAATCACTTGGCCAGGGAGCACAGGGGGGTGGAGAGCATTAGGGGAGCCAGAAAGCATAGGGGGAGATGAAAAGCACTGTGGGGACTTGAAGAGCAGGGGGGGGCTGAAGAGCAGGGGGGGGGGGGCTGAAGAGCACAAGGGGGGGGGGCTGAAGAGCACAAGGGGGGGCTAAGAGCAGGGGGGGAGGGTTAAGATCACTGGGGGGGCAGTAAAAGAAGTTGAATAGGAGGGGGATGGGACAGCTCAGCTGCATATAGAGAAATTGATATTTCTCCTGCAGCCGCAGAATGCCTGCAGAAGGGAGGAGGAGAATCAGGCATCCATCCAGCGGCAGCAGGAGGAGGAAGAGGGAAACATCAAATCCTCTATATGAAGCCGCCCCATCCCCCTCCTATTCAGTAGCAGACAGTACACACGGCCGGTGACACCAGGGCTGCACAGCACTGAAGACACTGGCGTCGTGAGGAGCCGCACTTACCTTCTCTCTCCGGCCCGTCGCCGCCCCCGCGAGCAGCCCGGAGTCAGAGTGAAGGAGCTGCCATCTGCAGCTGATTGCTTCCATGGCCGATCCTGCGAGTGCGGGCTGTGCTGCTGGCCGCGCCGGGCAGGACACCGGCTGCGGCGGGAAGAACCACACATACGAACTTCTCTTCACTTCCGGCTCCCTAGCCAATCAGCCTCCTGCTCAGGGGGGTGTGACTCACAGCAGAAGGCTGATTGGCCGCGGAGCCGGTGTAGCTGGCAAGAACACCGGCCGCCGCAGTGAGGGAAAATGACAGTCTGGCTTCTTTACATTCTACTGTGAGGAGTCGGACTAAGTGAGAGCGGGCGCCGCGGCCCACCGGGATTATGCCCGGTCCGCCCGATGGTCAGTCCGGCCCTGCGTCAAACCATTAAGCCACAATTTGCATTTCAAATAATGCCTGTGTGTTTGCCTTAGTCTGCTTAGAAAATGACATGTTGATTGATAGGATCCATAGCATTCCGAAACCAAGCTTCATAGCCCAAGACCTACCCCAAGATGTTCTCCTTAGAGTGCACTTTTTTGAAACCAAGGAACAGGTGCTCTTGGCTTCCAAACAACTTCAAGCCCTACCTGGGGAACACCCCCAAATTCAAATACTTCCTGATCTTTCCAGGCACACAGTCAAGAAACGCAGGAACCTCGCCACTATCACAAAGGCCCTCAGGAACCATTGTATTCTACACAAGTGGAAACACCCTGCTTTCCTAACCATCACGCATAACGGCTCCAAGGTTACCATATCCACCTTAGAGGAAGGAATGTCCCTACTCCACCGCTGGGGAATCATAGCAGATCCGCCGCCTTCATCATCAGCCTCTACAGTTCCGCCATGGCTCTCTGGAGACTGGCAGGTTGTGTCACAAAAGCGGTTCAACTCCAAGAAGACCCCTAATGGAGGAGAACACCAACACTCGCCCTTACCATCATAGTCCCTGGCCTGGGAAGCGATTCTACCACTATGGCCCCCCGCTCTTTGTTGCAGGACTTACCTGCCCCTGAACTCTTTTTTACATTCTGTCCAGGGCATGGCGCAAGCTATGGACTGCTCCCCCTCCCCTACAGTTGATCCAGTACACAACCACAGTGCCTAGTGCCCCCTGTCCTCATATTGCCTGTTGACTACTGTCCTCATGACGTTCTCATGCCACCTGTTGCCCACGTCCAGCTTACACGACCTTGCCTGCTCCAGCCGCTATGACCAATAAATTTTTGTCGCTGAATGTTAATGGCTTGAACCATCCCGCTAAGAGGTTCTCTCTGTGAACTGAGCTATGTAACAGCCAAGCCGACATTGTGTCCATCTAGGAGACACACTTCAAAGCCACCCGGCAGCCTAAATTCTCCCACAAGAACTTCCCCAATTTGTTTTTCTCCAGTGCCCCAGAGTAGAAGCGGGGTGTAATGATCGCGATCAGAGACACGATTGCCTTTTCCAATGCAGAACCTGACCCAGGATCCGGATGGCAAGTTCCTAATTCTTCAAGGTGACTTCAACACCATGCCTCTGACCCTGGTAGCACTCTACGCCCCAAACTGTCACCAGAATAGTTTCCTACACAGATTGCTGCAGAGGATCTCTACTAACGTGTATGGCAATTTGGTAATATGTGGTGACTTTAATGCTGTGGTCGACCCGGGGCTCGACACTTCGGTGCCCGCCCGAGGCCGACAAACCTCTTTGAACTCTCTCCTACTTAAGGAACCACTTTACGATGTCTGGAGGTGTCAGCATGGCTCGGAAAGAGACTACTCTTACTACTCCCCCAGACATCGTTCTTACTCACGCATTGACATGTTTGTGACTGACCTACCTTTGCTCGACACAATCGGTGGCCATGCAGTTGACCCAGAGGAGAGAATCCCTGAAGTCTCATCTCATGGATCGCTATGATCGCCACCTTAAATCTCCTAAACTAAAGTACTATGCCCAACAGGGAAGGCAAGACTCTAGCTGCCAGGCTTAAGCAGAGGAGGGCTGATACGCGTATCTCCCACCTTTCACACCACACAACAGGGACTAGAACTACCCATCCTCGAGATATTTCAAATGAATTTGCGGAATTGTATAGTTCACTGTATAACTTGGCTCAAGATTCCTCCACCATTCAACCCAGTCCCGAACTTATCTATAAGTTTCTGGAGAGGCTGTGCCTACCCGCTCTCACCGCTGACCACCTACATTCCTTTTCATCCCCATTCACGACTGTTGAGGTATCCAAGGCTATTCACACTCTTCCCATTGGCAAATCCCCAGATCCAGACGGCCTTTGTAATGAATATTATAAGATTCATACTACCACTCTGAGACCCACACTGGCTGAGGTGTTTAATCAGGCCACCCGAAAGTCTGTGTTCCCCCGTGAGATGTTGAGCGCCTACATTACAACCATCCCCAAACCTGGAAAAGACCCCAGTCTTCCTGTCAATTATAGACCCATCTCCCTCTTGAACAGCGATGTTAAGATATATGCTAAGATACTAGCAGCCCACATCCAACCCATTCTCCCCCACCTGATTAAAAATGACCAGATGGGCTTCATGCCTGGGCGGCAGACATCTGACGCCACCAGGCGGATCATTAACCTGGTCCACTTGGCGGGGAAGACTCGAACGCCTTCTCTGCTCCTCACCCTGGACGCAGAGAAGGCGTTTTCGACAGAGTCAATTGGTTGTTTATGC
Organism: Pelophylax lessonae; assembly: GCF_965119305.1. NCBI lineage: Eukaryota > Metazoa > Chordata > Amphibia > Anura > Ranidae > Pelophylax > Pelophylax lessonae. The sequence continues at coordinate 19,520,251 of NC_138768.1, read as the reverse complement.
ATTTGGCTCTGGAGAAATTTGGTTTCTCCGGGGGCATACTCTCTTCGATATTGGCTCTCTACTCCTGTCCCACAGCCCAAGTACTCATGTCGGGCACAACCTCCATGCCATTCACCATCACTAATGGCACCCGCCAGGCCTGCCCCCTCTTTCCTACAATCTTTAATCTGATGATTGAACCCCTGGCGGAGGCCATTAGATCTGATAACGAAGTGGAGGGTTTCCTTGTGGGTAACATATCCCACAAGGTTAACCTATTTGCGGATGACATTGTGGTCATTTTCACCAATCCCCTACGATCTCTCCCGGCTGTCCACCGCATCCTCTTAGACTTTGGGGTGATCTCTTATCACAAGGTTAACACAACAAAGTCCCTAGTGTTGATCCTGGGCATTAGTACAAAAGTGGTAACATTGCTACAAAATATGTCCCCATACCCCTGGTCCAACGATCAAATCCCCTACTTAGGTGTGAACATTACCCCTCACATCTCGTGTCTCCTCCCCGCAAATGTTGATCTCCTTCTAAAAAAGACTACCAAAGAAATGGCCACTATGGCTAAAGTAGAACTGTCCTGAGGTGGCAGGATGGCTGACTATAAGATGTCGATATTACCCCAAGTATTGTACTTGTTTAGGGTGCTCCCCATCACCTTCCCGGCAAAATACCTAGATGCTCTCTCACGCGGCCTGCATAACTTTATTTGGTGTGGCTCGAGGGCAAGAGTGGCTACCTCCACTCTGACACTACCCAAACACATGGGTGGTGCCAAATTCCCCGACCTTAAGTCATATTATTGGTCCACTAGACTGGACCAACTGAAGGACTGGTTCTCCTGTACTGTGGAGCACCCCTGGACCTCGATTGAACGTCACCTCTCACCAACTAAAAACCTTTGTCTTTCCTGATCCTGGGCGACCTCTGGATCCCCTGGAATCTTTCCATGTTCTCCCTAACAATGCAGACGTCTCTAACAGCATGGCGTATGCTGGGGGTCGCGTGGGAGGAGCAGTCTGGAGGTGCCAAAGGTCCAAAGCTTTGAGAAAGTCATCTGTGACGAAATGCATAAGCTCACGGTGCGCTGACATCATCCCTACAGCGTGCAGGAAGTGCGGACGAGCTTAGCCGACTGGCCGGCGGCTTTTTATATGCAATACCGTTGTTCTCTTGCATGTGAGTGGTTTACTTTATACAATTTAATAAAGTTAATTGGATTTACACTATGGAGTTCCCCTCTTTGTTTTATGCTGGTTTAACTTATCGGGGACTGATGTTTTGAGGAAGTTGTGTGGAGCCATTGAATCATCTCTTTACTGCCTGGGCATACTTATGCTCAATATAATGGAGGTTTGGTAAGAGGCGATATGATCGGTGGTGGCCATTGTCTTTTCTATCCTCTGGACTTTATGAGCACTTTATTTGTATTCTGATAAGGAGTACCTGTATATGCCTGATTCATTATCGGTGCCTTTTGGATACTAACTACGTTTGTGTATATTACCTTGGTGATCTGGTAAGCTGCGTTGAGATTGGTGGAGGTGTATAACTATCAACTTTCCTGCCAGCAACTTATTGATGAGCACTATTTTTTTCACACTCGGTAAAGAGTATTTGCATGAGCCTGATCCACAAGTGGTGTCATTCACTGATGGGCACATTTGTATTCTTGTGACACTTCACTTTTATATCCAATTTTTTGTTTATGGTTTTACGCTATGGTGTTTTCTTTTCTTTTTTATGAACACTATATATGATACTTTCTTGGAGTTCAACAAGCGATCCCCTTTGTGGTCAAGGTCATCACGATTTCTGTTGTGGATTCCCTGCACAATTTATAATTTTTCTTGGTAAGCATATTACCATTGGGAGGCGTGGAATAATCATCACATAATTCTACACAGCACTACTTCACTTTGAACTTACTTTTGGACATTTATTTGTTACCATATTGAACTTTTCAGCGCAACTTTTTTATATGTATTTTTGTTGGGTGTGGTCACACTTGAAGTTGCTGCTTTTTGTTTATTTTTCCACTAGCACGGTTACTACCTTTTTTCTATTAAAATATTACATATGAATGCCCTAATATGTACTTAGTGTATCTTTTACTAAAAACAAAAGATTACATTTGGTAAACCATTGCACTAGTATCATGTGACAGAAAACGATGATACAGCAAGCATTGTTCCTCCAGGGTCTCTGCTTTCATAAAATATACTGTTTGGGGGTTTTACATAATCTTCAGGCCTAAAATGATATTTTAAACATGTGTGCAAAAAAAAAATAAAAAGCTCCAACAGTGAAAGGGTTAAACACCTCTAAACTAAATAGTATGGACAAAGGGGACAGCTAACCAACAAAAGGATTTTTTATCAAAGAGTACAAGTATCCACGTCCCAATTAAGTGTAGAGAAGGAAAATGAATGGGCCGAGGGGACTTTTAAAGGGATACTGTCATCAAGACAAATAGCAAAAAATAAAACATATATATAAAAGTAAACAAATTTTATTTATGCAAAACCAAAAATAAGGAAGAAAATCATTAAAAGTAACTATTATCGTGTTGGCAGAACACCAATAATATTACAGCATACAGAGCAATTGGAAATAATCATGCAATACATACAACATAAAGGCTCAGGAGAGCCAAATATCCACGGAGGGCGGGTGTAGATCACGCTGTCCACTGCAGACCTATGCCAGAGATGGTATGACTGGTGGGTCTGGTGTGTTGGACCTGGGTGTCTATACCCAAACCCAGCCCGACATGTTTCGCGGGTGACCGCTTCCTCAGGGGCAAATAACGTGGGTATGTATATCAACAAATGCTACTAGAATTTTAAGAAAAAGCAAAATCAGTGCATATCTATTTAAAAGACATATCACATAGTAAATCTGATAATGGTAGGTCAGAACAGAGGTAAGCGCCAACTAACATATGACCCACCTGTGTAGCCGGTTCTAAAAGCAACTAGAGACCTAGGGGATCACGACTGGGACTAGTACCTCCCCGGCGGACATGGGAGCAGTCCACACCAAATAGGGGTCCAAATCAAAACGTTTGAAGTGACTGTATTCTGGATAATGAAAATATATAATCAAAATTGGATAATTGCATTACATGCTTGTATATGTCAGCTCCATAATAGGAGGAGGACTTACCAAATACAGTATACTTGTATATGTCCCCTGTAGTGTCTCGTGACAGGGCTAGGGGGTGGCTGCTGGAGTAGCCAGGACTGGTGAATGGAAGATTGGGTCGATATCAGGACCAACAAGCCTTATGTCCATAAGGAGACAGAAAACGCAGTATTGAAATGTTTGGTTAAAACCAATGCGTGAACGCAAAAGAGGAAATAGAAAAGAGGATAGACCCATCTCAGTGATTCGAGAATAACATATAAACACCTCGTGCTATGAGTAAGCCAACAACTATACCAAAAGACCAAAGCCAAGTGCACACATCACCAAAAGTGACTAAATAAAACCAAGAGGTGAAAGCAAAATAATTACAAAAAACGTGAGATGTAGCAATGGTGAACATCAAAGAGTAGAAATGTGAAGGAGTAAGGACGGCAGAAAGCAAACCCATAAAGTGAATAACAAAAGCCCGGACATCTCAAAGGGTGGTAGTGTTTGAATCCATAAGCGACGGAGAATACAATGAGAAGAGCAAAAAATAGAGCTGTGTGCTATACTTACCTAACACTCCTCGCAGTCCGGTATCCCGTAGCCGAGTGAGTGTCTCAGTGGGGATGGCGCCTATATGAGGAACCGCTCCACCCCAAACACAGCTGGGTCGGTAATCAGCCAGCCACGTAATAGCCGTGTTCGGGGCAGACGCTCCGAATGCGCTTGTACACAAGCGGCTCATCAGGATGCGCCGGATGTGACGTATTGCGCATAGCCAGTGGGTGTGTCTACGGCGCCGACGCAGACAAATCACCGGATGTCCAGTGACTGTCAGCAGTGTCGGTACCCGGACATTACACCATGGCTCAGGGACACATATCAGATGTGTACCCAGACGGGCGTCACATGCCCGCCATGGGGAACATCCAGCAGGATCCTCCCATCCGTGGATGGTGATGGAGATTGGTCCGGGTTGCTGAACAAAGGATAACCAGGGGAGATGAATGCCAAATGGCGCTATACCTCTGTGACCATTACCAACAGATAATTGGTAGACAAAGGGAGTACCATAAATAGGATGTAATAAATAAAATAAACATACAAGATTTTACATGTATACATAAGATCATATGGAAAAATATTATTACTGACAACATATGGAGAGCAAAACAACATAGTTATCATAAACATTGGTTCACATGATAAGGGGTTACGGACAATTGTATAACATTCTGGGAGAAGCTGACTCCCAGGTATGGAGCCTGATAATTCCCATAATGGGAATCAAGCTCTTAAATATCATGAATAATGGATCAATTGGGGGAACAGGGTAGGACCAGGAAGGAGGAAAGAAAAGGGGGGGGAGGGAAGGGGAGAGGGAAAGGGAAAGAAAAAAGAGGGGGGGGGAAACCAAGGGGGGGGAGGGAGGGGGAAAAAATGCAACAAGAAAAAGGAACAACGAAAGAGAGAAAGAAACAGTTAGTCAAACTACCAACCATAAATCTATAGAAATGATTTGTAGGAATGTGCCTCATTCAAGCCTGGATATGAGAGGGCATTAAGCCTCTCAATCCAAAGTGTTTCTCGTTGGAGAATGCGACGATCCCAGTTACCCCCTCTGGGGTCTGGGGGGATTACTTCTAAAACTCTAAAGGATATACACGTGTTGTTGTATCTATGTCTGAGGCCTATGTGACGTGTGACAGGAGTGAGTATCTTGCCACCCTCTGAACAGTAAAGATGGTCCCCTATTCTTTGACCTAGTTCACGGATGGTTTTGCCTACATAGAAGGCAGAGCATTGACATTGCATCAAATAAACTACTCCCCGTGTAGAGCAATTAGCATATCCATTAAGTCTATGTGGTTGACCGTTGGGTAGTGAGGTGACAATGCCTTCCCTGATCCAGGGGCATCTGGGACAGTGTCCACATGCATATGTCCCCGTAATCTGTGGGACTACAGTGGTATGTTCCCCATAGTGACTGGTAATCAACCGATCACGTAATGATGTAGCTCTTCGGAATACCAATTCGGGAGAGTCCTTGATATACCTGGAGAGGATAGGATCCTCATCCAGTAAATGCCAATTTCTCTCCAAAATGTTCCGTAATTGCGACGAGTTACTGGAGTACTGGGTGATAAATCTCACTGTCTGAGTATTCTCATGTGTTTTTTTAGGATATAGCAAGTCAGCTCTAGATTGAGCTTGCGCTCGGTTGAAGGCTTTTCGCAGAATCTTACGGGAATATCCTCGCTGTAGGAGTCTATCCCGCAATTTTTTAGATTCTGCCAAAAAGTCTGCGTCTAATGTACAATTACGACGAGTTCGCAGATATTGTGCGTAGGGGATACTATTTTTTAGGGGTTGAGGGTGTAAACTAGATGCATGCAGTAGCATATTGCCTGCACTTGGCTTCCTATAGAGATTAGTGATGATGTGTCCATCATCTTCTCTTTTGATTTCGACATCAAGAAAGACAATTTGCCTGTCATGTATGTTGTGGGTAAATTTGAGGTTGAATTAGTTCACGTTCATGGCAGATAGCATAGCGTCTAGTTCGCTGCGTGGACCCGTCCATATAATTAGGAGGTCGTCAATATAGCGAAACCAGCACAGTAGGTATTTCAGCCATTGTGCATATTGTTCATTGGCGAAAATGTATCTTTCCCAACTTCCAAGAAATAGATTAGCATACGAGGGGGCGCAACAGGTCCCCATTGCGACTCCTTGAATCTGCAAATAGGTCTTATCCATGAACGTGAAGAAATTCCTAGTCAAAATGAATCTTAATAGGGATAAAATGAAATCATTGTGAGACCAAGTGGAACGGTCTTGCTCATACAAGAAAGACTTAACCGACCGGATGCCCTCCTCGTGCGGTATACTCGAGTATAGAGCCTCGATATCAACCGCCACGAGGAGGGCATCCGGGGGTGTGTAAATGTCCTCAAGGTGGCGTAGGAGATCGGGAGTATCCTGGATGTAAGATGGTAAACTCTGCACAAAGGGGCGCAAGAAAGCGTCCACATATCGGCTGGCATGCTCCGACATGGATCCGATGCCGGAGACAATGGGTCTCCCCGGGGGCCTAGATAAATTCTTGTGGATTTTTGGGAGTGTGTACATGGTTGGGGTTCTGGGGTATTGAACTCGCAGATACTCATATGTGTCTTTGTCTATAGTGCCTACAAGAAAGGCATTCAAACACAAATTCTGTAGTTCGTTTTGAAAAGTGTTTGTTAGTTCAGGTTGTATAGGAAGATACCACGACTCATTGTTGAGCACATCTAAGCACATCATCTGGTATTGTGGGTGTGTCATGATTACAACATTTCCCCCTTTGTCAGAGGGTTTAATGATGATATCATGGTTGGATTGTAGTTGCTTCAAAGCTACTTTTAAATTAGTGGTTAGATTCTGGGGCATTGGTTGCCAGCGTTTCCGTTTGAGATCACGGATCACCTGGCAGACAAATGCCCAGATCTTTGGACAGATAGATAAATCAGGAAATTTCTTGGATTTAGGTTTGAAAGTTGGAGGAACAGATTGTAGGGAAGATGTAACAATGGATGCAGTAGTAGGCTCTCCGGGATCTGAGGAGCCCTCTTCATAGAGGAGCATCAGATCACGGAGAGCCCGGAACTCATCCATTGAGAAATGCTTGATTTGCTCAGCGAGAGCCAATTCAAGCTTTTTCTTTTGGCGGTCAGCATCGAAAATGTACTTGTAAGTCAAGTTACGAGCAAAAAGGTACAAATCTTTAATGGTGTCGTATATGTTGATTGGTTGTGAAGGACAGAATCCCAAACCTAGTTGTAAAACAGTGGTCTGATCCCGGGTGAGGGGTGTATCTGTGAGATTGATAATGTTGAAACAATCTTGATTTATTTCTGTGATGGTGGGGTTTGTGTCGGTGTCAGTGTGACAAAATCTTTTAGTTTGGTCTGTTTTTTGGTTTTCGGGATGGCTCCTAGTGAGACATCTAAAAAACCATTCTCGTTAGTGTTAGGTTGTTTGGTATTGGGCAAAATATTAGTGGTAAGGATTTTCTGGAGTGTTGGTGTCAAATCTGAAGTGCTAGCTGTGGGTGTCTGTGGTCGTCTTTTGCCTAAAGGGTCATCAGACGAATATCCACCATTGTGTCTGGTGCGTTTAGTGACTCGTGTGCGTGCAGCCCGTGAGTTGGAAGGACGTGAACTGGCCTGTGAGTGAGGAAGATTGGTGTTGGAAGAATCCGATTCAGGGTACTCATCAATGTGTGATGATCTCTCATTTCTGAGTGTTTGGTTGATGGGAGTGGCCAATCTGGGGGTCCACTTGTAAGCGTATCCACCCAGAAAGGCCAATTTATCCCAATTGTATTTAGCCTGTTTTCTGAGTATTATGTCTTGATTAATTTCCTCAAGTTGTTGTTTGATTTCTTGCCATTTGGCTGCAAAGTTTGGATGATCCATGACATGTCTGTATTGGATGTTCAAAGTGTCAATTTCCGCATCCAACCCAGACATATCTGAATTGTATTGTTGTACAAGGATTGTCATTAATTCCTTGCTACATTTGTCTAAGGCTGACTCCCATGTCTATCACTGCAATCCCTGAGCAGCTAATTAGTTCACCTTTGATGTATATCAGTTACTTGGCAAACCTGGCCTGTTTATGTCTCCTAAGGATTGGAGTTGATGAACACACCAAAAAACAAGGCTATTAGACCTGTTCAGAAACAAATGGATTTCAGATCCTGCAGCAACGGACTTTCCTTAACACAGGATTTTGCCACAGAACATGTGTCCTGTGTCATTAATATGTGGATGTTTGAAAAGGGAGGTGAGCACAGACAAAATACCTTACAGTCACCTTGTTAGCCTGTGTCAAGAGATGTTACGTCAAACCATTAAGCCACAATTTGCATTTCAAATAATGCCTGTGTGTTTGCCTTAGTCTGCTTAGAAAATGACATGTTGATTGATAGGATCCATAGCATTCCGAAACCAAGCTTCATAGCCCAAGACCTACCCCAAGATGTTCTCCTTAGAGTGCACTTTTTTGAAACCAAGGAACAGGTGCTCTTGGCTTCCAGACAACTTCAAGCCCTACCTGGGGAACACCCCCAAATTCAAATACTTCCTGATCTTTCCAGGCACACAGTCAAGAAACGCAGGAACCTCGCCACTATCACAAAGGCCCTCAGGAACCATTGTATTCTACACAAGTGGAAACACCCTGCTTTCCTAACCATCACGCATAACGGCTCCAAGGTTACCATATCCACCTTAGAGGAAGGAATGTCCCTACTCCACCGCTGGGGAATCATAGCAGATCCGCCGCCTTCATCATCAGCCTCTACAGTTCCGCCATGGCTCTCTGGAGACTGGCAGGTTGTGTCACAAAAGCGGTTCAACTCCAAGAAGACCCCTAATGGAGGAGAACACCAACACTCGCCCTTACCATCATAGTCCCTGGCCTGGGAAGCGATTCTACCACTATGGCCCCCCGCTCTTTGTTGCAGGACTTACCTGCCCCTGAACTCTTTTTTACATTCTGTCCAGGGCATGGCGCAAGCTATGGACTGCTCCCCCTCCCCTACAGTTGATCCAGTACACAACCACAGTGCCTAGTGCCCCCTGTCCTCGTATTGCCTGTTGACTACTGTCCTCATGACGTTCTCATGCCACCTGTTGCCCACGTCCAGCTTACACGACCTTGCCTGCTCCAGCCGCTATGACCAATAAATTTTTGTCGCTGAATGTTAATGGCTTGAACCATCCCGCCAAGAGGTTCTCTCTGTGAACTGAGCTATGTAACAGCCAAGCCGACATTGTGTCCATCTAGGAGACACACTTCAAAGCCACCCGGCAGCCTAAATTCTCCCACAAGAACTTCCCCAATTTGTTTTTCTCCAAGCCCCCAGAGTAGAAGCGGGGTGTAATGATCGCGATCAGAGACACGATTGCCTTTTCCAATGCAGAACCTGACCCAGGATCCGGATGGCAAGTTCCTAATTCTTCAAGGTGACTTCAACACCATGCCTCTGACCCTGGTAGCACTCTACGCCCCAAACTGTCACCAGAATAGTTTCCTACACAGATTGCTGCAGAGGATCTCTACTAACGTGTATGGCAATTTGGTAATATGTGGTGACTTTAATGCTGTGGTCGACCCGGGGCTCGACACTTCGGTGCCCGCCCGAGGCCGACAAACCTCTTTGAACTCTCTCCTACTTAAGGAACCACTTTACGTTGTCTGAAGGTGTCAGCATGGCTCGGAAAGAGACTACTCTTACTACTCCCCCAGACATCGTTCTTACTCACGCATTGACATGTTTGTGACTGACCTACCTTTGCTCGACACAATCGGTGGCCATGCAGTTGACCCAGAGGAGAGAATCCCTGAAGTCTCATCTCATGGATCGCTATGATCGCCACCTTAAATCTCCTAAACTAAAGTACTATGCCCAACAGGGAAGGCAAGACTCTAGCTGCCAGGCTTAAGCAGAGGAGGGCTGATACGCGTATCTCCCACCTTTCGCACCACACAACAGGGACTAGAACTACCCATCCTCGAGATATTTCAAATGAATTTGCGGAATTGTATAGTTCACTGTATAACTTGGCTCAAGATTCCTCCACCATTCAACCCAGTCCCGAACTTATCTATAAGTTTCTGGAGAGGCTGTGCCTACCCGCTCTCACCGCTGACCACCTACATTCCTTTTCATCCCCATTCACGACTGTTGAGGTATCCAAGGCTATTCACACTCTTCCCATTGGCAAATCCCCAGATCCAGACGGCCTTTGTAATGAATATTATAAGATTCATACTACCACTCTGAGACCCACACTGGCTGAGGTGTTTAATCAGGCCACCCGAAAGTCTGTGTTCCCCCGTGAGATGTTGAGCGCCTACATTACAACCATCCCCAAACCTGGAAAAGACCCCAGTCTCCCTGTCAATTATAGACCCATCTCCCTCTTGAACAGCGATGTTAAGATATATGCTAAGATACTAGCAGCCCACATCCAACCCATTCTCCCCCACCTGATTAAAAATGACCAGATGGGCTTCATGCCTGGGCGGCAGACATCTGACGCCACCAGGCGGATCATTAACCTGGTCCACTTGGCGGGGAAGACTCGAACGCCTTCTCTGCTCCTCACCCTGGATGCAGAGAAGGCGTTTTCGACAGAGTCAATTGGTTGTTTATGCATTTGGCTCTGGAGAAATTTGGTTTCTCCGGGGGCATACTCTCTTCGATATTGGCTCTCTACTCCTGTCCCACAGCCCAAGTACTCATGTCGGGCACAACCTCCATGCCATTCACCATCACTAATGGCACCCGCCAGGCCTGCCCCCTCTTTCCTACAATCTTTAATCTGATGATTGAACCCCTGGCGGAGGCCATTAGATCTGATAACGAAGTGGAGGGTTTCCTTGTGGGTAACATATCCCACAAGGTTAACCTATTTGCGGATGACATTGTGGTCATTTTCACCAATCCCCTACGATCTCTCCCGGCTGTCCACCGCATCCTCTTAGACTTTGGGGTGATCTCTTATCACAAGGTTAACACAACAAAGTCCCTAGTGTTGATCCTGGGCATTAGTAAAAAAGTGGTAACATTGCTACAAAATATGTCCCCATACCCCTGGTCCAACGATCAAATCCCCTACTTAGGTGTGAACATTACCCCTCACATCTCGTGTCTCCTCCCCGCAAATGTTGATCTCCTTCTAAAAAAGACTACCAAAGAAATGGCCACTATGGCTAAAGTAGAACTGTCCTGAGGTGGCAGGATGGCTGACTATAAGATGTCGATATTACCCCAAGTATTGTACTTGTTTAGGGTGCTCCCCATCACCTTCCCGGCAAAATACCTAGATGCTCTCTCACGCGGCCTGCGTAACTTTATTTGGTGTGGCTCGAGGGCAAGAGTGGCTACCTCCACTCTGACACTACCCAAACACATGGGTGGTGCCAAATTCCCCGACCTTAAGTCATATTATTGGTCCACTAGACTGGACCAACTGAAGGACTGGTTCTCCTGTACTGTGGAGCACCCCTGGACCTCGATTGAACGTCACCTCTCACCAACTAAAAACCTTCGTCTTTCCTGATCCTGGGCGACCTCTGGATCCCCTGGAATCTTTCCATGTTCTCCCCAACAATGCAGACGTCTCTAACAGCGTGGCGTATGCTGGGGGTCGCGTGGGAGGAGCAGTCTGGAGGTGCCAAAGGTCCAAAGCTTTGAGAAAGTCATCTGTGACGAAATGCATAAGCTCACGGTGCGCTGACATCATCCCTACAGCGTGCAGGAAGTGCGGACGAGCTTAGCCGACTGGCCGGCGGCTTTTTATATGCGATACCGTTGTTCTCTTGCATGTGAGTGGTTTACTTTATACAATTTAATAAAGTTAATTGGATTTACACTATGGAGTTCCCCTCTTTGTTTTATGCTGGTTTAACTTATCGGGGACTGATGTTTTGAGGAAGTTGTGTGGAGCCATTGAATCATCTCTTTACTGCCTGGGCATACTTATGCTCAATATAATGGAGGTTTGGTAAGAGGCGATATGATCGGTGGTGGCCATTGTCTTTTCTATCCTCTGGACTTTATGAGCACTTTATTTGTATTCTGATAAGGAGTACCTGTATATGCCTGATTCATTATCGGTGCCTTTTGGATACTAACTACGTTTGTGTATATTACCTTGGTGATCTGGTAAGCTGCGTTGAGATTGGTGGAGGTGTATAACTATCAACTTTCCTGCCAGCAACTTATTGATGAGCACTATTTTTTTCACACTCGGTAAAGAGTATTTGCATGAGCCTGATCCACAAGTGGTGTCATTCACTGATGGGCACATTTGTATTCTTGTGACACTTCACTTTTATATCCAATTTTTTGTTTATGGTTTTACGCTATGGTGTTTTCTTTTCTTTTTTATGAACACTATATATGATACTTTCTGGGAGTTCAACAAGCGATCCCCTTTGTGGTCAAGGTCATCACGATTTCTGTTGTGGATTCCCTGCACAATTTATAATTTTTCTTGGTAAGCATATTACCATTGGGAGGCGTGGAATAATCATCACATAATTCTACACAGCACTACTTCACTTTGAACTTACTTTTGGACATTTATTTGTTACCATATTGAACTTTTCAGCGCAACTTTTTTATATGTATTTTTGTTGGGTGTGGTCACACTTGAAGTTGCTGCTTTTTGTTTATTTTTCCACTAGCACGGTTACTACCTTTTTTCTATTAAAATATTACATATGAATGCCCTAATATGTACTTAGTGTATCTTTTACTAAAAACAAAAGATTACATTTGGTAAACCATTGCACTAGTATCATGTGACAGAAAACGATGATACAGCAAGCATTGTTCCTCCAGGGTCTCTGCTTTCATAAAATATACTGTTTGGGGGTTTTACATAATCTTCAGGCCTAAAATGATATTTTAAACATGTGTGCAAAAATAAAATAAAAAGCTCCAACAGTGAAAGGGTTAAACACCTCTAAACTAAACATGAACCTAAATTGGGGGTGATGTTTGTGGTGGAAAGAAGTGTCTGGGCACATTGTGTTCCAATACTAAACTGACCGAGTATAAGAAGATACGAGTAACCTTTCATTGAACCCTCTCACCTTATACTTTATTGTGTGTGGATTTATTTCAAATTTGTTGTTATTTATTTTAATAGAGAAATCCATGTCATGCAATGCTTGAGCCAAAATGTAGACTGAGATATACACTCTATAGGATGTTTTATCATCAGGAAAATGTAAATGAAAAAGAATTGTGTCCAAATTGCAGTTCCTAAGAGGCATTCGAGTTGTGAGTGGAATAAGGACATTTTTCATTTGGTTTTTTGAAAAGCATCTATATTCAGATATGAGAATATCTTCCGTCAGGGGGTCATTTAAGTGGCTGGAAGGATTAAAACTAATAAAATGTTCCTGCAATGCTGGTATGTAGAAATTGGGGTATGTGAACACCAAGCTGCAGTTACTGAAGTAAAAAAAAAATGATTCCACTCATTGACCAAGAATCTGGTAGAATAAATGTTTTCTCCATGTGATAAGGGACATTATTATACAAAAACTTGTAATAAGTCAGACTAACTGAGCCACAAATAATAAGAACTTCCGTAGTTGAGGTTTGCAGCTCTGGAGGAATTTTATCATAATTCTCTTTAGACACCAGAACCTTGAATTCAATACAAATTCCATGATTAGATAAATGTTTGCTGAGTTGTCGGATCTCCCTCTCTCCGTATTCATCATCAGATGTAAGGATCCCGACCCAGTTCCACTTCATCCTTTCCAGTAACTTTGCTATGGCCACATATTGCATCTCATCATCCGGAACTGTCCGGAAAAAGTTTGGATACATCTTTCTATTACTCAGTAAAGTGTCTCTGGCTCCATAACTAATCTAGGAAGAAAGAAAGCCATCTGTATAAATCATGTCTAACTCCTAACACCTAAATGGAATAGAAGAAAACCTTGGAAACGTTTTAATGTTTTTTTTAGAGAGCAACAAACAGAAGTTGTCATCTGAGCTTTCTATAATAGATCTATAAGAAGATTTTAGTGGTGATTTTATTTCACCGGACCAATCAGATGAAGATGGAATAGTAAATGTAATATTACATAAAGGATTACAGCCATCAGTGAAAGCTGATAACATGACATTAAGAGTTCTTCCTCCTGTAATCCCACCTAGGGGTCTCCTGCTCATCAGCTACTGGACAGACACTCCCACTGCAAGACTGATATTGGCTTTTGCTGGAGGTGGACAACCAAGTATAAACCCAATTACCAGCTCAGCTCCTGAACCTGTATACCCTGTATGGACCAGAGCAATGTTTACATTTCCACCATGGGTCTGTCTATTCAGCCATAACTCTCATTTCTTCAGATACCAAAGTAAAATACTATACAGGTTTATATATATATATATCAGTTTTTGGGCTAAAAATGTGGAAATGTCTTGCAAAAAATATTTTATTTAAGTTATAGACAAAGACGTGTTTTCAATACCTTCCTTGCACTGTGTACAAACATTGTATTAATCCCCAAAAATTACTTTGACAGAAACTACGGGACATATAAGAGTCAGACCTACAAGGCTTGATACTCTATATACTGTATATAGTATATATGATAGAATTATGCAGTGCTTCCACTTATACTATATTTCCATACCACCACCATGTGCACAGTAATCTCCCCGACTGCTCAATGGAATATGAAATAATAAAAAAAATCAATAACAACAAACTTGTGTTAAAATGCAGGTGGGAGGCATATTAGAATCTGGAAGCCTCCAGATACTGCCCCCCCCCCATGTGAATGAGTAAGACGGGCATAGTAGTAAATATTTATGTGGGGGGGGGAGAGAACGTGTCACTATCAAATAAAATAAATCCTGACACCATCCCCCATTATGTCATAATAGCCAAAAGGGAGGAACAGAACCCCAAGTTCCCAATCATGGAGCCTAAAGTAGGGGGGTGTTTGGTGTGTCATATAATACACAGAAAGATACATATATAAAATGTTACAAAATCTTTATTAGTGTATAAAATATGATATAGGTTTGTAAATTAGACAATGTGTCAAAATGGTCCACTAGGCTCTACATTGTTTAATTTACAAACCTATATCATATACACTATATTTTCAAAAGTATTGGGACACCTGCCTTTACACACACATGAACTTTAATGGCATCCCAGTCTTAGTCAGTAGGGTTCAATATTGAGTTGGTCCACCCTTTGCAGCTATAACAGCTTCAACTCTTCTGGGAAAGCTGTCCACAAAGTTTAGGAGGGTTTGACCATTCTTCCAGAAGTGCATTTGTGAGGTCAGGCACTGATCTTGGACAAGAAGACCTGGCTTGAAGTCTCCGCTCGAATTCATCCCAAAGGTGTTCTGTTGGCTTGAGGTCAGGACTATGTGGAGGCCAGTCAAGTTCCTCCACCCCAAACTCACTCATCAATGTCTTTATGGACTGTGTTTTGTGCACTGGTCCAAATCATTTGGTTGAGGGGGGATTATGGTGTGGGATTGTTTTTCAGGGGTTGGGCTTGGACCAGTGCACAAAACAAGGTCCATAAAGACATGGATGTTGCGAGTTCTGACCTCAACCCAATAGATCAATAGCAAACCTTGCCTGTTAGTGGGCCCCGAGGACTGGAGTTGAGGACCACTGATATAGGGTATATACAGAATATATATGTGGATTAATCTTTTATCAAGATTTGTGTAATTTATACACTAATAAAGATTTTGTAACATTTTATAAATTCACTTTTCTGTGTATTATGTGATACATCCCCCTACTCCAGGTTCCTTAAATGGGGACTTTGGGTTATGTTTCTCCCTTTTGGCTACTAAGAGGGACATAGTACCCCTATTCATTCACAAAAAAGTAACCTAGAGATAAAGACACCCAAATGTTAGACAAGTCCTTTATTTAAAAAAGAAGAAGCCAAGAAAAGCCACTCATTGTAAAGCCATGATTATTTCTGATGTCGGCCGCCTGAGAACTTGCCAAAACTCAAAATCCAACAGACTCGGTGCACATAACACGGAAGAGATGGGGATTGCAATGACATATTTGACCAAATATGGCGATGGCCGGGGATTAACAACCGTGTAAGCCAATGACATTGGTGACTTTGGCAATTCCAAACTTTCTAAAATACTACTTCTATATATGATCAACAGGGGGCTGAATGGGCAAAAGTTCAGGCATGTGTCCAAATGCCAGAACAGTCAAAGATTAGACTGAACCATTGGCCAATCCCTTCACTGCACTGCCTTCTTTTATTAGAACAATGTTATACTTTGTGACACTTTGCCACAAGGGCTTTTTGTCCCCCTTTGACCCACCTCACCATAAAACTACTAGCTGTCCTAACCGTATGTAAAATAGAAAATTCTGCTTTTCTTACCTGGGTGTAACCATACAGATTCAGCAGCTGTGCCATTTGGAGAGTGGTGTCAGAATTGAGATCTCCAATGAAACCAGCCAGGGCCCCCCGCTCCATACAGGAATAATTTGGAGCTTCCATTATATGTCCAGACAATATCTGTAGAACATCTTTTATAGCTTTTTTTTTTTTTTTTTCAAAATATTTTATTGGTTCATAAAAGATAAAGTACAAATGTACAACCAGTTCAAGTTGGCAAAAGAAACATGACAGAAATGTACAAAATTTTCAAAATGGTACAAGCATGTAAACAGCCGAAGACGGCAAATGTAACAGTATAAAATAGCCTACAATAAACAACATTGATAACCGTGGAGATCCGGGACAACTCTACCCTGTGAGGCGTGTGAAGACAATCAGGGGTCGGAAGTGGAAAGAGAGGGGGGGCAAGAGTAGAAGCCAAAGAATTAGACACTATAGAGGAGGTAAGGCAGCAGGAGGACAAGCGGTCAGGTCGAGCTGGTCCATGTCGAGGCCCATATCCTGGGTGATCCAAACCCAGGGACGGGAGACAGGGGAGTCGTCGGGGAGAAGCGGCTGCGGAGCAACTAAGTCATGTAATGAAGGGGGGGAGCCAGTTGTCCGGGCCCGCCCAGAGACAACGAAGCAGCCCGTGGAGGGCGGGGAGGGGAAGGAAGACAGGGGGGTGAGGCAAAGGGAAAAGTAACAGGGAAGGAGGGGGGGGAGAGAGGGAGAGAGAGAAAAAAAAAAAAAAAAAAAAAAAAAAATTTTTTTTTTATCTCAATGGGAGACAAAAGGGAACGTGAAAGAGAACAGAAAGAGCGGTGTATCCAAGGGGGTCAATGAGGACAGTACCGTAGGGTCGTCACTGACAGAGACGGGAGAATTCGGGCGTGGAAATATAATGAGTCCAGCAAGCCCACTTTTTGTGGTGTTTGGAGGGAGTATCCCTGGAAATGGCAATCAACTCCTCCATCTCCGCGACCCTTGAGAGGCGCTGGAACCACTGCTTGACGGTAGGTACGTGCGTGGACTTCCACAGAGCCGGGATGCACTGCCTGGCGGCATTCACCATAAGGATCGCCAAAGATTTAGAATAAGTCCTGCTGGAAGTAGAAGAGTGGTGCAAAAGGTATTGAGCAGGAGTGAAGGCTAAGTCTGCTGTGGTAACTTGCGTAATAATTCTATGGACTTCTTCCCAGAAGGCGGTAAGACGAGGGCAGGTCCAGAAAACGTGAAGGAGCGTACCAGGTTCCGCGTTACATCTCCAGCAGAGCCGTGACGTTGAAGGGAAGAGCCTGTGTAATCTCGTGGGGGTGTAATACCAGCGGCTAACTAGCTTGTAGCCGCTTTCCTGCGTGGTAACATTAAGGGAACATTTGTGGTTATTCGTATGGATAAGGTCCCAGTCTTCTGGGGAGAGAGCGACCGCCAATTCCGCTTCCCAATCCTCGCATCGTTTAAGCTTCCCCGGATCGGGTTCGTCAAGCAGAAAAGAATGGATAGTTGAAAGGAGTCTGCGGATCGGGCCATCCTGTTGGCACAAGTGGTCGAACGGGGTCAAGGCAGACAAGGAGGGGCACTTGCGAGAGAGTGACAGGAGGTATTGCTTGAGGAGAAAGTGTGGCCAAGGAGGTAAAGGGGGCAAGCCAGACTTTTCAGCAATGGAGGGTATATCGAGGGGGGCGTCATTGTCCCAAAGATGGTGGACCCTCAACTGGTCTTGGGCCCAGTTTGTGGTCAGGTAAGTACGGTGCATGCCAGGAGGGAAATCCGGGTTCAAGCGGACAGGGGTCATAGGGCCTGGAACCATGGAGATGGAGCGAGACGTGCAAACCGAACGGAAAACTTTGAGGGAGGGACCAATGAGGGGGTGGAGCTTTAGAGCGGGGGGGACGTGGGCATCCAGGAGCCACGGCGAGGAGTGGAGATCCAGAGAAGTAAAGCCCCTCTCAATGGAAACCCAATCCTTATGAGGCCCATGAATGTTCCAGTCCGCAATTCTAGTAAGGTGGCTAGCGGCGTAGTAGTTGTACAAGTCAGGAAGGCCAATACCACCTTTAGACTTCGGTCTCGTGAGGGTCTGATAAGCAATGCGGGGCTGTTTGTCCCCCCACAAGAAGGAGGTGCAGATACGACGGTAATGTTTAAAGAAGGAAGGGGGGAGCAGTATGGGGACCGTTTGGAGGACATAGAGGAGGCGGGGTAGAGCATTCATTTTTAGGACAGCTGCCCTGCCGAACCAGGACAGCTGAAGCTTGGACCAGGATCGGAGGTCTTTCGATATCCGTGCGAAAAGCGGGGGGAAGTTGCGAACGAAAAAGAGTTGGAGGTTAGAAGGGATTTCAATGCCCAGGTAAGTGATCGAGTCCGGTTTCCACGTGAAGCGGAAATTCGCCCGACAGCTCTCCACGTCCGAGTGGGGTAGAGTGACATTTAACGCGAAGGATTTGGAAAAATTAATCCGAAAGTTGGAAAGGGAAGCGTACTCATCGAACACTTTGAGGAGAGCAGGTAGGGTCGTGATGGGATCAGAGAGGAACAACAGAAGATCATCCGCATACGCGGCAAGTTTGTACGTCCTGTCAGCGAAATTAATCCCGTGTATCGTGTCACAGTGTCTAATCCTGTGGAGAAGGGGCTCCAGAGTCATGATGAAAATCAAGGGGGACAACGGGCATCCCTGTCTGGTACCGTTGGAAATCTGGAAGGCACCCGACAGGGTGTCATTAACGCGGACCCGCGCCTCCGGTTTAGCGTACATGGCCATAACGTAGCCAAGGAACCGGGGACCCAATCCCCAGGCAGAGAGCGTTGCCGCAAGAAAATCCCACGAGACCCTGTCGAATGCCTTCTCAGCGTCCAGGGAGAGCAGGAACCCCTTCTGGTTAGTGGTGGAGAGGACGTGGTGCAGATTAAGCGCTTTGATGGTATTATCCCGCGCTTCGCGGCCCGGGACAAAACCAACCTGGTCCTCGTGAATCCCCTTAGGTAGAAGTGGGAGCAGTCTATTAGCCAGAATCTTTGCGAACAGCTTGACATCCACGTTGATAAGGGAGATCGGCCTGTAGCTGGCCGGGGAGGTCGGGTCCTTCCCTTCCTTCGGGATCACCACAACGTGGGCCTCAAGCATCCGCGGGGACAGGGGGTTTTCTGCGGAGACAGAATTAAAGGCGGATAAGAACGGGGCAGCAAGGACGTCAGGGAAGGATTTGTAGTATGCAACAGAAAGGCCATCAGGGCCAGGGCTCTTATTGGGTTGCATCTGTTTAAGCGCAAAATCCCATTCCTGTTTGGAGATGGGGAGATCCAGCGCAGTACGGAAATCGGGAGAAGCTTGTTGGGGCAGGTTGGACGCAAGAAAGTCCGTGATGGCTTGAGATCTGGTAGGGTTGGAGGGGGGGTGGGAGCGTGTTGGGTCTAGGTTGTAAAGTTTACAGTAGAAGGCCTCAAATTCTGCCGCAATGTCTCGGTTGTTAGCTACCAGGGAACCAGAGGGTGAGCGGAGGGAGTGAACCGTGGACTTCGCCTTCTTTTGGCGAAGGGCCGTGGCAAGGAGTCGACCGCTTTTATTGGCCTGTTCATAAAAAACCTTTTGGGACAGGAGGAAGCTACGTCTGATTTTCCGATCTAGCTCCTCCGCGAGTTTTTCACGAGCGGAGGTAAGGGCCGTTAAAGTGTCTTGAGCAAGGGAGCGTTTATGGGCCAGTTCCAAGGTACGAATGCGCGAGATCAGTTCAGAGACAAAAGCCTCCCTTTCTTTTCTTAGAGCCGCTGATAGCGCGATAAATTTACCCCGGACAACGCATTTGTGGGCTTCCCATTGAATGAGGGTCGACGTGTCAGGCGTCGCGTTGACAGAGAAATATTCCTGTAAAGATTCGCGGATGGCGGCCGATCTAGCTTTGTCCGTCAGCAAGGAGGAATCAAGGCTCCAAACCCGATCTCTGGATAGAGACAGCGGGAAGGATAGGGTGAGAGAAATAGGGTGATGATCCGAAAGTATCGATGGCTCTATGGAGGCATCAGTAAGAGATGTGAGAGCAGATTGCGAGAGGAACAGGTAGTCGATCCTGGAGTATTTGGCGTGGAGTGGGGAGAAGTAAGTGTAATCCCTGTCACTGGCATGGAGTGTCCGCCAGGAATCGTGAAGCCTGTGGTCTCGAAGACATATCTTAATCTGTTTTAGGGCTTTGTAAGGTAAGCACGAGGAACCTGAGGAGGTGTCAAGCAGTGGTTCCAGGGGAACATTGAAGTCGCCCCCAAAGATCAAAGTGCCCCGTTGGAAAGGCGCCAATTCACCAAATACTGATCTGAAAAACGAGACCTGGGATTGGTTGGGGCTATAGACGTTCGCGAGGGTGATCTGGATATGTTTAAGGGTACCTTGAAGCAGCAAATAACGTCCTTGGGCGTCCGCCAGGGAGTCGGAAACGGAGAAAGGGGTTGATTTTGCAATGAGTATAGAGACTCCTTTAGACTTCGAAGTCTCAGACGTAGCATGGAAAGCTTGAGTAAAATGTTTGTTCGTGCATTTAGGAAGAGCGTCCGAACGGAAGTGCGTCTCTTGCAAGAACACTATGTCCGCTTTAAGTCTGTGCATGTGCATGAGCAATTTCGAGCGTTTCTGAGGTGTGTTCAAACCCCGGGCGTTTAAGGAGACAACCTTAAGGCGGAGGCCATCAGGCTGGGGTGCTGTTGCGGTCATTGCAGTGCACCCTATAAGGGAGGGGGAAAGAAAAAAAAAAAAAAAAAAAAAAAAAAAAAAAAAAAGGTCAAGAGTTAGAGAAGGGGAGGGTGGAAATGGAAGGGTAGGAGCCGGGAGGGGAGTTAGAGTACCGTGAGAACCGACAGACCAGCTGGGGAGCTCAGAGGGGGTGGGGGGGTGTGGAAGTCGGAGGGTGTCGGGCGACCGTTAAGAAACGTCGACCGTTGGCGGGCGCGGGAGGAGACAACCAACACGGTGGCCAGAACTCTGGGGACCTGCAGGGGTCATTAGTAGTAGGTGAATGAGCCCGGTGAATAAAGAAACAACATGGAGCATACTCAGGGAGTAGGGAGCTAGTACAATCTGATGCGGAGCGGTGATGTGGCGTCAGGGAAGCAGAGCCATTGGGTGAGCCGTAGGGGGGGAACGGGGATTACCATAAGTGTCAAAATGAGGGTGGTAATGACGAAGTGATGGGAGTCGAGAGGGAGACAGGGAGGATCTGAAGGATGACGGGCAAGTCTGCAGTAAGGGAGTCGTGTAACAGTGGGCAAACCAAGGGGCGGTCAAAGTGTAGGTGATCCATGTCGTGGTCAGGTAAGAGTAAAGGAGGGAAGACCAGAGGGGTACCAGAAAGGAAGAGAAGAGAGGGGTAAGCATGACCACCCATGAGGCGTCAGTTCACTCAGCAAGGGCAGGTAACAGTCAGAGGGCGGGGAAAGGCGAGGTAGCACAGAAGAACAAATGGATAAAAAAGAAAACTTGCTGGAACAGTTGAACAATAACAAGGAGGGAATAGAGCAGTGATGCCATCAAAATCCACAACTGTTGGCATGCAGCCTAACTTAGTCAATTCGCGTCCCGGAATATAGTGACTCAACAAAGCAGTATGCAACATTTACCCCGTCGGTGACCCCAGCAGCCCGCTGCCAGCCAGCACCCCCGCACTCCATTAAGGATGTGATCCAGCTAAAGGAGCGCAGGTATGTAGCTATCCTGGGGGGCGGGCCGACAGCAGGACCGGGCGTCCCCGACTGTGATGCATATGCAACGGCACAAGGGGCGTAGGCATCCATGACATACCCCACCCCCCCCCCCAGGGGTGCGAATGGCAGCCCGGGGGGGAAGCAAGGCAAAACAGGAATGTCCCGCAGGCAACCAAGCGATACGGGCAATGGCCCTGGCAATGGAAGGGGGGCGGAACCGAAGTGTCAGCACAGGGGCACCGCCTCCGTACACATAGCAGGGCACCACTCATCTAGATCGGGCATTGCGCCCTTCTACAAAGACAACATCCGTGTGCAAGCTAGGAGGAGAAGGGAAAGGTAAGAGAGGGGAGGAGGAGTAGGCAAGGAGATGAGGATGAGGGGGGGGGACATGGAAGGGGAGGGAGGGGGAAGGAGAGGGGAAGGGGAGGGGAGGGGAAGAAGGAGGGGGGGGGGAAGAAGAAGGGGAAAAAGAAGGGGAGGGGAGGGGAAGAAGGAAGGGAGAGGAAGAAGGAAAGGAGGGGAGGAAGGAGAGGAGGGGAAGAGGGAGGGGAGGGGAAGAGGGGAGGGGAAGAGGGAGGGGAGGGGAGGAGGGGAGGGGAAGAGGGAGGGGAGGGGAAGAGGGAGGGGAGGGGAAGAGGGAGGGGAGGGGAAGAGGGAGGGGAGGGGAGGGGAAGAGGGAGGGGAGGGGAAGAGTGGGAGGAAGGAGGGGAGAGGGGGGGAAGGATGGGGGAGCGGGAGGGAGGAAAGTGAGAGGGAACAACAGAGTGCAGTGCAAGCATTGACTACGAACCTAGCATTCTTCTCAGCCTAAATGAGAGTAAAATCACTAATAGCAGGCTCAGTTCAAGCAGGAGGAGAAATGCAGAGTGCACATCCGCTATGATCCATAAACCTTACACGTCCCCCAGCACATGCTTGAGCAATACCATGAAAAATAAAAATGGTCCATGTCCGTGTGAAGAAGGGGGTTCCCGGGGTGTACGTGCAGGTGTAGAGAGGGGGGGGAGACCGGGGGCAGGGGGGGGGATCCAGAGCAAGGGGAGAGGGGAGTCCAAGGCACACAGCTGTAGGGTTCCCGGGGAGGCCGGAGGTCAGCGTAAGCGAGAAGGAAGTTCAGCAGCCGACTCTCCCGGGGGGCAGGCAGGGAGTTCTCGCCGCTCGGAGAGAGCATTAGTAAGGAAGAGGAGACTCACAGTCACCGGAGGTGGAATCCAAGGTCAGTATTGCCAGTGGGACCGTTCACAGAAGACCGAAGTGGAGGAATAGCCGGCAGATCGGTGGGACCGGAAGTCCGGGGACAGCGAGCATCTCGTGAGGGCAAGTAAGGCATCACTTCAAGGCATCAGAGGATGGGGTCAGCTCCAGCAGAGGAACGGGATCCAGGAGAACAGTTCCGTGCTACCAGAGAAAAGGCGGTGAGTGGGGAAGTCTATGGAGCGTGGCGCGCTCTCCGGTGGACGGGTGAGGCCGTCGGGCTCCCATTGCGGGGCGCATCCCTGCCATTGCCTGGCGGTGAGGAGGGCGGGTGGGAGCGGCGGCGGCCCACGCCAAAATTGTCGGCCATCTGGATCCCATCCATGGAGGTCGCTCGGTGCATCGGGGAGATGCGGAACTCGCTGTACCAGTCGGGGACGTTGACAGGAGGGATGCCCAGGGTGGCACAGAAGTGGTCGAGGTCCTCTGGTACACGCAATAGGGCCGTACGGCCCTGTGAGGAGGCCGACAGACCGAAGGGGAACTTCCATCGGTAAATGATCGCCCTGGACCTGAGTTCCTCCAGCAGAGGGCGAAGCTCTCGGCGTCTCTGCAGCGTTATGGCAGAGAGATCCTGGAACAACTTGATGTCGGCACCCTGGAACGTGAGGTGCTGTCTCATCCTGGCATTCCTCAAGACATCCTCCTTTAGCTGGAAATTGGCCAGGCAGCACACCACATCCCTTGGAGGATCATTCTCCCTGCCACGGGGTCGTAGGGCCCGATGGATGCGTTCGAACACCACGGGTGCTTCAGGGGGCCTGCCGAGGAGATCATTACATATGGAAGTGACTGCATGAGGTAAGTTCTGGTGTTCAATGCTCTCAGGTACTCCCCTCACTCGGAGGTTCCTTCGGCGGCCCCGATTGTCAAGGTCCTCCACATGCCGGTTGAGATCACGGAGGAGGACAGCATGCGATTCTGTCACCTGGTGGACATGCCCAAGGGAAGTGTCATGGCGGGCGGTGACCAACTCGACCTCCTCAACCCTCGCTGACATAGCTTGGAAGTCCCTGCGGAGGTCCGCTATTGCCGCCGCCATGGCCGCCTTAATGTCAGCGGCTACAAGCTGCAAATCCGCCATGGAAAGGGTCGGCGGGGTCACTGGAGCTCTCTGGGGATCATGCGAGGGCGAAGGCAGAGAGGCTCCCAGCTCTACGGCTTGCCTGTTCGGCGAGCGGGAACGTGAGCGGGCGGTTTGAGAGGACGAGGAAGACAGGGAGGGCCGCTGTGTTCGGAAAATGTCTGGGATATTGCGGCTGAGTTGTAGCTCTAAATCTCCCGGGGTTCCCGCTCGGGTGGCAGAAGCACTTCTGGCTCTACTTCCCATGATTCAGGCTAAGGTAGGAGCAAGGAAAGGGCTCAGGATGAGGTAAAGTCAGACCCCTCAGTGCAGGAGCTCAGAGTTAAGCGGCCATATTGGATCGGGTCCAAGCCACGCCCCTCTTCCATCTTCTTTTATAGCTTTATTCACATGTCCACAAGAATCATACACATGGTATCCCAGAGTTATGTTGGGAAGAATATCTGGATTGCTGTTTATCTCATCAATAGCAAATATAAAAGCCAGGAGATGTATATATTCTCTTTTATAAACCCTGCAGATAATGAATAGTTTAGAAATGGTCTAAGCACAGGAAAGTCTTTATGGCAAAATGTATGACACATTTTAATTGCAGATCTATGGTGGGATTGGTGGCCGTGTGCATTGCATTGTGAAACACTATAGTGAAATTCAATCATTCCTGCACTTATATGAGGTATAGCAGTGGTTGGCAATTTAGGAGGTATAGGGGACCTCAGCTTCAGCCCCTGACATCACCAAGTAACCACACATTATATTCAGTAGATGTAATGCTATGGAAGAGGGTCAGAGAATGCAGACTTACCAGAGGAAAGGGTCAGAGACAGGGCTGGTTGGAGCCTGCAGACATGTCATAGGAGACAATCAGGCACTGCAATTTGGGGGAGCATGTACCAATACCATAATAAAAAAAAGTGTCTCTCACTTAAATGTTCAACATTCATCCTACTCACTTACCCGGAACTCTGCTCGGACACAGCAAGACCCGCCTGGTGCCACTTAGCCTGTTTGGCTCTAGACTTTCTTTGCCCCTTCTGAAGAAGACGGAAAACTATGCCTGAGATCTCCATCGTGTTTGCTCTCTACATGTTGGTTTGTCTTGTTTTTTGTTTCCCCCTCTTCCTTTCTGCAGGTTCCTATACCACGCAGGTATCAAGCACAAAGAACAAGTACCATTGGATCTACTGGGCTCAAGAAAAATCTTGGATCGGTGAGTACATGCACAGCGATTAATGCCAACGGCTTACATCACCCTGCTAAATGCACATCATTGTGGCGCACAGACATCAAACACGCAGCTCAGATTGTCTGCTTCCAAGAAACTCACTTTATGGATGCACATGCTCCTATCTGTACCCACAAAGACTTTCCCTCTGTACTCACTGCTTCAAGTTCCAGGAAAAGGAAGGGGGTCCTGATCGCCTTACACAAATCTTTAGACTTATCTCTCCTCACCAGCATAGCAGACCCCAACGGCAGATACCTAATTGTTGTGTGTTCCATAGGAGGATATACTATGACTTTGGTTTCGCTATACGTTCCTAATACCCACCAGATCAGGTTCCTAAATTGTACGATTAAAAAGATTTGCTTGACACAAAAAGGACCCTTGTTGCTATGCGGTGACTTCAATGTGCCCCCCGACAGACTCATGGACACGTCTGCCCAACATACCAGACACCAACCTTCCCTACAGAAATTCATGCACCGGAACGACCTCTTTGATGTATGGAGGTGTCACCACCCCTCCGCTCGTGAATACACACATCATTCTGTTGTACATAATACCTA
Organism: Pelophylax lessonae; assembly: GCF_965119305.1. Lineage (NCBI taxonomy): Eukaryota > Metazoa > Chordata > Amphibia > Anura > Ranidae > Pelophylax > Pelophylax lessonae. Next base: position 19,494,322 of record NC_138768.1, on the reverse strand, counting down.
CTCTCGAACAGATGTTGTATTGACTGACAAATTGCTCCTCCAGGGGACCGCGGACTCCGAGATAGGCCCTATTACGTGGTCAGACCACGCACCTATCAGTATAACAATTACACTCACACCCACAGTCTCTACCCATAAACCATGGCGGCCTAGGGCTGATATTCTAAAATACGCAGACAATGCTGACTTCCTCCAAAACTTGCTGATGCAATTTTTCCACAACAACGTGGGGTCGGTATCGGAGTCCATGACCCTCTGGAGCGCCCATAAGGCATTTAGCAGGGGAATTTTGATTTAATTGCAACATAAAACGAACAAGCAAAGGTCACAGCAGATAGATAAGCTAACTACTGAGATAAGTGCCATAGAATCCCTAAACCAGGGTTCACCCTCCAATGAGCCAAAACAGAAACTCGTGATACTCAGACAGGAACTCAGGTCCTGCCTGCTCGACTCCTATGAGAGGAACTTGAGAAAATCCAAAGCTAAATATTATGCCACTAGCAACAAGGAGGGTAAATTATCAGCTGCCAAATTAAGAGGCCAACGTATCCAAGCTAAAATTAAATCTATCAAACATGCCTCCACAGGTGAATCGTTACATGATCCCAGGGATATAGCAAACGCCTTTAGTAGCTACTATAGCTCGCTCTACAATCTGCAGTCCACCCTTGACACCTACCCCACCCCAGAATTAAAAAAATAGAGGTGTAGCGCTAATCCATAGACAGATGATTTCAAGTCCATGAAAATATGATAATAAAGAGTCCACGTGCAAAAATATAAATCACACCGGCAGGCTTAATAGTGCAGGAAAGTTGAAATCCACCACCAGGTACTCATCAATATGCGCTTACCAGACAAATAGACTCAAACAGGTCATAAATCGCAGGCAATAAGCAATGGAGACCCAGGCTTTTATCCGCAAAGTGAATCTCTACCAACTTGATATATCGATCAGCATGTCACTCATTAACATGAGTGCAGAGTGGCAGCGGCGTATCGCACTATAGCTATCCAGCGTGACTTTGTTTCCAACCTGGAAAAGGGCCGCCGTATTCCCCAATCGCACATGCGTCCGTCCTCCGTTGGCTCCACCCAACGCGTTTCGTCATACATAGTTGACGTTTTCAGGGGTGTGGCCTAATGGAGGAGAAGCACCCCGATATAGATGGGGAAGGTGGAACTATCAATATAACCCCGTAAACACAGCACCATGCTATCACGTACCTGGAGGTGAGCCTGAACGGTGAGGAAGGCCTCTCTTATGCCTCTGACTCGGGACCCCTGATAGTGTAGACAGGAGGTGCCGAGTATAGAGTAGCACGAGTGCCTGATGTAGCTGGAGGCAGGCTGATGTCCACAGACAGGGATAGCCGGGTAGGTCCAGAGCAGGTATGCAGGCAACTGGTGCTGGTGGCAGGGGCGTAGTGAGACAAGCCTGGTCAGAAGCCAAACGGTCATACAGGAGCCAGAAGGAGCAGACTGGAGCGAAGGTCAAGGGACAAGCCGAGGTCGGTGCAGGCGGAGAGCAGAGGATAGTCAGGACAAGCCGGGTCTGGTACTGGTAAACAGGATACAGGTAGCAGGTTCAGGTCAACAAGGCAGAAGACAAAGCAGCACTGAACCTGTGTGCTGATCCAGCTTAAATAGTGCTCTTCCTTGATGAGAAGGGTGGAGCCAGGATTAGCCTGTGAGTTTAACTCATCCTCTGCCAGAGCCTTTCTGACAAAACCTCTTCTTACATTGCCCCCTTCCAATGGGCAGCCTCCAGATGCCCAAACGGGCTTGTTTCTCAGGGTGATTACGTTTGAATGCTTGGATTAGGTCCTTTGCATGAATATTGGTTACTGGCTCCCAGGAATTATCTTCAGGTCCATAACCTTTCCATTTAATTAAGTATTGGACTAGTTTGCCTCTTTTCCTGCAATCAATAATGGATTCTACTTCGAATTCCTCTTCTCCATCGATTAGCACGGGTTCAGGAGGCCCATTGATCCGTCCAGGGAAAGGGTCTAGAAATGTAGATTTCAGCAAGGATACGTGGAAGACAGGGTGGATTTTAAAAGACTCAGGTAACAGTAATTCATAGGTCACATCATTAATTTTCCTTTTAACTGGAAAGGGGCCTATGAACTTGGGCCCAAGTTTTCTTGACGGGCAGGTTAGTTTTAGGTTGGTTGTGGCCAGCCATACCTTGTCACCAGGTTCCAAGATCAGTTCTCCTCTTCTCTTTCTGTCATAGAACCTCTTGTTACATTCTTGAGCTTTGGCCATAGTTTCCTGTAGTAATCTGTTATTGAAAGCAAAAAAATTAACCGTGTCCTGGACAGCAGGAACAGGTCCTGACCAGGAAAGAAGGATGGTAGCCATAATTGGCAAAGAACGGGGTTTGCTTAATAGCAGAATGTTCAGAATTATTGTAGGCAAACTCGGCCAGTGGTAACAGCGTTACCCAATCATCCTGTGAATAAGAGGAAAAACAGCGTAAATACTGCTCCAAGGTCTGATTAGTCCTTTCTGTCTGGCCATTGGTCTGTGGGTGGTAAGTTGAAGAAAAGGACAGTTGAATTCTCAATTTTTCACAAAGGGATTTCCAAAACTTAGAGGTAAATTGGACCCCACAATCAGACACTATGTTAGTAGGAACTCCATGCAATCTTACAATCTCCTTGATTAATATTTTGGCAGTATCTGCGGCTGATGGTGTACCCTTCATTGGCAGGAAATGTGCCATCTTGGATAGTCGATCTACGACTACAAAGATGGTAGTGTGACCCTCGAATGGGAGCAGTTCCACAATGAAATCCATGGATATCATTTTCCAGGCCCTGTCTGGAATTGGCAAAGGTCTGAGTAGACCCCAAGACTTAGTTCTGGTTGTCTTGTTCCGAATGCAGGTGACAAAGGTCTCAACATATTTCCTACAGTCCTTCTCCAGGCTAGGCCACCAGAAGGTACGCTGGAGCAGTTCAGTAGTCTTGTGGATACCAAAGTGACCAGCGAGTGTGTGATCGTGGCAGAAGCCCGGGAATAAAGATTTTATTGTTGTGCCAAAGAAGTCCATCCTTAATTTGTAGAGTACCTCCGGGAAGAGGTGGCATTCCTCTAGACGCCTGTTTGATTTGGGATAGTAAGTCTTCTTGTAGTAACAGGAAGTTCCCCGAAGACAGGATCGTATCTGGAATCACAGATTCTTCCGCCTCACAGAACATGCAGGAGAGAGCATCGGGTTTAGTGTTCTTTGATCCCGGCCTATAGGTAGCGTGGAAAGAAAATCTTGAAAAAAAAAAGAGCCCACCTGGCCTGACGTGGTCTTAAACGTTTCGCAGCTCGCAGGTATTCCAGATTTTTATGGTCTGTGTATACCAGGATTGGATGAGTTGCTCCTTCTAGAAGATACCTCCATTCTTCTAGAGCTGCTTTAATTGCCAAGAGTTCACAATCACCCATGTTGTAATTCCTCTCTGCAGGAGACAGTTTACGTGAGAAAAAGGCAACAGGATGCAACAGGGCCTTGGCTCCTTGGCGTTGGAATAATACTGCTTCAACCGCTGACTCGGGAGCGTCTACCTCCAGGACATAAGGTAGAGCGGGGTCAGGATGTCGGAGCACAGGTGCGGAGGTAAATAGGGTCTTCAGGGTTTCAAAAGCGGCTTGTGCCTCAGGAGTCCACTGAAACCGAATACCCTGTCTGGTCAACTGGGTGATAGGAGAAATAATTGCAGAAAAGTTCTTGATGAATTTCCGATAAAAGTTCGCAAAACCCACAAACCGCTGCACCCCTTTCTTGTCTGTGGGGGCTGGCCAGTCTAAAATGGCAGATACTTTTTGCGGATCCATCTTGATGCCCTCTGTGGAAAGAACCAGACCCAAGAATTGAATGTTCTGTCGGCTAAACTCACATTTTTCGGGTTTTGCATATAAGCCATGTTGCCTAAGTCGGGCCAAAACACTCTTTACATGCCCATGATGATCCTCCAAGGTAACAGAAAAGATCAGGATATCATCAAGATATACAATGACAAATAAGTCCAGAAAGTCTCGAAAAATGTCATTTATGAAATGCTGGAAGGTGGCCGGGGCATTACAGAGTCCGAAGGGCATTACAAGGTACTCAAAGTGCCCAAAACGAGTGCGAAATGCAGTCTTCCACTTGTCACCTTCCCGGATTCGCACCAGATTATATGCTCCACGTAGATCCAACTTGGTAAACACGGTAGCAGAACAAAGTCTCTGGAATAGTTCTGGTACCAGGGGTAAGGGGTAATGGTTTTTGATTGTGATCTTATTTAAGTCCCGATACTCCACACAGGGTCGGAGAGAGTGGTCTTTCTTCTACACAAAGAAAATCCCTGCTCCTGCCGGGGACGTGGAAGGGCGAATAAAACCTTTCCTTAGGCTGTAATCGATGTACTCCTTTAAAGCTGTGAGTTCAAGCTCTGTGAGGGAAAAAATTTGTCCAAAAGGTATTTCGGCTCCAGGGAGGAGCTCGATTGGACAGTCGTATGGTCTGTGGGGAGGAAGAGTCTCTGCTCCTTTTTTACTGAAGACGTCTAGAAAGTCATGATAGACCACAGGAACAGAGGAACGAACTTCATCATCAGACTCCATGCATAGCAGTAAAGGTGGTTGAAGAGGTTGTTGGAAGAAGCAAAGCTGTCGACAGTAAGGGGATAGGAACTCAATTTCTCCTGTTTTCCAATTGATACAGGGGTTGTGCGCCTGTAGCCATGGCATTCCCAAAATGATAGGAAATAAGGGGGAAGTGATAACATCCAGGCGTAGAAGTTCCTTGTGGTTGCCAGATATGGTGGCAGGTAAGGGAAGAGTCTCTTGAGTAACAGGTCCAGATTTTATACGTGACCCATCTGCCAAATGGATTGCTATTCCATTAGATCTCAGCTTTAAAGGGACCTTGAGTTAGCAAATTCTTGGTCGATGAAGCAGCTACAGGCTCCAGAGTCAATAATGGCGGGTACCCGGATAGCCCCTTCTGGAAGCTGTAAGGAGACAAGGACAGTCAGGTGAGAGGAGTTATGGGAACTCAATTCCTGGTTGATAGAAGAGAGAGTTAAGCACTTACGGCTCTTGGCGGGGCAGGATCTCACATAGTGTCCACTCTCTCTGCAGTACAGGCATAGATTGTTCAACTGACGGTGTTGGCGTTCTTCTGGAGAGAGAGAAGGCCGAAGCATGCCGAGCTGCATCGGCTCTGGAGTGTCAGCAGCAGGTGGGGCAGAGACTGAGGGTGTAGGCCCTGAAGGGCGGAAGACTCGCGGCATCATCCACATAGGTCGAAGTTGCTCACCAGCCCTTTCTGAACGGCGTTCTCTTAGGCGCCGATCGATCTGGATAGCCAGATTAATTAGAGCTTCCAGAGAACCTGGCACCCCCACACTGGCCAATTCGTCCTTTAGAGGATTGGAAAGTCCCAATCGGAATTGATAGCAAAGGGCAGCGTCATTCCAATCGGTGTCAGCACTCCAGCGTCTGGAGTCTGACGCATAATCTTCTGCCGTTCTGCAGCCTTGCTGAAGGTTATGAAGGGCCGCTTCGGCAGTATTGGTCTTCTGAGGGTCCTCATACAACTCAGCCATATCTCCGAAGAATAAGTTCAGATTTGATAGGCAAGGATCCTTATGTTCAAGTAGACGGTGGGCCCAGAACTGGGGTTCTCCTTGCAGAAGAGAAATAACATAGCCTACTTTGGTAGCCTCCAGGGAGAAGGTACGGGGTTGTAGGGCAAAGTATAGCTCACAGGCATTATGGAAGGATCTAAATTTGCTGCGATCACCTGAAAACCTTTCCAGGGTTGGTACCCGGGGTTCTGGTGGCAAAAACATTACAGCCGGTGAGGCAGAAGATCCTCCAGGAGCAGGAGATGCAGGAGCTGCAGGAGATGACAAGGTTAATGACTGGACACGTCCCTCGAGTTGGTTATAACCCTCTTGCAGGTCCTTGACAGACTGTGTAAGTGCTGCCAGGTGATGGAATAATTCGTCCATTGGAGAGGTTCCTCGTTCAGGCTCTGACATTGGCTGCTTTGTACTATCACGTACCTGGAAGTGAGCCTGAACGGTGAGGAAGGCCTCTCTTACGCCTCTGACTCAGGACCCCTGATAGTGTAGACAGGAGGTGCCGAGTATAGAGTAGCACGAGTGCCTGATGTAGCTGGAGGCAGGCTGATGTCCACAGACAGGGATAGCCGGGTAGGTCAAGAGCAGGTATGCAGGCAACTGGTGCTGGTGGCAGGGGCGTAGTGAGACAAGCCGGGTCAGAAGCCAAACGATCATACAGGAGCCAGAAGGAGCAGACTGGGGCGAAGGTCAAGGGACAAGCCGAGGTCGGTGCAGGCGGAGAGCAGAGGATAGTCAGGACAAGCCGGGTCTGGTACTGGTAAACAGGATACAGGTAGCAGGTTCAGGTCAACAAGGCAGAAGACAAAGCAGCACTGAACCTGTGTGCTGATCCAGCTTAAATAGTGCTCTTCCTTGATGAGAAGGGTGGAGCCAGGATTAGCCTGTGAGTTTAACTCATCCTCTGCCAGAGCCTTTCTTACAAAACCTCTTCTTACATTGCCCCCTCCCAATGGGCAGCCTCCAGATGCCCAAACGGGCTTGTTTCTCAGGGTGATTACGTTTGAATGCTTGGATTAGGTCCTTTGCATGAATATTGGTTACTGGCTCCCAGGAATTATCTTCAGGTCCATAACCTTTCCATTTAATTAAGTATTGGACTAGTTTGCCTCTTTTCCTGCAATCAATAATGGATTCTACTTCGAATTCCTCTTCTCCTTCGATTAGCACGGGTTCAGGAGGCCCATTGATCCGTCCAGGGAAAGGGTCTAGAAATGTAGATTTCAGCAAGGATACGTGGAAGACAGGGTGGATTTTAAAAGACTCAGGTAACAGTAATTCATAGGTCACATCATTAATTTTCCTTTTAACTGGAAAGGGGCCTATGAATTTGGGCCCAAGTTTTCTTGACGGGCAGGTTAGTTTTAGGTTGGTTGTGGCCAGCCATACCTTGTCACCAGGTTCCAAGATCAGTTCTCCTCTTCTCTTTCTGTCATAGAACCTCTTGTTACATTCTTGAGCTTTGGCCATAGTTTCCTGTAGTAATCTGTTATTGGAAGCAAAAAAATTAACCGTGTCCTGGACAGCAGGAACAGGCCCTGACCAGGAAAGAAGGATGGTAGCCATAATTGGCAAAGAACGGGGTTTGCTTAATAGCAGAATGTTCAGAATTATTGTAGGCAAACTCGGCCAGTGGTAACAGCGTTACCCAATCATCCTGTGAATAAGAGGAAAAACAGCGTAAATACTGCTCCAAGGTCTGATTAGTCCTTTCTGTCTGGCCATTGGTCTGTGGGTGGTAAGTTGAAGAAAAGGACAGTTGAATTCTCAATTTTTCACAAAGGGATTTCCAAAACTTAGAGGTAAATTGGACCCCACGATCAGACACTATGTTAGTAGGAACTCCATGCAATCTTACAATCTCCTTGATTAATATTTTGGCAGTATCTGCGGCTGATGGTGTACCCTTCATTGGCAGGAAATGTGCCATCTTGGATAGTCGATCTACGACTACAAAGATGGTAGTGTGACCCTCGAATGGGAGCAGTTCCACAATGAAATCCATGGATATCATTTTCCAGGCCCTGTCTGGAATTGGCAAAGGTCTGAGTAGACCCCAAGACTTAGTTCTGGTTGTCTTGTTCCGAATGCAGGTGACAAAGGTCTCAACATATTTCCTACAGTCCTTCTCCAGGCTAGGCCACCAGAAGGTACGCTGGAGCAGTTCAGTAGTCTTGTATATACCAAAGTGACCAGCGAGTGTGTGATCGTGGCAGAAGCCCAGAATATTGACACGGAATCTTTCGGGAATAAAGATTTTATTGTTGTGCCAAAGAAGTCCATCCTTAATTTGTAGAGTACCTCCGGGAAGAGGTGGCATTCCTCTAGACGCCTGTTTGATTTGGGATAGTAAGTCTTCTTGTAGTAACAGGAAGTTCCCCGAAGACAGGATCGTATCTGGAATCACAGATTCTTCCGCCTCACAGAACATGCGGGAGAGAGCATCGGGTTTAGTGTTCTTTGATCCCGGCCTATAGGTAACGTGGAAAGAAAATCTTGAAAAAAAAAAGAGCCCACCTGGCCTGACGTGGTCTTAAACGTTTCGCAGCTCACAGGTATTCCAGATTTTTATGGTCTGTGTATACCAGGATTGGATGAGTTGCTCCTTCTAGAAGATACCTCCATTCTTCTAGAGCTGCTTTAATTGCCAAGAGTTCACGATCACCCATGTTGTAATTCCTCTCTGCAGGAGACAGTTTACGTGAGAAAAAGGCAACAGGATGCAACAGGGCCTTGGCTCCTTGGCGTTGGAATAATACTGCTCCAACCGCTGACTCGGGAGCGTCTACCTCCAGGACATAAGGTAGAGCGGGGTCAGGATGTCGGAGCACAGGTGCGGAGGTAAATAGGGTCTTCAGGGTTTCAAAAGTGGCTTGTGCCTCAGGAGTCCACTGAAACCGAATACCCTGTCTGGTCAACTGGGTGATAGGAGAAATAATTGCAGAAAAGTTCTTGATGAATTTCCGATAAAAGTTCGCAAAACCCACAAACCGCTGCACCCCTTTCTTGTCTGTGGGGGCTGGCCAGTCTAAAATGGCAGATACTTTTTGCGGATCCATCTTGATGCCCTCTGTGGAAAGAACCAGACCCAAGAATTGAATGTTCTGTCGGCTAAACTCACATTTTTCGGGTTTTGCATATAAGCCATGTTGCCTAAGTCGGGCCAAAACACTCTTTACATGCCCATGATGATCCTCCAAGGTAACAGAAAAGATCAGGATATCATCAAGATATACAATGACAAATAAGTCCAGAAAGTCTCGAAAAATGTCATTTATGAAATGCTGGAAGGTGGCCGGGGCATTACAGAGTCCGAAGGGCATTACAAGGTACTCAAAGTGCCCAAAACGAGTGCGAAATGCAGTCTTCCACTTGTCACCTTCCCGGATTCGCACCAGATTATATGCTCCACGTAGATCCAACTTGGTAAACACGGTAGCAGAACAAAGTCTCTGGAATAGTTCTGGTACCAGGGGTAAGGGGTAATGGTTTTTGATTGTGATCTTATTTAAGTCCCGATAATCCACACAGGGTCGGAGAGAGTGGTCTTTCTTCTACACAAAGAAAATCCCTGCTCCTGCCGGGGACGTGGAAGGGCGAATAAAACCTTTCCTTAGGCTGTCATCGATGTACTCCTTTAAAGCTGTGAGTTCAAGCTCTGTGAGGGGAAAAATTTGTCCAAAAGGTATTTCGGCTCCAGGGAGGAGCTCGATTGGACAGTCGTATGGTCTGTGGGGAGGAAGAGTCTCTGCTCCTTTTTTACTGAAGACGTCTAGAAAGTCATGATAGACCACAGGAACAGAGGAACGAACTTCATAATCAGACTCCATGCATAGCAGTAAAGGTGGTTGAAGAGGTTGTTGGAAGAAGCAAAGCTGTCGACAGTAAGGGGATAGGAACTCAATTTCTCCTGTTTTCCAATTGATACAGGGGTTGTGCGCCTGTAGCCATGGCATTCCCAAAATGATAGGAAATAAGGGGGAAGTGATAACATCCAGGCGTAGAAGTTCCTTGTGGTTGCCAGATATGGTGGCAGGTAAGGGAAGAGTCTCTTGAGTAACAGGTCCAGATTTTATACGTGACCCATCTGCCAAATGGATTGCTATTCCATTAGATCTCAGCTTTAAAGGGACCTTGAGTTAGCAAATTCTTGGTCGATGAAGCAGCTACAGGCTCCAGAGTCAATAATGGCGGGTACCCGGATAGCCCCTTCTGGAAGCTGTAAGGAGACAAGGACAGTCAGGTGAGAGGAGTTATGGGAACTCAATTCCTGGTTGATAGAAGAGATTGTTAAGCACTTACGGCTCTTGGCGGGGCAGGATCTCACATAGTGTCCACTCTCTCTGCAGTACAGGCATAGATTGTTCAACTGACGGTGTTGGCGTTCTTCTGGAGAGAGAGAAGGCCGAAGCATGCCGAGCTGCATCGGCTCTGGAGTGTCAGCAGCAGGTGGGGCAGAGACTGAGGGTGTAGGCCCTGAAGGGCGGAAGACTCGCGGCATCATCCACATAGGTCGAAGTTGCTCACCAGCCCTTTCTGAACGGCGTTCTCTTAGGCGCCGATCGATCTGGATAGCCAGATTAATTAGAGCTTCCAGAGAACCTGGCACCCCCACACTGGCCAATTCATCCTTTAGAGGATTGGAAAGTCCCAATCGGAATTGATAGCAAAGGGCGGCGTCATTCCAATCGGTGTCAGCACTCCAGCGTCTGAAGTCTGACGCATAATCTTCTGCCGTTCTGCGGCCTTGCTGAAGGTTATGAAGGGCCGCTTCGGCAGTATTGGTCTTCTGAGGGTCCTCATACAACTCAGCCATATCTCCGAAGAATAAGTTCAGATTTGATAGGCAAGGATCCTTATGTTCAAGTAGACGGTGGGCCCAGGACTGGGGTTCTCCTTGCAGAAGAGAAATAACATAGCCTACTTTGGTAGCCTCCAGGGAGAAGGTACGGGGCTGTAGGGCAATGTATAGCTCACAGGCATTATGGAAGGATCTAAATTTGCTGCGATCACCTGAAAACCTTTCCGGGGTTGGTACCCGGGGTTCTGGTGGCAAAAACATTACAGCCGGTGAGGCAGAAGATCCTCCAGGAGCAGGAGATGCAGGAGCTGCAGGAGATGACAAGGTTAATGACTGGACACGTCCCTCGAGTTGGTTATAACCCTCTTGCAGGTCCTTGACAGACTGTGTAAGTGCTGCCAGGTGATGGCATAATTCGTCCATTGGAGAGGTTCCTCGTTCAGGCTCTGACATTGGCTGCTTTGTACTATCACGTACCTGGAAGTGAGCCTGAACGGTGAGGAAGGCCTCTCTTACGCCTCTGACTCAGGACCCCTGATAGTGTAGACAGGAGGTGCCGAGTATAGAGTAGCACGAGTGCCTGATGTAGCTGGAGGCTGGCTGATGTCCACAGACAGGGATAGCCGGGTAGGTCAAGAGCAGGTATGCAGGCAACTGGTGCTGGTGGCAGGGGCGTAGTGAGACAAGCCGGGTCAGAAGCCAAACGATCATACAGGAGCCAGAAGGAGCAGACTGGAGCGAAGGTCAAGGGACAAGCCGAGGTCGGTGCAGGCAGAGAGCAGAGGATAGTCAGGACAAGCCGGGTCTGGTACTGGTAAACAGGATACAGGTAGCAGGTTCAGGTCAACAAGGCTGAAGACAAAGCAGCACTGAACCTGTGTGCTGATCCAGCTTAAATAGTGCTCTTCCTTGATGAGAAGGGTGGAGCCAGGATTAGCCTGTGTGTTTAACTCATCCTCTGCTAGAGCCTTTCTGACAAAACCTCTTCTTACACATGCGTTCCAGGAACCGGAAGAGTCTCACATCAATCGGAATTAACCCCTGGTGCTAAAGACCTTCCGTAATGAATATGATATCCTTATAATCTGTGTCTTATATCAACCTATTAGAACGGACACCTGTACTAGATGCCTCAAAAAGAACACCATAACATGTTCTTTACTTTAACATGTCATAATAAATTAAACATGCTACCCGGGTGATGGTGCCATCTATCGGCAGAAAGAAGTCAGCACAACAATAGCTACCATGCATATCTAGCCACTCAAACAGAAATAAAATACATCTTTAAAAATTACCAGTATGGATTAGAACAATCATTCATTAAAAATTAACGGACAAAAAAAAGGGAAAATAACCCCCCAAAACTTCACATAGATTAAATAAACCATATGAAATTCAGAAAATCATTTAATATACAAACCAAAATAGATAACATCTGGGTTTTTAATAGGAAATACCTAATGTAATATGGTCATAAAAAAGAGGCAAAAACACCCTAATCATTATATTAATAAAGGCGTTTAGGTCCCATTCTATATTAAGGCCAAAGAGGGCATAAGATTTAATTTTATATATCCAGTTTGTCTCTAACTTGAATACCCCTCTGGTCAAATTGCTACCCCTCCAATTGCCTGTAAACCTGTCAATTCCGAGGAACATGGTGTCATTCGGGTTCTTGTTATGACACAAATCATAGTGGCGGGAAAACTATGTTTAGGGTATCCCTTAACTATGTTGGCAACATGCTCCCTCAGTCTGACATTAAGCATCCGGGTAGTGCGGCCCACGTATTCAAGGCCGCACGGACACCTAATCATGTATACTACATATCTTGATGAGCAAGAGATGAAAGTTTTAATATTATGGGTTTGATGGGTATCATTTGACTCAAATGAACCAATCCTCCTATTACCTGCAGTATTTAATCTACAGATAGTACATCTTCTGCAGGGGTAAAAGCCCCACATTGATAAGGAGGATTCTGAACAAAAAATTAAAACGAAAAATTAATTCTCAAGAGATGTTGGGGACTATAAGTCCAATAAAATTTTCAAATGGCAGCAAACCATCCCGCCTAATGGACTAATGGGGGAAGGTCCTGCAATGGAGATGGAGGTTTTCCAATGTCCCTCCACCCATTACACCTCGAGCAGCCCCAAATAGGGAAGAAAGTTTTTCCTCTCCACGTCCACAGTCCACACAATGGATTCAATGGGGATGTGGTAGGGGGCGTGGTAGGGCCAGAGGGAGGGGTCGCCCCTCTTATCCTCAGCAACAAAGTAATTTTGTGCCTATTTATAATAGATTTATACCCCTAGCTAATGAAGTTGAGGAGCCGGATAGATTTATTACTACCCACCCCTACGAACAGAGTGGGGGTACTATTCATAATGACGAGCAATCATATTATGCTTGAAACAATGATTATTATCGACCTGCCCCCATTATCTTGGAGAAGAGGAATTCAACGATAGAGTTGGACCTCATTTTGATTCTCACAGTCAGGTTAGAAATCAGAGTTTTTTTCCCAGGGGCACACCCAAAGGAAAGAGGTTAAAAGATCTAAAAGAGGGACCCGAGGGGGGAGGAGGAACAGAAATAAAAATCAGGATGATGGTTTGTTCAATTTGAGTTCTGCCATCATTTCTAATGAGGAAAAATATGTCCTCAACCATGGTCTAAAATTTGCACCCCCTAAACCTCTCAATAAATTCGAAACATTCATAGACTTGCAAAAGTTTGTTCACAAAATGAACATTAAACGATATATGCTGACAAATCCCATCTGTCCAAGACAAAATTATACTATGGGTGTGAAGAGCACTACGTTTTCTAATGCTTCAACCTTTAATCCCCCAGGTCAGATGGCTCCCTCTTTATCGGTGTTCAGAGATTTAGTGGCCAAAGATCTTGATCTGTTGCAGATCAAGAAGCCTAGGTGTAACCCTGCCTTTAGTAAGGGGTTAAAACTCTTGAAGGAAAGGGATGACATCATAGTGAGGCCTGCCGATAAAGGGGGGTGGGATTGTCATTTTAGATACTGCGGTATATAATAATGAGATGAACAGACTTTTGTCTGATCATGAAACTTATGTGCCTCTGGCTGGGAACCCTACGAATGCCTATAAAAAGGAACTTGTGTCATTGGTTAACAGTGGCTTTCAGAGAAAGTTATTAACTAAAAAGGAGAAGGCCTTTTTGATACCTTCGGCGCCTAAAATCCCAGTTATATATTACATACCAAAGGTACGTAAAGACCCATTACACCCACCCGAGAGACCCATTATCAGTGGCATTGATTCTGTCACCTCCCGCATGGGTAAATATATTGATAATTTCCTGCAACCTTTGGTGGTTAAAACTCCTTCGTTTCTATGTGACTCTATGCAGGTGATTAATGAGTTTGGAAATATCAACTGGAAAGATAGTTATGTCCTGGCAACCGCTGATGTTTCATCATTGTACACCATCATCTCCCATCAGCATGGTAGAGAGACAGTTTCTTATTATTTAGAACAGGACTCGCTACTGAGTTTCCAGAGGGAGTTTTTGCTGTCGTTGCTCGATTATGCGATGGGCCATAACTATTTTTGGTTCAATAATACATATTATCGGCAAAATCAAGGGGTTGCTATGGGCGCACAGTTTGCACCCAGCATGGCCAATCTCTTTATGGCCAGGTGGGAGGAGGATGTCATTGGGGGTATACCTATGCCGGAGCTTGTGCTCTGGCGTAGGTATATCGATGACATCCTCCTCCTCTGGGATGGAGATGTAGAGTCTCTTGACAAGTTTATGGCCACGTTGAATGCCAATGACAAAGGCATTGTTCTACAATATGAGTCTAGTAGAACTGAGATTCACTTTCTTAACTTAAACATCAAAGTGGTGGATGGCCATATTGTCACTTCTACGTTTTTTAAGGAGACTGACAGGAACGGATTTATTGACACTGCCAGTTGCCATCATTCGGCCCGGTTGAAGTCCGTTTCTGTCAGTCAGTTCCTAATTGCTCTATTAGAAGTGATTTCTTGAAAGAGGCGCTTTCTCTTAGAAAAAGATTTATGGAGAGAGATTATAACGAGGGTGAGTTGGACAATGCCCTGCTACATGCAGATCAGCATGATAGGGCAGAGTTGCTGCAGCCGAGGGTGAGAGAGAGGAATGAGGCATTTCAACATGCCTTCTTCTCCTCCTACTCGGTCCAGCATTACTCAGTAAAAAAGATTTTATGAAAGCACTGGCATGTGCTGCGGAATGATGGTGTCCTTGGTCCCCTTCTACCCGATGTGCCCCCTGTAGTGTTTAGGGGTGTCCCCCCTTAAGATTGCAGGTAGCTCCCAATGTTCTAAATCCCCCTAATAAGGTGTCCTTTTTTCAGGATAGAGGGGGCTTTTACCCCTGCAGGAGATGTACTATCATTTGAGTCAAATGTTTCCAATCAAACCCATAATATTAAACCTTTCATCTCTTGCTCATCGAAATATGTAGTATACATGATTAGGTGTCCGTGCGGCCTTGAATATGTGGGCCGCACTACCAGGATGCTAAACGTCAGACTGAAGGAGCATGTTGCCAACATAGTTACGGGATACCCTAAACGTAGTGTTTCCCGCCACTATGATTTGTGTCATACCAAGAACCCAAATGGCACCTTGTTCCTCGGAATTGACGGGTTTACAGGCAATTGGAGGGGTAGCAATTTGACCAGAGGTGTATCCAATAGAGATGTACCGAACGGTTCGCCGGCGAACGGTTCCCGGTGAACTTCGAACGTTCGCGTTCGCCGCTGCAGGCGAACATATGCGATGTTCGGTCCGCCTCCTATACATCATCATTGAGGCAAACTTTGACCCTGAACATCACAGTCAGCAGACACATTCCAGGCCAATCAGCATACCTCCCTCCCACACCCTCCCACCTCCTATAAATAAGCATGGGCAGCATCCATTTTAGATCATTTCTGTGTTACTGAGAGCAGGGAAAGTGCTGCTGCTGTTATAGCTGGGGACAGTTAGTCAGTGTTCCCGGTCTTGTTAGCCAGTGTTCTTGGTACACTCCTGCTGTAAGAACAGCACCCCAAAAAGCCCTTCCTAGGGCTGGTATTTGAGTTTTTTTGGATATATATATATCTATATCTATTGTCCCCAAAAGCCCTTTTGAGGGCTGGTATTTGTGTAATTTTTTTTGTTCTGTGATATATATATATATATATATATATATATATATCTATATATATATATATATATATCTATATATATATATATATATATATATCTATATATATATATATATATATATATATATATATATATATATATATATATATATATATATATATATATATATATATGTCCCCAAAAGCCCTTTTGAGGGCTGGTATTTGTGTAATTTTTTTCGTTCTGTGATATATATATATATATATATATATATATATATATATATATCTATTACCCCAAAAGCCCTTTTGAGGGCTGGTATTTGTGTAATTTTTTTCGTTCTGTGATATATATATATATATATATATATATATATTGTCCCCAAAACCCCAAAAGCCCTTTTGAGGGCTGGTATTTGTGTAATTTTTTTCGTTCTGTGATATATATATATATATATATATATATATATATATATATATATATATATATATCTATTACCCCAAAAGCCCTTTTGAGGGCTGGTATTTGTGTATTTTTTTTTTGTTCTGTGATATATATATATATATATATATATATATTGTCCCCAAAAGCCCCTTTGAGGGCTGGTATTTGAGTATTTTTTTAATATATATATATATATGTAGCATGTCCAGAACCAGAAAAAAAAGATCATATAGGTGTAAAAGGGGTTCCCACCATCCCTGTTCTACTGAAAAATTATCTTTTTTTTCTGGTTCTGGACATGCTACAGAGCTGAAACTTCACAGGTACACTTTTTAGACCCCCTAGACACTAAATCACACAAAAAAAGTTCTTAAAAATTGTCATTTTTGATAGAGAGCCAATTATTGGAAAAAAAAAAACTTAACAAAAAAAAAATTCTTTGGATTTATTGTCTGGGGGGTCTAAAATGTGTACCTGTGAAGTTTCAGCTCTGCAGCATGTCCAGAACCAGAAAAAAAGATCATATAGGTGTAAAAGGGGTTCCCACCATCCCTGTTCTACTGAAAAATTATCTTTTTTTCTGGTTCCGGACATGCTACAGAGCTGAAACTTCACAGGTACACTTTTTAGACCCCCCAGATGCTAAATCCAAAGAAATTTTTTATTTTTATTTTTTTTTAATTTTTCCAATAATTGGCTCTCTAAAAAAATTACAATTTTTAAGAACTTTTTTTTTGTGTGATCCCTCTCCGGCATGCCACAGTCCAGGTGTTTGTCCCCTTGAAACAACTTTTCCATTACTATTGTGGCCAGAAAGAGTCCCTGTGGGTTTTAAAATTCGCTTGCCTATTAAAGTCTATGGCGGTTCGCAATGTTCGCCGGTTCGCGAACATTCGCCGATGTTCGCGTTCGGGAACAGCGAATTTTATGTTCGCGACATCACTAGTATCCAAGTTAGAGACAAGCTGGATATATAAAATTAATTCTTATGCCCTCTTTGGCCTTAATATAGAATGGGACCTAAACGCCTTTATTAATAATTCCTAATGATTAGGGTTTTTTTGCCTCTTTTTTATGACCATATTACATTAGGTATTTCCTATTAAAAACCCAGCTGTTATCTAATTTGGTTTGTATATTAAATGATTTTCTGAATTTCATATGGTTTATTTAATCTATGTGAAGTTTTGGGGGGTTATTTTCCCCTTTTTTTGTCCGTTAATTTTTAATGAATGATTGTTCTAATCCATGCTGGTAATTTTTAAAGATGTATTTTATTTCTGTTTGAGTGGCTAGTTATGCATGGTAGCTATTGTTGTGCTGACTTCTTTCTGCCGGTAGATGGCGCCATCACCCGGTTCGCATGTTTAATTTATTATGACATGTTAAAGTAAAGAACATGTTATGGTGTTCTTTTTGAGGCATCTAGTGCTGGTGTCCGTTCTTATAGGTTGATATAAGACACAGATTATAAGGATATCATATTCATTACCGAAGATCTTTAGCACCAGGGGTTAATTCCGATTGATGTGAGACTCTTCCAGTTCCTGGAACGCATGGTGCTGTGTTTACGGGTTTAGATTGATAGTTCCACCTTCCCCATCTATATCAGGGTGCGTCTCCTCCATTAAGCCAAATCCCCTGACAACGTCAATTATGTATGACAAAACGCGTTGGGTGGAGCCAACGGAGGACGGACGCATGCGCGATCGGGCAATACGGCGGCATTTTTTCAGGTTAGAAACAAAGCCACACCGGATAGCTATAGTGCGATATGCCGCTGCCACTCTGCACTCATGTTAATGAGTGACATGCTGATCGATATATCAAGTTGGGAGAGATTCACCTTGCGGATAAGAGCCTGGGTCTCCATTGCTTATTGCCTGCAATTTATGACCTGTTTAGGTTTATTTGTCTGGTAAGCGCATATTGATGAGTACCTGGTGGTTGATTTCAACTTTCCTGCACTATTAAGCCTGCCGGTGTGATTTATATTTTTGCAAGTGGACTCTTTATTATGATATTTTCATGGACTTGAAATCATCTGTCTATGGATTAGCGCTACACCTCTATTTTTATTGTTCTTATTGATTTTTATTCAGAATCAATTTGTGTTAGCTGCTTTGTTATTTATTCATTATTAATTTATTATTCGTGCTAAGCGCAGCAATATATATTTTATTTATTTACCCACCCCAGAATTAATTAACAAATTTTTGGACACCATAACCCTTCCAACACTCTCCCCTGATTAGACTGCACATTTAAACGCTCCCTTTAAGATAGAGGAAATCTATGACGCCATTGATTCAGGTAAATCCCCAGCACCTGACGGTCTCATTAACGAGTACTACAAATTGATGAAAGTGTCCCTGGCTCCACACCTAACCATGCTCTTTATTGATGCCGCCTCTTCCTCTAATTTCCCAGCAGAAATGTTCAAAGTCACTGTGATAGCCCTACCTAAACCCAGCAAGGAACCCAACGCTCGATAGACTGATGCCGATTCTACCACATCTGATCCATAGAGACCAAGCAGGATTCACAAAAGGCAGGCAATCAGCAGATGCAACGAGGAGACTTGTCAACGTCATTCATGCCGCCTCCCTCACCAGAACACCTTCTCTGCTTCTTTCCCTGGACGCAGAGAAGGCGTTCAACAGGTTTCACTGGGGTTATCTCCGCAAAGTTCTTAATCGCTTTGGTATAAAAGAAAGCTCTCGGCAATCTTTGCTTTGTACACACAACCGTCCGCCCAAGTCCTTATAGACAACCTGCTGTCCAAGCCGTTCGATATTACGAATGGTACGAGAAAGGGGTGCCCTCTATCTCCCCTCATCTTTTATCTGGCAATCGAGCCACTAGCTCAGAGAATTCGATCGGACCTACACATTACCGGCATTACCGTAGCCCCCCATGAACACCGCATAAGCCTCTTCACTGACGACGTCATCTTAATGGTCTCTAACCCTGCCACCTCCATACCTAGGATCAAACACATCCTTTCTGAATTTGGAGCTATCTCACTGCATAAGGTTAATGAAGCAAAGTCCAATTTTCTAGACCTGGGAGTAGATGGCACAACTAAGAATCTTCTTCTGCACTCCTTCCCTAAAGGTGGGCAGACGTGGGTATCACATGCCTAGGCATAACCCTTACCAGATTCTCAAAGCACCTTTTCCAGGCCAACTATGCCCCTTCAAGACTCAGCTGAACAAAGAGCTCCAGTCTATGTCCAAATTCAAACTCACGTGGTCTGGTAGGCTTGTGGCGTTCAAAATGTGCATGTTACCCAAACTACTTTATCTCTACAGGTCCCTGCCCATCCCAATTCCCAAATCTTTCATACACTCACTCCAATCCTCCTTGTCTTGCTATCTGTGGCAAGGGAAAAAACCCAGATATGCTAAACTTACTCTATTAAAACATAAATCGGCGGGAGGAGCTTCTCTGCCTAATGTAGAAGATTAATATCTAGCAACAATACTGTCACAACTGCGAGACTGGTTCCGAGACCCCCCAGACACTATAAGGGGTGTCATGGAATGAGACTCAATCCCTCATGGAAACCTCTTCACCTGGCTGTGCAGTAGAAGAAAGGGAGATAAACCTCCCTCCCACCTCTCCCCAACTATTAGAGCATCTGTCATGTCATGGCACCGATTGCTAAATGAAAAATGGTTTTCCACCTCAACTACCACCATAAAACTGCCACTATCGAGCATTCACCAGCTAATCCCCGATATTGACTTACACTCGTGGACATCCACATCCCCAGTATTGTTGGATACACTATCAACTTTCCTCTGAATTATACCTAAACCCCTCAGAATGGTTCCAATATGGCCAAATCGCCTCATGCCTATACCAAAACCCCCAGCTACGAACCCAAATCCCTAACACTCTATGGGCCTACCTCTCTTCCTCCCCAAAACTGTCCAAAGGCATATCGATCATCTACCCCTTATTAGGGGAAAATAAATCCATCACTAAGACCCCACCCCTTGAAAAATGGGAGCGGGACATTGGGGCCAACTTCACCCCATGCCAATGATCAAAAGCTTTCACGTCGGGCTACAAAGCCACGCTAAATGCCTCGCTTAGGGTACCTTACATCAACAATCATAGCGAAATTCAAAGGGGACTCCTCAGCCACCTGCTGGAGAGGATGTGGCCAAGCAGGTACTCTTAAGCACATACTTTGGGACTGCCCCACCATATTCACACTGTGGATTAAAGTATTCTACTCTCTAAGATTATCGAGTACCAGGCCCCCCCGACCCCTGAGCTAGCCCTGCTAAACTTTACAGTTGAAAGCATCCCGAAGTGATCTCGCACGGTAGTGCTTAATTTACTCCTGGCAACTAGAATCTCTATTACGAGAAAATGGAAATGCGACCAACCTCCCTCACTATTAGAGATAATAAATACCACACAAACACACCATGTATATGAACTGCTTATTAGTGTTGAGCAAACACGGACTGTATTATTCGTGTTTGTACCGAATAATTGGATTTTTGTTACCCGAACACGGACCCGAAAACTTTACTGTATGTTCGGTCGTTTTATTTCTGGGTTTTGTATGCATTGGCGCGCTTTTCATGGCGGGCTTTCAACAGCCAATCAACAAGCGTTTAACTGGTGTGCCTTATGCCATCCCAGCCATGCCTACAAATGTATTAGTAGCTGTGATTGGCCATCTGAAGCATGTGACCAAGTCTTTATAAGTTCCAGCCAGCGCCGTGCGGCGTCATTCAGCTGTGTACTAGTTCAGGGACAGAGCACACATACATGCTGGCTGCTGATTAGGGACAGACAGGCAGGCAAAATGCATTTGTGTCCGCATAGAATTGAGGGACAGGTCGGAGTGTGTTAGGCAGGGCGAGTTGTAGGCATTTTAGGGCGAGGCTGCTGATTTTTAGGGTCAGTTTTCTACGATCGATTTTGCTGTGTGGGAGGGGTTTGCAGTGACCGATCTACGATCTTATCAATCCTTTTAGGGAGAGAGGCTGCTGATTTTTAGGGTCAGTGTTCTACAATCGATATTGCTGTGTGGGGGGGGGTTTGCAGTGACCGATCTACGATCTTATCAATCCTTTTAGGGAGAGAGGCTGCTGATTTTTAGGGTCAGTGTTCTACAATCGATATTGCTGTGTGTGGGGGGGGGGGTTTGCAGTGACCGATCTTATCAATCCTTTTAGGGAGAGAGGCTGCTGATTTTTGGGGTCAGTGTTCTACAATCGATATTGCTGTGTGGGGGGGGGGGGGGGGTTTGCAGTGACCGATCTTATCAATCCTTTTAGGGAGAGAGGCTGCTGATTTTTAGGGTCAGTGTTCTACAATCGATATTGCTGTGTGGGGGGGGGGGGGGTTTGCAGTGACCGATCTTATCAATCCTTTTAGGGAGAGAGGCTGCTGATTTTTAGGGTCAGTGTTCTACAATCGATATTGCTGTGTGGGGGGGGGGGGTTGCAGTGACCGATCTTATCAATCCTTTTAGGGAGAGAGGCTGCTGATTTTTAGGGTCAGTGTTCTACAATCGATATTGCTGTGTGGGGGGGGTTTGCAGTGACCGATCTTATCAATCCTTTTAGGGAGAGAGGCCGCTGATTTTTAGGGTCAGACAGTGTGTTCTACAATCGATATTGCTGTGTAGGGGGGGTTTGCAGTGACCGATCTTATCAATCCTTTTAGGGAGAGGCTGGAGATAGGCAGGTGTCAGTGGTCCACATTGATTTTGCTGTGTGTGGGGTGCAGTGAACACAATCTTTTTTGCCCACTGAGGAGGAGGGAGAAAAGTCTTTTTCTATCAGTCACTGTGTGCAGCGTTTTTCCTTCAGCTGTGCTGTGCTGACACTGATTATACACTGCTGTGTTCAGTTCACATGTGCTATTATTGAGAGATTTCCAAAATCATACACTTTTTTCTATTCCACTATTCAAAATACAGCCTTGGGTTAAAAAAAATTAAATTGTGGCCTGCAGCAGAGCTGAATGATATAAGACACTGCTGTTCACATGTGCTATTGATAAATCACACCCATTTTATATCATATTTTCTATTCCGCTATTTAATAAAAACCTTTGGGTATAAACAATTAAATTGCGGGATAGTCTGTGTTGGTACGTGTGAGATAAACCTTTCCAAGTTTTGGGGTTCATCTCATACTTCTGAAGATTTGAGGGTGCTGCCTGTTCCGTACTCCTCCTACTCCTCATCCTGCCTTTAGAGGTACAAAAAATAGTAATTGGGGCCTAGTGTGGTTCTGTGCGTGTGAGATACATACACTTTTTTTGATCATATTTTCTATTCCGCTATTCAATAAAAACCTTTGGGTATTTACAAAATGAAATTGCCGGATAGTCTGTGTTGGTACGTGTGAGATACACCTTTCCAAGTTTTGGGGTTCATCTCATACTTCTGAAGATTTGAGGGTGCTGCCTGTTCCGTACTCCTCCTACTCCTCATCCTGCCTTTAGAGGTACAAAAAATAGTAATTGGGGCCTAGTGTGGTTCTGTGCGTGTGAGATACATACACTTTTTTTGATCATATTTTCTATTCCACTATTCAATAAAAACCTTTGGGTATTTACAAAATGAAATTGCCGGATAGTCTGTGTTGGTACGTGTGAGATACACCTTTCCAAGTTTTGGGGTTCATCTCATACTTCTGAAGATTTGAGGGTGCTGCCTGTTCTGTACTCCTCCTACTCCTCATCCAGCCTTTTAGGGGTACAAAAAATAGTAATTGGGGCCTAGTGTGGTTTTGCACGTGTGAGATACATACACTTTTTTGATCATATTTTCTATTCCGCTATTCAATAAAAACCTTTGGGTATAAACAATTAAATTGCGGGATAGTCTGTGTTGGTACGTGTGAGATACACCTTTCCAAGTTTTGGGGTTCATCTCATACTTCTGAAGATTTGAGGGTGCTGCCTGTTCCAAACTCCTCCTACTCCTCATCCTGCCTTTTAGGGGTACAAAAAATAGTAATTGGGGCCTAGTGTGGTTCTGTACGTGTGAGATACATACACTTTTTTTGATCATATTTTCTATTCCGCTATTCAATAAAAACCTTTGGGTATAAACAATTAAATTGCGGGATAGTCTGTGTTGGTACGTGTGAGATACACCTTTCCAAGTTTTGAGGTTCATCTCATACTTCTGAAGATTTGAGGGTGCTGCCTGTTCCGTACTCCTCCTACTCCTCATCCTGCCTTTTAGGGGTACAAAAAATAGTAATTGGGGCCTAGTGTGGTTCTGTACGTGTGAGATACATACACTTTTTTTGATCATATTTTCTATTCCGCTATTCAATAAAAACCTTTGGGTATAAACAATTAAATTGCGGGATAGTCTGTATCGGTACATGTGAGATACACCTTTTAAAATTTGTTTGGCGCATCTCCTTCTACTGCCGAGGATTGTAGGGCGCTTCAGTTTGCCTCCTGTTCCCACCTCCTCCTACTCCTCTTCCTCATCCTGCCTTTAGGGTACAAAAAATTGTAATCGGGCCTAGTCTGTGTTTGTACGTGTGAGATACACCGTATTATAAAAAATTTTCCTATTCCGCTATTCAATATACACCCTTTTGGAGTGTAAAAAATTAAATTACGGCATAGTCTGTATCGGTACGTGTGAGATACACCTTTTAAATTTGTGTGGCACATCTCCTTCCACCGCCAAGGATTGCAGGGCGCTTCAGTTTGCCTCCTGTTCCCAACTCCTCCTACTCCTCTTCCTCATCCTGCCTTTAGGGTACAAAAAATTGTAATCGGGGCCTAGTCTGTGTTTGTACGTGTGAGATACACCGTATTGTAAAATTTTTCCTATTCCGCTATTCAATATACACCCTTTTGGAGTGTAAAAAATTAAATTACGGCATAGTCTGTATCGGTACGTGTGAGATACACCTTTTAAATTTGTTTGGCGCATCTCCTTCCACCGCCAAGGATTGCAGGGTGCTTCAGTTTGCCTCCTGTTCCCAACTCCTCCTACTCCTCTTCCTCATCCTCCCTTTAGGGTACAAAAAATTTTAATTGGGGCCTAGTCTGTGTTTGTACGTGTGAGATACACCGTTTTTTATCCTATTCCGCTATTCAATATACACCCTTTTGGGGTAAAAAACATTAAATTGCGGCATAGTTTGCATATTTGACTGTGAGATACACCCGTGCGATACTGTTGTTGTTTTGTTCCGCTATTCAATAAACAACTTTCGAGGGCAAGATCTTAAATTACAGAAATATGAGGAGACCGTCAAATAGGAGCCGTGGCCTGGGTCGTGGTGCTGCTGGTAGAGCTCCTGTTGCAAGGAGAGGACGTGGTCGATCTGTGCCAGCTACACGCACAAGTGAAACACCTTCCTCAAGTGTTAGTAGGCGACAGAACCTGCATCAGTATTTGGTAGGGCATCATACGCCTCTAGAAGTGATGATGCCAGAACACGTAGAGGCGATAGTAGATTGGTTTGCTGCTGACAGTGCCTCCAGTTCCTTCACATTGTCTCCCACCCAGTCTACTGCAGAAAGGTCAGAGTTGGCACCTGCAGCCAATGCCCAACCGTCTTTCACCTCACCCCCTTGCAAATCAGGCAAGCAGTCTGAGCCCCAAGCCATACAGCAATCTCTTCTTCTTTTTGATGACTCTGTCAGCAGGGTTTCCCAGGGCCATCCACCTAGCCCTGCCCCAGAAGTGGAAGAGATTGAGTGCAGCGATGCCCAACCACTTATTTCTCAAGATGAGTACATGCAAGGACCATCGCAGCATGTCTCCGATGATGACGAAACGCAGGTGCCAACTGCTGCGGCGTTCAGAATTGTGGAGACCGACAAGGAGGGCAGGGGTGAAGACTGGGTGGAAGATGATGTGGAGGACGATGAGGTCCTCGACCCCACATGGAATGAAGGTCATGCAGGTGACCTGAGTAGTTTGAAGGAAGAGGCGGTGGTCGCACAGAGCCACCAGCACAGCAGAAGAGGGAGCAGGGTGCAGAAGCGGAGCGGCCGTGCCCTAGACACTACGCCTGCTACTGCCCAACGCAGCAAGGGAACGAGTGCACCAAAGCCAGCTCAAAGGAGTTCTCTAGCGTGGAAGTTCTTTAGAAAATGTGCTGATGACATGACACGAGTGGTTTGCACCGTGTGCAATCAGAGCCTGAAGCGAGGCATAAACCTTCTCAACCTGAGCACAACCTGCATGATCAGGCATCTAAGTGCAAAGCACGAGCTGCAGTGGAGTAGACACCTTCAAAACCAAGAAACGTCTCTGGCTCATCCTGCTTCCTCTTCTGCTGCAGTCTCGGCCGCTCCAGCCACATCTGTAGTGATACCGGCACCTGCCACCCCGCAAACAGATGATCTGTCAGCAACACCACCACCTGGGTCACCAACCATCTCTACAATGTCCCGTGGAAGCGTTCAGCTTTCCATCTCCCAAACACTTGAGAGGAAGAGGAAGTACCCCCCTACCCACCCGCGATCCCTGGCCCTGAATGCCAGCATTTCAAAATTCTTAGCCTTTGAAATGCTGTCATTCCATCTGGTGGAGGCGCACAGTTTTAAAAACCTTATGTCGGTGGCTGTCCCACAGTACGTCGTGCCCAGCCGCCACTACTTTTCCAGGCAAGCCATCCCTTCCCTGCACAACCAAGTGGGGGAAAAAATCATGTGTGCACTGCGCAACGCCATCTGTGCCAAGGTCCACCTAACTACCGATACGTGGACCAGTAAGCACGGTCAGGGGCATTATATCTCCCTAACGGCACACTGGGTAAATGCAGTGGAGGATGGGCCTGAGGCGGATAGCAATTTGGCGCATGTCCTTCCACCGCCGAGGATTGCAGGGCGCTTCAGTTTGCCTCCTGTTCCTAACTCCTCCTACTCCGCTTCCTCATCATCTACCGCCTCATCATCCGGACAGCGTAACACCTTCACCACCAACTTCAGCACGGCCAGGGGTAAACGACAGCAGGCAGTTTTAAAACTTGCCTGTTTGGGGGAAAAACCACACACCGCGCAGGAGTTGTGGAGGAGCATGGAACAGCAGACAAATGAGTGGTTGCTGCCAGCGAGCCTCAAGCCCGGCCTGGTGGTGTGCGATAACGGGTGAAATCTCATAGAAGCTCTGGGCCTAGCCGGTTTGACGCACATCCCTTGCCTGGCGCATGTGCTGAATTTGGTGGTGCAGAGGTTCCTTAAAAACTACCCCGATATGTCAGAGCTGCTGCAGAAAGTGCGGGCCGTCTGTGCGCACTTTCGGTGTTCTCACCCTGCTGCTGCTCGCCTGGCAGCGCTGCAGCGTAACTTCGGCCTTCCCGCTCACCGCCTCATATGTGACGTGCCCACAAGGTGGAACTCCACCTTGCACATGCTGGAAAGACTATGCGAGCAGCAGCAGGCAATAGTGGAGTTTCAGCTGCAGCACGCACGCGTGAGTCGCTCTGCGGAACAGCACCACTTCACCACCAATAACTGGGCCTCCATGCGAGACCTGTGTGCCTTGTTGCGCTGTTTTGAGTACTCCACCAACATGGCCAGTGCCGATGATGCCGTTGTCAGCTTAACTATCCCACTTCTATGCCTCCTTGAAAAAACAATTTGGGCGATGATGGAAGAGGATGTGGCACAGGATGAGGAGGAGGAGGAGGATGATGAAGAGGTAACATTTCCAAGTCTTTCAGGGCAGTCATTCGCAAGGGGCTCCGAGGGTGGGTTCCTGCACACACAAACGCCAGGGACACAGTTGTCCAGCAGGGGCACAGTTCTGGAGGATGAGGAGGAGGAGCTGGAGGAGGAAATGGAACCATGTTCACAGTAGGGTGGCACCCAGGCCAGCTCATGGCCATCACTGGTGCGTGGCTGGGGGGGATACAGAGGACACAGACGATACACCTCCCACAGAGGACAGCCTTTCGTTGCCTCTGGGCAGCCTGGCACACATGAGCGATTACATGCTGCAGTGTCTCCACAACGACCGCTGAGTTGCCCACATTCTAACTTGTGCTGATTACTGGGTGGCCACGCTGCTGGATCCCCGTTACAAGGACAACGTACCGTCCTTAATTCACTCACTGGAGCACGATCGCAAGATGCGCGAGTACAAGCGCACACTGGTAGACACGATGCTTCTGGCATTCCCACCTGACAGCGGGGCCACAGTGGAAGCACAAGGCCGAGGCAGAGGAGGAGGAGGAGGAAGAGGTTGCCAACGCAACCAGGGCACCGCCAGCACCTCAGAAGGCAGGGTTAGCATGGCCGAAATGTGGAAAAGCTTTGTCAGCACGCCACAACAAACAGCAGCACCAGCAGCTCATATGGAACGTCTTAGCAGGAGGCAGCATTTCACCAATATGGTGGAGCAGTATGTGTGCACACGCCTAGACGTACTGAATGACGGGTCTGCCCCTTCAACTTCTGGGTCTCCAAGTTGGGCACATGGCCTGAGCTTGCCCTTTACGCCTTGGAGGTGCTGGCGTGCCCTGCAGCCAGTGTATTATCTGAACGGGTATTTAGCACGGCTGGGGGCGTTATCACAGACAAGCGCAGCCGCCTGTCGAGAGACAATGTGGACAAGCTCACGTTCATTAAAATGAACCAGGCATGGATCCCACGGGACTTTTCTGTACCTTGTGCAGAATAGCGATGGATACCGACCTTACCCAGCCATTGTTCTATTTTTGCTCTTTCTCACTCTTTTGGGGTGTACCCTCATTTAAAATTTCTGAAAAAAAGCAGTGTTGGCTACCTTGTCCTCCTCAGGGCCAGATTAACGTAGGGGCTATTGGAGCTGCAGCTCCAGGCCCCTACCTTAATATAGGCCCCGGGTTGGCCATATTCACTGTTACCGCTCTTCTGTCACTTGTAAACACAGAAGTCTGGCTTCTATGCTCGCTTCCCCAGGCAGCACCCTCAGAACCTCCCCACACAGCACGAAGGCCGGACAAGGAGGGACAGTTGCCAATGCATGGATGTGTTTATGGGCTTCAGAGACAGCATCCCATGTTGAATTAGGCATGCATGGCTGCACCCTTCCTCCTCTGGGTGCATGCCAAGGCACGGCCCTTAAGGCCCTTCAAAATCCTCAGCACCATGCCCATGATGCTCTTAATCCGGCCCTGGTCCTCCTTCACCGCCGCTTCCACCTACACCGCAAATAGGTGTGCGCAGCCTATTGCATTAGGGTGTGCACCCCAAAGTTTAAATACACATGCATGTTTTTGCCTACATGTACATGGCCCCGATACATTACTCTCCCTGCTGGCAAAGAGAAATAGAGCAGAGCAGGTCCGAGGGAGATCTTTCCCATCTCCTCACTGGCAAACAGAGCGATAATGCTATGTGCCCTAGGTGATTAGGGTGTGCCCAGGTACACCCGGCACACCCTGTGCGCACGCCTATGACACCGCCACATCCACCACCACCTCAACCTCCCTCCTACTCCATATGGGCCTCGTCCTTCAGAGATGAAGAACATTGTTTTATTTTTCTGTTTTGTTTTTGTTGTTTTAAGATATTTCCCTATCCACATTTGCCATGCTCTTAACTACGTTTTGCTGCCATTTGCAGCACTCTAGCCCTTTCCATTGGTGTTTTAGAGCCATTTTTGTGCCTGAAAGTACGGGTCCCCATTGACTTCAATGGGGTTCGGTGTCCGGGAAAAGTTCGGCAAAAGTCCGATACACGGACCCGGACTTTTTTTTTAAAGTTTGGCCGAACCCGCCGAACACGGACATCCAGGTGTCCGCTCAACTCTACTGCTTATGACTCCCACTCGCAGGTCATACTTGAAAGAAAAGGTTAAGTGGCAACAGTGGACAGATTGGTATAAAATGCACTTCTCTGATTTACTGCCTTCATAAACAATAAGCCCTGAGCTGCAAGACCCCCGTATTTCTCATTTTAGCTGCTAGATGGCATCAGAACAGTTTCTAGGAATGTGATTTCAATATGATGATTAACTGCATGGATTAACTGCACTTTCTGACGCTAGATGGCACTATTTGTACTTCACGAATGTACTGCTGGCACCTGCTGTATTTTCTTTTTTCCTGATTGTTAATTTTTGTTATCTACTACCTGTTACAATGTTAATACCACCTGTTTGTTTATGATAATGCAATAAAAAATCATTTAACAAGATAAAAAAAGTGTCTCTCCCTACACAGTATTTTCAGCTCTCCATAAAAGCTCCCGGACATTAACAATATGGCTGATGTAAGGTCACCTTTGTTTTCATAAAGTTGGCCGGGTTATTGATTCCCTTATATTATTGGCTCTTGAGACCAGGATAATGACTAAGGGTGAGCTTCCGGTTCGGTTGCAGGTTAGGACCAAATGTTTGCTTGTTTGGATGATAGGCAAACAGCTGAACTAATTTTGTGTTTGGCCCGGTCAGACCTCCGGCAAGGCTGGAAGAGATACATTTGGCATCAGTATTACCACCACTGATAAATGTGACCGCTTCCCTTCTGGCTGGTTATTAGGAAACCGGGAGCCGCCAAAATAATCTGCTCTGTCACCAAAGTGTGTTGTCGGGATGGATCTGAAATGTTGGACAAATTGATTGATGATGGATTTACATTATGGAGATTTATTTTTCTTTTTCTTTTAAATAAAGGACATGTCAAAAATTGTGGTGTTGTTATTTCTTTACTTTTTCTATGAATGAGTAGGGGTACTGTGTCATTCACATAGGCAAGAGGGCCTGTATCTGGGGTTTCCAATAATCCCCCCAGCATGCAGAACCCCACAACCACCAGGCCAGTGTAGTGGGAAAGAGGCTTGTGTCCTCATCATTCTGGTACTTTGCCATTGGGACCCTCCTGTTGCGGGCATGTGGCCTGGTATAGTTCAGGCGGGAAGGCTGAATTCCTACTCCCCTTTTCCTGACAGGGGGCATGATCATATAACGAATGTGTCAGGTGTGGATTTTGGTTGGAACCTATTGTTTTTTCTTTTTTTTTGCCTGGAATTTTCCATCAAAAGCAATACCAAACTCAAATAGTCTGGTATTAATATTTATGGGGAGGCCATTTTTGGGGGGGTCCCCCTAGATATCTGACTCTCATCAGGGATAAGGGTAATTTACGCATTCTTAGGGAGAATTATGCACGTTTTTGTTTTGTGTGGGGTCCACCATTATTACCCATCCCAGACCCTCACCTGAGATAAGAGTCTGTGATAGATTAGATGAATCCTCAGCTGTTTGGTCGGTGGTTGAAGCTGTAATTTGCTGGCAATTTAAACTTATTTTTTTCATTTGTAAATGTTAATATTGCCGTAGTAGGTTGTATACATCATACAGATGTGTCACTTCACTGGCAGGGTCAGGGCACCCCCAAGGAGTGTTAGTTATTTTTTTTGTTCCTGTTCGCTCTTCCTATATTACTTTAAAGAGTCTAATCAACCCCCGTCCCCCAACCACCACCACAATTTTTTGTTTTTTATCTTTGACAACAAAACAATCCTCCCATACTGTAGAGTTGAGGAGAAGGGGAGACATTCTATAGTTTAGCTAAAGAAACTTGGCAGGGCTGACACCTTGTCTTGCAATTTCATTTTACAATTAGTGCAGTGCTGTCAGCCCACAACAGGAACCGATCGATGGGAATTTTTCTGTGACTGCATTGTCTTTAATCCTTTCACTGTCAGAGCCACTTTTGTGTGAAATAATAAAATGCCAGATGATTAGTTAAAACCCCCCAAATATTATTTATTTTATGAAAGCAAAGACCCAGCAGAATACCATGGTGGTAGTTAGAATACCACGATGGTAGTTCCACGTTTTTATGATATTAGAGGAGCTGTTTATTAAATGAACACTTTCAGTAAAAAATGTAAAAAAAGTAATCTTACTGAACGACTTTGGTACAACTTTTGGGTAAAATATAAAATATGAAGTTGTTCTGAGTAAATAGAAACCCAACATGTAAAGCCCTAAAATTGTGCATGTCAGTGAAAAGATAAATGCAATGCCGGCCATCAGAAACAGAAATACTATATAATGTTATTGTGGCGCCTTAAAATGCCTTTCCAACCAAAACCTTTTTTCTTTTGGACAGCCACTTTCCGGGGCTCCATTAGAGAGATTTTCCCTCACTTCCTGTCCTGCAGATAACAGATTTACCAGACAGGAAGAAAGGAAAAATCTTCAATGGGGACACAGAGAGAAATAAATGACTGACAGGGATTCCAGCCTTCCAGTACTTTACTAAAACTGTGTTCATTTCTGTGCTGCTATTGGAGAGATTCCCTCACTTTCTATGGTAAAATGTTATCTGCAGGACAGGAAGTGAGGGAAATCTCTTCTTCCTTGTAGAAGTCACATGTTTCCTGTAAACAATTGAGCTCCAGTCTGCAGTCAGATCCTCTTGCTTTTATGGATAGATAGCAGTAAAAACCTGACAGGGATTCTTTATCCTTCCCCACTCTATTCAAATCTAAGAAAAAAAGGTTTGGAGTCATTAAGGGAAAAAGTCATTTCAGGTCCCATTCACACTTGTGTATTGTGGTAAAATGCACGCCTTAACACGTAACAATGCATGGCAAAGCTCCTTCTCTATGGGAAGTGCAATGCGGTGTCATTCAGTGTGAATTGCACCCCAATGCATTGTACAGTAGATCCCAACACACAACCCACCTCTAGGCACCATACTACACATACCATGCGCTGCGGGGTGCTGCCTTATTAATAATGGGTCATGCATGATTTTTCATCCATTGTGGTGGATTGGCAGCTATTCATAATGAATGAATGTGACCATTAACACCCGGCAATGGAAGACCTAAATGTGAATGGGCCATATGTGGTTTTCATGAACACATTCAAGGATATGCTTTGATTTTATATAAATGCAATGTAACAGACTGAATGAGTCCTGCAGATTATCACACAAATCTCCTAAAGACACAGCTCTGTAGATCAGATTGGAAGTTTTACATTTCATATTTCACTTACGCTGAACACATGAAATTTTTAATAAGACTTCCATCCTGAGTCCACCGTGTCACTACAGAATGTACAGCGAATATCCCTCCTATAATGATGTCTCCATCCTGAGAATACTTGTACTCAAATGTATAATTCCTCATAGTCATATCACAGCGGTGAGCAGAGTTCTGGGTGTCAGATGTGCAGAGGGTCACACACAAAGCCAACAACCACAATATTCTAAGAGGATATCTGAAGACAGCATGGCCGAGTCTCTGATAGACTCCAATGAGTTCTTCCTCTTCTCCCACCTCCATCATCACTGACAGCAGCACAGGATCCTGACACTGATTTCATGGCTCAGCTGAAGGCTGTGAGAGTGTCGGGTTTATAAAGAATAATTCTGTTATTTATTACTGATAGACTGGAATATGAATCTACTTATAGAGAAGGAAAAAAAGGCCAAACATAAAATACACAGAATCCATCTTTGTCAGCATTGTAGAAAGTGAAGGTTATAAAAATATCATTATGACATATTGTACATGAAACAATAAAAATGAGAAGTGTGATGGCCAAGAATGCTATATTTTATTATTATTATTATTATTATTATTATTATTATTATTATTATATATTATTATTATTATTAATATTATTATTATTATTATTATTATTGTTCTCCACTGGCTCCACCCTGTCACTCCCAGGATATCGACAATCACTTAAAAAATAAGATTGGGGTGGAGCCTGGCAGCAAACCAAGATGATCTCTCCTTGCTACAGCCACGGGGGAACAAATAGTGTTCACAGCCCACATCAGCCACCGAATTAATACCTCTGGCAGAGTACTGACCCTTGGCAACAATGCCGACATGTCCAAGAAGCAAAATCCCATTGGGCGTCGCAAACTAACAGAGTTCTTCAGCGGCTCACAGCCCCAAAATTTCCAAGATCGTGCCAGCTCGAGAAAAAGAACGGCGCCTTGAACAGCACCTTGATAACCGAGCCCCTTCTCAGACCCCTGCCTGCTCTGCAGCAGCGCCCATGGACTGCACTTCGCTTCAAGGACAGCCATAAAAGAGCAGCAAAACCTCCATTCCCCTCACCTTCACAGCTAGCTCTGGTGAGTAAGAAACATCTCTCCTTTCAACACTCTGATGCTTCTGACCATGAAGCTGCCTCTGATGAAGAACATGAAGCCTTCCTAGCTGATCTGCACACCACTGACAATGCAGTATTTGAGACTACCCTGAAACACATGCTAATATGGCTACAAAAAAATCTCAAGAGGGATTTGCACAGGTCCATATCCCATTTGCAATCCTAAATAGATGACCTGGGAGATCGCAGATACTGTGGAGAAACAACTCCATTCCTATGTTGGGGCCTATAATGAATTGGTAGATGCACATCAAGCCCAATCAGAGAAACTCCAACAGATGTCTGCTAAAATATAGGATTCGGAAGACCGTTCCTGTAGGAACAACCTCAAAATTAGAGGTATTCTAGAAAATGTCTCCTCTGCAGATCTTACTACATATCTTCAGCAATTTTTCTCCGTACTAGAGCCTGCACCTGCTACACTGGATCTCAAAATTGATAGAGCACATCGGGTTACTAAACCAACCCATGTTCCAGAGGACAAACCAAGAGATGTCCTTGCTCGCCTCCACCTCTACCGATCCAAGGAGCGCATTCTACAAGCAACTAGATGCATGTCCACCCTCCCAGAGCCATACAATAACCTGAAGGTTAATGCAGAAAAAGGAATGATTTTTCCTCTTTTACTTCTATCCTGGGAGAGCACAATAAACAATACCGCTGGGGCTTTACCACTAAAGTATCCGTCACCTTTCAGGACAAATCGGTCACCATACTAAATCTAAAACAAGGCATGAAACAACTCCAAAATTTGGGCCTGTCCCCTTCATCGGGAGTCTCCACCTCTAACAACACACCCTCAGCCCGCATCCCTGAGCCCTGGCACTCTGTGAATAACACCTCAGCTTGACTCTACTTGGTATTCACCTTGACATACTGTGGCCTTATGAATGTACCACAGCACATGTTCCCTGTGCTGAAATACCTGTATTGGGTATTCGTTCTGTTTATTTGGCATCCTTCTGGGACAGTTCTGTTTAATAACTGTTGTTCTCCTGCCCGGAGTAATTGTGTGCTATGCACACTGTTCTTTATTTTCTTATTTTCCTACACTACCATTTTTTCTTCTCCATTCCCCTCCCTCTTCTCCCAAACAGAAATATGGCTGGTGCATGTTCTCCTCTTACCTTGTATTAGAACAGCATATATTTTTGTATTCTGGAAAATGTAAAATATATTATGGTATGTGTAGTTCCCCTCAGACCCAAAGATACATCTCTAGCTACTCAAGCATTTTTTCACACACCCCCATGCCACTAAATACTGTAACATTTCCCTGAATGCCAAAGGGCTTAATAGCCCCTTCAAAAGATAGATTATGTGGAAAGAAGCCATCTCCTCCAAAAGTGACATCGTATGTGCACAGGAGATGCACTTTGCAATCTCCAAAGCTCCTAAATGTTCCCACCCCAAATTTCCCAACTCCTTTTTTGCCCATTCTGAATTCAAATGCAAAGGAGTAATGATTGCCATCTGTGACACTGTCACCTTTTAGCTACACACTCAAACCACAAACCCTAATGACCGCTACTTCATTACTGTAACGACCATAGAACTTATACGCTCCTAATTCCCAAAGAAAATAATTATTTAAATCACTCGCTACAAAAATACAACCATACAGATCCAACACAATTATTATATGTGGTGACTTCAATGGGGTCATTGACTCCTCAAAAGATTCCACCAACAAAACTTGCAAACCTCTATCCTCACTGTCATTCTAATTATCACAAGAGAATTTCTTTGACACTTGGAGATGCATCCACTGAAACGCGAGAGACCACACTTTTTACTCATCTGCCCAACAAGTGTATTCTAGAATAGATCTCTTTCTGGTTGACAAATACACGCAGCAGATTACCTCCACACGTATTGTCATAATAACCTGGTCGGACCATGCTCCCATCATATCCCAACTAACTCTCTCTCCACACATGAATTCTCCACCACCTTGGAGACTCAATGCCTCCCTCATATCCTGTATTTCAAACCAGGAACGGATTAACTCTGCAATTGCAAGATTCT
The DNA here is from genome assembly GCF_965119305.1 of Pelophylax lessonae. Taxonomy (NCBI): domain Eukaryota; kingdom Metazoa; phylum Chordata; class Amphibia; order Anura; family Ranidae; genus Pelophylax; species Pelophylax lessonae. The sequence goes on along the minus strand of NC_138768.1, from coordinate 19,459,147 downwards.
TTCAAACCAACAATGGTTCAGTATCTGATCCCACCCGCTTCTAGAACGCACATAAGGCCTTAATTAGAGGACTCCTAATTAAAAGTGCTGCTTATGAGAAACAACAACGCAGAAACCTTATTTCCTCTCTCCTTTCCCCAATCCGACATTTAGAGAACCGCAAAAAACAAAAACTTGATCCCTCCGTCTTAGCCAAACTCAAGAACATACACAGTCAACTCTTTTGAATATTACAATAAAAGACTACGCCTTTCCTTTTACTCCTCCAGTAGCAGACCAGGGACCATCCTAGCAAAACAATACAAATGGAAAATAAACAATGCTAAAATTCCTTTCCTTAAAGATTGTCTCAATCGTAAACTCTACAACCCCTCCAACATAGCGGAGCAGTTCCGTCAATTTTATTCATCCCTATACAACTTGCAACAATCTTTCTTTCACCCACCCCCTGACTCAAAAAACAATCCTTGATTTTTTAAACTCTATCAACCTTTCCTCCCTTTCCCCAGAGCAACTCGAAGATCTATCAGCCCCGAAACTCTTCCCTTACACAAATCCCCAGGACCGACGGCTTTATCAACAAATATTACAGGCAATTAGCAGACTCCCTTACCCAATATCTAACTGACTCTAAATAATTTCATGGACACTGGTTCTATCCCCAAAAATTCCTATAATCATTTATCGTCACCATCCCTTAACCCGATAAACCCTCAGACACCCCTGCCATCTTCCGCCCCATCTCTCTCCTCAATTCTGATACGAAAATGTATGATAAAATCCTAGCCAACCGTACCCCCCCTCCTAATACATCCTGACCAAGTGGGATACGTTACAGGTCACCAAACCTCCCACGGCACCAGGCGGTTCATCAATCTTATCCAATGGGCAGGACATCATTTCACCCCTTCCCTATTAATCTCTCTTGATGCTAAAAAAGCATTTGATGGAGTTCGTTGGACTTATATGACCAAGGTACTTCGCAGGTTTGGCTTTAATGGGCAAATTCTCTCTGCAATAACCACTCTGTTCTCCTGTCCCAGCGCTAGAGTCTGGACCTCCAATTTTCCTTTCATCTGCATTTGAAATCATGAATGGCACTTTTTCCTTTCATCTGCATTTGAAATCATGAATGGCACTTTCCCCAATTATATTTTCCTTAGTAATAGAACCCCTAGCAGAACATATATAAGATCTAACCCCTTAAAACCAGGTATATCCATTGGAAATACACAACACAAAATTGGATTATACACAGACGGCGTGATCCTCTCGCTAACTAATCCCCTGCAATCCTCATCCTACCTTTGTCACTAGTGATGGACGAACATCAGCCGGGGGGGTTCGCAAACATTATCCGCACACTTTCTCAAATGTTCGCGAACTGCAAGTTTGCGGCGGGCCTCATTGACTTTATTGGCAGGCAAACTTTAAAAACCTTCAGGTCATATTTGCAGCCACAAAATACTTACTAGCTGTGTACAAATAGTCACACAACATGGACACTGTCATAACAGAAGTATTGCTTTTGTAAAAGTCGCCAAAAAACATTTATGTATTTATTTTTAAATCAGCCAGAACTGACAGCAGCCGGTAAATACATGTCAAATACATATAGGGTCCATTCACACGTCTGTAAAATGGGTCCATTCCACAATTTGGCGGAACGTTTACAGACTCTGTTCAGTCTGAAAAATTAGGCTATCATAGGATAAAGAAGTAAGTGTCGACAAGTACAGGCCCCAAAAATTAGCCAACAGGCGTTCACCTGACAGCAAAAAACATTGTCTTCTGTGGCTGGAGGTACATTAGGCATTCACAGGATACAGAAGTAAGTGTCGCGGGGGCGTGTCCGGACGTCAGCCGCGCCGGACGCATACTGAAGGAGCTCTTGCTAGCGAGACTGCAATCATTTGCCATCCTTCTTCCTTTTGAAGGATCCTCACCCGCAACATCACCACTACGTTGCCCTTTCCTAGCTGTGCCGCCACATACCCTTCTTGGTGGGTATTGGGCGCGGATTCGCAAATCGATCTATCTGAGGCCTACCTGTAACGCCGCCGCCCGTACACCCGCCGGAGCCCGGCCATTTCCATCTTGGGACTGGCATCAAGGATGAGGTAGGCTACAGCACTCCACTCAATCCGGGGTACCCCTGACGGCAGCCAACCGTTACCGCTGCCGTGCCCTTACTCTCCCAGGGCCCCGCAAGCTGTTCTCAGGCCTCTTCCTCCCGGTCACAGCCGCCATCTTGCCGTAGGCCCGGTACCATCCTACGGCTGCAACTCTCACTCCTCTCCACCTGTGGTCACGGCTGGACTTGTTGCACCCCGAGCCTCACATCTAGGGCAGATCTCTCCCATTTTACACGTGGACGCGGTGCAGAACATTCCTTCCTGTCCACCTCCCAAACACTGCGGCCCAGGCACAGCTTAAACATCTACATCCTGTGCAAAGACATTTATGCTACCCACCATACAGTGCTTTATTTCACCTCTGCAAATCTTTACTGATTACTGGCACCTGCATTGTACTATCTTCAGAGCGTTGCACCTCATCTTAGCCTTACAATCTACTGCTAGAGCTATTCGTTGGCTTATCTACAGCCCGCAACTACCCCCTACTGGAAGGACAGTTAATTACAATACGTGCCTTGCCTTCTATACTACTTCCTTTTATGCTATTGTCGAGTGAGTTCTACCTAATGCTGTGATAACCTTGCAGATAGGCTCACCGGATTTCATACAGTGTTCACAGGATCATAAGTACTCTTTACAACGTTTTCTACCTGCACCCTCTCTCTGGCCCTCTTCATTCATGGCCTCCACAAAAAGGAAAGGGTCCCGTAACCGTGGGAAAGTGACGGACTTCTTCCATACCCCGCGCCACTTCAACTTTCAAAAACATGGGGAATCGTCCCCTACTCCTCACAACTCGCCACAAACATGGCCATCTCCAGCTACCCATTCCCCCCAGGATCCTCAGCTCCACTCAATTTTATCCGGCCCTAAATCCGGTGCCTCCTTAGTATCTTCCAGCCAGGCTAAATCAAAACCAAAGCTACAACATGATGGTGCTGAGAGGAACGGAGAGAATACTGCCTCTACACTTGAACTGACCAGGGACTTACAAGATTCTATAACGGAATTTCCCACACTCAACCAACCGGTAATGGATACTACTTTGAAGGACATGCTCGTGTCCCTGCGGACCACCCTGCATGCAGACATCCTCTCCCTGGCCAGCAATTTTCGCTCAGAGGTGAATGCAGTTTCTCAAAGGGTCACACATATTGAGGACAAAATGGAAGAATTTGCATCAACATTCAATGAAATGGTGGACTCTCATAACATCAGAGATGACGAGATAAATTGGATCAAATCCAAGTTAGCGGACCTCGAAGATAGGTCCCGTAGAAATAATGTGAAGATTAGAGGAATTCCTGAGTCCGTTAAACCTCATGACCTGAAGCCATACTTTGTGAATATTCTCAAGGAAGCTTTACCGGATGCCCCACTTGAAGAACTTACAATTGATAGGATCCATAGGCTGCCCAAGCCACAACATGTTCCTGAACACGCTCCCAGAGACACTATTGCTAGGATTCACTATTTCCATATTAAGGAGCAGTTGTTGGCGGTTTCCAGGAACAAAGAATCGCTCCCGGAGAGTATGATGGAACTGTCATTCTTTGCAGATCTTTCCGCCTTTACGATGAATCAAAGGCGTCAACTGGCCTCCATTACAAAACCGTTGTATAACCACTGTATCACATACCGATGGCTTTATCCTGCTAAGCTGCTGGTTATAAAAGATAACTCCACCTTTTTTTCATCTCTTTCCTGCGAGAAGGTCTTCGATATTTACGAGAATGGAAGATTTTGGATCCAGACCCTCCCTCTCGACCCTCCCCTGCGAGACCGTCCAGGGGTCGAGGATGCGACTCTGACTCTAGTTGATCCTGTGTCCCCAAACGCTCCTGGAGAGTATGATGGAACTGTCATTCTTTGCAGATCTTTCCGCCTTTACAATGAATCATAGGCGTCAACTGGCCTCCATTACAAAACCGTTGTATAACCACCGTATCACATACCGATGGCTTTATCCTGCTAAGCTGCTGGTTACAAAAGATAACTCCACCTTTGTCATCTCTTCCCTGCAAGAAGGTCTTCGATATTTACGAGAATTGAAGATTTTGGATCCAGACCCTCCCTCTCGACCCTCCCCTGCGAGACCGTCCGGGGGTCGAGGATGCGACTCTGACTCTAGTTGATCCTGTGTCCCCAAACCTACGGAGATACCCATCTCCCGGTGAGCCTCTGGCTCCATGCCTTTGTTCCTGTAACCCCCATAATTTAGCGGCTTAGATCCGCCCAGATTCCTAGGAATCGCCTCTTTTTATTTTTGTCTCCCTGTTACTGAAGTATTGAGACAAAGAGTGTTATTACTTTGTTGTTGTTTCTTTTATACTCTTTCTTACAGTGCACCGGATCCCCTACACATCATTCCTGAGAAAGGACATTGACTGAGTAGTTCTATTACATCAACGTTGTTACTGCCTTAGTTGCCTAGTTTCTGTGCAAATACTGCAGCCTTCCCAGTGGTCAGGTACTAACAAATAGATACTCTGGTTTATTTGTACTTGTCAACATGGCTTTTACTGTCTCCTCTATGAACGTAAAGGGACCGAATAGCCCAGCCAAACGTGGTATGGTTTGGCATGAGGCTAAACATCTGAATTGTGATGTCCTCTGCCTACAGGAGACTCATTTTCGATCCCACGATCCTCCTCCATTCCAAAATTCCAAATTTCCTCATATCTATTGCTCCAACTCTCCTAAGAAGAAAGGGGGTACTGCGATAGCTATCAGGGATACGGTCTCCTTTCAGCGGCTAGACTCCTACTGTAACCCTGGGGGTAGATATCTTGTCTTAATTTGCAAAATTAATAACAGCATTTACACCTTAGTCAATGTATATCTACCGAATACCCGGCAGCTTACCAATCTGCGGAAACTGTGGAAACTGGTTCGCTCCATTCGTCAAGGATACACAATTATATGCGGAGATTTTAATGTTATTCATGATTTAGATTTAGATAGTACGGCTTCAGGGGGGGCCAAGAAACGTAGGCCAACTCTCAAAAAGTTTCTCTCAGACTCCGACCTCCTTGACGTATGGAGGTGCCAACATGCTTTGGAAAAAGATTTCACTCACTACTCCCAGGTTCACCAGACTTATTCTAGGATTGATATGTTTTTAGTAGACAAGTTTCTCCTTCAAAAAGTGTCTAAGTCGATGGTTCATAATATCACTTGGTCAGATCACGCTCCCGTATCTATTTCTATAGGTATGACCCGAACCGAGACACGAGCCAACAGATGGTGCAATGACCTCTCTATACTCCTGAACCCCCAATATTTTCAGGACATATCCTCTGCCATCGCCGAATACTTTACACTAAATGCCCCCTCAGTGACTGATCCTTTTGTTCTCTGGAACTCTCACAAGGCTGTTCTCAGTGGTGTCCTGCTCCAACTTGGCAGTAGGGTGAGGAAACAGAGAACAAAATGCTTAAACGACCTTCTAACGGAAATTCGTGACTTAGAAAAACAACACCAAACATCCCCATCTGCCCCGCTTGCAGATAGGTTATTCAAAGCCAGACATGATCTCCACTTACTGCTAATTGACAACCACGGCCACAATCTTAGAATCCTTAAAGCACAATCTTATAGATATGGCAATAAGGCCAGTAAATTACTAGCCTCTCAGCTTAAAGGAAAACAAGCCAAACAAAAAATCACCTCCATAAAAGATCCAACATCCGGCAAAACGGTAACTAACCCTAAAGAAATTGCTGAGGCCTTTTGTTCATACTATAGCTCTTTGTATAATCTAAAGTCGGACCCGACTATCACTCAACCTTACCCTGCTGTAATTAATGATTTTCTTAGCACATTGTCCCTACTGTCACTAAATCCCCAGGACTTAGATCTCCTGAACTCACCGTTCACTCAGTCATAGATACACAACACCATACGTTCCCTTCCTAAAAATAAAGCCCCAGGTCCAGATGGATTTTCGGCAGAATATTACCAGGCATTCCACCCCCTTCTGACTCCGCACTTATTGACTGTTTTCATGGAAGCCACAGCCCGGACGAATTTCCCCCCGGAAATGTTAACGGCCACCATAGTCACCCTGCCTAAACCGGGAAACCCCCCACTGCTCCCCAAAATTTTCAGCCGATATCTCTACTAAACGTAGATGTAAAGTTATATGCTAAGGTAATTGCTAACCGCCTGGCCGCGATACTGCCCACTCTGGTTCATAAAGACCAGGGTTTTGTTTCGGGCCGTCAAGCTCCAGACGCTACTAGACGAATGCTCAATTTAATTCATCTCTCCCGTTCGCAGCGTTGGCCTTCTCTGCTCCTAACCTTGGATGCAGAGAAGGCCTTCGACAGGGTTCATTGGGGATATATGACCCAAGTACTACATAAATTCGGTTTCCATGGCTTTATTCGTTCGCCCATTCTGGCCCTCTACTCGTCCACCTCGGCGCACGTGTTATGCGACGGCATGTACTCCTCGGTCTTTACCATCACGAACGGGACGCGTCAGGGATGCCCATTATCCCCCCTGATTTTTGACCTTATAATGGAACCATTAGCAGCAAAGATTAGATCTGACCCCAACATACTAGGCATCACGTCCAAAGATACACATCACAAAATTTCACTATTTGCTGATGATGTCATTCTTACTTTAACGAATCCCGCCCATTCCCTCCAGGCTGCATATGAGGTGTTGCGACAATTTAATGCTATATCCTATTACAAAGTCAATGCCACAAAATCACAGATTCTGGGACTTGGTGTAGATTGCAAATTAAAACATATACTGCAGAACAGATTCCCGTGGGCCAAGGACCATATTACATACCTGGGTATCCGACTTACCCCGGATATTTCTAATGTTTTCGGCGCCAATTTTTGGCCTCTGCTTCACGAGATACGTTCCAAAGTAAACCGGCTGCGGAAATTTTTTATGTCATGGTCGGGTCGGCTAGCGGCGGTGAAAATGCTTCTCTTCCTCAAAATACTATATTATTTTAGAACATTACCTGTTCATATCCCAAACTCCTATTTCCGAAAATTGCAATCCCTCATTAGCGGTTTCATTTGGGCTGATAAGAGACCTAGAGCCAACGGAAAACTCCTGATGAAATCTAAATCAGCTGGTGGTATGAATGTACCTATCTTTAAAGATTACTATACTGCATCCCTCTTAGACCAATTACGATTTTGGTTCTTACCTTCAAATACTAAGCACTGGGCCAACCTAGAATCCGCCCATACTTCCCCAAATACACGGAGAAACTTACTCCTGATTAGCACCAACTCAGGTACCCGACACATTGCACCACATCCACTCATCTATCCCGCTCTGGAAGCCTGGAAAACCCTACTTGCGCAACCCACAAGTCCTCAAGAATACACACAGATACCGATCCCTTTGGAGTCATTACAATTCCTGACACAAGCTGCTAACCTTAAAGTGGAGTTCCACCTATTTTTGGAACTTTAGATCTATGTAATCCCCTTTAAAATGGCTTTTACCAATGGAATTTTTTTTTTTTTTTTTGCTAGTAAATACCTTAATTTCGGCTTTATTCCTCCTCTCCTCACTTCCTGGTCCGATCGGCGATGACGTCATTCGGCGATCCGCAGTGTCTGCTGGGATGTATTCTATTCCAGAAATCTCGCAGTAGTTGTATCTGTACTGAGCCGTGCCTGCCCCGCCTCCGCCCCGCCTCCGCCCCGCCTCCTCTCATTGAGTTGCATTGTATGAATGTATTAAGGCTGTTCTCTGCCCCGCCTCCGCCCCGCCTCCTCTCATTGAGTTGCATTGTATGAATGTATTAAGGCTGTTCTCTGCCCCGCCTTCGCCCCGCCTCCTCTCATTGAGTTGTATTGCAATACAACTCAATGAGAGGAGGCGGGGCGGAGGCGGGGCAGAGAACGGCCTTAATACATTCATACAATGCATCTCAATGAGAGGAGGCGGGGCGGAGGCGGGGCAGAGAACAGCCTTAATACATTCATACAATGCAACTCAATGAGAGGAGGCAGGGCGGAGGCGGGGCAGGCACGGCTCAGTACAGATACAGCTACTGCGAGATTTCTGGAATTGAATACATCCCAGCAGACACTGCGGATCGCCGAATGACGTCATCGCCGATCGGACCAGGAAGTGAGGAGAGGAGGAATAAAGCCGAAATTAAGGTATTTACTAGAAAAAAAAAAAAAAAGTTTCCATTGCTAAAAGCCATTTTAAAGGGGATTACATACAGCTATGTATTCCAACCTATTAAAAATGGGTGGAACTCCGCTTTAACACATGGACTCGCAAGGGTATCTCATTAGTAACAGATATAACCACCCAGGACACTATAGCCCCTTTCAACTCCCTTGCATCCCGATTCCATTTGCCCCAGTCAGAATTATTTACGTACATAAGACTCCGACACATTTTAAAATCAATTCCAAGCACTCACACTCGTGTGCCCACTGAAGCGTGGAGTTTTTGGAATGACACACATCCCAAAGTGAAGGGTATATCGCTCTTTTACAATTTACTACAATCGAAAACGATTTTTGTAAAAACACCACAGATGATTAAGTGGGAGAGGGACTTAAACTCCACATTCACTGAGGATCAATGGAGCAAGGCCATCCGCAACAACCTTAAATACACCAGGTGTGCAAACTACTGGGAATCTGCTCAAAAATAACGCCACATCTGATTACAAAATTCTCCAGTCATACCACAGCCCATTGTTGGCGCTGTGGTACCAAAATAGGTACGCTCCTCCACATGGCGTGGACGTGCCTACATGTCAAAAGTTTTTGGTCTGCCGTATTCCGATTGATTGCAAGTGTCACGGGTAACCTACTTAAAAAAGATCTGGCCCTTGCAATATTAACTGGTTGCCGACTGCGCACAGTATATTTACTGCGGCAGTCAGCCCGGGCCAGGCAGAGTGACGTAGATCTACTTCGCTCGCCTGTCACCGGGTTTTGAGCCAATAGCGGGCGAGCGCGCGCCCGCCTCGGCTCGTTCACAGAGGAGTGCGGGCGTGTGACCGGTGGACCCGGGGTCCGCCGGTCACACTACGATCGTCGGTAGAGCGGGAGAAAGGCGGGCGGCTTATGTAAACAAGCCGCCTGTCATTCTCCCCTGTGTAAAAATGGAGATCAGACGGTTCTACTATGTAGAACCGTTGATCTCTGTTTTTACAATAGTAGACCTGTCCCATTACAGTTAGAAACTCGCCCCTAGGACACACTTAACCCCTCCCTCTCCAATACAGTTAACCCCTTCCCTGCCAGTGTCATTTTTGCAGTAACAGTGCATATGTATAGCACTGATTACTGCAGTAATGTCACTGGTAACCCCAAAAGTGTCAAAAATGTCAGTCAAGGGTCCGATCTGTCCGCCGCAATGTCGCAGTACTGCAAAAAAAATCGCAGATCGCCGCCATTACTCGTTAAAAAAAACACTAAAAATTACAAAAATCTTTCCCTTTGTTAGTAAACGTGATAACTTTTGCGCAAACCGATCAAAATACGCTTTTTGCAATTTTTTTTACCAAACATATGTAACATAAAACAAATTGGCCAAAAATGTTAAAAAATTTAGATTTTTACATTTTTTTGGGGGGGAATTTCATATAAAAAAGTGAAAAATATTGTTATTTTTGCAAAATTTATGCTCTTTTTTTGTTTATAGCGCATGATCAAAAATTTGTACAGGTGATCAAATACCACCAAAAGAAAGCTCTGGTTATGGGAAAAAAGGACGTGAAATTCGTTTAGGTACAGCATCGCGCGACCGCGCAATTGTCCGTTAAATTCACGCAGTAAAAAATCGCTAAAAAAACCCTGGTCGGGAAGGGGGTAAAATATTCTGGGGCTTAAGTGGTTAAGCGTAGGAAGTGAACTGATACACAGCTCTATTAGGCCCATCACCATGCAAATTTTGTTTGCGGCCAGAGCAGTGTTGATGAGACACTGGAAGTCTGCTGAGGTCCCAGAAATACATGAAGTGCTTAGGCTTCTCAGGGAAGTTCACATATATGAACGAATTATGGCTTTGAAGGAAGGTTCTTCACTTAGGATACACCAATTTTGGAAACCATGGCAAGACTACTTAAATTATGTATAATCTCTGCCCTTCACACATTGACCACTTGTGTGCATTGTTACCTTGTTTGTAATATTGTGAACTATTTTCTGTTACGATATGTAATTTATGTTTCTGAAGTCATGCAGAGGGGCTCCTCTGTCCCCATTATGTATCCACGTATAACAGCCTTGTTTGATACACCGTGCTTGACCTATTGTTTGTGCATTTTGACATGTTTATTCTTGGAAAATTAATAAAAATGTATTTGTTAAAAAAAAAAAAAAAGTAGTAAGTGTCGCCCATTCCAGGCTCCAAAAATTAGCCCACATGCGTTCACCTGACAGCAAAGAATGTTGTCTTCTGTGGCTTGAGGTACATTAGGCATTCACAGGATAAATAAGTAAGTGTCGCTCATTACAGCCCCCAAAAATTAGCCCACATGCGTTTACCTGACAGCTAAGAACATTTTATTCTGTGGCTGAAGGTACATTAGGCATTCACAGGATACAGAAGTGTCGCCCTGGCCATTACAGGCCCCAAAAATTAGCCCACATGCGTTCACCTGACAGCTAAGAACGTAGTATTCTGTGGCTTGAGGAACAGTAGGCATTGAGAGAAAAAATAATTGTCGGCCATGAAAGGACCCAAAAATTAGGCATTCAATGGACATGAAATGCCTTTTATGCCGCTGTATTTAGCGAAGACAAGGACCATGAATTGTTGTGGGTGGATGGCGGTCTGGCGGATATTTGTGGCCTGTCATGAGGAATTTAAATGAAACATGGTCTACTGGTCACATGTGTTGAATTCGTCAGAGATCCATGCCTCATAAATTTTTATAAATGTGAGGTAGTCAACACTGTCATGAGCTAGGCGAGTGCGCTTATCGGTCACTATCCCCTCTGCTGCGCTGAATGTCCTTTCAGACAGGACACTGGACGGGGGGCAAGCCAACAGTTCCATTGCAAATTTAGCAAGCTCTGGCCAGAGGTCAAGCCTGCCTATCCAGTAGTCCATGGGTTCATCACTCCTCAGAGCGTCCATATCGGCCATTAACGCGATGTAGTCGGACACCTGTCGGTCTAGGCGTTCCCTGATGCTGGATCCGGAGTACAGCTGTCGATGGTTCGGCTGAAAGAAGGATCTCATATCTGAAGTGACCAAGACATCTTCAAACCACCCTCTTCTTGCAGGCGCTGTGGGATTGCTACCCGCAACTGTCTCTCTGTGAGTGGAAATTCCTCTGCCAGCGCATGCAAAAGCAGAATGCAGCATTTCCCACAGCAAGGCCTGGAAGTGCTGCATTCTGACCGCCCTCTGTGATTGTGGTAACATTTCCGCCATTTTTTGTTTGTACCGGGGGTCTAAGTACATTGCCACCCAGTACTGGTCCTTGGCCTTTATGCTTTTTATACGGGGGTCCCCCTTGAAACACTGGAGCATGAAGGCCCCCATTCGCACTAAACTGGAAGCGGTGTAGTGGCCTGGCTCCAGCTCATCATCCAGGATAATGTCGTCCTCGTTCACCTCCCCCCATCCACGCATAACACCAGGGATCCTAGAAAGGTTTAAAGCATGCTCTTTTTGCTCCTCCTCATCCGCCCCGGCACTAGAGATGGCCGCTGGCGGTCGGTTTGCGACAAATTTTGCTTGTTCGCTACCCGCCAATTTTGCGAACACATGGCGTTGTTCACGACGGCCATATTAGTTTAGATTGGGGAAAACTTTGAGAGATGACACAGCCGTCAGGTGGAACGGGACAGCCAATTGAAACATTTCAGCACATGGACATGCCCCCTACCTTATAAATAGACCAGAGCTGTCGGCCATTTCACATTCTGCTTTTTGTCAGCATAGGGAGAGGTTGGCTGTGCGCATCAGGGACAGATTGCCAGACACAAACAACTCTGTTAAGATCCACAAAAGTCCTTTTGAGGGCTGGTATGTGGTATAGGTCTACTACACTTTCTTTTTAGTTTAGGGACAGGTATGCTGTGTTCATCAGGCACAGATCGAGATCGGCAGTGACACAAATTGCACTGTTAATGTCCACAAAAGTCATTTCAAGGGCTGCTATTTATTTGGTATAGGTGTGCAGTGCACTATATAGGGGTGTAATCCACTGTATAATATACTTTGTAATATAGAAAGCATATTATAGTGGATTTGTATTGTGCACTGTGCAGCATTGTGACTGGTGTGGTGACTGAGCGTTGCTGCAGCAATACTACAAACAGTGACAAAAGCACTTTTAATGTATTATAACTGGTGTGATAGACCAGTGGCCCCACAATACCACATATTGAAGTGAGGTGTTATCTGAGTATACTTTTACAAGTGTATTTGTGTCCCGCAAAAATATTGCCTCTTTTGCTGTGTTAACTCTGCTACACACAGTGACAAATAGTTACTGGCCAATTATTTGTAGAACTGGTGTGATAAAGCAGTGGCCCCCCAATACCACAAATTGAAGTGGGGTGTTATCTGAGTATACTTTCATAAGTGTATTTGTGTCCTGAAACAATATTGTCTCTTTTGCTGTGTTAACTCTGATACACACAGTGCCAAACTCCCTGGCCAATTTTTTGAACAACTGGTGTGATAAACCAGTGGCCCCCCAATACCACATATTGAAGTGGGGTGTTATCTGAGTATACTTTTACAAGTGTATTTGTATCTTGCAACAATATTGCCTGTTTTGCTGTGTTAACTCTGATACACACAGTGCCAAACTCCCTGGCTAATTTTTTGAACAACTGGTGTGACAAACCAGTGGCCCCCCAATACCACATATTGAAGTGGGGTGTTATCTGAGTATACTTTTACAAGTGTATTTGTATCTTGCAACAATATTGCCTGTTTTGCTGTGTTAACTCTGATACACACAGTGCCAAACTCCCTGGCAAATTTTATGAACAACTGGTGTGATAAACCAGTGGCCCCCCCAATACCACATATTGAAGTGGGGTGTTATCTGAGTATACTTTTACAAGTGTATTTGTATCTTGCAACAGTATTTCCTCTTTTGCTGTGTTAACTCTGATACACACAGTGCCAAACTCCCTGGCTAATTTTTTGAAAAACTGGTGTGACAAACCAGTGGCCCCCCAATACCACATATTGAAGTGGGGTGTTATCTGAGTATACTTTTACAAGTGTATTTGTATCTTGCAACAATATTGCCTGTTTTGCTGTGTTAACTCTGATACACACAGTGCCAAACTCCCTGGCCAATTTTATGAACAACTGGTGTGATAAACCAGTGGCCCCCCAATACCATATATTGAAGTGGGGTGTTATTTAATATTATACATTTCTAAGAGTGTATTTTAGTACTGCAAAAATTTGGCCTCTTTTGCTGTGTTAACTGTACTACACACAGTGACAACAGTTACTGGTGGATTATTTGTAAAACTGGCGTGATAAACCTGTGGCCCCCCAATACCACAGACTGAAGCAGGGTGTTATATACCTTTTTCCAGATATACTGCGATTCTCTAGAGACTTTTGTCACAGGGTAATTTAAGAAAATGACAGGCAGAGGAAGAGGCAGACACTTACGCAGGGGTAGGGCAGGAGCAGTAGGCCGGAGCCAAAGTGTGAAGTTTCAGAAGGCGCGTTTGATTACATCAAAGGAAGCACCAGACTTGGTTGAGTGGCTCACTCTGCCTTCCTCTTCTGCACCCTCCTCATCCTCTCTATCTTCACCCTCTTCACTATCTGCTGTGTGCACCCCCAAAGACACCACCACAAACACCACTACCACCACATACCCTCCGCTTGAGTCTCTGAAATTATTTTCCGATCCATCACAAGACATTTGCGATGCACAGCCATTCTTGGCATTGGATCAGGAAGAGGAGGTAGCAACAGCCGCCACTCAACAGTACCGAGATCAGCCCAAGGAGGTTGGTCCCTGCTGCTGCTGCCTACTCCGAGATTTCGATTGTTAGTGGTGGGGAAGGTGACGTGGATGATGACGTGTCTATGGACGTCACGTGGGTGCCCACAAGAGAGGAAGAGGAGGGGAGTTCAGAGAGAGAGACGGGCCGGCAGATAGGGAGGAGAGGCAGGCAGAACTTGCATTGCACTAAATGTATAAAGCAGATTGCAAATGTATCAGGAGAGAGCCATCAACCATGTACAGTCACATCTGGCGCTCCCAGGACGCCGCCACAAGGCTCTGCAGTGTAGGCTTTTTTGAATGTGTCCGTTGTTGACAACAGTGTTGCCATCTGCAGCCTTTGCATTCAACGCATAAGTCGCGGTAAGCCCAACACTCACCTAGGGACGACCGCCTTAAGAAGGCACCTGAACTCCCATCACCGAGCCCAGTGGGAGCAACACCGTCAGAACCCACAAAGCCACACTCCAGGCTCTCACCGTCCAGCCTCTTCTCCTTCTTCTCTCTCCTCACATTTGTCCTTCACTCCACCTTCCATGATGCCGTTGTCACGTTGTTCTGGAAAAAGGCAGGCTTCTGTGGCCCAAATGTTGGAGCGGAAAAAAATGATGACGCTGGATAACCCTCTTGCCCAACGTTTGACTGCTTGCTTGTCGGAACTGATAGCCCGCCAACTACTGCCATATCAACTGGTGGACTCGGAGACCTTTCATAAATTTGTGGCCATTGGAACACCACTGGAAGGTCCCAGGCAGGAAATCTTTCTCGCAGAAGGGCATTCCCAGAGCTGTATGGTCATGTTCAGCGGCTAGTGAATAAATCTCTGGCACACAGTGTTGGTGCCAAGATACATCTGACCACAGACACATGGTCTAGCAAACACGGGCATGGAAGGTATATCACTTTTACTGCCCACTGGGTGAACCTTCTGATGGCCGTCAAGCATGTAACCCGTGGCACCATTGTAGATTTGGTTGTACCGCCACTGATTGCATGCAGGCCTGCCTCTTCTTCTCCTCCTCCTCCATCCTCCCTCTCCTCCTTGGCTGACTCCTCCTCTTCCGCTGTTACCGTCTCTTCTGCTGCGCCGCCCAAGATCCCCAGAACCTATTCCACATGCCAGGTGAGACGTTGCCATGCTGTGCTGCGTCTGTTGTGCCTGGAAGCCAAGAGCCACACTGGTCCTGTACTCCTTTCAGCTTTGCGTTTATAGGCAGATCAGTGGCTGACACCGCTGAATTTGACAGTTGGTAAAGTGGTGTGCGACAACGGTGCCAATCTGCTGAGCGTGCTGAAATGGGGCAAAATAACACACGTGCCATGCATGGCACACGTCCTGAACTTGGGGGTGCAGCGATTCGTTGCCAAATACCCTGGGGTCCAGGACGTCTTGCGGCAGGCCAGGAAAATCTCGGGCCATTTCAGAAGATCTTACACAGCCATGGCTCGCCTTGCTGACATTCAGCGGCGACACAACCTGCCCGTCAGGCGTCTTATTTGTGACTGCCCGACGCGACGGAACTCAATGTTGCATATGCTTGATAGGCTGCTCCAGCAGAAACGTGCAGTTAACAACTACCTGTAGAAACTCGGCGGCAGGACAGGTTCTGGAGAGCTTGGGTTTTTTTCACCTCATGCGGACTTCTGCGGCCATTTGATGAGATCACCAAACTGGTCAGTCACGGCCAGGGCGCCATCAGTGACATCGTTCCTTACGCCTTCTTTCTGGAGTGTGCATTGCGTCATGTCATTGATCAAGCCATCAAGGAGCAGGAAGATGAGGAGGTCGCAATGTTGGATGAATTCCCAGGGGGTGCTACTCCATCTAAAACAAGTCAACAACAGGAGTCAGAAAAGGAGTCAGAGGAGGATGGTGCCGGGCGGATGAGGAGGAGCAAGAAGAGCATGCTTTAAACCTGTCTGGGATCCCTGGTGTTTTCCATGGATGGGGGGAGGAGAACAAGGACGAGATTATCCTGGATGATGAGCTGGAGCCAGGCCACTACACCACGTCCAGTTTAGTGCGAATGGGGGCCTTCATGCTCCAGTGTTTCAAGGGGGACCCCCGTATAAAAAGCATAAAGGCCAAGGACCAGTACTGGATGGCAACGTACTTAGACCCCCGGTACAAACAACAAATGGTGGAAATGTTACCATCATCACAGAAGGTGGTCAGAATGCAGCACTTCCAGGCCTTGCTGTGAGAAATGCTGCATTCTACTTTTGCTTTTTGAGGAATTTCCACTCACAGAGAAACAGTTGTGGGTAGCAATCCAACAGCGCCTGCAAGAAGAGGGCGGTTTGAAGATGCGTTGGTCACTTCAGATATGAGATCCTTCTTTCAGCCGACCCATTGACAGCTGTACTCTGGATCCAGCATCAGGGAACACCTAGACCGACAGGTGTCCGACTACATCGGGTTAATGGCCGATGTGGACGCTCTGTTGAGTGATGAACCCCTGGACTACTGGGTGGGCAGGCTTTATCTCTGGCCAGAGCTTGCACAATTTGCAATGGAACTGTTGGCTTGCCCCCTGTAACGACACCCCAGGTATGAAAGTTGTTACAGTCGTTTAGGACATTTCATTCTCAAAGGCAGCTACCAGACACTCCACTCAGCCGAACAAGAAATCCATACGAATAACCCCCCCCCCCAAGTACGAGACAAGGCTCTGTATTGAGGGTCAAGCAGGAATCAGACTTTTTATTGAAAGGCATACAGGCTTTTTATATACACCTGAGAGTACTACAGTCATCACAGGATAATGACCCAAATCCAGCCCCCAACATCACACAATGGTTACATAACGAGCCCCCAATACACATTATTCGGAGTGTCAACACATCCCTTAGCAGACAACAGGTGAGTTCATTAGCACACTTAACAATAGGTGAATGGAAAGCCACCTCAGACAAGATTATCACAATATACTTATCCAGACAAAAGCAACATCGTTAAGCGATAGAAAGTCAGTCTCTTACACTGAACTTACTGAAATGCCCATATTAGGAGTTATACTTCCTGGTCATAGACCAGTGTGCAGGGGATAAAATCTTCATACTTCTTGAGAGACATTGTTAATGAATATCACTGTCCCATTTGAAGTAATCCAACCATATTCTCAGAGTTCACTATTTCCTTGGTCACCCTGCACCCAAAGTGACTCCCGTCACATATGGCTCCCTCCTTGTGGGACACTCCGGCAGACCCAGCTTGATTCTTCTCAGGTCAACTTGGGGATGTCCAGGAACTAGGCGGCCAGAGTGACGTCTGTTTGCCCTGACAACCCATCAGCATTGCCATTTTGCAACCTGCCATTGTCTCCTGAGACCCGGTTAAGCCAGACCAATGGGTTGTGGTCGGTGACGAATGAAAATTCCTGTCCGTACAAATAAGGGTTCAACTTTTTAAGTGCCCAAACCAGAGCCAAACACTCCTTCTCCATTGCTGCATAGCTCACTTCCCGGGGTAATATCTTTCTGCTTGGGTATGCAACAGGGTGTCCTCCTTCATCCTCCCCGACTTGGCTCAGCACAGCCCCCAGTCCAAACATGGAAGCGTCTGTGTGGACAAGGAAACGCTTGTTGGGTACTGGGGCAGCCAAGACAGGGGCATTTACAAGTGCTTGCTTGATGGCTAGAAATGCGGCTTCACAAGCTGGAGACCACAGGACCTGCCTAGGTAAATTCTTTTTCATCAGATCAGTCAGGGGTTTGGCGATAGCACTATAATCAGGGACAAAACGTCGGTAGTACCCTGCTGTGCCAAGAACGCTAAAACCTGGGTCTTAGTATGGGGTGTGGGCCAGTAAGCTACTGCCTCTACCTTGGCTGGCTCTGGCCTCTGGTTTCCACATCCTACTAGATGTCCCAGGTACTGCACCTCAGCCATACCTAGATGGCACTTGTCTGGTTTCAAGGTCAGGCCTGCGGCCCGAATCTTGTCCAGGACCAGCCCTATGTGAACCAGGTGTTCCTCCCAAGACCCACTGTAGATCGCAATGTCATCCAGGTATGCACATGCAAAATCCTGGAAGCCATCGAGGAGCCTATCCACCATACGTTGAAAGGTAGCCGGGCATTTTTCATCCTGAATGGCATGACCTTAAACTGGTACAGGCCAAATGGGGTAACAAATGCCGACTTGGGGATAGCATCCTCGGCCAGGGGAATCTGCCAATAGCCCTTACACAAGTCTATGGTAGTTAAATAACATCCCCTGACTATATGATCTAGTAGTTCGTCTACCCTGGGCATCTGGTAGGTGTCAGTGGTGGTCTTCTCATTGAGTCGACTGTAGTCCACGCAGAACCCGGTAGTTCTGTCTTTCTTAGGCACCAGTACTACAGGGGAGGCACAAGGGCTGTCAGAGGGCTCAATGACTCCTAACTGAGTCATCTCCTGTATCTCCTTCCACACTCCTTCTCGGACTGCTTCAGGGATACGGTAGGGGGGCTGTCGAAGGGACGCTTGTCCCGGGGTCGCTACCTTATGCATAGCCAGGGTCGTGTAGCCCTGTTCTTGGGAGAAAGTTGCCTGTTTCACCCAAAGAAGCCGCTTGGCCTGTTCCTTCTTTGTGGGGCTTAACCTGTCCCCTAGCTGTACAAGGCTAGTGAGGTCAGTCTGGGGTTCTCTCTCTAGTAAGTCAGGGAGGGGTAAACTTTCTGAGTCATCCGCAGCAGGGGTACATACTGCAGCAACATCCTCATGCTGTTCCTGATACTCCTTCAGCATGTTCACGTGAAAGGTTCGCTGGATTCTTTCATCTGCACAGCTGGCAATAACATAGGTAGTATCACATACCTGGGCTACTACTTTATACGGGCCCTGCCAAGATGCCTGCATCTTGTTGGTCTTCACCGGCTTGAGCACTAAGACCTTCTGCCCAACCTGGAAGATACGCTGTCGGGCCCCCGATTGTACCATCTCTTCTGTCTCCTCTGGGCCTCCTGGAGATTCTCCCTTACCATCAGAGACAGTTGCTCCATGCGGTCCCTGAGTTCCAGAACATAGGGCACTATGGGGGTCCCCTCCTGCTCTGTCGCTCCCTCCCAGTGTCCTCTAATGAGATTGAGGGGTCCACGGACCCTTCTCCCATAGAGTAACTCAAAGGGAGAGAACCCAGTAGATTCCTGGGGTACCTCTCTGTATGCAAATAACAGGTGAGGCAGAAATCTCTCACAGTCTCTGCAAGCGTCCGAAAAGGTCCTCAGCATTTGCTTGAGGGTCCTGTTAAAGCATTCGCAGAGACCATTAGTCTAGGGGTGGTAAGGTGAGCTCAGCAAGGGCTTAATATTGCACACCTTCCACAACTGCTGGATGAGCACAGCGGTAAACTGGGTTCTCTGGTCAGAGAGAATCTCCTTAGGGAACCCCACTCTAGTAAATATCTTAACCGGGGCATCAGCTACTGTCTCTGCTTCAATGTTGGACATAGCTACTGCCTCTGGGTAACGGGTGGCGTAGTACACCACGGTGAGAATATACTTCTTCCCGGATGGACTAGGCCTGGCCAAGGGACCCACAATGTCAACGGCTATGCGGTAAAAGGGCTCCCCAATAATAGGCATGGACATAAGTCTGGCCTTAGGGTGGTCCCCCCGCTTACCTACACGTGTTGACACGTTTGCAGTATTGTCGCACATCCTGGTTAAAATTAGGCCAGAAGAAATTCTGTGTAATCCTATGGGCTGTGCGACGGGACCCTAGATGTCCTGCTAGTGGTACATCATGCCTGCTTTGCGGAATCTCCAGCTGGTATTTCTTAGGCACCACCAGCTGTCTTTTCTGCAAAGGGGCTTTACTTCTCTGGGATGGCTTAGGGATCCTATACAGTCTATCCCCCGCCCATTCATAAAGCTCCCCATCTATTCCATTTTCCTGAGTATCTGCCTTAGCCCTATACTTGTGTAAGGTTGGGTCCTCCCAAGTTTCCCTCCCAAATGCCTCTGGGTTATCCCAGCTTAGGGGAGCCTGATCTAAGGTACATGTCGGGGAAGATAGTCTTAACAGGGTCTCAGCAGCGGGTGGGTCGGTTCCAGCAGCATGGGTCTGGGCACGGGTAGTCACTGGGTTGGCTTCAGCGGGCCCATCAGGGCATAAGCAGAAACAACGGGGGCCAAATCATTTCCCAGTGGTACACCCGCTGGTAAATCCTTCATCACCCCCACATTCACGTGTCCCAAACCAACTCCCCAATCCAGGTGAACACGGGCAATGGGTAGGCGGAAAATGGTGCCTCCCGCTACCCTAACGGCTACAGTGTCTCCGGTGTGTTGGCTCTCTGGGATGAGGTTCTTCTGTAGTAGGGTCATGGTGGCGCCAGTATCACATACTGTAGGCCATTGGCTACCTTTCCATTAACCCAGACAGTTGGCCTATGTTGCTGCCTGTTGTCCCAGTTAGCTGCTTGTACTGGATTAGCCTCATGCAGGACGTCCCAATGTTATACCTCCTCAACGCAGTGGGCCGCAGGCATGGGTGTTCGGGGGTTCCCCCCCTGCTGGCTTTCTCCAAGACTCTCCAAGACACATGGAAAGGGCTAGAGGGCTGCAAATGGCAGCAAATTCTTCTTAAGAGCATGGCAAGTGCTCTGCAAACAAATGTGGATAGGGAAATAATTTAAAATAACATGAAAAACAGAAAAATAAAAAATAATAATCTTGAATGATGTAGGAGGAGGACGAGGCCCATATGGAGTAGGAGGTTGAGGTGGCGGTGGATATGGTGGTGTAGGTGGAAGCGGCAGTGGCGGTGGAGGAGGAAGACGAGGCCCATATGGAGTAGGTGGTTGAGGTGGCGGTGGATGTGGCGGTGTAGGTGGAAGGGGCGGTGGAGGAGGATGAGGTAGCCAACACTGGTTTTTGTTTTTCATTTCATTTCTTTTTAAATTAGGGTACACCCCAAAAGAGTTAGAAAGATCAAATACAACAATGGCTGGGTAAGGCCGGTATACATGTCTATTCTGCACAAGGTACGGACAAGCCCTGTGGGATCCATGCCTGGTTCATTTTAATGAACGTGAGCTTGTCCACATTGACTCTGGACAGGCGGTCTGTGATAACGCCCCCAGCCGTGCTAAATACACGTTCAGATAATACACTGGCTGCAGGGCAGGCCAGCACCTCCAAGGTGTAAAGGGCAAGCTAAGGCCATGTGCCCAATTTGGAGACCCAGAAGTTGAAGGGGGCAGACCCGTCATTAAGTATGTCTAGGCGTGTGCACACATACTGCTCCACACTGTTAGTGCTGGGTCGTGGTGCTGCTGGTGGAGTTCCTGTTGCAAGGAGAGGACATGGTCGATCTGTGCCAGCTACACGCACAAGTGAAACACCTTCCTCAGCTGTGAGTAGGCGACAGAACCTTACAGCAGTATGTGGCAGGGCCTAATGCACCTCTACAAATGTTGAGGCCAGAACAAGTACAGGTGATAGTAGATTGGGTTGCTGACAGTGCCTCCAGTTCCTTCACATTGTCTCCCACCCAGTCTTCTGCTGAAAGGTCAGAGTTGGCACCTGCAGCCAATGTCCATCAATCTGTCACCTCACCCCCTTGCAAATCAGCCAAGCAGTCTGAGCCCCAAATTATGCAGCAGTCTCTTCTTCTTTTTGATGACTCTGTTAGCATGGTTTCCCAGGGCCATCCACCTAGCCCTGCCCCAGAAGTGGAAGAGATTGAGTGCACCGATGCCCAACCACTTATGTCTCAAGATGAGTACATGGGAGGACCATCGCAGCACGTCTCGGATGATGATGAAACACAGGTGCCAACTGCTGCGGAATTCTGAATTGTGGACACCGACAAGGAGGGCAGGTGAAGACTGAGTGGAAGATGATGTCCTCGACCCCACATGGAACGAACTTCATGAAAGTGACCTGAGTAGTTTGGAGGAAGAGGCGGTGGTCGCACAGAGCCACCAGCACAGCAGAAGAGGAAGCAGGGTGCAAAAGCGAAGCGCCCGTGTCCTAGACACTACACCTGCTACTGCCCAATGCAGCAAGGGACTGAGCACACCAAAGCCAGCTCAAAGGAGTTCCCTAGCGTGGCAGTTCTTCAGACAATGTGATGATGACAGCACATGAGTGGTTTGCACGCTGTGCAATCAGAGCCTGAAGCGAGGCATAAACTTTCTCAACCTGAGCACAACCTGCATGATCAGGCATCTAAGTGCAAAGCACGAGCTACAGTTGAGTAGACACCTCAAAAACCAAGAAACGTCTCTGGCTCCTCCTGCTTCCTCTTCTGCTGCAGTCTCGGCCTCTTCATCCACCTCTGTAGTGAGACCGGCACCTGCCACCCCGCAAACAGAGGATCTGCCAGCAACACCACCACCTGGGTCAACAACAACCATCTCCACAATGTCCCGCGGAAGCGTTCAGCTTTCTATCTCCCAAACACTGGAGCGGAAGAGGAAGTACCCCCCTACCCACCCGCGATCCCTGGCCCTGAATGCCAGCATTTCAAAATTCCTGGCCTTTGAAATGCTGTCATTCCGGCTGGTGGAGACGCAGAGTTTTAAAAGCCTTATGGTGGTGGCTGTTTCACAGTACGTCGTGCCCAGCCACCACTACTTTTCCAGGCAAGCCATCCCTTCCCTGCACATCCAAGTGGGTGACAAAATCAGGTGTGCACTGCGCAACGCCATCTGTGGCAAGGTCCACCTAACTACGGATACGTGGACCAGTAAGCATGGTCTGGGCCTGAGGCGGATAGCAGTTTGGCGCATGTCCTTCCACCACCGAGGATTGCAGTGCGCTTCAGTTTGCCTGTTCCTAACTCCTCCTACTCCGCTTCCTCATCCTCTACCGCCTCCTCATCCGGTCAGCGTAACACCTTCACCACCAACTTCAGCACAGCCAGGGGTAAATGACAGCAGGCAGTTTTAAAACTTGCCTGTTTGGGGGAAAAACCACACACTGCCCAGGAGTTGTGGAGGGGCATTCAACAGCAGACCGATGAGTGGTTGCTGCCAGTGAGCTTCCAGCCCGGCCCGGTGGTGTGCGATAATGGGCAAAATCTCGTAGCAGCTCTGGGCCTTTGACACACATCCCTTGCCTGGCGCATGTGCTGAATTTAATGGTGAAGAGGTTCCTTAGAAATTACCCTGATATGTCAGAGCTGATGCAGAAAGTGTGGGCCGTCTGTGCGCAATTTTGGCGTTCTCACCCTGCTGCTGCTCACCCTGTCAGCGCTGCAGCGTAACTTCGGCCTTCCCGCTCACCGCCTCATATGTGACGTGCCCACAAGGTGGAACTCCACCTTGCACATGCTGGCCAGACTGTGCGAGCAGCAGTAGGCCATAGTTGAGTTTTAGATGCAGCATGCACGCATGAGTCGCTCTGCGGAACAGCACCACTTCACCACCAATAACTGGGCCTCCATGCAAGACCTGTGTGCCTTGTTGTGCTGTAACATATGCAGACTAGGCCGCAATTATTTTTTTTCCCCCTAAATGGGTTTTTATTGATAAGCGGAATACAACAACAGTATCCAATGGGTGTATCTCACTGTAAGGTATGAATGAAAAATTAAAATTTTTCCCTTTAATTGGTGATTTTTTTCCCCCTAAATACTGAAAAATAATTATTTTCCCAGTACATTGGTGCTTTTTGAAGAGCAGATTAGAAAAAGCAGTGTCTAAACAATGTATGTCAAAGTAAAATATGAAGGAAAAAAGTTTTTTTCTTTTTTAAATGCAGATTAAGCAGACACATATGCACTGAGCTTGCATTACATTGCCGCTACACTCTGCACGCCTAACAGGTTGGATACTGTTGTTGTTCTATTCCGCTATTGAATAAGAAAAAACCCATTTGAATGCAAAAACTGGAAAATATTTTTTTTCCCCCTAAATACTGAAAAATAATTATTTTCCCCTCACGTTTTTTTCTTTTTTAAATGCAGATTAAGCAGACAAATATGCACTCAGCTTGCATTACATGGCCGCTACACACCGCACGCCGCCCACCTAACAGACTGAGACTGATAAAAGTTTTTTTTTTCTCCCTCCTCCTCCTCACTGGGCTCAGGTCAGGGCATAAAGATCATGCACTGCACCCCCACACAATACAATCAATGTAGATCGCTGTCTGATTAAAGAAGATTCTTCCTATTCTTTCCCTGAAAGCAATCTCCAGCCTGACCCTACAGTAATCTCCTATCTCTCCCTCAGGGCAAAAAGATTGTGCACTGCACCCCCACACAATAAAATCAATGTAGATCGCTGTCTGATTAAAGAAGATTCTTCCTATTCTTTCCCTGAAAGCAATCTCCAGCCTGCCCCTACAGTAATCTCCTATCTCTCCCTCAGCAGCAGCATCAGGAACCTCTCCCTAGTATAGTTATAGCGGAGTGACACGCGGCGCTATGTGACTCCAGTCTGGGTCACATGCTGCACTGGCCAATCACAGCCATGCCATTAGTAGGCATGGCTGCGATGGCTTCTAAGGGCACACAAGTTAAACGCTTGATGATTGGCTGCCTCGCACCTGTTGAAACCGCACCATTAAAACCGCGCCAAAACATCAAATAACATATAACATTAACGGACAGTATCCCGAACATACAGTGAAATGTTCGGGTCCGTGTCCGGCTACCGAATACCCAAAAGTCCGGTACGATCCCGAACAATACAGTCCGGGTTCGCTAAACCCTAGCGAGCGTCTGTGTATTTGTCCGCCAGGCGAGCTGCTTTAATCAAGGTGCAATGTTTTTGGTCCCGGACCCACTCTCTGACTTCCGGGGACAGCTTGTCAAAAAAGTGCTCCAGCAGGAACAGCTGCAGCACCTCTTCCCCGGATACTGCTTGGCATCCAGCAACCCACTGATATGCCGTGCGGTGTAGGCAGCATGCCCACTCTGTATATGAGTCTCTAGTCTGCTTGCTAGTCTCTCTGAACCGCCTCCGGTGTAACAGCATACCTGGCCAAAAAGTGCTTATTTACCAGCCCTTAGTTAATAATATCCTCATCTGGGATGGCCTTGAACGCTTCACTGGCCCGGCAGGACAATTTCCCAGACAAAATGGTAACCCATTCTTCTGTGGGCACATGGTGTAGGGCACATTGCCATTCAAAATAGGCAAGGCAACTTGCCTCTTGGCTTCCAGTTCCGGCGCTAGATGTGAAGGAGCAGGAAGTAGGGGCTCCGGGCGCATCGGCCTGTAAATTCTGCTCTAAAGCCAGATTGTAAATTCTGCTCTAAAGCCCGATCGGTGATTCAGTGGCACCCCCCTCCACCCCTATTACATCGGGGACACACTGATGGACAAATTCTTAGTGCACGGCACGGCCACCGCCAACCCCGCCGCCCGCACAGACGATCCACACGCCGGCACTCTAAAAGGCAAGATGGCGGAGGGCACGGTCTAGTCATCCGGTCAGCATCTCCCTGCACCCAGCTACACAACCTCAGTGGCCCCCCATGATCCCCCAGTGCGGTATCGCCTCATTGCGGCATCGCACAGGTGGTTGCAGCCCTGCTGTCTCCAACAATTACAGCGGCAGTGGACAAAGCTATGGCTATGGGGATAGCACAAATAAGAAAAGACATTAGTGAGCACGTACTGCGGCTCACTGAACTAGAGAGCAGAGTGGCCGAAATTGGAAAATTGGAGAGGAAACACAAGCCTCTTTTCATCAAGAGAAGACATTTAAACAGACACAGCAGTATCTTCTTGAAAAAGTAGATGACCTGGAAAACATGTCACGCAGAAACAATTTGCGTAAAATAGGCCTCATGGAAATCCTATGGCGCTGATTCATTATTGGATATGTGTGCTCAGTGAATTCCCCAGGCCCTGGGAATTGCAAACATATGTGTTACTGAACGTGTGCACCGAGTGGGTCCCCCATCCAATGAACGACGCACCTCTCACCCGGTGATAGTGAAATACTAAAACTTTGTGGATAGAAACAACCTGATGAAATCTTATCGTAACTCCAAATCACTACAAATTGACGGCCACAAACTGTTAATGTTTGCGGATTACTTGCAAGAGGTTTCCCGACGCCGTAAAGCCCTGCAACCTATCTGCAATGCTCTTTACCAACAGGGCATCAAGTTCACCCTGGCTTATCCTGCAACGCTATGGTTTATGGATCCCTCAGGTCACTCAAAATCTTTCACTCACCCGGATGAAGCCTGGGACTACCTCAACTCCTACCTTTTCACAGATGGACACATCCACGCCACCCACGCAACCATCTGCCAGACATCTGCACCCCAGGGACCAACGCAGCCCCTGCAAAGAACCAGCAAAAAAGCTGAGACTAGTCATATAACCATGGCCACTTTGTCTCCCACTAGCTCACACCCATGGTTAGGATAGTCTCTTGGAATGTGAAAGGTCTTCATTCCCCGCATAAGCGAATGGCAAGTCTTCACCATCTGAAACGGCAAAAAACTGACATAGCAGTACTACAGGAGACTCATCTCCCAGTACAAGACTTTGAACGTATGCGTAAACTATGGGTGGGCCATGTCTTGGGCTCGCCTGCAACTAAGGGCAAAGCCGGCATACTAATCCTTACAAATAAACACTTCCCATGCACAGTCAGATCATCCCATTCAGATTTGGACGATAGATTCATAGCGGTCACTTTATCCTCGGTTCAAAGGGAATGGGTTCTCGCTACCACGTATGCCCCTAACTCCCCGACAAAACAATACTTTCAAGCTTTGGCTTCCCAGTTAGCTTCACATCTCCACGCCCCTCTAATTTTAGCGGGGGATTTGAACGCAATCATGGTCTCTAGAGAGGACAGGTCTCACCCAATGCCATCCTCGTCCTCTTGCCGGTCCCCCAACCCCAACCATTTGTCTGACTTTGTTGACCACACCCAACTAATGGACGTCTGGCATCTGCTTCACCCTGACGGCAGGGACTTTATATTTTTCTCCAATCCACACAATTCCCTCTCCTGCATAGACTACTTCTTTGCTAATTCCTCAATTCGATCCCTGATCACTGACTCGACCATCAACGACCTGGAAATCTCTGACCATGTCCCCATTTCGGTTGACCTTTTAGACCCATCTCCTAAACCTCCGATGAGTGGATGGAGATTCCCCTCTTTTCTAGCCCAAGATGCCCAATTGGCAAACATAATCTATGAGACGTGGCAGGAGTTCATAGACACGAACGCGGCACATGTCTCGAACGCTACCCTGTTTGGGAAACAGGGAAAGCTGTACTAAGGGGACACATTCTCTCCTATGTCGCTGGTCAGAAAAAAGCCATTAGAAAAGCCTACACTGAAGCTAGTGTCAAGCTAAGAACTGCCCAATTTGAACTGTCGCAATCAAATGACCATTCTACTAGAAAAAAGTGGCAGGAGGCAAAAGCGGCAGTAGGCAGCATGCATAGGAGAAATTGGAGAAAATAGGAGAAAATAGGAGGCAGCGGCACAGGAGAAATTGTATTCCTCCATTCAAGACCTACAATACCATAGATTTGGAAACAAACCGGGCAAATTACTGGCCAAATTATGTAAGGGTCCCTTCGCCCCCACGCACATCACAGCACTGAAGACTGGTAAGGAATCAATGACCACCTCCCCCACGGAAATTGCCGACATTCTCATGCGCTTCTACTCTGATCTATACAGTGCGGAACACCATGACGCTCAGGCTGCTAAGTCCTGGTTAGACAAAGTCAACCTCCCCACTACTGAAGAAAGCCTCCTTTCATCACTCAATGCTCCGATCTCGCTAGAAGAAATTCAATCTACCATAGCACAATTACCCCCTGACAAAGCGCCGGGACCTGATGGCTTCACCTCTGATTTTTATAAAGCATCAGTTGAGGTCATAGCGCCGACTCTTAGATCACTTTACCAACACATCCTTGAGGGCCACCCCTACTTTCTGACTGGTCTCCGAGCCCACGTCAAATTGATACCAAAACCTGGAAAAGACCTCACTGAACCGGGCTCTTATCGCCCCATATCACTTTTTAATATAGACGGTAAGATCCTTTCAAAAATCATAGCCACCAGATTAGCACCCATCATGCCCACCCTGATTCACCCTGCCCAAGCAGGAATCACTTCTGGCAGTTCTGCTAGAGCCGATATCCGAAAAGTATTAGCGGCCCTGGAAGCTTCTCAACTTAAGCAATCCTCTGACATGGCAATTATCTCCCTAGATGCGGAAAAAGCCTTTGATAGGGTGGACATTGATTGGCTCCATATGGTCCTACAGCGTTTTGGGTTCCAGGGCCCCTTTGTCCACCTTGTGAAAGCTATGTAAGTACTCCATTCAAGTACAACATTTTAAGTACAGTGAAGAGATATTGCAGGAGATTGGCTTGGAGTTTGCAACTGACTCATCTGTGTTTTTGCTGACCATAGCTTGAGAAGAGGAAAGGAATTTGGTCAGGTGTTTGTTATTGTGCGTTTGCTAATGAGACTAGCTCATTAAGGTGTTACATTTGTTGCTGGGGAGGAGCTTGTGAAGGAGTGTGTGTATATATAGAGACAGACTCATTAGCTGGCCTAATTCATTAGCTGCAAGTACTCCATTCAAGTACATTTTAAGTACAGTGAATAGATATTGCAGGAGATTGGCTTGAAGTTTGCAACTGACTCATCTGTGTTTTTTGCTGACCATTGCTTGAGAAGAGGAAAGGAATTTGGTCAGGTGTTTGCTATTGTGCGTTTGCTAATGAGACTAGCTCATTAAGGTGTTACATTTGTTGCTGGGGAGGAGCTTGTGAAGGAGTGTGTGTATATATAGAGACAGACTCATTAGCTGGCCTAATTCATTAGCTGCAAGTACTCCATTCAAGTACAACATTTTAAGTACAGTGAAGAGATATTGCAGGAGATTGGCTTGGAGTTTGCAACTGACTCATCTGTGTTTTTTGCTGAACATTGCTTGAGAAGAGGAAAGAAATTTGGTCAGGTGTTTGCTATTGTGCATTTGTTAATAAAACTAGCTAATTAAGGTGTTACATTTGTTGCTGGGGAGGAGCTTGTGAAGGAGTGTGAGTATATATAGAGACAGACTCATTAGCTGGCCTAATTCATTAGCTGCAAGTACTCCATTCAAGTACAACATTTTAAGTACAGTGAAGAGATATTGCAGGAGATTGGCTTGGAGTTTGCAACTGACTCATCTGTGTTTTTTGCTGACCATTGCTTGAGAAGAGGAAAGGAATTTGGTCAGGTGTTTGCTATTGTGCGTTTGCTAATGAGACTAGCTCATTAAGGTGTTACATTTGTTGCTGGGGAGGAGCTTGTGAAGGAGTGTGTGTATATATAGAGACAGACTCATTAGCTGGCCTAATTCATTAGCTGCAAGTACTCCATTCAAGTACAACATTTTAAGTACAGTGAAGAGATATTGCAGGAGATTGGCTTGGAGTTTGCAACTGACTCATCTGTGTTTTTTGCTGACCATTGCTTGAGAAGAGGAAAGGAATATGGTCAGGTGTTTGCTATTGTGCGTTTGCTAATGAGACTAGCTCATTAAGGTGTTACATTTGTTGCTGGGGAGGAGCTTGTGAAGGAGTGTGTGTATATATAGAGACAGACTCATTAACTTGCCTAATTCATTAGCTGCAAGTACTATATTCAAGTACAACATTTTAAGTACAGTGAAGAGATATTGCAGGAGATTTGCTTGGAGTTTGCAACTGACTCATCTGTGTTTTTTGCTGACCATTGCTTGAGAAGAGGAAAGGAATATGGTCAGGTGTTTGCTAATTTGCGTTTGCTAATGAGACTAGCTCATTAAGGTGTTACATTTGTTGCTGGGGAGGAGCTTGTGAAGGAATGTGTGTATATATTGAGACAGACTCATTAGCTGGCCTAATTCATTAGCTGCAAGTACTCCATTCAAGTACAACATTTTAAGTACAGTGAAGAGATATTGCAGGAGATTGGCTTGGAGTTTGCAACTGACTCATCTGTGTTTTTTGCTGACCATTGCTTGAGAAGTGGAAAGGAATATGGTCAGGTGTTTGCTATTGTGCGTTTGCTAATGAGACTAGCTCATTAAGGTGTTACATTTGTTGCTGGGGAGGAGCTTATGAAGGAGTGTGTGTATATATAGAGACAGACTCATTAGCTGGCCTAATTCATTAACTGCAAGTACTCCATTCAAGTACAACATTTTAATTACAGCGAAGAGATATAGCAGGAGATTGGCTTGGAGTTTGCAACTGACTCATCTGTGTTTTTTGCTGACCATTGCTTGAGAAGAGGAAAGGAATATGGTCAGGTGTTTGCTATTGTGCGTTTGCTAATGAGACTAGCTCATTAAGGTGTTACATTTGTTGCTGGGGAGGAGCTTGTGAAAGAGTGTGTGTATATATAGAGACAGACTCATAAGCTGGCCTAATTCATTAGCTGCAAGTACTCCATTCAAGTACAACATTTTAAGTACAGTGAAGAGATATTGCAGGAGATTGGCTTGGAGTTTGCAACTGACTCATCTGTGTTTTTTGCTGACCATTGCTTGAGAAGAGGAAAGGAATATGGTCAGGTGTTTGCTATTGTGCGTTTGCTAATGAGACTAGCTCATTAAGGTGTTACATTTGTTGCTGGGGAGGAGCTTGTGAAGGAGTGTGTGTATATATAGAGACAGACTCATTAGCTGGCCTAATTCATTAGCTGCAAGTACTCCATTCAAGTACAAAATTTTAAGTACAGTGAAGAGATATTGCAAGAGATTGGCTTGGAGTTTGCAACTGACTCATCTGTGTTTTTTGCTGACCATTGCTTGAGAAGAGGAAAGGAATTTGGTCAGGTGTTTGCTATTGTGCGTTTGCTAATGAGACCAGCTCATTAAGGTGTTACATTTGTTGCTGGGGAGGAGCTTGTGAAGGAGTGTGTGTATATATAGAGACAGACTCATTAGCTGGCCTAATTCATTAGCTGCAAGTACTCCATTCAAGTACAACATTTTAAGTACAGTGAAGAGATATTGCAGGAGATTGGCTTGGAGTTTGCAACTGACTCATCTTTTTTTTGCTGACCATTGCTGGAGAAGAGGAAAGGAATTTGGTCAGGTGTTTGCTATTGTGCATTTGCTAATGAGACTAGCTCATAAAGGTGTTACATTTGTTGCTGGGGAGGAGCTTGTGAAGGAGTGTGTGTATATATAGAGACAGACTCATTAGCTGGCCTAATTCATTAGCTGCAAGTACAGTAATCCCCCGCTACATCGCGGTTCAGTTTTTGCGGTCCCGGTAATTCGCGTTTTTTTTTTTAATGTTATTTTACTATATAAATCATTAAAAATGAAATATTTTTGTGTTTTCCATAGCTCTTGCTATGTCTCTTTGTATCTTTTATGTGTTTAAATGAGTTTCTATTGTTTTAAAAGTGTGTTTAAAGACCTTAAAATGCTTCTACACGTACAGTGACAGTAAAAAAACATGCCTACAATACATTTTAATATGGTCTTTCTATTTCGCGGAATTTCACTTTTCGCGGCTGGGTCCGGAACGTAACCCCCCGCAATGGAGGGGGGGTTTACTGTACTCCATTCAAGTACAACATTTTAAGTACAGTCAAGAGATATTGCAGGAGATTTGCTTGGAGTTTGCAACTGACTCATCTGTGTTTTTTGCTGACCATTGCTTGAGAAGAGGAAAGGAATTTGGTCAGGTGTTTGCTATTGTGCGTTTGCTAATGAGACTAGCTCATTAAGGTGTTACATTTGTTGCTGGGGAGGAGCTTGTGAAGGAGTGTGTGTATATATAGAGACAGACTCATTAGCTGGCCTAATTCATTAGCTGCAAGTACTCCATTCAAGTACAACATTTTAAGTACAGTGAAGAGATATTGCAGGAGATTGGCTTGGAGTTTGCAACTGACTCATCTGTGTTTTTTGCTGACCATTGCTTGAGAAGAGGAAAGGAATTTGGTTAGGTGTTTGCTATTGTGCGTTTGCTAATGAGACTAGCTCATTAAGGTGTTACATTTGTTGCTGGGGAGGAGCTTGTGAAGGAGTGTGTGTATATATAGAGACAGACTCATTAGCTTGCCTAATTCATTAGCTGTAAGTACTCCATTCAAGTACAACATTTTAAGTACAGTGAAGAGATATTGCAGGAGATTTGCTTGGAGTTTGCAACTGACTCATCTGTGTTTTTTGCTGACCATTGCTTGAGAAGAGGACAGGAATATGGTCAGGTGTTTGCTCTTGTGTGTTTGCTAATGAGACTAGCTCATTAAGGTGTTACATTTGTTGCTGGGGAGGAGCTTGTGAAGGAGTGTGTGTATATATAGAGACAGACTCATTAGCTGGCCTAATTCATTAGCTGCAAGCAGTGGCGTAGCGTAGGTTTTCAGCACCCAGGGCAAGGTAAGTAATTTGCGCCCCCTACACAAATCTACTAGACCACTACACTGACATCTGCACTGACCTAGCTGATCACTAAACAGACCTACCTTATTCCTACACTGACCTACCTGATTACTATACTGACACCTACACAGACCTACCTGACCACTACACAAACCTACCTGACCACTACACAGACACCTACACTGACCTACCTTATTCCTGCACTAACCAACCTGATCACTGCACTGACCTACCAAATTTCTATACTGACACCTACACTGACCTACCTGACCACTACACAGACCTACCTGAGCACTACACAGACCTACCTGATTCCTACACTGACCTACCTGACCACTACACAAACCTACCTGACAATTACACTGACCACTACAGAGACCTACCTGATTCCTACACTAAGGATGGCTTAGCAGGCTCCTAAATGGCAGCATGACACTGCGCCCCCCCCCCCCAGATTTTGCGCCCGGTGCGGTTGGCCCCCCCAGCACCCCCCACGCTACGCCACTGGCTGCAAGCACTCTATTCAAGTACAACATTTTAAGTACAGCGAAGAGATATTGCAGGAGATTGGCTTGGAGTTTGCAACTGACTCATCTGTTTTTTTGCTCACCATTGCTTGAGAAGAGGAAAGGAATTTGGTCAGGTGTTTGCTATTGTGCATTTGCTAATGAGACTAGCTCATTAAGGTGTTACATTTGTTGCTGGGGAGGAGCTTGTGAAGGAGTGTGTGTATATATAGAGACAGACTCATTAGCTGGCCTAATTCATTAGCTGCAAGTACTCCATTCAAGTACAACATTTTAAGTACAGTGAAGAGATATTGCAGGAGATTGGCTTGGAGTTTGCAACTGACTCATCTGCGTTTTTTGCTGACCATTGCTTGAGAAGAGGAAAGGAATTTGGTCAGGTGTTTGCTATTGTGCACTTGCTAATGAGACTAGCTCATTAAGGTGTTACATTTGTTGCTGGGGAGGAGCTTGTGAAGGAGTGTGTGTATATATAGAGACAGACTCACTAGCTGGCCTAATTCATTAGCTGCAAGTACTCCATTCAAGTACAACATTTTAAGTACAGTGAAGAGATATTGCAGGAGATTGGCTTGGAGTTTGCAACTGACTCATCTGTGTTTTTTGCTGACCATTGCTTGAGAAGAGGAAAGGAATTTGGTCATGTGTTTGCTATTGTGCGTTTGCTAATGAGACTAGCTCATTAAGGTGTTACATTTGTTGCTGGGGAGGAGCTTGTGAAGGAGTGTGTGTATATATGGAGACAGACTCCTTAGCTGGCCTAATTCATTAGCTGCAAGTACTCCATTCAAGTACAACATTTTAAGTACAGTGAAGAGATATTGCAGGAGATAGTCAGGAGGAAGGCTGGAAGGTGGAAAAAAATAGAAACAAAAAGGTAAGATTTGTCTGACTTAAATTTACACATTTTTTTTTCTCCTCTTTAAAATGGCAGATTTGGTTCAGTGCAGGAATTGTTGTGCATTTATTTCATGTTCCACTCTTTGGAGATTCGGATGCTGTCAGATCTGTAGACAATTCTCCTTACTGCAGCAGGAAATTGCATTTTTGAAATCAGAGATATTTAAATTATCTTTTAAACAAACTCCAGCTGGAACTGCTGCAATGCCACTGCCACAGAGGACCCCCAGAAATGGCAGATGGGTTACTGTAGGTTCAGGAAGACTTAGAGGGGTGGATAGAAGACATGTCCCACAGTCGGTGGTTCTCCATAATTCATTTGCAGCACTCTCAGAATGTAAGGACAACATGGATATGGACTCAAGCACAGAGGGTGAGAAACCATCGACTCCTATGTCTAATGTATGGAAGACTGCAGCCAAGGACAAAAAAGATAAAGTGAAGTCTCAAAGGAAGCAGCTGTTGCTGGGTGATTCAATCATAAGAAGTGTTGAGCTTAAAGAAAATGGTTTTGTGAGATGTCTCCCTGGTGCTACTGCTAGACGAGATAGAAGACATATTATTAATATTGTTAAGCAAGCAAAGCAGGAAGAGGGACGTGGATGTTCTTGTCCATCTAGGGACAAATGACTTGGCTTGCAATGAAGTGTCAGAGGTGAAAAAATATTTTATCACACTTAGTAATGACGTACAGGATTTTGCATCCACCATTTCATTTTCTGAAGTTCTGCCTGTGCATAATGTTCAGAATGATAGGCAGAGGCGCATAAAGGAGTTCAACATATGGCTTAGTAAATGGTGTCAAGAGCAAGGATTTGGCTTTGTTTCTCATGATAGCTCTACTTGGAATAGAAAGGAACTGTACAAAAAAGATGGTTTGCATCTTTCTCTCAAAGGAACAAATGTACTTAGTGAACAACTCCAAGAATTTGCGAAAGAGTATTTAAACTAGGAAGGGGGGCAAAAGAGTGAAAATACAAGAGTCCAATTGCCCCCCGAAACAATGCCAGAACAGGTCAGAAGCACAGAGGTTAAGAAATGATAAGCTCAGAGTCCTGTCTACAAATGCTCGTAGTTTAGGTAAAAAAATCAATGAACTTGGGTCAATAATGGCATCTGAGAATGTAGATTTAGTTGCTGTTACGGAGACATGGTTTAATGAAAGAAATGACTGGGACATAACCATACCAGGGTACTCTTTATACAGAAGAGACCGAGAAGGCAAGAAAGGAGGAGGAGTGGCCCTGTATGTGAAAGATAGCATTAAATCTAACCTAATACAAGTTGGTGAGGCCAACATAGGGTCAGTTTGGGTTACGTTACAGTTTGCTAATCATGCAGTAACTCGTGTAGGTGTGATATATAGACCACCTGGTCAAGTTAAAGAGCTAGATGATCTACTAGGGAATGTTGTAGTGAGTCCTGCGCTGTCTAAAAAAGAGTGATTAAAGGGGTTAAAGGAGAACCCAGATGCTGCTAGTACCGGGACTGGTAACCAAACAGTGTCAGATATATAAATAAGTGGGGGGTACTGCGCTTCTGGGTAGGTAAACAATGTTCAATAAATAAATAAATGAATCAACTATACCTAGTGTGTGTGCCTAATACAATATAAAAAGGAGGCTAAACCATATAAATTAAATCCATATTCATAATAAACAATTTAAAATATTGGTGCAGTACTAAAAAACCACTCATGTGCTGATGATGCTATAGTGACAAATAAAGTGCTCAGGTGCATAAATATAAGCCAAAAGTGTCCTCTGTGCTTCATAAACATAATATATAATGGTCTGGGTGTAAATAAAGTCCAAATAAATAAGGTAAGTGTTCAAGTGGGTAAAATCTGTCCACAGGTGCTCCTCCTTCACCAGACACCGTGCTGAAAATCGTGGGGTGCTTCTCCTTATCCCCTCTGGGTGTTCTAGCCGCTCACCTTAAAGACTAAGGGTAAAAGCCTTATTAATGATCCAAGAGGTTCCTCTCCAATCTTATGGCGTGCTCCACTGGGGTTAGGTATCTGGGCTGCTGCGAGTAACTTGGCTCCCTCTCCCTCTCCAGAATCCCCACGGTCACAATAGAACTCAAAATAGAATACTCAAGATAGTGCAAGTATGTCTGGATAACGGGTACTTTATTCAAATAAGGTTAAAACTACTCACATTTACTGTGTAAACAAAGCGCAAAAGGATAGCGTCGGAGTGGGATCACAGTCCTCACTACCGTGATGAGCGTCACTTCCGGTCCGAACGTCCCTACGCGTTACGCCACTTCCGCGTCACGTGGCTTCTTCAGGGGTAGCTATTGGCCGCGTGTGGCGCTCATTAATACTGTTAAGGCCGGATGTAATCAAATCGCCATATTGGATATGGGTATTGGATTCTTTCACCGAGAACCGGATATGCCGATTCCGCCATGATATAGAAGCCCGCTCCAGGCTCCCGGAATAGTTGATATTTTACAAATTTAGTCCGTATATACCAAATTACAACTGAGTATGTAGATTAGGAAATGGCCATCAAATTGACAATAAATTACTTCAAAATCCAAAACTATCTTTTGGAATTATTTACGAAGGACTCTGTCCCGGGAGTGCAGCCCATATTTCCATTACTCCATAGTCTATAATAAAACATAATGACATATTCTCTATTACATCCGGCCTTAACAGTATTAATGAGCTCCACACGCGGCCAATAGCTACCCCTGAAGAAGCCACGTGACGCGGAAGTGGCGTAACGCGTAGGGACGTTCGGACCGGAAGTGACGCTCATCACGGAAGTGAGGACTGTGATCCCACTCCGACGCTATCCTTTTGCGCTTTGTTTACACAGTAAATGTGAGTAGTTTTAACCTTATTTGAATAAAGTACCCGTTATCCAGACATACTTGCACTATCTTGAGTATTCTATTATGAGTTCTATTGTGACCGTGGGGATTCTGGAGAGGGAGAGGGAGCCAAGTTACTCGCAGCAGCCCAGATACCTAACCCCAGTGGAGCACGCCATAAGATTGGAGAGGAACCCCTTGGATCATTAATAAGGCTTTTACCCTTAGTCTTTAAGGTGAGCGGCTAGAACACCCAGAGGGGATAAGGAGAAGCACCCCACGATTTTCAGCACGGTGTCTGGTGAAGGAGGAGCACCTGCGGACAGATTTTACCCACTTGAAAACTTACCTTATTTATTTGGACTTTATTTACACCCAGACCGTTATATATTATGTTTATGAAGCACAGAGGACACTTTTGGTTTATATTTATGCACCTGAGCACTTTATTTGTCACTATAGCATCATCGGCACATTAAGTGTTTTTTTATTACTGCACCAATATTTTAAATTGTTTATTATGAATATGGATTTAATTTATATGGTTTAGCCTCCTTTTTATATTGTATTAGGCACACACACTAGGTATAGTTGATTCATTTTTTTAATTTATTGAACATACCTACCCAGAAGCGCAGTACCCCCCACTTATTTATATAGATGATCTACTAGTTGAAGGAATAGCTAAAATGACAATGAAAGGAGAAGTTATCATTATGGGAGATTTCAATCTTCCAGATATAAACTGGAAAACCAAAATAGCAAGTTCTACCAGGAGTACAGATATTCTAAATTCCCTACTGGGGTTGTCTCTGCAACAAGTGGTTGAGGAGCCAAGCCGGAGGGAGGCCATTTTGGATTTGGTATTCACAAATGGGGATTCGGTATATGATGTCATTGTAGGTGAAACCTTGGGATCTAGTGATCACCAGTCAGTGTGGTTTAATATAAGAACTGTGAAAGAGTCACACCACACAAAAACAAAAGTTTTAGATTTTAGAAAAACAGACTTTTCAAAAATGAAATTAGTCATAAATGAGTCCTTATCAGACTGGAACGGATTACATGGAGTCAAGGAGAAATGGGACTACTTAAAAGGTGCATTATTGAAGGCAACAGAAAATTGCATTAGACTTGTCAGTAAAAGCAAAAAAAGGAAGAAACCACAGTGCTACTTAGCAGAAGTGGCCCAAATCATTAAAAATAAAAAGCTAGCATTTTGTAATTATAAAAAAACCCAGAGCAATGAAGATAAGGAAATCTACAAGATTAGGCAGAAAGAGGCCAAGCAAGTTATAAGAACTTCTAAAGTGCAGGCAGAAGAAAAACTAGCTCAGTCTATGAAAAAGGGGGATAAGACATACTTCAGATATATAAATGAAAAAAGGAAATTAAATAAGTAATAACTGAATTAAAAACAAAGGACAGAAGGTATGTAGAAGAGAAAAAAGGGCTAGCCGACTGCCTTAATGAATACTTCTGTTCAGTTTTTACAGAAGAAAAAGAAGGAGAAGGACCTCCACTTGAAAGGATGACTAATGAATCGTTTGATGCATGTGTCTTTACAGAGGAAGACGTTCTAAGATTGCTGTCTAAAGTGAAGACAAATAAGTCACAGGGTCCTGATGAGATACACCCAAAATTATTAAAAGAGCTTAGTGGTGAGCTGGCAAAACCATTAACAGATTTATTTAACCAATCATTAGTAACAGGAGTCGTCCCGGAAGATTGGAAATTGGCAAATGTCGTGCCCATTCACAAGAAAGGTAGTAGGGAGGAATCGAGCAACTATAGACCAGTGAGTCTGACATCAATAGTAGGCAAATTAATGGAAACCCTATTAAAGGATAGGATTGTGGAACATCTTAAATCCCATGGATTGCAAGATGAAAAACAACATGGGTTTACTTCAGGGAGATCATGTCAAACAAATCTTATAGATTTTTTTGACTGGGTGACTAAAATAATAGACGGTGGAGGTGCAGTAGACATTGCATATCTAGATTTTAGTAAGGCTTTTGACACTGTCCCACATAGAAGACTTATCAATAAACTGCAGTCATTGAGCATGGACTCCCATATTGTTGAGTGGATTAGGCAGTGGCTGAGTGACAGACAACAGAGGGTTGTAGTCAATGGAGAACATTCAGAACAAGGTCATGTTACCAGTGGGGTACCTCAGGGATCTGTACTGGGACCAATTTTGTTTAATATCTTCATAAGTGATATTGCAAAAGGCCTCGATGGTAAGGTTTGTCTTTTTGCTGATGACACAAAGATATGTAACAGGGTTGATGTTCCTGGAGGGAAACGCCAAATGGAAAAGGATTTAGGAAAACTAGAAGAATGGTCAGAACTCTGGCAACTGAAATTTAATGTGGATAAGTGCAAGATAATGCACCTGGGGCGTAAAAACCCAAGGGCAGAATATAGAATATTTGACACAGTCCTGACCTCAGTATCTGAGGAAAAGGATTTAGGAGTAATTATTTCAGAAGACTTAAAGGTGGGAAGACAATGTAATAGAGCAGCACGAAATGCCAGCAGAATGCTTGGATGTATAGGGAGAGGTATAAGCAGTAGAAAGAGAGAAGTGCTTATGTCGCTGTACAGAACACTGGTGAGACCTCACTTGGAGTATTGTGCGCAGTACTGGAGGCCATATCTCCAGAAGGATATGGATACTCTAGAGAGAGTTCAGAGAAGAGCTACTAAACTAGTACATGGATTGCAGGAAAAAACTTACCAGGAAAGGTTAAAGGACCTTAACATGTATAGCTTGGAAGAAAGAAGAGACAGAGGGGATATGATAGAAACTTTTAAATACATAAAGGGAATCAACTCGGTTAAGGAGGAGAGCATATTTAAAAGAAGAAAAACTACCACAAGAGGACACAGTTTTAAATTAGAGGGGCAAAGGTTTAAAAGTAATATGAGGAAGTATTACTTTACTGAGAGAGTAGTGGATGCATGGAATAACCTTCCTGCAGAAGTGGTAGCTGCAAATACAGTGAAAGAGTTTAAGCATGCATGGTATAGGCATAAGGCTATCCTTCATATAAGATAGGGCCAGGGACTATTCATAGGATTCAGATATATAGGGCAGACTAGATGGGCCAAATGGTTCTTATCTGCCGACACATTCTATGTTTCTATGTACAAAAACCCCTCGGCGAATGTAGTAGCTAATGGCCACATCTCAGCCCCATTCTCGCTGCGTAGGGGTACCAGACAGGAATGCCCACTATCCCCTCTCCTGTTCAACTTAGCGCTGGAACCACTAGCTAGATTCATTCATCATCACCCTGACCTACATGGTATCCCCACAGGCAGTTCCGACCTCCGCATCGCGCTGTACGCAGATTACATACTCATCTTCACGTCTGATCTGATCAGGGACTCAGCACTGATTCATGAAATTTTTGAGGATTTTCGTTTGCGGTCGGGACTCAAAATCAATTTCTCTAAAAGTTAAATCTTACCACTCCACCACTTAAAACATAACCCATGGCCCTCCACACCAATTTTCTCTATAGAAAAGACCTCCATTACATATTTGGGAATCAAAATTGGTCGCACTCTGTCATCCATATACCACCTAAATATTCCTCCTACTATATCTAAGATTACCTCAGCACTTGACACCTGGATGGGCCTCTCCCTCTTTGGCAGATGGCATCTTTAAAAGATGGTGGGCTTCCCCAAGTTACTATACCCTCTTCAAACGATACTTCTGTTAGTAAGGCACAAATATATGCAAAAACTAACCAAAGCTATCACCGACTTTATATGGAAAGGCATGAGGCCTCGCATTGCCCTTCAGAAACTGTATCGGCCGAGAAGGGAGGGAGGGGTGGCGCTCCAAAATGCCCGTCTTTATAATCTTGCATGTGTTTTCAGAGTGGGATTGGACTGGATTGGCAAAACTTCTAGGTATTCTAATTACCAGCTTGAATCCCAATTGGCCATGCCCTATGACCTAGCGGTCCTCTTACACTGTACCCATAGGGACCTACCGACCCAACTGAAGAACAACATCTTAATCAGAGACACCAATATTGCATGGCAAGAAATACTCTGTAAGACTCAAGCTTCACCTACCATGTCACCTCACTTGCCCATAAGAGGTCACCCCCTTTTCCCACAGGCTCAGCGATACCTCCCATTCCAAGCTTGGCAAGCTCAGGATCTCCACCATTTTGCCCAAGTGTTTGACTCTGACTGGGGCACTTCCCTACCCACATCAGTCATCATGGATCGCTTTCAACTACTCAAGGGTCACACACTGGGCATTATACAGGCTATTAGTTTTGTGGTCAAAACCTGCCCTAACTGACTGCTCCGGTTCAAGCGGACCATAACAGACAAGTTTCTAAAGCAGGAACTACACAAAATCTCGGATATTTACAAAATGCTGCTGTCTTCCCCCTCAATCAGCAAATCAGCATTTAATTCTACTCTTTGGGACAAGGACTTTCCTAACCCCTAACTCAACAACTAATACTATCAGGCTACCTGGCCACTCACAAAGCCATAACCAACAAATTTTGGAGGGAACAACAATTCAAAATAATGCACCGTAGCTATGTACCATACTCCCATACTCCGATAACGAGCCCCCAATACACATTACTCGGAGTGTCAACACATCCCTTAGCAGACAACAGGTGAGTTCATTAGCACACTTAACAATAGGATACTGGAATGCCCATATTAGGAGTTATACTTCCTGGTCATAGACCAGTGTGCAGGGGATAAAATCTTCATACTTCTTGAGAGACATTGTTAATGAATATCACTGTCCCATTTGAAGTAATCCAACCATATTCTCAGTGTTCACTATTTTCTTGGTCACCCTGCACCCAAAGTGACTCCCGTCGATCCCCCCCCCCGTCCAGTGTCCTGTCTGAAAGGACATTCACCGCAGCAGGGGGGATCGTGACCGATAAGCGCACTCGCCTAGCTCATGACAGTGTTGACTACCTCACATTTATAAAAATGAAGTACTTCAAATGGGACAGTAATATTTATTAACCATATATCTCAAGAAAAATATGAAGACTATTCCTGGCCTGTTTGATTTTGAACATATTAATTGAAAGAGCTAATTACATTGGCCTCTGTTCCATGTTCTTCAATGTCAGAGATGGACAGTCTGGTGCTGCTGGTCTCCTGCTATTGTCTGTGTTTTAAGGTGTGATGTGTTTTCTGCTAAGCCTGTCTGTCCCATTGCTAATTGTTAATTTACTCAACTATTGTTTTTGTCCAGATGGCTAGATAATTAGTTCAGGTAATTCAATTCTGCACACAATTTCATCTGCATAGGAACATATAATCAGGCACCTGACCTGGTGGGGTAATTTGATCAGGAGTAGGATGTCCTCCTGTGAGGTATATATTTGGTGTGAATTTGTTCAATAGAAAGTTCCAGGTCTATACAAGCTAAGTTCCATCTTGTTTTATATGGGGGGCGGATAGAATACCTGATATCTATGTTCAGACTGGAGAAGCAGTATTCTGACTGAAGAACACAAACACAGTGTGGGTCACGGTTCCATTACAGATGGTAAAACCATGCGGTTTAGACATGGTTTTACCACCTCTCAACAATCCCTTTATCTGTAGAGGCAGCGGCTGGGGTTGTACACCCGCCATGGCTGTGATGCATAGCTTTGCTGCTGTGGAAAGAAGGAACTGTATGACCCCCTCCTCAACTATATATGCCTTGGAGACCCCTCTGGCAAAGTACCTTGTCCCAATGTTGAGGTGAGGCCTAGTGGAGGTGGGGGTCAGTTAGGGGCTTATAATAAAATATGAGGGGTCTCTGTAAAATTTGCCCCCACACATGAATAAGTATCACTCATAAATCCATTGTAACAAACACATATATCCATTGTCAGTCAAGCTGTCCAGGGATTTAAATCCATGCCAATCACAATGA
Source organism: Pelophylax lessonae (assembly GCF_965119305.1). Classification (NCBI taxonomy): domain Eukaryota; kingdom Metazoa; phylum Chordata; class Amphibia; order Anura; family Ranidae; genus Pelophylax; species Pelophylax lessonae. Next base: position 19,416,535 of record NC_138768.1, on the reverse strand, counting down.
ATGACCCTAATAGGTAAAATACACCAACCCTTCCATTCATGGTGAGCAGATGGGAGCAGATTGTGTCAGCGGCCAACATTTTTTTTTTTTTTTCCAACAGGTCAGCAAGCATTGTTCATTGCTATTGACATGGATCTAAATCCCTGAACAATCATCTGCCTATTACCCTAGAAACAGCCATTACTGATTTCTAAGTTTAAACTCCCATTGATCCTAGTGGGGGTTCCCCAAACCTACTTTGAACCTATCCCAGGTGCATTCAGTTTATCGCTAATCCCAAACAACCTAAATTATATGTTTTGAGGGGGGGATGGGTGCGCTGATAGTATGTTGAAGCTGCTCCCGGTATTCAGTGCTTGATGAATAAAATAGATTATAGTGTGTGGGGTGCGCTAAACAACAATATATTTCTGTGAATGAATTAACATTTATCAAAATTGTGAATATCCGTGAAAATTATTATGTGCAAAAACATAAAAGTTCATAAATGTCCATAAGTGAATAATTCAGGTGAGTAGAAAAACAGGATTCTATTCCAAATTCTGAGTGTATCCACCACCGAGTGAAATTCTTCCTTACCAAACGGAAAAAATAAGGTGCAAATATGTATATTGGTGTGCTGAACAAAATCCTTTCTCCTTAGTGAGCAAAAACACCTCGTGCAAACCACCTAGAATTAGCCTCTTACCAGATGGTAATAGGTGTACACTTGTTTCAGTGAAACCTCAATGAAACTTCCTCTTCAAAATCCTGGAGTATATCACAGCAGCCACGCTGACATTCCAACTCCACCAGATGGCAATCAGTTACACTTGTGTCAGCAAGAAAACACTGTTGGCTCCTTCCTTTAAAGCTCACAGATCCACCGTGTAATAAAGGAAAAGGGAGGACTGATAGTGTATTATCCTTTAGGATTTTTTAAACAAACAGTATTGCACTTACAGTTAGGATGTCTTGAGATCAGCATAAAATATAAGCATAGGAATTCCTGCAGAGGCTTGCATCCGGCTTCAGCACGAACCGCAAGTTCTATGTGACGTGTGCGCCTCCTGGTAACTGATTGCCATCTGGTGGAGTTGGAATGTCAGCGTGGCTGCTGTGATATACTCCAGGATTTTGAAGAGGAAGCGAGGATAGAATTTAGAGTTAGAATGTGGGCAACTCGGCGGTCGTTGTGGAGACACTGCAGCATGTAATCACTCATGTGTGCCAGGCTGCCCAGAGGCAACGAAAGGCTGTCCTCTGTGGGAGGTGTATCGTCTGTGTCCTCTGTATCCCCCTAGCCATGCACCAGTGATGGAGATGAGCTGGCCTGGGTGCCACCCTGCTGTGAACATGGTTCCATCTCCTCCTCCAGCTCCTCCTCCTCATCCTCCAGAACTGTGCCCCTGCTGGACAATTGTGTCCCTGGCGTTTGTGTGTGCAGGAACCCACCCTCGGAGCCCCTTGCGAATGACTGCCCTGAAAGCCTTGGAAATGTTACCTCTTCATCCTCCTCCTCCTCCTCCTCATCCTGTGCCACATCCTCTTCCATCATCGCCCAAATTGTTTTTTCAAGGAGGCATAGAAGTGGGATAGTTAAGCTGAGAACGGCGTCATCGGCACTGGCCATGTTGGTGGAGTACTCAAAACAGCACAACAAGGCACACAGGTCTCGCATGGAGGCCCAGTTATTGGAGGTGAAGTGGTGCTGTTCCGCAGAGCGACTCACGCGTGCGCGCTGCAGCTGAAACTCCACTATGGCCTGCTGCTGCTCGCACAGTCTTTCCAGCATGTGCAAGGTGGAGTTCCACCTTGTGGGCACGTCACATATGAGGCAGTGAGCTGGAAGGCCTAAGTTACGCTGCAGCGCTGACAGGCGAGCAGCAGCAGGGTGAGAATGCCGAAAGTGCGCACAGACGGCCCGCACTTTCTGCAGCAGCTCTGACATATCGGGGTCGTTTTTAAGGAACCTCTGCACCACCAAATTCAGCACATGCGCCAGGCAAAGGATGTGCGTCAAACCGGCTAGGCCCAGAGCTGCTATGAGATTTCGCCCGTTATCACACACCACTAGGCCGGGCTTGAGGCTCGCTGGCAGCAACCACTCATTTGTCTGCTGTTCCATGCTCCTCCACAACTCCTGCGCGGTGTGTGGTTTTTCCCCCAAACAGGCACGTTTTAAAACTGCCTGCTGTCGTTTACCCCTGGCCGTGCTGAAGTTGGTGGTGAAGGTGTTACGCTGTCCGGATGAGGAGGCGGTAGAGGATGAGGAAGCGGAGTAGGAGGAGTTAGGAACAGGAGGCAAACTGAAGCGCCCTGCAATCCTCGGTGGTGGAAGGACATGCGCCATATTGCTATCCGCCTCAGGCCCATCCGCCACTGCATTTACCCAGTGTGCCGTTAGGGAGATATAACGCCCCTGACCCTGCTTACTGGTCCACGTATCGGTAGTTAGGTGGACCTTGCCACAGATGGCGTTGCGCAGTGCACACCTGATTTTTTCCCCCACTTGGTTGTGCAGGGAAGGGATGGCTTGCCTGGAAAAGTAGTGGCGGCTGGGCACGACGTACTGTGGGACAAACACCGACATAAGGTTTTTAAAACTGTGCGTCTCCACCAGACGGAATGACAGCATTTCAAAGGCCAAGAATTTTGAAATGCTGGCATTCAGGGCCAGGGATCGCGGGTGGGTAGGGGGATACTTCCTCTTCCTCTCAAGTGTTTGGGAGATGGAAAGCTGAACGCTTCCACGGGAAATTGTGGAGATGGTTGGTGACCCATGTGGTGGTGTTGCTGACAGATCCTCTGTTTGCGGGGTGGCAGGTGCCGGTATCACTACAGATGTGGCTGGAGCGGCCGAGACTGCAGCAGAAGAGGAAGCAGGATGAGCCAGGGACGTTTCTTGGTTTTGAAGGTGTCTACTCCACTGCAGCTCGTGCTTTGCACTTAGATGCCTCGCTTCAGGCTCTGATTGCACAGGGTGCAAACCACTCGTGTCCTGTCATCAGCACATTTTCTAAAGAACTTCCACGATAGAGAACTCCTTTGAGCTGACTTTGGTGCGCTCGTTCCCTTGCTGTGTTGGGCAGTAGCAGGCATAGTGTCTAGGGCAAGGCCGCTCCGCTTCTGCACCCTGCTCCCTCTTCTGCTGTGCTGGTGGCTCTGTGCGACCACCGCCTCTTCCTCCAAACTACTCAGGTCACCTGCATGACGTTCATTCCATGTGGGGTCAAGGACCTCATCGTCCTCCACATCATCTTCCACCCAGTCTTCACCCCTGCCCTCCTTGTCGGTCTCCACAATTCTGAACGCCGCAGCAGTTGGCACCTGCGTTTCATCATCATCGGAGACGTGCTGCGATGGTCCTTGCATGTACTCATCTTGAGAAATAAGTGGTTGGGCATCGCTGCACTCAATCTCTTCCACTTCTGGGGCAGGGCTAGGTGGATGGCCCTGGGAAACCCTGCTGACAGAGTCCTCAAAAAGAAGAAGAGACTGCTGTATGGCTTGGGGCTCAGACTGCTTGCCTGATTTGCAAGGGGGTGAGGTGAAAGACGGTTGGACATCGGCTGCAGGAGCCAACTCTGACCTTTCTGCAGTAGACTGGGTGGGAGACAATGTGAAGGAACTGGAGGCACTGTCAGCAGCAAACCAATCTACTATCGCCTCTCTGTGTTCTGGCCTCATCACTTCTAGAGGCGTATGATGCCCTACCAAATACTGATGCAGGTTCTGTCGCCTACTAACACTTGAGGAAGGTGTTTCACTTGTGCGTGTAGCTGGCACAGATCGACCACGTCCTCTCCTTGCAACAGGAGCTCTACCAGCAGCACCACGACCCAGGCCATGGCCCCTATTTGACAGTCTCCTCATATTTCTGTAATTTAAGATCTGGCCCTAGAAAGGTATTTATTGAATAGCGGAATAAAACAACAACAGTATCGCACGGGTGTATCTCACAGTCAAATATGCAAACTATGCCGCAATTTAATGTTTTTTTACCCCAAAAGGGTGTATATTGAATAGCGGAATAGGATAAAAAAACGGTGTATCTCACACGTACAAACACAGACTAGGCCCCGATTAAATTTTTTTGTACCCTAAAGGGAGGATGAGAAAGAGGAGTAGGAGGAGTAGGGAACAGGAGGCAAACTGAACCGCCCAGCAATCCTTGGCGGGGGAAGGAGATGCGCCAAACAAATTTAAAAGGTGTATCTCACACGTACCGATACAGACTATGCTGTAATTTAATTTTTTTACACTCCAAAAGGGTGTATATTGAATAGCGGAATAGGAAAAATTTTATAATACGGTGTATCTCACACGTAAAAACACAGACTAGGCCCCGATTACAATTTTTGGTACCCTAAAGGCAGGATGAGGAAGAGGAGTAGGAGGAGTTGGGAACAGGAGGCAAACTGAAGCGCCCTGCAATCCTTGGCGGTAGAAGGAGATGCGCCAAACAAATTTAAAAAGGTGTATCTCACATGTACCGATACAGACTATCCCGCAATTTAATTTTTTACACTCAAACAGGGTGTATATTGAATAGCGGAATAGGACAAATTTTACAAAACCGTGTATCTCACACGTACAAACACAAACTAGGCCCCGATTACAATTTTTTCTACCCTAAAGGCAGGATGAGGAGTAGGAGGAGTTCGGAACAGGCAGGAGGCAGATTGAAGCACCCTCAAATCCTCTGCAGTATGAGATGCGCCCAAAAAATTGGAAAGGTGTATCTCACACGTACCGACACAGACTATCACGCAATTTAATTGTTTATACCCAAAGGTTTTGATTAAATAGCGGAATAGAAAATATGATCAAAAAAAGTGTATGTATCTCACACGTACAGAACCACACTAGGCCCCAATTACTATTGTTTGTACCCCTAAAAGGCTGGATGAGGAGTAGGAGGAGTTTGGAACAGGCAACACCCTCAAATCTTCAGAAGTATGAGATGAACCCCAAAAACTTGGAAAGGTGGATCTCACACGTACCAACACAGACTATCCCGCAATTTAATTGATCCCCAAAGTTTTTTATTGAATAGCGGAATAGAAAATATGATCAAAAAAAGTGTATGTATCTCACACGTACAAAACCACACTAGGCCCCAATTACTATTGTTTGTACCCCTAAAGGCAGGATGAGGAGTAGGAGGAGTTTGGAACAGGCAGCACCCTCAAATCTTCAGAAGTATGAGATGAACCCCAAAAACTTGGAAAGGTGGATCTCACACGTACCAACACAGACTATCCCGCAATTTAATTGTTCCCCAAAGGTTTTTATTGAATAGCGGAATAGAAAATATGATCAAAAAAAGTGTATGTATCTCACACGTACAGAACCACACTAGGCCCCAATTACTATTGTTTGTACCCCTAAAAGGCTGGATGAGGAGTAGGAGGAGTTTGGAACAGGCAGCACCCTCAAATCTTCAGAAGTATGAGATGAACCCCAAAAACTTGGAAAGGTGGATCTCACACGTACCAACACAGACTATCCCGCAATTTAATTGTTCCCCAAAGGTTTTTATTGAGTAGTGGAATAGAAAATATGATCCAAAAAAGTGTATGTATCTCACACGTACAGAACCACACTAGGCTCCAATTACTATTGTTTGTACCCCTAAAAGGCTGGATGAGGAGTAGGAGGAGTTTGGAACAGGCAGCACCCTCAAATCTTCAGAAGTATGAGATGAACCGCAAAAACTTGGAAAGGTGGATCTCACACGTACCAACACAGACTATCCCGCAATTTAATTGATCCCCAAAGGTTTTTATTGAATAGCGGAATAGAAAATATGATCAAAAAAAGTGTATGTATCTCACACGTACAGAACCACACTAGGCCCCAATTACTATTGTTTGTACCCCTAAAAGGCTGAAAGAGGAGTAGGAGGAGTTTGGAACAGGAAGCACCCTCAAATCTTCAGAAGTATGAGATTAACCCCAAAAACTTGGAAAGGTGGATCTCACACGTACCAACACAGACTATCCCGCAATTTAATTGATCCCCGAAGGTTTTTATTGAATAGCGGAATAGAAAATATGATCAAAAAATGTGTATGTATCTCACACGTACAGAACCACACTAGGCCCCAATTACTATTGTTTGTACCCCTAAAAGGCTGGATGAGGAGTAGGAGGAGTTTGGAACAGGCAGCACCCTCAAATCTTCAGAAGTATGAGATGAACCCACAAAACTTGGAAAGGTGGATCTCACATGTACCAACACAGACTATCCTGCAATTTAACTGTCCCCCAAAGGTTTTTATTGAATAGCGGAATAGAAAATATGATCAAAAAAAGTGTATGTATCTCACACGTACAAAACCACACTAGGCCCCAATTACTATTGTTTGTACCCCTAAAGGCAGGATGAGGAGTAGGAGGAGTTTGGAACAGGCAGCACCCTCAAATCTTCAGAAGTATGAGATGAACCCCAAAAACTTGGAAAGGTGGATCTCACACGTACCAACACAGACTATCCCGCAATTTAATTGATCCCCAAAGGTTTTTATTGAATAGCAGAATAGAAAATATGATCAAAAAAAGTGTATGTATCTCACACGTACAAAACTACACTAGGCCCCAATTACTATTGTTTGTACCCCTAAAGGCAGGATGAGGAGTAGGAGGAGTTTTGAACAGGCAGCACCCTCAAATCTTCAGAAGTATGAGATGAACCCCAAAAACTTGGAAAGGTGGATCTCACACGTACCAACACAGACTATCCCGCAATTTAATTGTTCCCCAAAGGTTTTTATTGAATAGCGGAATAGAAAATATGATCCAAAAAAGTGTATGTATCTCACACGTACAGAACCACACTAGGCCCCAATTACTATTGTTTGTACCCCTAAAAGGCTGGATGAGGAGTAGGAGGAGTTTGGAACAGGCAGCACCCTCAAATCTTCAGAAGTATGGGATGAACCCCAAAAACTTGGAAAGGTGGATCTCACACGTACCAACACAGACTATCCCGCAATTTAATTGATCCCCAAAGGTTTTTATTGAATAGCGGAATAGAAAATATGATCAAAAAAAGTGTATTTATCTCACACGTACAGAACCACACTAGGCCCCAATTACTATTGTTTGTACCCCTAAAAGGCTGGATGAGGAGTAGGAGGAGTTTGAAACAGGCAGCACCCTCAAATCTTCAGAAGTATGAGATGAACCCCAAAAACTTGGAAAGGTGGATCTCATACGTACCAACACAGACTATCCCGCAATTTAATTGATCCCCAAAGGTTTTTATTGAATAGCGGAATAGAAAATATAATCAAAAAAAGTGTGTGTATCTCACACGTACAGAACCACACTAGGCCCCTATTACTATTGTTTGTACCCCTAAAAGGCTGGGTGAGGAGTAGGAGGAGTTTGGAACAGGCAGCACCCTCAAATCTTCAGAAGTATGAGATGAACCCAAAAACGTGGAAAGGTGGATCTCACACGTACCAACACAGACTATCCCGCAATTTAACTGTTCCCCAAAGGTTTTTATTGAATAGCGGAATAGAAAATATGATCAAAAAAAGTGTATGTATCTCACACGTACAAAACCACACTAGGCCCCAATTACTATTGTTTGTACCCTTTAAAGGCAGGATGAGGAGTAGGAGGAGTTTGGAACAGGCAGCATCCTCAAATCTTCACAAGTATGAGATGAACCCCAAAAACTTGGAAAGGTGGATCTCACACGTACCAACACAGACTATCCCGCAATTTAATTGATCCCCAAAGGTTTTTATTGAATAGCGGAATAGAAAATATGATCAAAAAAAGTGTATATATCTCACACGTACAGAACCACATTAGGCCCCAATTACTATTGTTTGTACCCCTAAAAGGCTGGATGAGGAGTAGGAGGAGTTTGGAACAGGCAGCACCCTCAAATTTTCAGAAGTATGAGATGAACCCCAAAAACTTGGAAAGGTGGATCTCACACGTACCAACACAGACTATCCCGCAATTTAACTGTTCCCCAAAGGTTTTTATTGAATAGCGGAATAGAAAATATGATCAAAAAAAGTGTATGTATCTCACACGTACAAAACCACACTAGGCCCCAATTACTATTGTTTGTACCCTTTAAAGGCAGGATGAGGAGTAGGAGGAGTTTGGAACAGGCAGCATCCTCAAATCTTCAGAAGTATGAGATGAACCCCAAAAACTTGGAAAGGTGGATCTCACACGTACCAACACAGACTATCCCGCAATTTAATTGATCCCCAAAGGTTTTTATTGAGTAGCGGAATAGAAAATATGATAAAAAAAAGTGTATGTATCTCACACGTACAAAACTATACTAGGCCCCAATTACTATTGTTTGTACCCCTAAAAGGCTGGATGAGGAGTAGGAGGAGTTTGGAACAGGCAGCACCCTCAAATCTTCAGAAGTATGAGATGAACCCCAAAAACTTGGAAAGGTGGATCTCACACGTACCAACACAGACTATCCCGCAATTTAACTGTTCCCCAAAGGTTTTTATTGAATAGCAGAATAGAAAATATGATCAAAAAAAGTGTATGTATCTCACACGTACAGAACCACACTAGGCCCCAATTACTATTGTTTGTACCCCTAAAAGGCTGGATGAGGAGTAGGAGGAGTTTGGAACAGGCAGCACCCTCAAATCTTCAGAAGTATGAGATGAACCCCAAAAACCCCAAATATTATTCAGCTCTGCTGCAGGCCACAATTTAATTTTTTTTAACCCAAGGCTGCATATTGAATAGTGAAATAGAAAAAAGTGTATGATTTTTGAAACCACTAAATAATAGCACATGTGAACTGAACACTGAACACAGCAGTGTATGATCAGTCAGCACAGCACAGCTGAAGGAAAAACGCTGCACACAGTGACTGATAGAAAAATACTTTTCTCCCTCCTCCTCAGTGGGCAAAAAAAATTGTGTTCACTGCACCCCACACACAGCAAAATCAATGTGGACCACTGACACCTGCCTATCTCCAGCCTCTCCCTAAATGGATTGATAAGATCGTAGATCGGTCACTGCAAACCCCTCCCACACAGCAAAATCGATCGTAGAAAGCTGACCCTAAAAATCAGCAGCAGCCTCTCCCTAAAAGGATTGATAAGATCGTAGATCGGTCACTGCAAACCCCTCCCACACAGCAAAATCGATCGTAGAAAACTGACCCTAAAAATCAGCAGCAGCCTCTCCCTAAAAGGATTGATAAGATCGTAGATCGGTCACTGCAAACCCCTCCCACACAGCAAAATCGATCGTAGAAAACTGACCCTAAAAATCAGCAGCCTCGCCCTAAAATGCCTACAACTCTCACTGCCTAACACACTCCGACCTGTCCCTCAATTCTATGCGGACACAAATGCGTTTTGCCTGCCTGTCTGTCCCTAATCAGCAGCCAGCACGTATGTGTGCTCTGTCCCTGAACTAGTACACAGCAGAATGACGCCGCACTGCGCTGGCTGGAACTTATAAAGACTTGGTCACATGCTTCAGATGGCCAATCACAGCTACTAATACATTTGTAGGCATGGCTTAAGGCACACCAGTTAAACGCTTGTTGATTGGCTGTTGAAAGCCCGCCATGAAAAGCATGCCAATGCATGCAAAACCCGGAAATAAAACGACCGAACACAGATTTTTACCCGAATATACAGTAAAGTGTTCGGGTCCGTGTTCGGGTAACAAAAAAACAATTATTCAGTACGAACACGAATAATACAGTCCGTGTTCGCTCAACACTAGTCACAAGTAATGTAAACATCCTTGTAACAGTAATAGGCATGTGATGTGACAGGTACTCTATATGGAGAAATCTGGATATAAGTCCCCAAATCACTTTTCTGTCCCTAAAACATTCAAAACACCAAGATAAATGTTTTTAAATGCTTTATTTTTTTTTTTTTTATATGTTGATATTAACATCCAGGTAAACCAGAAGGTCAGGTTACCATAGCGGAGAGTCGTTCAAAGCCGATCCTAGTGGGATGGGAGAGCCCAAGCAAGCTGCAGAAGGTGGTTGGGGGGGACGTTCCATCCCGATACTTGTAAAAGCAATCCAGTGGCCAATTAGCCCCTCGGATTGCTTTTACAAGAGAGCCAACTGCCAGCTCCAAAAAATGGTACCGGGGTGACAGGACCGTAGATAATTTTTGTCCTGAGGGGGGTTCAGCATCAGGTACCAAGTGGTGAAAAAGGGGGGGGGCAGCGTATGGATAAAGCTTTCCTTTTAGTTACACAGGTTTTAACTGTGCAACCTTACAACCTTCTAGCTGCCAGCATCCTAATGACCAATGGCATCATGAGTTGATAAGGAGGATGTCAGTTGCCTGCATAGTATCCTTGTTTGGCCCTCCCCTGCCCCTCTCCATCAGCATTCGGGTCACATTAGCAGCTGAGTGATGGAGAAAAACTGAGAGAGAAGAGAAACACTGTAATACTAGTCAGTACCAGTTTGCAAAAGTGTATTTGCTTTGGAAGAATAAAATACCTCTAATGTTAGGTGTCCTACGTTTGGATGTTGCTACATTGTGTAAAACAATTAGAATAGCTTTTACATTTTAGAATGGGGTGCCTCAAGACTGTCCATAATTTTTTAGGGTGCCTTGACTAAAAAAAGGTTGAAAAACACTGATTTAGTGCCAGACATACTACAGGAGATGGTCAAAGACTGCAGACATACTACAGGACATGGTCAGAGACTGCAGACATACTACAGGAGATGGTCAGAGAATGAAGATGTGACGAATGCCTATTTGCTGGGACGTTCCCCATGGGCTACTGGAGGTGTGTGGAGGCCAGACTCCTGCCCACGGACTATGGGCCCTGGCTTGTAGGGGAGTGCACCTCTGTGTGGGGGTATATGATGGAGGGCCAAGAGAGTAGTGTTACTTTGGACTCAAATCCATGTCACCCCAAGATACAGACTCTGAAACTAAGATCAATGTTACAGGCCTAAAGCTGCCTGATACAGCAGAGGACTTCTCCACACAATGGGAGACTAAAGAGATGCTAACGACGTCCAACTCAGCTATTATCTCCTGTGGGGATGTGTACTGACACTATCGATAAGGTGTTTTGAAAACGAAGACGGCAGTCTGCGAGCCTACGTCTTCTGCTTGCATCTGATTAGAGGTGGTTTTGTGTTTACACTTCTAGGAATGCGTATTCGGCTTTGTTTTGGGGGCTTGTTGTTTGTTGAGTTAATTATGATAATGTTGCAGTCTCATTCACCTATTGTCTCTTTCCAGATGACCAAGGTATGTTGACTATGTTCTGTATGCAATTGCATTTGCATATGATAATGAAATCAAACACATGAGACTGTATATATTGGAGGTGAGTTGTTGAATAAGGTGTCTTTTGTTTTACCCTTCATCCAGCTTAGGCTGATTTTGGGGGGAATTGAGGGGCCAGGACACTGCATCAATTGAAATTCTGGAGACCTAAGACAGAAATACTTGGTCCAAGTATTGGGGATCTGTTACAGAAGACATACTACAGGAGATGGTCAAAAGACTGCAGACATACTACAGGAGATGGTCAGAGACTGCAGACATACTACAGGAGATGGTCAGAGAATGAAGACATACTACAGAAGATGGTCAGAGACTGCAGACATAGTACAGGAGATGGTCAGAGACTGCAGACATAGTACAGGAGATGTGTGAGTAGTAGTCTAGAAGAGGCTACCTATAGCGCTTGCTTCTAAAAATGTAGTTTTTTGTGCATAAGTGGTCTCATAAATAGGTTTCCCATGGGACACACAACAACAAACAGTGTAAGAATATGGGCCCTGGAGAATAAATCAGAATTAAATAAAAAACAAAGAAAATTTTTAATTAAACTGCTGAAGACAGCTATGAATAGCAACTACTTTTGGCATCAGCACTCCTACTATAGACAACACAAAGGAGTTGCCATGGGGGCAAGATATGCTCCCAGCGTTGCAAATCTGTTTTTAAATAAGTGGGAAAGTGAGGAAATTTTTAACAACCAGAAAGAGGAACTTGCACTTTACAAAAGATTTATAGACAATATTTTTATAGTATGGAAGGGAACCGAGGATAGTCTAAAAGAATACCTTGAAGAGATGAACTTAAATGAATATGATATTAAATTTACTGGAATATGGGATAAAAAAGAAGTGAACTTCTTAGATCTCACTATTCAAAGAAACAAACAATCCTTCACTACACGAACGCACTTTAAAAGCACAGACAGGAACAGCTATATACCCACACATAGTGGGCATCATCCAAATTGGATTAAAGCAATACCGAAAGGTCAGATGATGCGCTTAAAACGGAATTGTGATAATAAAGCGGTGCTGGACGAACAAATAGGAACACTAATGATGAGATTCCAAGAAAAAGGATATAAAAAGAACGCATTAGAAAAAGTGAGAAAGGAAATAGAAGGGATAAATCGGGATGATCTACTGAAAAACAAACCAAAGGAATCTAAAGACTACGGTTTAACCTTCATAACCAATTTCAATAGTAGATACAGAGAAATGGAGAATATCATATGAAAACATTGGCCAATACTCCTAAGGGACGAGAAATTGAAGGAGATTTTACCAAAACAACCACGCTTTATATATCGAAGGGGAGATGCCTACCGTGCAACACTGTAAAAAATAGGAAACGTCGGACTACAGATTTCACATCAAATGTTCCGAATCGCACCTACCAAATTAAAAATCTTATCACTTGTCAGAGCACCCACATGACCTATCTACTGACATGCCCATGCAAACTACAATATGTAGGACGTACAACGAGAGAACTAAGAGTGAGGATAAGGGAGCATATCACTAACATAAAAAATGGATTCAGATATCACAGTGTGTCCAATCATTTCAGATTGGTACACAATAAAGATCCAAGCCTGCTGATGTTTTGTGGCATCGATAAAATAGAAAATAATTGGAGAGGGAGGAACATGAGAATCGCAGTGTCGCAGAACGAATCGCGATGGATATACCAACTATGTACACTCCAACCTGGGGGTATGAATGTAGATATGGATGTGAATTGTTTCATATCCAACCCGTAATTTAATTGCATCATAGGTGGATTAATACACACACATTTACATACTTGGAAGATCTAAACATAAATAGATCATTTTGATTTGATAAAGACATCTCAAATGAGTTTAAAAAGGTTTTAGAGAAATTTTAAAAAATTATTTTTTTAAAAAATCATTTTTAAAAAACATTTTTATTAAAAATATCAAAATATACTGTATTGTTTTCTCTTATTATTATTGGATTTTAAAGAAATGCACATTTTAAAACAAGGGGTAATAAAGTAGAATACCTTTCTTATGAAAGAATAAAATATTTTTAAAAAATAATTTTAAAAATAATTATGTTGGTAAGAACTGGCATTTATGCTGGTTCTTTATGCTAGTTTACATATGAAAGGGGTTTAAAGTATTTAAAGAATTTTTTAAAATAATTATGTTGGAAAAAACTGGCACTCATGCTGTTGCTTTATGTTAATTTTATATATGAAGGGGTTTAAAGTATTTAAGGAAATTTTAAAAAATGAAACTAAGTGAGTAATTTTATTTTTTGGTTTTAAAAGAGATTGTGTTATAATAAAGTAAAGTAGAATTGTGATTTGTATGTAAAGATTGCCAAAAAGAGAACATGAACAATATACCCCGGGTTCAATTTTCAGACTGAACAATTATAGCAATATAGAAAAGACTCAGAGCTTTCTTCTATAAAAAGCGAGGTGTGGGGACATCGTACTCATATCCGGGATAAACAGGAAGAGGCGGGATGAAAGGACATTACGTCCGGTATATAAGATCAACGAGCGCTGTGTGTTCCTATCTCCGAAGACGTCACAGGAAGTGACGAAACGCGTAAGATTGGAACGCATAGTGTGGTGACGGAAGTGAGGGGTGGAACGCAAGCCGGAAGATCTCCCGCGAGCGTCCATACCAAACGGTTTGCACCGTTCTCACCCGGTCACAGGCGGCCCACGAGGCCATTATTTGGAACTAATACTCAATTATCCATTTGCACGATCCCTGCATGACCCTTTGCTGTGGAGTGTTCGTTTTTGGCTCTCTTCTGCCATTTTTTTGCCTTTTTTGATTGTCTTTTGCTGTTTGAAGTTTTAAAAAATCGTTTATTTGCGTGCATACTGTTTTTTTTGCCCAATTGGGAATAAAAAGTCTAAGAGGTAATATACTATTTGGAGTTTTATTTTTTTCTATACATTTTTGGCGTGGTGAGGGGAGAGGAGACGGAGGGGAACCCCACCACCTTACCCACCCTGAAGCAAGAAAGAAAAATCACTCTATAGCCCAGGGGATATACAAGTCTGAATAGGTCCTGGTGCTGTAAGGCACGCAGGACCCACAACATTTGGTGAGTGATTGAATTCTACCAGTATCACTTGGATGTAGCACAGCACTCAGCACTTGCACCTTAATATAAGAAAATTTGCACTGAAGAATCCATGTTTATATGAGAACCACCTGCACTTTTTTTGAACTTTCACTTGTTTATTAATTTTATTGAATATTTATTTATTGGACTTTTTTATCTATGGTATTTATTTGTGCACAATATTGTATGAATTTGGAGCAAGCGCTATAGGTAGCCTATTGCTTAGACTACTCTTTTTTATAGTACAGGAGATGATCAGAGACTGCAGGCATACTAAAGGAGATGGACAGAGACTGCAGACATAGTACAGGAGATGGTCCGAGACTGCAGATGTACTACAGGAGATGGTCAGAGACTGCAGATGTACTACAACAGGAGATAGTCAGAGACTGCAGGCGTACTACAGGAGATGTTCAGAGACTGCAGGCATACTGGAAGAGAGGGTCAGAGAGTGCATAGGTACTGCAGGAGATAGTCAGAGACTGCAGACATACTACAGGAGATGGTCAGAGACTGCAGACATACTACAGGAGATGGTCAGAGACTGCAAGCATAGTACAGGAGATGGTCAGAGACTGCAGATGTACTACAGGAGATGGTCAGAGACTGCAGACGTACTACAGGAGATGGTCAGAGACTGCAGACATACTGGAAGAGAGGGTCAGAGACTGCAGAGGTACTTCAGGAGATGGTCAGAGACTGCAGAGGTACTGCAGGAGATAGTCAGAGACTGCATACATACTAAAGGAGATGGTCAGAGACTGCAGACATAGTACAGGAGATGGTCAGAGACTGCAAGCATAGTACAGGAGATGGTCAGAGACTGCAGATGTACTACAGGAGATGGTCAGAGACTGCAGACGTACTACAGGAGATGGTCAGAGACTGCAGACGTACTACAGGAGATGGTCAGAGAGTGCAGGCGTACTACAGGAGAGGGTCAGGGACTTCAGACATACTGGAAGAGAGAGTCAGGGATTGCAGGTGGGTGGGATTACAGGCGCTCCCCCTCTTACTGTGCTTATGATCTGTCAGCCGGGAACCCAGCACAGCCTGGCCATAACAGAGTGATGTGAGTGCCTGTGCCAGTGTGCCTTACATTGGTCCTGACCTGCTGCATCCACTCCGCTCACCATACTGACTGCTGTGCTGCCTGGTGTAGCGGCTCTGGCACCGTGAGAGGCAGCAGGTGCAGAGACGCTTTTCATTTTACACCGGTCCCGACCTGCTGCATCCACTCCGCTTACCATACCGACTGCTGTGCTTCCTGTTGTAGCAGCGCTGGCGCGGTGGGAGGCAGCAGGGTAGAGATGCTTTTTTCAGTTTTGGCAGGATGCTCTGGGAGGGGGGGGGTTTGAACACCCCAACCCCCCCCTTATCTATGGCCCTGCGGGGTGATCCGGTTTAATCATCTAAAGTCCAGCATTGTACTGGTACACTGCTGGTCAGGAAGTGGATATGATGTTGTTTTTAGTAGAATACACTATATATACAAATTTTAATATCTATATTTATTAATGTATGTAAAGTTGGTGCACTTTATGGTAGTTTTTTATTTATTTATTTTTTTTGAGGAGGAGGAGCATTAAAACATTTGATAAATAATTTAAATAGATAAAAAAATATATATACATCAAATTCAGCAAATTTCAGCTGAGTTTGGGCTGGGTATTTAAGTGTATTGTATTATCTATTACCATTGATACATTGTATGTTACTTTTTTTGTTTTTGCAAAGAATATATTTGATCAAATGTTTGTCAAATCTATCTATCTATCTATCTATCTATCTATCTATCTATCTATCTATCTATCTATCTATCTATCTATCTATCTATCTATCTATCTATCTATCTATCTATCTATCTATCTATCTATCTATCTATCTATCTATCTATCTATCTATCTATCTATCTATCTATCTATCTATCTATCTATCTATCTATCTATCTATCTATCTATCTATCTATCTATCTATCTATCTATCATAATGAATTATTTTATCAGACATAACTTGTGTAGAAGGTTTCTGTATTTTCTTGTCTTTGCGTGTCTCTCATGTTCTCCTCGCTGTGCTGGGAGTCTGTTCAGTGTCAGTGTCCCCCGGGAAGGTACGGATAAAGTTATAATAAAATCTTTGTATTCTGCTATGAAAAAAATCCCATTGCCATTCATTGTAATCAATAATCATCACTTAGCTGGGAGGGGCCCCAGGAGAGTCTTGGCAGGGAGGGCGAGAGAGGAGCTGTGATCTTTCTATGAAGGTGACACCTCTGTAATTATGTATCCAGGTGACACCGTCCTCTGTCTATAGATACAACAATTACTGTGTACTGATAGAATGGTGAGGATGGAGGGAGGGGGAGGATGACGGGAGGGGGAGCGCAGTCTGCCAGCTGCTCATACAATTCTATTCTCTGATCTGATTATACAGATAGACAGACAGAAGGCATCCCTGTGTGATTTAAAAAATAAAGTTTACAGAAAATGAGATTTCTGATGAAACTTATATAATTATTATTAACCAGTTAGGCTCCAGATCCATTTTCACATTCCAGCTATGGGCCTATCCAATCACCTATCAGTTTTATTAGTTATGACACAAAGGTGAGGCATTTCATTATTTAGTTATTGGGGGGGAATGTCTTAACCACTTGCCGACTGCTCACACTATATTTACTGCGGCAGTCGGCACCGGCCAGGCAGAGTGACGTAGATCTACGTCACTCGCCTGTCACTCCTTCTAGAGCCAATAGCGGGCGAGCGCGCGCCCGCCGAAGCTCGCGCCCGCCTCGGCTCGTTCACGGAGGAGTGCGGGCGTGTGACCGGTGGACCCGATGTCCGCCGGTCACTCACCGATTACCGGTACAGCGGGAGAAAGACAGAGCGGCTTATGTAAACAAGCCGCCTGTCAGTTCTCCCGGTGTAAAAATGAAGATCAGACGGTTCTACTATGTAGAACCATTGATCTTTTTTTTTACACCAATAGCAAAGTCCCTACACAGTTAGAAGCACGCCCCTAGGACACACTTAACCCCTCCCTGTCCAATAAAGTTAACCCCTTCCCTGCCAGTGTCATTTTTGCAGTAACAGTGCATATATATAGCACTGATTACTGCAGTAATGTCACTGGTACCCCCAAAAGTGTCAAAAATGTCAGTCAAGGGTCTGATCTGTCCGCCGCAATGTCGCAGTACCGCAAAAAAAAAAACGCAGATCGCCGCCATTACTCGTTAAAAAAAAACACCAAAAATGACAAAAATCTTTCCCTTTGTTAGTAAACGCGATAACTTTTGCGCAAACCAATCAAAATACGCTTTTTGCGATTTTTTTTACCAAAAAATCGCACAGGTGATCAAATACCACCAAAAGAAAGCTCTGTTTGTGGGAAAAAAAGGACGTGAAATTCGTTTAGGTACAGCGTCGCACGACCGCGCAATTGTCCGTTAAAGTCACGCAGTAAAAAAATCGCAAAAAACCCCCTGGTCTTTTAGCAGGAAAATCCTCCGGTCTGAAAGTGGTTAATTTGATAATATTGTCACCAAAGAGGGATCTATTTATCTGTTTATTTAAAAGTCAAAATAAGCAAACAAAAAATAATAAAATAAAAATAAATAATTGAATTTTTTAATTATTTATATAATTATTTTTCTAGTTTACAAAAAAACTGTGTTACAATATTCTGTCCATAAGCAATCTGATAGCCAATGTATTTGACAATGACCCACTCCTCTAAGGTTCAATGCTTCTTGTGGAACACTTTTATGTGTCAGTTGGTGGTCACCCCGGCTGGAAACACGACTCTGCCTGACCTACTAATTAGTAATAATTCAGAGCTGATAGTGGATGTTGGAGAAAGCGATCATTTAGGAAACAGCGATCACAGGACGATTACCTTCACTGTAGGGCACAGGAAAAGCTGACAAGAGAGCGGGACAAGTGTATGCTAAATAAACTGATAAACTGCAAATTACTTTCCTCTCCCTGCCTCAATCACAATCTTCTCCCTGCCTAACTGACTGCTAGCAATGTCTCTAATTAGACTACACTGCACTGTCTGATAAACTGCAAATCACTTTCCTCTCCCTTCCTCAATCATGTTCATCTCCCTGCCTCAACCACTTACTATCTTGCCCGGACAGTCACACTACATGTCGCTGCTGTGCGAGCAGCCTTTATATCTAATATATATAGGCCACTTGAGTATATATTAGGCCATTCAGTATCTATTGGTCGTTTCAGTATAGACCATGAATTGATATCTATATAGATATATAGGATACTTGGTAATATATCAGGCCATTCAGTATCTATCGGTCAGTTCAGTACATATCAATAGAGATGAGCTTCGAGTTCGAGTCGAGGCTATGTTTGACTCGAACATCGGTTGTTCGTTGAATGACAAATAAATGTGTTTCTTCACGGGAAATTTGAGTTTCCCATAATGCACTGCATGCGCGCCGTGCATGCAGCGCATTATGTGATTGGCCAAAGCATGCACCCAGACCTCATTCTTTGGCCAATCGAATGATCTCTGCCATGATTGGACTAAAGGCAGGCTGCCTTTATCCAATCATGGCTCAGGGGCCAAGTACACGCCCCACACTACATCAAGGGCATCGTGCAGCCGCAGCATGTAGTGTGATTGTGCGGCGATCAGACAGGGTCAGGCACGCAATTCAGGCAGTGAGAGAGTAGTTGTTTTTTTGGAGTCAGACAGTGCAGAGAGACATTTGTAGCAGTGTAGGGAGGGCCTAGGTTCCTGTGTGAGGTAAGGATAGATTGATTTCTTTACATCATATCAGACAGTGTAGGGAGGGCCAAGGTTCCTGTGTGAGGTAGGGATAGATTGATTTCTTTACATCAGATACCAGTACCAGTATTGTTCATGGGTCAGTTTCTGCAACATTCTAAAATCTTTATATGGGAATAGACATCACTGCAGATATCAGCCACAGTAACCTTTGCTCAGTTGTGGATTTATCTATAGGGGTCACATAGCTGTGTGAATAGAGATCACTGCAGATATCAGCCACAGTAACCTTTGCCCTGTTGTAAATTTATCTATAGGGGTCACATAGCTGTGAAAATAGACATCACTGCAGATATCAGCCACAGTAACCTTTGTGCTCAGTTGTGGATTTATCTATAGGGGTCACATAGCTATGGGAATAGACATCACTGCAGATATCAGCCACAGTAACCTTTGTGCTCAGTTGTGGATTTATCTATGGGGGTCACATAGCTGTGTGAATAGAGATCCCTACAGATATCAGCAGCAGTAAACTTTGCTCAGTTGTGGATTTATCTATAGGGGTCACATACCTGTGGGAATAGAGATCACTAAAGATAACAGCCACAGTAACCTTTGCACTTAGTTGTGTTTTTTTCTATAGGGGTCACATAGCTGTGGGAATAGACATCACTGCAGATATCAGCCACAGTAACCTTTGTGCTCAGTTGTGGATTTTTCTATAGGAGACACATAGCTGTGGAAATAGACATCACTGCAGATATCAGCCACAGTAACCTTTACTCAGTTGTGGATTTATCTATAGGGGTCACATACCTGTGTGAATAGAGATCACTACAGATATCAGCCACAGTATCTTTTGCGCTCAGTTGTGTTTTTTTCTATAGGGGGTCACATAGCTGTGGGAATAAAGATCACTACAGATACCAGCCATAGTA
This sequence comes from Pelophylax lessonae, assembly GCF_965119305.1. Classification (NCBI taxonomy): domain Eukaryota; kingdom Metazoa; phylum Chordata; class Amphibia; order Anura; family Ranidae; genus Pelophylax; species Pelophylax lessonae. The sequence continues at coordinate 19,396,445 of NC_138768.1, read as the reverse complement.
ACCTTTGCTCAGTTGTGGATTTATCTATAGGGGTCACATACCTGTGTGAATAGAGATCACTACAGATATCAGCCACAGTGACCTTTGCTCAGTTGTGGATTTATCTATAGGGATCACAGATCATTCATCTATAGGATTATAGATTACATCAGATATCAGTGAGAGTATTGATAATCGGTCAGTTGCGTACATCTATAACCACCACAGCTCATCTATAGGGCTATCAATTACATCATATTTGGTCATTCAGTATCTATTGGTCAGTTGCGTATACCCTATATTGATCTGTATCAACATAATGTCCGAAAGGCAGACAAGAAGAGGCCGACGCTCACAGGCCACGAAAAGAGGGAAAGTAGCCTCTGTGTCGATTGTGAAAAGTGGTGGTCACAATCGACATACTGCATCCTCTACAGGCAGGGCAAGTCCGTCCTTTATTTCCGGTGCTGCCCGTGCTATTCATCCACAAGATGTGGAAGAGTTGGTGGAGTGGATCAATAAACCATCCTCATCCTCCTCTTCCTCTGACACCCACAATCCCAGTATTTTTTCTTCCACCGCAGCTGCCAAAGCAGCCCGTTCCACAGGCTCCTTCTCCACAGCTACTCCTTCAGTTGCCCCACCATCATGCAAGGAGGACTCACGTGAACTATTTGATCATAGTGTCAGTGACATGCTCCTGGGGGATGTGCAGAAATTGAAAGCTGTGATGTTGTTTCTCAGGTTTATGAAGGGAATAACATGAGCCTAGAGAGAGGGGGTGACAACGACGGACAAGAGACCAGCAGTCATGTTGCCACTGCTGAAGAATATTGCCAAGTTTACTAAAGGGACGAGGAGGGAGGGAATGATGAGGTCACATACCGTACTTGGGTGCCTGACAGGATAGAGGAGGAGGAGGAGGAGGGGGAGGATGAGGAGGATGCACAACTGCAACGGGGCAGGATGTGCTCCATGGGCCGGCCTAGCAGTAGCCAACCTATTGCGTCACAGCACAGAGCTCCACAGGGGCAGGGTGCTGCAAAATCCCCGTGGATTCCAAAAAGTTAATTAGTGTGGGCTTTTTTCAGCACCTGTGCAGTAGACCGCAGCTCTGCTGTTTGCAGCATCTGTCTAAAGCGGATCAAGTGGTGCCAGAACACCAACGGCTTGGGCACGACATGCTTGACAAGGCATATGACTTCCTGCCATGCAGTCCATTGGCAACAGCACCTGAAAGAGGCACCAGATCAAAACAAGCATACATCACCTTGCTCCTCATCTGTGATCTCCAATCCTACTATACCTCATGCCTTCTCAAATACCAGCATTGAGAGGAATGATGGCATAGCAATGAGTGGCACAGAGAGTTGCACCCAATCTGCTAGCAGTACCCCACTACTTGATTTGAGGAGCAGGCAGATTTCACTACCCCAATATTTGAACCGTAGAAGTCCTCGCTGGACAAAGCGGTCAGCAGGAAGGTGCACATTACTGCTGACTCTTGGTCCAGCAGGCATGGACAGGGACGTTACATTTCTTTCACGGCTAACTGGGTAACTCTGCTGGCAGCTGGGAAGGATGCAGGACAGGGTTTGGTCTTGCAGCTTGTTTTGCCACCACGCCTCCAAAAGCTGGTGCTGGTTCTGCCAAATATGGCTACTCCATCATCACCTCCTCCTCCTCTTCCTCCATGTCCTCTTCTGCACAATTCTCCTCTGCAGTAGCAGTGCTCCCTAAGCGTTCAAGGGACTACGCAAGCAGTCAGGCTAAAAGATGCCATGCTGTGCTTCAGTTGGTCTGTCTAGGGGATAGGAGTCACACAGGTGCAGAGATTCTGTCAGCTCTGCAAGGGCAGGCTAAGAGATGGTTGACACCACGACAGCTAGAACCAGGAATGGTCGTATGCGATGATGGCACCGACCTTCTCTCCGCCCTCCGACAGGGACACTTGACACATGTTTCATGTTCTGAATCTGGTGGTGCAGCCGTCCTCATCATCCTCGTCCACTGACACCCAGGCTCATACTAGTTTGCCTTCCACCGCAGCTGCCAAAGTGGCCCGTTCCACAGGCTCCTTCTCCACAACTACTCCTTCTGTCGCCCCACTATCATGCACAGAGGAGTCACCTGAACTATTTGATCATACTGTCAGTGACATGCTGCTGGAGGATGGGCAGGAATGTGAAAGCTGTGGTGTTGGTTCCCAGGTTGATGAAGGGAATAACATGAGCCTAGAGAGAAAGGGGGTGATAATGGCAGACGAGAAACTAGCAGTCATGTTGCCACAGCTGCAGCATACTGCCAAGTTTGCTCCAGTGACGAGGAGGGAGGGGATGATGAGGTCACTGACTGTACTTGGGTGCCTGACAGAACAGAGGAGGAAAGTGAGGGGAGGAGGAGGAACAACTCCAACAAGGCAGAATGTCCTTTAGGGGCCGCCATAGGAGTAGCCAACCTATTGCATCACAGCACAGAGCTCCACAGGTGCAATGTGCAGGGTGCTGCAAACTCCCAGCAGACTTCCAAAAGTTAATTAGTGTGGGCTTTTTTCAGCACATGTGCAGTAGACCACAGTGTTGCTGTTTGTAACATCTGCCTGAAGCGGATCAAGCGTGGCCAGAACACCAGCCGCTTGGGCACCACATGCTTGACAAGACATTTGATGACCTGCCATGCAGTCAATTGGCAACAGCACTTGAAAGAGCCACAAGATCAAAACAAGCATACTGCACCTTGCTCCTCATCTGGGATTTCTAACCCTACTATACCTCATGTCTTCTCAAAAACCTTGTGGAATGTGCTGCACCACAGTAGCAGGTTACAAAAAGGCATTTATCTTTGCGTAAGGCCATTCCGGCTCTTTACCGTCATGTGGAAGGTAGTGTTTTTGCCTCGTTTGACATAGCGGAAAGCAGGAAGGTGCACATTACTACTGACTCTTGGTCCAGTAGGCATGGACAGGGACGTTACATTTCTTTCACGGCACACTGGGTAACTCTGCTGGCCGCTGGGAAGGATGCAGGACAGGGTTTGGTGTTGCAGCTTGTTTTGCTACCACGCCTCCAAAAAGCTGATGCTGGTTCTGCCACATCTGGCTACTCCACCACCTCCTCCTCCATGACCTCTTCTGCTCAATTGTCCTCTGTAGCAGCAGTGCTCCGTAAGAGTTCAAGGGGCTACGCAAGCAGTCAGGCTAAAAGATGCCATGCTGTGCTTCAGTTGGTCTGTCTAGGGGATAGGAGTCACACCGGTGCAGAGTTTCTGTAAGCTCTGCAGGGGCAGGCTCAGAGATGGTTGACGCCATGATAGCTTAAGCCAGGAATTGTTGTATGCGATAATGGCAACAACCTTCTCTCCGCCCTCTGACAGGGACACTTGACACATGTTCCATGCTTGGCACATGTTTTGAATCTGGTGGTGCAGCATTTCTTGAGCAGATACCCGGGCTTCCAAGATCTCCTGAGGCAGGCCAGGAAAGTCTGTGGCCACTTCTGCCGTTCTTTCAATGCCAGTGCTCGTTTATCTGACATTCAAGGGGAATTCAACCTGCCCACCCATTGCCTCATTTGTGACATGGCCACCAGGTGGAACTTAACGTTGGCAATGCTGCAGTGGCTGCACACGCAGCAGAGGGCTATCAATCAGTACCTGTGTGAGTATGGCACAAGGACAGGGTCAGGGGAGCTTGGCTTTTTTTCGCCACGCCAGTGGCTTTTGATTAAGGATGCATGCATCGTCCTATCACCATTTGAGGAGGCCACTTAGATGGTGAGCCGGGACGATGCATGCATCAGTGACACTATCCCGCTAGTCTACCTGCTGGAGCACTTGCTGCGTGGAATCATGGACAGGGCACTTGAGGCAGAACAGGGGCCTTTCCTCACATGGCCCCCTTTATCCAGATATCATTCCTGCAGGGCCACAAAACACACAGGAGGAAGAGGAGGAGGAGGATGAGTATTTCGGCAGCATGGATGTAGAGGAAGAGGATAGCATACAGCAGTCTTCAAGGGATGGTTTTGATTCCCCAGAAACCACAGGAGTTGTACGTGGTTGGGGAGAGGTTGCTCCTGCTGACAATGTCATTTTTAGTGACGCAGAGGACTCAGAAGCTCATGCCTCCTCCAACTTACATTTAGGGATGATCGAACTTTTGAAAAGTTCGGTTCGACCAGAACACCCGAACTTCCCGAAAGTTCGGCCCGGATTTCAGAACCCCATTGAAATCAATGGGACCCGAACTTCGGTAATCAAAAAACACCATTTTGAAGCCCTAAAACCCAATAAATGCCCCTAAAAAGTGCCTAGGGTTCTGGGTCATGCCCCAGAGACTATTAATCACACAAAAAAGTTCTTAAAAATTGTCATTTTTAATAGAGAGCCAATTATTGAAAAAAATAAAAAAAAAATAAAAAAATGTCTTTGGATTTAGTGTCTGGGGGTCTAAAAAGTGTACCTGTGAAGTTTCAGCTCTGTAGCATGTCCAGAACCAGAAAAAAAAAAGTTTGTTTGTATTAGAGTTAATATAGAACAAGGACATGGCTCCGCTATTTTCACACCTTGCCGGTTTGCAGCAGGCGTTTTTTTGGGCATTTTTTGGGGTTCTTTGGAGGCAGGCATAACATCAGAACTTCTGTGTAGGGGTATATATACACACAAACATGTATGTATATATACATACACATATATAGGTGTGAAAGTAGCATAAACCTATGCTTGCGCTAATGAAAAAATTAACACCCATATGGCTTCTCTCCTATCACACCTATATATGTGTAACTGTATAAATACGTATGTGTGTATATATACCCCTATGCACAAGTTCAGATGTTATGCCTGCCTCAAAAGACCCCAGAAAAAAATGCCTGCAACAACACACCTGGGCGTTTTTTTTTTTTTGGTGCTAGCGTTTTTTTGGGCATTTTTTTGGCGTCTTTGGAGGCAGGCATAACATCTGAACTTCTGTGTAGGGGTATATATACACACATACTTATATGTATATATACACCTACATATATATAGGTGTGAAAGTAGCAGAAATCTATGCTTGCGCTAATGAAATAATGAACACCCATATGGCTCCGCTCCTATCACACCTATATATGTGTAAGTGTATAAATACATATAAGTATGTGTGTATATATACCCCTATGCACAAGTTCAGATGTTATGCCTGCCTCCAAAGACCCCAAAAAAATGCCTGCAACAACACACCTGGGCGTTTTTTTTTGGTGCTAGCGATGCATGCATCGTCCCGGCTCACCTATATATGTGTAGGTGTGTATGTATACCCTATACAGAAGTTCATATGTCATGCCTGCCTCCAAAGACCCCAAAAAATGCCCAAAAAAAAAGCCTGCAATAACACACCTGGGCGTTTTTTTTTTGTTTTGGCGCTAGCATTTTTTTGGGCATTTTTTTGGGGTCTTTGGAGGCAGGCAAAACATCTGAACTTTTGTATAGGGGTATATATACACACATACTTATATGTATTTATACAGTTACACATATATAGGTGTGATAGGAGCGGAACCATATGGGTCTTAATTATTTAATTAGCTCAAGCATAGTGTTCTGCTACTTTCACACCTATATACAATGTATGTGTATTTATACATACATGTGTGTGTGTGTGTGTGTGTATATACCCCTACACACAAGTTCAGATGTCATGTCTGACTCCAAACATGTCCTCAAAAAAGCCCTATAAACGCCTGCAGAAAAAAGCAGGCTGACAGGCGAGAAGCCACTATCCGGTTCTATAAGTGACCTAACAGAAACAAACTTGTTTCTATTGCGGTCACCCTGACATGGAAGGGTTTGGTCACCCTGCCATAGCAGTCAGAGTCAGTTCACCCTACACTACATTACGGTAACCCTGACATGGATGAGTTTGGTCACCCTGGCATTACAGAGTCAGTTCACCCTACACTACGGTCACCCTGGAACTTAACACTTTCCCTACAGAAACTAGATTTTTGATTCTAACTAAAGTGGAAAAAAGCACCCTAACTACACTAGATATCCCTTTCCTGACACTAATAATTGCTAAATGACACTTTTGAAGCAGAAGTAACAGAACTGCTTCCACTCTCTTCCATGTCCCTGTATTACAATGCTAGGAATTTGGCGGGGCTGTCTTATATACTGGGGGGTGTATTCACTAATGATTGGCCTCTGGATCCCCTAGTCACTCCAATCACATTCCTAGCATTCTCCTGCCCCCTCAATTGGCTTTTACTGATGGTTCTGGTCCAATCATGGGCTTTTAAAGCCCATTTCCTGTCCCATTGCATTTTGGTTGGTTCTGGTTGCCAAATTCCGAACTTTTAGCCCAAAAAGTTCGGAATTCGACCGAACCCCGAACAGCCAATGTTCGGGTCGCCTGTGAAAGGACCCAAGGATCCGTGCTATCAAGGAGAGGGATAATTACTGGTTGGCAACCCTTCTTGATCCACTTTACAAGGGTAAAGTTGCAGAGCTCATCCTGCCTTCGCAGAGGGAGCAGAGGATGAAACATCTTGAGGAGGCCTTGAAAAAAAATGTGTGTACTGCCTTTCCAGACACTGGGAGGTCAACATTCTGTGGACGTGTTCGGGAGGCATCCTTCAGCCAAAGGAGAAGCGAATTTAGAATGCAGCTGGCTGACCGAGGCCTTTAAACAGTTATTTTGTCCTCAGCAGCACCCAGGGCTGTTAGGTTGAAGCAACCATCACCAGCGTCTCCATCATATGGTGCATGATTATCTAGGCACAAGAGCAGACTTGGAGACCTTTCCAGCTGCGCATTCACTGGCTTACTGTGTCTTGAGGATGGACCACTGGCCAGAGCTTGCTCAATTTGCAATGAAGCTACTGGCCTGTCCTGCTTCCAGCGTGTTTTCCGAACAGACGTTCAGTGCTGCTGGAGGTTTTGTGACGGACAAAAGAGTGCGTCTGTCCACAAAAAAAAAAAAAGAATGTCCTTTCAATGATTTTATATAATCTTCAGGCGGTCCCCATAGCAATTCCCCTGACGTTCTTTACGAAGTTTCGGTCTATGTGCATACAAATTATATGGAATAGGAAAAGACCAAGGATTAGTTCTGATCAGCTGACAAGACCCCAACAAAAAGGTAGCATTGGCATACCCGGCCTGCGAAACTACTATTGGGCGTGTCACTTGACCAGAATCGTGGACTGGTCAGTCCACGCTACACTCAAAGACTGGGTCTCCCTTAAAGGCTCATTTAGCTCTCTTGATCTAGCTGCCACACCTTGGCTCCTTTATGGTCACTTACCACCATTATCTAAGGCTCATCCTTTAATTGGCCCTACACTCAGCACTTTCAGGTCAGTCTGCTCGAAACTTGATCTCTCTTCTAATCCAGGGCCCCTAACGCCCATCACAAATAATCCAGCTTTCCTCCAGGAATAGCAATACCTCACATCGAGCACAATTGGCCACATAACAAAATCCTAGCTGAACATTTCTTCTCAGATGGGATACCCAGAGACCTGAACTCCATTTCCTCACGCATAAAAGATAAATCTTTCCCGTTTTGGCTCTACCTGCAAACAAGACTCTTCCTAAAGTTACTGACCGCTCCGGATCACTTTCCCGCCAACTTACACCATTTGAAACGCTGTGCTCCCAACTCACTCCCCAAAGACATGTAATATCCATGTTACAAGACGCGTTCTTCACAAACACCTTTCCGGAAACGGGGAAGGCATGCCACATATGGGACAACGACCTACAAATGGACTTGTCAGAAAAGGACTGGGAGTGTATTTTCACCATAGCCCACAAAGGGTCCATTGACGTGGCGATTCAGGAAAATAGTTATAAAAACTTGACCCGATGGTACACAACACCTACATTGCTTCACAAATTTAACCCTGACATACCTGACCGATGCTGGAGATGTTCCCAGGAATCAGGGTCGCTTCTGCACATCCTGTGGTCCTGCCCACGCATCTAAACTTTTTGGTCTCAGGTCCACAAAATGAGATCACAAGCCTCTACTCTCTCATTGGAGTACACACCAGCACAATTCCTACTACATCTTTCACCTACATCAATTTCTGAATACCGCAAAACCCTTGCATTACACATGATCAATGCAGCCAAACTGTGTATTCCTATTCACTGGGGCTCCCGCCATACTCCCTCCATATCTGAATGGTTCCACAAGATAAACAAAATAGCGGACATGGAGGAACTTATACATATAGCTAGAGATACCCCCACCAAATTTTACCAGACTTGGGCATACTGGATACATTTCTGAACTACGGATCAATACATGTCCAGGACCAAGAATGATATTGCCTAACTAACAAATCTGAATAATACTTATCATTTTGTTCTTAGCACCCACATATGTTGACGTTGGGTCTCCCCCCCACACCAGGGTTGAGTGGGGCAGACTCTAGTCAACAGTACTTCTACTCCTCTATCCTTAGATCAATAAAAGGAAATAAAATCTGCAGAAATCTCCAGACCTTTTATGAAGCGTAAATACACTTTTACACCCATAGTCTTGCATAACTGTATATTATTCCATCAACTCTCCCATCACCATTCCCTACAGTTCTTTTTATCTCCCTTCTCTTGATTATATCTCAAGAAGCTTTACCTTTATCGTTTGTGATATGCCTACTGTTATCGGAAGTGTGTTACTTATGCTGTTTATGTGAATTTATCCATACTACTGTATATGTTATTTTCTTAAATTCAATAAAAGTTTTATTGTAAAAAAAGGAAAAAAAAAAAAAAGAAAAGATGGACCCATGTAAATTTAATATATATAGATGATGTTTACACTGTTTTCAGATATTTATTTATGCACTATAATTTGAATGAACTTTATTGTGACTATATATATTTATTGCATTTTGTACAGATAGTTGGATGCATAGTGGTACTAGCTGCTTCCTATATTATATAGAGTTGAGTAATAGATGGTTTGTACACAGGAATAGCGCAAAAAGGTTTTTTTACATTTAATAATTTAACCACTTAAGGACCAGGCCTTTTTCTGACACTTTTACAAGATAAGTTTACAAGATAAAAATTGACCGGGGTGCCCCCCCCCCTCCCGCCACTCATAAAAGTGAACTCGCAGCAAATCTGCCACTGGGACCACTTTTATGTGAAAGAGGACCTCCGGCTGAGTAAGAAAATACTGGGGTTATGGAATCTATCTGCTGCCATAACACCGGTATTTAGAGTCAAAATACAGACGTAAAACTGCGGCAGGCAGACTGGAAGTGGTTAATAATAATTTATCAGAAGAGTCTGGAATACATAGAGAGGCATCAGGAGAGTCACCATTTTTTAATCATGTTAATCCCCATCGCACCATCCAAGATAGCCTACTGGTAGCATAACCATTCAAATCCTGTTTAACCACTTAAGCCCCGCAAGATTTTACCCCCATTCCGACCAGGGTTTTTTTTGCGATTTGGCACTGCGTGACTTTAACTTACAATTGTGTGGACGTGCAATGCTGTACCTAAACTAATTTGACGTCCTTTTTTTCCCACAAACAGAGCTTTCTTTTGGTGGTATTTGATCAACTGTGTGATTTTTTGATCATGCGCTATAAACAAAAAAAGAGCGTCAATTTTGCAAAAATAACAATATTTTTCACATTTTTTTATATGAAATTCCCCCCCAAAAAAATGTAAAAATCAAAATTTTTTAACATTTTCGGACAAATTGTTTTATGCTACATATGTTTGGTAAAAAAATTAGCAAAAAGCCTATTTTGATTGGTTTGCGCAAAAGTTATCGCGTTTACTAACAAAGGGAAAGATTTTTGTCATTTTTTTTTAAATGAGTAATGGCGGCGATCTGCGATTTTTTTGCGGTACTGCGACATTGCGGCGGACAGATCGGACCCTTGGCTGACATTTTTGACACTTTTGGGGTTACCAGTGACATTACTGCAGTAATCAGTGCTATACATATGCACTGTTACTGCAAAAATGACACTGGCAGGGAAGGGGTTAACTTTATTGGAGAGGGAGGGGTTAAGTGTGTCCTAAGGGTGTGCTTTCTACTGTGTAGGGACATGGCTACTATTGTAAAAACAGAGATCAATGGTTCTACATAGTAGAACCATCTGATCTCCATTTTTACATCAGGGAGAATGACAGGCGGCTTGTTTACATTAGCCGCCTGACTTTCTCCCTTCACCGGAGCGTTCGTGAGTGACCAGCGGACATCGGGTCCGCCGGTCACTCGCACTGGCTTGTTAGTAAACGAACCTGGGCGGGCGCGCGCCCGCCCGCTATTGGCTCACATGCCCGTGACAGGCGAGCGACATAGTACTACATCACTCTGCCTGGCCGGGGTTGACCGCCGCAGTAAATAGTACTGCGGCGGTCGGCAAGTGGTTAATTCTGTTCAAAAGAGGTATATAATTATACACATCCTTCACTAAGGGAGACAATTTTATACATAGAAAGATGATCCGCACACCAGTAGTAGCTCTTAAAAAATATTCACCTTTATTCAAAAACCACAGTACACAACTGCTGATAAGATCAGTTGACAGGTTTCAGCCTGTAAGGCCTTAATCATAACTACATTTAGACACAAAACTTTGAAATATATAGAGGCTCTACATATCACAGGCTTCACCTTTAAATTCTCCTAATTGGTTGTAGACAATTGATGAAAGGCAAAATCAAATATAGTATATACTAGGGAGTCCCATGTGTGTGCCACTAATGTTCATAAACTACACAATAATAGTATACATAGAGAAAAATTAAACAATAAAAAATTAGTGAGAGTGATTAAAAAGTTATAAAGAGACCAGGAGAGAGGAGAGATGCTGGAGAGAGACAATTTATTGTAGGTGCAGATCTAGATTCCAATCTCAGGTTCAACCCCTGAGGCAATCTAGAATTGAGTCTAAGGCCCGGTTCACACTGATGCGTTGTGGGAAGGTTGCAAATTCGCAGCCTGTTCCCGCATCCCAAACGCACCCCGGCAGTTCACACTGCCATATGCGATACGCTGGGGGTGTCAATGAAATCTTAACGACACCCCCAGTTTGATCGCATATCGCAATGCGATCTGTACAGTCGCACAGGATCGGATCGCACAAGTGTGAACCACTGTGCGATCCGATCCTGATGTGGCTGCAAAAAAGGGTCCTGTGCGTCTTTGCTGCGGGTGCGGTGCGAATTTAGCCATACAAAGTGTATGGCTAAACTCGCACCGCACAGCCGATCGCATGTAATGAAGGAGCAGTGCGCTCCGACATTACATGCAATCGCCGTAGCCGCGGCAGTGTGAACTGGCACTTAAAGCCCACCATGCCTCTCTTCCCAGTAACCTTCTCTCCCTAACGCCTCCTCTAGGTGAGTGAGACAGCCGTTCTATTCCTCTAAAATAAAATGAGGAAAGATCACACTGATGGCGTTCCCTAAAGTGGCGTGTTGCTACGGAAGTATTTTTAACATTTAAATAACTTGTGTCACAGTAGTGTTCCCCTATTCAGGCTCTCAAGGGACACGTGGTGCAGCCCACATACTGTAGATTGCATGATATACAATTACTCAGATAAATTACAAAATTTGTGCCATAGTTTACATATTGTTGTATGGTAAACTCCTCACCCGTAGCCCTGGCTACAAACGTTTTTGCCCGGCACATTCAAATGACAGTACCTACAAGTCTTAATATTACAAGAATAGTTCCCAGGGTATGCCAGCCAGGCGGGCTGGAATTGTTTGGATGAGAAAATATTAGGTGTTAAAGCATTTCCTAATGTGGGTGCTCTTTGACTTGTAAAAGCGCCAGCCTGCTTGCGATACCCAATTTAAACCTTTGTCTGTGTATAATAAAGGCAAATTCCTTTTTTTAATTTTAGTTATTTGATAATATTCTTGAGAAAATGTAGTTACAAAGGTAATGGGTTGGCCCGTTACATTGTTTCTGATAGTACAGTATGGTGTTTACCTCTATTGCCTTTTCTATTCATGAACGTGTCTGCTAGCAGTTCCTCTCTATTCTTCATCAGAGCTCTTTCTAGTCCTTAATGTATATTGGGAAATGCTACACCCTCTCTTTTATAGGCAATGATGAATAACTCTACATTCCTGTTTAACCGGTTGCCGACCGCTTAAGGAATATATACTGCGGCAGTGTGGCTCTCCCAGGCAAATCGACGTAGGGCTACATCGGTCTTGCACCTGCAGCTAGGGGGCAAGCCGATGCAGCGGGCAGGCGGCTCCGATTGCCGCCTGACACCTGCGATCGCTCCCCATTGAGAGAAAAGAACGGTCGGCTGTTGTAAACACATCTGACCGTTCTTCTCCCTGGAATGATCACAGAGCCCCTGTGATCCTTCTATATAGGATCACAGGTCTCTATGGTCATTCCACAAGCCACGCCCCCCACAGTTAGACACACGCCCCTAGGCTCACATTTAACCCCTTGATCACCCACACTGTTACCCCTTCCTTGCCAGTGGTATTATTACAGTAACAGTGCATATTTATAGCACTGATTACTGTAGTAATGTCACTGGTCCCCCCAAAAGTGTCAAAAATGTCAGTCAGGGGTCCGATATGTCCCCTGCAATGTTGCAGTCCCGCAAAAAAATGCAGATCGCCGCCATGACTAGTAAAAAAAAACCAGGTGATCAAATACCACCAAAAGAAAGCTCTATTTCTGGGGGAAAAAAATTATATTTAGGTACAGCGTTGCATGACCACGCAATTGTCTGTTGAAGTAACGCAGAGCCAAATTGCAAAATATGGCCTGGTCATTAAGGGGAAAGTCTTCCGGTCCAGAAGTGGTTAAAGGCTTTGTCTGTTGAACAATTACGTCTAGCTTGAATAAATTCCCCATAAGAGATGGCATTGATGGTGTGGGATGGATGACAACTATCTGCAAACAATGTTGTATTGCCAGAGCATGATTTTCTGTAAGTACATGTTGAAACGCTGCCTGTGGTAGAATCGCTCTGCAGTGTGATGTCAAGCAAGTTAATACTAGAATTGTTCTGTTCAATTGAAAAATATAGATTTAGCTGCCTGTCTTTAACCACTTAACCCCCGGAAAATTTGACTGCTCAAAGACCAGGCCCTATTTTGCGATTCGGCACTGCGTGACTTTAACGAACAATTGTGCGGTCGTGCGATGTTGTACCCAAATGAAATTGATGTCCTTTTTTCACACAAATAGAGCTTTCTTTTGGTGGTATTTGATCACCTTTTTATTTTTTGCGCTATAAACAAAAAAAGAGCGAAAATTTTGAAAAAATAACAATATTTTTCACATTTTTTTTATATGAAATTCTCAAAAAAAAAAAAGTAAAAATCTAATTTTTTTTAACATTTTAGGCCAATTTGTTTTCTGCTACATATTTTTGGTAAAAAAAAAAATCGCAATAAGCGTATTTTGATTGGTTTGCGCAAAAGTTTTTGCGTTTACTAACTACGGGAAAGATTTATGTCATTTTTATTGGTTTTTTTTTTAACTAGTAATGGCGGCGATCTGCGTTTTTTTTTGCGGGACTGCGACATTGCGGAGGACAGATCTGACCCTTGACTGACATTTTTGACACTTTCGGGGGTACCAGTGACATTACTACAGTAATCAGTGCTGTAAATATGCACTGTTACTGTAAAAATGACATTGGCAGGGAAGGGGTTAACTTTATTAGTGATCAAGAGGTTGAGTGTGTCCCTAGGGGTGTGATTCTATCTGTCAAGGGGTGTGGCTTGTTAGATCATAACAGAGAAATACGATCCTACATAGCAGGATCGCATAGCCTCTGTCATGATCTAAGGGAGAATGACAGATGGGTGTGTTTACATTAGCGCCTGCCTTTCTCCCTCGCCAGCGGGAGATCGCGAGTGCCCGGCAGAAATCGGAGCCGCCGGTCACTCGCGCGGGAATGTCAGGGAAAATTCCCGCGCCCCCTAGAGGCTCGTGGGCGAGTGATGTACCCCTACTTCACTTTGCCCAGGAGGGGCTGACCGCCGCCGTATATAGTCGTGCGGCGGTCGGCAAGTGGTTAAGATACTCACAGAATTCATGCAATTCTACAGTGTCCCCATCCCACACCATCAGGAGGTCGTCAATGTAGCGACCATACCAAACAATCTGTCTAGCAAAACAATTACTGGGGGAGAACAAAAACCTTTCCTCCCACCAGCCCATGTAGAGGTTCACCATTGATGGTGAAAATCTGGCACCCATCGATGCCCCACAACAATGGACATAGTATACATCAGGGGTCCTCAAGCTACGGCCCGCATGCGGCCCGCCAGGGTCCTGAACCCGTCCCGCCGGCCGGGATCGGCACAGGGCTGACTGCCTGTCAGTCACTGAAGCTCATATGTTTCAAAAAAGGGTGGACCCGGGGCGCAGAGCACTTCACCCTAGCCCACCCATTTGTGTGACAATAGCGAATGAAAATTCGCTATTGTCACATGGATCCTCCTCCTGGCCAATCAGGAAGCAGGTCCGAGACCTGCTTCCTGATTGGCCGAAAGGCAAACCCATGCCATGGGCCGAGGAGGAGGTGGGAGGACTCAAGGAGACGCCTCCGCTGCAGGTAAGTGCACTGGTCTCTGTGCGTTGGTCACTTTGCATTGAAAGGGGGCACGCTGTGGTCAGTCTGGCATTGAATGGGGGCACACTGTGGTTAGTCTGGCATTGAAAGGGGGCACGCTGTGGTCACTCTGGCATTGAAAGGGGGCATGCTATGGTCACTCGGCATTGAAAGGGGGCACGCTGTGGTCACTCTGGCCTTAAAAGGGGGCACGCTGTGGTCAGTCTGGCATTGAAAGGGGGTACGCTGTGGAAGGTCTGCATTGAAAGGGGGCACGCTGTGGTCAGTTTGCATTGAAAGGGGGCACACTGTGGTCACTCTGGCATTAAAGGGGGCACGCTGTGGTCACTCTGGCATTGAAAGGGGGCACACTGTGGTCACTCTGGCATTGAAAAGGGGCACGCTGTGGTCACTCTGCATTGAAAGGGGGCACACTGTGGTCACTCTGCATTGAAAGGGGGCACGCTGTGGTCATGGTATATATATATATATATATATATATATATATATATATATATATAAAAAAACAATAAATATTGTATTGTTTTTCCTGTTTTTTTGTGCACTACAAATAAAATATGCGCATTGGAATTCGTTCATATTTTTTTTCAAACTATAGTCTGGCCCCCAACAGTGTCTGAGGGACCGTGAACTGGCCCCCTGTTTAAAAAGTTTGAGGACCCCTGGTATACATCATCAAAAAAAATAATTATGAGTTAATAAGAACTCAACACTCAATAGAATGAACTCCTGTAATTCTAGAGGATAAGAGCTGTAATGCCAAAGGTGATACTGAATTGTCTGTAGTCCAGCGCTGTGGGGGATCAAAGAATAGAACGCCCTAACATCCAAAGTGGCCCATACATAGGTTGACACCGGTTTAACCAATGTGATATGGGATAGAACTGTACTGGTGTCCCTAATGTAACCAGGCAGTCTTTGGACCAAAGGTGTTGATATACCCATTCTCCCAAACGCTCCAATAAGGAGCCAATTCCAGCTACAATAGGTCGTCCCTGCAAAGGACACTCTACCTTATGAATCTTGGGGAGATGATGGAAGACCCGCACCATAGGTTTTTCCACAAAAAGATATTCAGCGGTTTTAGAGGATAAGACACCCATATTTTTACCCATCTGTAGATGTTTAAAGAGGATCAATTAAAAGATTTTTGTGGAATTATTGGGTAGAGAATTTTATACCCAACTATTTCAAGCCTCTGTGTTTCCATTCTAATAAGTACATAGGTCTAAGAGCCCTAACCCCCCCCCCCCCCCTGGGGAATGGGGATGGTAAATATTTCAGACTTTTTTACATTATCCTTTAAATTTGAAATCTCGCCATATTTTTTTTTTTGTTCCATTAGGATAGTAGGCAGCGTTTGTCTTGGGTTAGATACATAGAGCATAATATCATCTGCAAATACAGACAACTTATTGTCCTTACCATCTATTTCTATGCCCTTTATCACTTAATTGGCCTCGATTTATATTTTATTATTGTGATTTTAATGATGTGAGGTGCACTCAGCTCTCTATAAATGGTTCTGTCACATTAAAGACAAATTACATGTTTTACCCAACAATCAAACTTTACTATATTTTACTAAATATTGTTAACATATATTTTATATTAACTGCTGGTCTGCAGAACATGATGTCTGGAGTTGAGATAGGGTTTAACCATCAGAACATAGACTTTTGGAAAAAATATAAAACCCAATATTCCAGCACTGGAGGTCAGTATGGCGAATATCTCCACAGCCACCATGTATTTCCCTCTGGTGCTCAGATAGGCCGGGATCATGGCAATCCAGACACTGCAGAACACCAGCATGCTGAAGGTGATGTACTTGGCCTCATTAAAACTGTCCGGTAATGTCCTCACCATGAAAGCCAGAACAAAACTCACAGCTGCCAGAATCCCCAAATAACCCAACATAGAGTAGAACCCCATAACTGACCCTTCATTACACTGAATGAGGATCTTCCCAGGATAGGAGTGCATGTCATACTCTTGGTAGGGAGGGGACAATGACAACCAAATAACACAGATCAAAACTTGGACAGAGGAACAAGTCAGAACTACAACATTAGCTGCTTTAACTCCCACCCACTTCCTCCAGTAGCTGCCGGGTTTGGAGGCTTTAAAGGCAATGTAGACCATGATAGTCTTGGCCAGAACAGAAGAGACAGCGATGGAGAAGAAGATTCCAAATAAACTTTGTCTCAGTATGCAGGTTATATCCACAGGACGTCCGAGGAACAAGAAGACACAGAGGAAGCTCAGCAAGATGGAGGTCAGGAGGATGAAGCTCACAGTCCGGTTATTGGCTTTCACAATGGGTGTATCCCAATAACAAATGAGACTTTGAAACACAGCTAAAGTTATGACACAAAGGAATACGGCTACTGATGATAAAACTAAAACCAGCTCATCATTTTCATATGACAGAAACTCGTGCATCTTGGGAATACATGTAATTTTTTTCTTGTCCGGCCACTCTTCATCGGGACATTTATGGCAAATTTCACTGTCTGAAAATAAAAAAAAAGATACATTTTTACACTGAAGCCTTTTTTTATTAAAAAAGAAAACTGTCCTTGGAGAAATACTTTGGCTGTAGATGGGATGTCATTCTGGTCCAATGATTTTGGTGCTTTATGGGTCTCTGACTGGAACAAATATGCAGAATTTGAGCAAACTTCTATTAGAAAATGGGTGAAATCTTGAAAGGTGAAAGTTGAGTAATGTTTGAGTAAAAACATTGTTAAATAGACCCTACTGTATGTTTCAAACTTCTGAGCACATTTCTATTTGGTCATTATAACAGAAGTTTGATATAATTGAATTATGTGATAACAAGTTTGTGTAATCCGGTTATGGATCCATTCAAAGAATTTGCATATATTCAATCATTACTATTAGCACTGTTAGTTGTAGGGTTGAGCGAACACCTAGATGTCCGTGTTCGACGGGTTCGGCCGAACTTTAAAAAAAAGTCCGGGTCCGTGTCCCGGACTTTTACCGAACTTTTCCTGGACACCGAACCCCATTGAAGTCAATGGGGACCCGAACTTTAAGGCACTAAAATGGCTCTAAAACACCAAAGGAAAGGGCTAGAGTGCTGCAAATGGCAGCAAAACGTAATTAAGAGCATGGCAAGTGCTCTGCAAACAAATGTGGATAGGGAAATAACTTAAAACAACAAAAAAAAACAGAAAAATAAAACAATGTTCTTCTTCATCTCTGAAGGACGAGGCCCATATGGAGTAGGAGGGAGGTTGAGGTGGTGGTGGATGTGGCGGTGACTAGACATATGCCGGTTTTCGGTAATTCGATATATCGCGGTATTGCATAGCCACGGTATTGTTATTGTGGCATTTTTAAAATACCGAGTTTCTCTGTCAAGTCTGCCTGACTTGTGAATTGATACATTTCAGTGAGCTGGATGACTCATTCACTCACTCAGCTAACACCTTTCAGCATTAAGTCTCCTAACTATAAACAAAAATGATTACATTTGTATCTTTTCCTTCCCTCTGCCAGGGAGAAAGGAAGTTTAACCTCTTAAAGACTGGATCTTTTTCTGACACTTGCTGTTTGCAAGTTAAAATCAGTTTTTTTTTTGCTAGAAAAGTACTTAGAACCCCCAAACATTTTATATATTTTTTTAGCAGAGACCCTACAGAATAAAATGGCGATTGTTGTAATATTTTATGTCACACTGTATTTGCGCAGCAGTCTTTCAAACGCAATGATTAGACTTTAATGAATAAAAAAAAAAAAAAAAACGTAACAGTAAAGTTATCCCAATTTTTTTTTTTTTTTGTTACACAGAGAATCGTGAGAGAATCGTGATCTTTATTCCAAGCTAAAAAATCGTGATTCTCATTTTGGCCAGAATCGTGCAGCTCTAATAAATATATATATACACACACACACGCCTAGCAGCCCACATTACATTATTATATAGCCATCAAGCAGTGTCTGGCCTACCTGGTGATGACTGGTCCTGGCGCTCTGATCCGATGGCCTGGTCTTTAAAGGGGCAAATCCTTGCGATCCAGAAGTGGTTAAACCTGCAGGAGGACCGGTGTTTTTATCTATTAATGACTTTACTATTGCTTTAGGCCTGGTTCACATGTATGCGGGTTGGTGGTTCACATGTATGCGGGTTGGCGGTTCACATGTATGCGGGTTGGCGGCCCACATTTGCACAGGCATAGCAGCCCATTGATTTGAACGGGCTGCTATGCCCTCATTTTCCGCAGAAAAAAGGTGCATGCAGCATTTTTTTTAAATTCAGTGGCCTTGAAATCCATCCTGCTTTTGCACCATGCGACTAACCTGCAGTTCCTGCTCTGGCAAGCTTTCTGCATTTTTTGTATACGTGGGCACGGCATTTAAAAATAAACAGTTTGCGTGTGCAGCAACGGCAGGTAAGTCGCATGGTGCAAAAGAAGGATGGATTTCATGGCCACTGCATTTTTTTAAATTCTGCATGCACCTTTTTTCAGCTGAAAACGCAGGCATAGCAGCTCAAGCCCATTCACATCAATGGGCTGCTATGCCTGTGCAAATGTGGGCCCCCAACCCGCATACATGTGAACCAGGCCTAAAGCAATAGTAAAGTCATTAATAGATAAAAACACCGGTCCTCCTGCAGGTTTAACCAATTAATGACTTTACTATTGCTTTAGGCCTGGTTCACATGTATGCGGGTTGGGGGCCCACATTTGCACAGGCATAGCAGCCCATTGATGTGAATGGGCTTGAGCTGCTATGCCTGCGTTTTCAGCTGAAAAAAGGTGCATGCAGAATTTAAAAAAATGCAGTGGCCATGAAATCCATCCTTCTTTTGCACCATGCGACTTACCTGCCGTTGCTGCACACGCAAACTGTTTATTTTTAAATGCCGTGCCCACGTATACAAAAAATGCAGAAAGCTTGCCAGAGCAGGAACTGCAGGTTAGTCGCATGGTGCAAAAGCAGGATGGATTTCAAGGCCACTGAATTTTAAAAAAATGCTGCATGCACCTTTTTTCTGCGGAAAATGAGGGCATAGCAGCCCATTCAAATCAATGGGCTGCTATGCCTGTGCAAATGTGAACCACCAACCCGCATACATGTGAACCAGGCCTAAAGCAATAGTAAAGTAATTTATAAACAACACCTCCTTCAGGTTTAACCACTTCTTGACCACAAGGATTTGCCCTCTTAATGACCAGGCCATCGGATCGGAGCCGAGCGCCAGAACCAGTTATCACCAGTTAGGCCAGACACTGCTTGATGACCTATTTTAGGCCTGGTTCACAGAGTCTGTACTGACTGACTATATAATAATGTGCATAAGTGAACCAAAGCCCCTAAATTCAGCAATGAAATTGAAGTGAGGTGGAAATTTAATAATTTAAATTTAATAATAGAATACCGTGATAATACCGTATACCGTGGCAAAACCTTAATCAATTAATCGCAGCATGAAAATCTGATACCGTCACAAGCCTAGCGGTGACATAGGCGTGCGCACAGGGTGTGCTGGGTGTGCCTGGGCACACCCTAATCACCTAGGGCACATAGCATTGCCAGTGAGGAGATGGGAAAGATCTCCCTGGGACCTGCTCTGCTCTATTTCTCCTTGCCTACAGGTACATGGCCCCGATACATTACTCTCCCTGCTGGCAAACACATGCATGTGTATTTCAACTTTGGGGTGCACACCTTAATGCAATAGGCTGCGCACACCTATGGGCGGTGTAGGTGGAAGCGGCGGTGGAGGAGGACCAGGGCCGGATTAACAGCATCATGGGCTTGGTGCTGAGGATTTTGAAGGGCCTTAAGGGCCGTGCCTTGCCATGCACCCAGAGGAGAAAGGGTGCAGCCATGCATGCCTAATTCAACATGGGATGCTGTCTCTGAAGCCCATAAACACATCCATGCATCGCCAACTGTCCCTCCTTGTCCGGCCTTCACGCTGTGTGGGGAGGTTCTGAGGGTGCTGCCTGGGGAAGCGAGCATAGAAGCCAGACTTCTGTGTTTACAAGTGACAGAAGAGCGGTAACAGTGAATATGGCCAACCCGGGGCCTATATAAAAGGTAGGGGCCTGGAGCTGCAGCTCCAATAGCCCCTACATTAATCTGGCCCTGAGGAGGAGGACGAGGTAGCCAACACTGCTTCTTTTCAAAAATTTTAAATGAGGGTACACCCCAAAAGAGTGAGAAAGAGCAAAAATGGAACAATGGGTGGGTAAGGTCGGTATCCATTGCTATTCTGCATAAGGTACGGAAAAGTCCCGTGGGATCCATGCCTGGTTCATTTTAATGAACGTGAGCTTGTCCACATTGTCTCTGGACAGGCGGCTGCGCTTGTCTGTTATAACGCCCCCAGCCGTGCTAAATACCCGTTCAGATAATACACTGGCTGCAGGGCACGCCAGCACCTCCAAGGCGTAAAGGGCAAGCTCAAGCCATGTGCCCAATTTGGAGACCCAGAAGTTGAAGGGGGCAGACCCGTCATTCACTACATGTAGGCGTGTGCACACACACTGCTCCACCATGTTGGTAAAATGCTGCCTCCTGCTAAGACGTTCCATCTGAGCTGCTGGTGCTGCTGTTTGTTGTGGCGTGCTGACAAAGCTTTTCCACATTTCGGCCATGCTAACCCTGCCTTCTGAGGTGCTGGCGGTGCCCTGGTTGCGTTGGCGACCTCCTCCTCCTCCTCCTCTGCCTTGTGCTTCCACTGTGGCCCCGCTGTCAGATGGGAATGCCAGCAGCATGGCGTCTACCAGCGTGCGCTTGTACTCGCGCATCTTGCGATCGCGCTCCAGTGAGTGAATTAAGGACGGTACGTTGTCCTTGTAACGGGGATCCAGCAGCGTGGCCACCCAGTAATCAGCACAAGTTAGAATGTGGGCAACTCGGCGGTCGTTGTGGAGACACTGCAGCATGTAATCGCTCATGTGTGCCAGGCTGCCCAGAGGCAACGAAAGGCTGTCCTCTGTGGGAGGTGTATCGTCCGTGTCCTCTGTATCCCCCCAGCCACGCACCAGTGATGGCCATGAGCTGGCCTGGGTGCCACCCTGCTGTGAACATGGTTCCATCTCCTCCTCCAGCTCCTCCTCCTCCTCATCCTCCTCATCCTCCAGAACTGTGCCCCTGCTGGACAATTGCGTCCCTGGCGTTTGCGTGTGCAGGAACCCACCCTCGGAGCCCCTTGCGAATGACTGCCCTGAAAGCCTTGGAAATGTTACCTCTTCATCCTCCTCCTCCTCCTCATCCTGTGCCACATCCTCTTCCATCATCGCCCGAATTGTTTTTTCAAGGAGGCATGGAAGTGGGATAGTTAAGCTGAGAACGGCGTCATTGCCACTGGCCATGTTGGTGGAGTACTCAAAACAGCGCAACAAGGCACACAGGTCTCGCATGGAGGCCCAGTTAAATTAAATAGCGGAATAGAAAATATGATCCAAAAAAAGTGTATGTATATCACACGTACACAACCACACTGGGCCCCAATTACTATTGTTTGTACCCCTAAAAGGCTAGATGAGGAGTAGGGGGAGTATGGAACAGGCAGCACCCTCAAACCTTCAGAAGTATGAGATGAACCCCAACAACTTGGAAAGGTGGATCTCTCTCACACGTACCGACACAGACTATCCCGCAATTCAATTGATCCTCAAAGGTTTTTATTGAATAGCGGAATAGGAAATATGATCAAAAAAAGTGTATGTATCTCGCACGTACACAACCACACTAGGCCCCAATTACTATTGTTTGTACCCCTAAAAGGCTAGATGAGGAGTAGGGGGGGTATGGAACAGGCAGCACCCTCAAACCTTCAGAAGTATGAGATGAACCCCAACAACTTGGAAAGGTGGATCTCTCTCACACGTACCGACACAGACTATCCCCCAATTTAACTGATCCCCAAAGGTTTTTGATTAAATAGCGGAATAGAAAATATGATCCAAAAAAAGTGTATGTATATCACACGTACACAACCACACTAGGCCCCAATTACTATTGTTTGTACCCCTAAAAGGCTAGATGAGGAGTAGGGGGGGTATGGAACAGGCAGCACCCTCAAACCTTCAGAAGTATGAGATGAACCCCAACAACTTGGAAAGGTGGATCTCTCTCACACGTACCGACACAGACTATCCCGCAATTCAATTGATCCTCAAAGGTT
Source organism: Pelophylax lessonae (assembly GCF_965119305.1). Lineage (NCBI taxonomy): Eukaryota > Metazoa > Chordata > Amphibia > Anura > Ranidae > Pelophylax > Pelophylax lessonae. The sequence continues at coordinate 19,373,703 of NC_138768.1, read as the reverse complement.
TTTATTGAATAGCGGAATAGGAAATATGATCAAAAAAAGTGTATGTATCTCGCACGTACACAACCACACTAGGCCCCAATTACTATTGTTTGTACCCCTAAAAGGCTAGATGAGGAGTAGGGGGGGTATGGAACAGGCAGCACCCTCAAACCTTCAGAAGTATGAGATGAACCCCAACAACTTGGAAAGGTGGATCTCTCTCACACGTACCGACACAGACTATCCCCCAATTTAACTGATCCCCAAAGGTTTTTGATTAAATAGCGGAATAGAAAATATGATCCAAAAAAAGTGTATGTATATCACACGTACACAACCACACTAGGCCCCAATTACTATTGTTTGTACCCCTAAAAGGCTAGATGAGGAGTAGGGGGGGTATGGAACAGGCAGCACCCTCAAACCTTCAGAAGTATGAGATGAACCCCAACAACTTGGAAAGGTGGATCTCTCTCACACGTACCGACACAGACTATCCCCCAATTTAACTGATCCCCAAAGGTTTTTGATTAAATAGCGGAATAGAAAATATGATCCCAAAAAAGTGTATGTATATCACACGTACACAACCACACTGGGCCCCAATTACTATTGTTTGTACCCCTAAAAGGCTAGATGAGGAGTAGGGGGAGTATGGAACAGGCAGCACCCTCAAACCTTCAGAAGTATGAGATGAACCCCAACAACTTGGAAAGGTGGATCTCTCTCACACGTACCAACACAGACTATCCCCCAATTTAACTGATCCCCAAAGGTTTTTGATTAAATAGCGGAATAGAAAATATGATCCAAAAAAAGTGTATGTATATCACACGTACACAACCACACTAGGCCCCAATTACTATTGTTTGTACCCCTAAAAGGCTAGATGAGGAGTAGGGGGAGTATGGAACAGGCAGCACCCTCAAACCTTCAGAAGTATGAGATGAACCCCAACAACTTGGAAAGGTGGATCTCTCTCACACGTACCGACACAGACTATCCCGCAATTCAATTGATCCTCAAAGGTTTTTATTGAATAGCGGAATAGGAAATATGATCAAAAAAAGTGTATGTATCTCGCACGTACACAACCACACTAGGCCCCAATTACTATTGTTTGTACCCCTAAAAGGCTAGATGAGGAGTAGGGGGGGTATGGAACAGGCAGCACCCTCAAACCTTCAGAAGTATGAGATGAACCCCAACAACTTGGAAAGGTGGATCTCTCTCACACGTACCAACACAGACTATCCCCCAATTTAACTGATCCCCAAAGGTTTTTGATTAAATAGCGGAATAGAAAATATGATCCCAAAAAAGTGTATGTATATCACACGTACACAACCACACTAGGCCCCAATTACTATTGTTTGTACCCCTAAAAGGCTAGGAGTAGGGGGAGTATGGAACAGGCAGCACCCTCAAACCTTCAGAAGTATGAGATGAACCCCAACAACTTGGAAAGGTGGATCTCTCTCACACGTACCGACACAGACTATCCCGCAATTCAATTGATCCTCAAAGGTTTTTATTGAATAGCGGAATAGGAAATATGATCAAAAAAAGTGTATGTATCTCGCACGTACACAACCACACTAGGCCCCAATTACTATTGTTTGTACCCCTAAAAGGCTAGATGAGGAGTAGGGGGGGTATGGAACAGGCAGCACCCTCAAACCTTCAGAAGTATGAGATGAACCCCAACAACTTGGAAAGGTGGATCTCTCTCACACGTACCGACACAGACTATCCCCCAATTTAACTGATCCCCAAAGGTTTTTGATTAAATAGCGGAATAGAAAATATGATCCCAAAAAAGTGTATGTATATCACACGTACACAACCACACTGGGCCCCAATTACTATTGTTTGTACCCCTAAAAGGCTAGATGAGGAGTAGGGGGAGTATGGAACAGGCAGCACCCTCAAACCTTAAGAAGTATGAGATGAACCCCAACAACTTGGAAAGGTGGATCTCTCTCACACGTACCGACACAGACTATCCCGCAATTCAATTGATCCTCAAAGGTTTTTATTGAATAGCGGAGTAGGAAATATGATCAAAAAAAGTGTATGTATCTCGCACGTACACAACCACACTAGGCCCCAATTACTATTGTTTGTACCCCTAAAAGGCTAGATGAGGAGTAGGGGGGGTATGGAACAGGCAGCACCCTCAAACCTTCAGAAGTATGAGATGAACCCCAACAACTTGGAAAGGTGGATCTCTCTCACACGTACCGACACAGACTATCCCCCAATTTAACTGATCCCCAAAGGTTTTTGATTAAATAGCGGAATAGAAAATATGATCCCAAAAAAGTGTATGTATATCACACGTACACAACCACACTGGGCCCCAATTACTATTGTTTGTACCCCTAAAAGGCTAGATGAGGAGTAGGGGGAGTATGGAACAGGCAGCACCCTCAAACCTTCAGAAGTATGAGATGAACCCCAACAACTTGGAAAGGTGGATCTCTCTCACACGTACCAACACAGACTATCCCCCAATTTAACTGATCCCCAAAGGTTTTTGATTAAATAGCGGAATAGAAAATATGATCCCAAAAAAGTGTATGTATATCACACGTACACAACCACACTAGGCCCCAATTACTATTGTTTGTACCCCTAAAAGGCTAGGAGTAGGGGGAGTATGGAACAGGCAGCACCCTCAAACCTTCAGAAGTATGAGATGAACCCCAACAACTTGGAAAGGTGGATCTCTCTCACACGTACCAACACAGACTATCCCCCAATTTAACTGATCCCCAAAGGTTTTTGATTAAATAGCGGAATAGAAAATATGATCCAAAAAAAGTGTATGTATATCACACGTACACAACCACACTAGGCCCCAATTACTATTGTTTGTACCCCTAAAAGGCTAGGAGTAGGGGGAGTATGGAACAGGCAGCACCCTCAAACCTTCAGAAGTATGAGATGAACCCCAACAACTTGGAAAGGTGGATCTCTCTCACACGTACCAACACAGACTATCCCCCAATTTAACTGATCCCCAAAGGTTTTTGATTAAATAGCGGAATAGAAAATATGATCCCAAAAAAGTGTATGTATATCACACGTACACAACCACACTAGGCCCCAATTACTATTGTTTGTACCCCTAAAAGGCTAGGAGTAGGGGGAGTATGGAACAGGCAGCACCCTCAAACCTTCAGAAGTATGAGATGAACCCCAACAACTTGGAAAGGTGGATCTCTCTCACACGTACCAACACAGACTATCCCCCAATTTAACTGATCCCCAGAGGTTTTTGATTAAATAGCGGAATAGAAAATATGATCCCAAAAAAGTGTATGTATATCACACGTACACAACCACACTAGGCCCCAATTACTATTGTTTGTACCCCTAAAAGGCTAGGAGTAGGGGGAGTATGGAACAGGCAGCACCCTCAAACCTTCAGAAGTATGAGATGAACCTCAACAACTTGGAAAGGTGGATCTCTCTCACACGTACCAACACAGACTATCCCCCAATTTAACTGATCCCCAAAGGTTTTTGATTAAATAGCGGAATAGAAAATATGATCCCAAAAAAGTGTATGTATATCACACGTACACAACCACACTAGGCCCCAATTACTATTGTTTGTACCCCTAAAAGGCTAGGAGTAGGGGGAGTATGGAACAGGCAGCACCCTCAAACCTTCAGAAGTATGAGATGAACCCCAACAACTTGGAAAGGTGGATCTCTCTCACACGTACCAACACAGACTATCCCCCAATTTAACTGATCCCCAAAGGTTTTTGATTAAATAGCGGAATAGAAAATATGATCCCAAAAAAGTGTATGTATATCACACGTACACAACCACACTAGGCCCCAATTACTATTGTTTGTACCCCTAAAAGGCTAGATGAGGAGTAGGGGGAGTATGGAACAGGCAGCACCCTCAAACCTTCAGTATGAGATTGTGTTCACTGTACCCCACAAAGATTGAGTTCACTGCACCCCACAATGATTGTGTTCACTGCACCCCACAAAGATTGTGTTCACTGCACCTCACAAAGATTGTGTTCACTGTACCCCCCAAAGATTGTGTTCACTGCACCCCACAAAGATTCTGTTCACTGTACCCCACAAAGATTGTGTTCACTGCACCCCAAAAAGATTGTGTTCACTGCACCCCAAAAAGGATGTTGTTCACTGCACCCCAAAAAGGATGTTGTTCACTCCACCCCAAAAAGATTGTGTTCACTGCACCCCACAAAGATTGTGTTCACTGCACCCCAAAAATGATTTTGTTCACTGCACCCCAAAAAGGATTTTGTTCACTGCACCCCAAAAAGGATGTTGTTCACTCCACCCCAAAAAGATTGTGTTCACTGCACCCCAAAAAGATTGTGTTCACTGCACCCCACAAAGGATTTTGTTCACTGCACCCCAAAAAGATTGTGTTCACTGCACCCCAAAAAGGATGTTGTTCACTGCACCCCAAAAAGGATTTTGTTCACTGCACCCCAAAAAGATTGTGTTCACTGCACCCCACAAAGGATTTTGTTCACTGCACCCCACAAAGATTGTGTTCACTGCACACCAAAAAGGATTGTGTTCACTGCACCCCAAAAAGATTTTGTTCACTGCACCCCAAAAAGATTGTGTTCACTGCAGCCCAAAAAGATTGTGTTCACTGCAGCCCAAAAAGATTGTGTTCACTGCAGCCCAAAAAGATTGTGTTCACTGCAGCCCAAAAAGATTGTGTTCACTGCAGCTCACACACAGAAAAATGGATGTGGATCACTGACACCTGCCTATCTCCAATCCCACACCACACAGCAATATCGATTGTAGTTTGTAGAACACAGTTTCCCTAAAATTCAGCAGACTCTGTCCCTAACAGGATTGAGAAGAGATCGTAGATCAGGATTGAGTGCAGACCCCACCCCCCACACAGCAATATCGATTGTAGTTTGTAGAAGACACTGACCCTATATAATTCAGCAGACTCTATCCCTAAAATGCCTACAACTCGCCCTGCCTAAACACTCCGACCTGTCCCTCAATTCTATCCGGACACAAATGGTTTTTTCCTGCCTATCTTTCCCTAATCAGCAGCCAGCACGTTGATGTGTGCTCTGTCCCTGAATCTAAGCAGCATAATGACGCCGCTGCGGCTGCCTCGAACTTATAAAGACTTGGTCACATGCTTCAGACGGCCAATCACAGCTACTGAGACATTTGCAGGCATGGCTGGGATGGCTTAAGGCACACCAGTTAAACGATTGTTGATTGGCTGTTGAAAGCCCGCCATGAAAAGAGCGCCAAAGCATGCAAAACCCGGAAATAAAACGACCGAACACGGATTTTTACCCGAACATACAGTAAAGTGTCCGTGTCCGTGTTCGGGTACAAAAAATCCAATTATTCGGTACGAACACGAATAATACAGTCCGTGTTCGCTCAACACTAGTTAGTTGCTATTGCTTCTTTATTGCCCAATCACAGAATGGGATGGGCTCTAGGCCAGGCTGTATTGCCTAACTGCTGTGTATTCTACAAGTAGGTAATAGATACCTGGATCTCTGGGTAACAACACTAGGAATCAGCTACCATATTTTCCGGCATATAGGACGACTTTTTAACCTAAAAAAACCCCCAAAAAATGGGGGGGGTCATCTTATACGCCGAGTATAAAAATCCCAATGGTAATTAAGTAAGTGTAATCTATGAAAGCGCTGGCTGTCTGTGTCCTATTCATCGGCAAGGTACCGTAAGTACTCTAAATGTATTCTCTTATAAATCTCCAAGGTATTGTAAGTAAGTATTACCGGTAGATGTATAATCTCTCAAGGCGCTGGCTATGCGGGAATCCTGTACCGGTATACCGTATGTACCGTAGCTTCGGCTGCATACAGTATACCGCTCTGAGCCAATCACGTTGAGTGATGTATTCTATTATTGAATGCAAAGCCTGCTTGTCAGGGAACCATGAACCAGACGTACAACAACAGATAAGTGAAAATAAGACAGCTTTATTGAAAAACAAGCTATAAAGCAAAAGTCCAAACGGATGGCGAAACCGATGCAGAGTCTTTGCGAAGCCAGGGGTCTGGAACCAGCAGGGTAGTCAGACGAAGCCAGGATCAGGAACCAACAGGGTAGTCAGACGAAGCCAGGATCAGGAACCAACAGGGTAGTCAGACGAAGCCAGGATCAGGAACCAACAGGGTAGTCAGACGAAGCCAGGAACAGGAACCAGAAGTAGCAGCAGTCTTAGTAGCATGTGAACACAGGAGGACCAAGCAGGGAACTGAGCCACAGACCTCCTATATATATGAGCTAGGCATCCAGCTCCTCCCAGTGGGAAGGAGGAGCCGCAGGGTGGGAGGCTACAAGAAACCCAGAAACCAAGATGGCCGCCAGCACATGTCAAACGAAGGAGAACAGCAAGGAGGTAAGACCATGACAGTACCTCCCCCTCAAGGGCCCCTCCTCCGCGGAGTAAAGAACGGTTTTTGAGGGAAGCGTGCATGGAAGGCTCGGAGCAAGGCAGGAGCATGGACATCTGCGGAGGGAACCCAGGAACGCTCCTCAGGACCATAACCACGCCAATGAACCAAAAACTGCACCCGACCGCGGACCAGGCGAGAGTCCAGGATATTGCTCACCTCATACTCCTCACGATTGCCCACTTGGACCGGACGAGGCCGAGGAACCGAGGAAGTGAAACGATTACACACCAGTGGCTTCAACAGGGAGACATGAAACACGTTGGAGATCCGCATGCCAGGAGGAAGCGCAAGGGCATAGGCTACCGGATTTACCCTGCGAAGCACTCGGAAGGGACCAACAAAGCGAGGCGCCAGCTTGGGAGTGGGCACTCGAAGGTTGAGGTTGCGGGTGGACAACCATACACGGTCTCCGGCCTGGTAGGAAGGAGCAGGCGCTCGTCTGCGATCAGCCTGGAATCTCTGGCGCTGCGCAGAGACCTCAAGGGACTTCTGGATCTGTACCCAAGAAGCACGTAGAACGGAAAGGTGATCCTCCACAGCCGGAATATCCTGGGGAGAGAATACCTCCGGTAACACGGCAGGTTGGAACCCATAGTTGGCCAAGAAGGGAGACGTCCCAGAGGAAGAGTTCACCGCCGTGTTCCTGGCAAACTCAGCCCAAGGCAGGAGGTCAACCCAATTGTCTTGGTGATCGGAGACATAGCAACGAAGGAATTGCTCCAAGGCCTGATTGGATCGTTCTGCGGCCCCATTGGACTGAGGGTGGTAGGCCGAGGAGAAGGAGAGATGAATCCCCAACTGGGAGCAAAAGGCGCGCCAGAACCTGGACACAAACTGACTCCCCCGATCCGACACAATCTCCTTGGGCAAACCGTGCAACCGGAAGACCTCCCTGGCAAAAATCGTGGCCAACTCCTGTGCAGAGGGTAACTTCTTGAGAGGAACACAGTGGCACATTTTGGAAAACCGATCCACAATCATGAGAATGACCGTATGGCCTCGGGATGCAGGGAGGTCCACAATGAAATCCATCCCCAGGTGTGACCATGGGCGCTCCCCGGTGGCTAAGGGTTGCAGAAGACCCACCGGAAGGTGCAGAGGGGACTTACTCTGGGCACAAACGGAGCATGCCGCTACATATGCGGCGATGTCGGAACGTAGGGAAGGCCACCAGAACAGACGTGAAACAGCCCAGGACAGCTGATTCTTTCCAGGATGCCCCGCGGTCTTGGAGTTATGGTAGGTTCGCAACAACCGAGTGCGCAACTCCTCAGGCACAAAACATCTGCCGTTGGGTCTCCCAGAGGGAGCACCGGCTTGAGCCGCCAAAATCTGCTCACCCAGAGGAGAGGTCAGGCTGGTGTGAATGGCGGCCAGGATCTGATTCGGAGGTATGACCGAAGTCGGAATCGACTCCTCCCTGGACAGGTCGGAGTACTGCCGTGATAAGGCATCCGCCCTGATGTTCTTGGAACCGGGTAGGTAGGAGACCACGTAATTAAAACGTGACAAGAACAGAGCCCATCTGGCCTGACGTGGTGTCAATCTCTTGGCCTCAGAAAGGTAGGTCAGATTCTTGTGGTCCGTCAGGATGAGGACCGGAACCACCGAACCCTCGAGCAAGTGCCTCCATTCTTTAAGAGCCTGCACGATGGCCAATAACTCCCTGTCACCAATCTGGTAGTTGCACTCAGCAGAAGACAGTTTCCGGGAGTAAAACCCACAAGGAAGCAGAGGACCCTCTGGTGTTCTACGCTGAGACAGAAGGGCGCCTACTCCCGTCTCGGACGCGTCCACCTCGAGGACAAAGGGCAACCCAGGGTTGGGATGCGACAGAATCGGAGCCGACACAAAGGCGGACTTTAGAGCCTCAAAAGCTCGGATGGCCTCGGGCGGCCAGACCTGGGAATTACTGCCCTTCCTGGTCAGATCCGTGAGAGGTTTGGCTAGCATGGAAAAGTCCCTGATGAACTTCCGATAATAATTGGCGAAGCCCAAAAAGCGCTGCAGGGAACGAAGACCACTGGGCTGGGGCCACTGTAAGACAGCCGAAACCTTCTCAGGATCCATGGAGAACCCTTCAGCGGAAATGATGTAACCTAAGAAGGTTACCTGGGATCGGTAATATTCGCATTTCTCAAGCTTACCGAACAGCTTGTTCTCTCGTAACCGTTGCAACACTCGTCTGACATCCAGAATGTGGGTCTCCATGGACTCAGAATATACCAGGATGTCATCCAAATAGACCACCACACACTGCTGCAACAGGTCACGGAAAACATCGTTGATGAATTCCTGAAAGACTGCGGGCGCATTGCACAGCCCAAAGGGCATAACCAAGGATTCATAATGACCGGTCCTGGTGTTAAACGCGGTCTTCCACTCATCGCCCGCCTTGATCCTTACGAGGTTATATGCCGCCCTCAGGTCGAGTTTGGTAAAGACCGTAGCCCCTTTAAGACGGTCGAACAGCTCGGAAATCAAGGGTATCGGGTAAGCGTTCTTGATCGTGATGCGGTTGAGACCCCTGTAATCGATGCAAGGCCTCAACTCACCGCCCTTCTTTTTCACAAAGAAAAATCCAGCCCCTGCCGGGGACGAGGATTTGCGAATGTGACCGCGTGAAAGCGCCTCCCTCACGTACTCCTCCATGGCCTCATTCTCTGCTACCGACAGTGGATAGACTTTGCCACGAGGAGGAACGGCACCAGATTGTAACTCGATGGCACAATCGTATGGGCGGTGCGGAGGTAGGGCAACCGCGCGCACCTTATCGAATACATCCCGGTACTCCTCGTATTCAGGGGGCAACAGAGAGTCCGAGGAAGTACACAGCAACTTGACAGGCCCATGGATGCAACTAGCCCCACACTGCGGTGACCACGAGAGGATCTCGGCCGATCTCCAATCGAAAATCGGATTATGCTTCTGGAGCCAGGGGTACCCCAAGACCACCGAGTAGTGTGGAGACGAAATAACCTGGAAGCAGACCGACTCTCTGTGAACGGCACCAATGGCTAACCCCACTGGAAGGGTCTCATGAGTCACGTGTGGCGGCAGAAGGGGTCTGCCGTCTATCGCCTCAAGAGCCAGAGGTGAACCCCGAGCCTGCAGAGGAATGGAATTGGTGGCAGCGAACACACTATCAATGAACAAACCACCAGCACCAGAGTCCACCAACGCCTGGGTCGTCACCGAGCCCCCGACCCAGGAGAGGACAACAGTGATCAGTGGTTTGTCAACACGGGAAACCGGGGACGAGGAGACTCCACCCAAGATCTGCCTCTGACAGGATCTCAGGTGCGAGCGTTTCCCCGGACGGTTCGGACATGCCAACCGAAAATGCCCACCGAGACCACAGTACATGCATCGGCCCTCGCGTCTCCGGAGTACCCTCTCCCCCTCGGACAGGCGAGCAAACCCCAGCTGCATGGGTTCACCCCCAGACAAGTCATCCCCAGGAGGCGTGGGAGGAGAGGGAGGCACGGGTGGGACAGCAAACGTAGGCGCCAATCTGTTAGGAGGCCTCCGCAGACTCTCCTTAAAGGAAGGTCTCTCCCTGAGTCTGGTGTCAATCAAAATCAGGAAAGAAATAAGGGACTCGAGCTCCACTGGTAGGTCCTTAGCTGCAACCTCATCCTTCAAGGCATCCGAGAGACCATGAGAGAAAGCAGCGACCAGAGCCTCATTATTCCAGCCCACCTCTGCTGCCAGGGTACGAAACTCAATGGCGTATTCAGCTACGGATCGTGAACCCTGTCTGATGGACATAAGGAGCTTCGCAGCAGAGGCAGCACGAGCCGGCACATCGAATACCTTCCGAAGAGAAGCAACAAAACCGGAAAACTCGGCAACCACCGGATTGTTGTTCTCCCATAAAGGGCTGGCCCAGGCCAAGGCCTTGTCCGAGAGCAGCGAGATCAGGAAGCCCACCTTTGATCTCTCAGTAGGAAAGGCATGTGGCAGCAACTCGAAATAAATGCCCACCTGGTTAAGGAAACCTCGGCACTGAGTTGGCTCTCCCCCAAAGCGCTGTGGAAGGGGGGCAGAACCGGACATACCCCGAAACACCGCAGGCGCAACAACAGGTGTCGGGGTAGACTCTGGCGCAACAACCGGAGCGGACCCAGGAGCGGCAACCGACCCATCGGCAACGGGAGCGAAATGAGCCGTGCGTTCAAGCAGGGATTGCAACGCCACGGCGAACTGACCCAACAGGTGATCCTGCTGATCAAGTCTGGCAACCAACGTGGGTAGTGAGGATGGCCCTGTACCGTCAGAATTCATGGCCTGTGGTACCGTGCGTTCAAGCAGGGTTTGCAACGCCACGGCGACCCGACCCAACAGGTGATCCTGCTGATCAAGTCTGGCAACCAGCGTGGGTAGCGAGGATGGCCCTGTACCGTCAGAATTCATGGCTTGGTCCTAATGTCAGGGAACCATGAACCAGACGTACAACAACAGATAAGTGAAAATAAGACAGCTTTATTGAAAAACAAGCTATAAAGCAAAAGTCCAAACGGATGGCGAAACCGATGCAGAGTCTTTGCGAAGCCAGGGGTCTGGAACCAGCAGGGTAGTCAGACGAAGCCAGGATCAGGAACCAACAGGGTAGTCAGACGAAGCCAGGATCAGGAACCAACAGGGTAGTCAGACGAAGCCAGGATCAGGAACCAACAGGGTAGTCAGACGAAGCCAGGAACAGGAACCAGAAGTAGCAGCAGTCTTAGTAGCATGTGAACACAGGAGGACCAAGCAGGGAACTGAGCCACAGACCTCCTATATATATGAGCTAGGCATCCAGCTCCTCCCAGTGGGAAGGAGGAGCCGCAGGGTGGGAGGCTACAAGAAACCCAGAAACCAAGATGGCCGCCAGCACATGTCAAACGAAGGAGAACAGCAAGGAGGTAAGACCATGACACTGCTCAGATTGGTGGAATTAACTCTCTCTGACTCCGCCAATCCGAGCAGGCTTTGTATTCAATAATAGAATACATCGCTCCCCATAATTGGCTCAGCGCGGTATACTGTATGTAGCCGAAGCTGCGGTACATACGGTATACCGGTACAGGATTCCCGCACAGCCAGCGCCTTGAGAGATTATACATCTACCAGTAATACTTACTTACAATACCTTGGAGATTTATAAGAGAATGCATTTATGGTACTTTACGGTACCTTGCAGATGGATAGGGCACAGACAGCCAGCGCTTTCATAGATTACACTTACTTAATTACCTTTGGGATTTTTATACTCGGCATATATGGTATATGGTGTCGCGCCTTGCTTCAGAAGGGGGGTAGTCTTATACAGTGAGTATAGCCCAAAACCTATGTTTTAACTTGAAATGGAGGGGGGTCGTCTGATACGCCAGAAAATACGGTAAATTGGGTGTTTTTCTATCTTTATCAATTTGTAAGTTTTAAAAAGAAATTTTATTGTTTTTGTAATAATACATTGGGGTCCAAAGAGACTGTACAATTCATTTTGACTTTAACCACTTGCCTACTGGGCACTTATACCCCCTTCCTACCCAGGCCAATTTTGTGCTTTTAGTGCTCTCATATTTTGAATGACAATTACTCACTGCAATACTGTACCCATTTACAATTTTTGTCCTTTTTTCACACAAAAAGAGCTTTCTTTTGGTGATATTTAATCACCACTGTTTTTTTTATTTTTTATTTTTTTGTGCTATAAATATAAATAGAATGACCATTTTGTGAAAAATTACATTTTTCTTTGTTTCCGTTATACATTTTTCAAAACGGAAAATTGATATTGAATACTTACCGTAATTTTCCTTTCCTGATGGACTCCATGGCAGCATACGTTCGGGTAGGCCCCGCCTCCTCTCCTACCTCATAGGACCCCACTCCCATAAATCTTTGCTCCCTTTCAGCATCCATGTTCAGTAACTAGCCTACTCAGGAAATGGGAGGGGACTCCTGCTTCCATGGAGTCCATCAGGATAGGAAAATTACGGTAAGTATTCAATATCAATTTTCCGTTTTCCTGACAGACTCCATGGCAGCATACGTTCGGGAAATAACTCGCTATACACTCCTGGGTGGGAAGATGCTGGAGGAGGTTGCCCTGCAGATCACATCGGGCGCTACATGTTTAGAGACTGCCCATGATGTAGAAATGCTTCTAGTAGAATGAGCCATAACCGCCTCCGGAGGAGCCAAGCCCTTCGCTCTGTATGCCCACTGGATAGCCTGGACAATCCACGCAGCCACCGCTCTACAAGAGGCTTTTTTAAAGAAATATTGCTAGAGATGAAGTAAAAAGCACCACATCCCTTTGTTTAAAGTAGATACAATGGAGGGGGGCAAAGTGGGACTTTAACGGTGCAAAATGATGGAGAAAAATCTGAATTCTCAAAAATTGTACATTTTATTACACATAGGAAGTGAGGACAAGACAATACATCAATATAAAATGATAAAATCAAGAAAATGCACTCGAAAATATAAACTCTACATGTTTCGACATCTTCATAATAGCTTCTTCAGGAGTTTTCATAGACATTTCTCGAGAGTGAACATTTCTAGGTAACAAAAGAAAAAACATAAAAGACATAGCATGTGTATATATATAGGGCTTTTCTCAATGGTCCTAAAGTTGAGTGCCCAATTGATTTACATAATTAGAAAGACAATGATACCAATGAAAGTACCTTAAGATGACCTGAACCCTTTCTTATGTCGAAGGTGGAGGCAATAGAGGTGACGCCACCCAAGCAAGCACAGAGGGGGAGGGGAACCGAGACATCCAAACTCTTAGAGTTGACCCATAGAGAGGGTGGCAGCCAAGCTAGGAATGATGGGTAGAGATAATGAGACCAGAGCATGGAAATACACTTCAACCCAAGATTGCTATGTCTCCAGTTATATGGGACTAAATATCAGGTTGAAAAATTACTAAAATAGTCACCTGATTATAATGAATGTGCAGTTGATTCACTAGGTACCCCAATGTAAAAAAGGCAGGGAGGGAAAGCAAAGTTTCCTTAATATCCCCAAATGGGAGGTATCCCTTGAAGAGAAAAATGGAGTTTGTTAATGACAGTGGTAAACATAATACAGCTCTGTCAAGTTTTGAGGGTGTGCATACTTACCCAGAATTGACAAAATTAAGCACCTGAATTATCATGCAGTATTCAAAAGTTCACCGCCATTTTAATTCAACAAATTTTCCAATAGTACACTTGAAATGAAGGAGACTGCACGGGAGGAGAAAGAAAAGAGAGGCATAGAAGGACATAGTCAGCATCTGAATCTACCAAAGATGTAAGGAGAGAAGCAGGGTTTGGAAGATTTCATTTACCGCAAATGGTCTCAAAGATCATATGTCGTTCCCCGGTGGTCTAGTGTAATACTGACCATGTAGCGCCGGCATTTATACACCCTCTCCACTCCCTCGGCGTCTGACGTCACCGAGGGAGTGAGAGCGAGGTACGCCCAGTGGTCCAATGGAGACCGAAGAGGAAGTGTGTCATCAAGACGCGACCGCATCGCATTGTTCCGCCGGAACCGGAAGGTCGGGGATGACAACATCCGGTCCGGACATGAATGTATGCAGAGGAGGTAGCAGATCGCCAGAGACAATCTGAAATGGATCCAAATGAAACTGACAGCATTATTAAAGGCCGGATTTAAAAAGATATATCCACAATGCCTGTATAATGGGGAAAATCTAAAGACACAAAAAGGTCATAAAGAAGAAGATTGACCCAATTAGTAAATCAGTCAGTATTGTGATAGAAATAAAAATTAAAAAGAAGAGGTTTTATGAAACTCCATTGAAGGACACCTGGGAGTTTGAAAGCGGTGCTGCTACTGACCAGGTTGGACCAATTTTCCTGGAGAATAAGTGTAGGGCACCGCGGGTGCCCATATGGGCAACAAACACAGAGGCTGGAAATAGGCTCGAATCCAAAGGGTCCCCATGTGCTTACCTTAGGGTCTGCCACCCACAGTCGCATCCACATGACGGCAGGGGTCAGGAAAAAATATACAATAGGCAAATCACAAAATGTTCTTGTTCTTTGAAAGGTAGATAAACTACATCTAAGGAAATAAACAATTAACAATTGTAAGGCAATTTTGCCGAAATATATGTAATGTGCCAATATAGGCACCTAGAAAGAGGGGACTTTGTAACAAAAGTACAAAATCCAAAATGCTGGCCAGCATCAGAGATCCTGTGCTGAATCAGCAATAAATACAATTGACATTACCTAGCCAAGAAAGGGTTTGAAACTAATGGATTCATTTATACCAGGATACTGAATAGCCGATAAATTAAATATCCACTTGGTTTCACGTTGCAATAAATTTCTATCTACACTTCCACCTCTTTCATTGAGTGGGATGTGTTCCAAAGCAAAGAAGGTCATCATCCTATCATCAAAGCCATGGTATAAACCCATATGTCGGCTAATGGGACTTTCAAACTTTTTGTTCTTGACAAGTTTGACATGGTCACGAATTCGATTAAAAAAAGGCCTTTTTGTTTTGCCTATGTAGAAGGCTTTACAACTGCAATACATTATATAGACAATTCCTACTGTTTGACAGTTCGCATAGAAATTCGGTCTATACAATTTTCCATTGGGAAGAATAATTTCACTTAAATTAGGCAGATATCTGCAGAAATTGCATTTTCTGCGGGAATATGTGCCTGTAAGTGTTTTTTTACATTTATTTGAAAGAGCATAGTGACTGTGAACCAATTGGTCCCTTAAGGAGCAAGACCTTTTAAAAGTTATCTGGGGGCGGGCATCAATGAATTTAGATACCTTTTCATCTGCCTCTAGGAGGTACCAAAATTTTTTAAGAATTGACCGTACCTGGTCATGTTGACCAGAATATCGTGTAATTATACGTACCCCATCCATATTGGTTTTATTCTTCTTTTTGCCAAAAATCAAGTCAGTCCTGTTCCATTTTTTCGCTCTATGATAAGATTTTTTCAAACAGGCCCTACTATAGCCTCTACCCAAAAGTCTCCTCTGTAAGTTCTTGGCTTCTCTCTCGAAATCTTCAGATTTCGTACAATTACGCCGTAATCTTAAATACTGGCTATATGGTATACTAGATACCAAAGGTTGAGGGTGGGAACTGTCTGCCCTCAGTATAGTGTTACCTGCAGTAGTTTTGCGGAAGAGGGTGGTACCCAAAATGCCATCTTCATCTACATAAATGGTAATATCCAAAAAGTCCAAAGACCTTTGGCTATAAGTGTGGGTAAATTTGAGATTGAAGTCGTTGACTTTCAAAACTTCAAAAAATCTCAAAAGCATGCTCAGAGAACCTGTCCAAATCATAAAAATGTCATCAATAAATCTTCTCCAAAGGAGTATATAAGATAAAAAAGACTCCAGGTTATCCCTGGAAAAAAGGTCACGCTCCCATCCCCCCAGGTGCAGGTTGGCATAAGAGGGGGCACACTTGGTCCCCATAGCCACACCCTGCACCTGGAGGTAATGGGAGCCATTGAACAAGAAGACATTGTTGGACAAAATAAATCTCAGGAGTGAGATAACAAAGGCATTATATTCCACTGAAGAACCTCCTCTTTCCGATAGGAAGCCCTCCACAACTCGGATGGAGTTGTAGAGGGCCTCTACATCAATGCCCACTAGCCATGCCTCCTCAGGGACTTGGATGCCATCAATAGCTTTGATGAGATCACTAGTGTCCCTGATGTAGGAAGGCAAAGCCAGTACATGGGGACGCAGGTAATCATGCACTAATTGGCTCGCTCGTTCCGTTAGGCAGCCATTGCCAGAGACTATTGGTCTCCCTGGGGGTTTTTTGAGGTTTTTGTGAACCTTGGGTAAGGCATACATAGTAGGGGTTTTAGGGTCCTTGATATTCAAAAATTCCCAAGTTTTCTTGTCTATCAAGGCTTTTGAATAGGCTTCAAAGATAAGCTGACGATATTTGATGATTATTCTTGCTAGGAAACTTTCAGAAATTTTTCTATACCAATCTTTGTTATTCAAAATGTCCAAAACCATAGCTTCATACCCTAATGTGTCCATTACAACGACGTTTCCGCCCTTGTCTGAGGGTTTAATTGTAAGGGAGGAGTCGTTTTGAAGTGATTGAATAGCCCTAATCTGACTATCATTCAGGTTAGAGGAATTCACATCTTTCCACTTAGTCTTCTGAATTTCCCTAATCACTTGTTGGGTAAAGGCCCAAATGTTAGGGTTGGATTGCAATATAGGAAAAAATTGGGATTTAGATTTATATGAAGATGGAGGAGGAAAAATTGGCTCCACTTCACAATTTTCTAAAGTGGCCATCTGATCAATTGATTCATCAGAAAAAGGCCAACCTGATGAGTCTCCTTCTTCCCAGAGTTCCATCAAATCATTGAGTGCCTGCATTTCGGCCAGAGACAGTTCTTGGTCTTGTGCAGGTAAGCAATTAGATTTGGTCAGTTGATCTGCTATAGATTGATTGTCTTTGTCATAAATTACTTTGAACATTAATCTACGGGCAAACAGGTGAACATCCTTAATTAGCTCGAAGATGTCGATTTTTTGCGTAGGGCAGAAGGTTAGACCCAGAGATAGAACATATATTTGGGTTTCATCAAGTTTTTTACTGGATAAATTAATAACTTTCAAGGCATCAGAATCTGAAGTCTGAAGCTCAGAGGATAGTTGCTAACTAGATTGATTTTTTGAGGGCTGAAAAATAGGTGCCGTGCGAATTTCATTATTCACCACTGTGCAGTGATTCATCTTAAGGGAATGTGTGGCATTAAGACTTGGGGTAGCTACTGAATTTTTTTCAATGGCTAACTCACCAAGATTTTGTGATAATTGGGAAGGAGATTGGTGAAATTATTGGTGATATTCCGGAGGGAAAAGTGGGGTGCATTTAGAAGAAGTGTTGGATTCTTTTTTGTTTTCTATTTTGCGCTTGTGGGAACCATTCATTTTGATGTGACGTTGAGACTTAGTATGAGAAGATGATGTAGATGATTGGGATGATAAGTCCGAATCACTCACATCATTGGTGTTTATTTGTGAATGGAAAGAGCTTGAGTGGGGATTTTTATATGCATTTTTTGTTATACGTTTGTTGTTTCTTTCTCTAGTCCAGTGATAAGTTTCATCCTGTTGATATGCTTGCTTATCTCTGGCAAATTTCTTTTCTTTAGTCTTGATCAAATTGCCTACAAAAATTTCTAATTGTTTTTGCATTTTGTTATCTCTCTGAGAGAAGGAGGGATCATTTAGTAATGCTACACTATCTAAATAGAGTTGTTTAATATCATTGTTCACAATTTCCAAATCTTTGGTATATTGTGAGCATAATAAATTCATCATTTTTAGAGAACAAGAATGCAGATTTGATTCCCATTCACTTTTTAATTCGGCATTGACTGTTTTAATTAGGGGAAAAAATCTGAATTCTTAGTCCCCAAGGGACCAGTTTTTCGTCAATATACTTCAAAAAATATTTTTTATTCCAAAATATCTTGGATTTTTTTTCCAATAATCTGCGCAATCTCGAGAAGAAGTGGTTAAGGGTAATTCCTCCCACTGATGAACTTTGAGCCTGATGGAACTTGTCCATTAATCCATCGAAATCTTTCCCACAGTAGCCATCCATGGTTACAAGAACCGGGGCCACTGGGGGAGAGGTTTCTAAGTCACAATACCACTTAAACGTAGCTAAGGAATGTCTACATGTAAAAATACCTCATAGAATAAACAAAAATTGTATATATATATAGCAAGAACAAGCTAAACTTAGTTAACACAATGAATACACATTTTTCTCCAGCAATACGGGGGTAATGGGAAATGTAATCCCTAATTGGGTAGAGGCTATAGTAGGGCCTGTTTGAAAAAATCTTATCATAGAGCGAAAAAATGGAACAGGACTGACTTGATTTTTGGCAAAAAGAAGAATAAAACCAATATGGATGGGGTACGTATAATTACACGATATTCTGGTCAACATGACTAGGTACGGTCAATTCTTAAAAAATTTTGGTACCTCCTAGAGGCAGATGAAAAGGTATCTAAATTCATTGATGCCCGCCCCCAGATAACTTTTAAAAGGTCTTGCTCCTTAAGGGACCAATTGGTTCACAGTCACTATGCTCTTTCAAATAAATGTAAAAAAACACTTACAGGCACATATTCCTGCAGAAAATGCAATTTCTGCAGATATCTGCCTAATTTAAGTGAAATTATTCTTCCCAATGGAAAATTGTATAGACCGAATTTCTATGCGAACTGTCAAACAGTAGGAATTGTCTATATAATGTATTGCAGTTGTAAAGCCTTCTACATAGGCAAAACAAAAAGGCCTTTTTTTTAATCGAATTCGTGACCATGTCAAACTTGTCAAGAACAAAAAGTTTGAGAGTCCCATTAGCCGACATATGGGTTTATACCATGGCTTTGATGATAGGATGATGACCTTCTTTGCTTTGGAACACATCCCACTCAATGAAAGAGGTGGAAGTGTAGATAGAAATTTATTGCAACGTGAAACCAAGTAGATATTTAATTTATCGGCTATTCAGTATCCTGGTATAAATGAATCCATTAGTTTCAAACCCTTTCTTGGCTAGGTAATGTCAATTGTATTTATTGCTGATTCAGCACAGGATCTCTGATGCTGGCCAGCATTTTGGATTTTGTACTTTTGTTACAAAGTCCCCTCTTTCTAGGTGCCTATATTGGCACATTACATATATTTCGGCAAAATTGCCTTACAATTGTTAATTGTTTATTTCCTTAGATGTAGTTTATCTACCTTTCAAAGAACAAGAACATTTTGTGATTTGCCTATTGTATATTTTTTCCTGACCCCTGCCGTCATGTGGATGCGACTGTGGGTGGCAGACCCTAAGGTAAGCACATTGGGGGACCCTTTGGATTCGAGCCTATTTCCAGCCTCTGTGTTTGTTGCCCATATGGGCACCCGCGGTGCCCTACACTTATTCTCCAGGAAAATTGGTCCAACCTGGTCAGTAGCAGCACCGCTTTCAAACTCCCAGGTGTCCTTCAATGGAGTTTCATAAAACCTCTTCTTTTTAATTTTTATTTTTATCACAATACTGACTGATTTACTAATTGGGTCAATCTTCTTCTTCATGACCTTTTTGTGTCTTTAGATTTTCCCCATTATACAGGCATTGTGGATATATCTTTTTAAATCCAGCCTTTAATAATGCTGTCAGTTTCGTTTGGATCCATTTCGGATTGTCTCTGGCGATCTGCTACCTCCTCTGCATACATTCATGTCCGGACCGGATGTTGTCATCCCCGACCTTCCGGTTCCGGCGGAACAATGCGATGCGGTCGCGTCTTGATGACGCACTTCCTCTTCGGTCTCCATTGGACCACTGGGCGTACCTCGCTCTCACTCCCTCGGTGACGTCAGACGCCGAGGGAGTGGAGAGGGTGTATAAATGCCGGCGCTACATGGTCAGTATTACACTAGACCACCGGGGAACGACATATGATCTTTGAGACCATTTGCGGTAAATGAAATCTTCCAAACCCTGCTTCTTTCCTTACATCTTTGGTAGATTCAGATGCTGACTATGTCCTTCTATGCCTCTCTTTTCTTTCTCCTCCCGTGCAGTCTCCTTCATTTCAAGTGTACTATTGGAAAATTTGTTGAATTAAAATGGCGGTGAACTTTTGATTACTGCATGATAATTCAGGTGCTTAATTTTGTCAATTCTGGGTAAGTATGCACACCCTCAAAACTTGACAGAGCCGTATTATGTTTACCACTGTCATTAACAAACTCCATTTTTCTCTTCAAGGGATACCTCCCATTTGGGGATATTAAGGAAACTTTGCTTTCCCTCCCTGCCTTTTTTACATTGGGGTACCTAGTGAATCAACTGCACATTCATTATAATCAGGTGACTATTTTAGTAATTTTTCAACCTGATATTTAGTCCCATATAACTGGAGACATAGCAATCTTGGGTTGAAGTGTATTTCCATGCTCTGGTCTCATTATCTCTACCCATCATTCCTAGCTTGGCTGCCACCCTCTCTATGGGTCAACTCTAAGAGTTTGGATGTCTCGGTTCCCCTCCCCCTCTGTGCTTGCTTGGGTGGCGTCACCTCTATTGCCTCCACCTTCGGCATAAGAAAGGGTTCAGGTCATCTTAAGGTACTTTCATTGGTATCATTGTCTTTCTAATTATGTAAATCAATTGGGCACTCAACTTTAGGACCATTGAGAAAAGCCCTATATATATACACATGCTATGTCTTTTATGTTTTTTCTTTTGTTACCTAGAAATGTTCACTCTCGAGAAATGTCTATGAAAACTCCTGAAGAAGCTATTATGAAGATGGCGAAACATGTAGAGTTTATATTTTCGAGTGCATTTTCTTGATTTTATCATTTTATATTGATGTACTGTCTTGTCCTCACTTCCTATGTGTAATAAAATGTACAATTTTTGAGAATTCAGATTTTTCTCCATCATTTTGCACCGTTAAAGTCCCGCTCTACAAGAGGCACGCATTCCCCTTTTTTTTCCATGGAGAAGGACAAAAAGAAATTCCGACTGACGGAAGGAGGATGTAGACTCCAAGTATTGTTTCAGAGTATTGCCCACATCTAGCGGATGAACTGGAGGTCACCTTAGGGTTTGACCCTAGGATAGGTATTAGGACCACTCTGTCCTGGAAGAAGGTCAGAAAAAGGCTCTTTGCAACCTAGATTGTGTACTTCAGAAACTCTCTTTGCGGAGGTGATAGCTACCAAAAACCCTGTCTTCAGCGTAAGCTCCTTGATTGACATGGAGGCCACGTCCACAGAAGAAAAGAAGTCCAAGACTAATGGGAGATCCCATTTTAGGAATCTCGGTCTTCTCTGCGGCCTGAGCCTGACTGCTCCCTTAAAAAACTGTTGGACCAGTTGATGTTTTGCCCACAAAATTCAGGAGAAGGCTGAGATGGCCGAAACTTGCACCCGGAGAGAACTGATTGATAAGGAGAGATCCAGCCCGGACTGCAAGAAACTCAGGACTTGTTGGATGGCAGGTGTGTCCACTGGACCAAACCCCTGGACTTGATGACTCATGAACTTAGCCCAAATCCTCTCATAGACCTTGTTAGTGCTACCCCTTCTTGATTTCATGAGAGTAGGAATCACCTTTTCTGGGCAACCGAGTGCCTCCAACCTCCCCCTCTCAAGAACCAAGCCTTGAGGTGCAGGGCATGGTTTCAGAGTAGGACCCTGTGATAGAAGGTCCGGCCTGAGGGGTAGAGTGATTGGATCCCTGAAGCTGAGGAGAGTCAACAGGGAAAACCAGGGTCTGTTGGGCCAGAAGGGAATTATTGCTAAGACTTACACCTTCTCCATTTTCAGTCTCCGAAGGAATTGGAGAATTATTGGTACTGGTGGAAAAGCATAGGCAATTTGGAAATTCCAACTGTCCGTGAGTGCATCTACTCCGAAAGCCTGAGGATCCCGGAACCTCGCATAGCATCTCCGGAGTTTTTTGTTGTGGGGGGCCACAAACAGATCTACTTCTGGAGACATCCCCAGGGACAGAACCCAATCGAACACTTCCTGATGGAGAGTAGGGATGATCGAACTTTTGAAAAGTTTGGTTCGGCCAGAACACCCGAACTTCCCGAAAGTTCGGCCCGGATTTCAGAACCCCATTGAAATCAATGGGACCCGAACTTCGGTAATCAAAAAAACCTATTTTGAAGCCCTAAAACCCAATAAATGCCCCTAAAAAGTGCCTAGGGTTCTGGGTCATGCCCCAGAGACTATTAATCACACAAAAAAAAGTTCTTAAAAATTGTCATTTTTGATAGAGAGACAATAATTGAAAAAATAAATAAATAAATAAAAAAATAAAAAAAAAATTCTTTGGATTTAGTGTCTGGGGGGTCTAAAAAGTGTACCTGTGAAGTTTCAGCTCTGTAGCATGTCCAGAACCAGAAAAAAAAGATTGTTTGTATTAGGTCACTTATAGAACAGGCATATGGCTCCGTTATTTTCACACCTTGCCGGTTTAGTAGCAAGCGTTTTTTTGTGCATTTTTTGGGGTCTTTGGAGGCAGGCAAAACATCTGAACTTGTGTATAGGGGTATATATACACACATACTTATATGTATATATACCCCTACATATATATAGGTGTGAAAGTAGCAGAAATCTATGCTTGCGCTAATTAAAAAATTAACACTAATATAGCTTCTCTCCTATCACACCTATATATGTGTAAGTGTAAAAATACATATAAGTATGTGTGTATATATACCCCTATACACAAGTTCAGATGTTTTGCCTGCCTCCAAAGACCCCAAAAAAATGCCTGCAACAACACACCTGGGCGTTTTTTTTTTGGCGCTTGCGTTTTTTTGGGCATTTTTTGGGGTGTCTTTGGAGGCAAGCAAAACATCTGAACTTGTGTATAGGGGTATATATACACACATACTTATATGTATTTTTACACTTACACATATATAGGTGTGATAGGAGAGAAGCTATATTAGTGTTAATTTTTAATTAGCGCAAACATAGATTTCTGCTACTTTCACACCTATATATGTAGGTGTATATATACATATAAGTATGTGTGTATATATACCCCTATACACAAGTTCAGATGTTTTGCCTGCCTCCAAAGACCCCAAAAAATGCCCAAAAAAAGCCAGCTACAAAAATGCCCAGGTGTGTTTTTGCAGCAGGCGTTTTTTTGGGGCATTTTTTTGGGGGTCTTTGGAGGCAGGCAAAACATCTGAACTTGTGCATAGGGGTATATATACACACATACTTATATGTATTTTTACACTTACACATATATAGGTGTGATAGGAGAGAAGCTATATTAGTGTTAATTTTTTAATTAGCGCAAGCATAGATTTCTGCTACTATCACACCTATATATGTCTAGGTGTATATATACATATAAGTATGTGTGTATATATACCCCTATACACAAGTTCAGATGTCATGCCTGACTCCAAACTTGTCCTCAAAAAAGCCCTGTAAACGCATGCAGCCAAAAAGCAGGCTGACAGGCGAGAAGCCATATCCCTGTTCTATAAGTGACCTAAGAGAAACAATCTTTTCTCTATAGCGGTCACCCTGACATGGAAGGGTTTGGTCACCCTGCTATAGCAGTCAGAGTCAGTTAACCCTACACTACACTACGGTCCCCTTACACTTAACACTTTCCCTACAGAAACAAAATGTTTGCATCTAACTAAAGTGTAAAAAAGCACTCTAACTACACTAGATATCCCTTTCCTCACACTAATAATTGCTAAATGACACTTTGAAGCAGAAGTAACAGAACTGCTTCCATTCTCTTCCATGTCCCTGTATTACAATGCTAGGAATTTGGCGGGGCTATGTTATATACTGGGGGGCGTATTCACTAATGATTGGCCTGTGGACCCCCTAGTCACTCCAATCACATTCCTAGCATTCTCCTGTCCCCTCAATTGGCTTTTACTAATGGTTCTGTTCCAATCACGGGCTTTTAAAGCCCATTTACTGTCCCATTGCATTTTGGTTGGTTCTGGTTGCCGAATTCCGAACTTTTTGGGCAAAAAGTTCGGAATTCGGCCGAACCTCGAACAGCCAATGTTCGGGTCGAAACCGATGGTCGACCCGAACCGTTCGATCATCCCTAATGGAGAGACCACTCGTTGTTGTCGAGTTTGTATCTGGACAGAATGTCTGCTTCCACGTTCAGTACTCCTGGAACAAAGACTGCCGAGAGATTGGCCAGATATTGTTGAGCCCAGGACATGATCGGTTCCGTCTCCTGGAGAAGAGACATGCTGCGAGTACCTCCCTGCCTTTTGACATGTGCCACTGCTGTGGTGTTGTCCATTCTGAGTAACACAGAAGTTCCCTGAGTCAGATGGCGGAAAGCCTGAAGGGCCTTGAAGGCAGCTCGCAGTTCCAGAATATTGGATACTACTCCGTGAGCAGAGAAATTCCACCTGCCTTGTGCCACTTCTGATAGACAGTGGGCTCCCCAACCTGTACTGCTGGCATCGGAGGTTATCGTGATCCAGGTAATTGGAGCGATCGAATGGCAATTTCTGAGATTTGCTCGGCGTAGCCACCAAGGAAGGCAACCCTTTATGAATGGGGTCCTCTGTCGTCCATTGTTGGAGAAAACCCCTCTGGAAGGGTCTCAGCTTCCACAAAGCCCACTTTACCATGGGGGATGTAGCCACAAGCGTCCCCACTACTTTCAGACACTGATGGGCAGTGAGACGGGAGGCAGCTAGGGCTAGAGCCACCCTGCCTTGAACCACCGGAAGTTTCTCTTCGGGCAGGGAGATGGTGCATTTTATTGTGTTGAACAATGCCCCTAGGAACACAAGCGACTGCGTCTGCACCAGATGGCTCTTTTCGAGGTTCAGAATCCACCCAAACTCTTGGAGAGTGGAAGTCACTTGATCTAGATGTAACAGCTGCTGGGATCTGTCCTGGGACAGAAAAAGCAGGTCGTCCAAATAATGGTGTAATCTGATACCCCTGATCCTGATAAGGGCTACAACTGCCAATAAGGTCTTGGTAAACGTGCGAGGCGATGTTGAAAGCCCGAAGGGGAGACATGTGAACTGCATCAGAGAAACTGTTGATACTTTCTTGCCACTGGCACATAAAAGTACGCATCTTTCAGATCTATGGATGCTAGCCAGTCTCCTGGGAGGACCGATTGCTGGATTATGACCAGGGACTCCATCTTAAACTTTTCTCAACAAATAGATCTGTTGAGCTATGGGAGGTCTATTACAGGTCGCCAAGTGCCGTTCTTCTTCTGGACAAGGAAGAGGGGAGAATAGACTCCCTGACCTCTTTCTGCTTCGGGCACTGGAAGTACAGCTCGCTGAGCCAATAAGGTTTCTAGATAGGAAAGAAGGACCTTCTTTTTCTCTGATGAAGGAGGAAGAGATGTAGCAACGAACCTGGGCTTGGGAAAGTTGTTGAACACCCAAGAGTGCCCCTGGGACACGATGTCTAAAACCCAGGGATTCGGGATTGAGGCTGCCCAGATATCCTGAAATTGGAGCAATCTGGATCCTACTGGGGATGCCTGGACGGGCCCAACCTCAAAAGGATTCCAACCTCTCCCGTAAGACTTGCCCGGTCTGTAGCTGCGCGCCTCCCAAGAGTGATTTACATTCTGCCTTCTTGGGAAAGAGCGCTTCTGAGCGCCTGGGCGTTTATCCCAGGGAGGGAGGAACCCAGACTTCCCGCCCATGGCCCGAGTTATGGCTGCATCCAATTTGTTCCCAAAAAGGGAAGAACCCTCAAAGGGAATCCGGCACCACGACTGTTTTGATGCAGAGTCAGCTACCCAAGGATGAAGCCAGAGGGCACGTTTAGCCGTGACTGAAGACAGCATAACTCGGGCATAAAGGCAAATGGTGTCTATAGATGCCTCCCCCAAGAAACGCGCAGCCATCTTCAACTCCTGAATCGGAGAGCACCGAAGAACTTCTTCCGAAACTCCTTTAAGAGTATCATCCAGGGCAATTATCTAAATTTCCATGGCTTTTGAAACTGTAGCCAAGGCCAATGCTGGCTTGCAGGCCATGCCAGCTGAAAGATACGCCCGTTTGAGGTTGGCGTCAATCCTCCTATCCAAAGGATCCTTAAACGATACCGTATCCTCCAATGGAAGAGTGACGTGTTTCACAAGTCGCATCACAGCTGCGTCTACCAGGGGAGGAGACTCCAGGTGCTTCACCTCCTCCTGTTTAAATGGATATAGCTTTGCCAATTTTTCTTCTCCACTTTGCTCCATTCTTCGGAGATTATATCTCCCAGTTCCCCTAGGAAGGGAAAGTTCAAACGTTCCTTGCACAACTGTTTAAATTTTTTTTTCTGCTTCCCAGTCAAGGGCTTCTCTCACCACCTTGACTAAGGGGGAGACGAGGTTGAACTCAAACCCTGTACCGGAGTCATCCGAATCGGACTCGGATTCCGAAGGAAGAATGGAAGGATGGCTGGGTTGGGAAGATTCAAACGGATCTTGGACCAGAAAATCTCTTCCAGGAGAGCGGGATGGCCCTGCAGAAGTACTTGGCCTGTGTAGCTCAGCAAGGGAGTCTTTAAGGACTCTACGCACAACCTCCTCAATATGCTGGTCCGACTTTTCCCGTTCACCCATAGCTTGGGCATAGCAGGGTTTGCACAGAGGGGAACCATCCATTACTAGGTTACCACACCCCCAACACTTCTTCCCGTTCGGACGCTCTGAGTGGCCATGATGTTTGGTAGAGGAAGACTGGCCACTGTGTCCCCTATTCTGGGGAGAGCTTCGTCTGGACCTAGACGAGGAGCGCCGGTGGTGCGATTTAGAATGCCTGTCTTCGCTGCGTGCGCTGGGCTGCTGGTCAGACCGAGAAGAACTGGAGACAGACATATAGGATAGAAAGAGACATAAGCTGAAAAAACCTACGGTCTCCCTGCCCATAAAATTGCCCAGCACATACCTTGAATGAGTGGGCTGGCCACTAGGGGGCGGAGATGCATCCATACAATATCTTTTTCAGCTGGACATGAAAAGAAAAATAGCAGGCTAAGGACCAATCATTCAGAAATGAGAAGACCAAGACAAAAACTGTGTAAACCAAGTGTGGTATCTTACCTTACAAAGTCAAGCCAGTGTCTGGGGGAGACTGAAGGACGAGCCGACCTTCCCACCAGCTCTGACACAGCAGGCAGTTTAGATAGACCGCTTTGCGGTCGGTGAGCGATACTGCGCATGTGCGAGTGACGTCATGCGTCACCCCCGCGCGCCGATCCTAACCCCCCGGACTAGAGACACGAACCGGAGGTATAGTAAACTGCACACTCCCGGGCGAACCCGGACCATTAACAGGGGAGAAAACTGACCCTAATAAACATGCCAGAAACACAATAAGGAAAAAGAAAGTACACATATAAGAGTAAGAAAAGGGTCCCATAACAGGGCTTACCACCCTGCCCGGAGCAGAGACGGGTCCAGAGATGCACCACCAGCTGAATCTTCGGGCAATGATGGGTCACCCGCAGCAGCCGGGCTCTCTCGGCTGGACCACAGAGCTCCTGCATAGGGTCTCTTCTATTGCCCCCTCCATACCCTGCTAAGAGCAAGGGCTTAGCGGAGGCTCCAAGACCCAATCCTGCTTTCGCGTATAGGACCGTATTTGTAGGAACATAACACTGTATGTATGAGGAGGACAAAAAAGGAACATGGATGCTGAAAGGGAGCAAAGATTTATGGGAGTGGGGTCCTATGAGGTAGGAGAGGAGGCGGGGCCTACCCGAACGTATGCTGCCATGGAGTCTGTCAGAAAATTAGTATTTCATGTATTTGGACAAAATTTATAATGCTACATATCTTTGGTTAAAAAATAAAAATAAAAAAATCAGTGTATATTATTTGGTTTTTGTGAAAGTTATAGAGTTATGGTGCCAATCACTGAAAATTGATCACACCTGATGTACTGATCTCCTTACTTGAGACACTAACGAGCCAGGACAGCACCAACACCACCCCTTCTGTATAGGGGTATATACACACACACACACACACACACACACACACACACACACACACACATATATATATATACAGATACACACATATAGGTGTGAAAAGAAGGTAACACCATCCCTGCAAATAATTTCAGTAGCGCAGGGATAGGGTTCCGCTCCTTTCACACCTATATGTGTGTATGTGTATATATATATATATATATATATATATATATATATGTATTTATATATATATATATATATATATATATATATATATTTATATATATATATATATATATATATATATATATATATATATATATATATGTGTGTGTGTGTGTGTATATATACCCCTATACAGAAGTTCAGATGTCATGCCTGCCTCCAAAGATGCCCAAAAAATGCCTAATAAACGCCTGGAACAAAAACGCCCAGGTGTGAAAGGACACAGATGTAAGGGAGCACCCCGATGGGGACACTGATGTAAGGGAGCACTCCGATGGGGACACTGATGTAAGGGAGCCTTTGGTTCGCCCGTGACAGCTCCACAAAGTGACCGGGACCTAACCGTGAGCTCTCCCCGGAAAAATCCGGGTTTAACATTGGAGTCTATGGAGGGGGGAGGCCCGGTTCTCGGGGTCACTGCTCCGCGGCCATGGGTCCCAGAGACCCTAAATTTTTATCAGCCGTAGGGAAGGGTCTCGATAAAATTGTGGGGTCTCCAGCACCTTTGGTTCGCCCGTGACAGCTCCACAAAGTGACCAGGGAAACGAGAAACTCTACCCGGAGACACCCCGGATTTAACATTGGCGTCTATGGGGAAAATGGGTCCACTTTGGCACGTCGCTGCTCTGAGCCCAAAGGTCCCAGAGACCCCAATTTTTTTCCAGATGTACCTGAGGGTCTTGGCTACCTACCATATTTTTTTTCGTGTCTGACGGGACCTATGGCTTGGCCGTGACAGCACCCCAAAAGGACCGTGACCTAACCGCGAGGTGACCAGGTTTTAACATTGGAGTCTATGGTGGGGGGAGGCCCAGTTCTCGGGGTCACTGCTCCGCGCCCATGTGTCCCAGAGACCCCAATTTTTTGACCGGGAAAAACAGAAACTCTACCCGGAGACACCCCGGATTTAACATTGGCGTCTATGGGGAAAATGGGTCCATTTTGGCACGTCGTTGCTCCGAGCCCAAAGGTCTCCGAGACCCCAAATTTTTAACAGATATACCTGAGGGTCTTGGATACCTTGAGCCAAAATTGGGGTCTTTTGAATGGCTGGTTTCCTGGTAACGGTAAGTTGATCACCACCAGTGCTGCAGGACTGCGCCTCTGGATAGCTCCCTCCACAGTTCTTGGACAATAACTCCCCCGCAGAAGGTGCTATCGACCCCAACTTTTGGCTCCGAGCTGGGACTAGGCCAAGACACCCCTGATAAAAATTTGGAGTCTCGGGCACCCCATGCTTCAGAATGCACACTAGGGGTACCCACGGAGCTGGTGCTCCACGCCCATGTGTTCAAGGGCCACCAAACTCACAGGTTCCACGGCCAAGGGTTGGTGCTAGCTCCGCACCGAGCCTGGGCTGGACTGAACTTCTGGAAGGTTACCAAAATCGCGGAACCGCGACTAATTGTGGTATATCTCCGGATTGGTGAAAGGTAGACAGCTTTGCTAGGGCTCGTTAGATAGCCCCACCGCTTGGCTACAGAATTACACCCTAAGTTAAGTTCTAGACCCAGAATTCGATTTTTGAGGACACCACCAGTACATGCCCCCCAGCGTTCCACGACTAACGGTTCTAAAAATACACTGAGACCGAAAGGTGGTTGGGCATAGTCTCACAATGTCCCACGCCATGTTTGGGGTCTCCAGCACCTATGGTCCCCTGGTGACAGCTCCCCAAATAGACCGGGACCTAATCGCGAGCTCTCCCCGCAGCCTTCCGTCGGATAGTGCATCCGACGGACTGCGCATGCGGAGCTAGCTCCAACCCTTGGCCGTGGAACCTGTGAGTTTGGTGGCCCTTGGACGCATGGGCGCGGAGCACCAGCTCCGCGGGTACCCCTAGTGTGCATTCTGGAGCATGGGGTGCCCAAGACTCCAAATTTTTATCAGGGGTGTCTTGGCCGAGTCCCAGCTCGAGCACCCCATGCTCCAGATTTTTTCCGGGGAGAGCTCGCGGTTAGGTCCCAGTCACTTTGTGGAGCTGTCATGGGCGAACCAAAGGCTCCCTTACATCAGTGTTCCCATCGGAGTGCCTCCTTACATCAGTGTCCCCATCGGAGTGCCTCCTTACATCAGTGTCCCCATCGAAGTGTTCCCTTACATCAGTGTCCCCATCGGAGTGCTCCCTTACATCAGTGTCCCCATCGGAGTGCCTCCTTACATCAGTGTCCCTATCGGAGTGCTCCCTTACATCAGTGTCCCCATCGGAGTGCCTCCTTACATCAGTGTCCCCATCGGAGTGCTCCCTTACATCAGTGTCCCCATCGGAGTGCCTCCTTACATCAGTGTCTCCATCAGATTGCCTCCTTACATCAGTGTCCCCATCGGAGTGCTCCCTTACATCAGTGTCCCCATCGGAGTGCTCCCTTTGGTCAGAGTTCCCCTGTAATGTGTCCCAATCAGAACTGTGTTTTTGTGTTCTCTATCAGTAAATATTACGCCATTCCTCACATAAGCATACACTGCACTGTAATCTGATCCGTCCCCATAGTGCAGAGAGCGAGGCAGAATCTGACAATAGATTCTCTCCCCTCCTCCGCTCTCTACCGTCGGATGGTGCATCCGACGGACTGCGCATGTCAGTGTTGTCGCCGCCAGCACAGCTGATCTGGGCAGTCAGCTGCGGTGACGTCAGTCCGTCGGATGCACTATCCGACGGGAGGAACAATCCAACACAACAGTGGCACTGAATGGTGATGTGCGACAGGTGCACTGCTGAAGATCACTGATGGGCGACAGGTACACCGCTGATGGTTACTGATGGGTGACAGTAGCACTGCTGATGAGTGACAGGTGCACTTATGGGCACTGATGGGTGACAGATGCACTGGGGGGGGGCAGTAACACTGCTGATGGGCACTGATGAGGACTGTAACATTGCTGATGAACGATGTGACAGGTTTTCTTTGTGTTGTGATTGTGCAGTAAACTGTAAGTCAGGATCATAAATCCTATGACTGGTAAGAATGTGCACATTTATGTTCTTTTAGCTAAATTATTATTTAATTTTTTCTTGAATTCCGCCCCGATTCACATGTATGCCGCTTTGTATGCAGGGTACGGCAGCCAGTTCATTTTAATGGGCTGCTGTGCCCAAGTTTTTTGCAGGGATAAGGTCCCTGCACCTTCTGTAAAATATGGCTGCACAAAATTCACATGGTGCTTTTGCGCTCTGCGGCTTCCATGTGTGGGAAACTGCACCACATTTTTCAGTGCATGGGGGTGCCACTAATGGCACCTACATGCCGGTGCGGGAATGTGTGTGGTTTACACGCACTTCTGCACCTGCATTTATGTGAACCTAGCCTAAACGTTGGGCACATTTTCTAATCTGGTTCATTAAACTTTGTGTGGAACTTGCTTGAAAGTTGTGTGATTCTTTTGTGAAAACATTTATAAATAGACCCTTAAATGTACAAAAAGAAAAACTTAAGTTTTTTCATCATTTATGAAAAATATTGCACTACGCTTTATTTGAACAGGATAAGCTTAAACCCATTAGGACCATCCGCCCACATGGCAACGTACCTGTATGTCACTGCTTTATTCCGGGTTAAGAGCATGCCCCCCTCCCCCCAAAACCCCCCTACTGACTCCAGCTGTGACTGGACACAGCAGGATTTCATCGGCAGGTCCAGGCCAATGATTCATGGCTGAGACCTGCTTATCAACTGTGTCCAATCACAGCAAAGAGCCCTGTGTTGACAGATAGTGATGAGCCGAACCCCCCCCCCCCCCCCCCCCGGTTTGGTTCGCACCAGAGCACAGCAAACAGAGGAAAAGTTTGTTTGAAAAAAACGTACCCCATTGAAGTCTATGGGACTCGAGCCTCAAAAATCAAACGGCCTCATTTCGAAGGCTAAAATGCAAGTTATTACACCCAAAAAAGTGTATGGGGGTCCAGGTCCTGACCTGGGAAACATGTAGCAATGAAAAAAAAAAACGTTTTTAAAAATTATAGTTTTTAAAAGAGCAGTGATTTACTGATTTTAATGAGGCTTAAAGTGAAACTATAAAAATGAAAAATTCCTTCAAATATTGTGCCTGGGGGGGTCTTCTTAATGTGCCTGTAAAGTAGTGCATCTCTAAGATGTATGTAGCCTGCTGCAGCAATACTGACATTTCTAAAGCAAAAAATGTCATATACAAATATACATACAAGTTTCAAATGGCATGTACTTGTCATACAGGTGCAGAAAAATTGGGCCTTGCTTGCTGATGGTGCCTGAACACCGTAACCCCTCACAGTTACTCTTGCTGGGTGCAGGAATGGGGCCTGCTGGCAAGAATTCCATGCAAATTTGAAATCGCTTGTGCTATACAAGTGCCAAAAATTGGGCCTTTGCCGTATGTGGTGCTTGAACACCGTAACCAAGGCCTCGCAGTTACTCTTGCTTGGTGCAGGAATGGGACCTGCTGGTAAGAATTCCATGCAAATTTGAAATTGCATGTGCTATACAAGTGCCAAAAATTGGGCCTTTGTGGAAGGTGGTGCCTGAACACCGTAACCAAGGACTCGTAGTTACTCTTGCTGGGTGCAGGAATGGGACCTGCTGGTAAGAATTGCATGCAAATTTGAAGTTGCATGTGCTATACAAGTGCCAAAAATTTGGCC
Source organism: Pelophylax lessonae (assembly GCF_965119305.1). NCBI lineage: Eukaryota > Metazoa > Chordata > Amphibia > Anura > Ranidae > Pelophylax > Pelophylax lessonae. The sequence continues at coordinate 19,340,865 of NC_138768.1, read as the reverse complement.
TTTGCCGTATGTGGTGCCTGAAGAACGTAACCAAGGCCTCGCAGTTACTCTTGCTTGGTGCAGGAATGGGACCTGCTTGTAAGAATTCCATGCAAATTTGAAATCGCATGTGCTATACAAGTGCCAAATTGGGCCTTTGGTGTTGGTGGTGCCTGAACACAGTAACCCCTCACAATTAGCAGTTAAAAATGACATACAACATTTAAATTGTATGCAGCCTTGGGGGCTGGTAGTGACCTAAACCAAAAACATTGTTGGAAGCTAGTAGAATCAAGGTAGAGGAATAGGATAGGCAGCATATGCAGTCTTCAAGGGATGGCAGACACCTTGCAAATTCAATCTGTTACATCAGCATCAGGGGCCTGATAGCTCTTGTTTATCCAGGACTGGTTCATTTTGATGAAAGTCAGCTGATCAACAGAGTCTGTGGACAGACACACTCTTTTGTCCATCGCAAAACCTCCAGCGGCACTGAACGTCCGTTCAGAAAGCACGCTGGAAGCAGGACAGGCCAGTAGCTCCATTGCATATTGAGCAAGTTCTGGTCAGTGGTCCATCCTCAAGACCCAGTAAGCCAGTGGATGGGCAGCTGGAAAGGTCTCCAAGTCTGCTCTTGCACCTAGATAATCATGCACCATATGATGGAGACGCTGGTAATGGTTGCTTAAACCCCTGGGTGCTGCTGAGGACAAAATAACTGTTTAAAGGCAGTGCCTCAGAAACACGTCTGGAGAATGTTGACCTCAGTTGACAGTGTCTGGAAAGGCGGTATACAATTTGTTTTTTAAGGCCTCCTCAAGATGTTTATCCTCTGCTCCCTCTGCGAAGGCAGGATGAGCTCTGCAACTTTACCCTTGTAACGTGGATCAAGAAAGATTGCCAACCAGTAATTATCCCTCTCCTTGATAGCATGAATCCTCGGGTCCTTTCACAGGCTTTGCAGAATCAGGGAGCCCATGCAATGCAAGTTGGAGGAGGCATGAGCTTCTGAGTCCTCTGGGTCACTAAGGATGATATTGTCAGCATGAGCAACCTCTCCCCAACCATGTACAACTCCTGGGGTTTCTGGGGAATCAAAACTATCCCTTGAAGACTGCTGTATGCTATCCTCTTCCTCTACATGCATGCTGCTGAAATCCTCATCCTCCTCCTGTGTGTTTTGTGGCCCTGCATGAATGATATCTGCATAAAGAGGGCCTTGTGAGGAAAGGAAGTCCTCCTCTTCCTGCCACTGTTCTGCCTTTAGTGCCATTTCCATGATTCCATGCAGCATGTGCTCTAGCTGGTAGACTAGCGGGATAGTATCAGTGACGCATGCATCGTCCCGGCTCACCATCTATGTGGCCTCCTCAAATGGTGACAGGACGATGCATGCATCCTTAATCAAAAGCCACTGGCGTGGCGAAAAAAAGCCAAGCTCCCCTGACCCTGTCCTTGTGCCATACTCACACAGGTACTGATTGATGGCCCTCTGCTGTGTGTGCAGCCGCTGCAGCATTGCCAATGTTGAGTTCCACCTGGTGGGCATGTCACAAATGAGGCGGTTGGTGGGCAGGTTGAATTCCCGTTGAATGTCAGATAAACGAGCACTGGCATTGAACGAACGGCGGAAATGGCCGCAGACTTTCCTGGCCTGCCTCAGGAGATCTTTGAAGCCCGGGTATCTGCTCAAGAAACTCTGCACCACCAGATTCAGGACATATGCCAAGCATGGAACATGTGTCAAGTGTCCCTGTCAGAGTGTGGAGAGAAGGTTGGTGCCATTATCGCATACAACCATTCCTGGCTCAAGCTATCATGGCGTCAACCCTCTCTGAGCCTGCCCATGCAGAGCTGACAGAATCTCTGCACTGGTGTGACTCTTATCCCCTAGACAGACCAACTGAAGCACAGCATGGCATATTTTAGCTTGACTGCTTGCGTAGTCCCTTGAACGCTTAGGGAGCACTGCTGCTGCAGAGGAGAATTGCGCAGAAGAGGACATGGAGGAAGAGGAGGAGGAGGTGGTGGTGGAGTAGCCAGATGGGGCAGAACCAGCACCAGCTTTTTAAAGGCATGGTGGCAAAACAAGCTGCAAGACCGAACCCTGACCTGCATCCTTCCCAGCTGCCAGCAGAGTTACCCAGTGCACCGTGAAAGAAATGTAACGTCCCTGTCCATGCCTGCTGGACCAAGGGTTAGCAGTAATGTGCACCTTCCTGCTGACTGCTTTGTCCAACGAGGCCAAAACACTACCTTACACATATCTGTAGTGATCTCTACTCCTACAGGTATGTGACCCCTATAGAAAAATCCACAACTGAGCAAAGGTTACTGTGGCTTATATCTGTAGTGATCTCTATTCCTACAGGTATGTGACCCCTATAGAAAAATCCACAACTGAGCAAAGGTTACTGTGGCTGATATCTGTAGTGATCTCTATTCCTACAGGTATGTGACCCCTATAGAAAAATTCACAACTGAGCAAAGGTTACTGTGGCTGATATCTGCAGTGATGTCTATTCCTACAGGTATGTGACCCCTATAGAAAAATCCACAACTGAGCAAGGTTACTGTGGCTTATATCTGTTGTGATCTCTATTCCTACAGTTCTATAAATATTTTAGAATGTTCCAGAAACTTATAGATGAACAATACTGGTACTGGTATCTGATGTAAAGAAAATCAATCTATCCCTACCTCACACAGGAACCTTGGCCCTCCCTACACTGCTACTCACTCACTGGCGCTATACTGTCTGATATGATGTAAAGAAATCAATCTATCCCTACCTCACACAGGAACCTTGCCCTCCCTACACTGCTAGAAATGTCTCTCTGCACTGTCTGACTAAAAAAAAAAGACTCTCTCCCTGCCTGAATCACGTGCCTGTCCCTGTCTGATCGCCCGCACAATGACTATACACCCTGCGGCTGCGTAAGCAGCCCTTTATGTAGTGTGGGGCGTGTACTTGGCCCCTAAGCCATGATTGGCTAAAGGCACCCTGCCTTAAGTCCAATCATGGCAGAGATCATTTGATTGGCCAAAGGATGAGGTCAGGATGCATGCTTTAGCCAATCACACGGCGTGAGTGCAGTGCATTATGGGAAACTCAAATTTCCCGCGAAGAAGCACATTTGTTTGTCATTCGACGAACAATCAAACAACCGATGTTTGAGTCGAACGTCGCCTCGACTCGAACTCAAAGCTCATCCTTATTGACAAACAGCACAGGGCTCTGTACAGATGAGATAATCTTTTTGTTTCCTCTCCCTGCAAAAAGATTTGCAGCACATATTATACACATTAACACTTGTTAGACGCGCGCTTATCCCTTTTATTCAACTGAGATGTTAACCCCCTTCCCAGCCAGTGTCATTAGTACAATGCCAGTGTATAGTATTAGCACTGATCACTGTATTAGTGTAACTGGTGATGTCGGTGTCAGTTACCTAGTTCCCACCAAGCATCCGTTAGCGTCAGATTTCCTGCCACACTATCACAGTCCCACTATAAGGCCTCATGCACACTGGATGTTTTTGGAGCTGCTGTTAGCAGCGTCAGACGTTTTTTTTTGCAGCTGCAGAACTCCCATCCATGTTATTATATGGACTCATGCACACATAGAGCTTTTAGGAGCTCCAAGTGGCATAGGCGTTTTATAGCTCCAAAAAAAACCCAAGAACTGTGCGTTCTGGAGCTCCAGCGTCAAGCTGCAAAAAACACCTGACGCGCCTAAACGCGCCTAAACGCGCCTAAACGTGGCATGACGCGCGTCGAGCAGCGTCAAGCGTTTTTTTTTTTTTATGTGATTGGTCATTGTAATGACCTGGAAACCAGAAAATACAGAAAAAATGTGATTGGTGACTGTAAGGACTCTTTTTCTTCTGCCTGGGGCAAGCGTAAGTGCAGCCCAACAAGGGGTATCATACGCTTGCCTCAAGCAGAAGAAAAGGACTCTTTTTCTTCTGCCCAACAAGGTACAAGGCACAGCTGAACTGAAGAAATGGGAGACATGAAAGGAACTGCCAAATTTTAAATTGCTTTATTTAAAAAAAAAAAAACAAGAAGGCAGAGCTTAGAAAGATACAACATTTCTTTTTAAATAAAATAATTTTGCCACAAAACTTCTCCATCAGGTGATAAGAAGAAATCGGCAAACTGGTTACGAATACCCATCACCCGTGCCGTTGACCTCAAGTCCATAAATTGCACCCGTTGATTTTGGTTTCGGGGTTCCGGTTCAACGGTGCTCCTCTCCTTCTCCCGCAGGAAGTTGTGGAGAACACAGCATGCCAGGACCACCTTAATGGCATTCTCCACATCAAGCTGCATGCAGGTGAGTAACACTCTCCATTTTGCTGTCAGGACTCCAAAGGCACATTCAACAACGCGGCGTGCACGGCTGAGACAATAATTAAATATTTTTTGGCTGTCGCTGAGACAATTCCCACTGTATGGCCTCATTATATTTTCACTAAGTCCGAAGGCCTCGTCTGCTACCATGACCAATGGTAAGCTTGGTTCCTCGGTACAAGGTAGAGGCCTTTTTTCTGGAATGTTGAACCTTCCTTCGTTTAGCCGACGTCCGAACGCTGAATCACGAAAAATGCGGGCATCACTCTGGCTGCCATATGCTCCAACGTCAACCACAACGAAACGCAGATTCGCAACAGCTAATGCCAGCAGGACCACCGAAAAGTATTTTTTATAGTTAAAATATGACGAACCTGAGTGCGGAGGCTTCTTGACCCTGATATGTTTGCCATCCAGTGCGCCCAGACAATTGGGAAACTGAGTTTTTTCCCAAAATTCATCAACCACTGCTTCCCAGAGGTCTTCAGTTGGCTCCGGCATTACGACTTGATTAAGCTCCTCCCATATTGTCATACAGCTTTCTCGGACTATCTTGCCAACCGTCGAGACACCAAGAAGAAAGTGGTGGTGTAAGGACACGAAACTCAATCCTGTAGCAAGGAACCTAAAAAAGAACTAAATTGGGAGTGTCAAAACAATACAACGCAATACATTTTGTACACATGCAATGCGACATAAGCTATGCAATCGGTTTGCAAGAAATCGCAATGAACAGACATCGCATGCGATTTGCATAGCAGTTCGGTACAAATTGCATGCATGCAATGTCATGCAATGTGTGACATTGCATATATGTGAACAGTCACTAACCCCCCCTTCAAAGCAAATATCACTTACCGGAGTGTCACGAGCAGTCGTTCCTCTGGTGACACACTGCTTCTCATCCTGGTGTCCATCCTTTCTAACCTTGGCCTGAGCCTCCCCAGCAGGTCATCGAAGACAGATACTGACATTCTTGTAAAGTTGAAGAATTTTTCAGGATGCATGCGAAGATGGGTGTACATTCTCTGAAAGTACCCCAACGTAGGACGCTGGGATACAATGGGATGTACCCAGAATCTACGCCGTCTGCTGCTTCTCTCCTCCTCCTCCTCCATCTGTCTCATGCGCTGCATCCTATGCAGAGCAATCAGAAGGATTGCCTCATCAATTTTTTGAATCACAGGATCCATTTTCCAAAAAAAAAAATCTCCCACAACTAGTAAAATGCTCTCTCCTCAGTTTCTCCTCACAAAATGGCATAGTCATGTGATATTTCTCATATTTTATGGAATTCTGGGTAATATGGAAGTGAATTTATGTAAAAAGTTGTGTTTACTTTAAAAAACGCTTGTTAGCGCTGACGCGCCTAAACGCGCTATACGCCAATGCAAAACGCGGCTTGACGCGCGTTTTTAACGCCGCTTTTTCCCGGCGTCAAGTAAACAGCTTTTGAGCACGTTTTTATGACGTCCTGTGTGCATGGAGCCTAAGTCTCTGATCACCACCATTACAAGTATAATTATTTAATTGTAGTGTATACCTACAGTGAGGGAAAAAAGTATTTGATCCCCTGCTGATTTTGTACGTTTGCCCACTGAAAAATAAATGATCAGTCTATAATTTTAATGGTCAGTTTATTTTAACAGTGAGAGACAGAATAACCACAAAAATAGCCAGAAAAACACATTCCAAAAAAGCTATAAATTGATTTGCATTTAAAACAATGTCCGGATAAGACAGAGCCTTTGGTGTCAGGCTGCACATGCTCAGTTTGGTGTGTATTGCTAGAGAGGTTTTTTTTTCTTTTCTTGGGGAAGTGTATGTGATCAGCACAGGGCCAATCAGCACTGTCCAGACAGAGGGTCCTAGATCCTGATAGAACAGCTCAGTACAGTATAAGAAAACTCCTCCTACATGCTTTACCATGAACTGATAGAAATCACAAGACTGCTACAGTATCTCACAAAAGTGAGTACACCCCTAACATTTTTTGTAAATAATGTATTATATCTTTTCATGTGACAACACTGTAAAAATAACACTTTTCTACAATGTGAGTGTACAGCTTGTATAACAGTGTAAATTTGCTGTCCCCTCAAAATAACTCAACACACAGCCATTAATGTCTAAACCGCTGGCAACAAAAATGAGTACACCCCTAAATGTCCAGATTGGACCCATTTAGCCATTTTCCCTCCCCGGTGTCATGTGACTGGTTAGTGTTACAAGGTCTCAGGTGTTAATGGTGAGCAGGTGTGTTAAATTTTGTTATTACTCTCACTCTCTCATACTGGTCCTTGGAAGTTCAACATGGCACCTCATGGCAAAGATCTCTCTGAGGATCTGAAAAAAAGAACTGTTGCTCTACTCAAAGATGGCCTAGACTGACTATAAGAAGATTGCCAAGACCCTGAAACTGAGCTGCAGCATGGTGGCCAAGACCATACAGCAGTTTAACAGGACAGGTTCTACTCAGAACAGGCCTCGCCATGGTCGACCAAAGAAGTTGAGTGCTCGTGCTCAGCGTCATATCCAGAGGTTGTCGTTGGGAAATAAATGTATGAGTGCTGCCAGCATTGCTGCAGAGGTTTAAGGTGTGGGGGGTCAGCCTGTCAGTGCTCAGACCATACGCTGCACACTGCATCCAATTGGTCTGCATGGCTGTCGTCCCAGAAGGAAGCCTCTTCTAAAGATGATGCAAAGAAAGACCGCAAACAGTCTGCTGAAGACAAGCAGACTAAGGACATGGATTACTTGAACCATGTCCAGTGGTCTGATGAGGCCAAGATGAACTTATTTGGCTCAGATGGTGTCAAGCGTGTGTGGCGGCAACCAGCTGAGGAGTACAAAGCCAAGTGTGTCTTACCTACAGTCAAGCATGGTGGTGGAAGTGTCATCATCTGGGGCTGCATAAGTGCTGCCAGCACTGGGGAGCTACAGTTCATTGAGGGAACCATGAATGCCAACATGTACTGTGACATACTGAAGCAGAGCATGATCCCCTCCCTTCGTAAACTGGGCCGCAGGGCAGTATTCCAACATGATAACAACCCCAAACACATCTCCAAGACGACCACTGCCTTGCTAAAGAAGCTGAGAGTAAAGGTGATGAATTGGCCAAGCATGTCTCCAGACCTAAACCCTATTGAGCATCTGTGGGGCATCCTCAAATGCAAGGTGAAGGAGTGCAAGGTCTCTAACATCCACCAGTTCTGTGATGTCATCATGGGGGAGTGGAAGAGGACTTCAATGGCAACCTGTGAAGTTCTGGTGCTCTCCATGCCCAAGAAGGTTAAGGCACTGCTGGAAAATAATGGTGGCCACACAATATATTAACACTTTGGGCCCAATGTGGACTTTGCACTAAGGGGTGTGCTCACTTTGGTTGCCAGCGGTTTAGACATTAATGGCTGTGTGTTGAGTTATTTTGAGGGGACAGCAAATTTACACTGTTATACAAGCTGTACACTCACTACTTTACATTGTAGCAAAGTATTTATGTATTTATTTTCCAGCACATAAAATGCAATTAGAGGAGAAGCGTTTTAACCTCAGGGAACGTGGGGGGTTCTTTACTGTTAGGGCTACAAGATTGTGGAATTCTCTACCACATGAGGTGGTTTCTGTGGGAAGTATGGCTACTTTCAAAAGACTCTTGGACGTACATCTCAAGGATCAGAACATTAAGGGGTATGAGAGATGATTACGGCCACGCGCGCCTACACAGATTGAACTGGATGGACTATTGTCTTTATTCAACCTCAACTACTATGTAACTATGTAACTATGTAAAGTGGCATTTCTTCAGTGTTGTCACATGAAAAGATATAATAAAATATTTACAAAAATGTGAGGGGTGTACTCACTTTTTGTGAGATAGTGTATATACTGCTGATGAGAAAAAGTATTTAGCTGATTATATTTACTAAAATAATTGCATTTCCATGTCCTGTGTACTGTGGGAGACCAGATATAGTGACTGCAGGCTCCGGGGTTTTATTAACACTTTAGGCGAATTTACTTTTTACTGCTTCTATATTTATTTTTAATTTATATACTGTAAAAAAAACACTGATGTGACGTACATTGTACCTCTTCAAAAAGTTATCATTAAAATAATTTGTTATCAAATAAAAAAGATCATTTTAAATTCTAATACATTGCAGCACGATTATCATTTTTGATGGTTTACATTAATTTACACTGATACCACAAACAACAAACTCTAACCTGTTATGTTGGAAATTTCTCCTTTGTCACATGGAACACAATTGTAGCAGCAAGATTGAATCACTTCTTTAGGGGCTTTCCGATATCCAGGAAGACACTTCTCATTGCATTGAGACTGTGGGACCTCAACAAATAACAGAAACCATTATTTCTTATTAAAATACATGAATAATGTTTAAATCCTAAAAAAAAATCACCAGTTTATAAAGTGTAGTATTACTGTAATCTATATTTATATTAAGGATGAGATTCAAATTCAGGTGAACTTAGATTTTTTCAGGATTCAAAATGTTTAATTTATGTTAAATTTGTAGTTATATCAACAGTGTCCGATGAAGCCTTTTGAAAAGATGAGGGTGCCGGAGCAGCCATCCCTTCACTATAACAGAACAGGCTAAAAGCAACTATAGTTTAGTTGGTGCTGGTAAAGTTAGATCAGGGATCCTCAAACTACGGCCCTCCAGCTGTCGCTGAACTACACATCCCATGAGGCATTGTAAGACTCTGACATTCACAGCCATGACTAGGCATTATGGGAATTGTAGCTCCTGAACAACTGGAGGGCCATAGTTTGAAGACCCCTGAGTTAGAGAATATGGAGAGCAAAGCAAAAATTAGCTAGGGAGGATCAGAAGTGGAACAGCGCCAACCTGATTGAAGAAAAAATGGTTGATAATGAGCAGGAGCACTTTGAAGAGAACCACAGGAAAAAGCTGTCAAAAATAATTTCAATGGCACAGGCACAGCATACTCTGGTATGATAGCAGAGCTCGATAGTGTGTGAGCCTTTATTTAGTGTCTCAACAGTCTGCTGAAGATAAGTTGCAGCAAGAATGCCAGCCACTGGGGCACCATGTGCAACTGAAACCACATGCAGATCTACCAAAGAGCTTGGTGGGACCACGCATGGCAGAGGAAATTCAGCAGCAACAACAATCTCACCCTCAGAGCCTGCATCTCCCCCTATGCCACAATCTTCTGGAGCAGCGGTCTCCAAACTGTGGCCCGGGGCCAGGGTATTGCTATTCACTTGCCTTTACCTGACTCTTGGGGCACTAATCCTCCCACTGATACGAGACATTATTCTGCCTATTGACACCAACAATGGGGCACCATTTCTCCCACTAACACCAACAATGGAGCACTGTTCCTCCCAATAATACCAATGATGGGGAACTATCCCTGCCAGTGATACCAAAGATGGAGCACCTTTTCCTCCCACCAATACCAACTGTGGTGATGTTCACTCCCACTGATGCCAGGAAAATGTCTACTCCCACTGGCCACAGTCTGTCCCCTCCCTAAAGTCTGAAGGACAATAAACTGGCCCTTTGTTTAGAAAGTTTGGAGACCCCTGTTCTGGTACAATGGCAAATACCTCTGCTGCATCCATTGAGAGGGAGGCAAGGTTTGACTTGGGACACAGAGATGTTTCTTATACTAATTCCATTAGAAAAGAGGGTAAAAGGACTGAAGACTTTGCTGCATACAGTGGAGCATCAGCCCTTGCTAAAACCCACTTTACTATTTCCATATTTCCAGTAGAAAATCTATACTCAACGGGCTTCTCTTCTCCAATTACTAGAGCAGATAGAAAGTTCTATCCTAAGCTAGAATTTTGGCAATTTGGACTTCACCTCAAATTTTTGTGTTTTTTCATCAAACATTTGTAAAAATCCTCCATGTTTTTAACCTATTAAAGTACAACTAAAGGTAAAACCTTTTTTCTTAGTTTGAGATGGAGTGGAGAGTAATTAGAATACCTTTTACGTTCTATAGCTGTCTGTGCCCCCATTAAGGAGATCCACCCTCTCTATTTATCCTGTTTACCATTACCATTGAAAGTAAAAATATAAGGAGGGGCGTGGCTACCGAGCTACGCTATGGACGCCTGAGCAAGAGCTCTCTGCAGCCGCCGGAGGAATCCCCACACATCGGCACCTCCGCTATGCCACGGAAGAAGAAGGAGCCACCGCCACAGCCCCAGAAGCTCTCGGGCTTCTTTCCTCCATTATAGCAAGGCCTACCCAAAGATGGCGGTGCCGCCAGCCACATGCGGCCGGACGAAAAGGCCGGACCACCACCACTGGAATGGGGCCAATTATATACCCCCCCTTCACCATCCCGCAGCAGGGGATCTTCAACCTCCTCACCTTCCACAAGAAGCCCTGCCAAATCCAGGCCCAGGATGGATTCCCTGGGCAGAGACACCTGGCGTTCCAACATGGAGGGGAGTGAGCACCAGATCTCACAGCACAGCACACCCCCTCCAGGCCCACATCCTATAGACAGCTTTCCTACCACTGGCAGGCCGGTCTCGGACACTGTCCCTAAGGAGATGTTAAAACCTCTCAGATCCTCCTTTCAGGGAGATGTGATAGCAGCACTGGGACGCTGCAGAGCTGAAGTGCAGGCCCTAGGAGATAGACTTAACTATGTGGAAAACACCATGGGAGAATACTCCACTTCCTTCAATACCCTAGTTGAAGCACACGCTGCAACTAAAGACAAAGCTATATGGATTAAAGTCAAGTTAGCGGATCTGGAGGATCGCTCCCGCCGCAATAACTTAAAATCAGAGGGGTCCCTGAAACAGTCCAAGCCTCTCAACTCCCCCAATATGTACATGATTTATTCACTTCACTGCTCCCTGCTCTGACACCTTTATACCTCACAGTGAATAGGGTTCACAGGATCCCAAAACCGTCCTTCCTAGCTGACGAGACATTCTCCTCCACATGCATTTCTACCGCAGCAAGAAACTTATCCTAGAAGCGTTCCGCAAAGCCACGCAGCGTCCGGAACAATATGTCACCCTCCAGGTTCTCCCTGACCTGTCCAGGCACACGATTCAGTGTCACCGGAACTTGGCCACAATCACCAAGATGCTCCATAACCACCAGATTCCACACAAGTGGAAGTATCCCACCACTCTGAGCATAACCCACAAGGGCACCACCACCTCTGTTTCCACCATCCAGGAAGGCATGCATGTCTTGCGCCTTTGGGGTATCATCCTGGACTCCCCAACAATGACCAAGGAGGCTCCGGTCCCCAGAGAATCAGCACTGACTGGCACACAGTCTCACATAAGCACTCCACTTCCAAAAAGAAACCTACCTAAGAGGCGCAATCTCCACCACGACCACATCCACACGGGATTCCTCCCCTGGCAGAACTGCTACCACCCAGTTCGCTACCCCTCTCAACCTTCAGCAGTTGTCACTGCTCTATGGACCCCCCCCCCCCGAGGTCCTTTTTTAGCATAATGCTTTGTTTGCTTTTGTTTTCTTTTCCCCCATCTCCCTCTCTATCCCCCCTTGTGCTTTCTCCGGTACGCAGCATCACCTTCACGCTCCGAAGTATCCGATCCTCGGCTCTAGCTATCCACACGGAACCTCGAAGAGATGTCATCCTCCATTGCCAATCGCTGCTCCTTCTCCAGACTCTGGTACGCCTCTCAACACCTGCCACTGATTTCCCTCAGAGATTCTCAGAACTGTAAGTATGGTGCACCCACAGCTTACACTTCCCCACACCACCATGCTGTCTATTAACTGCCTGTCCTTAAACGTCAAAGGGTTGAACCACCCGGCCAAGTGCTATTCCATGTGGAAAGAGGCCATTAAAGCCCAGGCCGACGTACTATGCATCCAAGAGACACATTTCCAAGCATCGGACCCCACAAAGTGCTCCCATGTGCGTTACCCTCATGTCTTTTCCGTCAACGCCCCAGCCCCAGTGAAAAAAAGAATGGTATTGCTGGCTATCAGAGACACTCTGGACTTCCAACCCCGACAGACTATTGCCGACTCTGATGGCAGGTACCTAATTGTCACCTGCGATATTAATTCACAGCCCTGCACACTTGTTACTTTGTACGCCCCGAACAGCCGCCAATTGCTTTTTCTCAGCCGACTCTTCAAGAAGAAAAAGGCAGTCCAATCTGGCGGTCTTCTAATATACAGAGATTTCAACCTTACTGCTCACTCCAAGCTGGACTCCTCATCCTCCCGTACCAAAAGGCCCACCTCTCTTAGTGGACTCTAACACACAGAAGGCTTGTACGATGTCTGGAGGTGCTCCCACGCTAACGAGACTACACTTATTTCTCCCCCAGACATCGTACGTACTCATGCATTGACTTGTTTCTGATGGACCAATGGTTCCTCCAAAAGGTCTCCTCCTGCACCATACAAGACATACTGTGGTCGGACTACTCTGCTATCACCTTGAGTATCTCATTGGGGGCTGTTTCCCCCTCACACCCTATCTGGCGCTGCAACACTAAACTTCTGCAAGACCCTGCCTCCTCCAAACTAATCTCCCAACATCTCAGGGACTTTTTCCCCACCAATGACGGCTCAGTTTCCAACCCCTACACTGTATGGAATGCCCATAAGGCATACATACGGGGTATACTTATCCAACAAGGTGCCAGACTTAAGAGACAATACACGTCTTGACTTGATGCACTGACCGCACAAATACATGCCCTGGACACCTTAAACAAAACTTCTCCCTCCTTGGACCGAGAGGCATCCCTTCACGACCTTAGCAAAGAACTTAGACTCCTCCTAACCCAACAATATGACAAACACTTTCAAAGACTTAAACTCACCTACTACGCCAACGCTAATAGAGCGGGCAAACTCCTAGCCACCAAATTGAAAGGAACCCGGACTGCAACCAAAATAAACCATCTAATACACCCAACACTCAAACACAAAGTAGTCAACCCCCAACACATTGCTGACCAATTTGCAGACTTTTATAACACACTATACATCCTAAAGGACGATCCAGGCACACCCCAACCGACCGAGACAGCTATCAATTCCTTCCTGACAGACCTGAAACTTCCTTCTTTGACCGCAGACCACTTGGCCACTCTTAACACCCCCCTGACTATTAAAGAAATTGAGACAATAATAAGATCCCTCCCCAACGGGAAATCCCCTGGCCCAGACAGCCTACGGCAGAATATTACAAGACCTTCCACTCTGTCCTATCCCCCCACATGTGCAACATATACGGCAACACGGCAGCGGCCACTGACTCCCCTTTTGCCCCTGAGATGTTGGGAGCATACGTTGTAACTATATCCAAACCAGGGAAAGTACCCAACACGCCTGTGAATTTCAGACCCATTTCACTACTCAACGTCAATATCAAAATCCACGCCAAACTACTAGCCAACCGCCTGGCTGACATTGTCCCCTCCTTATTAAATTGGACCAGATGGGGTTCGCAAGGGGTAGGCAGCCCTCTGACGCCACTAGGCGTATTCTGAACTTAATGCATTATGCTGAAACTACACAAACGCCTTCTTTGCTTCTCAGCGTGGATGCAGAGAAGGCGTTTGATAGGATCCATTGGATCTATATGCACCATGTATTGTTGAAATTTGGGTTTATGGGTCCGATCCTGTCAGCTATACGAGCGTTATATTCCTGTCCCTCTGCCCGCTTAATCACCTCGGGGCTAGTCTCTAAATCCTTCAAAATTACAAATGGTACACGACAAGGTTGCCCCCTGTCCCCCATAATTTTCAATCTTCTCATAGAGCCCCTAGCGGAAAAATAACGCACCTACCCACAAATAATTGGATTTCGCTTCCCGCATCAAACCCACTCAGTCACCCTATTTGTGGATGATGTTATACTATCCCTCACCAAACCCCACACTTCTCTCCCGCATGCCCACGCCCTTCTCAAACAATTTAGTTTGGTCTCCTACTACAAGGCTAACCACTCCAAATCCCTTATACTAGACCTGGATGTCCCCTCCCCCCCTTCTCAGCTCCAAACTCCAGCAACAACTCCCATTCAAATGGAGCCAGTCCAGAATCCCTTACTTAGGTCTACTACTTACTACTCCATTTGCTTCCATACCAAAATCAAACTATGAACCATTAATCTCTTCTATCATGAAACAGCTAATGGCAATGTCACGACACAAACTCACTTGGTCGGGGAGACTGGCAGCCCTGAAGATGATGATACTCCCACAAATACTTTATATGTTCCGAGTCCTTCAGATACCAACACCACGTTCATACCTCCATGAATAAACAAAGATACTGCGCTCATACATGTGGGGGGGGGGAGGGCCAGGTGCCCACATTCCACCGTGATCAAGAACAAATCGGTGGGAGGCATGGGCTCAATCGATCTGCACGACTACTATTGGGCCACCAAACTAGACCAGCTGAAACACTGGTTCAACGCAGATGATGGTCCGTTATGGCTCGACATAGAAACACATCTGGCACCCACACGCAGTCTCCGCACGTTACTGTTAAGTAATCTGTGGAGACCCTGGGACACCAAACCTATGCCATCTCCCCTCAAGGTTTCCCTACTGGCCTGGAGACATCTATTAGCACAACCACCCTCCCAGCCGACCTGTCCCTTTCCTCCAATGCCCCTTCATATACTCAGTAGCATAATTCCCTCTCTAAATACGGCACCACTCCAGTCCCGTGGCCTCACTTCCATACAACAGCTCTGGGATCATACTTCCCTTAAAACATGGACTACCCTACGCTCTGAATTCTGCTTACCCAGCTACCTACAATATATTTACCTTAGAATACGCCACTTTCTCTTGAAACATCCCGTCCCCACTACTACCCTCCACCCTGGGACTCACTCAATTGTTTCAATCCCTCCAACCGCACTAAAGGCATATCCCTTTTCTATGGCCTCCTCCATACCAAACGGGAACGAGACCTACAGACTCCAGTGACCTGGCATGAATGACAAACATCCATACGGGCGATCCACTCTTACTCCCCCTGTGTTAATCCACAGATGGTACTATACTCCATCCAGGCTTGCCAAAATGTTTCCCAATTCCCACCCGGATTGCTGGCGCAGCTGTGGAGGACATGGGTCACTGCTACACATTCTATGGAGTTGCCCAGTTCTCTCCACTTACTGGAGACTCATCTTTCAACTCCTGGCTACCACAACAGGTATTTTAAAATCTCCCAATTCCACCTTGGCAGTTCTTCATATTGGCATTGATGCCTACCCGAGCCCCATGAGACCTGTGGTGACCCAGGTCCTCCTGGTGTAAGTGTCGGCCTGTGTAGGCTGCAAAAATTAGCTCACATGGGTTTAACTGACAGCAAAGAACGTAGTGTATTTGATGGATAGAGGTAAATTAGGCATTCACAGTATACAGAAGTAAGTGTCGGCCTGTATAGGCTCCAAAAATTAGCTCACATGGTTTAACTGACTGCAAAGAACGTAGTGTATTTGATGGCTAGAGGTACATTAGGCATTCACAGTATACAGAAGTAAGTGTCGGCCTGTATAGGCTGCAAAAATTAGCTCACATGGGTTTAACTGACAGCAAAGAACGTAGTGTATTTGAAGGCTAGAGGTAAATTAGGCATTCACAGTATACAGAAGTAGGTGTCGGCCTGTATAGGCCCCAAAAATTAGCCATTCAATGGACATGAAATGCCTTTTATGCCGCTGTATTTAGCGAAGACAAGGACCAGGAATTGTTGTGGGTGGATGGCGGTCTGGCAGATATTTGTGGCCTGTCATGAAGAATTTCAAGGAAACATGGTCTACTGGTCACATGTGTTGAATTCCTCAGAGATCCATGCCTCATTAATTTTTATAAATGTGAGGTAGTCTACACTGTCATGAGCTAGGCGAGTGCGCTTATCGGTCAAGATCCCCCCTGCTGCACTGAACGTCCTTTCAGACAGGACACTGGATGGGGGGCAAGCCAACAGTTCCATTGCAAATTGTGCAAGCTCTGGCCAGAGGTCAAGCCTGCCCACCCAGTAGTCCAGAAGTTCATCACTCCTCAGAGCGTCCATATCGGCCGTTAACCCGATGTAGCTGGACACCTTTTTTTACGCTCCAACATTTGAGCCACAAAAGCCTGCCTTTTTCCAGAACAACGTGACGACGGCATCATGGAAGGTGGAGTGTTGGACAACTGTGAGGAGACAGGAGAATAGGTGAAGGAGAAGAGGCTGGACGGTGGGAGGCTGGAGTGTGGCTTTGTGGGTTCTGACGGTGTTGCTCCCACTGGGCTCGGTGATGGGATTTCAGGTGCCTTCTTAAGGCGGTTGTCGCTAGGTGAGTATTGGGCTTACCGCGACTTATGCGTTGACTGCAAAGGCTGCAGATGGCAACACTGTTGACACATTAAAAAAAGCCCACACTGCGGAGCCATGGGAAGGCGTCCTGGGAGCGCCAGATGTGACTGTACATGGTTGATGGTTCGCTCCTGATACATTTGCAGTCTGCTTTGTACCTCATATGGTACAAAGCCTTCCATTCTTGGAGTCTGTTCGTTTCTTGATCTGTTGACGATCAACTTTTGTGCAGCAGCAACCACAGCCTCCCAGACACTGTTCAGAGAGTTGTACTGTTTATCTTTTACCATTAAATCTCCTGTTTTAAAAAGGACCCACAAGTTTTCAATAGGGTTTAGATTAGGTAGGGAAAGGAGCTATGTCCTTATTCTTTCATCTTTAAGACCTTTAGTGGCTAGTCATGCAGTCGAGTACTTGGATGCATGTGATGGAGCATTGTCCTGCATCAATATCATGGTCTTCTTGAAAAATGCAAACTTTTTCCTGTACCGCTGCTTGAAGAAATTGTCTTCTACAAACTGGCAGTAGGTTTGGGATTTGAGTTTGAGTCCATGTTCAACATGAAAAGGTTCAACTAGCTCATCTTTAATAATACCAGCCCATACCAGTACCCCACCTCCACCCTGCTGGCATCTGAGGCGAAGTGAAGCTCTGTGCTCATTACTAATCCAGCCACAGACCTATCTATCTGGTCCATCAAGTCACTTTCATCTCATCAGTCCATAAAACCTTTGCAAAAATCTGTCTTCAGATATCTCTTGGCCCAGTCTTGACGTTTCAACTTGTGTCTTGTTTAGTAGTGGTCAGGTTTCAGCCTTTCTTACTTTGGCCATGTCTTTGAGCACTGAAAACCTCATACTTCTGGGCACTCCAGGAAGGTTGCAGTTCTAGAAAATGACAGCACTGGAGGATAATGGGTTCCTGGTAGCATCACGTTTGATTCTTCTCAAATCTTTGGCGGTTAATGTGCATCTTTTTTTTCTCAACACGTTTCTTGCAACCCTGTTGACTATTTGCAACCAAACGTTTGTTGGTCTCTGACCACGCCCCAACATCTTAGCAATTTCAGAAGTGCTGTATCCCTCTGAAAGACTTTTTACAAATTGAGTCAAGTAAATCTCTTTTTTTGCCCATTGTGCCTGAAGAAAAGAAGTTGGCTAATAATTATTATGTACTGTACACCTTAATTTGCGTGTGGATCTCTGTAGGCCACACCCTTCCTCATTACACCTCAAATACACATCACCTGATATGCTTAAATCCAATAAGCATTCAAGTTTATACAGTTTGGAGTTGGACATGCATTAAAAATGAAGATTTGGTCAAAATTCTCACTTGCCTAATAATTGTGCACACAGTGTATGTGGTGCTATGTACCTCACCTAGTAATGTAAAAAATTTCTGTCTGTCTGATCATCCCTTCCTTTTCTTACGGACATCGTGGCTAAATGCTTGAGGAAGTTGGCGGCATTATCTGGTAACTGTATATCTGTCAATCTATATGTGATCCACTTGACCTGGTCTCAAAAGTGTATCATTTTTTGACAGGACCAAAATATGTGGAGCAATGAGCCCTCTTCCCCTTGGCATCCCCAGCACACTGAGGAGCAGTTCAGAAAGAGTTTATGTAACGTTGTACCACCTGGACAGAATTTTGTATCCTGTTACCTGTGTGGAACTTGAAATGGAGGCCCTATAAGTCATCTGGAGGTTTCTATCTTTTTTTTTGCTGTGAATCTAACATTTACATCTCGTTCCCATTTGGCAAGGAACGTCAGGGTAAAAATATCTGATGGACGAGATAACAGTTGGTATGAACACAACAGGCCATACGTGTTGCAGAGGCTCAGAGTCAAGAAAAAAGATTTAAATTGTGTAAGAGTAAGCTGGTCATTGAATGTTGTTTACTGCATAGCTGTGAAAGGAAATGTTGTAGCTTCATCACTTGTCAGTAGGGGAAGTAGGGGAAGTGGAGTCAAACATATGTTGCAGCGTTTGTTCAATTATCCATCTTAAAGTGAGTGTAAAGCCAAAAAGTTCTATCTGAGAGCTGAAGATGAAATATCCCTTCTTAAAGGCCTGGAAGAAAGCAGGGATGCTTCAGCAAAGAATGGGGTAAGATCTGCTTACCACCCAGGATGAACATATGTGGAGGCTTTTTGGTTCCTTTTACTCCAATTCAGCATATCCTGACAGAGTAAGCTTTCTTGTTGGTCCCCAAGGCTTTCTTGATAGAGACCATTGTTTCCAAAAGCAGTTGTGGTGGCCTACAAGCAAGAAGCAGGTGTAGAAGCAGGTTGTGTGGCTCTATAACCCTAAGCTGTATCAGTCCTGTAAACCCTTTATTCTGGGTGTTCAGTGGGTCTTTTGGTGAAGATTATTATTATTATTATTATTATTAATATTAATATTATTCTTATACAGGACCAACAATCTGTTCAGTGCTTTACAATGTGAGGGCAGACAGTACAGTTACAATACAATTTAATACAGGAGGAATCAGAGAGCTCTGGTCATTAGAGCTTACAATCTAAAATGGGGGGGGGGGGTCAATTGATACAAAAGGTAAAACGGTGGGGGATGAGCTGATGGAGGAAATAAAAGTTCAGTTGTTAGGTGGAGGCAGAATAAGCTTTTCTGATTTTTTTTTTTTCAGGCATCACCTAGAAGTCGATAAAGTAGGAGATAGTTGGACAGATTGGGGTAGGGTATTCCAAAGGAGGAATGAAGAGAACAATTTGGTTATTATTTTGAGACTAGGTTAGTGATGTAGCTGGGAGCAGAGTTGTGGATGGCTTTGTAAGTTGTTGTTAGTATTTTGAATTTAATTTGTTGGGTGAGTGGAAGCCAATGGAGGGATTGGCAGAGAGGGGTAGCAGATGAGTGGATGAGTTTGTCAGCAGTAGGGATGATCGAACTTTTGAAAAGTTTGGTTCGGCCAGAACACCCGAACTTCCCGAAAGTTCGGCCCGGATTTCAGAACCCCATTGAAATCAATGGGACCCGAACTTCGGTAATCAGAAAACCCCATTTTGAAGCCCTAAAACCCAATAAATGCCCCTAAAAAGTGCCTAGGGTTCTGGGTCATGCCCCAGAGACTATTAATCACATAAAAAAAAGTTCTTAAAAATTATCATTTTTTGATAGAGAGCCAATTATTGAAAAAAATAAATAAATAAAAAAAAAATAATAATTTCTTTGGATTTAGTGTCTGGGGGGTCTAAAAGGTGTACCTGTGAAGTTTCAGCTCTGTAGCATGTCCAGAACCAGAAAAAAAAGATTGTTTGTATTATGTCACTTATAGAACAGGGATATGGCTACGCTATTTTCACACCTTGCCGGTTTAGTACCAAGCGTTTTTTTGGGCATTTTTTGGGGTCTTTGGAGGCAGGCAAAACATCTGAACTTGTGTATAGGGGTATATATACACACATACTTATATGTCTATATACCCCTACATATATATAGGTGTGATAGTAGCAGAAATCTATGCTTGCGCTAATTAAAAAATTAACACTAATATAGCCTCTCTCCTATCACACCTATATATATGTAAGTGTAAAAATACATATAAGTATGTGTGTATATATACCCCTATACACAAGTTCAGATGTTTTGCCTGCCTCCAGGTCAGGACTCGTATGGGGGTCTGGGTCCTGACCTGGGGAACATATAGCAATTAAAAAAAAGTTTTTAAACACAATAGTTTTTAAAGGAGCACTGATTTACTGATTTTAATGAGGCTTAAAGCGGAGTTCCGGGCACAGATGTCATTTTTTAATAAGCATTGCCCCGGGACAGTCAGGGCTAGCACATTCCACAATGGCTAGCCTCTGATCTGTCCCGGTTCGCACTTACCTTTTAGAAGAAATACTTACTTATAAAATTTCTTCCACAGCGTTTCCATCTCTCTTGTGGGCAGCTGAAGCCGGCGCGGTCCTCTTCTGCGTCTTCTTCCGCGTCTTCTTCTCCCAGAATGCGCCGCACCGGCCCCTCTCGTCACTTCCTGTGCGGCGCCGCATTCCTAAACAGCTTCTGGGCATGGGCGTGAGTATTTACGATCTACAATTACAAGGTGAGTTTTAAAAAAAAAAAACCTAACTATCCAATTCCTTTTCAGGTTACCCAGAACTAGCGGACGGGCACAAAAAAAACACATCGATTTTGTGCCCGGAACTCCTCTTTAAAGTGAAACTATAAAAATCGTGCCTGGCGAGTGCCCTGAATGTGCCTGTAAAGTAGTGCATCTCTATGATGTATGTAGCCTGCTGCAGCTATACTGACATTTCTAAGGCAAAAAATTTCATATACAAATATATATCACATCTACTTCTCATACGGGTGCAGAAAAATTGGGCCTTGCTTGTTGATGGTGCCTGAACACCGTAACCCCTTGCAGTTACTCTTGCTGGGTGCTGCTAAAAAATCCATACAAATATGAAATTGCATGTACTTGTCATACAGGTGCCAAAAATTGGGCCTTTGGTGTTGCTGGTGCCTGAGCACCGTAACCAACCCCTCACAGTTACTCTTGCTGGGTGCAGGAACGGGACCTGCTGGTATGCAAATTTGAAATCGCATGTAGTATACAAGTGCCAAAAATTGGGCCTTTGATGTATGTGGTGCCTGAACACCTTAACCAAGGCCTCGCAGTTACTCTTGCTTGGTGCAGGAATGGGACCTGCTGGTAAGAATTCCATGCAAATTTGAAATTGCATGTGCTATACAAGTTCCAAAAATTGGGCCTTTGTGGAAGGTGGTGCCTGAACTTCGTAACCAGGGCCTCGTAGTTACTCTTGCTTGGTGCAGGAATGGGACCTGCTAGTAGGAATTCCATGCAAATTTGAAATCGGATGTGCTATACAAGTGCCAAAAATTGGGCCTTTCCCGTATGTGGTGCCTGAACACCGTAACCAAGGCCTCGTAGTTACTCTTGCTTGGTGCAGGAATGGGACCTGCTGGTAAGAATTCCATGAAAATTTGAAATCGCATTTGCTATACAAGTGCCAAAAATTGGACCTTTACAGAAGGTGGTACCTGAACACCATAACCAAGGCCTCATAGTTACTCTTGCTTGGTGCAGGAATGGAACCTGCTGGTAAGAATGCCATGCAAATTTATAAGCGCATGTGCTATACAAGTTCCAAAAATTGGGCCTTTGTGGAAGATGGTGCCTGAACACCGTAACCCCTCAAAGTTCGCAGGGCACAGGGACAAGGCCTGCTGTTAAAAGTGACATACGACATTTAAATTGTATGCACCTGTCATACAAGTGCTGAAAAATTAGGCCTTTGGGGTTGGTAGTGACCTAAACCAAAAACATTGTTGGAAGCTAGCAGAATCAAGGTAGAGGAATAGGATAGGCAGCATATGAAGTCTTCAAGGCATGGCAGACCCATTGCAAATTCAAACTGTTACATCAGTATCAGGGGCCTGATAGCTCTTGTTGATCCAGGACTGGTTCATTTTGATGAAAGTCAGCTGATCAACAGAGTCTGTGGACAGACGCACTCTTTTGTCCGTCACAAAACCTGGGTGCTGCTGAGGACAAAAGAGCAGCTTAAAGGCATCGGTCAGCCGGCCGCCTTCTCCACCGCTCCTCCTTTGGCTGAACGATGCCTCAGAAACATGTCCGGAGAAGGTTGACCTCCCAGTGTCTGGAAAGGCGGTATACAATATTTTTTTCAAGGCCTCCTCAAGATGTTTCATCCTCTGCTCCCTCTGCGAAGGAAGGATGAGCTCTGCAACTTTACCCTTTGTAACGTGGATCAAGAAGGGTTGCCAACCAGTAAGTATCCCTCTCCTTGATAGCACAAATCCTCGGGTCCTTTCGCAGGCTTTGCAGAATCAGGGAGCCCATGCAACATAAGATGGAGGAGGCATGAGCTTCTGAGTCCTCTGGGTCACTAAGGATGATATGGTCAGCAGGAGCAACCTCTCCCCAACCACGTACAACTCCTGGGGTTTCTGGGGAATCAAAACCATCCCTTTAAGACTGCTGTATCCTTTCCTCTTCCTCTACATGCATGCTGCCGAAATCCTCCTCCTCCTCTTCCTCCCGTGTGTTTTGTGGCCCTGCAGGAAAGACATCTGCATAAAGGGGGCCTTGTGAGGAAAGGAAGTCCTCCTCTTCCTGCCGCTGTTCTGCCTCAAGTGCCCTGTCCATTATTCCACGCAGTGTGTGCTCCAGCAGGTAGACTAGAGGGATAGTGTCACTGATGCATGCATCGTCCCGGCTCACCATCCGAGTGGCCTCCTCAAATGGTGGCAGGATGATGCATGCATCCTTAATCAAAAGCCATTGGCGTGGCGAAAAAAAAAGCCAAGCTGCCCTGACCCTGTCCTTGTGCCATACTCGCACAGGTACTCATTGATGGCCCTCTGCTGCGTGTGCAGCATTGACCTAGTGGGCATGTCACAAATGAGGCGGTTGGCGGGTAGGTTGAATTCCCGTTGAATGTCAGATAAGCGAGCACTGGCATTGAACAAATGGTGGAATTGGCCACAGACTTTCCTGGCCTGCCTCAGAAGATCTTGGAAGTCTGGGTATCTGCTCAAGAAATGCTGCACCACCAGATTCATAACATGTGCCAAGCATGGAACATGTGTCAAGTGTCCCTGTTGGAGGGCGGAGAGAAGGTTGCTGCCATTATCGCATACAACCATTCCTGGTTCAAGCTGTCATAGCGTCAACCATCTCTGAGTCTGCCCTTGCAGAGTTGACAGAATCTCTGTACCGGTGTGACTTCTATCCCCTAGACAGACCAACTGAAACACAGCATGGCATCTTTTAGCCTGACTGCTTGCGTAGTCCCTTGAACACTTAGGCAGCACTGCTGCTGCAGAGGAGATGTCACGTACCTTGTAGCAGAGCCTGATGTGCAGAGGGAGACCTCTCGTACAGCCCTGGCTCAGACACCACTGGAGTTGTAACAGTGGATGCAAGAGCGCAGTGAGGTAAGAGTGCCTGCGCTGACTGGAGCAGGGTCAGACAAGCCGGTTTCAGACACAGCTAATCAGATACAGTTCAAGCAGCAGGCAGAAAGTAATCGGTGTACAGGCAGGGGTTGGCAGCAGGATATCAGGCAGGAAGAAGGTATAGCAGAGACAAAGCAAGCCGTGGTCAGGACTGGAGACAGCAACGAAGTCAGACAAGCCAGGTCAATACAGGAATCAATACAAGCACAGGAACAGACTCAAAGTAAAGCTGCAGATCAGACAGCAATGACACAGTGCTTCTGAGGTGTTTAAATAGGGCAGCCTGTTGCCAATCATTACAATTAGTCTGCACTAAGTTAACCCTTAGGTGGCAGACCCATGACAGGAGAATTGCACAGAAGAGGACATGGAGGAAGAGGAGGAGGAGGTGGTGGTGGAGTAACCAGATATGGCAGAACCAGCACCAGCACCAGCTTTTTGGAGGCATGGTGTCAAAACAAGCAGCAAGACCGAACCCTGTCCTGCATCCTTCCCAGCTGCCAGCAGAGTTACCCAGTGTGCCGTGAAAGAAATGTAATGTCTCTGTCCATGCCTGCTGGACCAAGATTCAGCAGTAATGTGCACCTTCCTGCTGACTGCTTTGTCCAGCGAGGCCAAAACACTACCTTCCACATGATGGTAGAGAGCCGGAATGGTCTTACTCGAAAAGTCATGCCTTTTCGGGACCTGCCATTGTGGTGCAGCACATTCCACAAATCTGCGAAAGGGAGTCGAGTCTACCAGCTGAAAAGGCAGCAACTGTAATGCTAACAATTTGGCCAAGCTAGCATTAAGACGCTTAGCATGTGGATGGCTGGGACAGTATTTCTTTCTACAGTTCAAATACTGGGGTAGTGAAATTTACCTGCTGCTCAAATCAAGCGGTGGTGTACTGCTAGCAGATTGGGTGCATCTCTCTGTGCCACTCATTGATATACCATCATCCCTCTCAATGCTGGTATTTGAGAAGGCATGAGGTATAGTAGGGTTAGAGATCACAAATGGGGAGCAAGGTGATGTATGCTTGTTTTGATCTGGTGCCTCTTTTAGGTGCTGTTGCCAATGGACTGCATGGCAGGAAGTCATATGCCTTGTCAAGCATTTGGTGCCCAAACGGCTGGTGTTCTGGCCGGGCTTGATCCGCTTTAGACAGATGCTGCAAACAGCAACGCTGCGGTCTACTACACAGGTGCTGAAAAAAGCCCACACTAATGAACTTTTTGGAGTCTGTGGGGATTTTTCAGCACCCTGCACCTGTGGAGCTCTGTGCTGTGACGCATCAGGTTGGCTACTGCTACTGCTAGGCCGGCCCCTGGAGCACATCCTGCCTTGTTGCAGTTGACGTCCTCCTCATCCTCCCCCTCCTCCTCCTTCTCCCCCTCCTCCTCTGTCCTGTCAGGCAACCAAGTACGGTCAGTGACCTCATCATCCCCTCCCTCCTCGTCACTGGAGCATACTTTGCAATATGCTTCAGCTGTGGCAACATGACTGCTGGTCTCTTGTCCGTCATTATCACCCCCTCTCTCTACGCTCATGTTATTCCCTTCATCAACCTAAGAAACAACATCACAGCTTTCAAATTGCTGTGCATCCTCCAGGAGAATGTCACTGACACTATGATCGAATAGTTCAGGTGACTCCTCCGTGCATGATGGTGGGGCCCTCTTTTTGTGGCCTGTGAGCCTCGGCTTCTCCTTGTCGGCCTTTCGGACATTATGTTGATACAGATCAATATAGGGTATATGCAACTGACCAATAGATACTCAATGACCGAATATGATGTAAATGATAGCCCTATAGATGAGCTGTGGTGGTTATAGATGTACGCAACTGACCAATTATCAATACTCTCACTGATATCTGATGTAATCTATAATCCTATAGATGGATGATCTGTGATCCCTATAGATAAATCCACAACTGAGCAAAGGTTACTGTGGCTAATATATGTAGTGATCTCTATTCACACAGGTATGTGACAAATACAGATAAAACCACAACTGAGCGCAAAGGTTACTGTGGCTGATATCTGTAGTGATCTCTATTCACACAGCTATGTGACCCCTATAGAAAAAACCACAGCTGAGCGCAAAGGTTACTGTGGCTGATAT
Organism: Pelophylax lessonae; assembly: GCF_965119305.1. Lineage (NCBI taxonomy): Eukaryota > Metazoa > Chordata > Amphibia > Anura > Ranidae > Pelophylax > Pelophylax lessonae. The sequence continues at coordinate 19,315,080 of NC_138768.1, read as the reverse complement.
CTGCAGTGATGTCTATTCCCATAGCTATGTGACCTCTATAGAAAAATCCACAACTGAGCAAAGGATACTGTGGCTGATATCTGCAATGATGTATATTCCCACAGCTATGTGACCCCCTATATATAAATCCACAACTGAGCAAAGGGTACTGTGGCTGATATCTGCAGTGATGTCTATTCCCACAGCTATGTGACCCCCATAGATAAATCCACAACTGAGCAAAGGTTACTGTGGCTGATATCTGCAGTGATGTCTATTCCCAGAGCTATGTGACCCCTATAGAAAAAAACACAACTGAGCGCAAAGGTTACTGTGGCTGCTATCTGTAGTGATCTCTATTCAGACAGGTATGTGGCCCCTATAGATAAATCCACAACTGAGCAAAGGTTACTGTGGCTGATATCTGCAGTGATGTCTATTCCCACAGCTATGTGACCCCTATAGATAAATCTACAACTGAGAGCTAAGGTTACTGTGGCTTATATCTGCAGTGATGTCTATTCCCATAGCTATGTGACCCCTATAGATAAATCTACAAATGAGCAGAGGTTACTGTGGCTGATATCTGCAGTGATGTATATTCCCACAGCTATGTGACACCTATAGAAAAAAACACAACTGAGAGCAAAGATTACTGTGGCTGATATCTGCAGTGATCCTTATTCCCACAGCTATATGACCCCTATAAATAAATACACAACTGAGCAAAGGTTACTGTGGCTGATATCTGCAGTGATGTCTATTCCCACAGCTATGTGACCCCTATAGATAAATCCACAACTGAGAAAAGGTTACTGTGGCTGATATTTGCAGTGATGTCTATTCCCAGAGCTATGTGACCCCTATAGAAAAAAACACAACTGAGCGCAAAGGTTACTGTGGCTGCTATCTGTAGTGATCTCTATTCAGACAGGTATGTGGCCCCTATAGATAAATCCACAACTGAGCAAAGGTTACTGTGGCTGATATCTGCAGTGATGTCTATTCCCACAGCTATGTGACCCCTATAGATAAATCTACAACTGAGAGCTAAGGTTACTGTGGCTTATATCTGCAGTGATGTCTATTCCCATAGCTATGTGACCCCTATAGATAAATCTACAAATGAGCAGAGGTTACTGTGGCTGATATCTGCAGTGATGTATATTCCCACAGCTATGTGACACCTATAGAAAAAAACACAACTGAGAGCAAAGATTACTGTGGCTGATATCTGCAGTGATCCTTATTCCCACAGCTATATGACCCCTATAAATAAATACACAACTGAGCAAAGGTTACTGTGGCTGATATCTGCAGTGATGTCTATTCCCACAGCTATGTGACCCCTATAGATAAATCCACAACTGAGAAAAGGTTACTGTGGCTGATATTTGCAGTGATGTCTATTCCCACAGCTATGTGACCCCTATAGAAAAAACACATCTGAGCGCAAAGGTTACTGTGGCTGATATCTGTAGTGATGTCTATTCCCACAACTATGTGACCCCTATAGAAAAAAACACAACTGAGCGCAAAGATTACTGTGGCTGATATCTGCAGTGATGCCTATAAAGATTTTAGAATGTTGCAGAAATTGACCGATGAACAATACTGGTACTGGTATCTGATGTAAAGAAATCAATCTATCCCTACCTCACACAGGGACCTTGGCCCTCCCTAAAGGTGTCTGATATGATGTAAAGAAATCAATCTATACTTACCTCTCACAGGAACCTAGGCCCTCCCTACACTGCTACAAATGTCTCTCTGCACTGTCTGACTCCAAAAAAACAACTACTCTCTCACTGCCTGATCGCCGCACAATGACACTACATGCTGCGGCTGCGCGAGCAGCCCTTTATGAAGTGTGGGGCGTGTAATTGGCCCCTGAGCCATGATTGGATAAAGGCAGCCTGCCTTTAGTCCAATCATGGCAGAGATCATTTGATTGGCCAAAGCATGAGGTCAGGGTGCATGCTTTGGCCAATCACATAATGCGCTGCACGCGCCTCGACTTGAACTCAAAGCTCATCCCTATTGGGCAGCCTAGCAGCCATTTTGTCATGAGGTGAATGAAAGCCCATTGTCTTTGAGTAAGATTTCTTTACAGACATGTTAAAGTCTCAGCAAAGACTGTTTTCAAGCGATAAATAATAAGGATCCTGACATCCCCTAAGATAAGATCCAGTGTGATGGGTGATTCTTGTCTGTCTATAGTTTCACAATGAACAATAGATCAGTATATTTTTTTTAGGGTTCATTTAAAATATGCTTGAGGAATCATTATTATTATTATTATTTATAGAAATGTATTAGCAACAATATTATTATGTCATTATATTATGTGAAGCATAAACATACTTCTAGGAATGCATTGTATACTATTGTTTTGTTTTTGTGTGTATAGAGCTAAGTATTAATTCCATTTAAGTTGCTTCACTTATTCACTTATATAAACATTCCCCAGAAGTTGTTTTACGTCTTGTCTGGGTTATATAAATCCTACGAGCTAGTCTGTATTCTTGACAGAATATGACAAGGACCATTAGATTTAGGTTTCTTTCCTAGACTTAGGTCAAATGGTTATCTTTGAGAAAATAATGAAATTAAATTCACTTTCCCAAACTTGTATGTAGGCCAACAGTGCCCTCTATTAATCGTTCAGAGTCATATCAGAGTAATGGAAATTTAGCGAACAAGCCTCTTTTTGAGGTATTTTTCTCATATGGAAAACAAAATCCACGACTACTTTCCCGTAGGATAAAAGTTTCATGTCAGTTAGAGTTAAAAAAGAAAGGGAGGGGGCGTGTCCTGGTCATGGCGGAGTGAAGACCTACACCGAAAGAGCTCCGGCCATCTCCCCTGATCTTTCACTTTTTTACTCTGCCTGTCTGGCTATGGAATGAGCACGGGCAGGAGGAAAAGACAGAGGAAACCCCTGAAGACCCCACCTCCTCTTCTTCACGGGGACCCGTTCTTCTGCCTCCCGGGCTAGCACCTCCAACCCACGTGCGATCCCATCTCCCGCCCAGCCAATGGCGGACTTGGCTGCCTCTCCGGTCCCCTCGGACCGCTCCGTATCTGCACCTACGTCGTCCTATGGCGGGGACTCCGACCTCCGGGCCCTGATCCAGGCTCTCCCCACTAAGAAGGACTTTAAAGCGCTGGCATGGCTGGAGGAGGCTTATAAACGTGACATCCAAGCAGTGAAAACTGACCTCCAGCAACTCACCACCAGAGTCACCGTGGGAGAAACCTCTTTGTCTTCTCTCGAGGTCAGGATCTCCCGCCTTGAAAATGTGCAGGCTAAACAGGCGGACTGTGTAACTTCCCTGCAGCTCTGCCTGGAGGAGATGGAAGACCGCAGCCGCAGGAACAATCTGCGGCTGCGGGGCCTGCCGGAGGCGACAGGACAAGAATCTCTGCAACCTTCAGTTCTCTCTATCTGCCAGCACCTGGCCCCCGGTGTCCCGCCAGCAGATCTTGAATTTGACAGGGTCCATAGGGCGCTGGGTCCCCGCTCCTCGGATCTAGAGAGGCCCCGAGATGTGATCGTCCGGTTACACCGGTACACCCACAAGGAACTCATCCTCCGCTGAGCCTGGGAGACGTGGACTTTGACGGAGCCGGGGTGCGCATCCTACCGGACCTGTCCAGGGCCACCCTCCAACGACGGGCCCTGCTTCAACCGCTTCTGGAGAGGATCAGACACCTGGGATGCACGTACCGGTGGGGGTTCCCCATCTCCCTCACGGTGCGCAAAGGATCATCCTCTTTTGCCCTACATCACCCGGAGGATCTGCCAGCCCTATTCGCCTTCCTGGAGACCGAGCCTCTCACAGTGCCGAACTGGCTTCAACATCTGCCGGACAGGCCCGGCGGCATCCTGCCACCCCGGGACGAGAGAGGGGTCGGCCGCCGTGGACCCCCCGTGGCCGGCGCCGGCTGAACCCGGAGCCCCCCACCCCGGTTCGAGAGGACTGATTCCGCAGCGCACAGACCCTGAGGAAGAGGTCTCGGTAACGTTATTTCTCGTTTGATTATCTGTTCCCTGCAATGTGGAGGAATGCCCCCGGTGCAAGTCTGATCAGACTCCTGCTTCTATCCAGACTGGCTGTGTCCTGCTCTGTCCCTGCTTCACCCGGTAGACCTGTTCCTTGAGGCGGCCCTTGCCCTTTTTCCCAGACTGGGGGTGGCTGACAGCTCCCCCTGTGCTTTGACTCTGGCCCCGCGGTGGTCTGTTCTATCCCACCCCGGCCCCCCGAGCCGTTTGAGGACCACATGTTGTGACTGCCCCCCCCCCCTGCATCCTGCTCCCATTGACTGCAGCTTGGCCGATTCCGCTTTCATTTACTCTGCTCGGCTCCCCCTCCCCCAGTTGTTTATTTCCTCGTAGGAGATATGATCACGCCAAGCAGCTGACCATTACCCCCCTTTTTTTTTTGTCGGTGGGTGGGAAACTGGGGAGGGATGTCGGTTTATGCTTACTGTACATTTTTCTTTTGCTTCAGTGGGTTCCCGGGCTGGCTGTGCGCGGCGCCCTGGTGGAGTGGGCGGGGGGCAGGCCCTCTGACGTCATTACGGCGGAATGTGGTGAACCTCCTATTGTCTGACCCGTGATGGGAGAGGCGTGCCCTTGGCACCTCTGCCTGGGGGCCGCGGGTGGCCGGCCTGGAGCTGGGGTCTGGGGTGGGTGTCCCTTGAGTCAGCTGGGTGGGATGCTGTTATGATGGGAGGGGCGGGTGGGGATGCTGGGCTGCACCTTGTCCCTCTGGTCCCCTGAGGGTCCCGATTCTGCTGGTGTGGTCAGTGGCGGGCCTGAATCAGACGGGTCGGGGCCCTGGGCCCTCCAGTTTGACTTGGACTGCCGGGGGGAGGCTCCTCACGCCTGGTTTTAGAGTACGTTACCGGGTTTTCTGATAGTGTCCACTTGTTTTGGCCTGTATGCGCCCCCCAGTGCAAAGTCTCCTCCATTTTCCTTTTGTTTAGGTGGACATGCGGGCTGGGGGGAGGGGGGTCTGCCTCCCTTCGGGGAGCAGGTTACTTTGATGTTGCCGGGCCCTCCTCAGGATTACTGTTCTGATCGGGTTCGGACCCCCTGGGCTCTGGGAGTCCGTACGCCCGGCGTAGCAGTGCAGATGGCCTCTTTACATGCATTACGTTGATTTTAGGCAGTATAAGCTCTTGTTATATATCTATGTTTATGTTTTCTCTTCCTTTATATGTTTTTTTTTTTTTCTTTCTTTTTTTGCATTGGGGATCTCTATCTTCGGAGCTCGTCTCCTCTGCCGTTCTAGGTTCTACCCCCCACTAGGTCTACACCCTGGAACTTTTTGTTCCACAGGTTGGTGTCTCTGAATTTATTTTCCCCCTTCTCTAGGACCCCCCCTCTACGCCTTCTTCACTTTTTTCCGCCTATCCTCTTCATCCTATTATCTCCGTCTGTCCTCTTGATCCCTCTTCTTCCTCTCTTCCCTCCTTTTTTCCCCACACTCTACTCCCATACCACCCCTTCCCTTTTTCCGCACCCCGACCCCGCCTGGTCCCTTTCCTTCTCTTCCAGGTCTCTGTTTGTCTCCCCACTATGGATCCTGTGCGGGTGAACGTCCCGGAAAAAAGGCGGATGCTTCTCCAGGATCTGCAACGCTCCAGGACGGATGTGGCCTTCGTCCAAGAAACGCACTTTCGAACAGGTGCCTCTCCTTCAGAACAGATTCTACCCCTGTGCATATCACGTGCCCAATCCTGAGGCGAAATCTAAAGGGGTTTCGATCCTGATCTCGAATAGACTACCCTGGTCCCTTATGGATCAACGTACTGACCCGACAGGCCGCTTCCTCTTCCTTAAGGGCCGCATAGGAAATACCAAGGTTACCTTGGCTACCGTTTATGTTCCTAATGCACATCAGGAGACATTCCTGCAGAAAACTGTCTCTACCCTGGTGGAGTTTGCAGAGGGTCGCTTAATCCTGGGAGGTGATTGTAACCTGCCCCTGGATCCGGCTCTAGACACCTCCACGGGTTCCTCATCGGTTCCGCGAAGTACGAGAAAGCGCATCTTATCGCTCCTCCATGACCTGCAGCTGGTGGACGCATGGCGTATTTTACACCCGGGGGAACGCGATTACACATTCTTCTCTCACCCCCATCAGGCTTACTCTCGGATTGACATGTTCCTAATCCCGCATCGGTTACTCTCCTCTGTCTTGGACGTTGACATTGACCATATTACGTGGTCGGACCATGCTCCGGTTACTCTGACTGTCAAATTGGGGAACGCGGACCGCAAAACTGATTGGCAGTGGAGACTTAATGAAAGCCTCCTCCAGGACCCGGAAGTTTTAGCGGATGTTTCCCAGCAACTTCAAACCTACTTTCAGCTGAACGATACCCCAGGGAGCAACCCAGGGGTGGTCTGGGAAGCTCACAAGGCCGTGATTCGGGGGGTTCTCATGTGCCATGGAGCCCGTATTAAACGCAAAAGGGAAGCCCAACTGACCAAACTTCTAGCTGAGATTGCTACGATTGAAAATAGACACAAACAAACCCATGATGCCTCGGATGGTACTGAATTGCTACGCTTGCGGGGTCAGGTAGCAGACCTCCTGCGCTATCGGGCCAAGGCAGCTCTTCAGCATTGTAAGGGGCTCTCCTACGAATCAGGAGATAAATGTGGACGGCTTCTGGCAAACTCCCTCCGTGATCAAAGAGCAGCCTCCTATATCCCGTATATAGTAGGAGAGGAAGGCAGGAAACTGCACCTTCCCAAGGACATTTCTCGTAGCTTTGCGTCCTTTTATTCACGCCTATATCACCTGCCGCAGACACCTTCCCATTCCTCGACTGTATCGTCCTATCTGGACTCTGTACCCCTACCGCACCTCCCGTCCCCTGCTTGAGAATCGCTGGACTCCCCATTTACCTCAGAAGAAATTTCACAAGCCATAAAGGCGGCAAAGTCGGGCAAGGCTCCGGGCCCAGACGGTTTCACAGCCCTTTACTATCAACAACTTCAAACTCTATTAATACCACATATGTTGAAGTTGTTTAACGACTTAGGCCATAGTGCCTCCTTTCACGACTCAACGTTGTTGGCCCACATCTTGATGATTCCCAAAGCAGGGAAGGATCCGTCGGCCTGCAGCAGCTATCGCCCGATTTCTCTGCTTAATGCAGACTTGAAACTTTTCACCAAAATTCTTGCGTCCCGACTCCAACCTTACCTGCCTGACCTGGTTTATCTTGACCAGGTCGGTTTCATTCCTACCAGAGAAGCTAGGGACAACACCACCAAGGTCCTGAACCTGATACATCTGGCCAGGAGTACTAACACACCAACGGTTTTTCTGAGTACGGACGCCGAAAAGGCGTTCGATCGCGTCAATTGGGACTACATGATGGCCATGATGGGACGTCTGGGACTTGGTCCGAGAATGCTGGGGTGGATAGCCAGTGCGTATGTGAACCCAAGAGCATCCGTAAAAGCAAACGGAGTACTCTCTGACCCATTCCAGATTTCCAATGGCACCCGTCAGGGATGCCCTCTTTCCCCTCTACTCTTTGCCCTCTCCCTGGAACCCTTCCTGATCAAGGTTCGTTTAAACCCGGACATTTCTGGTGTCCAACTAGACTCCATCAGCTTTAAGATATCGGCTTACGCCGATGACCTCCTCTTCTCTTTTTCTCAACCCCTGATCTCTATCCCTAATCTTCTGAAGGAATTCGAACTGTATGGGGTGGTTTCCAATATGAAAATTAACTATAGCAAGTCGGAGATTATGGGTGTCTCTCTACGCCCAGCACTTCGTGACCTGTTAACCAGCAATTTCCCCTTTAAATGGGCTCCGGTGGCATTGAAATACCTGGGCACCCTACTCCCTCCAAATCCGGCGGATGTGTTCTGCCTGAATTTTCCCCCCCTTCTGAGCTCGGTACGGGTTCTACTCGCAAAGTGGACGGGAGGGCTTAATTCGTGGTTTGGGCGCTGCAATATCCTGAAGATGTCCATTTTACCTAAATTCCTCTATCTGTTCCAAACACTACCGGTTTTTATCCCAGCGCCTTTTTTCCGGACGGTTGACTCAGTGTTCTCTAACTTTATCTGGGCTGGGAAACGGCCCAGGCTCCCGAAACTAACCCTTACCCTACCTAAAGCCTATGGCGGTGTAACAGTACCGGACTCTAGACGATATTACCAGGCCGCACATCTGAACCGCTGGGTGGACTGGTTCAGGCATTCCCACCTGAAGCTCTGGTCAACTCTGGAAGGGGCTCTGTTCCCGACCTACCTCCCGGGGGCTCCTTGGTTTCGAGGAGCCTTTCCCGACTCCGTGCGCCCACACCCTCTTATAGAACCGACCCTCCGAGTCTGCGAGCAGGCCGTCCTCAGGAGGGGCCTCTCGGACCTGCACTCCCCCCTGTTCCCGATTCTAGGGAACCCAGCTTTCTCCCCAGGCTGCGAACGGAACAGGTTCCGGGAGTTGCTGGAAGCGGGTTGCGCCCGAGCTGACCATTTCCTGATCAATGGTTCTTGGCCATCCCTGACTCAGTTAACGGACTCTGGTGGCCGTTTCGCTCTTACACGGTGGCAAGCTCTGCAACTCCTGCATTTCCTGAGGGGCCTGGGTCCCCCCTCCCGATTTGTGAGAGACCGTACACCCTTTGAAGACCTACTTGTGGGACCAGGACCCCTTCCCCATGCCCTCTCGCAGATATACTCCATGCTCTCCCTGCCGGAGCCGGAGTTTGTCCTGCCGGGCATTCTAAAGTGGGAAAGGGAATTACACAGGACGTTTTCCATCACCCAAAGGCGGAACATCATCCGATTTGCGTTAAAATCATCCATTTGTACCCGTATCCAAGAATCCAATTATAAACTACTTTCCCACTGGTACTATACTCCGGTACGTCTCCGACGCATCTTCCCGGAGACTCCAGATAGATGTTGGCGTTGCAATCAATCGCAGGGCACCATGCTCCATATTTTCTGGAGTTGCCCTGCCCTACACAGCTTTTGGAGCGAGATTAAACGGATAACCCAACTGATGACAGAGTTTACCTTGTCGGACGACCCTGCCTTTTTTCTGTTACACTGCTCTGCCATGCCACCACAACAATATAAACATTCGGTGTTACGCCACTTGCTGAATGCAGCTAAATCCTGTATCAGTCTTTGTTGGAAGGAGTCTACTCCGCCCTCCATGTCGCTCTGGTTGCGGAAAGTAAAATTGATCAATGACCTGGAGGACCTGGTACTGACTTCTCAGGGTAGAAGGGAACGTTGCTCTGCAACTTGGAACTGCTGGAACGTGTTTATTTTCTCGGACGAGGGCCAAGCTCTGAGCGTGGATGCTGGCTCTTAGGGGTTATGGGGATAACTTGCCCGCATGGGATCCACCCCCTCCCCCCTTGTGCTTGTCCGTCCTCTTCCTCCCCTTTCCAATCCTCCTTCCCCCTTCCCCCCTCCTGCCCCCCTACCCCCCTTCCTCTCCTCTCAGATCCCCCCTAACCTTTTTTTCTGGCCCCTCTCCCCCCCTCCCTATCCCCCATTTCTTAGAATACTCGGAATCTCTGTTTTTCTTTTTACTTTTCCCCAGTACAGTTGTTCTTTTGTATACTACATTTTTCATGCCAGCATACATAATGCTTTATCTGTTATGTCGGATTGTATACTCAGGTGCGGACCTGTGGGACATGTTCATGCTCGAAGGTCTTTTCACGAACTTCTATCTAAAGACCAAAATTCCTTCTTCCCGGACATGAGGGGGTCCTACACCTGTGGTAGGTGTAGAGCCTGTTCATTTACACCTACCAATTTCAGGAGAAGGGACTCTTTCACAGTTCGGGCTATAAATAAAACTTTCAAAATCAAAAACTTAATTACGTGTGACACCACACATGTGGTCTATGGACTAATGTGTTCCTGCAATTTAGTTTACATTGGCCGCACCAAACGGGCCTTAAAAGTAAGAGTGGGTGAGCATATCACTAACATCTTAAAGGGGAAGCGCGAACACAATGTGTCCGCACATTTTCGCCAGTTCCACCAGAGGGACCCGAGAAGTCTCCACTTCTGGGGGATCGAGCGTGTTACCCGTCGTGGCGGGGGTCGAATTGGGTGAGGGAATTATCCAAATGTGAGACCAGATGGATTTTCCTCACCCAGTCCCTCGCACCGACGGGGTTAAACATTGAACTGGATTTGAATTGCTATATCAGCGATTCTTAACTTTCCCTTTTTTTTTTGCTTCCAGTGCAGCTTGGCCAATGGGGCTTGATTATTTGCTCTTGTGCTATGAGGTTTTTATGAACTGTTATAGTTTTATCAACTGCAAAAAAATTTTTTAATCAGCATAGTTTTATTGTGTTATGATATTTCAGTCTGCTTTTATATGCATTTTATATGTATTTTACATGTATTTTATCATGTTTTGTAACACCATTAATGTATTACATTTTTAGCTACGATATGTGTAGATTGTCCAGTGTATATGCAGATTGTTACTGGCAGGGCTCTACAGGTTCATATCGGCAAAGAGTGGTATTGCACTTGAGCAATTTCTCTCTATTTCTCTTTATTTAATTTTTGGCCCAAATCATAGGGTCCAAATCAGTATGAATATTGTTTAATCTTTTACATTTACAGTGTTAAATTAAATTGGAATCCTGCAAGGGACGAGTTTTATTTTATCTGTTTATATTGATGTCGGAAGTTCCGCGGCGTGGTGAGCTGGCTAACTTCCGTTTTTTTACCTCGTTGCCGATTGGACGTAGAGCGTTCCAGCAGGGCTACTTAGATGCCGGGTGTTGTTGTTCTGGTCACGCCTCCAGTTGAAGTCGGACATGACGAAACCGGTCGGGGCGTGACCAGACAACACATCCGACATCACGTGATGGTGGGGGACCTACCTGGAAGGTACAGGGCTGGCGTGGAGTGAGCCCGGAGACTGGACGAGCTAGGTTTCCTTCCACCAAGCAATATGCAATTATACGCCTATTGATGAGCTTATACATGTGAGTGCAACAGTTTTACTTTTAATAAAGATATTGTGGTTACGGTACTTCACTATGTGGGGCTATTCTTTCTCTCCATGATATCGATATACCGAGGGAGTGTGTGCAAGGATTTGTTGTGAAGCAGTGGTGAACAGGCTCTGGCTCTTTATCCATTTAAACATTTCTGCACAGTTTGCTCTTGTGTGAGAACACCTGAGCATTGAGTTCTGGTGAGTTACCAATCCTACTATTTTCTGGTGTGACACCTGGTGGTGGACGGTGATCCAGTAATTCATCTCACTTACCCTTGGATTTCATGGACTAAAGGGACATTATCTCTTCCTTTAAAACTATTTTTTTTTTTTCTTCTTTGATATGTTGGTCTAGCAGTATCTTTGATAGCTTGCCTATAATATCTTGAGTCATATAAAGGTGATCTCGTGCGCTACTCTTTTTCCATTTATTTATTTGCAAATATTTTCGATTATTTGTTCAAGTAGCAGCATTATTTGTTCATTATAACAGTCAAGAGACTGACTCCTCCTCTAGGGCAGAGATATATTCTTCTTGACAGTGGGTGTCTAAGTTTATATATTTTATAAAATTCCTAAATGTTGACCACTACTATGCGTATTTCGGATTTTGCACTAATGTTACCTTATGTACCTCAAGGATTGCATTGCTGTACTGTGTGTACATTTTGACTGAGTTTCAAGTTTTATATTCTCTGTTTCAATAAAGAATTTGAAAAAAAAAAGAAAGGGAGAATGGAACAGACCATGAAGGGAGTAGGTGCTCTGATGAGGTTCTGAAGCTGATGGGAGACATTTGAAGCTGAGGCTACACAAATATGACATCTCAGGCAACAAGATTACATTTGTTTGGTACAGTATATATTTCTATTTTTCCTACAGGCAATTCAATTATATATATATATATATATATATATATATATATATATATATATATATATATATATAACTGGCCCATTTTTGTTTCTTATTAGCATCAAGAGTTGAAATTGGATCATTCTAACTGCAGTATGATTGGTCTAAATTTTTATCTTGGGAATTTTTAGGCTAACTTTAGCCATAGTAAATGGGGCAGTTATGATGTAGTCTTAATAATAGATTACTTTAATAGAAGTTTATTTTACTTATTTTACTAAAAACTATCTGGACTTTTAACAAGTCTCAGTGCAAGGTGTAACCGTTTTTGTCCATGCATTTCTTTTAAACATTGTGTTGTGAACATCTGTTGGCGGAGAGAAGTCACGTGTCAAATCTGTTAGATTTTGTTTCCATCTTTTATGAACTCATGGTAGGCTATTAATCATATTCTAGAAGTAATTGGTTTTGGTTACCTTGATATACTGTAATAATATTCTTTGATTACATTTCTCACATTACCTGTGTGATACATTTTATTGAATTTTGTTCCACATTTGTTTTTATTACCAGTTATCTTTTTGACATTATTCTGCACTGAAATATTTAATAAATATATATATTTTTGCACAAAATTGTATTCTTCTTATCTTCAGGTTAGTGCCACTTAAATGATTATGTATATTTTGTTGATTTATGGAAATAAGTTGAGAATCTCCTTATTTACAGATCTTTGCTTATTTGCATAAATAGACACAGTATAAACATTCAGACATTTCCAACTTTGAACTTGAATTACTATTAATTAGACTTGTATTAAAAAGTTGACACATATTTTAATAAAGTAAGAGTGTTTAGACAAGAATTGTTAACCTGATAAATTCCCATAATGTGTAATTTGCTGCACATATGCTTGTAGGGATGGACATCAATGAGTGATCACTGCTACCAGAAGGACAATCCGTTTCACTGCAAGTCATTATCAATGAAGGAAAATGTATGAAACTTTTCATAATCTTACCTTGCCATTTCTCCATGTGATCTCTTCCGGAAAAAAAGTGTGAACTTCTTCATTCTCTGAAAAATATTCAATATAGCCCACATGTCTCTTATCAATGTAATTTCCATCAGAGCGAAATGCGTGATTATATAGATGGAGAAATGATGGCTTTTCGCCTTTCTCATTGAAGAAAACATGTCCTTCCCTATTATCTACATAATTAACTCTCTTCAAATAATGGTGAAGCTGTTAAATAAAAAAACAAAACAAAAAAAAAATGCTTAATACGGTCAAAGCCCTTCCAGTTTGACTATTTTAGTTTTGTGTGTCTAGTTTATAAATCTTTTTTTATGAAGAAAAAAAAACAAACAAACACCCCCCCCCCTTGTTTGGTTCTCACCAGAACAAACTCGAACAGGGAAAAAGTTCTAGCAAACATGCAAAGTCTATTAAAGTCAATGGAACACGAACATGAAAAATCAAAAGTCCTCATTTTAAAGGCTTATATGCAAGTTATTGCCATAAAAAGTGTATGGGGGTCCGAGTACTGCCCTGGAGGATATGTATCAATGTAAACATTATTTTTTTAAAACTATCGTTTTTAAAGGAGCAGTGATTTTATTGATGCTTAAAGGGTAAATCCACCTTCATGTGGAAAAAAAAAACAGCAAAGAAAGGAAAAACAATATAGCAATATACAATTGGGACAGAAATCATATTGTAATTGAAAGTTATTAAAAATTATCTTTCCTTTTCAATCTAAAGCCGTTGTAATTTTCTGAAAATGCAATGCAATATGGCTACCTGGAGCTGTTCTGTACACAAAATGTGTACTGACCACAATCCAGAAACATAATTTCCTGCTCGTGTGATTGGCTCACCAATTTTTCCAGATGTCTGCCTAAGATACAAGTCAGATTTCTGGCATCCCCTGCAACAAAAACGTCATTTTTGGTGAGATACTCCCAATTGGAACACGTCTAAAAGGATGCAGGCCCAGCAGCTTTCCTCATTAGAACCCTGCAGCTGCCACAGCTGATAGATAATTATGAAACCACTCCCATTTGACCCACTCAGCACAGAGGCACAGAGGAACAAACAATGGTTTCTTCAGAATAACAAAAGGTAGGAATCTGCAACAAAGTTTGTTAAAATCCCTGCAATGTACACAGATCACCCAGAGGGGAATGTTTTTTTTTTTCAACAAAAGTGGAGTTACACTTTAAAGTAAAACAGAAAAAATGAAAGATTCCTTTACATATCGTGCCTGGGGGGTCCCTTTAATGTGCCTGTAAAGTGGCACATCTGTTGGATGTATGGAGCCTGCTGCAGCAATACTGACATTTCTAAAGGAAAAAATGTCATTTAAACTTGCTCGCGGCTGTAATGTATTGTCGGCTCCCGGGCAATACAGATAAAAAAATGAAAAAAACAGCATGGAGTCCCCACCCCCATTCCATACCAGGCCTATGCCAAAATAAAATAAAAAAATGGTGTAGGCCCTCCCCCCACCATCTATACCAAACCCTTATCCGAGCATGCAGCCTGGCAGGCAAGGAAAGGAGGGGGACGAGTGCATGCCCCACCCTCCTGAACCATACCAGGCCACATGCCCTATTAGAATAGAGTTTCTAATAAGACTAATAGAGATATGGTCAGCCTGGGCCTGGATGCAGGGGTAACACCACACAGATGTACAACCACTGGGCAGGAGTTGTTTTAGACCACACCCAGGTGGTATAGGTATTTCATTATATAAATGAGAGGCTCAGACATGGCCTGTTGGCTCTGAAGAAGAGGCTAAGCCTCAAAACATGTTAGCCATCACCTAATGAGGACATTGCACCTGTCAACATGACACAGATTGCTCCAGCTGTGCAGATTTGATGTAACTTTTTTAAAACATTTGTTTGTGAGTATAACGATTTTTATTCAATAAAGCCTACTATTGAGGATAATGAGCTAGGCCAGTGCACCCTCTGTTTGTTTTTTGATTTTAGTGCCTACAGACACCCTCAGTCTTAAAGGGCAGCAGGGCTGTGGCCATCCGGAAAGCCAAATGTGAGTTTCCATAGAGCAACACCATTTGAATAGGTATGTTGGGGGACCGGCTTGTGGGTGCAGGAGAGAAGTGAGGTGCGTTGCATCTAAATTTGGTTTAGATAAAAACTGCAACAGGAGATCAAACACAGGTACAGATAACAGGTAGTGTCACGGTTCTCGCCATAGCTTACAGACAGCCAGGCGTGGTCACCGTTAAATACCTGACATGGGATTTGAACCTGTGTACTTTGACATTCTGTCCTGTTATCCTGCCTCTGAGTCAGACTTCAGCTCATATGGATCCAGTCTTGTTAATCTGGTATTGCCTGCAGCACTAGGGGGCTGGACTTCACCTGAGTAGGGTGGTAATAAACAGCGCATACTCAGGCTGGTCTGAGGTAGTAGGCGGGGTGCCCCAGGGCTCAGTCCTGGGACCAACCTTGTTCAATTTATTCATAAACAGCATTGAGGATGGGATCAGTAGTTCTATATCAGTTTTTGCAGATGACACAAAATTGGGCAGGGCAATAACTGCACAGCATGAAGCAGATATCCTACAGAATGACCTGGACAAAATAACAGAGTGGACAACGACATGGCAAATGAGGTTTAATGTGGAGAAGTGTACGGTTTTGCACTTGGGGACTAAAAACATAAAAACACAATACACGTTAGGAGGGGAACCCTTGGGGGAATCAAAAATGTAGAAGGACCTGGGAGTCTTGGTTGATGATAGATTAGGCAACAGCATGCAATGTCAAGCGGCAGCTGCCAAAGCCAGCAGGATATTAGCATGCATAAAGAAAGGGATGTGTTCCAGAGATAAGACTATAATCCTTCCACTTTATAAAACTCTGGTCCGACCGCATCTGGAGTATTCTGTCCAGTTCTGGTCGCCAGTCCTCAGGAGGGATGTGTTGGAGCTGGAGAGAGTCCAGAGAAGGGCAACTAAACTTATTAGGGGATTGGAGTACCTTAATTATGAAGAGCATCTGCAAACGCTCGATTTATTTTCCCTGGAGAAGAGACGCCTGAGGGGGGACATGATAGCAATTTATAAATATCTCAATGGGGATTTCAGCTTAGAAAAAAAGCTGTTCAGTCGAAGGAATTGCATGAGGACAAGAGGGTATACAATGCGATTAGAGGAGAAGCGTTGTAACCTCAGGCAACAGGGGGGTCCTTTACTGTTAGGGCTATAAGATTGTGGAATTCTCTACCACAAGAGGTGGTTTCTGCAGGAAGTATGGTGGCTTTCAAAAGACTCTTAGACGTACATCTCAAGGATCAGAACATTCAGGGCTATGTGAGATGATTACAGCCACACACACCTACACAGGTTGAACTGGATGGACTATTGTCTTTATTCAACCTCACCTACTATGTAACTATGTATGAGTATACTCTTGTCTCTCATTGTCCACCTGAAGCTAATTGCTCATTAAGCAAGCTATAAAACACTGCCTCTCGCTTAGAGCAGTGTCAGTTCATTGCTGATCTTTGTTCCAGATAGTTCCTGTTTGACAGACTTTGTTCCTGTTTCCTAAGCGTGTGTTGCATCCTTACCTTCGCTCCTTGTTGTTCCTGTGACCTTATCCGGACTCGTGTCATTCGGTGACTTCTGTTATTCCTGGACTTCCCTTCCCATTGTATTCCTGCCGGTCCTGCTTATTGGAGCACTTTCCCTGCCAAGCCCCTGTGCCCAGATTCACAGCCCAGGTGGCTTTCTTACCTGGTCACCTTGGACTGTTGATATCTGCAAGGGTGATCGTACATCTCCGCGTTACAGACTCCAACAAAGGTAAGCCCCGTAAACAAGGTAGCAGAATGCTGTAGACCATAAGACAAGGTCCTACTGCAGCAGAGGTTTTTATATAGCCCACTTGGTGCCACTCTAGTGGTGGGAGCATGCACGCATGCGCATGTGCACTGGTCAGGCTACAGGAATTCCCCATCTGTAATTTTGGCTAACAAGAATTCTCAGTCTGTGGGTTTGGCTAACAGAATATCTCTGTTTGCGTATAACTATGCGCCAGGGCTTGTTTTTTCTTTCCTGACACACGTCACAGATTGCAGAAGGCTGCAGGACCATTCACAAAGCACAGCGCGGCGAGGCGTGGAACGGCTCACACTTGTGCAGTGGAAAGCTGGCTTTACAGATGGTTTCCTTTAGTTAAGCTGCCGGCACTAGGGACCCAAAGCCCATTGAAGAATCAGGTCTGGTGGGGACAATGCTGGATCCCAGGACAGGTAAGTGTCCTTATAGTAAAATTCAGCAGCTACAGTTTTTTTTGGGGGGGGGGGGCAGACTGAAGCTCTTCTATGTGCTGATTCTGGGTAAACCAGGAAAATTCACTCTGCAGATATCCCTATCACCACCCTCCCACCTGACTTTTCGTTGGAAGGAGGACAATTGATTGCCGATCAACACCTGCATCAAATAAGACACAGGCAGTGTTCAGGTATTTGGACAGCCAGTGGAGCTAAATGTCAGAATACAGAAGCCCCAGCATGAGATTTGACCATCCATGCTGTTTAGTGTACATTAAGGAGCCTGTTAGATTTTGTGGGCTGAATAAAAAAAAAAAAAAAACACAGTAGCAGCACCCACACAATATATTAGAACACAGGAGAGAACATCCAGATTGTGACCCATTCATTCTTCCAGCTGTTTCTCCAGGTAATGTAGTCACTTGTTGACTTGGCACCATCCATAGGCGGCTTAACTCTTCAACTTGTTTGCAGGTGCAGTCTATTTTCTTCACTGCAGGTGGCGCTGAACTGCAGCAGCATTGCAGGGGGAGAGGAGGTCAAGAAGAACATTGTTTCTCTATAGTTTTCAAGGTCACTAGGGAAGCTATCTGATTGGATGCTGCCTCTATGTGTGACTCTAGTAGCCATCTTTGGTCAGGCCGAGCCTTTTTAAGGCCCTGGCTTTGAGGCTTGGCACGCATCTGGAAGGGACAGTGATTAAAGGCAGGGAAAGGATCCAGGTGATTAGGGAAAGGATAGGGACATGCCATCCTTTTGGAGACCTCTCCAATTGGGCTCGGACCGTCCACGCCCCATTCTGCCCCTCAAGACGTATGGTGTCTGCATAGCTTAGACCTTCTCTGCTACATATTGCTGTTACATGCTGTGAGTGTTCCAGGCTGAGCATCTTCCCCCCAGGGCTTGTTGTGAATTACTGGATTCTGCATTAACACAAGTTTTGTTCTCTGCAACTGGACTCTGTGTGTTTACTGCCACTGCACCACACTGCACCTCCCCACAAACTAGAAACAGAAATTGGATCCCATACAATTTTCCTTTGGATAATTGCAGTGCAGAGGATGTTTTTTTCCATTTGTTTGAAGTGTAAGAAGACAATGACTTTCCAAAGTCCTGCAAAATACTAACACTGACTAAGAGAACATGGAAGAAATGTGGAGGGTCTAGCTAGGACTAACTAGTATTGAAAAGAGAGGGGAGGACAGAGGAAGAAACCACAATCCCTTGGTAAAGGAGTTGTAGTGGCTCTAAACTGCCAACAAATGTCAGCATACTATAAAATAATAATAATGTGACGCAGTTCAATGCAACACAGAAAAAAATATAACTGGGACAGAACATTAACTGCAAGCAAAGCTGGCCAAACTTATCTTTTATTGACAAAAGTTGCATTTCTCATTTCAATGCATTTGTTTGCATTCCGAAAGCAAATTCAGTGTTTGAAAAGCACACTTCCAGTGTCTACCCTACAATATTGTCTATGCTATTAATCCCCCAGTGTTATAACTACTTTTTTATATCCACTATCTGTGCCTCCAAATGAGAGATAGAAATTTTGTTTCCAAACTGAATTTTGTTATAATTGGAAATTGTTCTTCTTTTACTTAACTGAACTCATAATGCGTTTCTGTTTTGTGATTTGTATAAATGATCTGACCAATAGTTTCCATTAGTCCTTGGAATTAGGTGCTACTTTGGATGATTTCACGTTTGTCTACAAACTACAAACCTGAGCACATCAACGCCATAATGGAGGAATAGAAGAGATGTAATCACACTTACCCTGTTATTTAATCTGATTGGACGGTCTTTGTTCAGATTCATCATGTGTAGAGCATGAGCCAGAGCGTAGACGGCTGTGTAGAGATAGTAGTGTTGGGAAAAAGCTTGATAATTAAACTTCGTCTTTCTGGTACAATTGACCAGGGAAATATTATATAATTTACCTAAATAAATATTCTTTTCATTGTTATTGGAAAGACACTTGTGATAATAGATAATAATATCTTCCATATAAGGATCGTGTGGGTTGTTGGATGGATTTAGATCATCTATAAAAGCCTTCAAGCCCGGGACAGATAATATGGGTAATGTAAAAGTAAAACTACAGTTGACTGACTGGCGATAACTTATTATGTCTGCAATTTCTGCAGAAACCCATGAGTTGTGAAGGAGTAATGTAATATTTTTATGAATAACATTTAAGAGTTTAATAAATAAAATATAACTGGGACTCATCTCCCCACATATTATAATAACCGTACTAGTAGATTCTTGAATAACCCTTACCGCCTGATCAAGTAATTTAAATGTTTTAGGGAACCGAATGGCATATTCAATACATATCCCGTGCTTGGTCAGCCCTTCGCTTAGTTCCCTGAGTTCTGTATCTTCAGAACCATCATTCGTTGATATAATTCCAACAAAGGTCCAGCCGAATTCCAAAATAAATTTAATAGTGGCAGCATAACGGAAACTATCATTTGGAATTGTCCGAAAAAAAGTTGGGTATTTTTGTCTATTGTTTAGGGTAGGATCTGCAACACTGTAGCTGATCTGCACAAACATAACAACATTTGTATTTTTTATGTATATGTTTATTATTAAATCAACATATAGTCACCAATGTGATATTCCCAATACATTCATTAAACATTCACTTAGAATTCACTGGACAACATTCATTAATGCAGTTACATTTTCTTGACAAAAAATACATTCACTGATAATAAGCAGTACCTGTTCTTACAAAAAAATAACACGGCCCCCAGCGACCATCCCCATCCATCCACACCTTTTAAAGGCTGGTATGGGGAGAAGAAGTCTCAGTGAGAGCCGTGGAACACCCGGGTCTCACAAAGAAGGAGAAACTGGGTATATTTTTACCTGATCTGGGACTGCTTAGCACGGCACCCCGGAATTAAGATGGCGCCGGCCAGCTCCTCAAGACAGCAAATGACATCCCAGGTGAGAACCAGGCACCGAACTAGATCCCCCAGGAGTCGGATCGTGGGTCACTGCAGTCAGATTGTCCCTCTCCCACCTCACAACACTCCACTGAGGGCTGGGACATGGAGACTTACATAAAAGCCCTCCCCACCAGACATAATTTTGAGACCTATGTTAAAAGGCTTGTGTAGCACTGCCCCCTAGAGAACTGCTAAGTTAATTGCACTTTCTTGATTCCCCTGGGTTACCCTTAGCAACTGATAGCAGAAAAATAGCATTAAAAGTCCTTGGCTCAGTCAATAATCAATCCAGGGGATTTGGTTTTTGTGTTTTTATTTAGAACTGGGATAGGAGAAGGGATGAGTGGGATACTCCAACTTTGAACTATGCACAATCATGAGGACAACTAGCTCTAGTGAAGTGAAGACAGATAATGTGATCCTGTTTGAGTTCTTCTTCAAGGTTCAAACTTGGCACCCCCTTTCTCACTTGCTGTGTGCACTGACACTTGTCCACTGACTCTCCACTGGAGTGGCCCCCTTTCCTGGGCAGACCCCTGGCAAGCTTTCCGGTACTCACGGGCACTGTTTTCTCAAGGTTGCTATGCCTCCAACTCCACTTGTCAGCTTCCTGGGCCTCCTGGCTCAGCACCACACTCTTGGCTCACTAGGCCGACTGCCTGTGACCACCTTCCACAACAGACAGGTGGAGAGACAGCCGTCACCCTCCTCCTGGGACCTGGCTTCCCACCCAAAGACACCCTGTCACATGTGCCCTTGGCTTTTATAACATATCCCAGGATGCACCACTGTTTGTGCCAACCCACTGGGATAGTTACAAAAGCCTGTGTGTCACTGGCTGGGTTTCCTCCACTGTCCAACACGATCCCATATTGAATGCAGTGGGGACACTCCCTCAGCCCAGATGAATCCCACCCTGAGCACATGTAACAGGCCTAACTACTGATCAGGCTCCCCTGATAAGCAAATGGAGTAGACTATGGTGTACCTGCTACTCCCTCGTTAAGCAGGCAGAGCAAACTATTCTCCCTGCCTAGCACTGGGAGGGTGCTGCACTTGAATTTTCCTATAAACAGGGGTTGGCTGATTGCTGTAGAGATTTTACAGGCAGAATGAAGGATGATGAACACACTGTAGAAGACACGGTCAGCACCTTAAACAGTCATGAAGCTATCTTGCAGGAGCATACTGCACAAATACAGCAACTTCTTTATTTGCATGATGACCAAGAAAATAGAAACAGGCGAAATAATATTTGCATCCGAGGCCTACCTGAACTGATTGAAAATAAAGATTTGACTGCTGCTGCGACAGCAATTTTCAATGAGTTATTGCAAAAGCCTTAAGACACGCTGCTGGAACTAGAACTCTGGGCCCAAAAAATCCAAATCCTGCATTCCCCAGAGATGTGATATGCAGGGTTCAATTTTACAGGATTAAAGCCGACATTATGCAAGCAGCTCGCTCCCAGGAAACCATCCTCTTTAATGGGACTCCAGTCCTGCTATTACCTGACCTATCTAAGGTAACTTTGGATATGCTCTGAGCCCTGAAACCCTTAACAGGGGCACTCCAAGCAAAACATATTAAATATCGATGGGGGTTTCCTTTTCAACTCTCCGCCTCTCATGAAAGCAAATCTGCAGTTTTCTGCACTTTAGGAGACCTACCTGCATTTCATGGGACTTTTGATCTGCCACAAATATCTATTCAGAATTGGCCCCTTAAATAGGCGACCAAGAGTCTCCCTGTCTCTACTGGATGGCAACCCCGCCAGAAGAAGAAGTGCTCCAGATCAACCACCTCCAAATCCTCCGCAGGATGAATACTCTCTCTTTACTTA
Organism: Pelophylax lessonae; assembly: GCF_965119305.1. Lineage (NCBI taxonomy): Eukaryota > Metazoa > Chordata > Amphibia > Anura > Ranidae > Pelophylax > Pelophylax lessonae. Next base: position 19,293,090 of record NC_138768.1, on the reverse strand, counting down.
CTACATGTTTTAAACCACCAATTGCCATTTTTTTTTTTTTTATTCTTCAGGAGTCGTAAGTAGTGTTGAGCGAACACGGACTGTATTATTCGTGTTCGTACCGAATAATTGGATTTTTTGTACCCGAACACGGACACGGACACTTTACTGTATGTTCGGGTAAAAATCCGTGTTCGGTCGTTTTATTTCCGGGTTTTGCATGCTTTGGCGCTCTTTTCATGGCGGGCTTTCAACAGCCAATCAACAATCGTTTAACTGGTGTGCCTTAAGCCATCCCAGCCATGCCTGCAAATGTCTCAGTAGCTGTGATTGGCCGTCTGAAGCATGTGACCAAGTCTTTATAAGTTCGAGGCAGCCGCAGCGGCGTCATTATGCTGCTTAGATTCAGGGACAGAGCACACATCAACGTGCTGGCTGCTGATTAGGGAAAGATAGGCAGGAAAAAACCATTTGTGTCCGGATAGAATTGAGGGACAGGTCGGAGTGTTTAGGCAGGGCGAGTTGTAGGCATTTTAGGGATAGAGTCTGCTGAATTATATAGGGTCAGTGTCTTCTACAAACTACAATCGATATTGCTGTGTGGGGGGTGGGGTCTGCACTCAATCCTGATCTACGATCTCTTCTCAATCCTGTTAGGGACAGAGTCTGCTGAATTTTAGGGAAACTGTGTTCTACAAACTACAATCGATATTGCTGTGTGGTGTGGGATTGGAGATAGGCAGGTGTCAGTGATCCACATCCATTTTTCTGTGTGTGAGCTGCAGTGAACACAATCTTTTTGGGCTGCAGTGAACACAATCTTTTTGGGCTGCAGTGAACACAATCTTTTTGGGCTGCAGTGAACACAATCTTTTTGGGCTGCAGTGAACACAATCTTTTTGGGGTGCAGTGAACAAAATCTTTTTGGGGTGCAGTGAACACAATCCTTTTTGGTGTGCAGTGAACACAATCTTTGTGGGGTGCAGTGAACAAAATCCTTTGTGGGGTGCAGTGAACACAATCTTTTTGGGGTGCAGTGAACAAAATCCTTTTTGGGGTGCAGTGAACAACATCCTTTTTGGGGTGCAGTGAACACAATCTTTTTGGGGTGCAGTGAACAAAATCCTTTGTGGGGTGCAGTGAACACAATCTTTTTGGGGTGCAGTGAACACAATCTTTTTGGGGTGGAGTGAACAACATCCTTTTTGGGGTGCAGTGAACAAAATCCTTTTTGGGGTGCAGTGAACAAAATCATTTTTGGGGTGCAGTGAACACAATCTTTTTGGGGTGCAGTGAACACAATCTTTGTGGGGTGCAGTGAACACAATCTTTTTGGGGTGGAGTGAACAACATCCTTTTTGGGGTGCAGTGAACAACATCCTTTTTGGGGTGCAGTGAACACAATCTTTTTGGGGTGCAGTGAACAGAATCTTTGTGGGGTACAGTGAACAGAATCTTTGTGGGGTGCAGTGAACACAATCTTTGGGGGGTACAGTGAACACAATCTTTGTGAGGTGCAGTGAACACAATCTTTGTGGGGTGCAGTGAACACAATCATTGTGGGGTGCAGTGAACTCAATCTTTGTGGGGTACAGTGAACACAATCTCATACTTCTGAAGGTTTGAGGGTGCTGCCTGTTCCATACTCCCCCTACTCCTCATCTAGCCTTTTAGGGGTACAAACAATAGTAATTGGGGCCTAGTGTGGTTGTGTACGTGTGATATACATACACTTTTTTGGGATCATATTTTCTATTCCGCTATTTAATCAAAAACCTTTGGGGATCAGTTAAATTGGGGGATAGTCTGTGTTGGTACGTGTGAGAGAGATCCACCTTTCCAAGTTGTTGGGGTTCATCTCATACTTCTGAAGGTTTGAGGGTGCTGCCTGTTCCATACTCCCCCTACTCCTAGCCTTTTAGGGGTACAAACAATAGTAATTGGGGCCTAGTGTGGTTGTGTACGTGTGATATACATACACTTTTTTGGGATCATATTTTCTATTCCGCTATTTAATCAAAAACCTTTGGGGATCAGTTAAATTGGGGGATAGTCTGTGTTGGTACGTGTGAGAGAGATCCACCTTTCCAAGTTGTTGGGGTTCATCTCATACTTCTGAAGGTTTGAGGGTGCTGCCTGTTCCATACTCCCCCTACTCCTAGCCTTTTAGGGGTACAAACAATAGTAATTGGGGCCTAGTGTGGTTGTGTACGTGTGATATACATACACTTTTTTGGGATCATATTTTCTATTCCGCTATTTAATCAAAAACCTTTGGGGATCAGTTAAATTGGGGGATAGTCTGTGTTGGTACGTGTGAGAGAGATCCACCTTTCCAAGTTGTTGGGGTTCATCTCATACTTCTGAAGGTTTGAGGGTGCTGCCTGTTCCATACTCCCCCTACTCCTAGCCTTTTAGGGGTACAAACAATAGTAATTGGGGCCTAGTGTGGTTGTGTACGTGTGATATACATACACTTTTTTGGGATCATATTTTCTATTCCGCTATTTAATCAAAAACCTTTGGGGATCAGTTAAATTGGGGGATAGTCTGTGTTGGTACGTGTGAGAGAGATCCACCTTTCCAAGTTGTTGGGGTTCATCTCATACTTCTGAAGGTTTGAGGGTGCTGCCTGTTCCATACTCCCCCTACTCCTAGCCTTTTAGGGGTACAAACAATAGTAATTGGGGCCTAGTGTGGTTGTGTACGTGTGATATACATACACTTTTTTTGGATCATATTTTCTATTCCGCTATTTAATCAAAAACCTTTGGGGATCAGTTAAATTGGGGGATAGTCTGTGTCGGTACGTGTGAGAGAGATCCACCTTTCCAAGTTGTTGGGGTTCATCTCATACTTCTGAAGGTTTGAGGGTGCTGCCTGTTCCATACCCCCCCTACTCCTCATCTAGCCTTTTAGGGGTACAAACAATAGTAATTGGGGCCTAGTGTGGTTGTGTACGTGCGAGATACATACACTTTTTTTGATCATATTTCCTATTCCGCTATTCAATAAAAACCTTTGAGGATCAATTGAATTGCGGGATAGTCTGTGTCGGTACGTGTGAGAGAGATCCACCTTTCCAAGTTGTTGGGGTTCATCTCATACTTCTGAAGGTTTGAGGGTGCTGCCTGTTCCATACTCCCCCTACTCCTCATCTAGCCTTTTAGGGGTACAAACAATAGTAATTGGGGCCCAGTGTGGTTGTGTACGTGTGATATACATACACTTTTTTGGGATCATATTTTCTATTCCGCTATTTAATCAAAAACCTTTGGGGATCAGTTAAATTGGGGGATAGTCTGTGTCGGTACGTGTGAGAGAGATCCACCTTTCCAAGTTGTTGGGGTTCATCTCATACTTCTGAAGGTTTGAGGGTGCTGCCTGTTCCATACCCCCCCTACTCCTCATCTAGCCTTTTAGGGGTACAAACAATAGTAATTGGGGCCTAGTGTGGTTGTGTACGTGCGAGATACATACACTTTTTTTGATCATATTTCCTATTCCGCTATTCAATAAAAACCTTTGAGGATCAATTGAATTGCGGGATAGTCTGTGTCGGTACGTGTGAGAGAGATCCACCTTTCCAAGTTGTTGGGGTTCATCTCATACTTCTGAAGGTTTGAGGGTGCTGCCTGTTCCATACTCCCCCTACTCCTCATCTAGCCTTTTAGGGGTACAAACAATAGTAATTGGGGCCTAGTGTGGTTGTGTACGTGTGATATACATACACTTTTTTTGGATCATATTTTCTATTCCGCTATTTAATCAAAAACCTTTGGGGATCAGTTAAATTGGGGGATAGTCTGTGTTGGTACGTGTGAGAGAGATCCACCTTTCCAAGTTGTTGGGGTTCATCTCATACTTCTGAAGGTTTGAGGGTGCTGCCTGTTCCATACCCCCCCTACTCCTCATCTAGCCTTTTAGGGGTACAAACAATAGTAATTGGGGCCTAGTGTGGTTGTGTACGTGTGATATACATACACTTTTTTTGGATCATATTTTCTATTCCGCTATTTAATCAAAAACCTTTGGGGATCAGTTAAATTGGGGGATAGTCTGTGTTGGTACGTGTGAGAGAGGTCCACCTTTCCAAGTTGTTGGGGTTCATCTCATACTTCTGAAGGTTTGAGGGTGCTGCCTGTTCCATACTCCCCCTACTCCTAGCCTTTTAGGGGTACAAACAATAGTAATTGGGGCCTAGTGTGGTTGTGTACGTGTGATATACATACACTTTTTTTGGATCATATTTTCTATTCCGTTATTTAATCAAAAACCTTTGGGGATCAGTTAAATTGGGGGATAGTCTGTGTCGGTACGTGTGAGAGAGATCCACCTTTCCAAGTTGTTGGGGTTCATCTCATACTTCTGAAGGTTTGAGGGTGCTGCCTGTTCCATACCCCCCCTACTCCTCATCTAGCCTTTTAGGGGTACAAACAATAGTAATTGGGGCCTAGTGTGGTTGTGTACGTGCGAGATACATACACTTTTTTTGATCATATTTCCTATTCCGCTATTCAATAAAAACCTTTGAGGATCAATTGAATTGCGGGATAGTCTGTGTCGGTACGTGTGAGAGAGATCCACCTTTCCAAGTTGTTGGGGTTCATCTCATACTTCTGAAGGTTTGAGGGTGCTGCCTGTTCCATACTCCCCCTACTCCTCATCTAGCCTTTTAGGGGTACAAACAATAGTAATTGGGGCCCAGTGTGGTTGTGTACGTGTGATATACATACACTTTTTTGGGATCATATTTTCTATTCCGCTATTTAATCAAAAACCTTTGGGGATCAGTTAAATTGGGGGATAGTCTGTGTCGGTACGTGTGAGAGAGATCCACCTTTCCAAGTTGTTGGGGTTCATCTCATACTTCTGAAGGTTTGAGGGTGCTGCCTGTTCCATACCCCCCCTACTCCTCATCTAGCCTTTTAGGGGTACAAACAATAGTAATTGGGGCCTAGTGTGGTTGTGTACGTGCGAGATACATACACTTTTTTTGATCATATTTCCTATTCCGCTATTCAATAAAAACCTTTGAGGATCAATTGAATTGCGGGATAGTCTGTGTCGGTACGTGTGAGAGAGATCCACCTTTCCAAGTTGTTGGGGTTCATCTCATACTTCTGAAGGTTTGAGGGTGCTGCCTGTTCCATACTCCCCCTACTCCTCATCTAGCCTTTTAGGGGTACAAACAATAGTAATTGGGGCCTAGTGTGGTTGTGTACGTGTGATATACATACACTTTTTTTGGATCATATTTTCTATTCCGCTATTTAATCAAAAACCTTTGGGGATCAGTTAAATTGGGGGATAGTCTGTGTTGGTACGTGTGAGAGAGATCCACCTTTCCAAGTTGTTGGGGTTCATCTCATACTTCTGAAGGTTTGAGGGTGCTGCCTGTTCCATACCCCCCCTACTCCTCATCTAGCCTTTTAGGGGTACAAACAATAGTAATTGGGGCCTAGTGTGGTTGTGTACGTGTGATATACATACACTTTTTTTGGATCATATTTTCTATTCCGCTATTTAATCAAAAACCTTTGGGGATCAGTTAAATTGGGGGATAGTCTGTGTCGGTACGTGTGAGAGAGATCCACCTTTCCAAGTTGTTGGGGTTCATCTCATACTTCTGAAGGTTTGAGGGTGCTGCCTGTTCCATACCCCCCCTACTCCTCATCTAGCCTTTTAGGGGTACAAACAATAGTAATTGGGGCCTAGTGTGGTTGTGTACGTGCGAGATACATACACTTTTTTTGATCATATTTCCTATTCCGCTATTCAATAAAAACCTTTGAGGATCAATTGAATTGCGGGATAGTCTGTGTCGGTACGTGTGAGAGAGATCCACCTTTCCAAGTTGTTGGGGTTCATCTCATACTTCTGAAGGTTTGAGGGTGCTGCCTGTTCCATACTCCCCCTACTCCTCATCTAGCCTTTTAGGGGTACAAACAATAGTAATTGGGGCCCAGTGTGGTTGTGTACGTGTGATATACATACACTTTTTTTGGATCATATTTTCTATTCCGCTATTTAATTTAACTGGGCCTCCATGCGAGACCTGTGTGCCTTGTTGCGCTGTTTTGAGTACTCCACCAACATGGCCAGTGGCAATGACGCCGTTCTCAGCTTAACTATCCCACTTCTATGCCTCCTTGAAAAAACAATTCGGGCGATGATGGAAGAGGATGTGGCACAGGATGAGGAGGAGGAGGAGGATGAAGAGGTAACATTTCCAAGGCTTTCAGGGCAGTCATTCGCAAGGGGCTCCGAGGGTGGGTTCCTGCACACGCAAACGCCAGGGACGCAATTGTCCAGCAGGGGCACAGTTCTGGAGGATGAGGAGGATGAGGAGGAGGAGGAGCTGGAGGAGGAGATGGAACCATGTTCACAGCAGGGTGGCACCCAGGCCAGCTCATGGCCATCACTGGTGCGTGGCTGGGGGGATACAGAGGACACGGACGATACACCTCCCACAGAGGACAGCCTTTCGTTGCCTCTGGGCAGCCTGGCACACATGAGCGATTACATGCTGCAGTGTCTCCACAACGACCGCCGAGTTGCCCACATTCTAACTTGTGCTGATTACTGGGTGGCCACGCTGCTGGATCCCCGTTACAAGGACAACGTACCGTCCTTAATTCACTCACTGGAGCGCGATCGCAAGATGCGCGAGTACAAGCGCACGCTGGTAGACGCCATGCTGCTGGCATTCCCATCTGACAGCGGGGCCACAGTGGAAGCACAAGGCAGAGGAGGAGGAGGAGGAGGTCGCCAACGCAACCAGGGCACCGCCAGCACCTCAGAAGGCAGGGTTAGCATGGCCGAAATGTGGAAAAGCTTTGTCAGCACGCCACAACAAACAGCAGCACCAGCAGCTCAGATGGAACGTCTTAGCAGGAGGCAGCATTTTACCAACATGGTGGAGCAGTATGTGTGCACACGCCTACATGTAGTGAATGACGGGTCTGCCCCCTTCAACTTCTGGGTCTCCAAATTGGGCACATGGCTTGAGCTTGCCCTTTACGCCTTGGAGGTGCTGGCGTGCCCTGCAGCCAGTGTATTATCTGAACGGGTATTTAGCACGGCTGGGGGCGTTATAACAGACAAGCGCAGCCGCCTGTCCAGAGACAATGTGGACAAGCTCACGTTCATTAAAATGAACCAGGCATGGATCCCACGGGACTTTTCCGTACCTTATGCAGAATAGCAATGGATACCGACCTTACCCACCCATTGTTCCATTTTTGCTCTTTCTCACTCTTTTGGGGTGTACCCTCATTTAAAATTTTTGAAAAGAAGCAGTGTTGGCTACCTCGTCCTCCTCCTCAGGGCCAGATTAATGTAGGGGCTATTGGAGCTGCAGCTCCAGGCCCCTACCTTTTATATAGGCCCCGGGTTGGCCATATTCACTGTTACCGCTCTTCTGTCACTTGTAAACACAGAAGTCTGGCTTCTATGCTCGCTTCCCCTGGCAGCACCCTCAGAACCTCCCCACACAGCGTGAAGGCCGGACAAGGAGGGACAGTTGGCGATGCATGGATGTGTTTATGGGCTTCAGAGACAGCATCCCATGTTGAATTAGGCATGCATGGCTGCACCCTTCCTCCTCTGGGTGCATGGCAAGGCACGGCCCTTAAGGCCCTTCAAAATCCTCAGCACCAAGCCCATGATGCTGTTAATCCGGCCCTGGTCCTCCTCCACCGCCGCTTCCACCTACACCGCCCATAGGTGTGCGCAGCCTATTGCATTAAGGTGTGCACCCCAAAGTTGAAATACACATGCATGTGTTTGCCAGCAGGGAGAGTAATGTATCGGGGCCATGTACCTGTAGGCAAGGAGAAATAGAGCAGAGCAGGTCCCAGGGAGATCTTTCCCATCTCCTCACTGGCAATGCTATGTGCCCTAGGTGATTAGGGTGTGCCCAGGCACACCCAGCACACCCTGTGCGCACGCCTATGTCACCGCCACATCCACCACCACCTCAACCTCCCTCCTACTCCATATGGGCCTCGTCCTTCAGAGATGAAGAAGAACATTGTTTTATTTTTCTGTTTTTTTTTTGTTGTTTTAAGTTATTTCCCTATCCACATTTGTTTGCAGAGCACTTGCCATGCTCTTAATTACGTTTTGCTGCCATTTGCAGCACTCTAGCCCTTTCCTTTGGTGTTTTAGAGCCATTTTAGTGCCTTAAAGTTCGGGTCCCCATTGACTTCAATGGGGTTCGGTGTCCGGGAAAAGTTCGGTAAAAGTCCGGGACACGGACCCGGACTTTTTTTTAAAGTTCGGCCGAACCCGTCGAACACGGACATCTAGGTGTTCGCTCAACCCTAGTCGTAAGACATTGCTGTCTGCCCAGATATATCTCCCCATCCCTTTTACCCCTCCTTGCCAGAACATTTTGTTCACTTGCTGGTTATGAGCCCTCTATTGAATGCTTTATTGATGTTACTTTTGATTGTTATCATTATTGACAGGCTCGGGGCCTCTATTTAGGGTCTCCTGAGCTGTCCAGTTACTAATTTACTTAGGCCTGCTGTGTGCGGGCCACCATATGTGCTTAACACGAACCCCACTCTAGGGTTTTCAGTGCCCTTAGAGGCCCTAATATTACTATTCACTGTAGTACTTGTTCCCTGGCATTATTTGCCATGGATACCTTCTCTCTTCATTTACATAGTGTACACCACTAGAGGGGGTAAAACCCTCATTTCAATGAATCATAATTTTTCTCATGTTTTTCTATTTCTAAACTCTGTTTCTTCCTTCCTCTTCCTGTCTCCCTCCCAATTCCCCTGGTGCCTTCGAGTGGACATGGGCTCTTTCCTAATATATAACTCATATTGCTTTTTGATATACAAATATGGCTACTACAATATCCTGAAAAGTTTCCTCATTTAACTGCCGGGGCTTTAATGGCCCTGAAAAGAGAAAACAGGTTCTTTATCACTTTCATAAGGCCCACAGATAAATCCTCCTGCTGCAGGAAACTAATTTTGGCTCAGATAAACTCCCCCAATTTAGCATTAAACACTACCCCAAATGGTTTCACAGCACGAATCCCTCCGCTAAGTCCAAGGGGGTCTCCATAGCATTTCATGGTAACATGGAAACTGAAATACATGCACACAGTATTTGTGGTCTCTAATGTGTACTCTCCTAACCAGGACCAGTTTTGCTTCCTTTCCTCTGTGGTGTCCCGCTTGGAAACATTTGGTGTTGTCAACATAATCTTTGGCGGGGACCTCAATACCCCACGAGCTCCACGACTTGACTCCTCATCAGGTAAGTCCTGAATCACACCTGCCTCCCTGACAAAAATACGCTCACTCTTTGTCCAATTGTCGCTGATAGATGTGTGGAGAAAACTAAATTCCACAGACTATACTTACTTCTCCCTAGCTCACTCGTCTTACAGCAGGATTGATTACCTTTTGATCTCTCAGTCACTTCTAGACTCAAACCCCTCCCCAGCGATTGGCCTGAGATTATGGTCAGACCACGCACCGGTACACTTAATGCTAGGGCGTATACTGTACCCTTGCCTAAACAAAGTTATTCCTGGTGTCTCAATGACAATCTTTTATCAGACTCTCTTTGTGCCCAAGCCATCTTACAAGCTATCACTTTGTCAAGGACCATGCTCATGACCAGACTAACCCTTTGACCAAATGGGAGTCCTTGAAGTGTGTACTTAGGGGCATCTTCACCCAACATGGGTCTAGACTCAAAAAGGACCGACGGTTCAAAATTACTCATCCTTTAGATACAATTTCTGACCTACAATTTACATATAAACGCACTTTAGCTGCACCAACGTTAGTGGAACTCTTGAACGCACGACGCAATCTCTTAGATCGGTTCTCTGCTCGCTCTTTTATAGTCAGAGACAAGAGACAATATACAGTATTCATTATTCTCAGGCTAACAAATGTGGTAAACATTTTGCCTCTCTTTTACATCCTAAACAACTCAGACAGACAAATCCATTCATTCACTCCCCCTCAAACACCAACAAACATACAAATACGGAAATCACCAAAGAATTAAGACAATATTATGCCTCCTTTTATAACTTATTTCCCCCTGCTGACCCTCCCTCCCCCCCGGTGACTCATATATGTTCTCCTATATTTATGATACAGCTCTCCTTTCTGTACCCACCACCACAGCTGAGACACTGGAAGACCCACTGGTGGACACGGAATTCATACAGGTGATTAAGGGCCTTAATAATAATGGGAAAAGCCTGGGCCCGACGGATTCTCCCCACGTTTTTATAAGACCTTTGCCCCCCTACTGAAGCCCATACTATCAAAAGCATATGACTCAATCGATGGATCTACCATACCCCCCTTCTCTTTTACAAGCCTAGATAGCTGTGATCTCCAAGCCAGGGAAAGACCCGGCACCTTTTATTAATTATCGACCGATTTCCTTATTAAATGTAGATCTGAAGATTTATGCCAAAGCCCTGGCAACCTGTTTGTCTCCCATACTCCCAACAATCATACACACCGAGTGGGCTTTGTCCCCGGACCAGAAGCTAAAGATAACACCACTAAGACGATTAACCTGGTGACGTTCGCCAAAAGTAATAACATCCCACCCTGCCTCATTTCTTGTGATGTGGAAAAAGCCTTTGCTAGGGTAAATTGGTCTTTCCTCCACCATGCACTCCTTCAAATTGGAATGGGACCTAAAATGCTTTCCCATATCATGGAACTGTACTCTAACCCCTCCGCCAGACATTTTACAATATCTAACGGCACCAGGCAGGGTTGCCCCTTGTCCCCTTTATTATTTGCCATTGTGATAGAACACCTAGCACAAGCCATAAAAATAAATCCCTCCATCCAAGGTATACACACTCCTTTAGCACATTGTAAACTGTCCCTCTATGCAGATGACCTTCTATTAGGTAATAGTAATTTCAAACTGAACCTTTCCAAGACAGAAGCCTTGAACATTTCTCTACCTCAAAACATCCTCAGCATGATTAACTTGAACTTCCCATTCCACTGGCAACCCAAGGCCCTTACCTATCTTGGTACAATGATCCCAACGCATTATGCAGACTTATATGCCCTCAATTATAGCCCTCTCCTCACTAAAATAAGAAGATTGGTCAAATCCTGGCATGACATTCATGCCTCCTGGTTCGGCCGGACCAATACAATAAAAATGTACATACTCCCTAAACTTCTATATTTATTGCAAACTGTTCCAATTACACTACCCTCTCCCTTCTTTTACATGCTTCATTCTCTTATGATCAGATTTGTCTGGCATGGAGGATGCCCTAGACTGAAACACAGGTTACTCTGCTATCCTAAATCGGGAGGAGGAGTGGGCCTCCCAGACTTTGAGATTTACTATGCTTCTGCTATTACATCCAGATTGATAAACTGGTTCCCCAGACCACTCTCCAAAGGGACTACACTTTTAGAACAAGATATGTCCCCTCTTGATCTCTGTGCTTTTTGACAATCCAAAACCTCCTGGAGGAAATGGAGCACCCTCCTTCAGTACTTACGATAGACAATCCTGGCCCGCGGCCAGTTCCTTTATAGACCCTGCATACGGGTCCTTTGTGACCTCACCTACATCGACCTCATATCCGATTAAACGGTTAACCAATTTTCAATTATCAACATACTGTAAGACGCTGCCGATTTCAGTGCAAATACAAAGACCCTTAATGGACTTTGAACGAATGTGCCTTCTTTCAAAGACACCCCACCACACTCAATCAGCGATATATCAATATAATCTGTCCCACACTCATGACACACTGCCTTTAAATGTTTGTGCCTTCTTTCAGAGACACCCCACCACACTCTATCAGCGATATATCAATCCATTCTGTCCCACACTCATGACACACTCCCTTTGAACGTTTGTGCCTTCTTTCAGAGACACCCCGCCACACTCTATCAGCGATATATCAATCCATTCTGTCCCACACTCATAACACACTCCCTAAGTTTACGAACAAATAGTCAGAGGAGCTGGGGTCGGAGGTCTTCGCTGAAGACTGGAATGTCGCTTTTTACTTTACTCATAAGTCCTCTACGTCGGACTATGCTCAAGAGAAAAATTTCAAATTACTAACTAGATGGTACCGAGATCCTGTCACTATTCACCCGACCTTCCCCGCCTCCTCTGAGGCGTGTTGGCACTGATGATCAGGGAAAGGAATGCATCTGCACATCTGGTGGGACTGCCCGGGCATCCGTCCTTTTTGGTCTCAAATCTTTAAAACATACACCAAGGTATAAAGGTATATCCCTTACCCCTTCTCCCCAGGTAGCCTTATTATCCATTCTCCCAGACACTCTTGAATTCCAAAAACATACTTTATTAAGATTTTTTCTGTCAGCAGCTAGACAGTTGATCTCCAGATACTGAAAAAACCCATCAGCACCATCTCTTGCGTCTTTGGTAAGTGAGGTAAATGATATCATGCTTATGGAGGAATTTTAGGCTAGAGAACTAGACAAATGGGAACATTTTATTGAAATGTGGGGGATATGGCTGCAATATTCCTCTTCAGATTCCCTACATCATGCAATTAAAAACCAAGAAACTTGCAGAGCTCAGGCCCACGATTGAGGGCTGCCATCCTCATCTTCCACAGAATCGCCTATCCTTATCCCTTCCCGCCCTCTCCCTCACCTGGCACCACTCTTCCGTTCTTTCTTTCTCCCTTTTCTTCTATGTCTCTTCTCCCTTTCAAGATTACCAAAGATATTTTTCTATCCATGTTAACAATACCCCTGGACACTGAAAAGTTGTATTACATATTCAGTATTACACTGTTTATATTATTCATGGAGACATCAGAGACTTTTATATATTTTTTTACCTCATATGATGTGCAGGCTATTTCCATGCCTTGAGGATGACAATACCCCTAAGATCCACAGACTGATATTTGTTAAAACACATGTTATAATCTACATCCTTGTATTGGTTTACCTGTACCGCTTCTTGAAAATTTGTTAAAACAAAAAATATATGTTCAACCATAAAAAAACAATTTGTCAAGGTTTACATGTCAAATTATTGCATTTACTAATGAAAATTCTACTGTAGTCTATAAGAGAAACCCAACCTTATGCATTAAACATGGGTTCTGGCACGTGCTGCTCTTGTTGCCTCCAAGTGGACTATTTCAACTGGATAGAAACACATTGCCAATGCTGTCTGGTCATCAGCAGTACCTGTTATCTGTGCCCAGTATTTCCTAACTGACTTCCTGATATTGACCTGGCTTGTCTTAACCTGTTCCTTCTATCTGCCTGTGCCCACCTTGGCTTGCACCATGACCTTACTTTTTCGACCTGCCCCTCTTGCTCCAGATCTGCTTGTCTGATATCGACTCTAGCTTGGAACCTGACCTTGACCTGATACTGACTCTGAACCTGATCTGCCCACCAAATGCTGACCCAAATTGCCCAACCTTGAAGAGTCCTGAGCTCCTACATCTCTTCTACGTACCTGTTTGAATCTCCATTTACCATTCAACTGCTGGTCCTGTGTTGGGCTATCATATCTACTGCATTGTTCAAGTCTTCTACTGCAGTGACCGGTCTCCTGCCTGTTGTCCTCCAAGGGGAGACCGCACATCACAGATTTGACCAGTGGCACCCATCCAAACATGTGAGGCACATGTGCTACTCTGTGTACTTTCCCTACCTGTCCACTTTATCAGGGGCCCTGAGCTGGAGGTATAAGGGAGGCCATCCTTGTCCAATCAGACTCCCCTGCCAGGTAAGTGAAACAATCAGTGTTCTATGCTTGCAGTTTATAAATACTTTATTTTAAGATTGACAGCATCCACTCACATGTGTATATCTGTACAGGCTGAGTAACTGTGCCATTGCCTGAGTTGGATAAAAATTAGTATCGCCAATAAAACCAGCAACTTCACCATGTTTCCTACAATCATAGTTAGGAGTCACTTTCATCTTCCCAGATAATATCTGAAGGATATAAAGTAAGGTTTTCTTTACATCTCTACAGGTGTTATATATGTGATAACCCAGAGTAATATTAGGAAGCAGCTTTCTATTCTTGTTGATTTCATTAATAGTGAACACAAATCCCAAGATACTTCCGTATTCCTCCATGTCAAGACTGCAAGACAATTCAGTTATAATACAGTTTATTTAAAGATCACAGCAAAATTTTGACAGCTCGATTGTTACTATATAGGAAAAAGCAACACATTTCAGTAAATTTATTTTCCTGGGGAAACTAATGTTTTTCCATTCTCCAAAATGTTGTTAAAATTGATTCCTAATGTCACTTTGTGAGCACTACCAGGCGAATTGGGTAAAAATAGATGGCCTTTTCAAGATAGAAACACTTCAGTATAATCAAAACCATTTCATACCCAACCAATGAGACATGACTTTTGTTGTTAAACAGAAACTAGGAAACCCAAATCATTCGGCCATTCATGAGTCATGTGTAATGCTTTAGGCTTTAATGCTAAACCATCAAACATGCATATCTTAATTCTTGCAGTAAATCCAAGGAATAGATTTTGTAGAATAGTAATGTGCTTTTACTAAACAAAATATGACCCCAATATCCCAATTATCAGCAATACTACAGAGAGAGAACAAATAAAGGACATTTAACCACTTCCATACAGAGCAGTTAGACACCCTTCCAGCCCAGACCAATTTTCAGCTTTCAGCACTCTCACACTTTGAATGACAATTGCTCAGTCATGCTACACTGTAACCAAACAACATTTTTATCATTTTTTTCACACAAATAGAGCTTTCTTTTGGTGGTATTTGATCACAACTGGGTTTTTTTGTTTTCGTGATATAAGCAAAAAAAGAGCAAAAATTTTGAAAAAAAAACAACTTTTTTTAGTTTCTATTATAAAATTTTGCAAAAAATTTATTTTTCTTTATACATTTGGGCCAAAATTTATACTGCTACATATCTCTGGTAAAATTAACCCAAATTAGTGTATATTATTTAGTCTGTGTGAAAATTATTGAGTCTAGAAGCTATGGTACCAATTACTGAAAATTGATCGCACCAGATGTACTGACGGCCTATCTCCTTTCTTGAGGCCCTGAAATGTCAGGACAGTGCAAATACCCCCCCAAATGACCCCTTTTTGTAAAGTAGACAGTCCAAGGTATTTAGCAAGAGGCATGGTGAGTTTTTTGAAGTTATAATTTTTTCCCACAATTCTTGGGAAAATGAAGAAAATGTTTTTTCTTTTTTTTCCCACAAAGTTGTCAATTTATAAGCTATTTCTAACACTTAGCATGTACACAGCAAAAATGACACCCCAAAATACATTCTGCTACTCCTTCTGAGTATGGTGATACCACATGTGTGAGACTTTTACACAGCCTGACCACATACAGAGGCCCAACATCCAAGGAGCACCTTCAGGTGTTCTAGGAGCATAAATACACATAAAACTTTCTTACTACCTATCACACTTTTGAAGGCCCAAGAGCACCAATACAATGGAAAAGTCCACAAAATGACCCCATTTTGCAAAGCAAACACTCCAACGTATATTCTATGAGGCATTATGGGTCCTTTGAACATGTCATTTTTTTCCACAAGTTTTTGGAAAATGTGGGAAAAAAATAAAAACTTTTTTTTTTACACAAAGTTGTCAATTTATAGAATATTCCTAACACATAGCATGTACATAGCAAAAATGACACCCCAAAATACATTCTGCCACTCCTCCTGAGTATGGCAATACCACATGTGTGAGACTTTTTCACAGCCTAGCCATATAGAGGGGCCTAAACATCCAAGGAGCATCATCATGCCTCCTAGCCACTTGCCTAGGCCTATTTTTGACATTTGGTGTTTACAAGCTAAAATCAGTTGTTTTTGCTAGAAAACTACTTAGAACCCCAAAACATTATATATTTTTTTTAGCAGAGACCCTAGAGAATAAAATGGAGATTATTGCAATATTTTTTATCACACCGTATTTGCGCAGCGGTCTTCCAAACGCAATTTTTTGGGAAAAAAATCACTTTTTTTAATTAAAAAATAAGAAAACAGTAAAGTTAGCCCAATTGTTTTCCATAATGTGAAAGATAATGTTACGCCGAGTAAATAGATACCCAACATGTCATGCTTCAAAATTGCGCACGCTCACAGAATGGTGACAAACTTTGGTACTTAAAAATCCCCATAGGCGACATTTTAAAAATTTCTACAGGTTGCTATCTTAGAGTTACAGAGGAGGTCTAGGGCTCAAATTATTGCTCTTGCTCTAACGATCGCGACGATACCTCACATGTGTAGTTTGAACACTGTTTACATATGTGGGCGGGGTTTCCATATGCGTTCGCTTCTGCGCGCGAGCTCGCGGGGACAGGGCGCTTTAATTTTTTTTTATTTTTTTTTTACTATTTATTTTATTTATTATTTTTTATTTTTACACTGTTTTTTAAAAAAAAAAAAAAATTGATCATTTTTATTTCTATTACAAGAAATGTAAACATTACTTGTAATAGAAAAAGGCACGACAGGACCTCTTTTTTGTGAGATCTGGGGTCAAAAAGTCCTCAGATCTCACAAGTACACTAAAAGATAGAAAAAAATAAAAAAAAAAAAAATTAAAAAAAAATTAAATAAAATGAAAAAAAAAAAGGGACCTTTAAACTGGTTGCTAGGCAATGACGTTTGCCGTAGCTCCGGTCCTCCAAGACCATAGAGTCAAGTGAGGGCAAGCTTGCCCTCACTCGACATCCTGTCTGTGAGGATCTGGGACCGGATCGTTTTCCCCGCTGCCGGCGGGTCCGGTAAACTGGGAAAAGGACCAGAATGCAGCGGGAGGGGGGGGCACCTCTTCCGCCACCCCGGAAGGGTGATCCCGCGGCGAATCCGCCGCTGGGACCACCCTTATCGGAAAGCCAACCGTCCACCGTTTAAAAAAATACCAGGGTTATGGCAGCTATCTGCTGCCATAACACCGGTATTTAGGTTTAAACGGACGACGTATATAAACCTTTTTGGACTTGGACATGGTGGCTGTATGAAGGGTGACAGGTACTCGGGTACTTTGCTGGGCAGGTGACAGGTACTCTGGTACTGATGAGCAAGTGGCAGGTGCTCGAGTACTCCGATAGGCAGGTGACAGGTACTAGGGTACTCTTATGGGCAGGTGACAGGCAGGTGATAGGTACTGATGAGTAGTACTGATACTGATAGGTGATACTGATACTGTACTGATGATGGGTACGGATGATCAGTACTGATACTAATAGGTGATAGGTACTGATGGGTACTGATGAGTACTGATGAGTAGTGATGGGTAATGATGAGCAGGTGGCAAGTACTCGGGTACTTCAGGTGTCAGGTACTCTGATGAGCAGGTGGAAGGTACTCGGGTACTCTGTTGGGTAGGTGACAGGTACTTGGGTACTCTGATGGGTAGGTGACAGGTACTCGGGTACTCCGATGACGGGTACTCAAAGTACCAGAGTACCTGTCGTCAGAGTACCCGAGTACCTGTCATCAGAGTACCCGAGTACCTGTCATCAGAGTACCCGAGTACCCGTCATCAGAGTATCCGAGTACCTGTCATCAGCGTACCCGAGTACCTGTCATCAGAGTACCCGAGTACCCATCATCAGAGTACCCGAGTACCTGTCACCAGCCCATCAGAGTACCTGTCATCAGAGTCCCCGAGTATCTGTCACCAGCCCATCAGAGTACCTGTCATCAGAGTACCTGAGTACCTGTCGTCAGAGTACCCGAGTACCTGTCATCAGAGTACCCGAGTACCTGTCATCAGAGTACCCGAGTACCTGTCATCAGAGTACCCGAGTACCTGTCATCAGCCCATCAGAGTACCCGAGTACCTGTCATCAGAGTACCTGATGGGCTGGTGACAGGTACTCGGGTACTTTGATGGGCTAGTGACAGGTGCTCTTTATTGGGGGGGGGGCAATCAGTGTGTTTGGGGTGCACTGTACTTGGTAACTAGCTGTTACCACAATCTCCTCCTCACACAGGATCAGTGTGTGAGGAGGAGAACACGGTGACGGCTAGTTACCGTGTTCTCTGATGACATTTGTGACCGGCTGTGATTGGACACAGCCGGTCACGTGGTAAAGAGCCAATTTCATTGGCTCTTTACCTAGATCGGGGATCGACTCTGTCCGAGGGACGAGCCTCGTCCCCGATCGCCGCGCGCATTAAGGAAGGAACGAGCGGCTCGCGCTGGAGCCGCTCATGTGATCGGCTGTGATTGACACAGCCGATCACGTGGTAAACAGCCAATTTCATTGGCTGTTTACCTTGATCGGGGTTGGGCTCAGTCCGAGGGACGAGCCTCACCCCCGATCGCCAGTAGCGGGGAGATCCAGGCGCCGTCATATGACGTCCGCCCGGATCGAGAAAGGATTTGTGCCGACGTCATTTGACATGACGCGGTACGGAAGGGGTTAAACGAATACATCGATGTTGCACGAATTCCCAGGGGTCTCCGAATCAAAAAAAAATTTCCAACCTTTGATTTATATAATGAAGACCTTAAGCAACAATGGACTGACACGCTCTCAAGATGTTCTTTTGATTTAATGAAACTTATTGTCAGCTCCAAATCCCTTGAATTAGACAAATTACATGAGGACATTTCTAAATTACAAACGGATTTACTTCCATTCAAAGAAACGCCCTCATTCATTGAATTTGACCAACACTTAAATGAGAAAATTGACAAAATAGAAACAGATACCATTAAAGGCAAACAGGAAAAGCTGCTCCGGGATCAGATTGACTATGAGACTAAAAACGTCTACACATGGAAAAAAGCCAACACTTGGCATCGACAATATCCCAAAAAACGAGTAAGCTTTTCTGACCCAGAGAAAGGTGCGACAGATACATCTCTACCCCTTACATCGGATACATCTATGGAGTATCCACAAACATCACGATCAGGGAATAATACTCATGTACAATCGGCGTCAAAAAACGAGGCCCCCAAGAAGAACAGGAGATTCACCAGGAGAAAAGGAAAAAGGCAACCAGACGGGGAGGAAGGAGACACCGCGGGTCATTCAGATGGCCAACACCGACTCAGATCTCATCGGAAATAACAACAAAAAATACTTCTTTAGGTCCTTATCTACATACATCGAATGTTATCAATCTATCAAAAAGGTCACTTACCGCAGATGACCTCAGCCTTTTATCCAAAGGCTTAAACTTTTGCCCGCACGCTCATTTTGACCCATTTGAAACTGTTCTCAACATAAACAAGTTCATCCGCAATTTAACTTTAAAGAGACATTTCTTCAATCAAGATGAGCCTTCCTCCAGCAACGATGAATTGGTTGACATCAACTACTCGAATGACTCACATGGCGCTGTATCCACATTTCGTGAAGTTTGTGCCATTACTGAGTTGGAGGACTTGGCAAGGGAAAATTATGATTTTATACAGGATTATGGCCAAGATGGAATGAGGAATATCGCCATCACTTCCTCTTCCAACTTTTATCCCATACAATCTAGATCCTCTAATATGGACCTTTTTCAGAAATTGGTAGAAAAAGATTTATTTTCACTAGCAGCCACAGCCCCCCCTGTAGTAACCATATCCCAAGATAATCTCACTAGACAAGAGAGAGTATCATTGAAATCCTTAAAAGAGGATACATCTATTGTCATCAGAAACGCTGATAAAGGGGGAGCGGTTGTGGTACTAGATAGCGACATTTACAAAAAAGAGGCCCTCAGGCAGCTAGGGGATACATGTACCTATCAATCTCTTAAAAATGACCCCACCAACATCTTCAAAAAACAACTTATGATTTTGATTAATAAGGGTGCATCTCTAGGGGTTTTCTCTACCAAAGACACTGAAAAATTAGTCCCCATTTCTCCTGTCATACCCATATTCCACCATCTCCCCAAGGTCCACAAAGGTTTAGACCCAATTTTGGGAAGACCCATTGTTTCAGGTATTGGGTCCCTTTGTGAGAGACTTGGGGAGTGGTTGGATGGGCAACTACAAGGTCTAGTACATAGCCTTCCAGGTTTCCTAAAAGACACCACACACCTATTAAATATCATGGAAGATTTTGTCTGGAAGGAGCACTATGTATGGATCACCTGTGATGTCACTAGCCTCTATTCCTCAATACCCCATGATCTGGCTCTACTAGCTATAAAAACTATGTTGTCACATAATACAAGCCTACCTGCTGATCAACAACTGTATATTCTTGAAGTCCTTCAATTTTTGTTAACACACAATTATTTTACCTTTGACGGGGATTTCTACCTCCAAAGATGTGGGGCAGCGATGGGAGCCAAGTTCTCCCCCTCTCTCGCCAACCTTTATATGGGTTGGTGGGAGAGACCCCACATCTTTGGAGGTGGAAATCCCTTCAGAGATCAGATCGCTCTGTTCTTTAGATACATTGACGATCTGATCTTTGTTTGCCATCATGATGTTGATTTAAATGCATTTTTGAAGTACCTCAATAACAATTCGGTTAATCTAAAATTCACGGGACATAGGAGCCCAGACAAAATCGAATTTTTAGATGTCTCCTTGAGTCATTCGGGTGACAGAGTTGTCTCCAATTTATATAGGAAACCATTGTCAGGCAACAGCCTGTTACATGCGAAATCTAGCCACCCAATGCATACACTGAAAGGCATACCGGTTGGGCAGTTCTTGAGATTGCGCCGAATATGCAAGAATATTGCGGATTTCAAAAAAGAATCACTTTCTTTACGATCTAGATTCCTTGCTAGAGGATATCCGCAATGGATGATTAACAGAGCATATGTTATGGCCCTCAATAGAGATCGAACTGATCTCCTGAATAAACAACCATGTTCCAACACAAATAATACTCTAAATAAATTTGTTAATCAGAAATCTAAAGCCAGCAATAAACATAGACACAACCACATTTCATTTACCCACATGAAAAACTCTAAACCTATGCCCTCTATTACGTTGTCTCTCCCATATAGTTTAGAATTTCACAAAGTCAAAACAATTATTCAGAAGCATTTACCGCTTCTCAATACTGATGATATATGTGCTAACATTCTAAACGAGGGAGTCAATATAGTTGCCAACAGAGCTGTCACCTTGGGCAACGTCTTATCACCCAGCCTTTATCTTTCCAAAAAACCTAAACAATCCCCTACTTGGCTATATTGTAGAGGCAACTACAAATGTGGCATGACCGATTGTGTCACTTGCCCCCATATCCTCCATGGAAACATCTTTAAGTCTTCGGTAAGCGAAAGGGCTTTTCATTTAGAAAAGTTTTTTAACTGTAATTCAGAATATGTCATATATCTTATAACCTGCAAGGCCTGTTTGATACAATATGTAGGTAGAACCACTCGCAGACTCAAAGATAGGTTCAGGGAACATCTAAGTGACATTAGACTATCTAAATCAACCAATGTGGCACGCCACTTTAATCACAACCATGGAGGCGACTTGTCCCTAGTACAGGTTCAGGTCATAGAGCGCATTACTAAACCAATTAGAGGCGGGGATATTTTCCGTATATTATGTAAAAAGGAGGTCTCTTGGATTTTTAGGCTTCAAACTCGCATTCCACAGGGATTAAATTTTGAGTGGGACGTCACTCATTTTTATGAGTGAGTCTCCCTCTCCCCTTTTCTTCTTTATACATATATATTTATTTTCGGCTTTTTATTTCTTGATTTTTTGAATTTTTGATTTTTTTGCTTTTTTATTTCTATTTATACTTTAAATTTTATGGCTTTCAGCCATGAACCCCGTGGTTATTCATGGCTATATGTCAGGAGTCATTTGCTTCTGTTTTCTGATCGCCATCCGGTATGGTTTGTAGGATTCTGCCACATAGCTCCATATGGCTTCGAGAGTTCCCTTTTTCTCTTTTTTTCTTTCTTTTTTCTTTTTATCCTACTTCCTTTTTCCTCTTAATAACATGGTCTGTTTTTCAGGCTCTTAAGTCCCACGCCAAGTCATGATCACTCCCCTGTTTCGAGGCTCTGTTTGAGGCTCGTTCCGAGCTTCTCCGAGCCCTTCCTCCCTTTTTTGATATATTCTATGCACCAGTCACTTTATTTCTATTGTCATTTTTGTTGCAATTAATTTGCATCCATTTAAGGCCAACAAGCTGTCTAATCGCCAATTATGGTTACTAGTCATAATGTCTATATTTATTCAATGATTTTTTGACTAACAAAGTCACCATTGGAAGAGGGGGTCTTCCTTTTCTTTGACACCATGCCGCCATGTCTCCATTCCAGTTCATATCCTATTATATTCTCCATATATGGTGATTTTCCATGCTAAATTTATGTTTACTGGCTCTTCACCATATTTATATGTCCCATTACATTCACGGATACACTCAAACAAATGGAATATACTTTCATGAAATGACTTTTATGAAATGGTTTTTCTATATCTTGTATGCACATTTTTCTATCTTCAAGTGTATTCTCTGAATTATGTATTTGATCGATCAATTAATTGCATATTTAATTAGTGAATTCATACATGGCGATTTTGGTGTCAGTCTAGATACATCTGTAAAAATTGGGAACCTATAAACTTTTTTCGGTGCTCATCCCCTGGTGGCGTGACAATTTATGTTTTATATTTTTTATATGAGTCGTCCCCATTGATATGTTAATTCATATTTCTATTACATTTCATCACTTACGCACACCAGTTGCTTTTTCATTTTTGTTTCATCCCGTGTTTTGTGTTGTCTTTACACATTGATTAATGTTCATTGATTATGCTACACACTTGACGGATTGTAACTTCTCACCATATCACAATCATTATATCCCTTTTCACTTTATCACCCTTCACACATTTTTGGAAGAAAAACAATTACTTTCTTATATTTTTTTACCATTGTCATTATATTTTATACTCATGAATTCATGAGTTCATTTACTTCCACATTTTTCACCATCACCATTCATTTTTATTTATATTGATTTATGTGTTTTCAACTATTGTCAAAACTGTGGTTCCTTTTTTTCACCAGTATCTTTTACTTTTTTACATTTTTTCGTATTTTTATTTTTTCCTATTTTTTCCTTTTTTTAGGATTAATATCAGTAAAAATATTTGGCATGTTATTCCAATAATCTATCTTTTTATATACGATTTTTCACATAGCCACGATCCACACTTGAAGGATCCTCTCCACACACTGAACGACCATTTTTACATATACTTTGTTTTTCATCTATTATGTCTACGCCACCGGGGTTTGAAGCATTTAAAAGCATTTGATGATGAAGAAAAAAAGTTTTTCATTTATTTATACATGACTCATTTATTTTTTGGTTCCCGATTTTTCAGTCATTGTTTTATATCTTTATATATATAATTTTCTGTATTAGTCATACATATGGTTTTATATTGTTCGTATGTATACCTCCATTCCCCCACTGGGTGAAGGAGTTTTGTATCTATTTGTCTTTCACTGTGGGACTGTGGACTTGCTGAACCTACATTTGTTTTCCATCAATTAATCAATTCAAGGTGCAAGTAATTACATTCTTCGGTCACCTCCCTCTTTTTTGGTTTACCTACAAATGTACGTCGGCTTCCACAGCTCCACAGTGTATGGTTATGAGTAAGCGATTTAATTCGTGAAACGCGTTAACCCGGCACGTCTGTTATGTGCATTGTACTGTCTGTCTGCTGCACCGAAGAAGAATAAAGGAGTTTTGATTGTTTTCATTTTACTTTCCTGAGTGCGGTCTACTTTTTTGGATTCTTCATAGCTTGGACGGCGGATCTGACCAGCACCACCCATTGAACTGACACCTGAGCGGCTCTGCTCTTTGTTGTTATTAACCTATGTATGGGCCACTTTGGATGTTAGGGCGTTCTATTCTTTGACCCCCCACAGCGCTGGACTACAGACAATTCAGTATCACCTTCGGCATTACAACTCTTATTCTCTAGAATTCTTATTAACTCATAATTATTTTTTTTGATGGTGTATACTATGTCCATTGTTGTGGGGCATCGATGGGTGCCAGATTTTCACCATCAATGGTGAAACTTTACATGGACAGGTGAGAGGAATGTTTTTTGTTCTCCCCCAGCAATTGTTTTGCTAGACAGATTGTTTGGTGTGATCGCTACATTGACAAACTCCTGATGGTGTGGGATGGTGACACTGTAGAATTACATGAATTCTGTGATTCTACCACAGGCAGTGTTTCAACATGTACTTACAGAAAATCATGCTCTGGTAATACAACATTGTTTTCAGATAGTTGTCATCCATCCCACACCATCAATGCCATCTCTTATGAGGAATTTATTCGAGTTAGACGTAATTGTTCAACAGACTCAGCCTTTAACCACTTCTGGAATTTTCCCCCTTAATGATCAGACCATATTTTGCAATTTGGCTCTGCGTTACTTTAACGGACAATTGCACGGTCATGTGACACTGTACCTAAATAAAATTTATGTCCCTTTTTCCCCACAAATAGAGCTTTCTTTTTTTTCATCGTATTTGATCACCTGTTTTTTTTTTTTTTTTTTTACTAGTAATGGCGGCAATCTGCGTTTTTTTTGCGGGACTGCGACATTGCGGCGAACAGATAGGACACCTGACTGACATTTTTAACACTTTTGGGGGGGACCAGTGACATTACTACAGTAATCAGTGCTCTAAATATGCACTGTTACTGTAATAATAACACTGGCAGGGAAGGGGTAACAGTGTGGGTTATCAAGGGGTTAAATGTGTACCTAGGGGCGTGTTTCTAACTGTGGGAGGGGATGGCTTGTGCAATGACTATAGAGACATGTGATCCTATATAGAAGGATCACAGGAGCTCTGTGATCATTCCAGGGAGAAGAATGGTCAGCTGTGTTTTCAACAGCTATGTTCTTCTCTCTCAGCAGGGAACAATCACGGGTGTCAGGCGGCAATCAGAGCCACCTACCCCGTGCATCGGCTTCCCCCTAGCTGCAGGTGCGCGACTGACGTAGCCCTACGTCGGTTTGCCTGGGAGAGCCACACTACCGCAGTATATATGCTGTAAGCTGTTGGCAACCGGTTAAACAGGAATGTAGGGTTATTCATCATTGCCTATAAAAGAGAGGGTGTAGCATTTCCCAATATACATTAAGGATTAGAAAGAGCTCTGATGAAGAATAGAGCGGAATTGCTAGTAGACGCGTTCAGGAATAGAAAAGGCAATAGAGGTAAACCTCATACTATCTGTAACAGGCCAACCCATTACATTTGTAACTACATTTTCTCAAGAATATTATCAAATAACTAAAATAAAAAAAAGGAATTTGCCTTTATTATACACAGACAAAGGTTTAAAATGGGATATCGCAAGCATGCTTGCTGGCGCTTTTCCAGTCAAAGAGCACCCACATTAGGAAATGCTTTAACACCTATTATTTTCTCATCCAAAAAATGCCAGCCCACCTGGCTGGCATACCCTGGGAACTATTCTTGTAATATTAAGACTTGTAGGTACTGTCATTTGAGTGTGCCGGGCCAAAACTTTTGTAGCCAGGGCTACGGGTGAGGAGTTCCCCATACAGCAATATGTAAACTGTGGCACAAATTTTGTAATTTATCTGAGTAATTGTATATCATGCAATCTACAGTATGTGGGCTGCACCACGTGTCCCTTGAGAGCCCCGAATAGGGGAACACTACTGTGACACAAGTTATTTAAATGTTAAAAATACTTCCATAGCAACATGCCACTTTAGGGAACGCCATCTGGGTGATCTTTCCTCATTTCATTTTAGAGGAATAGAACGGCTGTCTCACTCACCTAGAGGAGGCGCTAGGGAGAGAAGGTTACTGGGAAGAGAGGCATGGTGGGCTTTTAGACTCAATTCTAGATTGCCTCAGGGGTTAAACCTGAGATGGGAATCTAGATCTGCAGCTACAAAACATTGTCTCTCTCCAGCATCTCTCCTGGTCTCTTTATAACTTTTTAATCATTCTCACTAACTTTTTATTGTTTAATTTTTCTCTATATATATATACTATTATTGTGTAGTTTATGAACATTAGTGGCACACACATGGGACTCCCTAGTATAAACTATATTTGATTTTGCCTTTTGTCAATTGTCTACAACCAATTAGGAGAATTGATGGGTGAAGCCTGTGATATGTAGAGCCACTATATATTTCAAAGTTTTGTGTCTAAATGTAGTTATGATTAAGGCCTTATAGGCTGATACCCGTCAACTGATCTTATTAGCAGTTGTGTACTGTAGTTTTTGAATAAAGGTGAAGATTTTTTAAGAGCTACTACTGGTGTGCGGATCATCTTTCTATGTATAAAATTGTCTCCCTTAGTGAAGATCAAGATAATTATATACCTCTTTTGAACAGAATTAAACAGGATTTGAATGGTTACCCTACCAGCAGGCTATCTTGGATGGGCGATGGGGATTAACGTGATTAAAACATAGTGACTGTCCCGAGGGCTCTCTATGTATTCCAGACTCTTCTGATAAATTATTATTAACCACTTCCAGTCCGCCTGCCGCAGTTTTACGTCGGTATTTTGACTCTAAATACCGGTGTTATGGCAGCAGATAGCTTCCATAACCCCAGTACTTTTTTACTCAGCCGGCGGTCCTCTTTCACATAAAAGTGGCCCCAGTAGTGGATTTGCTGTGAGTTCACTTTTATGGGTGGTGAGATTGGGGGGGGGGGGGCGGGGTTGCACCCCGGTCAATTTTTATCTTGTAAACAACAAGTGTCAGAAAAAGGCCTGGTCCTTAAGTGGTTAAATTATTAAATGTAAAAAAAACTTTTTGCGCTATTTCTGTGTACAAACCCCCTATTACTCAACTCTATATACTATAGGAAGCAGCTAGTATCACTATGCATCCAACTATCTGTACAAAATGCAATACATATATATAGTCACAATAAAGTGCATTCAAATTATAGTGTGTGACGGTTCCCCTTTTTCAGAACAGCAAATAATTAATTTAGGCGAAATAACACTGGCATAGCATAACCCCCCCCCCCCCCATACATGAGCCAAGGCATAATGCTGGATAAAAGATCCTTTTATTAACCACACACTATATATACAACACAGGGACACATCACCTCCTCCTGACCAGGTCTGGGCCCAGATTACATTATCATGTAGATGAGATTGTGCACAGAAAGAGAATCAGTCTGAACCAATTGTCTAGCCCTCTGGACAGAAGTTCATTAGCAATTAACAAGGAGACACACAGCACACCTTAATATACAAATAATAGGAAGATCACCAGGGATAGACTGTCCGTCTCCGACATAAAGAACATGGAAGAGAGGCCAAGGTGAATAGCTCTTTCAATGAACATATTCAGAATCAGACAGGCCAGGTACAGTCTTCACATCTTTCGAGACACATTCCTGACAGACATTACTGTCCCATTTGTGTAATCCAAATAAGGTGTATGAAATGAGTCCAGAATGATAGGGTTCTCCTTCACACTGCTCTCCCCTTGCTTACAGCTGCGGCAGACACAGTTGGACCCTTTTCGTGTCGGCTTGGGGCTGTGCGGGTCATACCTTGTAGAACTTAGGCCACCAGCTCAGTCTGTCTAGATAGGCCATCAGCATTCCCATTCAGCTTGCCCGGTCTGTAATGTATGTTGAAGTCATAAGGTTGCAATGGGAGACTCCACCTGAGAAGATGGGCATTATCACCGGCAAACCGATTGAGCCAAACTAGGGGATTGTGGTCTGTGATTAGAGTGAATGCACAGCCATAGAGATAGGGTGTTCATTTCTTCAGTGCCCACACGAGAGCTAGGCACTCTTTTTCAATGGCTGCATAACTGACCTCCTTGGGCAGTAGTTTTCGGCTCAAATAGGCGACTGGGTGCTCCCACCCATCCTCTCCGACCTGGCTAAAACTGCCTCCAGTCCAAACATGGAAGTATCGGTATGGAAAATAAAACATTTGTTAGGATCAGGGGCAGCGAGAACTGGTGAATTAGCAATCGCTTCTCGGCCTTTTGGCTAAGATCAAGTGTAGTATCTGTTCTTATCAGTTGGTATGGGCCTCAGCTAGTACCAGTATGACCGAAACCCGGAGCGCTCTAAGTATTGAGGTATGGGGAGTAGGTCATCTGGGAAAGCATGTGGGGCCCGCCGCCTTCTGATTCGAATGGGTTGAACTGTCCTAACCAGTTTGAAGGGGGCAGGAAAGCCGGTCTGAGGGGGGCCGGTGGAACTGCTCCTGGATGTAATGGACTGAGGAACAGGATGGTGAGGGGAGGGCTTTCTCTCCTGGGTTTTGATCTGGCTTGCTTGTGGGCCTGTCCCCAGTTGTAGGTAAGCTCTCTCTAAGCTGTCCAGGTTCTGATGTCTGCTGGTGGGGATAGGCTACACTCGGTCTGGCCGGGGGCTGAGATTGAAAAAGCCCGTAGTGTAAGTGCCCCTGAAGTGGCAGCCCAGGGGTGCCTTAATTTCTCACTGGTGAGGGGCAGCTCGCTGTGAGTTTTTTCGGCACCTTGGTCACACCTGCCTCTTGGGACAGGCCTTTTGGCTTGCACCAGAGGAATTTTTTATTCTGGCTGGAAGGCCTGCCTTGGTTCCTCACATGGCACCAGAGTACTTTTCCCACTTCCCCTTCCCCCACTTCTTTGTTTGTTTGTCTTTTTTTCTTTGTGGTTTGTCACCTGCACTATCACCTTTGTTTTCTTTTTTTGGCACGACTTGTAGGGTGTGGGTCCTCGGGCCCAGCCTTGAGTCTTGGGAGGGGGTGGATATGGCCTTCTGGCTTAGTTCGCCCTCTCTCATGGGGTGTCCCTTTGGGGGAGCCCCACTTAGTACTCGGGGTGGGCTGTTTCGGCAGTCCCCCTGAAGAACGGGGTCAGTCTGGTTTCGGCCAGACCATGAGTACCTTAAATCCCTGTCAGGAGTCTTGCGCCCCGGGGGATCGAGGTTCAGGTCCTACCTCTTCGGAGGGAAGACCATTAGTTTCACATACCCTGTGCACTTTTTGTGTTCCTCACGTTTGTGTGTGTGCACTTTTTTATGCACCGGGTGGAGTCTTTTGAGTATGTTTCACACGCTACGGGCTTTAAAAAAAAAAAAAAAAATAGCAAGAGCTTGTTTCAAGGTTTGGAAGGCTGTCTCACACTCCGAGGACCACAGGACCTGTCGGGGTAAGTTTTTCTTTGTCAGGTCTGTCAGGGGTTTGGCCAGGGCGCTATATTCAGGGACAAAGCGTCTATAGTAACTGGCTGTCCCTAAGAAAACCATAACTTGTGTCTTGGTACGGGAAGTGGGCCAGTTGGCAATGGCCTCGTTCTAAGCTGGTTCTGGCCGTTGCTTCCCACATCCTACCCAATGGCCCAGATACTGATTTTCCGCTATACCAATGTGACATTTGTCTGGCTTCAAGGTCAAGATGGCTGCCCTGATCCTATCTAATACAGTTCCTACGTGTTCTAAGTGAGCCTCCCAGGAGTCGCTAAAAATTGCTATGTAATCAAGATATGTGCACGCATAATTCTGGAGACCATCTAGGAGGCAATCTATCATCCTCTGGAATATAGCTGGGGGATTTTTCATCCCAAATGGCATAATGGTAAACTGGTATAAGCCGAACAGTGTGATGAAGACTGATTTCAGAATGGCATCCTCGGCTAGTGGAATTTGCCAGTAGCGCTTACATAAGTCGATAGTGGTTAGATACTTCCCTTTAGCTATCCGGTCCAATAATTTGCCTGCCCGGGGCATCGTATAGGCGTATGTGACCGTCTTATCGTTAAGTCACCGGTATTCTACGCAGAAGCTGGTCGTACCATCCCCCTTCTGCACCAGTACCACCGGCAAAGCCCAAGGGCTTTCGGGGGGTTCAATGACCCCCTAAGCAAAGCATTTTTTTTTCTTTCCGCATCGCTTCCCGGAATGCCTCGGGGAGGCGGTAGGGGGGCTACCTCAAAGGAGCCTGGCCTGGGGTCTCTACCCGGTGGGTTGCTAGTCTAGTGTACCCAGGTTCCTGGGAGAACGTGTTAGCATACAAGGTTTGTATTTAATCAGCAACAACCACTGTATGTCATTGCTGTGTGCCTATTACATTTTATGACCACTAGATGGCAGTGTTACATTTGTGAGTTCATGTTTTGTCTATGCCTCAAAAGAGTAATAAAAGGTATAGTTCCTGCTCCCAAAGAAAAAGCAGCGTACAGTGAATCAACAGACTGTCTGCCTGTGCTTTGTTTAGCCCCAAAAAGGTTATATCTAACAGGTTATGGGCCCAGGACATGTTACAGAAGCCCAGGATATAATACAGATTACCGCTGGATATAGCCAGATACAGTGAGCTAAAGCAAGTGAGTACAGGAGACAGCAACAGAAAGACAAACAGCAGAAATGGCTGCTGCCATCCCCTCAGCAAAGTTCTCCATTGCAAATCTGACAAATCAGAACTACCAATCTTGGAAATTCAAGATGAAAATGCTGCTTATAAGAGAAGGTACGTGGAAATGTATAAATAAATCAAGACCTGCACAGCCCACAGAGGAGTGGTTAGACAGAGATCAGAAAGCACAGAGCACGATCTCCCTGTGCATAGATGATGATCAAATCATACATATATGTAACTGTCAGACTGCTAAAGACATGTGCGAAGAGTTACAGAAAGAACATGAAAGAGTTAATCTTAGCAATAAACTGTATTTAATCAGAAAGCTCTATCAAACTAAGCTACAGAAAGACCAGGACATGCAGGACTATATAAGACAGACCTTAGAGATGGTGGAGAGACTGAGAGGGATTGGAGAAGAGATAAAAGATTTCCATGTTGCAGCGCTGTTATTAAGTGGACTTCCTTAAAGTTATGCGACACTTGTCACAGCACTAGATGCACGTCCAGATGATGATCTGACACCGGAATATGTTAAAGGCAAGCTTGTGGATGAATACAAGTGCAAAACTGAAAGCATGAGTAATGTGAGTGTGTGTTCAGAGACAGCTTTAAAGACAAAATTCAAAAATAAACACAGTAACGTGCAGCCAGAAAAGCGGGAATGCTTTGTGTGCAAGAAACCAGGACACCTAAAAGCAGATTGTAGAATCTGGAAAGCTAGAATGCAAAAACGAAGTGCATTACAACAAGCTAAGAATGTCATAGAAACAAAGGAGTATGCATTCGGATCCAAAAATGGTGTCACCTCTGTGCAAGCATGGTGTGTGGACTCAGGTGCTACAAGTCACATGACAAATGACCGAAGTTTCTTCACTCAGCTTGATGAAAGCAAAACAGAAGGGATAACTACAGCTAATGGACAATTTATGAAATCAGTGGGAATAGGAGATGGCTTTCTATACTGTCCTATCTCTTCAGATTTCACTAAAAAGATCCATATGAGGAATGTTCTGTATGTGCCAGATCTTGAAAGCAACCTTTTGTCAGTAAAGAAACTCACTAACCAAGGCAATGTAGTCACATTTCAGGGTGACAGTTGTATCATAACAAAAGGGGATTGCTTGCTTGCAAAGGCTAAAATCATAGATGAACTGTATCAGCTGAACTGCAGTGAAATGGTTAAAATAGCCAAAGAGGATAAACATTCAAACTGCATCCACACTTGGCACAGACGATTGGGGCACAGAAATTCTGATACAATAAAGAAAATAGTTGAGAATAACTATGCAAGTGGTATTAAGATTAATCCATGTGATCACATAATGATTTGTACCAGCTGTATTAAAGGAAAAATGGCAAGGACACCTTTTCCCAAGCAGACCAACAGCAAATCCCAAAAACTTCTGGACTTAATACATTCAGATCTTTGTGGTCCAATGAAAACTATGACTCCAGGAAAGAAAAAATACTTCCTGACCTTCATTAATGATTACTCCAGGCATACCACAGTATTTCTACTTCACAATAAAGATGAAGTGCCAGAGAAATTAGAAGAGTATCTCGCTCAAGTAAATAATATTTTTGGCGGAATGCCCAGAGTACTACGAACAGATAATGGCTCAGAATATACAAGTGGTAAAACACAAGCCATTCTCAGGAAGCATGGAATTATGTTCCAGACAACAGTTCCATATAACCCAGAGCAAAATGGAGTTGCAGAGAGAATGAACCGCACACTGTGTGAAAGTGGGAGGAGCATGATATTTGATGCTGATATGCCAACTACATACTGGGGAGAAGCTATCACAACTGCATGTTATCTTCAAAATCGTTTGCCGGGAAAAGCAACAACAAAAACTCCATATGAACTGTGGAACAAAAGGAAACCAGATTTAAGACACATCAGAATTTTTGGAAGTAAAGCCTATGTACACATTCCAAAAGAAAAACGTACAAAATGGGATGCATGTGCAAAAGAAGGTGTGCTTGTGGGGTACAGTGAATCTCAAAAAGGATACAGGATTTTACATCAAGACACGAACAAAGTAACAGTCAGCAGAAGTGTGATAATTGATGAAAGTTCTGTGTGCTCAAAGTTTGAACAACAGACTCAAACTTTTCAAACTGAGAAAGAATCAACATCAGTCACTCAAGAAAATAAGGAAAGTGATACAGAAATAGAAATAACTGCAGAAGAATCAAAAACTGAAACTGAACCAGAAATACCTTCAGTCAGAAAATCAACCAGAATCAATAAAGGTGTTCCAGCTGAACGTTTATCCTACATAGCTCGCAGAGCTGTTCAAACTGAACCAGGTTCATGGAAAGAGATGCAGAAACTGCCAATGCATGAGAAACAAGTATGGTATAAAGCCGCTGATGAAGAAATGACATCACTCAAAGATCTCCATACATGGACACTTTCAGAGCTACCTCAAGGTACACATGCCATAGGATGCAAATGGGTTTTTAAAACCAAATGTAACTCTGAAGGGAAAGTTTGTCGGTACAAGGCAAGGCTGGTTGCTAAAGGTTACTTACAGAAGTTTGGTGAGGACTATGATGCTACTTTTGCTCCAGTTGCTAAACAAAGTACTTTCAGAACACTAATGACAGTGGCTGCCATGCGTACAATGATTGTGAAACATCACAATATTAAGACAGCTTTTCTTAATGGTGATATTGAAGAAGAAATTTTCATGTCACAGCCAGAAGGATATTTGAAAAAGGGACAAGAGCATCTTGTCTGCAAGTTGAATAAATCTCTTTATGGCCTTAAACAATCAGCTCGAGCATGAAACCTGAAGATTAATCAAGTTCTACTAAATGAAGGATTTACAAGAAGTAAAGCTGATCCGTGCCTATATGCTAAACAAGTAGACACTGAGTGGATGTATCTGCTAATTTATGTAGATGACCTGAATATTGCTCACAAAAACGACAATGAAATTGCAAAGCACTTTGAAACTAAAGACCTAGGTGAAGTGACATATTATCTTGGAATTGACATCCAGCGTGAGAAAGATGGAAGTTTCCTGTTGAATCAGAGTGCAAAAATTGAATCTATTCTTCAGCAATTCAATATGACAGAGGCGAAAGGAGCAAGCACACCTATGGATACAGTCTATCCAAAGTTAGAAGGAGAAGATGATCTTCTCACATCCAATGAACAATACAGACAAGCAGTGGGGGCACTTCTCTACATTGCAACCACTACACGTCCAGACATTGCAGCCAGCATGTCTCTTCTTTGCAGGCGAGTTGATAAACCACGTCAAAGAGACTGGAATGCGATCAAAAGAGTTATGAGATATCTGAAACAGACAAAAGACTTAAATTTGAAACTATCAGCAAGTGGTGGTTTAAACCTCGTGGGATATGTGGACTCCGATTGGGCAGGTGATCACAGCACACGCAAATCCACAAGTGGTTACTTATTAAAATTGGGAGACAGTCCTATATCATGGTCCAGCAAGAAACAGATGTCAGTGGCATTGTCCTCTACAGAAGCTGAATACATATCTGTAGCTTATGCCAGTCAAGAAGTTGTGTGGTTACAACAATTACTCAAGGATCTCGGGGAAGCAACATCAGAAACTACCGTCTTATTTGAGGATAATCAGGCTTGCATTAAGCTTGCAACAAGTGAGAAAATTAATGGAAGAACCAAGCACATCGATGTCAGACATCATTACATTCATGACTTAGTTGATCAGAAAGTGATTGTACTTGTGTATTGTGAGTCAGAAAAAATGATTGCTGATGCTTTGACAAAGCCACTAGCTAGAACCAGATTTGTGGATCTTAGATCAGAAATGGGATTGACATAGATAGTAGTTGTTGAGTGGGGGTGTTAGCATACAAGGTTTGTATTTAATCAGCAACAACCACTGTATGTCATTGCTGTGTGCCTATTACATTGTATGACCACTAGATGGCAGTGTTACATTTGTGAGTTCATGTTTTGTCTATGCCTCAAAAGAGTAATAAAAAGTATAGCTCCTGCTCCGAAAAAAAAAAGCAGCGTACAGTGAATCAACAGACTGTCTGCCTGTGCTTTGTTTTGCCCCAAAAAGGTTATATCTAACAGAACGTGGCCTGTTTGGCTTCCAGTCATTCCCCCAAGTGTACCAACTCTATGGCCCTTTCTCTCTGGTCACTCCCAAGCAAATCAGGTAAAGGTAGGGTATCCGGATCCTCTAATGCTGGGGCACACACGGCAACCACGTCTTACTCTCTACCTTTGTATTCCTTGAGCATGTTGATGTGAAATGTGCGCTTCACATCCTCATTCTCACAACTGGCTACTGTGTAAGTAGTGTTACATACTTTCCCAATAATCTTGTAGGGTCCCTGCCAGGCAGCCTGCAGTTTGTCTTGTTGGACTGGTTTAAGTACCAAAACCCTCTGTCCAACCTGAAAACTACATTGTCGGTCCCTCTGGTCATACCATACCCGCTGGCGCTGCTGAGCTGCCTGAAGGTTCTCGCGCACCGTCTAAGTCAACGCCTCCATACTGTCTCTCAACTCCAGTACGTATGGTACTACCGGGGTCCCTGCTGACTCTGTGGCCCCCTCCCAGTGTTCTCAAATAAGGTCTAGGGGCCCCCTCACTTGCCTCCCATATAACAGCTCAAAGGGTGAGAACCCCATTGATTCCTGTGGCACCTCTCGATAGGCAAAGAGAAGGTGGGGCAGGAATCGCTCCCAGTCTCTGAAGCAGATGTTGAAGACGTTCACGGCCGCTTGCAGAGTTCCATTGAACCACTTACACAGACCGTTAGTCTGGGGATGATACAGGGAGCTCATGAGGGGTTTTATCCCGCAGACCTTCCATAACTAGAGATGGCCTTGCAGTTCGCCCGGCGGTCGGTTCGAGGCGAATTTTGCTTGTTCGCTACCCGCCAAATCTGCGTCGTTTGCGGCGGCCGTATTTGTTTACATTGGGGAGAACTTTGACCCGTGACACAGCCGTCAGGTGGAACGGGACAGCCAATTGAAACATTCCAGCACATGGACAGTCCCCCTACCCTATAAATAGACCCGATCTGGCGGCCATTTCACTTTCTGCTTTCTGCCAGTGTAGGGAGAGGCCTGCTGTGCTTGTCAGGGAGAGTTTGCTAGACACATATAGCACTGTGAAGATCCACAAAAGTCATTTTCAGGGCTGGTATTTCGGTATAGGCCTTCTACAGTCTCTTTTCAGTTTAGGGACAGGTATCCAGTGGTTGCTTTAGGGGCAGTTAGAGATCGGCTGCAGTCACAAATTGCTCTGTCAATGTCCACAGAAGTCCTTTTGAGGGCTGGTATTTCGGTATAGGTCTAGTATCTTTAGAGCTTAGGGAGAGGTATCCTGTGGTTGCTTTAGGGGCAGTTAGAGATCGGCTGCAGTCACACACAAATCGCTTTGTCAATGTCCACCAAAGTCATTTAAAATGCTCCAATGTTGTTATAGGGGCAGGTATCCAGTGGTTGCTTTAGGGGCAGTTACAGATTGGCTGCAGTCACACACAAATTGCTCTGTTAATGTCCACAAAAGTCATGTAAAGGGCTGCTTTTTTTTTTATTATTGCTGTGCGGTGCACTAAAAAATGAGGTGGGGGATAATCCACAGTATATTATACTTTGTAGAAAGCATATTATAGTGAATTAGTAGTATTATTGTGCAGCATTGTGACAGGTGTGGTGGTGAGACTGAGCGTTTCTGCCGCAACACTACACACAGTGACAAAAGCACTTATAATGTATAACTGGTGTGATAGACCAATTGCCCCCCCCCCATGCCACATATTGAAGTGGGGTGTTATCTGAGTAAACTTTTTCAAGTGTATTTGTGTCATGCAACAATATTGCCTAGTTTGCTGAGTGAAGTCTGGTACACACAGCGCCTAACTCACTGGCCAATTTTTTGAACTGGTGTGCTACACCAATGCTCCCCCCCCCCAATGCCACATATTAACCACTTAAGCCCCGGAAGATTTTACCCCCTTCCTGACCAGGGCCTATTTTGCGATTCGGCACTGCAAGACTTTAGCAGACAATTGCGCGGTCGTGCGACGATGTACCCAAATTAAATTGATGTCCTTTTTTTCCCCACAAACAGAGCTTTCTTTTGGTAATATTTGATCACCTGTGCGATTTTTTATTTTTTTTATGTTTTTTATTTTTTTACTTTCAATAGATTTTTATTGAGTTTAAAGCATAACAACAAACATGGTAATAAATGCACATGGTGAAGTCAAACAGAACATGGTAATAAATGTGCATGGTGAAGTCAAACAGAACATACAAGGAGTGAGTCGTCTAGAACTCAATCAAAATAACAACATAACAGCTCAAAAGTAAACATGTCACAAGAAGAATTGTGTCCTTCCGGGCACCTGAGCTAGCGTATTAGGGTTACCTTGACCTGAGTCAAGGCAATGATACGTAGTATTTGCTGGTAGTCCAGACGTGCCAAGCTGTGTGGAATTTGGCTCCGCGAAAAACAGAGTAAGCATAGGCCTTCTCCAAGGAGTATTGGAAATTGACCAACTTAATCACTTTGAGGTGGGACGGTGCTATCGATTGTTTCCAATGTTTGGCGATGAGCGTCCTGGCTGCAACCAGCAAATGAAAGCAGACCGTTCTCATATCCGGAGGGATGATGTCCATTCCCAGATTGAGAAGGGCCATGGCAGCTGGCAACAGTGGGTTTGGTAAGTATACCTGTGATGTCGGAGAGAAGTTCAAACACCTTCCTCCAAAAGCTAGTCAAGCTTTTGCACGACCAAAAGACAAGTGTGATTGTGCCTAGCTGATCACAGTTGCGCCAACAAAGTGGACTCTGAGTAGGGAAAATTTGGGAGAGGCGGTACGGAGTGATGATACCACCTAGTCAGTTTCTGCATTTGCTCCCAGTGATTCACACACCGTGATGCGGTAAGCAAAGTTTGAATCGCTACTTTTCATTGGAGGTCGGAGTACGGTGTCTGAAGTTCTCCTTCCCACTTGATCATGTGCGAGGTCTTCTGGAAAATGGTCTTATGCCCCAAGAAGTTATAGAATAGTGAAATCCCTTTAACCGGGGATGATACGTCTGTGAGAAAATTGCACAATGAGGTCGGAATACTTATAGTGGGTAAAGGGCGTTTATGTAGGAAGCTGGATATGGCGTTATATGGGAACATGGCTTTGGGAGAAAGCCAGAATTCCGGTTGTAGACTAGTAAAGGATTTAGGGGTGCTGTGGTGATAAAGCTGGGAAACCTCTAGTATGCCAGCAGCGGTAAGCAAGGTAGTGGCTGTATAGGGTAGCAGAACGTTGAAGACGGCCAAAGGTATTGGGACCGACGTAGAGGGCGTATGGGTACCTTTGTGAGAGGTGAGAAGGCGCCAGGATGCCAATGAGGCTCGGGTGGTGATGGGTAGAGTCCTCAAGTCCAGAGGTCTCCACGCATCTGCAAGTAATAGCAGGCTAAGGTCCGACGAGTGAGATAACGCCGCTTCTATTGGGAGCCAGGGGAGGCGGTAATTGGAGGAAAACCAGTGCTGGTGTGGGGCCAGTCTCATCGCATGGTAGTAATCCATTATATCCAGTAAGCCCAGGCCGCCCACCCGATTGTGGCGTACCATATGCGAGTATGCGCATCTAGCCCTCTTCTTTTGCCATATGAATTTGCGCATAAGTTTAGATAAGGAGGCCAGATAGGTTTGAGTGACTTGAATGGGAAGGGTACGGAAAATGTATAAGATTTTGGGTAGACAGACCATTTTGAAGGCCGCTATGCGACCGGCCCAAGAGAGTTCTGAGGTGGTAAGCTTAGAGATATCTGCCGCAATATTAGAGAGCAAGGGTTTCATGTTAAGGGGAAGTAAATTAGAAGTGGGGAAGGCTAATTGAATCCCGAGATATTGCAAAGATTTAGACGTCCAAGTGTATGGGAGTTGTTGCTGTAAGTGTTTACGGGTATGTCCGTGGATGTTCATGCCCAGTATTATAGACTTGCTAAAATTGACTTTGTAGAAAGAAATGCGACTAAAGTCCTGGAGAATTTGATGTGCTGCCGGGAGGGACACTACAGGGTTTGTCAAACTGAGTATTACATCATCAGCAAACAGTGTGATGACGTGTTTAGAGTGTCCGAACTTAAAGCCTG
Organism: Pelophylax lessonae; assembly: GCF_965119305.1. Taxonomy (NCBI): domain Eukaryota; kingdom Metazoa; phylum Chordata; class Amphibia; order Anura; family Ranidae; genus Pelophylax; species Pelophylax lessonae. The sequence goes on along the minus strand of NC_138768.1, from coordinate 19,254,573 downwards.
AGACCAATGGGGTGGTGCGAAGCAATTCCGCCAATGGTTCTATCAGTATGTTGAAGATGAGGGGTGAGAGCGGGCATCCCTGACGTGTGCCATTGGTGATGTCAAAGGATTTGGAAAGCATGGCTGCCGAAAGGACCTGGGCTGAAGGAGATGAGTATAGGGCCAATATGGCCGCAAGGATCGGCCCCGAAAAGCCGAACTTGCGAAGTACTGCCTCCATGTATCCCCAATGTATGTGATCAAAGACCTTCTCCGCATCTATAGACAGAAGCAGAGAAGGCGTTTTAGCAACCTCGGCATGGTGCATGAGGTTGATCACTCTTCTGGCCACGTCAGGAGCCTGTCTTCCCCAGATGAACCCCATCTGGTCCCGTCCCCCCCCCCCCAGCAGTGAGGGTAGAATTTGTGCCAGACGATTTGCAAGGAGTTTAGCTTACAGTTTAACATCATTATTCAGCAGGGAGATGGGCCTAAAGTTGGCAGGGGTTGTAGGGGGTTTACCGGGTTTGGGGAGTGTTGTGATGTTGGCTTGGAGCATCTCTCGTGGGAGGGTGCCAGAGGAAACGGCCGCGGAGAACGTCGTTAACAGATGAAGCGAGAGTATTTCGTGTAGGGAACGGTAGTACTCGTTGGTCAAGCTTGCTGAGTGAAGTATATTGTCTAGTTTGCTGAGTGAAGTCTGGTACACACAGCGCCAATTTTTTGAACTGGTGTGCTGCACCAATGCCACATATTGAAGTGGGGTGTTATTTAACAGTATACTTTTCTAAGTTTGTATTTTAGTCCTGCAAACATTTGGCCTCTTTTGCTGTGTTAACTCTGCTACACACAGTGACAACAGTTACTGGCCAATTATTTGTAGAACTAGCGGACTGACGGACCGGCAGATAGGGAGGAGAGGCAGGCAGAACTTGCATTGCAGAAGAGGTAGAAAGCAGACTGCAAATGTATCAGGAGCGAGCCATCAACCATGTACAGTCACATCTGGTGCTCCCAGGATGCTGGCACATGGCTCCGCAGTGTGGGCTTTTATTAATGTGTCCGTTGCTGACACCAGTGTTGCCATCTGCAGCCTTTGCAGTCAACGCATAAGTCGCGGTAAGCCCAACACTCAGAAGGCACCTGAAATCCCATCACCAAGCCCAGTGGGAGCAAAAATGTCAGAACCCACAAAGCCATACTCCATGCTCTCACTGTCCAGCCTCTTCTCCTTCTCCTCCCCCTTCTCCTTCTCCTGTCTCCTCACAGTTGTCCAACACTCCACCTTCCATGATGCCGTCGTCACGTTTTTCTGGAAAAAGTCAGGCTTCTGTGGCTTGTCTTGTCCTTGGCTTTGCTAAATACAGCGGCATAAAAGGCATTTCATGTCCATTGAATGGCTAATTTTTGCAGCCTATACAGGCCGACACTTACTGTTCTGTGTACTGTGAATTCCTACTTTACCTCTAGCCATCATATACTACGTTCTTTGCTGTCAGTTCAACCCATGTGAGCTCCTTTTTGCCTCCTAAACAGCCCGCCACAAACTTGTGTATACTGTGAACGCCTACTGTACCTCTAGCAATCATATACTACGTTCTTTGCTGTCAGTTCAACCCATGTGAGCTCATTTTTGCAGCCTATAGAGGCCGCCACCTACTTGTGTATTCTATGAACGCCTACTGTACCTCTAGCCATCATATACTACGTTCTTTACTGTCAGTTCAACCCATGTGAGCTCATGTTTGCGGCATAAACAGCCCGCCACCAACTTGTGTATACAGTGAACGCCTACTGTACCTCTAGCCATCATATATTATGTTCTTTGGTTCAACCCATGTGAGCTCATGTTTGCGGCCTAAACAGCCCGCCACCAACTTGTGTATACAGTGAACGCCTACTGTACCTCTAGCAATCATATACTACATTCTTTACTGTCAGTTCAACCCATGTGAGCTCATGTTTGCGGCATAAACAGCCCGCCACCAACTTGTGTATACAGTGAACGCCTACTGTACCTCTAGCCATCATATATTATGTTCTTTGGTTCAACCCATGTGAGCTCATGTTTGCGGCCTAAACAGCCCGCCACCAACTTGTGTATACAGTGAACGCCTACTGTACCTCTAGCAATCATATACTACATTCTTTGCTGTCAGTTCAAAGCATGTGAGCTCATGTTTGCGGCCTAAACAGCCCGCCACCAACTTGTGTATACTGTGAATGCCTACTGTACCTCTAGCAATCATACACTAAGTTTTTTGCTGTCAGTTCAACCCATGTGAGCTCATGTTTGCAGCCTAAACAGCCTGCCACCAACTTGTGTATACAGTGAACGCCTACTGTACCTCTAGCAATCATATACTACATACTTTGCTGTCAGTTCAAACCATGTGAGCTAATTTTTGGAGCATATCTGAGTAAACTTTTACAAGTGTATTTGTGTCCTGCAACAATATTTCCTCTTTTGCTGAGTGAAGTCTGATACACACAGTGCCAAACTCACTGGCCAATTTTTTGAACAACTGGTGTGATAAACCAGTGGCACCCCAATACCACATATTGAAGTGGGGTGCTATCTTAGTATACTTTCATAAGTGTATTTGTGTCCTGCAACAATATTGCCTCTTTTGCTGTGTTAACTCTGATACAAACAGTGTCAAACTCACTGGCCAATTTTTTATACAACTGGTGTGATAGACCAGTGGCCCCCCAATAGCACATATTGCTGTGACATCACCCTTATACTCTGTGTAAAGCATTCTTTTTAACTTGTTTTGGAACTGCTGCATCTTTTCCGACTGCTGGTAATTCGGTAACATTTCAGACACTTTCTGCTTATACCGGGGGTCTAGTAGCGTGACCACCCAGTACAGGTCGTTCTCCTTCAGCCTTTTTATATGATGGTCCCTCAACAGGCATGACAGCATGAAAGACCCCATTTACACAAGGTTTGATGCCGAGCTACTCATGTCCCATTCCTCATCCTCACTGATCTCATTGAAGGTCTGTTCTTCCCCCCAGCCACGTACAACACCACAGGTACCAGATAGGTGACAACGAGCACCCTGGGATGCCTGCTCTAGTTGGTCTTCCTCCTCTTTAAAGGCACATTCCTCCTCTGACACCTCTTCCTCAGACTCCTCTTCCAGCGTTGCTGCAGGTCCAGCAAGCGATGATGATAAGGCTGTTTCTGGGGGTGATGGTGACCACAACTCTTCCTCTTCACGCTCATCTACGGCCTGATCCAGCACTCTTCGCAGGGCACGCTCCAGGAAGAAAACAAATGGGATGATGTCGCTGATGGTGCCTTCGGTGCAACTGACTAGGTTTGTCACCTCCTCAAAAAGACGCATGAGCCTACAGGCATTTCGCATGAGCGTCGGGTAACGTGGCAAAAAAATACCCAGCTCCGCAGAAGCTGTCCTAGCACCCCGGTCATACAAATACTCGTTGATCGCTTTTTCTTGTTGGAGCAGGCGGTCGAACATTAGGAGTGTTGAATTTCAACGTGTCGGGCTGTCACAAATCAAGGGCCTCACTGGCATGTTGTTTCGCAGCTGAATATCAGAAAAGAGCACCATGGCCGTGTAGGAATGCCTGAAATGGCCAAACACCTTCCTGGCCTGCTTGAGGAGGTCCTGTAAGCCTGGGTACTTATGCACAAAGTGTTGTACAATCAGATTCAACACAATCTGCCATGCACGGCACATGTGTCAACTTGCCCAAAGTCAGTGCCGCCAACAAATTGCTTCCGTCGTCATACACCACTTTACTGATCTCCAGTTGGTGCGGGGTCAGCCACTGATCCACCTGTGCGTGCAGGGTGGATAGGAGTGCTGGTCCGGTGTGACTCTCTGCTTTCAGGCAAGTCAACCCCAAGACAGCGTGACACTGTCATATCCGGGATGTGGAATAGCCCCTGGGGAGCTGGGAGGGGTGCAGTTGATGTGGAGCAAGATGCAGCAGCAGAAGAGGACTCAGCCAAGGAAGTTAGGGAAGAGGATGGAGTAGGAAGAGGAGAGGAGGTGACAGCAGGCCTGCCTGCAAGTCGTGGCGGTGTCACCAACTCCTCTGCAGAGCCACGCATTCCATGCTTGGCAGCCGTCAGCAGGTTTACCCAATGCGCAGTGTACGTGATATACCTGCCCTGACTGTGATTTGCAGACCAGGTATCAGTGGTCAGATGGACCCTTGCCCCAACACTGTGTGCCAGATATGCCATGACTTCCTTTTCCACAATAATAGAGGACAGGTTGGGGATGACCTTTTGGGGAAAAAAAATTTTGGCCGGGTACCTTCCACTGCGGTGTCCCAATAGCTACAAATTTTTTGAAGGCCTCAGACTCCACCAGCTTGTATGGTAAAAGCTGGCGGACTAAGAGTTCCGACAAGCCAGCTGTCAGACGTCGGGCAAGGGGGTGACTCTGTAACATTGGCTTCTTACGTTCACACATTTCCTTGACAGACACCTGACTGTGGGCAGATGAGCAGGAACTGCTGAAGGTGAGAGGCGGAGTGGCGGGTTGTTGATAGGGGGCAAGGAGGACAGCAGTGGTTGACGTGGCTGAAGATGCTGGACCAGAAGAAGGATGGTGGCTTTGAGTTTGTGTGCTGCTTGTACTCATTCATGTGTTGATCCCATAGGCGTTTGTGATGTGAGATCATGTGCCTTCGCAAAGCAGTTGTACCTAGGTGGGTGTTGGACTTCCCACGACTCAGTTTCTTTTGGCACAGGTTGCAAATGGCATCGCTGTTATCAGAGGCAGACACACAAAAAAAATGCCACACTGCCGAGCTTTGCAATGACGGCATTCTGGTGGTGGCAACAGCTTTCGTTGATTGGAATGCTGACCCTGGGTGCCAATACATGCTGTCTGACTGTGCCAATAGCTCCTTGCGACGACCTCCACCTGGTTACAACTCGTCTCCTCCTCCTCTCTGTCTCCCCATCTCAACTTTCCCCCTGTTCTTCTCTTCGAGCGGGCACCCACGTGACATCCATGGACACATCGTCATCGTCAACCGCTTCACTTGTATTTGACAACTCAGCAAATGAAGCAGCAGCGGGTACAACATCATTATCACACCGTACGTCCATGTGTGTAATGCTGCCTGACTGAGACATATCCCCGTTATCTACATCCTCTGGCAATAATGGTTGTGCATCACTCATTTCTTCTAACTGATGTGTAAATAACTCCTCTGACAGATCAAGTGAAGCGGCTGTGGTGCTAGTGTTGGTGGTGGCGGCGGGCGGGCAAGTGGTAACTTGAGAGGTGCCCGAAGCTGAGCTGGAGGAGGATGGTGCGTCAAGGTTCCGAGCGGAAGCTGTAGAAGATTGGGTGTCCTGTGTAAGCCAGTCAACTATGTCCTCAGAATTTTTTGAGTTCAGGGTATGTGGCCTCTGAACACTGGGCATTATTCTAGGGCCAAAGGAAATCACAGCACCACGAACATGACGGCCCCTGCGGGGTGGCCTGCCTCTGCCTGTCATTTTTTTTTTAGATTAGTGGTACTATGCGTGCAAGGTGCTGTGCCACCCTATATGAGTGGTGGGCAGTGGACACAGTCCAGTCTGTGGGCCTGATACTCACTGGCAGGCACCTGCAATTACAGTATATTACAGAGAATAAAATAAATGCATTTTTTATCTGCAAGGTACTGTGCCACCCTTCATGAGTGGTGGGCACACAGTACAGTCTGTGGGCCTGTGGCCTCTCACACACGGTGGGCAGGCAACTGCAATATATATATATATAAAAATAAATAAAAGCAGACTGATATACCAGCCTTAAAAAGGGCTTTTTGGGTGCTGTCAGGACGCTGTCCTTACAGCAGGAGTGGACACAGAACACTGGCATAGCTAATGATTTCCCTATTAATTCAGCAGCAGCACTCTCCCTGCTCTCACTAACACTGCAGCTTCAGAATGAATCTAAGATGGATGCTGTCCTTGCTTTTTATAGAAGGTTGGAGGGTCTGGGAGGGAGGGTATGCTGATTGGCCAGAATGTGTCTGCTGACTGTGAGGTACAGGGTCAAAGTTTGCTCAATGATGATGTGTAGGGGGGCGGACTGAACATAGTCGCATATGTTCGCCCGCTGCAGCAAACGCGAACAAGCGATGTTCGCCGGCGAATAGTTCTGGACATCTCTACCAATCACCTTCCCATATCACCAGTCCTCACCAATCATCCAACCATGCCACCATTACAGTGGGTACGGAAAGTATTCAGACCCCATTAAATTTTTCACTCTTTGTTATATTGCAGCCACTTGCTAAAATCAAAGTTCATTCTTCTTCCTCATGAATGTACACATAGCACCCCATACTGACAGAAAAACACAGAATTGTTGACATTGTTGCAGATTTATTAAAAAAGAAAAACTGAAATATCACATGGTCCTAAGTATTCAGACCCTTTGCTCAGTATTTAGTAGAAGCCCCCTTTTGATCTAATACAGCCAGGAGTCTTTTTGGGAAAGATGCAACAAGTCTTTCACACCTGGATTTGGGGATCCTCTGCCATTCCTCCTTGCAGATCCTCTCCAGTTCTGTCAGGTTGGATGGTAAACGTTGGTGGACAGCCATTTTTAGGTCTCTCCAGAGATGCTCAATTGGGTTTAAGTCAGGGCTCTGGCTGGGCCATTCAAGAACAGTCACGGAGTTGTTGTGAAGCCACTCCTTCATTATTTTAGCTGTGTGCTTAGGGTCATTGTCTTGTTGGAAGGTAAACCTTCGGCCCAGTCTGAGGTCCAGAGCACTCTGGAGAAGGTTTTTGTCCAGGATATCCCTGTACTTGGCCGCATTCATCTTTCCCTCGATTGCAACCAGTCGTCCTGTCCCTGCAGCTGAAAAACACCCCCACAGCATGATGCTGCCACCACCATGCTTCACTGTTGGGACTGTATTGGACAGGTGATGAGCAGTGCCTGGTTTTCTCCACACATACCACTTAGAATTAAGGCCAAAAAGTTCTATTTTGGTCTCATCAGACCAGATAATCTTATTTCTCACCATCTTGGAGTCCTTCAGGTGTTTTTTTAGCAAACTCCATGCGGGCTTTCATGTGTCTTACACTGAGGAGAGGCTTCCGTCTGGCCACTCTGCCATAAAGCCCTGACTGGTGGAGGGCTGCAGTGATGGTTGACTTTCTACAACTTTCTCCCATCTCCTGACTGCATCTCTGGAGCTCAGCCACAGTGATCTTTGGGTTCTTCTTTACCTCTCTCACCAAGGCTCTTCTCCCCCGATAGCTCAGTTTGGCCGGACGGCCAGCTCTAGGAAGGGTTCTGGTCGTCCCAAACGTCTTCCATTTGAGGATTATGGAGGCCACTGTGCTCTTAGGAACCTTAAGTGCAGCAGAAATCTTTTTGTAACCTTGGCCAGATCTGTGCCTTGCCACAATTCTGTCTCTGAGCTCTTCAGGCAGTTCCTTTGACCTCATGATTCTCATTTGCTCTGACATGCATTGTGATCTGGAAGGTCTTATATAGACAGGTGTGTGGCTTTCCTAATCAAGTCCAATCAGTATAATCAAACACAGCTGGACTCAAATGAAGGTGTAGAACCATCTCAAGGATGATCAGAAGAAATGGAAAGCACCTGAGTTAAATATATGAGTGTCACAGCAAAGGGTCTGAATACTTAGGACCATGTGATATTTCAGTTTTTCTTTTTTAATAAATCTGCAACAATGTCAACAATTCTGTGTTTTTCTGTCAGTATGGGGTGCTATGTGTAAATTCATGAGGAAGAAGAATTAACTTAAATGATTTTAGCAAATGGCTGCAATATAACAAAGAGTGAAAAATTTAAGGGGGTCTGAATACTTTCCGTACCCACTGTATCTGCAATGTCATGAATCATACTATGACTAATCTATAAGGAACAGTGTCCATAGATTTATTTGTATTTTTTTTTTTTACAATTTATTTTTGTTATTTTTTTTTTTTCATTTTTTAAAAATGCTTTTTAGGGGCCAATGGATAGTATCAGTAGAGCAATTGCCAGTGTCTGAATTTTTTTCCTTTTATTATTTTTTACAATTTTATTTTTTTAATTGTTTTTTTAATGTTTTTTTTTTCTGCAATGATTGGGGGAGGGACAGTAGACAGTATCAGTAGAGCAGTGGATGGTGTCAATAGTTTTTCAGTTTTATTATTTTGTACATTTTTTTACAATATTTTTTTATATTTTTCCACAATGATTTGTAAAGGGGGGTGGACAGTTGTACGGTGTCAGTAGTTTTTTGGTTTTATTTTTTTATTTTCTTTCATTTTTTTTACAATTTTATTTTTTCCCCTTTTCTTCTTTTGCAAATATTATTTTTTTCACAGTGCTTATGGGGGTGGGGGGGGGGTGCAATGGATGGTATCAGTAAAGTAGCAGACAGTATCAGTGTCAGTATATTAGTAGAGGGTGTCTTTCATTCTTTTTTTATTTCTTTTATTTTTTACAAATACATTTATTTTTACAATTTCTTTTTTTATTTTTTACAATACTTTCTTGGAGGGAGGGGGTTGGGACAGTGGATTGTGTTAGTAGGACAATGGATGGTGTCAGTATTTTTTTTATTATTTTTTTATATTTTTTTAATAAACTTTTATTTTTTACTATTTTTTTTTACATTTTTTTAAAAAAAATTTATTTACAGTGCTTTTGGGGGGGGGGGGGCAGTGGATGGTATAAGTAAATCAGTGTACAGGGTCAGTAGAGCAGTGGACCATGTGAGTAGTTTTTTATTTCTTTTATTTTTTTTTTTACAAATACATTGTTTTTATTTTTTTTTTTACAATTTAGTTTTTTTTAACATTGTTTTTCACAATCCTTCTTGGGGGCCAGTGGATTGTGTCAATTGTTTTTTATTTGTATTTCTTTTTATTTTACTATTTTTTCGGTATTTTTTACAATGTATTGATGTAAATGTATACAATATATTATTTTTTTCACAATGCTGTTTCTTGGGGAAGGGGGGGGGTGTCATTAGTTTCTACCATTTATTTTTTAATATGTACTACAATTTTTTTTATTTTTACATTTTTATCAGCCCTGTTGGTGAAATATTAGGGTGTAAACTGTGATACAAAGAGGGAGTGAGAAAAAAGATTCCCCGTCCCTTTCTCTGCAGCCTCAGCTGCACTGAAGATGAACAGAGACAGAGGCTCCTCCCTATTCATACACTAAAGCAGAGGAAACAGTTATGATTGGACAGAGACAGAGGCTCCTCCCCATTCATACACTGAAGCAGAGGAAAAGCAGGTTTGATTGGACAGTCAGTGATGACTCAGAAAAGGAGGGGCGGGGCTCAGCAAATTGTAGTCCCTCAGTGCACAGTATTGCATGATTTTTACTGGAGGGAGTATGAACCCCCAACACACTGATTAGATTGTAAGCTCCTACGAGCGAGGCCTTCTTATCTCTCTTCTATTTTATTCTATTGTAACTGTACTGTCCCCCTTTATATTGTACAGCGCTGTGCACACTGTGTGCTGTATAAATCCTAAATAATAATAATAATAATTATAATAATATTATTTTCTAGAAATCAATATAAGAGTTTAATTATTTACCAAAAAATGACATAAATACAAAGTATTGTAGCTCCTATGTGTGCTGTATTATATGATGTGCTCTGGGTCCCAATTTAAATTTAAATAAAAATAAATAATAATTTAAATAAAAAAAAATAAGAAATGCAATTTATAAAGGACCCCCAACAATTATTGTAAGAGTTAAAAATCAGCATTAGAGCCTCATTTATTCACAGAAAGAAAAAAGAAAACTCCTAAAAGTTTGTTGTTCCTTTATGTGTAATAATGAATTATTTGCCCGGATTGAACAGAACTCCCAACATCCATTTATAATCTAGAAATAAACATTAGAGTCTCATTTATTCACAGAAAAATAATATTTTGTTCCTATGTGCACAGGAGTAAATTATTTGCACCAGGCCCCCCGTTTTGAACAGAACCCCCAACATATGTAAACAATACAGAACTCCGCCCTTTCAGCGGGGGTGGGATGGATTTTGTTTCCCTGCAAAGCACATCCCTTAGTGAAAGCCCCTCCCCCACAGTACACATAAACACTGGCTAGGCACATATTTAGCCCTTTGATCACCCCCAATGTTATCCTCTTCCCAGCCAGTGCCATTAGTACAGTGACAGTGCATCTGTTTTGGCACTGATCACTGTATTAGTGTCACCGGTTCCCAAAAAGTGTCAGTTAGTGTCAGACTGTCCACCGCAATGTCGCAGTCCCGCTATAAGTCGCTGATCGCTGCCATTACTAGTATAAAATAAAATTCAGTATATCCCATAGTTTGTAGATGTGATCATTTTTGCACAAACCAATCAATATTCGCTTATTGGGATTTTTGTAGCAGAATACAAATTGGGATAAATTGATGAAGAAATTTGATTTTTTACATTTTTGATTGGATGTTTTATAGCAGAAAGTAAGAAATATTGTTTTTTTTTTTTAATTGTCGGCCTTTTTTTATTTATTAGCAAAAAAAAAACCTGCAGAGGTGATCAAATATCACCAAAATAAATCTCTATTTGTGGGGGAAAAATGACATCAATGTTATTTGGGTACAGCATTGCACGACCGCGCAATTGTCAGTGCAGTGCCGAATTGCAAAATATGGCCTGGTCATGAAGGGGGGTAAATCTTCCGTAGGTCGTACCAAATCTCCTCTGTGACTAATGACCCAGAAGAGACGAGGATTTCATCACCACAGGAGGCGGAGCCATCATTCCCCGGCTTCTATAGCGGGGAAAACTGCTACTCAAGCATGGTCTGTGCTTTATTAGCTGCAGTGGGGGGTGGGGGAGACATTAGGGGTCTAATAGTCCCCCGATGTCTCCATAAAGAGAACCTGTCACCTGTTCATACTATCACACTGGGACTTGTTACCCCCCCCCCCCCCTTGTGACAGCAATAAAGGTCAATAAAAAAATGTTTATAAACAATATAAAGGATAATAAAATAAATGTAAAATAATAGATGAGTAGCCCGGTCCCCTGTGCACACATGAGGGGGCAAACACACTGGAAAAGCTTATAAAGCGCCCTCTATAGACAATTTGGGGTACCGCGGCCCTTCCCCCTTTCACAGATGCAGTCAGTTATAAGGTGACATGTTTGGTGTCTGTTTACTTGATGTGACCCCGCCCCTTTATCATTTCCCCAGAAATTACATATTATATATTGGGTTTAGGGGCAATAAAAGGAATTTTACCAGCGACCCCACGCCATGTTTTTTATATACAAGTTTAGTAAACAATGCGCTCTGTCCTTTTAATGGACAGGTTTGGATCTTGAAGTGACTATGAAGCCCCTCCAGGAAGAATCCTCCCTGTTATTGGAGTGCATTGTCCTGGTGCACAGCGTCACACGCAGCGATAAGACATCCCACAAGAATCTTATTTTCATAGATTTCTATCATCTTATTGTTGCCCTTTGACCCCTCCATGACCGGATTCACATCAAACCTTCTCACCCAAACCTCATTTTCCAACTGTGACACGTATTAGTAAATCTGTACAAATCACCGCAGCTACTTCCTGTATCCAGGGGAATTATACCCCCTTCTTGTTTAGGACAGATTCATTCATTGGGTGGAAAATGTTATTGGATATCTCCTGATTTTATTTTATTATGAGACGAAAACTGACCCAAAATAGTAAAAAAATAAAGAAAAACAATATATATATTTTTTAAATGTAGCTGTATATTTTTATGTACTTTTATGCCATTACCATAACCCCCCCCCCCTCTAGAAAAAAAAGTTTTAGACTCCTGATGATTATGAACATACCACATATGTGTAATTATTTGTTGTTTGTATATATACAGTTTGTTATATCTTTTTATCATGCTGAATAGAGTTGAGCGGACACCTGGATGTCCGTGTTCGGCGGGTTCGGCCGAACTTGAAAAAAAAGTCCGGGTCCGTGTCCCGGACTTTTTCCGAACTTTACCCGGACACCGAACCCCATTGAAGTCAATGGGGACCCGAACTTTCAGGCACTAAAATGGCTCTAAAACACCAATGGAAAGGGCTAGAGTGCTGCAAATGGCAGCAAAACATAGTTAAGAGCATGGCAAGTGCTCTCCAAACAAATGTGGATAGGGAAATAACTTAAAACAACAAAAAAAAAAACAGAAAAATAAAACAGTGTTCTTCATCTGTGAAGGACGAGGCCCATATGGAGTAGGAGGGAGGTTGAAGTGGTGGTGGATGTGGCGGTGTCATAGGCGTGCGCACAGGGTGTGTCAGGTGTGCCTGGGCACACCCTAATCACCTAGGGCACATTAGCATTATTGCTCTGTTTGCCAGTGAGGAGATGGGAAAGATCTCCCTCAGACCTGCTCTGCCATAAGAGAAGTGCCACACACTTCTATTTCACTTTGCCAGCAGGGAGAGTAATGTACCGGGCCATATACATGTAGGCAAACATATGCATGTGTATTTAAACTTTGGGGAGCACACCCTAATGCAATAGGCTGCGCACATCTATGGGCGGTGTAGGTGGAAGTGGCGGTGGAGGAGGATGAGGTAGCCAACACTGCTTTTTTTCAGTCATTTTAAATGAGGGTACACCCCAAAAGAGTGAGAAAGATCAAAAATAGAACAATGGTTGGGTAAGGTCGGTATCCATCTCTATTCTGCACAAGGTACGGAAAAGTCCTGTGGGATCCATGCCTGGTTCATTTTAATGAACGTGAGCTTGTCCACATTGTCTCTGGACAGGCGGCTGCGCTTGTCTGTGATAACGCCCCCAGCCGTGCTAAATACACGTTCAGATAATACACTGGCTGCAGGGCACGCCAGCACCTCCAAGGCGTAAAGGGCAAGCTCAGGCCATGTGCCCAATTTGGAGATCCAGAAGTTGAAGGGGGCAGACCCGTCATTCACTACATGTAGGCGTGTGCACACATACTGCTCCACCATGTTGGTGAAATGCTGCCTCCTGCTAAGACGTTCCATATGAGCTGCTGGTGCTGCTGTTTGTTGTGGCGTGCTGACAAAGCTTTTCCACATTTCGGCCATGCTAACCCTGCCTTCTGAGGTGCTGGCGGTGCCCTGGTTGCGCTGGCGACCTCTTCCTCCTTCTCCTCCTCTGCCTTGGCCTTGTGCTTCCACTGTGGTCCCGCTGTCAGGTGGGAATGCCAGCAGCATCGCGTCTACCAGCGACCACGCTCCAGTGAGTGCATTAAGGATGGTATGTTGTTCTTGTAACGGGGATCCAGCAGCGTGGCCACCCAGTAATCAGCACAAGTTAGAATGTGGGCAACTCGGCGGTCGTTGTGGAGACACTGCAGAATGTAATCGCTCATGTGTGCCAGGCTGCCCAGAGGCAACGAAAGGCTGTCCTCTGTGGGAGGTGTATCGTCTGTGTCCTCTGTATCCCCTCAGCCACGCACCAGTGATGGACATGAGCTGGCCTGGGTGCCACCCTGCTGTGAACATGGTTCCATCTCCTCCTCCAGCTCCTCCTCCTCATCCTCCAGAACTGTGCCCCTGCTGGACAATTGTGTCCCTGACGTTTGTGGGTGCAGGAACCCACCCTCAGAGCCACTTCCAAATGACTGCCCTGAAAGCCTTGGAAATGTTACCTCTTCATACTCCTCCTCCTCATCCTGTGCCACATCCTCTTCCATCATCGCCCGAATCGTTTTTTGAAGGAGGCATAGAAGTGGGATAGTTAAGCTGACAATGGCGTCATCGGCACTGGCCATGTTGGTGGAGTACTCAAAACAGCGCAACAAGGCACACAGGTCTCACATGGAGGCCCAGTTATTGGTGGTGAAGTGGTGCTGTTCCACAGAGCGACTCACGCGTGCGTGCTGCAGCTGAAACTCCACTATGGCCTGCTGCTGCTCGCACAGTCTTTCTAGCATGTGCAAGGTGGAGTTCCACCTTGTGGGCGCACGTCACATATGAGGCGGTGAGCGGGAAGGCCGAAGTTACGCTGCAGCGCTGACAGGCGAGCAGCAGCACTGTGAGAACGCCGAAAGTGCGCACAGACGGCCCGCACTTTCTGAAATAGCTCTGACATATCGGGGTAATTTTAAAGGAACCTCTGCACCACCAAATTCAGCACATGCGCCAGGCAAGGGATGTGCGTCAAACCGGCTAGGCCCAGAGCTGCCATGAGATTTCACCCGTTATCACACACCACCAGGCCGGGCTTGAGGCTCGCTTGCAGCAACCACTCATTTGTCTGCTGTTCCATGCTCCTCCACAACTCTTGTGCGGTGTGTGGTTTTTTCCCCCAAACAGGCAAGTTTTAAAACTGCCTGCTATCGTTTACCCCTGGCTGTGCTGAAGTTGGTGGTGAAGGTGTTACGCTGACCGGATGAGGAGGCGGTAGAGGATGAGGAAGCGGAGTAGGAGGAGTTAAGAACAGGAGGCAAACTGAAGCGCCCTGCAATCCTCGGTGGTGGAAGGACATGTGCCAAATTGCTATCCGTCTCAGGCCCATCCGCCACTGCATTTACCCATTGTGCCGTTAGGGAGATATAACACCCCTGACCGTGCTTACTGGTCCACGTATCGGTAGTTAGGTGGACCTTGGCACAGTTGGCGTTGCGCAGTGCACACCTGATTTTTTCCCCCACTTGGTTGTGCAGGGAAGGGATGGCTTGCCTGGAAAAGTAGTGGCGGCTGGGCACGACGTACTGTGGGACAGCCACCGACATAATGCTTTTAAAACTGTGCGTCTCCACCAGACGGAATGACAGCACTTCAAAGGCCAAGAATTTTGAAATGCTGGCATTCAGGGCCAGGGATCGCGGGTGGGTAGGGGGGTACTTCCTCTTCCTCTGAAGTGTTTGGGAGATGGAAAGCTGAACGCTTCCACGGGACATTGTGGAGATGGTTGGTGACCCAGGTGGTGGTGTTGCTGACAGATCGTCTGTTTGCGGGGTGGCAGGTGCCGGTATCACTACAGAGGTGGATGGAGAGGCCGAGACTGCAGCAGAAGAGGAAGCAGGAGGAGCCATAGACCTTTCTTGGTTTTGAAGGTGTCTACTCCACTGCAGCTCGTGCTTTGCACTTAGATGCCTGATCATGCAGGTTGTGCTCAGGTTGAGAAGGTTTATGCCTCGCTTCAGGCTCTGATTGCACAGGGTGCAAACCACTCGTGTCCTGTCATCAGCACATTTTCTGAAGAACTTCCACGCTAGAGAACTTCTTTGAGCTGGCTTTGCTGCGCTCGGTCCCTTGCTGCTTTGGGCAGTAGCAGGCGTAGTGTCTAGGTCACGGGCGCTCCGCTTCTGCACCCTGCTCCCTCTTCTGCTGTGCTGGTGGCTCTGTGCGACCACCGCCTCTTCCTCCAAACTACTCAGGTCACCTGCATGACCTTCATTCCATGTGGGGTCGAGGACCTCATCGTCCTCCACATCATCTTCCACCCAGTCTTCACCCCTGCCCTCCTTGTCGGTCTCCACAATTCTGAGTGCCGCAGCAGTTGGCACCTGCGTTTCGTCATCATCGGAGACGTGCTGCGATGGTCCTTCCATGTACTCATCTTGAGAAATAAGTGGTTGGGCATCGCTGCACTCAATCTCTTCCACTTCTGGGGCAGGGCTAGGTGGATGGCCCTGGGAAACCCTGCTGACAGAGTCATCAAAAAGAAGAAGAGACTGCTGCATGACTTGGGGCTCAGACTGCTTGCCTGATTTGCAAGGGGGTGAGGTGAAAGACGGTTGGACATCGGCTGCAGGTGCCAACTCTGACCTTTCTGCAGTAGACTGGGTGGGAGACAATGTGAAGGAACTTGAGGCACTGTCAGCAACCCAATCTTCTATCGCCTGTACTTCTTCTGGGCTCATCACTTCTAGAGGTGCATGATGCCCTACCAAATACTACTGCAGGTTCTGTCGCCTACTCACACTTGAGGAAGGTGTTTCACTTGTGCGTGTAGCTGGCACAGATCGACCGCGTCCTCTCCTTGCAACAGGAGCTCTACCAGCAGCACCACGACCCCTATTTGACGGTCTCCTCATATTTCTGTAATTTATGATCTTGCCCTAGAAAGGTGTTTATTGAATAGCGGAACAAAACAACAACAGTATCGCACAGGTGTATCTCACAGTCAAATATGCAAACTATGCCGCAATTAAATTATTTTTTACCCCAAAAGGGTGTTTATTAAATAGCAGAATAGAAAAACAGTATACAAATACAACGGGTGTATCTCACAGTCAAATATGCAAACTATGACACAAATTTAATTTTTTTCACCCCAAAAGGGTGTATATTGAATAGAGGAATAGAAAAAAGTATATAAAACGGTGTATCTCACACGTACAAACACAGACTAGGCCCCGATTACAATTTTTTGTACCCTAAAGGGAGGATGAGGAAGAGGAGTAGGAGGAGTTCGGAACAGGAGGCAAACTGAAGTGCCCTGCAATAATTGGCGGTGGAAGGAGATGCGCCAAACAAATTTAAAAGGTGTATCTCACACGTACCGATACAGACTATGCCGTAATTTAATTTTTTACACTCCAAAAGGGTGTATATTGAATAGCGGAATAGGAAAAATTTGATAAAACGGTGTATCTCACACGTACAAACACAGACTAGGCCCCGATTACAATTTTTTGTACCCTAAAGGCAGGATGAAGATGAGGAAGTGGAGTAGGAGGAGTTCGAAACAGGAGGCAAACTGAAGTGCCCTGCAATCCTCGGCGGTGGAAGGAGATGCGCCAAACAAATTTAAAAGGTGTATCTCACATGTACCGATACAGACTATGCCGTAATTTAATTTTTTACACTCCAAAAGGGTGTTTATTGAATAGCGGAATAGGAAAAATTGTATAAAACGGTGTATCTCACACGTACAAACACAGACTAGGCCCCGATTACAATTTTTTGTACCCTAAGGCAGGATGAGAATGTGGAAGAGGAGTAGGAGGAGTTCGGAACAGGAGGCAAACTGAAGCGCCCTGCAATCCTCGGCGGTGGAAGGAGATGCGCCAAACAAATTTAAAAAGGTGTATCTCATATGTACCGATACACACTATGCCGTAATTTAATTTTTTACACTCAAACAGGGTGTATATTGAATAGCGGAATAGAAATTTTTTTATAAAACGGTGTATCTCACACGTACAAACACAGACTAGGCCCCGATTACAATTTTTTGTACCCTAAAGGCAGGATGAGGATGAGGAGTAGGAGGAATTCAGAACAGGAGGCAAACTGAAGCGCCCTTCAATCCTCGGCGGTGGAAGGAGATGTGCCAAACAAATTTAAAAAGGTGTATCTCACACGTACCGATACAGACTATGCCGTAATTTAATTTTTTACACTCAAAAAGGGTGTATATTGAATAGCGGAATAGAAAAAAAATTATAAAATAGTGTATCTCACACGTACAAACACAGACTAGGCACCGATTACAATTTTTTGTACCCTAAAGGCAGGATGAGGATGAGGAGTAGGAGGAGTTCGGAACAGGAGGCAAACTGAAGCACCCTGCAATGCTCGGCGGTGGAAGATGCGCCCCAAAAGATTGGAAGGTGTATATCACACGTACCGATACAGACTATCCCGCAATTTAATTCTTTTTACCCCAAGGGTGTAGATTGAATAGCGGAATAGAAAATATGATATCAAAAGGTGTATCTATCTCACACGTACAGACCCAGACTAGGCCCTGATTACTATTTTTTGTACCCTAAAGGCAGGATGAGGAGTAGGAGGAGTTCGGAACAGGCAGGAGGCAAACTGAAGCACCCTGCAATCCTCGGCGGTATAAGATGCGTCCCAAAAATTGGAAAGGTGTATCTCACACGTACCGTTACAGACTATCCCGCAATTTAATTCTTTTTACCCCAAGGGTGTAGATTGAATAGCGGAATAGAAAATATGATATAAAATTGGTGATTTTTCAATAGCACATGTGAACACAGCAGTGTCTTATGTCAGTCAGCTCTGCTGCAGGCTATGAAGGGAAAAAAAAAGAAAATTCCCCTTTAAGTATTGTAATTTTTAAATAGCTTAGTACAGACTATGCCACAATTTATTTTTTTTTAACCCAAAAGGGTGTATATTGAATAGTGGAATAGAAAAAAGTGTATAAAATTTAAAATCAGTCAATAATAGCACATGTGAACACAGCAGTGTCTTATCACAGTCAGCACTGAAGGAAAAACGCTGCACACAACTGACTGATAAAAATAGATTTTTTTCTCCCTCCTCCTCAGCGGGCAAAAAGATTGTGTTCACTGCACCACCCCACACACAGCAAAATCGATGTAGAACACTGACCCTGCCTATTCTCCAGCCTCACCCTAAAATAATCGATAAGATCGTTCACTGGCACTGCACAACCAACCCCCCACACAGCAAAATCAATGTAGAACACTGACCCTGCCTATTCTCCAGCCTCGTCCTAAAATGCCCTAATAACTCGCCCTGCCTGCACTCCGACCTGACCCTGCATTCTTTTCGGACACAATACAATTTTTCACTGTCTATCCCTAATCTACAGCAGAATGACGCGGTGCGCTGGGGCTCTCGAACTTATAAAAACATGGTCACATGCTTCAGATGGCCAATCACAGCTACTAATACATTAGTAGGCATGGCTTGGATGGCTTAAGGCACACCAGTTAAACGCTTGTTGATTGGCAGTTGAAAGCCCGCCATTAAAAGCTTGCCATTACATACAAACCCGGAAATAAAATGACCGAGCACGGATTTTAAACCTGAACATACAGTAAAGTTTTCGGGTCCGTGTTCGTGTAATAAAAATCCAATTATTCGGTACGAACACGAATAATACAGTCCGTGTTCGCTCAACACTAATGCTGAACATTAAATAATTGTTGCCAGACAAATTTCTGAAAAGGAAGTCTGTCTATTACTAAAGAAAATTGTAAAAAATAATAATTAGTAAAAAGAAATCCCGAGTGACCCATCCATGGAATGTATGACACGGCTCATGCATGTATATCTGTGCTATGCGCTGCCACTATATCATCACTCAGACATTTCTTCCTATGACATCATAGTGTACAGGATTTATTCTGACATGTCATTTATCTTAGTACATGCACAACTTACTACACAGAAAGACACTCACATTGTTTTATGTATTCATTCATTTATTTATTTATTTATTGATGAATTCATTTTAAGTAAAATATTGATCTGTATTATGTACGGCATCTTTGTGCAAAATGCACGAAAGCATCAATAATTGGAATTTCAACATGAATAGAAAACCAGAGCTGCAATGTACACATTAAACAGCACTGTACAATGTATATAATTATTTGCATAGAGAGAGTTATTAAAAAAACGAATTAAAAAAAAAAATAATAATAATGTTGCTGTTACTAAAATTGTATTTTGTTAATTTAATTTATATTCATTTAATTATACTTTAATTAATTTAATGTAATGTATTTATTATTTGTTTAATTTTATTATTTACATTTTTATTTGTATTGTATTACTATTCACATAAACTAAATGGGTGAATGAATAGGTAAAGTGAAGGAGAGATAGTAAGACTTGTATGATGACAGTTTGTATTGGAAAGCAGATGGTGATCGGTAAATTCAGCGTCTGTTTCCTGGGGGAATCCGGCAGAAACTTTCATCCAATAAAATCTCAGGTTTATTCTTTGGTGACTTAGTTGTTGTTTTGTTGTATTGTGAATGGAGCGTTCCCAGCACTGTAATCATGTGTGGGTCTTGTGGTGTCTCTAGTGAGCGCTCAGCTCAGGTGTCAGTAGTCCCGGGAGAACGGCACACAGAAGGTTTACAATGACTCTAAAAATGAAGAATGAGAGATTGTACAGAAACTTTCATCCAATAGAACAAACTCCGGCTCTTCCCTGAAGAAGATGTCTAATAATATTTTACTAAAGAATCGCTTTCCAGTATCAGCAATGCCGAGACATAAAAGTTTTAGGTTTAGTAGTTTCTTTTGCTGGATATTCAGTATATATTATATTTAAAATATAGATGAAAGATTACAAAATAATATAATTGTTATTAGAATGTAAAATAATAATAAAAATGCATATGATAATTAAAGATTAAATTCACTGTTCAATAAATAATAATAATAATAATAATAATAATAATAATAATAATAATAATAATAATAATAATGTTAAAGTATTATTATTGTTATTATTATTATTATTATTATTATTATTATTATTATTATTAATAATGAACTTATAATTTGTGAAGAAAAGTTATTTAATATATATGGATCGCTTGTTTGTAAAATTCACCTACAGGACCAAATATCTTTTCTTGCAACACTTTCTCTCATTTACACTTCCTATGGACCAGAGCAACATTTTCATTTCTCATGTGGTAGGTAATATTTCTAAGTCATTTGATTATGTGGTCAGCAGAAGGGTCCACTAGACCACAGGCACATGGTCCATCAAGTCATGGCAGAGATGTTATTTATCATTCATCACCCACTGGGCAGAAAGGATGCAGGATGACATCAGTTGGCTACAAAATTTTCTATTCTGCTTCAGAAGATCCTATAAGTCAGTTCCTACCTAGGAATAGCTGCACCACCAGGATGGGGACATGTGCCAGAGAAGGCACATATGTGAACCTACCCTGCTGAAGGGCAGACAGCAGGCTGATGATGATGTCATACATGACTTTTCCTGGCACAAGGTGGTGTGCCACCTCTGGACCTGCCCCTGCAGAGCTTACAGAATCTCTGCCCCAGTGTGGATCCTGTCCCCTAGGTATACCAGCTGTAACACTGCATGGCATCATTGTGCCTAAAGCCATTGTATATCTCCTGATCACTTATAGGGGATTGCTGTTTCAGTAGCATCTCCCCTGATGCAATCTGCTCATTCTATGGCTGGCATATAGTATCCTGCCTAAACACAGCTAAAGGTTGTGATGAAAATCTGATAACATTTACCACCCTGATTCATTACTGGAATAAAATAATAATTTCTTAGTTCTAGCTGCAGTCTACTTGCTCTCTCCTTCAGAAAATGTGGTCTGGCCAAAAAGTATTACACGCTTAGCAGCCAATCTGTCACATTTTTCCTTATTCAGTCTGTGAAAAGGAAAGACAATGTTTTACTTACACATGAAATCCGTCTACTCTCTCCCTCATAAATTGTGACTTATCCAATGAAGGCCTGAAAAGTGTGCTGCAATTCTCTTCAATTTTTATATTTTTAATTTAAAACTAAAAGTATCTAATTTTATATTTCCAGATGGAAGATGTCACTCAGAAATTGAAGCTTCCCCATACACACTTAATATTGGTGGTGCAAATCTCTAACATTTTCCCATCTTCAGTCTTCAAAGCAAGATGCAATTTTTTTAATCCCATGTGCCATTTGCTTGCTCTCTCCATCAGAAATTGTGACCTATCCAATAAAAGCTTAAAAATTGTGCTGCAAATCTTTTCTAATTTTTCTCTTTTCATTTTGAAACAAATAGATGTTATTTTTTTCTTCCTTCCAGATGTAATTTTCCTGCTCAATCCCTAAGAAATTGTGTGTCAGATCCCTTCTTGGTAGAGGCCGAAATGCTGAGAGGGCTTCCCTTGCAGCTCGGTGCGAATCACCCCTGGAAGTGGGACAGGAGGTGACGCGTCCCAAGGAGCACTGGATGCTTGTGGAGTGCAGGTAAAGGTTCACAAGGATATCCTGGAACAACTTGCAGGGCCTCCAGGGAATCAAGCAATGTGCAGGTAAAAGCCAGGCCGAGGGTCATACACAGGTATCAGTCCAAACAGGTCGCCAAGACAAGGGATTGAGCAGAAGCAAGTCCGTTGAGCAAGCCGGGATCGGTACACTGGAAGTCAGGCAGAGGACAAGAGAGCAAGGATGGTCACACAAGCCGAGGGTCAAACACTGGAGCAGGATCGAAGGGTCAGACGAAGCCGTGGGTCAAAGCCAGGAGAGAGAGCAGACAGGTCAGAAACAAGCCGGGTCAAACTGGAATCCAGGAAGTAGCAATGCACAGGAAACAGGAAGAGCTGAAGACAATCCAGCAATCAGATGGGCTGAGCAGAGTCCTTTTATAGGCCAGTGAATTAGTCTATGGCTTGAGTCCATTGCAGCCATGGGAAGTACTGGCAAATTTGCCAGTTGCAGCACAGCCATTTCACTGACAATGAGTCTATGGCCTGAGTCCATTGCGGCCATTGGAAGTACTGGCGGAGTTGCCAGTTGCAGCATGGCCGTTTCTCTGACATTGTGTCCTGCCCAAAAATGCTTTTTAGCTGTGGAGCAAAAAGATTTTCCCTTTCCAGTCTCTGAATGAAGACATTTTTTACTTTCCAGATGTAATATTCCCGCTCAGCCACTGGAAGAGTGCAGCCTGTCCATACAAGTGTAATATCTTCAGAGCAAAACTATAAAATGTTTTCCTTTTCTGTCTCTGAAATCAAGACACAGAATTTTACCACATCCGTCTCTCAATCCAGACACTCATTTTTTTATTTCCAGATATAATATTCGTGCTTCATCACTCAGAAATGTCAGCCGGCCATTCCAGGTTTAATATTTGTGGACAAGACTTTACATTGTAATACCTTTTTATCCCTCTATTTGGTGGGGTTGTGTGGGGCAACCTAGATATAGACAACTACAAAGGAAAAAAAAAAATCTTTAACCCATCATTTTATTTCACAATATAGAACTGAACACTTTTTTCTTCCCAGTCTCTCAATTCAAGACTCATTTTTTCAGATATTTTATTCCGGCTCAATCACCCGGAAACTGCAGCCTGTCCATACTTATATCTGTAGTGCAAACCTGTAACATTTTTCCATTTTCAGTTTCCTAATAATTACATTACTTTTTTATTTACAGATGCGATGTGCTTACTCTCTCCATCAATAATTGCAGCCTGTCCATTTATTTATTTCCAGATGTGAGATGTCTGCTCAGTCATTACAATTTGCAGTCTGTGCATAGAGGTCTAATATTTGTGGTGTAAAACTGTAACATTTTTGCCGTTCTCTGAATAGAAAGACACAATTTTCTTCTCTCCGAATGTAACATGCCGGCTCAGTCTGTCTAAAAGGCACAGTGACTGCGGTGCATGACTGTAAAATGTTTGCTTTGTCAGTCTCTGAATCAAGAAATAATTATTGTTTTGTATTTTATCTCCAGATGTAATATTCCTACCTAATAACTCACAAATCACAGCCTGTCCATACAGACATAAAATCTATGCTGATAAACTCTATATTTTGGCCTTCTCAGTCTCTGAATTAAGACACTATTTTGTTTCCAGCTTGTATTAGTGTCACTTGTGACTTCAGTTAGTGTGAGAGACAGTTAGTGGTAGTTAGAGGGAGTCCCAGATAGGTTTAGGGTCCCCTCCATATATCCCCTAATAAAGATTTAACCCCCTGATCACCCCCAGTTAACCCCTTCATTGCCCTGTCTCAGTGTCACTATTATAGGGTACAGATCTTTTTTATGATCCCTGTATTAGTGTCACAGGTGACATCAGTTAGCGTTAACATTAGTTAGCGTCAATCCAGGACAGCGTCAGATTGCCCACCGCATATTTAGTAATACATTTTAACACTTTGATTGCCAGTGACACACACACACTAAACACCTCCATTACTAGTATAGTGTCTGAACTGATCAACATCTTTGACCTGATCAGAACTATACTAGCGTCCCCAATAGTTTAGTATAATGTTCCCAAAACGCAGTATTAGCAGGACCAGCCCCGACACCTGCCAGCACATCATTTATGGGTCCATTCTTCACAGGAAGGGGAGGAGAACAGATATGCTATATGGCCAAATATTTGTAGTCACCTAAACATCACACTTATATGGGTTGTTTGAGCATCCCATTTCAAAATTATGGTCACCTTTGTGCCTATAACTGCCTCCACTTTTCTGGGAAGACTGTTCACAAGATTTGGAATGTATCTGTGGGAATTTGTGCCCATTCAACCAAAAGAACCTTAGTGAGGTTAGGTACTGATGTTGGATGAGAAGACTTACAGTAACTCACAATTAGGCTGAGGTCAGGACTGTGTTTATGACATTTGAATTCCTCCACACCAAACGTATTAACCACTTACCGACTGCTCACCGTCGATTTACGTGGGTACAGTGATGCTAAATACCGGGATTATGGCAGCAGATAGCTGCCATGACCCCGGTATTTTTAAAAACGCCGGGAAGTCCTCTTTCAGGATTCACAGTGGGATCACCCTTATGGTGCGGTGGAAGAGGTGCCCTCCCCTCCCACCGCATCCCGGTCGTTTTCCCTGCTTACCGGACCTGCCAGCAGCGGGGAAAATGATCCGATCCTCTCTCCTCACAGACAGGAAGTCGAGTGAGGGCAAGATGGCCCACACTCGACTCTATAGTCTTGGAGGATCTGAGCAACATCAAACGTCGTCTCCTAGCAACCGGTTTAAAGGGCCAATTTTTTTTCAGCAATTTTTTTTCTTTTTTAGTGTAGATGTGAGGTGTGAGGTCTTTTTGACCCCAGATCTCACAATAAAGAGGTCCTCTCATACTTATTTCTATTACAAGGGATGTTTACATTCATTGTGTTAGGAATAAAAATGATCATTTTTTTTTTTTAAACTGTGTAAAAATAATAAATAAAATAAATAGGAAAAAATTAAAGCGCCCTGTCCCCATTAGCTTGGGCGCAGAAGCGAACACATACGCAAGTTCCGCCCATATATGTAAACGGTGTTCAAACCACACATGTGAGGTATCACCACGATTGTTAGATTGAGAGCAATAATTTGAGCCCTAGACCTCCTCTGTAACTCTAATCTTGTAACCTGTAGACATTTTTAAAGTGTCGCCTATGGGAATTTTTAAGTACCAAAGTTTGTCGCCATTCCACCAGCATGTGCAATTTT
Source organism: Pelophylax lessonae (assembly GCF_965119305.1). NCBI lineage: Eukaryota > Metazoa > Chordata > Amphibia > Anura > Ranidae > Pelophylax > Pelophylax lessonae. Next base: position 19,229,698 of record NC_138768.1, on the reverse strand, counting down.
TAAGCATGACATTATGGGTATATATTTACTTGGCATAACATTATCCTTCACATTATATAAAAATTTTGGCTAACTTTACTGTTTTCTTATTTTTTAATTCAAAAAATGTGTTTGGAAGACCGCTGCGCAAATATGGTGTGATAAAAAATATTGCAACAATCGCCATTTTATTCTCTAGGGTCTCTGCTAAAAAAAATATATAATGTTTGGGGGCTCTAAGTAGTTTTCTAGCAAAAAAAAAAAAAAAAGATTTTAAATTGTAAACAACAAGTGTCAGAAATAGGCTCGGTCCTTAAGTGGTTAATCCATGTCTATATGGAACTGGATTTGTTCTCAGGGGCACAGTCATGCTGGAACAGAAAAGGTTGAAAGAAAACAACTGCCTACATATACTGTAGAGCAGGGGGTGTCAAACTCAATTTCATTGCAGGTCACATCAGAAGTATAATTGCCCTCAAAGGGCCGGTTGTGTCTGGGATGCACTACGTACAGAGTGCAGAGTTCAGGAGTGCATTGTGTGCAGCCCCCCAAAGCTTCCTCACATCTCTCTCTCCTACCTGGTCTCTAGTACCTCCATGTGTAGGTGGTTCTGCATTACCTTGCAGAGAGATTGTTCCGTCTCTCATATTCTGGAGATCTGTTCCTGCAGTGCCCCACCATAAGAGCGTGCAGAGATCTGTTAGTTCCAGGAGCCCCTGAGAGCCAAGTTGTTCCTTTTAAACATAGAAGGCTTCTGTGTTTACAAATGACAGTGAGGAGGGGGAGAGGAGGGGGAGATCCAGAGGTGGTGGAATGGAGTTCAGTTCCTGCTGCAATACTGGCTGCAAATGCCACATGACAAGGCCTGCGGGTTGATCTTAAAGCTTCCTCTCTTATCGCACTCCAATCGGTGTGTGAGAGCAAAGTGGGAGCAAGCGGCTAAGTACAGGTGTTGGTTACATAGTGTGATGTTTTGATTGGTCACAGCATTTTTTTTGTGCCCGGCATCGTTCATTGGACAGTGCAGTCACACTACTTTGCTTGTGCATGTTAGGGCTCATGTAAGAGCAAGAAAACAATTAAGCTCCAAAATAGCATCTCATCCTATAACATCCACCTTCCATCCAATTATGTACAATAAGCAGACAGAAGGCAGTTAATATAAACACAAAAAAAAAATAAAAATAATGATGATAACGATGATTGAACAATATTACTGAATGTGTTTAATCTGGTCTACAGCATTATACAGTACATTGAATCAATGTATTACATTTACAGCATTCTTTTCCCCAGCATTGTTCCTCTTGTGTTCAGCTCAGGTTTTAAAAGTAAAATGTAGAGTTTTGGAGAAAACATACACAATAATATTCCAGCACTGGAGGTCAGTATGGCGAATATCTCCACAGCCACCATGTATTTCCCTCTGGTGCTCAGATAGGCCGGGATCATGGCAATCCAGACACTGCAGAACACCAGTATGCTGAAGGTGATGTACTTGGCTTCATTAAAACTGTCCGGTAATGTCCTCACCATGAAAGCCAGAGCAAAACTCACAGCTGCCAGAAACCCCATATAACCCAACATAGAGTAGAACCCGATAACTGACCCTTCATTACACTGAATGAGGATCTTCCCAGGATAGGAGTCCATGTCATACTCCTGAAATGGTGGAGAGATGGACAACCAGAGAATGCAATTCATAACCTGAATGGATGAGCAGAATAACATGACTGTATTGGGAAGTTTGACTCCCACCCATTTTCTACAAGAGCTTCCAGGTCTGGTGGCTTTGAAAGCAATGAAGACCATGATGGTTTTGGCTAGGATAGAAGATGCTGAGATGGTGAAGGGAACTCCAAAGGAGACTTGTTGCAGCATACAGGTAATATCCACAGGACGGCCAAGGAAGAGGAATACAGACAGGAAACTCAGTATGAGGGAGAGGAGCAGAATGAAGCTGAGGTTCCGGTTATTGGCTCTGACTATGGGAGTGCTCCGAAACCAAAAAAATAATCCAAGTATAAAGAGAGATGTCATAGCAAATATGACTGAAGTTACAGAAAAAAATAAAACTAGAATATCCTCCTCGTATGATAAATACTCATTGACTTTGTCAATACAAATATTTTTAGCTTTGTTAGGCCATTCATTTTCAGGACACTTCTTGCAGATTTTACTGTCTGTAGAGTAAAAATAAGTGAAAATAACATCAGGCACGGTACACCGAGAATGCAACTATTTGATGATATTGAATATTTTTTCAGTAATTTCCTTAACCACTTAAGCCCCAGAGGATTTGGCTGCTTAAAGACCAGGGGGTATTTTGCGATTTGGCACTGCGTGACCTTAATGGACAATCGCGCGGTCGTGCAACGCTGTACCTAAACGAATTTGACGTCCTTTTTTTCCCACAAACAGAGCTTTCTTTTGGTGGTATTTGATCACCTGTGCAATTTTTACTTTTTGCGCTATAAACAAAAAAAGAGCGTCAATTTTGCAAAAATAACAATATTTTCACATTTTTTTATATGAAATTCCGCAAAAAAAATGTAAAAATCAAAATTTTTTAACATTTTCAGCCAATTTGTTTTATGCTACATGTTTGGTAAAAAAAAAATCGCAAAAAGCGTATTTTGATTGGTTTGCGCAAAAGTTATTTTTTTTGCAGTACTACGACATTGCGGCGGACAGATCGGACCCTTGACTGACATTTTTGACACTTTTGGGGTTACCAGTGACATTTCTACAGTAATCAGTGCTATACATATGCACTGTTACTGTAAAATTACACTGGCAGTGAAGGGGTTAACTTTATTTGAGAGGGAGGGGCTGTGTGTGTCCCTAGGGGCGTGATTCTAACTGTGATTGGCTGTGGCTTGAGCTGTAGAAACAGTGATCAATGGTCCTACATAGTAGAACCGTGTGATCACAGTTTCTACACAGGGGAGAATGAGAGGCAGCTTGTTTACACAAGCCGCCTGCCTTTCTCCCTCTCCCCCGACGATCGCTGAGTGAGCAGCGGACATCGGGTCCGCCGGTCACACGCGCGGGGGGGTCCGTGACCACGCGGGAGTGCGCCGCCGGCGGCGCACGCTCGCTCCCCAGAGCCTCACAGGCTAGTGACGTACCGGTACGTCACTCTGCCTGTGAGGGGCTGACCGCTGCAGTATATCTACTTGCGGCGGTCGGCAAGTGGTTAACCACTTTAAGACCGGAGGATTTGGCTGCTCAATGACCAGGCCCCTTTTTTAAACTTGGCACTGCGTGACTTTAACTGACAATTGCGCGGTCATGCAATGCTGTACCCCAAAAAAATAGGTGTTTGAAAAATGACTAAAACAAACCAAAAATTTTTTTTTTACACAAAGTTGTCATTAAAATGATATATTTCTCACACATGCCATGGGTTCTGCTTCTCCTGAGTACAGGGATACCACATGTGTGAGACTTTTTGGGAGCCTAGCTGTTTACGGGACCCCGAAAACCAATCACCACCCTCAGAATTTCAAAGGGCGTAAATATCTCATTGCATTTTCTCACTACCTATCACGGTTTAGGAGGCCCTGAAATGTCAAGATACCATAACCCCCCCCCAAAAAAAAAATTGACCCCATTTTGGAAAGTAGATAACCCAAGCTGTTTGCTGAGAGGCATGGTGAGTCCATGGAATATTTTATATTTTGCCACAAGTTTTGGGAAAATTACATATATTTTTTTTATTTTTTTATTTTTTTTAACACAAAGTTGTATTTAAAAGATACATTTCTCACACATGACATGGGTATATGTGGAATGACACCCCAAAATACATTCTGCTGCTTCTCAGTACAGGGATACCACATGTATGAGACTTGTACGGGACCCCGTAAACCAATCACCACCTTAAAATTTTCTAATGGCCTAAATTGTGCATTTCACCTCTGCACTACCTGTCACAGTTAAAGAGGCCTTGAAATTTCAAGATAGCACCACCCCCACCCCCAAATTACCCCATTTTGCAAAGTAGACACTCCAAGCTATTTGCTGAGAGGCATGGGGAGTCCATGGAATATTTTATATTTTGCCACAAGTTCTGGGAAAATTATTATTATTTTTATTTTTTTATTTTTACACAAAGTTGTCACTAAATGATATATTGCTCACACATGCCATGGGTATATGTGAAACGACACCCCAAAATACATGTTGCTGCTTCTCCTGAGTACAGAGATACCCCATGTGTGAGACTTTTTTGCAGTCCCCAAAAATCAACTACCACCTTCAGCCTTTCCAAGTGCGTAAACTGTTGATTTCACTCCTCACTACCTATCATAGTTTCAGAGGCAATGAAATGCCAAAACAGCACAAACCACCCCCCCCCCCCTCCCCAAAATGACCCCTTTTCGTAAAGTAGACACCCTAAGCTATTTGCAGAGAGGCATGTTGAGTGTTTTGCAGATCTTACTTTTTGTCACAAAGTTTTGAAAATTGAAAAAAGGGGAAAAAAATTGCATTTCCCTTTATTTTCTTTTTTAGGTCATTAGTGACAACTTTTTGTAAAAAAAAAAAAAAACAACAAAAAAAAATAATAATAATAATTTTCACGGAACTTGTGGCAAAATATAAAATATTCCATTGACTCACCATGCCCCACATCAAATATCTTGGAGTGTCTACTTTGCAAAATGGGGTCATTTGGGGGGGGGGGGGGTTTGTGCTATCTTGAAATTTCAGGGCATCTGAACATGTGTTATCCCTGTACTCAGGAGAAGCAGCAGAATGTATTTGGGGTGTCATTTCACATATGCCCATGGCATGCATGAGCAATATATCATTTAGTGACAACTTTGTGTAAAAAACAAAACAAAAAAAAAACGAATTGTCACCTTCCCGAAACTTAGGGCAAAATATAAAATACTCCATGGAATCAATATGCCTCTCAGCAAATAGCTTTGGGTGTCTACTTTCCAAAAAGGGGTAATTTGGGGGGTCTTTGAACTGTCCCGGCATTTTATGCTCAATCTTAGCCACACATCACTCACTCTTCTAACCACTTGAAAACCAAGCCTTTTCTGTGACTTTTTGTTTACATGAAAAACATTTTTTTTTTTTTACTAGAAAATTACTTTGAACCCCCAAACATTATATCTTTTTTTAAAGCAGAGGCCCTACAGAACAAAATGGTGGATGTTGCAAATTTTTTTGTCATACGGTACTTGCGCACAGAATTTCCAAACGCAATTTCTGCGAAAAAATCATTTTTTTTAAATTGAATGCACAAATACACTATATAATTCCTAATTGTTTGGTAAAATGTAAAAGATGATCTTATGCCGAGTACATAGATACCAAACATGACATGCTTTAAAAATTGTTGGTGGATTATCCTACTAGAGATAATGCCGTGCTGGATCTATTGATCACTGATGACCTAGACCTAATCTCGAAGGTAGGAGTCCAGGACAACCTGGGCTCTAGCGATCACAGGATGATCACATTTAACGTAAATAACAATACAACAAGGCAAGAGGGGAACATAAGAACCCTAAACTTCAGAAGGGCAAACTTTCCAAAATTGTACTCATTGATGGAAAGGGTAAACTGGGACCAAACCCTAGGAACACTGACCACGGAGGAAAAATGGAAATGCTTTAGGAACATATTAAACAAATGCATCTCGCAGTGCATTCCTATGGGAAATAAATTTAGAAGAGAAAAAGCAAAACCTGGCTGGCTGAACCGTAATGTTAAAAAACGTATTAGGGGAAAAAAATGGCCTTCAAGAAATATAAATCAGAGGGCACAGTATCGGCTTTCCAAGCAATACAAGGAGGCAAATAAGAAAAGTAAAAATGAAATCAAAATGGCTAAAATCAACTTCCAGAGACAAATAGCGGAGGATAGTAAAAAGAACCCTAAGAAATTCTTTAAATATATCAACAGCAAAAAAAACGAGGGTAGAGCATATTGCAAACATAATTAACGATGAGGGGAGGATGGTTACAGAGGACACTGAAAAGGCAACCGTGCTGAACGCTTTTTTCTCATCAGTCTTTACTCAGGAAAAGGAGGGGTACACGGACCATGACTGTATGGTTAGCAGTAATTCACAGGACTTGCCGCTATGGCTAACAGAGGGGGAAATCAGGGAAAGGCTGGATAAAATTAACACAAATAAATCACCAGGCCCGGATGGCGTACATCCGAGAGTACTCAAAGAACTTAGTAAAACTCTATCTAGACCACTGATCTTTGCTCACAGTATTATGACAGGAAATGTACCAGGGGATTGGAGGAAAGCTAACGTGATACCGATATTCAAAAAAGGGCAGAGGCATGTCCCAGGAAATTATAGGCCGGTCAGTCTGACATCGATGGTATGTAAACTTCTGGAGGGGATGATAAGGGAGTATATTGTAGAGTTTGCTAAAGACAACAACATCATCAGCAGTAATCAGTAGGGATGATCGAACGGTTCGGGTTGACCATTGGTTCGACCCGAACATTGGGTGTTCGAAATTTGGCCAAATTCCGAACTTTTTGCGGTAAAAGTTCAGAAATCGGGTCACCCGAACTGCCCAAAATGCAATGGGACAGGAAGTGGGCTTTAAAAGCCTGTGATTGGCCCAGAAACGTGAGTAAAAGCCAATGAGGGGGCAGAAGTCTGCTAGGAACGTGATTGGAGTGACTACGGGGACCAGAGGACAATCAGGAGTGAATATGCCCCCCAGTATATAACATAGCCCCGCCTAACCTCTAGCACTGTAATAAAGAGGCTTTGGAAGAGACTGGAAGCATTTGTGTTTCTCCTGCTGTGTTAAACAACGTTTGCTGCATAGCCGATTGCTTGTAAAGCTCCAGATCAGCAGAAGAAAAGTCAGCTTACAGAAAGATTGTCAGTGTAGTTAGATATTTCAGCGAGTGTGCTGTTTGAGTTAGAGAAAAAAAAATTAAAGGGGCATTGTCAGTTAGAAATTATCTTCTGCTGTATGGAGCTGTTCTTTTAGTGTGAGGAAAGGGATATGCAGTGTAGTTAGGGTACTATATACCACTATAGTTAGATTCAATAATCTAGTTTTTGTAGGGATAGTTTTAAGTGTCAGGGTTCCGTCTAGTGAGCACGTTGCACTGCTGATATATCTACAGCAGGTATACGTGCTTGCTAGTCAGCTATTGTGCAAAATACATTTCAGCGATACACATCTGCTGTATTTAGCGACAACTTTGGGTTGCATAGCAGTGTGCGTCTTGCAGGTGATTTTCACATCGCACAGTTGATAAAGCCTCAGTGACAAGTTAACGCCTGTTCTTGTTGTAAGTCCACTGCAAAAGGCTTTGCTACTCTGCGTCACACACATCTGCTTTATTTAGCGACAACTTTGGGTCACATAGCAGTGTGCGTCTTGCAGGCGATTTTCACATCGCACAGTTGATAAAGCCTCAGTGACAACTATTTCAGGTAGACCAAGGAAAGGCATACGTGGCCCTGCTGCGGAAAGGGGCACAGCTTCTAGGGTGTCTAGAGGCAAGGGTGGACGTGGTGGTCAGTCCTCAGCCAGGCCACCATTTCGATCGTTCTCCCGCAGTGGCCAAGCTATAAGTCCACAGTACATACAGGAGGTGGTGGACTATATTACCAAACCCTCATCATCAGCAACTACAGTGACCCAGGCAGAGAAAAGTGGTCAGTCTTCTGCAGTTGACAGAGCAAATAAAGATGAGTCCATGTCCACCTCAAGTCCTCCCTTAGACCCAACTTCAGACATGGCAGAGGAGTCAGCTGAGCTGTTTGACCACAGTGTCGGCCATCTACTCCTGCCTGATGCTCAGTCCTTTATGGAGTCTGATGTTGGGTCTGAGGTTCAGGAGGAGGCAGAGCAAGCAAAAGGGGAGAGCAGATTGCCCACTCCATCTAAGGCCACACCTGTTGTCTCCCGGGCCACTATACAAACCTCTGCAAGATTTGTCATAAGGGAATAAAATGTGGCAAAAAGGTCAACCACTTGGGTACAAGCTGCCTAACCAGGCATTTGACAACCCACCACTTGGCCCGTTGGCAGGAGCATTTGAAGAACCCGCAAAATGACCAAATATCGGTCAGTTGGCCTCCTAGTCCTACTCGCGCTCCTCCTCGTGCTCCACCTGCACATCAGTCTGTCCCCCTGCTATAATCACTCGTCACCTGTTGGCAGCCTCCACTGACAGGGATGATGATATAGCACGCAGTGTCGCATCTACCTCCAGCACACCACCAGCTGTAACATCTAGATGGCAAATTTTGATTCCACACATGCTGGAATGAAAAAAAAGTATATTTCCCGCTACCCACATGCCCAGCGTCTAAACAGTAGTTTGGCAAAACTACTGGCTCTGCAACTCTTACCATTTAACCTGGTAGAGTCTGCTCCCTTCCGCGACTTTGCAAAATGTGCAGTTTCACAGTGGCAGGTGCCAAGTCGGTATTACTTTGCCCGTAAGGCCCTGCCATCCCTATACCAACATGTGGAAGGCAATGTAGTGTCGTCCCTGGCCAAGTCAGTCAGCCGTAAGATACATCTGATGGCTGACACTTGGTCAAGCAAACATGGGCAGGGACGGTACATTTCTGTCACTGCTCATTGGGTGACAGTGCTTGCCAGCGGAGGGGATTGTGGCCAGGGCTCGGTGCTGCAGCCAGTATTGCCCCCACGTCTGCAAACAGCTGGTGGTGTCGCTGATCCGGGTAGATCGATCACTTCTCCCCCCTCCTGCTCCTCCTCCTCATCCTCCTCCATGCCCTCCTCTGCAGAATGGTCCTTTGAATAAGATGAGGTACCACGTAAGCATTCAAAGGGCTATTCTATGTCTCAGGCCAAAAGGTGTCACGCAGTACTGCAGCTTGTGTGTCTAGGGGACAGGCAGCACACTGCCCCTGAGATTCTTGGGACTCTGCATGCACAGGCCCAGAGGTGGTTGACACCACGCCAGCTGCAGCCAGAAATGGTGGTTTCCGATAATGGGTCAAACCTCCTGGCCGCCCTTCGGCAGGGAAAGTTGACCCATGTGCCATGCCTGGTGCATGTCCTGAATCTCATGGTACAGCGGCTTTTGAACTCATACCCGGGAATGCAGGATGTGCTAAGGATGGCAAGAAGGGTGTGCAGTCACTTCAAGCGGTCGTACAGTGCCACTGCACGTTTGGCCGAAGTGCAGCGCGAGTTTCACCTGCCGATACACCGCCTCGTCTGTGACATGCCCACCCACTGGAACTCCACCTTGGCTATGCTGCAGCGCCTGTACATGCAGCAGAGGGCCCTCAATGAATATCTATGCGAGTACGGCAACAGCACTGGCTCAGCGCACCTGGGCTTTTTTTTGCCACAGCAGTGGCTTTTCATTAAGGATGAATGCACTGTCCTATCGCCATTTGAGGAGGCCACAAGGATGGTCAGCCGGGACAGCGCATGCATCAGTGACACCCTACCGGTACTGTTTTTGTTGGAGCACACTCTGCATGGCATTATGGACAGGGCACTGGAGGCAGAGCAGCAGGAGGAAGAGGAGGACTTCCTTGCCTCTCAAGGCCCCCTTTATCCTGACCCCATTATGCCTAGCTCCCAGAGGCCTGAGCAGGATCCAGGGGTGGAAGAGGAGGAGGACGATTATTCTGGAACTTTTGCAGGCTTTGAGGAGGAGGAGGAAGACATGTAGCAATCTGCAAGGCCTAGTTTGACTCCCTCGGGACACTTTGGAGTAGTACGTGGCTGGGAGGAGGAGGAGCATGTTCAAGATCATGTCGTTTTGAGTGACCCCGAGGAGTCAGCTTCTCAGGCCTTTGCAAATTTGCGACGCATGGCAAACATCATGCTTCAGAGCCTGCGAAAGGACCCCTGAATCAAGGCCATTAAAGAGACTGACCACTATTGGTTGGCCACCCTACTTGACCTGAGCTTTTCCCATCCACCCAGAGAGTCCACAGGATCAAACCCCTTGAGGACAGTCTCAAGAGGATTCTGGTGAACACTTTCCCGACTCCCGTAGGGTGCAGGGGCAGAGACAACCTACCATGGACTCTATTGCGGGTCACGAGTGGAGCATTGGAGAAGGCGTGCGGTTGACGGATGCCTTTCGGTCTTTTTTTAGTCCTCACCGCCCAGGCCTCTCAGCTGCCACATCGCATCGACAGCGTTTGCATCACATGGTGGACGATTACGTCAGGGCACAAAGTGACACAGAGGGCCTTTCATGTGACTAATCCGATCCACTGGCATACTGGGTCTTAAGATTAGACCACTGGCCAGAACTGGCCCAGTATGCCATGGAGTTGTTGGCCTGCCCTGCTTCCAGTGTCCTATCAGAACGGGCATTAAGCGCAGCAGGAGGATTCGTCACAGACCATCGAATGAGACTCTCCACTGACTCAGTCTACCGTTTGACATTCATTAAAATGAATCAGTCATGGATATCAAGCTTTGATGCACCTGATGCAGACCTTGTAGACTAGTCTATCATTGCGATGTGGCAGCTGAGCCTCAGTTTAAGCCTGGACCGGGATGTCACCCTCCAACCCTGCTCTCATTCTGTTTAGGTTCACAGAACCTCATTTTAGAAAAGATAATTTTTTTTTTGGCCTTCTGCAACACCAGCTCTTTGGGCTTACGGTGGGGAGGCTCCGCCAACACCAAAAAAACCATGTTTGCGCACCTATTCCACAGGTGCACACCTTCATAATTTTTACACCTTCTTCAAAACCAGCTCTTTGGGCTTACGGTGAGGAGGCTCCGCCAACACCCAAAACACAATGTTTGCTCACTTGATCCACAGGTACACATCTTCTTAATTTTTTCGCCTACTTCAACACCAGCTCTTTGGGCTTACAGTGGTATGGCTCCGCCAACACCCAAACAAAAATTTCTGCGCACCTGTTTCACAGATGCATATCATTGCAATTTTTTTCCTTACAAAGGCAATTATTGCCTTCATGACCAGCACTTCCATAGGGTTATGGTGTCAAGGCATCGTCTGCACCACCAAAGGCCCAATTTTTAAGCATCCTTTTCTTCTATTCAAAGTTAAGAGACAACAGTATTCATCCAAAACATCTCCAATCTTATTCACTGTGCACTACATTGTGGCCCCTACCCCGAACCCTAACCCTCAATGTATCCGTGCATATATGTCTGTTTCTTGTGAGAATTCAAGTTAAAGTGCACCAAACACCATTTTACATTAAATAAAGTGCATCTACATACATCTTTTGACTAAAACATTTGGTAATAATAGCCCCATTGTGAAAATACACCCGTTAATTATATCCACATTTAAAGAGACAGCACCTTTTTAAAAAAAAAAAAACTCTAATCTTGTTCCCAGTGCACTGCATTATGTCCCCATCATACACATTGGCTGTGCAGTTGATTAGGAGCAAAAGAAAGGTGCGGTTAAGCAAAAAAGTCATTTTTGAAGATTTGGCATGCTATAATTCTGGTTCTGGACATGCTACAGAGCTGAAACTTCACAGGTACACTTTTTAGACCCCCAGACGCTAAATCCAAAGTCCAAATCTCTTTTTTTTTTTTCAATAATTGGCTCTCTATCAAAAATGACAATTTTTGTCTGATTCACAGTCCCTGGGGCATGACCCAGAACCCTAGGCACTTTTTAGGGGCATTTATTAGGTTTTAGGGCTTCAAAATGTTCTTTTTTGATTCCCGAACTTCGGGTCCCATTGATTTACTAAAGGGCTTTCTTGTCAAACCAATCTCTTAAAATTCTACGAGGAGGTGAACTGTGAGCTAGATAGGGGGAGACCAGTGGATGTGGTGTTCCTGGATTTCGCTAAGGCATTTGATACAGTTCCCCACAAGCGCTTAATTTATAAAACAAGGTCTGCAGGCATCAACCACAAGGTTTGCTCTTGGATACGGAACTGGCTAAAAGGGCGTGTCCAAAGGGTGGTAATAAATAGCGCATACTCAGACTGGTCTGAGGTGGTAAGTGGGGTCCCCCAAGGCTCAGTCCTGGGACCAAACCTGTTAAATTTATTCATAAACAGCATTGAGGATGGGATCAGTAGTTCTATATCAGTTTTTGCAGATGACACAAAATTAGGCAGGGCAATAACTGTACAGCATGAGGCAGATATCCTACAGAATGACCTGAACAAAATAACAGAGTGGGCAACTACATGGCAAATGAGGTTTAATGTGGAGAAGTGTAAGGTTTTGCACTTGGGGACTAAAAACATAAAAGCACAATACACTTTAGTGGGGGAACCCTTGGGGGAATCAATAATGGAGAAAGATCTGGGAGTCTTGGTAGAGGATAGACTAAGCAATAGCATGCAATGTCAAGTGGCAGCTGCCAAAGACGGCATAATATTAGCATGCATAAAGAAAGGGATGTATTCCAGAGATAAAACTATAATCCTACCACTTTATAAAACTCTGGTCCGACCGCATCTGGAGTATTCTGTCAAGTTCTGGTCGCCAGTCCTCAGAAGGGATGTGTTGGAGCTGGAGAGAGTCCAGAGAAGGGCAACTAAACTAATTAGGGGTTTGAGGACATTAATTATGAAGAGCATCTACAATCGCTTAATTTATTCTCCATGGAGAAGAGACACCTGAGAGGGGACATGATAGCAATGTATAAATACCTCAATGGTGATCTCAACATAGAAAATAAGCTATTAAGTCGCAAGGATTGCATGAGAACTCGAAGGCATACAATGCGATTAGAGGAGAAGCGTTTTGACCTCAGGCAACACAGGGTTTTTTTTACTGTTAGGGCTACAAGATTGTGGAATTCAGTACCACAAGAGGTAGTTTCTGCGTGAAGTATGGCTACTTTCAAAAGACTCTTGGACGTACATCTCAAGGATCAGAACATTAAGGGGTATGAGAGATGATTACGACCATGCGCGCCTACACAGGTTGAACTGGACTATTGTCTTTATTCAACCTCAACTACTATGTAACTAGGCCAACGCTTGCGTGAGCCTTTGCGCACAAGCAGGGGGGGACAGGGGGGCTTGATTGGTGTCTGACCTTAAAGCATCTGACCACACTAAGATTGGTGTGATACGATGCTTTCCCAATTTCCCAATGGCGCTGTTTATTTCTGGCGAAACAGAAGTCATGAAATGCTCGTAGCTTCCGATATCTTAGACCATAGAGATGATTGGAGCCCTTCTGGTCTCCAATCAGCTCTATGGTTAGATAATTCAACCACCTGCTGCACTCTCGGGTTAACCGGTGGCACAGTAGACCCCGAGAAAAACCGCGGAAGGCAGCGGGAGGGGGGGGGTTAGTCCCCTCCCACTGCTTGTAAAAGCAGTCTAGCGGCTAATTATCTGCTAGGAGTGCTTTTAAATGTAAGCCAACCGTTGGCTGTAAAAAACGATACCAAGATGATGCCTAAATCAGCAGGCATCATCCTGGTACAACCACTCAAAGTCCAGCAACGTACCAGTACATTGCTGATCCTTGTTTGGCATATATTGTAGTTTTTCTTTTTTTTATGGGCTGCATGAAAAAAATAGGACCTGACAGAAATCTCCACCAGAAAATGTGTAGTACACCCACCATTAGCTGTCCAAAACATCCAAACCCACTTTCTAACGATGGGTATACATGAAAAATTTCATGTATAGCTATTTTTTTTTTTAACTGCGGTGGGGAAATCACCTCCTACAGCTCTGCCATCAGAGGTATCCATATACAGTATGCTGAGTGCAAACGCTGTTTGTGTGAGAATATATAAAACCAGTGTGGCAGCTGATGAGTGTACCTGCAAGGCAAACTGGTTAACAATAGAATAGAAAGAAAAGATTACATTGGTACCTGAAAAGTAAAAAATGATTACCAATGAAAAACGGTAACAAAGTACAGTAAATATAAAGTAGGAAGAGTAGAAGTAGAAGAGCAGAGTAAGAACAGAAAAATAACTCAAACGACAACTATTTTTGGCTTTTTTATTTTATATTTTTTTTGTAATTTTTTTTGTCATTTTTTTTTACACTTTTTTTTCTTCAACTCAACTACAACATTGAAGGTTAGGATCTCTCAAAATTACGATAGCCATCGAACATCTTTCGAGACCCTGTGTTTGTGTGCCCTACACTGTGTCGTGCTGTACCCTACACTAATATTCCACTAGTGTGTGGTAGCGACGGAAACAGTCCCCGATGCAGAGACCAGGTTGGTCAGGACAGTCGGGACAATAATAATGTGTGTCACGCCTAAATCCGAGCCTGCTACAGACACATCATCTTCTTTGGGGGTTTCTTTTGGCAGGGGTACGCGGGAGGACTTGTGGAAAGCGCCTCTCATGCAGCCGGCCCACTGCATCTAGTAGGGAAAGTTGGGCAGGAGCACCTCCTGGATACAGGTAGGCTCCGATGATCTCTTCCTGGAATTCTAGGAAGGATCCCATTTGTCCTGACGCTTTGTATAGCTCAAAGGCGTTCAGAATAGCCAATTGGAATAAATAAACATACTTTTTTGTACCAGCGTCTGGCTTTTTCGGGCAACTAAGTACGGCGCCAAAAGCTGGTCGTTTAGGTCCACCCCTCCCATATTAAGGTTATAGTTGTGAACACAGAGGGGTTTCTCCAAAACACCAGTTGCCGTATGAATTTGGACCGTTGTGTCTGCATGAAGGGAAGACAGAACGAAAACATTCCGTGTATCCATCCACTTCACTGCAAGCAATTTGTCAGTTTTCAAGCAGCTCTCTCCCCCCAACGAAGATGAGAATCTACAAGCCATTGGGGGAAGCCCCGGTGATTAGGTTGCAAGGTGCCACATGCGCCAATTTGTAGTTCGAGCAGGTGACTAAATAGTGGCACCCTTAAATAAAAATTGTCCATGTACAAATGGTACTCATTGCCGAATAAGGGTGACACCAAGTCCCAAACTATCTTGCCGCTGCTCACTATGTAGTCTGGGCAGTTGTGGGGCTCCACAGTGCTATCTTTTCCCTCATAAATACGGAAACTAACTGTATAGCCTGTGGCCCTGTCACACAGCTTATACAGCTTGACCCCGTATCTGGCACACTTGCTGGGGAGATACTGTTTCATAGCAAGGTGGACAGTAAAATTATTCAGGGACTCGTCAACGCAGACAACTTGTTTGGGGGTAAACAAGGCTGCAAACTGCTGATTGAAGTGGTTTACAAGGGGCCGAATTTTGTGGAGCCGGTCATATCCAGGGTCTCCCCGAGGACGACAGAGTTCATTGTCATTGAAGTGCATGAACCGCAGAATTAGCTCATATCTCGCCCTGGACATGGAAGCAGAGAACACATGCATATGGTGAATTGGGTTAGTGGACCAATATAACCGCAACTCACTCCTTTTGGTTATGCCCATGTTAAGGGAAAGCCCCAGAAAGGTTTTAAACTCGGAAACCGTTATAGGTTTCCAGCCGAATTGTCTGGCAAGGGACGAATTTGGGTTGGCGGCGATGAATTGACCAGCATATAAATTGCTTTGGTCCACAATGATAAGATCTTCCATGAAAAACAGCTCAAAAAAATTAAGGGGATTAAAATTGGCTGTTTCCACGTGGATTCCGGGTTGGGCAGTGAACGGGGGAAGTACGGGCGCTGTAGTATCAGTGGGCTGCCAATTAGGATAGGCCAGCGCATCAGGGAGGGCACTATGGGCTCTACGGGCCTGTCCTTGAATTTGCGGTGGCTGCGGGCCAGGCCAATACTTGTGCTAGCCACTGCACCAGCTTGTGCTGGTATGTCTAGGTCCAGGGTGTACTAGGCCGCTGGTGCTTGCCAGTTCACCAGAAGTGTGAGCGGCACTAGTACCGACAGTCTGTTCCATACGATCACCCTGCAATTCCTGCACCTGCATCCCTGCAATTCCCACACCTCAGCGACTCCAGAATGGGGTTTAGTACGCCTGATCCTAGCAGGGACCCATCCATTGTCGGAGCTATCTGTCAGGGAGCCACTGCTGTCTACAGGCTCGTATACTGACCCTGATTCTGCCAGTGAGGCTTCCCCTGCACTCTCATCTGACATGGTCAGTATCCTGTAGGCCTCTTCACTAGTATACGAATGTTTGGTCATTTTAGCAACTAAATTTACAGGTACACTAGTGTGACTCACAGGTAAAAAAGTACTGGTTGACGAGGACTATTTGGTCGCTACAAAAAAACTGCTAGTGCCAGCAGAGATCAGGCCTGACTTTGCTAACGCAGCGGTTTTGTGTGTTGTGTTTTTTGGAAGTTAAAGTAATATATTGATTACTGCACTTGCCTGGCTGGGGTAGGGTGGGGTGGGCTGAGCGGAAGGGCTAAACACAGGTGCTGGCAGGTGTCATGACTGATCCTGCTAACGCTGCATTTTGGGGACCCTAAACTATTGGGGATGCTAGTATAGTTCTGATCAGATCAAAGATATTGATCCGTTCAGATACTATACTAGTAATGGAGGTGTATATGTGTGTGTGTATGTGTGTGTATGTGAGTATGTGGTAAAAATTATCTTTTTTTCTGGTTCTGGACATGCTACAGAGCTGAAACTTCACAGGTATACTTTTTAAACCCCCCCGACACTAATCCAAAAAAAGTCATGTCTGCCTCCAAAAATGCCTGATAAATATATAGAAAAAATAAAAGCAGACTGATATACCAGCCCTAAAAAGGGCTTTTTGGGGTGCTGTCAGGATGCTGTCCTTACAGCAGGAGTGGACACAGAACACTGGCCTAGCTAATGATTTCCCTATTAATTCAGCAGCAGCCCTTTCCCTGCTCTAACTAACACTGCAGCTTCAGAATGAATCTAAGATGGATGCTGCCCTTGCTTTTTTATAGGAGGTGGGAGGGTCTGGGAGGGAGGGTATGCTGATTGGCTGGAATGTGCCTGCTGAATGTGAGGTACAGGGTCAAAGTTTGCCTCAATGATGAAGTATAGGGGGCGGACCGAACATCGCATATGTTCGCTCGCAGAGGCGAACGCGAACATGCGAAGTTCGCCGGGAGCTGTTCGCCGGCGAACAGTTCGGGACATCTCTACCGATCAACAGGTCCAGGCCAAAAATCATTGACCTGGACCTGATGACTGATCAGTTCTGAACCCAATCAGACCTTCAGGTGGGAACGAGCGCCGTACAAGTAAGGGGTTTTGCCTGTACATGCCAGACTGCCGCCGTACAACTGACTGCCCTATAGCACGTTTACTGCTACAGGGTGGCAGCCGTGTGCCAAAATCACATATATATATATATATATATATATATATATATATATATATATATATATATATGTGATTCTGCATTTATGCCTGCAGGGGGTGCTAGTAGAAGCTGATCTGCGGGTCCTGGGGACTCCATGTTCTCTGGAACCCGTCAATTATTAGTAAAACACAGAGAACTGAGTTATGCCTATATAAACAAGGCATACCTCAGTTCTCACAGGGGGGAAGAGATGGATTCTGTGTTCCTGCAAAGTATGGACTAGAATCCGTCTCTTCCCCTAGAGAAAGCTGCACACTGTGTACACATAAACACTGGCTAGGCACACAGTTAACCCGTTGATCGCCCTAGATGTTTAACCCCTTTCTAGCTAGTGTCATTAGTACAGTGACAGTGGATATTTTTAGCACTGATCACGGTTGTGGTGTCACTGGTTCCCACAAAGTGTCAAAGGTGTCAGTTAGTGTCCCATAGTCCACCATAATATCGCAGTCCCGCTACATATTTCTGACCGCCGCCATTACTAGCATAAAAAAATTCCAAAAATATATCCTAAAGCTTGTAGATGCTATAACCTACGCATAAACCAATCAATAAATGCTCATTGGGATTTTTTTTACCAAAAACGTAGCAGAATATATGTTGGCCTAAATTTATGAAGAAATTTGATTTTTCATGTTTTTTATTTTTTTTATTGGGTATGTTTTTAGAGAGGTATGTTTGAGAACAGATTTTTTTTTTTTTTTTTTCAAAATTGTCTGTCTTTTTTTTAGCGCAAAAAATAAAAAATGCAGTGGTGATCAAAAACCACAAAAGAAAGCTCTATTTGTAGAAAAAAATGACCTACATTTTATTTGGGTACAGTGTCACACGGCTGTGCAATTGTCAATCAAAGTAACAGTGCTGTATTGCAAAAGAATGGCCTGGTCATGAAGGGGGTAAACCTTCTGGAGGTCAAGTGGTTAATTTACCTTAACATTTTTTGGAGTTATGATGTAATATTAAATATGAATTAAATACCATACAAAACAAACACATTGTTTGGAACAATATATATGGTGAATATCTTAAGAAAGCTTTAGTCATGAACAAAAAGTGATGATGACCTACTGAATATAAAAGCACCTTCAGCCTCAGTGGCGGCCATGACACAGCCTATCTGTAACCCTAACATGTATGTAACAATGACATTCCCTTATTTTACCATTTTTGGTCTCTTCAGGGAAATCATTTTCCAAACCACTTTTAGGTAAGTGTAAAACTGTTGGAGGCTTTCTCAGGCAGACAGTTGGAGGAATCTGATTCCTGTTGCTTGCTTGAGAAAGCCTCCAACACTCCCAGAAGGGTCAGAGATAGAAGAAAAGTGCAGTGATCTTTACCAAAAAAGGCAGAAAGGCGCCATCAGTAATCAATAATTCCATACAATGTAGGGAGATGCTCAGCCTGCAAAGTGTAAAGTGGTTACAGAATCACTTTAAGGGACTTTGAAAGTTTTCATTTTTTAATTCAATATCAGAGTTTCTATTTGAATAAATATAAAACTTACCGGATTGGTTTGATATTTCTCCTTCTGAACATGGAGCACAATTATAACAACATGGGTGATATCCTTCTCTTATGGATTTTCTGAACCCTGGAAGACATTCCTCAGAGCATCGACCCCTTGGGACCTAAGATAATATGGAAAGTAATGAACTATTCAAAGCTTTGCCCAATCAGGGTGCAGTGTAACTGGTTGTTAAAAAACTGTGTGGGTCCCCCCAAAATCCCTGCCAGAGCCATATATGGGCATGCTGCCTGGCAGGTCAGTAAAGGGGGGGGGGGTGAGAAAGAGTAACATACCAGGCCACGTGTTCTCAACATGGGGGATGGGTGCTTTGGGACAGGGGGGGCATTTTTATTTTTTTTATTTTTTTATATTTCAGGTCACTGGGACGCGTATTTACATTGAGGGACATTGTGTTTTTATTTTATTTTTTTGATAAAGGAATTGTCAAAAACTTGTCTCTTGTGTTTGTTACTTTTGACACTTTTTTGCTGAATGAATCGGAGTACTATGTACCCGATACTCATTCACATGGGGGGCTGGGATCTGGGGGTCCCTTTGTTAAAGGGGGCTTCCAGACTCTGATAAGCCCCCACCCAAAGACCCCCACAACCACTGGCCACGGTTGTGGGGATGAGGCCCATGTTGAGGTCATGGGTTCTTGTATGGTTCAGGAGGGGGAACGCTTGCTTCCGCCCCCCCCCCCTTTTCCTGACCTGATAGACTGTGTATCTAGTTAAGTGTCTGGTAGGGATTCGGAGGGCCCAAACTATTCTTTTTTTTTTACATTTTGGCATAGGGTTCCCTTCCAAATCCACATCATTACTGAAGGTTTTTTATTTTTTTATGCCGACAATTGAAACCATGAGTCATTTTAAATGGGATTTGACTTGTTTTTTTGTTTTTTTTTTCTTTTGAAATGTCATTTTTTTCTGTAACATGTTTCATGCATGCTAAAGACGCACCACTTTACAGGCACATTAAGGGGACCCCCAGGCAGTATATTTAAAGAAAGTTTTCATTTTTATTGTTGCACCTTAAGCATAATTACAATCACTGATCCTGAGAAAAAACAAAAAAGCCCTGTACATAATTTTGAACTGCATCATCTCTCAGGACTCTGTCTTGATGAACATCCCAACTTCATTATATCCCTCAAGAATGTGATCCACAAAGTCTGCAGTAGGGATATCTTTACTCCAGGAGGTTACCATCATGTGGTGGAGGGATGTTGACAATCGTACCTCTAGTGAACAATAGATATCCGATATTGAGTAATGCTGACCATTAACTAAAGTATCCAGAAAGGAAGTCCAGAATCTCTGGGACATACTAGCACATATTCTTGATACATAGTCCGCTAACTGCTAAGTGTAGACAGCGTTATGTGTTGGCAGGTGATATTTCTCAGTCAATGTATAAAATTGTTCAAGGACCCCTGAGGACATATCAACAAAAACAGGGATTCAACCTTGGTTAGCCCTTTAAAAAAAACACAGTCTGAAGGCTTCATGTTGTGCAGCTTGCGGGAACATAGGGTTACCATTGATAGGTAAGTGTGGTTGGAGACGAGCGGGGAGAGATTCAGTCATTTCCTGACTTCCCTCCATGTGATGATGGTATCCCGCAGTGGAAGGTGATGTTGGAGGGGTTGGGGCAGAGACATCAACTTGCTGTGGTGCAGGGCAGCTAGATTAAAGGGATGCAATAGTCATGCTCTTGAGTGAATATAGGATTAAGCTGACTTCACCTAATATAAATCCGCCCTCCAAAATACAGTCCCTGCCTCATGCTGCCAAACAGATCAGATCCATCACTCTCATCATCCTCTGCCACATCCTCTGTCCACTAACTCACTCACTGCCCAAGAGATTGCAAATTATTTTAAAAACTAGATTGGTAAAATTCTTTATGAGAACTCCACTGCCCATCTATACCCCCCCCCCAACCAATATATAATGTCTACAAACATATCATCTTACCACAAAGAAGTTGCTATGCTTTTGTCTGATGCCCACCTAACCCCCCCCCCCCCCATGGACCCCATTCCTTGCCTTTTTTTTTTACAGACTAGCTGGTAAGTGTGCTGAAATATATTTCTTAAGTTTACTGACATTTTTATAAATGTCAGTTGGTCAACAGTGTCCGTGAACAGACATACTCTTTTGTCGGTCTCAAAGACTTCCCCTCCACTGAACCAAATGCACACTCATAGAGCAGCCCACCAGCTCAATTGCGAACTTGAAAAACTCTCAGGCAACCACCCCCAGATGCTGCTCCTGCTTGATGGATACAGGGACAGTATCTGGATACAGAGGGCCTTGAGATGCAGAGAAGTCCTCCTCTTCCTCCTAATGCTCTGCCTTAAGTTCCCTTCACATGATGCCATGCAGTGAATTCTCCAATCACTGATGCATGCATTGTCACAACTTACCATTCTTGTTGCCCCCCTGAAATGATGACAATACAGTGCATGCATCGTGTATCAGCAGCCACTGGCATGGTGGAAAAAAGCCCAGCTTCCCCAAGCCTGTCCTTGTGCCATACTTACCCAGGTACTCATAATGGTTCTCCGCTGCATGTACAGCTGCTTCAGCAGGGGGCTGCTCCCCATTCCCTGGCAAGCCAGGCTGCATACCTGGAAATAGGTCTGATAGGGATTTTGAGGGGACCACATACAGTACACTTTTTTCTTAAAGGGATATGTGCATTATAATGAAATCGTGACCCACACTGTGTTTGTGGGCTTCTGTCAGTATACAGCTTCCTTCAGTCTTAAACAGAGATATCAAATATCCTAGCCACCCCCATACAAAGCTAGCCGACAACTTAGCTTGTACAAGTTTTGGAACCTTCTCCTTTATTGAACAACTCACACAGTTTATATTCAGCATGGACATCTCCCTCCTGAGCAGATTACCCCATCAAGTCAGGGGTTGCCTGATTAGAATATCATATGCAAATGAAATTGTATACAGAAATAGAATTAACCTGAATTAATTATCTAGCCACCTGGACAGAAAGAATATGTGAGATCATTAACAATTATCAATGGGACAGACAGGCTTAACAAAATACAGATCACATCTTAATACACAGACAATAGTAAGGGACTACCATTGACAGACTGTCCGTCTCTGACATTTGAAGTACAATACACATTATCAGAAGTGTAAACACAGAACCCCCCAGTAGATAACAGGTGAGTATATCAGCATATTCAATGATGTGTGGAAGATAGGTGGTTGAGCTGATGATATTAGCATCTGTTATAAGTCTGACTGCACCTGAGTAGTGCATTTTGGGGCCCTCGTGATGTTAGATCCCTATAAAAGAGCTGTCAAACTCAAACAGTTCATAGCGCGGGAAGCGGGAGCTTTTTTTTTTTTTCTGATCATCGGGGGGCACTATTTTTTTTTAATAAAGGACTTTTCCAAAACCTCGCTTTTGTCTTTATTTTTTTGTACACTTTTTCGGTGAATGGTTAGGGGTACAATGTACCTGATATCCATTCACATAGTGGGGGGCAGATCTGGGGCCTCCCCCCACAGACCCCCACAACCACAGCCCATGGTTGTTGGGAAGAGACCCATTTCCCCATCAACGTGTTGGCAAGGTGCCCCAAAGCACCCACCTTCCCATGTTGAGGGCATGTGGCCTGGTATGGTTTGGGGGGGGGGCACTCACTTGCCCCCACCCCCAGCCAGGCTGTGTGTTCGGATAAGGGTCTGGTATGGATTTTAGGGGAAACCCCACGCCATTTTTTTAAATTTTGGTGATAGGTTCCTCTTAAAATCCATACCAGATCTGAGGGGCCTGGTATGGACTTGGGGGGGGGGACCCCACACCGTTTTTTTTCTGCAATGCTGACATAAACTGATATAAACTGAAGTGCCTATGTATATATATATAAATATATAAATTATAAACTATAGAATTCCACTTATAAATCATCTACTGCCGAGGGATTCAAACCCAAAACCTCATAATTGCAAGGCTGGTGTTCTACCAGCTACGCCACCATCAAGCACGCCTAGGCTAGTAACATTTTCCCTGCCTAACTAACTAACTAACTAACTAACTAACTAACTAACTAACTAACTAACTAACTAAATAACTAACTCCTATTTTACCCTACACACAGTGGATGAGATAAAAGTTAGGGAGAGTGTTTTCCCACAGGTGGTAGAATACAAGGCTTGCAATTGAGATGGCTGTGGGTTCGATCCCCTGGCCAGCAAATGATTTACTGGAATCAGAGGTCAGAGTCCATGATAATGCAGGAACTTGATGTTCCTGCAAAGAAGCCCATTTGTTCAACAAACAAGCAAACAGCCAATGTTCAACTCAAAGCTCACCCCTACTGATTACACAGTTCCTGTCTTAGAGTGATAAAACTCCTTCACTGCACTATAGAGCTGTGTTTTACCCCCCGGGCTGCTCTCCTGATTTGGACTGCCAACCCCTCCTCCTCTCCTCATCTCCATTACATAGGGTTCTTCTGTAGCTCACAGAAGATTTCTGGGAAAACCAAATACATTGTTTGATATGCTGTATATGTTCAGTCATCAGGAAGTTACAAGGGCACTAACATTATGGCACAGTAAAGAAGTATTTTCTGTACTTTCAAAAATTGTACTTAGCCTGAAAATAAGAAAACAAATGCAGCCACCACATCTAAGGACTGACAGTGAGGCATTATATTACATATTCTTGGGCTTAGAAATTGTTTAGTGATCTATACTATGATATTGTCCAGTAAAAGTTCATCAAGCAATTTTAAATTAAATCTCCTTGCGACACAAGGCTGTCCAACCTCAGAGACAGGAAAGAAGCCCCAAACCCAGATACTACCTCCACCATGCTTCACAGTGCCCCCCCCCCCACTGGGAGGTTGGTGGCGATGTGCTTTATTTTTTCCAGAAAAAATAGCATTTCATATTCTATTATACTGACCTCACTATACTATCTACAGAATAGTGCCCTGTAGCCATTGTGGCCATTTCAAATCTTTAGGCACAGTTGTTAAGTTCCTCTTCTCTACAGGTCTTCTATGGAAATCCTATGTTCTTGCTGTGAACTTTACAGCAAATTTCTTTCATTTTCAGTTTAACGTCAAGGCCTTTAAATATGCGTTTGTGGCTCTTTTGTCTTCCTGCATTGTTACAATTCTTCTTTAAAAATCCTCTTAAGCTTTTTTTGATCATGGCTTGAGTCACATGATCAGAACCTTCTTTAGTAGAATAGACTGTACCAGACATTAATTGGTCTTTTTAATTGGGCAGAATACCATTAAGCCACACCTCCAGCCTCTCATTAATTAGAGTAGCGGAGTCTGAATACTATCTTTTCTGGCTGTCACTATCTAACAGGTTCAGACATACAGTATTGGGCTCCAAGCAGATCACATGTGGTATTTAGGTGTTTTCCCAAATACAGAATGTGATCCTGAAAATGGCAATTCACTATTGCTTTATGCAGCATAAGGCAAAAACGGTAAGTAAACACATAAAACAGGAGTGAAAGCCAATTTGCAAATGGAAAATAAATAAATAAACACATGAGGTAAAGAAGTAATGCAATATTTAGGGAACTGGCAGGTGACGGCATTCTTAACAACCAGTAAACAACATTGTTTTTAAGGAGCGTGTGGCTCCCGCGTCCTTGACAAATGATAAGTCGTCAGCTGTCAGCTTTGTTCCCCGCTGACAGTTGAACGTAAAAAAAAAGTATTGCCGAGGGAGTGGCCGGCGGCCAGAGTTAATGGACGCCTAGTTCAGAGCTCCGTCAGAGCGGGATTGTAACGGCGGCTCACAGCGACAAGGGAGGCAGTGATCTAACCCATTGAAGCCGCGATTACCACCCTAAAGCACTACTCTCCACATGGGGAAATGCAAATCGAGGGAAGGACCCCGCAAACTCACGGACTTCTTCAGCACAGCGGGGCCTCAGAGGATCCAAAATGGCACCGGCTCCACAGCACTGACACACAGACACAAAGCAGCGGCTGCTGCTGTGTCTCAGGAGACAGGCCCACCCAGGCAGGAGCGCACACAGGAGGGAAATGACTGCCCTGGCTCCTCAGTATTTCAAAGCCCAGTAAAACTGAGGAGAAAACTGGACATAGGAAATACCCAAGTAAGTGCCTCTCCCTCTACTCTACCCATCCCACCTGACATTAATCACTTTGGAGAAAAACTGGATGCTTTTCCCATTACTGGCCAACCCATAACTAATTCCACTATGAAGGACATGCTTATTACCCTGTGGGGGGCTCTGCAACATGACACGTCATGCTTCATTAAAACAAACCAGGGTGGAAATTGAGGTTCTAGGCAAGAGGATTGATCATGTGAAATTTAACATGAGTGATTACACTTAAGCTCATAATGAGTTAGTGGATGCACATGATGCTCTGTTGGAAGAAATGCCCAATATGAAAATTAAAATGGCAGATTTGGAGGACTGCTCCCACCGCAATAATATAACGTTTCGTGGCATTGCGGAGTCAGTTCCTGCAGAGGAACTCCGCTCATATTTACAAAAGATGATTGCTGAACTCCTCCCTGACGTACAAGGTCAAGATCTGATAATTTTTTTTTACGATTCAAACGGTTCCTTTATTGAAAAAATTGGAATGACACATTCACAAGATAAACAACAACAGCATAACAGGAAATACAAGTATCACGCAAGTAGCACTGCATAAAACAAAACTATCACATAGGATGATATTTTCCAACAATCCTTCTGTACTCCTGTCAGAGAACACCAAATCTATAACAGGGCCAGCACCTGCACCTAACCCATAGGTGCCAGCCAAGGCTGCCATACCCTGTTGAATTTTTTAGGACAGTTTCTCAGCAGGTAAGTCAGTTTATATAATGGCAGAACAGCATCTATAGAGTGTTCCCAGGAGACCACGAGGGGGGCAATCCACTTCAGAATAATCTCTCTTTTAGCATAGTACAACAAATAATTGATTAGCAGTTTTGTGGCTCTAGGTCTCTGATCGTCATCCGCAATACCCAATAGGGCCAGGGCTGGCGAAAACGGGAGAGCCATTCCCAACCTGTGATTAATAACATCAAAAACTTGCAACCAAAATTGTGCCACCTTAGGGCAATCCTAAAACATATGCAAGAAAGTCCCCACCATAGTGAGGCAGCACGGGCAGTTCGGAGATCTCTGGGGGAAGATTCTATGTAACCTCTGAGGGGTGTAGTAGGTTCTGTGCAAAAACTTGGTTTGAATCAAACGATCCCTGGCAGAAATCATCAATTTTGTTCTTTGTCTCAAAGCAATCCTCCAAATCCACCCTGTCCAGGTCCGGAAGGTCACCCTTCTACGAATCCCATAGCTTATCCATTCGAGGAGAGTGAGTACACTGCAGGGTAAGGTAGAGGGAGGAAAGTGGCTAGGCCAAGACCTCATGTGCCAGCAGCTCTTCCACCGGGTCCATTTCCAAGGTTAAACCCTCAGGGAACTGAGCCCGGATGGCATCATGTAGCTGGGGGTATCGAAAGTACATCCATCTCGGCAGGCCCCGCGCCCTTTGAAGATCAGAGAAGGGGAGGATGGAACCCGCCGGACACACATCCCGAAGGGTCCTCACCCCATACCTCGCCCATATCTGGGGATCCTGCATAGACCACAGGTGCCGCAAATTGGGGTTTCCCCAGAGGGGGCACACTGGAGACCACCTAGTAAAATGCAGTAAACGCAGCCAAGCCGCCACCCATACCCGCAAGGTAACGCTAGTGGACTGAAGAGCCGGAGGGCAGGCCCGGATCCCCCTATACACCAAATTACTAAGACCCTGCAAGGACCCTAACAGAGCCGCCTCCAGACACACATCCGCGTTCCCCCACGATTGTGGATACCATCAGCCAATGTGACCAGCACCGCCACCCAGTAGTAGGTCCGGTAGTCAGGCATGGCCAACCCCCCACAGCTAGTTGGGAGACACGAGGTAGATTTCGCTAATCGGGGAGACCTTCCCATCCAAATAAAGGAACCCACAAGTCCGTCAATAAGTTTGAAAAAGGATAGAGGCAGCCAAACCGGACAGTTCCTAAAAAAATATAAAAACTTGGGCAAAAAAATCATTTTGAGTAAATTAATTCTACCCATAAGGTTAAGCGGCAAGGAGGCCCAGAGTGCACATCTGTCCCGGAGATGGGCAACAAGGGGATCAAGGTTCAAGGATCTAAAGGAGGCCGGGTCCCTTCGCACCTCTATACCCCAATATCGGAATTGGTCCACCCACCGCAGAGGGGTCACCTCCGCGCCAGTCCTAGCTCCCGTGTCCAAGGGGAACAGAACCGACTTGGACCAGTTTATTCTAACACCAGAGAAACGGCCAAACTCGTCAAAGATCTCGAGGGCAGCCCGCAAGGAGGAGTCAGCATCATGCAGGTACAAAAGAGTGTCATGTGCATACAGAGAAATCTTCTTCTCCAGGGGGCCCACCCGCAGACCCACGACGGAAGGCGATCCCCGAATCAAGATGGCCAGGGGCTCAAGGGCTAGTGCAAATAAGGAGGGTGAGAGCGGACAGCCCTGATGAGTACCCCTCTGCAGGGGGAAGGATCCAGAGATTCCCCCAGAAGTGCGAACCCGTGCCACAGGCGATTGATAGAGTAGAGTCAGCCAAGTCAGGAAATTGGGACCAAATCCAAAACGTTGCAGCACCTCCCACAGAAACCCCCACTCCACAGAGTCAAAAGCCTTCTTGGCATCGAGAGAGGCTATGACTCGCTGACCACCATCAACATGGTCGGCCACCAGGTTTAAAAAAAGCCGTCGCAAATTAATGTCAGTCCCCTTACCCGGCATAAAGCCCGTCTGGTCTGCCTTCACCAGCACATCAAGTACCCCAGCGAGTCTGCGAGCCAGCACCTTAGCCAGAATCTTCCCATCCACATTGATCAAGGAGATCGGCCTGTAAGAGGCACAGTCCTCCGTGTCCTTCTCCCCCAGGTTTGGGGACCAGGATGATGACCTCCTCCATCATAGAGGCAGGAAGAGAGCCATTGTAAGGTTCTGGCACTCTCAGTGCCTCCTATCACATTTATTCCGGGTGATTTCCATCTACCTAGACAGAAGAAACACATATAGGTGTGTTTCCCTTTAAGGCTGAAGCTGTCATCACCCAGCGCCGGACTAGATGGCTATTTAGGGCGTCGGTTCTCACTCACATGTGTTCGTTCAAACACCAGTACCTGGATACTAATCTTGCTTGAAGCTTCCATGCTTGCAAGCTCTCCTCGCTGACGAACCTCGCTGCGCTGATCCCTGCATCCTGCTACTGGATTATCCGCATCTCCTGAGCGATCCTTCGGCTATCGCTATTAGTGCTAAGTACCCCACAGGGGAAATCTCTATAGACTTGTACTAGGCTTACACTATTTAGCTCTGCATAGCAAGGACTGTCTTTTACATCTGCATAACTAGATTGCTAGCTCTTGAGGCTACTGCTACTATTTCCTGCACTGGGTTGATCTCTCCTGTATGCACCTGCTACTCTGTCATCTGTTATCATACATGATCGCTAACCCTTGCTGCATCCATCTGCACTGTCTCACCTCAAGTGTCTGTCACCTACCACTTCCACTCAAACCTATCCCTAAGACCTTTATCATTGTCTTACCACATGTATATAAAGTCACACTAGGAACCAGCTTAATTACTGTGTGTATTTACTGGCTGAAATAAGACCTTCCATACATGATGAGTCATTGAGGTTGGGATTGGTATCTCAGCATATCTCCTACGTGACTACTGACGTGGAACTACTTCTGCAGCTGAAAATCCACACCTTATAAGAAACGCAAGGAGCGTTACAGCCATGGGAGAAACTGTGCTCGAACAGGGAGACCAAACGGGGGGCCAAAAGATCCTGATACACCGTATACAGCTCCGTAGGAATACCATCCACCCCAGGGGTCTTGCCCGATTGCAGGAGACCAAGGGCCTCCTGCACCTCCTCCAATGTTCTGTCTGCCTCCAACTCTTGTTTAACCTCTACCTCCAAGATGGGAAAGTCCACCTGATCCAAATATGAACCCATCTCAGCCTCCGTGTAATCCACCCTAGAGGAATATAGCGTTTCATAAAAGGACTGGAATCTGGCAGTAATGTCCCCCGGGGAACGGAGTAGCACACCATCCGCCACCCTAATCCCACTAATATGAACCAGAAGAGCAATACCCTTCGCTAACCAGGCCAGGAGCTTACCATTCTTGTTACCATACTCATAGACCCTCTGAGCCGAGGACAACATCGACTTACGAGTCATTTCAGCCCGAAGCAGATGGACCTCCCTGAGAGCACACCGGAGGTCGAGGAGGGGTCAGATACATACGCTTCCTCCCGCACCCGAGCCTCCTCCTCACGTCCCCCCAGAGATCTCTCAGAGGCCCTGCGCACCTCCGAAACACATTGCCCATATTCTCCCTGAAGCCAAGCCTTAAACGAGTCTCAAAAGACGGGTGGCTCTGCAGTCCCTGCGTTATCCTGCAAAAAACGTTCAATCCCCTCCTGAATATTCTCCTGAACCCCCTCGTGCAAGGCCCAGAATCTGGAGAGACTCCACAAGCCCCCGCCCGAGGGAACCCCCCTCAACGACACCAGAAGTGGCGCATGATCTGATATACCCCTAGCCAGGATAGACACCTCTGAAACCCTACGTAGAGCAATGTGGGAAGCAAACGCCAGGTCTATCCGGGATAGGGACGGATGGGACGCCGAATGACAGGTGTATGCTCGAGTGGTGGGGTGAAAGTGCCACCAGACATCAGTCAGGGCAAAGGCCTCAGCCCAGTGAGCAAGGCGGGAGGGCCCCAAGGCAGAGGAGTGCAGCCTGTCCCACTCTGGGCACATTACCATATTGAAATCACCTAGTATGAGGAAGTAGGCCACCCCATAGCCGAGGACCACCTCCATGATTAAAGTCAGAAGGGGGAGCTCAGCAGGGGGCGGAAGATACAACCCCACCACAACCATGGGGGACCCCCCGACAAGGGCATGGATGATCACATAACGTCCCTCCGGGTCAGTGCAGAGATCCAAGAGAGTAAAGGGCAATGATCTATGGACCAGAACACTGACCCCACGAGCATAACTAGAGTACAGTGATAGTGAGTGCCCACCCAAGCACGTCTCAGACCCAGAATTCTAGATTCCAAAAGGTGTGTTTCCTGCAGAATACAAATATGAGGGGACTGCTGACGTAGGTAATTAAGCACCAAGGAGCGCTTCACCGCCGTACCCAGGCCCCAGGCATTCCAGGAGAGAACACTAGTGTCAGGCATCAGAACAGTGCAGAAAGAAAAGTAAGACAGAGGACAGACAAGGGGCAGGCAGGGAGCAACGACAGGCCAGAAGGAAGAAGAGCAACAGAAGAAGCTCCCCCCACCCACCCCCCCGAACCATAGACCACCAGAAACTGCAGTAATCACCATACATGTGTCAAAACCATAGCAACTAGGAACCTGTAAAGGAAACAAGCAAAACGTATAAAAAAACAAAAAACACACAGGAGGCCCAATAGGACCCCAGTCCGGCTAACAGTAGCCAACAGCCCCTTCCCCCCCACCCCGCGAACCCCCCCCCGAACATGGGGTCGCACTGGTCCCAAACCAAAAGCCCGAGGGCAGAAAAAAACATTGAGGAGGCACATGGCTAGCCAGACCGCCCTAAGGGACCCCGGAGCCCCGGGAACCCAGGTGGAGCTGATGGTCTGGAGTTCTTACAGCAGTCTATCCCACAAGGAGATGCTTAAACCGGCAATAAGTGGCAAAGTTCCAAAACAGGAGAGAAACACCCAGCAGAGCCAGGGGCACAGTCTTACGTGGAGAAAGATAACTTAGTTACAGTGTCAGGCGCTGTCCCTCGATCGCATCCAGCAGGGCAGGACGGCCAACAAAATCACAACAGATGAGTATTCCAAATGCAGCCCAGGACAAGATCCAGAACAGCAGGGACAAAACATCATCCCAGGGCTATAAACAAGGGTAGGAAGCACCCGCCGCTCCAGCGACAGGGATAAAGGGAGAACAAGGAGATACATCCCCAGCACACGGAGCGACCATCAGCCTCTGTCTTGGGGGGAAGGGTCTCCATCCAGGCAGCAGCATCCTTAGGTGAGTTGAAAAAGTGGACAGATTCCCCATCCACCACCCTGAGTTTAGCAGAAAACACCACACTATATTTAATCCCTCAGGCACGCAAGGAGGCCTTGATGGAATCATAGTTTCAATGGAATAGTCCGGGAAAAGCATCAGGCAGTTATTCTGGTGGCGGAGCTCCCCCACAGCCCTCACAGCCCAGAGAATCTCATCCCTGTCCCGAAAGTTCAGCAAGCGGAGAATTAAGGTGCGTGGGGGAGACCCAGGGGGGCCCGACTGAGGGGGAACCCTATGCGCCCACTCCACAGTAAAATGGGGGGACAGGCGGGCCGCAGGGAGAAGGACAGGAAACAGTTCCTCCACAAAAATAGTAGCATCCTTACCCTCCACTCCCTCGGCCAGGCCAATGATACGAATATTGTTGCGTCTGCAGCGGTTTTCTGCATCCTCGGCTTTATATTCCAGGGTTCTCACCTTGGTCTGCAGGGTGCGAATGGCCGCGGAGTGGTCCGCCACTGTGTCCTCCACCTGCCCCACTCACTTCTCCGCTGAAGTGAGGTGCATTCGGATCCTGTCCAGACCCTAACGGATGAGCACGACGTCCAGCTGCACAGCCTCAATCTTATTCGTGAGAGCAGTCTGACAGGCCGTGATCGCCGCCATCACCTCTGGGATACCAGGGGGCTGTATAGGCAAGGTCACCTCCCCTCCTTTGGGGACGCCATGTTCTTGCGCTGTGAGGGCTGCACATTGCCGGAGGCCGCGGCGGGAGAAAGGACTGGGAGTCCCGGGGGAAAGCGTAGTTTCTTCCCGCCCTTCGCCCTACCCGAAGATCTGGTCGGCATCCGCAGCAAAACGAGCCAAAACAAGGAGGGATCAGCCACCTGGGGACGGATAAATGAGCCGGTATATCAGCAGAGCTCCGGAGAAGACGTCCACTCACGCCGCCATCTTAGCCACGCCCCCCAAGATCTGATAATTGACAGAGCCCCTAGGCTCCCTAAACCGTCCTTCTTACCCAAGAGGGTTCCTAGATATGTCATAGCAAAAATATTTTTTTTTCATGTAAAAGACCGACTAATGCTACCTACCTACGCAGGCATCTCACTGTACACAGATCTTTCCCAAGCCACTGTCACTGCTAGAAAAAACCTCAATACCATCACAAATATTCTGCACAATAACAACATCAAGTAAAGGTGGAAGTTTCCCACTAAACTTGAAATTGAAAGGAACAACAGGGCCTTCTGGATTTCTGACCTGGATGATGACCTTCTCCTAATGAGGAAATGGGGACTACTTCCCCTAGAGGAAGATGAAGATATAGCAGACCAACCCTCGCATGCGAGCGCTTCGGGTCACTGACTTCCATACCTTCCCACCTGTGGTTCCTTTGCCCCGGAACTTCTGTAATGGGTTCTCTAGGCTACCTCTCCCCTCTTGAACTGACTGATCCCATCCGGCTGGACTTTCTATTTTTACCCAATGTTTGATGCGTACAGGATTCGCCTGTACACTGGGCCTGTTGAGGCCCTATGTTACCTGGGCAGTTGCCTGTATGTTTTGCCATCTTCTCTTTTTGTTGTTTTGTCGTTCTTGCTGTTTAACCTGCACAACTATCATCGGTGCCCCATGAACTGTTCTACTATCTCCTCTGTCCATATGGCGCTCTCTAAATGAGCTCACTCCCATCTGTTACCATGGTACTGAAATTACTATCACTTAATGTACAGGGGCTAAATAACCCGCACAAAAGGAGATCTCTTTGGAAACATGCTACAACCAAGCAAGCAGACATTCTATGCGTGCTGGAGACACATTTCACTGCACTAAACCCACCTAAATGTTCTCACAAGTCTTTTCTGCATATTTTCTAGACAAACTATACTTAAAAGCAAAGGGGTGTTCTGATGGCGTTCAGAGACACTCTATCCTTTCACCTCCTGGACCTCATAGTGGATGTCAATGGTTGGTACCTTATTGTTGTGGCAACAGTGAATAACGTTACCTACACCGAGTCACTTTATATGCTCCTAATACACATCAACAAAGGTTTGTCCAGAAAGTACTTAAGAGGGTGAGATCAATCCAGAAGGGTTACGTTCTCCTATGTGGGGACTTTAACATCACCATGGATGCATCTATGGATTCCATTGCTGGACCTCACAAGAAGATAGGACTGGTCCCCTTTGTTTCTCAAGAGGACCTTCACGACCCCTGGCGTTGTTTGAATCCCACTGGAAGGGACTTTACTTTCTTTTCTAATCCGCAATCTTCTTATTCCAGAATTGACTTTTTTCTGACTGACCGTAAGCTCTTACAAAAAGTTACTGGTGCAGAAATTGCCCATATCCCCTGGTCTGACCATGCGCCGTTCTTCCTTGAGATTGTGGATGGTCACCCCAGATTTAATACCTCCTTATGGAGGAACAATACATTTCTACTAGCTGATCCGGCCCTGAGGAAATGAAGGCCTGTCTTTTTTTTTCTTCAATGCAGAAGGATCGGAAGATATCTTTAACCTATGATGTGCTCACAAGGCATTCGCTAGGGGATTGCTGATATAGATGAATGCCAGAGATAAGAATATAAAAACCCGGTATGTCTCTTCTCTTCTGGAGGAAATTACTCGGTTGGAGAAATTGCATAAAACCACCCTGCAGGGCTCGGTTCTCACTGAACTCACTAAGATGAGGTCAGATCTCAGACTAGCCCTATTAGGTAACCATGACAAATATATCCTGAAATTAAAAGCATCTTCCTACTCACAGAGGAACAAGGCGGGGAAATGATTGGCCAGACAACTACAGCGTCAGTGCAATAAGACCCGTATCTCCCAACTGACTCACCATGCTAGGGGCACCTTTGCCATTAGTCCGCATGACATAGAGCAACATTTTTGCGATTATTACTATTCATTATAAAACCTGAAGGATGACCCTAGTGTGCACCAGCCCTCCCTAGAGTCAATTAATGCTTTTCTGGACAAGTTAAAACTCCCCTCGATAGATGCCCCGACCCTGAAGACCCTTAATAGCCCTCTAGAACCTCAAGAAGTTGCCAAGGTAATTAAAAGTCTCCCAATCCACAAGTCGCCTGGTTCAGACAGCCTATCCCTTGAATATTATAAAGCATTTTCTGAAATTCTCACACCTTACTTGACATTGACAACTCTTTTTAATAAGGCAATCTCCTGGAAGCTGTTATCACTCTCCCGAAGCTGAGTAAAGATCCCACCCTCCCTCAACACTACTGGCCTATATCTTTGCTAAATTCAGATGTAAAGATATACGCAAAGGTACTAGCGAATAGATTCTTAGATATCACCCCAACCCTTATTGGCCCAGAACAAGACGGTTTTGTTAAAGGCAGACAGGCGCCGGACGGCACAAGGAGGATGATTAATATCATACACCAGGCCGGGACTCGTCAATTGCCTTCCGTGCTCCTCAGTTTGGATGCGGAAAAGGCTTTTGATAGAGTTCATTGGCTATACCTGGATAGGGTTTTGAGCAAGTTTGGTATTGTAGGTTGTCTCCACTCTGCCATAATGTCTTTATCCAAAAACCCTTCTGCAAAAGTGTTTACCTCTGGCTCTCTATTTAAGTCCTTTGATCCATCCAATGGCACTAGGCAGGGCTGCCCACAGTCCCCCAAAATTTTTACTTTGGCCATCGAGCCTCTAGCCGCAGATATGAGAGCAGACCCGCTTATTAGAGGGATAACAATAGGCGACCGAGACCACAAATAAGGGCTCTTTGCGGACATCATTTTGTCCTTGTCTGATCCAAAAGCCTCCCTAGCCCAAGTCCAACATGTAGTGGATACCTTTGGCCGGGTATCTTATTATAAGCTTAACATGACCAAATGTCAAGCACTTCCCACTTCACATAGCCCATGATACTCTGCCCCGCTTGAAAGTACAATTTCCCTTTCATTGGGAACAAAATGCCATCTTTTCC
Source organism: Pelophylax lessonae (assembly GCF_965119305.1). Classification (NCBI taxonomy): domain Eukaryota; kingdom Metazoa; phylum Chordata; class Amphibia; order Anura; family Ranidae; genus Pelophylax; species Pelophylax lessonae. The sequence continues at coordinate 19,194,907 of NC_138768.1, read as the reverse complement.
TAGGCATCCAGCTGACACCATCCACCTCCAAATTATATGGGGCCAATTTCCAACCCCTACTAATGATGTGAAACAGATAGACAAAGCACAACTGTCCTGGCTAGGCAAAGAGGCTGCATTTAGGATGCAGCTCCTTCCTAAAATATTATACTTCTTTCGCACCCTCCCAATTCCCCTACCATCCAGCTTTTTCGTAATGCCCTCCTTAGGACCTTGATATGGTCCCGTAAAAGACCGAGAATAGCCCTTAAAACGCTGGTGAATCGGCGGTCCCACTGAGGTGTAAGGCTCCCCAACCTCCTCTTATACCATAAAGCCTCACTCCTTGACCAGATACAGTATTGGATACAGGCACCAGCTGACAAACTTCGGATATCCATGGAAAGATCCCTGCTAGCCCATCAGAATCTGGGGGGTGTGCTATTAGCTGCCTCATTCCTGTCCTCCTCGACATACCAAATTCAACATCCTATCATCAAAGCTACTTTGGATGCTTGCCGGTCTATGCTTACCATCCGCCATTAGAGTATAAATAGGACTCCTAAATAGGAGTGCTCTAGATATCCGGTTAAGAGCTTACGAATGGATAATCCTATTCTTTTCGATATCTGATTGGAAAAAGAGAGGTCATAATTTCTGGTAAAGCGTTAAAGATAGCTCCCACCCCACTGATAGCTAAAAAATTGCACAAATTTGCCATTTTCACAACACTAACAAAATTGCTTTTCAGTTATCCATTCCCACTAAGGCATGGGATTTTCTCAGCCAAATACGCGGGGCATCTCCTTCTTTTATGACTTGTATATGACTGCCCAAGCAAATTCGAAAGGAAAAAGCAGGGCTAAAAGGGAATCTGAACTCCAAGTATCCTTTACGGATTTGCAATGGCATAAGGCCATCACGATCAATTATAAACTGTCTAAATGTGTTGATCATTGGGATCAACTTCTGAAAATATACCACGGGTGGTACCTAACCCCCCACAGGCTCTCTAAAATCTATCCCTCCTCCAGCGAACTGTGCTGGAGACTTGCAAAAATAAAGGTACTTTGTACCATATCCTATGGGATTGTGTTGTTATTCAACCGTTCTGGATAGGGGGCCTTGATTGGGCTCGAACTTCTCAGTCCTGTCTGCCATAGCACTATTGAACTTGGGAATCGATTCTATTCCTCCTTGGTATCAGCCTGTAGTACTGCATATCTCGTTCGCGGCTAGACTACCATCACCCATCATTGGAAGTCACCTATGTCACCAAACGTACAGGGACTCACTTCACGGATTAACACCCAATGCCAATTTGAGAAATTCTTAGCCATTAAAGACCATAGAATGCCTATCTTTTGCAAAAGATGGGTCCACTGGTTGTTACACCCCAGTGGCGCTAAAGGCCTCAAGCTCTGCTAAACTGTATTGCCTTACCACCAAAAGGTATCCCCCTCCTTTTCTTTATCTTCTTTCAGTGCCACGATTATCAACTGCTGACTTGAATACTTGCCCTCCCATACACATGGAGGTCCACTGCCACTTAGATCTCAGAGGGACCACCCCCCCCCCGCCTGGACACAGTTTGCACCCATTTGGGGTGTTTGGGCGGATCGGCCGTGGGCCTGTTAGAGAGCAGACGCTAGAGGCTCCAATCTATGGGATATTGTACCATTTTTAGCCATGGGTTTGTTAATGTTGTGCATGTTTTACCTTGCAGGTTTAGGCCCCTTTCACACTAGTGCGACTTTTCCCGCGATTTTGGACCGCAAAATCGCATGACAAGTTGTTTTCCATTATTTTCAATGAGCCCCATTCATATCAGTGCGTTTTGAAGTCGCACCGACTTCAAAGTAGTTGCTGCACTACTTTGCCACGATTTGATTGCGTTTTGAGCCATAGCCATTGTTTTCAAAATTGCGTCAAAATCGCGGCAAAGTCGTGTCAAAATCGTGCCGCAAAATTGCGGCAAAAGTGCGGTAAAATCACATCGCATAAGTGGGAAAGGGGCCTTAAAGTTGGGCTGCACTATTGCACCCTTGTTCTACTGGCTATATTGTTGCAATCTATGATTTTGTTTCCCTTTGGTGCTGTTATGATTTTACCTGTTCCTTCTCCCTTGTTTGTTACGACTTGAAATAATTTAAATAACAATATTCAACATTAAAAAAAAAGAATTTCCGGCAATTAAAAATTTAGAAAAACAATGGTGTGGGGTCTCCACCAAAATCCATACCAGACCCTTATCCAAGAATTTAGCCTGGCAGGTCAGGAAAGGTGGGTGAGGAATTGCCCTCACTCCTGAACCATGCCAGGTCACATGCCCTCAACGTGGAGGAGTGCTTTGGGGCAGGGGGAGGTCTGCCCCCCCAAGCACCGTGTCCCCATGTTGATGAGCACAAGGGACTCCTCCGCACAACTCTGGCCATTGGTCTGGGGGGGTCTGCTGGCTGGAGGCTTATTAGAATCTGGAAACCCACTTTAATAAGCGGCCTCCAGATCCCAGCTGCCTCATGTAAATGAGTATGTGGTACAAAGTATCCCTACTCATTTACCATAAAAAAGTGAAGTGTAAAAAAACACAGTAGGTAGTTTTTGACAAGGCCTTCGTAAAAAAAAAAAAAAATGTAAAAAAAATGTCCCCCAGTGTAGATCCATTGTTAATCATGATGCCGGCTGCCACAGCTGACCCAAAGCTAAGAGGCAAGGCCGGTGGCATCTCCTGGTGGCCCCCGCCCCCTTGCGTTGTCACCAACCTAGCATGACCCCAGTCAGTGATGTCACAAGGGGCGGGCCGCCTTGTGTTTTCACCGGGTGACCACGCCCCTTCATTTATTTAGCAGCGGGAGTTTGCAGAGCTTTCAGACTCTGGAAGCCTTCGTCAGAAGCAGGGCTTTTTCCTTCAGGTCAGCTGTGGCAGCAGGCATCATGATTGACAATGGATCTACACTAGGAGACTTTTTTTATTTTTATTTTACTAAAGGACTTGTCAAAAAGTGCCTCCTGTGTTTTTTTACACTACACTTTTCTTTTGGTGAATGAGTAGAGTTACTATGTACCCCATACTCATTCACATAGGGGGATGGATCTGGGGAAGGATCTTGGGGTCCCCTTGTTAAAGGGGGCTTCTAGATTCATATAAGCCACCTGCCCTCAGAACCCCACAACCACCAGCCAGGGTTGTGGGGAAGAGGCCCTTGTCTGCATCAATATGGGGACAAGGTGCTTTGGGGGAGAAAGACCCCCTACCCCAAAGTACCCCCCCCCGTGTTGAGGGCACGGGGCTTGATATGGTTCAGGAGGGGGACATTTGCTCATTCCCCCACTCCTAAACTGCCAGGCTGCATGCTAAGAAAAGCATCTGCTAAGGATTTTGGTGGGGACTCTGTGCCATTTTTTTTTTCGATTTTGGCATGGGGTTCCCCTAAAAATTCATACCAGGCCCAAAGGGAAAGTTATGGATTGGGGGGGACCCCACGTCATTTGTTTTCTTAATTTTCATTGCTGCCAATTCATTTTTTTTTACATTCAGCTGTCAGCAGGAAACCCCGCTGACTGCTGATGACTCATTAATTGTTAAGGATGCCATGTTGTTTTCTGGTTATTAAGGATGCCGGTGGCTGCCCACTCCTTACAACCAGCTATTTACATTATTTGTTAAGAATGGTAAATTACTGCTGGCTTTCACTACTAAAATACTGCATAACATCATGAAATAGTGCATGTGGAATTTTAATAGCGTTTTTTAGTGAATGCCAAAAAATGCTGTGCGGTATCATACCACATACTCGGATACTGTAAGATACCGCTTTGTGAATGGAGCCCACTGAATGTAATTCTATGAAGGACTTTGATTTCTTCAACTAGTTTTCCACCAGTATGTATGACAATGTAAAGTGCTGGGTGTGATATTTTTTCAAATTCAATGTTTATTGAGGAGATAAAGGCATACAAGTCATCTATGGCAGTGAAGTGAGATACAGCCAAGTAACAAGAGAACAGCGTAACATGAGGCGGAAAGCATATAAACATAGCCGTATATGAGAAATGATAACATACAATGCATTAAGGTATGTCTCAGGACGGTAGGTTCCCAGACCAACCCACACTCCCTCCGGCATCTGTCACATGGCCGGCACACCGGAGTGCGGGGAGCATCCGACGGGGTCACCAATCCGAGAAACCACAAGAGGTCGTAGTGTCATGCATGCCTTACAAGAACGGGGGAATTTTCCAAAAAGAGAAAAGAGAGAAAAACATGAAAGAAAAAAGAGAACAGGTGAAGGAAGTACAGAGCAAAGAGCAGGAAGAGCTACTGCAGAAGGGGGGGGAAGACGGGAGGAGGGGAGGGGGAGAGGGAAGACAGGACAAACACATGAAGAGAGGACAAAAAAAAAAAAAAAAAGGGGGGGGGGCAGGGGGGCGACTAGGGGAGAAGGCCATCCAGTGTGAGCGGATCAGCTAAGCGACAAGGTCCCGGTATTCCGTGGACGAGCTGAACTCATGCCAATAAAACCAACGCTTGAGGAACCCTTCCCTAGTGCCCCGTTCGGCCGCTACCAGGTCTTCCATCTCATTAATAAACGCAACTTTACGCAACCACATCGCCACGGTAGGAGGGCTTGTTTGCTTCCACAGGAGAGGAATACAGCTCTTTGCTGCTGTCAGCAGTATCGGCAAGATCGACTTCCGATAAGACGCCCTTGGGAAGCTGTGATGGTGAAGAAGGAATAGGGCTGGTTGCAAAGTAAGGGTATGGTCTGTGAATTTTTGGATAATACCAAACTCTGACCAGGACCTCTGACCAAAAAGATTGCAATTTTTTGCAAGACCAAAAGATGTGGAGGAGAGAGCCTACCTCCATACCACATCGCCAGCAAAGATCCGAACAGGAGGGGAACATCTTGCGAAGTTTAACCGGGGTATAGTACCACCTGGTCAAGAGCTTATAACCCATCTCCTGGTATTTAGAGCATGTGGAGGTTTTGAAGGTGAAGAAAAGGATACGTTCCACCTGATAATCCGAAAGGGAAATGTCCAAATCACGCTCCCATCGAGAAATATAGGGGGGCCTGGAGGACTGTCCAGGGGATGTCACGATACGATACAGCAGGGAAATAGCATGGCGCACCGGAGCATCCGACGCACATAGTTCTTCAAATGGCGTGAGGCGTCTGGCAAAAGAGATCGCCGGCGGCAGCGATCGGAGAAAATGGGCAAGTTGTACCTTCTGCCAGAACGACAGGGCGGCAAACACGTCCCTCGATAGTAGCGCCTGGCGAGACATCCAACAGTCCCCGCTAAGAAAATGTCTGGCCTGGTAGACCCCGTTGGCCTGCATCCTGCGGAATGCCGGGTCATGGAGGCCCGGGGAGAAATCCGGGTTTCCCACGATCGGGAGCAAGGGGGACGGCAAAGACGCAACGATGCCCTCCTTACAGAGCTTACGGCCCAGTTGCAACGTGGCTCCAACAGTTGGGTGATCCAATACCTCCCTTGATAGGGGGGATGTTCCCCACAGTAGAGACTCCGGGGGAGGTCCCCCGCAAAGCTGTTCAATCCTCACCCACTGTTTCAAGGGGCCATGCAGATGCCAATCCAGAGTCCTGGCCAGATGGCATGCAGCAGAGTACATGATGGCGTCCGGGAAAGCCATACCGCCGCTGAGCTTGGGCATGCGAAGAAGTTTCAATGCCAACCGGGGGGGGCCTCGAGTCCACAGGAATTTACGAAATGCCCCATTCACTGCACGGAGGAAGGGCAATGGAATAAGTATCGGAAGGGCCTGAAGCACATAAAGCAAACGGGGCATGACAGTCATTTTAATAATGTTACAGCGCCCAAACCACGAAAACATGCCTTTCTGCCAGCCGTCCAGATCTTTCCGGATGCGGGCAAGAAGAGGAGGAAAGTTGCATTCGAAGATGCGTTTGGGGCAGTTAGGGAGGGATATGCCCAGGTATGTGATGTGGGAGGAGCTCCACTTGTATGGAAAATCGCCTTTGAGAAGCTGCGACATAGCGGGTGGCATCGCAACCGGGAGGGCCTCCGATTTCTGGAAATTGATTTTGTACGAGGACAGAGTTTCAAACGCCTTAAACTCCCGCATAAGATTCGGTAAAGAGATCAGCGGCCTAGTAAGGAAGAAGAGGAGATCATCCGCATAGGCCGCCACCTTAGGGGCGAACGACGCCGAAAGTGGCAGGCCCGTGACATCGGAGCTCGCTCTGATGGAGCGCAGGAAGGGCTCGAGAGTCAACACAAAAATCAGGGGAGAAAGAGGGCACCCCTGTCTCGTACCGTTCCTGATCTCTAACGGATCAGAGAGGAAGCCATTAACCTTAACACAAGCAGACGGGCGTGAATATATCGCCCTGATCCAGGCCATCATACGCTGTCCCAACCCCACATGCTCCAAGGTTTCCAGGAGGAAGAGCCAATTCACTCGATCGAACGCCTTTTCGGCGTCCGTCGAGAGAAGCAGCATTGGGGTCCCCCGGGAACAGGCCAGGTGAAGGATATCAATCGCTTTCGTGGTATTATCACGAGCCTCCCGAGAGGGTATGAAGCCTACCTGATCGTCATGTATCAACTGTGGGAGGAAGGGGGTGGGTGTGATATTTTGTTACAGAAGAGGGAAGGGAGAGAGGGACAATATTTTGTTAATAGAATTTTTTTATTTAGTTGCATTTAAGGAGCCACTCATTCAGAAATCCAGGTAGCTCTAAGGGGTTTACAAACTATGTATTTTCTATCTGTATAACTGCCAATTTCTGATCAGAGGGAATTACTACTCCAAACAGTCATATTCATTCAGAAGGCCTAGGATGAATCTGGCCATGGATAGTAGTGGTGGTCATTCCATTTCAAAATCTTATTTGCATAGAAGTTGTGGTCCTTCTATGAGTGTCTATTAGGGATGGGCCAAATGACCCCCTGTTCAGTTCACATCAGAACTTTCGAACATAGCAAAAGTTTGGAACTGAACAAACGAACCATTAATGAACCCATTAAAGTCTACGGAACTCAAACTGTAAAAATCAAAAGTGCCAATTTTGAAGGTTTATATACAAGTAAGTTGGCATACAATGGTTATGGGGGTCTGGGTATTGCCCTTGGGGACATGTAACAATGATAAAAATGTTTGTAAAAAATGTCGTTTTAAATGAGCAGTGATTTACTAATGCTTAAAGAGGAAACATAAAAATGAGAAATAACAATAAAAATAATAACAAAATCCTTTCAATATAGTGCCTGGGGGGGGGGGGGGGTCTACCTGTAAAGTGAAACATCTGTACAGTGTATAGAAGCTGCTGTAGAAATAATTGCATTTATAAAGCCCAAAAAAACGTGTCTGGGAATGGACATAGCCTTTTACAGGGAAACGTGTCGGAAGGAGACAGGGGTTGAGACGTTATGTTACTGTGATCCGGGCCTGCTGGGGCTATCCAAGGTCCTATCTTCCTCTAAGCTGCCTGACTGATTTTATACAATAGCTGTTTTAATAAAATTTCAAAGCATACATACTGCGCCATCAGTTTTCCTCTTTGCTTGTCCATATATCACATCTTGTCTGAGTGAGAGGTGAGAGCCGGGTATTGAGGGTGAGCTGCATGTGATCCATTCATCTGAACGGTGTCAGCGCCTGTGATCAAGGAGCTGCATATAATATTTCACATCCAGAGCTGTATATGATCTCCTATAATTTAGAGATCATTTAATTCCGGTAAGAGGCACATCTCTTCACATGGGTGGAGCACTGGAGAATTTTGCATATCACTGGGAAGCGGTGTATTGTATTTGCACAATTATTTGGAACCAACACCAGGACATTGATTTTGTTTAAATTTTACTGCTAACACGAACATTTTTTTCACTAATTGACCATATTTTTGTTTTTGTATTTTTTCACTTATTGATTTATCACTAAATTAACTAGCTGAGTGTATGGGATAGATAGCGCATGTTGAAACGGTTTTATTTTTTGCCTGTTTCCGGTATTTTAAATTTATCAAGGTGCAGCAATCTTATCCTTTTTCTTTTCGATTTTAAGCGCAAGGTATATCCTATATATATTGGTCTTATTACAGTATCTGCAACTGCCTCCTTCCAGCCACGTATATTACTCCAAAGGCTTCTGGGCATGGAAAACCATCTCTTAAGGTTTGACGTATGTCTTCCTCAGCTTCAATGCCTCCAAAACTGCCAGAATCCTCATCCTCCTCCCTCTCCTCTTGTGGGGTTTGTGGCATAGGAACAATGGTGTCTGCATAAAGCGGTCCTTGAGAGGAAAGGAAGTCCTCCTCTTCCTCCCGCTGCCCTGCATGGAGTGTCCTGTCCATAATGCCGCGCAGTGTCTGCTCCAGCAGGGACACAACAGGAATTGTGTCACTGATGCATGCATCATTACGGCTCCCCATCCTTGTGGCCTAATCAAATGGTGACTGTTGTTGTGCAATACTCACACAGATACTCGTTGATGGTCCTCTGCTGCATGTGCAGCTGCTACAGCATTGCCAAAGTTGAGTTCCACCTGGTGGGCATGTCACAAATCAGGCTGTTTACGGGCAGGTGGAATTCCCGCTGTATTTCAGACAAACGAGCACTGGCTGTGTATGACCGCCTGAAATGGCTACATGCTCTTCTGGCCTGCTTAAGCAAATCTTCCAACCCTGGGTACTTATTTAAAAAATGATGCACCACCAAATTGAGGACATGTGCCAGGCATGGCACATGTGTCAACTTTCCCTGTCTAAGGGCAGACAGGAGGTTTGTGCCATTATTGAACACCACCATTCCTGATTCCAGCTGGCATGGCGTGAACCACACTTGGACCTGCCCCTGCAGAGCTGCAAGAATCTTTGCTCCGGTGTGGTTCCTGCCCCCTAGACACACCGATTGAAGCACTGCATGGCACCTTTTAGCCGGACTCATTGAATAACCCCATTTAGCCTGACTCATTGAATAGTACCTTAGGGAGTACTTGGGGTTCATAGGAGAATTAAGCAGAGGAGGGCATGGAGGAAGAGGAGAAGAGGGGGGTAGAGATGACAAATCTTGCATCATCACCACTAGCTGTATGGAGACGTGGTGGCATAAAACTCTTCAGCACTGAGCCCTGTCTGGCATCCTTCCGAATTGAAAGCAGAATTACCCAATGAGCTGTGAATGAAATACAGCGTCCCTGACCATGCTTGCTGGGCCACGTGTCAGCAGTAACATGGACTTTGTGGCTGACTGCCTTGCCCAATGATGCCACAACATTGCGTTCCACATGATGGTACAGAGCTGGAATGGCCTTACGTGAGAAGAAATAGCGACTGGGAACCTGTCATTGTAGTGCAGCACATTCTGCAAATTCATTGAAGGGGGCAGAATCCACTTGATGGAAAAGCAGAAGTTGTAAAGCCAGCAGCTTTGACAAGCTTGCATTTAGATGCTTGGCATGTGGGTGGCAGTGACTGTATTTTTTTTTCGCTCCAGCAGATGGGGCAGAGAAATTTTCTGGATATACTCTACAGCTGGTGGTATGCTACTGAGAGATGTGCTGCAAGGACCTGGGACACCCTGCATTATACCATCATCCCTGTCAGTTGGGGCTGCTGAGAGGTCATGAGGTATAGCAGAGGTAGACTGAGGTGAGTAAGGAGGAAGAAAGGAATTGAGTCCCTTTTTTGTGGCTTTCAGGTGCTGTTGCCAATGGGCTTAGTGGTGGGAGGTTAAATGCCTTGTCAAGCATGTGGTACCCAAATGGCTGGTGTTTTTTCCATGCTTGATGTACTTTAGACAAAATTTGCAAATTGCTACAGAGCGATCAGCTGCACATGTGCTAAAAAAAGGCCCAGACAGCGGAGCTGTTGGAAGGGTGGTGGGAGATAACAGCTCCACATTGTGATGGAATAGGGTTTCTACTCTCTACTGTTCCATAACGGCTGCCTCGTTGGGGTTGTTCCTTACCCTCACTTTCCTCCATAAAAGTCTTGTCAGTGACCTCATTATCATCATCTCCTCCATCCTCATTACCACTGAAGACAACTTGGCAATACACTGCAGCTGGGGGAGCATGACTACCAATTTGTGTACCAGTGTTCTCAACTCTCTGTAGGCTCATGTTCCTACCTTCCTCAACCTCAGAACCAATAACTGTGTCAAGCAATGGCTGTGCATCCTCAAGGAGCAAGTGGTTGACGCTGTGTTCATAGAACTCAGCTGACTCCTCCATGCCTAATGCTGGGGCTATAGCAGGAATAGCTGTGGACAAGGAGGCAGACTAAGCCACTCTGGCATCTGCAGTGGACTGTGCACTAGTTTCTTCTTGGGTGAAGGAGGATGAGGATGGTTTAGTAAGCCAGTCCACCACTGCATGCTGTGGCTGGATAGCATGGGCAACATCACTAAACAGAGGGAAATGATGCCCTGCCCGAGGACTGACCATGTCCACCTTTGCCTGTGAAAACATACGCTGCTGGCCCCCTCACAGTGCCATGGGAGCATCTGTCTCTCTTTGTTGGCCTCTTGGACATGATGGGGGGGATGCTTATTACCAAAATGTAATAAAGATATGGAAATGTGTTCGTGGATGCACTTTAATTAATGGAAAGTGGTGTTTTGTGCACTTTAACCTGAGTAGTTACTACACAGACACACTCCACGGACACACTACAATATACTGCAGTAAAACTGCACTAACGCACTGCAATATACTGTGCTTAATGTGCAGTAATGCACAGAAATATATTGCGTTAAACGTGCAGTAATGCACTGTAATGTACTGCGTTAAACGTGCAGTAATGCACTGAAATATACTGCGTTAAATGTGCAGTAATGCACTGAAATTTACCATAATAAATGTGCACTAATGCACTGAAATATAATGCGTTAAACAAGCAGTAACGCACAGAAATATATTTTGTTAACTGTGCACTAACGCACTGAACCATACTGAACCATACTGCATTAAACATCATGTAAAGAACTGAAATATACTGCATTACACCTGCACAAACGCACTAAAGTATACTGCATTAAATGGCACATGACGCATTGAAATTTATTGCGCTAAAGGACACGTAACACAAAGAAATATATGGCATTAAATGTGCAGTAATGCACTGAAATATACTGTGCCAAACGTGCAGTAATGCATAGAAATCTACTGCGTTAAACATGCACTAACGCACAGAAATATACTCCATTAAATGTGCAGTAATGCACTGAAATTATCTGCATTAATTGTGCACTAACGCACTTAAATATACTGCGTTAAATGTGCAATAATGCTTTGAAATATACTTAGTTAAACGTGCACTAATACTTTAAAATATACTGCGCTAAATGAGCAGTAATGAACAGGAATATACTGCATTAATTATAATAAAAGGTGCATACTACCTCCTACTAGAATAAGGTTCATATACACAAGCAGCGCTGAGAAATGTCATGACTAAACATGAAAAAATGTGAAGGAAACATGCAAATGAAACAGGGTCCATAGAGTCCATATATATTATGATAATGGGAAAGTCTCTGTAAAGTCCACAGCGGGAAGTAACACCAGTGTTAGAGCAGGAACAGGAATCAATCCCTTCACCTCACCATGTGAAACCTCTCCCCAGGGAATCACACTTACCAGTAAACATGAATATAAATGTATTTTTTTTAACAATACATTTATATTCATGTTTGCTGGGTTCTTTGTATGTTTTTATGTATTGATTTATTATAGATGTACACTGCTATGTGATTATATTATGATTTGATGCTCGTTGCCTGCAAGGGTGATGTTATTCTGCATAGGATTTAGTATCAATGATCACCTGTGATGCCGAGCTTCTTGTGAAGCAGAAATTGCAGCAAGGGGTTAACCATTGAGGGGCAGAGGTTTGAGTTAAATAATGGTGCCATAGCCATGTGCTCGCTCCCTCTGCTGAAGTCTTGTAAGACGAAATCAGTCAGGGCACGAGCTACATGGTCACCTAGGAAGCAAAACGCCAGGTGGGAGGCTCGGTACATTCCATGGACTTCCGGTTACTGACGAGTATGGCGGAGGTCTGGTAGGCTCCCTAATGCGGCTGTCACTGTCTTCAGTTATGCATATGATTCTACGCTGTTTTTACTTTGTCTTGTTGTAAGTGCAATTGTGAAGGGGGGGTTGGGCTCAATAAATGTGTGCATTAGCAATACTGCTCTATGTGCTCTTTATGTTTCCTCCCATGCACTACATCTGAGTGTTACATATCCGGGTGAGCAGCCTTATACATCAGAGAGTGTACATCTCAGACGGTGGTCCGGATACTGGAGATTGGGAACCTGTTTGTCTTTGGGCTGTTTATTTGCCAGTCTTCTGGTAAGTGCGATTCCCTGGGGAGAGGTCAATGCTGTATCTTGGCCTAGGCCAACAAGGCCCAGGCCTAGGGCGGCACTTTGCAGGGGGGCAGCAAAAAACTGCAACCCGCACAAAAAAAAAAACAGCCTTCTCTCGGCTCCCGCACGAAAAGGGTCTTTTAGAAAGGGGACTTTTAGTATAGTGCCAGTCTTATGGGGTGAACTGGGCCAGAGGGCAGGGTCCAGGAGGCAAATCAGTCTTGCACCCCCACAAAGTGGTCATACTGCTACCTCCTGGTATGATAATATCGGCCAGTGAGGACATTTGGACCGAGAGCAGGCCCAGTGGTGTATTTAGGTTTTGTGCTGTCAATGGTGGTTTCTGATAGACTGCACTGATGGGCACTAATGAGGCTGCATTGATAAGGCAGCACTGATATGCTGCACTGATGGGCATGAGGAGGCACTGATAAGCTTTATTGCTAGGGCTGCACTGATATGCTGCACTGATGGCCACTGATGAGGCTGCCCTGATGGGGCTGCACTGGTGGCCAATGATGAGGCCGCACTGATATGCTGCACTAATGGGCAGTAAGGAGGCTGCACTGATAGGCACTAATGAGGCTGAACTTATGGGAACTGACGAGTCTACACTGATGGGCACTGATAGATTGTGGTTGTGGTCTGTGGTTTACAGATGACAGGTGGGTCATAAACAGGAAGGGGTGTGGCCTTTACAGGAAGGGGTGGGTTTAAATTAGGGGTTGCACAAGTTTAATCAGGCCTAGGGCAGCACAAAACCTAAATACACCAATGGGAGAGGTTTCACATGGTGAGGGGAAGGGATTGATTCCTGTTCGGCTCTAACACTGGTGTTACTTCCTGCTGTGGACTTTACAGAGACTTTACCATTATCATAATATATATGGACTCTATGGACCCTGTTTCTTTCGCATGTTTCCTTCACATTTTTTCATGTTTAGTCATGACATTTCTCAGCGCTGCTTGTGTATAAGACCCTTATTCTAGTAGGAGGTAGTATGCACCTTTTATTATATGCTTTTAGATTAGGCAGCAGCTTTGTTTTATTGAGTTTTATTGTATCTTCTGTTTATTCATTTTTGCACAGTCAGAGTGCTTAAGCGCTGGGTGATTGGGGGAGGTGTAAAATCGCTTATCTCAGTCCTTCATATTATACTGCATTAATTGTGTAGTAATGCATTGAAATATACTTCATTACACATGCACTAACTCACTGAAATATACTGAGTAGATATGCAGTAACGCACTGAAATATACTGCATTAAACGTGCAGTAACTTACTGCATTAACCAGCCCTGACAAAATAAACTGACACTAATGTAAAAATTAATAGTCACTAGACTCATATTGACTGAACTATCACTAGATTCACACTAAACTGATATACTACACTGACAATAGAATCAGAATAGCACACTATAGCACACTAGTGCTCTAGTAGCACTGAACAGAGCCCTGTTCTATCTCTCCCCATGCCGACATCACACTACAAATAGCCACTGTTGAAAGAATTATTTTTAGTGTGGGGTGGGACTAAGAACAATGAGCCATGATTGAATAGAGTCATCATTACTTTCTCCAATTATGGCTCTGACAGTGCTCTATGCCCTGATTGGGCAAAGCTTTCATTGCTTCAGCCAATCAGGGCTTCCAATGCACTGTGCGGCAGCGCAATGCATTGTGGTCATTTGGTCATCTTGCGGGCCAAACAAACAGTCGAATGCCCCAATAATTTGGGTGTTCATCAAATGAGGGAACAGACAATTTTTGGCCCGAACTCATGCCTGGGCCAAACCGTTCGCACATCCCTAATGTCTATGTCCCAGTCTGTGTGATGAGGAGGGGGGTACCTAGTAGCAGTCAGTCACATTCAGCTGGACTTGTTCTGTAATGTAGAAGATGTCTTGTAGTTCATCTATTCTTCAGTTATAATGAGTGATGAGAACATATCCCAGCATTTATATCTACACAGCTATTGCTACCACCTTCATCTAATCACCATGGAATTAGTCAGGGAAGATGTTGGAATGAACAGGATGGGAGGAGGGGGTTAGGTTTTGTCAGGAGATGGGCTTTAGAGTCAAAACTAATATGTTTCTTGTAAAAACGGTGAATCCGCTTCTCCAGTGTAACTCACCTTGTCTCCTTTCCAAGACATTAGCTCTGTTTGTAGTGTAAGTTGCTGACCCTCTGAAAGGGACCCATCAAAGTGGCCCACGTGCTCCCAATAGGTCGTATTTTTCCCTTTAGTTCTTGTAATCCAATTTACAATTACCAGTGGGCTGGGCAGTTCTCCTTTATCATTAAAAATCATGACCCTGCCATTCGGATCCTTGTACCGGACTTTCTTTACATAGCGGGAAAGCTTAAAAAATGACAGAAATGATTATAGGTAACAAGCATAGAACGTTTAATAATTTATTGATTGTTTATCTAGTTATATCTGATTTAGAGAATGCCATCGGGATGTGATGACCTGTTTACTGAGCGCTTATAATCAGATGCATGTTATTGGGACTATTAATTATTGGGGCGATCGTTCCAGAGATAAATCAATAATTCTCCCCCTTTACAATGCACTGGCTCAGCCTTATGTTGAATATAAAGTTCAGTTTTTGTCACCAATCCTCAGGAAAGATCTCAATGAAATATAAAGAGTTCTGCAAAGGGCAACACAATTGAAAAGGAGGACACAGGAGCTCAGCTATGAGGACTGATAGAATAGAGTTATTCACTCCGGAGAAGAGGCACTTAACAGAGGACATGATTACAATGTACAAATGTATTGAAGGTGACTTCAGTAACTTCAACAAACTGTTTACTGTAAGGTCCCTGAAGAGGACACGCGGCCATGATTTGAGGTTAGAAGAAAGGAGGCTTAACCTCAGATTGTGAAAAAGGGTTCTTTACTGTTAGAGCAGTAAAAATGTCCTTAGGAAGTGGTACAAGCCGAGAGTGCTGATAACTTCAAAAAATTTTAGATGTCTTCCTCGGAAAGCAGAATATATGGGGCTATGGAAACTTTTAGAGAATAATAATCACACACACACACACAAACACACACAGGTTGAAATGGAAGGACCTGTGTCTTTTTTAAACTGGCAACCACTTGACCCCCGGAAGATTTTACCCTATTCATGACCAGGGCATTTTTTGCTATTTGGCATTGTGCTACTTTAACTGGTAATTGTGTAATCATGCAACACTATGCAAATTAAATTGATGTCATTTTTTTTTCACACAAATAGAGCTTTCCTTTGGTGGTATTTGATCACCACTGGGCTTTTCATTTTTTATTATTTAAATAAAAAAAGACCAATAATTTTGAAAAAAATATAACATTTTTAATTTCCTCTACAAAACATATCCAATAAAAATAAATTTAACTAATCAGAATTTTTTTTTTATAAATTGAGGTCAAAATGTTACATGTCTTTGGTAAAATAAAAAAAAAAAAAACCTGATAAGTGTAAATTGGTATAAATACTGTTTTTTTTTATACTACAGTAGTAATGGCAGTGATCAGTGACTTATAGTGGGACTGTGATAGTGTAGTTGGCAACTTGACACTAAGGGGTTGTATTACAAAAACCGGAGAGTGCAAAATCTATTGCAGCTCTGCATAAAAATGAATCAGGTTTTTCTCAAAGCTTAATTGAACAAGCTGAAGTCAGAAGCTGATTGGCTGCCATGCACAGCTGCATTAGATTTTGCACTCTCCAGTTTTAGGCAATCAACCCTTAACTGACACTGGGTGAGAATTGAAAAACTGACACTGACATCACCAGTGACACTAATACAGTGATCAGTGCCAATACTATACACTGTCACACTGGCTGGGAAGGGTAAACATCTAGGGACAATCAAGGGGTTAACTGTGTGCCTAACAAGTGTATTGTGTGTAATATGGGCTTTACTAAGAATATATTTGTGTAGATGAGTGTACCAAGAAGGAACAAGTGCACCACACCCTAAAGTAATTATGAAAGGTTATTACCAAGCATTTTTGGGCTTTTAAGGGGCCAGATCAATCAAAAAACCCATTTAGAAAAATGAACAATATTTTATTATGAGAATTATTTTAAAATCTCAAAAACTAGAATTTAAAAACAATTTACAATCTTACTAAGACAATACCACAAGCAATTTCTCAACATGTTTCGCTTTATATGTATAGCTTCTTCAGGAGAATTGGTTTGGAGAAGTGCTCACGTAAGCTAAAGAAAGATATATATACAAAAATTAGCATAACATACTGAAACAATCCCAAATTTCAAAAGAAAAACAAACTAATATACAAAAATTATTTTCCAATCGCATTTTAAACAAGAATCAGTGCTTACAATTGTTGGATCCATTATGGAAAAATCAATAATCCCTTTTGCAGTATTCTATCTCTGGGATTCCAGAAAACCCTTTAAGAACATTTAGGATTTGAAATAAATGCTATGGACCATGGATATCAGTAAACCATAAGGGGTGAATATGGATCAGAATTTTATCACCTAGGATGGATATAAGAAATTATCAATAGGACATATCTTATTATCACAAAACTCATTAACACATACTAATTATTAGTGCTTGAAGGATCCAAATGTTAGGATAGGGAAAATCAAAAATAATTACCCTATTTTGTCTGTTGATCATAAACCTTAGAATATAATGGATTATGAAATACAGACACAGACCATGAAGAGGAGGTCAATTAATAACTCCCCTCTCCGTGAGTCACCATCTGCCACCATATCACCCTCCTAAAAGAAAGAAAACAAAAAGGAAGAAGGGCCCTGTAGTAATGAACTATGTTCTGAAAACTGAACACGCATGATCAAATAGTGACCAAAGACAATAGTAGTATTCAATTTAAACCTACCTAAATGTCCTTCGTTTGGTCACAAATCCATCCCAGAATGTTGCAGGGCTGATTGCACTGCTTACCCAAACCTCATTTACACAGGGTCCCCAGCATCTGTATGGTCACCCATCCCATACAGCATTACATAATACATTGAGCAGAGCCATCTAATGGATAAATCCTAAATTACAACAACAAAATGAATTAGCGGATCCAAGTGAATACAAATGCTGAACAAAAAGTGGTAGGTGTTCATACAAGTGCTGAACAAAAAACTATACAACAAATATTAATGTCCAAAACAAGTGCTGAACAAAATCCAATCTCTTTCCAAAGAGAATTGTAGTGTAGAAATTGTGACGAAAATAAACTGGTGATGAAGTGATTTCGCCAAGATGTGACAGTTTCCCACCACCTCTTAAATGTACTTCTTATCAGAGTGAAAGATAAAAAGGGCTTATAAATGATAATCGTTTCCAAGAAACCTCTGATGACACCTCAAAAACTTGGGGTGAATCAATAATCCCTTCACCAAGTAAACAGGCAGCCTCTTACCAGATGTAAAGAAATGAAGAGCATTTTAAATTATTCCTTTCTCCCTGTACTTGAAGTGATGGAAAGGTTTCTCCTGGCACTTGCACTCGGTTTAACATCCATAGCAATTCCACATATGAGAGAAAAGCAAGGAAGGCCACAAATAGTGCATTATCCCCAAGTAAAATGTATTGTATAAGGTAAATACACTTACATCAATCTTGAAAAGAAAGTGCCTGCAACGATCGGTATTCGCGGATTGTCTGCAGTACAATACCAGCGGTGTGTAGAGTGGCGGCGCGGCTCCTGCTACTTCTGACGCGGCGTTTCTCCTCAATAGGCTTCCACGGAGACAGGAGGGAAGCCCACACCGTCACTCTTGCCCTTTTGTATATGTCGTTTTTTTTTTTACTTCCGGAGTCATTCATGATTGAAACAGGATATGATGCAATGGGTGTCGCCGCTATTATTGCACTATTTCTCATATATATATATATATATATATATATATATATATATATAGATGTAAGCTCGCCAAATTATAAAGGATTGAGATGCTTTTCTTTTGAGAAATACCCCTTGGCTGTACCCACTTACAGGCCGCTTTCATCAATGGGCCAGAAATTTCTATTTTTGATTGTATATTTTTATGTACTCTCTGACTATATTATATTTTAATGCAATATCAATAAAATTGATTTTTTAAATATGTTTTGTCTTGGCTACTAACAATTGCTATTGAACCACTCACACCCTTTAAAGTCCATTATTTTTACTAGGTGTGGTTAGGACCATCTAGTCTGGATGACTGTGGACCAGCCCACACCTGTATTTTATTTGTAATCCTTATCCTAGTATGTGGGTGTGTTCTGGTGCAATTTTTCTTGCACCCAAGTTAATTCATTTATTTTGGATATGAACACCATAACCACTCACAGTTAGCAGGGCACAGGGACAGGGTCTGCTGTTAAAAATGACACACACCATTTAAATTGTATGCATCCATCATACAAGTGCAGAAAAAATAGGCCTTAGGGGTTGGTAGAGACCTAAACCAAAAACATTGTTGGAAGCTAGCAGAATCAAGGTAGAGGAATAGAATAGGCAGCAAGGGATGGCAGACCCCTAGCAAATTCAATCAGTTAAATCAGCATCATTAGCTTGATAGCTCTTGTTGATCCAGGACTGGTTCATTTTGATAAAAGTAAGCTGGTCAACAGAGTCTGTGGACAGATGCACTCTTTTGTCCAACACAAAACCTCCAGCAGCACTGAACGTACGTTCAGAAAGCACGCTGGAAGCAGGACAGGCCAGTAGCTCCATTGCATATTGAGCAAGTTCTTGGCAGTGTTCCATCCTCAAGATCCAGTGAGCCAGTGGATGCTCAGCTGGAAAGGTATCCAAGTCTGCTCTTGTGCCTCATCATGCACCATATGATGGAGACGCTGCCAATGATTGCTTAAACCTTACAGCCCTGGGTGCTGCTGAGGACAAAATAACTGTTTAAAGGCATCGGTCAGCTGGCCGCCTTCTCCACCGCTCCTCCTTTGGTTGAACGATGCCTCAGAAACTCATCCAGAGAATGTTGACCTCCCAGTGTCTGGAAAGGCGGTACACACATTTTTTTCAAGGCCTCCTCAAGATGTTTCATTCTCTGCTCTCTCTGAAAAGGCAGGATGAGCTCTGCAACTTTACCCTTTTAACGTGGATAAAGAAGGGTTGCCAACCAGTAAATATCCCTCTCCTTGATAGCATGAATCATTGAGTCCTTTTGCAGTCTTTGCAGAATCAGAGAGCCCATGCAAAGACAGTTGGAGGAGGCATTAGCTTCTGAGTCCTCTGGGTCACTAAGGATGAAATTGTCAGCAGGAGCAACCTCTCCCCAACCACGTACAACTCCTGGGGTTTCTGGGAAATCAAAACCATCTCTTGAACACTGCTGTCCTCTACATCTATGCTGCCAAAATCCTAACCCTCTTCCTCCACTTTGTCCTGTGTGTTTTATGTCCCTGCAGGAATGACATCTGCATAAAGGGGGCCTTGTGAGGAAAGGCAGTCCTCTTCTTCCTGCCTCAAGTGCCCTGTCCATGAGTGTGCTCCAGCAGGTAGACTGGCGGGATAGTGTCACTGATGCATGCATCGTCCCGGCTCACAATCCTTGTGGCCTCCTCAAATGGTGACAGGACGATTCATGCATCCTTAATCAAAAGCCACTGGCGTGGCTAAAAAAAGCCAAGCTCCCCTGACCCTGTCCTTGTGCCATACTCACACAGGTACTCATTGGTGGCCCTCTGCTGTGTGTGCAGCCTCTGCAGCATTGCCAACGTTGACTTCCACCTAGTGGGCATGTCACACATGAGGCGGTTGGTGGGCAGGTTAAATTCCCGTTGAATATCAGATAAGCGAGCACTGGCATTGAACAAATGGCAGGAATGGCAACAGAATTTTCTGGCCTGCCTCAGAAGATCTTGAAAGCCCAGGTATCTGCTCAAGAAACGCAGCACCAGATTCAGAACATGTGCCAAGCATGGAACATGTTTCAAGTGTCCCTGTTGGAGGGCGGAGAGAAGGTTGGTGCCATTGTCGCATACAACCATTCCTGGCTCAAGCTGTCTTGGCGTCAACAATCTCTGGGCCTGCCCCTGCAGAGCTGTCAGAATTTCTGCACTG
The DNA here is from genome assembly GCF_965119305.1 of Pelophylax lessonae. NCBI lineage: Eukaryota > Metazoa > Chordata > Amphibia > Anura > Ranidae > Pelophylax > Pelophylax lessonae. The sequence continues at coordinate 19,174,494 of NC_138768.1, read as the reverse complement.
GTGTGACTTCTAAACCCTAGACAGACCAACTGAAGCACAGCATGGCATCTTTTAGCCTGACTGATTGCGTAGCCCCTTGAACGCTTAGGGAGCACTGCTTCTTCAGAGGACAATTTGATTAATACTTTTTTTTTGAAGAAAATTTTAGAGGAAAGTTAACAAATCTGAAACACATTAAACTGTCAGAAATAAAAAACAATTAAGAGGCAATTAACATGACAGGTAAAACCATTAAAGACGGGCCATGAATTCCAAATGTGCACAGGCGGACATCCACACATAGCCCATGGCGTGCAAGTAAACCGTACAGTATCTTGAATCCATGGAATAATGCAAGCCCGATACCATTTTTTCAGAGGGGCTACCTGTCAGGCAACACGACAAATAGTACTGAACAACCAAGGGCAAAGGGCCCACAGACACAGAGAGGACAGAAAACAGACGACAGAGCAAGGAGAGAGAAAGAGGAGGAAAGAAAAAGAGTGGATGGCGAGGAACAGGAGGAAAAGGGGAGGGGGGAAATTAGGGGAGGGGTGGTGAGGGGAGGGGAGAGAAGGGGAAGATCCCATGGTGCAACAAAGACCTGCAAAATCACAAATCAGCACAGTTTAGGAATGCACATTCAAAAGCTCAACATATTTCTCGGAGTAGGTGAAGGCAAGCAAGGAGGCCCAAATCTGATTTGCCTGGGAAGGCACGACCCCTGTAATCGTAGGTCATGTCCTCCAGGTGGTACGCATGATCCACAGAATGAAGCCAGAGTGCGATGGGTGGGGGAACCTGCTGCTTCCAATATAGGGGAATGAGGGCCTTGGTCTCATTGAGGAGGTGGGGTGTGATTGACCGCCAGTACCTATGGGGCAGGTCCTTAGTACCATGAAAGAGAACAGTCCACGGGTCCACAACTACAGGGAAGCCCTGTATGGTTTCTATTAGCGATAACACCGATGACCAATAAGGGCAAATGATCGGGCAATGAACGCGGGGAAGAGGAAGAAAACATACAATGCAACCTCACCGGGTAGAAGTGCCACCTCATAAGAAGCTTGTAGTTCATCTCTGCTGTTTTGGCAGGAGTTTAAGAGGAGTGACAAAGAGTAAGTATTTAGTTTGTCACGGGTTCCGTGAGTGATGATTGAAGGTCAGCTTCCCAGCGTTGCAGAGAGAGCAGCTGTTGGCATGGCTCCATGACAATTAGCGCTTTATAAAGTTTAGACAGAGCGTCTCTGTGAGGTTGATCAATTTTCCCGTTTTTCAATCGGGTTCAATGAATTAAAAGTACGTAGACGTTGTGGCAGGCTCTTGATGAACTGACTCAGTTGCTTATATTGCCAGAGGTCTCGAAATGAAGATGTGGAATGATGCAGAAAGTTGGATGCAGGAAAGATTCCCTGAGAGGAGGAGACATGATGTAGTAGGGCATTCGTAGAGTGAGGCAGCCAATGTTGAAAAGATAGATCATGCAGGCCCGGAATGAAATAATTGTGGCCTAGGAGAGGCATCAGGGGCAAGTTGTAAGGTAGTTTGAAATGCCTGTGCAACATGTCCCAAGTGTGGAAAACAGACATAGACAATGGATATGTTCCAGGGGAGTAAGATCTAAATTGTGGAGTCCAGATTTGGCGTTACAAGGAAGTCCCAGCAAGATCGTATTCTAACTGTACCCACAACTTTGAACCTGAGTGGTATTTCCAATCCAGAACCCAGGTTAAAATAGATGCATGTAAGTATGTCTCCCAATCTGGCACTGCCAGACCCCCATGGGATTTGGCATGCATCAAAATATTGCCAGCTATACGGGGGTGTGATCGGTGCCAGATGTAAGACATCACTAGGGAGGACAGGAGTGTCACAAAATTTTTGAGAACATTAAAAGGCAACATTTGAAACAAAAAGAGCGCCCTGGGCAGCACGTTCATCTTGACCACATTCACCCTTCCAAGCCAAGAGGTCGCCAAGTGGTTCCACTTACCCAGGTCGGCTCTAACCCTATTAAGAAGAGGAACATAATTTGCCACAGAGGTATCACAAATGTTCGCAGTGAGGTGTACACCCAAATGTTTAAGTGAGCAAGGTTGCCACGCAAATGGGAAGGATGGTCGGAGTCTATCAAAACAGGGTGGGGGACATAAACATTCAAGATCTCGGATTTGAACCAACATCATAGCTTTCAAATTGCTGCGCATCCTCCAGCAGCATGTCACTGACACTAAGATTGAATAGTTCAGGTGACTCCTCCATGCATGATGGTGGGTTGACTGAAGGAGTAGCTGTAGAGTGTGTAGTTTGTGATGCCTCAGGTCAGGTTGGGGATTTTAAGGGCAGGAGTAAGAGATATAAATGATAATAGGTAACATAAATAGTTTATTTAAACAATATAGTATTTACAAAACTTCAGGGTGAATGGGTAAAGGCCCATTTGGGTGCTGGTGAACGAGAAAGATATAAAGAGTGCGTTTACACATGAGAAATAAGTGACTTTGATTTTTTGGACAATCCTGCTCTGTTGTTCCTTGTGTCAAAAGACGGGGACTGGTTCAGAGAGGTGTCCGACCGGTGAACCAACGCGTTTCGGCCAATTGTGGCCTTTGTCAAGGATTTATCACCGATTCTATAAGTAATAAAGTATGGTATAATCAGTAACATAATATATGTACCAAGAAAATTCTGGTAGAATTTGTACGATTTGTATACTATTTACATACATGTTCAATATCCACTTTCTGTGATTGTGCCTTCCCAGTGTTTCTCCAGATGCTACAGGAACTGTATGCTGTATGGAGTAAGTAAATAAATTGGTAGGTATTCAAGAAATCAAGGATGCCAAAGTATAAGTATAAATTGGTGGTATTTACTTTCTGGACTTAGAGTTTTGGTCCAGGGGTCCGATGTGGTTCATATAAATGTCAACGTTTCCACAGAGGTTGTAACCATCTGTAAGATAGTTGTGCATAGTGGTATTTAGAAAGTCATTTTTGTTCAGTATATTGTGATAAATTAGTACAGAGATAATGGGTGACTTTCTGAGAAAAAGAACGGCTAAGTTCGCCGTTAATGCTTTGATAGGGGATAAAAAGGAAATCTCCTCCAAAGCAAACTTACAGTTGTGGTTGTTGTTTAAGTGTTACATCGATCCGGCAGCATAGGAACTCCAGGCACCTCTCCTCCCCTCGGTTGGGGAGAGACTGAATGCCTTGGAGCGTTCCCCGGCCTTTAATAGGCTATCGCGCATGCGCAGTGTGCGCTGCGTGATGCCGAGTGACATGGTCCGTACGGCGGTACGAGGTGCGCCTGCGTGGAGGAAAAGGCGCATCCCTTGGTACCGTGCGGACGTGCCACATAGGCCGCCGACACAGAGGGAGAAACCGAATGATCCCTAAGGGATCAAGGAAGGTGCGAGCACCAGCCCTCAGTTCTGCATGCCCCGATCTCCAAGGATTCGGGGCTTTCTGTGCCGGGAGGTTATGAAGTCCTGGGAAGGAGGCACCAGTAAAATGGATTACATAACCAATATTAATGGCAAATTGATAATAAAAGGTAGAGAAAAAAAACAACAACATAAGAGGTGGAACACATAATTACGATGTGGTCACCTCAATATATATTTACACAATTCATGTATAGTATTAGCAGCAGTTGAATAACAAGGAAGAAAAGAGGCATAAGTTATGCCAGGGTTAGGTTGGACAGGGGGGGGAGAGAGGGTCAGGTCAGGCGTCTCAGACGGTTGTGGCAAGGAAAATAAAGATAAAATAAAAATAAAAAAACAAACAAACGGATGAAAACGATCGGTTGGAAAAATCGGTGCAATCCGATTGATCCAAAGAAGATCCTAGGTATAAGAGGGTTTTTTTTTTAAGAAATGTTTAGACAAAGGGATTTTTATTAAAAATTCCAGATGGTTGTTGTATGGAGGAGAAGGGGAAAAGAAGGGAGAGTTTCTGATTTAGTCAGTTTTCCCTGAGTAGCTGTAGAGAAGGAGCCTGTGGAAGGGGCCACTTTGGCAGCTGCGGTGGGAGGCAAACTACTGTGAACATGGGTGTCAGAGGATGAGGAGGATGAGGACGGCTTATTGATCCACTCCACCAACTCTTCCACATGTTGTGGCTGAATAGCCCAGGCAGAACCGGAAATAATGGACGGGCATACCCCGTCTGCAGAGGATGTACTATGTCGACTGTGACCACCGCTTTTCACAATGGACACAGAGGCTGCTTGCCCTCTTTTCATGGCCTGTGAGCGTCAGCCTCTGCTTTCGGACATGATGTTAATACAGATCAATATAGGTTATACGCAACTAACCAATAGATACTCATTGACCTGACATGATGTAATCGACAGCCCTATAGATGAGCTGTGGTGGTTATAGATGTACGCCAGTGACCAATGAACAATACTCTCACTGATTTCTGATGTAATCTATAATCCTATAGATGGATGATCTGTGCTGCTTATAGCATGTACGCAAGTGACCGATAAACAATACTCTCACTGATATCTGATGTAATCTATAATCCTATAGATGGATGATCTGTGCTGCTTACAGCATGTACGCAAGTTACCGATAAACAATACTCTCACTGATATCTGATGTAATCTTTAATCCTAAATATGGATGATCTGTGCTGCTTATAGCATGTACCCAACTGACCGATGAACAAAAGTCTCACTGATATCTGATGTAATCTATAATCCTATAGATGGATGATCGGTGCTGCTTAATGCATGTATGCAAGTGACCGATAAACAATACTCTCACTGATATCTGATGTAATCTAAAATCCTATAGATGGATGATCTGTGCTGCTTATAGCATGTATGCAGGTGACCGATAAACAATACTCTCACTGATATCTGATATAATCTTTAATCCTAAAGATGGATGATCTGTGCTGCTTATAGCATCTACCCAACTGACCGATGAACAATACTCTCACTGATATCTGATGTAATCTATAATCCTATAGTTGATCTGTGCTGCTTATATCATGTACGCAAGTGACCAATAAACAATACTCTCACTGATATCCAATATAATCTATAATCCTATAGACGGATGATCTATGCTGTTTAAAGCATGTACGCAAGTGACCGATGAACAATACTCTCACTGATATCTGATGTAATCTATAATCCTATAGATGGATGATCTGTGCTGCTTATAGCATGTACCCAACTGACCGATGAACAATACTCTCACTGATATCTGATGTAAAGAAACAAATCTCTCCCTGCCTGAAACACATTCCTGTCCTTCCCTACACTGCTAGGAATGTCTCTCTGGCCTGTCTTGAAAACTCCAAAAAAAACTACTCTCTCTCTGCCTCACACGCGTGCCTCTTTCTCAATAACACTACACACTGTGGCAGTGCGGGCAGCCTTTATGTAGTGTGGGGCGTTTACTGAGCCATGATTGGCTAAAGGCAGCCTGCCTTTAGTCAAATCATGGCAGAGATCATTTGAATCACATAACGTGCTGCACGCATGGCACACGTGCAGTGCATTATGGGAAACTCTAATTTTCAGCGAAGAAGCAAATTTGTTCATCATTTGATGAATGATCGGATGACCGATTAACAATAGTTAGCTTTGACTCAAAATTGAAGCTCATCCCTACATCACAACAGTGAGAGTATTGTTAATCAGTCACTTGCGTACATACTATAACCAAGACAGCTCGTTATCTATAGGACTATTGATTACATCACATCAGTGAGAGTATTCTTAATCGATCCCTTGCATACATACTATAACCACGACAGCTCATCATCGATAGGGCTATCGATTACATCACATCAGTGAGAGTATTGTTAATCAGTCACTTACTTACATCTATAACCACCACAGCTCATCATCTATAGGGCTATCAATTACATCACATCAGTGAAAGTATTCTTAATTGGTCACTTGCATACATCTATAACCACCATCATATCAGGTCATTGAGTATCTATTGGTCAGTTGCGTATTTTTTTCCTTTAGAAATGTCAGTATTGCAGCAGCAGGCTACATACACCGTAGAGATGCACTACTTTACAGGCACATTCAGGGGACCCCCCAGGCACGACATTTGAGGGAATTTTTCATTTTTTTAGTTTCGCTTTAAGCCTCATGAAAATCAGTAAATAACTGCTCCTTTATAAACAATTGTTTTTAAAAACTTTTTTGTCATTGCTACATGTTCCCATGGTCAGGACCCGGACCCCCATACCATTTTTTTGGGGCAATAACTTGCATTTAAGCCTTCAAAATGAGGCTGTTTGATTTTCGAAGTTTGACTCCCATAGACTTCAATGGGGTTTGTTTATTCAAAAAACTTTTCCTCTGTTTGCGTTGTTCTGGTGCGAACCGAAGCGGGGGGTGTTCATCACTAATCAGGATGATGGGGAGAAGAACCTGCTGCTGTTAAAATATACAGTGAATTAAGCTTGACATGTTTCACTTCTTCAGGGGCCTATTTTCTTTTGTAATCTATTCTTGTAAGTTCTAACAGGGCCAGGCAGCTCAGATAAAAATCTGATTCATAGTTGTAAAAGTTGGAGCAATGCTTGGAATGTCTATATAGAGAACCAATTGCAAAGTAGAATAGTCCTCTGTTGGGGGGATGTTTACAAGGAGGATCAGTATATAGGAAAGGTAGGTATTCCCGCCCTATGACTGAGAGGGTCCCAAAGATGTACTTGCTAGCCTGAGTTTTTCCCAAGAAACAGTCATCTGTATAAGGTCCAATAGTAACAAGCTGACAGCTGGTGGTAGGGACAGCCGACTTTTTGAGAAACTCACTTTCAGTCCAAGATCCAAAATTGACTAACCATCATTTTCCAGTAGTTCATCATACCACCAACAGTCTAGCAAAAACCATGGGGGTGTCCATCCTCATCTCCAAATGCTCTCCTGTTTCCATTACAGATGTTCTTACAGATCACAAGGGCAGGTTCCTTTTTGTCAACAGACCAGTCACACTGACAAACTTGTACTGCCTAAATGAGAAACAGGTCTCCTTTCTTAACTCAGTAGTAAACCAGCTCACCACCTTTCACTCAGGCATCCTAATACTGGGTGGAGATCTCAACAGAACACTACAACTTATTTTTGACACATCCACAGATACATCATCACTACCATATAGAGCCTTACGAAAGGTAAATCTTCTACAGGATCTTTTACTCCATGATTAGAGTTGAGCAAACACCTAGATGTTCGGGTTTGGCGGGTTCAACCGAACTTGAAAAAAAAAGTCCGGGTTCGTGAACCGGACTTAACCAGAACTTTGTCCCGATCCCGAACCCCATTGAAGTCAATGGAGACTTGAACTTTTGATCACTAAAATGGCTCTAAAACAAACATGGAAAGGGCTAGAGGGCTGCAAATGGCAGCAAAATAATCTTAAGAGCATGGCAAGTGCTCTGCAAACAAATGTGGATAGGGAAATAACTTAAAATAACAGAAAAAAAAACAGAAAAATAAAAAATATTCAGCTTGAATGATGTAGGAGGAGGACAAGGCCCATACGGAGTAGGAGGTTGAGGTGGCGGTGGATGTGGCGGTGTAGGTCGAAGCGGCGGTGGAGGAGGACGAGGTAGCCAACACTGGTTTTTATTTCTTTTTAAATTTGGGTACACCCCAAAAGAGTTAGAAAGATCAAATACAACAATGGCTGGGTAAGGCCGGTTTACATGTCTATTTTGCACAAGGTATGGACAAGTCCTGTGGGATCCATGCCTGGTTCATTTTAATGAACGTGAGCTTGTCCACATTGGCTCTGGACAGGTGGCTGCGCTTGTCTGTGATAACGCCCCCAGCCATGCTAAATACTGTACATGTTCAGATAATATACTGGCTGCAGGGCAGGCTAGCACCTCCAAGGCATAAAGGGCAAGCTCAGGCCATGTGCCCAATTTGGAGACCCAGAAGGTGAAGGGGGCAGCCCCGTCATTCAGTACGTGTTGGCACGTGCACACTTGCTGCTGGTGGAGCTCCTGTTGCAAGGAGAGGACGTGGTCGATCTGTGGCAGCTACACGCACAAGTGAAACACCTTTCTCAGCTGCGAGTAGGCGAAAGAACCTTACAGCAGTATTTGGCAGGGCCTAATGCGCCTCTACAAATTTATTTAGGCCAGAACAAGTACAGGCGATAGTAGATTGGGTTGCTGACAGTGCCTCCAGTTCCTTCACATTGTCTCCCACCCAGTCTTCTGCTAAAAGGTCCGAGTTGGCACCTGCAGCCGGTGTCCATCAATTTTTCACCTCACCCCCTTGCAAATCAGCCAAGCAGTCTGAGCCCCAAGTCATGCAGCAGTCTCTTCTACTTTTTGGTGACTCTGTTAGCATGGTTTCCCAGGGCCATCCACCTAGCCCTGCCCCAGAAGTGGAAGATATTGGGAGCACCAATGCCCAACCACTTATGTCTCAACATGAGTACATGGGAGGACCATCGCAGCACGTCTTGGATGATGACGAAACACAGGTGCCAACTGCTGCAGAATTCCAAATTGTGGAGACCGACAAGGGTTGCAGGGGTGAAGACTGCTTGGAAGATGATGTGGAGGACGATGAGGTCATGGACCCCACATGGAATGAACGTCATGCAGGTGACCTGAGTAGTTTGGAGGAAGAGGCGATGGTCACACAGAGCCACCAGCACAGCAGAAGAGGGAGCAGGGTGCAAAAGCGGAGTGGCCATGCCCTAGACACTACGCCTGCTACTGCCCAACGCAGCAAGGGACCGAGCACACCAAAGCCAGCTCAAAAAAGTTCCCTAGCATGGCAGTTCTTCAGACAATGTGATGATGACAGAACACGAGTGGTTTGCACGCTGTGCAATCAGAGCCTGAAGCGAGGCATAAACCTTCTCAACCTGAGCACAACCTGCATGACCAGGCATCTAAGTGCAAAGCACGAGCTGCAGTGGAGTAGACACCTCAAAAACCAAGAAAGGTCTCTGGCTCCTCCTGCTTCCTCTTCTGCTGCTGCAGTCTCGGCCTCTTCATCCACCTCTGTAGTGAGACCGGCACCTGCCACCCTGCAAACAAAGGATCTACCAGCAACACCACCACCTGGGTCACCAACAACCATCTCCACAATGTCCCGTGGAAGCGTTCAGCTTTCTATCTCCCAAACACTGGATCGAAAGAGGAAGTACCCCCCTAGCCACCCGCGATCCCTGGCCCTGAATGCCAGCATTTCAAAATTCCTGGCCTTTGAAATACTGTCATTCTGTCTGGTGGAGACGCAGAGTTTTAAAAGCCTTATGGCGGTGGCTGTCCCACAGTACGTCGTGCCCAGCCGCCACTACTTTTCCAGGCAAGCCATCCCTTCCCTGCACAACCAAGTGGGTGACAAAATCAGGTATGCACTGCGCAATGCCATCTGTGGCAAGGTCCAGCTAACTACGGATACGTGGACCAGTAAGCATGGTCAGGGACGTTATATCTCCCTAACAGCACACTGGGTAAATGCAGTGGCGGCTTCCACCACCGAGGATTGCAGTGCGCTTCAGTTTGCCTCCTGTTCCTAACTACTCCGCTTCCTCATCCTCTACTGCCTCCTCATCCAGTCAGAGTAACACCTTCACCACAAACTTCAGCACAGCAAGGGGTAAATGACAACAGGCAGTTTTAAAACGTGCCTGTTTGGGGGAAAAACCACACACTGCGCAGGAGTTGTGGAGGGGCATTGAACAGCAGACCGATGAGTTCTTGGTGCCAGTAAGCCTCAAGCCCAGCCTGGTGGTGTGCGATAATGGGCGAAATCTCGTAGCAGCTCTGGACCTAGCCGGTTTGACACACATCCCTTGCCTGGTGCATGTGCTGAATTTGGTAGTTCAGAGGTTCCTTAAAAATTACCCCGATATGTCAGAGCTGCTGCAGAAAATGCGGGCTGTCTGTGCGCACTTTCAGCGTTCTCACCCTGCTGCTGCTCGTCTGTCAGCGCTGCACCGTAACTTTGGCCTTCCCGCTCACCGCCTCTTATGTAACGTGCCAACAAGGTGGAACTCCACCTTGCACATGCTGTCCAGACTGTGCGAGCAGCAGCAGGTCATACTAGAGTTTAAGCTGCAGCACGCACGCATGAGTCGCTTTGCGGAACAGCACCACCTCACCACCAGTAACTGGACCTCCATGCGAGACCTGTGTGCCTTGTTGCGCTGTAACATATGCAGACTAGGCCACAATGTAATATTTTTTCCCTAAATGGGTGTTTATTGAATAGCGGAATAGAACAACAGTATCCAAAGGGTGTATCTCACAGTAAAATATGCAGACTAGGCCACAATGTAATATGTTTTCCCTAAATGGGTATTTACTGAGTAGTGGAATAGAAAAACAGTATAGAAAGGGTGTATCTCACAGTAAAATATGCAGACTGGGCCGCAATTTATGTTTTTTTTCCCCTAAATGAGTTTGTATTACAAAGCGGAATACAACAGTATGCAATGGGTGTATGTCACTGTAACATACGCGGACAGGGCCGCAAACAACTTTTTTTGCCCCTAAATGTTTTTTTTTTTTTTATTGTAATGTGCAATACAACAGTATGCAATGGGTGTATCTCACTGTAACATATGCGGACAGGGCCACAATCAACTTTTTTTGCCCCTAAATGGTCTTTTTATTGCAATGAGCAATACAACAGTATGCAATGGGTGTATCTCACTGTAAGGAATGAATGAAAAGCTGATAAATAATTGTCGCCTTAATTGATGCTTGTTGAATAGCAGATTTGAAATGCAGTGTCTAAACGCTCACAGTAAAATATGAAGGAGAAAAGTTTTTTTCTTTTTTTAAATGCAGATTAAGCAGACACATATGCACTCAGCTTGCATTAAATGGCCACTACACACCGCACGCCTAACAGGTTGGATACTGTTGTTGTTCTATTCTATTGAATAAAAAAAACAAAAAACATTTGAATGAAAAACTGAAAAATTATTTATCTTCCCTAAATACTGAAAAATAATTATTTTCCCCTTCCATTGGTGCTTTTTGAAGAGCATTTTAGAAAAGCAGTGTCTGTCTAAACACTATATGTCAAACTTAAATATGAAGGAACTTTTTTTTTTCTTTTTTAAATGCAGATTAAGCAGACACATATGCACTGAGCTTGCATTAATTGTGCAGCACCACACGCCGCCCACCTAACAGACTGATAAAAGTTTTTTTTTCTCCCTCCTCCTCCTCACTGTGCTCAGGTAAGGGCATAAAGATCGTGCACTGCACCCCCACACTATACAATCAATGTAGATCGCTGTCTGATTAAAGAAGATTCTTCCTATTATTTCCCTCAAAACAATCTCCAGCCTGACCCTACAGTAAATTCCTATCTCTCCCTCCGGGCAAAAAGATCGTGCACTGCACCCCCACACAATCAAATCAATGTAGATCGCTGTATGATTAAAGCAGATTGTTCCTATAAAAGCAATCTCCAGCCTGAACCTACAGTAAACTCTTATATCTCCCTCAGCAGCAACAGTCAGGAACCTCTCCCTGGTATAGTTATAGTAGAGTGATGCGCGGCGCTGTGTGACTCCAGCTTATATAGAGTCTGGGTCACATGCTGCACTGGCCAATCACAGCCATGCCATTAGTAGGCATGGCTGTGATGGCTTCTAGGGCACACTAGTTAAACGCTTGCTGATTGGCTGCCTTGTACCTGTTGAAAGCACGCCATTAAAACCGCGCCAAAACATCAAATAACGTTACCGAAAAACGGACAGTACCCGAACACACAGTGAAATGTTCTAGTTCGGGTCCGGGTACCGAATACCCAAAAGTCCGGTACGAACCCGAACAATACAGTTCGGGGTCCCTCAACCCTATCCATGATACATGGCGTACTCTTTATTCCAACACTCACCACTACACTTTTTTCTCTACCCCGCAAAATCACCACTCCAGTCTGAACTACTTACTTCTCAAACCTAATTACAACATTAATGGCACTGAGGTCGAGGGACGCAATTATAAAATAGCAACATTCACGGATGGCATTCTGCTGTTCTTGTCTAAGTCCCAATCCACTATCCCTAACTTACTGAAGGACTTTGCACATTATAACACTCTCTCTCTCTTACAGATCAATTTTTTAAAAATCTTTTGCCCCCAATGTAACACTGGCAACTCACAAAGTGACCTCCTATAAATCTTAATGACCCTTTATATGGCAAAAGCAGTCGATCACCTTCTTTGGGATTCAGCTCCCAAAATCCTTATCTGACCTTTATACATTAAAATTACTTCTCCATACTAAGGAACATTGAAGATGATCTACAGAAATGGCATAAATGACTCTTCTCTTGGTTTGAAAGGTCTGTCATTATAAAAATGAATGTACTCCCCTGCCTCCTATATTTGGTACAAATGGTACCTATCCACTTACCTAAAGCTTTTTTCACATCGTATCTCAGAGCTTGCACTCTTTTCATCTGGGGGTGTAATGCCCCAGACTCTGTGACACGCTTACTCTCCCAAAAATGAAGGGGGACATAGGACTGCCCGAAATCCACAAATATTACATGGCATGCCATTTAGCAAGGATTTTAGACTGGTACTCCCATCCAAAGGCTAAAACATGGGTTCAGCGAGTGCTGCCGAACTCTGTGATACCAATACAAATGATTCCTTGGTTACCCATAAAACATACACTTACAGAATACAAAGACCACTTGATGGTAGGGCCTTCTTTGGAATGCTTGCAAGCAGCTTGTTAACCATACAATCTCTCTTCTCACCCAGGCCCGCCTACCACTCTTCGACATAACCCATACTTCTCTCCAGGTATGTCCAACCATTTCCTAAGGGACATTTGGCCTTTATAAACAGGTTTCCGCAGAACACTTTTTCCACAGGGGCTCTTTTCTATCCTTTGAGGCACTACAGGCCAAGAGTAACTACACCTTCCCTTTCTGGACTTCGGGCCAACTAAGACACTTTTTTAACCACCCAAGAACTCCCCCTGACTGGTATCATCTGCACACATGATTTGAAGCTATTTGTTCTAAAGCCAACAAAATGTTCTAGACCTGGGAAAGACAGCTAGACATAATCTCACTATTGGTGAGTGGGATAGCATTCTCACTCATACACTCAAGGGATCAGTGAATGTCAGAGTACAGGAGTTAGGATATAAAATACTCTCAGGATGATATAGAACGCCCATGCCTCTCCACAAAGTTTCAAGCTTGACATTCTCCTTATGTTTGAGATGCGGATCAGAACCCTGTACTTTACTATACATCTGATGGTCCTGGTCAGAACTGCAGGCATTCTGGACCGAAGCATGATGATCTATCCAAGATAACCACTTTTACACTTGACTTAACTCCAGCTCAGTACTTGCTTCATCATACCCCTCCCCCAAAATCAATTTACTACAAATTGTTAGCTCTCTGTTTAGTCAACGTGGCCAGATGATGTATCCCCACTTAATGGGGCACCACCACTCCCCCTACAATACATGATTGGTACTACCATGTCAGACAAATAGCCGAAATGGAAGAACTGATAAGTGTCGCTCGCGATAACCCATCTAAATTTACCCGTACATGGGCATGTTGGATCCATTTCCAAGATTCTCTGAAAACTACTACATCACAAACAACACCGGGACACCCAACCACCAACAACTCAAACTCATGACCTGTCTGGACCGCAAAGCAGATGGAAACGATTTGGCACTCTGTCCTCCCCCTTCTATATGTAAACATGCCTTAGCTTGTCTAGCTTAACATGCTCATTAGGGATGATCGAACGGTTCGGGTCGACCATCGGTTCGATCCGAACATTGACTTTTTGAGGTTCGGCCGAATTTAGAACTTTTTGTTGAAAAAGTTTGGAATTCGGCAACCAGAACCGACCAAAATGCAATGGGCCAGGAAATGGGCTTTAAAAGCCTGTGATTGGACCAGAACCATTAGCAAAGGCCAATTGAGGGGGCAGGAGAATGCTAGGAATCTGATTGGAGTGACTAGGGGGTCCATAGTCCAATCATTAGTGAATACGCCCCCCAGTATATAAGATAGCCCCCGCTAAAATTCCTAGCATTGTTATACAGGGACATGGAAGAGAGTGGAAGCAGTTCTGTTAATTTTACTTTAAAGGTGTCATTTAGCATTTATTAGTGTGAGGAAAGGGATATCTAGTGTAGTTAGGGTCCTCTTTTACACTTTAGTTAGATGCAAAAATTTTGTTTCTGTAGGGAAAGTGTGAATTGTCAGGGTGACCGTAATGTAATGTAGGGTGAACTGACTGCTATGGCAGGGTGACCAAACCCTTCCATATCAGGGTGACCGCTATAGAGAAAAGTTTGTTTCTCTGAAGTCACTTTCGCTGCAGTAATATGGCTTCGCCCCTGTCAGCTTGCTTTTTGGCTGCAGGCGTCAATAGGGATTTTTTGAGCACATGTTTGGAGTCAGGCATGACATCTGAACATGTGTATAGGGGGTATATATACACACCCATGTATGTATATATACACCTGCACATATATAGGTGTGAAAGGAGCAGAAAACACTACTTGCGCTAATGAAATAATTAACACCAATATAGTTACGCTCCTATTACACCTATATATGTGTATGTGTAAAATACATATAAGTATGTGTGTATATATACCACTATACACAAGTTCAGATGTTTTGCCTGCCTCCAAAGAACCCAAGAAAATGCCCAAAAAAACGCTAGCGTCAAAAAAAAAAAAAAAACGCCCAGGTGTGTTGTTGCAGGCATTTTTTTGGGATTTTTGGAGGCAGGCAAAACATCTGAACTTGTGTATAGTGGTATATATACACACATACTTATATGTATTTTACACTTAGACATATATAGGTGTGATATTAGTATAAATGATTTCATTAGCGCAAGCATATATTTCTGCTACTATCACACCGATATATGTCTAGGTGTATATATACATATAAGTATGTGTGTATATATACCCATATACACAAGTTCAGATGTTTTGCCTGCCTCAAAAGACCCAAAAAAATGCCCAAAAAAACGCTAGCTACTAAACCGGCAAGGTGTGAAAAGAGAGAAGCCACTATCCTGTTCTATAAGTGACCTAATACAAACAATCTTTTTTTTTTATGGTTCTAGACATGCTACAGAGCTGAAACTTCACAGGTACACTTTTTAGACCCCCCAGATACTTAATCCAAAGAATTTTTTTTTTAATTTTTTTCTTTCAATAATTGGCTCTCTATCAAAAATGACAATTTTTAAGAACTTTTTTTTGTGTGATTAATAGTCCCTGGGGTATGACCCAGAACCCTAGGCACTTTATAGGGGCATTTATTGGGTTTTAGGGCTTCAAAATGGTGTTTTTTGATTACCGAAGTTCGGGTCCCATTGCTTTCAATGGGGTTCTGAAATCCGGGCCGAACTTTCGGGAAGTTCGGATGTTCTGGCCGAACCATACTTTTGAAAATTTCGATCATCCCTAATGCTCATCCCCTACCCTACAGTCTCTGGACCTCTCTTACACACCCTTTACCTTCTCCATATCTCTTCACATTCCCCCCTAACCCTCTCCCCTATTATTTTCATAGCTATTTAGCTTCTAAACCTCATATAGCCATCTACTTATCGAACACTGCCTTGGGATACGGTAATAGCAAGCTACTCCCATAATAAGACATGGCTAATTAGGAAGAACTCCAAGTTACTCGTAGATATTGTTAATGTACAACTTGTGTATAATTCTCTGTGTCCCCTTACTCCTCTAAGTCAGCTACATTCTTTGCCTATGACATGGATAGAAACAAGACTTAAGACACGATAAGTTACCGATTTCATGCAATGTTCCTACTCAATATTGGAAGCCATGTACTTAGTTACACATGTCATGTTGTTTTATTTTATCTATTTGTAAATCCCAATAAAATTCCTAGAAAAGAAAGACAGAGTATATTTTTAGCACTGATCACAGTATTAGTGTCACAGGTTCCCAAAAATTGTCAATTAGTGTCAGACTGCCCACCATGCTATCACAGGTCCGCTATAAGTCACTGATCGCCGCCATTCCTAGTATAAAGAAAATTAAAAATTCCAGTATATATATATATATATATATATATATATATATATATATACCATCATTTTTATAACTTTTGCATAAACCAATCAATATACGCTTATTGGGATTTTTTACCAACAAAATAAACAGGGAAAAATATTCAAAGACCACCAAAAATAAGCTCTATTTGTCCGTAAAACATGATATAAATGTAATTTGGGTACAGAGTTGCATGATTGCGCAATTTGCAGTTAAAATAACGCAGTGTCAAAAAGCAACAAAATGGCCTGGTCATGAAGGAGTAAATCTTCTGGAGGTCAAGTGGTTGGAGGGGCACCTGCACACAAAAGATTTAATTGTGCTACATATGTTCTATATAAGCACGCATGCTGGAGTGGGAAGAAGTTATCTGGTATGAGTGGATTGTGGGTGCAATGTCAGGCTCCTGCAGACAAGTCCTTCAGCTTTCTGTCCATACATCTGTACAGGCTTTTTGTTAGAAAGCCAGAGGACTTGTGAATGGACTACGAGTGCACTGATCAGCACAATCACAGTCCATTGATACTACAATTCTATGATGGCAGATAGGACTTTAGTAAACAGGTAGTTTATCCATTCACAGATTTGGATGGAGCCTGAGCTGATTTTAAATATGGCAATGGTTGCAGGGGGGAAACCCTACCCACTGGTGTGGGGGGGGAGGGGTGAGGGAACATGTTCTGGAACATGTTACACACGTAATACGGATGTGACATGTAACGTGTTCCAAAAGGTGAATTTAGCCTTCAAAGTATTACCTATGGAAAGATTAAGGTCCTAAATGATGTCATCATTTCAAATGTGCAAGAAATTTTAAGGCTTGACATACTGGGTATCTATGTACTCAGTGCAACCTCATCTTTTATATTTTATCAAATCAGTGGGTAATCTATTACATATGAATGCCCTAAAATTAACTAAATATTGCATCTTTTACTAAAAACAAAAGATTGTATTTGGTAAACAATTGCACCAGTATCATGTGACAGAAAAACATGATACAGCAAGCATTGTTCCTCCAGGGTCTCTGCTTTCATAAAATATACTGTTTGGGGGTTTTACATAATCTTTAGGCCTAAAATTATTTTTAAAACATGAAAAAATAAAATAAAAAGCTCCAACAGTGAAAGGGTTAAACACCTCTAAACTAAACATGAACCTAAATTGGGGGTGATGTTCGTGGTGGAAAGAAGTGTCTGGGCACATTGTTTTCCAATACTAAACTGACCGAGTATAAGAAGATACGAGTAAACTTTCATTGAACCCTCTCACCTTATACTTTATTGTGTGTGGATTTATTTCCGATTTTTTGCTATTTATTTTAAAAGAGAAATCCATGTCATGTAATGCTTGAGCCAAAATGTAGACTGAGATAAACACTCTATAGGATGTTTTATCATTAGCAAAATATAAACCAAATGGAAGTGTCTCCAAATTGCAGTCCCTAACAGGAATGGTACGTGTGATTGGAATAAGGAGATTTTTCATTTGGTTTTTTGAAAAGCATCCATATTCAGATATGAGAATATCCTCTATCAGGGGGTCATTTAAGTGGCTGAATAGGTTAAAACTATTAAAATATTCCAGCAATCTTGTTATGCGGAAATAGGGGTATGAGAACACCAAGCTGCAGTTATTGAAATGAAAAAAAAATATTGCACTCATTGACCAAGAATCTGGTATAATAAATGTTTTCTCCCTGTGATAAGGGACATTATTCAACAAAAATCTGTAATAAATCAGACTAATTGAGCCACAAATAATAAGAACTTCCGTAGTTGAGGTTTTCAGCTGTGGAGGAATTTTATCACAATTATTTGAATACACCAGAATCTTGAATTCAATACAAATTCCATGATTAGATAAATGTTTGCTGAGTTGTCGGATCTCCCTCTTTCCGTATTCATCATTAGATGTAAGGATCCCGACCCAGTTCCACTTCATCCTTTCCAGTAACTTTGCTATGGCCACATATTGCATCTCATCATCCGGAACTGTCCGGAAAAAGTTTGGATACATCTTTCTATCACTCAGTAAAGTGTCTCTGGCTCCATAACTAATCTAGGAAGAAAGAAAACCGTCTGTATAAATAATGTGTAATTCTTAATATCTAAATAAATTGAAGAAAACCTTAGAAAAATTTTTATGTTTTTTTAGAGAGCAACAAACAGAAGTTGTCATCTGAGCTTTCTATAATCTATATTAATAAAAGCCAAGTGTCCCTGCGTCCACATTCCCTGTGTCAGTGGAAATGTGCTACTGCGCATGTGCCGCACGGACAGCCGTTGGGACTGGGGGTGGGCACCATGTCAGGGGCCCCAGAAGTAAGTCTGACCTGTGTAGGATGGGGGAGCTTCTCGGTGTCGGAGGCCGGGTCCCGGGTGTTGGGGGTCACCCCCGATAATGGTGCGGTGTGCGGGCCGTTCTGAATTCGTATGTGCTGGGAAAGCGGGAGGCGGAGTTCCGATCAGTTGCCTTAGATTTAAAAATGGCGCCACCCGGCGCCAACATGTCACTGCGCATGTGCCGTGCTCGGTAAAAGCCGTACACGTTCAGCTATTCCTGGGAATAGCCGAACGTATTCGAGCTTTCCCAAGCGGCGGCGAATGCGCAATGACGTGCTGGCGCCGGGTGGCGCCATTTTTAAATCTAAGGCAACTGATCGGAACTCCGCCTCCCGCCTCCCCAGCACATATCAGGAACAGGTAAGTGAGACTCCTCCACTGCCGCACTGCCTGCCATTATGCGGGGCTGCAGGCATACTACAAGAGATGCAGTGCTGCAGGCATGGTACTCCTGTACCATGCCCGCAGCACTGCATCTCCTGTAGTATGCCCACAGCCCTGCATTCTCCTGTACCATGTCCGCAGCCCTGCATTCTCCTGTACCATGTCCACAGCCCTGCATTCCCCTTTACCATGTCCGCAGCCCCGCATTCCCCTGTAGCATGTCCGCAGCCCCACATTCCCCTGTACCATGTCCGCAGCCCCGCATTCCCCTGTATCATGTCCTGTCCGCAGCCCCGCATTCCCCTGTACCATGTCCGCAGCCCCGCATTCCCCTGTACCATGTCCGCAGCCCCGCATTCTCCTGTACCATGTCCGCAGCCCCGCATTCTCCTGTACCATGTCCGCAGCCCCGCATTCCCTGTACCATGTCCGCAGCCCCGCATTCTCCTGTACCATGTGCGTAGCCCCGCATTCTCCTGTACCATGTCCGCAGCCCCGCATTCTCCTGTACCATGCCCGCAGCCCCGCATTCTCCTGTACCATGTGCGTAGCCCCGCATTCTCCTGTACCATGTCCGCAGCCCCGCATTCTCCTGTACCATGTCCGCAGCCCCGCATTCCCCTGCACCATGTCCGCAGCCCCGCATTCTCCTGTACAATGCCCACAGCCCCGCATTCTCCTGTACCATGCCCGCAGCCCCGCATTCTCCTGTACCATGTCCGCAGCCATTGCAAACTTATATTCTGAGGTTTTAATTACATTATTTTAATATAGTCAGTCATGAACTAAAGTGGGCCGGTCTAAGGCATGAAACTCCAGGGCTGAAAATGAGTCTCACTCCGGCCCTGCCGGAGAGTCTACACTCACCCGCATGCTGGAGCCGGGCAGGAGCACCCCGTCATGGGTCAGGAGAAGAGGCAGGCGCCGGGGGATCTGGAAAGAGCCGCTAGAGGCCATGACTGGCCACACACACAATCCGCACACCGACCGACCGAACTCACTGACAGCTCCGAGTCCAGGCAAAGAGCAGCAAGACTACAACTACGGAGAGCGGCCGGAGACAAATCATTGTGTCACAAGTTAGCCTATTGTTTTGTCTGTATATTCTTACCTCCTTGCTGCAGTGCTTCTGTTTTGCCTCCCTTCACTTGTGGGGTTTGGGCTTCTCTATTTCCTAAGGGCGTCGCCTGCTCCACTGTGGGTTATATCCTGTTCCTGTCAATTACTTCCTGGGTCACCTCCCTGTTTGCTTCCCTATATATACACATGCTCAGTGCACTGTTCCTTGCTTGAGCAACTTCGCTGTTCTCTGAGCTCCCATCCGTGTATCCCTTGGCTATTGTATCTGATGTCCTGTGTACCGACCCGGCTTTGTTTCTCCATCTACGTTTGTCTGCTGCCTGTCCTGACCTCGGCTTGTCTCTTGGATCCCCTTATAGTCTCCTGTTTACCCTGCACACGCCAGCGGTCTCCACATTCTCAGTAGTGATGTCGCGAACCTAAAATTTGCCGTTCGTGAACGGCGAACGCGAACATCGGCAAGTGTTCGCGAACCGGGCAAACCGCCATAGAGTTCAATAGGCAGGCGAATTTTAAAACCCACAGGGACTCTTTCTGGCCACAATAGTGATGGAAAAGTTGTTTCAAGGGGACTAACACCTGGACTGTGGCATTCCGGAGGGGGATCCATGGCAAAACTCCCATGGAAAATTACGTAGTTGACGCAGAGTCAGGTTTTAATCCATAAAGGGCATATATCACCTAACATTCCTAAATTGTTTGGAATAACGTGCTTTAAAACATCCAGTGTGTGAATACGATCAGGTATGATGTTGTATCGATCAAGTAGTGTAAGGGTTACGCCCACTTCACAGTGACAGACCAAACTCTGACAGACCAAACTCCCCGTTTAACAGTCAGTCAGTCAGTCCGTCCATTTGCACAACCGCAAACTCCCCATTTGCACAAGTTTGGATACCAAGCTAGCCATGTCCCGTTCCTTGTCCTCACTGACATCATTGAAGGTCTCTTCCTCCACCCAGCCACGTACAACACCAAGGGTCCCCAAAAGGTGACAACAAGCCCCCTGGGACGCCTGCTGTGGTTGGTCTTCCACCTCCTCAAAGCCACCTTCCTCCTCTGAGTTCTCTTCTTCAGACTCCTCTCTCTGCATTGCCACAGGTTCAGCAATCGACAACGACAAGGCTGCTTCTGGTGGTGATGGGGACCACAATTCTTCCTCTTAATGCTCATCTACGGCCTGATCCAATACTCTTCACAGGGCACGCTCCAGAAAAAATGCATATGGGATGAGGTCGATGATGTTGCCTTGGGTTTGACTGACCAGGTTTGTCACCTCCGCAAAAGGACGCATGAGCCTACAGCCATTGTGCATGAGAATTCAGTAACGCGGCCAAAAAATACCCAGCTCCGCAGAAGCTGTCCTATTTTTTTAAATTAAAGAAAATTAATGTTTTTTCTATGAAAAATTATCCCGCGGATCGCTTTTGGTCTGTTCACAATGAAGCAACGACCTTATCATCTGGGGTGTGCCAACACACTCCTAGAGGTGATCGCATTGTGATACGCAAGCCCCTTCACCACAACAAGGTAACAATCACGAAGGGGAATTGACACATGTATGTGCCTTTTTTTTGTTTTATTGCAGCTACAGTGTAGCACCAGAGGCCAGAAAAATTAGGCATGTACACATGCATGAAAAAGCAGGTATTGCTGCAGCCGCTGCAGCCGGAAAAATTGAGGTTCTCAAAGCAGAAAGTGCACTAAAACATTGCGGCTTGAACAGTAGTTGGTGGCGGAGACGTCAAGTAAGTCATCCGGCATGCAGAGATTAAATACAGCAGCGTGTGGACCATTTTTAGCCCAAGGCATCTCATCAGGCCTTTTTTAGTCAAATGCATCCCCCACTGTCAGTCCCTTCGGGATCCATGCCTCATTCATCTTAATAAAGGTGAGGTAATCTAGACTTTTTTGACCTAGGCGACTTCTCTTCTCAGTGACAATACCTCCTGCTGCGCTGAAGGTCCTCTCTGACAGGACACTTGAAGCGGGGCAGGCCAGAAGTTCAATGGCAAATTGGGATAGCTCAGGCCACAGGTCAAGCCTGCACACCCAGTAGTCAAGGGGTTCATCGCTCCTCAGAGTGTCGATATCTGTAGTTAAGGCAAGGTAGTCTGCTACCTGTCGGTCGAGTCGTTCTCTGAGGGTGGACCCCCAAGGGCTGTGGCGATGCGTAGGACTAAAAAAGCTCTGCATGTCCTCCATCAACAAGACGTCTGTAAAGCGTCCTGTCCTTGCCGGCGTGGTTGTGGTAGGAGGAGGATTACTTTCACCTCTTCCCCTGTTGGATTCCCGTTGTGCTGTGACATCACCCTTATATGCTGTGTAAAGCATACTTTTCAACTTATTTTGTAGCTGCTGCATCCTTTGCGACTGCCGGTAATTCGGTAACATATCAGACACTTTCTGCTTATACCGGGGGTCTAGTAGCGTGGCCACCCAGTACAGGTCGTTCTCCTTCAGCCTTTTTATACGAGGGTCCCTCAACAGGCATGACAGCATGAAAGACCCCATTTGCACAAGGTCCAATTCCTCGTCCTCACTGATGTCATTGAAGGTGTGTTCTTCCCCCCAGCCACGTACAACACCACGGGTACCAGATAGGTGACAATGAGCACCCTGGGATGCCTGCTGTGGCTGGTGTTTCTTCTCCTCAAAGCCACATTCCTCATCTGAATCCTCTTCCTCAGACTCCTCTTCCAGCGTTGCCGCAGGTCCAGCAAGCGATGATAAGGCTGTTTCTGGTGGTGATGGTGACCACAACTCTTCCTCTTCCTCTTCACGCTCATCTACGGCCTGATCCAGCACTCTTCGCAGGGCACGCTCCAGGAAGAAAACATATGGGATGATGTCACAGATGGTGCCTTCGGTGCAACTGACTAGGTTTGTCACCTCCTCAAAAGGTTGCATGAGCCTACAGGCATTGGCATGAGCGTCCAGTAACGTGGCAACAAAATACCCAGCTAGCACCCCAGTCATACAAATACTCGTTGACCGCTTTTTCTTGTTGGAGCAGGCGGTCGAACATCAGGAGTGTTGAATTCCAACGTGTCGGGCTGTCGCAAATCAAGCGCCTCACTGACATATTGTTTCGCCGCTGAATATCTGAAAAGTGCGCCATGGCCGTGTAGGAACGCCTGAAATGGAAAACACCTTCCTGGCCTGCTTGAGGACGTCCTGTAAGCCTGGATACTTCTGCACAAAGCGTTGTACAATCAGATTCAACACATGTGCCATGCATGGCACATATGTCAACTTGCCCAAATTCAATGCCGCCAACAAATTGCTTCCATTGTCACACACCACTTTGCCGATCTCCAGTTGGTGCGGGGTCAGCCACTCATCCACCTGTGCGTTCAGGGCGGACAGTAGTGCTGGTCCAGTGTGACTCTCTGCTTTCAGACAAGTCAACCCCAAGACAGCGTGACACTGTCGTATCCGGCATGTGGAATAGCCCCTGGGGAGCTGGGGGGTGCAGTTGGTGTGGAGCAAGACTCAACAGCAGAAGAGGACTCAGCCAAGGAGGTTAGCAAAGAGGATGGAGTAGGAGGAGTAGAGGAGGTGGCAGCAGGCCTGCCTGCAAGTCATGGTGGTGTCACCAACTCCTCTGCAGCAGAGCCACGCATTCCATGCTTGGCAGCCGCCAGCAGGTTTACCCAATGCGCAGTGTAAGTGATATACCTGCCCTGACCGTGCTTTGCAGACCAGCTATCAGTGGTCAGATGGACCCTTGCCCCAACACTGTGTGCCAGACATGACATGACTTCCTTTTCCACAATAGAGTACAGGTTGGGGATTGCCTTTTGTGAAAAATAATTTCGGCCGGGTACCTTCCACTGCGGTGTCCCAATAGCAACAAATTTTTTGAAGGCCTCATACTCCACCAGCTTGTATGGTAAAAGGCTAAGAGTTCCGATAAGCCAGCTGTCAGACGCCGGGCAAGGGGTGACTCCGTGAGATTGGCTTCTTACGCTCAAACATTTCCTTGACAGACACCTGACTGCGGGCAGATGAGCAGGAACTGCTGAAGGTGAGAGGCGGAGGGGCGGGTTGTTGATAGGGGGCAAGAAGGACAGCAGTGGTTGACGTGGCTGAAGATGCTGGACCAGGAGGAGGATGGTGGCTTTCAGTTTGTGTGCTGCTTTTACTCATGTGTTGATCCCATAGGCGTTTGTGATGTGAGATCATGTGCCTTCGCAAAGCAGTTGTACCTAGGTGGGTGTTGGACTTCCCACGACTCAGTTTCTTTTGGCACAGGTTACAAATGGCATCGCTGCTATCAGAGGCAGACACACAAAAAAATGCCACACTGCTGAGCTTTGCAATGACGGCATTCTCGTGGTGGCAACAGCTTGCGTTGATTGGCGTGCTGTCTGGCTGACCCCAAATACAAAATACCCAGCTAGCACCCCAGTCATACAAATACTCGTTGACCGCTTTTTCTTGTTGGAGCAGGCGGTCGAACATCAGGAGTGTTGAATTCCAACGTGTCGGGCTGTCGCAAATCAAGCGCCTCACTGGCATATTGTTTCGCCGCTGAATATCTGAAAAGTGCGCCATGGCCGTGTAGGAACGCCTGAAATGGAAAACACCTTCCTGGCCTGCTTGAGGACGTCCTGTAAGCCTGGATACTTCTGCACAAAGCGTTGTACAATCAGATTCAACACATGTGCCATGTATGGCACATATGTCAACTTGCCCAAATTCAATGCCGCCAACAAATTGCTTCCATTGTCACACACCACTTTGCCGATCTTACTTCCTCATACTACTTTTAAACCTTTGCCCCTCTAATTTAAAACTGTGTCCTCTTGTGGTAGTTTTTCTTCTTTTAAATATGCTCTCCTCCTTTACTGAGTTGATTCCCTTTATGTATTTAAAAGTTTCTATCATATCCCCTCTGTCTCTTCTTTCTTCCAAGCTATACATGTTAAGGTCCTTTAACCTTTCCTGGTAAGTTTTTTCCTGCAATCCATGTACTAGTTTAGTAGCTCTTCTCTGGACTCTCTCTAGAGTATCTATATCCTTCTGGAGATATGGCCTCCAGTACTGCGCACAATACTCCAAGTGAGGTCTCACCAGTGTTCTGTACAGCGGCATAAGCACTTTCTACTGCTTATACCTCTCCCTATACATCCAAGCATTCTGCTGGCATTTCGTGCTGCTCTATTACATTGTCTTCCCACATTTAAGTCTTCTGAAATAATTACTCCTAAATCCCTTTCCTCAGATACTGAGGTCAGGACTGTGTCAAATATTCTATATTCTGTCCTTGGGTTTTTACGCCCCAGGTGCATTATCTTGCACTTATCCACATTAAATTTCAGTTGCCAGAGTTCTGACCATTCTTCTAGTTTTCCTAAATCCTTTTCCATTTGGCGTTTCCCTCCAGGAACATCAACCCTGTTACATATCTTTGTGTCATCAGCAAAAAGACAAACCTTACCATCGAGGCCTTTTGTAATATCACTTATGAAGATATTAAACAAAATTGGTCCCAGTACAGATCCCTGAGGTACCCCACTGGTAACATGACCTTGTTCTGAATGTTCTCCATTGACTACAACCCTTCGTTGTCTGTCACTCAGCCACTGCCTAATCCACTCAACAATATGGGAGTCCATGCTCAATGACTGCAGTTTATTGATAAGTCTTCTATGTGGGACAGTGTCAAAAGCCTTACTAAAATCTAGATATGCAATGTCTACTGCACCTCCACCGTCTATTATTTTAGTCACCCCGTCAAAAAAATCTATAAGATTTGTTTGACATGATCTCCCCGAAGTAAACCCATGTTGTTTTTCATCTTGCAATCCATGGGATTTAAGATGTTCCACAATCCTATCCTTTAATAGGGTTTCCATTAATTTTCCTACTATTGATGTCAGACTCACTGGTCTATAGTTGCTC
The DNA here is from genome assembly GCF_965119305.1 of Pelophylax lessonae. Classification (NCBI taxonomy): domain Eukaryota; kingdom Metazoa; phylum Chordata; class Amphibia; order Anura; family Ranidae; genus Pelophylax; species Pelophylax lessonae. Next base: position 19,148,722 of record NC_138768.1, on the reverse strand, counting down.
GATTCCTCCCTACTACCTTTCTTGTGAATGAGCACGACATTTGCCAATTTCCAATCTTCCGGGACGACTCCTGTTACTAATGATTGGTTAAATAAATCTGTTAATGGTTTTGCCAGCTCACCACTAAGCTCTTTTAATAATTTTGGGTGTATCTCATCAGGACCCTGTGACTTATTTGTCTTCACTTTAGACAGCAATCTTAGAACGTCTTCCTCTGTAAAGACACATGCATCAAATGATTCATTAGTCATCCTTTCGAGTGGAGGTCCTTCTCCTTCTTTTTCTTCTGTAAAAACTGAACAGAAGTATTCATTAAGGCAGTCGGCTAGCCCTTTATTCTCTTCTACATACCTTCCGTCCTTTGTTTTTAATTTAGTTATTCCTTGTTTTAATTTCCTTTTTTCATTTATATATCTGAAGAATGTCTTATCCCCCTTTTTCATAGACTGAGCTAGTTTTTCTTCTGCCTGCGCTTTAGAAGTTCTTATAACTTGCTTGGCCTCTTTCTGCCTAATCTTGTAGATTTCCTTATCTTCATTGCTCTGGGTTTTTTTATAATTACAAAATGCTAGCTTTTTATTTTTAATGATTTGGGCCACTTCTGCTACAGTACCACAGTGGTCTCTTCCTTTTTTTGCTTTTACTGACAAGTCTAATGCAATTTTCTGTTGCCTTCAATAATGCACCTTTTAAGTAGTCCCATTTCTCCTGGACTCCATGTAATCCATTCCAGTCTGATAAGGACTCATTTATGACTAATTTCATTTTTGAAAAGTCTGTTTTTCTAAAATCTAAAACTTTTGTTTTTGTGTGGTGTGACTCTTTCACAGTTCTTATATTAAACCACACTGCCTGGTGATCACTAGATCCCAAGGTTTCGCCTACAATTACATCATATACTGAATCCCCATTTGTGAATACCAAATCCAAAATGGCCTCCCTCCGGGTTGGCTCCTTAACCACTTGTTGCAGAGACAACCCCAGTAGGGAATTTAGAATATCTGTACTCCTGGTAGAACTTGCTATTTTGGTTTTCCAGTTTATATCTGGAAGATTGAAATCTCCCATAATGATAACTTCTCCTTTCATTGTCATTTTAGCTATTTCTTCAACTAGTAGATCATCTAGTTCTTTAACTTGACCAGGTGGTCTATATATCACACCTACACGAGTTACTGCATGATTAGCAAACTGCAACGTAACCCAAACTCACTCTATGTTGGCCTCACCAACTTGTATTAGGTTAGATTTAATGCTATATTTCACATACAGGGCCACTCCTCCTCCTTTCTTGCCTTCTCTGTCTCTTCTGTATAAAGAGTACCCTGGTATGGTTATGTCCCAGTCATTTCTTTCATTAAACCGTGTCTCCGTAACAGCCACTAAATCTACATTCTCAGATGCCATTATTGACCCAAGTTCATAGATTTTTTTACCTAAACTGCGAGCATTTGTGGACAGGACTCCGAGCTTATAATTTCTTAACCTCTGTGCTTCTGACCTGTTCTGGCATTGTTTCGGGGGGCAATTGGACTCTTGTATTTCCACTCTTTTGCCCCCCCTTCCTAGTTTAAATACTCTTTCGCAAATTCTTGGAGTTGTTCACTAAGTACATTTGTTCCTTTGAGAGAAAGATGCAAACCATCTTTTTTGTACAGTTCCTTTCTATTCCAAGTAGAGCTATCATGAGAAACAAAGCCAAATCCTTGCTCTTGACACCATTTACTAAGCCATATGTTGAACTCCTTTATGCGCCTCTGCCTATCATTCTGAACATTATGCACAGGCAGAACTTCAGAAAATGAAATCGTGGATGCAAAATCCTGTAGGTCATTACCAAGTGTGATAAAAGATTTTTTCACCTCTGACACTTCATTGCAAGCCAGGTCATTTGTCCCTAGATGGACAAGAACATCCACGTCCCCTTCCTGCTTTGCTTGCTTAACAATATTAATAATACATCTTCTATCTCGTCTAGCAGTAGCACCAGGGAGACATCTCACAAAACCATTTTCTTTAAGCTCCACATTTCTTATGATTGAATCACCCAGCAACAGCTGCTTCCTTTGAGACTTCACTTTATCTTTTTTGTCCTTGGCTGCAGTCTTGCATACATTAGACATAGGAGTCGATGGTTTCTCACCCAATGTGCTTGAGTCCATATCCATGTTGTCCTTACATTCTGAGAGTGTTGCAAATGAATTATGGAGAACCACCGACTGTGGGACATGTCTTCTATCCACCACTTTAAGTCTTCCAGAACCTACAGTAACCCATCTGCTATTTCTGGGGGTCCTCTGTGGCAGTGGCATTGCAGCAGTCCCAGCTGGAGTTTGTTTAACAGATAATTTAAATATCTCTGATTTCAAAAATGCAATTTCCTGCTGCAGTAAGGAGAATTGCCTACAGATCTGACAGCATCCGAATCTCCAAAGAGTGGAACATGAAATAAATGCACAACAATTCCTGCACTGAACCAAGTCTGCCATTTTAAAGAGTAGAAAAAAAATATATATAAATTTAAGTCAAACAAATCTTAACTTTTTTTTTTTAATTTTTTTCTTTTTTTCACCTTCCAGCCTACCTCTTGACTATCTCCTGCAATATCTCTTCACTGTACTTAAAATGTTGTACTTGCAATGGTGTACTTGCAGCTAATACATTAGGCCAGCTAATTAGTATGTCTTTATATATACACTCACTCCTTCACAGCTCCTCCCCCAGCAACAAATGTAACACCTTAATCAGCTGGTCTCATTAGCAAATGCACAATAGCAAACACCTGACCAAATTCCTTTCTTCTTCTCAAGCAATGGTCAGCAAAAAATACACAGATGAGTCAGTTGCAAACTCCAAGCCAATCTCTTTCAGTATCTCTTCAATTTCTTCAATCTCCTGCAATATCTCTTCACTGTACTTAAAATGTTGTACTTGCAATGGTGTACTTGCAGCTAATACACTCCTCTGACAGATCAAGTGAAGCGGCTGTGGTGCTAGTGTTGGTGGTGGTGCCGGCGGGCGGGCGAGTGGTAAATTGAGAGGTGCCCGAAGCTGAGCTGGAGGAGGATGGTGCATTAAGGTTCCGAGCGGAAGCTGTAGACAATTGGGTGTCCTGTGTAAGCCAGTCAACTATGTCCTCAGAATTTTTTGAGTTCAGGGTCTGTGGCCTCTGAACACTGGGCATTATTCTAGGGCCAAAGGAAATCACAGCACCACGACCACGACGGCCCTTGCGGAGTGGCCTGCCTCTGCCTGTCATTTTTTTTTAGATTTGTGGTACTATGAGTGCAAGGTGCTGTGCCACCCTATAGGAGTGTTGGGCAGTGGGTACAGTACACTCTGTGGACCTGACAGTCACTGGCAGCCCAGGCAACTGCAATTATAAAAAAATATATATTTTTTTAATTTGCAAGCTGCTGTGCCACCGTATATATCAGTGGTGGGTGGGCAGTGGCACTGCAGTGGGCACAGTACACTCTCTGTGGACCTGACAGTCACTGGCAGTCCAGGCAACTGCAATTATAAAAAAATATATTCTTTTTTAATTTGCAAGCTGCTGTGCCACCGAATATATCAGTGGTGGGTGGGCAGTGGCACTGCAGTGGGCACAGTACACTCTCTGTGGATCTGACAGTCACTGGCAGCCCAGGCAACTGCAATTATAAAAAATATATATATATATTTAATTTGCAAGCTGCTGTGCCACCGTATATATCAGTGGTGGGTGGGCAGTGGCACTGCAGTGGGCACAGTACACTCTCTGTGGATCTGACAGTCACTGGCAGCCCAGGCAACTGCAATTATAAAAAATATATATATATATTTAATTTGCAAGCTGCTGTGCCACCGTATATATCAGTGGTGGGTGGGCAGTGGCACTGCAGTGGGCACAGTACACTCTCTGTGGACCTGACAGTCACTGGCAGCCCAAGCAACTGCAATTATAAAAAAATATATATATTTTTAATTTGCAAGCTGCTGTGCCACCGTATATATCAGTGGTGGGTGGGCAGTGGCACTGCAGTGGGCACAGTACACTCTCTGTGGACCTGACAGTCACTGGCAGCCCAGGCAACTGCAATTATAAAAAATATATATATTTTTAATTTGCAAGCTGCTGTGCCACTGTATATATCAGTGGTGGGTGGGCAGTGGAACTTCAGTGGGCACAGTACACTCTGTGGACCTGACAGTCACTGGCAGCCCAGGCAACTGCAATTATAAAAAATATTTATTTTTTCAATTTGCAACAAGATGCTGTGCCACCGTATATATATCAGTGGTGGGCACTGCAGTGGGTACAGTACACTCTGTGGACCTGACACTCACTGCAATTATGACAGAGGAAAAAAAAAAATGTTTAAAATGCAAGGTACTGTGCCTGTGCCACCCGAAATGAGTGTGGTGTGCACACAGTACAGTCTGTGGTGGGTCTGTGGCCTCTCACACACAGCGGGCAGGCAACTGCAGTGCACAATAGATATATATATATATATATATATATATAAAAATACTCAAATACCAGCCCTAAATAGAGCTTTTGGGGACAATAGATATATATATATATATATATATATATATATATATATATATATATATATATATATATTGTGACAGTGCAGTCAGCTGTGAGGGTGTATGTCGCCCAGGATTGTCAACCAGACAGGTTGAAAGGCTCCAGGAGGATACTTTTATTTGCAGGAAACTGTTTTTTAAGTTTCCTTGCTGTTTTGTAAGTCCAGTTGGGGACCTGGAGCTTGGAGATTTCGCAACGATCTGGGTGGGAGGAAATCTCCAATCCTGGGACCAGGTCTTAGGAATAGCCAGCACACTGATTGTGCAGGTGGATCTGGGCCTTTTAACACAGACAGGACCAGGAATCTGGGCTCCACCCTCCCAAGGAGTCCTGGCAAGCAAGGGAGAAGTGTGCAGGTCTGCACAGTGCAGTCGGACAGAGCAGACGGAGGGCCAAAACCTGTGGGCCTGAGCAGCAAGGAAGCTGTAAAAGGAGAGTGTCAGGAAGGGTACAGAGTGTGTACCATACAGGGACACTGTTACCGGGTCAAGAGGATCGAGGTCAAAGCCTGAGGAGCAGTGCTGACCAGAGAGCCAGGTGGCTTGGTATTATTCGCTTATTATTTCTTTACTGCTGTGTAAAGTTGAAACCCCTGCGTGGGAAATCCTGGATGGACTGTTTTCCTTTTCTTTAAAAAAAGTGGGCCAACAAGCCCTTGAAAGGCACAACGATGGATGCTGCTCTTGCTTATTTATAGGAGGTGGGAGGGTGTGGGAGGGAGGTATGCTGATTGGCTGGAATGTGTCTGCTGACTGTGAGGTTCAGGGTCAAAGTTTGCCTCAATGATGTATTATAGGGGACAAACCGAACATTGCATATGTTCGCCCGCAGCGGCGGACGCGAACAAGCGATGTCCGCCGGCGAACAGTTCGGTACATCTCTAATTCTCAGCTGGGCCTACCTGGGGGCCGCGACCTGGCTCACTACCACAGACCCCTTGACAGTTTGCTCAAGCCATGAGCTCGTCGGAGACACCGCAGCCACTTCAGGATCAACTTCAGAGTTTGGAGCAGAGAGTTAACGTTCAGCAGGCTTATCAAGAACAGATTATGCAGTGTCTGCAGGCTCTTTCTTCCCGTTTGGATCAGCTGCAGATTGTTCCTACTCCCGCTTCCTCCGTTCCAGCTCCTGTGTCCGCCCCTGTCGCTTCCGCTTCCGCAGTCCCTCCAGCAGAGGTCAGTCCTGCAAAACTCCAGCTGCCTCCGCCATCTCGCTTCTCTGGGGACCCCAAAGCTTGTCGGGGATTCATCAATCAGTGCTCAATCCACTTCGAGCTAGCAGGCCATTACTTTCCTACTGATCGTTCCAAGGTGGCGTACATGATTTCACTCCTGTCGGGACCAGCTTAGGCTTGGGCCTCGCCGCTGTGGGAGAGTCAAGATCCTACCATTTCCAGTCTCTCTGCCTTCCTACAAGCTTTCCTTAATACCTTCGATGTACCTGGCAGGGCCTCATCTGCTTCTGGAACCCTTCTTCGTCTTCGTCAAGGAAACATGACTGTTGGTCAATATGCAGTTCAGTTTCGCACCTTGGCTTCGGAACTGGCATGGAACAACGAGGCTCTTACTGCAACATTTTGGCAAGGTCTTGCAGATCGTATTAAGGATGAACTAGCTGGCAGAACTATACCCACCACCTTGGATGGCTTGATTTCCCTTAGCATCCAAATTGATGTCCGCTTCCAGGAGCGAGATCTGGAAAGGACTGTGTCACGTCACCCCCCACTGGGTCACCTTGCTCCTGTTGTCCAGAACATTCCGGAACAACTCATCTCTCCCACAGTATTGGCTTCTGAAGAACCAGTGCAATTAGGCCGGACACGCCTCGCCCCACAAGAGAGGTCCCGTCGCCTGAGACTGTAATGTTCTGGTACCTCTGGTACCCTTGTTCCATATTTCTCCTTTGCTAATTGCGTCCCATCTTGTGTAACAAGAGACGCATATACCTTTAAGACCGGATGACATCATTGCCGAGCGCCGCTATGAGCGGCTATTTCAATCGCCGGCTTTCTCTCACTCATCGCTCGTTCAAACCACATGTTCACCGCACCTTCTCCTGTGAAGTCGGAGCTGCTGACATTTCCTTTGCTGAACTGACGCCGGAACCTCGCCGCTGATCCGTATCTCGCTACGGGATCACCTCTCTATCTATGGACATTGTTACTACTAACCTATCTAAGTGATAAGTACCCCACAGGGGATTCCTTACTAACCAATCTCCTACTGTCATCTACTGCAATTACCAGGACTACCTATCTATTCCATACCATCTGCATAGACTGTTAGCTCTTGGGACTACCTTCAACTATCCTTGCACTAGGTTACTCTGTCTAAGTATACTCCATCTGTGTCCTCTTACCATCTGCACTATACTAGACATCAGAACCTATCTGCTTTACCATCACCTGCAACTCTCCTAATATTACTCCTAGTAATCACCATACAACCTGTCTCTCATCTATACATTCTCATATGTTCTATCCCTCCACTAAAACATCTGATTGAGTATATGTATATTGCATAACAGGCTGTACACCGTGATGAAGTCCTGAGAGTTGGATAGGTTTATTCGACAGTATCTCTACAAGGCTACTGAGTGTGATAATTCTGCAGCTGAAAATCCATCCATTAACAAAAATGCATGAACGTTACCGATTGAACGAGCCTTAAAAAAAAATATGGATTCAGCAGAATTACCCACTCATGTACTACAATTAAAACAGCAAGTAGATGCATTGATCCTTGCGCTTACAGAGGTACAAAACGAAAATCAGACCTTGAGACAGCAGGTTGGCCGTCTCAAACAGCTTTCTGCTACTCAGCCCCGTGAGCCTAAGATAAACTCTCCTCTAGTGTTTTCTGGTGATCGGAGCAAATTTCGTGAATTTAAAAACGCATGTCGTTTACTTTTTTTGTTAAAACCTCTAACCTACACCACTAACCAAATTAAAGTTTGTACCATCATCTCCTATTTAACGGGTGAACCCCGGGCCTGGGCAGACGCTCTCTTTGAAAAGGATGATCCACTCCTTAATTCTTACCCTCTATTCCTAGCACAACTCGCTAGTTTATATGAAGACCCCAATAAGCAGAGTACTGCTGATACCCAGTTACGGGCCTTGAAACAAGGAAGGAGACCCGTTGAAGATTTCGTGGCAAATTTTAAAAGATGGTCCCCTGATTCAGGGTGGAACGACACATCTTTGAGAACGCAGTTTAGACTCGGCCTATCTGAGGCCGTTAAAGACGAGCTCGCCCGAGCGGATTTACCTGGCACTCTGGAGGGACTGATACAGACCAGTATCAATATTGACAGACGACTACGAGAAAGAAAGGCTGAGAAGATGGGCTCACCATTTTCCAGTCCTTCTCGGATGTTGCCTGCTGACCCTACTCCTATGGAGGTAGGAATGATATGCCCACCTCTGACCCTTTCTGAACGTGCCAGAAGGAAGACCGAACATCTCTGCATGTACTGCGCATCCCCGAATCATTTGATAAGCGGCTGTCCCCTTGTCCGCAGAAAAGAGGGTGAGTGTTCAAATGTCTTGCTAGGCGGACTCACAACTTCCTTTTCTAATCCGTATCTTTTTGTTCATTTAACATTGCAGTGGGACCAAACTAGGATCACCACGCAGGCTATGATCGACACAGGATCTTGTGGAAACTACATTGACATTTGTTTTGTCTCCCTTAATAAAATACCTATTGTTTCAAAACCCAAACCTGTCTCCGTTAGTTTTATTAACGGTACCCCCCTATCCTCTGGTCCTATCACCAGTCAGACACAGGCACTCCTTGTAACTGCTGATGAGTCTCATGTGGAGACCACCACCTTTGATGTGTTAACATCACCACATTTCCCAATCATTTTGGGACTTCCCTGGTTACACATACATCAACCAATCATCGATTGGAAAACAAGAACGCTAGCGTTCTCTTCTCACTATTGTGAAACGACGTGTAATCTCCCCACATATGATAGGATCCTGTCTGTAGTGCCGGATGACATTATACCCAAGTGTTATCAGGACTTATCGGAGGTTTTCCTTGAAAAAAAACGCTCAAATGCTACCTCCTCATAGGGACTATGATTGTTGTATCGATCTACTCCCTAATAGCAAGTTGCCCTTCGGACATGTTTATCCTCTCTCACAGGATGAACTCTCTCATCTTAAGGAGTATCTGGATGAGAACTTGGCAAAAGGATTCATCCGACCTTCTACTTCCTCCACTGCTGCTGGACTCTTCTTTGTCCGCAATAAGGATTCTAGCCTTAGGCCTATCATTGATTTCAGACAATTAAATGCCATTACAATAAAGGATCGTTATCCTTTACCTCTTATTCCTGAACTTATCGAACAGGTGCGTGGAGCTTCTCTCTTTTCAAAATTGGACCTAAAAGGGGCATACAATTTAATTCGAATCCGTAAAGGGGATGAATGGAAGACGGCATTCAGAACCAGATACGGACTGTTTGAGTACCTTGTAATGCCATTTGGGCTATGTAATGCTCCCGCAGCCTTCCAACGGTTTATAAATGAGATATTCAGAGACTTGCTTGACGTTTGTGTTGTAGTATATTTGGACGATATACTCATCTATTCTCATTCCTTACCTGAGCACATAAAACATGTGAGACTTGTGTTGTCAAGACTACTTGCACATAACTTATATGTTAAATCAAAAAAATGTTTGTTTCATAAAGAAGAAGTACTATTCCTAGGATATATTATATCAAAAAATGGAATCAAGATGGACATGAGCAAAATATCCTGCATTCTAGATTGGCCTGTGCCAACCACTCGCAAAGCATTGCAAAGGTTCCTAGGATTCTCTAACTACTATAGGAAATTCATTAAGAACTTCTCTGCGATTGTGAAACCTCTCACACAACTCACAAGCACGAAAAAACCATTTAATTGGTCAAAAGAAGCAGATGGAGCATTCTGTCTGCTGAAATCAAGCTTCACTACTGCCCCCATACTATGCCATCCAGACCCATCCCTTCAATACATCTTGGAGGTAGATGCGTCAAATATGGCAGTAGGAGCAGTTCTCTCACAACGACCAACAAACACCTCACCTCTTCACCCAGTTGCTTTCTTCTCAAAGTCATTAAGCAGCCCCGAGGTGAACTACCCAGTAGGAGAGAAGGAGTTATTAGCCATAAAACTGGCATTAGAGAATTGGCGACATCTACTTGAGGGCACTCAATTGCCAATCCTGATATATACTGATCACAAAAACCTTCAATACCTTCAATAGAACTCTTTCCCACCGACAGGTTCGGTGGTCGTTATTCTTTCTGAGGTTTAATTTTTTAGTGACTTATACGCCCGCAGACAAAAATAAAAAAGCGGATGCACTTTCACGACTAGCCGAGAAAGATTCTACCGAGGTTCCCTCAGTTCCTATAATACCACTTGAACGTATTATCGGTGTCATTCGCTCCCTGAAGGAAGAGATTTTGCACAGCATAGGACTGGACTCACCTCCACCACAACTAACTACTGACGCAGAAGGCTTCCTCTATTACAACGATAAATTATACATACCCCCAACTATGCGAACCAAAATCTTGGAATTGTCGCATGACGTACCTATGGCAGGACATATGGGTATGACTAAAACTTTAAATCTACTTACTAGGCAGTTTTGGTGGCCAGACATGAAGACAACCATAAAAAAGTTTGTTTCATCTTGTGATATCTGTGCAAGGTCTAAAATCGACAACACGAAACCATCGGGGTTACTTTGTAGTTTACCGATACCCCAGATTCCGTGGGAAGTGGTATCCTTAGACTTCATAGTGGAACTACCACCTTCCAAAGGATTCAACACCATCTTGGTATCAGTGGACCATCTGACCAAGATGGCACATTTTACTCCTATCCGAAGACTACCTTCGTCCAAACAAACAGCGGAATTACTTGTGAAACATGTCTTTAAGTTACATGGTATTCCAAAAACATTGCTGTCTGACCGTGGTTCACAATTCATCTCAAAGTTTTGGCTAGCTCTATGTCAGATACTATGAATAGAGCGTAAACTTACTTCTCCATACCACCCTCAGACCAACAGACAGACAGAGAGAGTTAACCAGTGCATTGAACAGTATCTGCATTGCTATACTTCGTATCTACAGGACGATTGGGCAGATCTCCTCCCGCTGGCGGAATTCGCCTATAACAACGCGACTCATAGCACTACTAAACAAAGTCCATTTTACCTAAATTACGGGTTTCATCCCACACTCCTTCCACCACGTATCTTGCCATCAAGTAATCCAGTGGCATCTAAATATCTTGCCCAGATAAAGGATTCTCTGGGATTACTCAACAATACCATATCACATGCTCATAGCCAACAAAAGAGGTACTACGACCTCCGTAGGAAACCCTCTCCCCAATATGCCATTGGGGATCTTGTTTGGCTTTCTACAAAAAATCTGAGATTAAAATCCCTAGTAAAAAAATTGGACCTCTATTTCTGGGACCTTTCCCAATAGAGAAGCTTATTGGAAAAGCTGCAGTACAACTCACATTACCAGCAGACCTCAAGATACATCCTGTCTTCCATGTGTCTCTACTGAAGCCCCATGTTCCTAACCAAGGAATAAGGCCTACTATCTCACCTCCACCTCCTGTACAAGTGGAAGGTGGAGAAGAATTTGAGATAAAAGAAATTTTGGATTCCCGTTTCAATAGAAGAAGACTCCAGTATCTTGTACGATGGAAGAACTATGGGCCCCAAGATGACACCTGGCTGGATACCTCCGATATACATGCCCCTAGACTGATTCGCAATTTCCACTCGAAATATCCAGAAAAATCAGTTCTAGAGGCCTTCCGGAGCCGGCCTTAAGGGGGGGGTACTGTAATGTTCTGGTACCTCTGGTACCCTTGTTCCATATTTCTCCTTTGCTAATTGCGTCCCATCTTGTGTAACAAGAGACGCATATACCTTTAAGACCGGATGACATCATTGCCGAGCGCCGCTATGAGCGGCTATTTCAATCGCCGGCTTTCTCTCACTCATCGCTCGTTCAAACCACATGTTCACCGCACCTTCTCCTGTGAAGTCGGAGCTGCTGACATTTCCTTTGCTGAACTGACGCCGGAACCTCGCCGCTGATCCGTATCTCGCTACGGAATCACCTCTCTATCTATGGACATTGTTACTACTAACCTATCTAAGTGATAAGTACCCCACAGGGGATTCCTTACTAACCAATCTCCTACTGTCATCTACTGCAATTACCAGGACTATCTATCTATCTATTCCATACCATCTGCATAGACTGTTAGCTCTTGGGACTACCTTCAACTATCCTTGCACTAGGTTACTCTGTCTAAGTATACTCCATCTGTGTCCTCTTACCATCTGCACTATACTAGACATCAGAACCTATCTGCTTTACCATCACCTGCAACTCTCCTAATATTACTCCTAGTAATCACCATACAACCTGTCTCTCATCTATACATTCTCATATGTTCTATCCCTCCACTAAAACATCTGATTGAGTATATGTATATTGCATAACAGGCTGTACACCGTGATGAAGTCCTGAGAGTTGGATAGGTTTATTCGACAGTATCTCTACAAGGCTACTGAGTGTGATAATTCTGCAGCTGAAAATCCATCCATTAACAAAAACGCATGAACGTTACAGAGACTCGGCTTGTGTCTTTACTGCGGAGCTGGTGGTCATATGACTAAATCCTGCCCCATCCGTCCAGGAAACTCTCGGGTCTAGGTCGCTCAGAGGGAGGCGATCTAGACCAGAATCTGAACTCTGCCGCCTACTCTCGATTTGTTATACCCATCTCTATTCATTGGGCCCTAAATTCATATCAAGTTTCTGCATATGTAGACTCTGGAGCAGCCGGGAATTTCATTGAGCAGTCTTTGGCCACTGAACTGGGCATTCCTCTAGTTCCCCTGGCTATGCCTCTAGCTGTTGCGGCAGTGGATGGCTTGACCTTGGCCTTCGGACCCCTATGCTTCAGAGCAGCCTCCATCACCATGCATGTCGGTGTCCTTCATCGGGAGGAAGTCTCCTTCCTGATACTTCCCAAGTCTTCTAGTCCCATCATTCTTGGACTTCCATGGTTGAAGAAACACTCACCTTATCTGGATTGGAACTCTGGCTAAGTGTTATCTTGGGGGTCGCAATGCCATCAGACCTGTCTCCCTAAGGTGTCTCCACCTCTCAGTGTACCTGTGGCTGAGGTCTCTACCTCTCCAATTCTTCCTCGGCAGTATCTGGCCTTAAGAGATGTCTTTTGCAAAAAAGCTGCTGACAGTTTGCCTCCTCATCGTCCCTACGACTGTGCGATTGACCTCCAACCCGAGGCTTCACCCCCCCCCCCCCCGAGGTAGAGTCTACCCTCTCTCCATCCCGGAGACCCAAGCCATGTCCAAGTACATCCAGGAAAATCTGCAGAAAGGATTTATACGTAAATCCAATTCTCCTGCTGGGGCTGGGTTCTTCTTTGTGGAGAAAAAGGATGGTACACTCCGGCCCTGCATTGATTATAGAGGTCTCAATGCCATCACCATTAAGAATCGGTAGCCGTTACCCGTTACCCTTGATTTCCGAACTTTTTGACAGGCTACGAGATATTTTCACCAAGTTGGACCTCCGTGGAGCATATAATTTGATTAGGATTCGAGACGGGGATGAATGGAAAACCACTTTTAACACCAGAGATGGGCACTAAGAATATCTCGTAATGCCTTTTGGCTTGTGTAACGCCCCAGCTGTCTTCCAGAACTTTGTTAATGAAATTTTTTCTGATCTCCTATACGTTTGTGTCATCCTGCATCTGGATGACATACTCATCTATTCTCCAGATTTGAACACTCATCGCCAGCATGTTTGTACGGTTCTTCAACGTCTTCGGGACCACCGCTTGTATGTGAAGTTGGAGAAGTGCCTCTTCGAGCAAACCCAAGTTCCTTTCCTAGGCTACATAGTCACAGATAAAGGGCTGCTTATGGATCCTGCCAAACTTCAGGCCATCTCCAACTGGCCTCAGCCTTCTGGTCTAAAAGCAACGCAACGGTTCTTGGGATTCACCAATTTCTATCGCCGATTCATCCCTGATTACTCCTCTCTGGTGGCACCCATTACCTCCTTGACCCGGAAGGGTGCCAATGCCAGAACCTGGCCTCCTGAAGCTGTCGAGGCTTTCCACCAGCTCAAATCGGCCTTCCCATTGGCATCTATTCTCAAACGTCCTGACATTCTTCAGCCTTTCTTCTTGGAAGTAGATGCTTCGTCCTTGGGGGTGGGGGCCATCCTTCTCCAAAGGCATGACAGTAAGCTCCGCCCCTGTGCCTTTTTCTCTAAGAAGTTTTCTGATGCAGAGAAAAATTACACCATCGGGGATCGGGAGCTTCTGGCTATCAAGCTGGCACTGCAAGAATGGCGACATCTACTGGAGGGGTCTCCTCATCGTATTCTGATCTATACCGATCATAAGAACCTCCAGTATCTGCAGTCCACCCTACATTTAAATCCCAGGCAAGCACGATGGGCTCTCTTTTTTGCCAGGTTTAATTTTGACATCAACTTCCGGCCCGGCTCCAAGAATGCTCGTGCGGATGCCTTGTCCAGATCATTTGACATTGCTGACTCAGAGTGTCATATTGAACCTGAACATATTATTCCTGCCAATTGTTTCCTGGCCTCAACTCACCTTCAGTCTCCACGTATCCCTCCTAGAAAGACCTTTGTGAGTCCCTCCCTTCGCCCCAAGCTTCTCAAATTGGCACATGACTCTAAACTCTCTGGACATCCTGGTGTGCAACGCACCTGTGCCTTCCTGCTACGTTACTACTGGTGGCCCTCACTCCGGAAGGATGTTGAGGAATATGTCCAGGCTTGCTCCATTTGCGTACAGTCTAAGTCTTCTACTTCAGCTCCAGCAGGTCTCCTGTTACCTCTGCCTGTTCCAGATGTACCGTGACGCTGCATCTCTATGGACTCTATATCTGAAATACCCCATCAGCGGGCTCCACCGCTATCTGGGTGGTGGTGGACAGGTTTTCTAAAATGTGTCACTTAACTCCACTTCCAGGCCTACCCTCTGCTGTCACTTTGGCTTCCATCTTCATTAGGGAAATCTTTCGTCTCCATGGTATGCCTTCACACATTGTCTCAGATAGAGGAGTTCAGTTTACGGCCCGCTTCTGGAGAGCCCTGGCCACATCATTTGGAATCAAGTTGGATTTCTCCTCAGCTTTTCATTCGCAGTCAAATGGTCAAACGGAAAGGGTTAACCAGAATGTGGAACGGTATCTTCGTGCCTTCATTTCTGCCCATCAGGATGATTGGGTAGACCTTTTACCCTGGGCAGAATTTGCCCTCAATAACCATGCTAATGCCAGCACTGGTGAGTCTCCCTTCTTCACGGTATTTGGCCGCCATCCTTCAGTACCATTTCCTGTTCCGATCTCTGCTGAGGTGCCGGCAGATGCAGAGGTACAACGGTCTTTCAATTCTATCTGGGCAGATGTTTCCAAGAATTTACATCTGGCAGCTTCCAGGTACAAGGTAGCGGCAGATCGTCATTGCCGTGTGAGCCCCAAAATTCTCCCTGGTGATAAGGTTTGGCTCTCTACCAAGAATATCCGTCTTAGGGTACCCTCTATGAAGTTTGCTCCCCGTTTCATTGGTCCCTTTACAATCCTCTGCCAGGTTAACCCTGTCGCTTTTAAGCTCCGTCTCCCGTCACATCTAAAAATCCCCAATGTTTTCCATGTTTCTCTCCTTAGACCATACATCATCAATAGGTTTTCTCATCCTATTCATCGTCCTTCTCCAATAGCCAGTACTTCAGATCAGTACGAAATCAAGCAAATCTTGGATTCTAAATTCTCCAGGGGGAGGCTCTTGTATCTAGTGGACTGGAAAGGATATGGTCCCGAGGAGAGATGTTGGATTCCTTCCACTGATGTTTCTGCACCTCGTTTGGTGAAACTTTTTCATCAGAAGTTTCCTCTCAAGGCTGGGCCCAAACGAGTGGGGAGGCCCCGTAAGAGGGGGGGGGGGGTACTGTCACAAGTTAGCCTATAGTTTTGTCTGTATATTCTTACCTCCTTGCTGCAGTGCTTCAGTTTTGCCTCCCTTCACATGTGGGGTTTGGGCTTCTCTGTTTCCTATGGGCGTCGCCTGCTCCACTGTGGGTTATATCCTGTTCCTGTCAATTACTTCCTGGGTCACCTCCCTGTTTGCTTCCCTATATATACACATGCTCAGTGCACTGTTCCTTGCTTGAGCAACTTCGCTGTTCTCTGAGCTCCCATCCATGTATCCCTTGGCTATTGTATCTGATCTCCTGTGTACTGACCCGGCTTTGTTTCTCCATCTACGTTTGTCTGCTGCCTGTCCTGACCTCGGCTTGTCTCTTGGATCCCCTTATAGTCTCCTGTTTACCCTGTGCACGCCAGCGGTCTCCACATTCTCAGCTGGGCCTACCTGGGGGCCGCGACCTGGTTCCAGTCTACTGCAAGTCCATCCCCACCATCAGGGGCCCTGGTGAAGAAGCAGGCTGGGGCTTAGACTCCGTGCCCTGGGGAATCCTGAGCTGGGGATCTATAAGGGCTCACTACCACAGACCCCTTGACACATTGTTCTCCCACTAAAGGACACCTCTTCTTTTTCTTTGTAAATCTACATACATCTTTGTTTTATTATATGCTTTGTGGGGATTTGCTCTGGTAGGTAGGATTTGCGGGTGCAGTATAGAGGCAAAACAGATGGTTCTTCAAAGTAAATCAGGAGTGTTTTATTTACACTTCAGGAACACAAAAGTAACAGTCTTTCTTGGTGTTAACTCACACCCAACGAAAAGGAAAACTGACAGTCTTAAAGGCAGGTTTAAACACAGCAACAAGTCCATTCACCTGTGTCTCTTTGGTGCTGTTCACACACAGCAATGGGTCAGTTCATCTGCTTGTAAGCTTTCCAGCCTCAACACTCACTTCCACAGCCTTCTGGTGCCTGGAGACAAATCTCAATCACCTGTTAGGCTGTCTGCCTTATAAACCCCAGGCAAGACCTGGCCTGGAGCGTGGAGAGCAGCCACCCACCCACACATTGACTGCTCCCAATAAGAGCCGGCCCGGATTCGGCTTTGCAGCCATACTAAAATAGAAAAGTGTCAAGCAGCACTAGCTGCTGCTGACACGGAATTACCGGATCTTATCTCACCGAGGCCAGGAACCTCGGTGACACGTATCTTCCGTCGACCACGGATCCAAGTGCCCTGCCACATACCCCCCCCCCTTTGTTCAACCTTCAGGGGGTGAACACATGTCATACAGTGTGTGCGAGACAGGGCATCCACATTTCCCTGTAGGCGGCCTGCCCTGTGTTCCACTGAGAACTTGAAGTCCTGAAGGGACAGGAACCATCTGGTGACCCGAGCATTTCTCTCCTTGGCCTGGCTCATCCATTGGAGAGGGGAATGGTCGGTCACCAGACTAAATTTCCTCCCCAACAGATAATAGCGAAGAGACTCGAGTGCCCATTTGATAGCCAGGCACTCTCTCTCCACTATACTGTATCGGGTCTCTGCTGGGGTGAGCTTCCGGCTGAGGTACACGACAGGATGCTCCTCCCCATTGACCTCCTGTGATAGTACAGCCCCGAGACCTACTTCCGAGGCATCGGTCTGTACTATAAATTCCTTCTTGAAGTCTGGTGTGACCAAGACCGGGGACCCACATATTGCCGACTTCAAAGCGGAAAAAGCCTCTTCCGCCTTATCATCCCAGTGAACCATGACGGACTTTCGTCCCTTTAGTAGCCCTGTTAGTGGAGCAGCTAGGATGGAAAAAAGGGGAATGAACCTCATATAATATCCCACCATTCCCAGGAATGACCTGACCTGCTTAGTGGTGACTGGTCGGGGCCAACTACGTATAGCTTCTATTTTGTTTACTTGGGGTTTGATGACTCCTCGCCCAATAACATACCCCAGGTATTTAATCTCTTCTAATCCTATTGAACACTTTTTCGGATTAGCGGTCAGCCCGGCTTTCCTGAGGGCATCTACTACCGCCTGCATTTTGGGCAGATGTCTTTCCCAATCCCTGCTGTGGATGACGACATCGTCCAGGTAAGCCGAGGCGTACTGACGATGAGGTCGCAGCACTATGTCCATTAGTCTTTGGAAGGTGGCAGGGGCACCAGGCAGGCAAAAGGGTAACACCTTATAGTGATATAGGCCCTGAGGAGTAACAAAAGCCGTTTTTTCCTTAGCAGAACTCGTTAAGGGCACTTGCCAGTACCCTTTTGTGAGGTCTAACACTGAAAAATACCGGGCTTGGCCTAATTCCTCAATCAGCTCGTCTACTCGGGGCATAGGATAGGCGTCAAACTTGGAGACCTCGTTTAGCTTACGAAAATCGTTGCAGAACCGCAACGTCCCGTCTGGTTTGGGTACTAAGACTATTGGACTGGCCCATTCACTTTTAGACTCTTCGATAACATCCAGTTTAACAGGCGTTGTACTTCTTCCTCAACAGCACGTCGCCGAGCCTCGGGTACCCGATATGGCTTTACCCGGACCTTAACCCGGGGCTCCGTGACAATATCATGTTGGACTAGGGACGTGCGTCCAGGGAGGTCTGAGAACACATCTGTGTTCCGACTAATGAACTCCCTGACTTCCTGGACCTGTTTGGAGGACAGGCTATCTGCAGCTTTTACCGTGGCTTCAAGAGGAGGGGTTGGTCCCTTTTCACCTAGAAACCCTGGCTGGGGGCTGTCGTTCTCGGACAAGTCCCTATCTTTCCATGGCTTTAGTAAATTTACGTGGTACACCTGCTCCGGCTTCCGCCGGCCTGGCTGGTGTACTTTGTAATTTACTTCCCCTATTTTTTCGAGCACCTCATAGGGACCTTGCCACCTAGCTAGGAACTTGCTATCTACTGTTGGTACTAGTACCACTACCCGATCACCAGGGTTAAAGTTCCGGACCCTAGCCTGTCGATTGTAGATCCTACTCTGGGCTCGTTGGGCCGCCTCCATGTGTTCCCGGACCAAGGGCATCACCTTTTCCATCCGTTCCTGCATCTGGGTGACATAGTCAACAACACTTTTGTAGGGGGTGGGTTGTTGTTCCCAGGCCTCTTTGGCTATATCCAACAACCCGCGAGGATGCCTACCATATAACAGTTCGAAGGGCGAGAACCCCGTGGAAGCCTGAGGTACTTCTCGCACTGCAAACATCAGATAGGGTAGAAGCAGGTCCCAGTCCCTACCATCCCTGGAAACTAATCTTTTTAACATGTTTTTTAATGTTTGGTTAAATCTCTCGACCAGGCCATCTGTCTGGGGATGGTAGACGGATGTACATAATTGTTTTATGTGGAGCAGCTTACAGAGTTCTCTCATAACCTTGGACATAAACGGTGTCCCTTGGTCAGTCAGGAGCTCTTTAGGCAGTCCCACCCGGGAAAACATTTCCATTAACTCCTTAGCTATAAGTTTGGCGGACGTATGTCGCAGGGGTATCGCCTCCGGGTAGCAAGTGGCGTAGTCAAGGATGACCAGAATATGTTGGTGACCCCTGGCAGATTTTGGAACAGGGCCAATTAGATCCATAGCTATTCGTTCGAATGGGACCTCAATTATTGGGAGAGGTATCAGGGGACTACGGAAATGGGGCTGGGGGCTAGTTATCTGACAGACCGGACATGACTCACAATACTCTTCCACTTCTCTGAATACACCAGGCCAATAAAACCTCTGTAGTATGCGGTCCTGTGTTTTCTGCCACCCCAAGTGTCCCCCAAGAACATGTTGGTGGGCAAGCTCCATAACAAGCTTGCGGTACGCTGTGGGCACCACCAACTGTTCAACCAGTTCACCCCGGATTTGATTCACTCTATATAACATTTCCTGTTGAACAATAAAACATGGAAACATCAATTCAGCTCCAGGTTTTTTTTGTTTACCATCAATTATTACAAAATTCTCCCAGGCCCTGCTTAGGTACGTATCCCGGTGTTGTGCGGTCCCGAAATTTTCCCCCGGAGACATTGAGGTCTGCCAACTCAGGGCCGGATGGCAAGTCCTCCACGTCTCCCACCATTACATTTAGGGGGGTGGTGTCCCCCTCTATCACAGAAGCTGTGGTCACCCCTACCGAGGACCCTTCGGACTCAGGCTCCCAGGGCTCTGGGCTCGCACTTTAACCAGGCCATTCTGCTAGGGTTGTCCCTGTCTCAGGCTTGTCAGACCCTATAACCGTAGGCCACAGCGCCGGAAAACCTGGAAAGTCCCTTCGAGTATTAGTTCATGTGGCAACTTGGTAGCGACAGCTACCTCATGGGTCCACTTGCCGGCCGCTGTGGACAAAGTTACCAGCGCTGTGGGATAGTCCTTTAAGTCTCCATGAATACATACGACCCCGACTCTGCGGCCGGTATACTCAGCAGGCCGTATTAACGCCGTTCTTACCAGGGACACCAGACTTCCTGAGTCCAGCAGAGCCACCGCCAAAGTGTCTCCCACTTCCACCTGACACAGATGGTTACTGTCTATCACCTTAGTGCCTGTGGCGCATAGCTTTCGTGCATACAACGAGTGGCGGTGTCCATAGTTAGTTTCCATAGGCTCGTCCTGTTGTGGACACTCAGCCCTCTTGTGACCTGGCTCCTGACACCGCCAACAGACTATTGGGGCCGGGCGTACAGGGAGTACGTCTTGAGTGTGTCTCATTGCCACCAAGCGTTGGGTCTGTGGCGGAGATTTCCGGGGTTTGACTGGCCCCCTCCCCCCTGTACATCCCTGCAAGTTCTTGGTGGCCTCATAGCGCTCCACCAGGTCAACCATATCCAGAGCATTGTCAGGAGAAGCCTGGCCGATCCAGTGCTGGAGGGGATAAGGCAAGGCCCTACAAAACATGTCAGTCAACAAGCGGTCCAGCATATCAGTGGGCTTTAACAGATCAGGCTGCAGCCATTTTTGCAATCTGTGCAGTAAATCGTAATATTGTGGCCTGGCCGGTTCGGCCGCTTTGTAGCCCCACTGATGCACTCGCTGAGCGCGGACTAAGACATTTACGCCCAGTCTCGCCAGGATCTCACCTTTTATGGTCGGGTAGTCGGCAGCTTGGTCATCTGTCAAATCGAAAAACACCTGCTGGGGTCCGGATGCCAGGAACGGAGCGACCACCTCAGCCCACTGGTCACGGGGTAGCTTCTCCCGGACCGCCACTTTTTCAAATATGGCGAGGTACGTCTCGACGTCATCCGCGGGAGCCATCTTAGGTATAGCTGCACGGACCGCTTTCCGGACATCATGCACTCCCCGAGACATCCCAGACTTTTCCAAAGCCAACACATGTTGCAGCAGCCGTTGATTAGTCTCCTGCTGTGCACGCATAGCCTTCTCATGTCTTTTTTGCTGTTGCAGATTAGTCTCCCGCTGTAGCTCTATGGCCTGCTGTTGTCCTAAACTGGCCTGGGTAAGCTGCCTTATCAATTCCTCCATCTTTTCCTGTGGCTGCAGCTTAGCAGGCTTAATATACGACATGTACAGTCACATTCAGCAGAACAAAAATATTTTGGCGTTTTACGCCAGCCTCACTGCGCATACCTGCATCCTCCACCAAATGTGGGGATTTGCTCTGGTAGGTAGGATTTGCGGGTGCAGTATAGAGGCAAAACAGATGGTTCTTCAAAGTAAATCAGGAGTGTTTTATTTACACTTCAGGAACACAAAAGTAACAGTCTTTCTTGGTGTTAACTCACACCCAACGAAAAGGAAAACTGACAGTCTTAAAGGCAGGTTTAAACACAGCAACAAGTCCATTCACCTGTGTCTCTTTGGTGCTGTTCACACACAGCAATGGGTCAGTTCATCTGCTTGTAAGCTTTCCAGCCTCAACACTCACTTCCACAGCCTTCTGGTGCCTGGAGACAAATCTCAATCACCTGTTAGGCTGTTTGCCTTATAAACCCCAGGCAAGACCTGGCCTGGAGCGTGGGGAGCAGCCACCCACCCACACATTGACTGCTCCCAATAAGAGCCGGCCCGGATTCGGCTTTGCAGCCATACTAAAATAGAAAAGTGTCAAGCAGCACTAGCTGCTGCTGACACGGAATTACCGGATCTTATCTCACCGAGGCCAGGAACCTCGGTGACAAGTATCTTCCGTCGACCACGGATCCATGTGCCCTGCCACAGCTTTTATTATCATTTTTTGTTCTTTTCTCTTTTCTACTTCTTCCTTTCCTTCTTCTTATTCTTCTGCTTCTATTCATGGCCTCGGAATGAAAACATATACTTTTTGTATGCATTACAAATGCTATTTTTAATATCATAATGTTTTCTAATACAATATGGCTCTGCTGAATATTTTATCCCTGAATGTGCAGGGATTAAATAATCCTCATAAATGTACCAAAGCTTTCCGTACTTTCACCTCTTGGAAATCCCACATTCTGTGCCTTCAAGAAACCCACTTCTTGATCCACTCTACTCCCAAATTTTTCAGCTCTAAATTCCCACAGGTTTATACAGCCTCTGCAGCTACTAAACAACGCAGGGTTCTTATAGCCTTTTGTTTCCTAAAGAGATAAAAGACTCTGAAGGTCGTTACCTGATCTTAACTGGACACCTTTTAGATACTGCTGTCACCATTGTCTCTTACTATGCTCACAATAAGAATCCTGTACCCTTTCTATCATACCTTTTACAAGTAATAGACTCCCACAAAATAGGTACACTTTTGCTGGCAGGTGACTCGAATCAGGTCATTTCACCTTTTCTAGATAGGGCACCAGCTGCTCCTTCACCCCCCTGAGAAGACTAGCCTTGAACAATTTACTTTCTCAACACAGCTTTGCTGACTCATGGAGAGAATCCAATCTGACTACAAAACGGAAAATTGTTTCATACTTATCGTAATTTTCCTTTCCTGGTGCCTATCCATGGCAGCATACTAGTGATAGAGCTCCGCCTCTACTCTCTCCTCAGGACCAGTGAGTAGCATAAAAGAAAGGCCCAGCGCCCTGTCCCATCATTCTCTGTCGTATAGAATACCAGGGGTGGGAGCATATGCTGCCATGGATAGGCACCAGGAAAGGAAAATTTTCAGTTTTCCTGGTGCCTCCATTGCAGCATACTAGTGATAAATAACTAGCAAAGACAAATAGGTGGGTAATGCTAAATATGCAAATCTTTAATTGGACAAAGACATGGCCGACTGAATAGTCCTTCTGTCGAACTCCACAGTTGTAAGCGACCCTGGGTCGATACCATAATGTTTGAAGAATGTATGATGTGATGACCATGAGGCGGCCCTGCAAACCGTCTCTAAGGAAACGTTGGCCCTTGCCGCCCAGGAAGCCGAGACTGCCCTAGTAGAATGAGCTCTTACTTGTGAAGGTGGAGATAGTCCCTTGACTTTATAGGTTTTCTGCATGAGCTTGATGATCCATGACGATAGAGTCCTCTTTGCCCCTGTTTTTCCCGAAGGGGATAACGAACAGACTGTCAGACTGTCTGAATGAGCTTGTGATTTCCAGATAGGCCCGAAGAACTCTAGAGATGTCTAGGTCATGCTGAGTTGCGTCTGCGTTTTGGAAAACCGGAAGAGCCCAAGGTTCTAGAAGATGAGAAGAGAAGGAGACCTTGGGGATGAACCCCTGCCTAGGGCGAAGTTCGACTCTGTCCAGAAAAAAGGTGATGTGATCTTCACTTATTCCTAGGGCATGCAGCTCGGAGACTCGTCTGCCAGAGGTGACAGCCAAGAGGAAGGCGGTTTGTAATGACAAGTTCCAAAGAGAAGCCTGTTCCACTGGAGAAAATGGGGGGTTAGAAAGAACCTCCAAGACCAGGGTAAGATCCCATTGTGGAAAAGGGCGTCTAAGGGGAGGACGGATTTTCAACACTCCTCTTAAAAAGGTAACTACTAGAGGATCTTCAGCCCATCTCTTGTTGGTCGCAGCCGAGATTGCTGCTACCTGCACTATAAGGGAGCTTAGCCCCAATCCTAAGTCCAATCCTGTCTGTAAGAAGGCTAAAACTTGAGAGGTAGAGGGAAGGACGGGGTTGAAGTACATCCTAAGGACTGAAACCTTTGCCTCTCAGTTTCCAAACCCGAAGATCCAATCTCTGCGGATTCGGATGATATAGTCCCTGCTGGGACAGTAGGTTGGGAAAAAGCGGAATCCTGATGGGGGGTTCCACACTGAGATGGATGGCTAGAGGGAACCACGGTCCCTTCGGCCAAAAAGGGAGTATCGTCAGGACTTGTACTGATTCTGTGAGAAGTCTCTGGAGGAACTTCAGAATCAGCGGGCGGGGAGGAAAGGCATAAGCCATCAAGAAATTCCATGGGCATGTCAGGGCATCGACTGCTTCCGACTGAGTGTAGGGGAGGCGAGAGTAGAATCCTGGGAGTTTTGAGTTGTCCGGAGTGGCAAACATGTCCACTTGAGGAGGGTACCAGAGGTTGGCGATTTGGAGAAAAAACTTGTGGATGTAGAGACCACTCGTTGTTGTCTGCGAACCTCCTGGATAAAGCGTCGGCCACTGTGTTCAGCCGGCCTGGAATGTAAACGGCCCTGAGATCTCGTAGGTTCTTTTCTGCCCACAGCATGATGGGTTCGACCTCCCGCAGGAGGGTCCTGCTGCGATTACCTCCTTGTATGCCACTGCTGTCTTGTTGTCTAATCTCAGGAGAACTCTGTGGCCTTGGAGGAGGGGTGCCAAGTAAATCAGAGCTAGAAATGCCGCTCTTAGTTCCAGTACGTTGGATACTCACTTTGGTTGAGTGAGACCATCTTCCCTGCAGCTTGACCTCCCCGCAATGGGCCCACTTGCATCGGACGTAAGGATGGTCCAGTTGAATGAGCCTAGGTGACGGGGGTTGGCAAGATTTCCCTTCTTCGTCCACCAAAACAAGCTTCTGCGCATTAAGGCGGTCACTCTGATTTTCTGGGAGAGGTGAACATTCTCTGTATGATGATATCCATCTTATGGCTGGGTAAGGACACTGTCCCCACTTGGGTGTTGAACATGGCTCCCAGGTAAACCATCTGTTGTGTCGGGGACAGGTTGCTTTTTTGAAAATTTATGAGCCAGCCGAACTCCTGCAAAGTCTGAAGGAGAATTTCCCTGTGGGATCTGAGTTGATCTGGATTGCTTGCCAACAGGAGAATGTCATCTAGATAGTGGTACACTCTCAACCCCATCTCCCTGTGGGAGGCCAGGACAGTTATCAGGGTCTTGGTGAACACTCGTGGAGACGTGCAGAGCCCGAATGGAAGAGCCTTGAACTGAAGGTGTATCTCGCCTACAGCGAACCTCAGAAATCTCTGATAAGTTGGAAAGATAGGGATATGCAGGTAAGCATCTTGTAGATCGAGAGATATCAACCAATCTCCTGGTTGGATGACCTGGAGGATAGTTTGCAAAGACTCCATCTTGAAGCTCTCGAGCTCTATATATCGGTTGAGCCTCTTGAGGTCTATCACCGGTCTCCAACCTCCCGTCCTTTTTTGCACTAAAAAGAGTGGAGAATAGAAACCTGTGTAACGCTCCGCCAATGGAACTGGTATGGCTGCACCTTGAAGCTGAAGATCTGTCAGGAATTGGTATAATGCCAAAGCTTTTGATGGCGAGGCTGGTATTCTTGACTCCTGAAACGAGGCGTGAGGAGGAGGATGGGAAAACACCCACCGGTGACCCTGACTGATTGTTGACAGAACCCAAGGGTCCTGACAACGCGAAGCCCAAATTGGGAGAAAGGCCTGTAGCCTGGCTCCGACTGGGAGGGATTGCAATCTTCTGGCGTCAAAAAGGGTTCGCTGCCTCCTGGGGGGTGGTGAAAGCCTTGGTTTTGCGTGTGTTCAAAAAAGAGGCCTGGGTGCCTCTCCAGGGTCTTCTGTTATCCCTGTTCTGTCTGGCTTGCCTATAATCCCTGGAATTTGAGGGTCGGAATCTAAATGAATAGACTCTTGTCCTCTTGACTTTCCTGTCTTGTGGCAGGTAACTTGCCTCCAGTTACCCTGGAAATTGCCTTGTCCATCTTTTCTCTGAAGAGGGATTTGCCATCGAACGGAATCTTGCACCAACTCTGTTTGGACGCAAGATCAGCTCTCCATGGTTTTAGCCAGAGGGCCCTTTTGGCGATTACTGTGTGGAGCATTGACTGCGTGGAACAACGGATGGTATCAATGGTGGCCTCTCCAATGAAATCTGCAGAAATCTTCAGTTCCTCCAGTGCCTTGATAATGTCTTCTCTAGGGACATTTTGGCATAAAGCTGTCTCGACATTTTCCGTCCATGCCCTGATGGCATTGGAGACAGATGTGAGGGCAATAGCTGGTTTACAGGCTGCGGGCGAGGCCAAGTAGCTCCTTTTTAGGTCCAGGTCTATTTTTCGATCCAGCGGATCTTTGAAAGAAGCTGCATCCTCCATAGGTAGTGTCACGTTTTTGGTGAGTCGTATGACTGCAGCATCCACCACCGGCATGGAATTTAATGATTGTGCTTCAGCCTCAGCTAGAGGGGAGAGCTTATTAAGACGGCCCAAGGAGAACTTTTTATCCGTCTTCTTCCATTCCTCTTTGATAATTTCTCTTATCTCGCCCATAAGAGGAAAGAAAACTTGTTTCCTCTTAAGGAAGGGAAAATATGTTTTTGACTTTGGAATGGGTTCTTCAGGATCCTCCTAGACAATTGCTGTCTTTACTGCCTGAATAAAAGGTGGGATTAAGGCATAGTTAAAGCCTGAAGGGTCCGACTCCTCTGAGGATTCCTCCAAAAGGTGCCCTGAAGATGCCTCTCCAAGTAATGGAGCCGCAGAGCGTGAAGGGTTTAGCCCTGAGGGGCCTGGAGCGCTATCATCCCTGTCCAGAACCTGAGTTGCAGAAGGGGCCGTCTGTGTGGGTATTAGAGTTCTCAACTCTGAAAGGGAATCCTTCATTGTCTGCTTTAGCAGATCCACCACTTGTTGGTTTGCCAGCTCACGGTTGGATGCATAGTCCCGAAAACTGTCCTGGCAGACTAGTTTTCTGGGTAAAGGCACTGCGCCACAAGCCCAGCACTTCTTCCTTGAGGAGTGGGATGGTGGAGAAGGAGAGTGATGGTGTCTCGACCTTGAGGATCTATAGTGGGAAGATCTTGATATGCGATCTGGACTGTCATGGCCGTGGTGCCTTGAAGACTTCCCGGATCTTTTGGAGTGCGTTGGGCTGGAACAAAGGACATTTGTTAGTCCATAAAAGCACTCTTTTCCTTCTTTCTTCAATACTTACAGAAAAGGTGGTCCCATACCTATTGTGAGGATCTTGGTTACGTGATGAGTGGCTCATCGTAGGGCGTTGCAGAAGGACCGGCTGTGAGAGGAAGGCGAAAGAAGAACGAAAAGAAATAAAAAAGAAGAAGAAAGAAGGAAAAAAAGGAAAGAAGAGAAGCGGAAAAAGAGAAAAGAAGAGGAGAGAAAAAAAAAAAAAACGGAATAAATGGGAAGGAGGGCGAAAAACAAAAAGAAGGGAGTAAAAAAAAAGGTGCTACCTACCAAGGGTTTAAAAGGTGCTACCTACCAAGGGTTTTAAGCAAGTCGGCAGGAGCAGGGAAAAGATGCTGTCTATCAGGTAAACAGCAGGTGGAATGGCCCTTTAATAGGAAGAGCAGCATAAGGGAGCATGGAAAACCCCACCCCTTAGCTCCTGTGGGAACTCAGGGCAAAATTATACCTGGTTCCCACATCCAAGTTGGCCGCCCGAGCCTCAACCGCACTGAGCATGCGCCTGCGCATGCGCAGAACGCTCCTCGTGCACGGCTCTACTCCCCGCCCTTCGAGGCGGCCCCCAGAGACGCCGATACTCTGTGGAGGAAAGGGGCGGCCTCGAGCTACATGGCACTGCAGGGGGAATCCCAGGGCTGGAAGCCATCCACACAGGATCGGATGCTTAGCGAAACTTAAAGAGACAGGCTGTAGAAAAGGTAAGGAGAAGGCAAGAAGGGGAAAAAGAGGGGAAGAGAAGGGGGAAGATAACAATAAGAATGAATAAACATACAAACACACACAAACAAACAAGTACTGGAAAACCTAAAGGGGAATCCAACCTGTAAAGAAGGAGAAAAAAAAGGGAGAAACAAAAAAAAAAAGACGGTCCTTGAGCAAAATCCTGCAAAACCTAACATTTTTAAAGAGACAGTGGCAGTATGCGTTCCTATGAGGAAACACTGCAAATGATACCCCAAAGATCCACAGAAGGGGTTCCCGGCCTTATTAGTGCTTTGAGTGACCAAAGAGCAGGGACTGCGCACGGGAGAGGCTGAACCCGGCGGAAAGCTGCCTGGAGGCAGAGGTATGGACATACTGCTTATTCTTCACCAGTCAGGAAGGTATGAGGAAAAAAAGGAGAATGATGGGACAGGAGGCTGGGCCTTGCTTTTATGCTACTCACTGGTCCTGAGGGAGGAGTAGAGGCGGAGCTCTATCACTAGTATGCTGCCATGGAGGCACCAGGAAAGAGTTTTACCCAGTTTTCTCATCCTCATAACTCTTTCTCACGTATAGTTCATATCTTCCTTTCCATTGCTATGCTCCTAGAACTACTTTCTTCTACCATTATTCCCATTCCTTGGTCTGAAAATAGTGCTGTTTGTACCACCATTGCTTCCACCATTCCTAAAGCTCATGACCCTACTTGGTATTTGAATGACATATTACTGAAACTCCACCTTAACCCTCTGGGAAGCACATAAGCCAGTACTTAGAGGTACTGTATATGTATTCGACAGATGTTTGAAAAAAGAACGCAAAAATACGCAAAAACGATAAATTGGAATCTACCTTTTAACAAATGTTATCTTGTGTTCCAATGTGACCCCACATCTGCCCGGACACGTGATTTAGATAACGCCAGGCTTGAATTTGATTTTATTCTTACTAAAACAGCAGACAAAACAATTCGTAGAGCAAGACACCACTTCTACCTTAAGTCTAATAAGCCCGATACTCTTTTAGCCCGCGTGCTTAATAAAGCTCACAACCCATCTAAACATATTAAACTTAAGATTTAGGACAATTCTTATTCTTGCAACCCTGTTAAAATCCTAGAAAATTTCAGATCTCATCTTGTTGCTCTATATAACTTCGGAGGTTCTATTGATCCTGATTGGGCAAATTATTTTTTCTCTGATATAAATCTTCCCTCCATCCCTACTTCACAACTAGATTTTTTAGACTCCCCCATCTCACATGATGAAATATTAAAAGCTATCAAATCGTTAAAAACCTAACAAAAGACTAGGTCCAGAGGGGTTTTCTACACTATACTACCAATCATTTTCTTCTACTTTGACTCCCCTTTTGGTTAATGCTTTCAATTCCTTCCTGCATGGTGCTTCTTTCAGAGGGGAGTCTCTCACAGCTTCCATATGCATGATACCTAAACCTAACACAGATGATACCACCTGGTCTAACTACTATTCTATATCCCTTTTAAATTTGGATATTAAAATCCTGGCAAAAATCCTAGCTTTAAGATTAAATAGTATTATTGGACAACTTATTCACAGAGAACAAGTAGGTTTTATTCCTGGCCGTCAAGCAGGCGACAACATCCGTTGGGCGTTATTACTCTCCCACATTGCTAGAAAGAGTGGCATCCCCACCTGTTTCCTATCTTTGGACACTAAAAAAACATTTGACTGTCTCCTGGTCCTTTATGGATTTTGCTCTATGCAAATGGGGCTTTGGCCCTCATTTTCTAACATGGGTGGCCGCCCTATATAATGAACCCAGAGCATATGTTAAATATGCTGGTTACAAATCTGAACTCTTTCCTGTAAAAAGGGGTACACGACAAGGGTGTCCCTTGTCACCCCTACTTTCTGCCCTACTAATTGAACCACTTGCTCAACATATTAGACTAAACTCTTCTATCAAAGGGATCAAATTAAGGGGCCATCACCAAAAACTATGTTTGTTTGCGGATGATGTCCTTTTGTTCCTCTCTTCCCCTCATATCTCTGCACCCAACCTGATTCATACTTTGCACAAATTTGGTAACATTTCAGGCTTACATGTGAACCTTCATAAGTGTACAGTGTTGAATATTTCCCTATCCACAGAAGAACTCTATTTGACTCAGTCTGCACTACCTTTTTCCTGGTCCTCGCACCACCTTCCTTATCTCGGTACCAAACTTACTGCTGACACATCTAGCTTATTCTCAGCCAATTACCCCCCTTATAGAAAAAAGTAAATGATCTATTTAAGTATTGGACATCTCTTCCTCTCTCCTGTTTTGGAGGGATAGCAGTTATTAAAATGTCGATACTTTCTAAATTTCTTTATTTATTTAGAGTTCTCCCGATACCAATACTGGCTCATTTTCTACATATTTTACAACGGAAAACTTTGAATTTCACTTGGGGTGGTACTAGACCAAGGATTTCTAGTAAAACTTTATTCCTTCCTAAAATCTGTGGTGGTTTAGGGTTGCCCAATTTTAACACCTACTATATAGCTGCTCAGATTGCACCGGTCATCAAATATCACGCACGCAACACGAGAAATACCGCTATGGGTTGCTATAGAATCTGCTGAAATTGATCTTCTTTCGGTTTCCAATCTTATCTGGCTAAGACCTTAAACCCGTTCACCTATTCACAACCCCATTATTAAACACACCCTTTCAATTTGGGATAGGATGAAAACACCTTACGGCCTTCAGTCGGTGCATAATCCTCTGCTCTCCTTCCTTAAAAATCCTTATTTTTTTACCCAGCTTGGGTATCTCCATCATCTTTCCGTAACTGGGTCACATCGGGACTAACTAGATTTTGGAATTTGATCTCTTCATCTGATTTCTTATCTTTTCCGGATTTATGTGCTTCCACTTCTCTCCCTTCCTCTGAACTTTTTCGATTTTTGCAAATTAAAAACTTTTTTTCTCTGCTTACTTCTGGAGCTGTCCCACTGAATCAGCTCTCGTCATTTGAGTGTATTTGCTATAAAGAACCCCACAATAGGGGCCTTATTTCTCAATTATATTTACAAATGCTTGTTAAACCTTAGGAGGGACCCCCTGAATATGTAGTAAAATGGGAATTGGATTTGGGTCGCCCTTTGAATAGCACAGAATGGTCGGATATATGGTCCAATACAAAATCCTCTTCCACCAACATTGTTGCGATGGAGGCTTCTTATAAAGTACTCATGCCCTGGTATTTGGTTCCCTCCAGAAATACTAAATTCGCGCCTCAACTCTCAGCACTCTTCTTCCGCGGCTGTTCGGAAATTAGTACCCGCTAGGGATGGCCTTGTGGTTCGCCTGGTGGACGTTTCGCAGCAAACTTTGCTTGTTCGCAGCCCGCCGATTTTGCGAACACATGGCGTTGTTCGCGGCGGCCATATTAGTTTACATAGGGGAGAACTTTGACCCATGACACAGCCATCAGGTGAAACGGGACAGCCAATTGAAACATTGCAGCACATGGACATACCCCCTACCCTATAACTAGACCTGAGCTGGCGGCCATTTCACATTCTGCTTTTTGTCAGTGTAGGGAGAGGTCTGCTGTGTGCACCAGGGACAGATTCGTCAGTGACACAAATCGCTCTGTTAAGGTCCACAAGTCATTTTAAGGACTGGTATTTGTTATAGGCCTGCAGTGCACTATATAGGGGTGTAATCCACTTATAATATACTTCGTAATATAGAAAGCATATTATAGTGGATTTGTATTGTGCACTGTGCAGCATTGTGACTGGTGTGTTGAGCATTTCTGCAGCAATACTACAAACAGTGACAAAAGCACTTTTAAAGTATTATTACTGGTGTGACAGACCAGTGCCCCCCCAATACCACATATTGAAGTGGGGTGTTATCTGAGTATACTTTTATAAGTGTATTTGTGTCCTGCAACAATATTGCCTCTTTTGCTGCATTTACTCTGCTACACACAGTGCCAAACTCACTGGCCAATTTTTTGTACAACTGGTGTGATTAAACCAGTGGCCCCCCAATACCACATATTGAAGTGGGGTGTTATCTGAGTTTACTTTTATAAGCGTATTTGTGTCCTGCAACAATATTGCCTCTTTTGCTGCGTTTACTCTGCTACACACAGTGCCAAACTCACTGGCCAATTTTTTGTACAACTGGTGTGATAAGCCAGTGGCCCCCAATACCACATATTGAAGTGGGGTGTTATCTGAGTATACTTTTATAAGTGTATTTGTGTCCTGCAACAATATTGCCTCTTTTGCTGTGTTTACTCTGCTACACACAGTGCCAAACTAACTGGCCATTTTTTTGTACAACTGATGTGATAGACCAGTGGCCCTGTCAGGATCATTGTCATTACGTGGGTCACCTGCTGGTGGCACTGTTGTTCCTGGAACTGAGGGGCGCAGTTCCAGGGCCCACCAGCGGGTGTCTCCCAGCAGCTGGACTGTTCTTTTTATTAAGCTGCACCTGAGGAGGACTGCTGAGGGAATATAAGCCCGCCCTTCACTGAGGCTCAGTGCTTCAGTATTTTCTCTGCTAGACGTGTCCCTGTCTGAGCCTGATCCTGAAACCTGTATCCTGAAACCTGTATTCTGATCCTGAGTCCTGTTCCCTGTACCCTGCTTCCTGTACCTGGCTCCCTGCTTTCCTTGTCTCCTGTCCCTGTCCTGCTATTGTTTGCTCCATCCTTTTGTATATAGGTTGTTGGGTTCTATTGGGGTTTTGTACTGTTATCATTTATATTTTGTTTACTTGTTTATGGTCACTGGTGTTGGTATTGGAGTGTGTCATTTTGCTTAATAAACTTATTTACATCTTTATCCATCTGGGTCCTGATTCCTTGGTGCAGCCAATTGATCTGATCACCCTTGCTGGATGCCTGCATGTGGTATCCCTGACAGATTACTGAAGCCACTAATGATCAGATCGGTTGCACCTGGGAATTAGGAATTTTCTGGTTGTTGCAATATGCAGTCAGAGGAGGTCTTTTATTTTTCTTTGCTTGTAACAGAAGACAGGGAATATTGTCGCCAAATTTTGAAAACTTACACTAGCGAGCAGTTGTTGGAATGCATCCGTCTGGCCCACTCGTTTGTTGACCAAGGCAGAGTTTTGTTCAAAGAGATTCAGCCACTTGTTCAGCTCTGTGCAGAGTTGGCTTTATCTAGTACCCCTAAGGGTGGTGATGATTATTCTCTTCCTTTTAGTGTCTCTCAGGTGGTATCTCTTGTGTGGCTCTTGGAAGATGATAAACCCTATTTTATTGAATATTATTCAGTGTATTCTCCAGAGGCCCTGTTGGATTGCATGAATGCTATATATTCTATAATCAGACAAGGGGGTTGTAAATTGAGTTTTGTTCAGGCCTTACTGCAAACCTGGTCAGATCTTTCCAATTTAGCATCAGCTAACTCACACCAATCCACTTCTGCCTCTGGACACCAGTTTTCTCAAAGTTTCTCCTCTCCGTTACCCGTAGCAACCACAGCTGCAGTTAGGTATGGTTTGCTTTCCACTGCTTGTTCATATCCTGGCTTAACGAGTTGCACTTTTCCTGCATTTAACCCTGTTAAAACTTCATCTACTCTCTGTTGCCCCTAGAAACCTCTCAGAAATTCTCCTCTGTAACTGTCTCTCCTTTTCCACCATCTCCCAATACTGCCATTTCGCTTCCATCTACTTCACAATTTATTCATAGCCCTGCAACCACTAGCAAGATTCCTGTATCTAAACCTAAAAAGAAAAGGAGATTTTTTCCCAATTCATACAATTATACCTGTTACCCAGCCTGCTGATCCGGTGCCTGTTTCTCAGCCTGCTGTCCCAGTGCCCGCTGTTCTGATGCCCGCTGTTCCAGTGCCCACTGATCTGGTGCCTCCTACTGAGCCTGCTGATCCAGTGCCCGTTGTTCTGATGCCTGTTGTTCCAGTGCCCGCTGATCCAGTGCCCGCTGATCTGGTGCCTCCTACTGAGCCTGCTGATCCAGTGCCCACTGATCCGGTGCCTTCTACTGAGCCTGCTGATCCAGTGCCCGCTGTTCTGATGCCTGTTGTTCCAGTGCCCGCTGATCCAGTGCCCACTGATCCGGTGCCTCCTACTGAGCCTGCTCATCCAGTGCCTGCTGTTACAGTGCCCGCTGATCTGGTGCCTCCTACTGAGCCTGCTGTTCCAGTGCCCACTGATCCGGTGCCTCCTACTGAGCCTGCTGATCCAGTGCCTGCTGTTCTGATGCCTGCTGTTCCAGTGCCCGCTGATCCGGTGCCTCCTACTGAGCCTGCTGATCCGGTGCCTCCTACTGAGCCTGCTGATCCAGTGCCTGCTGTTCTGGTGCCCGCAGATCTGGTGTCTCTTACTCAGCCCGCTGATCCAGTGCCAGCTGATCCCGTGCCCGCTGTTCTGGTGACCACTACCCAGTCTGCTGACCCAGTGCTTGCTGTTCCAGTGCCCGCTGACCCAGTGCCTGCTGTTCCGGTGCCTGCTTATCCGGTGTCTCTTACTCAGCCCGCTGATCCCGTGCCTGCTGTTCCGGTGACCACTACCGTGCCTGCTGTTCCAGTGCCCGCTGACCCAGTGCTTGCTGTTCCAGTGCCCGCTGATCCAGTGCTTTCTGTTCCGTTGCCTGCTGACCAAGTGTTTGCTGATCCAGTGCCTGCTGAGCCACGGTCTGCCACCCTGTTTGATGTGCCACTGTCTGTCGCCCAGCCTGGTGTGCCACTGCCGGATATCCTGCATGCCACTGGCGCTCCCCTGCTTGATGTCCAGCTTGCCTTCAGTCCCAGTGTTGGGACATGTGTTGCAATGAGGGCAGGTGTATCCCTAATGTTACGCCTCTTCAGGAACTTGACCTGTGGGGTGCCTAGATGGCTTCCAGACCCTGGTGGTGGGGCGCATGATCAATTGCTGGACTCTGGTGGCACGCCTTCCGGCAAGTTAAAGGACTTTGGCCTAGAGAGTGCTAGAAGACCCACAGACATGGAGGGGAGACCTTTTTGGACTTTTGGGGTAGAAGCACAATGGAGCGTCCAGAGGCCGCTCCTTAAAGGGGGGGAACTGTCAGGATCAGTGTCATTACGTGGGTCACCTGCTGGTGGCACTGTTGTTCCTGGAACTGAGGGGCGCAGTTCCAGGGCCCACCAGCGGGTGTCTCCCAGCAGCTGGACTGTTCTTTTAATTAAGCTGCACCTGAGGAGGACTGCTGAGGGAATATAAGCCCGCCCTTCACTGAGGCTCAGTGCTTCAGTATTTTCTCTGCTAGACGTGTCCCTGTCTGAGCCTGATCCTGAAACCTGTATCCTGAAACCTGTATTCTGATCCTGAATCCTGTTCCCTGTACCCTGATTCCTGTACCTTGCTCCCTGCTTTCCTTTTCTCCTGTCCCTGTCCTGTCCTGCTATTGTTTGCTCCATCCTTTTGTATATAGGTTGTTGGGTTCTATTGGGGTTTTGTACTGTTATCATTTATATTTTGTTTACTTGTTTATGGTCACTGGTGTTGGTATTGGAGTGTGTCATTTTGCTTAATAAACTTATTTACATCTTTATCCATCTGGGTCCTGATTCCTTGGTGCAGCCAACTGATCTGATCACCCTTGCTGGATGCCTGCATGTGGTATCCCTGACAGGCCCTCCAATACCACATATTGAAGTGGGGTGTTATTTAACAGTATACTTTTCTACGAGTGTATTTTAGTCCTGCAAAAATTTGGCCTCTTTTGCTGTGTTAACTGTGCTACACACAGTGACAACAGTTACTGGCCAATTATTTGTAGAACTGGTGTGATAAACCTTTGGCCCCCCAATACCACAGATTGAAGCAGGGTGTTATATACCTTGTTCCACATTTACTGTGCTTCTCTAAAGACTTTTGTCACAGGGTAATTTAAAAAATGACAGGCAGAGGAAGAGGCATGCCCTTAGGCAGGGGTGGTAGGGCAGGAGCAGTAGGCCGGAGCCAAAGTGTGAAGTTTCAGAAGGTGCGTTTGATTACGTCAAAGGACGCACCAGACTTGGTTGAGTGGCTCACTCAGGCTTCCTCTTCTGCACCCTCCTCATCCTCTCTATCTGCACACTCTTCACTCTCTGCTGTGTGAACCCCCAAAGAAACCACCACCAACACCACCACCACCATATACCCTCCGCTTGAGTCACTGGAATTATTTTGCGATCCATCACAAGACATTTGCGATGTGCAGTCATTGTTGGCATCGGATCAGGAAGAGGAGGTAGCAACAGCCGTCACTCAGCAGTCTGATGACAGTACCCAGATCAGCCCAAGGAGGTTGTTCCCCGCTGTTGCTGCCTACTCCGAGATCTTGAATGTTAGTGGTGGGGAAGGTGACATGGATGATGATGTCTCTATGGACGTCACATGGGTGGCCACAAGAAAGGAAGAGGAGGGGAGTTCAGAGGGAGAGACGGATCAGCAGATAGTGAGGAGAAGCAGGCGGAACTTGCATTGCACAGGAGGGACAAAGCAGACTGCAAATGTATCAGCAGTGAGCCATCAACCATGTACGGTCACATCTGGTGCTCCCAGGACACCGGCACATGGCTCCGCAGTTTGGGCTTTTTTTTTTTTTTTTTTTTTTAGTCTTTCAAATCTTTTTTTATTGAAAATTTTTCAAACAACAGGGTATAACAATAAGCAGGTATGTATAATAATAATACGTGTAACAGCTTTTGTGAAACAGCAATCAAGTAATAATCGTAAAACAGGATCCCTTAAACTGAAAAGCTTACATCATCCATAACAGGTATCAAATGGGGGGTTGGAGCATGACTACTTCACTCTATTCCATTGGAAATCACATAACAGTGGGAGTCCGCCATCTAGCGGCCATCAATTAAATTACACACAAATATTCAGATTATACCAGTGGTCCCAGTTGGACCATAAGTCCTTTTCCTTACGGTAAGACTCACAATTGGGGGTTACAAGCAACTCGTACGTGTGGTGCAATTGGGTGGTGTGGACGATGTCCTGGAGGGAAGGGGGTTGGCTATTCTTCCATTTTCTAGTAATACTCAGTCTAGTTGCGAATAGGACGTTCAGTACTAGTTTACGGAGCGGTCTTGGGATAGTCTCTATGGTCAAGTTCAAAAGTCCCAGTTCCGGTGTCGGGTTCAGGGGTAGCTGTGTAATGGAGGTTAGCAGCTGGAAAACTTCAGACCAGAGGGCGCGGATTGGTGGGCAGTCCCACAACAGATGTTTAATGGTGCCTATTTTGCCGCAGGAACGCCAGCATGTCGGAGGAGTGTCGTTATGGAACTTCGCTATTATGTCAGGTGTGAGGTACCATCTAAGTGGAATTTTAAGGTGCATTTCTCTAATGGAGGCACTCAAGGAGGCTTTACTACTCAGGGATAGGGCCTTGGACCACTGTTGAGGGGAGAAGGACTCCCCCAAATCTCGTTCCCATTTGAGCAGGGGAGGAGACTTGGAGAAAACGCCTTTTTCGCTTAAAATAGGATAGATAGTGGAGATACCCTTCGCCCTCTGAGAAGAAGACGTGAGGAACTCCCAAATTCTCTTCGGGATGTTGGCCCTGAATTGGGGATTGCGCTTCAGGCAGGACTTGATTTGGACATGTCTATACCATTCGGTCTTGGGGATATGGAACTCCGAAGACAGTTGTGGGAAAGATTTAAGGATACCACCAGTATAGAGGGCGTCTAGAGTGGTGATTCCATGGTCTGTCCAGTGACCCAGATTCATATCTGGGACTACCTGGAGGAGGCTAAGTAGAGGTAGAGAAATAGTCGTGAGCGGGGTGCATTTCCATCGCGAGTGTGTCAGTTGCAGCCATGCCGCGATCAAAGCTCTGACGGTCGGAGGCAAGTACGCCGGGACCTTGTCCCTAGTTTGCCTACTACAGAGCCATGAGACGAGGTCTCCGCGAGGAGCTAGATGTTGTTCCAGTTTCCCCCAGACAGTGTCTGGGGAGCTCTGGAACCATGGGCGAAGTTGCGAAAGGACGGATGCCAGGTAGTACTCTTCCAGATTGGGCACAGAGGCTCCCCCTGCTTCCCTAGACTTCATTAATATCCCCCTCGCACAACGGGCACGCTTTCCCTGCCATAAATGGCGGGACACCATCGACTGCAAAGCCAGTAGGAATGATTTGGGGATGGGGATGGGAATTGACCTTAAAAGGTACAGCAGTTTGGGTAGTGTACACATCTTAAAGGCGGCTAGTCGCCCCGACCATGTCAACTCAAATTTCGCTAGGTTCTTAAGTTCTTTCGATAGTTGGAGTTTGAAGGGGAGAAAATTTGCCTGGAACAGGAGGTTGGTGGATCTGGTGAGGGTTATGCCTAGGTAAGTAAGCCCGTCGTCCGCCCATTTGTATGGAAACAATCTAGTGAGAAGGTTTCTAGTTACTCCGTCTATACCAATGTCTAACATAGTCGATTTAGCCTCGTTCACTTTGTACAACGAGACTTCCCCGAATTCTGCAAGAATAGATTTGATTCGTGGAAGGAAGGATGTTGGGTTCGATACCATCAGGATAACATCATCAGCAAATAAGCTGATGCGGTGTTCCTGAGGTCCCACATGAATCCCGGTGATGCAGGGGTCTGTACGCATTTTTTGGGCCAGGGGCTCAATGGCTAAATTATAAACCAGGGGCGATAGGGGGCACCCTTGCCGTGTGCCGTTTGTGATATGGAAAGGTGAGGAGAGGGATGTGTCGACCAGGACTCGAGCCGTCGGGTGGGAGTATAGCGCCAGGATAGCAGCATGCATTCTGCCATCTATACCAAATCTGCGGAGAACCTCCTGGAGATATCCCCAGTGGACTCTATCGAATGCCTTCTCTGCATCCAAAGATAGGAGCAGAGAAGGCATTCTATTGGAGTGTGCAGCGTGGATAACATCTATAAGTCTTCTGGTCGCGTCAGCAGATTGTCTACCTAACGTGAAACCCGATTGGTCTTCGTGTATTAGGCTTGGCATCAGTGGCATCAGTCTATTAGCGACTACCTTGGCATAAATTTTGATATCAGAATTGAGCAAGGAGATGGGACGGAAATTTTGTGGGGTTGACGGGTCTTTGCCTGGTTTGGGTAGGGTCACGATGGTAGCTTCAAGCATCTCTGTCGGGAAAGCTGAGGTATCTGCGGCAGCATCGAACACCACACACAGATGGGGCGCCAGTATGTCTGTCATGCTCTTGTAGTAGTCGTTTACTAGACCATCTGGGCCAGGGGATTTCCCAGTTGGCAAGGACCCTATGGCTGCCTGAACTTCTTCCACTGTGAAGGGGGCGTTAAGTTGTGTGGTTTGTACGGGCGAGAGGGAAGGTAGTGAAATACTATCTAGAAACTGCTTTATATGGTCGGAGGTGGGGGGGGAGGGTACAGAATCCTTCAAGTTATAGAGGGGTTCATAGTAGCTGCTGAAAGCGTTAGCTATGTCCCTAGGGTCGTGCAGTCGTTCGTTCGTATGGGGGTGGACGATGGATTTGATTTTAGTTTTAGTACGTTGTCCCTTAAGCTTGGCAGCCAAAAGCTTGCCAGCTTTGTTGCTGGTGGCGTAGTACGTCGCCTTGGCTCTTTGAAGGTTACGTTCGTAAGTGTCTAGGAGATGAGTGCGGAGTTCTCGCCTGAGCGTCAAGAGTCTGGATTTTAAGTCAGTGGAGGGTTTGGTCTGGTTCTGGGTTTCCAGAGCGGCAATATCTTTCGTGAGTTTATCTACCAATTGGGAGCGTCTCCTATTAGTCCTACGCTGCAATTGAATGAGTACCCCTCTACTGAATGCCTTGTGGGCGTTCCAAAGAGTCGCGGACTCAGATACCGACCCCTGATTGGTCTCAAAAAATTCGATTAGGGAGTTTTTCAGAAAATCGACATTGTCCGGGCGTTTGAGCAGAGCAGCATTAGCTCTCCAGGGTTTTGTCGCTTTGGGTTTTTGTGACAGTGAGAGTTCAACACTCACTGGGGCGTGATCGGACCATGTGATCGGGGTTATCTCTGAGTCCACTGCCCTTTGGAGTAAATTCAAATCAGACAAGATGACATCAATACGCGAATACGTGTTGTGCACCACAGAGTGGTGGGAGAATTCCCTATCGGAGGGATGATGGCACCTCCAGATGTCATATAGGTCATGCTTGTGGATGAAATTTTGCAAAGACGGAAGGCATCTGGTGGTGGCAGCTGAAGTGTCCACAGATCTGTCTGGGGGGAGGTTGAAGTCACCACACAGCACCAAGGGGCCTTTTTGGACCGTACGGATTTTAGTCATAGTTCTATTCAGGAACCGGAGTTGGTGAACGTTGGGAGCATATATAGAGACCAAAGTTACTGTAAATCCATCAATGGAGCAGACTATGATCAAGTATCTGCCGTTGGCGTCCGTGACTGAGGTGATTAATTCGAAATCCAAGTCCTTGTGTATGGCCATTAGTACACCCTTCCGTTTCTTAGAGCAAGAGGCTGTGAAAACCGTGGGGTATTATCTATGGGAGCAGAGGGGAGCATGTTGGTCTAAGAAGTGAGTCTCCTGTACACTAACAATGGCAGCTCTGTTCTTAATGGCAGTGCGCCACAAAGAAGTGCGCTTAGCTGGGTGATTGAGGCCGTTGGCATTGACAGATAGAATTTTAACCGTCATGTGTGCGTGGAGGTGAGTGCGAGGGATCAGTACTCACGGAACCATCGATAGACATAGTGTAGGTAGATGGATGAGTGGAGAGTCGGGAGTTGACAGTGTAGTCTCCTGTAGTCATGTAGAGGAATCTTGCAGAAATGCGGATCTTGAGGGGTTTCCCGGCGATTCCGGGGACAGACACATCTTCTCGAGGCAGATCAGAGTCTGTTACACCTGCAGAAGAGGGAGAAAAGGAACAACACAAGACCAGACAATACAGACATAGAACACAAAAGCAGAAGGAAACCATAGGCTGGGGTAGCCGTCTCCAGTCGGGGGGTGAGAACAGTTCAACAGCCAAACGGGCTAAACGCCTCTAGACGACAAGCTGGGAGTGGAACAGGATTCCAGAAAAAAGTCCGGAGAGAGAAAACAAAAAAACAGGATTGCGAGCCCAGTCAATCAAGTGTCTCTCGAGGTGCGTTGCGGCATGGATTGCCATTGTGGGGGAACTCTGCTCGGGGATTTTTTCGCTCCCGGGGGGGGGGTACTGGGTCGGGGATGATGCCCCACGAGTGGAGCAGGGATATGCCCCTATCTAGCGTGGTGATCATGTATGATTCTCCATTCCTCTCCACCGAAATCTTGGAGGGGTGTTTCCATTTGTACGGCAGGTTGTGGTTTCGCAGAGCCTTGGTGATAGTAGAAAGTTGTCTACGTGTGTCCAGAGTATGCTTAGACAGGTCTGCAAAAATTTGTATAGCGGAGTAGGGATCAGGTAGATTGCCCAAGGACCTAGCCTTGTTCAGGATAGCTTCTTTGGTTTGGTAGAAGTGCACACGGAGCAACGTGTCGCGTGGCACATGTTGCGGGAGAAAAGGGGGTTTAGGAACCCTGTGGATACGGTCAATCGTCAGCTTCAGGGGAGTCGCTCCAGGTAAAATCGCTAAAAACGCATCAGTGGCAAATTTGTGTAGCTCAGCAGGAAGCACAGTCTCAGGAATGCCACGGATCTTAAGATTGTTCCTTCTGGAGCGGTCCTCCAGATCTGCGATTTTAGCTTTCAGCCATTGTCGCTCATCCAAATTTTCTTCATGCGCTTCCACCAAATCATTTACTGTAGTCACAATCTCAGATACAGAGGATTCCACAGTGTGAACCCTTTCCCCTAATGAGAGAACTTCAGCAGAAAACTTAGTAGCAAGGGAGACTATATCTGCCTGGAGGGAGGTGTGGAGGGCATACATCATGTCCTTTAATGCCGTGTCCATGATAGGTTGGCCAGCTGTGGGGAAGGCAGCGAAGGGAGAGGACCCCAGGGAGATGGGCAGTAGTGGGTTACTCGAGCTCCCAGGCTGTGAGGCCTTGTCTGCGGGATCCAGCCGTATTTTAGATTTGGCCGGGCTTGTACATGCAGGGCTGGATGGTGCAGAGGCGAAAGGAGAAAGGGTACCTGGTTGCTGGGTGCCAGAAGGGGCTGTATCTTCCGGCAGGTCGGTGTAATGGACCCTTTGCTTCCCCGAGCATCGGGAAGAACGCCGTCAGTTTCTTCGGTCCCTTTACATCCTTCCTCTTGCGGGACATCGCGGTATGTAGCCACAAGCAGCCGGAGTCAGATGAGGGTGAAAATCCTGTTCACGTCGCTGGGGATGGCGCTGGATGGAGTCGTCGGCTGGCGGAGCTAGAGCTCAAGCGTCCATCACTATCCCGCGCTGGCCACGCCCCCCCAGTTTGGGCTTTTTTAACGTGTCCACTGCTGACAACAGTGTTGCCATCTGCAGCCTTTGCAGTCAACGCATAAGTCGCAGTAAACCCAACACTCACCTAGGGACAACCGCCTTAAGAAGGCGCCTGAACTCCCATCACCGAGCCCAGTTGGAGCAATGCCATCAGAACCCACAAAGCCACACTCCAGGCTCTCACCGTCCAGCTTCTTCTCCTTCTCCTCTCTCCTCACAATTGTCCTCCACTCCACCTTCCATCATGCCGTCGTCACGTTGTTCTGGAAAAAGGCAGGCTTCTGTGGCCCAAATGTTGGAGCGTAAAAAAATGACATCTTGCCCAACGTTTGACTGCTGGCTTGTCGAAACTGATAGCCCACCAACTACTGCCATATCAACTGGTGGACTCGGAGGCCTTTCGGAAATTTGTGCCCATTGGAACACCACAAATGGAAGGTACCAGGCAGGAAATATTTGTCGCAGAAGGGCATTCCAGAGCTGTATGGCCATGTTCAGTGGCAAGTGAATGTATCTCTGGCACACAATTCGGTGCCAAGATACATCTGACCACAGACACATGGTCTAGCAAACACGGGCAGGGAAGATATATCACCTTTACTGCCCACTGGGTGAACCTTTTGACGGCCGTCAAGCATGTAAACCGTGGCACCCGTGTAGATTTGGTTTTACCACCATGGATTGCATGCAGGCCTGCCCCTTCTTCTCCTCCTCCTACTCCACCCTCCCTCTCCTCCTCGGTTGACTTCTCCTTTTCCGCTGCTACCGTCTCTTCCGCTGCGCCGCCCAAGATCCCCAGAACCTGTTCCACATGCCAGGTGAGACGTTGCCATGCTGTGCTGTGTCTGTTGTGCCTGGAAGCCAAGAGCCACACTGGTCCTGCACTCCTTTCAGCTTTGCGTTCACAGGCAGATCAGTGGCTGACACCGCTCAATTTGACAGTTAGTAAAGTGGTGTGCAACAACAGTGCCAATCTTCTGAGCGCACTGAAACAGGGCAAAATAACACATGTGCCATGCATGGCACACGTCCTGAACTTGGTCGTGCAGCGATTCGTTGCCAAATACCCTGGGGTCCAGGACGTCTTGCAGCAGGCCAGGTAAATCTCGGGCCATTTCAGAAGATCTTACACAGCCATGGCTCGCCTTGCTGACATTCAGCGGAGACACAATCTGCCCGTCAGGCGTCTTATTTGTGACTGCCCGACGCGATGGAACTCAACATTGCATATTCTTGATAGGCTGCTACAGCAGAAATGTGCAGTTAACGACTACCTGTACGAACTCTGCTGCAGGACAGGTTCTGGGGAGCTTGGGTTTTTTTCACCTCGCCAGTGGCTGCTCATGCGTGACGCATGCAGACTTCTATGGCCATTTGATGAGATCACCAAACTGGTCAGTCACGGCCAGGGTGCCATCAGTGACATTGTACCTTACGCCTTCTTTCTGGAGCGTGCATTGCGTCGTGTCATTGATCAAGCCGTCGAGGAGCAGGAGCAGGAAGATGAGGGAGTCGCAATTTTGGATGAATTCCCAAGGGGGTGCTACTCCATCTGAGACAAGTCAACAACAGGAGTCTGAAGAGGAGTCAGAGGAGGATGGTGCCGGGGCGGATGAGGAGGAGCAAGAAGAGCA
This sequence comes from Pelophylax lessonae, assembly GCF_965119305.1. Taxonomy (NCBI): domain Eukaryota; kingdom Metazoa; phylum Chordata; class Amphibia; order Anura; family Ranidae; genus Pelophylax; species Pelophylax lessonae. The sequence goes on along the minus strand of NC_138768.1, from coordinate 19,105,173 downwards.
TGCTTTAAACCTTTCTGGGGACTTCCGTTTCCGGCACCGCATGGAGTAGCAGGGCTCTCAGCAGCTCCCGTGGTGTGACCCTCTAAATTGGCAATAAATCCTGCCCGAAGCCTCTTTCCTGCCTCCGACCACTGCATCCAGCTTGTGAAGCCCCCCGGACCCGGCGGTGATCTTTTTTTTTCCACATGATGGATCGGTACCTGGAAAAAGCGGCGCCTCGATTTGCGCCGGGCCCGGCGGCAGCCACGGTCTCGGCCTACATCGGCACCCCGCCGGACGCTGCGGAGATGGACAATTCCAGGATGCCTGCGGATGATCCCCGGCTGCCTCACACTGCATCCCCCTTTGCACAGGACCCCTCCACCAACAAGATCGCTCAGGCTGTGGTAGCCTTGCTGACCCCCACCATTACGGCCTCGGTGGAGCGGGCCGTGGCTGCAGGCATGGCATGCATCAAAAAGGAGCTGGACTCTCACTCCCTATGCCTCAATGAGGCAGAAAGTCGCATCTCTAATGTTGAAGATGAACTTTACTAGCTCCAGGGCATGGAACAATCCCAAGACAAATTGAACCGCGTTATCATGGACAAGTTGGAAGACTTGGAAAATATATCCCGCCGGAGCAACCTGAGATTTATTGGGATCCCTGAAAGCTTTGCGCCCTCAGCCATTTCTTAATTGTGCACACGGAAGATTCCTGCTGCCTTGGGCCTTCAGGGGACCTGCTTAGTGGAACGGGCTCACAGAATGGGTCTCTACTCGGAAGAACACAAGACCCCTCGCCCCATTATCGCAAAGTACTTGAACTATGCGGACAAGTCTGCCATCTTGCAGAAATTCCGCCAAACACCCCACTTTCAGATCGAAGGTTTGAAAGTTCTTATATTTGCTGACTATTCGGTTGTTGTCGCAAAAAAACGCAAAGCCTTCCAGACCATTTGTTCCAAGCTGCATCAGGAACGTTTAAAATTTACCTTGGCCTATCCGGCGACGCTACGCCTTCGTGCCCCGAACGGCAACCAATTATCCTTTCAAGACCCGGAAGAGGCAGAAAATTGTGTCTGCTCTCTCCACCACGTCGACCCTGGTCACTCCACATCTGCCAAAGCTTTTTGTGTCTCCAGATCGGATGTTCAACGGAGCCCCAGAAAGGAATCCCCTAAACGGCAACGGTACTTGGATGTGGTTAGCTCTGGTCGCTCTGGACCCCTCCATTGATTCCTCTCGGACCCTGGTTCTGACTTTTGCTACCTGACGGACCCTTGGAACGATTTCCTCCGGGCACAGCACCCGGGTGGTCCCTGCCGTCTAGGACGGCATGATTTGTAAGCTCATCCTCTACATGTAGAGTTCAATCGTATATTTATTGCTTGTTTTTCATTTGTTACTGTATTGATATTTACATACTCCTTTTCCCTTGGCTGACTCTTATGCTATGGCTGCACCATGCTCTGTCGTAGGTCGCGACCCAGGTTTCTGCAGAGACGAACTTTGGTAGGGCCTGATTTGTCCCTTTTCGTCCCTGGAGTCACACTTGGGGAGCTGTGCTCCATCGCATTCACATGCGGAAAAAAGTGAAGTCCTTGAGACTGTGTTGTTTTGTTTATTTTGCCTGTTTTTTCTCCATCCAGTTTTCCGGTTCGTTCCTTTCCAGTTCCCCTCCCCCAGAGGTCAATCACCCGGCGGCCACGGTTCCTACTCAACGTGCTTGTATTAATACTCGGCGGGTCCACTTCTGCCGTCCTTATCGCACTCTTTTTTTTGACTATGGGTAAGCTCTACCTACGTTTTTACACACACCCATCCCTTTTTTGTTTACCATGACTATAGTGTCCTGGAATGTTAAGGGTCTCAGATCCGCGGCTAAGAGAATGAAAGTCTAAAGGCACCTTAAACGCCTCGGGTTGACATAGCTCTTATTTAGTAATCTCACCTTCCAGCTGAGGATATGGCACGTATGGAAAAGCTATGGGTAGGTAAGGTAGTGGGTTCGGCAGCGTTGGGCCGCAAAGCTGGGGTTCTTATATTGTTTCATAAACGCCTCCCAGTGGAAATTCTTTCGGTGGATGCGGACTCGGAAGGCACATGTCCGACTTCACTGCAAGGAATTTGTCGTGTCCAATGTGTATGCCCCCAATGTCCTCGATCAATCCTTTTATACTGCACTATCTGCCCGAGTACTGACCCTACCAAATGTCCCCCGTCTGCTTGGGGGCAACTTTAACGCTGTTATGGACCTAGTCCTTGACAAATATTCCTCTCCCCTGGCGTCATTGCCCGTGCGATAGGAAATCCCACCCCTTGCGCCACGCTCGTTGAATCTCTTGCACTAACTGACATGTGGCGGCATTTTCACCCGGCGGACCGCGAGTATACTTTCTACCCTCATAAGACTTTTCCGAGAATTGACAATTTTTTTTGTTCGGACTCCCTTCTCCCGTTGACGCAGGACGCTACTATTCATGACATGGCAATCTCGGATCACTTTCCACTCTCCATATCCCTAGCCCTGGCTGGTGTTCCGACTGCCCCCCTTATCTGGCGGTTCCCCTTATACCTGGCCAACAATGCCGATTTCCAGGCTTTCCTGGAACGTGCATGGACGGAATACTCAAATTCCAATGCGGCACACTCTACCTTCCCACACCTGTTTTGGGAAGCGGGCAAGGCCTTCCTGAGAGGTCGTATCATCTCTTACATCATCGGCTTACAAACGACATGCGAACGGCGGATACAAATCGGTTAGTGAGCGTTTACGACTGGCTCAGCGGAACTTGGTACTGACCGATTCCCCGGCGGACAGGGAAGATTGGCTCCTAGCCAAGAAAAATTTTGATGACTGGGCTGACAAAGTGGAACGCATCCACAAAGCGCACCTTTCTGCAACTTTGCACAGGTTCGGTAATAAGGCTGGCAAGCTGTTGGCGAAAATGTGCAAGGGCCAGGCATCTCCTACTCATATCGGTTCTCTGCGAGATCCCACGGGTGCCATAGATTCCACGCCACACGGCGCTCAGCGCATTATGCAGGATTTCTACTCGTCTCTGTATGGCACCGACGAGGTGGACAGCTCGGCGGACGATTTGTTCTTATCGGGCACGGGGCTCCCTGTCATTAGCACTGACCACCTAACTATGTTGAATGCCCCAATTTCGGCGGAAGAAGTCACGCAAACAATTAGGTACCTCACATCCAATAAATCTCCAGGGCCTGACGGTCTCTCTGGCAAGTTCTATAAATCCATCACAGCTAGCATAGTTCCCACACTCGTCGCGGTATACTCGTACATCTGGGAAGGTGGGTCCTACTTGCCGACGGGTAATCAGGCTATAATAAAACTCCTTGCGAAAAAAGGAAAGGACCCACTAGAGCCGGGATCGTATCGCTCCCATCTCCTTGCTCAACCTTGACGTGAAAATTTTATCCATAGCATTGCCTCTTGCCTGGCGCTTATTATGCCCCATCTGATACACCTGGCCCAATCGGGTTTTCCAAAGGCCGATCGGCCACTGCCAACATCATAAAGGTATTACTAGTTTTGGACCATGCACGGATACACCCTAAACAAGACCTGGCCATAGTTACCTTGGATGCCGAAAAGGCTTTTGACAATGTCAACTTTGTCTGGTTGCGCAAGGTCTTGACGACCATGGGGTTCCACGGCCCATTTGTCAATCTCATATCCTCCATGTATTCCTCCCCGACTGCTAGACTGTGCGTGGGTGGGTCCATGACCGATGACTTCAGACTGTACAAAGGTACGCACCAGGGCTGCCCCCTGTCCCCACTACTATTCAATTTGGCAATGGAGCCCCTGTCACGATATCTATCTTGCAAAGCTCCCTTGCATGGGATACGATTGGGATCCCAGGACCTGCGGATTTCCCTGTTCGCGGATGACATTCTTCTCTTTACCTCCCACCCTTCCGCCGATATACCCACGATCGTCTCCACCTTCGATGCATTTCGAAAATGCTCGGACCTCAAAATTAATTATTCCAAGAGTGAAATTCTCCCCCTGGGGTTAGCTACGTCCCGTGCATGAGAAACACACTCCCCGTTTAAAATTGCATCTACGAACATCACGTACCTCGGTATCAAAATTGGGAGGACCCCCTCCTCTATCTATGCCCTCAATTATCCCCCGTTGTTTTCAAAAATTAAAGGGGAACTAGAGAATTGGATGGAACTGCCGTTGTCTCTCTTGGGAAGATGCCACCTGATAAAAATGGTCAGCTTTGCCCGCCTCCTGTATTTTCTTCAAACTCTACCTCTATTGATTAAGCATAAAGATGCTCAGGAGCTTTCTCGGGCTTTCTCCCGTTTTCTGTGGAGAGGTAGGAGACCTCGTATCTCCTCTAAAAAACTGAGCCTCCCCAGGCGTGACGCTGGCATTCATTTTCCTGATCTACGATTGTATAACCTGTCATGCCTCTTAAGGGTGGCCCTGGACTGGATATCTCAGACCTCACAGTTTTCCAATCATGAGTTGGAGTCTTAGATGTCCAGTCCCTACTCCTTACCAGCTCTTCTGCATGGGGACACTGCTCTCTATCTCTGAAATTGTGGATAAATTCAACCTGCGGACATCAGACTCCTTTTACCTAAACCAATGTCTCCATTTTGTACACACTGTCTCAAGAAAGTCTGAGAACAGATTCCGGCTATCGCTCATTGACAACCTCCTGGACTCTGGCAAATTCACCATTTTGGATATCTATAAACCCCTATTGAAGTCGTGTCCACCTGCCTCCTTCACGTCCTCCGCCTCAACTGGCTGAAAGATTTTTCTGGAGAAGATACCTTGCCTAACATGATCAGCGGTCTCCGGACCACTCTCAGACTTACCCCTAACTCTACCTGGAAGGAAGCCCAGCTTAAAATCTTTCACAGAGCCCACATTCCTTTCCTCTTTGACAAGACACTCCCGACGCCCATAAGTGTCCTCTATGCTCTGCCGAGAGGCGCTCCCTTTTCCACAAATTTTGGGACTGTCAGTACATATCGCTATTCTGGGATCAAGTCCTTGCCTTCATCAAAAGTGTCACTACTTTTTCTGCCCCAAAAGACCCTCTCCTACTATTGTTGGGCTACTGGGACAAGCGTTTACAGAAATGGTTGAGCACCTCTGCTGACTCGCCTCGTCTATGGATCCTTACCAGCCTACTTGTTGCCAGACGAATGATCTTGAAGCATTGGATCTCTACCACACCTCCCCCTATCTGTATGATAATGTCAGAGCTAACCACACTCCTGTCTATTGATCACCTCAACACAGATTTTAGGGCCCCCTCGGCGGCCCAGTCCTTCCACGCCAAATGGAACACTTTCCTCAATCACCTATCTAAGAACTCGGACTCTCCCCTTGATGAACTCACGTTTCGAGTATGAGACCCCCTTATCCATGCAACCTCTACATTCCCCGATCCCGCCCACGACTAGGTCATTGAGTTCTGACCATTCCTTCATCCCGCCCCTCCTTCCCTTGCTCGCCACGGGCATGCCCTCTACCCCCTTCCCCCCCAATGTACTTGTGTTTTTACTGGTTCAATGTATCTGTCTATGCAAGTTTTATATTTTGTTATACTTGAAAATTTAAAAAAAAAAAAAAAAAACTGTCTGGAATCCCTGGTGTTGTCCGTGGATGGGGGGAGGAGAACGAGGACGAGATTATCCTGGATGATGAGCTGGAGCCAGGCCACTACACTGCTTCCAGTTTAGTGTGAATGGGGGCCTTCATGCTCCAGTGTTTTAAGGGGGACCCCCGTATAAAAAAGCATAAAGGGCAAGGACCAGTACTGGGTGGCAATGTACTTAGACCCCCAGTAAAAACAAAAAATGGCAGAGATGTTACCACCATCACAGAGGGCGTCAGAATGCAACACTTCCAGGCCTTGCTTCCAGAAATGCTGCATTCTGCTTTTTTTTTTTTTCAAAACAAATAACATACATACAAAAAAAGAAAAAAAACAACAGCAAAATATAAACAATCAATATTGCAATAGACTTGTCAGTCATAACATTATACCTTCAGAAAGTGAAAAAGAGAAAAAGAAGAAAGGAGAGAAAAAGAAAGAAAGGGAGAAAAAGAAGGAAGAAACAGGAAAAGAAGAAAAAGAAGAAGGGCCTTCCTTCCTGTCTAGTTTAATCACCAGTAAGGAGATTCCCATATTTAGAATACCCTTTATCTTGAGTCTTTCGTCACTCGACATCAATTTTATAATGGGAAGTAAGTTTTTTTTTTTTTTTCCCATTTCATATTCGCCTTTTACCACATAGCACAAAATTTTCGTACCACTAGACAGTTCCTATATTGACGCACATACGCTATCTCTAATCCATTGTTACTATACATCTTAAATTATTTAACCATGGCTTCCATCTGACTCCAAATATTTTCTTCGTCGAACTTATAGTATCCATAATTTTTTCCATCTCACATTGTTGATTAAGTAATTCAACCGCATCAGATGGAGTTGGTACTTCCTTGGAGTTCAATCTTCTTGTAATTAAAAGTTTTGCCGCTAGTAAAGATGTATAATAACTACTCGGTTCTTAGGGAGAATCTCATGTATATTTAAATGAAGAATCACCATCTCTGGGCCTGGAATTGTGTTTTTTTCCACAACTTCTGAAACCATAGAGAATATTTTGTTCCAGAATGCTCTAATTTATTTACACTACCAAATTATATGGAATAACGACCCTTGTTCATCACATTCTCTGCAACATAATGCTGGCGTTAAAGGATAGAATTTAGACAGTTTAATGGGAGTCAAATACCAAAAATGTAAGATTTTTTGATATAGTTCCCAATGGTTGATACATTTTGATGAAGCATATGTGACATTAAAGGCTTGCAACCAACTAATTTCGGGAAAGGATTTCCCTAGTACTTTCTCCCATTTTAAGACGGTAGTGGATTTGAAATAGGTATTATGCTTGTTCAATATATCATAAATAATTGAAATACCATTGGTGGTAATCAACGGTTCCTGATACAACTTATATATAGAAATTGGTAGTTTGACATGTAAGGGAAGATTATTCTTCTGTAAAAACGAACGTATTTGATAGTAGCTCAAAAGTGCTGATGATGGTATTCTATACTGGTGGGCCAAATACTCAAAAGAACAGATTCCTGTTTCATTATACAAATCTTTCAAACTGTCAACACCCCTTCTCAACCACGGTTTTATATTAACATTGGGGATAAAGCATGAGAGAACTGAAAGAGGAGTAGGGAATTCAGATATCATCCCATATTCGAAGGGCATTCGAAAAGTTTCTGCCCACATTGTAAGGGCTGTTTGGGCTGTTACAGATTGAGTATTAGGCGCACCAGCTCCCATCATTACAGCAATCATTACAGTCTGAAGATTCTCCTGTTTACAATCATTCATCTCTAGTCCCACCCATATTTTATGCTGCTCAGAAGACCACCAATACTTCAGTTGGTCCAGTACAGATGCTTTATAATATGCAAGGACCGAAGGAACTCCCATCCCTCCGTGCCTCCTATGTCTCCTCATAATGAGGGATGAACATCAGGAGGGTTTCCCTTCCCATATAATTTGACTAAAATACTTTTGAACAGAGGTGCAATATTGGGATGGAAGGGAAATTGTCAATGTACGGAACAGGTAGAGTAGTTTAGGAAGTATAATCATTTTTAACATAGCCACTCTACCTGCTATGGTCAAATCTTGAACTTTTAATTCTCTAACTTGTGATAACAAGCTGTCCAAGAAAGGTCTATAATTATAATCATGAAGTTGGGAAGTAGATGGGGTTAAAATAATCCCCAAAAATGGTATACACGGAGACCATGTAAATGAAAATTTTGCAGTTATCTGTTTCTGTACCAAAGTAGGAACATTAATGCCCATAATTTGTGATTTTGTAATGTTTAATTTATAGAATGATACTGTGCTAAATTAATTTATCATTTTCTCTACTTCTATTAAAGAAGAGAATGGGTTTTTGATGATTAGCATAACATCATCAGCAAACAAGCTAATCTTGTGTTCCGCTTCGGCAACTTTCCACCCTGTTATCTTCGCGTTGCTTCTAATACTCTGAGCGAAAGGTTCCATAAGCAACGCAAAGAAAATTGGTGAGAGGGGACATCCCTGCCTTGTCCCATTGGTTATCCTAACTGAATTAGATAACATTCCTGATATAAATACGTTTGCTGTTGGAGCAGAATAAAGAGCCATTATATATTTTTTTAACCATCCCCCTATCCCACACTTGTACAGGACCGCCTCCAGGTAGCCCCAGTGGATCCTGTCGAACGCCTTCTCCGCATCCAAGGACAGGAGCAGGGAAGGCGTCTGACAGGATCCCATCCACGCCAGCAGGTTCACAAGTCTTCTCGTACCATCAGGGGCCTGTCTCCCAAACACGAATCCCACCTGGTCTGCATGTACCAACTGGGGCAAGAACCTCTGCAGTCTGCTTGCCAACAGTTTAGCAAAAATCTTTATATCTGCGTTTAATAAGGCGATTGGCCTATAGGATGAGGGATCTTTAGTATCCTTTTTCTGCTTAGGGATTGTAACAATTAATCCCTTCAGCATTTCCAACGGAAATGTACCAGTGGCGGCTACCAATTTGAATACTAATTTTAACTGGGGAGCCACTTCTGTAGATAAACTTTTATAGAATTCGTTAGAGAAACCATCTTCCCCTGGTGATTTCTGATTGGGGAGTTTATTAATAACTGAGCTAATTTCCTGAATAGAAAATGGTTTGGATATTGAGCTCAATTGGTCCTCTGTAAGTTTAGGTAGCAAAATCTGTGCTAAATAATTTGAAATAATCTCTGTAGTAGGTTGGGGTATAGTTGTGTCCTTTTGGAGATCATATAATGACTGATAATAATCTGCAAAAGCATTGGCAATATCTTTAGGATTTATTCATTTCTTATGTGTAAAAGGGTGTAGAAGCTCTTCAATTTTTTGGCCTGACTGTTTTGTCTTTACTTTTCTAGCTAACCAACACCCCCCTTTATTTCCCATGCCATATTCTTTAGCTTTAAGGACCTTTAAATGATATTCCTGTTTGTTTAATAATAGCAACCTTAGTTCTTGTCTAAGTTTCAGTATGGTCTGCGTACGTTGTGGAGTAGGGTTTTTTTTTATTTGCTTTTTCGCCTAGTGTTATACTATCAAGTATATCTTCTATCTTTTTTCCCCTCTGCCGGTTAATATATAATGACATTTTAATCAAAATGCCCCTCATATATGCTTTATACGCATTCCATAATACAAACCTATCAACTTCATGGTTATCATTGTATTTAAATTATTCCTTATGCTCATTAACTATTTTTTGGCACCGATCCATATTCTGTAGTAATGATATATTCAGTCTCCATCGAGGAGGTGGAGTATTTGACAATCTATCATCCACCGTCAATATAATCGGTGCATGGTCAGACCATCCAGCTGTGCCAATTTCAGCTTTCTGAATATTCTGTAACATACTCTTATCTGTAAGAAAAAAGTCTATACGAGAATAAACCGCATGGACAGGAGAGAGAAAGGTGTAATCTCTCTCAGTTCCATGCATAGAGCGCCAAATATCAAATAATTCATATTTTTCCATTAGGGGGAGTATAGACTGCGTTGTTCTTCTAGTGGGGTTTGAGGTATCTAATTTTATATCTAGAATTGTATTAAAGTCCCCTCCAATTATTAAGGCACCTTTCCTCTCCTCCATGCTTTTGCTTAACAAGGGTGATAAAAAGCTACGTTGGCCTGTATTTGGGGCGTAAAGATTTAATAAAGTGAAAACTGAGTTGTTAAGCTTGCATATTAATATTATATAACGTCCCATAGGGTCCTGAATAGTGCGTATATGTTCAAATTTGACTGAGTTCTGAATCGCAATTAAAACTCCACTCGTGTTTTTTGGACCGTTGTCCAGAAATATGTGTGGGAAGTGTTCAAACTGCAGAAATGGGCACTTTGAAGCAGAAAAATGTGTCTCCTGAGCAAATATTATATCAGCTTGATGTAATTTAGCTTCTTTCAATAGTGCTGCTCTCTTATATGGACTATTAAGGCCTTTGGCATTTACTAGTACAATAATATGTGGCATTTGATATATATACACCTTTTATTATTTTGCCGATACCATCTCTTATTCTCTGATATTTTTGTGTCAATATTTGCTTTATACAGCTATTTAGACCTTTTCTCCAAATATCTCTTTGAGGTCTCTATAGTTTGACCTTCTGGAAGGAAGGGAAGAAGTAATAGAATAGAAAAGGGAGATGAAAAGAAAAATAGACAAAATTTAAAAAGAAAAAAAATACACAGTACATAATAGTAAAAAAAAATACCTGAACCATTGCAGGCAAATGGGCAGTTATTACTGCTTACAGCAGGGGCAGAATTTATTGGTGTATTATAACACCGACCTACTCTTTCTAAATGAAAGACACATATCCTCTGAGTAGGGCTCAGTCCCTGTCCCTCCGTACCTCCCCGTGCGCCCCAATATAAATAATGACAATTTCCCCATCTACCTGCATAGGCCCCCTGTTCCCCTCCTCCCCCCCTCACCTCCCCCCATTAGTGTAATGCAAGTCGCACAGGGAGAGGGGATGGCAAGGAGATAGGGCCCTACAATTTGTCTTTCATCGCTTCTCTTATAGTTCCTTCAGAGAAACGTCAGGAGCTATCAGCTGCCATGGTTTAAGAAGTAGTACTCCCTTATCCACACCACACTATAAACAGGGTAGATTCTTCCCTTCCAAGTGATTAATAATTTTGTATGGAATCCCCACTTATAAATAACATTGTGAGCCCGTAATATCTTAGTAATGGGAGCCAATTTTTTTCTATTCATCGCTGTTAGCTGAGAGATGTCAGAGTACAAAGATATGTCTTTAACAGCTTGCCGACCGCCGCAAGTACATATACTGCGGCGGTCAGCCCCTCACAGGCAGAGTGACGTATCGGTACGTCACTAGCCTGTGAGGCTCTGGGGAGCGAGCACTCGCCGCCGGCGGCGCGCTTACGCGCGGTCATGGACCCCCCCCCCGCGCGTGTGACCGGCGGACCCGAATAAGAGATTTCATATATTGTTGCACAAAACCTGTTAGATCCCTATGGAGAACCGATTCAGAGACACCTCTAAATTTAATGTTGTTTCTTCTTGCTCGGTCTTCCAAGTCCGCCATTTTATTTTGGGGATGCTGAATCTCTGTCTCATGGTCTGCATAGGCATCCACCAGTTCATTATGTGCAACATATAAATCAGACATTTGTGCTGCTTTTGCGTGCACTGCCAGAGGAATTTCCAGTCACAGAGAGACAGTTGCGGGTACCAATCCAACACTGCCTGCAAGAAGAGGGCGGTTTGAAGATGTCTTGGTCACTTCAGATATCAGATCCTTCTTTCAGCCGACCCATCAACAGTTGTACTCCGGATCCAGCATCAGGGAATGCCTAGACCGACAGGTGTCCGACTACATTGGGTTAACGGCCTATGTGGACGCTCTGAAGAGTGATGAACCCCTGGACTACTGGGTGGGCAGGCTTGACCTCTGGCCAGAGCTTGCACAATTTGCAATGGAACTGTTGGCTTGCCCCCGTCCAGTGTCCTGTCCGAAAGGACGTTCAGCGCAGCAGGGGGGATCATGACCAATAAGCGCACTAGCTTATGACAGTGTAGACAACCTCACATTTATAAAAATGAATGAGTCATGGATCTCTGAGGAATTCAACACATGTGACCAGTAGACCGTATTTCATTGAAATTCCTCATGACAGGCCACAAATGGTCCTTGTCTTCGCTAAATACAGCTGCATAAAAGGCATTTCATGTCCATTGAATGCCTAATTATTGGGGCCTTTTAAGGCCGACACTTACTTCTGTTTCCTGTCAATGCCGTATGTACCTTCAGCCACAGAATACAACGTTCTTAGCTGTCAGGTAAATCCATGTGGGCTAATTTTTGGGGCCTGGAATGGCCGACACTTACTTATTTATCCTGTGAATGCCTAATGTACCTCCAGCCACAGAATTCAACGTTCTTAGCTTTCAGGTAAACCCATGTGGGCTAATTTTTTGGGCCTGGAATGGCCGACATTTACTTTTTTATCCTGTGAATGCCTAATTTTTCAGACTGGAATTGAAAATCAATAGGTCTGTAAAACGTTCCGCCAAATTGTGGAATGGATGCGGACCCATTTTACAGATGTGTGAATGGACCCTATATGTATTTGACATGTATTTACCGGCTGCTGTCAGTTCTGGCTGATTTAGGAAAAAAAATAAAACATTTTTGCTGTAAAAAAAAAGAAAACGTTTTAGGGCAACGTTTCCAATTGCAATACTTCTGTTATGACATTGTCCATGTGGTGGGACTATTTGTGCACAGCTAGGGACTATTTGTGCACAGCTAGTAAGTCTTTTGTGGCTGCAAATATGACCTAAAGGTTTTTAAAGTTCGCCTCCCATTAAAGTCAATGTTGCCCACCTTGAACTTACGGTTCGCGGACATTTGAGAAAGTTTGCGGCTAACATTCGCGAACCGCCCCGGCCAATGATCGTCCATCACTAGTACCCACTTACACACTGGCAGTGGCCGATTGTTTCCACCTTCTGGGAAAAAGTATTTAGGTTGGCTTCAAAGTTGTTTGATGTGTCATTACTGCCAGACCCAGTGATTGTACTTTTAAATGCAAAACCAGATATTCTTGCGCGCACACAGTTTAAACTCCGTATACAACTCTTAACAGCCGCAAAGCAGACAATTGCCAAAGCATGGAAAACCTCTTCCCTAAACTTTAGTGAAACTAAACAATGAGTGGTCCTTTCTATGATACACGCCAAAATGACGGCCCTAGATAATGGCACCTTGAGTAAATTTGACATTCTTTGGAATCCTTGGATTTCCAAGGTGCTTCCCCCAGACTTCAATTAAGCTGTCTTACTTTCCTGGTAACTTTCCCACACGTCCTTTTATACTGTTCTCTTCAGCCTGTGCCTTATTCCCGAGAATTGCTCTTGCTTCTTTTCCCTATTTTCCATTCTTTTTCTTTTTCTGTTTTCTTGCTTTCTGTTTCCTCCTCTTTCCTTACACTTCATTTTTATATGTTTTTATTATATGTTTGCAGTGATCCTTTGATACAACAATAAGTTTACTCTATTATATTCGAGTCCCTGCTTATTTTAGATGACAAGGTGACTGTATGCCATTCCACACTAGATTGTTCTCTATATGTTGTATGAGATACTTTATTATTTGAGATAGGTAATTCCTTCAGAGATCTTTATTATTTGTGGAATGTTCCTCCTGCCTGTTCTCCTTCTACGTCACAGTTTGAACCCATTAGGGATGATCTAGAGGGTGGACGCCGGCATGTTATTTCTATTGTTGCAACTTCATTGACTTCCACTGCATCATTATTTATTATACCTATCAATTTTTCATTCTTGTCTGATGACTCATTACATATTTTTTGTGTTCTTTGTACATCTCTATTGTATCTATTTTATGTTCATAATAATAATAATAATAAAATACTTTGAATGAGAACATTCCGCCATTCATTCCTATGGGGCCATTTTGCTAAATTTTGCCACACAAATGATGATATTTCACAAACCAATCAGCGAAACCTTTCAAAAAGTAATGACAACACGATCAGGAACGATCCGCTCGTTTCTTTATATTACTTGTCTATGTAGTGTAAAAACTGTGGGAGGAGTTAGGGTGCCAACATTTCCCATAGGCTTTCACTATAATACGAATAATATTCATGTGAAAGAATAGTAAGTGTGCCATAGGCAAGAACACTTTATTACATAAAGGATTACAGCCATCAGTGAAAGCTGATAATATGACATAAAGGGGGGAATATATCAAAACTGGATCAGCCAGAATCTGGATCAGCTGTGGATGGCAACCAATCAGCCTCTATCTTCAGCTTGTTTAGTTAAGCTGTGAAGATGAAATATGGAAGCTGATTGGTTGCCATAAAAAACTGCCCCAGATTCTGGCTGCTCCAGTTTTGATGAATTCTCCTCTAAGAGTTCTTCCTCCTGTAATCCCACCTAGGGGTCCTGCTCATCAGTTACTGGACAGACACTCCCACTGCAGACTGATTTAGGCTTTAGCTGGAGGTGGACAACCAAGTATAAACCAAGTATAAACCCAATTATGTTTATTGACACTTCCGGTTCCAGCGCCGTGTGAGAAAGTAGCTCCACGCTACAGCTCCCGCTCCGTGTGCCCCACACCCGCCTGTAAAACCTGCTCCCACCATCTGCTTTGGTCCCGGACGCTCCCCGCGGCCCCCCCAGCACAGATGGACCGATACCTCGATAAGAGCAAAGCTCGCCTGGTTCCGCCCCCTCCGCAAATTGAGGCCGGGGATGCGGCCTACTCCCGGGAAACAGCCCATACACCAGAAATGGAGGTAGGTGGCGGTCCCTCCTCCACCTCCCCGCAGCCAGGGGACAATACACAACAAATAGCACAGGTAGTGGCAGCAATACCTACACCCACGCTGACTGCATCTGTGGAGAAGGCAATACAAAAAGCCTTACAGCTTATTCAGAAAGAACTCGGGGAACATTCCCTGCGTTTAAATGAGGCAGAACAAAGGATATTAAACACTGAGGATGAACGATATCAAGCCCAAGCATCTGAACAAAAACAGGACCAGACAAATCAATGTATAATACAGAAGCTTGAGGACCTGGAAAATAGAGCTAGGCGCAGTAACCTTCGCTTTATAGGCGTCCCAGAATCGCTGCACTCTTCTGACATTGTGCACTTCTGCGCTAATCGCATTCCTGAAGCACTAGGGATCCCACACCCCTGCATTGTGGAACGTGCTCACCGGCTGGGCCCCCCTTCTTTGGAACGCACCAAACTGCGGCCCCATCATCGCTAAATTCCTCAATTATGCCGATAAGACTTTTATCCTGCAAAAATACAGGCAATCTAACTCTTTCACTGTGGATGGCATTAAAATCTTGATATTTGCCGATTATTCCAGTGAAGTTTTCAAGAAACTGAAAGTTTTCCAGTTTATTTGCTCTGAACTCTACAAACATCACATCAAATTCACCTTGGCATTCCCTGCTGTTCTCCGCCTCAAGGTACCCAATGGCGAGCAGCTCACCTTTCAGGAACCCGCTGCAGCAGAAGCCTTCATGAGATCCATTGTGCCGACCTCTGCAATAACCCCTCCTCCTGAGTCACACCTTTTGCCCGATCCCTGAAACAATGCAGCCCACGCAAAGAATCCCCCAAATGTTTGAAGGTCTTGGGCCCCACTTCCCGGCTAACCTAGCGCTGATCTGCCATGGACCAAACCTAACCTGTTACTTTCCTACATGTAGAACTGCCGCCACTACTGTGGGCCTACACACCTACCCTCGCTCTCGACCAGGTGACACCACTGGTTATGTCATGTTTTTTTTACCCGACTTGCTTATTTTATATATTTTGTTGGTTATAAATGCTACATGGTTGTTTTCTCTTTTTTCCATATGGCATCACTTGGTCCCATGTCCGAGGCCATCATCTCACGCGAGCGAACAATTCACTCATTGTGGGGTATGCTGGCACCTGTGACTGGCTACGCCGTAACCCCTGGAGCTGGTTCACGGTGTTGTGATGCGGAAAAAGCTAAGTCCTCTGCAGATTGTGTTCTCCCTGTTATTTTGTTTATAAGGTTTCTTTATCCCTTCCCTCACTCCTTCCCTGGTCTCACCGGCCCCCTTTGGCAAAGCCATGTTTATCTCCACTCGATACTTCAGCTATAGAGATGGCCTTGCGGTTCGCCCGGCGGTAAGTTTGCGGCGAACTTTGCTTGTTCGCAGTCCGCCGATATTGCAAACATATGGTGTTGTTTGCGGCAGTCATATTAGTTTACATTGGGCAGACCTTTGACCCATGACACATCCATCAGGTGGAACAGGACAGCCAATTGAGACATTTCAGCACATGGACATACCCCCTACCTTATAAATAGACCTGACCTGACTGCCATTTTACATTCTGCTTTTTGTCAGTGTAGGGAGAGGTTTGCTGTGTGCAGCAGGGACAGATTGTCAGTGACACAGATTGCTCTGTTTTAGTTCCACAAAAGTCCTTTTAAGGACAGGTATTTAGTATAGGTGTACTATATCTATATTGTCTCTTTTGTCAGTGTAGGGAGAGGTTTTCTGTGGGGAGCAGGGACAGATTGTCAGTGACACAAATCGCTCTGTTATAGGACCACAGAAGTCCTTTCAAGGACTGGTATTTGGTATAGGTGTACTATTCTTTGGTGTGCAGTGCACTATATAGGGGTGTAATACGCTTATAATATACTTTCTAATATAGAAAGCATATTATAGTGGATTTGTATTGTGCACTGTGCAGCATTGTGACTGGTGTGGTGAGCGTTTCTGCAGCAATACTACAACTACAAAGAGTGACAAAAGCACTTTTAAAAAAGTATTATAACTGGTGTGATAGACCAGTGGCCCACAATACCACATATTGAAGTGGGGTGTTATCTGAGTATACTTGTATAAGTGTATTTGTGTCCTGCAAAAATATTGCCTCTTTTGCTGCGTTAACTCTGCTACACACAGTGCCAAACTTACTGGCCATTTCTTTGTATAACTGGTGTGATAGACCAGTGGCCCCCCAATACCACAGATTGAAGTGGGGTGTTATTTAACAGTATACTTTTATAACAGTGTATTTTTGTCCTGCAAAAACTTCGCCTCTTTTGCTGCGTTAACTGTGCTACACACAGTGACAACAGTTACTGGCCAATTTTTTGTAGAACTAATGACACTGGCAGGGAAGGGATTAGCACCAGGGGAGATCAAAGGTTAAATGTGTCCCTATGGGGTGCTTTCTATCTGTGGGGGGATGGGCTTGCTGCATGAACACAGAGACCTGTGTTCCTAAATAAGAGGATCCCTGTGTTCATTACTGACAGAACAACGGTCTGCCGTGTTTACAACGGCAGACCGCCATTCTGTTTCCACGGGGGGCGTTCGCGAGTACCTGACAGCAATCGTGGCCACTGGGCCCGCAAATTGGCTTCCTTTGTGGTGAATGGGTGTGTGCGCGTGCCCCCACTAGCAGTCCTGCGAAGTGACATACAGGTACGTCATTTCGCAGGACAGAGCTGACCTGTCGCCGTATATGTACGGCGGCTGGACGGCAAGTGGTTAAATATCGTGCCTGGTGGGTCCTCTTAATGTGCCTGTGAAGTGGCGCACCTGTACGATGTATGGAGCCTTCTGCAGAAATACTGACATTTCTAAAGGAAAAAATATCATTTAAACTTGCCCACGGCTGTATTGTATTGTCAGCTCCCGGCAATACATATAAAAAGACATGAAAAAATGGATTAGAGGTCCTCTCAAAATCCATACTAGACCCTTACCCCCTTAGCATGCAGCCTGGCAGGCCAGGATAGGAGGGTAAGGAGAAAGTGCCCCCCTCCTGAACCATACCAGGCCACATGCCCTCAACATGGGGAGGGTGCTTTGGGGCTCCCCAAAGGCATGGCACTGCTCCCCGTCTTTAACATTAGCGTTTACGGGAAATATTGGACAGCTTGGCATGGCACTGCTCTCTGTCTTTAACATTGGTGTCTATGGAAAATCTTGGTCAGCTTGGCATGGCACTGCTCACGAACTTTAAGTGACCAGAACACAAAACTTGGGGAGCACCAAGAGGGGAAAGACGGCTACAACATATGTATAAATTTTAAAAGTGGGGTATGCCTGTACCATACATTGACTGCGCTAATCTGACTCAACACACTATCAACTAAAAACCTGCCTAATCTCTATTGTAACACACTATAACCGGCTGCCGTGTAAGTAGTAGCCTTATATAGGTGGGGCATTGACTTAGCCCTTGAGCCATGTTTGGCTAAAGCAGTGGTTCTCAACTCCTGTCCTCAGGACCCACTAACAGGCCAGGTTTTCAAGATAACTGAAATACATCACAGGTGATATAATTTGCCACTCAGTGATTGCAGTATTCTAGTCTGCATCTCCCCAAGGTAATACCTAAAATTTGGCCTGATAGTGGGTTCTAAAGGACAGAAGTTGAGAATCACAGGACTAAAGGGACCCTGTCTTTGGCCAATCATGGCTCTGACAGAACACTGTGCTGTGATTGGCCAAAAGCATGCAGGTCAGGTGCATGCATTGGCCAATCATCAGAAATCAATGCACTGCAACAATGCAGTGCATTATGGGGCGCTCATCGGCGGGAGAACTTCAGTAAACACATGAACAGCTGATATTCGATTCAAACGTAACATAGAGCCCATCCCTAAAAGGCAGGTGTCCCAATACATTTGGTAATATACAGTGGGGATCGAAAGTTTGGGCACCCCAGGTAAAAATTTGTATTAATGTGCATAAAGAAGCCAAGGAAAGATGGAAAAATCTCAAAAAGGTATCAAATTACAAATTAGACATTCTTATAATATGTCAACAAAAGTTAGATTTTATTTCCATCATTTACACTTTCAACCCTGCAGAGTTAATATCTTGTACTGCCCCCTTTGTCAAGTATCACAGCTTGTAAATGCTTTTTGTAGCCAGCCAAGAGTCTTTCAATTCTTGTTTGAGGTATCTTTGCCCATTCTTCCTTACTAGGGTTGAGCGAACACAGACTGTATTATTCGTGTTCGTACCGAATAATTGGATTTTTGTTACCTGAACACGGACCCGAAAACTTTACTGTATATTCGGGTAAAAATCCGTGTTCGGTCGTTTTATTTCCGGGTTTTGTATGCATTGGCGCGCTTTTCATGGCGGGCTTTCAACAGCCAATCAACAAGCGTTTAACTGGTGTGCCTTAAGCCATCCCAGCCATGCCTACAAATGTATTAGTAGCTGTGATTGGCCATCCGAAGCATGTGACCAAGTCATTAAGTTTGAGGCCGAGAGCCGCTGCGTCATTCTGCTGTGTAGTTCAGGGACAGAGCACACATCATACGTGCTGGCTGCTGATTAGGGACAGACAGGCAAAACTCATTTGTGTCCGCATAGAATTGAGGGACAGGTCGGAGTGTGTTAGGCAGGACGAGTTGTAGGGCATTTTAGGGAGAGGCTGCTGATTTTTAGGGTCAGTTTTCTACAATCGATTTTGCAGTGACCGATCTTATCAATCCTTTTAGGGAGAGGCTGCTGATTTTTAGGGTCAGACAGTGTGTTCTACAATCAATATTGCTGTGTGGGGTGGGGTTTGCAGTGACCGATCTTATCAATCCTTTTAGGGAGAGGCTGCTGATTTTTAGGGTCAGACAGTGTGTTCTACAATCGATAGTGCTGTGTGGGGTGGGGTTTGCAGTGACCGATCTTATCAATCCTTTTAGGGAGAGGCTGCTGATTTTTAGGGTCAGACAGTGTGTTCTACAATCGATATTGCTGTGTGGGGTGGGGTTTGCAGTGACCGATCTTATCAATCCTTTTAGGGAGAGGCTGCTGATTTTTAGGGTCAGACAGTGTGTTCTACAATCGATATTGCTGTGTGTGGGGGGGGGGGGGGGGTTTGCAGTGACCGATCTTATCAATCCTTTTAGGGAGAGGCTGCTGATTTTTAGGGTCAGACAGTGTGTTCTACAACGATATTGCTGTGTGGGGGGGGGTTTGCAGTGACCGATCTTATCAATCCTTTTAGGGAGAGGCTGCTGATTTTTAGGGTCAGACAGTGTGTTCTACAATCGATATTGCTGTGTGGGGGGGGTTTGCAGTGACCGATCTTATCAATCCTTTTAGGGAGAGGCTGGAGATAGGCAGGTGTCAGTGGTCCATATCGATTTTGCTGTGTGTGGGGTGCAGTGAACACAATCTTTTTTGCCCACTGAGGAGGAGGGAGAAAAGTCTTTTTCTGTCAGTCACTGTGTGCAGCGTTTTTCCTTCAGCTGTGCTGTGCTGACTCTGATCGTACACTGCTGTGTTCAGTGTTCACATGTGCTATTATTGAGTGGTTTCAAAAATCATACACTTTTTTCTATTCCACTATTCAATATACAGCCTTGGGTTGAAAAAATTAAATTGTGGCCTGCAGCAGAGCTGAATGATATAAGACTCTGCTGTTCACATGTGCTATTGATAAATCACACCAATTTTATATCATATTTTCTATTCCGCTATTCAATAAAAACCCTTGGGTATAAACATAGTTACATAGTTACATAGTTAGTGAGGCTGAAAAAAGACACAAGTCCATCCAGTTCAACCTATGATGTGTGTGTGTGTTTGCTTTTATCTGTACATTGTATACCCCTGTATGTTGTGGTCTTTAAGGTGTCCATCCAATAGTTTTTTGAAACTATCAAGGCTCCCCGCGGATACGACTGCTTGCGGAAGAGAATTCCACATCCTTACCGCTCTTACAGTGAAGAACCCCTTACGCACTTTAAGGTTAAACCGCCTTTCCTCCAGTTTTAGTGAGTGGCCACGTGTCTTATTGTATTCCCTTACTCTGAATAGTTTGTTCCTTATGCTAGGGTCGCCAGTACAGTATTTGTACATTGATATCATATCCCCCCTCAATCGTCCCTTCTCCAGAGAGAATAAGTTCAGTGCTTGTAGTCTTTCCTCATAGCTGATGTCCTCCATTCCCCTAATTATTTTTGTTGCCCTTCTCTGGACTTTCTCCAGTTCCAGCACATCCTTCCTGAGGACCGGTGCCCAGAACTGGACAGCATACTCCAGATGTGGCCGGACCAGAGTTTTGTAGAGTGGAAGAATAATCTCTTTATTTCTGGAGTGAATCCCCTTTTTTATACAACCCAGTATTCTGTTGGCTTTGCTTGCAGCGGCTTGGCATTGCATGCCACTTCCAAGCCTGTTGTCTACCAGTACCCCCAGGTCCCTTTCCATCCTAGACTCACCCAGAGGTTCCCCCCTAGTGAGTAGCTTGCTTTCTGGTTACTGGCCCCCAAGTGCATTACTTTACATTTTTCTACATTAAATCTCATCTGCCATGTAGTTGCCCACCCCGTTATGTTGTTCAGGTCTGCTTGCAAGATTTCCACATCCTGCATAGAAGATATTGGCATGCCTAATTTAGTATCATCTGCAAATACTGAGATTGTACTAGATATCCCCTCCTCTAGATCATTTATGAATAAATTAAACAGGATTGGTCCCAGGACAGAACCCTGGGGGACCCCACTTTCCACACCCGCCCAATCAGAGTACTCCCCATTAATCACCACCCTCTGGACTCTCCCCTGGAGCCAGTTCTCTATCCAGGTACTCACCTTATGATCCATACCTACCTTCCTTAGTTTGTACAGTAAGCGTTTGTGGGGAACGGTGTCAAAGGCCTTTGCAAAGTCCAGATACACCACATCCACAGGCTTACCTTTATCTAAGTGGCAGCTCACTTCATCGTAGAAGGTTAATAGATTGGTTTGGCATGAACGATTTTTCATGAATCCATGCTGATTACTACTTATAATACCGTTTTCATTACTAAAGTCTTGTATGTGGTCCCTTATCATCCCCTCCAAGATTTTGCAGACTACTGATGTTAGGCTGACCGGCCTATAGTTACCCGGGATATATCTCGGCCCCTTTTTAAATATTGGTACCACGTTGGCTTTTTTCCAATCAGCTGGCACCATACCTGTCTGTAAACTATCCTTAAAGATCAAGAATAATGGTCTGGCAATCACCTGGCTGAGCTCATTAAGAACCCTTGGGTTCTTAACAATTAAATTGCGGGATAGTCTGTGTTGGTACGTGTGAGATACACCTTTCCAATTTTTGGGGTTCATCTCATACTTCTGAAGATTTGAGGGTGCTGCCTGTTCCAAACTCCTCCTACTCCTCATCCTGCCTTTTAGGGGTACAAAAAATAGTAATTGGGGCCTAGTGTGGTTCTGTACGTGTGAGATACATAAACTTTTTTTGATAATATTTTCTATTCCGCTATTCAATAAAAACCTTTGGGTATAAACAATTAAATTGCGGGATAGTCTGTGTCGGTACGTGTGAGATACACCTTTCCAATTTATGGGGTTCATCTCATACTTCTGAAAATTTGAGGGTGCTGCCTGTTCCAAACTCCTCCTACTCCTCATCCTGCCTTTAGGGGTACAAAAAATAGTAATTGTGGCCTAGTCAGGTTCTGTACGTGTACGAGATACATACACCTTTTTTTGATAATATTTTCTATTCCGCTATTTAATCTACACCTTTGAGTAAAAACAATTAAATTGCGGGATAGTCTGTGTCGGTACGTGTGAGATACATACACCTTTTGATATCATATTTTCTATTCCGCTATTTAATCAAAACCTTTGGGTATAAACAATTAAATTGCATGATAGTCTGTGTCGGTACGTGTGAGATACACCTTTCCAATTTTTGGGGCACATCTCATACTGCCGAGGATTTGAGGGTGCTTCAGTCTGCCTCCTGCCTGTTCCGAACTCCTCCTACTCCTCATCCTGCCTTTAGGGTACAAAAAATTGTAATCGGGGCCTAGTTTGTGTTTGTACGTGTGAGATACACCGTTTTGTAAAATTTGTCCTATTCTGCTATTCAATATACACCCTGTTTGAGTGTAAAAAATTAAATTGCGGGATAGTCTGTATCGGTACAAGTGAGATACACCTTTTTAAATTTGTTTGGCGCATCTCCTTCTACCGCCGAGGATTGCAGGGCGTTTCAGTTTGCCTCCTGTTCCGAACTCCTCCTACTCCTCTTCCTCATCCTGCCTTTAGGGTACAAAAAATTGTAATCGGGGCCTAGTCTGTGTTTGTACGTGTGAGATACACCGTATTATAAAATTTTTCCTATTCTGCTATTCAATATACACCCTTTTGGAGTGTAAAAAATTTAATTACGGCATAGTCTGTATCGGTAGGTGTGAGATACACCTTTTAAATTGGTTTGGCGCATCTCCTTCCACCGCCAAGGATTGCAGGGCACTTCAGTTTGCCTCCTGTTCCCAACTCCTCCTACTCCTCTTCCTCATCCTGCCTTTAGGGTACAAAAAATTGTAATCGGGGCCTAGTCTGTGTTTGTACGTGTGAGATACACCGTATTATAACATTTTTCCTATTCCGCTATTCAATATACACCCTTTTGGAGTGTAAAAAATTAAATTACGGCATAGTCTGTATCGGTACGTGTGAGATACACCTTTTAAATTGGTTTGGCGCATCTCCTTCCCCCGCCAAGGATTGTAGGGCGCTTCAGTTTGCCTCCTGTTCCCAACTCCTCCTACTCCTCTTCCTCATCCTCCCTTTAGGGTACAAAAAATTTTAATCGGGGCCTAGTCTGTGTTTGTACGTGTGAGATACACCGTTTTTTATCCTATTCCACTATTCAATATACACCCTTTTGGGGTAAAAAACATTAAATTGCGGCATAGTTTGCATATTTGACTGTGAGATACACCCGCTATTCAATAAACACCTTTCTAGGGCAAGATCTTAAATTACAGGAATATGAGGAGACCGTCAAATAGGGGCCGTGGCCTGGTTAGTGGTGCTGCTGGTAGATCTCCTGTTGCAAGGAGAGGACGTGGTCGATCTGTGTCAGCTACACGCACAAGTGAAACACCTTCCTCAAGTGTTAGTAGGCGACAGAACCTGCATCAGTATTTGGTAGGGCATCATACGCCTCTAGAAGTGATGATGCCAGAACACGTAGAGGCGATAGTAGATTGGTTTGCTGCTGACAGTGCCTCCAGTTCCTTCACATTGTCTCCCACCCAGTCTACTGCAGAAAGGTCAGAGTTGGCACATGCAGCCGATGTCCAACCGTCTTTCACCTCACCCCCTTGCAAATCAGGCAAGCAGTCTGAGCCCCAAGCCATACAGCAGTCTCTTCTTCTTTTTGATGACTCTGTCAGCAGGGTTTCCCAGGGCCATCCACCTAGCCCTGCCCCAGAAGTGGAAGAGATTGAGTGCAGCGATGCCCAACCACTTATTTCTCAAGATGAGTACATGCAAGGGCCATGGCAGCACGTCTCCGATGATGACGAAACGCAGGTGCCAACTGCTGCGGCACTCAGAATTGTGGAGACCGACAAGGAGGGCAGGGGTGAAGACTGGGTGGAAGATGATGTGGAGGACGATGAGGTCCTTGATCCCACATGAAATGAAGGTCATGCAGGTGACCTGAGTAGTTTGGAGGAAAAGGCGGTGGTCGCACAGAGCCAACAGCATAGCAGAAGAGGGAGCAGGGTGCAGAAGCGGAGCGGCCGTGCCCTAGACACTACGCCTGCTACTGCCCAACGCAGCAAGGGAACGAGCGCACCAAAGCCAGCTCAAAGGAGTTCTCTAGAGTGGAAATTCTTTAGAAAATGTACTGATGACAGGACACGAGTGGTTTGCACCCTGTGCAATCAGAGACTGAAGCGAGGCATAAACCTTCTCAACCTGAGCACAACCTGCATGATCAGGCATCTAAGTGCAAAGCATGAGCTGCAGTGGAGTAGACACCTTCAAAACCAAGAAACGTCTCTGGCTCATCCTGCTTCCTCTTCTGCTGCAGTCTCAGCCGCTCCAGCCACATCTGTAGTGATACCGGCACCTGCCACCCCGCAAACAGAGGATCTGTCAGCAACACCACCACCTGGGTCACCAACCATCTCCACAATGTCCCGTGGAAGCGTTCAGCTTTCCATCTCCCAAACACTTGAGAGGAAGAGGAAGTACCCCCCTACCCACCCGCGATCCCCTGCCCTGAATGCCAGCATTTCAAAATTCTTGGCCTTTGAAATGCTGTCATTCCGTCTGGTGGAGACGCACAGTTTTAAAAACCTTATGTTGGTGGCTGTCCCACAGTACGTCGTTTCTAGCCGCCACTACTTTTCCAGGCAAGCCATCCCTTCCCTGCACAACCAAGTGGGTGAAAAAACCAGGTGTGCACTGCGCAACGCCATCTGTGGCAAGGTTCACCTAACTACCGATACATGGACCAGTAAGCACGGTCAGGGGCGTTATATCTCCCTAACGGCACACTGGGTAAATGCAGTGGCGGATGGGCCTGAGGCGGATAGCAATTTGGCGCATGTCCTTCCACCACCGAGGATTGCAGGGCGCTTCAGTTTGCCTCCTGTTCCTAACTCCTCCTACTCCGCTTCCTCATCCTCTACCGCCTCCTAATCCGGACAGCGTAACACCTTCACCACCAACTTCAGCACGGCCAGGGGTAAACGACAGCAGGCAGTTTTAAAACTTGCCTGTTTGGGGGAAAAACCACACACCGCGCAGGAGTTGTGGAGGAGCATGGAACAGCAGACAAATGAGTGGTTGCTGCCAGCGAGCCTCAAGCCCGGCCTGGTGGTGTGTGATAACGGGCGAAATCTCATAGCAGCTCTGGGCCTAGCCGGTTTGACTCACATCCCTTGCCTGGCGCATGTGCTGAATTTGGTGGTGCAGAGGTTCCTTAAAAACTACCCCGATATGTCAGAGCTGCTGTAGAAAGTGCGGGCCGTCTGTGCGCACTTTCGGCGTTTTCACCCTGCTGCTGCTCGCCTGTCAGCGCTGCAGCGTAACTTCGGCCTTCCCGCTCACCGCCTCATATGTGACGTGCCAACAAGGTGGAACTCCATCTTGCACATGCTGGAAAGACTGTGCGAGCAGCAGCAGGCCATAGTGGAGTTTCAGCTGCAGCACGCATGCGTAAGTCGCTCTGCGGAACAGCACCACTTCACCACCAATAACTGGGCCTCTATGCGAGACCTGTGTGCCTTGTTGCGCTGTTTTGAGTACTCCACCAACATGGCCAGTGCCGATGACGCCATTCTCAGCTTAACTATCCCACTTCTATGCCTCCTTCAAAAAACAATTCGGGCGATGATGGAAGAGGATGTGACACAGGATGAGGAGGAGGAGGAGGATGAAGAGGTAACATTTCCAAGGCTTTCAGGGCAGTCATTCACAAGGGGCTCCGAGGGTGGGTTCCTGCACACACAAACGCCAGGGACACAATTGTCCAGCAGGGGCACAGTTCTGGAGGATGAGGAGGATGAGGAGGAGGAGCTGGAGGAGGAGATGGAACCATGTTCACATCAGGGTGGCACCCAGGCCAACTCATGGCCATCACTGGTGCGTGGCTGGGGGGATACAGAGGACACGGACGATACACCTCCCACAGAGGACAGCCTTTCGTTGCCTCTGGGCAGCCTGGCACACATGAGCGATTACATGCTGCAGTATCTCCACAACGACCGCCGAGTTGCCCACATTCTAACTTGTGCTGATTACTGGGTGGCCACGCTGCTGGATCCCCGTTACAAGGACAACGTACCGTCCTTAATTCACTCACTGGAGCGCGATCGCAAGATGCGCGAGTACAAGCGCACGCTGGTAGACGCCATGCTGCTGGCATTCCCACCTGACAGCGGGGCCACAGTGGAAGCACAAGGCAGAGGAGGAGGAGGAGGAGGAGGAAGAGGTCACCAACGCAACCAGGGCACCGCCAGCACCTCAGAAGGCAGGGTTAGCATGGCCGAAATGTGGAAAAGCTTTGTCAGCACGCCACAACAAACAGCAGCACCAGCAGCTCATATGGAACGTCTTAGCAGGAGGCAGCATTTCACCAACATGGTGGAGCAGTATGTGTGCACACGCCTACATGTAGTTAATGATGGGTCTGCCCCCTTCAACTTCTGGGTCTCCAAATTTGGCACATGGCCTGAGCTTGCCCTTTACGCCTTGGAGGTGCTGGCGTGCCCTGCAGCCAGTGTATTATCTGAACGGTTATTTAGCACGGCTGGGGGCGTTATCACAGACAAGCGCAGCCGCCTGTCCAGAGACAATGTGGACAAGCTCACGTTCATTAAAATGAACCAGGCATGGATCCCATGGGACTTTTCCGTACCTTGTGCAGAATAGCGATGGATACCGACCTTACCCAGCCATTGTTCTATTTTTGCTCTTTCTCACTCTTTTGGGGTGTACCCTCATTTAAAATTTCTGAAAAGAAGCAGTGTTGGCTACCTCGTCCTCCTCAGGGCCAGATTAACGTAGGGGCTATTGGAGCTGCAGCTCCAGGCCCCTACCTTTATATAGGCCCCGGATTGGCCATATTCACTGTTACCACTCTTCTGTCACTTGTAAACACAGAAGTCTGGCTTCTATGCTCGCTTCCCCAGGCAGCTCCCTCAGAACCTCCCCACAGAGCACGAAGGCCGGACAAGGAGAGACAGTTGCTGATGCATGGATGTGTTTATGGGCTTCAGAGACAGCATCCCATGTTGAATTAGGCATGCATGGCTGCACCCTTCCTCCTCTGGGTGCATGCCAAGGCACGGCCCTTAAGGCCCTTCAAAATCCTCAGCACCAAGCCCATGATGCTCTTAATCCGGCCCTGGTCCTCCTCCACCGCCGCTTCCACCTACACCGCCCATAGGTGTGCGCAGCCTATTGCATTAGGGTGTGCACCCCAAAGTTGAAATACACATGCATGTGTTTGCCTACATGTACATGGCCCCGATACATTACTCTCCCTGCTGGCAAAGAGAAATAGAGCAGAGCAGGTCCGAGGGAGATCTTTCCCATCTCCTCACTGGCAAACAGAGCGATAATGCTATGTGCCCTAGGTGATTAGGGTGTGCCCAGGTACACCCGGCACACCCTGTGCGCACGCCTATGACACTGCCACATCCACCACCACCTCAACCTCCCTCCTACTCCAGATGGGCCTCGTCCTTCAGAGATGAAGAACATTGTTTTATTTTTCTGGTTTTTTTTTTGTTGTTTTAAGTTATTTCCCTATCCACATTTGTTTGCAGAGCACTCGCCATGGTCTTAACTACGTTTTGCTGCCATTTGCAGCACTCTAGCCCTTTCCATTGGTGTTTTAGAGCCGTTTTAGTGCCTGAAAGTTCGGGTCCCCATTGACTTCAATGGGGTTCGGTGTCCGGGAAAAGTTCGGCAAAAGTCCGGGACACGGACCCGGACTTTTTTTTAAAGTTCGGCCGAACCCGCCGAACACGGACATCCAGGTGTCCGCTCAACTATTCCTTACAAAAGTCTTCCAGTTCTTTGAGATTTCTGGGCTGTCTGTCACGCACTGCTCTTTTAAGGTCTATCCATAGATTTTCAATTATGTTGAGGTCAGGAGATTGTGAAGGCCATGGCAAAACCTTCAGTTTACGCCTCTTGATGTAATCCCCCCGTGGATTTTGAGGTGTGTTTAGGATCATTATCCATTTATAGAAGCCATCCTCTTTAACTTCAGCTTTTTAACAGATGGCATCAAGTTACCATCCAAAATTTCCTGAAATTTTATTGAATCAATTTTTCCTTCTACTCGTGAGATGTTCCCTGTGTCACTGGCTGCAATACAACCCCAAAGCATGATTGATCCACCCCCTTGCTTAACAGTTGGACAGAGGTTCTTTTCATTAAATTCTGTGCCCCTTCTTCTCCAAACGTACCTTTGTTCATTCCGGCCAAAAAGTTCAATTTTATTCTCATCAGTCCACAGAACTTGTTTCCAAAATGCCTCAGGCTTGTCTAAATGTTCATTTGCAAAGTTCAAACGCTGATTTTTGTGGTGAGGACGTAGAAGAGGTTTTCTTCTGATGACTCTTCCATGAAGATCATATTTGTACAAGTATCTCTTTATAGTGAAATAGTGTACCACAACTCCAGTGTCTGCCAGATCTTTCAGGAGGGATCGTGCAGTCAAACGTGGGTTTTGAATTGTTTTTCTCACAATCCTGCGAGCTGTTCTGTCTGATATTTTTCTTGGTCTTCAAGATCTTGCTTTAACTTCCACTGTTCCTGATGACTGCCATTTCTTAATTAGATTCCAAACAGAGGATATTGACATCTGAAAACGCTTTGCTATCTTCTTATAGCCTTCTCCAGATTTGTGAGCGTCAATTATTTTCAGTTTCAGTTTTCTAGACAACTGCTTAGAAGATCCCATGGTGCTGATTGTTGGGGTAAGGTCAGATGAGTCTGGGCATTTAAAACCTTTGAGATTGACATCACCTGGTCTTCCCAGACGATTGAGAACAATCCATGACAATGGCAGGTCTCAGCCTTGCAAAGGGGGCAGTGCATGCTATAAATTCTGCAGGGTGCCCAAACTTTTGCAGACGCCAATTTTTTGTTTTCTGTAATTCTGAAAGTGTCAATGATGGAAATAAAATCTAACTTTTGTTGACATATTATAAGAATGTCTAATCTGTAATTTGATGCCTTTTGGAGATTTTTCCATCTTTCCTTGGCTTCTTTATGCACATTAATACAAATTTTTACCTGGGGTGCCCAAACTTTCGATCCCCACTGTAGTGTATATACAGTATATATATATATATATATATATATATATATATATATATATATATATATATATATATATATATATATATATATATATATATATATATCTGTGTATTATATGACAGACCAAACATCCCCCTACTCCAGGCTCCTTACAAAAAGGAGTCATATAAGGCCCATACATATTATATTATACATATTGTTATATGGGCATCCTGGCAGCCATTTTGTCATGAGGTGAATGTGAGTTCATTGTCCTCAGGTAAAGATTCTTACAGAAAATCTTAGAGTCTCAGCAAAGACCTTATCAAGCTAATAAATTAAAGGGGCCCCAGACAACACGCCAAGATAAGGACTAGCCATGGTTCCAGGCTGGGTTATAATGAGAGTGATGTCATTCTTGTCTGGATTTCAACAATGAACAAGAGATCAGAATGTTTCATCTTTTTAGGGCTCATTTAAAAATATGCTTGAGGAAACATTATTATTATTTGTAGTAATTAGGGATGATCAAACGGTTTGGGTCGACCATCGGTTCGACCCGAACATTGGCTGTTCGAGGTTTGGCCGAATTTAGAACTTTTTGCTGAAAAAGTTCGGAATTCGGCAACCAGAACCGACCAAAATGCAATGGGACAGGAAGTGGGCTTTAAAAGCCCGTGATTGGACCAGAACCATTAGTAAAAGCCAATTGAGGGGGCAGGAGAATTCTAGGAATGTGATTGGAGTGACTAGGGGGTCCCTAGACCAATCATTAGTGAATACGCCCCCCCAGTAAATAAGATAGCCCCGGCAAATTCCTAGCATTGTTATACAGGGACATGGAAGAGAGTGGAAGCAGTCATGGTAAATTTGCTTCAAAAGTGTCATTTACCATTTGTTAGTGTAAGGAAAGGGATATCTAGTGTAGTTAGAGTGCTCTTTTACACTTTAGTTAGATGCAAAAAATTAGTTTCTGTAGGGAAAGTGTTAAGTGCCAGGGTGACCGTAATGTAGTGTAGGGTGAACTGACACTGACTGCTATGGCAGGGTGACCAAACCCTTCCATGTCAGGGTGACCACTATAGAGAAAATATTGTTTCTCTTAAGTCACATTCATTGCACTGATAGTGGCTTCTCACCTGTCAGCTTGCTTTTTGGCTGCAGGCGTTGATAGGGATTTTTTGAGGACATGTTTGGAGTCAGGCATGACATCTGAACATGTGTATAGGGAGTATATATACACACCCATGTATGTATATATACACCTGCACATATATAGGTGTGAAAGGAACAGAACACTATACTTGCGCTAATTAAATAATTAACAGGCATATGGCTCAGCTCCTATAACACCTATATATGTGTAAGTGTAAAATACATATAAGGGTGTGTGTACATATATACCCCTATACAGAAGCTCAGATGTTTTGCCTGCCTCCAAAGAACCCAAAAAAATGCCCAAAAAACGCTAGCGCCAAAAGAAAAACGCCCAGGTATGTTGTTGCAGGCATTTTTTGGGGTTTTTCGAGGCAGGCAAAACATCTGAACGTCTGTATAGGGGTATATATGTACACACACCCTTATATGTATTTTACACTTACACATATATAGGTGTTATAGGAGCAGAGCCATATTAATGTTAATTATTTAATTTGCGCAAGCATATATTTCTGCTACTATCACACCTATATATGTCTAGGTGTATATATACATATAAGTATGTGTGTATATATACCCATATACACAAGTTCAGATGTTTTGCCTGCCTCCAAAGAACCCAAAAAAATGGCCAAAAAAACGCTAGAACCAAAAAAAAAAAAGGTGTGTTGTTGCAGGCATTTTTTGGGGTTTTTAGAGGTAGGCAAAACATCTGAACTTGTGTATAGGGTTGTATATACACACATACTTGTATGTATTTTTACCCTTAAACATATATAGGTGTTATAGTAGCAGAAATATATGCTTGCGCTAATTAAATAATTAACATTAATGTGGCTCTGCTCCTATAACACCTATATATGTTTAAGTGTAAAAATACATACAAGTATGTGAGTATATATACCACTAAACACAAGTTCAAATGTTTTGCCTGCCTCCAAAACCCCCCAAAAAATGCCTGCAACAACACACCTAGGCATTTTTTTTTTTTTGCGCTAGCGTTTTTTTGGACATTTTTTTGGGGTTCTTTGGAGGCAGGCAAAACATCTGAATATAGGAGCAGAGCCATATTAATGTTAATTATTTAATTAGCGCAAGCATATATTTCTGCTACTATCACACCTATATATGTCTAGGTGTATATATACATATAAGTATGTGTGTATATATACCCGTATACACAAGTTCAGATGTTTTGCCTGCCTCCAAAGAACCCAAAAAAATGCCCAAAAAAACACTAGCGCCAAAAAAAAGAACGCCCAGGTGTGTTGTTGCAGGCATTTTTTTAGGTTTTTGGAGGCAGGCAAAACATCTGAACTTGTGTATAGTGGTATATATACACACATACTTGTATGTATTTTTACACTTACATATATATAGGTGTGAAAATATCGAAGCCATATCCCTGTTCTATAAGTGACATAATACAAACAATCTTTTTTTTTTCTGGTTCTGGACATGCTACAGAGCTGAAACTTCACAGGTACACTTTTTAGACCCCCCAGACACTAAATCCAAAGTCAAAATAAAAAAATCTAATTTTTTTTTTCAATAATTGGCTCTCTTTCAAAAATGACATGAAATGGTGTTTTTTGATTACCGAAGTTCGGGTCCCATTGACTTCAATGGGGTTCTTAAATCCGGGCTGAACTTTCGGGAAGTTCGGATGTTCTGGCCGAACCGAACTTTTGAAAAGTTTGATCATCCCTAGTAGTAATTGTATTAGCAACAATATTATTATGTTGTTGTATTATATGAAGCATATACATAGGCCTACTTATTGAATAAGTTCTAGGAACGTTTTATATATATATTTACTTTTATAATATTCAACTGATATTCATTATATATTGGGGGGAGGTACTCCTTAAATTATATGTGTATTATCATTGATATAGTAGGTATAAGCTTTAAACATATGGAATAGGGTGATGTGTCTACCATTGTCTTTTTATGCATAAAGAACTAATTGGTATACAGAGATTCCATTTTAAATTGCTCACTTACAAAGGAATGCTAATTGCAGTGGTTTTAAAATCCTATACAGGCAATATAAACCCTACAAGGTAGACACTATTCTTGACAGTAAAGTGACATGGGGGGTAAAAATCCATACGATTTACGTTTTTCTCCAAGGCTGAGGTCAGAAGGTAATCTTTAAGAAAATAGTTGAATTAAATTCAATCTCCCAAACTTTTATACAGGCAAATAGTGCCCCCTACTGATATGGCAAAGTTAGAGCCATTTAGAGAATGAGCCCTTATCTGATGTATTTTCATATGGAAAACAAAATCCATGCCCACATTCCCATAGGATAAATGTTTAGTGTAAGTGAGAGACGGGGAGAACTGGAAAGATCTGGAAGGGAGTAGGATGCTCGGATGAGGTTCTGAGACTGATGGGAAACATTTGAAACTGAGGCATGAGTCAAACGTGACATCTATATTTTCTATATATATTCATTTGCCATATACATCTGACTGAACCATTATTATTGTTATTATTATCCTTATAACATCAAGATTTGAATTTAGATCATTCTAACTGCAGTATGACTGGTCTATTTTTATTTTTTTTTATCTTGGGACCTTAAGGCTGATTTTAGCCCATAGTAAATGGGGCAGTTGTGATGTATTCTTAAAATAAATTAACTTAATAGAATTTTATTTTACCAAAAGCTATCTGGACTTCTAGCAAGTCTTGGTGCATGGTGTAATAATTTTTGTCCATGCATTTTTTTAAACATCGAGTTGTGAACATCTGTTGGCTGAGAGAGGTCACAAGTAGAGTTGAGCGGACACCTGGATATCCGTGTTCGGCGGGTTCGGCCGAACTTGAAAAAAAAGTCCGGGTCCGTGTCCCGGACTTTTTCCGAACTTTACCCGGACACCGAACCCCATTGAAGTCAATGGGGACCCGAACTTTCAGGCACTAAAACGGCTCTAAAACACCAATGGAAAGGGCTAGAGTGCTGCAAATGGCAGCAAAACGTAGTTAAGAGCATGGCAAGTGCTCTGAAAACAAATTTGGATAGGGAAATAACTTAAAACAACAAAAAAAAAAACAGAAAAATAAAACAATTTTCTTCATCTGTGAAGGACGAGGCACACATGGAGTAGGAGGGAGGTTGAGGTGGTGGTGGATGTGGCGGTGTCATAGGCGTGCGCACAGGGTGTGCCGGGTGTGCCTGAGCACACCCTAATCACCTAGTGCACATTAGCATTATCGCTCTGTTTGCCAGTGAGGAGATGGGAAAGATCTCCCTCGGACCTGCTCTGCCATAAGAGAAGTGCCACACACTTCTATTTCACTTTGCCAGCAGGGAGAGTAATGTACCGGGGCCATATACATGTAGGCAAACACATGCATGTGTATTTAAACTTTGGGGTGCACACCCTAATGCAATAGGCTGCGCACACCTATGGGCGGTGTAGGTGGAAGCGGCGGTGGAGGAGGACGAGGTAGCCAACACTGCTTTTTTTCAGTCATTTTAAATGAGGGTACACCCCAAAAGAGTGAGAAAGATCAGAAATAGAACAATGGCTGGGTAAGGTCGGTATCCATCTCTATTCTGCACAAGGTACGGAAAAGTCCTGTGGGATCCATGCCTGGTTCATTTTAATGAACGTGAGCTTGTCCACATTGTCTCTGGACAGGTGGCTGCGCTTGTCTGTGATAACGCCCCCAGCCATGCTAAATACCCGTTCAGATAATACACTGGCTGCATGGCACGTCAGCACCTCCAAGGCGTAAAGGGCAAGCTCAGGCCATGTGCCCATAAATTGGAAAGGTGTATCTCACACGTACCGATACAGACTATGCCGCAATTTAATTCTTTTTACCCCAAGGGTGTAGATTGAATAGCGGAATAGAAAATATGATATCAAAAGGTGTATGTATCTCACACGTACAGACCCAGACTGGGCCCCGATTACTATTTTTTGTACCACAAAGGCAGGATGAGGAGTAGGAGGAGTTCGGAACAGGCAGGAGGCAAACTGAAGCACCCTGCAATCCCCGGCGGTATGAGATGCGCCCCAAAAATTCTAAAGGTGTATCTCACACGTACCGATACAGACTATCCCGCAATTTAATTGTTTTTACCCCAAGGGTGTAGATTGAATAGCGGAATAGAAAATATGATATCAAAAGGTGTATGTATCTCACACGTACAGACCCAGACTAGGCCCCAATTACTATTTTTTGTACCCCAAAGGCAGGATGAGGAGTAGGAGGAGTTCAGAACAGGCAGGAGGCAAACTGAAGCACCCTGCAATCCTCGGCGGTATGAGATGCGCCTCAAAAAATTGAAAAGGTGTATCTCACACGTACCGATACAGACTATCCCGCAATTTAATTGTTTTTACCCCAAAGGGTGTAGATTGAATAGCGGAATAGAAAATATGATATAAAATTGGTGATTTTTCAATAGCACATGTGAACACAGCAGTGTCTTATATCAGTCGGCTCTGCTGCAGGCTATGAAGGGAAGAAAAAGAAAATTCCCCTTTAAGTTTGTAATTTTTAAATAGATTAGTACAGACTATGCCACAATTTAATTTTTTAACCCAAAAGGGTGTATATTGAATAGTGGAATAGAAAAAAGTGTATAAATTTTTTAAATCACTAGCACATGTGAACACAGCAGTGTCTTATATCAATCAGCTATGCTGCAGGCTATGAAGGGAAAAAAAAAAAGAAAATTCCCCTTTAACCGATTAAGCCCCGGAAGATTTTACCCCCTTCCTGACCAGGGGGTATTTTGCGATTCGGTACTGCATGACTTTAATGGACAATTGCGCGGTCGT
This sequence comes from Pelophylax lessonae, assembly GCF_965119305.1. Lineage (NCBI taxonomy): Eukaryota > Metazoa > Chordata > Amphibia > Anura > Ranidae > Pelophylax > Pelophylax lessonae. The sequence goes on along the minus strand of NC_138768.1, from coordinate 19,069,953 downwards.
GCGACGCTGTACCGAAACGAATTTGACGTCCTTTTTTTCCCACAAACAGAGCTTTCTTTTGGTGGTATTTGATCACCTGTGCGATTTTTTGATCACGCGCTATAAACAAAAAAAGAGCGTCAATTTTGCAAAAATAACAATATTTTTCACATTTTTTTATATGAAATTCCCCCCCCCCCCCCAAAAAAAGTAAAAATCAAAATTTTTTAAAATTATCGGCCAATTTGTTTTATGCTACATATGTTTGGTAAAAAAATCGCAAAAAGCGTATTTTGATTGCTTTGCGCAAAAGTTATCGCGTTTACTAACAAAGGGAAAGATTTTTGTCATTTTTGTTGTTTTTTTTTTAACGCGTAATGGCGGCGATCTGCGATTTTTTTTGCGGTACTGCGACATTGGGGCGGACAGATCGGACCCTTGAATGACATTTGTGACACTTTTGGGGTTACCAGTGACATTTCTACAGTAATCAGTGCTATACATATGCACTGTTACTGTAAAAATACACTGGTTGTGAAGGGGTTAACTTTTTTTGGGAGGGAGGGGCTGTGTGTATCCCTAGGGGCATGCTTTCTACTGTGATTGGCTGTGGCTTGAGCTGTAAGGACACTGATCAACGGATCTACATACTAGATCCGTGTGATCAGTGTCTTTACAGCGAGGAGAATGACAGGTGGCTTGTTTACACAAGCTGCCTGACATTCTCCCTCTCCCCCGCCGATCGCCGAGTGACCGGCGGACATCGGGTCCGCTGGTCACACGCGCGGGGGGGTCCGTGACCATGCGGGAGCGTGCCTTCGGGGGCGCGCGCTCGCTCCCTAGACCCTCACAAGCTAGTGACGTAGCCCTACGTCACTTTGCCTGTGAGGGGCTGACTGCCGACGTAGATCGGCGTTAGGCAGTCGGCAAGTGGTTAAGTTTGTAATTTTTAAATAGATTAGTACAGACTATGCCACAATTTAATTTTTTTAACCCAAAATGGTGTGTATATATTGAATAGTGAAATAGAAAAAAAGTGTATAAATTGTAAAATCACTAGCACATGTGAACACAGCAGTGTCTTATATCAGTCAGCTCTGCTGCAGGCTATGAAGGGAAAAAAAAGAAAATTCCCCTTTAAGTTTGCAATTTTTAAATTTAATTAGTACAGACTATGCTCGATAAGATTGGTCACTGGCACTGCAAACCCCCACACAGCAAAATCGATGTAGAACACTGACCCTGCCTATTCTCCAGCCTCGTCCTAAAATGCCCTAATAACTCGCCCTGCCTGCACTCCGACCTGACCCTGAATTCTTTTCTGACACAATATAATTTTTCACTGTCTGTCCCTAATCAGCAGCCAGCACGTATGATGTGTGCTCTGTCCCTAAACTACAGCAGAATGGCGCAGCGCGCTGGGGCTCTCAAACTTATAAAGACATGGTCACATGCTTCAGATGGCCAATCACAGCTACTAATACATTAGTAGGCATGGCTGGGATGGCTTAAGGCACACCAGTTAAACGCTTGTTGATTGGCTGTTGAAAGCCCGCCATTACATACAAACCCGGAAATAAAATGACCGAACACGGATTTTAAACCCGAACATACAGTAAAGTTTTCGGGTCCGTGTTCGGGTAACAAAAATCCAATTATTCGGTACGAACACGAATAATACAGTCCATGTTCGCTCAACACAAGGGATGATCGAACTTTTGAAAAGTTCGGTTCGGCCAGAAAATCCGAACTTCCCGAAAGTTCGGCCCGGATTTCATAACCCCATTGAAATCAATGGGACCCGAACTTTGGTAATCAAAAAACACAATTTTTAAGCCCTAAAACCCAATAAATGCCCCTAAAAAGTCCCTAGGGTTCTGGGTCATGCCCCATTAACTATTAATCACACAAAAAAAAGTTCTTAAAAATTGTCATTTTTGATAAAAAAGCCAATTATTGAAAAAAAAAAAAAAAAGAGAGATTTGATTTTGACTTTGGATTTAGTATCTGGGGGGTATAAAAAGTGTACCTGTGAAGTTTCAGCTCTGTAGCATGCCCAGAACCATGAAAAAAAAAAGATAATTATTCAGTAGAACAGGGATGTGGGACCCTCCTTTTACACCTATATGATCTTTTTTTCCGGTTCTGGACATGCTACAGAGCTGAAACTTCACAGGTACACTTTTTATACCCCCCAGACACAAAATCACACAAAGAAAGTTCTTAAAAATTGTCATTTTTGATAAAAAAAAAAAAAGAGATTTTTTGATTTTTACTTTGGATTTCGTATCTGGGGGGGGGGGGTCTAAAAAGTGTACATGTGAAGTTTCAGCTCTGTAGCATGTCCAGAACCATAAAAAAAAAGATTGTTTGTATTAGAACACTTTCAGCTCAGGGGGTTAGCTTCGCTGCTGTAACACCTTGCCGGTTTAATAGCTGGCATTTTTTTGGGTTCTTTGCAGTCAGGAAAAACATCTGAACTTGTGTATAGTGGTACTGTGCACAAGTTCTGATGTTTTGCCTGCCTCCAAAAACTCCCAAAAAATGCCAGCAAAAACACACCTGGGCATTTTTTTTTTGACGCTAGCGTTTTTTTTGGCATTTTTTGCGGTTCTTTTGAGGCAGGCAAAACATCTGAACTTGTGTATAGTGGTATATATAGCAGTCACTGTCAGTTAACCCTACATTACACTACGGTCCCTTTACACTTAACACTTTCCCTACATAAACTAAATTTTTGAAGCTAACTTAAGTGTAAAGGAGCACTCTAACTACACTAGATATCCCTTTCCTCACACTAAAAATAGCTAAATGACACTTTGTAACACATTAGAACAGAACAGCATTCCACTCTCTTCCATGTCCCGTACAAGAATGCTAGGAATTTGGCGGGGGCGATCTTATATACTGGGGGGCGTATTCACTAATGATTGGTCTAGGGACCCCCTAGTCACTCCAATCACATTCCTTGCATTCTCCTGCCCCCTCAATTGGCTTTTGCTAATTGTTCTGGTCCAATCACGGGCTTTTAAAGCCCATTTCCTGAAGCATTGCATTTTGGTCAGTTCTGGTTGCCGAATTCTGAACTTTTTGGGCAAAAAGTTCTAAATTCGGCCGAACCTCGAACACCCAATGTTCAGGCCGAACCGATGGTGGACCCGAACCGTTTGATCATCCCTACTCAACGCTAGTCACAAGTCAAATCTGTCAAATTCTGTTTCCATATTTTGTGAGCTCATGAGAAGCTATTAATCACATTCCAGAAGTTATGGGTTTTGGCTACTTCAATATTCTGTAATAATATCCTTTGATTGCATTTCTCACATTACCTGTGTGATACATATTATTGCATTTTGTTCCACATTTTGTGTTTATTACCAGTTATCTTTTTGACATTATTATGCACTGATTTTATTTAATATATGTATATATATATATATATATATATATATATATATATATATATTTGCACAAAATTGTATTCCTCTTATCTCCAGGTTAGCACTACTAACTGATCTTGAGTTTTTGTTGATTTATGGAATTTACTTATAGATCCTTACTTATTTGCATAAATAAATACTGTTTATCAGAGCAGTAAAACATTCTGACATGTCCAAATGCCAAAACAGTCAAAGATTGGACAGAACCATTGGCCATCCCTTCACTGCACTGCCTTCTTTTTTAGAACAATGTTATACTTTGTGACGCTTTGCCACAAGGGCTTTTTGTCCCCCTTTGACCCACCTCACCATAAAACGACTATCTGTCCTAACCGTATGTAAAATAGAAATTTCTGCTTTTCCTACCTGGGTGTAACCATACAGATTCAGCAGCTGTGCCATTTGGAGAGTGGTGTCAGAATGGAGATCTCCAATGAAACCAGCCAGGGCCCCCCGCTCCATACAGGAATAATTTGGAGCTTCCATTGTATGTCCAGACAATATCTGTAGAACATCTTTTATAGCTTTATTCACATATCTACAAGAATCATACACATGGTATCCCAGAGTCACATTAGGTAGAATATCTGGATTGCTGTTTATCTCATCAATAGCAAATATAAAAGCCAGGAGATGTCTATAATCTTTGTCACTAACCCTGCAGACAATGGATAGTTTAGCAATGGTCTAAGCACAAGAAAGTCTTTATGGCAAAATGTATGACACATTTTATCTACAGAGCTATGGTGAGATTGGTGGCCGTGTGCATTGCATTGTGAAACACTATAGTGAAATTCAATCATTCCTGCACTTATATGAGGTATAGCAGTGGTTGGTAATTTAGGAGGCATAGGGGACCTCATCTTCATCCTCTGACATCACCAAGTAACCGCACATTATATTCAGTAGATGTAATGCTATGGAAGAGCGTCAGAGAATGCAGACTTACTAGAGGAAAGGGTCAGAGACAGGGCTGGTTGGAGCCTGCAGACATGCCATAGGAGACAACCAGGCACTGCAATTTGGGGGGGCAATATACCAATACCGTAATTAAAAAACGTGTCTTTCCCTACACAGTAGTTTCAGCTCTCCATAAAAGCTCCCACATATTAACAATATGGCTGATGTAAATTCAACTTTTTTTTTTCATAAAGTTGGCCGTGGTATTGATTCCCTCTATATTATTGCAACTTGTGACCAGGATAATGACTAGGGATGAGCTTCCCGTTCAGTTGCAGGTTCAAACCAAATTTTGCTTGTTTGGACGATAGGCAAATGGCTGAACTACAGTTGTGCTCATAAGTTTACATCCCCTGGCAGAATTTATGATCTCTTGGCCATTTTTCAGAAAATATGAATGATAACACAAAAACGTTTCTTTCATTCATGGTTAGTGTTTGGCTGAAGCAATTTATTATCAATCAACTGTGTTTACTCTTTTTAAATCATAAAGAAACTACCCAAATTACCCTGATTAAAAGTTTACACACCCTGGTGATTTTGGCCTGATAACATGCACACACGTTGACACAAAGGGGTTTGAATGGATATTGAAGGTAATCATCCTCACCTGTGATCTGTTTGTAATTAGTGTGTGTGTATAAAAGGTCAATGAGTTTCTGGACTCCTGACAGACCCTTGCATCTTTCATCCAGTGCTGCACTGACGTTTCTGGATTCTGAGTCATGGGGAAAGCAAAATAATTGTCTGTGGGATCTGCGGGAAAAGGTAGTTGAACTGTATAAAACAGGAAAGGGATATAAAAAGATGATACATGTTAAATGGTTAAATAAATAAAAACCACACCTATATCTCTCAGGACAGTGCGAGATTCACACCCATACATATACATGTTAAATGGTATCCCACGCTACAGATTTAACCACTTAAGCCCCGGAGGATTTGGCTGCTAAAAGACCAGGGGGTATTTTGCGATTCGGCACTGCGTGACTTTAATGGACAATTGCGCAGTCGTGGGACACTGTACCTAAACAAATTTGACGTCCTTTTTTTCCCATAAACAGAGCTTTCTTTTGGTGGTATTTGATCACCTGTGCGATTTTTTGATCATTCGCTATAAACATAAAAAGAGTGACAATTTTGCAAAAATAACAATATTTTTCTCATTTTTTTATATGAAATTCCCCCCCCCCCCAAAAAAGTAAAAATCTAAATTTTTTAACATTTTCGGCCAATTTGTTTTCTGCTACATATGTTTGGTAAAAAAAATAGCAAAAAGCGTATTTTGATTGGTTTGCGCAAAAGTTATTGCGTTTACTAACAAAGGGAAAGATTTTTGTCATTTTTGTTGTTTTTTTTTTTAACGCGTAATGGCGGCGATATGCGATTTTTTTTGCGGTACTGCGACATTGGGGCGGACAGATCGGACCCTTGACTGACATTTTTGACACTTTTGGGGTTACCAGTGACATTTCTACAGTAATCAGTGCTATATATATGCACTGTTACTGTAAAAATACACTGGCAGTGAAGGGGTTAACTTTATTTGAGAGGGAGGGGTGGTGTGTGTCCCTAGGGGCGTGATTCTAACTGTGATTGGCTGTCTGTTGAGCTGTAGTTACACTGATCAACGGTTCTACATAGTAGAACCGTATGATCAGTGTTTCTACACAGGGAGAACTGACAGGCAGCTTGTTTACACAGCCTGCCTGCCTTTCTCCCTCTCCCCCGCCGATCGCCGAGTGACCGGCGGACATCGGGTCCGCCGGTCGCACGCACAGGGGGGGGGGTCCGTGACCGCACGGGAGCGCGCTGCCGGCGGCGCGCGCTCGCTCCCGAGAGCCTCACAGGCTAGTGACGTTAATTTACGTCACTTTACCTGTGAGGGGCTAGTGGTTATTTTATATGTTATGTACGTGCTTCCGGCTGCTGCCCCTGCTATGAATGACCACCCAGTGGTGGTGTCCCAAAGGATAAATAAAAAGTTTAGAGTGCAAGTGGGTAGTGGCGCTGCCTGAGTTAAATAAATAAGTGTGAATGGCGGTATGAAAATGATTATAAAAATGTAAAAATGCCTTGGTGTATTTACCTTGAGTAGTGATCAAACCATGAACATAATCAAAGATGGTGTGAAAATCACAAATATTGTATTTATTTAATCACATACTACCCGCCCACCATCAAATGACGGCGGAGCGGTGTAGCTATTGTTCTGGGACGCCGTCATACGACGGCGCACCAGAACAGCCTCTCTCGCGTGCCCCCGCTGGTGCGCGGAATGGCGATAGTGGCCACGCCGTGTTGCTAGGACACGGCGCGACCCCGATCTCGGTAAAGTGTCCAATCACAGCCGGTCACATGTAAATGAGGAAGTGCCGTTATTCGGCTCTCCTCGCCTCACACTGTCAGAGTGTGAGGCGAGGAGAGCCGATCAGTGACTGCTCCTCATAGGGGAGACAAGTACAAGTAATTAGGGCACTGATCATCAGTGCCCTGATTACACAAAATGTAAATAATGTGCCAATTACTGCCCAGCATCAGTGCCCACATTGTCCGCCATCAGTGCCCAAAATCAGTGCCCATAGTGCTGCCAGTCAGTGCCCATCATTGCCTGCTCATCTAGGCACTGAAGGGCACTGACTGGCAGCACTATGGGCACTGATCGTGGGCACTGATGGTGCTGCCCATCAGTGTCCATCAGTGTCGCCCATCAGTGCTCATCAGTGTCGCCCATCAGTGCTCATAAGTGCCACCCGTTAGTGTCCATCAGTGCCGCCTGTCAGTGCCCATCAGTGCTGCCCATCAGTGTCGCCTCTCAGTGCCCATCAGTGCCACAACTCAGTGCCCATCAGTGCCACCTATCAGTTCTTATCAGTGCCACCTATCAGTGCCACCTATCAGTGCCCATCAATCCGGCATATTAGTACCTCCTCATCAGTGCCACCTCATCAGTGCCCATAAGTGCCACCTCACCAGTGCCCACAAGTACCACCTCATCAGTGCCCATCAGTGCCGCCTCATCAGCGCACATCAATGAAGGAGAAAAATTATTTATTTTCAAAATTTACTCACAGGAAATAAGAAAAACGTTTTTTTTCAAAATTTTCTGTCTTTTTTTCTTTTTTTTGTCTATTTGTGTGAAAAAAATGAAAAAAAAAAAAATACATATTTGTACAGTGTAGCATGACTGCGCAATTTTCATTCAAAATGTGACAGCGCTGAAAGCTGAAAATTGGCCTGGGCAGGAGGGGGGGGGGGGTGGATGCACTGTAGGCAAGTGGTTAATCTATTATATCTGTATGAATTATATGGTATAATTTATTGCACATATCACAATTATCGCATTAGAAAAAATTAAACAGGTTTTAACAAATGACATCTTTAATTATGTTTATGGTATGATCACTACTCAAGGTAAATACACCAAGGGATATAAAAAGATATCCAAGGAATTGATATATCAGAAATCAGCAGTGTTCAAACTCTAATCAAGAAGTGGGAAATGAGGGGTTCTGGTGAAACCAAACCACGGTCAGGAAGACCAACTAAAATTTCAGCCACAACTGCCAGGAAAATTGTTTGGGATGCAAAGAAAAACCCAGAAATAACTTCAGGTGAAAAAAAAAACTCTCTGAAAACATGTGGTGTGGCTGTATCAAGATGCACAATAAGGAGGCACTTGAAGAAAGATGGGCTGCATGGTCGAGTCACCAGAATAAAGCCATTACTACACAAATGCCACAAAGTATCCCGCTTACAATACTCCAAACAGCACAGAGACAAGCCTCAAACCTTCTGCCACAAAGTCATTTGGAGTGATGAGACCAAAATTGATTTTGGGCACAACCATAAACACTACATTTGGAGAGGAGTCAACAAGGCCTATGGTGAAAGGTCCACCATCCCTACTGTGAAACACGGAGGTGGATCGCTGATGTTTTGGGGATGGGTGAGCTACAAAGGCACAGGAAATTTGGTCAGAATTGATGGCAAGATGAATGCAGTATTATATATATATATATATATATATATATATATATATATATATATATACAGTATATAAAAATCCTGGAGGAACATTTGCATTCATCGGCCCGGAAGCTGCACTTGGGACGTATTTGGACATTCCAACATGACAATGACTCTAAACACAAGGCCAAGTCGACCTGCCATTGGCTACAGTAGAATAAAGTGAAGGTTCTGGAGTGGTCATCTCAGTCTCCTGACCTCCGATATCATTGAGCCACTCTGGGGAGATCTCAAACGTGCCGTTCATGCAAGAAAGCCCAGGAATTTACAGAACCGGAGGCTTTTTGCCAGGAAGAATGGGCAACTTTACCATCTGAGAAGATAAAGAGCCTCATCCACAAATACCACAAAAGACTTCATGCTGTCATTGATGTTAAAGGGGACAATACACGGTATTAAGGACTGGGGTGTGTAAACTTTTGATCAGGGTCATTTGGATAGTTTTTGTTGTCATTATGATTTAAAAAGAGTAAACACAGTTGATTGATAATAAATGGCTACAGCCAAACACTAACCATGAGTGAAAGAGAAGTTTTTGTGTTATCATTCATATTCTCTGAAAAATGGCCAAAAAAATCATAAATTCTGCCAGGGTATGTAAACTTATGAGCACAACGTAATTTTGTATTTAGATAGGTCAGACCTCCTGCAAATCTGGAAGAGATACATTTGGCATCAGTATTACTACCACTGATAAATGTGACCGCTTCCCTTCTGGCTGGTTATTAGGAAACCGGCAGCCGCCAAAATAATCTGCTCTGTCACTAAATCATGTTGTCGGGATGGATCTGAAATGTTGGACAAACTGATTGATGATGGATTTACATTGTGGGATTTTTTGCTTTTAAATAAAAGACATGTCAAAAACTGCAGTGTGGTTATTTTTTTACTTTTTCTATGAATGAGTAGGAGTACTGTGTACCACTTACTCATACAGATAGGGGAGAGGGTCTGTATCTGGGGTTTCCAATAAGCCTCCCAGCATGCAGAACCCCACAACCACCAGACCAGTGTAGTGGGAAAGAGGCTTTGTGTCCTCATCATTCTGGTGCTTTGCCAGTGGGACCCTCCTGGCAAGGTACCCCCCATGGGGAGGGCAAGTGGCCTGGTATAGTTCAGGTGCGGAGGCTGAATTCCTACTTCCCTTTTCCTGTCCTGACGGGGGGATTGATTATATATAGAATGTGTCAGGTGTGGATTTTTGGTTTGGAACCTATTGTTTTTTTTTTTTTTCTGTTTTTTTGCCTGGAATTTCCCATTTAAGTCCATACCAAACTCAAATAGTTTGGTAAAAATATTTATGGGGGAGGCCATATTTGGGGGGTCCCCTTGATATCTGACCCTCATCAGGGATAAGGGTAATTTATGCATCCTGAGAGGGAATTATACACTTTTTTGTTTTGTGTGGGGTCCACCATTATTACCCATCCCAGACCCTCACCTGGGATAAGAGTCGGCCATAGATTAGGTGAATCCTCAGCTGTTTGGTCGGTGGCTGAAGCTGTAATTTTCCAGCAATTTAATCGTATTTTTTTTCATTTGTAAATGTTAATATTGCTGTAGTAGGTTTTATACGTCATGCAGACGTGTCACTTCACTGGCAGGGTCAGGGCACCCCCAAGGAGGGTTTGTTTTATTTTTTTCCAGTCCCCCTGCCTATATTACCTCAAAGAGTCTAATCACCCCCATCCCCCCAAAACCACAACCACCACCACAGGTTTTTGGTTTTTATCTTTGACAACAAAGCAATCCTCCCATATTGTAGAGTTGAGGAGAAGGGGAGACATTCTATATTGCAGAGCTGTCAGCCCACAACAGGAACCGATCGATGGAAATCTTTCTATGACTGCATTGTCTTTAATCCTTTCACTGTCAGAGCTGCTTTTGTGTGAAATAATAAAATGCCCGATGATTAGTTAAAACCTCCCAAATATTATTTATTTTATGAAAGCAAAGACCCTGCAGGATACCATGGTGGTAGTTCTAAGGTTTTATGATATTAGAGGAGCTGTTTATGAAATAAACACTTTCAGTAAAAAATACAATAAAATAAATCTTACTGAACACAAACGACTTTGGCACAAATTTTTGGTAAAATATAAAATATGAAGTTGTTCTGAGTATATAGAAACCCAACATGTAAAGCCCTAACATTGTGCATGCCGGTAAAAAGGTAAATGCAATGCCGGCCATCAGAAATAGAAATACTATATAATGTTATTGTGGCGCCTTAAAATGCCTTTCCAACCAAAACCTTTTTTTCTTTTGGACAGCCACTTTCCGGGGCTCCATTAGAGAGATTTTCCCTCACTTCCTGTCCTGCAGATAACAGATTTACCAGACAGGAAGAAAGGAAAAATCTGCAATAGGGACACGGACAGAAATAAATGACTCAATGATTCCCTCACTTTTATGGAGCCCCAGATAGCAGTAAAAACCTGACAGGGATTCTTTATCCTTCCCCACTCTATTCACACCTAAGAAAAAAAAAAGATGTGGAGTCATTAAGGGAAAAAGTCATTTCAGGTCCCATTCACACTTGTGTATTGTGGTAAAAATGCACTCCTTAACACATAACAATGCATGGCTATGGGCAATGCAATGCGGTGTCATTCATTGTGAATTGCACCACAATGCATTGTACAGTAGTTCCCAACACACAACGCACCTCTAGACACCATAATACACATACCATGCACTGCGGGGTGCTGCCTTATTAATAATGGGTCATGCATGATTTTTCATCCATTGTGGTGGATTGGCAGCTATTCATAATGAATGAATGTGACCATTAACACCCGGCAATGGAACACCTAAATGTGAATGGGCCATATGTGGTTTTCATGAACACATTCAAGGATATGCTTTGATTTTATATAAATGCAATGTAACAGACTGAATGAGTCCTGCAGATTATCACACAAATCTCCTAAAGACACAGCTCTGTAGATCAGATTGTAAGTTTTACATTTCATATTTCACTTACGCTGAACACATAAGATTGCTAATAAGACTTCCATCCAGAGTCCACCGTGTCACTACAGAATGTACAGCGAATATCCCTCCTATAATGAGGTCTCCATCCTGAGAATACTTGTACTCAAATGTATAATTCCCCATAGTCATATCACAGCGGTGAGCAGAGTTCTGGGTGTCAGATGTGCAGGGGGTCACACACAAAGCCAACAACCACAATATTCTATGTGGATATCTGAAGACAGCATGGCCGAGTCTCTGATAGAGTTCTTCTCCCAATCTCATTATCATTGACAGCAGCACAGGATCCTGACACTGATTTCATGCCTCAGCTGAAGGCTGTGAGAGTGTTGGGTTTATAAAGAATAATTCTGTTATTTATTACTGATAGACTGGAATATGAATCTACTTATAGAGTAGGGAAAAAAAAGGCCAAACCTAGAATACACAGAAGCCATCTTTGTCAGCACTGTAGAAAGTGAAGGTTATAAAAATACCATTATGACATATTGTACATCAAACAGTAAAAATGAGAAGTTTGATGGCCAAGAATGCTATATTTATTATTATTATTATTATTATCGTCCTCCACTGCCTCCACCACTAACTGACTCCCAGGGGATCACCAATCACTTAAAAATAAGATTGGGGCAGAGTCTGGCCGAAAACCAAGATGGCCGAGTGATCTCTCCTCGCTGCAGCCACGGGGGAACAAGTGGTGTTCACAGCCCACACCAGCCACCAAATTAAGGATCAGAGCACTGATCCTTGGCAACAATGCTGATATGTCCAGGAAGCCAAATCCCTCTTGGCCCCGCAAACTAAGTTTGGTGGCTCGCAGCCCCGAAATTTCCAAGATGGTGCTGGCTCGAGACATAGAACAGCGCCTACGGCTGGTAACCGAGCCTATTCTCAGACCCTTGCTGGCTCTGCAGCAGCACGCATAAACTGCACCAGGGAATCGCTCCAAGGACAGCCATAAAAGAGCAGCAACATTTCCATTTCCCTCACCTTCACAGCTAGCTCTGGTGAGTAAGAAACATCTCTCCTTTCAACACCCTGATGCTTCCGATCATGAAGCTGACTCTGATGAAGAACATGAAGCCTCTCTAGCTGATCTGCACACCGCTGACAATCCAGTGTCTGAGAATATCCTGAAACACATGCTAATATCGCTACAAAAAGGGATTTCTACAGGTCCATATCCCATATGCAATCCTTAATAGATGACCTGGGAGATTGCACTGATACTGTAGAGAAACAACTCCATTCCTATGTTGGGGCCTATAATAAATTAGTAGATGCACATCAAGACCAATCAGGGAAACTCCAACACGTCTGCTAAAATAGCGGATTTGGAAGATTGTTCCTGTAGGAACAACCTCAAAATCAGAGGTATTCCAGAAAATGTCTCTTCTGCGATCTTACTACATATCTTCAGTAATTTTTCTCCATACTAGAGCTGGCACTCACTACACTGGATCTCACAATTGATAGAGCACATCGGGTCACTAAACCAACCCATGTTCCAAAGGACAAACCAAGAGATGTCCTTGCTCGCCTCCACTTCTACCGATCCAAGGAGCACATTCTACAAGCAACTAGACACATGTCCACCCTCCCAAAGCCATACAATACCTGGAGATTAATGTAGACATCTATGCAGCCACCGTGCAAAAAAAGGAAATAATTTTTTCCTTTTACTTCTATCCTGAGAGAGCACAATATACCATACCGCTGGGGCTTTCCCACTAAAGTATCCGTCACCTTTCAGGACAAATCGGTCACCATAGTACATATGAAACAAGGCATGAAACAACTCCAAAATGTGGGCCTGTCCCCTTTATTGGGAGTTTCCACCTCTAACAACACGCCCTCAGCCCACATCCCCGGAGCCCTGGCACTCTGTGAATAACACCTGAGTTTGCCTCTGCTTGGGATTCACCTTGACATACTGCAGGCTTATGTACTGTATGTACCACAGCACATGTTCCCCCATGCTGAGCTACCTGTATTGGTTAATCGTTCTGTTTATTTGGCACCCTTCTAGGACTGTTCTGTTTAATACCCGTTGTTCTCCTCCCCGTAGTAATCGTGTGCCATGTACACTGTTCTTCATTTTCTCCTTTTACTACACTACCCTTTTTCCTTCTCCTTTCCCCTCCCTCTTCTCCCAAACTGAAATAAGGATGGTACATGTATTCCTCATCAAGTATTAACCACTTAAGCCCCGGAAGATTTTACCCCCATTCCGACCAGGGGGTATTTTACGACTCGGCACTGCGTGACTTTAACTGACAATTGTGCGGTCATGCAATGTGGTACCCAAACCAAATTTACGTCCTTTTTTTCCCACAAACAGAGCTTTCTTTTGGTGGTATTTGATCACCTCTGCGCTTTTTATTTTTTTGCGATATTAATAAAAAAAGAGCGAAAATTTTGCAAAAAAATGACATTTTCAACTTTGTCTTTTAAAAAATATCCAATATACTCAATTTATGTATTTTTTTTTGGCCAAAATATATTTAGCTACATGTCTTTGACAAAAAAAAATTCAATGAGCGTATTTTTATTGGTTTGCGCAAAAGTTATAGCGTCTACAAACTATGGTGTAAATACTGAAATTTACGCAGCTTTAATTTTTGACTGCCTATCTAATTTCATGAAGTGCTAAAATGGCAGAGCAGTACAAAACCCCCCCAAACTACCACTTTTTGGAAAGTAGACATCCTAAGGAATGTTCTGAGAGGCATGTTGAGCTCATTGAATATTTCATTTTTTTGTCACAGGTGTTTGAAAAATGACTAAAAATTTTTTTTTTTTTTTTTTTTTTTACACAAAGTTGTCATTGAAATGATATATTGCTCACACATGCCATGGGTATATGTGTAATTACACCCCAAAATATATTCTGCTGCTTCTCCTGAGTACAGGGATACCACATATGTGGGACTTTTTGGGAGCCTAGCTGTGTACGGGACCACAAAAACAAATCCCCACCATCAGAATTTCAAAGGGCGTACATTTTTCATTGCATTTTCTCACTACCTCTAACGGTTTAGGAGGCCCGGAAATGTCAAGATACCACAAAACCCCCCCAAATGACCCCATTTTGGAAAGTAGACACCCCAAGCTGTTTGCTGAGAGGCATGGTGAGTCCATGGAATATTTTATATTTTACCACAAGTTTTGGGAATATTACTATTTTTTTTTTATTTTTTTTTTTTACACAACGTTGTCACTAAAAGATAAAATTCTCACACATGACATGGGTATATGTGGAATGACACCCCAAAATACATTCTGCCACTTCTCCTGAGTATGGGGATGCCCCATGTGTGAGACTTTTTGGGAGCCTAGCTGTGTACAGGACCGCGAAAACCAATCAACACTCCCAGGTTTTCTAATGGCGTAAATTGTGCATGTCACCTCTGCACTACCTGTCACAGTTTCGGAGGCCCTAAAATTCCAAGATAGCACAAACCCCCCCCAAATGACCCCATTTTGGAAAGTAGACACCCCAAGCTATTTGCTGAGAGGCATGGTGAGTCCATGGAATATTTTATATTCTGCCACAAGTTCCGGGATTTACATATATATATATATATATATTTTTTTTTTTTCACAAAGTTGTCAGTAAATAAAATATTGCTCACACATGCCATGGGTATATGTGAAATGACACCCCAAAATACATTCTTCTGCTTCTCCTGAGTACAGGGATACCCCATGTGTGAGACTTTTTTGCAGTCTAGCCGAGTACAGGTCCCCGAAACCAGTCCCCGCTTTCAGGCTTTCCAAGGGCGTAAATTGTTGATTTCACTCCTGACTACCTATCACAGTTTCGGAGGCCCTAAAATTCCAAGATAGCACAAAACCCCCCCAAATGACCCCATTTTGGAAAGTAGACACCCCAAGCTATTTGCTGAGAGGCATGGTGAGTCCATGGAATATTTTATATTTTTCCACAAGTTCCGGGAAATATATATATATATATATTTTTTTTTTTTTTTACAAAAAGCTGTCAGTAAATGATATATTGCTCACACATGCCATGGGTATATGTGAACTGACACCCCAAAATACATTCTGCTGCTTCTCCTGAGTATAGGGATACCCCATGTGTGAGACTTTTTTGCAGTCTAGCCGAGTACAGGACCCCGAAAACCAATCATCGCCTTCAGGCTTTCCAAGGGCGTAAATTGTTGATTTCACTCCTGACTACCTATCACAGTTTTGGAGGCCATGAAATGCCAAGACAGCACAACCCCCCCCCCCCCAAATGACCCCATTTTGGAAAGTAGACACCCCAAGCTATTTGCAGAGAGGCATGGTGAGTCCATGGAATATTTTATATTTTTCCACAAGTTCCGGGAAATATATATATATATATATATATATATATATTTTTTTTACAAAAAGCTGTCAGTAAATGATATATTGCTCATACATGCCATGGGTATATGTGAACTGACACCCCAAAATACATTCTGCTGCTTCTCCTGAGTATAGGGATACCCCATGTGTGAGACTTTTTTGCAGTCTAGCCGAGTACAGGACCCCGAAAACCAATCATCGCCTTCAGGCTTTCCAAGGGCGTAAATTGTTGATTTCACTCCTGACTACCTATCACAGTTTTGGAGGCCATGAAATGCCAAGACAGCACAACCCCCCCCCCCCCCAAATGACCCCATTTTGGAAAGTAGACACCCTGAGCTATTTGCAGAGAGGCATGTTGAGTGTTTTGCAGATCTCACTTTTTGTCACAAAGTTTTGGAAATTGAAAAAAGAGGAAAAAAAATGCATTTTCCTGTTTTTTCTTCATTTTCCAAAAAAAATGAGAGCTGCAAAATACTCACCATGCCTCTCAGCAAATAGATTGGAGTGTCTACTTTGCAAAATGGGGTCATTTGGGGGGGGTTTGTGCAATCTTGGCTTTTTATGGACTTCAAAAGTGTGATAGGTAGTAAGGAGTGAGATCAACAATTTACGCCCTTAGAAAGCCTAAAGGTGCGCATTGGTTTTCCGGGTCCTGTACGCGGCTAGACTGGCAAAAAGTCTCACACATGGGGTATCATTGTACTCAGGAGAAGCAGCAGAATGTATTTTGGGGTGTCATTTCACATATACCCATGGCCTGTGTGAGCAATATATCATTTACTGACAACTTTGTGTAAAAAAAAAAAAAATGTTTTCCCCGAAACTATAAACTATATTATATATATATACTATTAAATATAAAATATTCCATGGACTCACCATACTTCTCAGCCAGTAGCTTGGAGTGTCTACTTTGCAAAATGGGGTCATTTGGGGGGGGGGGTGTTTGTGCCATCTTGAAATTTCAGGGCCTCTGAAACTGTGACAGGTAGTCAGGGGTAAAATCAGCAATTTACGCCATTAGAAAACCTGAAGATGTGGGTTGGTTTTCGGGGGTCGCGTACACAGCTAGGCTCCCAAAAAGTCTCACACATGTGGTATCCCTGTACTCAGGAGAAGCAAAAGAATGTATTTTGTAATTTTCCCGAAACTTGTGGCAAAATATAAAATACTCCATGGACTCACCATGCCCCTCAGAAAAAAGCTTTGGGTGTCTACTTTTCAAAAAGGGGTCATTTGGGGGATGTTTGAACAGTCCCGGCATTTTATGCTCAATCTTATCCACACATCACCCATTCTTCTAACCACTTGAAAACCAAGCCTTTTCTGTGACTTTTTGATTACATGAAAAAATATATTTTTTTTTACTAGAAAATTACTTTGAACCCCCAAACATTATATATTTTTTTAAAGCAGAGGCCCTATAGAATAAAATGGTGGATGTTGCAAATTTTTTTGTCACACGGTATTTGCGCACAGATTTTCCAAACGCAATTTTTGCGAAAAAATTTTTTTTTTTAATTTATTGCACAAATACACTATATAATTCCAATTTTTTTGGTAAAATTTAAAAGATGATCTTATGCCGAGTTCTTAGACACCTAACATGACATGCTTTAAAAATTGCGCATGCCTGCGCAGCGGCAAAAACATACGTACATTTTTAAAAACGTTTAAAAGTCTCTACAGGTTACCACTTTAGACTTACAGAGGAGGTCTACTGCAAGAATTACTGCACTCAATCTGGCGATCGCGGCGATACCTCACATGCATGCTGCAATTGCGGTTTACATATGACACTAGACCACCGCTTGCATGCGCCATTGCGCGCAAGCACCGGGGGTAAGGGGGGGGCTCAATTTTTTTTTTTTCTTTTTTCTTTTGCTTTTTTATGTTATTTTGACACCTTTCCTTTAATTTTTTTTTTTTAAATCATTTTTATTGTTATCATAGTGAATTTAAATATCCCCTATGATAGCAATCTGTGGTGACAGGTACTCTTTTTTAAAAAAAATTGGGGTCTTTTAGACTCTAGATCTCTCCTCTGACCTTAACGCATCTGACTACACCAAAATTGGTGTGATAAAATACTTTCCCAATTTCCCAATGGCCCTGTTTATTTCTGGCGAAACAGAAGTCATAAAATGCTCGTAGCCTCCGGCATCTTAGGCCATAGAGATGATTGGAGCCATTCTCATCTCCAATTAGCTCTATGGTTAGATAATTGAACCACCGGCTGCACTCTCGGGTTAACCGGTGGGACAAGAGAGCCCGAGAAAAACCACGGAAGGCTGCGGAAGGCGGCGGTGGGGGGGGGAGGCCCCTCCCACTGTATGTAAAAGCAGTCTAGCGGCCAATTACCTGCTAGGATTGCTTTTACATGTAAGCCGACCGCTGGCTGTAAAAAACGATACCAAGATGATGCCTAAATCTGCAGGCATCATCCTGGTATAACTACTCAAAGTCCAGCAACGTACCAGTACATTGCTGGTCCTTGTTTGGCATATAGGTTTTTTTTTTTTTCATGCAGCCTGTGGGCTGAACGGAAAAAAGAGAACCTATCAGAAATCAGCACAGGAATAATGCGTAGTATTACTCATCATTAACCGCCCAAACAACCACCCACTGAATTCAATGATGGGTATACACGACACTATCCACGTATACCAAAATAGGATTTTAACTGCAGTGCTGAAATCAGAAAATCACCACAGCTGCTATCAGCAAAGGTATCCATATATGCTGAGCGCAAACACTGTTTGTGTCAGAATATATAAAATCAATGCGTGGCAGCCGACGAGTACCTGCAAGAGAAACAGGTCACAAAAGAATGAAAAAACAAAAAGTACATTAAAAAAGTACAGTAGGAAGAGTAGAAGGACATATAAAATGACTGACAACAACAGTTTTTGGATCTTCATCATTAACCGCCCAAACAACCACCCACTGAATTTAATGATGGGTATACACGGCACTATCCACGTATACCAAAATAGGATTTTAACTGCAATGCTGAAATTAGAAAATCACCACAGCTGCTATCAGCAAAGGTATCCATATATGCTGAGCGCAAACGCTGTTTGTGTCAGAATATATAAAATCAATGCGTGGCAGCCGACGAGTACCTGCAAGAGAAACAAAGTCCTTTAAAAGTCCCCCTGCCCCTCCTTGTTCCTATTTTTTAATTTATTATGCAAGAGAAACAGGTCACAAAAGAATGAAAAAACAAACAAAGGACATTGAAAAAAGTATAGTAGGAAGGAGTAGAAGGACATATAAAATTACTGACACCACAACAGTTTTTGGATCCTTTTATTTTTCTTTCTAACTGTTCCTTTATTTCTTGATTTGGGAGGGACTGCGATCTTCTGCGATCTTCTCTTCCAGCTTGGGTCTCTCAAAATGTCGATGGACATCCAACATCCTTCGAGACCCTGTGTTTATGTGCCCTACACTGTGTCGTGCTGTACCCTACGCTAATAATCCACTAGTGTATGGTAGTGCTCGAAACATTCCCCGATGCAGAGACCAGGTTGGTCAGGACATTTGGGACAATAATAACGGGTGTCACGCCTAAATCCGCGCTTGCTACAGACACGACATCTTCTTTGGGGCCATCTTTGGGTAGGGGTACTCGGGAGGACATGTGAAAAATGCCTCTCATGCAGCCGGCTCACTGCATCTGGAAGGGGAAGTTGGGCAGGCATGCCTCCTGGGTACAGGTAGGCAAGGATGATCTCTTCCTGGAATTCCCGGAAAGATCCAGTTCGTCCTGACGCCCTGTATAGGACAAAGGCGTTCAGCATAGCCAATTGGTATAGGTAAACAGACACTTTTTTGTACCAGCGTCTGGCTTTACGGGCAACTAAATACGGCGCCAAAAGCTGGTCGTTAAGGTCCACCCCTCCCATATTAAGGTTATATTCGTGGACACAGAGGCGTTTCTCCATAACGCCAGTTGCCGTAGGAATTTGGATCGTCGTGTCTGGGTGAAGGGAGGACAGAACATAAACATCCCGTGTATCCTTCCACTTCACCACAAGCAATTTGTCCGTTTTCAAGCAGGCTCTGGCCCCCCGACTAAGACGGGAATCTACAAGCCGTTGGGGGAAGCCCTGGCGATTAGGTCGCACGGTGCCACATGCGCCAATTTGTAAATCGAGAAGGTGACTAAATAGTGGCACGCTTGTGTAAAAGTTGTCCACGTACAAATGGTACCCCTTTCCGGATAAGGGTGACACCAAGTCCCAAACGATCTTACCGCTGCTCCCTATGTAGTCTGGGCAGTTGGGGGGCTCCACACAGCTATCTTTTCCCTCATAGACCCGGAAACTAACTGTATAGCCTGTGGCCCTGTCACACAATTTATACAGTTTGACCCCGTACTTGGCAAGCTTGCTGGGGAGGTACTGTTTCATAGCAAGGTGGCCAGTAAATTTAATCAGGGACTCGTCAACGCAGACTTGTTCGGGGGTAAACAAGGCTGCAAACCGCTGATTGAAGTAGTCTATGAGGGGCCGAATTTTGTGGAGCCGATCGTATGCAGGGTCTCCCAGAGGACGACAGATTTCATTGTCGCTGAAATGCATAAATCGCAGAATTTACGTATCTCGTCCTGGACATAGAGGCAGAGTACATGCGCATATGGTGAACTGGGCTAGTGGACCAATATAGCCGCAATTCACTCTGTTTAGTTATGCCCATGTGGAGGGAAAGGCCCGGAAAGATCTTAAATTCGGAAACCGTTATAGGTTTCCAGCCGAATCGTCTGGCAAGGTGCGAATTTGGGTTGGCGGCGATGAATTGTTGTGCATATAAATTTGATTGATCCACAATAGATCTGTAAAGATCTTCCGTGAAGAACAGCTCAAAAAAGTTCAGGGGTGTAAAACCAGCTGTCTCCACGTGGATTCCAGGTTGGGCGGTGAATGGGGGAAGTACTGGCGCTGTAGTATCAGTGGGTTGCCAATTAGGAAATGCCAGCGCATCAGGGAGGGCACTATGGGCTCTACGGGCCTGTCTTCGAATACGCGGTGGCTGCGGGCCACTACTTGTGCTAGCCACCGCACCAGCTTCAACTGCTCTTAGGGGACTCGCCACGTCACCAGGTCTTACTGCAGTGCTGGTTGTACTAGGTCCAGGTTGTACTAGGCCGCTGGCGCTTGCCAGGTCGCCAGAAAAATGAGCGGCACTAGTAACCACACTCTGCTCCATACGAGCACCCTGCGATTTCTGCATCTCAACAACTTCAGAATGGGGTCGGGTACGCCTGGGTCTAACAGGGACCCATCTGTCATCTGAGCTATCTGTCAGGGAGCCGCTGCCGTCATCAGGTTCATATACTGACACTAATTCGGTCATTGTAGCTTCCCCTTCGCTATCAGATGACTCGGTCAGCATATAACTGATAAGCTCTTCATCATTGTACGAACGTTTGGTCATTTTGGTAACTAAATTTACCCGTACAGTGATGCGACTCACAGGTAATAAAAGCACCTGGTTGTCGAAGATTATGTCAAGCGCTACAAAAAAAAACTGCTAATGCTAGCAGGGATCAGGCCTGACTCTGCTAACACAGCGGTTTTGTGTCTTGTGTTTTTTTGCAAGTGACAGTAATCTATTGATTACTACACTTGCCTGGGTGAAAGGGTTAAATGCAGGTGCTGGCAGGAATCAGTGCTGATCGTGCAAACACCGCGTTTTGGGAACCCTAAACTTTGGGGGCGCTAGTATAGTTCTGATCAGATCAGATATTGATCTGTTCAAACACTATACTAGAAATGGAAGTGTATGTGCGTGCGTGCGTGTGTGGCAATCAAGGGGTTACTTCTAAACTATGCGCCGGGGATCTGGGGGGGGGGGGTGGCGGGGACCCTAAACCTCCTTTGGGAAAGAAACTAGCTCGCTAGCGCAACCTCAAGTCACAATGACACCAATACAAAATACAGTAAAAACAGTATATTATGTGTGTATTAGTGCTAATGTGACAGAGGGTGTAGGGGTTAACGGGATGTGATCAGGGGGGGATCAGGGGTTTAAATCTTTATTGGAAGGGACTGGCGGGTATCCTAAGGATAAAAGGAACGGTGGCAAGCGCTAAACCTGGTCACAAGTCACACTTATACGGGTATATAGAAAATGCTATATACTGTATACAGTGTGCGTTGTGGCAGGGGGTGTAGGGGTGATCAGGAGGGGATCAGGGGATTAAATCTTTATTGGTCGCGTGGCGGGGACCCTAAACCTCCTTGGGACACAAACTTAGTCGCCTGCGCTAATTCTGATCACAATCACACTAATACAAATATACAAAAACACAGTATATTACGTTTGTATTAGTGCTGATGTGACAGAGGGTGTAGGGGTTAACTAGCGGTGATCAGGAGGGGATCAGGGGGTATCAGGGGCTTAAATCTTTATTAGGGGGGGGTGGCGGGTAATTCAAGTGGAAAAAGGGGGGTCGCAAGCGCTAGACCTGACCACAAATCACACTTATACGGGTATATAGCAAAATGCTATATACTGTATACGGTGTGTGTTATGGCAGGGGGTGTAGGGGTGATCAGGGGGGGGTCAGGGGCTTAAATCTTTATTGGGCGGGTGGCGGGGACCCTAAACCTTCTTGGGACAGAAACTTAGTCGCCTGCGCTAATTCTGATCACAATATACAAAAAGGGGCAATGATCTGATTCCCCCCAAGCACGCCTCCATCCCAAAATATATAGAAACAACAAGAGATTGGCCCGCGGGACTTTGAATGAGGTGGGTGCTAGTGGCTGGAGATAGAATAAATGGCACAATAAATATGTAAAACAATGTATATTTTTATTGCATTGTATAAACAAGTAATACGAATAATAGTAACATGTACATAACATAGCATAGCTCAATGGCCGTAATGACAATGTATACAACATGAACCATATTGAAACGTATATAGGCAAATATCCTGGTGTCGCCACTGAGTTTCAAAGGTAACCTGAATATGATATTGAAGTTCCATGATACTAGAGTCTGATACATAATGACCTGACGCGTTTCGGGAGCTACATCTCCCTTCTTCAGAGATCAATGTATTTGAGTATGACTACAAAAGAACAAAATGACAAAAGAATTGAAGTAAACGTTGGAGAATATATAAAATATTCAAGTAAGAAAATTCACAACAGGGATAATAATGATTGGGAAAGAGTATGAAATACTCACAGGCTAATGAACCTTGTTGGAAAAATGGATTCCCGTGTGAAAACAGCAGACCGTGGTCTGACCCGGGAGCTGAAGGGTCCCTTGGGGAGCAGCCAGAGAAGGGGGTCCATGGCAGGTGGGTGGCTAAAGAATAGTGGAGAGATGAACCATCCCAATCTGTCGTATATATAAAAAGTATAAATGTAGCATATTGCTATCAATGTTAGTGAAAGTTAGTGAATTGGATGGGAAATCCTGATATATAAAATAGCTCCCGAAACGCGTCAGGTCATTATGTATCAGACTCTAGTATCATGGAACTTCAATATCATATTCAGGTTACCTTTGAAACTCAGTGGCGACACCAGGATATTTGCCTATATACGTTTCAATATGGTTCATGTTGTATACATTGTCATTACGGCCATTGAGCTATGTTATGTACATGTTACTATTATTCGTATTACTTGTTTATACAATGCAATAAAAATATACATTGTTTTACATATTTATTGTGCCATTTATTCTATCTCCAGCCACTAGCACCCACCTCATTCAAAGTCCCGCGGGCCAATCTCTTGTTGTTTTTAATTCTGATCACAATGACACTAATACAAAAATACAATAACACCGTATATTGCGTTTGTATTAGTGCTGATGTGACAGAGGGTGTAGGGGTTAACGGCGGTGATCAGGGGGGGGGGGGGGTCAGGGGAAATCAGTGGGTTAAATCTTTATTAGGGGGGTGGGGGGTAATTTGAGTGGAAAAGGGGGGGTCGCAAGTGCTACACCTGTTCACAAATCACACTTATACAGGTATATAGGTAACTGCTATATGCTGTATATAGTGTGTGTTGTGTCAGGTGCTGTAGGGGTTAATTGGGGGGGCGATCGGGGGTGAAATGTGCCTATCTAGCTGTGTGTGGGTGCTTGGTGCAATTACTCACAGTAAGATGTGCTCTCCTCTCACGCTGCATCCAAAAAGACCGTTGTGGGGGGAGGGCACATCTCCTCTAAGCCTGTGTTTACATTTCACAGGCTTAGAGGATGATCTGATTGGGCAGGACCGATCAACAGGTCCAGACCAAAAATGATTGGCCTGGACCTGATGACTGATCGGTTCTGAACCCAATCGAGCCATCGGTGGCGGCGGGGGCGCGCGGGAGCGCGCACAGGGCCGGCAAAAAGTGCTGACGTAGGCCTACGTCAGTTTGCCTGGCCGGGGCTGAGTGCCGACGTAGATCGTCGTGCGCCGGTCATAAAGTGGTTAAAACAGCATATATTTGAGAATATGTAATGTAAAATATATTATGGTATGTGCAGTACACCTCAGACCCAAAGATGCATCTCTAGCATTTTTTTACACACCTCCATGCCACTTAATATTGTAACATTTCCCTGAATGCCAAAGGGCTTAATAGCCCCTTCAAAAGGTTGCTTATGTGGAAGGAAGCCATCTCATAGAAAGCCACATCATATGCACAAAGGAGACGCACTTGGCAATCTCCAAAGCTCCTAAATGTTCCAAACCCCAAATTTCCCAAACGCAAAGGAATAATGATTACAATCTGTGACACTGTCACCTTTTAGCTACACACTTAAATTTCAGACCCTAATGGCCGCTACCTCATTATTGTAGAGACCATAGACAACCACCCCCTAACTTTAGTCAACTTATATGCTCCTATTTCCCATAGAAAACAATTATTTAAATCCCTCCCTACCAAAATACAACCATACAGATCCAACACAATTATTATA
This sequence comes from Pelophylax lessonae, assembly GCF_965119305.1. Taxonomy (NCBI): domain Eukaryota; kingdom Metazoa; phylum Chordata; class Amphibia; order Anura; family Ranidae; genus Pelophylax; species Pelophylax lessonae. Next base: position 19,045,243 of record NC_138768.1, on the reverse strand, counting down.
TGTGGTGACTTCAATGAGGTCATTGATAGGGATGGCCTTGCAATTCGCCCGGCGGTCGGTTCGCAGCGAAATTTGCTCGTTCGCAGTCCGCCGATTTTGCGAACATATGGCGATGTTCGCGGCAGCCATATTTGTTTACATTGGGGAGAACTTTGACCCATGACACAGCCATCCCATCAGGTGGAACAGGACAGCCAATTGAAACATGTCAGCACATGGACATACCTCCTACCTTATAAATAGACCTGACCTGGCGGCCATTTCACATTCTGCTTTTTGTCAGTGTAGGGAGAGGTCTGCTGTGAGCACCAGGGACAGATTGTCAGAGTCAGAGACAGAAATCGCTCTCTTAAGGTCCACAAAAGTCCTTTTAAGGGCTGGTATTTGGTATAGGTGTATTGTCTCTTTTGTCAGTGTAGGGAGAGGTTTGCTGTGTGCACCAGGGACAGATCGTCAGTGACACAATTCGCTCTGTTAAGCTCCACAAAAGTCCTTTTAAGGGCTGGTATTTGGTATAGGTGTACTATTCTTTGGTGTGCAGTGCACTTATAATATACTTTCTTTCTAATATAGAAAGCATATTATAGTGGATTTGTATTGTGCACTGTGCAGCATTGTGACTGGTGTGGTGAGCATTTCTGCAGCAATACTACAACTACAAAGAGTGACAAAAGCACTTTTAAAAAAGTATTATAACTGGTGTGATAAACCAGTGGCCCCCCCAATACCACATATTGAAGTGGTGTGTTATCTGAGTATACTTTTATAAGTGTATTTGTGTCCTACAATAATATTGCCTCTTTTGCTGCGTTAACTCTGCTACACACAGTGCCAAACTTATTAGCCAATTTTTTGTAGAACTGGTGTGATAGTCCAGTGGCCCCCCCAAACCACAGATTGAAGCGGGTAGTTATATACCTTCTTCCACATATACTGCGCTTCTCTAAAGTCTTTTTTCACAGGATAATTTTAAAAATGACAGGCAGAGGAAGAGGCAGGCCCTTACGCAGGGGTGGTAGGGGTAGGGAAGGAGCAGTAGGCCGGACCTAAATTGTGAAGTTTCAGAAGGTGCGTTCGATTACGTCAAAGGATGCACCAGACTTGGTTGAGTGGCTCACTCAGCCTTCCTCTTCTGCACCCACCTCATCCTCTCAATCTGCACCCTCTTCACTCGCTGCTGTGTGCACCCCCAAAGATACAACCACCAACACCACCACCACCATATACCCTCCGCTTGAGTCAAGACATTTGTGATGCGCAGCCATTCTTGGCATCGGATCAGGAAGAGGAGGTAGCAACAGCCGCCACTCAGCAGTCTGACGACAGTACCCAGATCAGCCCGAGGAGGTTGGTCCCTGCTATTGCTGCCTACTCCGAGATCTCTAATGTTAGTGGTGGGGAAGGTGACATCGATGATGACGTGTCTATGGATGTCACGTGGGTGCCCAAAAGAGAGGAAGAGGAGGGGAGTTCAGAGGGAGAGATGGACCAGCAGATAGGGAGGAGAAGCAGGCGGAAGTTACATTGCACAGGAGGGACAAAGCAGACTGCTAATGTATCACGAGCGAGCAATCAACCATGTATGGTCACATCTGTCACTCCCAGGATGCCGGCACATAGCTCCGCAGTGTGGGCTTTTTTTAATGTGTCCGCTGCTGACAACAATGTTGCCATCTGCAGCCTTTGCAGTCAACGCATAATTTGCGGTAAGCCCAACACTCACCTAGGGACGACCGTCTTAAGAAGGCACCTGGACTCCCATCACCGAGCCCAGTGGGAGCAATGCCTTAAGAACCCACAAAGCCACACTCCAGGCTCTCACTGTCCAGCCTCTTCTCCTTCTCCTTCTCCTCTCTCCTCACAATTGTCCTCCACTCCACCTTCCATCATGCCGTCCTCACGTTGTTCTGAAAAAAGGCAGGCTTCCGTGGCCCAAATGTTGGAGCGTAAGAAAATGATGACGCCGGATAACCCTCTTGCCCAACGGTTGACTGCTTGCTTTTTGGAACTGATAGCCCGCCAACTACTGCCATATCAGCTAGTGGACTCGGAGGCCTTTTGGAAATTTGTGGCCATTGGAACACCACAATGGAAGGTCCCAGGCAGGAAATATTTCTCGCAGAAGGGCATTCCAGAGCTGTATGGCCATATTCAGCGGCAAATGAATGTATATCTGGCACACAGTGTCAGTGCCAAGATATATCTGTCCACAGACACATGGTCTAGCAAACACGGGCAGGGAAGGTATATAACTTTTACTGCCCACTGGGTGAACCTTCTGACGGCCGTCAAGCATGTAACCCGTGGCACCCGTGTAGATTTGGTTTTACTGCCACGGATTGCATGCAGGCCTGCCTCTTCTTCTCCTCCTTCTACTCCATCCTCCCTCTCCTCCTCGGCTGACTCCTCCTTTTCCACTGCTACCATGTCTTCCACTGTACTGCCCAAGATCCCCAGAGCCTATTCCACATGCCAGGTGAGACGTTGCCATGCTGCGCTCCGTCTGTTGTGCCTGGAAGCCAAGAGCCACACTGGTCCTGCACTCCTTTCAGCTTTGCGTTCACAGGCAGATCAGTGGCTGACACCGCTCAATTTGACAGTTGGCAAAGTGGTGTGCGACAACGGTGCAAATCTGCTGAGCGTGCTGAAACAGGGCAAAATTACACACGCATGGCACGCGTCCTGAACTTGGTCATGCAGTGATTCGTTGCCAAATACCCTGGGGTCCAGGATGTCTTGCGACAGGACAAGAAAATCTCAGGCCATTTCAGAAGATCTTACACAGCCATGGCTCGCCTTGCTGACATTCAGCAGTGACACAATCTGCCCGTCAAGCGTCTTTTTTTGTGACTGCCCGATGCAATGGAACTCAACCTTGTATATGCTTGATAGCCTGCTCCAGCAGAAACATGCAGTTAATGACTACCTGTACGAACTCTGCGGCAGGACAGGTTCTGGGGAGCTTGGGTTTTTTCTCACAGCGCCAGTGGCTGCTCATGCATGACGCATGCAGGCTTCTGTGGCCATTTGATTAGATCACCAAACTGGTCAGTCGCGGCCAGGGCACCATCAGTGACATTGTACCTTACGCATTATTTCTGGAGCGTGCATTGCGTCCTGTCATTGATCAAGCCGTTGAGGAGCAGGAAGATGAGGAAGTCGCAATGTTGGATGAATTCCCAGGGGGTGCTACTCCATCTGAGACAAGTCAACAACAGGAGTCTGAAGAGGAGTCAGAGGAGGATGGTGCCGGGGCGGATCAGAAGGAGCAAGAAGAGCAAGTTTTAAACCTTTCTGGGATCCCTGGTGTTGTCTGTGGATGGGGGGAGGAGAGCGAGGACGACATTATCCTGGATGATGAGCAGGAGCCAGGCCACTACACTGCTTCCAGTTTAGTGCGAATGGGGGCCTTCATGCTCCAGTGTTTTAAGGGGAACCCCCGTATAAAAAGCATGAAGGGCAAGGACCAGTACTGGGTGGCAACGTACTTAGACCCCCGGTACAAACAAAAAATGGCAGAAATGTTACCACCATCAGGGCGGTCAGAATGCAGCACTTTCAGGCCGTGCTTCGAGAAATGCTGCATTCTGCTTTTGCGTGCACTGGCTAAGGAATTTCCACTCACAGAGAAACAGTTGCGGATACCAATCCAACAGCGCCTGCAAGAAGAGGGCGTTTTGAAGATGTGTTGGTCACTTCTCATATGAGATCATTTTTTTAGCCGACCCATCAAAAGCTGTACTCCGGATCCAGCATCAGGGAACACCTAGACCGACAGGTGTCTGACTACATCGGGTTAACGGCCGATTTGGATGCTCTGAGGAGTGATAAACCCCTGGACTACTGGGTGGGCAAGCTTAACCTCTGGCCAGAGCTTGCACAATTTGTAATGGAACTGTTGGCTTGCCCCCTGTCCAGTGTCCTGTCTGAAAGGACGTTCAGCGCAGCAAGGGGAATTGTGACCAATAAGCGCACTCGCCTAGCTCATGACAGTGTAGACTACCTCACATTTATAAAAATGAATGAGGCATGGATCTCAGAGGAATTCAACACATGTGACCAGTAGACCATGTTTGATTAAAATTCCTCATGACAGGACACAAATATCCGCCAGACCGCCATCCACCCATAACAATTCATGGTCCATGTATTCAGTAAATACAGCGGCATAAAAGGCATTTTATGTCCATTGAATGCCTAATTTTTGGGGCCTTTCATGGCCGACAATTAGTTATCCTGTCAATGCCTAATGTACCTTCAGCCACAGAATACTACGTTCTTAGCTGTCAGGTGAACGCATGTGGGCTAATTTTCAGGGCCTGGAATCGGCAACATTTACTTATATATCCTGTGAATGCCTAATGTACCTTCAGCCACAGAATACAACATTCTTTGCTGTCAGGTGAACACCTGTGGGCAAATTTTTGGGGCCTGTACTGGCCAACACTTACTTCTTTTTCCTGTGAATGCCTAATTTTTTAGACTGGAATTGAAACTCAATGGGTCTGTAAACATTTTGCATTTGACATGTATTTACTGGCTGCTGTCAGTTCTGGCTGATTTAGAAAAAAAATAAATACATTTTTTTGCTGAAAAAAAAAAAAAAGAAATGATGGCAACTTTTCCAATAGCAATACTTCTGTTATGACAGTGTCCATGTTGTGGAACTATTTGTGCACAGCTAGTAAGTATTTTCTGGCTGCAAATATGACCTGAAGGTTTTTAAAGTTCGCCTGCCATTAAAGTCAATGGGGCCCATTGCGAACGTACGGTTTGTGAATATTTGAGAAAGTTTGCGGATAACATTCGCATACCACCCCGGCCGATGTTCGTCCATCACTATTCAGATATGCCTGACATTAGCAGGGACCTCTACCCCATAGTCTGAGCTATCTGTCAGGGTGCCGCTGCTCTCTACAGGTTCATATACTGAGCCTGATTCTGTCAGTGAGGTCACTCTCAGCTGGTAGACCTCTTCACTAGTGTACCTTTCCTTGGACATTTTGGCCACTAAATGTATTGGTACCTAGTGTGACTCACAGGTAAAAAAGCACCTGGCTGTCAGGGACTGCTTGAACCAATAAAAAAAATGACACTCTGCTACATATGAGAACCCTGTGGTTGTTGCACCTCAGCAACAGAAGAACGGAGTCGGGTACGCCTGACCTTAGTAGGGACCACTAATCCATCATCAGAGCTATCTGTCAGGATGCCGTCGCTCTCTACAGGTTTGAATACTGAGCCTGATTCTGACAGTGAGGCTTCCCCATGTGACGAGACCAATCTCGCCACTGGGCGTTGGAGAAGCCTGGTTGCTCGCCTCCTGCAATGGGACTATGGACCCTCTCATCAGCCCAGGCTAAACGTAAACCCCATGGCAATTTGACTGTGTTTGTGGCATCTGAGCGCTGTTTGGATATGTTGAGCGCTCAGATCCAGGCTATCTGGGGATGGGTTGAATGTAGGGGTTCTGTTCAGTAGACTGGGAGTTATGCATTTTTGTGTCTTTTTGTGTTTCTTTAAACATGTGGCTAATGGAGCCTTGCCTCTCCTGGAAGCTAAAACGTATTCCTGTAAACTGTAAGGAACAGGAAGCCAACTCCTAATATGGGCATTACAGGAAGTTCTGAGGAGACGGGCAGTCTATTGACACTCAGAGTAATGTGTATTGAGGGCTCGTTAGGGAACCATTGTTCTGTGTCTAACTATTGTGTACATTGATTGCCCCCTGGGGCTTCTGTCTCCTTGCATTGGTCAAAGCTATCTGACCAATCCCTGTTGACTCATTTTCAAGCCCTCATTTGCATATGCTGGAGAGGACCTTAGTGAGAACTGCAAGTACTTTACAATTGACCAATGGGAAAGCGGTTGTTGGGGGAAGGATGTTCCAATTTCTGTATAAAAGTGTGCTCTGTTCTTCCAATAAAGGTTGTTCCTGTTTTACCCTCATCTCGGAGCTTTGTCTCGTTATTGGGGGAATCTGCTACAGGGATTGCTATGGTCTTCCATACTCCCTTAGAGAATCACTGAGCTCTTGTAAGAGCTTGTGTAAGAGCTTATTCTGCTGCACTCTCTGGGGAAAGAGAGGTTCACCCACAGGAACCTGGAGCCTTGTTGTTGGTCCAGGGTGGGTAGGAGATGCCAAGACCCTAACCAAGCTGCGGCGGTTCGTGGAGTCTGAAGTGCTTACGGTGTCTGGTGGAGTGCTTGGAGCCCTCGGGAAGCACTAGGAGCGTCTGTCAACGGAGGTACCTGCTCAGGGGTGCCCTGTTCCGTAACACCCCATCACTCTCATCTGTCATGCTCAGCATTGTGTAGGCCTCTTCACTAGTGTACCTCTGTTTACAACAGTTTTTGAGCAGTAAGAATCCTTCATCAGGTAAAACAAGCATGAAAGTCAAACTCACATATACTCTTTATATAACACATTTCTCCTGGACTGGAAATTAGAAACACTTGAATCACTTCAATTAGGATACAATGCAATCAATCACAGCAGCTAATAATCAGAGGACAAATAATATAACAGTGTCTCTGGTTACTTTATATAGATACCGGTAACAAATAAAAATAACAATATTTACAAAGACTAATGCAAATCATTTGTTCAATCCCTTAGGATAAATAGTATCTAATTGTGAAATCCAGGCCTCTGTTTGGACATTTTGGTCAAAAGATTTATAGCTGCTAGTGTGACTGACAGGTAAAAAAATGCAACTGGTTGTCAAGGACTGTCTGAACCGCTACCAAAATCTTTAACTTCTAGTGCTAGGAGAGATCAGGCCTGACTCTGCTAAGGCTGTGGTTTAGTGTGCTGTGTATTGGAAGTGACAGTAATCTGCTGATTCTGGGGGGGCTAAACCAGGTGCTGGCAGGTGTCAGGGCTGGTCCTGCTAATGCTGCATTTTGGGAACATTATACTAAACTATTGGGGACGCTAGTATAGTTCTGATCAGACCAAAGATGTTGATCCGTTCAGAGACTATACTAGTAATGGAGGTGTTTAGTGTGTGTGTGTGTCACTGACAATCAAAGTGTTAAAATGTATTACTAAATATGCGGTGGGCAATCTGACGCTGTCCTGGATTGATGATAACAAATGTTAACGCTAACTGATGTCACCTGTGACACTAATACAAGCTGGAAAAAAAATAGTGTCTTGCTTCAGAGACTGAGAAGGCCAAAATATAGAGTTTATCAGCATAGATTTTATGTCTGTATGGACAGGCTGTGATTTGTGAGTTATTAGGTAGGAATATTACATCTGGAAAAGATAAAAATTAGAAAAGATTTGCAGCACAACTTTGAAGCTTTTATTGGATAGGTCACAATTTCTGAGGGAGAGAGCAAGCAAATGGCACATGGGATTAAAAAGAAATTGTGTCTTGCTTTGAAGACTGAAGATGGGAAAATGTTAGAGATTTGCACCACCAATATTAAGTGTGTATGGGGAAGCTTCAATTTCTGAGTGACATCTTCCATCTGGAAATATAAAATGAGATACTTTTAGTTTTAAATTAAAAATATAAACATTGAAGAGAATTGCAGCACACTTTTCAGGCCTTCATTGGATAAGTCACAATTTATGAGGGAGAGAGTAGACGGATTTCATGTGTAAGTAAATAATTGGCTTTCCTTTTCACAGACTGAATAAGGAAAAATGTGACAGATTTGCTGCTAAGCGTGTAATACTTTTTGGCCAGACCACATTTTCTGAGGGAGAGAGCAAGTAGACTGCAGCTAGAACTAAGAATTTATTATTTTTTATTCCAGTAATGAATCAGGGTGGTAAATGTTATCAGATTTTCATCACAACCTTTAGGTGTGTTTAGGCAGGATACTATATGCCGGCCATAGAATGAGCAGATTGCATCAGGTGAGTTGTCGCTGAAACAGCAATCCCTCACAAGTGATCAGGAGATATACAATGGCTTTAGGCACAATGATGCCATGCAGTGTTACAGCTGGTATACCTAGGGGACAGGATCCACACTGGGGCAGAGATTCTGTAAGTTCTGCAGGGGCAGGTCCAGAGGTGGCACATCATCTTGTGCCAGGAAAAGTCATGTATGACATCATCATCAGCCTGTTGTCTGCCCTTCAGCAGGGTAGGTTCACATATGGGCCTTCTCTGGCACATGTCCCTATCCTGGTGGTGCAGCTATTCCTAGGTAGGAACTGACTTACAGGATCTTCTGAAGCAGAATAGAAAAGTTTGTAGCCAACTGATGTCATCCTGCATCCTCTCTGCCCAGTGGGTGATGAATGATAAATAACATCTCTGCCATGACTTGCTGGACCATGTGTCTGTGGTCTAGTGGACCCTTCTGCTGACCACATAATCAAATGACTTAGAAATATTACCTACCACATGATGGTGGGGGGCAGGGATGGTCTTATAGGAGAAGAATAGGGATGAGCTGACATTTTGGTCTGAACTCAGATTTGGACTGACCTGTGGCTGTTCCATCATCCAAATATCTGAACGTTTACCCATTTAGCCCCCTGTTTGGTGGGAGCCGAGCATCATATATAGAAGGGGTACTTCTACCGCTTCTATACATTTATCCTGGAGTACCGCTTTAAGTTTGGCTACTTTTTTTATCTATGGATTGCATACAAATAAAAACATACAAATGAACCAAAATGCTTTTCTATTCTTTTTTGGGGGAATTTTAACTTTATGAGGCAAAAAATATTATTATCTGAATAGCACCATTAAATAGAATTTTAGAGATGTTCACAGTTTTTTATTTTTATGCTATCCTTTATTATTTATAAATGTTATATATAGTAAAATTTGGGCTTTACGTTTGTCTTTTTTTTTGTCTATGAATTGCATTAAAAAAAAAATCATCTTTGCAAGTCAATATCAGCAATAAAAGTAAATTTTTGTCCTAAGAGAAATGATATATGTATTACCTTTTTATTACTGAATCAATAGGTTCATAGAGAAATGTAAAAATTGCTCTGGTCCATAGGTGGTGTAAATGAGAGAAAGTGTTTAAAAAAAAAAAAAAAAAGATTTTTGGTCCTGTAGGTGAATTTCATAAACAAGCCACCCATATATATTATATTATATAACCTTTCTTCACAAATTATAAGTTCATTAATGATACTAATAATAATAATAATGATGATAATAATAATAGTAATACTTCTTTATTATTATTATTATTATTATTATTATTATTATTATTATTATTATTATTATTATTATTATTATTATTATTATTATTATTATTATTATTATTTTATTGAACAGTGAATTTAATCTTTAATTATCATATGCATTTTTATTATTATTTTACATTCTAATAACAATTATATTATTTTGTAATCTTGCATCTATATTTTAAATATAATATATACTGAATAACCAGCAAAAGAAACTACTAAACCTAAAACTTTTATGTCTCGGCATTGCTGATACTGGAAAGCGATTCTTTAGTAAAATATTATTAGACATCTTCTTCATGGAAGAGCCGGAGTTTGTTCTATTGGATGAAAGTTTCTGTCCAATCTCTCATTCTTCATTTTTAGAGTCATTGTAAACCTTCTGTGTGCCGTTCTCCCGGGACTACTGACACCTGAGCTGAGCGCTCACTAGAGACACCACAAGACCCACACATGATTACAGTGCTGGGAACGCTCCATTCACAATACAACAAAAGAATAAACTAAGAAAAACAATCCTGAGATTTTATTGGATGAAAGTTTCTGCCGGATTCCCCCAGGAAACAGACGCTGAATTTACCGATCACCATCTGCTTTCCAATACAAACTGTCATCATACAAGTCTTACTATCTCTCCTTCACTTTAACTATTCATTCACCCATTTATTTTATGTGAATAGTAATACAATACAAATAAAAAAATTAAATAATAAAATGAAATAAATAATAAATATATTTTATTGAATTAAATTAAATGAATTAAAAGTTAATTAAATTAATATAAATTAAATTAACAAAATACAATTTTAGTAACAGCAATATTATTATTATTATTATTATTATTATTATTATTATTATTATTATTATTATTATTATTATTATTATTATTATTATTATTATTTATTTTTTTAATTTGTTTATTTTTTTATAACTATCTCTATGCAATTAATTGATAAATTGCATAGTGCTGTTTAATGTGTACATTGTAGCTCTAATTTTCTATTAATGTTGAAATTCCAATTATTGATGATTTTGCACATTTTGCCCAAAGATGCCGTACATAATACAGATCAATATTTTACTTAAAATGAATTCATCAGTAAATAAATAAATAAATGAATGAATGAATGAATACATAAAACAATGTGAGTGTCTTTCTGTGTAGTAAATTGTGCATGTACTAAGATAAATGACATGTCAGAATAAATCCTGTACACTATGATGTCATAGGAAGAAATGTCTGAGTGATGATATATTGGCAGCGTATAGCACAGATATACATGGATGAGCCGTGCCATACATTCCATGGATGGGTCACTCGGGATTTATTTTTACTAATTATTATTTTTTACAATCTTCTTTAGTAATAGACAGACTTCATTTTCAGAAATTTGTCTGGCAACAATTATTTAATGTAAATTAATTTATAACAAACTGTATATATACAAACAACAAATAATTACACATATGTGGTATGTTCATGATCATCAGGGGTCTAAAACTTTTTTCTAGGGGGGAGGGGTGGATCATGGTAATGGCGTAAAAGTACATAAAAATATACAGCTACGTTTTAAAAAACTATATATTGTTTTTTTTTTATTTTTTTACTATTTTGGGTCAGTTTTCCTCTCATAATAAAATAAAATCAGGAGATATCCAATAACATTTTCCACCCAATGAATGGATCTGTCCTAAACAAGAAGGGGGTATAATTCCCCCGGATACAGGAAGGAGCTGCGATGATTTGTACAGATTTACGAATACGTGTCACAGTTGGAAAATGAGGTTTGGGTGAGAAGGTTTGATGTGAATCCGGTCATGGAGGGGTCAAAGGGCAACAATAAGATGATAGAAATCTATGAAAATAAGATTCTTGTGGGATGTCTTATCGCTGCGTGTAAAATAAATTATTATCTATGCGCTACCAAAAGAGAAATAGGAAACGGAGAAAGGAGATGAGGATATGTAGATGGAGCACCAAAGGTCCGCAGCCAGTTCTGTAGCGTCACCACATACGATAAGAATGAAACCAGCGCAAAAAACCCTTTAGAACAGGTGAACCATCAGTCAAATAATAAATATAAGTAGTCACAGAAGTGCTAGTAATGCATAAAATATGTAAAGAGGTAATCTCAAGGACTAGGTAAAACAATAAATAACAAATATATTGCTGGAATATTCAATATCTTCAAATAAGAAGGTAAAGTGACAGGTACGAAACGTGATGTGGAGCTCAAGTGATCTATAAAGTGATCAGGAAGCTGGATATGTGTATAAAGTGACCCGTGCTAGAAGAAATATTTGGAAAAGAATATATTTGTGCAGGGAAGAGCAATTGCACAAGTTCTATGAATGGAGAACTGATCAACGGCTCCAACTGAAGCAATTAATGTAGAACGGAACAAAATAAATAAAACGTGCCCTATGAAAAGTGAACCACTGTCAGCTTTTCAAAGTGTAGTGAATCACAAAAACGTGCAGAGAAGAGCAATTGCACAAGTTCTATGAATGGAGAACTGATCAAAGGCTCCAAACTAATAAAGAAAGGCAAAAAAATGAAATGTGCCCTATGAAGGGTGAACCACTAACAGCTCTTCAAAGTGTAGGTGAATCGGTATACCATTCAATGAAAATCAAGGTGATATCCATAAAAGTGAATGTGAATGAAAAAGAAGTGAAAACGAGAATCTGTAATGAAGATGGACAGACAATGCCCTATAAAGGGCGAACCACTCAGTTCTTCCAAAAATGTGGAAAATAGATGAAGTATTAGTGTCCCAATAGTGATAAATATCACAAAATAAGAGCAATCAAGTCCAATTAATAAACTATCTGTAGACTGTAGATGAAGTTCATGACAAGTGAGAATAAAGGACAATATCCGGTGATCCCAGTGTGAGTGTTAGGGAGCTAAAATTCTTCAAAATAGGTGTAATGGCCGCTCACCTCCATTAACACTCATTAAGGCGTTTCAGGTGTCTCATGTCAACCTGTGGACCTTAAAGAGGATGTTTTCCAGGAAAGAAAGGGTCTTCAAGGTGTGGATCTAATAAATGGATCAGGGTCCAGGTCTCCTAGGCTGGTCTCAGGTATGGATGTTAACAAAAGAGCTATTTGGTGGACACTCGTTTACCAGGGAAGAAGATGGAGAGAGGGTCTCATGGTGTAGTATGTTCAATAAAGTGTTTATTTTAGGCAAGTACAAAGTTTAAACTCACATTTATGCAGAAAATCTCAGGCACAATTAGTTATAGCAGCCGCCGATGCGGTTCCAGCGCTACTCCAGCTACTTCAGGTCTCAGCCGTAGACCCGGAAGTGACGTCACAACGGCGTCCCGACGCGTTGCGTAACAAATCACGTTACTTTTTCAAATAGCTCTTTTGCTAACATCCATACCTGAGACCAGCCTAGGAGACCTGGACCCTGATCCATTTATTAGATCCACACCTTGAAGACCCTTTCTTTCCTGGAAAACATCCTCTTTAAGGTCCACAGGTTGACATGAGACACCTGAAACACTCGCACTGGGATCACCGGATATTGTCCTTTATTCTCACTTGTCATGAACTTCATCTACAGTCTACAGATAGTTTATTAATTGGACTTGATTGCTCTTATTTTGTGATATTTATCACTATTGGGACACTAATACTTCATCTATTTTCCACATTTTTGGAAGAACTGACAGTGGTTCGCCCTTTATAGGGCATTGTCTGTCCATCTTCATTACAGATTCTCGTTTTCACTTCTTTTTCATTCACATTCACTTTTATGGATATCACCTTGATTTTCATTGAATAGTATACTGATTCACCTACACTTTGAAGAGCTGTTAGTGGTTCACCCTTCATAGGGCACATTTCATTTTTTTGCCTTTCTTTATTAGTTTGGAGCCTTTGATCAGTTCTCCATTCATAGAACTTGTGCAATTGCTCTTCCCTGCACAAATATATTCTTTTCCAAATATTTCTTCTAGCACGGGTCACTTTATACACATATCCAGCTTCCTGATCACTTTATAGATCACTTGAGCTCCACATCACGTTTCGCACCTGTCACTTTACCTTCTTATTTGAAGATATTGAATATTCCAGCAATATATTTGTTATTTATTGTTTTACCTAGTCCTTGAGATTACCTCTTTACATATTTTATGCATTACTAGCAATTCTGTGAATACTTATATTTATTATTTGACTGATGGTTCACCTGTTCTAAAGGGTTTTTTGCGCTGGTTTCATTCTTATGTTTGCATTTTATCGCTGCGTGTGACGCTGTGCACCAGGACAATGCACTCCAATAACAGGGAGGATTCTTCCTGGAGGGGCTTTTTACTGTTTACAAAAACGAATCACCTCAAAATCCAAATCTGTCCAATGAAAGGACAGAGCGCATTGTTTACTAAACTTGTATATAAAAAACATGGCGTGGGGTCGCTGGTAAAATTCATTTTATTGCCCCTAAACCCAATATATAATATGTAATTTCTGGGGAAATGATAAAGGGGCGGGGTCACATCGAGTAAACAGACACCAAACATGTCACCTTATAACTGACCGCATCTGTGAAAGAGGGAAGGGCCATGGTACCCCAAATTGTCCATAGAGGGCGCTTTATAAGTGTTTCCAGTGTGTTTGCACCCTCATGTGTGCACAGGGGACCGGGCTACTTATCAGTTATTTTACATTTATTTTATTATCTTTTATATTGTTTATAAACATTTTTTTATTTACCTGTATTGCTGTCACAAGGGGGGGGGGTAACAAACCCCAGTGTGATAGTATGAACAGGTGACGGGTTCTCTTTATGGAGACATCGGGGGACTATTAGACCCCTAATGTCTCCCCCGCCCCCCACTGCAGATAATAAAGCACAGTCCATGCTTGAGTAGCAGCTTTCCCCGCTATAGAATCCGGGGAATGAAAGCTCCGCCCCCTGTGGTGATGAAATGCTCGTTTCTTCTGGGTCATTAGTCACAGAGGAGATTTGGTACGGCCTCCGGAAGATTTACCCCCCTTCATGACCAGGCTATTTTTTGCGATTTGGCACTGCGTTACTTTAACCACTTAAGTCCCGGAGGATTTGGCTGCTCAAAGACCAGGCCCTATTTTGCGATTCAGCACTGTGTCATTTTAACCGACAATTGCGCGGTCGTGCGACGCTGTACCCAAATAAAATTGACGTCCTTTTTTTCCCACAAACAGAGCTTTCTTTTGGTGGTATTTTATCACCTGTGCGATTTTTATTTTTTGCACTATAAACAAAAAAAAAATAACAATATTTTTCAAATTTTTTAATATCAAAATTCCAACCAAAAAAATTAAAAAATCAATTTTTTTTAACATTTTAGGCCAATTTGTTTTCTGCTACATATTTTTGGTAAAAAAAAATCGCAATTAGCGTATTTTGATTGGTTTGCGCAAAAGTTATTGCGTTTACAAACTAAGGGAAAGATTTTTCATTTTTATTGTTTTTTTTTTAACTAGTAATGGCGGCGATCTGTGATTTTCTTTGCGGGACTGCGACATTGCGGCGGACAGATCGGACCCCTGACTGACATTTTTGAAACTTTTGGGGGTACCAGTGACATACATATGCACTGATACTGTAAGAATGACACTGGCTGGGAAGGGGTTATTTTTATTAGAGATCCAGGGGTTAAGTGTGTCCCTAGGGGCGTGATTCTAAATGTCAAGGGGCGTGGCCTGTGATGTAACCACAGAGACATACGATCCTACATAGCAGGATCATATAGTCTCTGCTGTTACACCAGGGAGAATGACAGGCGGCTGTGTTTACATTGTAGCCGCCGGTCACTCGTGCGGGGATGGCCGTGAACGAGCGGGGCGGGAGCTCGCCTCAGGTGGTGCGTGCTCGCCCCCTACAGGCTCCTGGGCGAGCGACGTAGTACTACGTCGCTTTGCCCAGGAGGGGCTGACTGCTGCAGTAAATGTACTTGCGGTGGTCGGCAAGTGGTTAACTGACAATTGCGCGGTCGTGCAACGCTGTACCCAAATAACATTGATGTTCTTTTTTTCCCACAAATAGAGATTTCATTTGGTGGTATTTGATCTCCTCTGCAGGTTTTGTTTGCTAATAAATAAAAAAAGGCCAACAATTAAGAAAAGAAAAAACATTATTTCTTACTTTCTGCTATAAAACTTCCAATCAAAAATTAAATTTCATCAATTTATCCCAATTTGTATTCTGCTACAAGTTTTTGGTAAAAAAAACTCCCAATAAGCGAATATTGATTGGTTTGTGCTAAAGATATCGCGTCTACAAACTAGGGGATATACTGGAATTTTTTTATACTAGTAATGGCGGTGATCAGCGACTTATAGCAGGACTGCGACATTGCGGCGGACAGTCCGACACTAACTAACACTTTTTGGGAAGCAGTGACACCAATACAGTGATCAGTGCTAAAAAATATGCACTGTCACTGTACTAATGACACTGGCTGGGAAGGAGGATATCAGGGGTGATCAAAGGGTTAAACATGTGCCTAGCCGGTGTTTATGTATACTGTGGGGGAGGGGCTTTCACTAAGGGATGTGCTTTGCAGGAAAACAAAATCCATCCCACCCCCGCTGACAGGGCGGAGCTCTGTATTGTTTACATATGTTGGGGGTTCTGTTCAAAACGGGGGCCTGGTGCAAATAATTTACTCCTGTGCACATAGGAACAAAATATTATTTTCTGTGAATAAATGAGACTCTAATGTTTATTTCTAGATTATAAATGGATGTTGGGAGTTCTGTTCAAACCGGCAAAATTATTTATTATTACACATAAAGGGACAACAAACTTTTAGAAGTTTTCTTTTTTCTTTCTGTGAATAAATGACGCTCTAATGCTGATTTTTAACTCTTACAATAATTGTTGGGGGTCCTTTTTAAATTTAATTTGTTATTTTTTAATTTAAATTATTATTTATTTGATTTATTTTTGTTTAAATTTAAATTGGGACCCAGAGCACATCATATAATACAGCACACATAGGAGCTACAATATGTTGTATTTATGGCATTTTTTTGTAAGTAATTAAACTCTTATGTATTAAACTTTTATGTGGATTTCTAGATATTATTATTATTATTATTATTATTATTTTTATTATTTAGGATTTATACAGCACACAGTGTGCACAGCGCTGTACAATATAAAGGGGGGCAGTACAGTTACAATACAATAAAATAGAAGAGGGATAAGAAGGCCTCGCTCATAGGAGCTTACAATCGAATCAGTGTGTTGGGGGTTCATACTCCCTCCAGTACAAATCATGTAATACTGTGCACTGAGGGACTACAATTCTCTGAGCCCCGCCCCCTCCCTTTTCTGAGTCATCACTGACTGTCCAATCATACCTGTGTTTCCTCTGCTTCAGTGTATGAATGGGGAGGAGCCTCTGTCTCTGTCCAATCATAACTGTTTCCTCTGCTTCAATGTATGAATGGGGAGGAGCCTCTGTCTCTGTTCATATTCAGTGCAGCTGAGGCTGCAGAGAAAGGGGCGGGGAATCTTTTTTCCTCACTCCCTCTTTCTATCTCATAGGGGAGATGTCAGGAGTAGTGATGGATGAACATCGGCCAGAGCGGTTCGCCAAAATTGATGAGCTTGAGAACCGCTCCAGAAGATATAATTTTAGGATCAGAGGATTGCCTGAAAGCGTTAAAGACATAGATGATGTTGTCACCAAATTCATCCAGGACTTAATCCCTGACATGACACCTCATCGCTTAGAGCTAGCTAGGGCTCACAGGGCCCTCAGAGCCCCCCTCCCTGATGGTTCTCCACGAGACATCATTGTAAAACCGCACTTTTACAAAGTGAAGGAGGCGGTCATGAAAATTTCAAGACGCTCCGAACACCTGTCCATCCAAGGCTTCCCCATCCAAATTTTTGCGGACCTGTCGCCCACTACTATTCAAAAAAAGCGAGCACTCAAACCGCTTCTTCAAGTCCTGCAGCAAAGAGCGATCAAGTACTGGTGGTCCTTTCCTTTTCGCCTCACTTTTCTTTATCAACAAAAGACCTATAGCTTTTCGGCTCTCCCAGATGGGGAACAGCTCCTCCTGAAACTTGGTCTCATCTCCCAAGAACCTACCACATCCGCACCGTGCAGAAGTTCTGGATCTTCCAAATGCCCCTCTACTCAGAGCGCCCTGGTTCCAGCTTGGCAGAAGCAGCAATTCAAACGGGCCAAAGACGCAAGACCTCCCTGAAGATCCTCCTTGCCTGGCTGGCAGAGTCTGGTCCAGGGACTCTAATATCGCCCTGGACCAGAGTCTAGACAAATCGCGCCTGGGCAACCCGTCTTTATGCCGCCCTCCCAAGCAGAGCACCCGCATTGCCAAGTTGCTCTTCTCGGAAGAGCCTGTGGATGTCTGGAGGGAATTTAACCCCAAGGCCAAAGACTATACACATTTCTCAGCTCCACATAATATTTTATCACATATAGATCATATCTTTGTCTCGGCTAAAACCATCCCACATACGGTTAAGTCTTTCATTAAGGACTCTCCTATCTCTGATCATGCCATGGTTGTCGTGATACTGAATCGCACTCAAGCTCATGATGGCACGTTCAGGTGGCGTCTTAATGAATCACTTTTGAGCGATCCATGCAATATCTTGTCCAAAGAGCTGGAGGAATATTTCTCCACCAATGTTACCTCGGAGGTCTCCCCTGAAACTGTTTGGGCGGCCCACAAAGTGGTTCTCAGGGGGAAAATCATACAAATTTCCTCCAATCTTAAACGACAAAGACGGCTGACCTCCTCCAGCTGGAAGCAGACTTTTCTAAGCTTGGTAATGCTCACAAACGAAACCCTACCCTGACTTCTAAAACTAGTTTGGAAGAAGCCAGACTTCGACTGAACCTTGCGCTGACGACGGAGGCGGAGAAGCAACTCCGATGGTCAGGAGCTAAATTCTACGCCTCCTCCGATAGAATAGGTCCAAGACTTGCGGTTAAATTGTCTCCTAGACAGCGCTCCTTTACTTGCCCCAAAATCAGAACGTCAAAGGGAACACTGTCACAAAATCCACACCAGGCATTACAGTCGTTCCATTCTTTCTACTCGAAAACTGTATGAGTCCCAGTCTCCCTCCCCCTCACGGAATACACAGTCCTTCCTAGACAGAGTACCACTCCCACGCCTTTGCCGAGACCACAGGGATATTCTTGAGGAACCCGTCTCAGACTTGGAAATCTTGGGTGTTATCAAGGCTTTAAAGGCGGGATCTGCCCCTGGCCCGGATGGGTTCTCCTCGATCTACTACAAAACTTTCGGGCACACTTTGACCCCCCATCTCAGCAAATTTTATAATGCCTTACGGAGCGGTGAGTCTGTGGAGCAGACTCTAAATTCAGCATACATTTCTGTCACCCCCAAGCCGGGAAGAGATCACAGCGAGGTTAACAATTATAGACCCATTTCTCTCATTAACGTAGACTTAAAAATATTAACGAAGGTTCTCGCCAACAGGCTCTCCAGCTTCATTAGCACCTATATAAATAAAGACCAATCGGGGTTTGTACCAGGGAGACAGGGCTTCCGACCAAATTAGGAGAGCGGTGGATCTTATCTCTCTAACCAACTCTAGGTGGGATGGCAGCTCCCCCCAAGACACCTTGCTTCTTTCACTCGATTTCCACAAAGCATTTGATACGATTTCTTGGCCTTACCTCTCTTTGAAACCCTTCAAAGATGGGGATTTGGCACTAAATTCCTTAATATTTTGAAAGCTCTCTATTCCTCACCATCTGCCCGTATACGTATCTTAGGTCACTGCTCCGACCCTATTGCTATTAGGAGGGGCACACGACAGGGTTGCCCCCTCTCGCCCCTTTTATTTGTTATAGCCATTGAATCCCTCGCAATTGAGATTCGCCAACATCCAGATATATGCGGTGTTCATTGTGGTCCCACGGAACACAAATGTGCACTCTTTGCGGACAATGTTTTACTGTTTTTGAATTCTCCAGTTGTTTTGATCCCTAATGTAATGCACGTCCTTCGCAAATTTTCACTCGCCTCTGGCCTCACGGTGAACTTCTCCAAATCCATGGCTCTCAACATATCGTTCCCACATCCTCGCTCGAGGCACTGAAACCTTCTTTTCCATTTGTGTGGTGTAAGTCCTCAATTCCCTATTTAGGGGTACACCTCACCACATCAATTGACACCTTATTGACACCTTATACCAAGCCAATTACCCTCCCCTATATAAAAAAATGAAGGCAGACTTGTCGGGCTGGGATCACCACAACCTCTCCTGGTTGGGGAGGAAAAATTCCATCAAAATGACCCTGCCGAGAATTTTATTCTTCTTTCGGTCACTTCCCATCCCCCTCAATAAAAGCCATATAACCAAATTACAATCCAGTATAATCAAATTTGTTTGGGCAAAAAGGGCTATCGTTGCTCGAGGTCTGTCTTATTTCGACAGAGAACGCAAGGCGGACTTGCCTTACCCAATTTATGAAAATATTACCAGGCTGCTCAACTAGCTCAGTTTTCTATGATTTACACTTGTGGGCCTAGACCTGATTGGACTCAAATTGAGAGGCAGGCGATCCTCCACTACACACTTGATTATGTCGCCTGGTGCCTGCCTAAGCTTCAATCCGCAATCTTGGCGCCCACCCTTTCACATTTGATTAAATTGTGTAGGCAGCTCTATGGCCTCCCCACACTGGTCTCGCCTATGAAGCCGTTAGACCACCTGTTTCATCACCCCCTATTCCTACCTGGGCATGACATCAAAGCATTTCAATGGTGGACAAACAAAGGTCTATATCGTATTTGACACTTCCTCTCACCGTCCTGGCCCCTTTCCCTCTCTCACTGCGTTAACAAACTTAAGATGCCGGCTTCGGAAAAGTTCCGGTTTCTCCCAATTTCCCACTTCCTGCATAAAATGTGGTCAGACAAATGTGTACCACCGACCTTGACCCCCTACGAAAGGTGGTGTTCAGCAGAACTGCGGGGTGGCATATCGACTATCTATGCTGCTTTGATGGAACCCTTGGAAAAACCTGCTTATGCTCTCAAATGGGAGAATGACTTACAGTTAAATTACTCTTTGAATGATTAGCACCGCATTTTTCACAGGTTCTTCAGGGGCATAGTAAACATGACTCTTATTGAAACAAACGTCAAAATCTTGACTTGGTGGTACCTCGTACCGACGCGTCTGGCGCTCATGTTCCCTAACACTTCCCGGTTGTGTTTCAGGGGGTGTGGACACCAGGGCTCTTTCCTTCACATCTGGTGGTCGTGCCCTAGAATTAGATCATTTTGGAACAAATTTTTTCATTTGCTTCAGCTTGTCATAAGTCTTTAGATTCCTCAGTCACCCCAAGTCACTTTTCTACATGATTTCCCGCACAAATACTCCAAACACCGGTCAGCTCTATTATTTTTCATGCTCCTGGGAGCGAAGCTCACACTGGCCAAAGCTTGGAAATAACCTTCGGTCTCTCTCACCGCTGCAAAACGGAAGATTTATTGGTTAAAGACCCAGGAAAAGATAGTGGCGGTCCTACATGACCGGGTGGAAAAGTATGAGGCCATTTGGGACCCTTGGATGCAATATTTACACATTCCACTGTAATTTTCCCTGCAAAGTTGATCCTAGCTTACCCCCGGTGACTTCCCCCCATCCTTCCTCCCCCACCCTACTCTCTTGCTTTTCTTCCTCTGCTATCACCTCTCCCCTTTTTTCTCTGTCCTCTTTCTCGACATTAGTGTTATGTTGCAGCTTAGAACTTCACCAACTCCTCCGTATGGAGTCTACTCCCCACTCGCATGTTTGCTGACGTGCATGGGACATCCTTTACTGTTGGAGCCCCATCACGTCTTGGCGTGCAACCAGTTCCCCAAATGTATTGCAACCCTTTTGGGTGCTTGGGGCCGGGGTCCTGCCTGCCTAACTACAGTTTCCCTTGTTTAGCCTCCTGCAATTGATGTTATGGCTCCCGGAAGGACCGGGGGAGGTCTCATCATTACTACTGTGCTCCTTGTTCTTAGCAATGTTATTAGGCCACACCTTTGGCTGATGCTTTTTAATGGCACGTTTCTCTTCTTGTTGGTACCACAAAGTTGTTTCACATCGCTTATGATATGCTGACAATGTATTCTTATATCCTGAGTTGTCCATGTTGACAGTTTGTAATTCTGTTGTCATTCTCAATAAAATATTTGAAAGACAAACCGCCTGGTGCCATGGGAGGTTTGGCAACCCGTAAAGAATCCCACTTGGTCAGGATGTATTAGGAGGGAGGTAAGTCAGGCGATACGGTTGTCGAGGAGTTTAGCATACATTTTTGTATCAGAATTGAGGAGGGAGATGGGGCGGAAGTTGACAGGGGTGTCTGAGGGTTTACTGGGTTAAGGGATGTTGACAATAAAATATTCTAGGAATTTTTTGGGCAAGAACAAGTGCCCATGATATTATTTAGAGAGTCAGCTAGATATGGGGTAAGGGAGTTTGCGAATTGCCTGTAATATTTGTTGATAAAGCTGTCGGGTTCTGGGGATTTGTTTAAAGGAAAAGTTTTTATTGTTTTGGAGACTTCAGCTATTAAAATTGGGGCTGATAGATCTTGGAGTTGCTCTGGGGAAAGGGAGGGAAGGTTGATAGAGTTTAAAAAATTAAGGATTGCTTCTGAGTCAGGGGGCAGGGGCGAGGAAGATTGTTGCAAGTTGTATAGGGACAAATAAAATTGACGGAACTGCTCTGCTTTTCAGAGGGGTTGTAGAGTTTACGAATGAGACTATCTTTAACCACTTAAGCCCCGGAAGATTTTACCCCCTTCCTGACCAGACCCCTTTTTTCAACTTGGCACTTCGTGATTTTAACTGACAATTGCGCGATCATGCAATGCTGTACCCAAACAAAATTTACGTCCTTTTTTTCCCACAAACAGAGCTTTCCTTTGGTGGTATTTGATCACCTCTGCACTTTTTATTTTTTGCGATATTAATAAAAAAAGAGCGAAAATTTTGCGAAAAAATGACATTTTCAACTTTGTCTTTTAAAAAATATCCAATATACTCAATTTATGTCATTTTTTTTGGCCAAAATATATTTAGCTACATGTCTTTGACAAAAAAAATCAATGGCCGTATTTTTATTGGTTTGCGCAAAAGTTATAGCGTCTACAAACTATGGTGTAAATACTGAAATTTACGCAGCTTTAATTTCTGACTGCCTATCTCATTTCATGAAGTGCTAAAATGGCAGGGCAGTACAAAACCCCCCCCAAACTACCACTTTTTGGAAAGTAGACATCCTAAGGAATGTTCTGAGAGGCATGTTGAGCTCATTGATTATTTCATTTTTTTGTCACAGGTGTTTGAAAAATGACTAAAAAAAAAAATGTTTTTTTTTTTTTTTTACACAAAGTGGTCATTGAAATGATATATTGCTCACGCATGCCATGGGTATATGGGTATATGTGTAATTACACCCCAAAATATATTCTGCTGCTTCTCCTGAGTACAGGGATACCACATATGTGAGACTTTTTGGGAG
Organism: Pelophylax lessonae; assembly: GCF_965119305.1. Taxonomy (NCBI): domain Eukaryota; kingdom Metazoa; phylum Chordata; class Amphibia; order Anura; family Ranidae; genus Pelophylax; species Pelophylax lessonae. Next base: position 19,022,517 of record NC_138768.1, on the reverse strand, counting down.
CCTAGCTGTGTACGGGAGCCCGAAAATAAATCACCACCATCAGAATTTCAAACGGAGTACATTTTTCATTGCATTTTCTCACTACCTATAACGGTTTAGGAGGCCCTGAAATTTCAAGATACAACAAACCCCCCCCCCCCCCCGAATGACCCCATTTTGGAAAGTAGACACCCCAAGCTGTTTGCTGAGAGGCATGGTGAGTCCATGGAATATTTTATATTTTGCCACAAGTTTTGGGAATATACAATTTTTTTTTTATTTTTTTTTTACACAACGTTGTCACTAAAAGATACATTTCTCACACATGACATGGGTATATGTGGAATGACACCCCAAAATACATTCTGCCGCTTCTCCTGAGTATGGGGATACCCCATGTGTGAGACTTTTTGGGAGCCTAGCTGTGTACAGGACCGTGAAAACCAATCAACATTCTAAGGTTTTCTAATGGCGTAAATTGTGCATGTCATCTCTGCACTACCTGTCACAGTTTCGGAGGCCCTAAAATTCCAAGATAGCACAAACCCCCCCCCCCCAAATGACCCCATTTTGGAAAGTAGACACCCCAAGCTATTTGCTGAGAGGCATGGTGAGTCCATGGAATATTTTATATTTTGCCACAAGTTCCGGGAAATATATGTATATATATATATATATATATTTTTTTTTTTTTTTTTACACAAAGTTTTCAGTAAATGATATATTGCTCACACATGCCATGGGTATATGTGAAATTACACCCCAAAATACATTCTGCTGCTTCTCCTGAGTATAGGGATACCCCATGTGTGAGACTTTTTTGCAGTCTAGCCAAGTACAGGACCCCGAAAACCAATCCCCATTTCCAGGCTTTCCAAGGGCGTAAATTGTTGATTTCACTCCTGACTACCTATCACGGTTTCGGAGGCCATGAAATGCCAAGACAGCACAACCCCCCCCCCCCCAACCCCCCAAATGACTCCTTTTCGGAAAGTAGACACCCTAAGCTATTTGCAGAGAGGCATGTTGAGTGTTTTGCAGATCTCACTTTTTGTCACAAAGTTTTGGAAATTGAAAAAAGAGAAAAAAAAAATGAATTTTCCTGTTTTTTCTTCATTTTCCAAAAAAAATGAGAGCAGCAAAATACTCACCATGCCTCTCAGCAAATAGATTGGAGTGTCTACTTTGCAAAATTGGGTCATTTGGGGGGGTTTTGTGCCATCTTGGCATTTCATGGACTTCAAAAGTGTGATAGGTAGTTAGGAGTGAGAGCAACAATTTACGCCCTTAGAAAGCCAGAAGGTGCAGATTGGTTTTCCGGGTCCTGTGCGTGGCTAGACTGCCAAAAAGTCTCACACATGGGGTATCATTGTACTCAGGAGAAGCAGCAGAATGTATTTTGGGGTGTAATTTCACATATACCCATGGCATGTGTGAGAATTATATCATTTACTGACAACTTTGTGTAAAAAAACAAAAAAAAATAATAATAATTTTCCCGAAACTTGTGGCAAAATATAAACTATTCCATGGACTCACCATGCTTCTCAGCCAATAGCTTGGAGTGTCTACTTTGCAAAATGGGGTCATTTGGGTGCATTTGTGCTATCTTGAAATTTCAGGGCCTCTGAAACTGTGACAGGTAGTGCAGTGGTAAAATCAGCAATTTACGCCATTAGAAAACCTGAAGGAGGGGATTGGTTTTCGGGGTCGTGTTCACAGCTAGGGTCCCAAAATGTCTCACACATGTGGTATCCCTGTACTCAGGAGAAGCAACAGAATGTATTTTGGGGTGTCATTTCACATATTCCCATGGCATGCGTGAGCAATATATCATTTAGTGACAACTTTCTGTAAAAAAAAACAAAAAAAAAAGAAATAATAATTTTCCCGACACTTGTGGCAAAATATAAAATACTCCATGGACTCAATATGCCTCTCAGCAAATAGCTTTGGGTGTCTACTTTTCAAAAAGGGGTCATTTGGGGGGTGTTTGAACTGTCCCGGCATTTTATGCTCAATCTTATCCACACATCACCCACTCTTCTAACTACTTGAAAACCAAGCCTTTTCTGTGACTTTTTGTTTACATGAAAAAATATTTTTTTTTTTACTAGAAAATTACTTTGAACCCCCAAACATTATATATTTCTTTAAAGCAGAGGCCCTATAGAATAAAATGGTGGATGTTGCAAATTTCTTTGTCACACTGTATTTGCGCACAGATTTTCCAAACGCAATTTCTGAGAAAAAAATAAATTTTTTTAAAAACTTTATTGGACAAATACACTATATAATTCCAATTTTTTTGGTAAAATTTAAAAGATGATCTTATGCCGAGTACATAGATACCAAACATGACATGCTTTAAAAATTGCACACGCCTGTGCAGCGGCAACAAATTACGTTTTAAAAACCTTTAAAAGTCTTTACAGGTTACCACTTTGGACTTACAGAGGAGGTCTACTGCAAGAATTACTGCACTCGACCTTGCATTCGCGGCAATACCTCACATGCATGCTGCAATTGCGGTTTACATATGACACTAGACCAACGCTTGCGTGCGCCATTGCGCGCAAGCACGGGGGAACAGGGGGGGGGGGGCTTGATTTTTTTTTTTTTTTTTTTTGCTTTTTTATGTTATTTTGCCACCTTTCCATTTTTTTTTTAAATCATTTTTATTGTTATCACAGTGAATTTAAATACCCCCTATGATAGCAATCTGTAGTGACAGGTACTCTTTTTATAAAAAAATTGGGGTCTTTTAGACTCTAGATCTCTCCTCTGACCTTAACACATCTGACCACACCAAAATTGGTGTGATAAAATACTTTCCCAATTTCCCACGGCCCTGTTTGTTTCTGGTGAAACAGAAGTCATGAAATGCTCGTAGCTTCCGGTATCTTAGGCCATAGAGATGATTGGAGCCATTCTCATCTCCAATCAGCTCTATGGTTAGATAATTGAACCACCGGCTGCACTCTCGGGTTAACCGGTGGGACAGGAGAGCCCGAGAAAAAACATGGAAGGCTGCGGAAGGCGGTGGTGGGGGGGGGGAGTCCCCTCCCACTGTATTTAAAAGCAGTATAGCGGCCAATTACCTGCTAGGATTGCTTTTACATGTAAGCCGACCGCTGGCTGTAAAAAACGATGCCAAGATAATGCCTAAATCTGCAGGCATCATCCTGGTATAACCACTCAAAGTCCAGCAACGTACCAGTACATTGCTGGTCCTTGTTTGGCATATAGGTTTTTTTTTTTCATGCAGCCTGTGGGCTGAATGAAAAAAAAGAGAACCTATCAGAAATCAGCACAGGAATAATGCGTAGTATTACTCATCATTAACCGCCCAAACAACCACCCACTAAATTTAATGATGGGTATACACGACACTATCCACATATACCAAAATAGGATTTTAACTGCAGTGCTGAAATCAGAAAATCACCACAGCTGCTACCAGCAAAGGTATCCATATATGCTGAGCGCAAATGCTGTTTGTGTCAGAATATATAAAATCAATGTCGTGGCAGCCGACGAGTACCTGCAAGAGAAACAGGTCACAAAAGAATGAAAAAAAAAAACAAAGTACATTAAAAGTACAGTAGGAAGAGAGTAGAAGAACATATAAAATGACTGACACAACAACAGTTTTTGGATCCTTTTATTTTTCTTTCTAACTGTTGTTCCTTGATTTGGGACTGCGATCTTCCAGCTTGGGTCTCTCAAAATGTCGATGGACATCCAACATCTTTCGAGACCCTGTGTTTGTGTGCCGTACACTGTATCGTGCTTTACCCTACACTAAAACTCCACTAGTGAATGGTAGCGCTCGAAACATTCCCCGATGCAGAGACCAGGTTGGTCAGGACATTTGGGACAATAATAACGGGTGTCACTCCTACATCCGTGCCTGCTACAGACACAACATCTTCTTTGGGGGTGTCTTTGGGTAGGGGTACTCGGGAGGACATAAGGAAAATGTCTCTCATGAAGCCGGCTTACTGCATCTGGAAGGGGAAGTTGGGCAGGCATGCCTCCTGGGTACAGGTAGGCAAGGATGATCGCTTCCTGAAATTCCCGGAAGGATCCAGTTTGTCCTGACGCCCTGTATAGGACTGTAACGCCGAGTGCTCCGGGTCCCGTGGCTTCCCCGGAGCACTCAAGGCGTCCTGCGGGCTGCAGCGCTCCGGTCGGCGTCCCCGACCGTGAGCACTGTTCCCCCGCATCGGCGGCACTCACCCGCCGGGTACTCTCTGCTCAAACTCCCGGCGCACGCCGGGTTCCTTCCTCCTCCCGGCGCACGCGGCCCAGCTCCCTAGGGCGCGCGCGCGCGCCGCTGCATTAAAATTTAAAGGGCCAGTGCACCACTAATTGGTGCCTGGTCCAATCAGTCCAAATCCCATAAAAACCCACTTCCCCTTCCTGTCCTTGCCGGATCTTGTTGCCTTTTGTGCCTTGAGAAAGCTTTTGGTGTATTTTCCCTGCCTGTGTATCTGACCTTCTGCTGTTGCCCCTGACTACGAACCGTTGCTGCCTGCCTTGACCTTTTGCTCCGTCTGACCTTGCTTTTGCCTTGTCCTTCTGTACCGCACCTAAATCAGCTGTCTTTGAGGTTGAGCCGTTGCCGGAGGATACGACCTGGTTGCTACCGCCGCAGCAAGTCCATCCCGCCTTGCGGCGGGCTCTGGTGAAAACCGGTAGTAACTTAGAACCGGTCCCCTGGTACGGTCCACGCCAATCCCTCACTGACACAGAGGATCCACCTCCAGTGCAGTCACCTGCCGCCAGTCCGGACCCTGACAAGGACAAAGGCATTCAGCATAGCCAATTGATAAAGGTAAACAGACACTTTTTTGTACCAGCGTCTGGCTTTACGGGCAACTAAATACGGCGCCAAAAGCTGGTCGTTAAGGTCCACCCCTCCCATATTAAGGTTATATTCTTGGACACAGAGGGGTTTCTCCATAATGCCAGTTGCCGTAGGGATTTGGATCGTCGTGTCTGCGTGAAGGGAGGACAGAACATAAACATCCCGTGTATCCTTCCACTTCACCGCAAGCAATTTGTCCGTTTTCAAGCAGGCTCTCGCCCCCCGACTAAGACGGGAATTTACAAGCCGTTGGGGGAAGCCCCGGCGATTAGGTTGCACGGTGCCACATGCGCCGATTTGTAAATCGAGAAGGTGACTAAATAGTGGCACGCTTGTGTAAAAGTTGTCCACGTACAAATGGTACCCCTTTCCAGATAAGGGTGACACCAAGTCCCAAACAATCTTACCGCTGCTCCCTATGTAGTCTGGGCAGTTCGGGGGCTACACACAGCTATCTTTTCCCTCATAGACCCGGAAACTAACTGTATAACCTGTGGCCCTGTCACACAATTTATACAGCTTGACCCCGTACTTGGCACGCTTGCTGGGGAGGTACTGTTTCATAGCAAGGCGGCCAGTAAATTTAATCAGGGACTCGTCAACGCAGACAACTTGTTCGGGGGTAAACAAGGCTGCAAACCGCTGATTGAAGTGGTCTATGAGGGGCCGAATTTTGTGGAGCCGATCATATTCAGGGTCTCCCCAAGGACGACAGATTTCATTGTCGCTGAATGCATAAATCGCAGAATTTGCTCGTATCTCCCCCTGGACATGGAGGCAGAGTACATGCACATATGGTGAACTGGGCTAGTGGACCAATATAGCCGCAATTCACTCTGTTTAGTTATGCTCATGTGGAGGGAAAGGCCCAGAAAGATTTTAAAATCGGAAACCGTTATAGGTTTCCAGCCGAATGGTCTGGCAAGGGACGAATTTGGGTTGGCGGCGATGAATTGTCGTGCGTATAAATTTGATTGATCCACAATAGATCTGTAAAGATCTTCCGTGAAGAACAGCTCAAAAAAGTTCAGGGGTGTAAGACCATCTGTCTCCACATGGATTCCAGGTTGGGCGGTGAATGGGGGAAGTACTGGCGCTGTAGAATCAGTGGGTTGCCAATTGGGATATGCCAGCGCATCAGGGAGGGCACTATGGGCTCTACGGGCCTGTCTACGAATACGCGGTGACTTCGGGCCACTACTCGTGCTAGCCACCGCACCAGCTTCAACTGCACTTATAGGACTCGCCACGTCACCAAGTGATACTGCAGTGCTGGTTGTACTAGGTCCAGGGTGTACTAGGCCGCTGGCACTTGCCAGGTCGCCAGAAGGATGAGCAGCACTAGTAAACACACTCTGCTCCATACGAGCACCCTGCGATTGCTGCATCTTAACAACTCCAGAATGGGGTCGGGTACGCCTGGGTCTAACAGGAACCCATCTGTCGTCGGAGCTATCTGTCAGGGAGCCGCTGCTGTCATCTGGTTCGTATACTGACAGCCACTGTAGCTTCCCATCACTATCAGATGACACGGCCAGTATACTATAAGCCTCTTCACCATTGTACAAACGTTTGGACATTTTGGTAACTAAATTTACCTGTATAGTGGTGCGACTCACAGGTAATAAAAGCACCTGGTTGTCAAGGACTATTTCAAGTGCTACCAAAAAAACTGCTAATGCTAGCAGGGATCAGGCCTGACTCTGCTAACACAGCGGTTTTGTGTCTTGTGTTTTTTTGTAAGTGACAGTAATCTATTGATTGCTACACTTTCCTGGGTGAAAGGGTTAAACGCAGGTGCTGGCAGGAATCAGTGCTGACCGTGCAAACACCGCGTTTTGGGAACCCTAAACTATGGGGGCGCTAGTATAGTTCTGATCAGATCAGATATTGATCTGTTCAAAGACTATAGTAGTAATGGAAGTGTATGTGCGCGTGTGTGTGTGTGTGTGTGTGTGTGGTAATCAAGGGGTTATTTCTAACTATGCGCCAGGGATGGCGGGGACCCTAAACCTCCTTTGGGATAGAAACTAACTCGCTAGCGCAAAATCAAGTCACATTCACACTAATACAAAATACAGTAAAAACAGTATATTATGTGTGTATTAGTGTGCAATGTGACAGGGGGGAAGGGGTTAACTGGATGTGATCAGGGGGGGATCAGGGGGTTAAATCTTTATTGGGAGGGGGTGGCGGGTATCCTACAGATAAAAGAATCGGTGGCAAGCGCTAAACCTGGTCACAAGTCACACTTATACGGGTATATAGGAAAATGCTATATACTGTATACGGTGTGTGTTGTGACAGGGGGTGTAGGGGTGATCAGGGGGGGGGGGGGGTCAGGGGGTTAAAATCTTTATTGGAGGGGTGGCGGGGACCTTAAACCTTCTTGGGACAGAAACTTAGTCGCCTGCGCTAATTCTGATCACAATCACACTAATACAAAAATACAAAAACACCGTATATTACGTTTGTATTAGTGTTGAATGTGACAGCGGGGTAGGGGTTAACTGGCGGTGATCGGGGGGGGGGGTTAGGGGGGATCAGGGGTTTAAATCTTTATTGGGGGGTGGGGGGTAATTTAAGTGGAAAGGGAGGGTCGCAAGCGCTACACCTGACCACAAATCACACGTATACAGGTATATAGGAAAATGCTATATGCTGTATACAGTGTGTGTTGTGTCAGGGGCTGTAGGGGTTAATTGGGGGGGGCGATCGGGGGTTAAATGTGCCTATCTACCTGTGTGTGGGTGTGCTTGGTGCAGTACTCACAGTTAGATGTGCTCTCCTCTCACGCTGGATCCAAAAAGAACGATGTGAGGGGAGGGCACATCTTCTCTAAGCCTGTGTTTACATTTCACAGGCTTAGAGTGTCATTTGATTGGGCAGGACCGATCAACAGGTCAAGGCCAAAAATGATTGGCCTGGACCTGATGACTGATCGGTTCTGAACCCAATCGAGTCATCGGCGGGACCGCGGGAGCACGCACGCGCGCAACAGAGCGGCAAAGGCTAGTGACGTTTATTTACGTCACTCTGCCTGGCCGGGGCTGACCGCCGCAGTATATTTACTTGCGGCGGTCGGCAAGTGGTTAATGCTGCAAAGACATGCATACCAGCCATGTGGAGACAAACCCAGCCACCATCGCATGTGCTGTGGTACTCCAAACAGCGAGATATATAAGATGGAAGAACTTCCATCTTGAGAAATACGGAAGAACTAACTAGAGCCCGGTGGAAACCGTGGGTGTATTTCACTGGCACTGAAGGTTATCGATGTGAGACCGATGGACTAGATCCCTCTGCCCTTTCTTGTTGAACAATTTAATAGACCATTGTACAGGCCTCGGCCCAAACGTTAACAATCTAATTCATTTTAAGTCTTGATGTGTAGGGTTTTTTTTTTTTTTTTTTATAATACGATATCTCCTCAATGGAATATGAGGAATTTATAGATGGATTATATCACAAGTGTGTAATTTGATGTTTATTTGGAATATGGAAGGGGTTTTAAGAATTTTTTATTTTTTATTTATTTTTTTCCGGTGGGTATATATCCCATGTTTGTATTTGTACAGGGCACTATTATATCTCCCATATATATTAAATTTTTTCAATGATACAGGCGGTCCCCGGGTTACGAACACAATAGGGACTGTAGGTTTGTTCTTATGTCGAATTTGTTTGTAAGTCGGAACATGTACTTTTTTAAGTGTAACTCCAGCCAAAAAAATTAATGAGGATACAGACAGCAGTACAAACCTCACTATGGCTCTAACCCCACACCATACAGTACTGTACTAGCCAAAACTAATAAATAAATACAACTTAGACAGATGTTTGCTTTAACATATTTATTGTGTGATGTGTGATGCAGATACATGTAAATGCTTAAAATGGTGATGGTGGTTAATGGGCTTGTTGGAGAGGATGGGACTGCTATTATAGAATCAGAATCTGATTGAGGTGCTGGAAGCAGTTTCTTGAAGTAGGCATCAAGGGATGTTTGCACAGCACTTCTCTTCATCTCATCATAAATAACCCTGTAGCATCTCAGGCCTTCAGTAACTATACGATAAACTTTGCTAAACCTCTCTGTATCAGGATCTTGCTCCTCTAACTTTGAAGTGAACAAGAAGAACAAAAAAAAAGTGTAGCCGCCAGCCAACTACCAATGTACTCTAATACTGTAAAATGGGTAACTATAGTGCGTTAAAACACTCACTGTCTAGGCTTGTCAGTTTGATGTGTCTTCAGCATGCAGCAGCAGTGGTCCCTGACCCTCAGAGCCGCCCAGCAGCCGTCCAGCAGCCGTCCAGCAGCCGTCCAGCAGCCGCCCAGCAGCCGCCCAGCAGCGTGGGATCCAGTACAAGGGCTAAAAGAGACCCAGAAGTATAGTTACATTCAACATAGTGTGGGAGATTAGCTCGGTGGCGGGTATGGATGACCCCTTTGGGGGGGTTCGTTACACAGGGAGATAGCCGAGAAGTGGTTGCAAACAACAGTGTGGTTTATTCATGCAATTTTCTTCACACAAGTGCAAGCGTCAAAAACAGCAAAATAAAAATAAAACACAAAATAAATCCTTACCACTGTGGGCGGCTACCTTCTCACATACAGGAACCTATCTACGGAGTCTGTCTCCAACCTACTGTTGGGCAAACTTTGCTGATCCTACAGCAGACACTCAATAGTCCATTTATTTTCTCTTCTCACAGCACATGTTCATTGGACTTTCCTTTCACATAGAAAACATCCCTTTGTTTGTCTCTTCACCTAGCAACCATTCCTTTGCTTGTCTCTTCACATGCAAACAGTGCATTTATTTCTTTCCACATAGAAATAGTCCAAGACCTCACCTTGAGTAGTCTTCAGTCGTAATTAATTTCCCCTTCACACAGGAAATGTCCATTGGTTTCTTTTCACATAGAAACGATCCAAGACCTCACCTTGAGTAGTCTTCACACTTGTTACCCTCCTCAGCGCACATCGCTTCAGGAGGTCTTCCCCATGCTCACACAGCTTCAGGGGGGCACACATCTGACTGTCCTCCTCTCCCCAGCTTCACACAGTGTCAGGAGGCAGCAATCCATAGACTTCCTTTGGACAAATTATAGAGGCCTTAACTTCCTCATTTTGAACAGCTGAAGTCTGTTCACCTTCCTTAAGCCGTCCTGGCTACCTTTTCACCTGACACCCTATAGTAATTGGGGAACTTTCTAAACCAGGTGGAAATGTATCTCCTGTCTGTGACTACATCCACAGATTTACCTGACTTCCTGTCACAATAGCTAGAAGTACAATACAGTGGTCCTGCTCCCAATACAGAGTAATGTAATCTCACCAGTTTCCAGACAGTTCCACCAGCTTCTGCCTGTGCAGTGGGATGCGAGTGAAATGCTTCTGGGCAGTGTGGGGCATACAGTACATGTAGTACTGTAGTACTGCAGCGTGCGTTGTGTCTCCTGGCACTAAGATGGCTGCTTGGCTCAGTATCCAGCACAGGAGCGAGAAGAAGCCGGGAGTGACGTCACGCGGGCGCGGCCACCGTTTGTAAGTATGTTCGTAAGTGGGGGACTGCCTGTATACGAGATTCATATGGATTGCACTAATTTCACACATTTGTATTTTAAGTAGGGTACTGTATATTCCTCCCCCTTTTTTTTATTGGGTTGTGAGTGTTCTGTTTTGTGTATTTTATGACATGTATTGAGTAGACATTGACAAAATGTGCAATACTTGTATTTGTCTTCGTTTTGTTTTTGTTTTTGTTTGAAAGACTAATAAAATTATACATTTAAAAAAAAAACAGCACATACCACACTGAAATATACTGCGTTAAACAAACAGTAATGCACAGAAATATACTATGTTAAATGTGCAGTAGCACATTAAATATACTGCATTAAACCTGCACTAACGTACTGAAATATACTGTGTTAAACGGCATGCAACACACTGAAATATACTGCATTAATTGTGCAGTAACGCACAGAAATATACTGTGTTAAACATGCAGTAACACACTGAAATATACTGTGTTATACGTGCAGTAACACACAGTAATATACTGTGTTAAACATGCAGTAACACATTGAAATATATTGCGTTAAATCTGTAGTAATGCACAGAAATATACTGCGCTAAATGTGCACTAACACACAGAAATAAACTGCATTAAACGTGCTGTAATGCACAGAAATATGCTGCATTAAACATGCAGTAACGCACAGAAATATACTGCATTACAGAGCACATAATGCACTGAAATATACTGCGTTAAACATGCAGTAATGCACTGAAATATACTGTGTTAAACATGCAGTAATGCACAGAAATATACTGCATTAAAGGTGCACTAATGCACTAAAATATACAGCATTAAATGACATGTAACACGCTAAAATATAATGCGCTAAATGTGCAGTAATGCAATGAAATATACTGCGTTAAACATGCAGTAATGCATTAAAATATACTGCATTAAATGTGCAGTAATGCACAGAAGTATACTGCGTTAAATGGCACATAACGCACTGAAATATACTGCATTAAACGCACACCAACACACTGAAATATACTGCGTTAAATGTGCAGTAATGCACTGAAATTTACTGTGTTAAAAGTGGCGTAACACACAGAAATATACTGCATTAAACATGCACCAATGCACTGCAATATACTGCATTAAACATGCAGCAAAACACACGGAATAATACTGTGTTAAATGTGCAGTAACACACAGAAATATACTACGTTAAACGTGCACTAATGCACAGAAATATACAGTGGGTACGGAAAGTATTCAGACCCCCTTAAATTTTTCACTCTTTGTTATATTGCAGCCATTTGCTAAAATCATTTAAGTTCATTCTTCTTCCTCATGAATGTACACATAGCACCCCATACTGACAGAAAAACACAGAATTGTTGACATTGTTGCAGATTTATTAAAAAAGAAAAACTGAAATATCACATGGTCCTAAGTATTCAGACCCTTTGCTGTGACACTCATATATTTAGCTCAGGTGCTTTCCATTTCTTCTGATCATCCTTGAGATGGTTCTACACCTTCATTTGAGTCCAGCTGTGTTTGATTATACTGATTGGACTTGATTAGGAAAGCCACACACCTGTCTATATAAGACCTTCCAGATCACAATGCATGTCAGAGCAAATGAGAATCATGAGGTCAAAGGAACTGCCTGAAGAGCTCAGAGACAGAATTGTGGCAAGGCACAGATCTGGCCAAGGTTACAAAAAGATTTCTGCTGCACTTAAGGTTCCTAAGAGCACAGTGGCCTCCATAATCCTCAAATGGAAGACGTTTGGGACAACCAGAACCCTTCCTAGAGCTGGCCGTCCGGCCAAACTGAGCTATCGGGGGAGAAGAGCCTTGGTGAGAGAGGTAAAGAAGAACCCAAAGATCACTGTGGCTGAGCTCCAGAGATGCAGTCAGGAGATGAGAGAAAGTTGTAGAAAGTCAACCATCACTGCAGCCCTCCACCAGTCGGGGCTTTATGGCAGAGTGGCCCGACGGAAGCCTCTCCTCAGTGTAAGACACATGAAAGCCCGCATGGAGTTTGCTAAAAAACACCTGAAGGTGGTGAGAAATAGATTCTCTGGTCTGATGAGACCAAAATAGAACTTTTTGGCCTTAATTCTAAGCGGTATGTGTGGAGAAAACCAGGCACTGCTCATCACCTGTCCAATACAGTCCCAACAGTGAAGCATGGTGGTGGCAGCATCATGCTGTGGGGGTGTTTTTCAGCTGCAGGGACAGGACGACTGGTTGTAATCGAGGGAAAGATGAATGCGGCCAAGTACAGGGATATCCTGGACAAAAACCTTCTCCAGAGTGTTCTGGACCTCAGACTGGGCCGAAGGTTTACCTTCCAACAAGACAATGACCCTAGGCACACAGCTAAAATAACGAAAGAGTGGCTTCACAACAACTCCGTGACTGTTCTTGAATGGCCCAGCCAGAGCCCTGACTTAAACCCAATTGAGCATCTCTGGAGAGACCTAAAAATGGCTGTCCACCAACGTTTACCATCCAACCTGACAGAACTGGAGAGGATCTGCAAGGAGGAATGGCAGAGGATCCCCAAATCCAGGTGTGAAAGACTTGTTGCATCTTTCCCAAAAAGACTCCTGGCTGTATTAGATCAAAAGGGGGCTTCTACTAAATACTGAGCAAAGGGTCTGAATACTTAGGACCATGTGATATTTCAGTTTTTCTTTTTTAATAAATCTGCAACAATGTCAACAATTCTGTGTTTTTCTGTCAGTATGGGGTGCTATGTGTACATTCATGAGGAAGAAGAATGAACTTAAATGATTTTAGCAAATGGCTGCAATATAACAAAGAGTGAAAAATTTAAGGGGGTCTGAATACTTTCCGTACCCACTGTACTACATTAAATGCACAGTAACACACAGTAATATACTGCGTTAAATTTGCAGTACCACATGGAAATACACTGCTTTCAACAGTGTGACAAAATGGAAGTTTTGCCTGTAAGGGAGAGGTATAGTTGTCAACAATGTCTCTCCAGAGGTGTGAAGATTTTGTCTCAAGTTGCCATGCTGCCGTGTACTTCTTGTGACGGATGCTAATGTCATCAGCTCAACCCTCTGTCTTCTCAGACATCATTGAATATGCTGATTTATCCCTCTGTTTAATAATGTGTATTGTAGTTCATGAGCTCAAGGACGGTCGTCTTCCAGGTAATTGGCTCAGGCTGATGGGGTCATTGTTATCTGTTAAGAATACTGTTTGTGGTCTTTATTCCTTAGAAATACTTATGAACTCCCATTGCTTCTGTTCAGAGGGCTAGATAATTAGTTGAGTTCTTGTATACAATTTCATCTACATGTTATAATGTAATCATTCAACCCCTGACCTGTGTGTAGTAATTTGATGAGGATGGGGGATGTGTCCATGTGTGTATAAATTGACTGTGTGTGAGTTTAATAAAGAGGAGTTTAATAAAGAGTCCGTTGTACCCCTTAATGAAGTCTGGACTCATGTTTGGGGGGGATTGGAAGCTATTTTCACCTCTTGGTGTTATTTCTACTGGGATTTTGGGAGAAGCTGCACGGATCTCTCTCATAGAGACTATAGGATCCGTTACACTGGTGGCAAGCGTGGGATTTTTCTCCCGAATTAATGGATATCCCGAACTGAAAGAGGAGATAAATGGCGCATATATACGAACGGCTGAAACGAACGATGCTTAAGGAACTGCTGGAAGCTCGAGGCTTAGGGGCGAGCAACAAGCCAAAAGCCACGATAATAGCCGAACTACTGGAGAGCAAACGAACCAGCAACCTGCAAATGGCAAACACAGAGGAAACAGAGTTCCAAAAGGATGTAAGATGGAGACTAAGTATGCTGGGACCTAACCCCTCACAAGAAATTGTGGTGCAAATCATGGCACAAGCTACGGAAGCACAGAGTATCCGAGAAGCTCGGGAGGCCAGAGCCAGATCACCACAAGGGGATATGTTGTCGCTACCTGGATCTACAATAGGACGGCCACATAAGATCAACTATGCTGCATTTAAAAGCTTCACAGAGGGTCAGATGGATATTGATACTTATTTGCAAGACTTTGAGAGACAGTGTGTATTAGAGCAGTGGTCCTCAACTCCAGTCCTCAGGGCCCACTAACAGGCCAGGTTTTAAGTATTACCTTGGGGAGATGCAGACTAGAGTACTGCAATCACTGAGCAGCAAATTATATCACCTGGGATGTATTTCAGTTATCTTGCAAACCTGGCCTGTTAGTGGGCCCTGAGGACCAGGGTTGAGGACCTCTGTATTAGAGGACCTGGAAAAAGATAACTGGGCTGCGATATTGAGCAGCAAGTTATCAGGCAGAGCAGCAGAAGCCTTTAGGGCAGTGCCTGACGAGGACATTCAGAATTATGACAAAGTAAAAGAAATTTTGTTGGCTCGTTATGCTGTTACAACGGAGGCACACAGAAGAAAATTCCGGGCCCTCAGGAGACAGGGCAAAGAGTCATATACAGAGTGGGCATTCTGCATGCACCGCACCACCAGCAATTGGATGCAGGGATGCCAGGCAACTACATTAGCAGATGCCCTACATTTGCTACTGCTGGAGCAAATCTTCGACTACACTCCAGCAGATATCAGAAACTGGGTCAAAGACAGGAAACCTCAGACAGTGGAGGAGGCAGCCAGGCTGGTGGACGAATTCTTTGAGAGCAGGCGGGCTGACCTTCACAGAGGATCATCAGGATTATGTCCCCAGTACAATCCTCAAGCACCAACACCACAACAATCAGGACTAATACCTAACGCCCCGGCAAATCGATACCATAGGCACAATGGAGTGCAGTGCCATTTGTGCAAGAAATTTGGGCACTATCAGAGAGACTGCACTCAGAAACGGAACCACGCTTCATGGATTCGAACAGGGCCACCTTCCCCAGCGCAAGCAGCAGTTCACTACTACCGCACCCACAGGCAGACACCCAGATACCTGTCCCACAGTGGGGTACAGTGCCACAGGTGCAAGCAGTTTGGGCACTATCAACGAGACTGTACCCAGAGCAGGAACCAAGCTGCATGGATCCGACCAGGGTCACCCCCTTCAGCACAGACAATTGTCCCCCACTATCCCGCAGAGGTTTCCCCAGTCATACCCAGGTTTGAACCCACTGAGGAGCAATTGGGTACCCTTCACGAGGCTAATCCAGTTCAAACAGCTAAGGACAACAGGGCTCACCACAGACAGATGGTGAGACTAAATGGACAAGAAGCCAGGGGACTGAGAGACACTGGAGCCACCATAACCCTAGAACAACCGCACAGGGTTAAATCCTCACAGCACACTGGGCGTGCTGTGACTGTAAGAGTGGCAGGGGGAGCCATCCACAAGTTACCCTCCGCCAGGGTGCATATTGATTGGGGCACCGGGGCTAAGTCAGTGGAAGTGGGCATCATGCCAGATTTACCAACTGAGGTCTTGTTGGGGAATGACTTAGGGTGTTTAACCTCACAATTTATACCCCCGACTTCGGAAAGGAGCACTCCCAGTCACCACCAGACAGCAGGAACGAGCTATGGATGCCTCACCCTCTCCAAATACCCAGATGCCTCAATGTTTGGACTGGGAGCTGTTTAAGCCAGGTTGGGGAGGATGGCATGGAGCCTCTGGTGGCATATCTGAGCAGAAAACTTCTACCCAGGGAGGTCAGTTATGCCACCATTGAAAAGAGTGTTTGGCCATAGTGTTGGGCACTCAAGAATCTGCAGCTGTATTTGTATGTACGTTCCTTTACAGTAATGATGGACCATAACCCACTTATTTGGCTCAACCGAGTAGCCGGAGATAACCACAGACAGTTGAGATGGAGCTTGGCACTGCAGCCCTACAACTTCACTATACAATACCGGCCAGGGAAGCAGAATGCCAATGCTGATGGGTTATCCTGGCAGACAGAACTGGAGAAATAGACTCTACTACCCGGACATCCCCAAGCCGACCCGTTAGGGTCTAGGCGGGTATGCCGTCCCATGGAACTAAGGGGGAGCTATGTGACAAAATATTTTATAGGTCATGTGTCCACAGACAACAGCCATCTGGGCCATGAGGTATCCAATTAGGGTGTGCCCCTATCCTCAATTAACTAATATGATTGGAAGGATTGGGAAACAAGGATTTCGGGCACAAGAGTTTTTTTTAAAAAAATATTATTTTATTCAACAAAAATGGTTTAAAATCATAGAAAAATACAGGCAAATAATTGTGTATTGAGGACACAGTGAGACCAATAAATGGTCTGTACTGTAAAGTATCTCAGTACATAAAATTTGAGGCAGTAATTTACATACAATTCAAAGTACAAGACCATTAGTAGTCATATAATTCTCGAAACCGTTTACTCGATGTCAGAAGAAGACCGCCGGCGGACACCCGAACAATAAGGTGCCGGTCAGCGGGGTCAACTGAGAGTATAAATTAACTTTCACCATATATTATTTCCTTTGCTCAACATGTTTCGCTTTCTTAGGAGAAAAGCTTCGTCTGGAGCATATCATTTCTTTTGTCTGTACATATAGTAATCAGGCACATATCTCAATTTTCATAAGAAATTCTTTAACGAGGAGGACTGTGCATTTTGGGAAGCTCAGAGATAGACACTTATATAGTGACATAGTAGTGAGGGTAATCACTCCATGTCTATTATCAGACCTGGAAAGGGCGAGAGCTTAATATAGGGAGCATATCTCCTATGCTTGTGCATAGGCCCTTGCCACGCTGTTCCCAGCTTCCGCACAGTCCCCACCGGATGGGGGAAGGTCATAATATATGGTGAAAGTTAATTTATACTCTCAGTTGACCCCGCTGACTGGCACCTTATTGTTCGGGTGTCCGCCGGCGGTCTTCTTCTGACATCGAGTAAACGGTTTCGAGAATTATATGACTACTAATGGTCTTGTACTTTGAATTGTATGTAAATTACTGCCTCAAATTTTATGTACTGGGATACTTTACAGTACAGACCATTTATTGGTCTCACTGTGTCCTCAATACACAATTATTTGCCTGTATTTTTCTATGATTTTAAACCATTTTTGTTGAATAAAATAATAATTTTTTAAAAAAAACTCTTGTGCCCGAAATCCTTGTTTCCCAATCCTTCCAATCATATGTGACAAAATAGAAGTTTTGCCTGTAAGGGAGAGGTATAGTTGTCAACAATGTCTCTCCAGAGGTGTGAAGATTTTGTCCCAAGTTGCCATGCTGCCGTGTACTTCTTGTGACAGATGCTAATGTCATCAGCTCAACCCTCTGTCTTCTCAGACATCATTGAATATGCTGATTTACCCCTCTGTTTAATAATGTGTATTGTAGTTCATGAGCTCGAGGACGGCCGTTTTCCAGGTAATTGGCTCAGGCTGATGGAGTCATTGTTATCTGTTAAGAATACTGTTTGTGGTCGTTATTCCTTAGAAATACTTATGAACTCCCATTGCTTCTGTTCAGAGGGCTAGATAATTAGTTCATTTCTTGTATACAATTTCATCTACATGTTATAATGTAATCATTCAACCCCTGACCTGTGTGTAGTAATTTGATGAGGAGGGGGATGTGTCCATGTGTGTATAAATTGACTGTGTGTGAGTTTAATAAAGAGTTCGTTGTACCCCTTCATGAAGTCTGGACTCATGTTTGGGGGGGATTGGAAGCTATTTTCACCTCTTGGTGTTATTTCTACTGGGATTTTGGGAGAAGCTGCACGGATCTCTCTCATAGAGACTATAGGATCCGTTACAAACAGCATATACTGCACTGAAATATACTGGGTTAAATGCACAGTAATGCACAGAAATATACTGTGTTAAATGTGCAGTAACACACTGAAATGTACTGTATTACACATGCACTAACATACTGAAATATACTGTGTTAAATGGCATGCAGCGCACTGAAATATACTGCATTAATTGTGCAGTAATGCACAGAAATATACTGTGTTAAACATGCAGTAACACACTGAAAATATACTGCGCTACACGTGCAGTAAAACACAGTAATATACTGTGTTAAACATGCAGTAACACATTGAAATATAGTGTGTTAAATCTGTAGTAATGCACAGAAATATACTGCACTAAATGTGCACTAACACACAGAAATAAACTGCATTAAATGTTCTGTAACGCACAGAAATATGCTGCATTAAACATGCAGTAACGCACAGAAATATACTGCATTACAGAGCACATAATGCACTGAAATATACTGCGTTAAACATGCAGTAATGCACAGAAATATACTGCGTTAAAAATGCAGTAATGCACTGAAATATACTGCATTAAAGGTGCACTAATGCACTAAAATATACAGCATTAAATGACATGTAACATGCTAAAATATAATGCGCTAAATGTGCAGTAATGCATTAAAATATACTGCATTAAATGTGCAGTAATTCACAGAAGTATACTGCGTTAAACGGCACATAACGCACTGAAATATACTGCATTAAATGGCACACAACGCACTGAAATATACTGCATTAAATGCACACCAACACACTGAAATATACTGCGTTAAATGTGCAGTAATGCACTGAAATTTACTGCGTTAAAAGTGGCGTAACACACAGAAATATACTGCATTAAACATGCACCAACGCACTGCAATATACTGCATTAAACATGCAGCAAAACACACAGAATAATACTGTGTTAAATGTGCAGTAACGCACAGAAATATACTACATTAAACGTGCACTAATGCACAGAAATATACTGCATTAAATGCACAGTAACACACAGTAATATACTGCATTAAATTTGCAGTAACACATGGAAATACACTGCATTCAACAGCATATACTGCACTGAAATATACGGTGTTAAACACACAATAATGCACAGAAATATACTGTGTTAAACACACAATAATGCACAGAAATATACTGTGTTAAATGGGCATTACCACACTGAAATGTACTGTATTAAACATGCACTAACATACTGAAATATACTGTGATAAACGGCATGCAACACACTGAAATATACTGCATTAATTGTGCAGTAACGCACAGTAATATACTGTGTTAAACAGGCAGTAACACACTGCAATATACTGTGTTAAACATGCAGTAACACATTGAAATATAGTGTGTTAAATCTGTAGAAATGTACTGCGCTTAATGTGCACTAACACACAGAAATAAACTTCATTTAACGTGCTGTAACGCACAGAAATATGCTGAGTTAAACATGCACTAACGCACAGAAATATACTGTGTTAAAAATGCAGTAATGCATTGAAATATACTGCATTAAATGTGCACTAACACATAGTGCATTATCCTCTATATATGTTCTGTGGAAGCCCAATCGGGAGTAAACGCATCAGAGTGAAGGAGGAGTCACGCCGTCAATAACCTTTGCCGCGGCTTGCACTGCAGGCAACCGCGGCTTCAAACAACAGAACCCGAAATTGTTTTGTTCCTGTAAGTGCACTTGCTATTATTTAATAAACATATATAGGGGATAATGCACTATCAGTCTCTTTCCTTATTTATCCATGGTGAACCAACACTTGGGTTTGAGCTAAGAGCCAGGAACACTTAGGAGTCCCTCATTCAGAATGATCTACAGAGAGTCTGCATAATTCAATGCTTGGAAACAGTGGGATCTGGTAAGCAGCCCCCCCCCTCTCCCTCTTCACGTGTGGGTGAATTCCAGCATAGTACTCCCTCTGGTACATCATAGAGGTGCCCCTGGATCAATCTTTCTGTTTATCTGCCCTTATTCACTTTACATCTGGTAAGCTGTGAATTCACAAGGTGGTGGGAAACCCTCACATCACCATTATCCACTTTCCAGCAACACTTATTAATTTCTCGATTTCACCAGTTTGATATTCCTTTGGAGTTTTGAGAACATTGGACTTATTTACACATTGGATTGTTTTTTAACTACTTGCCGAATGCCGCGCGATGATTTATGTCGGCAGTCAGCCCCTCACAGGCAGAGTAAAGTAGGGCTACGTTGCTAGCCTGTGAGGGTTTTGGGAGCGAGCGTGCCCCGCCGGAGGCACGCTCCCGCTCCCGCTCGGTCACGGTACTCGCGATCGTCCGTGACAGCGGGAGAAAGGCAGGCGGCTAGTGTAAACAAAGCCGCCTGTCAGTTCTCCCTGTGTAGGAATGGTTATCAAACGGTTCTACTATGTAGGACCGTTGATCATTGTTCTTACACATCAAGCCACAGCCAATCACAGTTAGAAAGATGCCCCTAGGACACACTTAACCCCTCCCTCTCCAATACAATTAACTCCTTCACTGCCAGTGTAATTTTTACAGTAACAGTGCATATGTATAGCACTGATTACTGTAGTAATGTCACTGGTAACCCCAAAAGTGTCAAAAATGTCAGTCAAGGGTCCGATCTGTCCGCCCCAATGTCGCAGTCCCGCAAAAAAAATCGCAGATCGCCGCCATTACGTGTTAAAAAAAAACAACAAAAATGACAAAAATCTTTCCCCTTGTTAGTAAACGCAATAACTTTTGCGCAAACCAATCAAAATACGCTTTTTTTTTACCAAACATATGGTAAAAAAACTTGGCCTAAAATGTTAAAAGATTTTGATTTTTACATTTTTTTTTGGGGAATTTCATTTAAAAAAATGTGAAAAATATTGTTATTTTTGCAAAATTGACGCTCTTTTTTTTGTTTATAGCGCATGATCAAAAAATCGCACAGGTGATCAAATACCACCAAAAGAAAGCTCTGTTTATGGGAAAAAAAGGACGCCATATTCGTTTAGGTAGAGCGTCGCACGACGTTAAAGTCACGCAGTGTCGAATCGCAAAATAGGCCCTGGTCAGGAAGGGGGTAAAATCTTCCGGGGCTTAAGTGGTTAAGTTCTGGTGGAGATTGATCACGATTATTGACACAGGTTCACAGTAAACATAGTGCATTTTCACTTTATTTCTGTATATTGTCACTATCAGTTGTATATTGTCAATTTCAGTTGTGCACGTTCATATTTGTAGCGCACCAAACTCTTTTATTTTATCATTAGATTTACACTGAACTGACAATAGAATCAGAATAGCACACTATAGCACATTAAATCTCTAGTAGCACTGAACAGAGCCCTGCTCTATCTCCCTCCACACAATATCACAATGCAAATGGCCTCTATTGAAAGAATATTTTTATAGTGGGGGATGGGACTTAGAGCAATGAGCCATGATTGAATAGAGTCATCATTACAGCATCCAGTCATGGCTCTGACAGTGCTATGTGCTCTGATTAGACAAAGCTTTCATTGCTTCAGCCAATCAGGGCTTCCATTGCGCTGTGCAGCCACACAGTGCACTGTGGTAATTTGGTGGGCCAAACAAAGGGGTCAAACGCCTTGATAAATCCAGTGTTCATTGAACTGACGAACAGCCAATGTACGGCCCAAACTCATGCTCGGGCCGAACTGTTCTCCCATCCCTAGTACTTTATAAATTTCCAATGGTTGTTTGCAACACGAGAACCTTCATATCACCTGCCAAAGCCCTTCCCCTATATTTTCCAAATTCCACCCACCAATAGTGGCTGACCCTTGTCTAACCTGTCTGCCCCATTATAAACCAATTCACCCTCCCCCCTCAATCCTAGCTTAAATATTCATCCAACCTTCCCATAAACCTCTCCCCCAACACAACAAACCCCCTTCCATTTAGGTGCAAACCCTCTTCAGCATATAGGCTGTACCCCAATGAAAAGTCAGCCCAGTGCGCTAAAAACCCAAATCCCTCCTTCTTATACCAGGTCTTTCCTGTGTTGCGCATGGCACAGGCAATATTTCAGAGAATATCACCTTCAACTTGCAGCTTAGTTCTTTAAATGTGTTCTTATAGAGCCTCCACCTCCCATATATTCTGTGGTTGGTTCCAATATGGATCAAGACAGCTGTGTCATGCCCAGCCGCTCCCAGTAATTTATCAACCCAGTCCACCACATGCCGAACCCTGGCACCAGGGAGACAGCCAATCATTCGGTTAGAGATGATCCTGGCAACAAATTATTTTATCAGTCATTCTGATTATAGAATCCCCTATTACCACCAACTGTCTAAGCCTACCTGCACTACCTTCACCACCCCGCTTAGATGGGCTGCTCTCCAGGCTGTTAAGGGTAGCAGTGACATCTAGGGTTGCCACCTCTTAACTTTCCACCTCAACATCTTCACCCAACTTGACAAATCTGTTAGAGTGCTCAAACTCAAGCCTGGCCTTCTTTTTCTGTGAGCCCCTACCACTCTCTCTAACTACATTAACCCATCTTCCTTAATGATAATCCTGACATATCCCCATTAACCCTACTACCCACCCGCTCAGTAAGCAGAGGACCTCTTTCAAGGTTGTCTGTTCTGCCCAGTGTTAAAATTTACTCCTCCAGATCTCTAATGTGAGCTTCCAAAAGGGCAACCAGCTCACATCTGTCACAGTGGTATCCATCCTGGAGCTGTTGCTCTATAGTTGTATACATGCGGCATTATGCTGATGATTATTATTATTATAATTAATAATATTGTTTTTATTATTATTATTATTATTATTATTATTATTATTATTATTATTATTATTATTATTATTATTATTATTATTATTATATTTATTTATTTATTTATTTATTTATTTATTTATTTATATATTTTTTTTTGTTTCTCTTTTCCCAGCATTGTTAATACTGGAAAGCAGTTCTTTAATAAGACATTTACAAACATCAGCATTAGAG
Source organism: Pelophylax lessonae (assembly GCF_965119305.1). Classification (NCBI taxonomy): domain Eukaryota; kingdom Metazoa; phylum Chordata; class Amphibia; order Anura; family Ranidae; genus Pelophylax; species Pelophylax lessonae. Next base: position 18,999,370 of record NC_138768.1, on the reverse strand, counting down.
AAGAAAGTTTCTATACAATCTCCTGGGAAAATTCTTCCCCTGATCACTGAAGTCAGATTTAGAATGTTGTATTTCTTGTGTCTTATACAGTAAAATCTTGAATGTGGGTGTTGTATTGGATTCCCCTGATAGGTGATATTCTGGAGGCGGGTTACCATATGATGACAATCTCTCACACATTGCAGCAGATTGTAGAGAATAGTAAATCCGGTGACATCATTCTTCATTTTTAGAGTCATTGTAAACCTTCTGTGTGCCGTTCTCCCAGGACTACTGACACCTGAGCTGAGCGCTCACTAGAGACACCACAAGACCCACACATGATTACAGTGCTGGGAACGCTCCATTCACAATACAACAAAACAACAACTAAGTCACCAAAGAAGAACAAACCTGAGATTTTATTGGATGAAAGTTTCTGCCGGATTCCCCCAGGAAACAGACGCTGAATTTACCGATCACCATCTGCTTTCCAATACAAACTGTCATCATACAAGTCTTACTATCTCTCCTTCACTTAAACTTTATATAATATTAATGGCATGTTTTTATTTTTTGACACCTCTTATTTCATATACAGCAATATACAAATATTTAATACCTTACAACAATAAATGATACCCCTTATGCATACAGTAATTATATATAAACAAGTACATACGACTAGGGTTGAGCGGACACCTAGATGTCCGTGTTCGACGGGTTCGTCCGAACTTTAAAAAAAAGTCCGGGTCCGTGTCCCGGACTTTTACCGAACTTTTCCCGGACACCGAACCCCATTGAAGTCAATGGGGACCCGAACTTTAAGGCACTAAAATGGCTCTAAAACACCAAAGGAAAGGGCTAGAGTGCTGCAAATGGCAGCAAAACGTAATTAAGAGCATGGCAAGTGCTCTGCAAACAAATGTGGATAGGGAAATAACTTAAAACAACAAAAAAAAACAGAAAAATAAAACAATGTTCTTCTTCATCTCTGAAGGACGAGGCCCATATGGAGTAGGAGGGAGGTTGAGGTGGTGGTGGATGTGGCGGTGACATAGGCGTGCGCACAGGGTGTGCTGGGTGTGCCTGGGCACACCCTAATCACCTAGGGCACATAGCATTGCCAGTGAGGAGATGGGAAAGATCTCCCTGGGACCTGCTCTGCTCTATTTCTCCTTGCCTACAGGTACATGGCCCCGATACATTACTCTCCCTGCTGGCAAACACATGCATGTGTATTTCAACTTTGGGGTGCACACCTTAATGCAATAGGCTGCGCACACCTATGGGCGGTGTAGGTGGAAGCGGCGGTGGAGGAGGACCAGGGCCGGATTAACAGCATCATGGGCTTGGTGCTGAGGATTTTGAAGGGCCTTAAGGGCCGTGCCTTGCCATGCACCCAGAGGAGGAAGGGTGCAGCCATGCATGCCTAATTCAACATGGGATGCTGTCTCTGAAGCCCATAAACACATCCATGCATCGCCAACTGTCCCTCCTTGTCCGGCCTTCACGCTGTGTGGGGAGGTTCTGAGGGTGCTGCCTGGGGAAGCGAGCATAGAAGCCAGACTTCTGTGTTTACAAGTGACAGAAGAGCGGTAACAGTGAATATGGCCAACCCGGGGCCTATATAAAAGGTAGGGGCCTGGAGCTGCAGCTCCAATAGCCCCTACATTAATCTGGCCCTGAGGAGGAGGACGAGGTAGCCAACACTGCTTCTTTTCAAAAATTTTAAATGAGGGTACACCCCAAAAGAGTGAGAAAGAGCAAAAATGGAACAATGGGTGGGTAAGGTCGGTATCCATTGCTATTCTGCATAAGGTACGGAAAAGTCCCGTGGGATCCATGCCTGGTTCATTTTAATGAACGTGAGCTTGTCCACATTGTCTCTGGACAGGCGGCTGCGCTTGTCTGTTATAACGCCCCCAGCCGTGCTAAATACCCGTTCAGATAATACACTGGCTGCAGGGCACGCCAGCACCTCCAAGGCGTAAAGGGCAAGCTCAGGCCATGTGCCCAATTTGGAGACCCAGAAGTTGAAGGGGGCAGACCCGTCATTCACTACATGTAGGCGTGTGCACACATACTGCTCCACCATGTTGGTAAAATGCTGCCTCCTGCTAAGACGTTCCATCTGAGCTGCTGGTGCTGCTGTTTGTTGTGGCGTGCTGACAAAGCTTTTCCACATTTCGGCCATGCTAACCCTGCCTTCTGAGGTGCTGGCGGTGCCCTGGTTGCGTTGGCGACCTCCTCCTCCTCCTCCTCTGCCTTGTGCTTCCACTGTGGCCCCGCTGTCAGATGGGAATGCCAGCAGCATGGCGTCTACCAGCGTGCGCTTGTACTCGCGCATCTTGCGATCGCGCTCCAGTGAGTGAATTAAGGACGGTACGTTGTCCTTGTAACGGGGATCCAGCAGCGTGGCCACCCAGTAATCAGCACAAGTTAGAATGTGGGCAACTCGGCGGTCGTTGTGGAGACACTGCAGCATGTAATCGCTCATGTGTGCCAGGCTGCCCAGAGGCGACGAAAGGCTGTCCTCTGTGGGAGGTGTATCGTCCGTGTCCTCTGTATCCCCCCAGCCACGCACCAGTGATGGCCATGAGCTGGCCTGGGTGCCACCCTGCTGTGAACATGGTTCCATCTCCTCCTCCAGCTCCTCCTCCTCCTCATCCTCCTCATCCTCCAGAACTGTGCCCCTGCTGGACAATTGTGTCCCTGGCGTTTGTGTGTGCAGGAACCCACCCTCGGAGCCCCTTGCGAATGACTGCCCTGAAAGCCTTTGAAATGTTACCTCTTCATCCTCCTCCTCCTCCTCCTCATCCTGTGCCACATCCTCTTCCATCATCGCCCAAATTGTTTTTTCAAAGAGGCATAGAAGTAGGATAGTTAAGCTGAGAATGGCGTCATTGCCACTGGCCATGTTGGTGGAGTACCCAAAACAGCGCAACAAGGCACAATATATGCAAATGTCAAATATGCAAACTATGCCGCAATTTAATGTTTTTTACACCAAAAGGGTGTGTATTGAATAGCGGAATAGGATAAAAAACTGTGTATCTCACACGTACAAACACAGACTAGGCCCGATTAAATTTTTTCCTACCCTAAAGGGAGGATGAGGAAGAGGAGTATGGAACATGCAGCACCCTCAAATCTTCAGAAGTATGAGATGAACCCCAAAAACTTGGAAAGGTGGATCTCTCTCACACGTACCAACACAGACTATCCCCCAATTTAACTGATCCCCAAAGGTTTTTGATTAAATAGCGGAATAGAAAATATGATCCAAAAAAAGTGTATGTATATCACACGTACACAACCACACTAGGCCCCAATTACTATTGTTTGTACCCCTAAAAGGCTAGGAGTAGGGGGAGTATGGAACAGGCAGCACCCTCAAACCTTCAGAAGTATGAGATGAACCCCAACAACTTGGAAAGGTGGATCTCTCTCACACGTACCAACACAGACTATCCCCCAATTTAACTGATCCCCAAAGGTTTTTGATTAAATAGCGGAATAGAAAATATGATCCAAAAAAAGTGTATGTATATCACACGTACACAACCACACTAGGCCCCAATTACTATTGTTTGTACCCCTAAAAGGCTAGGAGTAGGGGGAGTATGGAACAGGCAGCACCCTCAAACCTTCAGAAGTATGAGATGAACCCCAACAACTTGGAAAGGTGGATCTCTCTCACACGTACCAACACAGACTATCCCCCAATTTAACTGATCCCCAAAGGTTTTTGATTAAATAGCGGAATAGAAAATATGATCCAAAAAAAGTGTATGTATATCACACGTACACAACCACACTAGGCCCCAATTACTATTGTTTGTACCCCTAAAAGGCTAGATGAGGAGTAGGGGGAGTATGGAACAGGCAGCACCCTCAAATCTTCAGAAGTATGAGATTGTGTTCACTGTACCCCACAAAGATTGAGTTCACTGCACCCCACAATGATTGTGTTCACTGCACCCCACAAAGATTGTGTTCACTGCACCTCACAAAGATTGTGTTCACTGTACCCCCCAAAGATTGTGTTCACTGCACCCCACAAAGATTCTGTTCACTGTACCCCACAAAGATTGTGTTCACTGCACCCTAAAAGGATGTTGTTCACTGCACCCCACAAAGATTGTGTTCACTGCACCCTAAAAGGATGTTGTTCACTGCACCCCAAAAAGATTGTGTTCACTGTACCCCCCCAAAGATTGTGTTCACTGCACCCCACAAAGATTGTGTTCACTGCACCCCAAAAAGATTGTGTTCACTGTACCCCCCAAAGATTGTGTTCACTGCACCCCAAAAAGATTGTGTTCACTGTACCCCCCAAAGATTGTGTTCACTGCACCCCACAAAGATTCTGTTCACTGTACCCCACAAAGATTGTGTTCACTGCACCCCAAAAAGATTGTGTTCACTGTACCCCCCCAAAGATTGTGTTCACTGCACCCCACAAAGATTCTGTTCACTGCACCCCACAAAGGATTTTGTTCACTGCACCCCAAAAAGATTGTGTTCACTGCACCCCAAAAAGGATTTTGATCACTGCACCCCAAAAAGGATGTTGTTCACTGCACCCCAAAAATGATTTTGTTCACTCCACCCCAAAAAGATTGTGTTCACTGCACCCCACAAAGATTGTGTTCACTGCACCCCAAAAAGATTGTGTTCACTGTACCCCCCAAAGATTGTGTTCACTGCACCCCACAAAGATTCTGTTCACTGTACCCCACAAAGATTGTGTTCACTGCACCCCAAAAAGATTGTGTTCACTGCACCCCAAAAAGGATGTTGTTCACTGCACCCCAAAAAGGATGTTGTTCACTCCACCCCAAAAAGATTGTGTTCACTGCACCCCACAAAGATTGTGTTCACTGCACCCCAAAAAGATTGTGTTCACTGCACCCCAAAAATGATTTTGTTCACTGCACCCCAAAAAGGATTTTGTTCACTGCACCCCAAAAAGGATGTTGTTCACTCCACCCCAAAAAGATTGTGTTCACTGCACCCCAAAAAGATTGTGTTCACTGCACCCCACAAAGGATTTTGTTCACTGCACCCCAAAAAGATTGTGTTCACTGCACCCCAAAAAGGATTTTGATCACTGCACCCCAAAAAGGATGTTGTTCACTGCACCCCAAAAATGATTTTGTTCACTCCACCCCAAAAAGATTGTGTTCACTGCACCCCACAAAGATTGTGTTCACTGCACCCCAAAAAGATTGTGTTCACTGTACCCCCCAAAGATTGTGTTCACTGCACCCCACAAAGATTGTGTTCACTGTACCCCACAAAGATTGTGTTCACTGCACCCCAAAAAGATTGTGTTCACTGCACCCCAAAAAGGATGTTGTTCACTGCACCCCAAAAAGGATGTTGTTCACTCCACCCCAAAAAGATTGTGTTCACTGCACCCCACAAAGATTGTGTTCACTGCACCCCAAAAAGATTGTGTTCACTGCACCCCAAAAATGATTTTGTTCACTGCACCCCAAAAAGGATTTTGTTCACTGCACCCCAAAAAGGATGTTGTTCACTCCACCCCAAAAAGATTGTGTTCACTGCACCCCAAAAAGATTGTGTTCACTGCACCCCACAAAGGATTTTGTTCACTGCACCCCAAAAAGATTGTGTTCACTGCACCCCAAAAAGGATGTTGTTCACTGCACCCCAAAAAGGATTTTGTTCACTGCACCCCAAAAAGATTGTGTTCACTGCACCCCACAAAGGATTTTGTTCACTGCACCCCACAAAGATTGTGTTCACTGCACACCAAAAAGGATTGTGTTCACTGCACCCCAAAAAGATTTTGTTCACTGCACCCCAAAAAGATTGTGTTCACTGCAGCCCAAAAAGATTGTGTTCACTGCAGCCCAAAAAGATTGTGTTCACTGCAGCCCAAAAAGATTGTGTTCACTGCAGCCCAAAAAAGATTGTGTTCACTGCAGCCCAAAAAGATTGTGTTCACTGCAGCCCAAAAAGATTGTGTTCACTGCAGCTCACACACAGAAAAATGGATGTGGATCACTGACACCTGCCTATCTCCAATCCCACACCACACAGCAATATCGATTGTAGTTTGTAGAACACAGTTTCCCTAAAATTCAGCAGACTCTGTCCCTAACAGGATTGAGAAGAGATCGTAGATCAGGATTGAGTGCAGATTCACCCCACCCCCCACACAGCAATATCGATTGTAGTTTGTAGAAGACACTGACCCTATAATTCAGCAGACTCTATCCCTAAAATGCCTACAACTCGCCCTGCCTAAACACTCCGACCTGTCCCTCAATTCTATCCGGACACAAATGGTTTTTTCCTGCCTATCTTTCCCTAATCAGCAGCCAGCACATTGATGTGTGCTCTGTCCCTTAGCTAAGCAGCAGAATGACGCTGCTGCGGTCGGCTGCCTCGAACTTATAAAGACTTGGTCACATGCTTCAGACGGCCAATCACAGCTACTAAGACATTTGCAGGCATGGCTGGGATGGCTTAAGGCACACCAGTTAAACGATTGTTGATTGGCTGTTGAAAGCCCGCCATGAAAAGAGCGCCAAAGCATGCAAAACCCGGAAATAAAACGACCGAACACGGATTTTTACCCGAACATACAGTAAAGTGTCCGTGTCCGTGTTGGGGTAAAAAAAATCCAATTATTCGGTACGAACACGAATAATACAGTCCGTGTTCGCTCAACACTACATACGACACAAACCATAGTCAGAGTTGCAATATCAGTACTGTACACATTTCCCATTGTTATGTAACTCTTACCATTCTAAATTAAAGTATATCTAAATCCAAAAGTTTTTTTTTTTGTTTTTGGATAGCGTAGGGAATGGTAACAACACCCTGCCTTTATTTGTCCAATTGGATAAGATTTATCTTCACTTGCTGTCCCTGTCCCTTCACTTCCTGTTCCCACAGTGAGGGAAATCTCTTCTTAGACAATTGCCACCACAACAGATGTCCCTATTGGAAGATTTCCCCTCCATTCCCGGGAAAAGAGATCACCAAGATAAACAGATAAAGTACATTTCTCTACCAGGGCTCCAGACAGCAACGAAAACTAAGAGGGGTACTAATCCACTTTGTCCAAAACCAATAAGAACATTTTTGTCTTTAGATACATGATTGTTGGTCAAATCTTTTTTTGGAAGATTTTTGGTTATGTAATGTACAAGCAAACACCTTCATCAACCCCAAAAACCCTCCTCCATTACTCTTTATTGCCCAACCAAGGACAGCAAAACTATATGTATTATGCAATGTATAACCATATCAAATTACAAATATGGAGCATCACATAATAGCAACATTGTGAAAGTAAAATAAACATTAGGAACGCATAGTGTTCAAAAATGAAATGTTCAAAAGTAAAAGGGTGGGACTTTGTATTTTTGGATTTTTTCTTGCTCCCTCAGTTCCCTTACAGACGCATTTATGGGTGCCAGAACAGCCTCACTGACAGTTAATATCCTAACAGTAAACCAATGTCCGTATATATTTTCCAATACACCCCTTTATTGGATGCTATGTCATTCATTTTATATGTTTCTGTAGAGTCCAATTGTGCCTGCTCCTGATGAAGTGAAACTATTTTAACGAAACGCGTCGAGCTGAAGAGGCCATGTACACTCAATATCATCTTAGCATGCATCCAATTATCATGTTGTACAAAGTCTATGTTTGTTGGTCTATCTTTGTAATTTTTCATTATGATTCTACCGTACTATTTAGCTGTATACTGTGTATGTTCCCCTTGTACTTATTATATTTATTGTACCTAGGCTAACTGCCATTTTACATATCAATAAACACAAGATGTTTGATCATATGCCTTTTTATGCCTACCTGCAAATGTATATGAACTACCATTAGAACATCATGTGTCAACTGGCCACACCTCATACAAAGTCCCACCCTTTTATTTTTGAACATTTCATTTTTGAACACTATGTGTTCCTAATGTTCATTTTACGTTCATGATCAATAGGGATGGAGACTCTATGGCACGAGTCTCATTTAAAGTCCCATTTCCCATATTTTCCCTTTCTTCCGTTTCCCCTTCCCTCCCCCTTTTTTCCTCATTCCCATTCAATATATATAATAGCAACATTATTCAGCATAAAAACAGGCAGTTATATCTTGGCTGTCATTTGGTCTGACTTAAAGCAGTCAAGGTCAGGGAATATACACATTGTTATATAATAAGGAGCATATTTTCCTTGATGGTAGAACTGTATGTTTTTTATCTTTTTTTTTTTTTTTTTTTTTTGGGGGGGGGGGTTCTTTTTAAGCAAGAAACAATTGTTTTGCCTAAACATTATGTGATGTTTATGTTTGTCTGTGCAACCAAATCAAAATGTTGAGGCTGACAATAAAGATTGGTTCCCGTTTTCCCAGCTGAGACGTAGTGGTTAAACAATAGGACAGGCATAGTGTGAACAAAATGGCATGGGGTCTCCCCAAAACTCATACAGATCTCTTTAGGTCTGGTATGGCTGCCAAAGTGGACCCAATGCAAAAAAAACAAAAAAAAACTTTGGTCTGGTATGGATTTTAAGGGTTAACCCCACAAAAAATGTAACACCCTCTGGCTTAGTATGCTATTAGTTTTGTTAGTGTAGGTAAATTAGCCTGGCTAAGAGTCAGGCTGGGCTGAATATGGGTTGGGGTGATTGACTCAAGGAGGCTGGTTGACTCATCCGGCAGCACCTCTGGTACTCCCCCCTACTTATTGAAACCTTGGAGAAGCTTCCAGAAGAATGGGTGGAAGGTTAGGAGGAGCTGCCTTGAGTATTGATGAGAGCCCGAGCTGATCTCCAGCAAGTGGGCTGGCAGGGGGTAGGCCCCTTTATAATACTCATAGTCAGCCCAGCAGGGGCAGTGGTATCAGGTGGAAGATTGGAGATGGAGTGCTCAGGAGGCTGTCAGTGGCCCTTGAGAGAGACCTCTAGTCTAGGGGGGGGGGGTGACCTGGGGCCTGGGGCTCGGGTGCTGGAGGGATCCTCCTACATCACACAGAGGAGTCCTGTCCTGGCTGCACAGGAGCAGGGCGAGGACAGCAGGAGATAGTTAGCATGTCCAGGAGATCTCCAGGAAGAGGTCAGCCAAGTGAGCCGGTGAGTGTGCAGTGTATGGGGACCCAGGTACTGCCCTGGGGGACATGTATCAATGCAAAAAAAAAAAAAAATTAAAACAATCATTTTTACAGGCGCAGTAATTTTAATTAAGGCTTAAAGTGATACAATACAATGAAAAATTCCTTTAAATATCATGCCTGGTGGGTCCCCTTAATGTGCCTGTAAAGTGGTGCATTTGTACGTTGCAGTAATACTGACATTTCTAAAGGAAAAAATTTAATTCAAACTTGTTCAGGGCTCCCAGCAATACAGATATAAAAAAATGAAGAAAAAAAAACAGCGTAGCCCCCCCCCCCCCAGTTTATACCAGGCCCTTTGGGTCTGGTTTTGATTTCAAGGGGAACCCCAAGCCAAAATAACAAAAAGGGCATGGCCCCCCCCCAAATCCATGCCAGACCCTTATCCGAGCAGGCAGCCCCCCAAATCCATACCAGGCCGCATGCCCTCAACATGAGGAGGGTGCTTTGGGGTGCCCCCCAAAGCACTTTGTCCCCATGTTGATGGGGACAAAGGCATCATCTTGACAACCCTGGGCTGTGGTTGTTGGGGTCTGCGGGTGGGGGTTTTATCGGAATCTGGAAGCCCCCTTAAACAAGGGGGCCCCCAGATTCCGCCCCTCCATGTGAATGGGTACCCCTACCCATTTACCAAAAAATTGTACAAAAAAAATTAGCACAAAAGACAGTTTTTTACAAGTCCCTTTTTTCAAAAATAAAAATAAAAAAAATAGTGTCCCTCAATGTAAATCCATTGCCAATCACGGCTATTGCTGAACCTGAAAATAGAAAAAAAATCTAAGACGCTTCGGCCTCTTCAGAGGCCCCCCACCGAATGCTGCTCTTGAGCTTTGACAGCTCTTTTTTAGGACCCCTTCTGACTTTTCCCCTGTTCAAGATGTTCTGGTGCAAACCGAACAGGGGGGTGTTCAGCCAATCACTATAGGAAAGTTGTCCCTGAAAAGTTTGCTAAAGTCAAGTAGCCATCTCAAAAGATCCTTAACCCCATCCAAGTTAATTAACCCACAAATAAAATACAAAAAAAAAACACTGATTCAAGCGTGCCTGTGGAAATTCAGTGTGCCTGGCTGTGCAGGGTGTTGGATCTCATTTCACCAGCGGCTCCTAAATGGGTGCGCTATATTTAGGGGCGTCGTCCGGGATATAGCCCACAGTAACCTGCACAACTGTTGCTCCTAGCAACCTAAGATTCATTAATATTTAAAACTGCACTATGTTTCAGGACCATGGGGAACTGCTGGCGTTAAAAATGGGGAAACTGACTTATGTGCTCTGCCTATTTGTGACTGTGTGCTGTAACCAAGTGCCATTGCTCTTAGTAACCAGGGGGAGCTGCTGCCAGAACTGTTGCTGCTCTGCATACCCAGTTGCCTCAACCACGGCTTGGATGGACACTTGTGTTGAGAGCCTGCTGTTCAGTGTAAACTGTAATATCTCTGCTGCCCTTGTGACTTTGGCATCCCAGGTGCATCTTCTGATGTCGGAACGCTCCTCCAAAAAATGGCACTCCCAGTCCTCTGACTCTGAGCCTGAATTGGTTGCCACGGACGATGGTCCCCCTGAGGGGTCCCGGTCCCCCGCTTCTGAGCGGCAAGAGGAGGAATATTCCTCCTCGGTAGCGCGGGAAAGTGCTAAGATGGATGCACTCATTAGCGCCATTAAAGAAGCTCTCGTTATTGATGATGAGCCATCCCAATCCCGTAAGCGGTCTGCTTTCGGGTTCAGCAGACCCCATAAGTTTGGTCAGGCTTATTCCTGCCCTGAGGAATTTCACGAGATTGTGAATGACCAGTAGGGATGATCGAACTTTTGAAAAGTTTGGTTCGACCAGAACACCCAAACTTCCCGCAAGTTCAGCCCGGATTTCAGAACCCCATTGAAATCAATGGGACCTGAACTTCGGTAATCAAAAAAAAACACCATTTTGAAGCCCTAAAACCCAATAAATGCCCCTAAAAAGTGCCTAGGGTTCTGTGTCATGCCCCAGGGACTATTAATCTCACAAAAAAAGTTCTTAAAAATTGTCGTTTTTGATAGAGAGCCAATTATTGAAAAAATTATTGAAAAAAAAAATTAGATTTCTTTGGATTTAGTGTCTGGGGGGTCTAAAACTTGTGTACATGTGAAGTTTCAGCTCTGTAGCATGTCCAGAACCAGAAAAAAAAAGATTGTTTGTATTAGAATTGCAGTAGAGCAGGATAGTGGCTCCACTATTTTCACACCCGGCCGTTTTTGTTGCAAGCGTTTATTGGGCTTTTTTGTGGACGTCTTTGGAGGCAGGCATGACATCTGAACTTCTGTGTAGGGGTATATATACACACACACATGTATGTATATATACACATACACATATATAGGTGTGAAAGTAGCAGAACCCTATGCCTGCGCTAATGAAATAATTTGCAGGCATAGGGCTACGCTCCTATCACACCTATATGTGTGTATGTGTATAAATACATATAAGTGTGTGTGTATATATACCCCTATACAGAGGTTCAGATGTTATGCCTGCCTCCAAAGACACCCAAAAAAATACCCCAAAAAATGCCTGCAACAAAAACGCCCAGGTGTGTTGTTGCAGGCATTTTTTTGGGCATTTTTTGGGCATCTTTGGAGGCAGGCATAACATCTTGACTTCTGTATAGGGGTATATATACACACACACATTTATGTATTTATACACATACACACATATAGGTGTGATAGGAGCGTAGCCCTATGCCTGCAAATAATTTCATTAGCGCAGGCATTGGGTTCTGCTACTTTCACACCTATATGTGTGTATGTGTATATATACATACATGTGTGTGTGTGTATATACCCCTACACAGAAGTTCAGATGTCATGCCTGCCTCCAAAGATGTCCACAAAAAAGCCCAATAAACGCCTGCAACAAAAACGGCCGGGTGTGAAAGTAGCGAAACCACTATCCTGATTTACTGCAATTCTAATACAACAAATGATCTTTTTTCTATGGTGGTCACCCTGACATGGAAGGGTTTGGTCACCCTGCCATAGCAGTCAGAGTCAGTTCACCCTACACTACACTACGGTCACCCTGACACTTAACACTTTCCTTACAGAAACTAGATTTTTGAATCTAACTATAGTGGAAAATAGTACCCTAACTACACTAGATATCCCTTTCCTCACACTAATAATTGCTAAATGACACTTTTGAAGCAGGAGTAACAGAACTGCTTCCACTCTCTTCCACATCCCTGTATTACAATGCTAGCAGTTTGGCGGGGCTATCTTATATACTGGGGGGCGTATTCACTACTGATTGGCCTCTGGACCCCCTAGTCACTCCAATCACATTCCTAGCATCCTCCTGCCCCCTCAATTGGCTTTTACTGATGGTTCTGGTCCAATCACGGGCTTTTAAAGCCCAGTTCCTGTCCCATTGCATTTTGGTCGGTTCTGGTTGCCGAATCCTGAACTTTTTCAGCAAAAAGTTTGGAATTCAGCCAAATTTCGAACAGTCAATGTTCAGTTCGAACCAATGGTCGACCCGAACCGTTCGATCATCCCTAATGACCAGTGGCGGTGCATTAAGCACATGTTGGTGGTGCCTAAGTGTTTTTCCATCCGCTATCCTTTCGTGGAGGCGGTGGACAAACGTTGGACGGTGTCCCCGCCAGTGGATCACACTGTATCTAGGCTGAATAAGTCCACCTTGATGCCAGTGGAGGATTCCCCGGTTTTCAGGGATCCCGCAGATAGGCGGGTAGAGGCTCTCTCCCGTCCCATTTATATGGTGGCAGGTTCCCTGTTGTAACCTGTTTTTGCCTCGGTGATGGCCTCTCAGGCACTCACTGTGTGGTGCAAGGGGCTTCTTAGCACCCTGGTGGCGGAGTCGGCCTCTCTGACTGCCCTTGCCATGGTGGATAAACTCATCCAAACTGGGATGTATCTATGTGACGCGGCCTTGGACGAGGCTCCTTTGGTCGCCCGGTTGTCAGCGGTGGGGATTGCAATCCGCCGCATTACCTGGTTGAAGAGCTGGTCGGCTGACCACACGTCCAAAAAGACAGTGTCTGAGATCCCCTATGCAGGGGGTTGTCTTTTTGGGGAGACTCTAGATGGGTTAATTAAGGGGCTCATGGGAGGTAAGAGTACTCTGTTTCCCCAGGTCACTAAGGGTAAGTCCCCCCGTACGTGGAGGGGACCCTCCTTCAAGACTCGTAAACGTAATTCCTTTTGAGCCTTTGGGTCGCAGGAGAAGGGTAAGCCCTTCCGACCCCCTGGTGGCCACAAGAAACCGTGGACAGGTAAGCCAAAGGCCGGTCAGTCTGGCTCGTCGGCCCAGTCCACCTCTTCCTGAAGGGAAGCCCTCACACGTTGTCAGGGTGGGGGGACGTCTGCATTGCTTTCAGGAACCCTGGTTGTCTGGGATTCAGGACAGGTGGGTTCAAGAACTGATTTGTTCAGGGTACAAGATCGAGTTTCGATCTCGCCCCGCAGACAGGCTCTTCCCGTCCAATCTCCAGCTGTCCCCGATCGTCTCAGAGACCTCATGGGGGTGGTGAACGATCTGCTTGCCCAAGGAGACATTGTACCTGTTCCATTATGGGAACAGTTTTGTGGGTTTTACTCCAACCTGTTCACGGTGCCCAGGAAAGAGGGCAAGGTACGTCCGATTCTGAACTTAAAATCTCTGAACCGCTTTGTGCGGGTACAGAAGTTCAGGATTTGTATCCATCCGGTCGGTGGTGACATCGTTGAGGCACGGGGACTTCCTGGCATCCATCAACTTGAAGGATGCGTATCTGCACATCCCTATTTTCGAGGGTCATCAGAGATATCTCCGCTTCGCGGTGGCTGGGGAGCATTAACAGTTCGTGGCGTTGCCTTTCGGTCTTGCTTCGGCTCCCAGGGTTTTCACCAAGGTGTTGGCTCCGGTTCTAGCTTTACTGCGTTTACGGGGCATTGCGGTCCTCGGTTACCTGGACGACCTCTTGTTAAGGTCGAACTCATGTGTGACCTTGGTGAGCGATCTGGCCGTGACGGTTCAGACGCTACAGGACTTCGGGTGGACCATCAATTTTCAGAAGTCCTTGGAAAGGAGAATTTCCTTGAGTTGTCCGGTGAGGTCGGATCTCTTAACCTAACGCAGGGCCAGAACTTCCAGCCTCTGTTGTGGACGGTTCTCACCACGGATGACAGCCTGTGAGGCTGGAGAGGAGTTCTGGGCACGCTTTGTGCCCAGGGGACTTGGTCGGTGGGGGAGACCTCATTGCCAATCAACGTCCTGGAGCTCCGAGCGATAAAGCTTTGTCTGTTCCGGTGGTCATCTCAGCTGCAGGGGTGTACGGTCAGGGTACAGACGGACAATGCCACAGCTGTGGCTTATATAAATCACCAAGGGGGCACCAGGAGTGCCTGGGCTGCCAAGGAAGTGGCTGAGATCCTGTCTTGGGCCGAATCACATGTACCGGCGATCTCAGCTGTTCACATTCTGGGTGTGGAAAACTGGCAGGCAGACTATCTGAGTCGCCAGACCTTGGACCAGGGGGAATGGTCCCTGCCTCTGGAGGTATTTCGCTGGCTATGCGCCCGGTGGGGGACACCGGACGTGGATCTATTCACGTCCTGTCTCAACACAAAGGTGGAAAGGTTCGTGGCCAGAACTCGCAATGCTCTGGAGGACGCCGCGGGCGCATTGGAGGTGCCTTGGCACCGCTATCGGCTGATTTAAGCCTTTCCTCCGATTCAACTGCTGTCCAGGTTCCATCCGCAGGGTGTCAGTCATTCTAGTGGCCTCGGATTGGCCTCAAAGGTCCTGGTACACGGACATCGTTCAGATGGTCGTCGAACCTCCCTGGCGTCTTCCACTGAGAGACGATCTTCTGTCTCAAGGACCGATCTTCCATCCTGCTTTACAGTCGCTGGCTTTAACGGCATAGCTGTTGAAAGCCAGGTCCTGAGGGATAGAGGTCTTCCACAGGCGATCATCCATACCTTGTTGAAGGCTCAAAAAGCCACTTCAAGAAAAATGTATCACCGCACCTGGAAATCGTATATCGCTTGGTGCGAATCGCAGGTTCTTCATCCTCGCTCCTTCTGGATGGGGAAGGTCTTGGCCTTCCTGCAGAAGGGCGTGGATCAGCGTCTGGCGCTGACTATGGTCAAGGGTCAAGTGTCAGCCTTGGCCATCTTTTTTCAGTGACCTTTGGCATCGCATTTCTTGGTCCGCACCTACAACAACCTCCCTTCGAGAATATCAGGGAGGTCCCTCTGTCTGTGTTGTCACAGAAGGTTGCCTTTCTGGTAGCCATCACGTCGGCTCGCAGAGTGTCTCAATTGGTGGCTTTGTCCTGCCGTTCTCCTTATCTGGTCATTCATAGAGATAAGGTGGTTCTGCGACCGAATCAGTCATTTCTTCCCAAGGTGGTTTTGGTGTTCCACCTCAATGAGGATATCGTTTTGCCTTCGCTGTGTGCATGGCCTAAGCATCACAAGGAGTTTGCTTTGCACTCCTTAGATGTGGTCCGGGCAACCAAGGTTTACCTGTCCGCTACGGAGTTGATTCAACAGCTCTATTTTTTCTTCCTGAGGGACCTCGGAAGGGATCGGCAGCCTCCGCGGTGACCATTTCTAAGTGGATCAGACAGACGATTGTTCAGGCTTATTCCATTAAGGGTCGAATTCCTCCTTTTTCGGTTAAGGCCCATTCTACTCGAGCCGTTTTTGCCTCTTGGGCTTTTCGCCATCAGGCTTCTGTGGCTCAGGTGTGCAAGGCGGTGACCTGGTCGTCCGTGCACACTTTCTCAAAGTTTTACAAACTTGAAGTTTTGGCATCTTCAGATGCTTCCTTTGGCCGCAAAGTTTTGAGTGCGGCAGTTGTGTAAGGGGACATTGTTTTTACTATCCCTCCTTATTGGGGTATTTTTTCTGGGTTTGTTCCAGTTTTTTCCTGTGGGCTCAGGTTGTTACTGGCCCGGCGGTTTGCGTTACCTTCTAAGTTGGTTGTGTTTCTTTCCCACCCCTCATACCTGCACTGCTTTGGGACGTCCTATTAGTGAAGGCTAATACCATCGGGCGGCAACTGTCAGAGGACGTAAGAGAAAATAGAATTTTTGTAAGAACTTACCATAAAATTATTTTCTCTGAGTCCTCTGACAGTCGCCGCCCCTGCCCCTCTGGTTTTTGGATCTGGGGGTTGTTGCCTTCCGGTACTGCTTGCTACAAACTGAGGTATATCAGATTGGGTTCTGGATAATGGCTGAGGGATGGCCCCCTAGTGGCGTGCTGAGGTATAAACGTTTTTTGTATTAACCTGATAATGAAATATCTGCCTAGCCATGCTCCTGCAGAGGGCGCCATTACCCATTAGTGAAGGCTAATACCATCGGGCGGCGACTGTCAGAGGATTCAGAGAAAATAATTTTACTGTAAGTTCTTACAAAAATTCTATTATTTCTATATGAAGATATGGTTGACAAATATTACTGTCCCATCTGAAGCAATTCAAACCATGAATTATCTGCTCCTCACCTCCAGTGACGGTGAATACCGTCACACAGGGGAAAAGGAAATAGTGAGGTCTCAGCTTATATTGCTTCCTTCGCTTTACTCCTAACTCCCCCTTGTCCTGTCACCATGAGCCTCCCTTCACCATACATTGATCTGGAGGTAGCCATAGAACAGAGTAAGCTATGCATACCACACAAGGGGTCCCTGTGCATTGTCTCTGCCAGGCTTTGTGGCTGGAATGTAGCAAAGATATGGGGTCACACATCCGCCATGCTCTGTCTCATGTTTGCTCCCCTTTATGTCAGGTTTTAATTCTGACTTAATACCAGTTAGGGAAATGTCCCTTTATTTCCTGCCTTGGGTATAACATTGACTGGGAAATAAAGAGAAATGTAATCTCTCCTAGAGGGACATAGAGAGCAATGAGAACCTATCTTTGTACAGTATAGACCAGTGTTTTTCTACCTTTTTCCAGTCAAGGAACCCTATAAAATGATGGACAGTCTCGAGGTATCCCAGTCTAAAATGTGAAAAACTATTCTAATAGCTTTGCATAATGCAGCAACATCCACACAGATAGGACACACAAAGTTAGAGGAGATTTATTCTTTCAAAGCAAATACAATTTTGCACACTGGTATTGACTGGAATTCCAATGTTTCTCTTCGCCCTCAATTTCTCTCCATCAGTCAGCTAATGTCACCCCAGTTCTGAGGGAGAAGGGAAGACCAAAGAACCAAAAAGAAACACAAATCACCGCTCTGAAAGCAACCAGCTGAGCCGGATGGATCCCGAGCAACTGTGGCAGTCCTGCAGGGATGGGTGCTCACCAAGGTCCGCAACCTGAGAAGTCCATGTGAGTAGAAAAAGAAAGTGGCACTTCCAAACCAAGGAACTTGAGTTTTATTCTTCAAATCAAAGGTACAACATTAGGCAGAAACACAAGACAAACTGGACAGCAGATGCGTTTCACACCTTGTGCTTAAGGGAGACCTGAGGGAGAAGGGCACAGGAGGGTCAAAGATGGATGCTTTGGAGTCAACAGACATCCTCCTTATTAACTGATGACGTCATTGGTTGTAAGGAGGCCAGTGTCTAGTAAGTCATAATGGTGCATAATGATGTAGCACTGCCCCCTTAGGAGCTGCTGAGTGTGGATTCCCCTGGGTTACCCATAGCAACATATCACTTTAAGACTTGGCTAAGACAATGAACAGTCCAGGGGATTTGGGTTTTGTGTTTTATTTTAGAACTTGGATGGGAGAAGGGATAAGTGGGATACTCCAACTTGAACTATGCACAACTTCTGAGGACTCTAACTGTAGTATGAGTGCGGCAAGGCCGCTGCTTCACCTTGCCACTGAAGTGAAGTAGAAAATAGATTACTGACTGGATTTCTCTTCAGGGTCCTGACTTGGAACCCCCTTTCTCACTTTCTGTGAATGCTAGCCCCTTGTCCACTGACTCTCCACTGGAGCGGTCCCCTTCCTGGGCAGACCCCTGGCAAGCTTCCCGGTTCTCACAGACACTGTTTTTCCCTGGGTTGCTCTGCCTTCAGCTCCACTCGTCAGTATCCTGGACCTCCTGGCTCAGCATCACACACTTAGTCCACTAGACCAACTGCCAACTGTAACCACCTTCCTTGCTGACAGGAGGAGAGACAGCCGTCCCCCTCCTCCTGGGACCTGGCCTCCTGCCCAAAGACACCCTGTCACATGTGCCCCCGGCTTTTATGACCTATCCCAGAATGCACCCTGTTGTGTCCTCCCACTGGGACAGCCACAAAAGCCTGTGCGTCACGAGCTTGGTTTCCTCCATTGTCCAACATGCTCCCCTATTGGATACAGTGGGGACACTCCCTCAGACCAAGTGAATCACACATGGACACATCTAACAGGCAAAACTACTGATCAGGCTCCCCTGATAAGTAGATGGAGCAAACTATAGTTTACCTAGCACCTACCTAGGAGGTTGCTACAATGAAAACCCGTGACTTTGTGTAACTAAAAGGCAGGCTTGATCCACCTGCTGGCTTGTATACAATTTTTGATACATTTTTAGACATTTTGCCAAGGCACCCCTGAAGAAACTTTAAGGCACCCTGGTTGAAAAAGGCTGGTATAGACAATAGTTCAATGTTATAGTGCTTTGTCCAATGGTGGCTGGTGAATAAAAATTTTGGGGGGGGGGGGTGTCGGAAAACCCAAAACACCCCCCCCGGACGGATGGCTGGGTGGCTGGCCTGAAATCTGCTCTACATCCCTCCTTCCTTCCTCCCCCCTCCCGGGATAGATGGCTGGATGGCTGGCTGGCTGCCCAGTTGGACAGCCAGGATCCTTACCTGCTCCTTCCCCGAGCGCCACACTGTGTCTCCTCAGCCGTATGTCCCCTCCCTCTTCCTGGCCAATGGGCAGTAAAATCACGTCTCTTTTTAGCCAATCAGGAAAGGGGTCTCACGACCCGTTTCCTGATTGGCTGGGAGGAGAGTCAGTATGATAATAGCAAATATTCATTCGCTATTGTCATACAACTGGGTGGGCTTGGGGGGCAGTGCTCTGCGCCCAAGCCCACCCTTTTCTGAAGCCTATTAGAGTCTCTGGCTGTAATCATGTGCTTCATAAAAAAAATCCCCTATTGGAATCCATGAGTCCGGCGCCCAGCATGTAGATTAGGGGGCCGGACTCATGGATAGGGGGGGCGCCGCCCCTGTGCCCTTAATGGACGCCCCTGGCCCTGTTGGGAGATCCCCCCACATCCTATTCCAAAATAAAAACTACAGAAATGATCTTCCAATCCTGTAAAATGGGGCGCTATGGGGTTCAATAATTCCCTACAAATACAGAAGCTTAATCAGCACCCCCCCCCAAACTCCTTCAACACCATAGGAACTCATTTTTCTCATTTACCTGTTTTTGTTGTTGATTTTTGCTATCAGGGTGAATTTGGGGTCTAAAAATGAATTATGAATGACTCATTCATCCCTATTGGACATTCACATTCCATCCTGTGATGTAAAAAATTTAATTTTCCCATAAAAAAAAAAAAATCTTTATTTGGCAAGTGTATTGTATCTTGAAAATGAACAATTCTATCTAACCACTGAAGGTGTACTGGATATATAAAAAGAATGAGCCAACATTATTAGACGAGTCACACTGCCTGATATGGATGTGTTATTTTCAGAGTGAGGTTACTATTATTGTGTTATTTGTTCTGTAGTGTAAATCGGTGTCAGTCGATGTGTATAAAGCTCCGGTGATTGTGTCTCCTCCTGGGCAGAGCTGCCGGTGACTGAGAGGATCTGCTGTACGCCATGAAATGTTCTCCGCTCTTCTGTGTCTGTTACCTGCTGATACTCGTCCTTTCCATCGCATACTATGGGGTAAGACTGACCCGGAGCTCAGCTCCTCCATGCAGACTTACTATGGCATTGCCAAGGTTTGAGTATGAATATTACAAGGAGGGAGATTTCATTATCGGAGGATTAATCTCTGCTCACATGTACAGCCAATATACAGATCGATTAATTTTTGGGCGTAATCCTATAACTAGTTCACCAGACAATTATGTGTGTCCAGGGTAAGTCTCTTCTTCTTCTCATCTTCTCTCTCTCCGTATAACTCAACAAATAAAATGTAAATTCTTCATTGTCACTGTAATCATGGATGGACATTTCCAGCTGATTCTACCGATGTTTTATATATTTTATCATTATTTGGTTACAATTAGTGTTGAGCGAACACGGACTGTATTATTCGTGTTCGTACCGAATAATTGGATTTTTTGTACCCGAACACGGACACGGACACTTTACTGTATGTTCGGGTAAAAATCCGTGTTCGGTCGTTTTATTTCCGGGTTTTGCATGCTTTGGCGCTCTTTTCATGGCGGGCTTTCAACAGCCAATCAACAATCGTTTAACTGGTGTGCCTTAAGCCATCCCAGCCATGCCTGCAAATGTCTCAGTAGCTGTGATTGGCCGTCTGAAGCATGTGACCAAGTCTTTATAAGTTCGAGGCAGCCGCAGCGGCGTCATTATGCTGCTTAGATTCAGGGACAGAGCACACATCAACGTGCTGGCTGCTGATTAGGGAAAGATAGGCAGGAAAAAACCATTTGTGTCCGGATAGAATTGAGGGACAGGTCGGAGTGTTTAGGCAGGGCGAGTTGTAGGCATTTTAGGGATAGAGTCTGCTGAATTATATAGGGTCAGTGTCTTCTACAAACTACAATCGATATTGCTGTGTGGGGGGTGGGGTCTGCACTCAATCCTGATCTACGATCTCTTCTCAATCCTGTTAGGGACAGAGTCTGCTGAATTTTAGGGAAACTGTGTTCTACAAACTACAATCGATATTGCTGTGTGGTGTGGGATTGGAGATAGGCAGGTGTCAGTGATCCACATCCATTTTTCTGTGTGTGAGCTGCAGTGAACACAATCTTTTTGGGCTGCAGTGAACACAATCTTTTTGGGCTGCAGTGAACACAATCTTTTTGGGCTGCAGTGAACACAATCTTTTTGGGCTGCAGTGAACACAATCTTTTTGGGGTGCAGTGAACAAAATCTTTTTGGGGTGCAGTGAACACAATCCTTTTTGGTGTGCAGTGAACACAATCTTTGTGGGGTGCAGTGAACAAAATCCTTTGTGGGGTGCAGTGAACACAATCTTTTTGGGGTGCAGTGAACAAAATCCTTTTTGGGGTGCAGTGAACAACATCCTTTTTGGGGTGCAGTGAACACAATCTTTTTGGGGTGCAGTGAACAAAATCCTTTGTGGGGTGCAGTGAACACAATCTTTTTGGGGTGCAGTGAACACAATCTTTTTGGGGTGGAGTGAACAACATCCTTTTTGGGGTGCAGTGAACAAAATCCTTTTTGGGGTGCAGTGAACAAAATCATTTTTGGGGTGCAGTGAACACAATCTTTTTGGGGTGCAGTGAACACAATCTTTGTGGGGTGCAGTGAACACAATCTTTTTGGGGTGGAGTGAACAACATCCTTTTTGGGGTGCAGTGAACAACATCCTTTTTGGGGTGCAGTGAACACAATCTTTTTGGGGTGCAGTGAACACAATCTTTGTGGGGTACAGTGAACAGAATCTTTGTGGGGTGCAGTGAACACAATCTTTGGGGGGTACAGTGAACACAATCTTTGTGAGGTGCAGTGAACACAATCTTTGTGGGGTGCAGTGAACACAATCATTGTGGGGTGCAGTGAACTCAATCTTTGTGGGGTACAGTGAACACAATCTCATACTGAAGGTTTGAGGGTGCTGCCTGTTCCATACTCCCCCTACTCCTCATCTAGCCTTTTAGGGGTACAAACAATAGTAATTGGGGCCTAGTGTGGTTGTGTACGTGTGATATACATACACTTTTTTGGGATCATATTTTCTATTCCGCTATTTAATCAAAAACCTTTGGGGATCAGTTAAATTGGGGGATAGTCTGTGTTGGTACGTGTGAGAGAGATCCACCTTTCCAAGTTGTTGGGGTTCATCTCATACTTCTGAAGGTTTGAGGGTGCTGCCTGTTCCATACTCCCCCTACTCCTAGCCTTTTAGGGGTACAAACAATAGTAATTGGGGCCTAGTGTGGTTGTGTACGTGTGATATACATACACTTTTTTGGGATCATATTTTCTATTCCGCTATTTAATCAAAAACCTTTGGGGATCAGTTAAATTGGGGGATAGTCTGTGTTGGTACGTGTGAGAGAGATCCACCTTTCCAAGTTGTTGGGGTTCATCTCATACTTCTGAAGGTTTGAGGGTGCTGCCTGTTCCATACTCCCCCTACTCCTAGCCTTTTAGGGGTACAAACAATAGTAATTGGGGCCTAGTGTGGTTGTGTACGTGTGATATACATACACTTTTTTGGGATCATATTTTCTATTCCGCTATTTAATCAAAAACCTTTGGGGATCAGTTAAATTGGGGGATAGTCTGTGTTGGTACGTGTGAGAGAGATCCACCTTTCCAAGTTGTTGAGGTTCATCTCATACTTCTGAAGGTTTGAGGGTGCTGCCTGTTCCATACTCCCCCTACTCCTAGCCTTTTAGGGGTACAAACAATAGTAATTGGGGCCTAGTGTGGTTGTGTACGTGTGATATACATACACTTTTTTGGGATCATATTTTCTATTCCGCTATTTAATCAAAAACCTTTGGGGATCAGTTAAATTGGGGGATAGTCTGTGTTGGTACGTGTGAGAGAGATCCACCTTTCCAAGTTGTTGGGGTTCATCTCATACTTCTGAAGGTTTGAGGGTGCTGCCTGTTCCATACTCCCCCTACTCCTAGCCTTTTAGGGGTACAAACAATAGTAATTGGGGCCTAGTGTGGTTGTGTACGTGTGATATACATACACTTTTTTGGGATCATATTTTCTATTCCGCTATTTAATCAAAAACCTTTGGGGATCAGTTAAATTGGGGGATAGTCTGTGTTGGTACGTGTGAGAGAGATCCACCTTTCCAAGTTGTTGAGGTTCATCTCATACTTCTGAAGGTTTGAGGGTGCTGCCTGTTCCATACTCCCCCTACTCCTAGCCTTTTAGGGGTACAAACAATAGTAATTGGGGCCTAGTGTGGTTGTGTACGTGTGATATACATACACTTTTTTGGGATCATATTTTCTATTCCGCTATTTAATCAAAAACCTTTGGGGATCAGTTAAATTGGGGGATAGTCTGTGTTGGTACGTGTGAGAGAGATCCACCTTTCCAAGTTGTTGGGGTTCATCTCATACTTCTGAAGGTTTGAGGGTGCTGCCTGTTCCATACTCCCCCTACTCCTAGCCTTTTAGGGGTACAAACAATAGTAATTGGGGCCTAGTGTGGTTGTGTACGTGTGATATACATACACTTTTTTGGGATCATATTTTCTATTCCGCTATTTAATCAAAAACCTTTGGGGATCAGTTAAATTGGGGGATAGTCTGTGTTGGTACGTGTGAGAGAGATCCACCTTTCCAAGTTGTTGAGGTTCATCTCATACTTCTGAAGGTTTGAGGGTGCTGCCTGTTCCATACTCCCCCTACTCCTAGCCTTTTAGGGGTACAAACAATAGTAATTGGGGCCTAGTGTGGTTGTGTACGTGTGATATACATACACTTTTTTGGGATCATATTTTCTATTCCGCTATTTAATCAAAAACCTTTGGGGATCAGTTAAATTGGGGGATAGTCTGTGTTGGTACGTGTGAGAGAGATCCACCTTTCCAAGTTGTTGGGGTTCATCTCATACTTCTGAAGGTTTGAGGGTGCTGCCTGTTCCATACTCCCCCTACTCCTAGCCTTTTAGGGGTACAAACAATAGTAATTGGGGCCTAGTGTGGTTGTGTACGTGTGATATACATACACTTTTTTGGGATCATATTTTCTATTCCGCTATTTAATCAAAAACCTTTGGGGATCAGTTAAATTGGGGGATAGTCTGTGTTGGTACGTGTGAGAGAGATCCACCTTTCCAAGTTGTTGAGGTTCATCTCATACTTCTGAAGGTTTGAGGGTGCTGCCTGTTCCATACTCCCCCTACTCCTAGCCTTTTAGGGGTACAAACAATAGTAATTGGGGCCTAGTGTGGTTGTGTACGTGTGATATACATACACTTTTTTGGGATCATATTTTCTATTCCGCTATTTAATCAAAAACCTTTGGGGATCAGTTAAATTGGGGGATAGTCTGTGTTGGTACGTGTGAGAGAGATCCACCTTTCCAAGTTGTTGGGGTTCATCTCATACTTCTGAAGGTTTGAGGGTGCTGCCTGTTCCATACTCCCCCTACTCCTAGCCTTTTAGGGGTACAAACAATAGTAATTGGGGCCTAGTGTGGTTGTGTACGTGTGATATACATACACTTTTTTGGGATCATATTTTCTATTCCGCTATTTAATCAAAAACCTTTGGGGATCAGTTAAATTGGGGGATAGTCTGTGTTGGTACGTGTGAGAGAGATCCACCTTTCCAAGTTGTTGAGGTTCATCTCATACTTCTGAAGGTTTGAGGGTGCTGCCTGTTCCATACTCCCCCTACTCCTAGCCTTTTAGGGGTACAAACAATAGTAATTGGGGCCTAGTGTGGTTGTGTACGTGTGATATACATACACTTTTTTGGGATCATATTTTCTATTCCGCTATTTAATCAAAAACCTTTGGGGATCAGTTAAATTGGGGGATAGTCTGTGTTGGTACGTGTGAGAGAGATCCACCTTTCCAAGTTGTTGGGGTTCATCTCATACTTCTGAAGGTTTGAGGGTGCTGCCTGTTCCATACTCCCCCTACTCCTAGCCTTTTAGGGGTACAAACAATAGTAATTGGGGCCTAGTGTGGTTGTGTACGTGTGATATACATACACTTTTTTGGGATCATATTTTCTATTCCGCTATTTAATCAAAAACCTTTGGGGATCAGTTAAATTGGGGGATAGTCTGTGTTGGTACGTGTGAGAGAGATCCACCTTTCCAAGTTGTTGAGGTTCATCTCATACTTCTGAAGGTTTGAGGGTGCTGCCTGTTCCATACTCCCCCTACTCCTAGCCTTTTAGGGGTACAAACAATAGTAATTGGGGCCTAGTGTGGTTGTGTACGTGTGATATACATACACTTTTTTGGGATCATATTTTCTATTCCGCTATTTAATCAAAAACCTTTGGGGATCAGTTAAATTGGGGGATAGTCTGTGTTGGTACGTGTGAGAGAGATCCACCTTTCCAAGTTGTTGGGGTTCATCTCATACTTCTGAAGGTTTGAGGGTGCTGCCTGTTCCATACTCCCCCTACTCCTAGCCTTTTAGGGGTACAAACAATAGTAATTGGGGCCTAGTGTGGTTGTGTACGTGTGATATACATACACTTTTTTGGGATCATATTTTCTATTCCGCTATTTAATCAAAAACCTTTGGGGATCAGTTAAATTGGGGGATAGTCTGTGTTGGTACGTGTGAGAGAGATCCACCTTTCCAAGTTGTTGAGGTTCATCTCATACTTCTGAAGGTTTGAGGGTGCTGCCTGTTCCATACTCCCCCTACTCCTAGCCTTTTAGGGGTACAAACAATAGTAATTGGGGCCTAGTGTGGTTGTGTACGTGTGATATACATACACTTTTTTGGGATCATATTTTCTATTCCGCTATTTAATCAAAAACCTTTGGGGATCAGTTAAATTGGGGGATAGTCTGTGTTGGTACGTGTGAGAGAGATCCACCTTTCCAAGTTGTTGGGGTTCATCTCATACTTCTGAAGGTTTGAGGGTGCTGCCTGTTCCATACTCCCCCTACTCCTAGCCTTTTAGGGGTACAAACAATAGTAATTGGGGCCTAGTGTGGTTGTGTACGTGTGATATACATACACTTTTTTGGGATCATATTTTCTATTCCGCTATTTAATCAAAAACCTTTGGGGATCAGTTAAATTGGGGGATAGTCTGTGTTGGTACGTGTGAGAGAGATCCACCTTTCCAAGTTGTTGGGGTTCATCTCATACTTCTGAAGGTTTGAGGGTGCTGCCTGTTCCATACTCCCCCTACTCCTAGCCTTTTAGGGGTACAAACAATAGTAATTGGGGCCTAGTGTGGTTGTGTACGTGTGATATACATACACTTTTTTGGGATCATATTTTCTATTCCGCTATTTAATCAAAAACCTTTGGGGATCAGTTAAATTGGGGGATAGTCTGTGTTGGTACGTGTGAGAGAGATCCACCTTTCCAAGTTGTTGAGGTTCATCTCATACTTCTGAAGGTTTGAGGGTGCTGCCTGTTCCATACTCCCCCTACTCCTAGCCTTTTAGGGGTACAAACAATAGTAATTGGGGCCTAGTGTGGTTGTGTACGTGTGATATACATACACTTTTTTGGGATCATATTTTCTATTCCGCTATTTAATCAAAAACCTTTGGGGATCAGTTAAATTGGGGGATAGTCTGTGTTGGTACGTGTGAGAGAGATCCACCTTTCCAAGTTGTTGAGGTTCATCTCATACTTCTGAAGGTTTGAGGGTGCTGCCTGTTCCATACTCCCCCTACTCCTAGCCTTTTAGGGGTACAAACAATAGTAATTGGGGCCTAGTGTGGTTGTGTACGTGCGAGATACATACACTTTTTTTGATCATATTTCCTATTCCGCTATTCAATAAAAACCTTTGAGGATCAATTGAATTGCGGGATAGTCTGTGTCGGTACGTGTGAGAGAGATCCACCTTTCCAAGTTGTTGGGGTTCATCTCATACTTCTGAAGGTTTGAGGGTGCTGCCTGTTCCATACCCCCCCTACTCCTCATCTAGCCTTTTAGGGGTACAAACAATAGTAATTGGGGCCTAGTGTGGTTGTGTACGTGCGAGATACATACACTTTTTTTGATCATATTTCCTATTCCACTATTCAATAAAAACCTTTGAGGATCAATTGAATTGCGGGATAGTCTGTGTCGGTACGTGTGAGAGAGATCCACCTTTCCAAGTTGTTGGGGTTCATCTCATACTTCTGAAGGTTTGAGGGTGCTGCCTGTTCCATACCCCCCTACTCCTCATCTAGCCTTTTAGGGGTACAAACAATAGTAATTGGGGCCTAGTGTGGTTGTGTACGTGCGAGATACATACACTTTTTTTGATCATATTTCCTATTCCGCTATTCAATAAAAACCTTTGAGGATCAATTGAATTGCGGGATAGTCTGTGTCGGTACGTGTGAGAGAGATCCACCTTTCCAAGTTGTTGGGGTTCATCTCATACTTCTGAAGGTTTGAGGGTGCTGCCTGTTCCATACCCCCCCTACTCCTCATCTAGCCTTTTAGGGGTACAAACAATAGTAATTGGGGCCTAGTGTGGTTGTGTACGTGCGAGATACATACACTTTTTTTGATCATATTTCCTATTCCGCTATTCAATAAAAACCTTTGAGGATCAATTGAATTGCGGGATAGTCTGTGTCGGTACGTGTGAGAGAGATCCACCTTTCCAAGTTGTTGGGGTTCATCTCATACTTCTGAAGGTTTGAGGGTGCTGCCTGTTCCATACCCCCCCTACTCCTCATCTAGCCTTTTAGGGGTACAAACAATAGTAATTGGGGCCTAGTGTGGTTGTGTACGTGCGAGATACATACACTTTTTTTGATCATATTTCCTATTCCGCTATTCAATAAAAACCTTTGAGGATCAATTGAATTGCGGGATAGTCTGTGTCGGTACGTGTGAGAGAGATCCACCTTTCCAAGTTGTTGGGGTTCATCTCATACTTCTGAAGGTTTGAGGGTGCTGCCTGTTCCATACCCCCCCTACTCCTCATCTAGCCTTTTAGGGGTACAAACAATAGTAATTGGGGCCTAGTGTGGTTGTGTACGTGCGAGATACATACACTTTTTTTGATCATATTTCCTATTCCGCTATTCAATAAAAACCTTTGAGGATCAATTGAATTGCGGGATAGTCTGTGTCGGTACGTGTGAGAGAGATCCACCTTTCCAAGTTGTTGGGGTTCATCTCATACTTCTGAAGGTTTGAGGGTGCTGCCTGTTCCATACTCCCCCTACTCCTCATCTAGCCTTTTAGGGGTACAAACAATAGTAATTGGGGCCTAGTGTGGTTGTGTACGTGTGATATACATACACTTTTTTTGGATCATATTTTCTATTCCGCTATTCAATAAAAACCTTTCTAGGGCAAGATCTTAA
This sequence comes from Pelophylax lessonae, assembly GCF_965119305.1. Taxonomy (NCBI): domain Eukaryota; kingdom Metazoa; phylum Chordata; class Amphibia; order Anura; family Ranidae; genus Pelophylax; species Pelophylax lessonae. Next base: position 18,971,082 of record NC_138768.1, on the reverse strand, counting down.
ATTACAGAAATATGAGGAGACCGTCAAATAAGGGCCGTGGCCTGGGTCGTGGTGCTGCTGGTAGAGCTCCTGTTGCAAGGAGAGGACATGGTCGATCTGTGCCAGCTACACGCACAAGTGAAACACCTTCCTCAAGTGTGAGTAGGCGACAGAACCTGCATCAGTATTTGGTAGGGCATCAAACGCCCCTAGAAGTGATGAGGCCAGAACAAGTTGAGGCGATAGTAGATTGGTTTGCTGCTGACAGTGCCTCCAGTTCCTTCACATTGTCTCCCACCCAGTCTACTGCAGAAAGGTCAGAGTTGGCACCTGCAGCCAATGTCCAACCGTCTTTCACCTCACCCCCTTGCAAATCAGGCCAGCAGTCTGAGCCCCAAGCCATACAGCAGTCTCTTATTCTTTTTGAGGACTCTGTCAGCAGGGTTTCCCAGGGCCATCCACCTAGCCCTGCCCCAGAAGTGGAAGAGATTGAGTGCAGCGATGCCCAACCACTTATTTCTCAAGATGAGTACATGCAAGGATCATCGCAGCACGTCTCCGATGATGACGAAACGCAGGTGCCAACTGCTGCGGTGTTCAGCATTGTGGAGACCGACAAGGAGGGCAGGGGTGAAGACTGGGTGGAAGATGATGTGGAGGACGATGAGGTCCTCGACCCCACATGGAATGAACGTCATGCAGGTGAACTGAGTAGTTTGGAGGAAGAGGTGGTGGTCGCACAGAGCCACCAGCACAGCAGAAGAGGGAGCAGGGTGCAGAAGCGGAGCGGCCGTGCCCTAGACACTACGCCCGCTACTGCCCAACGCAGCAAGGGAACGAGCGCACCAAAGTCAGCTCAAAGGAGTTCTCTAGCGTGGAAGTTCTTTAGAAAATGTGCTGATGACAGGACACGAGTGGTTTGCACCCTGTGCAATCAGAGCTTGAAGCGAGGCATGAACCTTCTCAACCTGAGCACAACCTGCATGATCAGGCATCTAAGTGCAAAGCACGAGCTGCAGTGGAGTACACACCTTCAAAACCAAGAAACGTCTCTGGCTCATCCTGCTTCCTCTTCTGCTGCAGTCTCGGCCGCTCCAGCCACATCTGTAGTGATACCGGCACCTGCCACCCCGCAAACAGACGATCTGTCAGCAACACCACCACCTGGGTCACCAACAACCATCTCCACAATGTCCCGTGGAAGCGTTCAGCTTTCCATCTCCCAAACACTTGAGAGGAAGAGGAAGTACCCCCCTACCCACCCGCGATCCCTGGCCCTGAATGCCAGCATTTCAAAATTATTGGCCTTTGAAATGCTGTCATTCCGTCTGGTGGAGACGCACAGTTTTAAAAACCTTATGTCGGTGGCTGTCCCACAGTACGTCGTGCCCAGCCGCCACTACTTTTCCAGGCAAGCCATCCCTTCCCTGCACAACCAAGTGGGGGAAAAAATCAGGTGTGCACTGCGCAACGCCATCTGTGCCAAGGTCCACCTAACTACGGATACGTGGACCAGTAAGCACGGTCAGGGGCGTTATATCTCCCTAACGGCACACTGGGTAAATGCAGTGGCGGATGGGCCTGAGGCGGATAGTAATTTGGCGCATGTCCTTCCACCACCGAGGATTGCAGGGCGCTTCAGTTTGCCTCCTGTTCCTAACTCCTCCTACTCCGCTTCCTCATCCTCTACCGCCTCCTCATCCGGACAGCGTAACACCTTCACCACCAACTTCAGCACGGCCAGGGGTAAACGACAGCAGGCAGTTTTACAACTTGCCTGTTTGGGGGACAAACCACACACCGCGCAGGAGTTGTGGAGGAGCATGGAACAGCAGACAAATGAGTGGTTGCTGCCAGCGAGCCTCAAGCCCGGCCTGGTGGTGTGCGATAACGGGCGAAATCTCATAGCAGCTCTGGGCCTAGCCGGTTTGACGCACATCCCTTGCCTGGCGCATGTGCTGAATTTGGTGGTGCAGAGGTTCCTTAAAAACTACCCCGATATGTCAGAGCTGCTGCAGAAAGTGCGGGCCGTTTGTGCGCACTTTCGGCGTTCTCACCCTGCTGCTGCTCGCCTGGCAGCGCTGCAGCGTAACTTCGGCCTTCCCGCTCACCGCCTCATATGTGACGTGCCCACAAGGTGGAACTCCACCTTGCACATGCTGGAAAGACTGTGCGAGCAGCAGCAGGCCATAGTGGAGTTTCAGCTGCAGCACGCACGCGTGAGTCGCTCTGCGGAACAGCACCACTTCACCACCAATAACTGGGCCTCCATGCGAGACCTGTGTGCCTTGTTGCGCTGTTTTGAGTACTCCACCAACATGGCCAGTGGCAATGACGCCGTTCTCAGCTTAACTATCCCACTTCTATGCCTCCTTGAAAAAACAATTCGGGCGATGATGGAAGAGGATGTGGCACAGGATGAGGAGGAGGAGGAGGATGAAGAGGTAACATTTCCAAGGCTTTCAGGGCAGTCATTCGCAAGGGGCTCCGAGGGTGGGTTCCTGCACACGCAAACGCCAGGGACGCAATTGTCCAGCAGGGGCACAGTTCTGGAGGATGAGGAGGATGAGGAGGAGGAGGAGCTGGAGGAGGAGATGGAACCATGTTCACAGCAGGGTGGCACCCAGGCCAGCTCATGGCCATCACTGGTGCGTGGCTGGGGGGATACAGAGGACACAGACGATACACCTCCCACAGAGGACAGCCTTTCGTCGCCTCTGGGCAGCCTGGCACACATGAGCGATTACATGCTGCAGTGTCTCCACAACGACCGCCGAGTTGCCCACATTCTAACTTGTGCTGATTACTGGGTGGCCACGCTGCTGGATCCCCGTTACAAGGACAACGTACCGTCCTTAATTCACTCACTGGAGCGCGATCGCAAGATGCGCGAGTACAAGCGCACGCTGGTAGACGCCATGCTGCTGGCATTCCCATCTGACAGCGGGGCCACAGTGGAAGCACAAGGCAGAGGAGGAGGAGGAGGAGGTCGCCAACGCAACCAGGGCACCGCCAGCACCTCAGAAGGCAGGGTTAGCATGGCCGAAATGTGGAAAAGCTTTGTCAGCACGCCACAACAAACAGCAGCACCAGCAGCTCAGATGGAACGTCTTAGCAGGAGGCAGCATTTTACCAACATGGTGGAGCAGTATGTGTGCACACCAGTGGCGTCGGCAGGGGGGGGCTGACCTGGGCTATAGCCCCGAGTGTGCTCCCCAAAAGCCCCGGGTCTCCTGTTGCTTTTTTAAAATGATTAGCCCCGAGTCCCAAAGCCTGGGTTTGGCCGAGAACTCGGGCTACATTCCTCAGCAGTGTAAGATTTATAAAGCACATCCAATGATTGGTGGGCAATCCGGGGCAGCCGCAAGGAGAGTGAATGCAGCTGTCAAGTTTCAGCATTGATGTCGGGTGTGGGCGGGGCCGGTATGCCACGCCCACCTTCCTCCCCAGACAGCTTCTGTTTCTCTATGCACGGAACAATGGGGCGGAGCCCCGCATACCGGTCCCGCCCACACCCGAAATCAATGCTACTTGACAGCGGCAATCACTCTCCTTCCTTGCGGCTGCCCCAGATCGCCCACCAATCACTGGATGCAGTGGCGTAAAGGGCACTGTGTAAACCGCAGGCAGTGGCAGCTCCTTCAGTCCGGGGACTAGCGGGGGCAGAGCCGCGGCGGGAAGGGGGCGGAGCCGCGGCGGGAAGGGGGCGGGGCCTCGGCGGGAAGAAGGTGAGTGCCCATTGCTCAAGTGTGTGTGCTGGGTAGTAGAGGGATGGGGAAGCTGCATATAGAGGAATTCATCTTTCCCTATTCTTTCTGCAGCTGCTGAATAACTGATTGTCCTCCTCTCCCTCCTGCAGGAAGAATAGGGGAAGATCAATTCCTCTATATGCAGCTGCCCCATCCCCCTCCTATACAACTTCTTTTGCTGGCTCACCAGTGCTCTTAACCCCCCCCCCCTCCAGTGTTCTAATCCCCCCTCACTGCTCTTATTCCCCCCCCCCCCACTCGGTGCTCTTATCCCCCCCCCCCACCCTCAGTGCTCTTATCCCCGACTCAGTGCTCTTAACCCCCCCACCCAGTGCACTGGACTGCCCCCTGTTCTTTAGCCCTCCCCCGGTGCTCTTCAGCTCCCCACTGTGCTTTTCATCTCCCTCCCCCCTATGCTCCCTGTCCCCCCCGTGCTCTCCACCCCCTGCGCCTTCCAACCCCCCTGCAATGCTTTCCAAACCCCCTCTTAATACTCTCCAGTCCCCCACCCCCACCCCACCATGCCCTTCAGCTCCTCCAGTGCTCTCTGCTTCGCCTGTGCTCTCCGGCCCCCCTAGTGCTCTTCTATCTTCTATCATGTCCTCAGTCTCTGACCATCTCCTGTATCATCTCTGCAGTCTCTGACCGTCTCTTGTATCATGTCTGCAGTCTCTGACCGTCTCTTGTATCATGTCTGCAGTCTCTGACCGTCTCTTGTATCATGTCTGCAGTCTCTGACCGTCTCTTGTATCATGTCTGCAGTCTCTGACCGTCTCTTGTATCATGTCTGCAGTCTCTGACTGTCTCCTGAACCATGTCTGCAGTCTCTGACCATCTTCTGTAACATGTCCTCAGTCTCTGACCATCTCCTGTATCATGTCCTCAGTCTCTGACCATCTTCTGTAACATGTCCTCAGTCTCTGACCATCTCCTGTATCATGTCCTTAGTCTCTGACCATCTTCTGTAACATGTCCTCAGTCTCTGACCATCTCCTGTAACATGTCCTCAGTCTCTGACCATCTTCTGTAACATGTCCTCAGTCTCTGACCATCTTCTGTAACATGTCCTCAGTCTCTCACCATCTCCTGTATCATGTCCTCAGTCTCTGACCATCTCCTGTATCATGTCCTCAGTCTCTGACCATCTTCTGTAACATGTCCTCAGTCTCTGACCATCTCCTGTATCATGTCCTCAGTCTCTGACCATCTTCTGTAACATGTCCTCAGTCTCTGACCATCTTCTGTAACATGTCCTCAGTCTCTCACCATCTCCTGTATCATGTCCTCAGTCTCTGACCATCTCTTGTAACATGTCCTCAGTCTCTGACCATCTCCTGTATCATGTCCTCAGTCTCTGACCATCTTCTGTAACATGTCCTCAGTCTCTCACCATCTCCTGTATCATGTCCTCAGTCTCTGACCATCTTCTGTAACATGTCCTCAGTCTCTCACCATCTCCTGTATCATGTCCTCAGTCTCTGACCATCTCCTGTATCATGTCCTCAGTCTCTGACCATCTTCTGTAACATGTCCTCAGTCTCTCACCATCTCCTGTATCATGTCCTCAGTCTCTGACCATCTTCTGTAACATGTCCTCAGTCTCTCACCATCTCCTGTATCATGTCCTCAGTCTCTGACCATCTCCTGTATCATGTCCTCAGTCTCTGACCATCTTCTGTAACATGTCCTCAGTCTCTGACCATCTCCTGTATCATGTCCTCAGTCTCTGACCATCTTCTGTAACATGTCCTCAGTCTCTGACCATCTCCTGTAACATGTCCTCAGTCTCTGGCCATCTTCTGTTTAATGTCCTCAGTCTCTGACCATCTTCTGTATCATGTCCTCAGTCTCTGACCATCTCCTGTATCATCTCTGCAGTCTCTGACTGTCTCCTGAACCATGTCCTCAGTCTCTGGCCATCTTCTGTTTAATATCCTCAGTCTCTGACCGTCTCCTGAACCATGTCCTCAGTCTCTGACCATCTCTTGTATCATGTCTGCAGTCTTTGACCACCTCTTGTATCATGTCTGTAGTCTCTGACCATCTCCTGTACCATGTCTGCAGTCTCTGACCATCTCCTGTACCATGTCTGCAGTCTCTGACCATCTCCTGTACCATGATGTCTCTAAGACTTTGAAATGTGTTCACCACATATACCGGGATGCTTCGCTTTCCATTCACAGGCCTGTGGAAGAGGTGCTGCAAATCACAGCAGGACAATGCTTGCTGGATCTGTTGGGTTGGGCAGGTGAGTGTTCCCACGTATAACATGTAAGAGGAGGGAAAAAAAATGATGGGACAATAGTCAGACATGGGGTGGTATGGAGAGGAGTACAGGGGGTCAGACATGGGGTGGTATGGAGAGGAGTACAGGGGGTCAGACATGGGTTGGTATGGAGAGGAGTACAGGGGGTCAGACATGGGGTGGTATGGAGAGGAGAAGAGTACAGGGGGTCAGTCATGGGGTGGTATGGAGAGGAGTACAGGGGGTCAGACATGGGGTGGTATGAAGAGGAGTACAGGGGGTCAGACATGGGGTGGTATGGAGAGGAGTACAGGGGGTCAGTCATGGGGTGGTATGGAGAGGAGAGGAGTACAGGGGGTCAGACATGGGGTGGTATGGAGAGGAGTACAGGGGGTCAGACATGGGGTGGTATGGAGAGGAGAGGAGTACAGGGGGTCAGTCACGGGGTGGTATGGAGAGCAGAGAAGTACAGGGTGTCAGACATGGGGTGATATGGAGAGGAGAACAGGGGGGCAGATATAGGGTGGTATGGAGAGGAGCGGAGTACAGGGGGTCAGTCATGGGGTGGTATGGAGAGGAGAGAAGTACAGGGGTTCAGTCATGGGGTTGTATGAAGAGGAATACAGGGGGTCAGACATGGGGTGGTATGGAGAGGAGCTCTCCATACCACCCCATGATTGACCTCCTGTACTCCTCTCCTCTCCATACCACCCCATGTCTGACCCCCTGTACTCCTCTTCATACCACCCCATGTCTGACCCCCTGTACTCCTCTCCATACCACCCCATGACTGACCCCCTGTACTCCTCTCCTCTCCATACCACCCCATGACTGACCCCCTGTACTCCTCTCATCTCCATACCACCCCATGACTGACCCCCTGTACTCCTCTCCTCTCCATACCACCCCATGTCTGACCCCATGTACTCCTCTCCATACCAACCCATGTCTGACCCCCTGTACTCCTCTCCATACCACCCCATGTCTGACCCCCTGTACTCCTCTCCTCTCCATACCACACCATGACTGACCCCCTGTACTCCTCTCCATACCACCCCATGTCTGACCCCCTGTACTCCTCTTCATACCACCCCATGTCTGACCCCCTGTACTCCTCTCCATACCACCCCATGACTAACCCCCTGTACTCCTCTCCTCTCCATACCACCCCATGTCTGACCCCCTGTACTCCTCTCCATACCAACCCATGTCTGACCCCCTGTACTCCTCTCCTCTCCATACCACCCCATGACTGACCTCCTGTACTCCTCTCCATACCACCCCATGTCTGACCCCCTGTACTCCTCTCCATACCACCCCATGTCTGACCCCCTGTACTCCTCTCCATACCACCCCATGTCTGACCCCCTGTACTCCTCTCCATACCACCCCATGTCTGACCCCCTGTACTCCTCTCCATACCACCCCATGTCTGACTCCCTGTACTCCTCTCCTCTTCATACCACCCCATGACTGACCTCCTGTACTCCTCTCCATACCACCACATGACTGACCCCCTTTACTTCTTTCTTCTCCATACCACCCAATTTCTCACCCCCTGTACTCCTCTCCATACCACCCCTTGACTGACCCTTGACTGAGGGGGCCATTGGGTGGAGCTTGGGCGGTACTTACTTTTAAATATGGGAGGAGCTTGGGCGGGGCTTTTCTTTAAAATGTGGGAGGGGGTTATCAAATTTATCTTCGGGCTGAAGCCCCTGGTCTTTTTCCCACCTAGCAACACCCCTGGTGCACACGCCTACATGTAGTGAATGACGGGTCTGCCCCCTTCAACTTCTGGGTCTCCAAATTGGGCACATGGCCTGAGCTTGCCCTTTACGCCTTGGAGGTGCTGGCGTGCCCTGCAGCCAGTGTATTATCTGAACGGGTATTTAGCACGGCTGGGGGCGTTATAACAGACAAGCGCAGCCGCCTGTCCAGAGACAATGTGGACAAGCTCACGTTCATTAAAATGAACCAGGCATGGATCCCACGGGACTTTTCCGTACCTTATGCAGAATAGCAATGGATACCGACCTTACCCACCCATTGTTCCATTTTTGCTCTTTCTCACTCTTTTGGGGTGTACCCTCATTTAAAATTTGTGAAAAGAAGCAGTGTTGGCTACCTCGTCCTCCTCCTCAGGGCCAGATTAATGTAGGGGCTATTGGAGCTGCAGCTCCAGGCCCCTACCTTTTATATAGGCCCCGGGTTGGCCATATTCACTGTTACCGCTCTTCTGTCACTTGTAAACACAGAAGTCTGGCTTCTATGCTCGCTTCCCCAGGCAGCACCCTCAGAACCTCCCCACACAGCGTGAAGGCCGGACAAGGAGGGACAGTTGGCGATGCATGGATGTGTTTATGGGCTTCAGAGACAGCATCCCATGTTGAATTAGGCATGCATGGCTGCACCCTTCCTCCTCTGGGTGCATGGCAAGGCACGGCCCTAAGGCCCTTCAAAATCCTCAGCACCAAGCCCATGATGCTGTTAATCCGGCCCTGGTCCTCCTCCACCGCCGCTTCCACCTACACCGCCCATAGGTGTGCGCAGCCTATTGCATTAAGGTGTGCACCCCAAAGTTGAAATACACATGCATGTGTTTGCCAGCAGGGAGAGTAATGTATCCGGGCCATGTACCTGTAGGCAAGGAGAAATAGAGCAGAGCAGGTCCCAGGGAGATCTTTCCCATCTCCTCACTGGCAATGCTATGTGCCCTAGGTGATTAGGGTGTGCCCAGGCACACCCAGCACACCCTGTGCGCACGCCTATGTCACCGCCACATCCACCACCACCTCAACCTCCCTCCTACTCCATATGGGCCTCGTCCTTCAGAGATGAAGAAGAACATTGTTTTATTTTTCTGTTTTTTTTTGTTGTTTTAAGTTATTTCCCTATCCACATTTGTTTGCAGAGCACTTGCCATGCTCTTAATTACGTTTTGCTGCCATTTGCAGCACTCTAGCCCTTTCCTTTGGTGTTTTAGAGCCATTTTAGTGCCTTAAAGTTCGGGTCCCCATTGACTTCAATGGGGTTCGGTGTCCGGGAAAAGTTCGGTAAAAGTCCGGGACACGGACCCGGACTTTTTTTTAAAGTTCGGCCGAACCCGTCGAACACGGACATCTAGGTGTCCGCTCAACCCTAGTTACAATCTGTGTTGTCCCAATATACAATGAATACATTTGGCTTCCATTATATTTTGTCTTCAGGCCATGCTGGGATTTCTGATAAATAATGACGTCATGTATGTAATTATGGCCCCTTCAGGATCCATCATTGCCGGGAGAGGGGGGGGTGCTGTCATTTAATAAAGTGTGTGTGTGTGATCTTCTACTTATCAGGGCAGCTCACAATAAAGGCTTTTCACTGCATAGAGATAAGCCAGTTATCAAATAAATAAGTCAATAAATATCTCTCCAATAAGTGAATATAAGTGGGAATTATCAATTACATTAAGCACTAAGAGCACTGTATTTTGGAATTTGTCAGATTGGACATTATTGCAATATTTATTACTATTATTAATATTTATTACTGCTTGTAATATTCACCACAGACTCTCACAGTCACTAATATATGTTTCACTTGTAATTTATCTATTTCTGAATTGCACTTATTGGAGAAATATTTAGATTTCACTTATTGGAGAGATATTGAGTCATATTTATATTTTATTGATGTATTTTTTATATTCACTTATTGTAGAGATATTAAGTCATATTTATATTTTATTGATGTATTTTTTTAAATTTCACTTATTGGAGAGATATTAAGTCATATTTATTGTATTGATTTATTTTTTTATATTCACTTATTGGAGAGATATTAAGTCATATTTATTGTATTGATTTATTTTTTTATATTCACTTATTGGAGAGGTATTAAGTCATATTTATATTTTATTGATGTATTTTTTTATATATTCACTTATTGGAGAGATATTATTCATATTTATATTTTATTGATGTATTTTTTTTATATATTCACTTATTGGAGAGATATTAAGTCATATTTATTGTATTGATTTATTTTTTTATATTCACTTATTACAGAGATCATATTTATATTCTATTTTTTTTTTATATATTCACTTATTGGAGAGATATTAGGTCATATTTATATTTTATTGATGTATTTTTTTATATTCACTTATTGGAGAGATATTAGGTCATATTTATATTTTATTTATTTTTTTTATATCCACTTATTGGAGAGATATTAAGTCATATTTATATTTTATTGATGTATTTTTTCATATTCACTTATTGGAGAGATATTAGGTCATATTTATTTTATTGATGCATTTTTTATATTCATCTATTGGATAGATATTAAGTCATATTTATATTTTAATGATGTATTTTTTCATATTCACTTATTGGAGAGATATTAGGTCATATTTATTTTATTTATGTATTTTTATATTCACTTATTGGAGAGATATTAAGTCCTATTTATATTTTATTGATGTATTTTTTTATATATTCACTTATTGGAGAGATATTAGGTCATATTTATATTTTATTGATGTATTTTTTTATATTCACTTATTGGAGAGATATTAGGTCATATTTATATTTTATTTATTTTTTTTATATCCACTTATTGGAGAGATATTAAGTCATATTTATATTTTATTGATGTATTTTTTCATATTCACTTATTGGAGAGATATTAGGTCATATTTATTTTATTGATGCATTTTTTATATTCATCTATTGGATAGATATTAAGTCATATTTATATTTTAATGATGTATTTTTTCATATTCACTTATTGGAGAGATATTAGGTCATATTTATTTTATTTATGTATTTTTATATTCACTTATTGGAGAGATATTAAGTCATATTTATATTTTATTGATGTATTGTTTATATATTCACTTATTGGAGAGATATTAAGTCATATTTATATTTTATTGATGTATTTTTTTTATATATTCACTTATTGGAGAGATATTAAGTCATATTTATATTTTGTAAGAGATATATACCAAGGTATATTCCCCGTACCAGGAAGTGTGTATATCCAATGAATAATATAAATTTTAAATAATAGGTGAATGAATAATGTATTAAAGTGAATATTGCAGCAGCAGCTATAGAGTAAATGAAAGAATGATCGATCATAATAGCCTTACTAGTAAGACTAAATACAGCTGTGGTTAGTCTTACTAGTAAGGCTATTACGATCGTATTTATATTTTATTGATGTATTTTTTATATTCACTTATTGGAGAGATATTGAGTCATATTTATATTTTATTGATGTATTTTTTTATATTTTCACTTATTGGAGAGATATTAAGTCATATTTATATTTTATTGATGTATTTTTTTAAATTTCACTTATTGGAGAGATATTAAGTCATATTTATTGTATTGATTTTTTTTTTATATTCACTTATTGGAGAGATATTAAGTCATATTTATTGTATTGATTTATTTTTTTATATTCACTTATTGGAGAGGTATTAAGTCATATTTATATTTTATTGATGTATTTTTTTATATATTCACTTATTGGAGAGATATTATTCATATTTATATTTTATTGATGTATTTTTTTTTATATATTCACTTATTGGAGAGATATTAAGTCATATTTATTGTATTGATTTATTTTTTATATTCACTTATTACAGAGATATTAGGTCATATTTATATTCTATTTATTTATTTTTTTTATATTCACTTATTGGAGAGATATTAGGTCATATTTTTATTTTATTGATGTATTTTTTTTATATTCACTTATTGGAGAGATATTAGGTCATATTTATATTTTATTTATTTTTTTATATTCACTTATTGGAGAAATATTTAGATTTCACTTATTGGAGAGATATTGAGTCATATTTATATTTTATTGATGTATTTTTTATATTCACTTATTGTAGAGATATTAAGTCATATTTATATTTTATTGATGTATTTTTTTAAATTTCACTTATTGGAGAGATATTAAGTCATATTTATTGTATTGATTTATTTTTTTATATTCACTTATTGGAGAGATATTAAGTCATATTTATTGTATTGATTTATTTTTTTATATTCACTTATTGGAGAGGTATTAAGTCATATTTATATTTTATTGATGTATTTTTTTATATATTCACTTATTGGAGAGATATTATTCATATTTATATTTTATTGATGTATTTTTTTTATATATTCACTTATTGGAGAGATATTAAGTCATATTTATTGTATTGATTTATTTTTTTATATTCACTTATTACAGAGATCATATTTATATTCTATTTTTTTTTTATATATTCACTTATTGGAGAGATATTAGGTCATATTTATATTTTATTGATGTATTTTTTTATATTCACTTATTGGAGAGATATTAGGTCATATTTATATTTTATTTATTTTTTTTATATCCACTTATTGGAGAGATATTAAGTCATATTTATATTTTATTGATGTATTTTTTCATATTCACTTATTGGAGAGATATTAGGTCATATTTATTTTATTGATGCATTTTTTATATTCATCTATTGGATAGATATTAAGTCATATTTATATTTTAATGATGTATTTTTTCATATTCACTTATTGGAGAGATATTAGGTCATATTTATTTTATTTATGTATTTTTATATTCACTTATTGGAGAGATATTAAGTCCTATTTATATTTTATTGATGTATTTTTTTATATATTCACTTATTGGAGAGATATTAGGTCATATTTATATTTTATTGATGTATTTTTTTATATTCACTTATTGGAGAGATATTAGGTCATATTTATATTTTATTTATTTTTTTTATATCCACTTATTGGAGAGATATTAAGTCATATTTATATTTTATTGATGTATTTTTTCATATTCACTTATTGGAGAGATATTAGGTCATATTTATTTTATTGATGCATTTTTTATATTCATCTATTGGATAGATATTAAGTCATATTTATATTTTAATGATGTATTTTTTCATATTCACTTATTGGAGAGATATTAGGTCATATTTATTTTATTTATGTATTTTTATATTCACTTATTGGAGAGATATTAAGTCATATTTATATTTTATTGATGTATTGTTTATATATTCACTTATTGGAGAGATATTAAGTCATATTTATATTTTATTGATGTATTTTTTTTATATATTCACTTATTGGAGAGATATTAAGTCATATTTATATTTTGTAAGAGATATATACCAAGGTATATTCCCCGTACCAGGAAGTGTGTATATCCAATGAATAATATAAATTTTAAATAATAGGTGAATGAATAATGTATTAAAGTGAATATTGCAGCAGCAGCTATAGAGTAAATGAAAGAATGATCGATCATAATAGCCTTACTAGTAAGACTAAATACAGCTGTGGTTAGTCTTACTAGTAAGGCTATTACGATCGTATTTATATTTTATTGATGTATTTTTTATATTCACTTATTGGAGAGATATTGAGTCATATTTATATTTTATTGATGTATTTTTTTATATTTTCACTTATTGGAGAGATATTAAGTCATATTTATATTTTATTGATGTATTTTTTTAAATTTCACTTATTGGAGAGATATTAAGTCATATTTATTGTATTGATTTTTTTTTTTATATTCACTTATTGGAGAGATATTAAGTCATATTTATTGTATTGATTTATTTTTTTATATTCACTTATTGGAGAGGTATTAAGTCATATTTATATTTTATTGATGTATTTTTTTATATATTCACTTATTGGAGAGATATTATTCATATTTATATTTTATTGATGTATTTTTTTTTATATATTCACTTATTGGAGAGATATTAAGTCATATTTATTGTATTGATTTATTTTTTATATTCACTTATTACAGAGATATTAGGTCATATTTATATTCTATTTATTTATTTTTTTTATATTCACTTATTGGAGAGATATTAGGTCATATTTTTATTTTATTGATGTATTTTTTTTATATTCACTTATTGGAGAGATATTAGGTCATATTTATATTTTATTTATTTTTTTATATTCACTTATTGGAGAGATATTAAGTCATATTTATATTTTATTGATGTATTTTTTCATATTCACTTATTGGAGAGATATTAGGTCATATTTATTTTATTTATGTATATTTATATTCACTTATTGGAGAGATATTAAGTCCTATTTATATTTTATTGATGTATTTTTTTATATATTCACTTATTGGAGAGATATTAAGTCATATTTATATTTTATTGATGTATTTATTTTTATATATTCACTTATTGGAGAGATATTAAGTCATATTTATTGTATTGATTTATTTTTTTATATTCACTTATTACAGAGATATTAGGTCATAATTATATTCTATTTTTTTTTTTTTTTATATTCACTTATTGGAGAGATATTAAGTCATATTTATATTTTGTAAGAGATATATACCAAGGTATATTCCCCGTACCAGGGAGTGTGTATATCCAATGAATAATATAAATTTTAAATAATAGGTGAATGAATAATGTATTAAAGTGAATATTGCAGCAGCAGCTATAGAGTAAATGAAAGAATGATCGATCATAATAGCCTTACTAGTAAGACTAAATACAGCTGTGGTTAGTCTTACTAGTAAGGCTATTACGATCATATTTATATTTTATTGATGTATTTTTTATATTCACTTATTGGAGAGATATTATTCATATTTATATTTTATTGATGTATTTTTTTATATTTTCACTTATTGGAGAGATATTAAGTCATATTTATATTTTATTGATGTATTTTTTTAAATTTCACTTATTGGAGAGATATTAAGTCATATTTATATTTTATTGATGTATTGTTTATATATTCACTTATTGGAGAGATATTAAGTCATATTTATTGTATTGATTTATTTTTTTATATTCACTTATTGGAGAGATATTAGGTCATATTTATATTTTGTAAGAGATATATACCAAGGTATATTCCCCGTGCCAGGAAGTGTGTATATCCAAGGAATAATATAAATTTTAAATAATAGGTGAATAAATAATGTATTAAAGTGAATATTGCAGCAGCGGCTATAGAGTAAATGAATAAATGATCGTAATAGCCTTACTAGTAAGACTAACCACAGCTGTATTTAGTCTTACTAGTAAGGCTATTACGATCATATTTATATTTTATTGATGTATTTTTTATATTCACTTATTGGAGAGATATTAAGTCATATTTATATTTTATTGATGTATTTTTTATATTCACTTATTGGAGAGATATTAAGTCATATTTATATTTTATTGATGTATTTTTTTATATTTGCTTATTGGAGAGATATTGAGTCATATCTATTTTATTGATGTATTTTTTTTATTATCACTTATTGTAGAGATATTTATTTACTTTTTTTTTTTTTTTTTTTTTTTTTAGCGCGCCCCCCCCCCCCCCCCACCAAACCAACTAGCTTTCAACTTTATTGTTGTTTGGATGAGCGGCTTAATAATATTAATTTTGTTATATTCCTAACCACTCTATTCATTCACAGATTGGTTTACACGCTTATGACATACACCAATATCATTTTTTGACCATTATTCACGTTGGCATTAAACATTTTTTTTTTTGGTATATTTACACTTATTTTCCATAGAGATAAGCCAGCCTGGTGAAAACTTATGTCTACTTTTTATATTTATATTTAACTAAGTAGTTGTGATGATTTGTACAGTTTTACTAACATATGTTAAAGTTGCAAAGTTGTGTTTAGGTGTTACCGGGTGTTTTACCCTCTGTTGCAAACTGGTTAAATTGTGGAAAAATAACACTGCCAGCTTCTTTTTTTTTTTTTTTTTTTTTTTTTTATTAAATCAGCACACAGATCCCTGTGGGTTTTTTTTTTTTATTTTTTTTTTTTATTTATTTTTTTTTTTATAGATTCCAGCAATGAAAATCAAATGTCAATTTTTTTTTGTATCACATAATTCTTACTGATAACATTTTTAATTTAAATCTACCTACCTCCCTCACATACATTGGTGTATCACTCTTTTACCCTTATTTTTAAACCAATTAGACAGTTTTTCCTAAATGTAAACATAATGTACATTTATTATTATTATTATTATTTATTATAATATAGGATTTATATAGCGCCAACAGTTTGTGCAGCGCTTTACAATGTGAGGGAAGACAATACAGTTACAATACAATTCAAAACAGGAGGAACTAGAGGGCCCTGCTCGTTAGAGCTTGCAATCTATTTCTTATTTCCACATTTTAAAATGATGCTACCACTCTACTCACCACCCTCTCATTGGAGGTCAGTCCCATGGTATCCACCCGCGAGATAAGGCAGCCTGGTGAAAACTTAGGGATGTGTGGATAAAGTAGTGAATCTGACATTCAACTAATATTCACTGCAGGTTAACCACTTTAAGACCGGAAGGATTTTCCCCCTTAATGACCAGGCCCTATTTTGCGATTTTTATTTTTTGCGCTATAAACAAACAAAGTGCGACAACATTGAAAAAAAAAAAAACAATATTTTTCACTTTCTGCTATATAACATTCTCAAAAAAAAATTAAAAAATCAAAATGTTTTAACATTTTAGGCCAATTTGTTTTCTGCTACATATTTTTTGGTAAAAAAAAAATTGCAATAAGCGTATTTTGATTGGTTTGCGTAAAAGCTATCGCGTCTACTAATTACGGGAAAGATTTATGTCATTTTTATTGTTTTTTTTTTTACTAGTAATGGCGGCGATATGCGATTTTTTTAGTGGGACTGCGACATTGCGGCGGACAGATCGGACCCCTGACTGACATTTTTGACACTTTTGGGGGTACCAGTGACATTACTACAGTAATCAGTGCTATAAATATGCACTGTCACTGTACTAATGACACTGGCAGGGAACGGGTTAACCCTGTGGTTGATCAATGGGTTAAATGTGTGCCTAGGGGAGTGATTCATACTGTGGGGGGGCATGGCTTGTGAAATGACCAGAGAGACCTGTGATCCTATATAGAAGGTGCTCTGTGATCATTCCAGGGAGAAGAACGGTCAGCTGTGTTTACAACATCCGACCGTTCTTCTCTCTTAGCAGGGAGCGATTGCAAGTGTCAGGCAGCAATCAAAGCTGCCGTCCCCGTGCATCGGAGTCCCCGCTGATGAGTAGGGGCGGGAGCGCGCCGCCGGCGATGCGTGCTCGCCCCCTAGCTTCCTGTGCGCGACCGACGTAGGTCTACATCGGTTTGCGCAGGAGAGCCACCCTGCCGCAGTAAATAGGTGGTCGGGAATTGGTTAATATTCACTGCAGCTAAATATGTTTTAAATGACAACGATCGATTAACCAACAGTGATAAATGTTTGTGAAAGTCACATGTAACGCTTTATAAATACGACCTAGGATCTCCTCATGCTCACCATTTGCTGTCACTAGAGAGGACCCCAAATCTAGGTTTGGACTGAACTTTCAGCCTTCTGTTCAACTGGAGCCAAGCATCATCTATAGAAGTTGTATTTGCACGGCTCCTATATTTAATTGCTTCCCACTTTCAATGGTTCCTAAGAACTCAGAGGGTCCCGGCCCCTGACACATCCCTAGGAACTGTTGGCATCAATGAACATTGCCTTCCATGACCGTATTTGATGAATGATAAAGCCCCTATCCTCACTCATACCCTTATACAGCTGATAAGGACTCAGGGATCTGTCATTGGGTGAGGAGTAGTGATGATCGAACAGTTCAGGTCGACCATCGGTTCGACCCGAACATTGACTGTTCGAAATTCGGCTGAATTTCAAACTTTTTGCTGAAAAAGTTTGGAATTCCGCAACCAGAACCGACCAAAATGCAATGGGACAGGAACTGGGCTTTAAAAGCCCGTGATTGGACTAGAACCATCAGTAAAAGCCAATTGAGGGGGCAGGAGGATGCTAGGAACGTGATTGGAGTGACTAGGGGGTCCAGAGGCCAATCAGTAGTGAATATGCCCCCCAGTATATAAGATAGCCCCCGCCAAATCTCTAGCATTGTAATACAGGGCTGTGGAAGAGAGTGGAAGCAGTTCTGTTACTGCTGCTTCAAAGTGTCATTTAGCAATTATTAGTGTGAGGAAAGGGATATCTAGTGTAGTTAGGGTACTATATACCACTATAGTTAGATTCAATAATCTAGTTTCTGTAGGGAAAGTGTTAAGTGTCAGGGTGACCGTAGTGTAGTGTAGGGGGAACTGACTCTGACTGCTATGGCAGGGTGACCAAACCCTTCCATGTCAGGGTGACCGCCATAGAAAAAAAGATTGTTTCTATTAGAATTGCAATAGAGCAGGATAGTGGCTTCGCTACTTTTACACCTGGCCGTTTTTGTAGCAGGAGTTTATTGGGCTTTTTTGTGGACGTCTTTGGAGGCAGGCATGACATCTGAACTTGTCGCAGTCCCAAAAAGAAAATCGCAGATCGCCGCCATTACTAGTTAAAAAAAAAACAATAAAAATGACATAAATCTTTCCCATAGTTAGTAAACGCAATAACTTTTGTGCAAACCAATCAAAATCCGCTTATTGCGATTTTTGTTTACCAGAAATATGTAGCAGAAAACAAATTGACCTAAAATGTTAAAAAATTTTGATTTTTACATTTTTTTTCGGGGGGAATTTCATATAAAGTGAAAAATATTGTTATTTTTTCAAAACTGTTGCTCTTTTTTTGTTTATAGAGCAAATACCACCAAAAGAAAGCTCTGTTTGTGGTAAAAAAAGGACGCCAATTTCATTTTGGTACATGACTGCGCAATTGTCCGTTAAAGTCACGCAGTGCCGAATCGCAAAATAGGCCCTGGTCTTTGAGCAGCCAAATCCTTCGGGGCTTAAGTGGTTAATGAGCAGTGTCGCACCGACTCCAACGCCTCATCCCATTGGTCATCAGTAAGGTCACCCACATCTGCCTCCCACTGTACTTTAGCTGGAATAGGAAACTTTTTCAGATAATTCCCCAGCAGCATCGCATAACACCCAGATATGAACCCCTTAGTGGATTCGGAATGTTTCATCAAGGAAAAGACCGGTGTCGGGGATAACTGCGGGATATCAGGGAAGTCTGAGCACCAACAGCATGCCGCAGCTGAAGGTAGGGGAATGTCATGCTCTCGGGTACATCAAACCTGGCCTGTAGCTGCGCAAAGGTCAGCAACCGACCACGTTCAAACACGTGATGGAGTTGAGTAACACACGTGCTCGCCACAGAACCTCACACTGCAGGTCAGCCAACTCCGTATAGGTCAGGTTGTGTCAGATCGGACCGTATTCCGTAAAGCTAGTCACCTTTTGAAGTTTTTTCACCTTGACCCAAATTTTATGTATCAATCTATAGGTGGGGAACAACTTGTTTGATTTCAAAAACAGTTGTGATTCCAGGGCCGAGGGGAGACTATCCCCTCCCATCGCATAAAGCAAAACCCCCAAGATTGAGTCCCCCCTCCCCCGTTCTCGGACAATAAGGGCCCGGAGGATTTTTAATTAAAAAAATAAATAAGTACATTGAACAATGTTTTGGTTTCTATATTTCTAGGTTACATCTTTCTCTTTTTATGAAGGACTAGGGGTACTATTTAATGTGGGGGAGCATCTGGGGGTATCTTATTATTAAAAGGGGCCTCCAAATCTTGATAAGACCCCTGCTTGCAAACCCCCACAACCACCGGGTCAGTTTTATGGGGACAAGATGCCAGGGGGTGTCCTGATATGGTTTGGTTCAGGAGGAGGGCTCACCCCTTTCCAAGTCAACCAGGCTGCAAGCTCAGATTAAGGGTCTGGTACGACTTTTTATGGGCGACCCCATGCTTTTTTTTTTTCTATATCAGATTTAAAGATTAGAACACTTTTTCTTTCTTGCTGTAATATTTGCTACAATTACAATGAAAACAATGATGCAGTTTAACCCCTTGGTGCTGGCTGTACACCAGTAAACGGTGATCGTTAGTATAACACCTTAGGCTCTCAGTGAGCGGGTACACATATATGGGGCCTTATGAATAAAGACCTATTTCTGTGAGGATATAAATATATATATATATATATACATATACATATATACAGCCTCACAGAAATAGGTCTTTATTAATAAGGCCCCATATATGTGTACCCGCTCACTGAGAGCCTAAGGTGTTATACTAACGATCACCGTTTACTGGTCACCTGATCACTGTAATAACCTCTGATTGGCTATCATAGTGATCAGTCACTGTGCTGCCTGTCCATGTGTTTTTGTTTTTTTTTTTTCTTCTCTTAAAGAAGAGAAAGATGTATTGGGGGAAGATTTACTAAAACTGGTACACACAGAATCTGGTACAGCTGCGCCTATTAGCCAATCAGCTTCTAACTTCAGGTTGTTCAATAAGGTGTTGAAAATAAAACTTGGAAGCTGATTGCTTCTAGATACTAGGTATTGCAGGAAACTGAAGAGATTGAATAGATACTGCAAGAGATTGGCTTGGAGTTTGCAACTGACTCATCTGTATTTTTTGCTGGCTATTGCTTGAGAAGGGGAAAGGAATTTGGTCAGGTGTTTACTATTTGCATTTGCTAATGAGACTAGCCCATTAAGGTGTTACAATTGTTGCTGGGGGAGGAGCTGTGAAGGAGTGAGTGTATATATAGAGAAATACTAATTAGCTGGCCTAATTCAATTAGCTGCAAGTACACCATTGCAAGTACAGTGAAGAGATATTGCAGGAGATAGTCAGGAGGTAGGCTGGAAGGTGGAAAACGAAAAAAAAAAAAAAGGTAAGATTTGTTTGACTTAAATTTACAATTTTTTCTCCTCTTTAAAATGGCAGACTTGGTTCAGTGCAGGAATTGTTGTGCATTTATTTCATGTTCCACTCTTTGGAGATTCGGATGCTGTCAGATCTGTAGGCAATTCTCCTTACTCCAGCAGGAAATTGCATTTTTGAAATCAGAGATATTTAAATTATCTGTTAAACAAACTCCAGCTGGGACTGCTGCAATGCCACAGCCACAGAGGACCCCCAGAAATGGCAGATGGGTTACTGCAGGTTCTGGAAGACTTAGAGTGGTGGATAGAAGACATGTCCCACAGTCGGTGGTTCTCCAAAATTCATTTGCAGCACTCTCAGAATGTAAGGACAACATGGATATGGACTCAAGCACAGAGGGTGAGAAACCATCGACTCCTATGTCTAATGTATGCAAGACTGCAGCCAAGGACAAAAAAGATAAAGTGAAGTCTCAAAGGAAGCAGCTGTTGCTGGGTGATTCAATCATAAGAAGTGTGGAGCTTAAAGAAAATGGTTTTGTGAGATGTCTCCCTGGTGCTACTGCTGGGCTAGATAGAAGACGTATTATTAATATTGTTAAGCAAGCAAAGCAGGAAGGGGACGTGGATGTTCTTGTCCATCTAGGGACAAATGACCTGGCTTGCAATGAAGTGTCAGAGGTGAAAAAATCTTTTATCACACTTGGAAATGACGTACAGGATTTTGCATCCACCATTTCATTTTCTGAAGTTCTGCCTGTGCATAATGTTCAGAATGATAGGCAGAGGCGCATAAAGGAGTTCAACATATGGCTTAGTAAATGGTGTCAAGAGCAAGGATTTGGCTTTGTTTCTCATGATAGCTCTACTTGGAATAGAAAGGAACTGTACAAAAAAGATGGTTTGCATCTTTCTCTCAAAGGAACAAATGTACTTAGTGAACAACTCCAAGAATTTGCGAAAGAGTATTTAAACTAGGAAAGGGGGGCAAAAGAGTGGAAATACAAGAGTCCAATTGCCCCCCGAAACAATGCCAGAACAGGTCAGAAGCACAGAGGTTAAGAAATGATAAGCTCAGAGTCCTGTCTACAAATGCTCGCAGTTTAGGTAAAAAAATCAATGAACTTGGGTCAATAATGGCATCTGAGAATGTAGATTTAGTGGCTGTTACGGAGAAATGGTTTAATGAAAGAAATGACTGGGACATAACCATACCAGGGTACTCTTTATACAGAAGAGACAGAGAAGGCAAGAAAGGAGGAGGAGTGGCCCTGTATGTGAAAGATAGCATTAAATCTAACCTAATACAAGTTGGTGAGGCCAACATAGAGTCAGTTTGGGTTACGTTGCAGTTTGCTAATCATGCAGTAACTCGTGTAGGTGTGATATATAGACCACCTGATCAAGTTAAAGAACTAGATGATCTACTAGTTGAAGAAATAGCTAAAATGACAATGAAAGGAGAAGTTATCATTATGGGAGATTTCAATCTTCCAGATATAAACTGGAAAACCAAAATAGCAAGTTCTACCAGGAGTACAGATATTCTAAATTCCCTACTGGGGTTGTCTCTGCAACAAGTGGTTGAGGAGCCAACCCGGAGGGAGGCCATTTTGGATTTGGTATTCACAAATGGGGATTCGGTATATGATGTCATTGTAGGCGAAACCTTGGGATCCAGTGATCACCAGTCAGTGTGGTTTAATATAAGAACTGTGAAAGAGTCACACCACACAAAAACAAAAGTTTTAGATTTTAGAAAAACAGACTTTTCAAAAATGAAATTAGTCATAAATGAGTCCTTATCAGACTGGAACGGATTACATGGAGTCCAGGAGAAATGGGACTACTTAAAAGGTGCATTATTGAAGGCAACAGAAAATTGCATTAGACTTGTCAGTAAAAGCAAAAAAAGGAAGAGACCACTGTGGTACTCAGCAGAAGTGGACCAAATCATTAAAAATAAAAAGCTAGCATTTTGTAATTATAAAAAAAACCCAGAGCAATGAAGATAAGGAAATCTACAAGATTAGGCAGAAAGAGGCCAAGCAAGTTATAAGAACTTCTAAAGCGCAGGCAGAAGAAAAACTAGCTCAGTCTATGTAAAAGGGGGATAAGACATTCTTCAGATATATAAATGAAAAAAGGAAATTAAAACAAGGAATAACTAAATTAAAAACAAAGGACGGAAGGTATGTAGAAGAGAATAAAGGGCTAGCCGACTGCCTTAATGAATACTTCTGTTCAGTTTTTACAGAAGAAAAAGAAGGAGAAGGACCTCCACTTGAAAGGATGACTAATGAATTGTTTGATGCATGTATCTTTACAGAGGAAGACGTTCTAAGATTGCTGTCTAAAGTGAAGACAAATAAGTCACAGGGTCCTGATGAGATACACCCAAGATTATTAAAAGAGCTTAGTGGTGAGCTGGCAAAACCATTAACAGATCTATTTAACCAATCATTAGTAACAGGAGTCGTCCCGGAAGATTGGAAATTGGCAAATGTTGTGCCCATTCACAAGAAAGGTAGTAGGGAGGAATCGAGCAACTATAGACCAGTGAGTCTGACATCAATAGTAGGCAAATTAATGGAAACCCTATTAAAGGATAGGATTGTGGAACATCTTAAATCCCATGGATTGCAAGATGAAAAACAACATGGGTTTACTTCAGGGAGATCATGTCAAACAAATCTTAAAGATTTTTTTGACTGGGTGACTAAAATAATAGACGGTGGAGGTGCAGTAGACATTGCATATCTAGATTTTAGTAAGGCTTTTGACACTGTCCCACATAGAAGACTTATCAATAAACTGCAGTCATTGAGCATGGACTCCCATATTGTTGAGTGGATTAGGCAGTGGCTGAGTGACAGACAACAGAGGGTTGTAGTCAATGGAGAACATTCAGAACAAGGTCATGTTACCAGGGGGGTACCTCAGGGATCTGTACTGGGACCAATTTTGTTTAATATCTTCATAAGTGATATTGCAAAAGGCCTCGATGGTAAGGTTTGTCTTTTTGCTGATGACACAAAGATATGTAACAGGGTTGATGTTCCTGGAGGGAAACGCCAAATGGAAAAGGATTTAGGAAAACTAGAAGAATGGTCAGAACTCTGGCAACTCAAATTTAATGTGGATAAGTGCAAGATAATGCACCTGGGGCGTAAAAACCCAAGGGCAGAATATAGAATATTTGACACAGTCCTGACCTCAGTATCTGAGGAAAGGGATTTAGGAGTAATTATTTCAGAAGACTTAAAGGTGGGAAGACAATGTAATAGAGAAGCACGAAATGCCAGCAGAATGCTTGGATGTATAGGGAGAGGTATAAGCAGTAGAAAGAGAGAAGTGCTTATGCCGCTGTACAGAACACTGGTGAGACCTCACTTGGAGTATTGTGCGCAGTACTAGAGGCCATATCTCCAGAAGGATATAGATACTCTAGAGAGAGTTCAGAGAAGAGCTACTAAACTAGTACATGGATTGCAGGAAAAAACTTACCAGGAAAGGTTAAAGGACCTTAACATGTATAGCTTGGAAGAAAGAAGAGACAGAGGGGATATGATAGAAACTTTTAAATACATAAAGGGAATCAACTCGGTAAAGGAGGAGAGCATATTTAAAAGAAGAAAAACTACCACAAGAGGACACAGTTTTAAATTAGAGGGGCAAAGGTTTAAAAGTAATATGAGGAAGTATTACTTTACTGAGAGAGTAGTGGATGCATGGAATAACCTTCCTGCAGAAGTGGTAGCTGCAAACACAGTGAAGGAGTTTAAGCATGCATGGGATAGGCATAAGGCTATCCTTCATATAAGATAGGGCCAGGGACTATTCATACGATTCAGATATATTGGGCAGACTAGATGGGCCAAATGGTTCTTATCTGCCGACACATTCTATGTTTCTATGTTTCTAGGTAGAGGAATGAATAGAGGAATGAATAAAGGAATAAATAGAGTGATGAATAGAGGGATGAATAGAGGACAGCAAATTTACACTGTTATACAAGCTGTACACTCACTACTTTACATTGTAGCAAAGTGTAATTTCTTCAGTGTTGTCACATGAAAAGATAGAATAAAATATTTACAAAAACGTGAGGGGTGTACTTACTTTTGTGAGATACTGTATCTGTAATGCTGAATAGGAATGGGCAAATGGTTTGGCCGTTCTCTGAACAACCAAATTTGCAGCGTGTTCTAAGGATGTCCGCCCTGACGAACACCCTACAATGCTGCACCTTGATTGGGCAAAGCTTTGCCCAATCAGGACACAGCATAAGCTGGTTGTTAAAGAGCAGGGCTGGGAAGTCGGCTGCTGCGTTCCTAAAAATCGATGTGACATAAGCTGTTAATAGGTTACCCCACCGACACTGGATTAAAAAAAAAAAAAGTGCCCTTAAAAAAAATAAAAAATAATTCTTTTAAATATAGTGCCTGGGGGGTCCCCTAATGTGCCTGTAAAGTGGTGCACTTTAACATGAATTTAAAAAAACAAGTCAAATCCCATTTAAAATGACTTGCATTTGCAATTGCCGGCTCCCGGCTAATAAAAAAGGTAAGGAAAAAAAACATTGTGAGCCCCCCCAAGTCTTTACCAGGCCTTTAAGTCTGGTATGGGTTTAAAGGGGAACCCTATGAACCCCATGCCAAAAAAAAAAATAAAACGGCGTGGGGTCCCCACCACAATTCATACCAGACTCATATGGGCATGCAGACTGGCAGGTCAGCCCCCCTCCAGAACCCTACCAGACCATATGTCCTCAACATGTTGGAAAAAGGGCCTCTTCCTGACAACCCTGGATGGTGGTTGTCAGGTTCTGCGGGCAGTTGCCTTATCAGAATCTGAAAGCCCCTTTTAATAAGGGGACCCCAGATCCTAGACCCTCCCTATGTGAATGGGTATGGGGTACATACTACTAAAAACTATAGCACACTAACTCGCTAGTAGCACTGAACAGAGTCATTTTCTATCTCTCTCCACACCAATATCACACTGCAAATGGCAGCTTTGGGGAGAAAATGTTTAAAGTGTTTTGTGACACTAAGAGCAATGAGCCATGATTGGGCACAGTCATCATTACTTTCTCCAATCATGGCTCTGACAGTGCTCTGTGCCCTGATTGGGCAAAGCTTTGCGGCGGTGCAGTGCATTGTGGTCGTTTGGCAGGCCGAACAAACAGTGGAATACCTTGACAATTCGGGTGTTAGTCGAACAGGCGAACAGCCGATGTTCGGCTTGAACTCATTCTCAGGCCAAATCATTCGCCCAACTCTAATGCTGAACGACTCAATAATATAGACCAGGAATCTCCAAACTATGGCCCTCCAGATGTTGCGGAACTACACATCCCATGAGGCATTGTAAAACGGTGACATTCACAGACATGACTAGGCATGATGGGAATTGTAGTTTCTTAACATCTGGAGGGCCATAGTTTGGAGATATAGACAATTCCAATAAAGTGCAAAGTTCCATTAAGTAATAAATGAAAAAACATCACTATTAAAGTGACATGTGGATGTAGCACCCTCCTAGGTAGGTGCTAGGCAAAGCATATATGTGACCCTGTTCTGCTTATCAGAAGGGTCTGATCTGTTAGGTAGCCTGTCACATACTTCCAGGTGTGACTTGTTGAGTCTGGGGAGTCTCCCCACTGTATCCAATGACGGACCTTGTTGGACAGTGGAGCAAACCTAACAAATAGCACACCAGGGTTTATGACTGTCCCAGTGGGTGGGCATTGCTGCAATGCATCCTGTGATTGGGAATAAATCCAGAGGGAGCATGTGACAGGGTGTCTTTGGGCGGGAAGCCAGGTCCCAGGAGGAGGGTGACGGCTGTCTCTCCTCCTGTTGCTGAGGAAGGTGGTCCAGGCAGTCGGCCTGGGGATCGGGGGTTGAGTGGTGCTGCAGAAGTATGCAGTGTGCTGAACAAGTGGAGCTGCTGGGCAGAATACTTCTGGAAAAACAGTATCTTGAGTACTCAAGCATCTGCCCAGGGGTCTGACTAAGAGAGGGGACCACTCCAGAGGGGTCAAGGGGATCCAGAAGTCAGCTAACCCAGAGTGATACAGTAAAGGGGGTGCCAATCTGTTAAACCCTGAAGATTAGAGGGTAAAGGGGGTGCCAGGAAGGGCCCTGAAGTGGCTCAGCAGTGCAGTCTTCTATAAAGGACAGCTACCTCAGGAAAGGAGTGCCTTAGGAAGCTAAAAGGACCATTTCACAGTTAAAGGCGAAGTAAAGTAAGCAGCCTAGCCATGACTAACCAGCATCAGTCAGCATTAACCAGTGTCAATCAGCATTTTCTATATCGTCCCAGCATATTGTGCATAGTTCAGTTTAATTGGAGTATCCCACTCATCCCTTCTCCTATCCAAGTTCCTAATAAAACATAAAAACCAAAGAAACTGGACTGGTCCTTGTCTAAGGTGAACACACTAGGAAACATGTCAGAATGGTCTACTGTTGCTAATGGTAATCCAGGGGAACCCACAAACAGCAGCTCCCATGGGAGTAGTGCTACATGTAAAATCAACGTATGACAATCTCCATAATCAAACATGTAAAATCAACGTATGACAATCTCCATAATCAAACATGTAAAATCAACGTATGACAACCTCCATAATCAAACATGGATAATCAAACATGTAAAATCAACGTATGACAATCTCCATAATCAAACATGGATAATCAAACATGTAAAATCAACATATGACAATCTCCATGATCAAACATGTAAAATCAACATATGACAATCTCCATAATCAAACATGTAAAATCAACGTATGACAATCTCCATGATCAAACATGTAAAATCAACGTATGACAATCTCCATAATCAAACTCATTGTCTCATAGATGAAAATAAAAATCTAGATGTGAACAGTCCCTTGCACATGCAAAAATGAAAAAAAGAAGAAAGTGCTCCATGCTGAAGAGTAGCCTAGTAGAGTCCGTTAGGAGAGCTTCACCACTCTTCCACCTCTGTGGTCATATTATCGATGTTGGGTCTACATTTTTACACGCTAGATAATAGCAGTGAAGGGATATATCAGAGGCATATTTCTTGACAACGCTTGATTCCTCTAACAATCTAATCCCCCAAGGTTTGTGTTATCTTACCTGCTTACTGCATTACTGTTCTTACCTTACAGTGCCACTGATGCTGCAATGGCCCTGGAACCTGAACCTCGTATTATGCTTCTTAAACGTTCTATTTTGTCTTAAAAGCTGTCAATAAAACATATATTAAACACTTAATTTGAAATCATTATTGTTTCTATGAAACATTTTTGTGTTAGTTTTGTGGGATGTGACCAAACTGTAATCTCATAGTAACCATTTTGTTTCAATTTAAACCATTTCAATATCCTGCAGCTTGGACATGGAAGAGTACAAAAACATCCTGGTGATGATCTCCGTTATCGATAGGATTAACCAGGACCCCGACCTTCTGCCCAATATTACCCTGGGCTATCATATATTTGATACTTGTAATGATCCAATGAATATTTTGGGATATGCCACAAAGATATTTTCTGGAGAAAAAAAAGCTCCCAATTATTACTGTAAGGGACACGGAGAAGTGGCCGGTTTTATTGGTAACAGTGAATTCTATTCAAATCATGTGTTGGCTCAGCTACTTAGTCTGTATCGGTATACACAGGTAAGTGGTCACTGCAATATATTATGTAGGTAATATGATGTGTCCAATAGATGGCTCAGTACAGTCTAGGTGGAATTCTTTCTAGCAGTGGTGGCCTGTCCATTGGGGGTGCAGGGGAGCCGCCCCCCTATCCATGCATCCGGCCCCCTAATCTACATGCAGGGCGCCGAACGCATGGATTCCAATGTTTTTTTTTTTTTTTTAAGCACGTAATTAAAACCAGAGGCCCTTATAGCCTTCAAAAAAGGATGAGCTTGGGGCGCATAGCACTGCGCCCTAAGCCCACCCAGTTGTGTGACAATAGCAAATGAATATTAGCTATTGTCACACGGATCCTCCTCCTCACCGATCAGGAAGCTGGTCCTGAGACCTTTTTCCAGATTGACCGAAAGAAGCCATGCCATTGGCCAAGAAGGAGGAGGAGGAAGGAGGAGACGCAGGAGACTGAGGAGAAGCCTCCCCTGCTGCTGCTGCCTGCCTGCCTTCCACATGTTCACGGTAAGTGAGCCGGTGACCTGGGGGGGGGGGTTATGGTGTGCAGGCTGGTGTGGTCTGGGGGGGGGGTATGGTGTGGTCCGTGGAGCACCATGGAGCACCAGCCGCCACTGCTTTCTAGTCCTCCTTTATAAAATAATTGGAGATCAGAATTAGCAGAACTTTAAATAATTCAGGTGCACAAAACATTGTAACTTGGGGATATTATCCAGTGATCACTATCCTCACGATCCACTCAGCACCCCCACTTTGCTGAACAGTTTTACTTGCTTGAATGAGGGAGCCATCCAGGTGGCTCAATTCCACCATGTATCTTTAGTACAGGGGTCTCCAAACCATGGTCCTCCAGTTGTTCAGGAACTACATTTCCCATCATGCTTAGTCATGTCTGTAAATGTCAGAGTTTTACAATGCCTAATGGGATGTGCAGTTCAACAACAGCTGGAGGGTAGTTTGCACTGATTTAGTAGGTTCTTTGAGTTAAGAAAAAGAGTGGGCTATCCAAAACGAATTGCATCGCAACAACAATAATTACGACGATATGAATTCACAATGTGAATATAAAAAACAAGTGAAGTAAAGTGTGAACACACATGGCCAACCACTTATCACTCTTCAAATATTGCACTGCCCCCTAGGGGACTGCTGAGAATTGCACTTTCTGGATTCCCCTGGGTTACCCGTAGCAACAGTCTGTAGAAACAGATCACTTTATCACTTGGCTCAGACAATGAACAGTCCAGAGGATTTGTTTTTTTTTTTGTGTTTTATTTAGAACTGGGATGGGAGAAGGGAGGAGTGGGATACTCCAACTATGAACTATGCACAAATTTTGAGGACAACTAACTGCTGCTTCACCCGGCCACAGAAGTGAAGATAAAGAATATGATCCTAAATTTGGTTTCTCTTCAGGGTCCTAACTTGGCACCCCCTTTCTCACTTGCTGTGCGTGCTAGCCCCTATACACTGACCCTCCACTGGAGTGGTCCCCTTCCTGGGCAGACCCCTGGCAAGCTTCCCAGTACCCATGGACACTGTTTTTTCCCAAGGTTGCTCTGCCTTCAGCTCCACTTGTCAGCATCCACTGGACCTCCTGGCTCAGTACCACACTTCTGGCTCACTAGGCCAGCTGCCTGTGACCACCTTCCATACAGACAGTAGAAAAGACAGCCGTTACCCTTCTCCTGGGACCTGGCTTTCCGCCCAAAGACACCCTGTCACATGTGCCCTTGGCTTTTATAACATATCCCAGGATGCACCACTGTTTGTGCCAACTCACTGGGATAGACATAAAAGCCTGTGTGTCACTGGCTGGGTTTCCTCCACTGTCCAACAGGCTCCCCTATTGGATACAGTGGGGACACTCCCTCAGCCCAGAGGAATCACACATGGACACATGCAACAGGCCTAACTACTGATCAGGTTCCCCTGATAAGCAGATAGAGCAGACTATGATTTGCCTGCTGCTCCCCTGTTAAGCACGAAGATTCTCCTTCCTAGCACCTATCTAGATGGTGCTACATAAACATAACATGTGTAATAAAAGACTATGCACTGACAAAAATAATATAATAAAAGTGATGAAGGAGAAAGCTCCGGCTTTCTTCAAATAAAGTGTTCCATATGCAAACTGCGAATATTAAAAATTCTGTCCCAATGGTGAAAATGAACTATTAACGCTCCAATGGTGATCTTCTCTGAGTGCTGCATGCATCCCCTGCTCAAAGAAAGGATGGATGGCTGCTTACCAGATTCCAGCAATCAGACAGCCTATAGAAATGCTCCATGGCAGGGGCTCTGTACGTATTACCTTCCCCAGCAGGAGATCTCAGCTCGGTGATGGAAAAGAAGAGGAGTGCATTATCTTCCACATGAAAAATGTATTTAAAAGTATTACACTTACTGTATATGCCGTCATATAAGACAACTAGGTGTATAAGACGACCCCCTCATTTTCAAGTTAAAATATAGATTTTTGGCTATTCTCGCCGTATAAGACTAACCCCCTGTTTACACCTACTAATCTGTCAGCCCAAAACGGATGTCCCTAATCTCTCAGCCCGCTGGATGTGCGGTGTGACGGGACTTACCGTCAGTAGAAGTGAAAGACAGATACTTAATGGTCTGCATTGCTTTAAATGGGCTCTGTGTTTACTTATGATAATGTGTATTGAACTTCAATGTCAGAGACAGGCTCTCCCTATTGTCTGTGTATTGAGATGTAATGTGTATTCTTTTAAGCCTGTCTGTTCCATTGTTAAATGTTAATTAACTCACATATTGTTTCTGTCCAGATGGCTAGATAATTAGGTCAGGTTAATTCTATTTCTGTATACAATTTAATCTGCATATGATAATGTAATCAGGCAACCCCTGACCTGTGTGTGGTAATCTGATCAGGAGGGGGTTGTGCTCATGTGTAAATTGAGTGTGAAACTGTTCAATAAAGGAGAAGATTCCAGTACAAGCTAAGTTGTCGGCTAGCTTTGTATGGGGTCGGCTGGAAAATCTGATATCTATGTTCAAGACTGGGAGGAAGCCATATACTGATGGAAGCCCACAAGTACAGTTGGTTCCGTTACATGCGGTAATACTGTATGTACCGTAGCTTCGGCTACATACAGTATACTGTGCTGAGGCAATCACGGCAAGCAATGTATTCTAATACAACAATGTTTCCAATTTTGGCCTTTTGGCGTCCACCCTTGTTCCTTTTGGAGAGTATCAGACTGCTGTGGATGGTGCTAAAAGGCAAATAGTACTCAAATTTGGCAAGAGGTTTGTTGGCTTGTGTGGGTAGTAAAGAGTTATATCTTGCCCAGATGTATGGTCTTCACGTTGGTATAATAAATTCAAAGCCAGCTCGGATTGGCTGAGTCAGAGGTTGTAACATCATCAGCTCGCCTCTCTGACTAGACCAATCCGAGCTGGCTTTGTATTCAATAATAGAATACATCGCTCACTGTGATTGGCTCAGCACAGTATACTGTATGAAGCCGAAGCTACGGTACATTCAGTATTACTGCACATCCAGCGGACTCAGAGATTAGGAACGTTCGTTTTGGGCCACATTTTATACTCCAAGTATAAGACGACCCCCCGATTTATGGGGGATGTTTTTAAGGGTAAAAAGTCGTCTTATACGCCAGCATATACGGTACATAAAAACTCTTGATACGTACATCAATTGCACTTTATGTAAATGCAATACTTTTTAATACTTTTTTTTATGTGGAAGATAATGCAATCAGTCCTCTTGTTTTCCTACACTGAAATTTGCTGGTTGCTGGGGAAGGTGAAACGTACTGAGCCTCTGCAGTGGTGCATTTCTATAGGCATCTGATAGCTGAAAACTGGTAAGCCTCTTGCCAAATGTGAGCACTATTTGCCTTCTAGCACCATCCACAGCAGCCTGATACTCTCCTAAAGGATTGAGGGTGGACGCCAAAAGGCCAAAATTGGAAAGATTGTTGTATTAGAATACATTGCTTACCATGATTGCCTCAGCGCAGTATACTGTATGTAGCCGAAGCTATGGCACATACAGTATTACCGCACATCCAGTGGGCTGAGAGATTAGGGACCTTCATTTTGGGCTGACAGATTAGTGGGTGTAAACAGCCAAAGGGGGGTAGTCTTATATGGCGAGTATAGCCCAAAACCTATATTTTAACTTGAAATTTAAGGGGTCGTCTTATACGCCGGCATATATAGTAAGTGCAATACTTTTAATTAAATTTTGTATGAGGAAGATAATGCACTATCAGTGCTCTTCTTTTCCATCACCAAGCTGAGATTTCCTGGTTGCTGGGGAAGGTAATACGTACAGAGCCCCTGCCATGGAGCATTTCTATAGGCTGTCTGATTGCTGGAATCTGGTAAGCAGCCATCCATCCTTTCTTTGAGCAGGGGATGCATGCAGCACTCGGAGAAGATCACCATTGGAGCGTTAATAGTTCATTTTCACCATTGGGACAGAATTTTTAATATTCGCAGTTTTCATATAGGTCACTTTATTTGAAGAAAGCCGGAGCTTTCTCCTTCATCACTTTTATTATAATATTTTTGTCAGCGCATGGTCTTTTACTACACATGTTAGGTTTATATATAATAAAGTGCAGTATTTGAGGAGTGATAAGTGGTTGGCCATGCGTGTTCACACTTTACTTCACTTGTTTTTTATATTCACATTGTGAATTCATATCATCATAATTATTGTTGTTGCGATTCAATTCATTTTAGATAGCGCACTCATTTTCTTTACCACACTCATAGATCTCCCGGTATTTAGGGAGTCCTAGGTCCTGCAATCTTCAGACAGGCTAGCCCATCCCTATTTATTTCCTTAAGGCCCCTTTCACACATACGGTCCGTTTGTCCGTTTTTTATCCATCCTTTTACAGTTGAAGAACAGACATCAATGCATCTCTATGTATAAACGGACGACAATGGATGAGCATCCGTTTTCATCCGCTACCGTCAATGTCCATTTTTTGGAACGGATGAATGGCCTATTTTTAATCCATCAATAAACGGATCGGATGAAAAATGGATGTAAACAGATGCAAAAACGGATGAAAAACTGATACATTTTGATGTGACTGAACTGATGGACTGAACGGACCGTATGTGTGAAAGGGGCCTTAAGGTTCTTTGAGTTGTTTTCTGGTGTTTTAGATCGAATGCCCAGAATATTAGCTTCCCAATCTGGAGCTGTAAGAAAACAAAGTGTGCCATTTATTTATCTCTTCTTTAAGTAGTTGCTTTTAACCACTTGCCGACCGCCGCACGACTATCTACGTCGGCAGTCAGCCCCTCACAGGCAAACTAACGTAGGGCTATGTTGCTTGCTTGTGAGGGTCTAGGGAGCGAGCGCGCGCCCCCGGAGGCTCGCTCCCGCGTGGTCACGGACCCCCCCGCACGTGTGACCAGCGGACCCGATGTCCGCCGGCCACTCGGCGATCGGCGGGGGAGAGGGAGAATGTCAGGCAGCTTGTGTAAACAAGCCAGCTGTTATTCTCCTCGCTGTAAAGACACTGATCACATGGATCTACTATGTAGATCCGTTGATCAGTGTCCTTACAGCTCAAGCCACAGCCAATCACAGTAGAAAGCACGCCCCTAGGGACACACACAGCCCCTCCCTCCCAAATAAAGTTAACCCCTTCACTACCAGTGTATTTTTACAGTAACAGAGCATATATATAGCACTGATTACTGTAGAAATGTCACTGGTAACCCCAAAAGTGTCAAAAATGTCAGTCAAGGGTCCGATCTGTCCGCCGCAATGTCGCAGTACCGCAAAAAAAATCGCAGATCGCCACCATTACGCGTTAAAAAAAATGACAAAAATCTTTCCCTTTGTTAGTAAACGCGATAACTTTTGCGCAAACCAATCAAAATACGCTTTTTGCGATTTTTTTTACCAAACATAGGTAGCATAAAACAAATTGGCCGAAAATGTTAAAAAATTTTGATTTTTACATTTTTTTTGGGGGGAATTTCATATAAAAAAATGTGGAAAATATTGCTATTTTTGCAAAATTGACGCTCTTTTTTTGTTTATAGCGCGTGATCAAAAAATCGCACAGGTGATCAAATACCACCAAAAGAAAGCTCTGTTTGTGGGGAAAAAAGGACACCAAATTCGTTTAGGTACAGCGTCGCACGACCGCGCAATTGTCCGTTAAAGTCACGCAGTGCCGAATCGCAAAATACCCCCTGGTCGGGATGGGGGTAAAATCTTCCGGGGCTTAAGTGGTTAAACTGGTCAGCACTGGCAGTATCTAGACATCTGCCTACATTACTGTATTGTATGTGCAGGATCTGTACAGAGAATCATTTTACTCAGTAGAGTAGTCAGAGACTTCCTTTACAATTAAACATCCTCACAGGTGCCATCATCACTTCCAATTTGGAATCTCACCATCCATGGATGGTGGCTTTAACCACTTTACCAGTAGAGCATTTTGCTGTCTTACGTCTGGGCCACTTTTTGCGATTCGGCACTGTGCGAATTTAAATGACAATTGCGCGGTCGTGTGATGCCGTACCCAAACAAAATTTACGTCCTTTTTTTCCCACAAAAAGAGCTTTCTTTTGGTGGTATTTGATCACCTATGCGATTTTTACTTTTTGCGCTATAAACAAAAAAAGAGCGTTTATTTTGAAAAAATAACAATATTTTTAACATTTTTTTATATGAAATTCCCCCCAAAAAAGATGTAAAAAACAATTTTTTTTTAAATTTTTGGCCAATTTGTTTTCTGCTACCCATGTTTGGTAAAAAAAATCACAATAAGCGTATTTTGATTGGTTTGCGCAAAAGTTATTGCGTTTACTAACTAAGGGAAAGATTTTTGTCATTTTTGTTGTTTTTTTTTTAACGAGTAATGCGGCGATCTGCGATTTTTTTTGCAGGACTGCGACATTGTGGCGGACAGATCGGACCCTTGACTGACATTTTTGACACTTTTGGGGGTACCAGTGACCTTACTGCAGTAATCAGTGCTATATATATGCACTGTTACTGTAAAAATGACACTGGCAGGGAAGGGGTTAATTTTATTGGAGAGGGAGGGGTTAATGTATGCCTGGTGCTTACTGACGTGTGTGGGGGGAGGTGACTGAGTGACACAAGGACAGATCCAGGGTTCATCTATGCTGAACCCTGCAATCTGACCCTGCCTGTCACTTAGGAGATCCGCCCGCTTGTGTTTACACAAGCAGGCGGATCTCCACACTAGATCCCCGACGATCGGGGAAGAGCGGCGGCGATCGCCGCTGCTCCTCCCCTGGCCCGACTCCCGCTGTGACTGAAAACAGCGTGGGCGAGCCTCCGGCGGCGCGCACGCGCCGCCGAGAAGGGGGAGTGTCTGACGACGTAGTACTACGTCGTCAGACGATAACAAGCCACTCTGCCGCAGTAAAGAGGTAAAGTGGTTAAACAAAGTCTATCTCACACAATGAATATTTTGCACCCTACATATAAAGGATGGGGGAGGGGGGAGGGGGAGATGGGGGTCAGACCCCGAGGGATCACAGATCCAAGAAGATAATGTAAAAGTGAGTAGATCAATGAACTTACAGTAAAAAGCTTGGTTTCCTCAGGCATAGCACCAATGAAATGTTGTGGTAGCACAGGGACCCGTAAATGGTGGTGAGAAGAAATGATGACAAATAGTATGAGAGGTAAATATAGCACAAATGAATTACTCAAGTGACCACATTAGTTCATGTGAGTAATACATGTTGTCGCTGACAGAAGTCCCATTTATGAGTAAAGGTCAGGAGGAATTTAGTAAGAAACGGTCACACTGGGTGTAGAGTTAGAGGTTTTGGGAACAGAGATTCCCATTCACACCACCACTCCACTGTCCTCCAATGGCCAAAGTTTGTGCTGACATGACTCCCCCCCCCCCCTCGCACATCTCTTCACTGGGAAGCATATCCCTGGATAGTGTTTACTTGTCTCAATCCAGAGCACTATGTGCAATTTCTGTCTGCTGCCTCCTTCCTCTGCTATTAGCAGGAGTCCCTTTTGACACATTTCCCTGATCCCAAGAGAAAAAAGGTG
Source organism: Pelophylax lessonae (assembly GCF_965119305.1). Taxonomy (NCBI): domain Eukaryota; kingdom Metazoa; phylum Chordata; class Amphibia; order Anura; family Ranidae; genus Pelophylax; species Pelophylax lessonae. The sequence goes on along the minus strand of NC_138768.1, from coordinate 18,934,634 downwards.
ACAGGGGAGGGACCTCCAGCAGATTAACAGCCTTAACTCTGTTCCTGTGTGCTGTGTGAAGGGGTGGCCGGGTGTCCCTTCCCTCCAATCAGCTCTCAGAGCTCTCCTCACTGAACTCTGAGGAGTGTAACTTCAGCTTCCGCCCCTTTTTTTTTTTCTGAACTCTCAGACAAGCTTATAAAGTCATCACTTTGAATAGATGTAAAGAAGAGAAGCCTGCGAGTAAACAATCACAACCTATGTAGGAGGATTTGTTTCATCTCTGTGTATCACCTGAGGCCAGTCACTTCACTGGGTATTTGGAAGGCATTGTGTGCTCTCATAAACTTAGATCTCTGTGATAAAAATCGTGACAATTCTTCTTTTTATTAGAACAGAAAAAAATAAATATGAAAAAGAGATCCTATTGAGCCATTTCTATATTACATTTCCCATATTTTATTGCTTGAATAACGGGGCAGCACAGTGGTTTAGTGGTTAGCACTCTCACCTAGTAGCCATAGGGCCGTCGGCTCAAATTGCAACCACGCCACTACCCGCTTGGAGTTTGCATGTTATCCCTGTGCCTGTGGGGGTTTTCCTCCCACACTCCAAAGCCATGCTGGGAGGTTCATTGGCTCCTCTCTAAATTGGCCCCGGTATGTGTATGAATGTGAGTTAGGGACCTCAGATTGAAAGCCCCTTGAGGCTTAGGGAGTGATGTGAATGTATAAATTGACGGTGCAATATAAGTATCAATAATAAATAAATAAATCCCATTAAAATATTTCCCAACATATTATCTAGATCATTTATCGTGTCACTGACACTCGTATGAGTGATGGAAAAATGTATCCAACTTTATTCCGTGTAACACCAGATGATCGGGTCCGTTTTCCAGCTGTTATTAAATTGTTGCAGCATTTTGGATGGAACTGGGTTGGAATCGTAACATCAGCGGATGGCAGTGGTGAAGAGGAGTCCCAAGAACTAAGTAAGATGATGAGAGAACATGGGATCTGCACAGAATATATCATTAATCTCAATCAAAGGACAGTTTATGATTTTCACACAAAAGATTTTATAAATAAATCGACAGCTAAGGTTGTCATAGTGTGTGGAACTTCCATAACCAACTTTTATAACTTTGTTACTGGTGAAGAAAATTTGACATTTATTTTCCCACCATCATGGGTTAAGTTAACTGATTTATATTTATTGAAGTATACAGCACTTAACTATAGCTTCATATTTGTGTGGCCACAAGAAAAAAACCTCAACATGGATGTTTATACCGATGGTATCAACTACTCCAACTGCCTGAATGACCCCATACTGGAAGATATTTGGATTATATGGTATAACTGCCTTTCTCCAAACCAAGACAAAAATTTATATTTAAGGTCTCACAATTTTACTTCTCTAAAACCCTGTACAGGTGTAAAAGATCTTTCATCCTTAATGTCTTCCTACACAACTCAACCCTCCTTTATATACAGGGCTGTATATGTTCTCGCCCACGCTCTACATGGAATGTACATGAAGAAAACTAAATCTGAACAAAATGGATTCCAGCACAGAGTAAGTTGGATAATAAGAGTTATATTACTATGACATATCAAAAAAAAAAAAAAAGAGCAGTACAGCCACCCAATATCTGACTCCTTATAATTTATTAGACAAATACAAAATTGTAAACAGCACCTGAAAGCGGTTGTAAAGGCAGAAGGAGCATTCTATGCATTAAGATAAAAAACCTTCTGTGTGCAGCAGCCCCCTCAGTCCCCCTAATACTTACCTGAACCTTATCTCTATCCAGTGATTTACATGAATGCACGACTCTCCCTCCTGATTGGCTGAGACACAGCAGTGGCGCCATTGGCTCCCGCTTCTGTAAATCAAAGTCAGTTAGCCAATAAGGAGAGAGAGGGGGTGGGGTCAAACTGAGACTCTGTGTCTAAATAGACACACATAGCTCGGCTCTGGTGCCCCAATAACAAGCTGGTTGCTGTGGGAACACTCAACAAGAGGGAGGGGCCAGGAGCACAGAAGAAAGACCCGATAAGAGGAGGATCCGGCTGCTCTGTGCAAAACCAACTACACAGAGCAGGGAGGTATGACATGTTTGATATTTTTAAAGAAAAAAAAAAAAAAACTTTAGTATCACTTGAAGCTCCCATGTCCCTCCCTGATAAAATAACTCCCCAATTTCCACCAACCCACCCCACATGTCCTCATATCCAGAATGTCCCCCATAAAGGAATGTGGTTGTCCCATCTGGAGCTGGGACAGAGGACCCTAAAAAGATCCCCCTAGATGGACTCTAACAAAAGCACCTGCACGCTCATAGGGCATGAACCCCTTGTGAGTCACATTGCTAGATAACCCCCGGGGGGAACATGCGTCTGTCCTCACTGCAACCTAAAAACCTTGATGGGCAAGTACAGGGCAAAACCATAATACCAAGAGTCCCTGATGGAAAAGCACTGTTGGTGACAGCACTGAGACAATTAAGGCTGATTAGATCCATTCAATGAATACAAACTGCGGGCAGACTCATATAGTGATCATCTAAATCCTGGGTCAGTGGAATTCCCTGTATATGATAAATCCCAGGAAAACAGCAGGCATAAAAACAGAAATCAAAGCACAATTTCCATCTGAGCTAAATTACATAACGATCACATGGGTGTGTGAATGTAGATATTAGGCAGTCCATCCATCCAAGTAATGTTATATGACAAAGCACCACCATCCAAGCCACTAATAGGACACCACATGCATAGATTGATCACCAGATGCCAAGAATCGAAATGCACAGATGACATGCAAAACTGTCATGGTAAGTATAAATATACTGCAATAAGTGTGGTCATGATTGAGACTCCCACCTGCATTTCCAGTCCGGCTTGTGCTGCCGTGTAAATCCCAGTATGTGGGTTATGTCATAGCATGGCCAATATGACCAGTATGAAGGTGCAATAGGGTCAACTACTCAGTGTCCCACCACAATGAATCCGGTTCCGAGTCATCTGGCATCCAAATAGATCCTCCAAAAATGGAGAGAATATGTAGTTGTCTCGCTGACAATGGCAGATATAATATCAGTCAGCAGTACATGTGGCAGCTCTGTAGTTTCATGTGTCTCAGGTAGGGATGAGCTTCGAGTTCGAGTCGAAGCTAAGTTTGACTTGAAAATCAGTCATTCGCTCGTTCATCGAATGACGAACAAATGTGCTTCTTCGCGGGAAATTCGAGCGCCCATAATGCACTGCGTGCACGTTGCGTGCAGCACGTTATGTGATTGGCCAAATCATGCACCCTGACCTCCATGCTTTGGCCAATTAAATGATCTCTGCCATGATTGGACAAAGGCAGGCTGCCTTTAGCCAATCATGGCTCAGGGGCTAAGTACACGCCCCCACACTATATAAAGGCTGCTCACAAAGCCGCAGTGTGTAGTGTGACTGTGCGGGCGAGATAGGAGACAGGGAGAGGAACGTGTTTGAGGCAGGGAGAGAATAGTCATTTGCAGTTTGTCAGACAGTGCAGTGTAATTTAGAGACATTGCTACTAGCAGAGAGTTAGGGAGGGAGAGGATCTTGTTTTTCAGGCAGGGAGAGCAAAGTGATTTGCAGTTTTTCACACAGTGCAGTGTAGTCTAATTAAAAGTTAAGAGATCAGATAGTGAAGTATATTCAGTATTTGATACCATATACCATACATTGATCTCTATATATAGTGCAATTGATTAGATCATATCAGGTCATTGAGTATCTATTAGGGATGAGCTTCGAGTTCTAGTCGAAGGTAAGTTCGACTCGAACATCGCCAATTTGATCGTTCGTCGAATGATGAACAAATGTGCTTCTTCGTGGAAAATTTGAGTTTCCCATAATGCACTGCATGCGTGCCTCACGTGCAGCGTGTTATGTGATTGGCCAAAGCATGCATCCTGACCTCATGCTTTGGCTAATCAAATGATCTCTGCCATGATTGGACTAAAGGCAGGATGCCGTTAGCCAATCCTGGCTCAGGGGCAAAGTACACACTCCACACTACATAAAGGCTGCTCGTGCAGCCGCAGCATGTAGTGTCATTGTGCAGGCGATGAGACAGGGACAGGCACATGATTCAGGCAGGGAGAGAGACGTTTTTTTCGGAGTCAGGCAGTGCAGAGAGACATTCCTAGCAGAGTAGGGAGGGCAAGGTTTCTGTGTGAGGTAGGGAGTGCTGTCTTTCTTTACATCAGATACCAGTCACAGTATTGTTCATCGGTAGAGTTGAGCGAACACCTGGATGTCTGGGTTGGGCGGGTTCGGCCGAACTTGAAAAAAAAGTCAGGTTTCGTGACCCGAACTGAACCCAAACTTTTCCCCCGATCCCAAACCCCATTGAAGTCAATGGTGACCCGAACTTTTGAGCACTAAAATGGCTCTAAAAAAACATGGAAAGGGCTAGAGGGCTGCAAATGGCAGCAAAATCGTCTTAAGAGCATGGCAAGTACTCTGCAAACAAATGTGGATAGGAAAATAACTTAAAATAACATAAAAAAACATAAAAATAAAAAATATTTATCTGGATCTAGGAGGACGAGGCCCATATGGAGTAGGAGGTTGAGGTGGCGGTGGATGTGGCGTTGGAGGAGGAAGAGGTAGTCAACACTGGTTTTTGTTTTTAATTTTAAATTTCTTTTTAAATTAGGGTACACCCCAAAAGAGTGAGAAAGATCAAAATGCAACAATGGCTGGGTAAGGCCAGTATACATGTCTATTCTGCACAAGGTACGGACAAGTCCTGTGGAATCCATGCCTGGTTCATTTTAATGAACTTGTCCATATTGGCTCTGGACAGGCAGCTGCGCTTGTCTGTGATAACGCCCCCAGCCATGCTAAATACACGATCAGATAATACACTGGCTGCAGGGCAGGCCAGCACTTCCAAGGCGTAAAGGGCAAGCTCAGGCCATGTGCCCAATTTGGAGATCTAGAAGTTGAAAGGGGCAGACCCGTCATTCAGTACGTGTATAGTACGTAAGGAATGGTTAGGAACTGTATATGGTATATGGTAAGGAACGGTGATGGCGGGGGGGGGGGCTTTTTTCCGCCTTCTGGGTTGAGACTGGCCTTGGAAAAGGTATGTGTCCCTGGTTGTGGGCCGGGCTCTCCCAAAGCTGTCTAAGTTCTGAGGCCTTCTGGTAGGGACGGGGCTGCACTGGTCTTGCCAGGGACCGGGATTCTAAAAAGCCTGTGTTGTATTTGCCCCTGGAGTGGCAGTCCAGGGGTGCCATAATTCACGGTGGATGGCAACATTATTAGTATGGCACCAAGGACACTGCACTTCGTACACACATTTTTCACACCTGCCTCTACGGGCGGGCCTTTTGGTCACAAGTCAGGACCAGAGGAATTTTTTATTCCTGGCCGAAGGGCCTGCCATAGTTTTGCAGCGTGGCACTAACCTTGCACTTCTTCTTCACTATCCCTTTCCCCACTTCTATGTGTTGTGTGTCTCACGTTTTGTGTTTTTTATTGTGGCGGTACATTTTATTTTGCACAGCATGATTAGTAGGGTGTAGGTCCTTGGGCCTGTCAGTGAAAGTCTTGGGAGGGGGCGGATATGGCCTTCTGGCTTGGTTCGTCCTCTCTCATGGGGTCTCTCTTCGGGAGACCCCCACCTAGTACTTGGGGTGGTCTGTTTCAGCAGACCTCCTAAAGAACGGGGCTGCCTGGTTTCGGCCAGGTTAGCCAGTGTAAGTACCCCAGTCCCTGTCAGGAGCCTTGCGCCCCAGGACATCAGGGACCACGTGTACAACGTGTGCACTTTTTGTGTTTCACTTTTTTGGTGTGCACTTTTTTATGCACCCACCGGGTGATAGTCTGAGCTGGTGGTCCTGGTTGTTGTGGCGTGCCGACAAAACCCTGCCTTCTGAGGTTCTGGCGGTGCCCTGGTTGCGTTGGTGACCTCCTCCTCCTCCTCTGCCTTCGCCTTGTGCTTTCACTGTGCCCCCGCTGTCAGGTGGGAATGCCACCAGCATCGCTTCTCGACCTTTTGGCTAAGATCAAGTGTAGTATCTGTTGTTATCAGTTATCTGGGTGCCACCCTGCTATGAACATGGTTCCTCCTCCTCCATCTCCTCCTTATCCTCCACCTCGTCATCCTCCAGAACTGTGCCCTTCCTGGACAATTGTGTACCTGGCGTTTGTGGGTGCAGGAACCCACCCTCGGAGCCACTTGTGAATGACTGCCCTGAAAGCCTTGGAAATGATCACTGCTCTGGATGCGGAGGCAGTAGAGGATGAGGATGAGGAAGCGGAGTAGGAGGAGTTAGCAACAGGAGGCAAACTGAAGCTCCCTGCAATCCTTGGTGGTGGAAGGAGATGCGCCAAACAAATTTAAAGGGTGTATCTCACAGTAACACAATCAGCAAACGCTGCAAAATTATTAATTTTCTCCTAAATGGGTGTTTATTGAATAGCAGAATAGAGCAACAGTATCCAAAGGGTTTATCTCACAGTAACATATGCAGACTAGGCCGCAATTTAATATTTTTTCCCTATATGGGTGTTTATTGAATAGCGGAATAGAAGAACAGTATATCTCACACATACAGATACAGACTAGGTCGCAATTTAATATTATTTCCCTAAATGGGTGTTTATTGAATAGTGGAATAGAACAACAGTATCCAACGGGTGCATCTCACAGTAAAATATGCAGACTAGGCCGCAATTTATTTTTCTTTCCCCTAAATGGGTGTTTATTGAATAGCAGAATAGAACAACAGTATCCAAAGGGTGTATCTCACAGTAACAGATGTAGACTAGGCCGCAATTTAATATTTTTTCCCTATATGGGTGTTTATTGAATAGCGGAATAGAACAACAGTATACAAAGGTTGTATCTCACACGTACAGATACAGACTAAGCCACAATTGAATATCTTTCTTTCCCCTACATGGGTGTTTATTGAATAGCAGAATAGAGCAACAGTATCCAAAGGGTGTATCTCACAGTAACATGTGCAGATTAGGCCGCAATGTAATATTTTTTCCCTATATGGGTGTTTATTGAATAGCGGAATAGAACAACAGTATACAAAGGGTGTATCTCACAGGTACAGATACAGACTAGGCCGCAATTTAATATTGTTTCCCTAAATGGGTGTTTATTGAATAGCAGAATAGAATAACAGTATCAAAAGGGTGTATCTCACTGTAAAATATGCAGACTAGGACACAATTTCATATTTTTTCCCTATATGGGGGTTTATTGAATAGCGGAATAGAACAAGCGTATACAAAGGGTGTATCTCACAGTAACATATGCAGACTAGGCCGCAATGTAATATTTTTTCCCTATACAGGTGTTTATTGAATAGCAGAAGAGAACAATAGTATACAACGGGTGTATCTCACAGTAAAATATGCAGACTAGGCCGCAGTTTTTTTTTTCCCTAAATGGGTGTTTATTGAACAGCAGAATAGAACAACAGTATCCAAAGGGTGTATCTCACAGTAACGTATGAATGAAAAAAATGCATTTTTCCCTTTAATTGGTGATTTTTGAATAGCAGATTAGAACAGCAGTGTCTAAACACTGTATGTCACAGTAAAATATGAAGGAAAAAACGTTTTTTTTTTTCAAATCCAGATTAAGCAGACACATATGCACTGAGCTTGCATTACATGGCCGCTACATGCCGCACGCTGGCCACCTAACAGGTTGGATACTGTTGTTCTATTCCACTATTGAATAAAAACCCATTTGAATGAAAAACTGAAAAATAATGATTTTTCCCTAAAAACTGCAAAATAATTATTTTCCTCTTAAATTGGTGTTTTTTGAATAGCAGATTAGAACAGCAGTGTCTAAATGCTGTATGTCACTGTAAAATATGAAGGAAATTTTTTTTTTTTTTTTAAATCCAGATTAGGCAGACACATATGCACTGAGCTTGCATTACATGGCCGCTGCACGCCGCCAACCTAACAGACTGATAAAAGTTTTTTTTTTCTCCCTCCTCCTCACTGGGCTCAGGTCAGGGCAAAAAGATTGTGCACTGCACCCCCACACAATAAAATCAATATACATCGCTGTCTGATTAAAGAAGATGCTCCTATTCTTTCCCTTAAAGCAATCTCCAGCCTGCCCTTACAATAATCTCCTATCTCTCCCTCATATCAGCAGCAGCAGGAACCTCTCCCTACAATAGTTATAGAAGAGTGACTCCAGCTTATATAGAGGCTGGGTCACATGCTGCACTGGCCAATCACAGCCATGCCATTAGTAGGCATGGCTGTGATGGCTTCTAAGGGCACACTAGTTAAATGCTTGTCGATTGGCTGCCCTGCAGCTGTTGAAACCGCGCCATTAAAACTGCGCCAAAACATGAAATAAATTACCGAACAACGGACTGTATCCTGAACATACAGTAAAATGTTCGGGTCCGTGTTCGGGTACCGAATACCCAAAAGTCCGGTACGATCCCAAACAATACAGTCCGGGTTCGCTCAACCCTATTCATCGGTCAGTTTCTGCAACATTCTAAAATATTCATAGTACTGTAGGAATAGAGATCACTGCAGATATCAGCCACAGTAAAATTTGCAAAGTTGTAGATCTTTCTATAGGGGTCTTATACCTGTAGGAATAGAGATCACTGCAGATATAAGCCACAGTAACCTTTGCTCAGTTGTAGATCTTTCTATAGGTGTTACAGACCTTTAGGAGTAGATATCACTGCATATATAAGCCACAGTAACCTTTGCTCAGTTATAGATCTTTCTATAGGGGTCACATACCTGTAGGAATAGAGATCACTGCAGATATAAGCCACAGTAACCTTTGCTCAGTTGTAGATCTATCTGTAGGTGTTACAGACCTGTAGGAATAGAGATCACTGCAGATATAATCCACAGTAACCTTTGCTCAGTTGTAGATCTTTCTATATGGGTCACATACCTGTAGGAATAGAGAACACTGCAGATATAAGCCACAGTAACCTTTGCTCAGTTGTCGATCTTTCTATAGGGGTCACAGATCATCAAATCTATAGGATTATAGATTACATTAGATATCAGTGAGAGTATTGACAATCGGTCACTTGTGTACATGTATAACCACCATAGCTTATCTATAGGGCTATCAATTACATCATATCAGGTCATTGAGTATCTTTTGGTCAGTTGCGTATACCCTATATTGATCTGTATCAACATCATGTCCGAAAGGCCGACAAGGAGAGGCCGATGCTCACAGGCCACAAAAAAAACGGCAAGCAGCCTATGTGTCCATTGTGAAAAGTGGCGGTCACAGTCGACATAGTGCATCCTCTGCGGGCGGGGCACACCCGTCCTTTTTTTCAGGTGCTGCCCGCGCTATTCAGCCACAACATGTGGAAGAGTTGGTGGAGTGGATCAATAAGCCGTCCTCATCCTCCTCTTCATCTGACACCCACGCTCCCAGTAGTTTGCCTTCCACCGCAGCTGCCAAAGCGGCCCGTTCCTCAGGCTCCTTCTCCACAGCTACTCCTTCAGTCCCCCCACCATTATGCATTGAGAAGTCACCTGAACTATTTTATCATAGTGTCAGTGACATGCTCCTGGAGGATGCACAGCAATTTGAAAGCTGTGATGTTGGTTCCCAGGTTGATGAACGGAATAATGCAAGCCTAGAGAGAGGGGGTGAAAATGATGGACAAGAAACCACCAGTCATGTTGCCACAGCTGAAGCATATTGTAAAGTTTGCTCCAGTGACGAGGGGGGAGGGGATGATGAGGTCACTGACTGTACTTGGGTGCCTGACAGGACAGAGGAGAAGGAGGAGGAGGGGGAGTATGAGGAGGACGCACAACTCCAATGAGGCAGGATGTGCTCCAGGGGCCGCCATAGCAGTAGCCAACCTATTGCGTCACAGCACAGAGCTCCACAGGTGAAGGGTGCTTCAAAATCCCTGCGGACTCCAAAAAGCTCATTAGTGTGGGATTTATTCAGCACCTGTGCAGTAGATCACAGCATTGCTGTTTGCAGCATCTGTCTAAAGTGGATCAAGCGTGGCCAGAACAACAGCCGCTGGGGCGCCACATGCTTGACAAGGCATTTGACTACCTGCCATGCAGTCCGTTGGCAACAGCGCCTGAAAGAGGCACCAGATCAAAACAAGCATACATCACCTTGCTCCTCATCTGTGATCTCTAACCCTACTATACCTCATGCCTTCTCAAATACCAGCATTGAGAGGGATGATAGTATAGCTATGAGTGGCACAGAGAGTTGCACCCAATCTGCTAGCAGTACACCACCACTTGATTTGAGCAGCAGGCAAATTTCACTACCCCAGTAATAGAACCGTAGAAAGAAATACTGTCCCTGCCATCCACATGCTCAGCGTCTTAATGCTAGCTTAGCCAAATTGCTAGCATTACAGTTGCTGCCTTTTCGGCTGGTAGACTCGGCTTCCTTTCACAAATTTGTGGAATGTGCTGCACCACAGTGGCAGGTCCCAAAAAGGCATTACTTTTCACGTAAGGCCATTCTGACTCTCTACCGTCATGTGGAATGTAGTGTTTTGGCCTCGTTTGACAAAGCGGTCAGCAGGAAGGTGCACATTACTGCTGACTTTTGGTCCAGCAAGCATGGACAGGGACGTTACATTTCTTTCACGGTGCACTGGGTAACTCTGCTGGCAGCTGGAAAGGATGCAGAAAAGGGTTCAGTGTTGCAGCTTGTTTTGCCACCACGCTTCCAAAAAGCTGTTGTTGGTTCTGCCACATCTGGCTACTCCACCACCACCTCCTCCTCCTCTTCCTCCATGTCCTCTTCTGCTCAATTCTCCTCTGTAGCAGCAGTGCTCCCTAAGCGTTCAAGGGGCTACGCAAACAATCAGGCTAAAAGATGCCATGCTGTGCTTCAGTTGGTCTGTCTAGGGGATAGGAGTCACACCGGTGCAGAGATTTTGTCAGCTCTGCATGGGCAGGCTCAGAGATGGTTGATGCCACAACAGCTTGAGCCAGGAATGGTTGTATGCGATAATGGCACCAACCTTCTCTCCGCCCTCCGACAGGGACACTTGACACATGTTCCATGCTTGGCACATGTTCTGAATCTGGTGGTGCAGCATTTCTTGAGCAGATACCCGGGCTTCCAAGACCTCCTGATGAAGGCCAGGAAAGTCTGTGTCCATATCCATCGTTCGTTCAATGCCAGTGCTCACTTATCTGACATTCAAAGTTAATTCAAGCTGCCCACCAACCGCCTCATTTGTGACATGCCCACCAGGTGGAACTCAACGTTGGCAATACTGCAGCGACTGTACATGAGGGCCACCAATGAGTACTTATGTGAGTATGGCACAAGGACAGGGTCAGGGGAGCTTGGATTTTTTTGCCACGCCAGTGGCTTTTGATTAAGGAAGCATGCATTGTCCTGCCACCATTTGAGGAGGCCACTCGGATGGTGAGCCGGGATGATGCATGCATCAGTGAAACAATCTCGCTAGTCTACCTGCAGAAGCACAGGCTGCGTGAAATCATGGACAGGGCACTTGAGGCAGAACAGCGGCAGGAAGAGGAGGACTTCCTTTCCTCACATGGCTCCCTTTATGCAGATATCATTCCTTCAGGGCCACACAACACACAGGAGGAAGAGGAGGAGGATTTCGGCAGCATGGATGTAGAGGATAACATACAGCAGTCTTAAAGGGATGGTTTTGATTCTTCAGAAACCACAGGAGTTGTACGTGGTTGGGGAGAGGTTGCTCTTGCTGACAAGGTCATCCTTAGTGACCCAGAGGACTCAGAAGTTCATGCCTTCTCCAACTTACGTTGCATAGGCTCCCTGATTCTGCAAAGCCTGTGAAAGGACCCGAGGATGTGTGCTATCAAGGAGAGGGATAATTACTGGTTGGCAACCCTTCTTGATCCACGTTACAAGGGTAAAGTTGCAGAGCTCATCCTGCCTTCGCAGAGGGAGCAGAGGATGAAACATCTTGAGGAGGCCTTGAAGAAAAAATTGTGTCTGGCCTTTCCAGACACTGGGAGGTCAACATTCTCTGGACATGTTTCTGAGGCATTGTTCAGCCAAAGGAGGAGCGGTGGAGAAGGCGGCTGGCTGACCAATGAATTTAAACAGTTCTTTTGTCCTCAGCAGCACCCAGGGCTGTTAGGTTTAAGCAACCATCGCAAGCATCTCCATCATATGGTGCATGATTATCTAGGCACAAGAGCAGACTTGGAGACCTTTCCAGCTGCGCATCCACTGGTTTACTGGGTCTTGAGGATGGACGACTGGCCAGAACTTGCTCAATATGCAATGGAGCTACTGGCCTTTCCTGCTTCCAGCGTGCATTCCGAATGGATATTCAGTGCTGCTGGAGGTCTTGTGACAGACAAAAGAGTGCGTCTGTCCACAGACTCTGTTGATCAACTGATTTTCATCAAAATTAACCAGTCCTGGATCAACAAGAGCTATCAGGCCCCTGATGCTGATGTAACACATTGAATTTGCTAGGGGTCTACCATCCCTTGAAGACTGCATATGCTGCCTATCCTGTTCCTCTACCTTGATTCTGCTAGCTTCCAACAATGTTTTGGTTTAGGTCACCACCAACCCCCAAGGCCTAATTTTTCTGCACTTGTATGACAGGTGCATACAATTTAAATGCAGGCCCTGTCCCTGTGCCCTGCTAACTGTGAGGGGTCATGGTGTTCAGGCACCACCAACACCAAAGGCCCAATTTTTGGCACCTGTGTAGCACATGCGATTTCAAATTTGCATGTAATTCTTATCAGCAGGTCCCCTTCCTGCACCCAGCAAGAGTAACTGTGAGGCCTTGGTTACAGTGTTTAGGCACCACCTTCCGCAATGGCCTAATTTTTGGCACTTGTATAGCACATGCGATTTCAAATTTGCATGGAATTCTTACCAGCAGGTCCCATTCCTGCACCCACCAAGATTAACTGTGAGGCCTTGGTTACGATGTTAAGGCACCACCTTTCCGCAAAGGCCAAATTTTTGGCATCTGTGTAGCACATGCGATTTTAAATTTGCATGGAATTCTTACCAGCAGGTCCAGTTTCTGCACCCAGCAAGAGTAACTGTGAGGCCTTGGTTACAGTGTTCAGGCACCACAAACGGCAAAGGCCCAATTTTTGGCACTTGTATAGCACATGCAATTTCAAACTTTCATGGAATTATTACCAGCATGTCCCTTTCCTGCACACAGCAAGAGTAACTGTGAGGGGTTACGGTGTTCAGGCACCACCAACAACCAAGGCCCAATTTTTCTGCACCCGTATAACAAGTACATGCGATTTGAAATTTGTATGTATATTTGTATCTTACATTTATTGCTTTAGAAATGTCAGTATAGCTGCAGCAGGCTACATACTGTACATCATAGAGATGCACTACTTTACAGGCACATTCAGGGGACCCCCAGGCACGATATTTGAAGGAATTTTTCATTTTTATAGTTTGACTTTAAGCCTCATTAAAATCAGTAAATCACTGCTCCTCTAAAAACGATTGTTTTTAAAAACGTTTTTTTCATTGCTACATGTTCCCCAGGTCAGTACCCAGCCCCCCCTCCCCCATACACTTTTTTGGGGCAATAACTTGCATTTAAGCCTTCAAAATTAGACTGTTTGATTTTCGAGATTCGAGTCCCATAGACTTCAATGGGGTTTGTTTGTTCCAATGAACTTTTCTGGTGTGAACCGAACCAGGGGGTTTTCGGCTCATCACTAGTGAGGATGAAGACGATATCATTGAGAGTTCAGAGTCTGACCTATAAATGGTGCTATTAGTCTCCAGATTGAGTCTAGACGGTTTGTTCCTTCTTATTTGGAATGCTCTCTGTCACCTATACGCGTATCCCCCCATGAAAGCTATTTTGTCTTTATAGAATTTTTGGTCCTTTCTCAGGAGCAAATTTCTATTGTAATTTTCTAAGTACACCATAGATTCCTGTTCTTATTTGGGGAAATCCGCATTTTTTTGGATAAATCTATTCCTTGGTTGTAAGGTCTCGATATCTTTGTCAATCTCGGTCCTGTCCAACTTGTATTTGTCCCTCAGCATCTCCATCATTTTGGAGGTACACTGATTCAGATTTTTTCCCCATTTTTCTTTAAATTACTGTTGGTTACCAAGCTGGTTCACCCCTTCCCCTATATATTTGTCAAAAAATCTCACATGCCATCCAATATTGGACTTTCTCTCCAACAGTCTTTTTCATTTTTGGAAGTATACCTCCAAGCCAATGTCAGTCTGGGCTTCAAATATACATGTTGAAATACATGTTGAAATGTTGAAATGTTGGCTCTAGATAACAGCCACTCACAGCCACATCCCTGTATATATTAGAGAACAAAAAAAAGTCAGGGGTAGTTTATACGCCATTCAGTCCAAATGGACACAGGAGGATAACAAACTCTCTCCCTGTGTGAGTTGTGATTTTTCAAGGATGGCTATGGGGTAGTCTGTAGTGACATACAAATGCCAAATATAAAAATTAAATATACTTTATTAAAGTGCATTGACAATACATATTAAAAACAGTTGACAAAACATACATGTGCATGTCAACTGTGCCCTAGCATCTCTGCATACAAATTGTAGTATCATGCTTACCGTATTATATAAAGTACAGAGCATGCTGAATAAAATAGAATCCCATGGCCCATTCTAGCGTATTTCCGCATTGGTTTGTCAACTGTTTTTAATATGTATTGTCAATGCACTTTAATAAAGTATATTCATTTTTTATATTTGGCATTTGTATGTCACTACAGAATACCCCATAGCCCTTGAAAAATCCCAACTCACACAGGGAGAGAGTTTGTTAGCCTCCTGTGTCCATTTGGACTGAATGGCGTATAAACTACCCCTGACTGTTTTGTTCCCTAGCAAATTTAATCAGTTACATCAGCATCAGGGGCCTGATAGCTCTTGTTGATCCAGGACTAGTTCATTTTGATAAAAGTCAGCTGGTCAACAGAATCTGTGGACAGGCGCACTCTTTTGTCCATCACAAAACCTCCAGCAGCACTGAACATCCATTCGGAAAGCACGCTAGAAGCAGGATAGGCCAGTAGCTCCATTGCATATTGAGCAAGTTCTGGCCAGTGGTCCATCCTCAAGACCCAGTAAGCCAGTGGATGCTCAGCTGTAAAGATCTCCAACTCTGCTCTTGCGCCTAGATAATCATGCACCATAAGATGGAGACGCTGCCGATGGTTGCTTAAACCTAATAGCCCTGGGTGCTGCTGAGGACAAAAGAACAGTTTAAAGGCATCGGTCCTCCTTTGGCTGAACGATGCCCCAGAAACACGTCCATAGAATGTTGACCCCCCAGTGTCTGGAAAGGTGGTACACAAATTTTCATCCTCTGCTCCCTCTGCAAAGGCAGGAGGAGCTCTGCAACTTTACCCTTGTAACGTGGATCAAGAAGGGTTGCCAACCAGTAATTATCCCTCTCCTTGATAGCACAAATCCTTGGGTCCTTTCACAGGCTTTGTAGAATCAGAGAGCCCATGCAACATAAGTTGGAGGAGGCATGAGCTTCTGAGTCCTCTGGGTCACTAAGGATGACATTGTCAGCAGGAGCAACCTCTCCCCAACCACGTCATTTCCTGTGGTTTATGGGGAATCAAAACCATCCCTTGAAGACTGCTGTAAGCTATCTTCTTCCTCTACATCCATGCTGCCGAAATCCTCATCCTCCTCCTCCTCTTCCTCCTGTGTGTTTTGTGGCCCTGCAGGAATGATAGCTTCATAAAGGAAGCCTTGAGAGGAAAGGAAGTCCTCCTCTTCCTCCCGCTGTTCTGACTTAAGTGCGCTATCCATGATTCCATGCAGCATGTGCTCCAGCAGGTCGCTCTAGCGGGATAGTGTCACTGATGCATGCATCGCCCCGGCTCCCCATCCTTGTTGCCTCCTCAAATGGTGACAGGACGATGCATGCATACTTAATCAAAAGCTACTGGCATGGTGGAAAAAAGCCAAGCTCCCCTGACCCTGTCCTTGTGCCATACTCACACAGGTACTGATTGATGGCCCTCTGCTGCGTGTGCAGCAGCTGCAGCATTGCCAATGTTGAGTTCCACCTGGAGGGCATGTCACAAATGAGGCAGTTGGTGGGCAGGTTGAATTCCCCTTGAATGACAGATAAGCGAGCACTGGCATTGAACAAATGGCGGAAATGGCCACAGACTTTCCTGGCCTGCCTCAAGAAATCTTGGAATCCCAGGTATCTTCTCAAGAAATGCTGCATCACCAGATTCATAACATGTGCCAAGCATGGAACATGTGTCAAGTGTCCCTGTCAGAGGGAGGAGAGAAGGTTGGTGCCATTATCACATACAACCATTCCTGGCTCAAACTGTTGTGGCGTCAACCATCTCTAAGCCTGCCCCTGCAGAGCTGACAGAATCTCTGCACTGGTGTGACTCCTATCCCCTAGACAGACCAACTGAAGCACAGCATGGCATCTTTTAGCCTGACTGCTTGTGTAGTCCCTTGAGGTGGTGGAGTAGCCCGATGTGGCAAAACCAGCACCAGCTTTTTGGAGGTGTGGTGGCAAAACAACACCGAACCCTGTCCTGCATCCTTCCCAGCTGCCAGAAGATTTACCCAGTGTGCCGTGAAAGAAATGTAACATCCCTGTCCTTGCCTGCTGGACCAAGAGTCAGCAGTAATGTGCACCTTCTTGCTGACCGCTTTGTCAAACAAGGCCAAAACACTACCTTCCACATGACGGTAGAGAGCGGGAATGGCCTTACGCAAAAAAGAAATGCCTTTTTGGGACCTGCCACTGTGGTGCAGCACATTCTACAAATTTGCGTAAGGGAGCCGAGTCTACCAGATGAAAAGGCGGCAACTGTAATGCTAGCAATTTGGCCAAGCTAGCATTAAGATGCTGAGCATGTGGATGGCTGGGAAAGAATTTCTTTCTATGGATCAAAAACTGGGGTAGTGAAATGTGCCTACTGCTCAAATCAAGCGGTGGTGTACTGCTAGCAGATTGGGTGCAAGTCTCTGTGCCATTCATTGCTATACCATCATCCCTCTCAATGCTGGTATTTGAGAAGGCATGAGGTATAGTAGGGTTAGAGATCACAGATGAGGAGCAAGGTGATGTATGCTTGTTTTGGATCTGGTGCCTCTTTTAGGTGCTGTTGCCAATGGACTGCATAGCAGGTCGTCATATGCCTTGTCAAGCATGTGGTGCCCAAGTGGCAGGTGTTCTGGCCACGCTTGATCTGCTTTAGACAGATGTTGCAAACAGCAACGCTGCGGTCTACTGCACAGATGCTGAAAAAAGCCCACACTAATGAACTTTTTAGAGTCCGCAGGGATTTTGAAGCACCCTGCACCTGTGGAGCTCTGTGCTGTGACGCAATAGGTTGGCTACTGCTATGGCGGCCCCTGGAGCACATCCTGCCTCATTGAAATTGTGCGTCCTCCTCATACTCCCCCTCCTCCTCCTTCTCCTCTGTCCTGTCAGGCACCCAAGTACAGTCAGTGACCTCATCATTTACAATATGCTTCAGCTGTGGCAACATGACTGCTGGTTTCTTGTCCATCATTGTCATTCCCTCTCTCTAGGCTCACGTTATTCCGTTCATCAACCAGGGAACCAACATCACAGCTTTCAAATTGATGTGTATCCTCCTGGAGCATGTCACTGACACTATGATTGAATAGTTCAGGTGACTCCTCCATGCATAATGGTGGGACGACTGAAGGAGTAATTGTGGAGAAGGAACCTGTGGAACGGGCCGCTTTGGCAGCTGCAGTGGAAGGCAAACTACTGGGAGCGTGGGTGTCAGAGGAAGAGGAGGATGAGGACAGCTTATTGATCCACTCAACCAACTCTTCCACATGTTGTGGCTGAATAGCATGGGCAGCACCAGAAATAAAGGATGGGCGTGCCCCGCCTGAAGATGATGCACTAGGTCGACTGTGACCACCACTTTTCACAATGGACACATAGGCTGCTTGCCCTCTTTCTGTGGCCTGTGAGGGTTGGCCTCTCCTTGTCGGCCTTTCGGACATGATGTTGATACAGATCAATATAGGGTATACACAACTGACTCAATGACCTGATATGATGTAATCTATAGCACTATAGATGAGCTGTGGTGGTTATAGATGTACGCAAGTGACGGATTAACAATACTCTCACTGATATCTGATTTAATCTATAATCCTATAGATGGATGATCTGTGATGATTATAGAATGTTCCACAACTGACCAATGAATACTCTGGCTGATATCTGAAGTGATCTAAAATCATATAGGTCTGTGCCGATTATAGAATGTTCCACAACTGACCAATGATTACTCTGGCTGATATCTGAAAAGATCTATAATCCTATAGGTCTGTGAGGATTATAGAATGTTCCACAACTGATCAATGAATACTGGTATCTGAAGTTATATATAATCCTTTTTTTTTTCCAAAACAATTTTATTGAATAAAGAATCAAAGTCATACAGCAAATTCAAAGACTTGTAACATCCATGGAATACAGTCAGTTTTTCACAAATAATAACATAGATCATGTACAACTCAGGCTAAACTGTCTTAAACTAAGTGCAGTGAAAATCCCGCCAATGAGGATTAAACAGGTTTGTGGAAAACAACAGAGATTAAAGACAGGTCACAACGTTGTAGTTGAGAGACTCGGAATGAGTAAACAGGTGAGAATATATAACTGAACGGAAAACATCTCAACTGGGATTGTTAGGAACAATTTTGAAAACATGTTTGTCAGTATAAAGAGGATTCATGAGTAACACAATCTGTCTCTCTATGGAGGTTAAATGCGTGTATTTCGCTTAAGTTGTGCTAGGAGTAGATGTAGTGTCAAGGATTTTCAGGAGCATGTGAATTGGTATGGAAAGGTGGAGTGTATGAGAGGATGCAGGTATGAATGGCGGATGGATATTGCTGTAAAGGCAATGGTAGGGGGGAGGAGGAGGCCAGTCAGAGATCATGACCTCGACTCCTCTCACCGGTCATAGAGTTATAAAGTACGGGGATGGGAGGAGGGGGGTGGGTTGAGAGGGGAGGAAAGGTGGGCAAGGAAGTGGGGGGAGGTGGGGATGAATCAGCTTGGTCTCTGCCCCCTCCATACTGCCCACAGGCGGGAGGATAGTGGAAAAGTCCAGAGTGGGATCGGGGGCAATTTAATTATAAGATAGTCTGAAAAAGAGGGGGCGGGTCTGACGAGCTGGGAGGACTCTTACTTTCTGCCCTGTTTTAGGGGTAAGAGTGATCTCCCTAAGGAGGATGAAGATGAGAGAAGGTCAGACCTAGAGAGAGTAAGGTGGAGAGGTGTCTTATGAGTATGTTAGAGCGTGTGGATAAAAAGGTAGCCTCAGCTTGCATAAAAGGAGAGGGGTCCAGCAGACTGGTTTAGTTTAGTAAGGAGATGTAGGTATTTGATGAAGTGAATGCATACCATGTGTCCCAGACGAGGGCGAATTTGGCGTTTGTGTCACGTGCAATCGCAATTAATTCCTCTAATTTTGCAATTTTGTCAATTCTGTGTACCCAATCTTTGATAGAAGGAGGGGATTTGGAGTTCCAATGAACCGGGATGCAGGCTCTAGCTGCGTTTATTAGATGGGGTGTCAGTGACTTACAGTAACGGCGTGGGGGTATTGTAGTATGATGGAGCAGATATTGTGCTGGGGAGAATGGAATTTGAATGTCGAGGTGGGTGGTAATGATTTAGTGGATTTGAGACCAAAAAGGTTGGATTCTCGGACATGCCCAGAAAATATGGAATAGAGTGCCTGGGTGTTCGCAGCATCTCCAACATTTGTCTGCGACATCTGGAAAGAATCTGTGTAGCATTGATGGTGTTCTGTACCAACGGGTTATAAGTTTGTAACAAGACTCCTGCATAGACACGTTGAGAGAACTTTTGTGGGCAATAAAACAAATATTTTCCCAATCGTCCTCATTGAGAGGGATATCTAGGTCGAATTCCCAGGCGTTTAATGTTTTGGGTCTTAAAACACTAAAATATGAAAAGAGGAGATTGTAGGTAGTGGAAATTAAGTGGCGCTGGGGTTTATTGCTAAGGTAAAGCTTTTCAAAATGTGTTAAAGAAGAGGGCCGAGCGATTCTGGGAGGTGAGAAAGTGTCTGGCTTGCAAGAAAGACCAAAGAGGCATGGGTGGAGACCCAGATGTAATCGGTAGATGGGAGCGGTCAAGTAGTGAGCCATCTTTGTAGAATTGATGTGCGCGAACAATATCAAATTTCCATTGAGTTTGGCGAAAGGATGTAGCCAATCCTGGTGGAAAGTCAGGGTTATGTTGAATTGGGGTGAGGGGACCTAAGGTGGAGGATAACGATGAATGCTTGCAAACCTCTGCGAAGGAGTGAAGGGTAGTGCTAATTAGAGGGTGTAATTTCAGTATTTGAGGGGTGTTCTCTAGACCTAGCCAAGGAAGCGCTTTGAGGGGAGTGGTCCCAAGTGAGTT
Organism: Pelophylax lessonae; assembly: GCF_965119305.1. Taxonomy (NCBI): domain Eukaryota; kingdom Metazoa; phylum Chordata; class Amphibia; order Anura; family Ranidae; genus Pelophylax; species Pelophylax lessonae. The sequence continues at coordinate 18,914,149 of NC_138768.1, read as the reverse complement.
TTCTAGTGTTATCCAATCTTTATTTTCTCCATGTAGAGACCAATCAAGAATTCTGGTGAGGTGGCAGGCCCAATAATACTTTTTTAGATCTGGGAGACCTATGCCCCCTTTCAGATTTGGTTTGGAGAGAAGCTCAAATGAAAGTCTGGATTTTTTTTGGCACCATAGAAATTTTGTGCAAAGAGATTTGAAGGAGGTGAAGAAGGCTGAGGGGATTTTAATCGGGATGGTCTGGAGAAGGTATAGAAGGCGTGGGAGAATATTCATTTTAATGATAGCAGCCCTACCGAACCAATTGAAGAAGGGTCTGTTCCATTTTTGGATGTCGTCTTTAATAGCTTTTAATGCCGGGGTAAAGTTTTTAACGAAAAGTTCTGATAATTTGGAGGGAAGGTGTATGCCTAAATATTTGATGGAATCGCGCTACCACTGGAAGGGGAAGTTATCTTTGCATTGGGTGACAGTACTTGCGAGTAGCGAAATATTAAGTGCATGGGATTTGGAGAAATTGATTTTGCAGTTAGAGATTGATTGAAAAATTTTTAATTGGGATAAGAGGGTCGGGATTGAGAGAAGAGGTTTGCTAAAAAAGAGCAGGATGTCATCCGTGAATGCGGCTATTTTATAGGTGTGGGTACTAATTTTGACGCCATGTATGGCTGGGTTAGAGGCTAGGGAGTGGAGAAATGGTTCCAGGGTGAGAATGAAAAGGATGGGGGAAAGGGGGCATCCTTGTCTGGTACCATTACTGATGGAGAAGGCGTCCGACAGGTGACCGTTGACCTTGATTTTGTCTGTCGGCTTAGAGTATAGAGACAGGATATAATTGAACATCCTGTCAGGAAGGCCTAGGTGTCTTAGGACACTGGCCATGCAGGTCCAGTCAAGCCTGTCGAACTATAAAATCCAGATATATTGAAGTCCAAAAGATAAAAACATCCAAAGTATAACCACAACAATCAGAGACATGGGGAAAAGAGCACAGGGGTTGACGCGTTTCACGGAGTCTTCCGCTTAGTCGTTTTTTATCTTTTGGACTTCAATAAATCTGGATTTTATAGTTACACATCTTCAGCCAGCGGTGCGGCTCTTTGTACTCTCATATTGCTGTTGTCTGGATTGAGGATCCTTGCCTGCACCTGTGTTGGATGTGTTGTGGGAATATCCCCTCACCAGAGCGGTTCTCTCTTTCCCCAATTGTTTGCAAGCCTGTCGAACGCCTTCTCGGCATCCAGTAACAACATGAAGACTTCAAATTTGGATGAGGAGATCCAATTGTGGACGTTAATGGCCTTAATGGTGTTGTCCCTTGCCTCACGGCCCGGGACAAAACCAACTTGTTTTTTATTAATTAGGGAGGGAATGATGGGAAGTAGTCTGTTCGCGAGGATTTTTGCAAACAGCTTAATGTCCACATTTAAGAGGGAGATTGGTCTATAGTTAGTTACTGAAGTGGTGTCTTTACCTTCTTTAGGAATGACGGTAATGTGTGCTTCTAAAAGTCTGTTGGGAGCAGTAGGGAGATAGGCCAATGAGTTGAAGGCTTTTAGCATTGGGCTGGAAAGAAGGTCAATGAACGTTTTGTAGTATGGGGCCGTAAAACCGTCTGGGCCAGGACTTTTCCCAACTTTGAGTTGTTTAATCGCAGTTAGAAGTTCATCTGGAGAGATAGGTTCGTTTAGATTTTGAGCTATGTCTCGTGTGATGGGTGCCGGGCAATATTGTTGTAGAAAGTCACTTATAAGAGATTCTTTATCCGCAGCTAGAGAGGTAGATGAAATGTTGTAGAGGTTGGAGTAATACTGTTTGAATTGGTCCGCAATGTCTAGCATGTTAGCAAAAGTTTGTCCTTGACTGTTTTTAATGATGTGCACGGAAGAGGCGGCTTTTTTCGCCTGAAGGGCCCTTGCAAGATATCTGCCACTTTTGTTGCTATATTCATAAAAGAGCTTTTGCCACAGTATGAATTTGCGTTTGACCTATATGTGTAAGTCGTCAAGGAGTTGCTGTCTGAGGTTAACTAGTTCGTCATAGGTGGCAAGGGCTTGTGTGCATTTGTGTAAGGACTCAAGTGCTTTGATTTTTTGAAAGAGCGACTGGGATTTTGCTTGACATTCTTTTTTCTTGGTTGTCTTGAGAGCCATCAGGACGCCCCTCAAGACACATTTGTGTGTTTCCCAGACATTTATTGGAGAGGTTTCAGGCGAATCGTTAAGTAGGAAGAAGTCTCATATTGCAGATTTTATGTGTTCGATGTCAGAAGCTTTATTTAAAAGAGTGGAATCCAGTCTCCAAAATTTAGAGTGTGGATTATGAGAGGGGATTGAGATGGTTAAAGATATCGGATGATGGTCTGAGAGGATCATTGGTTCAATTGACGCGCTCCTAATAAATGGCAAGTCTGCTTGGGAAAGAAACAGGTAATCCAGTCTTGAATATCTGTTGTGAGGTGGGGAAAAGAACGTATAGTCTTTGGAAGAGGGGTATAGGGTTTGCCATGAATCGTGCAATAGTAAGTCTTGAAGTTGTGCTCTTATTTGTTTAAGTGCTCTAAAGGGTAAGGAAGATGTGCCCATCGATGTGTCTAGTAATGGGTAAAGCGCAACCATGAAATCTCCACCCAGTATGGTAGTGCCTTTTTGAAATTCTGAGAGTATGTGTGCAATGTTTCTGAAAAAGGAAACTTGAGCTGAGTTGGGGCTGTAAATGTTAGCCAAGGTGAATGTTTTGTTTGCGATTTGGCCCCTTAAAAAGATATACCTGAGCACACCAGCCTGGGATGTGACAGTGTACTGTAAATCGGTGGACCGCGGTGTGTGTCAGTGTTTGACGCTATCATGGGGCCGGACGCCAAGCCTCAGCCCGCACAGAGCAGGAACTTTCCATGGGTTGAAAAGTACCGGCCACAGTCTCTGGACGATTTGATCTCACATCAAGATACCTTAAACACAATTCAGAAGTTCATGAGTGAAGACAAACTACCTCATCTGTTACTCTATGGACCGCCTGGGACAGGCAAAACTTCCACAATTCTAGCCTGTGCAAAACAGCTTTACAAAGAAAAGGAGTTTAACTCTATGGTTTTGGAGTTGAACGCTTCAGATGATCGTGGCATAGATATTGTAAGAGGTCCCATATTAAGTTTTGCCAGCACTAGAACCATATTTAAAAAAGGCTTCAAGCTTGTGATCTTGGATGAAGCAGATGCAATGACTCAGGATGCGCAGAACGCTCTAAGACGAGTGATTGAGAAATTCACTGAGAACACCCGTTTCTGTATGATTTGTAATAACCTGTCCAAGATCATTCCTGCTCTGCAGTCCAGATGCACACGGTTCCGCTTTGGTCCCTTAAGCTCAGAGATGATGATTCCCAGACTTGAGCATGTAGTCCAACAGGAGAATGTGCAAATTAGCCCAGATGGAATGAAGGCCCTTGTGACACTCTCCAATGGGGACATGCGCAGAGCTCTAAATATATTGCAGAGTACAAGCATGGCTTATGGAAATGTAACTGAAGACACAGTATATACCTGCACTGGGCATCCCTTGAGATCGGATATAGCCAACATTCTTGACTGGATGCTCAATAAGGACTTCACCACTAGAGATGTCCCGAACTGTTCGCCGGCGAACAGTTCCCGGCGAACTTCGCATGTTCACGTTCGCCGCTGCGGGCGAACATATGCGATGTTCGGTCCGCCTCCTATACATCATCATTGAGGCAAACTTTGATATCTATTGTGCACTGCAGTTACCTGCCCGCTGTGTGTGAGAGGCCACAGACCCACCACAGACTGTACTGTGTGCACACCACACTCATTTCGGGTGGCACAGGCACAGTACCTTGCATTTTAAAAAATATTTTTTCTTTTCCTCTGTCATAATTGCAGTGAGTGCTGTGTCAGGTCCACAGAGTGCACTGTACCCACTGCAGTGCACTGCCCACCACTGATATATATACGGTGGCACAGCATCTTGTTGCAAATTGAAAAAAAAAATATATTTTTTATTATTGCAGTTGCCTGGGCTGCCAGTGACTGTCAGGTCCACAGGGTGTACTGTGCCCACTGCAGTGCCACTGCCCACCCACCACTGATATATACGGTGGCAGGCATGACTTTTTTTGGATTAGTGTCTGGGGGGGTCTAAAAAGCGTACCTGTGAAGTTTTAGCTCTGTAGCATGTCCAGAACCAGAAAAAAAAGATCATATAGGTGTAAAAAGGGTTCCCACCATCCCTGCTCTACTGAAAAATGATCTTTTTTTCTGGTTCTGGACATGCTACAGAGCTGAAACTTCACAGGTACACTTTTTAGACCCCCTAGACACTAAATCACACAAAAAAAGTTCTTAAAAATTGTCATTTTTGATAGAGAGACAATTATTGGAAAAATTAAAAAAAAAAATATATATATATCTTTGGATGTATTGTCTGGGGGGGTCTAAAAAGTGTACCTGTGAAGTTTCAGCTCTGTAGCATGTCCAGAACCAGAAAAAAAAGATCATATAGGTGTAAAAGGGGTTCCCACCATCCCTGCTCTACTGAAAAATTATCTTTTTTTCTGGTTCTGGACATGCTACAGAGCTGAAACTTCACAGGTATACTTTTTAGACCCCCCTAGACACTAAATCACAAAAAAAGTTCTTAAAAATTGTCATTTTTGATAGAGAGACAATTATTGGAAGAAATTAAAAAAAAAAAAAAAAAAAAAAAAACCTTAAAAAAAAAAAAAATATTTGGATTTATTGTCTGGGGGGTCTAAAAAGTGTTCCTGTGAAGTTTCAGCTCTGTAGCATATCCAGAACCAGAAAAAAATAGAATTAGGTTTAGGGTTAGGGCTAAGGTTAGGGTTATTTTTAGTGCTTAGGGTTGGAGGGTTAGAGTTAGAGGGGTGGGGGTAGGGCTACTAACTCTAACCCTAAGTATCTCACCGTAACCCTAACCCTAGCCCCTAACACTAAACCTAACCCTAACCCTAGCCCTAAGCCTAACCCTAACCCTAATTCGTAATTTTTTCTGGTTCTGGACAAGCTACAGAGCTGAAACTTCACAGGTACACCTTTTAGACCCCCCCAGACGCTAAATCCAAAGACATTTTTTTTTTTATTTATTTTTTTTTAATTTTTCCAATAATTGGCTCTCTATCAAAAAATTACAATTTTTATGAACTTTTTTTGTGTGATTCAGTGTCTGGGGGTCTAAAAAGTGTACCTGTGAAGTTTCAGCTCTGTAGCATGTCTGGAACCAGAAAAAATTACGAATTAGGGTTAGGGCTAGGGTTAGGCTTAGGGCTAGGGCTAGGGTTAGGGCTAGGGTTAGGGTTAGGGTTAGGGTTAGGGCTAGGGTTAGGTTTAGGGTTAGGGTTATTTTTAGTGCTTAGGGTTAGACGGTTAGGGTTAGAGGCATAGGGGTAGGGTTACTAACTCTAACCCTAAGTATCTCACCCTAACCCTAGCCCCTAACACTAAACCTAACCCTAACCCTAACCCTTAAAGCCCAGTTCCTGTCCCATTTTGGTCGGTTCTGGTCTGTTTGCGGTGCGTTAAACGGGGAGTTTGGTCTGTCACTGTGAAGCGGGCGTAACCCTTACACTACCTGATCGATACAACATCATACCTGATCGTATACACACACTGGATGATTTAAAGCACGTTATTCCAAACAATTTAGGAATGTTAGGTGATTTATGCCCTTTATGGAATAAAACCCGACTCTGCGTCAACTACGTAATTTTCCATGGGAGTTTTGCCATGGATCCCCCTCCGCCATGCCACAGTCCAGGTGTTTGTCCCCTTGAAACAACTTTTCCATTACTATTGTGGCCAGAAAGAGTCCCTGTGGGTTTTAAAATTCGCCTGCCTATTAAAGTCTATGGCGGTTCGCAATGTTCGCCGGTTCGCGAACATTCGCCGATGTTCGCGTTCGCCGTTCGCGAACGGCGAATTTTATGTTCGCGACATCACTATTCACCACCGCCTATAATAATATTATGGAATTAAAGACATTAAAAGGCCTTGCTCTTCATGACATCTTGACAGAAATTCACCTATATGTTCATCGAGTGGATTTTCCACCATCTATTCGCATGCATTTGTTGACGAAGATGGCAGATATAGAATACAGACTGGCTTCTGGGACCAGTGAGAAGATACAGCTCAGCTCCTTAATAGCTGCATTCCAAGTCACTCGAGACTTGATTGTAGCTGAAGCATCGAGTGGGAAGTAGTAACTTGATGTGGTCAAGGTTACTCGAGCACAGAGCAAGAAGTTTTTTTTTTCACAATTGTGTATATATAGTGGAGCAAAACTGTGTATTTAAAGAACATCAGAGACTTAGTTTTGGAGATACCAAAACAGTTATTTTCACACAGAAGTGTGACAGTTATGTTTGCAAAGAACAGAAAAGGTTACTTATATTGTAATGCTTTTTCAATATGTAGTGACATAAGTAACTTACTTTGCTTTCTGTCATGCCTAGCGCATGGACTTGCATGTTCTCTAAAATGTACAAGATTTATATTGTTACTGCTGAAAGGAATACAAAAAAAAAATTACCTTCCCCCCCCCCCCCCCAAAAAAAAAAAAAAAGATATACCTGCCATCCTGATCTATTATAGAGTCAGAGAGAGACCAGTCTATTTTTCTTGAAATAAGGATAGCTACCCCTTTGGATTTGCCTAGGGGGTTGGTAGAGAGGTAGACTGTGTTGTATAAATGATTTGAAAGTTTGGGGACATCTGGCGATCAAAAATGTGTTTCTTGGAGGTAAATTATGTCTGCCTTGAGTTTCCTCATGAGGTCTAAAATTTGTGTACGTTTCTTTGGGAAATTTAGGCCCTTAGCGTTTAGCAAGACAATTTTGAGGGGCGTAGAGTCATGGGTATGTAATTGGTGAGACATCCTCGTATGTAGGTAGTAGAGTCACTAATTGGGCAAGGGGTTTCAGCAAATGAGGTAGGGGTTTGGAAGCGGGTGTGTGAGCGAGGTGTAAGGAGGGGCAAAGACCAAGGGGATTCTCAGGTAGGGGGGTGGTAGGAAGGGAGAGTGGGGGGAGGGGGGTATGGAAAAGAAGACTAGGTATAAAAGTGGAAGTAGACTGAAACTAGAGAGAGAGTGTGGCGATCTTTCTAGTTGTGTTTTTACAATTCGGAGAGGTGCGACACAGAAAGGGGCAAGCCCAATTCAGTCTCTTGGGAGCGCATTTCACGTCCGGGCAGAGAGGGGATCCAAATAGGTAGCCCGGCCCATCCAGGGATATGGGAGTATAGGCTGTAATGGGTCACAACCAGTGTTTCTAGATATGCAACAGTCATGGGGGGAGGTGGAGTAGGGAGGGGATTTGGCAAATTGTATTATCCCTGAGTATCAGCGAGAGGAGGTGAGCCAGTTATATAATATTAGAGCAGTCTTATTCAAAATCAGAGATAGGTGGCTTGGTGTGATTGGGGTGAACTGGAATATCTCTTAGTGCGCTTTTGTGGGTGTAACTGGTAGGGGTGTCTAAAAGCGGAAGAAATAGGATCGAGGGTGGACAGAGGTTTCCATTGATAAATGTACGAGGGGTAATTGTAGGGGTATCGGGTGGTGTGGTAAGTTGTTAGTGGAGCTAGGGTGGAAGGGACTATTAATTATAAAGATGTTTTCGTTTACTGAGAGTGAACAAAGCAATTTAGATATAAAAACAATCTTACATGGGGATCGGAAGCCCAGGACCCCTGCCAGGGGTGAGATGAGAGTGTTATATGTTTTGGATCTTTTGCTGTGAAGTTAGGACTCGAGGTATGTACCTCTATATGAGTGTCGAGGGGGGTTGCCACTAAGAAGTATGCTGGAGTAAGAGGTATAGTCAGCACCCACGGTACTCGAGGTTTGGGTGGAAGGATCATTTAGAAGGGGGTCCTGGGGGTCCGATCCCCACCAGTGAAGGGTATGAGCAAAATAACAGATGGCATTCTTTATAGGTCTAAAATACAGAACCATACAGAAACAGAAACAAAAACATAAAAGGCGACGTTAATCATGACGGTCAACTAAATCCCTACAGGATATGTAAAGTATGTATTCCCCGTCTTGTAAGCGGCGCCAACAGAAGGCAGCTGTACCATGGACTAAAAGGACAGGGGGGTATGAGATGAACAAGACAAGTACGGTAATGTATGTGTAACTTATGAAGGGTATTGGCAAGGGAAGAAAAAGTTCAATCAAAGAGTCTCTGGAGAGAGGTGTCATGTTGACTGCTGTCAGGAGGGGTATGTGAGCCATTCCCAAGAGAAGCAACAAGAGACCTGAGGAAAGGAGTTTTATCCCTGATACCCGATTAGTAGGTGTGGCCAACGTCCCGGGGAAACATTTGGAAGATTTTTTTGGTGCCTCAGGTCAAAGGAATTGGGACTTTAAGGGCTCAGTAAAAATAGTATGTTTATTGAACATATGTTGGTTTGCGATATGCAAAAAATTATAATACAAACATAATAAGACAATAGGTGCCAATGGGTTATAGACCCATGTGAAGAGGTGAAAAAATGAAACGAAAGGTGACAAAGTGAAAATGGTGACTTTTGGAACTCTGTCTTTTGGGCTCAGGGGTATGAGCTTGTTGAGAGAGAGTGTCTTGTCGAACTTCCGACGCGTTTCGGCATATTAGTATATTGCCTTTATCAAGGAAGCGGTGGAGAGTTCACCATATCTGGAAAATATATAGTAAGTATATATTGAAATATATGATATAGCACTATTTAAGAAAATAGTGAATAGTAATGAAGTAAGCACATACATGTGACTAAGCGGTCGATTCCCAGGCTTTGGTATTCCCATTGCTTGTCCCAAACTGTTCACACAGGATTTATGGAGGAAAGGCTGTCTGTAGAATTATATGATAGAGGCAGTGATGATATTGCCAACTGAAGTATGAGTATAAGAGGAGATATATGTTGAACAGACTTACATGGCGTAGGGGATCACTAAATATGTGTGAGGAGGAAGAGAGTCCTTCTCAGTGACCTGAAAATATAGCATATGGAATCACGATAATTGTTTTGGGAATTTGTTTATTTTGTTTAGAAAACACTAAGGTAATTAGTGCTCATCACTTACAGTGAAGGTCTTGATGGTGATCCAATTGTTGGTAAGGAGGCCTGTGAGGAGTGTTTTCCTGCTTTACATTAAGCCTGTATAGTAGAGTAAATTGTAGTTTGTGTTGGTATAGTTATAATGATTTTAGTATTGGTATGAAGTATTGTTAGGAACTTACATTGAGGGGAGTTCCGGATACCAAACAGCAGGGGGAGCCCTGGTCATGGATCCTGGTAATTCCCTGGTGAGAAAGTTAGTGCTGATCAGCCTTGGTAGAAGGCATTTTTGGGCACTTGTAATGAAGGTACATCCAACAATGCAAAAATAAAGCATTGGTTGGATGGTAAACTTACAGTTAGTAGGGCTAGGTTGATGCAGTCTGAGTCCAATTGCAGCGTGTCCTGGGGCGTCCGCACCGTCCCTCGGCTGGAGGGGAGTGGCGCCCTGTTGAAAATCCCCGGCTATTTATGCTCCTCGGCGCATGCGCATTGGCGCGGCCGTGCGTCATGACGCCGATCCCGGGATCGGGTCAGCGTGAGATGGTGATGCGCGCGCAGGTGGAATTGCGCGCGCACTTCTCAGAGCTGATCCGGCCCAGGGCCGACGTGCGGTCATGATGCGTGCGCCGATGGGCTGCACGCGCACCTTACCTGTGACGTAATGGGCATTAAGATGTTCCGTAGCCGCCGACACTGAGATAAGACGTAGATCTGGGGGGATGCGATCCCTCAAGGTCTTTGTCATCCCCCAGAGAAGGGAACTCTGGGGCTACCCGTGCCGGGTGGGTTAGGGAAGGCATGGAGGGAATATGGTAGTCCTGGGTAATTAGACCTATCTTAGTCACAGTATAACGCATGTATAACATGGTAAATCGAAATAAATAAAAAGAATAATTGTGAATGAAAAATAATGAATAATGTTAACAGCAATAATAATTCTAAGGGATAAAAACGAGGAACTGTCCATTTAAATAGGGTGACCAGTGGGCATGGAGGGGTAGTACCAAATGACAGCATACAAGTCATACCTATGAAGAAATATGGTATACGGGGGGGGGGGAAAGGGGGAAGGTTTTTTTGAAAGGGGGATAGGTTGGATGGGCTGGAAATGTTGATTATGATTTTGGCTATGATGCCAGGTGATGTGTATTGTTAATCAGTTTTCCCTGAAGAAAAGCCTTCTAGGAAAGGACGGTAGCTCTCACTTTCGTTTAAACCTTACTCCCCCAGGTTTAAACGAAAGTGAGAGCTACCGTCCTTTCCTAGAAGGCTTTTCTTCAGGGAAAACTGATTAACAATACACATCACCTGGCATCATAGCCAAAATCATAATCAACATTTCCAGCCCATCCAACCTATCCCCCTTTCAAAAAAACCTTCCCCCTTTCCCCCCCCCCCCGTATACCATATTTCTTCATAGGTATGACTTGTATGCTGTCATTTGGTACTACCCCTCCATGCCCACTGGTCACCCTATTTAAATGGACAGTTCCTCGTTTTTATCCCTTAGAATTATTATTGCTGTTAACATTATTCATTATTTTTCATGCACAATTATTCTTTTTATTTATTTCGATTTACCATGTTATACATGCGTTATACTGTGACTAAGATAGGTCTAATTACCCAGGACTACCATATTCCCTCCATGCCTTCCCTAACCCACCCGGCACGGGTAGCCCCAGAGTTCCCTTCTCTGGGGGATGACAAAGACCTTGAGGGATCGCATCCCCCCAGATCTACGTCTTATCTCAGTGTCGGCGGCTACGGAACATCTTAATGCCCATTACGTCACAGGTAAGGTGCGCGCGCAGCCCATCGGCGCACGCATCATGACCGCACGTCGGCCCTGGGCCGGATCAGCTCTGAGAAGTGCGCGCGCAATTCCACCTGCGCGCGCATCACCATCTCACGCTGACCCGATCCCGGGATCGGCGTCATGACGCACGGCCGCGCCAATGCGCATGCGCCGAGGAGCATAAATAGCCGGGGATTTTCAACAGGGCGCCACTCCCCTCCAGCCGAGGGACGGTGCGGACGCCCCAGGACACGCTGCAATTGGACTCAGACTGCATCAACCTAGCCCTACTAACTTTAAGTTTACCATCCAACCAATGCTTTATTTTTGCATTGTTGGATGTACCTTCATTACAAGTGCCCAAAAATGCCTTCTACCAAGGCTGATCAGCACTAACTTTCTCACCAGGGAATTACCAGGATCCATGACCAGGGCTCCCCCTGCTGTTTGGTATCCGGAACTCCCCTCAATGTAAGTTCCTAACAATACTTCATACCAATACTAAAATCATTATAACTATACCAACACAAACTACAATTTACTCTACTATACAGGCTTAATGTAAAGCAGGAAAACACTCCTCACAGGCCTCCTTACCAACAATTGGATCACCATCAAGACCTTCACTGTAAGTGATGAGCACTAATTACCTTAGTGCTTTCTAAACAAAATAAACAAATTCCCAAAACAATTATCGTGATTCCATATGCTATATTTTCAGGTCACTGAGAAGGACTCTCTTCCTCCTCACACATATTTAGTGATCCCCTACGCCATGTAAGTCTGTTCAACATATATCTCCTCTTATACTCATACTTCAGTTGGCAATATCATCACTGCCTCTATCATATAATTCTACAGACAGCCTTTCCTCCATAAATCCTGTGTGAACAGTTTGGGACAAGCAATGGGAATACCAAAGCCTGGGAATCGACCGCTTAGTCACATGTATGTGCTTACTTCATTACTATTCACTATTTTCTTAAATAGTGCTATATCATATATTTCAATATATACTTACTATATATTTTCCAGATATGGTGAACTCTCCACCGCTTCCTTGATAAAGGCAATATACTAATATGCCGAAACGCGTCGGAAGTTCGACAAGACACTCTCTCTCAACAAGCTCATACCCCTGAGCCCAAAAGACAGAGTTCCAAAAGTCACCATTTTCACTTTGTCACCTTTCGTTTCATTTTTTCACCTCTTCACATGGGTCTATAACCCATTGGCACCTATTGTCTTATTATGTTTGTATTATAATTTTTTGCATATCGCAAACCAACATATGTTCAATAAACATACTATTTTTACTGAGCCCTTAAAGTCCCAATTCCTTTGACCTGAGGCACCAAAAAAATCTTCCGCAACAAGAGACCTTGCGTTTCATAATTTATGGAGATAACGAATGAGTGTTAGTATAAGTGGTGGGGGAAACCGTACATTACCGGACCTCGTGGGCATAGCATGAATGGATACCAGGATACTAGAGAAGTCCTTTGAGCACTGGTGAAGACTGGATATCGAGGTGAGGTGCGCAGTAGGAAGTAAGGGCAGACCCTTGATCGAGTAGTCAGAAGAGTTTGCTTGCTGGATGGTACATGTTGATAGGCGGAGGTTCTCAGCTTACTGATGTACCTGTAGCTTGACAAAGAGGGGGAGAGAAGACAAAACAAAGAAAAAAAGAAGAAAGGAGGGATGGGGACAAGGGTGGAGGGGGATGCTGATAGTAGAAGATAGCTGGTAGAGAGGCACTTTGCGTTCTTTTCAAGACTCTGGACCTCTGGCCTCGTTAGTTCACATCTTCATGTCGTGGTCTGCGATGAGCCGGAGATGCAGTGGGACTGTCAATGTCATTGGAATGTGCTCGTGGTGAAGGCTCCTGTCGGGAGGATGAGGATCTTCTGCGTACCAGCTGGAAGTCTTCGCGTTCTGGGATGGTATCCATAGATGTTGCTCTGCGGAGTTGAGGAGGTTGGAGGCTCCTGTACCAGTCTGGGAGGTTGATCTGCTGGAGACCTAGCACACTGCAGAATGATGGTAGATCTTCTGGGACACAGAGATTTGCTGTGCGTCTGTTCGAGGAATCGGCGAGGCAGAATGGAAACTTCTATAATGAATGTTCCTGTGACGGAGGGCTTCCAGCAAGGGGCAGAGGTCTCTTCTACGTTGTAGGGTGATGGGCGACAGGTCTTGATAGATTTTTATGTCTGCACCATTGTAAAGAAGGTTACGTCTGTCCCTTGCACCCCTTAAAATGTCTTCTTTCAATCTGCAATTAACTACACAGCATATGATGTCTCTGGGGGGGGGGTCAGAGTCTCTGGATCTTGGTCTAAGAGCCCTGTGTATGCGCTCAAACTCAATTGGGACATCAGGGGGTCTGCCCAAAATATCATTGAATATTTCCACTGTGGCGCGTGTAATTTGAGGGGGCTCAATCGATTCTGGAAGCCCCCTGAGCCTCAAATTATGGCGGTGGCCTCTATTATCAAGGTCCTCCATGTGGCGATGAAGTTCTCTGAGTTGGAAAGAGTGTGACTCACTTGTAAAGGTTAGGGAGTTGATGGAATCTTCTTGAAGGTTGGATTTAGCTTCCACTGCTTCAATCCTTCCTGTAATATGATGAATGTCTCTCTTTATGTTTGCAACCGCGAATGCTAATGAGGCCTTGATTTCGTCCGCTATGATCCTTAGGTCCTGGAAGTTTAATGGCGGAGCTGGTGCTGTGCTTTGCTGTGGAAATGGATCCCATGTCTGAGGAGGATTGCGGAGGTGTGGAGTAGCCACTCATATCCCGGGCAGAGCTTGTGTTGGGAGGTGATTGTGCGGTATCCACGGAGGCCCGAGATGAAGCCAGGGCCTCGCGTGAGAGCTGCTGCTGGCGAAATAGATCGGGGATGCTTCGGCTGTTTTGAGCGGGCGGATCGCGGGGCGAGCGGGATCTGGATGGGGAGGAGTGAGCGGACGACTTCCCCATGCTGGTCTTTCGTCGTTATTCTGGGTGGATCTGCTAATTTTCGGGCTGTAATCCCTGGATTGGCCGGGAGCAAGGAGATCAGGCAGCCATCTCAGTCCGGCGCCAAGCCACGCCCCCATATAATCCTATAAGTCTGTGATGATTATAGAATGTTTCACTACTAACCAATGAATACTCTGACTGATATCTAAAGGGATCTATAATCCTATAGGTCTGTGATGATTATAGAATGTTCCACAACTAACCGATGAACAATACTCTATATGGTATCTGATGTAAAGAAAGAAATCTCTCCCTACCTCACACACGTACCTGGCCCTCCCTACACTGCTAGAAATGTGTCTGCACTGTCTGACAAATTCCAAAAAAACTCTCTCTCTGCCTCAATCTTGTCCGTCTCCCTGTCTCATCGCCCGCTAGCAGCCTTTATGTAGTGTGGGGCGTGTACTTGGCCCTGAGCCATGATTGGCTAAAGGCAGCTTGTCTTTAGTCCAATCATGGCAGAGATCATTTGATTGGCCAAAGCATGAGGTCAGTGCATTATTGGAAACTCGAATTTCCTGCGAAAAAGCACATTTGTTCATCATTCGACGAACGATCGAACAAGCAATGTTCGAGTCGAACTTACCTTCTACTTGAACTCAAAGCTCATCCCTATACACGATGCTGGCAGTCCACAGGGTCAAGACCCCAGATCAGGTACCTCTGAGACAGCAACCCTATCCAAAACCCACTTATTTGGCTCAACTGAGTAGCCAGAGATAACCCCAGACTGTTGAGATGGAGCTTGGCACTGCAGCCCTACAACTCCACCATGCAATATTGGCCAGGGAAGCAGAATGCCAATGCTGATGGGTTATCCTGGCAGACAGAACTGGAGAAATAGACTCTACTACCCGGACATCCCCAAGCTGACCCGTTAGGGTCTAGGCGGGTATGCCGTTCCATGGAACTAAGGGGGAGCTATGTGACAAAAGCTGAGTTTTGCCTGTAAAGGAGAGTAATGGTTGTCAACAATGTCTCTTGGGGAATATGGTGATTTGATCCCACTTTACACTGTGGGCCCTATGGCCTGTTGCCCTGAAGTCTGTAACCCCTAAATAATCAAAGACATGCTTAGATGTGTACTCCTTGTGACAGATGCTAATATCATCAGCTCAACCCCCTGTCTCCCAGACATCTTTGAATATGCTGATTTACCCATCTGTTGGATAATGCGTATTGTACTATTTAATCGTGCTCTGTGACTGATTGCTGTGTAACCGTGCTCTGCGACTGATTACTGTGTAACCGTGCTCTGTGACTGATTGCTGTGTAACCGTGCTCTGCGACTGATTGCTGTGTAACCGTGCTCTGCGACTGATTGCTGTGTAACTGTGCTCTGTGACTGATTGTTGTGTAACTGTGCTGCGACCGATTGCTGTGTAACTGTGCTCTGCGACTGATTGATGTGTAACTGTGCTCTGCGATTGATTGCTGTGTAACTGTGCTCTGTGACTGATTGCTGTGTAACTGTGCTGCGACCAATTGCTGTGTATCCGTGCTCTGTGACTGATTGCTGTGTAACCGTGCTCTGTGACTGATTACTGTTTAACCGTGCTCTGCGACTGATTGCTGTGTAACTGTGCTCTGTGACTGATTGCTGTTTAACTGTGCTCTGTGACTGATTGCTGTGTAACTGTGCTCTGCGACTGATTGCTGTGTAACTGTGCTGTGACTGATTGCTGTGTAACTGTGCTCTGCGACTAATTGCTGGGTAACCATGCTCTGCGACTGATTGCTGTGCAACCGTGCTCTGCGACTGATTGCTGTGTAGCAGTGCTCTGAGACTGATTGCTGTGTAACCGTGCTCTGCGACTGATTGCTGTGTAACCGTGCTCTGCGAATGATTGCTGTGTAACTGTGCTCTGCGACTGATAGCAATCTACGCTCGGTGACTGCGACTGACTGACCGTGCTCGGCAACTGATAGCGACCTGTGACTGACTGACAGTGATCTGCGACTGACTGTGCCCTGCGACTGACGGTGCCCAGCGACTGGCAGTGCCGACGGTGCCCTGTGACTGACTGAGCGTACTCTGTGACTGAGTACCTGGGAAGACTGGTAAGTATCTTTGTGACTGGTGAGTATCTTTGCGACTGGTGAGTATCTTTGTGACTGGTGAGTATCTTAGCGACTGGTGAGTTTATTAGCGACTGGTGAGTACCCCAGGTTTAGTACCAGGGGAGATAGAGGTAGTGTAGGTAAGGAATAGCAGGTCATTAACATTATTCCCATAGAGTAGTGGGTAATAATGTCCGACAGGATTGCGGATGCCACTCAGTGCACTTCTTGCTGCATGTATGCATTCCTTGATGAACCAATCGAGGGCGAATACTGCTGTGCAAGATGTGAGCGACTTGTTGCTCTGGAAGCCCAAATCCTGGATCTAGAAAACACAGTGGCAACACTGCGTTGTATCAAAAACCTGGAAAGGAGCTTGGACATTACCCATCAGGCGCTGGCAGGGGCCAGCATAGGAGGAGGAAGGAGTAGAAGAGACGCAGGCATCAGTGGTAGGCAGCTGGGTGACTGTTAGGAAGGGTAGTAGGAAGAGTGTCAGGGAGGCCAGTCCTGAGTTGGTACACCCTAACAAATTTGCCAAATTGCAGGTTGAGGGGTATATCAGCTCAGGGGTGTCAGTGCTGGAGCAGGCGCCCTCCCCCAGCTGCCAGGGGAGTGGCGGCTCCAGGAGGAAGGGGGGCCGAGATTCAGGAAAGGTTAGACAGGTTGTGGGGAACTCAATCATCAAGAGGACAGAGAGGGCAATCTGTCAAAAAGATTGCGGTAGCCGAACAGTATGCTGCTTACCAGGCGCTCGAGTTTGGCACATCGCGGATCTGGTAGACTATTTTATTATAGATTATCAGATTATTGTGCGGGGGTGGGGATGACCCAGCGGTCATGGTGCATGTGGGCACTAATGACAAAGTAAAAGGAAGGTGGAGGATCCTAAAGAACGATTTCAGGGACTTAGGTAATAGATTGAGGAAAAGGACCTCCAAGGTGGTTTTCTCTGAAATACTGCTGGTACCTCGAGCCACACAGGAGAGGCAGAAGGAGATTAGGCAACTTAACAAGTGGCTGAGGAATTGGTGTAGGAAGGAGAGGTTTGGGTTCCTGGAGAACTGGGCTAACTTCTCAGTCGGCTACCGGCTCTTTAGTAAGGATGTGCTGCACCTTAATGGGGACGGTACAGCTCTTTTGGGGAGAAAGATGGCCACCAAGTTGGAGGGGCTTTTAAACTAGGAGACGGGGGGAGGGCTCAGAAGTAGAGTCAGTCAGGAAGGAGCAAAGGACTGAAGGCAGTAGTAGAGTCAGCAGCGACCGTAGTTCAATAACGTCAATTGGGGGGTCTGTGAGGGAAAAACTCAGACCAAACAGGAATAAAACATAATCACCATTCACGATTAACTTCCACAAAACTAAGAGGGGTATATGCTAATGCCAGGAGCCTAGCTAATAAAATGGATGAGTTGGAAATGTTAGTACATGAGGAGGACATAGACCTTGTGGGAATAACGGAGACTTGGTTCGACCCTTCACATGACTGGCTGGCCAATATCCAAGGGTATTCGGTGTACCGGAAGGACAGGGTAGGAAAAAGAGGGGGAGGGGTATGTCTCTATGTCAAGAACAATGTAAAGGTGATAGAGAGGAGTAACATTACGGAAGGGATGAGTATGGAGTTAGAATCCGTGTGGGTAGAACTCCATAGGGAAGGAGAAAAGGGAAAAGTAATTGTGGGGGTTTGCTATAGGCCACCCAACCAAAGGGAGAAGGTAGAGCTGGAATTTTTAGCACTATTGGGTAAAGTGGCAAAACTGGGATCAGTCATCATATTGGGGGACTTCAATTATCCCGACATTGACTGGGAATAGGGGACTGCACACTCACAAAAGGCCCGTCTATTCACGGAAACCTTACAGGATAACTACCTGTCGCAGTTGGTAGATTCTCCTACTAGAGAAAATGCAGTCCTGGATCTATTGATCACTAATGACCCAGACCTACTCTCGGAGGTAGGAGTCCAGGACAACCTGGGCTCTAGCGATCACAGGATGATCACATTTAAAGTAAATAACAATATAACAAGGCAAGAGGGGAACATAAGAACCCTAAACTTCAGAAGGGCAAACTTTCCAAAATTGTGCTCAATGATGGAAAGGGTAAACTGGGACCAAACCCTGGGATCACTGACCACGGAGGAAAAATGGGAATGCTTTAGGAACATATTAAACAAATGCATCTTGCAGTGCATTCCTATGGGAAATAAATTTAGAAGAGACAAAGCCAAACCTGGCTGGCTAAACCGTAGCGTTAAAAAACTTATTAGGGGAAAAAAATGGCCTTCAAGAAATATAAATCAGAGGGCACAGTATCGGCTTTCGAGCAATACAAGGAGGCAAATAAGAAAAGTAAATACAAAATCAAAATGGCTAAAATCAACTTTGAGAGACAAATAGTGGAGGATAGTAAAAAAAACCCCAAAGAAATTCTTTAAATATTTCAACAGCAAAAAAACTAGGGCAGATGGGAGGATGGTTACAGAGGACACTGAAAAAGCAACCGTGCTGAATGCTTTTTTCTCGTCAGTCTATATACAGGAAACGGAGGGGTACACTGACCATGACTGTATGGTTGGTAGTAATACACAGGACTTGCCACTATGGCTAACAGAGGGTGAAATAAGGGAAAGGCTGGATAAACTTAACACAAACAAAGGGGGTGTATATGATCCCTGCGCTGTCTGAGGTGATAAGAGATCCCCTGCTGCAGCACCCCTGAGACTGATACTAAAACAGTTAAATGATATTGATATGGGGGTAGTGGTGCGCTTCAAGGGTTAACTCTTATAGATTTCTTTTAAATAAGTGGGTGTATTGTGCAAATATCTTAATTTTGAAAGTGCTTGATGTGCTAGATATCTGTGTACATATAAATAAAAATGAAAATGCAGGTGTGTAGTGCTGATCGCAGAAATGGAGTGGAGTGAGGCAAACAGAGCTCACTGAACAGTCTGAATAGATACCAAAGGCAACACTTTCTGGCCTACAAGCTTGATATACTGCACCATGAGAAATCTCTGTCTCTGAGGCACTATAACACCGGATAAGGAGGATAGGAGTAAGAAAACGAATCGAACAAACACCCATAAGGAGCCCAACAAGTCTGTTCCATAGAGGATTCAAGGATCCGGAGTGAGGCAAACAGAGCTCACTGAACAGTCTGAATAGATACCAAAGGCAACACTTTCTGGCCTACAAGGTGAGAGGCTAGAGCACATAGAGGTGATACACAGGTGAAGGAGAACACAGTCACTCGATTTAACCCTTGAAGCACGGTCACAAAGAAGAGGATTATTCACAATTTTTTTTTGAGATTCACTTTGTGGACTATTCATTACTTACTTTAAGGATCGCAACAGAGTTGCTCACAGATTGTTTTTTCAACACCCACTAATTATAACAAGCATGCAGCACTCTATCTGAGCACCTATATTTTATTCACTTTTTTAATTGGATTGAAGATTGATACTGTGTTTTATAGATATTTTTCATATATCTGTATAGATTTCAACACAAGTACAAACAGGAAGAATTGTAATATTTTATTGATTGATATACACATTTCTGCGATCAGCACTACACACCTGCAGTTTCATTTTTATTTATATGTACACAGATATCTAGCACATCAAGCACTTTCAAAATTAAGATATTTGCACAATACACCCACTTATTTAAAAGAAATCTATAAGAGTTAACCCTTGAAGCGCACCACTACCCCCATATCATTAACACAAACAAATCACCAGGCCCGGATGGTGTACATCCGAGAGTACTCAAGGAACTCAGTAAGGTTATATCCAGACCGCTGTTCCTGATCTTTGCTGACAGTATTAGGACAGGAGATGTACCAGGGGATTGGAGGAAAGCTAAAGTGATTCCGATATTCAAAAAGGGCCAGAGGCATATCCCGGGAAATTATAGGCCTGTCAGTTTGACATTGATAGTTTGTCAACTTCTGGAGGGGATGATAAGGGACTATATCGTAGAGTTTGCTAAAGACAACAACATCATCAGCAGTAACCAGCACGGGTTTACAAATGGGCGTTCTTGACAAACCAATCTCTTAACATTCTACGAGGAGGTGAGCTGTGAGCTAGATAGGGGGAGACCAGTGGATGTGGTGTACCTAGATTTCGCTAAGGCGTTTGATACAGTTCCCCACAAGCGCTTAATTTATAAAATAAGGTCTGCAGGTATCGACAGCAGGGTTTGCTCTTGGATACGGAACTGGCTAAAAGGGCGTGTCCAAAGAGTGGTAATAAACAGCGCATACTCAGACTGGTCTGAGGTGGTAAGCGGGGTCCCCCAAGGCTCAGTCCTGGGACCAACCTTGTTCAATTTATTCATAAACAGCATTGAGGACGGGATCAGTAGTTCGATATCAATTTTGCAGATGACACAAAATTGGGCAGGGCAATAACTGCTCAGCATGAAGCAGATATCCTACAGAATGACCTGGACAAAATAACGGAGTGGGCAACGACATGGCAAATGAGGTTTAATGTGGAGAAGTGTAAGGTTTTGCACTTGGGGACTAAAAACATAAAAGCACAATACACGTTACGGGGGGAACCCTTGGGGGAATCGAAAATGGAGAAAGATCTGGGAGTCTTGGTTGATGATAGATTAGGCAATAGCATGCAATGTCAAGTGGCAGCTGCCAAAGCCAGCAGAATATTAGCATGCATAAAGAAAGGGATGTATTCCAGAGATAAGACTATAATCCTTCCACTTTATAAAACTCTGGTCCGACCGCATCTGGAGTTCTCTGTCCAGTTCTGGTCGCCAGTCCTCAGGAGGGATGTGTTGGAGCTGGAGAGAGTCCAGAGAAGGGCAACTAAACTGATTAGGGGATTGGAGGACCTTAATTATGAAGAGCGTCTGCAATTGCTTGATTTATTCTCCCTGGAGAAGAGACGCCTGAGGGGGGACATGATAGCAATTTATAAATATCTCAATGGGGATCTCGGCATAGAAAAACAGCTATTCAGTTGAAGGGATTGCATGAGGACTTGAGGGCATACAATGCGATTAGAGGAGAAGCGTTTTAACCTCAGGCAACGTGGGGGGTTCTTTACTGTTAGGGCTACAAGATTGTGGAATTCTCTACCACAAGAGGTGGTTTCTGCGGGAAGTATGGTGATTTTCAAAAGACTCTTAGACGTACATCTCAAGGAACAGAACATTCAGGGCTATTTGAGATGATTACAGCCACACACACACCTATACAGGTTGAACTGGATGGACTATTGTCTTTATTTAACCTCACCTACTATTTAACTATGTAACTATATGTATTGCATGAGCTCAAGGACGGCCTTCTGGAAGCTAATTGGCTCAGGTTGATTGTATCATTGTCATCTGTTAAGTTGCTGAATGGAAATAGAATATTGTTTGTGGTCATTATGCCTTAGAAATGTTAATGAACTCGCATTGCTTCTGTTCAGATGGCTAGATGATTAGTTTAAGTTAATTATATATACAATTTCATCTGCATAATAATGTAATCAGACAACCCCTGACCTGCGCGTGGTAATTTGAGCAGGAGGGGGTTGTCCATGCAGTATATAAATTCTGTGTGACTGTTCAATAAAGAGTTTGTTTTTTACCCCTTCATGAAGTCTTGACTCATGTTTGGGGGATTGGGAGCTATTTTCTCTTCTTGGTGTTACTTCGACTGGTATTTCGGGAGAAGCTGCACGGATGTCTCTCATAGAGACTATGGGATCCGTTACAGTGTACTTGATGTGCCGTTACCAGACATTTCTGTCTCTCTTCTGATTCATTCATTCCTATTCACATTTAGGCCTAATGCACACAGGGCATTAGAAAAAATGAGCAGCAGAGCCACTACCAACGCCAGGAAAAATCAGCTGCAAAAACATGATTTTAGTAGCATTTTTTTAAATTGGTGTTAATGCTTGTTTAACCATTGTAGCTTTTAGCTGAATTTTTCTGCCTCTTTTCAAAATCAATGGTTGCCTATGAGCCGTCTTTAATGCTGCTTTAAGCCCATTGATTTGAATGGAAGTCACATCCAAGTCAGAACATGTTGATCCGACTTGTGGTACAGCTTGCACTCTGAGGATCTTGAGGGGGAACTCCATGCCAAAATTGGTGTGAGGTACCCACCAAATCCATACCAGACCCTTATCCAAGCATGCAGCTCGGCAGGTCAGGAAAGGGGAAGGGACAAGCGAATGGCACCACCCCTCCTGGACCATACCAGGCCACACACCCTCAACATGGGGAGGTGGATGCTTTGGGGCAGGGGCCTCTTCCCGACAACCCTGGGTGGCGATGAGTGATGACAAAAGGGGCAGGTCTCCGGGTGATATCACCGGGTGGCTACACTCCATGGCTCTATAAGAAGCCACAAAGAGTGAAGTCGGCATAATCACGGGAGACATTGTAGGAAGAGGACCGGAATTGGCAGAGAAGACCAGAGGGAGAAGATTGGAGGAAGAAGACCAGAGGGAGAAGACCAGAGGGAGAAGATCAAAGGAAGATTTTTAATAAAGGACTTCTCAAAACCGTCTCTTGTCATTATTTAAACTACAATGACTTTTTTTGGGTGAATGGGTAGGGGTACAATGTACCCAATACCCAATCACATGGGGGGGCAGGATCTGGGGGCCCTCTTGTTACAGGAGGCATCCAAATTCTGAAAAGCCCTCTGCCTGCAGACCCCCACAACCACTGCTCAGGGTTGTCGGGAAGAGGCCCTTGTCCCCATCAACATGGGGACAAGGTGCTTCCAGGTGGGGGTTAAGAGCCCCCCCTGCACCAAAGCCCCCACCATGTTGAGGGCGTGTGGTCTGGTATGGTCCAGAAGGGGGTGGGGCCGCTCGCTCATCTCCTCCCCTTTCCTGACCTGCCGGGCTGCATGCTCGGATAATGGTATGGACTTTGGGGGGACCCCAAGCCAATTTTTTGAGTGGAGTTCCTCTCAAAACCCATACCAGACCCAAAGGGCCTGGTATAGAACCTGGGGGGGACCCCCACACCGTTTTTTTTTTTCTATTTTGGTGTGGAGTTCCCCCTCAAGATCTTCAGAGCGTAAGTCGCACCACAAGTCGGATCATCATGACCCGACTTGGATGCAACGTTCATTCAAATCAATGGGCTCCAAGGGGGAACCATTGATTTTCACATAAAAAAAAAAAACGTATGATGTGGCTTGACGCAGTATAAGCAACGTTTAGCAGCCTTTAGCAGCATCAGACATTTCTACAGCTGTAACGCCGGTCCTCAGAGCGCACTGGCCCAGTTTTTTTTTTGCAGTTTTAAATACGCCTATTCCATTTACAGCTTTAAAACCTCTGTGTGTGTATGAAGCCATAAAATAACATGGAGGGGCATTTTTAAGCTGAAAAAAAAAAAATGTCTGATGCTCCTGAAAGCAGCTGCAAAAACGCCCTGTGTGCATGGGGCCATATAGAAAGACCGCCTGGTAGCTGGAATCTAACTCCATCATATTATGTATTTTTTTTTTAAGCAAACTATAATTGCAGAACTCTTATAACTGTATATAGTAATGTGTGTTCTTCTGTCTTCTATAAAAAGCTGCATAAATATGTGAGAAATGTTCATTACACCAACCCAGATGATGGCGAGATCTACTTTAATGAGAGAAAAGAAGTTCCAACCGATCTTATTTTACAAAGCTGGATTTTGTTGAACAATACAAAATCTTCATTTAGAACAATTTCCACTATGCAAGGACCAGATTATATGCCTGGACCATTTCCCAATATGAGTGATCCATCCTTCTGGAGAAGAGGCAACGTAAGAAACTACTTTATTTTCTTTTTTTATTGTTTGATGAGGAGGTTCATAATTCAGATTTATAGAGATTTTCTAGTCTTAATTTAACCACTTGCCGACCGCCGCCCGACTATATACGGCAGCGGTCAGCCCCTCCCAGGCAAAGTGACGTACCGGTACCTCACTAGCCTGGGAGCGAATAGGGGGCGAGCGAGCACCGCTGGAGGCGCGCTCCCGCCCCCGCTCGTAACCCAAAAAGCCAGCGCGTGTGACCGGTGGACCCGATGTCGGTCGGTCACTCGCAATCGTCGGGTAGAGAGGGAGAAAGGCAGGCGGCTAGTGTAAACAAAGCCTCCTGTCACTCTCCCCTGTGCAAAAGCACAGATCACTCGGTCCTGCTATGTAGGACCGTTGATCTGTGCTGTTACACACACAGCCACATCCAATGACAGTAAGAAACACGCCCCTAGGGACACACTTAACCCCTCCCTCTCCAATAAAGTTAACCCCTTCCCTCCCAGTGTCATTTTTACAGTAACAGTGCATATGTATAGCACTGATTACTGTAGAAATGTCACTGGTACCCCCAAAAGTGTAAAAATGTCAGTCAAGGGTCCAATCTGTCCACCGCAATGTCGCAGTCCCGCAAAAAAAATTGCAGCTCGCCGCCATTACAATAAAATGACAAAAATCTTTCCCTTAGTTAGTAAACGCAATAACTTTTGCGCAAACCAATCAAAATACGCTTATTGTGATTTTTTTTTACCAAACATATGTAGCAGAAAACAAATTGGCCTAAAATGTTAAAAAATGTTGATTTTTACTTTTTTGGGGGGGAATTTCTTATAAAAAAATGTGAAAAATATTGTTATTTTTGCAAAATTGTCGCTCTTTTTTTGTTTATAGCGCATGATCAAAAAATTGCACAGGTGATCAAATACCACCAAAAGAAAGCTCTGTCCGTTAAAGTCACGCAGTGCCGAGTCGCAAAATACCTCCTGGTCAGGAAGGGGGTAAAATCTTCCGGGGCTTAAGTGGTTAAGATATACTAGCCAATGTGCCTCTCCATGAAAGGGGTCATTTTTGGAGCCATTGAAGGTTTCTGATTGTAAAAATTGGTGTACATAAAGTTTCTTTATTGATTTTCTATGTGTGTGTATGTGTTATGGAATAAAGTTGTCAGAGGACGTACTGGGGGGGGCGCTGTAAATCTCTGGCACAAATGACATGGATATGGGTGTGCACCCTAAAGATCAGACACATATGTGTGTGTGTGTGCATGTGTATCTATATACTGACAGTGTCAGAGCAATGGACGGTGTCAGTTAGCATTAGTAAAGCCTCGTACACACGCACAGATTGTTGGCCGACCGATCTGTCGTCTTTTTTCCAGTGTTGTTTGTTGGTTGGAATGTGCTCTAGACTTGCACTGGACTTTTGTTGGCCAACAAAAACCAACTTCAGAAGTGATGTCATGTTAAGTTGACTTTCCGTGTGTTTTTTCTTCTCTGAGCATGCCCAGTCTTGCTCATCTGATCTTTGTCTGCCGAAATCTGTACTGACTGAGGAACAATCGGCCGTTCTGTTGTTGGCCAATAAAAATTTATAGCCTGCACACCAGATTTTTTTCGGCCGAAAAGTCGCAGTTGGTTGTCGGAAGCATCATACTAACAAGCCTGCAATCGGCCGATCGGACGTTGGCCGACAATTTACAGCCAACAATCTGGGCGTGTGTACGGGGCTTAAGGCAAGAGACTGCGCCAGTAGTTTTTATTTTTATTATTTTTATTCTTTTTATTTTTTACATTTTTTTTTTTTTAGCCCTTTTAGGGAGTTTTGGTGAAATATCAGGGGTCTAAACAGGAGAAATCTGCACCACAAGGGATGATTAGGGCGTGCATGCCTATAAACATGGAATATAAATATTAAAGGAAATAGCAGAACTGAAATGAACATAATAATAATAAAACATCCAATGGTGGCATTGAGAAGTTCAGGATGTCCTTATAACATGCCCCCGCACTCCATGAAAGACTGATGACAAAAAAAAGTACAGATTTGATGGACAGTATTTTTTTTCTAGCATGAAATTTCAGGGGCAGAGATTAAGCAGATTTTGTAGAGGAATAAAAATTGTCTTTTCAGAGACTGAAGGCAGAAAAATCATTCAAATTTGTAGCACAGCTTTTAGTCATGTTTTATAGGGAACATACCCTTGTCCTCATCAACATGGGGAAAAGGTGCTTCACCAGAGGGTCCCTGCGACGGTACTAACCGTCACTATGATTTCAAAAATCAGATACTTGGTGGTTTGGATTGCTTCAAATGGAGTCTGTATTTACAATTGATGCTAACGTGTATTGTACTGCAATGTCAGCCATGTCTTCATATAGAGATGTGAAGGTTTAATCCTACACTGGGAGACTTAGACTGTTCTAGACTGCTAATACTGTCTGTGTTCTGAGAAGGAATGTGTATTGTGTTAAGTATTCCTGTTCCATTCTTACATGTTAATGACCTTGCATTGTTCTGGCCAGGTGGCTAGATTATTAGTTTAGGGTTATTTTGTGCCTGTTTACAAATCTATCTGCATATGCTAATGCAATCAGTCTCACATTACCTGATAGTGTATATCATGTGTTTGTGTGGGTTCAATAAACAGTTCTTACTTACTCTCCACATAGAGTGTGATCTCAGGTTTGTGGGAGAAGGCTATACCAGCTCTATCTCCCTTCTGCTAGGATCGCTAAATCCCTAGCTATGGTAAGAGCGGTTCCTGCTCTACTCTACAGCATCCCTCCCACTAGGGGGAAGAGAACATCTCTGGCGGCAAAACCCCTCTTTCCATCGGGGCGGCCGCTACAGTCCCCTTGGAAAGCTTTTCTCCACATGTTAAGGGCATGTGGCCTGATATGTTTCCAGAGGGGGGCACATGCTCCTCATTCTCTTTCTCTGGCCAACCAGGCTACATGCTTTGGTAAGGGTCTGGTATGGATATTAGGGCAACATTACTATAACACTCTCATCAAAATCCTCTCATCCAAACATTGTGAACTATTTTCTACCTCTATTCCCTTATTTTCTTACTTCACCATCCCCCACCCCCCCCCACTGCCTCCACCCACCGACTTGCTTACTGCCAAGGAGATTGCCAATCACTTCAAAAACAAAATCAACTCAATTTGTGATGAGATGTCCAGCGTCCAGCTTTCTCCGTCAACCAACACACCAGGTCCAACACCACACTCAATACTTCCCTCCTTCAACCCTGTTACCATTGAAGAAGTTGCCGAACACGGCGGCCCACCTCTCCACCTGTCTGCTAAACCCTGCCCCCTCACAATTACTGCGGCCACCTTCCTACCCTATCCTAAACTCTCTAAGCCACATCTTCAACTTCTCCCTCTCCTCCGGCACCTTTCCCTTCCACTCAAACATTCACTGGTTACCCCCATGCTTAAAAAACCCTCAATGGACCCCATCTGTATGAATTAACTTAAGACCCATCTCTCTGCTCCCATTTGCCTCCAAACTTCTTGAACGCCTTGTCCACAAACTTTTGAGATGCTATCTCACTGACAACAACCTTCTCAATCCACTACAGTCCGGCTTCCACCTACAACATTCTACTGAAACTGCCCTAATAAAAATCACCAATGATCTACTAAATGCTAAAATCAACAGCCGGTACTCCATACTCATACTTTTGGACCTTTCTGCTGCCTTTGACACAGTTGACTCTGCTCTTTCCATCTCCACTAACTCTCATTATCTCCACCAACCTTTATCATCTCCTCGGCTCCTCTTCCTCTTTCTGTTGGGGTATCCCAAGGCTCCATCCTTGGGCCCCTCTTATTTTCTCTCTATACCTCTTCTCTGGGCCAATTAATAACCTCCCATGGCTTCCAATACCACCTCTATTCTGACGACAACCAGCTATATCTCTCGACTCCTCAATGCACCCCCTCAATATCCTCACGTATCACAAATTTGCTGAGCAACAAATCAGTATGGATATCACACCACTTCTTCAAACTCAATCGTCCTAAAACTGAACTTGCAATATTTTCTCATCCCTGATCCCCCCCATGACTTTACCAATGAGATCAACGACACAATCATTGGTCCCTCCACACAAGTCAGGGTGCTAGACTCTGTCCTCTCCTTCAGCCCCCACATCCAATCACTAGTTAAATCTTACCTTGCCTCCACAACATTTCCAGAATTTGCCCCCTTCTGACTAAGGACACCACAAAATAACATATTCACTCATGGGTTATTTCCCACCATTACTACTGCAAATACCTCCTCACTGGCCTACCGTTATACAGGCTGTCCCCCCTTCGGTCTTTTATGAATGCTGCTGCTAGACTAATACACATTGCTAACCGATGTGTGACTGCTGCTCCTCTCTGAAAATCTCTTGACTGGCTTCCTCTACCCCACCATATAAAATTAAAAATACTAACCACAACATACAAAGCCATCCACAACACTGCCCCTAGCTACATCACCAACCTCCTCTGCAGATAAGGCCCAACTTGTTGTCTCCACCCTTCCGGGGACCTCCTACTCTCTGGTTCCCTTTACCTCCTCCTACACTCATCTCCAGGACTTCTCCAGAGCATCTCCCATCCTCTGGAACTCCCTGCCCTAGTATGTCAAATCAGCTACTACCCAATCCACCTTTAAGCAATCCTTGAAAACTCACTTATTCAGAGAAGCCACCTAAGAACTGCACTTGTGTTACCTCCATCAGATCATCCCCTACAGCTATCACCTTTTGTACACCCTCCCCCTCCCTTTATATTGTAAGCTCCAGCCCTCTTATTCCTTCTGTATTGATCTGTAACTGTACTGCCCCCCTTTATATTGTAAAGAGCTGCATTGGTGCTATACTATATAAATCCTGTATAATAATGATAATAATAACACACAATTTTTTTTTTGTATGTAGGATATAGCAAAAGTGACATTTACAAAGAAACTATTGCTTGATTTTGCCAGTACATTTGAATATGAGGAAAGGGTGCCTCTGCCCCAAAACCCTGACCTTGTATTTGTGGGGTTCTGTAGGTGGGGAGCTTATTGGAAACTGGAAGTTCCCTTCAGAAATAAGGGGATCCAAGATACCTCCACCTTACATGAATGAGGGATGTACATGAAAAATCTAAACAAGTCCTACATTGTAAATCCATCATCAATCGCATCATCCAGCAATGCAAATCCATGTCAATCACAGTGAACAACATCCCCCGACTCACCTAAAGAAAAACCCCTCCAAGCGATGGACACATCCAATCTCAATGCTACATTTGCTGTGAATGGCAGCTCCAGTCCCCACTGTCATATTTAGTTAATGTGTAGCAAATAAATAAACCTCCCTGTAATGCTATTACTAGGCTACAGCTAGAGGGAGCTCTAATGATTTGTAGAGTGACTTCAGGAGGCTGAAACCAACAAGTTCACAATAAACTTATAAAGCAAGTGAGCAACAGTGCTTTGCATCTCCTCTTTGATACAGATACTGCAGGCTGTCCCTTCTCATACCTTGCACTCAGATCACAGATAATCCTGTAACAATTTTGGGTTCATCTGGGATTGGTGCAATCACAGTGCCACAGGTCAGATAAAGGAAGCAGCAATAACAGTAAAGTGACAGACTTCAGGGAGGCTGCACAGAGCCCTCCTACCCCAAAACACCCAACCCCCATGTTGAGGGCATGTTTCCTGGTATGCATGCTCGTCACGTCATTTTCTGAAAATATTCTCTCTTTTTTTTTATATTGCCAGCTGGCAATTGCAATCACGAGTCAATTTAAATGATTTGACTCATTTTTTTCTTTATAAATGTCAGTTTTTCTGCAGCAGGTTCTATACATGCTACAAATGTGCCACTTTACAGGCAGACTAAGGGGACCGCCATTTTTATGGTTTCACTTTAGGCATCATGAAAATCATTGCTTCTTTAAAAACATTTATTTTTTACAAATGTTTTTGCATTGATAAATATCCCCCAGGGCAGTAGCCGGGCCCCCATACCCTTTTTATGGCCAATAACTTTCATATAAGCCTTCAAAATGGGGACTTTTGTTTTTTCATGTTCGGATCCTATAGACTTCAATGGAGTTCACAGTTTGGGCCAAACTTTTTCCCTGTTCGGAAGTTCTGGTGTGAACCGAACCAGGGGGCAAACATCGCTTTACGAAACGCGTCAAGATTTTTCCCAGCATTTACCAACCTGTCTACTTGTGTAATGTTGCCTATATGTGTTAATATACATCAACGTTGATGTGTGTTTTTTTTCTCATTTTTAGACCATAACATATGTACTGCTCATATGATCTATTTTTAACTTAAATATGGAATAAAAAGTATGGAATTAAAAAAAAAGAAATGGAATAAAAAGATGTATAATTTTATGTAATGAGGTATTAACGTTTTTTTAACTCTTACCCATGTCCCATGATATTCTTTCCTTTAGTTAAGCAATGCAGCCGTGTTCTGTGAAAAAGAGCAGCCCCAAGAACAAACCAGGCTAAAATAGATCAGATCAGAAATAAGTGAATGTTGTGCTTTGAGCACCCAAAACCTAAAACCTAAAACTCTACCAACATAAAATACAAAAATATGAAATTAGGGAAGTTAGGGAAACCATAAAACAGTGAGCCCCCCCCCCCCCCCCGAACCAAAGTCAACTAATTTTAAAGAGAAGCTTTGCACCAAAAAAGTAGTTTAACCTAAAATAGAGGCCCTATTAGCATGCAATAGAAATCAATAAACACCCCAAATGAATGAAAACCCCGAAATACTGTCCCCCTGAATGGATCCTAAACCTGAAGAATTCACAGTGATCATTTGTATTTGTAGCACCTAGTGTGTATAGCTTCATGAGATATGGTGGACCTTTAAAAAAAAACATAATAATAGTAAAAATAATAATAATAATAATAATAATAATAATCTGTGATTTCAGATTCCGGTATCTCGGTGCTCAGATCCCTGTTTACCTGGCAGCAGAAAAAAGTTTGGATCTTCATTTCATAAATGCTGCTATGAGTGCGTCTCGTGTCCGGAAGGAGAGATCTCCAACATTTCCGGTAGAGTTTGTATTTGTTAGTAAGTTATTGTTGGACTGGGCAGAAGATATTACTGTGGGTAAAGGGTATGTCAGGGAATAAGACATATGAAGGACATCTCTGCACATTTTCTTAGGTTTTATCCTTCTAAAGACCCTGCAAGTACCGAACTATACCTGTTGATCCTGCCAGAAATGTACTCAGCTCCTAATTCATGTTGTGAGCTGACACACATGAGTTTTTGTACTAAAATCACAAGAAATGGTGTCAGCCCTGCCCAACTCTATTTAGCTACTACCATATAAAGATTATATTTAAATTTGACCTCTCATAGCCCTACAAGTCTGTATAAATCAGTTCCTACAATCTACAGCAACAGAATCATTTATTTCAGTCCCGCATTTATCATAAACAAGCCATCCTTGAGCTCCAGTCAGTGACTTTGCTTAGGTTAAGATGCTGTTATCGGTCTGCAGGCAGGAGGAAGCATTTCCTCAGACTCCTCCCCCCAAAATGATCAAACTGCAACATTGTACCTTTGTAACTTGAGCTCTTAATTCCATCCTCTCTATAACATTAATAAAACTTTCCCTTTAAATTTGTTGTAAACCCTTCCATATCCCCAGTGAAGTGACTGGCCTCAGGTGATACACAGAGATGAAACCAATCCTCCTACTTAAGTTGTACATGTTTATCGCCAGCCATTGCTTCTCTACATCCTTTTGGAAAATAATTTTTATTTGATTTTATAAAGCAATACACGAAACATAAACATGTACAATGATGTAACAACATAAGAGATATGCAATACAAAAGTGGACTTCTATGAACCTATCGATGAACAGACTTCAATAAACGTCAGACACAAGTATAAATGAAGGTGTTAACAATGAAGGTGTTACCATATTTTTACTCATTTGTCAATGGTGTTTTTTTTTTTTTTAAGGTAGTAAGGTTAAAGGTAGAGCCGATGGCTCAGGTGAGGGTAAGCATACCGAGATAGGTGGAGGGGGAGGGAGGAAGAAAGCACTGGGTGGGCAACGTAGAAAGGAGAGTCCGTGGAGGCCCTCTTGGGGGTTAGCCCAACCCCCCGACACCCCAATGGGATCAATCTGTGTCTGAGGGCCTGCCCCCCCCCCACATGGACACCCCCCCTCCTCCCCCCTCCTTGGTATCTCTGGATTACAGCTTCCATTTCTTGTTTTTTTCAACTTGGTGATGTTTGGGATGGAATGTCACCCTGCATGGGATTCATAGTGAGTATTAGCGGTTAGTACTTCTTGTTGTGTCAAATGGTCCATGCTTTAATGTATTTCTCAGTTTTCATATTAGACATTGCTAACATGTGTTCAAAGATATAGTTTTGTCTGACTATAGTCACTACTTCTGATTGGTTGGGTGTTAAAGTGGATTTCCAGTTTTTTAGGATCAGAAGGTGTGTTAGGAGAATGTGTGATGTGACTGTTCTAAGGTCTGGGGGGATGTTGTCTATGCCTAGGCCGAGAACTGCTAGTGCGGGGTCTGGCTTAAGTATCAACCCTGTGCAGGAACTAATTTGTTTAAAAATCTGGTTCCAAAGGCTGGTGAGGTGAGGGCATGACCATAAGGAATGATATAGATTCCCTATCTGACCGCACCCCCGCCAGTACAGTGGAGATTGGGAAGGGGACATTTTCGCTAATCTATAAGGGGTATAATACCAGCGAGTTATAATTTTTGTGGATATCTCCCTGTGGTTGGAGCAGTGGGAAGTTTGGGCTACTGATTTTTTAGCTATTTGCCATTCCCTTTGGGAGTATGTTTTGTTAAGGTCTTATTCCCATTTGACCATGGATTTTGACTTGAGTGAATTGTGTCTTGTTATGTAGAAGGTTATATAGCGTGGAGATATTTTTATGTTTGGGTGTGGATGATGTGAGAAATTCCCATAGTTTGGTATGGAGTTCGTGTTTGGGTAAGCCATATGTTATTATAAAGTGAAGCATTCTCATGCCTGTAAATTGGGCTTGGGGGGACAGTGAGTATTTGGTTGTCATGTCCTCTAGCGGTAGAGGTTTGTTGTTTGCAAGGATGTCCTCTAGGTTTTTAATACCTTGATTTTGAAGTGGGTGAACTGAAATGTTGGGGATTAGGTATTGGAATATTTCAATCTTCCTCGGGATCAGACATGGTGGGGTAGAAATGGGGTTTAGTTTTCTGAAGCGCCTCCAGGCCAGTAGTGAGGTGCTTGTGGTAGGCGGCAAGTTTTTTAAGTAGAGCGTGCTCCACATGTCGGCAAGTAGTAGTGTAAATAAATCCCTATTACCTATCATGGCATGTTCAAGTTTGACCCATCTGGGGGTTTCTTCACTCGAGAACCAGTGTTTGGTTTGGTCCAGCTGGGCGGCCCAGTAGTAGTCTGCTACTTCTGGGAATCCTGCACCCCCTAAATGGGTGTGTTGTATGAGGGTAGAGTGTGGGCATCTGGCTTTTTTCCCTTTCCATGTGTATGATTTGATTCAGACGCCAGGGAATTGAGATAGTGTTTTGCTGTTGGCAGTGGTAGGAATCTAAAGAGGTATAGTATCTGAGGAATTCTGAACATTTTGACTGTGGCAATTCTTCCAAACCAGGATACTTTGTGTTTTGATATTTGTTCCAGAGTATACATAGCAATTGCAAAGCAGCATCTGGCAGGGTACAGGGGGAAGTACTGGGAACACAGGACCCAGCGGGGGGCCCAGGGATAAAACTCAGGGGTAACAACAATATGAAGCCTGGACTTTGCTTTTTTCCACATGTAAAATATACAAACGTAATGAACAGCGTTACCGGTTTTCAAAGACTGGCGTCCTCATCGTGGATAGCAGGATTACGTGGTTCTGGCCCAGTGGAGAAATATCTGTGCGATCATGAGAGAAGGAGGGGTGCCATCGAGTCCAGAAAAAGGTAAGGCTGTGTACCTGGAAAGGGAGTGAACACTCCCAGGGGGGACAGAGTCAGCGTAAGTTGTCATCAAAATAACAGTGTAACAACAGTGCAATCATAGTATAGCATAAACGTAATAAAGATCACAATCCTGACGGTATAAAACCATGCTAGCAAACATCTAAGGCCACTGTGTATGTGCGTGGGAGTGAGGGAAGGCAAGTCAATAATAGGATGGCTGGATGGAAGGCTATCCCGTTTAGTAGTAAGGACAGCCATGCTTGAGTCAGCGCGGCCTGGAATGGGAGGCAGGACCAGATAAGCGTTGCTTCTTGGCCGGGTCTTTCCTGGGACTCCTTTGTTCCCTTGCATCCTCGGAACTTTGGGGCAAAGGGGTAGAAGGGGCATCCAAGGAGATATTGAACTGAGTTTAGAGAAAATGGCTGGCCTTGTCTGGGTGTGTAAAAGATTTCTGCTCTCCAGAATGATCAGTAAGGCGCAGTGTGGCCAGATAAGCCAAGGTGAACTTGATGGCCTTGTGGTATAGGGCTTGACAAATGGGTTGGAAAGCCTTCCTGCGTCTGGACACTTCCTGTGAGTAATCGGCAAAAATCAGCAATTTATGACTATCAATCTGCAGGGATTTAGAATTGCGGAACAATTTAAGAATGTTTTGTCTGTCCATATAATTAAGGTACCGGACTATGATGGGATGGGGAGAGCGTCTCTCATTAGAGGGGGCCCCCAGGTGGTGAGCCCGCTCTACTATGCAGGTGGTGGTGATCCCCAGGGCTGCAGGGAGACGTGACATAGTAAAATCAAGCAGGGTGTCAGTGCCAAATGTCTCAAGGAGCCCTATGATTCGGAGATTGTTCCTCCTGGAACGATTCTCTAGATCATCCAGTTTATCTAGAAGGTATTGCTGTGTCTGTTGTGCTTGTTGGTCCATTGAGAAGGAGCCCTGCAGCTCATCTTCTAGATCAGACATCCTATGCTCAAGTTCCGTGAGTCTGTGTGAGTGTTCCCCCATCTCCTTTCTCAACTGAGCAATGCCCTGAGAAATGGCCTCGTCGACGGCCTCAGTTATTGTGGGGCAAGCAGGGCAACTACTGCTTGGGCTAGAGATGAGATCTGGGCCTCAAAGAATGGTGGATGAGTCTGACCCTGGGCATCTGTGGCAGGTGGGAAGGCCTCGTCCACCATATCTGGCTCGAGTGAGGCCTGGTCTGCCGATGCGGCTTTAGGGGGCGGAAAAGGCGGCGGAGGGCTGTGATGAAGGCACCTGTCCAAATCTACCGGGTCCCTGGGATGCAGTGACAGGATCCGCCGGGTCGGATGGCTTGGATAGACTGAGGATGAGGGTTTTGTATGCCTCTGAGCTCAGAGTTGCCGTCCTGCGCTGCTTCCTACATGGGCGCCGGAACCGAAAGTGATTTTACATCTTTAACCAACTGTTCAGATGCCTTTGCACACTGTGAGATATTATCTCATCACCTGCTTTTTGAAGCGAGGAATTGTTTGGGGTTGCCCACGCTATCCGTTTAGGACTCTCGGGTAAATTTCAAATGAGACTTCTGTATCCTTATGACAAAACTCTTACGTTATCCTTCGCTCTCCTTTTCCTTACCATATCTCTTTAAGTTTGATTTCCTCGCGTAATGGGAGCTGTTAATATAACATTGCTGTTAATCTCGTTTGTCATATGCAGAAGATTTGATTAATGACTTTATAACTCAGTTCTGTTATATTTACGTTCTCTTTTAATAAAAACTGATTGAAATTAAAAATAAAAAAAACACTGCTCCTGGCTGAATGCAATTTAAAAAAAAAAGTTTTGTTGCATTGATACATGCCCCGCCCCCAATGCAGCGACCACCACCATGCTATTTTGTTAACGAGCCCTAGCCTATTACCCTAGAAAATGGGCATTTTTGAGTTGACAGATTCAGCTCCTATAGATTTCAATGGAGTTCAGGCTCGACATGTAACAGTGTAACTGTGACATATGAACTTTTTCAGATATAAATATATGTACATATAGGACTTTTATAATTGTTCTGGATCCTTCATTGTTCTTTCCTGGCATTCATGTGAACTGCATATCAAGAATGTTTGGGACTTATCCACTAAAAAAATATCTCTAATACAAATAGCAGATTCTAAATTGTAAGATTTGTGGCAGAGCATTGCCCTGCCAGGGTCTAGAACGAGGAAATGACCCGGGATTCTCAACCAGATGGGTTTAGGGGCTCCAGGGACTTGTGACATGTACTGTTTGGTAAAGTCAATTTTTGGGACTTGGAGCCTGGCGATTTTAAAGTGATCCGGTGCGATAAAATCTCCAATCCTGGGTCCAGGTTTTGTGAACAGCCAGCATACTAATTGGTCAGGAGTGTGCTGGGCTTTTAGTAGTGACCTGACTATGGTTCTGGGCTCCACCCAGCAGACAGAGGAGGTCTCTGTCCAGGAGTAAGGGTGGAAGCCAGAGCAGCTATAAAGACCCAAAATTACCTGTTGATCTACCAGAAATGCACTCATGCACAGCTTTAAGGCCCCTTTCACACTCGTGCGACCTAAAAGTTGTGTGATTTTGCCGCAATTTTTTTCACAATTTTGCCATGATTTTGACTGAACTTTAAGCAATGCCCGTGTCTATGGACCTCAAAACGCTTCAAAGTTGGGCCAAAGTAGTGAAGGGACTACTTTGAAGTCGTTGCGACTTGAAGTCCCACAGATATGAACGGTACTCATTGGAAATCATGGAGTATGACTTGTCATGCGACTTTGCAGTCCAAAATCGCAAGACAAGTCGCACAAGTGTGAAAGGGGCCTTAAAATTATTCTTAGGCTCTATTCACACTTGTGCAACTTGTCATGCATCTTTGGATATCAGAGTTGCATGACATGTCATTCCCCTATGTTTTCCACTGATACCCATTCATATATGGGCAACTTAAAGTTGCAGCAACTTCAAAGTAGTTCATGCACTACTTTGGTCTGACTTTCATGCAACTTGGGGGCCATAGACTTCAATGTTAACCCTCAGAAGTTGCATGAAAGTCATACCTGAATGTTATACAATGCAACTTTTGTGTAACAGTTGTCCATTAAAACTGATCAAAGCCAAAGTCATATCCAAGTTGCACCCATACAAAGTTGCATAAGTGTGAAAGGGGCCTAATAGTTTTGCACAGCACAGCCCTGCTCCTCTTTTTTTGGGTCCCCCACTGGCGATCTTGGATCCCCCCCCCCGCTGAATGCCCCCAATAGCCAATGGCTCCCACTGCTGTGTGAGCCAATGAGGATTCTGCCTTTAGAACCACTTTACTCCATGTGGTGGGCTAACAACACCCAGGACTTTGTGGACTTAATGGTGTCAGCCCTGTCCAGTTCTCTTTTGCTAAACTACTGAAACCATCCCCCTATCCTATTCTCCACAACATAGAGACTAATCACTCTGTAGATAAGAACTAGGAGGGCTAATTAGACTGCGCTGAGATAACTCAGGATCATGATCATCAGGTTTTCCTGATGCCAACATAGCAGCATACACATGATATAGCTCCGCCCCTATATCGACCCACAGGACCTGTTTAAATCTATAAAAGCATGACTGAGAGCAATCTCCCCATTCTCCTTTTTTTCCTCAAAAGATCAACACCTACAGACAGTTATATTCAAGAGGAATGCTCTTGCCTGCCGACTACATCGGAGTCCGTCTGGGTTCAGCCTCTCCCAGGTCGCAGTCCCACATCTTAGGCTGCTAAAGGCGCCGACAAGGTGGGGAACCCCTTCTGGTGGTCTTTTGGGGGGAGGAGTTCTCTTTGTAGAGTCAGTTTCCCTCTTGTGTTATCCATGTTGTGAAGTCTGATTACAGCAGCAGGGGCAGCATGTATTTTATCTCTCTCTCTCTCTCTCTCTGTTATTTTTTTCCTAGGTTATGAGTTGATTCTAAATGTTAATTTTTTCATTATATTAACTGCATAGTGTTGAAAAAAAAAAGGGTTGGGAGCCAGGAGCCTGAGAGATTACTTCTCTCATCCAAATTAAAGAGGAATCAGTTTCAGCTGGGGGAAAAGCAACACAGGCAAATTCTACATTGCGTGAAGTCACAGTTTCCTTACCTTTACAGAAAATCCCCAAAATAAGGGAAAAGGTACAGCAGGCAGTAGCAGCATCGGTGATGTCAGAAGCCCAATGCATGAGCCTGTTGGGGACCATGTCATCATGTATTCCCATGCTCCCATGGGCTCACTGGAGACTCAGAATATTTCAGTTGGGTTTTCTAGCGCAGTGGAGAAAACTTTGGCTAGCTCAACCCATCAGAGTCAGTGTCCAGATGAGCCAGAGTCTCTGGTGGTGGCGCAGAGACACTATTAAGTCACTGACCATTAGGTCCACAAAACTGGATCAATGTTACTACAGACACCAGCGCAGCAGGGTGGGTAGCCACCTGCGAACTACACAAAATCCAAGGCAGATGGAAATTCCCAACGCAGGGTCTAGTCTCCAACATCCTGGAGCTTCGGGCGGCCTTTATGGCTTTAGCCACCCTGGTACCTTACATATGAGGGCATCCAGTCCTATTAACTATGGACAATATGGCGGCAGTATTATACATCCAAAGACAAGGAGGAACACACAGTTGATCCCTCCTAGCAGAGGTAGATCCAATAATGACATTGGCGCAACAACACCTGTCAGATCTGAGAGCGATATATCTATCAGGCAGTCAGAACACGGAAGCAGATCTTCTCTCCAGACAGTTCAAGGATCCCAATGAGTGGGCTCTTCACCCAGAGGTATTCAAACATATTGTCCTCTGGTGGGAGCTCCTGCAGCTTGATCTATTTGCCTCCTCGACCTACTGCAAGGTAGCCCACTTCTTCTCTCATTATCCTCACCCAAGGGCGGAGGGGGACAGACGCCCTGACTCATATTTGGACGGCACAACTGGCTTATGCCTTCCCTCCAGTTTCATTAATATTGAAGTTTCATGGTTCTCTCTGGCAATGGACCTGAGCATATGTCCTCTGATCAAGCTGTCAGTGACTCCTCTTCTCCTGGTACAAGGAGACATCCTACATCCGGATCCCTAGCGGCTTAAAAGAACTGGACATTCCCAAACTCCTAAAGTCCTATCTACAAGCCACTGCCTCCTTCAGATGATCTGAAATGCTTTTTGTCATACCTTTAGGTAAACTAAAGGGGAAGGAAGCCTCGGCCAGAACGCACTACAGCTAACTAAAGCACTACAGGGTGGATCCGGTAGCTCTTACTACAGTAGAGTTTGGGAGAAAAACTATTCAGGCATCTATGTCTAACTGTTAATTAAAGACTGAGTTTATAGCATTAAACCCTCCTTCTCAAAGCTCATCATTTATCATGTGTATGCTGCCATGTTGGCGTCAGGAAAATGGAAAATTGTATAAAATGCTTACCATAATTTTCCTTTCCTGATGCCAATGCATGGCAGCATACGGACCCTCCCTCTGATCTTTATGCTTTTTACGAAGAATGGGGAGAATGTTCTCAGTCATGCTTTTATAGATTTAAATAGGTCCTGTGGGTGGATATAGGGGCGGAGCTATATCATGTGTATGCTGCCATGTATTGGCGTCAGGAAAGGAAAATTACGGTAAGTATTTTATACAATTTTCCGTTTTTGGTTGCACTAATTGAACAGATATAATAAAATGTTTCCAGTGGTTTATTTAACAGACCAAAACGTAGAAAGCATTATCAGGTTTTCAGGCAATTAAAAATCAAACTCCCCATTATCACATTTCTGCCTATAACACATTTCTTGTGCTTTCTATTTCTTTTCACTCTTTTATTGTGTCCCCATGGCAACAACATTTTTTTTAAAGGTTTCACACTTCCCAATGGATATTCTCTACATATTGGAGCTCAACTGTGTGATAGATTAATATAATTTATTATATTAATTTTCCTTTAAGCCTAGTACACAATGGCTGAAAGCACTGACCAGAATGATCTGGGGGAGGGCCGTCCCCTGTCAGAACACAAAAGCTCAGCAGGGGAGATCGCTGTACTAACATTACATTGTTAATACAGCAGCTCCCAGCAGTTTTAACGGAAAAAAAAACTGTCAGTGTGTACTAGTGGAAATGCACTGATGGAAATCCCATTGCTAGGTGTGAGACAGCACAAGATAATTATTTTTCTCAGAAGCTTTGACCCCGATGCTCATTGTGTTTGTATTGTTTTTCCTGCAGACAGTGAAAACTGCATGAAATGTCCTGATGATGAATGGCCAAATGAGAAGAAGGATCGGTGTGTCCCAAGAGTGGTGGAATTTCTCTCCTACACTGATGATCCCATTGTTGCAGTGTTTTCAGCTGTCTCCATCCTCTGTTGCCTTCTGACTGGTTCAATATTGGGGATATTTATACATTACCGGGACACCCCCGTTGTTAAAGCTAATAACCGGGACCTGAGTTATCTTCTCCTGGTCTCCATCATGCTGAGCTTCCTCTGTGTCTTCTTGTTCCTCGGCCATCCAGTCGATGTGACCTGCATGCTGCGTGTCACCTCTTTTGGTGTCATCTTCTCAGTTGCCGTCTCTTCTCTACTTTCCAAAAGTATCATAGTGTGTATTGCTTTTAAAGCCACCAAACCTGGGAGTCCCTGGAGGAAATGGATGGGAGCCAAACTGCCCAATTCTATCATTTGTGTCTTCTCACTCGTTCAAGTCATAATCTGTGTCACTTGGTTGTCTATTTCTCCCCCCTTCCAAGATCGAGACACTCACTCTTATCAGGGGAAGATCATCATTCAGTGTAACGAGGGTTCAGTTGTCGGCTTCTACTCAGTCCTAGGATATATGGGACTTCTGGCAGCTGTGAGTTTCATTATAGCTTTTTTAGCCAGGACATTACCGGACAGTTTTAATGAGGCCAAGTACATCACCTTCAGCATGCTGGTGTTCTGCAGTGTCTGGATTGCCATGATCCCGGCCTATCTGAGCACCCAAGGGAAATACATGGTGGCTGTGGAGGTTTTTGCTATAATTGCCTCAAGTTCTGGACTTCTTGACTGTATATTTTTCCCAAAATGTTACATAATTCTGTTCAGACCTGACCTGAATACAAAAACATGTATCCACTAATACATATGGAGCAACACTGGGCTACCAGTAGTTATAGCATTATCTCTATTATTGTTTATTTTAGTATTTTGTCCCCTGCTGGGTGTAGGGGTTCCTCCCACCAGCCCTTACATCACTGCAGTACAATGTAGTCACTTAGTGAGGAGGGACCACAGTGACCAGAGAGGGGCAAAGTATCCGAATCAGCCTGAAGTGTCAGATACCAGAGACACCCATCACTCTTCAAGAGAGAGAAGATTTCACTCACCATCTACCGGGAAAATACATATTCAACTTTTTCTTTTACATGCTGATTGTAATGCAATTTTTTTTTTATTGTCAGGGTGACTTTAACTATATTATATGTAGATGTACCAAGCTATATTAATAAATACATTGTGTTGGTGTATACTAGAATCATTTTTAATATTAGTTGAAGTTGATGGGAACATGTTCTCAGTAAGTTCACACTGTAATTGATGACTTGATTTAATCTAAAGCGGAGTTCCACCCTGAAAAACATTTTTTAGATAAAAATACCCCCGGGAAAGTCAGGGCCAGTGCATTTAAGCAACGATAGCCTCTGAACTGTCCCCTGTTTCACTTACCTTGTAGAATAAATATTTACCTTGAAAATTTCTTCTCCAGCACTGCCATCTCAGGTGTGGGCAGCTGAAGCCGGAGCGTCCTCTTTGGTGTCCTCTTCGGTTACGTCGGAGTCCCAGAATGCCCTGCACTGGCCCTGCTAGTCACTTCCGGTGCAGGCGCGTCATCCCTGCACAGCTTCTGGGCATGCCCAGAAGCTGTTCAGCAGGGAATGACGCGCCTGCACCGGAAGTGACGAGCAGGGCCGGTGCAGGCGCATTGATTCCTGGGATGGATGACACTCATCTCCCAGGAGTCAATGCAAGGAGGAAGTGACGTCGGCGGCCGTGTCCGCAGAGGGAGGAAGAGGAAGGAAGGTAAGTATATTTTCTTTAAAAACAAGGTAAGTAAATCAAAATATAAATTGTAATTATCCAATTATTTTTCAGGTACATTAAAGCAAGTGGATGGTGCAAAGTTGATTTTGAGGGTGGAACTCCGCTTTAAAGGATATTTTCGTTATAGGACCTAATTAAAAATATTTCTCTGTGTATAATTTTTTTTGTAAATTGCTGCATCAAGGGTGTGAAGGGGATTTCTCTTAATATTCATCCTAGATACCTTAAATGTTAAATCTAGTCTAAAGCTAAATCTAGTCTGTTCTATGTAAAATAAAGCAGAGCTCTGGAGAATGTTTTATCCTGTTGAAGGAGACACATGCAACCAGTGTTCAGTCTAAAACATTCTTAAGTTTATTTGCAAAGCGGGGTAACTATTATACACAGAATTGAACAGGAAATACAGTTGGGAGGGGGGAGTGAATTTTCTCAGGAAGAGTCAAGTCTCACAAAAGTCGAACAATGGGTTAATACAGAATGTTCGTTAGAAATTGCAAAATACGCCTTGTCTAGACCCTATAACTCAAAGTAGCCTAAAGAGGAAGCAAATGTGCTAGGTATAAAGGGAATGAAATGTATCTTTATCTTGAAGTGTCAGGACACTGAAAAAACACATAGGGTGATTTACTCAGTTCATTGTTCATGTAAGTAAAGACTTAAAGTAACCTTAACTAAAATACGTCATTACAAGTCAAAGCTGTATTTAAGAAAATGGCGTGACACAGGTCAAGCACTAGAAAATGGTTGCCAGCAACTAGAAAGAGGTTCTGTCATTCCCCTTCAGGGTGTATTTGGCTTCTGTAAGGGTACCCCCTTAACATTGCTTTCTAGTTTGTTATTTTGCTCTGGCTTATTGCATTAAACGTATGTAGTAACAATAATTCTTCAGAAGAAAAAGAGAATCTTGCACTGTTAGGAAATGTACCTGGCACTATGCCCAGAGGCTTTTATAGAAAAAGAGGAACTTGCTTGTGTAAGTGGAATATTTTATGTTCTGATATGGCTTTATTAAGCGAACCTTTCAGTATGCTCATGAATAGAGTTGAGCGGACACCTGGATGTCCGTTTTCGGCGCTTTCGGCCGAACTTGAAAAAAAAAGTCCGGGTCCGGGTCCGTGTCCCGGATTTTTTCCGAACTTTACTCGGACACCGAACCCCATTGAAGTCAATGGGGACCCAAACTTTCAGGCACTAAAATGGCTCTAAAACACCAATGGAAAGGGCTAGTGTGCTGCCACGCAGCTTTAACTGTCTAGCAGTTGTTTTTACATGTTATGTTATGCTATGATATTGGTATCTTCCTAGCACCCCTGCTGTTCTGGCTAGATGGTTTCTCCCATCTCCATTTTCCTGCTGTATCTGCCATTTTGTTTAGTTGTTATGAGGAGACTGCAGAGTGTGGAAGCTGTGTAACTTCATTGTAAATTTACCTATGGAAAAGCCTCTATGTTTATGCCTTTGCTAACTTGAAGCATAAAGAAGCATTGGAGAACACCTCTGGAGTCTTTATTCATTGAGTAAACTATCTGTTAAAGCCATCATTCAACCTGCTGCACACACTTACAGACTGGGTATCTACAAGAGGGTCACAGGTACAATCGATGCTGAGACAGAACAGTAAATTTACAGGAGTACACAGCTTCAGAGAGTAAATTTCCAGGAATACACAGCTTCAGAGAGTAAATTTACATGAAGAATTCATCACAGGTATCTCTGCAGCTTAAGAAAAGTAAATTTACAATTATCCATCACACAGTTATCTCTGCAGCTTCAGCAGTAAATTTCCAAGAAGTACTTGAAGTAAATTTAAAGGAATACACAGCTTCAGAGAATACATTTCCATGAAGAATCCATCACAGGTATCTCTGCAGCCTGCAGCTTCAGAACTGTGAGTACCACACTTGTCTGTGAGTCACCAGAAGCATTACTCTGCATATGAAACCAGCCACCTATTACGGCTTCATTACTGTTACAGCCTTCTGAGGTGATCCAGTTTGAACTAGTTCCAGTCCTAGCCACTATTGTAACAAAAAATACCTGACCCCAGCCTGCTTACTAACAGAAGTTACTACTTACAGAGCTGAGCTCTGGCAGATTTCTAACAAGACACCAGAAATACAGTACTTATTATGTCTGACAGAGATCTCACAGAATTACCTGCATTTAGTCAAGATAAAGCAGACTCCTTACTTCATTCTGCTCGTCCTGTCAGAGCCCCTCATCCATCCTTGAAGGCAAGGGAGGTTTATGAAGCAAGTAAGGAAGAAACATCTAGTAACTTGACTGCATTATGGGAAAAGACTTTAAGTTGTATAACAGTCACTAATGAAACTAGCAACAATTCTGAGCAATTGAACACTGCTCTCTCAAGGGTTAAGAAGGCATTTGAGAATTATAAAAGACTTTCTGAGAAGTACTATTCTCTATTGTCACATTCCAACATAGAGGAAGCTGCATTGGAATTAAAGGACTTTACTTCTAATGACCAGCAGAGGCATAGCACATATCTTGAAGCAAAGGCACAGATAGAAGGGAGATTGGCACAGATACATGAAACTACATCCTGTAACTCTGCTTCTTCCAGACACTCAGGAAAATCTTCTAGGTCTGCCCGCTCATATCATAAATCTTCTTCTAAGTCATTGCGGTCCTGCTCTATAAGGTCAATACTGAGCGACCAAATACTCAAAGCTCGCCAAAAGGT
The DNA here is from genome assembly GCF_965119305.1 of Pelophylax lessonae. Lineage (NCBI taxonomy): Eukaryota > Metazoa > Chordata > Amphibia > Anura > Ranidae > Pelophylax > Pelophylax lessonae. Next base: position 18,869,633 of record NC_138768.1, on the reverse strand, counting down.
TGCAGTAGCCCAGGTTCAAGCCGCCTGCTCTGAAAAAGAAGCAGCCTTCAAGGCAGAAGCTAAATGCAAGGAAGCAAGAATACAAGCAGAAACAGAGGCTCAGCTAGAAATTCTTCAGAAGAATAGAGAAAAAGAAGTAGCTTTAGCAGAGTTATCTGTCTTGGAACAAGCCCTATTGGAAGAAGAAGGAGCAGCTTGTACCAGCTTAGCTGCTTGTCAAGACCCTGTTGAAAGGACCCTACAGTTTGTCCTAACTCAGAACCATGACAATACAGTCCCACCTACAGTTGGAGATTCTTCTCATAATCATCCAGCAAGTGGATCAGAAGGCAATGTGTCGCCAAAGCAAGCTGGTCAACTAGACGCACCTACTAACAGAGACCCTCCACAACTACCGCACGTCACAAAATCAAGTGAATCAACCTACGCAGCTCATGTGCCACCACAACCCTATGTGCATAGAGATTACAAGGGCACAGCAGAAGACTACAGAATGAACTCTATACCCCCTTTGATACAGCTCTCTTTGACTTCAAATGCTCAGAGACCTTTAGTCGACAGACCCTTACCTAAATTAAACCCATCTGCAACACCTTTCTCTCTACCTACCAGCCAACATCAGATACCAACCATGGTCCAAGACGGCGCACCATCAGTAGACCCTGTGGCTATAAAAACTGAAAGCACTGACATTGCAGAGTTCAGCAAGTATATGATTCGACGAGAGTTGATTACAACTGGACGGTCTGGATTTGATGACCGCCCAGAAAACTACAGGAGTTGGAGATCTACATTTAAGGCGGTAACCAAGAACTTGGACATTGAACCTCAAGCAGAACTTGACTTACTAATAAAGTGGTTGGGGCGTCAATCTTCAGAACAAGTAAAGAGACTTAAATCTGTCTACATTTATAACTTTAAAGCAGGCCTTGATGCTGCCTGGGAACGTCTAGAACAAGACTATGGGAGCCCCGAAGTAATTGAATCTGCCTTATTCCAGAGACTAAACGACTTTCCTAAAATCTCTGTTAAGGACAATCATAAGCTTAGAGAGTTAGGTGACCTCCTTCATGAACTTGAAATTGCTAAGTTAGATAGTTTTAGATAGTTTGCTAGTTTACCAGGTCTTAGCTATTTAGACACTGCTCAGGGCGTAAATCCTATTGTAGCAAAGTTGCCTAGTCATCTTCAGGGAAAGTGGACTAGTGTAGGATCAAAGTATAAGTATGAGCATTGTGTTTCCTTCCCTCCCTTTTCTTATTTTTCAGAGTTCGTGCGGAAGGTTGCAAGATCCAAGAATGACCCAAGCTTCTTCTATCCAGATACAACCACCATTCCTTTAAGTACTTCAAGGGGTATTGCCACCAACAGTAAATTCAAGGATTTAAGGCATCCTATTGCCGTGAGGAAGACTGCAATAGCATCCAACGTCTTAGCTACAGACATTAAAGCTAGCAATCTTAATCAACAGTGTCCTATTCATAATGCGCCACACTCTCTCTCCAAATGTCGTGCATTTAAGGACAAGCCTATTGAAGAACGCAAGTCATTTCTCAAAGAGCATAATATCTGTTTTAAGTGTTGTGCATCCTCCGATCATTTAGCTAGAGACTGTAAGATCGTCATCAGATGTTCTCTCTGCAACAGTGCCAAACATGTGGACGCTCTTCATTCAGACCTGTTCAAAAGGAAACCTTCACCCGGCAGCAACCCCAAGACTACATCAGATGATGGCGGGGAGAGAACCGAGCAATATGCCAACCCCGTAACCACAAGGTGTACAGAGATATGTGGAGAAGGGCTTCATAGCAAGTCTTGTAGCAAGATATGTCTTGTAAGAGTTTTTCCTGAAGGATGTCCACAAAAATCCATAAAAATGTATGCCATACTCGATGATCAGAGCAATCGCTCATTGGCCAGTACAGAATTCTTTGACCTATTCAACATTCAAGGAGAGACCTGGTCTTATACCTTGCAGACATGTGCAGGAAAGGTCAATACTTCTGGAAGAAGAGCCCATGGCTTCGTAGTTGCATCAGAATATGAGGACACAGAGTTTCCTCTTCCAACTCTAATCGAATGTGATCAGCTACCTAACAACAGAGAAGAAATCCCCACACCAGAGGTTGCACGTCATCACCCTCATTTGAGTCACATTGCTAACTGCATTCCACCACTTAACAAGGATGTTAAGATTTTGATTCTACTAGGGAGAGACATTCCTAGAGTTCATAAAATAAGAGAGTTATGTAACGGTCCAGATGATGCTCCTCAGGCCCAGAAACTTGATCTTGGATGGGTGATAATAGGAGAAGTCTGTTTAGACCAATCTCACAAGCTCTTAGATGTAGCTTCCTACAAAACTAATGTTACCTGTCAATTGATGAAATGTCCATCGCACTATTATGTGAAGGAAAGACTTGATTTTAAGAACGAAGTTCCATATCAAGCACTCCAAAGCATTAACTGCAAGCTCACTTCTCAAAAGGACTTTGGTGATTCAGTGTACCAGACTACTTGTGATGACAACAAGATTGCCCCTTCAGTCGAAGACAAGGAGTTCATCAAGACTTTGAATGAAGAATTCTTCAAGGACAATTCCAACAGACCCAAGTTTTTAATGGACCAGTCTTCTACAAACTCAGAAGAAGATATCGATTTCCATCTGAAGGATCCAGATACTGATCCGGAAATCCGGCCTGAAGTTGTAGCATTGAGTTCCAACATCTGCTCAAGAAGAAATTTGGAGGATGAAGAGGACTCCACAGATATGGGGGATGGAGCTGATAAATGGATGCAGGCCAAGACTCTGGTTAAGCCTCCGAACCAGCTGGAACTCAGCGAGGCTGAACTTAAGGAGGAATTCACTCGTATCCTGACTGCAAACAATCCTCATGCCCCCCAGAACATTGTGAGGTACAGTTTTAAGGAACTGGCCTACAAACCCATTAGCATCGTGGACCAGCTGGCCGTACGCTTCTCCCTGGATGGAAACATGTTAAACGAAGACTCTGATGAAGCGCGGCGACAGATGGCGAAGTTGGGAGTCATTGAAGAGACTCAGACCAACGACTCCACAGAGCCGGGAGACAAAGATACAGATGGGAAGTCTGACGCTCAGGCTAGTGAAGAATGGACAGAAGGTGAGGAAATACCATCCAGGAACAAGAAAGAGAGAAAACTGACCAACCAGTTCAATTATAGCGAGAGAGCGTCCCAGAGCATTAACAAACCCCTGTGGGAGCGAGCTTCTCAGACAGAGCCACCTCCAAGGGCCACCTTCTCCGCCACTGCAAACCAGTGGAAATTCAACCCACCACACGCTTCACACATGGGCGGAGCATGGGAACGTATGATTGGGATGGCAAGGCGCATACTGGATTCTATGTTGCTTGATGTGAGTTCTTCACGTCTTACCCATGAAGTACTTACTACATTCCTTGCTGAGGTCGCAGCAATAATCAACTCAAGACCGCTGGCAGCTGTATCCACAGACCCAGAATGTCCAACTGTTTTAACTCCAGCTGCATTATTTAGCCGGAAATTGGACAGATCCCAGCGCCAAAGAGCATCTTTGATGAAAAGGACATATATAAACGTCAATGGAGATACGCTCAATACCTTGCAGATTGTTTCTGGGACAGATGGAGGAGGGAATACCTCACACTTCTTCAAGGACGTAAAAAGTGGCAAACCCAGAAGCCTAACTTAAAGGAAGGGGACCTGGTTCTTCTAAAAGAAAAGCAAACCAATCGGATCCAGTGGCCAGTTGGAGTTATTTCAAAGGCCATTGCTAGTGATGATGGAAAGGTCCGAAGTGTGGAAGTCAGGATTGTAAAGGACGGGAGCCCAAAAACCTTCCTGAGACCAGTCACTGAGACAGTCCTAATTATGCCTGCTTCCAAAAAAATTCTGATTCAGTGTTATGTGTAGGAGTCACTTAGACCTCTAGCATAGTTAGCTTAGAGGAGAGGGCTACATAGCATTCTACTGTATGCAATGTTAATTGTATGTTTATGGAAAATAATTGTGTAGTGGTATCTCACGATACCAGGCGGGGAGTGTGCTGCCACGCAGCTTTAACTGTCTAGCAGTTGTTTTTACATGTTATGTTATGCTATGATATTGGTATCTTCCTAGCACCCCTGCTGTTCTGGCTAGATGGTTTCTCCCATCTCCATTTTCCTGCTGTATCTGCCATTTTGTTTAGTTGTTATGAGGAGACTGCAGAGTCTGGAAGCTGTGTAACTTCATTGTAAATTTACCTATGGAAAAGCCTCTATGTTTATGCCTTTGCTAACTTGAAGCATAAAGAAGCATTGGAGAACACCTCTGGAGTCTTTATTCATTGAGTAAACTATCTGTTAAAGCCATCATTCAACCTGCTGCACACACTTACAGACTGGGTATCTACAAGAGGGTCACAGGTACAATCGATGCTGAGACAGAACAGCTAGAGTGCTGCAAATGGCAGCAAAACGTAGTTAAGAGCATGGCAAGTGCTCTGCAAACAAATGTGGATAGGGAAATAACTTAAAACAACAAAAAAAACTGAAAAATAAAAAAATTCTTCATCTGTGAAGGACGAGGCCCATATGGAGTAGGAGGGAGGTTGAGGTGGTGGTGGATGTGGCGGTATAGGTGGAAGCGGCGGTGGAGGAGGACGAGGTAGCCAACACTGCTTTTTTTCAGTCATTTTAAATGAGGGTACACCCCAAAAGAGTGAGTAAGATCAAAAACAGAACAATGGCTGGGTAAGGTCGGCAAACTGAAGCACCCTGCAATCCTGTGGAAGATGCGCCCCAAAAGATTGGAAGGTGTATCTCACACGTACCAATACAGACTATGCCGCAATTTAATTATTTTTACCCCAAAGGGTGTAGATTGAATAGCAGAATAGAAAAAAATTTATAAAACGGTGTATCTCACACGTACAAACACAGACTAGGCCCCGATTACAATTTTTTGTACCCTAAAGGCAGGATGAGGATGAGGAGTAGGAGGAGTTCGGAACAGGAGGCAAACTGAAGCACCCTGCAATCCTCGGCGGTGGAAGATGTGCCCCAAAAGATTGGAAGGTGTATCTCACACGTACCGATACAGACTATGCCGCAATTTAATTATTTTTACCCCAAGGGTGTAGATTGAATAGCGGAATAGAAAATATGACATCAAAAGGTGTATCTATCTCACACGTACAGACCCAGACTAGGCCCCGATTACTATTTTTTGTACCCCAAAGGCAGGATGAGGAGTAGGAGGAGTTCGGAACAGGCAGGAGGCAAACTGAAACACCCTGCAATCTTCGGCGGTGTAAGATGAGCCCCAAAAATTGGAAAGGTGTATCTCACGCGTACCGATACAGACTATGCCGCAATTTAATTCTTTTTACCTCAAGGGTGTAGATTGAATAGTGGAATAGAAAATATGATATCAAAAGGTGTATCTATCTCACACGTACAGACCCAGACTAGGCCCCGAGTACTATTTTTTGTACCCCAAAGGCAGGATGAGGAGTAGGAGGAGTTCGGAAAATATATAAAATATATTATAGAATATATATATATATATATATATATATATATATAGAAAATATGATATAAAATTGGTGATTTTTCAATAGCACATGTGAACACAGCAGTGTCTTATGTCAGTCAGCTCTGCTGCAGGATATGAAGGGAAAAAAAAAGAAAATTCCCCTTTAAGTTTGTAATTTTTAAATAGATTAGTACAGACTATGCCACAATTAAATTTTTTTAACCGAAAAGGGTGTATATTGAATAGTGGAATAGAAAAAAAGTGTATAAAATTGAAAATCACTCAATAGCACATGTGAACACAGCAGTGTCTTATGTCAGTCAGCTCTGCTGCAGGTTATGAAGGGGAAAAAAAAGAAAATTCACCTTTAAGTATTGTAATTTTTAAATAGATTAGTACAGACTATGCCACAATTTAATTTTTTTAACCCAAAAGGGTGTATATTGAATAGTGGAATAGAAAAAAGTGTATAAAATTGAAAAGCACTCAATAGCACATGTGAACACAGCAGTGTCTTATGTCAGTCAGCTCTGCTGCAGGCTATGAAGGGGGAAAAAAAAGAAAATTTCCCTTTAAGTTTGTAATTTGTAAATAGATTAGTACAGACTATGCCACAATTAAATTTTTTTTAACCCAAAAGGGTATATATTGAATAGTGGAATAGAAAAAAGTGTACAAAATTTAAAATCACTCAATAGCACATGTGCACACAGCAGTGTCTTATCACAGTCAGCACTGAAGCAAAAACGCTGCACATAACTGACTGATAAAAATAGATTTTTTTCTCCCTCCTCCTCCTCCTCCTCCTCCTCAGCGGGCTTAACTGAGGGCAAAAAGATTGTGTTCACTGCACCACCCCACACAGCAAAATCGATGTAGAACACTGACCCTGCCTATTCTCCAGCCTCGCCCTAATATTCTCGATAAGATCGTTCACTGGCACTGCACAACCAACCCCCCCACACATCAAAATCGATGTAGAACACTGACCCTGCCTATTCTCCAGCCTCACCCTAAAATGCCCTAATAACTCGCCCTGTATGCACTCCGACCTGTCCCTGCATTCTTTTCGGACACAATACAATTTTTCACTGTCTGTCCCTAATCAGCAGCCAGCACGTATGATGTGTGCTCTCTCCCTAATACTACAGCAGAATGACGCAGCGCGCTGGGTCTCGAACTTATAAAGACATGGTCACATGCTTCAGATGGCCAATCACAGCTACTAATACATTAGTAGGCATGGCTGGGATGGCTTAAGGCACACCAGTTAAACGCTTGTTGATTGGCTGTTGAAAGCCCACCATTAAAAGCGCGCCATTACATACAAAACAGGAAGTAAAATGACCGAACACGGATTTTAAACCCGAACATACAGTAAAGTTTTCGGGTCCGTGTTCGGGTAACAAAAATCCAATTATTCGGTACGAACACGAATAATACAGTCCATGTTCGCTCAACACTACTCATGAATAATAAGTATATGGTCTAATAATTGCATTTTCATGATTGGTAGGGATGATGGAATGGTTCGGGTCGACCATCGGTTCGGCCCGAACATTGGGTGTTCAAGGTTCGGCCAAATTTAGAACTTTTTGCCCAAAAAGTTCGGAATTCGGCAACCAGAACCGACCAAAATGCAATGATTCAGGAAATGGGCTTTAAAAGCCCGTGATTGGACCAGAACCATTAGCAAAAGACAATTGAGGGGCCAGGAGAATGCTAGGAATGTGATTGGAGTGACTAGGGGGTCCCTAGGCCAATCATTAGTGAATATGCCCCCCAGTATATAAGATAGCCCCCGCCAAATTCCTAGCATTGTTATACAGGACATGGAAGAGAGTGGAAGCAGTTCTGTTAATTTTACTTTAAAAGTGTCATTTAGCATTTATTAGTGTAAGGAAAGGGATATCTAGTGTAGTTAGAGTGCTCTTTTACACTTTAGTTAGCTTTAATTTATTCAGTTTCTGTAGGGAAAGTGTGAAGTGTCAGGGTGACCGTAATGTAGTGTAGGGTGAACTGACAGTGACTGCTATGGCAGGGTGACCAAACCCTTCTATAGCAGGGTGACCGCTATAGAGAAAAGCTAGTTTCTATGATGTCACTTTCGCTGCAGGAATATGGCTTCTCACCCGTCAGCATTCTTTATGCTGCAGGCGTTGCTAGTGCTTTTTTGAGGACATGTTTGGAGTCAGACATGACATCTGAACATGTCTATAGGGGTATATATACACACCCATGTATGTATATATACACCTAGACATATATAGGTGTGAAAGAAGCAGAAAAAAATACTTGCGCTAATGAAAAATTAAACACCAATATAGTTACACTCCTATCACACCTATATATGTCTAGGTTTGTATATACATATAAGTATGTGTATATATATACCCGTATACACAAGTTCAGATGTTTTGCCTGCCTCCAAAGAACCCAAAAAAATGCCCAAAAAAACGCTAGCCTAAAAAAAAAACGCCCAGGTGTGTTGTTGCAGGCATTTTTTGGGGGTTTTTGGAGGCAGGCAAAACGTCTGAACTTGTGTATACGGGTATATATACCACTATACACAAGTTCAGATGTTTTGCCTGCCTCTAAAGAACCCCAAAAAATGCCCAAAAAAATGCCTGCTACTAAACCGGCAAGGTGTGAAAAGCGAGAAGCCACTAACCTGTTCTATAATTGCACTAATACAAATGATCTTTTTTTAATGGTTCTGAACATGCTACAGAGCTGAAACTTCACAGGTACACCTTTTAGATCCCCCCCCCCCCCGACACAAAATCACACAAAAAAAAAGTTCTTAAAAATTGTCATTCTTGATAGAGAGCCAATTATTGAAAAAATTAAAAAAAAAAATAAAAAAAAAGAAATTCCTTTGGATTTAGTATCTGGGGGGTCTAAAAAGTGTACCTGTGAAGTTTCAGCTCTGTAGCATGTCCAGAACCAGAGAAAAAGATCATTTTTTAGTAGAGCAGGGATGGTGGTACCCTCCTTTTACACCTATATGATCTTTTTTTTCTGGTTCTGGACATGCTACAGAGCTGAAACTTCACAGGTACACCTTTTAGACCCCCCAGACACAAAATCACACAAAAAAAGTTCTTAAAAATTGTCATTTTTGATAAAGAGCCAATTATTGAAAAAAAAAAAAATAAATAAAAAAAAAAAATTCTTTGGATTTTGTATCTGGAGGGTCTAAAAGGTGTACCTGTGAAGTTTCAGCTCTGTAGCATGTCCAGAACCAGAAAAAAAAGATAGTTTGTATTAGAACACTTATAAAACAGGTTAGTGGCTTCTCGCTTTTCACACCTTGCCGGTTTAGTAGCAAGCGTTTTTTTGGGCATTTTTTGGGTTCTTTGGAGTCAGGAAAAACATCTGAACTTGTGTATAGTGGTATATATACCACTATACACAAGTTTAGATGTTTTGCCTGCCTCCAAAGAACCCAAAAAAATGCCCAAAAAAACGCTAGCGTCCAAATAAACTGCCCAGGTGTGTTGTTGCAGGCATTTTTGGGGGGTTTGAGGCAGACAAAACATCTGAACTTGTGTATACGGGTATATATACACACATACTTATATGTATATACACACCTAGACATATATAGGTGTGATACTAGCAGAAATATATGCTTGCGCTAATGAAATAATTTACACTAATATGGTTATGCTCCTATAACACCTATATATGTCTAAGTGTTAAATACATATAAGTATGTGTGTGTACACAAGTTCAGATGTTTTGCCTGCCTCCAAAAACCCCCAAAAAATGCCTGCAACAACACACCTGGGCGTTTTTTTTTTTGACGCTAGCATTTTTTTGGGCATTTTTTTGGGTTCTTTGGAGGCAGGCAAAACATCTGAACTTCTGTATAGGGGTATATATACCCGTATACACAAGTTCAGATGTTTTTCCTGCCTCCAAAGAACCCAAAAAATGCCCAAAAAAACGCCTGCTATTAAACCGGCAAGGTGTGAAAAGCGAGAAGCCACTAAGCTGTTCTATAAGTGACAAAATACAAACAATCTTTTTTTATGGTTCTGGACATGCTACAGAGCTGAAACTTCACAGGTACACTTTTTAGACCCCCCCCCCCCCATACACTAAGTCCAAAGTCAAAATCAAAAAATCTCTCTTTTTCTTTTTTTTCAATAATTGACTCTCTATCAAAAATGACAATTTTTAAGAACTTTTTTTGTGTGAATAGTCAGTGGGGCATGACCCAGAACCCTAGGCACTTTTTAGGGGCATTTATTGGGTTTTAGGGCTTTAAAATGGTGTTTTTTGATTACCGAAGTTCGGGTCCCATTGATTTCAATGGGGTTCTGAAATCCGGGCCGAATTTTCGGGTAGTTCGGATGTTCTGGCCGAACCGAACTTTTCAAAAGTTCGATCATCCCTAATGATTGGATGATACATATGTTTGGGGTATATAGACCACACCCGAATAAATGGGTCTGTCCCCTATTGGTGGTAAACTATAAGTGGATATTCTCTATTGGTTTAATGGAAATATTGTCTGATCACATCCTGCTTTGTATACTGTACATAAGATGCTTAAAAGAGGAAATAAAATGATTAATGCTTTCATGACATTCTGTGTTTGTGTCTGAGTGTATTTCTCCTAAGCTTCGTGATTTGAGGAAGGGAGGGTGTTGGCACAGGTTAGTATAGATAAGGTAGATACAAGGTAATGCTGTACAAGAAGGAATAAATCTCTTAGATAGATTGGCATACCATTAACTGGTTACAGATCTTGGATAACCTTTTAGCTGGTGGAGTACTCCATTCAAGTACAACATTCAAGTACAACATTTTAAGTACAGCGAAGAGATATTGCAGGAGACTGAAGAGATTAAAGAGATACTGAAAGAGATTGGCTTGGAGTTTGCAACGGACTCATCTGTGTTTTTTTTGCTGACCATTGCTTGAGAAGGGGAAAGGAATTTGGTCAGGTGTTTGCTATTGTGCATTTGCTAATGAGACCAGCTCATTAAGATGTTACATTTGTTGCTGGGGTAGGAGCTGTGAAGGAGTGAGTGTATATATAGAGACATACTCATTAGCTGACCTAATTCATTAGCTGCAAGTACTCCATTCAAGTACAACATTTTAAGTACAGTGAAGAGATATTGCAGGAGACTGAAGAGATTGAAGAGATACTGAAAGAGATTGGCTTGGAGTTTGCAACTGACTCATCTGTGTTTTTTTTGCTGACCATTGCTTGAGAAGAGGAAAGGAATTTGGTCAGGTGTTTGCTATTGTGCATTTGCTAATGAGACCAGCTCATTAAGGTGTTACATTTGTTGCTGGGGGAGGAGCTGTGAAGGAGTGAGTGTATATATAGAGACAGACTCATTAGCTGGCCTAATTCATTAGTTGCAAGTACTCCATTCAAGTACAACATTTTAAGTACAGTGAAGAGATATTGCAGGAGACTGAAGAGATTAAAGAGATACTGAAAGAGATTGGCTTGGAGTTTGCAACGGACTCATCTGTGTTTTTTTTTGCTGACCATTGCTTGAGAAGGGGAAAGGAATTTGGTCAGGTGTTTGCTATTGTGCATTTGCTAATGAGACCAGCTCATTAAGGTGTTACATTTGTTGCTGGGGGAGGAGCTGTGAAGGAGTGAGTGTATATATAGAGACATACTCATTAGCTGACCTAATTCATTAGCTGCAAGTACTCCATTCAAGTACAACATTTTAAGTACAGTGAAGAGATATTGCAGGAGACTGAAGAGATTGAAGAGATACTGAAAGAGATTGGCTTGGAGTTTGCAACTGACTCATCTGTGTTTTTTTTGCTGACCATTGCTTGAGAAGAGGAAAGGAATTTGGTCAGGTGTTTGCTATTGTGCATTTGCTAATGAGACCAGCTCATTAAGGTGTTACATTTGTTGCTGGGGGAGGAGCTGTGAAGGAGTGAGTGTATATATAGAGACAGACTCATTAGCTGGCCTAATTCATTAGTTGCAAGTACTCCATTCAAGTACAACATTTTAAGTACAGTGAAGAGATATTGCAGGAGACTGAAGAGATTAAAGAGATACTGAAAGAGATTGGCTTGGAGTTTGCAACGGACTCATCTGTGTTTTTTTTGCTGACCATTGCTTGAGAAGGGGAAAGGAATTTGGTCAGGTGTTTGCTATTGTGCATTTGCTAATGAGACCAGCTCATTAAGGTGTTACATTTGTTGCTGGGGGAGGAGCTGTGAAGGAGTGAGTGTATATATAGAGACATACTCATTAGCTGACCTAATTCATTAGCTGCAAGTACTCCATTCAAGTACAACATTTTAAGTACAGTGAAGAGATATTGCAGGAGACTGAAGAGATTGAAGAGATACTGAAAGAGATTGGCTTGGAGTTTGCAACTGACTCATCTGTGTTTTTTTGCTGACCATTGCTTGAGAAGAGGAAAGGAATTTGGTTGGGTGTTTGCTATTGTGCATTTGCTAATGAGACCAGCTCATTAAGGTGTTACATTTGTTGCTGGGGGAGGAGCTGTGAAGGAGTGAGTGTATATATAGAGACAGACTCATTAGCTGGCCTAATTCATTAGTTGCAAGTACTCCATTCAAGTACAACATTTTAAGAACAGTGAAGAGATATTGCAGGAGACTAAAGAGAATGAAGAGATACTGAAAGAGATTGGCTTAGAGTTTGCAACTGACTCATCTGTGTTTTTTTTGCTGACCATTGCTTGAGAAGAGGAAAGGAATTTGGTCGGGTGTTTGCTATTGTGCATTTGCTAATGAGACCAGCTCATTAAGGTGTTACATTTGTTGCTGGGGGAGTAGCTGTGAAGGAGTGAGTGTATATATAGAGACATACTCATTAGCTGACCTAATTCATTAGCTGCAAGTACTCCATTCAAGTACAACATTTTAAGTACAGTGAAGAGATATTGCAGGAGACTGAAGAGATTGAAGAGATACTGAAAGAGATTGGCTTGGAGTTTGCAACTGACTCATCTGTGTTTTTTTTTGCTGACCATTGCTTGAGAAGAGGAAAGGAATTTGGTCAGGGGTTTGCTATTGTGCATTTGCTGATGAGACCAGCTCATTAAGGTGTTACATTTGTTGCTGGGGGAGGAGCTGTGAAGGAGTGAGTGTATATATAGAGACATACTCATTAGCTGGCCTAATTCATTAGTTGCAAGTACTCCATTCAAGTACAACATTTTAAGAACAGTGAAGAGATATTGCAGGAGACTGAAGAGATTAAAGAGATACTGAAAGAGATTGGCTTGGAGTTTGCAACTGACTCATCTGTGTTTTTTTTGCTGACCATTGCATGAGAAGAGGAAAGGAATTTGGTCAGGTGTTTGCTATTGTGCATTTGCTAATGAGACCAGCTCATTAAGGTGTTACATTTGTTACTGGGGGAGGAGCTGTGAAGGAGTGAGTGTATATATAGAGACAGACTCATTAGCTGGCCTAATTCATTAGTTGCAAGTACTCCATTCAACTACAACATTTTAAGTACAGTGAAGAGATATTGCAGGAGATAGTCAGGAGGTAGGCTGGAAGGTGGAAAAAAAAAGTAAGATTTGTTTGACTTAAATTTACAATTTTTTTTTCCTCTTTAAAATGGCAGACTTGATTCAGTGCAGGAATTGTTGTGCATTTATTTCATGTTCCACTCTTTGGAGATTCGGATGCTGTCAGATCTGTAGACAATTCTCCTTACTGCAGCAGGAAATTGCATTTTTGAAATCAGAGATATTTACATTATCTGTTAAACAAACTCCAGCTGGGACTGCTGCAATGCCACTGCCACAGAGGACCCCCAGAAATGGCAGATGGGTTACTGTAGGTTCTGGAAGACTTAGAGTGGTGGATAGAAGACATGTCCCACAGTCGGTGGTTCTCCATAATTCATTTGCAGCACTCTCAGAATGTAAGGACAACATGGATATGGACTCAAGCACAGAGGGTGAGAAACCATCGACTCCTATGTCTAATGTATGCAAGACTGCAGCCAAGTACAAAAAAGATAAAGTGAAGTCTCAAAGGAAGCAGCTGTTGCTGGGTGATTTAATCATAAAAAGTGTGGAGCTTAAAGAAAATGGTTTTGTGAGCTGTCTCCCTGGTGCTACTGCTAGATGAGATAGAAGACGTATTTAGGGTTGAGCGAACACCTAGATGTCCGTGTTCGACGGGTTCGGCCGAACTTTAAAAAAAAGTCCGGGTCCGTGTCCCGGACTTTTACCGAACTTTTCCCGGACACCGAACCCCATTGAAGTCAATGGGGACCCGAACTTTAAGGCACTAAAATGGCTCTAAAACACCAAAGGAAAGGGCTAGAGTGCTGCAAATGGCAGCAAAACGTAATTAAGAGCATGGCAAGTGCTCTGCAAACAAATGTGGATAGGGAAATAACTTAAAACAACAAAAAAAAACAGAAAAATAAAACAATGTTCTTCTTCATCTCTGAAGGACGAGGCCCATATGGAGTAGGAGGGAGGTTAAGGTGGTGGTGGATGTGGCGGTGACATAGGCGTGCGCACAGGGTGTGCTGGGTGTGCCTGGGCACACCCTAATCACCTAGGGCACATAGCATTGCCAGTGAGGAGATGGGAAAGATCTCCCTGGGACCTGCTCTGCTCTATTTCTCCTTGCCTACAGGTACATGGCCCCGATACATTACTCTCCCTGCTGGCAAACACATGCATGTGTATTTCAACTTTGGGGTGCACACCTTAATGCAATAGGCTGCGCACACCTATGGGCGGTGTAGGTGGAAGCGGCGGTGGAGGAGGACCAGGGCCGGATTAACAGCATCATGGGCTTGGTGCTGAGGATTTTGAAGGGCCTTAGGGCCGTGCCTTGCCATGCACCCAGAGGAGGAAGGGTGCAGCCATGCATGCCTAATTCAACATGGGATGCTGTCTCTGAAGCCCATAAACACATCCATGCATCGCCAACTGTCCCTCCTTGTCCGGCCTTCACGCTGTGTGGGGAGGTTCTGAGGGTGCTGCCTGGGGAAGCGAGCATAGAAGCCAGACTTCTGTGTTTACAAGTGACAGAAGAGCGGTAACAGTGAATATGGCCAACCCGGGGCCTATATAAAAGGTAGGGGCCTGGAGCTGCAGCTCCAATAGCCCCTACATTAATCTGGCCCTGAGGAGGAGGACGAGGTAGCCAACACTGCTTCTTTTCACAAATTTTAAATGAGGGTACACCCCAAAAGAGTGAGAAAGAGCAAAAATGGAACAATGGGTGGGTAAGGTCGGTATCCATTGCTATTCTGCATAAGGTACGGAAAAGTCCCGTGGGATCCATGCCTGGTTCATTTTAATGAACGTGAGCTTGTCCACATTGTCTCTGGACAGGCGGCTGCGCTTGTCTGTTATAACGCCCCCAGCCGTGCTAAATACCCGTTCAGATAATACACTGGCTGCAGGGCACGCCAGCACCTCCAAGGCGTAAAGGGCAAGCTCAGGCCATGTGCCCAATTTGGAGACCCAGAAGTTGAAGGGGGCAGACCCGTCATTCACTACATGTAGGCGTGTGCACACATACTGCTCCACCATGTTGGTAAAATGCTGCCTCCTGCTAAGACGTTCCATCTGAGCTGCTGGTGCTGCTGTTTGTTGTGGCGTGCTGACAAAGCTTTTCCACATTTCGGCCATGCTAACCCTGCCTTCTGAGGTGCTGGCGGTGCCCTGGTTGCGTTGGCGACCTCCTCCTCCTCCTCCTCTGCCTTGTGCTTCCACTGTGGCCCCGCTGTCAGATGGGAATGCCAGCAGCATGGCGTCTACCAGCGTGCGCTTGTACTCGCGCATCTTGCGATCGCGCTCCAGTGAGTGAATTAAGGACGGTACGTTGTCCTTGTAACGGGGATCCAGCAGCGTGGCCACCCAGTAATCAGCACAAGTTAGAATGTGGGCAACTCGGCGGTCGTTGTGGAGACACTGCAGCATGTAATCGCTCATGTGTGCCAGGCTGCCCAGAGGCAACGAAAGGCTGTCCTCTGTGGGAGGTGTATGGTCCGTGTCCTCTGTATCCCCCCAGCCACGCACCAGTGATGGCCATGAGCTGGCCTGGGTGCCACCCTGCTGTGAACATGGTTCCATCTCCTCCTCCAGCTCCTCCTCCTCCTCATCCTCCTCATCCTCCAGAACTGTGCCCCTGCTGGACAATTGCGTCCCTGGCGTTTGCGTGTGCAGGAACCCACCCTCGGAGCCCCTTGCGAATGACTGCCCTGAAAGCCTTGGAAATGTTACCTCTTCATCCTCCTCCTCCTCCTCATCCTGTGCCACATCCTCTTCCATCATCGCCCGAATTGTTTTTTCAAGGAGGCATAGAAGTGGGATAGTTAAGCTGAGAACGGCGTCATTGCCACTGGCCATGTTGGTGGAGTACTCAAAACAGCGCAACAAGGCACACAGGTCTCGCATGGAGGCCCAGTTAAATTAAATAGCGGAATAGAAAATATGATCCAAAAAAAGTGTATGTATATCACACGTACACAACCACACTAGGCCCCAATTACTATTGTTTGTACCCCTAAAAGGCTAGATGAGGAGTAGGGGGAGTATGGAACAGGCAGCACCCTCAAACCTTCAGAAGTATGAGATGAACCCCAACAACTTGGAAAGGTGGATCTCTCTCACACGTACCAACACAGACTATCCCCCAATTTAACTGATCCCCAGAGGTTTTTGATTAAATAGCGGAATAGAAAATATGATCCCAAAAAAGTGTATGTATATCACACGTACACAACCACACTAGGCCCCAATTACTATTGTTTGTACCCCTAAAAGGCTAGGAGTAGGGGGAGTATGGAACAGGCAGCACCCTCAAACCTTCAGAAGTATGAGATGAACCCCAACAACTTGGAAAGGTGGATCTCTCTCACACGTACCAACACAGACTATCCCCCAATTTAACTGATCCCCAAAGGTTTTTGATTAAATAGCGGAATAGAAAATATGATCCCAAAAAAGTGTATGTATATCACACGTACACAACCACACTAGGCCCCAATTACTATTGTTTGTACCCCTAAAAGGCTAGGAGTAGGGGGAGTATGGAACAGGCAGCACCCTCAAACCTTCAGAAGTATGAGATGAACCCCAACAACTTGGAAAGGTGGATCTCTCTCACACGTACCAACACAGACTATCCCCCAATTTAACTGATCCCCAGAGGTTTTTGATTAAATAGCGGAATAGAAAATATGATCCCAAAAAAGTGTATGTATATCACACGTACACAACCACACTAGGCCCCAATTACTATTGTTTGTACCCCTAAAAGGCTAGGAGTAGGGGGAGTATGGAACAGGCAGCACCCTCAAACCTTCAGAAGTATGAGATGAACCCCAACAACTTGGAAAGGTGGATCTCTCTCACACGTACCAACACAGACTATCCCCCAATTTAACTGATCCCCAAAGGTTTTTGATTAAATAGCGGAATAGAAAATATGATCCCAAAAAAGTGTATGTATATCACACGTACACAACCACACTAGGCCCCAATTACTATTGTTTGTACCCCTAAAAGGCTAGATGAGGAGTAGGGGGAGTATGGAACAGGCAGCACCCTCAAACCTTCAGTATGAGATTGTGTTCACTGTACCCCACAAAGATTGAGTTCACTGCACCCCACAATGATTGTGTTCACTGCACCCCACAAAGATTGTGTTCACTGCACCTCACAAAGATTGTGTTCACTGTACCCCCCAAAGATTGTGTTCACTGCACCCCACAAAGATTCTGTTCACTGTACCCCACAAAGATTGTGTTCACTGCACCCCAAAAAGATTGTGTTCACTGCACCCCAAAAAGGATGTTGTTCACTGCACCCCAAAAAGGATGTTGTTCACTCCACCCCAAAAAGATTGTGTTCACTGCACCCCACAAAGATTGTGTTCACTGCACCCCAAAAAGATTGTGTTCACTGCACCCCAAAAATGATTTTGTTCACTGCACCCCAAAAAGGATTTTGTTCACTGCACCCCAAAAAGGATGTTGTTCACTCCACCCCAAAAAGATTGTGTTCACTGCACCCCAAAAAGATTGTGTTCACTGCACCCCACAAAGGATTTTGTTCACTGCACCCCAAAAAGATTGTGTTCACTGCACCCCAAAAAGGATGTTGTTCACTGCACCCCAAAAAGGATTTTGTTCACTGCACCCCAAAAAGATTGTGTTCACTGCACCCCACAAAGGATTTTGTTCACTGCACCCCACAAAGATTGTGTTCACTGCACACCAAAAAGGATTGTGTTCACTGCACCCCAAAAAGATTTTGTTCACTGCACCCCAAAAAGATTGTGTTCACTGCAGCCCAAAAAGATTGTGTTCACTGCAGCCCAAAAAGATTGTGTTCACTGCAGCCCAAAAAGATTGTGTTCACTGCAGCCCAAAAAGATTGTGTTCACTGCAGCTCACACACAGAAAAATGGATGTGGATCACTGACACCTGCCTATCTCCAATCCCACACCACACAGCAATATCGATTGTAGTTTGTAGAACACAGTTTCCCTAAAATTCAGCAGACTCTGTCCCTAACAGGATTGAGAAGAGATCGTAGATCAGGATTGAGTGCAGACCCCACCCCCCACACAGCAATATCGATTGTAGTTTGTAGAAGACACTGACCCTATATAATTCAGCAGACTCTATCCCTAAAATGCCTACAACTCGCCCTGCCTAAACACTCCGACCTGTCCCTCAATTCTATCCGGACACAAATGGTTTTTTCCTGCCTATCTTTCCCTAATCAGCAGCCAGCACGTTGATGTGTGCTCTGTCCCTGAATCTAAGCAGCATAATGACGCCGCTGCGGCTGCCTCGAACTTATAAAGACTTGGTCACATGCTTCAGACGGCCAATCACAGCTACTGAGACATTTGCAGGCATGGCTGGGATGGCTTAAGGCACACCAGTTAAACGATTGTTGATTGGCTGTTGAAAGCCCGCCATGAAAAGAGCGCCAAAGCATGCAAAACCCGGAAATAAAACGACCGAACACGGATTTTTACCCGAACATACAGTAAAGTGTCCGTGTCCGTGTTCGGGTACAAAAAATCCAATTATTCGGTACGAACACGAATAATACAGTCCGTGTTCGCTCAACACTAGACGTATTATTAATATTGTTAAGCAAGCAAAGCAGGAAGGGGACGTGGATGTTCTTGTCCATCTAGGGACAAATGACCTGGCTTGCAATGAAGTGTCAGAGGTGAAAAAATCTTTTATCACACTTGGTAATGACGTTCAGGATTTTGCATCCACCATTTCATTTTCTGAAGTTCTGCCTGTGCATAATGTTCAGAATGATAGGCAGAGGCGCATAAAGGAGTTCAACATATGGCTTAGTAAATGGTGTCAAGAGCAAGGATTTGGCTTTGTTTCTCGTGATAGCTCTACTTGGAATAGAAAGGAACTGTACAAAAAAGATGGTTTGCATCTTTCTCTCAAAGGAACAAATGTACTTAGTGAACAACTCCAAGAATTTGCGAAGGAGTATTTAAACTAGGAAGGGGGGGTAAAAGAGTGAAAATACAAGAGTCCAATTGCCCCCCGAAACAATGCCAGAACAGGTCAGAAGCACAGAGGTTAAGAAATGATAAGCTCAGAGTCCTGTCTACAAATGCTCGCAGTTTAGGTAAAAAAATCAATGAACTTGGGTCAATAATGGCATCTGAGAATGTAGATTTAGTGGCTGTTACGGAGACATGGTTTAATGAAAGAAATGACTGGGACATAACCATGCCAGGGTACTCTTTATACAGAAGAGACAGAGAAGGCAAGAAAGGAGGAGGAGTGGCCCTGTATGTGAAAGATAGCATTAAATCTAACCTAATACAAGTTGGTGAGGCCAACATAGAGTCAGTTTGGGTTACGTTGCAGTTTGCTAATCATGCAGTAACTCGTGTAGGTGTGATATATAGACCACCTGGTCAAGTTAAAGAACTAGATGATCTACTAGTTGAAGAAATAGCTAAAGTGACAATGAAAGGAGAAGTTATCATTATGGGAGATTTCAATCTTCCAGATATAAACTGGAAAACCAAAATAGCAAGTTCTACCAGGAGTACAGATATTCTAAATTCCCTACTGGGGTTGTCTCTGCAACAAGTGGTTGAGGAGCCAACCTGGAGGGAGGCCATTTTGGATTTGGTATTCACAAATGGGGATTCGGTATATGATGTCATTGTAGGCAAACCTTGGGATCTAGTGATCACCAGTCAGTGTGGTTTAATATAAGAACTGTGAAAGAGTCTCACCACACAAAAACAAAAGTTTTAGATTTTAGAAAAACAGACTTTTCAAAAATGAAATTAGTCATAAATGAGTCCTTATCAGACTGGAACGGATTACATGGAGTCCAGGAGAAATGGGACTACTTAAAAGGTGCATTATTGAAGGCAACAGAAAATTGCATTAGACTTGTCAGTAAAAGCAAAAAAAGGAAGAGACCACTGTGGTACTCAGCAGAAGTGGCCCAAATCATTAAAAATAAAAAGCTAGCATTTTGTAATTATAAAAAAACCCAGAGCAATGAAGATAAGGAAATCTACAAGATTAGGCAGAAAGAGGCCAAGCAAGTTATAAGAACTTCTAAAGCGCAGGCAGAAGAAAAACTATCTCAGTCTATGAAAAAGGGGGATAAGACATTCTTCAGATATATAAATGAAAAAAGGAAATTAAAACAAGGAATAACTAAATTAAAAACAAAGGATGGAAGGTATGTAGAAGAGAATAAAGGGCTAGCCGACTGCCTTAATGAATACTTCTGTTCAGTTTTTACAGAAGAAAAAGAAGGAGAAGGACCTCCACTTGAAAGGATGACTAATGAATCGTTTGATGCATGTGTCTTTACAGAGAAAGACGTTCTAAGATTGCTGTCTAAAGTGAAGACAAATAAGTCACAGGGTCCTGATGAGATACACCCAAAATTATTAAAAGAGCTTAGTGGTGAGCTGGCAAAACCATTAACAGAATTATTTAACCAATCATTAGTAACAGGAGTCGTCCCGGAAGATTGGAAATTGGCAAATGTTGTGCCCATTCACAAGAAAGGTAGTAGGGAGGAATTGAGCAACTATAGACCAGTGAGTCTGACATCAATAGTAGGCAAATTAATGGAAACCCTATTAAAGACTAGGATTGTGGAACATCTTAAATCCCATGGATTGCAAGATGAAAAACAACATGGGTTTACTTCAGGGAGATCATGTCAAACAAATCTTATAGATTTTTTTGACTGGGTGACTAAAATAATAGACGGTGGAGGTGCAGTAGACATTGCATATCTAGATTTTAGTAAGGCTTTTGACACTGTCCCACATAGAAGACTTATCAATAAACTGCAGTCATTGAGCATGGACTCCCATATTGTTGAGTGGATTAGGCAGTGGCTGAGTGACAGACAACAAAGGGTTGTAGTCAATGGAGAACATTCAGAACAAGGTCATGTTACCAGTGGGGTACCTCAGGGATCTGTACTGGGACCAATTTTGTTTAATATCTTCATAAGTGATATTGCAAAAGGCCTCGATGGTAAGGTTTGTCTTTTTGCTGATGACACAAAGATATGTAACAGGGTTGATGTTCCTGGAGGGAAACGCCAAATGGAAAAGGATTTAGGAAAACTATAAGAATGGTCAGAACTCTGGCAACTGAAATTTAATGTGGAAAGTGCAAGATAATGCACCTGGGGCGTAAAAACCCAAGGGCAGAATATAGAATATTTGACACAGTCCTGACCTCAGTATCTGAGGAAAGGGATTTAGGAGTAATTATTTCAGAAGACTTAAAGGTGGGAAGACAATGTAATAGAGCAGTACGAAATGCCAGCAGAATGCTTGGATGTATAGGGAGAGGTATAAGCAGTAGAAAGAGAGAAGTGCTTATGCCGCTGTACAGAACACTGGTGAGACCTCACTTGGAGTATTGTTCGCAGTACTGGAGGCCATATCTCCAGAAGGATATAGATACTCTAGAGAGAGTTCAGAGAAGAGCTACTAAACTAGTACATGGATTGCAGGAAAAAACTTACCAGGAAAGGTTAAAGGACCTTCACATGTATAGCTTGGAAGAAAGAAGAGACAGAGGGGATATGATAGAAACTTTTAAATACATAAAGGGAATCAACTCGGTAAAGGAGGAGAGCATATTTAAAAGAAGAAAAACTACCACAAGAGGACACAGTTTTAAATTTGAGGGGCAAAGGTTTAAAAGTAATATGAGGAAGTATTACTTTACTGAGAGAGTAGTGGATGCATGGAATAACCTTCCTGCAGAAGTGGTAGCTGCAAATACAGTGAAGGAGTTTAAGCATGCATGGGATAGGCATAAGGCTATCCTTCATATAAGATAGGGCCAGGGACTATTCATAGGATTCAGATATATTGGGCAGACTAGATGGGCCAAATGGTTCTTATCTGCCGACACATTCTATGTTTCTATGTGCTGCAGCTGAAACTCCACTATGGCCTGCTGCTGCTCGCACAGTCTGTCCAGCATGTGCAAGGTGGGGTTCCACCTTGTGGGCACGTCACATATGAGGCGGTGAGCAGGAAGGCTGAAGTTACGCTGCAGCGCTGACAGGCGAGCAGCAGCAGGGTGAGAATGCCAAAAGTGCGCACAGACGGCCCGCACTTTCTGCAGCAGCTCTGACATATTGGGGTAATTTCTAAGGAACCTCTGCACCACCAAATTCAGCACATGCACCAGGCAAGGGATGTGTGTCAAACCGGCTAGGCCCAGAGCTGTTACAAGATTTCGCGCGTTATCGCACACCACCAGGCAGGGCTTAAAGCTCACTGGCAGCAACCACTCATCGGTCTGCTGTTCAATGCCCCATCCACAACACCTGCACAGTGTGTGTTTTTTCCCCCAAACAGGCAAGTTTTAAAACTGCCTGCTGTCGTTTACCCCTGGCTGTGCTGAAGTTGGTGGTGAAGGTGTTATGCTGACCGGAAGAGGAGGCGGTAGAGTATGAGGAAGCAGAGTAGGAAGAGTTAGGAACAGGAGGCAAACAGAAGCGCCCTGCAATCCTCGGTGGTGGAAGGACATGTGCCAAACCACCTCAGGCCCAGCCGCCACTACATTTACCCAGTGTGCTGTTAGGGAGATATATCGTCCCTGACCGTGCTTACTGGTCCACGTATCCATAGTTAGCTGGACCTTGCCACAGATGGCATTGCACAGTGCACACCTGATTTTGTCACCCACTTGGTTGTGCAGGGAAGGGATGGCTTGCCTGGAAAAGTAGTGGCGGCTGGGCACGACGTACTGTGGGACAGCCACCGCCATAAGGCTTTTAAAACTCTGCGTCTCCAACAGCCAGAATGACAGCATTTCAAATGCTAGGAATTTTGAAATGCTGGCATTCAGGGCCAGGGATTGCGGGGGGGTACTTCCTCTTCCGCTCCAGTTTTTGGGAGATAGAAAGCTGAACGCTTCCATGGGACATTGTGCAGATGGTTGTTGGTGACCTAGGTGGTGGTGTTGCTGGTGGATCCTCTGTATGAGGGGTGGCAGGTGCCACTGTCACTACAGAGGTGGATGAAGAGGCCGAGACTGCAGCAGCAGAAGAGGAAGCAGGAGGAGCCATAGACCTTTCTTGCTTTTCGAGGTGTGCACTCCACTGCAGCTCGTGCTTTGCACTTAGATGCCTGGTCATGCAGGTTGTGCTCAGGTTGAGAAGGTTTATGCCTCGCTTCAGGCTCTGATTGCACAGCGTGCAAACCACTCGTGTCCTGTCATCATCACATTGTCTGAAGAACTGCCACGCTAGGGAACTCCTTTTAGCTGGCTTTGGTGCGCTCGGTCCCTTGCTGTGTTGGGTTTTTCTCTCTTTAGTTTTGGGCAGCGTGTGAAAGAATTAGACCATTTTCCAGGTTTTTATTGATGTCTGTGTCTCCACTGGGGAGATTCACCCTCTCTATTTTTCTGGTGACCATTGTCACAGGGACAAAGTATAAAGAGATCTCCTAAAATTTAGAACGGTCATAAGAACAAGAGGTAAAGGGAAACTTAATGTTCTTGTAATGTTCATGTAATGTTCTTGTGACAACTGTCAGAGATTGGAAATCCTCTCATTTCCTGTTGTGTCTTCATACACAGTACACATTAAATATAAAAATAATAATGTATTTTTGTATAGTTATTATAGAATAGATCTATAAATAATAGACAATTGGACTATTATATTATGCAATGTTGCTCTTGAATATTTCAGATCATCTTATTTTTTCTTAGGTCCCAAGGGGTCGATGCTCCGAGGAATGACTTCCAGGGTTCAGAAAATCTGTAAGAGAATGATATCACCCATGTTGTTATAATTGTGCTCCATGTTCAGAGGGAGAAATATCAAACCAATCCGGTAAGCTTTATATTTCTTTAAATATATTTTCTGATATTGAATTAGAAAATGAAAATTCACTTTTCTTTTTCCTTCCACACTTCCGGAGTGTTGGAGGCTTTCTCAAGCAGACAGCAGGAAGCTTCTTCCTCCTACTTTCTACTTAAGATCTTCTCCAACACTTTTGTTCTTCCCAAACAGATACTGTCTAAAAAAACTCTTTTGATGGCATATTGAACAAACCAAAAGGCATCAGATAAGAGATTTTCATTGTTACAAGAATGTTACAGTTATACTGAACAAAATTATAAATGCAACACTTGTTTTTGCCCCCATTTTTCATGAGCTGAACTCAAAGATCGAAGAAAACCGGGATACATCCATAAAGAGAACACCTCTCCAAAGTGTGAGACACCATTGAATGAGAGCATTTGCCCACTCAAGTTAGTTACGACGACAAACCAACTGCAGTCAGGTGGAGACCCCGATAGGGACGAAGAGCATGCAGATGAGCTTCCCTGACACGGTTTCTGACAGTTTGTGCAGAACTGATTGTTGCAGCTGTCTGGGTGTCTGATCTCCTTCGATCTTGGAGGTGAAGATGCTGGATGTGGAGGTCCTGGACTGGTGTGGTTACACGTGGTCTGCGGTTGTGAGGCCGGTTGGATGTACTGCCAAATTCTCTGAAACGCCTTTGGAGATGGCTTATGTTAGAGAAATGAACATTCAATTCATGGGCAGCAGCTGTGGTGGACATTCCTGCAGTCAGCATGCCAATTGCACGCTCCCTCAAAACTTGCCACATCTATGGCATTGTGCTGTGTGATAAAACTGCACATTTTAGAGTGGCCTTTTATTGTGGCCAGCCTAAGGCATACCTGTGCAATAATCATGCTGTCTAATCAGCATCTTGTTATACCACACCTGTGAGGTGGATGGATTATTTCGGCAAAGGAGAAGTGATCACTAACACAGATTTAGACAGATTTGTGAACAATATTTGAGAGAAATAGGCCTTTTGTGAACATAGAAAAAGTCTTAGATCTTTGAGTTCAGCTCATGAAAAATGGGGGCAAAAACAAAAGTGTTGCGTTTATAATTTTGTTTGGTGTACATATATAGCAGGACATCATGGCATTAACTGAGGCTGCAGGTTCTTTTACTTTTAGTAGGGTATGATTACACTTTGTTCATGACTATTCCTGGTTCTTTCTCAAGGATTACAGTTTGTTCATGACTATGCAGTGGCTTTCTCAAGATATTCATAGGCTTTTCACTTTACAAGGAAATGTTCCCTTAGCTTTATGAAAGAAGTGAAGCTCTGCTGACTTACATCTTCCAATCATGTGCACACACACAAACAATGTTTTTATTTTCTTTGCATGTGATTGGATATTGTTTGCAAATAGTTTTTTTTAACCAGATTCACTAAGCTAAGGAAAAATCTAAAAGTGAACAGCCTATTTGCCTTTAGTACCCCAACATTTTTTCCTTTTTTATGGCTTTTAATTCATCTTTATTATTGCATCTTAACTGCAAAAACAGCTGTAAGGTAAATTAGGCAAATTACTGAAAAAATACACCGAAAATGTTAACTTACTGTATTCTTGGTGTACCACGCTTACTGTTATATTCACTTTTACTCTACAGACAGTGAACTCTGCAAGAAGTGTCCTGAAAATGAATGGCATAATAAAGCTAAAAATATTTGTATTGACAAGGTCAATGATTATTTATCATACGAGGAGGATATTCTAGTTTTACTCGTTTCTGTATCTTCAGTCATATTTGCTACAACATCTCTTCTTATACTTGGGCTATTTTTTTGGTTTCGGAGCACTCCCATAGTCAGAGCCAATAACCGGAACCTCAGCTTCATTCTGTTCTTCTTCCTCATACTGAGTTTCCTGTCTGTATTCCTCTTCCTTGGCCGTCCTGTGGATATTACCTGTATGCTGCAACAAGTCTCCTTTGGAGTTCCCTTCACCATCTCAGCATCTTCTATCCTAGCCAAAACCATCATGGTCTTCATTGCTTTCAAAGCCACCAGACCTGGAAGCTCTTGTAGAAAATGGGTGGGAGTCAAACTTCCCAACACAGTCATGTTATTCTGCTCATCCATTCAGGTTATGAATTGCATTCTCTGGTTGTCCATCTCTCCACCATTTCAGGAGTATGACATGGACTCCTATCCTGGGAAGATCATCATTCAGTGTAATGAAGGGTCAGTTATCGGGTTCTACTCTATGTTGAGTTATATGGGGTTTCTGGCAGCTGTGAGTTTTGTTCTGGCTTTCATGGTGAGGACATTACCGGACAGTTTTAATGAAGCCAAGTACATCACCTTCAGCATGCTGGTGTTCTGCAGTGTCTGGATTGCCATGATCCCGGCCTATCTGAGCACCAGAGGGAAATACATGGTGGCTGTGGAGATATTCGCCATATTGACCTCCAGTGCTGGAATATTATTGTGTATGTTTTCTCCAAAACTCTACATTTTACTTTTAAAACCTGAGCTGAACACAAGAGGAACAATGCTGGGGAAAAGATTATTGTAAATCTACCACACACTGACCCAATGTATAATGCTGTAGACCAGAGTATAAAAATGTAGTCATATAGCTACAATCATCATCATCATCATTATGATATTGTTGTGTATAATAAAACAAAGAATAAATAGGACTAAAAGGGAACTACAGTTATGAAATGCAATTTCTAGAGATTTTTTGACACAAAATATTTAGTGCTACCTTATTTTAGTAATTTTCAAGAAGAAAACCTGTTTAGATAAAGAAAAATAAATAAATAAAAAAATAGATACATGTGTTGACTCATTCGTTAATTTATTATTACATTTTAATTATGGTTTGTGTGTGATTTCAACGTAATTTTCAATTTTTTTAAAAACTTTTCAAACTCTTCATGCTCTTCAAGGTCCAAATCTTGTGGACTGCCCTCCAAATCATTGTGTAGGTGTTTCTATTGAAAGGATCTGCTAACTCTACAGCATACAAATATATTTTAGACAATTGTGTTCTTCTCGTAACAGTTTGGTTAATTTCCAGCATGGTTGTGCCCCTGTGTATAAAGCCGGCTCCATAAAGACATGGTGTGACCAGTTTAGTGTGGAGGAAATCAAATGGCCTGTGCAGACCTCTGACACCATTCCTACTGAATGTACATTATTTGGGATGAATTGGAGGACCAGTATGTCAGATCTTCTCATTCAATATCAGTACCCGGTCTCTTTTTTGGCTAAATAGTCATAAAATACCTTCTATACACTCCAAAGTATTGTGGGAAGATTTCCTAATAGAGTAAAATAGACACAAAGAGGGGGAAACTCCATAATAATGAGTGTGGTGGGATGGTCAGGCGACCATTAACATTCGGCCATTGGTTTATATGTTGTGTGAAATTCCATGAATAATTTGCATTCCTTGACACTTGGCACTAGAGAAGAGTAATTAGACATTAGATTACATTAGCTACACAGAGAGAATTGTATATTACACAAACTGAATGGCACTTTAATATGAACTATTGGAGGCCTTAAGAGGGATGTGTAGTTAAAAACTCGCACCTTAACCCTTTAACTGACAGGTCTGTACGCCGTATGGACCTACATCACTGCTTGCAGCTGGCCAGCCTCAAAAATCCTTAAAAGTGTCAGCTAGAAATGAGCTGTACAAACAGATTGAGGACGTCTGCACTCACCATCTTCCAAAAATGGCTGCAGTATGAACTTGTGTGGAGTGCAGTAATAGAAAGTCCATCCTTAAACCATGGATCAGCTAAGCTTTTCTTGTGATAAGACACTGGCTCAGGTGCAAAGTATCAAATGGGAGAGAAAGATCCTTCAGGGATGGATGGATAGGCTGAGCCACATCCAATGCAGGATAACTGTGTGTGGAGAGGGACTGAGCCCAGACAGGGGAATGAGGCAGTAATGTACTCACTGTGCAGTGGGTGAAAACACTGCGGATGACAAGTCACTCTGGCCTCCCCTGTCTGGGCTCAGTCCTGCTCCACACATAGTTATCCTGCATTGGATGTGGCTCAGCCTATCCATCCATTCCTGAGGGATCTTTCCCTCCCATGGCTATTTATTTGATACTTCCCATTAGGGTTGAGCGGACACCTAGATGTCCGTGTTCGACGGGTTCGGCCGAACTTTAAAAAAAAGTCCGGGTCCGTGTCCCGGACTTTTACCGAACTTTTCCCGGACACCGAACCCCATTGAAGTCAATGGGGACCCGAACTTTAAGGCACTAAAATGGCTCTAAAACACCAAAGGAAAGGGCTAGAGTGCTGCAAATGGCAGCAAAACGTAATTAAGAGCATGGCAAGTGCTCTGCAAACAAATGTGGATAGGGAAATAACTTAAAACAACAAAAAAAAACAGAAAAATAAAACAATGTTCTTCTTCATCTCTGAAGGACGAGGCCCATATGGAGTAGGAGGGAGGTTGAGGTGGTGGTGGATGTGGCGGTGACATAGGCGTGCGCACAGGGTGTGCTGGGTGTGCCTGGGCACACCCTAATCACCTAGGGCACATAGCATTGCCAGTGAGGAGATGGGAAAGATCTCCCTGGGACCTGCTCTGCTCTATTTCTCCTTGCCTACAGGTACATGGCCCCGATACATTACTCTCCCTGCTGGCAAACACATGCATGTGTATTTCAACTTTGGGGTGCACACCTTAATGCAATAGGCTGCGCACACCTATGGGCGGTGTAGGTGGAAGCGGCGGTGGAGGAGGACCAGGGCCGGATTAACAGCATCATGGGCTTGGTGCTGAGGATTTTGAAGGGCCTTAGGGCCGTGCCTTGCCATGCACCCAGAGGAGGAAGGGTGCAGCCATGCATGCCTAATTCAACATGGGATGCTGTCTCTGAAGCCCATAAACACATCCATGCATCGCCAACTGTCCCTCCTTGTCCGGCCTTCGCGCTGTGTGGGGAGGTTCTGAGGGTGCTGCCTGGGGAAGTGAGCATAGAAGCTAGACTTCTGTGTTTACAAGTGACAGAAGAGCGGTAACAGTGAATATGGCCAACCCGGGGGCCTATATAAAAGGTAGGGGCCTGGAGCTGCAGCTCCAATAGCCCCTACATTAATCTGGCCCTGAGGAGGAGGACGAGGTAGCCAACACTGCTTCTTTTCACAAATTTTAAATGAGGGTACACCCCAAAAGAGTGAGAAAGAGCAAAAATGGAACAATGGGTGGGTAAGGTCGGTATCCATTGCTATTCTGCACAAGGTACGGAAAAGTCCCGTGGGATCCATGCCTGGTTCATTTTAATGAACGTGAGCTTGTCCACATTGTCTCTGGACAGGCGGCTGCGCTTGTCTGTTATAACGCCCCCAGCCGTGCTAAATACCCGTTCAGATAATACACTGGCTGCAGGGCACGCCAGCACCTCCAAGGCGTAAAGGGCAAGCTCAGGCCATGTGCCCAATTTGGAGACCCAGAAGTTGAAGGGGGCAGACCCGTCATTCACTACATGTAGGCGTGTGCACACATACTGCTCCACCATGTTGGTAAAATGCTGCCTCCTGCTAAGACGTTCCATCTGAGCTGCTGGTGCTGCTGTTTGTTGTGGCGTGCTGACAAAGCTTTTCCACATTTCGGCCATGCTAACCCTGCCTTCTGAGGTGCTGGCGGTGCCCTGGTTGCGTTGGCGACCTCCTCCTCCTCCTCCTCTGCCTTGTGCTTCCACTGTGGCCCCGCTGTCAGATGGGAATGCCAGCAGCATGGCGTCTACCAGCGTGCGCTTGTACTCGCGCATCTTGCGATCGCGCTCCAGTGAGTGAATTAAGGACGGTACGTTGTCCTTGTAACGGGGATCCAGCAGCGTGGCCACCCAGTAATCAGCACAAGTTAGAATGTGGGCAACTCGGCGGTCGTTGTGGAGACACTGCAGCATGTAATCGCTCATGTGTGCCAGGCTGCCCAGAGGCAACGAAAGGCTGTCCTCTGTGGGAGGTGTATGGTCCGTGTCCTCTGTATCCCCCCAGCCACGCACCAGTGATGGCCATGAGCTGGCCTGGGTGCCACCCTGCTGTGAACATGGTTCCATCTCCTCCTCCAGCTCCTCCTCCTCCTCATCCTCCTCATCCTCCAGAACTGTGCCCCTGCTGGACAATTGCGTCCCTGGCGTTTGCGTGTGCAGGAACCCACCCTCGGAGCCCCTTGCGAATGACTGCCCTGAAAGCCTTGGAAATGTTACCTCTTCATCCTCCTCCTCCTCCTCATCCTGTGCCACATCCTCTTCCATCATCGCCCGAATTGTTTTTTCAAGGAGGCATAGAAGTGGGATAGTTAAGCTGAGAACGGCGTCATTGCCACTGGCCATGTTGGTGGAGTACTCAAAACAGCGCAACAAGGCACACAGGTCTCGCATGGAGGCCCAGTTATTGGTGGTGAAGTGGTGCTGTTCCGCAGAGCGACTCACGCGTGCGTGCTGCAGCTGAAACTCCACTATGGCCTGCTGCTGCTCGCACAGTCTTTCCAGCATGTGCAAGGTGGAGTTCCACCTTGTGGGCACGTCACATATGAGGCGGTGAGCGGGAAGGCCGAAGTTACGCTGCAGCGCTGCCAGGCGAGCAGCAGCAGGGTGAGAACGCCGAAAGTGCGCACAAACGGCCCGCACTTTCTGCAGCAGCTCTGACATATCGGGGTAGTTTTTAAGGAACCTCTGCACCACCAAATTCAGCACATGCGCCAGGCAAGGGATGTGCGTCAAACCGGCTAGGCCCAGAGCTGCTATGAGATTTCGCCCGTTATCGCACACCACCAGGCCGGGCTTGAGGCTCGCTGGCAGCAACCACTCATTTGTCTGCTGTTCCATGCTCCTCCACAACTCCTGCGCGGTGTGTGGTTTGTCCCCCAAACAGGCAAGTTGTAAAACTGCCTGCTGTCGTTTACCCCTGGCCGTGCTGAAGTTGGTGGTGAAGGTGTTACGCTGTCCGGATGAGGAGGCGGTAGAGGATGAGGAAGCGGAGTAGGAGGAGTTAGGAACAGGAGGCAAACTGAAGCGCCCTGCAATCCTCGGTGGTGGAAGGACATGCGCCAAATTGCTATCCGCCTCAGGCCCATCCGCCACTGCATTTACCCAGTGTGCCGTTAGGGAGATATAACGCCCCTGACCGTGCTTACTGGTCCACGTATCCGTAGTTAGGTGGACCTTGGCACAGATGGCGTTGCGCAGTGCACACCTGATTTTTTCCCCCACTTGGTTGTGCAGGGAAGGGATGGCTTGCCTGGAAAAGTAGTGGCGGCTGGGCACGACGTACTGTGGGACAGCCACCGACATAAGGTTTTTAAAACTGTGCGTCTCCACCAGACGGAATGACAGCATTTCAAAGGCCAATAATTTTGAAATGCTGGCATTCAGGGCCAGGGATCGCGGGTGGGTAGGGGGGTACTTCCTCTTCCTCTCAAGTGTTTGGGAGATGGAAAGCTGAACGCTTCCACGGGACATTGTGGAGATGGTTGTTGGTGACCCAGGTGGTGGTGTTGCTGACAGATCGTCTGTTTGCGGGGTGGCAGGTGCCGGTATCACTACAGATGTGGCTGGAGCGGCCGAGACTGCAGCAGAAGAGGAAGCAGGATGAGCCAGAGACGTTTCTTGGTTTTGAAGGTGTGTACTCCACTGCAGCTCGTGCTTTGCACTTAGATGCCTGATCATGCAGGTTGTGCTCAGGTTGAGAAGGTTCATGCCTCGCTTCAAGCTCTGATTGCACAGGGTGCAAACCACTCGTGTCCTGTCATCAGCACATTTTCTAAAGAACTTCCACGCTAGAGAACTCCTTTGAGCTGACTTTGGTGCGCTCGTTCCCTTGCTGCGTTGGGCAGTAGCGGGCGTAGTGTCTAGGGCACGGCCGCTCCGCTTCTGCACCCTGCTCCCTCTTCTGCTGTGCTGGTGGCTCTGTGCGACCACCGCCTCTTCCTCCAAACTACTCAGTTCACCTGCATGACGTTCATTCCATGTGGGGTCGAGGACCTCATCGTCCTCCACATCATCTTCCACCCAGTCTTCACCCCTGCCCTCCTTGTCGGTCTCCACAATGCTGAACGCCGCAGCAGTTGGCACCTGCGTTTCGTCATCATCGGAGACGTGCTGCGATGATCCTTGCATGTACTCATCTTGAGAAATAAGTGGTTGGGCATCGCTGCACTCAATCTCTTCCACTTCTGGGGCAGGGCTAGGTGGATGGCCCTGGGAAACCCTGCTGACAGAGTCCTCAAAAAGAATAAGAGACTGCTGTATGGCTTGGGGCTCAGACTGCTGGCCTGATTTGCAAGGGGGTGAGGTGAAAGACGGTTGGACATTGGCTGCAGGTGCCAACTCTGACCTTTCTGCAGTAGACTGGGTGGGAGACAATGTGAAGGAACTGGAGGCACTGTCAGCAGCAAACCAATCTACTATCGCCTCAACTTGTTCTGGCCTCATCACTTCTAGGGGCGTTTGATGCCCTACCAAATACTGATGCAGGTTCTGTCGCCTACTCACACTTGAGGAAGGTGTTTCACTTGTGCGTGTAGCTGGCACAGATCGACCATGTCCTCTCCTTGCAACAGGAGCTCTACCAGCAGCACCACGACCCAGGCCACGGCCCTTATTTGACGGTCTCCTCATATTTCTGTAATTTAAGATCTTGCCCTAGAAAGGTTTTTATTGAATAGCGGAATAGAAAATATGATCCAAAAAAAGTGTATGTATATCACACGTACACAACCACACTAGGCCCCAATTACTATTGTTTGTACCCCTAAAAGGCTAGGAGTAGGGGGAGTATGGAACAGGCAGCACCCTCAAACCTTCAGAAGTATGAGATGAACCCCAACAACTTGGAAAGGTGGATCTCTCTCACACGTACCGACACAGACTATCCCGCAATTCAATTGATCCTCAAAGGTTTTTATTGAATAGCGGAATAGGAAATATGATCAAAAAAAGTGTATGTATCTCGCACGTACACAACCACACTAGGCCCCAATTACTATTGTTTGTACCCCTAAAAGGCTAGATGAGGAGTAGGGGGGGTATGGAACAGGCAGCACCCTCAAACCTTCAGAAGTATGAGATGAACCCCAACAACTTGGAAAGGTGGATCTCTCTCACACGTACCGACACAGACTATCCCGCAATTCAATTGATCCTCAAAGGTTTTTATTGAATAGCGGAATAGGAAATATGATCAAAAAAAGTGTATGTATCTCGCACGTACACAACCACACTAGGCCCCAATTACTATTGTTTGTACCCCTAAAAGGCTAGATGAGGAGTAGGGGGGGTATGGAACAGGCAGCACCCTCAAACCTTCAGAAGTATGAGATGAACCCCAACAACTTGGAAAGGTGGATCTCTCTCACACGTACCGACACAGACTATCCCGCAATTCAATTGATCCTCAAAGGTTTTTATTGAATAGCGGAATAGGAAATATGATCAAAAAAAGTGTATGTATCTCGCACGTACACAACCACACTAGGCCCCAATTACTATTGTTTGTACCCCTAAAAGGCTAGATGAGGAGTAGGGGGGGTATGGAACAGGCAGCACCCTCAAACCTTCAGAAGTATGAGATGAACCCCAACAACTTGGAAAGGTGGATCTCTCTCACACGTACCGACACAGACTATCCCGCAATTCAATTGATCCTCAAAGGTTTTTATTGAATAGCGGAATAGGAAATATGATCAAAAAAAGTGTATGTATCTCGCACGTACACAACCACACTAGGCCCCAATTACTATTGTTTGTACCCCTAAAAGGCTAGATGAGGAGTAGGGGGGGTATGGAACAGGCAGCACCCTCAAACCTTCAGAAGTATGAGATGAACCCCAACAACTTGGAAAGGTGGATCTCTCTCACACGTACCGACACAGACTATCCCGCAATTCAATTGATCCTCAAAGGTTTTTATTGAATAGCGGAATAGGAAATATGATCAAAAAAAGTGTATGTATCTCGCACGTACACAACCACACTAGGCCCCAATTACTATTGTTTGTACCCCTAAAAGGCTAGATGAGGAGTAGGGGGGGTATGGAACAGGCAGCACCCTCAAACCTTCAGAAGTATGAGATGAACCCCAACAACTTGGAAAGGTGGATCTCTCTCACACGTACCGACACAGACTATCCCACAATTCAATTGATCCTCAAAGGTTTTTATTGAATAGCGGAATAGGAAATATGATCAAAAAAAGTGTATGTATCTCGCACGTACACAACCACACTAGGCCCCAATTACTATTGTTTGTACCCCTAAAAGGCTAGATGAGGAGTAGGGGGGGTATGGAACAGGCAGCACCCTCAAACCTTCAGAAGTATGAGATGAACCCCAACAACTTGGAAAGGTGGATCTCTCTCACACGTACCGACACAGACTATCCCGCAATTCAATTGATCCTCAAAGGTTTTTATTGAATAGCGGAATAGGAAATATGATCAAAAAAAGTGTATGTATCTCGCACGTACACAACCACACTAGGCCCCAATTACTATTGTTTGTACCCCTAAAAGGCTAGATGAGGAGTAGGGGGGGTATGGAACAGGCAGCACCCTCAAACCTTCAGAAGTATGAGATGAACCCCAACAACTTGGAAAGGTGGATCTCTCTCACACGTACCGACACAGACTATCCCGCAATTCAATTGATCCTC
This sequence comes from Pelophylax lessonae, assembly GCF_965119305.1. Taxonomy (NCBI): domain Eukaryota; kingdom Metazoa; phylum Chordata; class Amphibia; order Anura; family Ranidae; genus Pelophylax; species Pelophylax lessonae. Next base: position 18,835,079 of record NC_138768.1, on the reverse strand, counting down.
AAAGGTTTTTATTGAATAGCGGAATAGGAAATATGATCAAAAAAAGTGTATGTATCTCGCACGTACACAACCACACTAGGCCCCAATTACTATTGTTTGTACCCCTAAAAGGCTAGATGAGGAGTAGGGGGGGTATGGAACAGGCAGCACCCTCAAACCTTCAGAAGTATGAGATGAACCCCAACAACTTGGAAAGGTGGATCTCTCTCACACGTACCGACACAGACTATCCCGCAATTCAATTGATCCTCAAAGGTTTTTATTGAATAGCGGAATAGGAAATATGATCAAAAAAAGTGTATGTATCTCGCACGTACACAACCACACTAGGCCCCAATTACTATTGTTTGTACCCCTAAAAGGCTAGATGAGGAGTAGGGGGGGTATGGAACAGGCAGCACCCTCAAACCTTCAGAAGTATGAGATGAACCCCAACAACTTGGAAAGGTGGATCTCTCTCACACGTACCAACACAGACTATCCCGCAATTCAATTGATCCTCAAAGGTTTTTATTGAATAGCGGAATAGGAAATATGATCAAAAAAAGTGTATGTATCTCGCACGTACACAACCACACTAGGCCCCAATTACTATTGTTTGTACCCCTAAAAGGCTAGATGAGGAGTAGGGGGGGTATGGAACAGGCAGCACCCTCAAACCTTCAGAAGTATGAGATGAACCCCAACAACTTGGAAAGGTGGATCTCTCTCACACGTACCGACACAGACTATCCCGCAATTCAATTGATCCTCAAAGGTTTTTATTGAATAGCGGAATAGGAAATATGATCAAAAAAAGTGTATGTATCTCGCACGTACACAACCACACTAGGCCCCAATTACTATTGTTTGTACCCCTAAAAGGCTAGATGAGGAGTAGGGGGGGTATGGAACAGGCAGCACCCTCAAACCTTCAGAAGTATGAGATGAACCCCAACAACTTGGAAAGGTGGATCTCTCTCACACGTACCGACACAGACTATCCCGCAATTCAATTGATCCTCAAAGGTTTTTATTGAATAGCGGAATAGGAAATATGATCAAAAAAAGTGTATGTATCTCGCACGTACACAACCACACTAGGCCCCAATTACTATTGTTTGTACCCCTAAAAGGCTAGATGAGGAGTAGGGGGGGTATGGAACAGGCAGCACCCTCAAACCTTCAGAAGTATGAGATGAACCCCAACAACTTGGAAAGGTGGATCTCTCTCACACGTACCGACACAGACTATCCCGCAATTCAATTGATCCTCAAAGGTTTTTATTGAATAGCGGAATAGGAAATATGATCAAAAAAAGTGTATGTATCTCGCACGTACACAACCACACTAGGCCCCAATTACTATTGTTTGTACCCCTAAAAGGCTAGATGAGGAGTAGGGGGGGTATGGAACAGGCAGCACCCTCAAACCTTCAGAAGTATGAGATGAACCCCAACAACTTGGAAAGGTGGATCTCTCTCACACGTACCAACACAGACTATCCCCCAATTTAACTGATCCCCAAAGGTTTTTGATTAAATAGCGGAATAGAAAATATGATCCCAAAAAAGTGTATGTATATCACACGTACACAACCACACTAGGCCCCAATTACTATTGTTTGTACCCCTAAAAGGCTAGGAGTAGGGGGAGTATGGAACAGGCAGCACCCTCAAACCTTCAGAAGTATGAGATGAACCACAACAACTTGGAAAGGTGGATCTCTCTCACACGTACCAACACAGACTATCCCCCAATTTAACTGATCCCCAAAGGTTTTTGATTAAATAGCGGAATAGAAAATATGATCCCAAAAAAGTGTATGTATATCACACGTACACAACCACACTAGGCCCCAATTACTATTGTTTGTACCCCTAAAAGGCTAGGAGTAGGGGGAGTATGGAACAGGCAGCACCCTCAAACCTTCAGAAGTATGAGATGAACCCCAACAACTTGGAAAGGTGGATCTCTCTCACACGTACCAACACAGACTATCCCCCAATTTAACTGATCCCCAAAGGTTTTTGATTAAATAGCGGAATAGAAAATATGATCCCAAAAAAGTGTATGTATATCACACGTACACAACCACACTAGGCCCCAATTACTATTGTTTGTACCCCTAAAAGGCTAGGAGTAGGGGGGGTATGGAACAGGCAGCACCCTCAAACCTTCAGAAGTATGAGATGAACCCCAACAACTTGGAAAGGTGGATCTCTCTCACACGTACCAACACAGACTATCCCCCAATTTAACTGATCCCCAAAGGTTTTTGATTAAATAGCGGAATAGAAAATATGATCCCAAAAAAGTGTATGTATATCACACGTACACAACCACACTAGGCCCCAATTACTATTGTTTGTACCCCTAAAAGGCTAGGAGTAGGGGGGGTATGGAACAGGCAGCACCCTCAAACCTTCAGAAGTATGAGATGAACCCCAACAACTTGGAAAGGTGGATCTCTCTCACACGTACCAACACAGACTATCCCCCAATTTAACTGATCCCCAAAGGTTTTTGATTAAATAGCGGAATAGAAAATATGATCCCAAAAAAGTGTATGTATATCACACGTACACAACCACACTAGGCCCCAATTACTATTGTTTGTACCCCTAAAAGGCTAGGAGTAGGGGGAGTATGGAACAGGCAGCACCCTCAAACCTTCAGAAGTATGAGATGAACCCCAACAACTTGGAAAGGTGGATCTCTCTCACACGTACCAACACAGACTATCCCCCAATTTAACTGATCCCCAAAGGTTTTTGATTAAATAGCGGAATAGAAAATATGATCCCAAAAAAGTGTATGTATATCACACGTACACAACCACACTAGGCCCCAATTACTATTGTTTGTACCCCTAAAAGGCTAGGAGTAGGGGGGGTATGGAACAGGCAGCACCCTCAAACCTTCAGAAGTATGAGATGAACCCCAACAACTTGGAAAGGTGGATCTCTCTCACACGTACCAACACAGACTATCCCCCAATTTAACTGATCCCCAAAGGTTTTTGATTAAATAGCGGAATAGAAAATATGATCCCAAAAAAGTGTATGTATATCACACGTACACAACCACACTAGGCCCCAATTACTATTGTTTGTACCCCTAAAAGGCTAGGAGTAGGGGGAGTATGGAACAGGCAGCACCCTCAAACCTTCAGAAGTATGAGATGAACCCCAACAACTTGGAAAGGTGGATCTCTCTCACACGTACCAACACAGACTATCCCCCAATTTAACTGATCCCCAAAGGTTTTTGATTAAATAGCGGAATAGAAAATATGATCCCAAAAAAGTGTATGTATATCACACGTACACAACCACACTAGGCCCCAATTACTATTGTTTGTACCCCTAAAAGGCTAGGAGTAGGGGGAGTATGGAACAGGCAGCACCCTCAAACCTTCAGAAGTATGAGATGAACCCCAACAACTTGGAAAGGTGGATCTCTCTCACACGTACCAACACAGACTATCCCCCAATTTAACTGATCCCCAAAGGTTTTTGATTAAATAGCGGAATAGAAAATATGATCCCAAAAAAGTGTATGTATATCACACGTACACAACCACACTAGGCCCCAATTACTATTGTTTGTACCCCTAAAAGGCTAGGAGTAGGGGGAGTATGGAACAGGCAGCACCCTCAAACCTTCAGAAGTATGAGATGAACCCCAACAACTTGGAAAGGTGGATCTCTCTCACACGTACCAACACAGACTATCCCCCAATTTAACTGATCCCCAAAGGTTTTTGATTAAATAGCGGAATAGAAAATATGATCCCAAAAAAGTGTATGTATATCACACGTACACAACCACACTAGGCCCCAATTACTATTGTTTGTACCCCTAAAAGGCTAGGAGTAGGGGGGGTATGGAACAGGCAGCACCCTCAAACCTTCAGAAGTATGAGATGAACCCCAACAACTTGGAAAGGTGGATCTCTCTCACACGTACCAACACAGACTATCCCCCAATTTAACTGATCCCCAAAGGTTTTTGATTAAATAGCGGAATAGAAAATATGATCCCAAAAAAGTGTATGTATATCACACGTACACAACCACACTAGGCCCCAATTACTATTGTTTGTACCCCTAAAAGGCTAGGAGTAGGGGGGGTATGGAACAGGCAGCACCCTCAAACCTTCAGAAGTATGAGATGAACCCCAACAACTTGGAAAGGTGGATCTCTCTCACACGTACCAACACAGACTATCCCCCAATTTAACTGATCCCCAAAGGTTTTTGATTAAATAGCGGAATAGAAAATATGATCCCAAAAAAGTGTATGTATATCACACGTACACAACCACACTAGGCCCCAATTACTATTGTTTGTACCCCTAAAAGGCTAGGAGTAGGGGGAGTATGGAACAGGCAGCACCCTCAAACCTTCAGAAGTATGAGATGAACCCCAACAACTTGGAAAGGTGGATCTCTCTCACACGTACCAACACAGACTATCCCCCAATTTAACTGATCCCCAAAGGTTTTTGATTAAATAGCGGAATAGAAAATATGATCCCAAAAAAGTGTATGTATATCACACGTACACAACCACACTAGGCCCCAATTACTATTGTTTGTACCCCTAAAAGGCTAGGAGTAGGGGGAGTATGGAACAGGCAGCACCCTCAAACCTTCAGAAGTATGAGATGAACCCCAACAACTTGGAAAGGTGGATCTCTCTCACACGTACCAACACAGACTATCCCCCAATTTAACTGATCCCCAAAGGTTTTTGATTAAATAGCGGAATAGAAAATATGATCCCAAAAAAGTGTATGTATATCACACGTACACAACCACACTAGGCCCCAATTACTATTGTTTGTACCCCTAAAAGGCTAGGAGTAGGGGGAGTATGGAACAGGCAGCACCCTCAAACCTTCAGAAGTATGAGATGAACCCCAACAACTTGGAAAGGTGGATCTCTCTCACACGTACCAACACAGACTATCCCCCAATTTAACTGATCCCCAAAGGTTTTTGATTAAATAGCGGAATAGAAAATATGATCCCAAAAAAGTGTATGTATATCACACGTACACAATCACACTAGGCCCCAATTACTATTGTTTGTACCCCTAAAAGGCTAGGAGTAGGGGGAGTATGGAACAGGCAGCACCCTCAAACCTTCAGAAGTATGAGATGAACCCCAACAACTTGGAAAGGTGGATCTCTCTCACACGTACCAACACAGACTATCCCCCAATTTAACTGATCCCCAAAGGTTTTTGATTAAATAGCGGAATAGAAAATATGATCCCAAAAAAGTGTATGTATATCACACGTACACAACCACACTAGGCCCCAATTACTATTGTTTGTACCCCTAAAAGGCTAGGAGTAGGGGGGGTATGGAACAGGCAGCACCCTCAAACCTTCAGAAGTATGAGATGAACCCCAACAACTTGGAAAGGTGGATCTCTCTCACACGTACCAACACAGACTATCCCCCAATTTAACTGATCCCCAAAGGTTTTTGATTAAATAGCGGAATAGAAAATATGATCCCAAAAAAGTGTATGTATATCACACGTACACAACCACACTAGGCCCCAATTACTATTGTTTGTACCCCTAAAAGGCTAGGAGTAGGGGGAGTATGGAACAGGCAGCACCCTCAAACCTTCAGTATGAGATTGTGTTCACTGTACCCCACAAAGATTGAGTTCACTGCACCCCACAATGATTGTGTTCACTGCACCCCACAAAGATTGTGTTCACTGCACCTCACAAAGATTGTGTTCACTGTACCCCCCAAAGATTGTGTTCACTGCACCCCACAAAGATTCTGTTCACTGTACCCCACAAAGATTGTGTTCACTGCACCCCAAAAAGATTGTGTTCACTGCACCCCAAAAAGGATGTTGTTCACTGCACCCCAAAAAGGATGTTGTTCACTCCACCCCAAAAAGATTGTGTTCACTGCACCCCACAAAGATTGTGTTCACTGCACCCCAAAAAGATTGTGTTCACTGCACCCCAAAAATGATTTTGTTCACTGCACCCCAAAAAGGATTTTGTTCACTGCACCCCAAAAAGGATGTTGTTCACTCCACCCCAAAAAGATTGTGTTCACTGCACCCCAAAAAGATTGTGTTCACTGCACCCCACAAAGGATTTTGTTCACTGCACCCCAAAAAGATTGTGTTCACTGCACCCCAAAAAGGATGTTGTTCACTGCACCCCAAAAAGGATTTTGTTCACTGCACCCCAAAAAGATTGTGTTCACTGCACCCCACAAAGGATTTTGTTCACTGCACCCCACAAAGATTGTGTTCACTGCACACCAAAAAGGATTGTGTTCACTGCACCCCAAAAAGATTTTGTTCACTGCACCCCAAAAAGATTGTGTTCACTGCAGCCCAAAAAGATTGTGTTCACTGCAGCCCAAAAAGATTGTGTTCACTGCAGCCCAAAAAGATTGTGTTCACTGCAGCCCAAAAAGATTGTGTTCACTGCAGCTCACACACAGAAAAATGGATGTGGATCACTGACACCTGCCTATCTCCAATCCCACACCACACAGCAATATCGATTGTAGTTTGTAGAACACAGTTTCCCTAAAATTCAGCAGACTCTGTCCCTAACAGGATTGAGAAGAGATCGTAGATCAGGATTGAGTGCAGACCCCACCCCCCACACAGCAATATCGATTGTAGTTTGTAGAAGACACTGACCCTATATAATTCAGCAGACTCTATCCCTAAAATGCCTACAACTCGCCCTGCCTAAACACTCCGACCTGTCCCTCAATTCTATCCGGACACAAATGGTTTTTTCCTGCCTATCTTTCCCTAATCAGCAGCCAGCACGTTGATGTGTGCTCTGTCCCTGAATCTAAGCAGCATAATGACGCCGCTGCGGCTGCCTCGAACTTATAAAGACTTGGTCACATGCTTCAGACGGCCAATCACAGCTACTGAGACATTTGCAGGCATGGCTGGGATGGCTTAAGGCACACCAGTTAAACGATTGTTGATTGGCTGTTGAAAGCCCGCCATGAAAAGAGCGCCAAAGCATGCAAAACCCGGAAATAAAACGACCGAACACGGATTTTTACCCGAACATACAGTAAAGTGTCCGTGTCCGTGTTCGGGTACAAAAAATCCAATTATTCGGTACGAACACGAATAATACAGTCCGTGTTCGCTCAACACTACTTCCCATCTGAGCTGGTCCCATATCACAAGAGAAGCTCAGCTGATCCATGGTTTAAGGATGGACTTTCTATTACTGCACTCCCCACAAGTTCATACTGCAGCCATTTTTGGAAGATGGTGAGCGCAGACGTCCTCAATCTGTTTATACAGCTCATATCTAGCTGACACTTCTGAGGTTTCCTCCGCCTCACTACGGCCAGCTTGGCACGCTGTGCAGCTTTCTGTAACTTGATAATTTTGTTATTCATTTTGGTGTATGAGTGATCCCGGGTTGTGAGTTTTTTAGCGGCAACGTGGTCATATTAACCCTTCTGTGTAATCAGCTCTTATCATTATCTATGTTTGATTTTATACACTTTGTTACAATAAAGTTTGTTTTACATGGGTTTACTGCAGACCTCCTGATTCCCTTCCTCCTCTATAGAACTCCTTTGGGTTTCTTTTACCCTCTCTCGTTTTGGCTACCATTTTTGTTCTGGAGTTTGAAGGGCTAAGCACCACCACTTTTAGGTGAGTCGGTTTCCCAACTCTTTTTTTTTTTTTATAGATATGTTTATTAACCACTTCCCACCCGCCCTATTACAAATTGACGGCGGGAATGTGGTTGTGTTATCCTGACCAGACGTCATATGACGGCGGCAGGATAACACAGCTCTGGGCGCCCCCCGGGGGCGCGCAGAGCGGCGATCGGTGATGCGAGGTGTCAATCTGACATCCTGCATCTCCAATCTCGGTAAAGAGCCTCTGACGGAAGCTCTTTACCATGTGATCAGCCGTGTCCAATCACGGCTGGTCACATAGTAAATAGGAACAGCCGTTGATCGGCTTTCCTTAGTTCGTGCCTGACAGGCACGAGTAAAGGAGCGCCGATCGGCGGCTCCCCTGACAGGGGCGGGGTCGGCACTGGTAATCAGATCATTGATTACCAGTGCAGACCCTCGGGGGGGGATGCCACTAGATCCACCAGGGACGCCCACTATGACCCCAGGGATGCCCACTATGACCCCAGGGATGCCCACTATGGCCACCAGGGATGGCAATCAGGGCTCAGGGAGCCCCCCATTGCCCTCCCCATCAGTGATGCCCACCAGTGTCCTCCCTATCAGTGCTGCCCACAAGTGCCCATCATTGCCATCCTTTAGTGTCGCCCACCAGTGCCCATTATTACCCACCAGTGCCGCCTATCAGTGCCCATTAGTGCCGATCAGTGCCGCCCGTCAGTGCCGATCAGTGCCGCCCATCAGTGCCCATCAGTGCCCACCAGTGCCGCCTATCAGTGCCCATTAGTGCCCGTCAGTGCCACCTATCAATGCCCGTCAGTGCCACCTATCAGTGTCAATCAATGCCGCCTATCAGTGCCCAGCAGTGCTGCCTATCAGTGCCCACCAATGCTGCATATCTGTGCTACCCATCAGTGCCACATATCAGTGCCTATCAGTGCTGCATATCAGTGCCGCCTATCAGTGCCACCTATCAGTGCCACCCCATCAGTGCCACCCCATCAGTGCCTCCTCATCAGTGCCTGTCAGTGCAGTCTCATCAGTGCTCATCAGTGCAGGAAAAAATTATTTATTTACAAAATTGTTTAACATAAACAAACAAAAAAATTTTTTTTTTTAAACTTTTCGGTCTTTTTTTATTTGTTTAGCAAAAAGTAAAAATTGCACAGGTGATCAAATACCACCGAAAGAAAGCTCTATTTGTGGGGGGAAAATGACATAAATTTGGTGTAGGTACAGTGTTGCATGACCGCGCAATTGTCATTCAAAATGCAACAGCGCTAAAAGGGGAAAATTGGCCTGGGCAGGAAGGGAGGGAAGTGCCCTGTATTAAAGTGGTTAATTTTATAAAATGTATTACACAACACTAGCACAACGCAGTGTGCGATGTACAAACAAACAACAACACTCAAAAAAACAAAAAACAAACCTATCAATAAACAATTTCTCTCTCCGCTCCTCTCCTCTGCAAGGTTATCCTATGTGCAGTTTACAGTCAGGGATAATATAGAATGTACACAACTTCACCTACACTTTCCCCATAAGCAAGTATGCTATTTGTTAAAGTGTGATGTATAGGTAGTGATGTATAAACATGTTTTTTTTATACTCCTGGCAATTCAGGCGTACCGGTCAGAGGACAGGCAATCCACCCATCCCATATTTTGTGAAATGTTTTATTTCTTTTCCTATTCTCAAAGGTAAGCCCTATATAGTGGAAGTAAGTCATTGACCACAGAATGAATGACTCCTGCGCTTGAGGGGTTGTCTAGGGACCGGTATCCTGGGAATGCGATTCAGATGTAATGGACTTTGTCTCGGCGGTGCTGCCACTCTCAACAGGTCGTGGTAACCAAAAACAGACTCTAGAAAAGGAACAGACAGAGGGCGCACCAGCCTAGCGCATTATCTTTAACCGCTTGCTGACCGCCGCAAGACGGTCATATTTACGGCGGCGGTCAGCACATCCTGGGCAAAGTGACGTATATATATACGTCACCCGCCCGCGAGCCAATAGGGGATGAGCCCGCGCCACCAGAGGCGCGCTCCAGCCCCCGCTCGTTCTTGGATACTCCAGCGCGAGTGACCAGCGGCTCCGATGTCCGCCGGTCACTCGCGATCGTCAGTTGCAGAGGGAGAAAGGCAGGCGGCTGATGTAAACAAAGCCGTCTGTCATTCTACCTGGTGTAACTGCAGAGGCTGTATGCTGCTATGTAGGATCGTATGTCTCTGTGGTTGCATGGAAAGCCACGCCCCTTTACAGTAAGAAACACACCCCTAGGGACACATTTAACCCCTGCCAGTCCAATAAAGTTAACCCCTTCCCTGCCAGTGTCATTTTTTACAGCAACAGTGCATATGTATAGCACTGATTACTGTAGTAATGTCACTGGTACCCTAAAAAGTGTCAAAAATGTCAGTCAAGGGTCCGATCTGTCCGCCGCAATGTCGCAGTCCCGCAAAAGAAATTTCAGATCGCCGACATTACTAGTTTAAAAAAAAAAACAATAATGACAAAAATCTTTCCCTTAGTTAGTAAACGCAATAACGTTTGTGCAAACCAATCAAAATACGATTATTACGTTTTTTTTTACCAAAAATATGTAGCAGAAAAAAATTGGCCAAAAATGTTAAAACATTTTGATTTTTACATTTTTGGGGGGGGAATTTCATATAAAAGTGTGAAAAATATTGTTATTTTTGCAAAATTGTCGCTCTTTTTTTGTTTATGGTGCATGATCAAAAAACCGCACAGGTGATCAAATACCACCAAAAGAAAGCTCTGTTTGTGGGGAAAAAAAGACGCCAATTTCATTTGGGTACAGCGTCGCACGACCACGCAATTGTCCGTTCAAGTAACGCAGTGCCGAATCGCAAAATAGGTCCTGGTCAGGAAGGGGGTAAAATCTTCCAAGGCTTAAGTGGTAAAACAATTTATTAAAATGAAATAACATACACATTTTACTGACAAAGTATATGTGAAACATGGGCAAATGTGTACAATAAAGGACCACTAGGAGTCTCCACTGAGCATCCTCTGCCAACACACTGATGAGATTGTAAGCTTCTATGAGCGAGGCCTTCTTATCCCTCTTCTATTTTATTGTATTGTAACTGTACTGCCCCCCCTTTATATTGTACAGCACTGTGCACACTGTGTGCTGTATAAATCCTAAATAATAATAATAATAATAATAATAATAATAATATTATCTAGAAATCAACATAAGAGTTTAATTATTTACAAAATAAATGCCATAAATACAAAGTATTGTAGCTCCTATGTGTGCTGTATTATATGATGTGCTCTGGGTCCCAATTTAAATTTAAATAAAAATAAATAAAATAAATAATAATTCAAATTAAAAAAATAATAAATTAAATTTAAAAAGGACCCCCAACAATTATTGTAAGAGTTGTAAATCAGCATTAGAGCCTCATTTATTCACAGAAAGAAAAAAGAAAACCCCTAAAATTTTGCTGTCCCTTTATGTGTAATAATACATTATTTGCCCGGATTGAACAGAACTCCCAACATCCATTTATAATCTAGAAATAAACATTAGAGTCTCATTTATTCACAGAAAATAATATTTTGTTCCTATGTGCACAGGAGTAAATTATTTGCACCAGGCCCCCATTTTGAACAGAACCCCCAACATATGTAAACAATACAGAGCTTCGCCCTGTCAGCGGGGATGGGATGGATTTTGTTTCCCTGCAAAGCACACCCCTTAGTGAAAGCCCCTCCCCCCACAGTACACACAAACACTGGCTAGGCCGCGAAATTGTCAGTTAAAGTAACGCAGTGCCGAATCACAAAATATGGCCTGGTCATGAAGGGGGGTAAATCTTCCGGAGGTCGTACCAAATCTCCTCCGTGACTAATGACCCAGAAGAGACGAACATTTCATCACCATAGGAGGCGGAGCCATCATTCCCCGGATTCTATAGCAGGGAAAGCGGCTACTCAAGCATGGTCTGTGCTTTATTAGCTGCAGTGGGGGGCGGGGGAGACATTAGGGGTCTAATAGTCCCCCGATGTCTCCATAAAGAGAACCTGTCACCTGTTCATACTATCACACTGGGACTTGTTACCCCCCCCCCCCCCTTGTGACAGCGATAAAGGTAAAAAAAGATTGTAAATAATAATAATTAGTAAAAAGAAATCCGAGTGACCCATCCATGGAATGTATGGCACGGCTCATGCATGTATATCTGTGCTATACGCTGCCAATATATCATCACTCAGACATTTTCTTCCTATGACATCATAGTGTACAGGATTTATTCTGACATCTCATTTATCTTAGTACATGCACAATTTACTACACAGAAAGACACTCACATTGTTTTATGTATTCATTCATTCATTCATTCATTTATTTATTTATTGATGAATTCATTTTAAGTAAAATATTGCTCTGCATTATGTACGGCATCTTTGGGCAAAATACGCAAAATCATCAATAATTGGAATTTCAACATGAATAGAAAACTAGAGCTACAATGTACACATTAAACAGCACTGTACAATTTATCAATTATTTGCATAGTTATAATTATTAAAAAAATAAAAAATAAAATAATAATAATAATAATGTTGCTGTTACTAAAATTTTATTTTGTTAATTTAATTTATATTAATTTAATTATACTTTAATCAATTTAATGTAATTCAATGTAATGTATTTATTATTTATTTCCTTTTATTGTTTACATTTTTTATTTATATTGTATTACTGTTCACATAAAATAAATGGGTGAATGAATAGTTAAAGTGAAGGAGAGATAGTAAGACTTGTATGATGACAGTTTGTATTGGAAAGCAGATGGTGATCGGTAAATTCAGCGTCTGTTTCCTGGGGGAATCCGGCAGAAACTTTCATCCAATAAAATCTCAGGTTTGTTCTTCTTTGGTGACTTAGTTGTTGTTTTGTTGTATTGTGAATGGAGCGTTCCCACCACTGTAATCATGGGTGGGTCTTGTGGTGTCTCTAGTGAGCGCTCAGCTCAGGTGTCAGTAGTCCCGGGAGAACGGCACACAGAAGGTTTACAATGACTCTAAAAATGAAGAATGAGAGATTGTACAGAAACTTTCATCCAATAGAACAAACTCCGGCTCTTCCCTGAAGAAGATGTCTAATAATATTTTACTAAAGAATCGCTTTCCAGTATCAGCAATGCTGAGACATAAAAGTTTTAGGTTTAGTCGTTTCTTTTGCTGGATATTCAGTATATATTATATTTAAAATATAGATGCAAGATTACAAAATAATATAATTGGTATTAGAATGTAAAATATTAATAAAAATGTACAGTATATGATAATTAAAGATTAAATGCACTGTTCAATAATATATCAATAATAATAATAATAATAATAATAATAATAATAATAATAATAATAACACATTAATTATTAATTAATAGCAATTCATTATTATTATTATTATTATTATTATTATTATTATTATTATTATCATTAATAAACGTATAATTTGTGAAGAAAGGTTATATAATATAATATATATGGGTGGCTTGTTTGTGAAATTCACTCACAAGACCAAATATCTTGCTGTTTTTTTTTAACCACTTTCTCTCATTTACACCCCCTATGGACCAGAGCAATTTTTACATTTCTCTATGAACCTATAGATATAGCAATAACAAGGTAATACATATATCCTTTCTCTTAGGACAAAAATATACTTTTATTGCTGATATTGACTTTTTATTTTTATGGAATCCATACGCAAAAAAAAAAAAAGACAAACTTAAAGCCAACATTTTGCAATTTATAACATGTTTAAATAATAAAAAAAAAAATAAAAAAAAAATATATATATATAGATAGTAAAAAAAAGAAAAAAACTGTGAACATCTCTGTAAAATTCTCTTTTAAGATGCTATTCAGATAATATATTTTTTTGCCTCATACAGTAAGAAAAGCATTTTGGTTAATTTGTACTTTTTTACTTGTATGCGATCCATAGACAAAAAAGTAGCCAAACTTAAAGCGGTACTCCAGGATAAATGTATAGAAACAGTAGAAGTACCACTTCTATATATGATGCTCGGCTCCCACCAAACAGGGGGCTAAATGGGCAAACGTTCTGATATTTGGATGATGGAACAGCCACAGGTCAGTCCAAATCTAAGTTCAGACCAAAATGTCATCTTATCCCTATTCTTCCCCTATAAGACCATCCCTACCCCCCACCATCATGTGGTAGGTAATATTTCACAGTCATTTGATTATGTGGTCAGCAGAAGGGTCCACTAGACCACAGGCACATGGTCCAGCAAGTCATGGCAGAGATGTTATTTATCATTCATCACCCACTGGGCAGAAAGGATGCAGGATGACATCAGTTGGCTACAAACTTTCTATTCTGCTTCTGAAGATCCTGTAAGTCAGTTCCTACCTAGGAATAGCTGCACCACCAGGATGGGGACATGTGCCAGAGAAGGCACATATGTGAACCTACCCTGCTGAAGGGCAGACAACAGGCTGATGATGATGTCATACATGACTTTTCCTGGCACAGGATGGTGTGCCGCCTCTGGACCTGCCCCTGCAGAACTTACAGAATCTCTGCCCCAGTGTGGATCCTGTCCCCTAGGTATACCAGCTGTAACACTGCATGGCATCATTGTGCCTAAAGCCATTGTATATCTCCTGAACACTTGTGTGGGATCTCTGTTTAAACGACAACTCACCTGATGCAATCTGCTCATTCTATGGCCGGCATATAGTATCCTGCCTAAATACTAGTGAGGCACAGAACCCCCCCCCCCTGTTTGGTTCGCACCAGAACATCGTGAACAGGGAAAAGTTTTAGCGAATATGCAAACTCCATTAAAGTCTAAGGGACGTGAACATGAAAAATCACAAGTCCTCATTTTAAAGGCTTAAATGCCTTAGTTATTGGCCCAAAAAGTGTATGGGGACCGGGGTACTGCCCTGGGGGACATGAATCAATGCAAACTTTTCTTTTAAAACCATCATTTTTACAGGAACACTAATTTTAATGATGCTTAAAGTGAAACAATAAAAATGAAAAATATCATGCCTGGGGGGGGGGGGGCCTTAATGTGCCTGCAAAGTGGTGCATCTCTATGATGTATGGAGCCTGCTGCAGCAATACTGACATTTCTAAAGGAAAAAATGTCTTTTAAAGTTGCTCGCTGCTGTAATGTATTGTCGGCAATACAGATAAAAAACATGAAAAAACCGGCAAAAAAAAACGGCATGAGGTCCCCCCAGAATCCATCCCAGACCCTTATCTGAGCATACAGCCTGGCTGGACAGGATGGGGGGGGGGATGAGCGAGCACCCCCCCTTCTGAACCATACCAGGCCACATGCCAAAAAGCACCTTGTCCCCATGTTGATGGGGGCAGGGGTCTTTTCCCAACAACCGTGGGCTGTGGTTAGGGGGGTCTGCGGGGGATTATGGGAATGTGGAAGCCCCCTTTAACAAGGGAGCCCCTAGATCCCGGGCCCACCCCATGTCAATGGGTATTGGGTACATCTTATCCCTACACAAAAAGACAAGTCCTTTATTAAAAAATAAATCTATAGTGTCCCCCGATGTAAATCCATCGTCAATCACGTCACCCGCCACACCCGAATAAAAGAAAAAAAAGCCACTTCGCCTCTTCAGAAGCTCCTGCCGAATGATGGAGCAGAGCAGTGACAGCTCTTTTATAAACAAGGGGCGGGCCACCCGCTTACGTCAGGCGGTGGCACCGCCCCGTCTGACATCACATCACGTCATGTGACGTCAGAAGGGGGCGGTGCCATCCACTGACATAGAGCTGTCACTCCTCTGCTCCGTCATTCGTCTGGAGCCTCTGAAGAGGCGAAGCAGGTTTGTTTTTTTTTTCTATTTTTCGGGTACGGCGGGAAATTTATGCACTGCACCAGCGCAGTGCATTATGGGACGCTTATCAGCAGGCAAACTTCCTGCTGAACGACCCATTTGTTTGTGTGTTCAGCGAGTCAAACCTCAGGCTCATCCCTACTAAACACACTAAACCACTTAAGCCCCGGAAGATTTTACCCCCTTCCTGACCAGGCCCTATTTTGCGATTCGGCACTGCGTGACTTTGACGGACAATTGCGAGGACATGCGACGCTGTACCCAAATGAAATCGATGTCCTTTTTTTCCCAGAAACAGAGATTTCTTTTGGTGGTATTTGATCACCTGTGCGATTTTTACTTTTTGCGCTATAAACAAAAAAATGCGACAATTTTGAAAAAATAACAATATTTTTCAAATTTTTTTTATATGAAATTCCCCCCCAAAAAAAGTAAAATCAAAATTTAACATTTTAGGCCAATTTGTTTTCTGCTACATATGTTTGGTAAAAAAAAATCGCAATAAGCACATTTTTATTGGTTTGCACAAAAGTTATTGCGTTTACTAACTAAGGGAAAGATTTTTGTCATTTTTGGTGTTTTTTTTTAAAGAGTAATGGCAGCGATCTGCGTTTTTTTTTTTTTTTTGCAGGACTGCGACATTGCGGCGGACAGATCGGACCCTTGACTGACATTTTTGACACTTTTGGGGGTACCAGTGACATTACTACAGTAATCAGTGCTATACATATGCACTTTTACTGTAAAAATGACACTGGCAGGGAAGGGGTTAATTTTATTGGTGATGCAGGGGTTAAGTGTGTCCCTAGGGGCGTGCTTATTACTGTAAAGGAGTGTGGCTTGTGATGTAAGCACAGAGACATATCATCCTACATAGCAGGATCGTATGATCTCTGTTCTTACATCAGGGAGAATAACAGGCGGCTTTGTTTACATCAGTCGCCTGCCTTTCTCCCTCTCCACGGGGGGATTGCGAGTGGCCAGCGGACATCGGGTCCGCCGGTCACAGTCGCGGACTTCTTAGGGAATGAGCGGGGGCGGAAGCGCGCCTCCTGAGGTGCGCGCTCGCCCCCTAGAGGCTCTCAGGCTAGCGACGTAGTCCTACGTAACTTTGCCTGTACGGGGCTGAATGCCTCAGTCGTGCGGCGGCCGGCAAGCAGTCAAAGGTTGTGATGAAAATCTGAAACATTTACCACTACTGGAAAAAAAATTAAAAAAAATATTTCTTAGTTCTAGCTGCAGTCTACTTGTTCTCTCCCTCAGAAAATGTGGTCTGGCCAAAAAGTATTACACGCTTAGCAGCAAATCTGTCACATTTTTCCTTATTCAGTCTGTGAAAAGGAAAGACAAATATTTACTTACACATGAAATCCGTCTACTCTCTCCCTCATAAATTGTGACTTATCCAATGAAGGCCTGAAAAGTGTGCTGCAATTCTGTTCAATTTTTATATTTTCAATTTAAAACTACAATTATCTCATTTTATATTTCCAGATGGAAGATGTCACTCAGAAATTGAATCTTCCCCATACACACTTAATATTGGTGGTGCAAATCTCTAACATTTTCCCATCTTCAGTCTTCAAAGCAAGACATATTTTTTTTAATCCCATGTGCCATTTGCTTGCTCTCTCCCTCAGAAATTGTGACCTATCCAATAAAAGCTTCAAAGTTGTGCTGCAAATCTTTTTTTTTTTAATTTTGAAACAAATAGTTTTTTTTTTTTTTTCTTCCGTCCAGATCCAATTTGCCTGCTCAATCCCTAAGAAATTGTGGCCTGCCCAAAAATGCTTAATAGCTGTGCTGCAAAAAGATTTTCCCTTTTCAGTCTCTGAATTAACCACTTGCCGACCACCACGAGTACATTTACTGTGTCAGTCAGGGGTCCTATCTGTCCGCCGCAATGTTGCAGTCCCGCAAAAAAAAAAAAATCGCAGATCGCCGCCATTTCTAGTTAAAAAAAAAACAATATAAATGACATAAATCTTTCCGATAGTTAGTAAACGCAATAACTTTTGTACAAACCAATCAAAATACGCTTATTTATTTACCAAAAATATGTAGCAGAAAACAAATTGGCCTAAAATGTTAAAAAATTTAGATTTTTACATATATTGTTATTTTTTTAAAATTGACGCTCTTTTTTTGTTCAAAGGTGATCAAATACCACCAAAAAAAAGCTCTGTTTGTGGGGAAGAAAGGACGTCAATTTCATTTGGGTACAGCGTCGCACGACTGCGCAATTGTCCGTTAAAGTCACGCAGTGCCGAATCGCAAAATAGGCCCTGGTCTTTGAGCAGCCAAATCCTCCCGGGGTTGAGTGGTTAAGACTAGTGTTGAGCGAACACGGACTGTATTATTCGTGTTCGTACCGAATAATTGGATTTTTTGTACCCGAACAGGGACACGGACACTTTACTGTATGTTCGGGTAAAAATCCGTGTTCGGTCGTTTTATTTCCGGGTTTTGCATGCTTTGGCGCTCTTTTCATGGCGGGCTTTCAACAGCCAATCAACAATCGTTTAACTGGTGTGCCTTAAGCCATCCCAGCCATGCCTGCAAATGTCTCAGTAGCTGTGATTGGCCGTCTGAAGCATGTGACCAAGTCTTTATAAGTTCGAGGCAGCCGCAGCGGCGTCATTATGCTGCTTAGATTCAGGGACAGAGCACACATCAACGTGCTGGCTGCTGATTAGGGAAAGATAGGCAGGAAAAAACCATTTGTGTCCGGATAGAATTGAGGGACAGGTCGGAGTGTTTAGGCAGGGCGAGTTGTAGGCATTTTAGGGATAGAGTCTGCTGAATTATAGGGTCAGTGTCTTCTACAAACTACAATCGATATTGCTGTGTGGGGGGTGGGGTCTGCACTCAATCCTGATCTACGATCTCTTCTCAATCCTGTTAGGGACAGAGTCTGCTGAATTTTAGGGAAACTGTGTTCTACAAACTACAATCGATATTGCTGTGTGGTGTGGGATTGGAGATAGGCAGGTGTCAGTGATCCACATCCATTTTTCTGTGTGTGAGCTGCAGTGAACACAATCTTTTTGGGCTGCAGTGAACACAATCTTTTTGGGCTGCAGTGAACACAATCTTTTTGGGCTGCAGTGAACACAATCTTTTTGGGCTGCAGTGAACACAATCTTTTTGGGGTGCAGTGAACAAAATCTTTTTGGGGTGCAGTGAACACAATCCTTTTTGGTGTGCAGTGAACACAATCTTTGTGGGGTGCAGTGAACAAAATCCTTTGTGGGGTGCAGTGAACACAATCTTTTTGGGGTGCAGTGAACAAAATCCTTTTTGGGGTGCAGTGAACAACATCCTTTTTGGGGTGCAGTGAACACAATCTTTTTGGGGTGCAGTGAACAAAATCCTTTGTGGGGTGCAGTGAACACAATCTTTTTGGGGTGCAGTGAACACAATCTTTTTGGGGTGGAGTGAACAACATCCTTTTTGGGGTGCAGTGAACAAAATCCTTTTTGGGGTGCAGTGAACAAAATCATTTTTGGGGTGCAGTGAACACAATCTTTTTGGGGTGCAGTGAACACAATCTTTGTGGGGTGCAGTGAACACAATCTTTTTGGGGTGGAGTGAACAACATCCTTTTTGGGGTGCAGTGAACAACATCCTTTTTGGGGTGCAGTGAACACAATCTTTTTGGGGTGCAGTGAACACAATCTTTGTGGGGTACAGTGAACAGAATCTTTGTGGGGTGCAGTGAACACAATCTTTGGGGGGTACAGTGAACACAATCTTTGTGAGGTGCAGTGAACACAATCTTTGTGGGGTGCAGTGAACACAATCATTGTGGGGTGCAGTGAACTCAATCTTTGTGGGGTACAGTGAACACAATCTCATACTTCTGAAGGTTTGAGGGTGCTGCCTGTTCCATACCCCCCCTACTCCTCATCTAGCCTTTTAGGGGTACAAACAATAGTAATTGGGGCCTAGTGTGGTTGTGTACGTGCGAGATACATACACTTTTTTTGATCATATTTCCTATTCCGCTATTCAATAAAAACCTTTGAGGATCAATTGAATTGCGGGATAGTCTGTGTCGGTACGTGTGAGAGAGATCCACCTTTCCAAGTTGTTGGGGTTCATCTCATACTTCTGAAGGTTTGAGGGTGCTGCCTGTTCCATACTCCCCCTACTCCTCATCTAGCCTTTTAGGGGTACAAACAATAGTAATTGGGGCCCAGTGTGGTTGTGTACGTGTGATATACATACACTTTTTTGGGATCATATTTTCTATTCCGCTATTTAATCAAAAACCTTTGGGGATCAGTTAAATTGGGGGATAGTCTGTGTCGGTACGTGTGAGAGAGATCCACCTTTCAGAGTTGTTGGGGTTCATCTCATACTTCTGAAGGTTTGAGGGTGCTGCCTGTTCCATACCCCCCCTACTCCTCATCTAGCCTTTTAGGGGTACAAACAATAGTAATTGGGGCCTAGTGTGGTTGTGTACGTGCGAGATACATACACTTTTTTTGATCATATTTCCTATTCCGCTATTCAATAAAAACCTTTGAGGATCAATTGAATTGCGGGATAGTCTGTGTCGGTACGTGTGAGAGAGATCCACCTTTCCAAGTTGTTGGGGTTCATCTCATACTTCTGAAGGTTTGAGGGTGCTGCCTGTTCCATACTCCCCCTACTCCTCATCTAGCCTTTTAGGGGTACAAACAATAGTAATTGGGGCCTAGTGTGGTTGTGTACGTGTGATATACATACACTTTTTTTGGATCATATTTTCTATTCCGCTATTTAATCAAAAACCTTTGGGGATCAGTTAAATTGGGGGATAGTCTGTGTTGGTACGTGTGAGAGAGATCCACCTTTCCAAGTTGTTGGGGTTCATCTCATACTTCTGAAGGTTTGAGGGTGCTGCCTGTTCCATACTCCCCCTACTCCTCATCTAGCCTTTTAGGGGTACAAACAATAGTAATTGGGGCCCAGTGTGGTTGTGTACGTGTGATATACATACACTTTTTTGGGATCATATTTTCTATTCCGCTATTTAATCAAAAACCTTTGGGGATCAGTTAAATTGGGGGATAGTCTGTGTCGGTACGTGTGAGAGAGATCCACCTTTCCAAGTTGTTGGGGTTCATCTCATACTTCTGAAGGTTTGAGGGTGCTGCCTGTTCCATACCCCCCCTACTCCTCATCTAGCCTTTTAGGGGTACAAACAATAGTAATTGGGGCCTAGTGTGGTTGTGTACGTGTGATATACATACACTTTTTTTGGATCATATTTTCTATTCCGCTATTTAATCAAAAACCTTTGGGGATCAGTTAAATTGGGGGATAGTCTGTGTCGGTACGTGTGAGAGAGATCCACCTTTCCAAGTTGTTGGGGTTCATCTCATACTTCTGAAGGTTTGAGGGTGCTGCCTGTTCCATACCCCCCCTACTCCTCATCTAGCCTTTTAGGGGTACAAACAATAGTAATTGGGGCCTAGTGTGGTTGTGTACGTGCGAGATACATACACTTTTTTTGATCATATTTCCTATTCCGCTATTCAATAAAAACCTTTGAGGATCAATTGAATTGCGGGATAGTCTGTGTCGGTACGTGTGAGAGAGATCCACCTTTCCAAGTTGTTGGGGTTCATCTCATACTTCTGAAGGTTTGAGGGTGCTGCCTGTTCCATACTCCCCCTACTCCTCATCTAGCCTTTTAGGGGTACAAACAATAGTAATTGGGGCCCAGTGTGGTTGTGTACGTGTGATATACATACACTTTTTTTGGATCATATTTTCTATTCCGCTATTTAATTTAACTGGGCCTCCATGCGAGACCTGTGTGCCTTGTTGCGCTGTTTTGAGTACTCCACCAACATGGCCAGTGGCAATGACGCCGTTCTCAGCTTAACTATCCCACTTCTATGCCTCCTTGAAAAAACAATTCGGGCGATGATGGAAGAGGATGTGGCACAGGATGAGGAGGAGGAGGAGGATGAAGAGGTAACATTTCCAAGGCTTTCAGGGCAGTCATTCGCAAGGGGCTCCGAGGGTGGGTTCCTGCACACGCAAACGCCAGGGACGCAATTGTCCAGCAGGGGCACAGTTCTGGAGGATGAGGAGGATGAGGAGGAGGAGGAGCTGGAGGAGGAGATGGAACCATGTTCACAGCAGGGTGGCACCCAGGCCAGCTCATGGCCATCACTGGTGCGTGGCTGGGGGGATACAGAGGACACGGACGATACACCTCCCACAGAGGACAGCCTTTCGTTGCCTCTGGGCAGCCTGGCACACATGAGCGATTACATGCTGCAGTGTCTCCACAACGACCGCCGAGTTGCCCACATTCTAACTTGTGCTGATTACTGGGTGGCCACGCTGCTGGATCCCCGTTACAAGGACAACGTACCGTCCTTAATTCACTCACTGGAGCGCGATCGCAAGATGCGCGAGTACAAGCGCACGCTGGTAGACGCCATGCTGCTGGCATTCCCATCTGACAGCGGGGCCACAGTGGAAGCACAAGGCAGAGGAGGAGGAGGAGGAGGTCGCCAACGCAACCAGGGCACCGCCAGCACCTCAGAAGGCAGGGTTAGCATGGCCGAAATGTGGAAAAGCTTTGTCAGCACGCCACAACAAACAGCAGCACCAGCAGCTCAGATGGAACGTCTTAGCAGGAGGCAGCATTTTACCAACATGGTGGAGCAGTATGTGTGCACACGCCTACATGTAGTGAATGACGGGTCTGCCCCCTTCAACTTCTGGGTCTCCAAATTGGGCACATGGCTTGAGCTTGCCCTTTACGCCTTGGAGGTGCTGGCGTGCCCTGCAGCCAGTGTATTATCTGAACGGGTATTTAGCACGGCTGGGGGCGTTATAACAGACAAGCGCAGCCGCCTGTCCAGAGACAATGTGGACAAGCTCACGTTCATTAAAATGAACCAGGCATGGATCCCACGGGACTTTTCCGTACCTTATGCAGAATAGCAATGGATACCGACCTTACCCACCCATTGTTCCATTTTTGCTCTTTCTCACTCTTTTGGGGTGTACCCTCATTTAAAATTTTTGAAAAGAAGCAGTGTTGGCTACCTCGTCCTCCTCCTCAGGGCCAGATTAATGTAGGGGCTATTGGAGCTGCAGCTCCAGGCCCCTACCTTTTATATAGGCCCCGGGTTGGCCATATTCACTGTTACCGCTCTTCTGTCACTTGTAAACACAGAAGTCTGGCTTCTATGCTCGCTTCCCCAGGCAGCACCCTCAGAACCTCCCCACACAGCGTGAAGGCCGGACAAGGAGGGACAGTTGGCGATGCATGGATGTGTTTATGGGCTTCAGAGACAGCATCCCATGTTGAATTAGGCATGCATGGCTGCACCCTTCCTCCTCTGGGTGCATGGCAAGGCACGGCCCTTAAGGCCCTTCAAAATCCTCAGCACCAAGCCCATGATGCTGTTAATCCGGCCCTGGTCCTCCTCCACCGCCGCTTCCACCTACACCGCCCATAGGTGTGCGCAGCCTATTGCATTAAGGTGTGCACCCCAAAGTTGAAATACACATGCATGTGTTTGCCAGCAGGGAGAGTAATGTATCGGGGCCATGTACCTGTAGGCAAGGAGAAATAGAGCAGAGCAGGTCCCAGGGAGATCTTTCCCATCTCCTCACTGGCAATGCTATGTGCCCTAGGTGATTAGGGTGTGCCCAGGCACACCCAGCACACCCTGTGCGCACGCCTATGTCACCGCCACATCCACCACCACCTCAACCTCCCTCCTACTCCATATGGGCCTCGTCCTTCAGAGATGAAGAAGAACATTGTTTTATTTTTCTGTTTTTTTTTTGTTGTTTTAAGTTATTTCCCTATCCACATTTGTTTGCAGAGCACTTGCCATGCTCTTAATTACGTTTTGCTGCCATTTGCAGCACTCTAGCCCTTTCCTTTGGTGTTTTAGAGCCATTTTAGTGCCTTAAAGTTCGGGTCCCCATTGACTTCAATGGGGTTCGGTGTCCGGGAAAAGTTCGGTAAAAGTCCGGGACACGGACCCGGACTTTTTTTTAAAGTTCGGCCGAACCCGTCGAACACGGACATCTAGGTGTTCGCTCAACCCTAGTTAAGACACTTGTTTTTTACTTTCCAGATGTAATATTCCCCCTCAGCCACTGGAAGAGTGCAGCCTGTCCATACAAGTGTAATATCTTCAGAGCAAAACTATGAAATGTTTTCCTTTTCTGTCTCTGAAATCAAGACACAGAATTTTACCGCATCCGTCTCTCAATCCAGACACTCATTTTTTTATTTCCAGATATAATATTCGTGCTTCATCACTCAGAAATGTCACAATGTTACAATTTGCAGTCTGTGCATAGAGGTCTAATATTTGTGGTGTAAAACTCTAACATTTTTGCCGTTCTCTGAATAGAAAGACACAATTTTCTTCTCTCCGAATGTAACATGCCGGCTCAGTCTGTCTAAAAGGCACAGTGACTGCGGTGCATGACTGTAAAATGTTTGCTTTGTCAGTCTCTGAATCAAGAAATAATTATTGTTTTATTTTTTATTTCCAGATGTAATATTCCTACCTAATAACTCACAAATCACAGCCTGTCCATACAGACATAAAATCTATGCTGCTAAACTCTATATTTTGGCCTTCTCAGTCTCTGAATCAAGACACTATTTTTTTTTCCCAGATGTAGAACCCCCCTTAACCACTTCTGGACCCAACCTATTTCTGACACTTGCTGTTTACAAGTTAAAATCAGGTTTTTTTTGTTAGAAAATTACTTAGAACCCCAAAACATTGTATATATATATTTTTTTAGTGTAGACCCTAGAGAATAAAATGGAGATTGTTGCAAAATTTTTTATAACACCGTATTTGCACATCGGTCTTACAAACGCAATTTTTTGTGGTAAAAAATTGACTTTTTTTATAAAAAAAAATAAGAAAACAGTAAAGTTGGCCCATCTTTTTTTGTATATTGCGAAATATAATGTTACGTAAATAGATACCCATCATGCCATGCTTCAAAATTGCACATGCTTGTGGAATGGCGACAAACATTGGTACTTAAAAATCCCCATAGGCGACATTTTACACATTTCTACGGGTTACCAGTTTAGAGTTACAGAGGAGGTCTAGGTCTTAAATTATTGCTCTATAACGATCGCGGTGATACCTCACATGCGTGGTTTGAACACTGTTTACATATGTGGGCGGGACTTTCGAATGTATTTGCTTCTGCGCGCAAGCTAACAAGGACGGAGCGCTTTATTTTTTTTTTTTCTATTTATCTTTTATTTTTACACTGTTTTTTTGTTTTTTTTTTGATCACTATTATTCCTATTACAAGGAATGTAAATATCCCTTGTAATATTAATATGCATGACAGGACCTCTTTAATGTGAGATCCGGGGTCAAAAAGATCTCACACCTCACATCTACACTAAAAAAGAAAAAAAGAAAAAAAATGTAATTTTTTTTTCATAATGAAAAAAAAAATGGGCTCTTTAAGTTAATTGCTAAGCAGCGAGGAATGACGTCGCTCCGGTCCTCCAAGACCATAGAGTCGAATGAAGGCTATCTTGCCCTCACTGAACTTCCTGCCAGAGAACCCCGATGGATCGGATTGTTTGCCTCACTACCAGCAGGTCCGGTAAGCAGGAAAAACGACCGTGAAGCGGTGAGGGGGGGGGGCACCTCTCCTGCCGCCCCATAAATGTGATCCCACAGTGAATCTGCCACTGGGACCACTCTTATCTTAAAGCGGACCGCTCGCCATTGCAGAAAATACCAGGGTTATGGCAGCTATCTGCTGCCATAACCCCGATATTTAACATTAAAATGCCGACGTAAAACGACACCTGGCGGTCCGGAAATGGTTAATTACTCTGTAAATAAAACCTTTCCATACAGGTTTGTTTATTATCTATTTTTTTTATACGTGATTTGTAATTTATTTTCTTTTGGAGTTTTTTTTTGTTAACTGTTTTTTTCTAAGTATAGATCTACAGTCAGGTCCATAAATATTGGGACATGGACAGGGGCGTACCATGGGGTTGGCGAGAACGGCGCCCGCCAGGGGCGCAGGCCGAGGGGGGGCGCAAAATCAATCTGTTAACAGTGTTAACAGTTGGCAGTTAGTTATTGCTCCCCGCCCAGTGCTCAGCCTGCGCCCCCAGGCAGCCTGCCGTTCC
This sequence comes from Pelophylax lessonae, assembly GCF_965119305.1. Lineage (NCBI taxonomy): Eukaryota > Metazoa > Chordata > Amphibia > Anura > Ranidae > Pelophylax > Pelophylax lessonae. Next base: position 18,809,360 of record NC_138768.1, on the reverse strand, counting down.
TTGACAGAGCAGTACCAGCATCACTTACCCTACCTGTTCTCGGCGGCCCAAGTGTGCATTCTACATTGAAGGTGGCACATGCTGGTCATTCTACATTGAAGGTGGCACATGCTGGCCATTCTACATTGAAATGGAGCACATGCTGGCCATTATACATTGAAGGTGGCACATGCTGGCCATTCTACATTGAAATGGGGCACATGCTGGTCATTCTACATTGAACGTGGCACATGCTGGTCAATCTACATTTAAATGGGGCACATGCTGGTCATTCTACATTGAAGGTGGCACATGCTGGTCATTCTACATTGAAGATGGCACATGCTGGCCATTCTACATTGAAATGGAGCACATGCTGGTCATTCTACATTGAAATGGGGCACATGCTGGTCATTCTACATTGAAGGTGGCACATTCTGGTAATTCTACATTTAAATGGGGCACATGCTGGTCATTCAACACTGAAGGTGGCACATGCTGGTCATTCTACATTGAAGGTGGCACATGCTGGTCATTCTACATTGAAATGGGGCACATGCTGGTCATTCTACATTGAAGGTGGCACATGCTGGTCATTCTACATTGAAATGGGGCACATGCTGGTCATTCTACATTGAAGGTGGCACATGCTGGTCATTCTACATTGAAATGGGGCACATGCTGGTCATTCTAAATTGAAGGTGACACATGCTGGTCATTCTACATTGAAGGTGACACATGCTGGTCATTCTACATTGAAGGTGACACATGCTGGTCATTCTACATTGAAGGTGGCACATGCTGGTCATTCTACATTGAAATGGGGCACATGCTGGTCATTCTACATTGAAGGTGGCACATGCTGGTCATTCTACATTGAAATGGGGCACATGCTGGTCATTCTACATTGAAGGTGGCACATGCTGGTCATTCTACATTGAAATGGGGCACATGCTGGTCATTCTACATTGAAGGTGGCACATGCTGGTCATTCTACATTGAAGGTGGCACATGCTGGTCATTCTACATTGAAATGGGGCACATGCTGGTCATTCTACATTGAAGGTGGCACATGCTGGTCATTCTACATTGAAATGGGGCACATGCTGGTCATTCTACATTGAAGGTGGCACATGCTGGTCATTCTACATTGAAATGGGGCACATGCTGGTAATTCTACATTGAAATGGGGCACATGCTGGTCATTCTGCATTGAAATGGGGCACATGCTGGTCATTCTACATTGAAATGGGGCACATGCTGGTCATTCTACATTGAAGGTGGCACATACTGGTCATTCTACATTGAAGGTGGCACATGCCGGTCATTCTACATTGAAACGGGGCACATGCTGGTCATTCTACATTGAAGGTGGCACATGGTGGTCATTCTACATTGAAATGGGGCACATGCTGGTCATTCTACATTGAAGGTGGCACATGCTGGTCATTCTACATTGAAGGTGGCATATGCTGGTCATTCTACATTGAAATGGGGCACATGCTGGTCATTCTACATTGAAGGTGGCACATGCTGGTCATTCTACATTGAAGGTGGCATATGCTGGTCATTCTACATTGAAGGTGGCACATGCTGGTCATTCTACATTGAAGGTGGCACATGTTGGTCATTCTACATTGAAATGGGGCACATGCTGGTCATTCTACATTGAAGGTGGCACATGCTGGTCATTCTACTTTGAAGGTGGCACATGCTAGTCATTCTACATTGAAATGGGGCACATGCTGGTCATTCTACGTTGAAATGGGGCACATGCTGGTCATTCTACATTGAAATGGGGCACATGCTGGTCATTCTACATTGAAATGGGTCACATGCTGGTCATTCTACATTGAAGGTGGCACATGCTGGTCATTCTACATTGAAGGTGGCACATGCTGGTCATTCTACATTGAAATGGGGCACATGCTGGTCATTCTGCATTGAATGGGGGCATGCTGGTCACTCTGCATTGAAAGGGGCCACGCTGGTCATTGTGCATTGAAAGGGGGCACACTGGTCATTGTGCATTGAAAGGGGGCACGCTGGTCATTGTGCATTGAAAGGGGGCACGCTGGTCATTGTGCATTGAAAGGGGGCACGCTGGTCATTGTGCATCCCATTTAAAGTATTTTTTTATTTTATGTAATACACTCTTATATTTAGACTCTTATATTATTTAATACTTATGGATATTTTTCACATAACACCAAATCAACTCACATCGTTTTCTGTCATGTTTTATCAGACCTTCTATTGATATACTACTTTACCAGAATCTCTTTTTGCACACCATCCTAAAGCTGGTAAGCTCTGACCATTCCCCAGCACTGTTTTAGACACAACAACCCCTGTGTAGATGTACACATGAATAACCCATATCCTTTGGAGGGGGGGGGGGGGGCGCCGATGCAGCTCCTCGCCAAGGGCGCTGGAGACCCTAGGTACGCCTTTGGACATGGACACAATTCTAATCTTTTTGGCTCTATACACCACCACAATGGATTTGAAATGAAACAAACAAACTGCAGACTTTCAGCTTTAATTTGAGGGTTTTTACATCCAAATCAGGTGAACGGTGTAGGAATTACAACAGATTGTATATGTGCCTTACACTTATAACAGATCCTTCAGGTGCAAAACAGAGGACGGAGATCACCCAAACTCCAATGTATAGAAAAAGGAAGAAGTCCAATCTGCAGCGCATTGTAGATTTATTAAGAGAGTTACAAACTCATCAGATTACAACGGTTTGGGATCTGTCAGGATCCTTCATCAGGTATAACAAACATGAAAGTCAAACTCACATATACTCTTTATATAACACATTTCTCCTGGACTGGAAATTAGCAACATCTGAATCACTTCAATAGTGATGAGCAGAAGACCCCGCAGAACACCCCCTGTTCGGTTCGCACCAGAACATCTCGAAGGGAGGAAATGTTCTAGCGAACTCTATTAAAGTCCATGGGACACAAACAAGAAAAATCAAAAGTCCTCATTTTGAAGGCTTATATGCAAATCACGTGATGTCAGAGGGGGCGGTGCTGCCAGGTGATGTAACCAGGTGGCCCCACCCCTTTCCTATAAAAGAACGGTCAAAGCTGAAGAACGGCATACATTATTTTTTTTGGGCAAAAAAAACCCCCCAAGAAGTGTATATTGAGTGGTTTTCGCAAAAGTTATTGCGTCTACAAACTAGGGGAAAGATTTATGTAATGTTTTATTTATTGTAAGGGATTAGCTCGGTGGTAGGCGTGGATGACCCATTTGGGGGTGCGTTTTCACAGAGAGATAGCCGAGCAGTGGTTGCAAACAACACTTTGTTTTATTCATGCAATTTACTTCACACAATTGCAAGCCTCAAAACACCAAAATAAAATAAAACAAAATAAATCCTTGCCACTGTGGGCGGCTACCTTCTCACACACTGGAACCTATCTAATGAAGTCTGTCCCCAACCTACTGTTGGGCAGACTTGGCTGGTCATACAGCAGACTCTCAATAGTCCATGTTTTATCTCTTCACCCAGCACATGTTCATTTAAGCTGTCCCTTTGTTTTTCTCTTCACATGGCAAACGTTCCTTTATTTCTTCCACATAGAAATAGTTCGTTTATTTACCTTGAGAAGTCTTCACAACTGGTTACCCTCCTTAGCGCACATCACTTCAGGGGTCTTCTCCCATGCTCACACAGCTTGTCGGGAGGCACACATTTAATTTCCCCTTCACACAGGAAATGTCCATTGGTTTCTTTCCACACAGAAACGATCCAAGACCTCAGCTTGAGTAATCTTCACCCTTGTTACCCTCCTCAGCTTCACATCGCTTCCGGAGGTCTTCTCCCATGCTCACCAGCTTGTCGGGAGGCACACATCTGACTGACCTCCTCTCCCAGCCCACACGGCGACAAGAGGCAGCAGTCCTTCTCCCAGGCTTCCTCAGCGTCGGGAGGCACACATCTGTCTGTCCTCCTCTCCCAGCCCACACGGCGACAGGAGGCAGCAATCCATAGACTTCCTCTGGACAAATTATAGAGGCCTTCATTTCCTCATTCCGAACACCTGAAGGCCTTTCAACTTCTTTACACCTTCCTGCTGCCTTTGGCAGCCGGCACCCTATAGTAATTGGTGAACTTTCCAAACCAGGTGGGAATGTGTCTCCTCTCTGTGACTACATCCCCAGATTTACCTGACTTCCTGTCACATTATGTATTTATTTTTTACCAGTAATGGTAGTGTTCTGTGATTTTTTGCGGGACTGCGACATTTCAGCGGACAGATCGGACCCCTGACTGACATTTTTGTCAATTTTGGGGGGACCAGTGACATTACTACAGAAATCAGTGCTAAAAATATGCACCGTTACTTTACTAATGACGCTGGCAGGGAAGGGGTTAACACCAGGGGCAATAAAAGGGTTAAATGTGTCCCTAGGGGGTACTTTCTAACTGTGTGGGGGATGAACTGACTGCATGAACACAGAGATCCGTGTTCCTAAATAGGAGGATCCCTGTGTTCATTACTGACAGAACATCGGCAGACCGCCATTCTCTCTTCATGGGGAGCGATCGCGGATGCCCAGCACACCTGCTGATTGGCTCCCCCTCTAGCCAATCAGTGTGCGCCCCTGCTACATGAAAGAACGTATAGGTATGTTGTTTTGCATAACAGGGTCGACCTGCCGCAGTATAACTATGGCGGCTGGTCGGCAAGTGGTGACATTGAACATGAAAATGATCTCTTCCTATAATTATCTATGAAAAGTATTCCTGGTCACTATCTGGGTGACATGAAGAAAAGATAGAAAGGTGAGAGGACAAGGAGGAGGATTGCTGGTCAGATTACAGCGGCTGAAAGGAACCAAATTGCCCCGATAACAAAGCCCTCTATGGGGTTCTCTTAGAGCAGAAGATATAGAAATGTCATCACATAAACCTCCAAACAATGGATTGCTGATTTCTCTATTGCTTTATTTTTCCATTCAGGAGAATGGGAAGATCTCTTCTACCCTCGGAATGTAGAGCTGTAGCCAGGCCAGGAACATCCAATAATATACAGATTCCTAACAAGCAGTAACCAAGCTTTAACCCTTTCCCTGCCAGAGACATTTATTTTCATTTTGGCACACATGATAAAATGCACATTTTAGGCCTGGGGGACAGTCATGCTGGAAAAGAAAGGGTTTAAAGAAAACAATTGCCTACATATATAGTCAGGTCCATAAATATTGGGACATCAACACAATTCTAATCTTTTTGGCTCCATACACCCCCACAATGGATTTGAAAGGGAACAAAGATGTGCTTTAACTGCAGACTTTCAGCTTTAATGTGAGGGTATTTACATCCAAATCAGCTGAAAGGTGTAGGAATTACAACAGTTTGTATATGTGCCTCCTTCTTTTTAAGGGACCAAAAGTAATGGGACAATTGGCTGCTCAGCTGTTCAATGGCCAGGTGTCTGTTATTCCCCCATTATTCCATTTTCAAAGAGCAGATAAAAGGTCCAGAGTTAATTTCAAGTGTGCTATTTGCATTTGGAATCTGTTGCTGTCAACTCTCAATATAAGATCCAAAGAGCTGTCACTATCAGTGAAGCAAGCCATCATTAGGCTGAAAAAACAAAACAAACCCATCAGAGAGATAGCAAAAACATTAGGTGTGGCCAAATCAACTGTTTGGAACATCCTAAAAAAGAAAGAATGCACCGGTGAGCTCAGCAACACCAAAAGACCCGGAAGATCACGGAAAACAACTGTGGTGGATGACCGAAGAATTCTTTCCCTGGTGAAGAAAACACACTTCACAACAGTTGGCCAGATCAAGATCACTCTCCAGGAGGTAGGTGTATGTGTGTCAAAGTCAACAATCAAGAGAAGACTTCACCAGAGTGAATATAGAAGGTTCGCCACAAGATGTAAACCATTGGTGAGCCTCAAAAACAGGAAGGCCAGATTAGAGTTTGCCAAACAACATCTAAAAAAGCCTTCACAGTTCTGGAACAACATCCTATGGACAGATGAGACCAAGATCAACTTGTACCAGAGCGATAGGAAGAGAAGAGTACGGAGAAGGAAAGGAACTGCTCATGATGCAAAGCATACCACCTCATCAGTGAAGCATGGTGGTGGTAGTGTCATGGCATGGGCATGTATGGCTGCCAATGGAACTGGTTCTCTTGTATTTATTGATGATGTGACTGCTGACAAAAGCAGCAGGATGAATTCTGAAGTGTTTCGGGCAATGTTATCTGCTCATATTCAGCCAAATGCTTCAGAACTCATTGGACGGCGCTTCGCAGTGCAGATAGACAATGACCCGAAGCATACTGCAAAAGCATTTAAAGAGTTTTGTAAGGAAAAAAAAGTGAAATTTTATGCGATGGCCAAGTCAATCACCTGACCTGAATCCGATTGAGCATTCATTTCACTTGCTGAAGACAAAACTGAAGGGAAAATGCCCCAAGAACAAGCAGGAACTGAAGACAGTTGCAGTAGAGGCCTGGCAGAGCATCACCAGGGATGAAACCCAGCATCTGGTGATGTCTATGCATTCCAGACTTCAGGCTGTAATTGACTGCAAAGGATTTTCAACCAAGTATTAAAAAGTGAAAGTTTGATTTATGATTGTTAATCTGTCCCATTACTTTTGGTCCCTTAAAAGGTGGGAGGCACATATACAAACTGTTGGAATTCCTACACCTTTCATCTGACCTGGATATAAATACCCTCGAATTAAAGCTGAAAGTCTTCAGTTAAAGCACATCTTGTTTGTTTCATTTCAGATCCATTGTGGTGGTGTATAGAGCCAAAAATATTAGAATTGTGTCAATGTCACAATATTTATGGACCTGACTGTATAATATAGCAGGGGTGTCAAACTCCATTTTATCACAGGCTGCATCAGCAGTAGAGATGGCCTTGCGGTTCGCCCGGTGGTCGGTTTGCGGCGAATTTTGCTTGTTCGCAAATTCGCATAAAGTCGGACTTTTGCCGATGTTCGTGAATATGTCCGCGCCACCAATTTCTTCTTCATTCAGAAGAACTTTGACCCATGACACAGCCGTCAGGTGGAACGGGACAGCCAATTGAAACATTCCAGCACATGGACATACCCCCTACCTTATAAATAGACCTGAGCTGTCGGCCATTTCACATTCTGCTTTTTGCCAGTGTAGGGAGAGGTCTGCTGTGCTCATGAGGGAGAGATTGCCAGACACAAATAGCGCTGTGAAGATCCACAAAAGTCCTTTTCAGGGCTGGTATTTCGGTATAGGTCTACTAGTATCTTTTCAGTTTAGGGAGAGGTATCCAGTCTGTGCTTTAGGGGCAGTTAGAGATCGGCTGCAGTCACACAAATCGCTCTGTTAATGTCCACAAAAGTCATTTAAAGGGCTGCAATTTTTGGTATTGCTGTGCAGTGCACTAAAAGGGGGGGGGGGTAATCCACAGTATAATATACTTTGTAGAAAGCATATTATAGTGGATTGGTACTATTATTGTGCACTGTGCAGCATTGTGACAGGTGACTGAACGTTGCTGCAGCTCTGATGGGAATAATAAAGGGGCACTCTGACCGCAATATTAACCAATTGCCGACCGCCGCACGACTATCTACGTCGGCGGTCAGCCCCTCACAGGCAAACTAACGTAGGGCTACGTTGCTTGCTTGTGAGGGTCTAGGGAGCGAGCGCGCGCCCCCGGAGGCGCGCTCCCGCTCCCGCGTGGTCACGGACCCCCCCGCGCGTGTGACCAGCAGACCCGATGTCCGCCGGCCACTCGGCGATCGGCGGGGGAGAGGGAGAATGTCAGGCAGCTTGTGTAAACAAGCTGCCTGTCATTCTCCTCGCTGCAAAGACACTGATCACATGGATCTACTATGTAGATCCGTTGATCAGTGTCCTTACAGCTGAAGCCACAGCCAATCACAGTAGAAAGCACGCCCCTAGGGACACACACAGCCCCTCCCTCCCAAATAAAGTTAACCCCTTCACTACCAGTGTATTTTTACAGTAACAGTGCATATATATAGCACTGATTACTGTAGAAATGTCACTGGTAACCCCAAAAGTGTCAAAAATGTCAGTCAAGGGTCCGATCTGTCTGCCGCAATGTCGCAGTACCGCAAAAAAAATCGCAGATCGCCGCCATTACGCGTTAAAAAAAAAACCAACAAAAATGACAAAAATCTTTCCCTTTGTTAGTAAACGCGATAACTTTTGCGCAAACCAATCAAAATACGCTTTTTGCGATTTTTTTTACCAAACATAGGTAGCATAAAACAAATTGGCCGAAAATGTTAAAAAATTTTGATTTTTACATTTTTTTGGGGGGGAATTTCATATAAAAAAATGTGAAAAATATTGTTATTTTTGCAAAATTGACGCTCTTTTTTTGTTTATAGCGCGTGATCAAAAAATCGCACAGGTGATCAAATACCACCAAAAGAAAGCTCTGTTTGTGGGAAAAAAAGGACGCCAAATTCGTTTAGGTACAGCGTCGCACGACCGCGCAATTGTCCGTTAAATTCACGCAGTGCCGAATCGCAAAATACCCCCTGGTCAGGAAGGGGGTAAAATCTTCCGGGGCTTAAGTGGTTAAAGGGACACTCTGAACCGCGATAATAAAGGGACACTCTGACCACAATATTAAAGGGGCACTCTGACCGCAATATTAAAGAGGAACTCTGATGGGAATAATAAAGGGGCACTCTGACCGCAATATTAAAGGGGCACTCTGACCGCAATATTAAAGAGGCACTCTGACTGGAATAATAAAGGGAAACTCTCAGCGGGACACATAAAGGGGCACATGATGGGGACACACTGGATGCAAAGGGGCACTCTGATGGGGACACACTGGATGTAAAAGGGGCACTCTGACAGGGACACACTGGATGTAAAGGAGCACTCTGACAGGGACACACTGGATGTAAAGGATCACTCTGATGGGAAACGGACACAGGCTGAATGCCGGCGGGGGACACGGGCTGCATGACAGCAGTGACATGGGCTGAATGATGGTGGAATACAGATTGGATGAGGGGGGACACAGGCTGGATGAGGGGGGACACAGGCTGGACACAGGCTGACAGTGTGTCCCTGTCAGAGTGCCCCTTTATATCCAGTGTGTCCCCATCAGAGGGCTAATTTTTGGGGCCTATACAGTCCGACACTTACTTCTGTATCCTGTGAATGCCTAATGTACCTCCAGCCACCAAATACTAAGTTTTTAGCTGTCAGGTAAACACATGTGGGCTAATTTTTGGGGCCTGGAATGGCCGACACTTACTTCTGTATACTGTGAATGCCTAATTTTTCAGACTGGAATTGAAAATCAATGGCCAAATTGTGGAATGGATGCGGACCCATTTTACAGATGTGTGAATGGACTCTATATGTATTAGACATGTATTTACCGGCTGCTGTCAGTTCTGGCTGATTTATGAAAAAAAAAAAAACAATTTGCTGTAAAAAAAAAAAAAAATAATAATTTTAGGGCAACTTTTCCAATTGCAATACTTCTGTTATGACATTGTCCATGTGCTGGGACTATTTGTGCACAGCGAGTACGTCTTTTGTGGCTGCAAATATGACCTAAAGGTTTTTAAAGTTCGCCTCCCATTAAAGTCAATGGGGCCCGCCGCAAACTTGCGGTTCACGGACTTTTGAGAAAATTTGCGGCTGGCGTTCGCAAACCGCCCTGGCCGATGTTCGTCCATCTCTAATCACCAGTATGGTTGCCCTCAAAGTGCCGGTTATATCTGGGGTGTGCTATGTACAGAGTGCAGGGTTCAGGAGTACATTACTTAGAAAATGCAGGGTTCAGGAATACACTACATACAGGGTGTAGAGTTCAGAAGTGCACTATGTACAGAGTGCAGGGTTCAGAAGTGCGTTGCCTACAGAGTTCAGAGGTGCACTAAGCACAGTGTGCAACCTAACCCCCTCCCAAAGCTTCCTCACATCTTTCTCTCCTATCTGATCCAGCTCTAGTACCTCTCTGTGTAGGAGGCTTAGCCTCTCCTTGCAGAGAGATCATTCTCTCACGTTCCTGTGCCTACTGTGCCTACTGTGCCCCACTGCAAGTGCATGCAGGGATCTGTTAGTTCCAAGGAGCCTCTGAGAGCAAAGCTTTCCCTTGTAAACATAGAAGGCTTCTATGTTTACCAGTGACGGTGGGGATCGGAAATGGAGGGTGAGAACCAGAGATGGCAGAATGAAGTTCCACCATGTTCCAGCAGCAAAACTATGTGGCAAAAGGCCACATGACAAGGCCTAGTGGGCCGTATTCAGCCCGTGGGCCTTGTGTTTAATATCTGTGCTCTAGAGGGATGAATGACAATAAAGAGTTGGATTAAGCTGTTTCTGGTACTGCTAGTCCTGGTACTGGATTGCACTTGCACTTGATTTACTTGGCTGGTAATTCTGAAGCTTATCAGTATATGAGAGCAAAGTGGGAACAAGCTGCTAACTGCAGTTGTTGGTTACATTGTGTGATGCTTTGATTGGTTAAAGTTTTTTTTTTTTTTGTGATTGGCACCATCCAATAGACAGTTCTTGGCTTGCGCATGCTAGGGGGCATATAAGAGCAAGAAAAGAATGAATCTTTAAAATAGCATCTCATTCTGTAACATCCATCTTCCATCCACTTATATACAATAGGCAGAGAGAAAGCAGTTAATATACACAAAAAATCATAATGATGATGAGAACGTTCTCCATAATGTTGGTGGTAATGATGATGATTGTAGCAATATGACTGAACTTATTTAATCTGGTCTACAGCATTATACATTGAATCAATGAGTTACATTTACAGCATTCTTTTCCCCAGCATTGTTCCTCTTGTATTCAGCTCAGGTTTTAAAATTAAAATGTAGAGTTTTGGAGAAAACATACACAATAATATTCCAGCACTGGAGGTCAATATGGCGAATATTTCCACAGCCACCATGTATTTCCCTCTGGTGCTCAGATAGGCCGGGATCATGGCAATCCAGACACTGCAGAACACCAGCATGCTGAAGGTGATGTACTTGGCCTCATTAAAACTGTCCGGTAATGTCCTCACCATGAAAGCCAGAACAAAACTCACAGCTGCCAGAAACCCCATATAACCCAACATAGAGTAGAACCCGATAACTGACCCTTCATTACACTGAATGATGATCTTCCCAGGATAGGAGTCCATGTCATGCTCCTGAAATGGTGGAGATATGGACAACCAGAGAATACAATTCATAACCTGAATGGATGAGCAGAATAACATGACTGTATTGGGAAGTTTGACTCCCACCCATTTTCTACAAGAGCTTCCAGGTCTGGTGGCTTTGAAAGCAATGAAGACCATGATGGTTTTGGCTAGGATAGAAGATGCTGAGATGGTGAAGGGAACTCCAAAGGAGACTTGTTGCAGCATACAGGTAATATCCACAGGACGGCCAAGGAAGAGGAATACAGACAGGAAACTCAGTATGAGGGAGAGGAGCAGAATGAAGCTGAGGTTCCGGTTATTGGCTCTGACTATGGGAGTGCTCCGAAACAAAAAAAATAGTCCAAGTATAAGGAGAGATGTTGAAGCAAATATGACTGAAGATACAGAAAAAAATAAAACTAGAATATCCTCCTCGTATGATAAATACTCATTGACCTTGTCAATACAAATATTTCTAGCTTTGTTAGGCCATTCATTTTCAGGACACTTCATGCAGATTTTACTGTCTGTAGAGTAAAAGTGAAAATAGCATTAGGCACGGTACATTTTTTCAGTATTTTTCCTATTTCAGTATTTTGCCATACAAAGCAAAAAAAATGAACAATATATATGATAACTGTGACAGACCCAACCGGGACAGAGGCTTTTGGAGAGAACTGCAGGGTGGCCTCTTAGCCATTGACTATGGGCCCTGGTGTTTAAGGGAACACTACTCTTTGGGAGGTGTATGCTTGGGGGATTCTTGGAGTGGTCTTGTTTCTGATTCAAGTTCATATCTCCCCAAAACACACAGACTCTGGGAATCTAGGCCCAGGATCAATGTTTAGGGCCTAGATGCTCCATTGCCAAGAATGACTGCTCCACACTTTGAGATATATAACAGATGTTAATATCACCAGTTCAAGCCACCTGTCTGGGGTCTCCTGCTGTAATGTGTTTATTATAAATAGGTGTCTCCCCTAGTTTGCCTCCTAAGTGTCTTTCTCCCATTGTTAATATTGATAATTAGGTCATCTATTGTTTCTGTCAGCCTACTCATCTCTTGAATAGGTGATTCATATTGTGACCACTGTACCTTGTTATCAAACCATTATTGGATGTGTTTATACTTGAGATAATGTGTATTGTACAATACTTTGTATCCAGTATTGTAGGGACCGAATAGTCTGGTCACAAAGGCTGATCACTTTTATTGCTGTCACAAGGAATGTAAGCATCCCTTGTGATAGTAATAGGCAGTGACAGGTACTCTTTTTGGAGGGATCAGGGTATAAAAGACCCCAGACCCCCTCCAGCATATGGTACAACCACATATGGGTACGTCGGTTTGCGGGAAGTGGTTAAGTGACTAGTTAATTAGCTCATGTTATTATATCACTGTCAGCAATTAGTTGTCAGAGGGGAAAATTGATGTTGGCTGTTGTTTAGCTTTGTTAAATCAGGAGGGGAATGTCCTCCTGTGGGGTATAAAGTATGCGTCTGAGTTTCAATAAAAAGTAATTCCTTTGGATTTTACCTCACATCTTGTCTGTGTCTCATGTTTGGGGTAAAAGGGCTGATATTAGCTCTCAGTCTGCTTGGAATGGTTTGGCGGGCAGGTGGCACTGTTTGGTGGAAGGAAGCACCTAAGGGGGGTGCCAAGCGGTTCCGTCACAGTAACTATTTCATGAAAGCTTTAGTCATGAACAGAGTGTGATGATGACCTACTGAAAATAAAAGAACCTCCAGCCTCAATGATTGCCATGACACAGTCTATCTGTAACCCTAACATGTATGTAACAATGACATTCCCTTATTTTACCATTTTTGGTCTCTTCAGTGAAATCATTTTCCAGGCCACTTTTAGATAAGGGCAAAACTGTTGGAGGTTTTCTCAGACAGACAGTTGGAGGAATCTGTTTAACGTTGCTTGTTTTAGAAAGCCTCCAACACTCCCAGAAGGGTCAGAGGTAGAAGAGAAGTGCAGCAATCGTTCCCAAAAAGGCAGAAAGGAACCATCAGTAATCATTAATTTCATACAATGTAGGGAGATGTTCAGCCTGCAAAGTGTAAAGTGGTTACAGAATCACTTTAAATACATTTACATTTACTTAAAGAAATATAAAGCTTACCGGATTGGTTTGACATTTCTCCTTCTGAACATGGAGCACAATTATAACAACATGGGTGATATCCTTCTCTTACAGATTTTCTGAACCCTGGAAGACATTCCTCGGAGCATCGACCCCTTGGGACCTAAGATAATATGGAAAGATATGAACTATCAAGAGCAAAACTACAGATATAATAGTGTAATAATACATTTATGTTCTTGGGTTTAGAAATTGTTTAATGATCTCTACAATGATATTGTCCAGTAAAAGTCCATCATGCAATATAAAAATGACTCTCTCTGTGACACAAGGCTGTCCAATCCCAGAGCTGACCTTTATTGTATTTATTCACAGAATAGTGCTTTGTAGCCATTGTGACTAGGGTTGAGCGAACACGGACTGTATTATTCGTGTTCGTACCGAATAATTGGATTTTTGTTACCCGAACACGGACCCGAAAACTTTACTGTATATTCGGGTAAAAATCCGTGTTCGGTCGTTTTATTTCCGGGTTTTGCATGCATTGGCGCGCTTTTCATGGCGGGCTTTCAACAGCCAATCAACAAGCGTTTAACTGGTGTGCCTAAGCCATCCCAGCCATGCCTACAAATGTATTAGTAGCTGTGATTGGCCGTCTGAAGCATGTGACCAAGTCTTTATAAGTTCGAGGCAGCGCCGCTGCGTCGTCATTCTGCTGTTTAGTTCAGGGACAGAGCACACATCAACGTGCTGGTTGCTGATTAGGGACAGACAGGAAAAAAAAAAACATTTGTGTCCGGATAGAATTGAGGGACAGGTCGGAGTGTGTTAGGCAGGGCGAGTTGTAGGCATTTTAGGGCGAGGCTGCTGCTGATTTTTAGGGTCAGTGTGTTCTACAAACTACAATCGATATTGCTGTGTGGGGTGGGGTTTGCAGTCACCCGATCTACGATCATCATCTTATCAATCCTTTTAGGGAGAGAGTCTGCTGATTTTTAGGGTCAGACAGTGTGTTCTACAAACTACAATCGATATTGCTGTGTGGGGTGGGATAGGAGATAGGCAGGTGTCAGTGGTGCACATCCATTTTGCTGTGTGTGGGCTGCAGTGAACACAATCTTTTTGGGGTGCAGTGAACACAATCTTTTTGGGGTGCAGTGAACACAATCTTTTTTGCCTACTGAGGAGGAGGGAGAAAAGTATTTTTCTATCAGTCACTGTGTGCAGCATTTTTCCTTCAGCTGTGCTGTGCTGACTGATCATACACTGCTGTGTTCAGTTCACATGTGCTATTATTGAGTGGTTTCAAAAATCATACACTTTTTTCTATTCCACTATTCAATATACAGTCTTGGGTTAAAAAAAATTAAATTGTGGCCTGCAGCAGAGCTGAATGATATTTGGGGTTTTTGGGGTTCATCTCATAGTTCTGAAGATTTGAGGGTGCTGCCTGTTCCAAACTTCTCCTACTCCTCATCCAGCCTTTTAGGGGTACAAACAATAGTAATTGGGGCCTAGTGTGGTTCTGTACGTGTGAGATACATACACTTTTTTTAATCATATTTTCTATTCCGCTATTCAATAAAAACCTTTGGGGATCAGTTAAATTGCGGGATAGTCTGTGTTGGTACGTGTGAGATCCACCTTTCCAAGTTTTTGGGGTTCATCTCATACTTCTGAAGATTTGAGGGTGCTGCCTGTTCCATACTCCTCCTACTCCTCATCCAGCCTTTTAGGGGTACAAACAATAGTAATTGGGGCCTAGTGTGGTTCTGTGCGTGTGAGATACATACACTTTTTTTGATCATATTTTCTATTCCGCTATTCAATAAAAACCTTTGGGGATCAGTTAAATTGCAGGATAGTCTGTGTTGGTACGTGTGAGATCCACCTTTCCAAGTTTTTGGGGTTCATCTCATACTTCTGAAGATTTGAGGGTGCTGCCTGTTCCAAACTCCTCCTACTCCTCATCCTGCCTTTAGGGGTACAAACAATAGTAATTGGGGCCTAGTGTGCTTCTGTACGTGTGAGATACATACACTTTTTTTGATCATATTTTCTATTCCGCTATTCAATAAAAACCTTTGGGGATCAGTTAAATTGCGGGATAGTCTGTGTTGGTACGTGTGAGATACACCTGTCCAAGTTTTTGGGGTTCATCTCATACTTCTGATGATTTGAGGGTGCTGCCTGTTCCAAACTCCTCCTACTCCTCATCCTGCCTTTAGGGGTACAAACAATAGTAATTGGGGCCTAGTGTGGTTTTGTACGTGTGAGATACATACACTTTTTTATCATATTTTCTATTCCGCTATTCAATAAAAACCTTTGGGGATCAATTAAATTGCGGGATAGTCTGTGTTGGTACGTGTGAGATCCACCTTTCCAAGTTTTTGGGGTTCATATCATACTTCTGAAGATTTGAGGGTGCTGCCTGTTCCAAACTCCTCCTACTCCTCATCCTGCCTTTAGGGGTACAAACAATAGTAATTGGGGCCTAGTGTGCTTCTGTACGTGTGAGATACATACACTTTTTTTGATCATATTTTCTTTTCCGCTATTCAATAAAAACCTTTGGGGATCAGTTAAATTGCGGGATAATCTGTGTTGGTACATGTGAGATCCACCTTTCCAAGTTTTTGGGGTTCATCTCATTTATTCTGAAGATTTGAGGGTGCTGCCTGTTCCATACTCCTACTACTCCTCATCCAGCCTTTTAGGGGTACAAACAATAGTAATTGGGGCCTAGTGTGGTTTTGTACGTGTGAGATACATACACTTTTTTTGATCATATTTTCTATTCCGCTATTCAATAAAAACCTTTGGGGATCAGTTAAATTGCGGGATAGTCTGTGTTGGTACGTGTGAGATCCACCTTTCCAAGTTTTTGGGGTTCATCTCATACTTCTGAAGATTTGAGTGTGCTGCCTGTCCCATACTCCTCCTACTCCTCATCCAGCCTTTTAGGGGTACAAACAATAGTAATTGGGGCCTAGTGTGGTTCTGTGCGTGTGAGATACATACACTTTTTTTGATCATATTTTCTATTCCGCTATTCAATAAAAACCTTTGGGGATCAGTTAAATTGCAGGATAGTCTGTGTTGGTACGTGTGAGATCCACCTTTCCAAGTTTTTGGGGTTCATCTCATACTTCTGAAGATTTGAGGGTGCTGCCTGTTCCATACTCCTCCTACTCCTCATCCAGCCTTTTAGGGGTACAAACAATAGTAATTGGGGCCTAGTGTGGTTCTGTGCGTGTGAGATACATACACTTTTTTTGATCATATTTTCTATTCCGCTATTCAATAAAAACCTTTGGGGGATCAGTTAAATTGCAGGATAGTCTGTGTTGGTACGTGTGAGATCCACCTTTCCAAGTTTTTGGGGTTCATCTCATACTTCTGAAGATTTGAGGGTGCTGCCTGTTCCAAACTCCTCCTACTCCTCATCCTGCCTTTAGGGGTACAAACAATAGTAATTGGGGCCTAGTGTGCTTCTGTACGTGTGAGATACATACACTTTTTTTGATCATATTTTCTATTCCGCTATTCAATAAAAACCTTTGGGGATCAATTAAATTGCGGGATAGACTGTGTTGGTACGCGTGAGATCCACCTTTCCAAGTTTTTGGGGTTCATCTCATACTTCTGAAGATTTGATGGTGCTGCCTGTTCCAAACTCCTCCTACTCCTCATCCTGCCTTTAGGGGTACAAACAATAGTAATTGGGGCCTAGTGTGGTTCTGTACGTGTGAGATACATACACTTTTTTTATCATATTTTCTATTCCGCTATTCAATAAAAACCTTTGGGGTTCAGTTAAATTGCGGGATAGTCTGTGTTGGTACGTGTGAGATACACCTGTCCAAGTTTTTGGGGTTCATCTCATACTTCTGAAGATTTGAGGGTGCTGCCTGTTCCAAACTCCTCCTACTCCTCATCCTGCCTTTAGGGGTACAAACAATAGTAATTGGGGCCTAGTGTGGTTTTGTACGTGTGAGATACATACACTTTTTTATCATATTTTCTATTCCGCTATTCAATAAAAACCTTTGGGGATCAATTAAATTGCGGGATAGTCTGTGTTGGTACGTGTGAGATCCACCTTTCCAAGTTTTTGGGGTTCATATCATACTTCTGAAGATTTGAGGGTGCTGCCTGTTCCAAACTCCTCCTACTCCTCATCCTGCCTTTAGGGGTACAAACAATAGTAATTGGGGCCTAGTGTGCTTCTGTACGTGTGAGATACATACACTTTTTTTGATCATATTTTCTTTTCCGCTATTCAATAAAAACCTTTGGGGATCAGTTAAATTGCAGGATAGTCTGTGTTGGTACGTGTGAGATCCACCTTTCCAAGTTTTTGGGGTTCATCTCATACTTCTGAAGATTTGAGGGTGCTGCCTGTTCCATACTCCTCCTACTCCTCATCCAGCCTTTTAGGGGTACAAACAATAGTAATTGGGGCCTAGTGTGGTTCTGTGCGTGTGAGATACATACACTTTTTTTGATCATATTTTCTATTCCGCTATTCAATAAAAACCTTTGGGGGATCAGTTAAATTGCAGGATAGTCTGTGTTGGTACGTGTGAGATCCACCTTTCCAAGTTTTTGGGGTTCATCTCATACTTCTGAAGATTTGAGGGTGCTGCCTGTTCCAAACTCCTCCTACTCCTCATCCTGCCTTTAGGGGTACAAACAATAGTAATTGGGGCCTAGTGTGCTTCTGTACGTGTGAGATACATACACTTTTTTTGATCATATTTTCTATTCCGCTATTCAATAAAAACCTTTGGGGATCAATTAAATTGCGGGATAGACTGTGTTGGTACGCGTGAGATCCACCTTTCCAAGTTTTTGGGGTTCATCTCATACTTCTGAAGATTTGATGGTGCTGCCTGTTCCAAACTCCTCCTACTCCTCATCCTGCCTTTAGGGGTACAAACAATAGTAATTGGGGCCTAGTGTGGTTCTGTACGTGTGAGATACATACACTTTTTTTATCATATTTTCTATTCCGCTATTCAATAAAAACCTTTGGGGTTCAGTTAAATTGCGGGATAGTCTGTGTTGGTACGTGTGAGATACACCTGTCCAAGTTTTTGGGGTTCATCTCATACTTCTGAAGATTTGAGGGTGCTGCCTGTTCCAAACTCCTCCTACTCCTCATCCTGCCTTTAGGGGTACAAACAATAGTAATTGGGGCCTAGTGTGGTTTTGTACGTGTGAGATACATACACTTTTTTATCATATTTTCTATTCCGCTATTCAATAAAAACCTTTGGGGATCAATTAAATTGCGGGATAGTCTGTGTTGGTACGTGTGAGATCCACCTTTCCAAGTTTTTGGGGTTCATATCATACTTCTGAAGATTTGAGGGTGCTGCCTGTTCCAAACTCCTCCTACTCCTCATCCTGCCTTTAGGGGTACAAACAATAGTAATTGGGGCCTAGTGTGCTTCTGTACGTGTGAGATACATACACTTTTTTTGATCATATTTTCTTTTCCGCTATTCAATAAAAACCTTTGGGGATCAGTTAAATTGCGGGATAATCTGTGTTGGTACGTGTGAGATCCACCTTTCCAAGTTTTTGGGGTTCATCTCATTTATTCTGAAGATTTGAGGGTGCTGCCTGTTCAATACTCCTACTACTCCTCATCCAGCCTTTTAGGGGTACAAATAATAGTAATTGGGGCCTAGTGTGGTTTTGTACGTGTGAGATACATACACTTTTTTTGATCATATTTTCTATTCCGCTATTCAATAAAAACCTTTGGGGATCAATTAAATTGCGGGATAGTCTGTGTTGGTACGTGTGAGATACACCTTTCCAAGTTTTTGGGGTTCATCTCATACTTCTGAAGACTTGAGGGTGCTGCCTGTTCCAAACTCCTCCTACTCATTATCCTGCCTTTAGGGGTACAAACAATAGTAATTGGGGCCTAGTGTGGTTTTGTACGTGTGAGATACATACACTTTTTTTGATCATATTTTCTATTCCGCTATTCAATAAAAACCTTTGGGAATCAGTTAAATTGCGGGATAGTCTGTGTTGGTACGTGTGAGATCCACCTTTCCAAGTTTTTGGGGTTCATCTCATACTTCTGAAGATTTGAGGGTGCTGCCTTTTCCAAACTCCTCCAACTCTTCATCCTGCCTTTAGGGGTACAAACAATAGTAATTGGGGCCTAGTGTGGTTCTGTACGTGTGAGATACATACACTTTTTTTGATCATATTTTCTATTCCGCTATTCAATAAAAACCTTTGGGGATCAATTAAATTGCGGGATAGACTGTGTTGGTACGTGTGAGATCCACCTTTCCAAGTTTTTGGGGTTCATCTCATACTTCTGAAGATGTGAGGGTGCTGCCTGTTCCAAACTCCTCCTACTCCTCATCCTGCCTTTAGGGGTACAAACAATAGTAATTGGGGCCTATTGTGGTTTTGTACGTGTGAGATACATACACTTTTTTTGATCATATTTTCTATTCCGCTATTCAATAAAAACCTTTGGGGATCAGTTAAATTGCGGGATAGTCTGTGTTGGTACGTGTGAGATCCACCTTTCCAAGTTTTTGGGGTTCATCTCATACTTCTGAAGATTTGAGGGTGCTGCCTGTTCCAAACTCCTCCTACTCCTCATCCTGCCTTTAGGGGTACAAACAATAGTAATTGGGGCCTAGTGTGGTTCTGTACGTGTGAGATACATACACTTTTTTTGATCATATTTTCTATTCCGCTATTCAATAAAAACCTTTGGGGATCAATTAAATTGCGGGATAGACTGTGTTGGTACGTGTGAGATCCACCTTTCCAAGTTTTTGGGGTTCATCTCATACTTCTGAAGATGTGAGGGTGCTGCCTGTTCCAAACTCCTCCTACTCCTCATCCTGCCTTTAGGGGTACAAACAATAGTAATTGGGGCCTATTGTGGTTTTGTACGTGTGAGATACATACACTTTTTTTGATCATATTTTCTATTCCGCTATTCAATAAAAACCTTTGGGGATCAGTTAAATTGCGGGATAGTCTGTGTTGGTACGTGTGAGATCCACCTTTCCAAGTTTTTGGGGTTCATCTCATACTTCTGAAGATTTGAGGGTGCTGCCTTTTCCAAACTCCTCCTACTCCTCATCCTGCCTTTAGGGGTACAAACAATAGTAATTGGGGCCTAGTGTGGTTCTGTACGTGTGAGATACATACACTTTTTTTGATCATATTTTCTATTCCGCTATTCAATAAAAACCTTTGGGTATCAATTAAATTGCGGGATTGTCTGTGTTGGTACGTGTGAGATCCACCTTTCCAAGTTTTCTGGGTTCATCTCATACTTCTGAAGATTTGAGGGTGCTGCCTGTTCCATACTCCTCCTACTCCTCAACCAGCCTTTTAGGGGTACAAACAATAGTAATTGGGGCCTAGTGTGGTTTTGTACGTGTGAGATACATACACTTTTTTTGATCATATTTTCTATTCCGCTATTCAATAAAAACTTTGGGGATCAGTTAAATTGCGGGATAGTCTGTGTTGGTACGTGTGAGATACACCTGTCCAAGTTTTTGGGGTTCATCTCATACTTCTGAAGATTTGAGGGTGCTGCCTGTTCCAAACTCCTCCTACTCCTCATCCTGCCTTTAGGGGTACGAACAATAGTAATTGGGGCCTAGTGTGGTTTTGTACGTGTGAGATACATACACTTTTTTATCATATTTTCTATTCCGCTATTCAATAAAAACCTTTGGGGATCAATTAAATTGCGGGATAGTCTGTGTTGGTACGTGTGAGATCCACCTTTCCAAGATTTTGGGGTTCATATCATACTTCTGAAGATTTGAGGGTGCTGCCTGTTCCAAACTCCTCCTACTCCTCATCCTGCCTTTAGGGGTACAAACAATAGTAATTGGGGCCTAGTGTGCTTCTGTACGTGTGAGATACATACACTTTTTTTGATCATCTTTTCTTTTCCGCTATTCAATAAAAACCTTTGGGGATCAGTTAAATTGCGGGATAATCTGTGATGGTACGTGTGAGATCCACCTTTCCAAGTTTTTGGGGTTCATCTCATTTATTCTGAAGATTTGAGGGTGCTGCCTGTTCCATACTCCTCCTACTCCTCATCCAGCCTTTTAGGGGTACAAACAATAGTAATTGGGGCCTAGTGTGGTTTTGTACGTGTGAGATACATACACTTTTTTATCATATTTTCTATTCCGCTATTCAATAAAAACCTTTGGGAATCAATTAAATTGCGGGATAGTCTGTGTTGGTACGTGTGAGATCCACCTTTCCAAGTTTTTGGGGTTCATCTCATACTTCTGAAGATTTGAGGGTGCTGCCTGTTCCATACTCCTCCTACTCCTCATCCAGCCTTTTAGGGGTACAAACAATAGTAATTGGGGCCTAGTGTGGTTTTGTACGTGTGAGATACATACACTTTTTTTGATCATATTTTCTATTCCGCTATTCAATAAAAACTTTTGGGGATCAGTTAAATTGCGGGATAGTCTGTGTTGGTACGTGTGAGATCCACCTTTCCAAGTTTTTGGGGTTCATCTCATACTTCTGAAGATTTGAGGGTGCTGCCTGTTCCAAACTCCTCCTACTCCTCATCCTGCCTTTAGGGGTACAAAGAATAGTAATTGGGGCCTAGTGTGCTTCTGTACGTGTGAGAAACATACACTTTTTTTGATCATATTTTCTATTCCGCTATTCAATAAAAACCTTTGGGGATCAATTAAATTGCGGGATAGTCTGTGTTGGTACGTGTGAGATACACCTGTCCAAGTTTTTGGGGTTCATCTCATACTTCTGAAGATTTGAGGGTGCTGCCTGTTCCAAACTCCTCCTACTCCTCATCCTGCCTTTAGGGGTACAAACAATAGTAATTGGGGCCTAGTGTGCTTCTGTACGTGTGAGATACATACACTTTTTTTGATCATATTTTCTATTCCGCTATTCAATAAAAACCTTTGGGGATCAGTTAAATTGCGGGATAGTCTGTGTTGGTACGTGTGAGATACACCTTTCCAAGTTTTTGGGGTTCATCTCATACTTCTGAAGATTTGAGGGTGCTGCCTGTTCCAAACTCCTCCTACTCCTCATCCTGCCTTTAGGGGTACAAAGAATAGTAATTAGGGCCTAGTGTGCTTCTGTACGTGTGAGATACATACACTTTTTTTGATCATATTTTCTATTCCGCTATTCAATAAAAACCTTTGGGGATCAATTAAATTGCGGGATAGTCTGCGTTGGTACGTGTGAGATCCATCTTTCCAAGTTTTTGGGGTTCATCTCATACTTCTGAAGATTTGAGGGTGCTGCCTGTTCCATACTCCTCCTACTCCTCATCCAGCCTTTTAGGGGTACAAACAATAGTAATTGGGGCCTAGTGTGGTTTTGTATGTGTGAGATACATACACTTTTTTTGATCATATTTTCTATGCCGCTATTCAATAAAAACCTTTGGGGATCAGTTAAATTGCGGGATAGTCTGTGTTGGTACGTGTGAGATCCACCTTTCCAAGTTTTTGGGGTTCATCTCATACTTCTGAAGATTTGAGGGTGCTGCCTGTTCCAAACTCCTCCTACTCCTCATCCTGCCTTTAGGGGTACAAACAATAGTAATTGTGGCCTAGTGTGGTTTTGTACGTATGAGATACATACACTTTTTTTGATCATATTTTCTATTCCGCTATTCAATAAAAACCTTTGGGGATCAATTAAATTGCGGGATAGTCTGTGTTGGTACGTGTGAGATACACCTTTCCAAGTTTTTGGGGTTCATCTCATACTTCTGAAGATTTGAGGGTGCTGCCTGTTCCAAACTCCTCCTACTCCTCATCCTGCCTTTAGGGGTACAAAGAATAGTAATTGGGACCTAGTGTGCTTCTGTACGTGTGAGATACATACACTTTTTTTGATCATATTTTCTATTCCGCTATTCAATAAAAACCTTTGGGGATCAATTAAATTGCAGGATAGTCTGTGTTGGTACGTGTGAGATCCACCTTTCCAAGTTTTTGGGGATCATCTCATACTTCTGAAGATTTGAGGGTGCTGCCTGTTCCATACTCCTCCTACTCCTCATCCAGCCTTTTAGGGGTACAAACAATAGTAATTGGGGCCTAGTGTGGTTTTGTACGTGTGAGATACATACACTTTTTTTGATCATATTTTCTATGCCGCTATTCAATAAAAACCTTTGGGGATCAGTTAAATTGCGGGATAGTCTGTGTTGGTACGTGTGAGATCCACCTTTCCAAGTTTTTGGGGTTCATCTCATATTTCTGAAGATTTGAGGGTGCTGCCTGTTCCAAACTCCTCCTACTCCTCATCCTGCCTTTAGGGGTACAAACAATTGTAATTGGGGCCTAGTGTGGTTCTGTGCGTGTGAGATACATACACTTTTTTTGATCATATTTTCTTTTCCGCTATTCAATAAAAACCTTTGGGGATCAATTAAATTGCGGGATAGTCTGTGTTGGTATGTGTGAGATACACCTTTCCAAGTTTTTGGGGTTCATCTCATACTTCTGAAGATTTGAGGGTGCTGCCTGTTCCAAACTCCTCCTACTCCTCATCCTGCCTTTAGGGGTGCAAACAATAGTAATTGGGGCCTAGTGTGGTTCTGTACGTGTGAGATACATACACTTTTTTTCTTTTTCAATGATTTTTATTGAAAGTTTTTACAAAAATAGTGCAAAATATACACACATAATAAAAAATCAGTGCATAACAAACGTGAACAGTGGTACAACCATAGCAAACATTAGGTAATACTTCTATAAAAGGTCGAAACTATAACGTGGCAAGGGTTAGCACCTCAAAACACAATGAACAGGAGCCTCAAGGTATCTAGAGGGACCCTCACCGAGGGTGAACAGGGCCAGCCACCCGAGCATTTAATCACACTTTGCATACTTCACAGGGTAAGTGGCTAGATCGTGATCCCACAGAACCTTGCCCCAGCCTGGGCTGGGGACATGGGGTACTAAGCCCTTAGAATACAGTACACATACACTTTTTTTGATCATATTTTCTATTCCGCTATTCAATAAAAACCTTTGGGGATCAATTAAATTGCGGGATAGTCTGTGTTGGTATGTGTGAGATACACCTTTCCAAGTTTTTGGGGTTCATCTCATACTTCTGAAGATTTTAGGGTGCTGCCTGTTCCACACTCCTCCTACTCCTCACCCTGCCTTTAGGGGTACAAACAATAGTAATTGGGGCCTAGTGTGGTTCTGTACGTGTGAGATACATATACTTTTTTTGATCATATTTTCTATTCCGCTATTTAATCAAAACCTTTGGGTATAAACAATTAAATTGTGGGATAGTCTGTGTCGGTACGTGTGAGATACACCTTTCCAATTTTTGGGGCGCATCTATAACTGCCAAGGATTTGAGGGTGCTTCAGTCTGCCTCCTGCCTGTTCCGAACTCCTCCTACTCCTCATCCTGCCTTTAGGGTACAAAAATTTTTAATCGGGGCCTAGTCTGTGTTTGTACATGTGAGATATACCGTATTATAAAATTTGTCCTATTCCGCTATTCAATATACACCCTGTTTGAGGGTAAAAAATTAAATTGCGGGATAGTCTGTATCGGTACATGTGAGATACACGTTTTTAAATTTGTTTGGCGCACCTCCTTCTACTGCCGAGGATTGCAGGGCGCTTCAGTTTGGCTCCTGTTCCCAACTCCTCCTACTCCTCTTCCTCATCCTGCCTTTAGTGTACAAAAATTTTTAATCGGGGCCTAGTCTGTGTTTGTACATGTGAGATATACCGTATTATAAAATTTTTCCTATTCCGCTATTCAATATACACCCTTTTGGAGTGTAAAAAAATGAAATTACGGCATAGTCTGTATCGGTACGTGTGAGATACACCTTTTAAATTTGTTTGGCGCATCTCCTTCCCCCGCCAAGAATTGCAGGGCGCTTCAGTTTGCCTCCTGTTCCCAACTCCTCCTACTCCTCTTCCTCATCCTGCCTTTAGGGTACAAAAAATTTTAATCGGGGCCTAGTCTGTGTTTGTGCATGTGAGATACACCGTATTATAAAATTTTTCCTATTCCGCTATTCAATATACACCCTTTTGGAGTGTAAAAAAATTAAATTACGGCATAGTCTGTATCGTTACGTGTGAGATACACCTTTTAAATTTGTTTGGCGCATCTCCTTCCACCGCCAAGGATTGCAGGGCGCTTCAGTTTGCCTCCTGTTCCCAACTCCTCCTACTCCTCTTCCTCATCCTCCCTTTAGGGTACAAAAAATTTTAATCGGGGCCTAGTCTGTGTTTCTACGTGTGAGATACACCATTTTTTATCCTATTCCGCTATTCAATATACACCCTTTTGGGGTAAAAAACATTAAATTGCGGCATAGTTTGCATATTTGACTGTGAGATACACCCGTGCGATACTGTTGTTCTTTTGTTCCGCTATTCAATAAACACCTTTCTAGGGCAAGATCTTAAATTAATGAGGAGACCATCAAATAGGGGCCGTGGCCTGGGTCGTGGTGCTGCTGGTAGAGCTCTTGTTGCAAGGAGAGGACGTGGTCGATCTGTGCCAGCTACACGCACAAGTGAAACACCTTCCTCAAGTGTTAGTAGGCGACAGAACCTGCATCAGTATTTGGTAGGGCATCATACGCCTCTAGAAGTGATGAGGCCAGAACACAGAGAGGCGATAGTAGATTGGTTTGCTGCTGACAGTGCCTCCAGTTCCTTCACATTGTCTCCCACCCAGTCTACTGCAGAAAGGTCAGAGTTGGCACCTGCAGCCGATGTCCAACCGTCTTTCACCTCACCCCCTTGCAAATCAGGCAAGCAGTCTGAGCCCCAAGCCATACAGCAGTCTCTTGTTCTTTTTGAGGAAGAGATTGAGTGCAGCGATGCCCAACCACTTATTTCTCAAGATGAGTACATGCAAGGACCATCGCAGCACGTCTCCGATGATGACGAAACGCAGGTGCCAACTGCTGCGGCGTTCAGCATTGTGGAGACCGACAAGGAGGGCAGGGGTGAAGACTGGGTGGAAGATGATGTGGAGGACGATGAGGTCCTCGACCCCACATGGAATGAACGTCATCCAGGTGACCTGAGTGGTTTGGAGGAAGAGGCGGTGGTCGCACAGAGCCACCAGCACAGCAGAAGAGGGAGCAGGGTGCAGAAGCGGAGCGGCCGTGCCCTAGACACTAACTGCCCAACGCAGCAAGGGAACGAGCGCACCAAAGTCAGCTCAAAGGAGTTCTCTAGCGTGGAAGTTCTTTAGAAAATGTGCTAATGACAGGACACGAGTGGTTTGCACCCTGTGCAATCAGAGCCTGAAGCGAGGCATAAACCTTCTCAACCTGAGCACAACCTGCATGATCAGGCATCTAAGTGCAAAGCATGAGCTGCAGTGGAGTAGACACCTTCAAAACCAAGAAACGTCTCTGGCTCATCCTGCTTCCTCTTCTGCTGCACTCTCGGCCGCTCCAGCCACATCTGTAGTGATACCGGCACCTGCTACCCCGCAAACAGAGGATCTGTCAGCAACACCACTACCTGGGTCACCAACCATCTCCACAATGTCCCGTGGAAGCGTTCAGCTTTCCATCTCCCAAACACTTCAGAGGAAGAGGAAGTACCCCCCTACCCACCCGCGATCCCTGGCCCTGAATGCCAGCATTTCAAAATTCTTGGCCTTTGAAATGCTGTCATTCCGTCTGGTGGAGACACACAGTTTTAAAAACCTTATGTCGGTGGCTGTCCCACAGTAAGTCGTGCCCAGCCGCCACTACTTTTCCAGGCAAGCCATCCCTTCCCTGCACAACCAAGTGGGGGAAAAAATCAGGTGTGCACTGCGCAACGCCATCTGTGGCAAGGTCCACCTAACTACCGATACGTGGACCAGTAAGCACGGTCAGGGGCGTTATATCTCCCTAACGGCACACTGGGTAGATGCAGTGGCGGATGTGCCTGAGGAGGATAGCAATTTGGCGCATGTCCTTCCACCACCGAGGATTGCAGGGCGCTTCAGTTTGCCTCCTGTTCCTAACTCCTACTACTCCGCTTCCTCATCCTCTACTGCCTCCTCATCCGGACAGCGTAACACCTTCACCACCAACTTCAGCACGGCCAGGGGTAAACGACA
The DNA here is from genome assembly GCF_965119305.1 of Pelophylax lessonae. Classification (NCBI taxonomy): domain Eukaryota; kingdom Metazoa; phylum Chordata; class Amphibia; order Anura; family Ranidae; genus Pelophylax; species Pelophylax lessonae. The sequence continues at coordinate 18,781,945 of NC_138768.1, read as the reverse complement.
GCAGGCAGTTTTAAAACTTGCCTGTTTGGGGGACAAACCACACACCGCGCAGGAGTTGTGGAGGAGCATGGAACAGCAGACAAATGAGTGGTTGCTGCCAGCGAGCCTCAAGCCCGGCCTGGTGGTGTGCGATAACGGGCGAAATCTCATAGCAGCTCTGGGCCTAGCCGGTTTGACGCACATCCCTTGCCTAGCGCATGTACTGAATTTGGTGGTGCAGAGGTTCCTTAAAAACTACCCCGATATGTCAGAGCTGCTGCAGAAAGTGCGGGCCGTCTGTGCGCACTTTCGGCGCTCTCACCCTGCTGCTGCTCGCCTGTCAGCGCTGCAGCGTAACTTCGGCCTTCTCGCTCACCGCCTCATATGTGACGTGCCCACAAGGTGGAACTCCACCTTGCACATGCTGCAAAGACTGTGCGAGCAGCAGCAGGCCATAGTGGAGTTTCAGCTGCAGCACGCACGCGTGAGTCGCTCTGCGGAACAGCACCACTTCGCCACCAATAACTGGGCCTCCATGCGAGACCTGTGTGCCTTGTTGCGCTGTTTTGAGTACTCCACCAACATGGCCAGTTCCGATGACGCCGTTCTCAGCTTAACTATCCCACTTCTATGTCTCCTTGAAAAAACAATTCGGGCGATGATGAAAGAGGATGTGGCACAGGATGAGGAGGAGGAGGAGGAGGATGAAGAGGTAATATTTCCAAGGCTTTCAGGGCAGTCATTCGCAAGGGGCTCCGAGGGTGGTTTCCTGCACACACAAACGCCAGGGACACAATTGTCCAGCAGGGGCACAGTTCTGGAGGATGAGGAGTATGACGAGGAGGAGCTGGAGGAGGAGATGGAAGCAGGGTGGCACCCAGGCCAGCTCATGGCCATCACTGGTGCGTGGCTGGGGGGATACAGAGGATACGGATGATACACCTCCCACAGAGGACAGCCTTTCGTTGCCTCTGGGCAGCCTGGCACACATGAGCGATTACATGCTGCAGTTTCTCCACAATGACCACCGAGTTGCCCACATTCTAACTTGTGCTGATTACTGGGTGGCCACGCTGCTGGATCCCCGTTACAAGGACAACGTACCATCCTTAATTCACTCACTGGAGCGCGATCGCAAGATGTGCAAGTACAAGCGCACGCTGGTAGACGCGATGCTGCTGGCATTCCACCTGACAGCGGGGCCACAGTGGAAGCACAAGGCGGAGGAGGAGGAGGAGGAGGAGGAGGAGGAGGAAGAGGTCGCCAACGCAACCAGGGCACCGCCAGCACCTCAGAAGGCAGGGTTAGCATGGCCGAAATGTGGAAAAGCTTTGTCAGCACGCCACAACAAACAGCAGCACCAGCAGCTCATATGGAACGTCTTAGCAGGAGGCAGCATTTCACCAACATGGTGGAGCAGTATGTGTGCACACGCCTAGACGTACTGAATGAGGGGTCTGCCCCCTTCAACTTCTGGGTCTCCAAGTTGGGCACATGGCCTGAGCTTGCCCTTTACGCCTTGGAGGTGCTGGCGTGCCCTGCAGCCAGTGTATTATCTGAACGGGTATTTAGCACGGCTGGGGGCGTTATCACAGACAATCGCACCCGCCTGTCCAGAGACAATGTGGACAAGCTCACGTTCATTAAAATGAACCAGGCATGGATCCCATGGGACTTTTCCGTACCTTGTGCAGAATAGCGATGGATACCGACCTTACCCAGCCATTGTTCCATTTTTGCTCTTTCTCACTCTTTTGGGGTGTACCCTCATTTAAAATTTGTGAAAAGAAGCAGTGTTGGCTACCTCGTCCTCCTCCTCAGGGCCAGATTAACGTAGGGGCTATTGGAGCTGCAGCTCCAGGCCCCTACCTTTATATAGGCCCCGGGTTGGCCATATTCACTGTTACCACTCTTCTGTCACTTGTAAACACAGAAGTCTGGCTTCTATGCTCGCTTCCCCAGGCAGCTCCCTCAGAACCTCCCCACACAGCACGAAGGCTGGACAAGGAGGGACAGTTGCCGATGCATGGATGTGTTTATGGGCTTCAGAGACAGCATCCCATGTTGAATTAGGCATGCATGGCTGCACCCTTCCTCCTCTGGGTGCATGCCAAGGCACGGCCCTTAAGGCCCTTCAAAATCCTCAGCACCAAGCCCATGATGCTCTTAATCCGGCCCTGGTCCTCCTCCACTGCTGCTTCCACCTACACCGCCCATAGGTGTGCGCAGCCTATTGCATTAGGGTGTGCACCCCAAAGTTTAAATACACATGCATGTGTTTGCCTACATGTACATGGCCCCGATACATTACTCTCCCTGCTGGCAAAGAGAAATATAGCAGAGCAGGTCCGAGGGAGATCTTTCCCATCTCCTCACTGGCAAACAGAGCGATAATGCTATGTGCCCTAGGTGATTAGGGTGTGCCCAGGCACATCCGGCACACCCTGTGCGCACGCCTATGAGACCGCCACATCCACCACCACCTCAACCTCCCTCCTACTCCATATGGGCCTCGTCCTTCAGAGATGAAGAACATTGTTTTATTTTTCTGTTTTTTTTTGTTGTTTTAAGTTATTTCCCTATCCACATTTGTTTGCAGAGCACTTGCCATGCTCTTAATAACGTTTTGCTTCCATTTGCAGCACTCTAGCCCTTTCCATTGGTGTTTTAGAGTCATTTTAGTGCCTGAAAGTTCGGGTCCCCATTGACTTCAATGGGGTTCGGTGTCCGGGAAAAGTTCGGCAAAAGTCCGGGACACGGCCCCGGACTTTTTTTTAAAGTTCGGCCGAACCCGCCGAACACGGACATCCAGGTGTCCGCTCAACTCTAATTGTGACCATTTGAAAACTTTAGGAACAACTGTTAAGCTTCTCTTAAGACATCTCTACAGATCTTTTACTGACATCCCTTTTACTGACATCCCTTTTACTGACATTCCTTTTACTGACATCCTGTGTTCTTGCCTTGAACTTTGCAGCAAATTTCCTTCATATGCAATTTAACACCACAACCTTTAGTTATGCTTATGTGGCTCTTTTTCTATTCATGTATCTTTACAATTCTTCATCCAAAATTCTCTCCAACATCTTTTGGTCATGGCTTGAGTCACATGAACAGAACATTCTTAGTAGTATAGACTCTACCAGACATTGAATGGTTTTTAATTGGGCAGGACACCGTTAAGTCACACTTCTAGCTTTTCATTGATTGGGGTAATGGAGTGTAATTACTATCTTATCTGGCTGGTAATATCTAAAATTATAAGATACACTAAATGTTTTCCTATGAAGGACTTTGATTGTTTCAACTAGTTGTCCACCAGTATATATGACCATGTAACATTCTGTTTGTGATATTTTGTTACTAGATTTTCTTTATTTGTATTTTTTTATTATTCAAATTTTAGTAGTCACTTATGCAGAAATCCGGGAAGCTCCAAGAGGTTTATAAACGGTGTTTTTCTTTAACTATATACAGTACCTGCCAATTTCTGATTAGGGGGAGTTACTACTTGCAACTTTTTTTATTCTTTTTCTAGTCAGTTTATTCTGAAGGCCTGGGTAGAATCTGGCCGTGGATAATACTGGTGATCATTCCAGTCTAAAGTCTTTTCTCTTCTTCTGTGCACAGGAGTCGGGGTCCTTCTATGAGTGTCTATGTCCCAGTCTGTGTAATGAGGAGGGGGGTATCTAGTAGTAGTCAGTCACATTCAGCTGGACTTGTTCTGTAATGTAGAAGATGTTTTGTAGGTCATCCATCTCTTCAGTATAATGAGTGATGGGAACATATTCCAGCATTTATATCCACACAGCCAGCACTGACACCTTCATCCAATCATGACCGCACTATATCACTACAGCATGGTCACACATTGCCAGGAGTACGTCTATTGTTGTCCTTCCATGGTCACACTTCTTGGGCACCCCCTGTGGCATGCATTGGCAGGGATCTGTGATTGCTGTGTCCTTTGGAAACAGCTCATCACAGATCGGGGTAAAGAGCCAATAACAGCGGCTCCTTGCCAAGTGACCAGCTGTGTCCAGTCAAATAAATGGAAAAGAAAGTAGCGCACGAAATCACTGTTAAATGACTCAAAATGTTGTAAGCAAACTGGCCAAGATATTGCTTGACAAACAATCAAAAAAGGAAGAGTAAGATTCAGGAATAATGTCCCTTCAATCCATGAAATCCAAGGGTGCGTGAGGTTAGTTACTGGATCACCATCCACCACCAGGTGTCACACCAAGTAATAGTAAGATTGGCAACTCACCAGAAATCAATGCTCAGGTGTTCTCACACAAGAGCAAACAGCGCAGAAGTGTTATATGGATATGGAGCCACAACCTGTTCACCACAGCTATTGCTTGTATAAACTCCCTCGGTATTGCGGTATCATGGAGAGAAAGAATGGCCCCACATAGTGAAGTACGTAACTATAGTCACTTTATTAAAAAGTAAAAAATATATTGCACTCACATGTATAGGCACATCAAAAGGCGTATTGTCCCATATCTATTGGCAAAAGGAAACCTAACTCGTCCAGTCATCCGGGCTAACTCCACGCCAGCCCTATGCTTTCAGGGTAGGTCCCCCCACCGTCGTGTGATGTCGGATGTGTCGTCTGGTCACGCCCCGACCGGTTTCGTCATGTCCGACTTCAACTGGAGGCGTGACCAGAGCGACAGCATCCGGCATCTAAGTAGCCCTGCTGGAACGCTCTACGTCCAATCGGCAACGAGGTAAAGAACCGGAAGTTACCCAGCTCACCACGCCGCGGAACTTCCGACATCAACATAAACAAAGAGTAATCCCTTACAGGATTACTACATTTAATTTAGCTCTAAGAATAGTACAGAGAGTAGGAGTAATCTTAACCCTATACTTTGGAAGAGAAATTAGAGCGGAATAGCTATAATACAGCACCACTCCTTGCCGATATGGATCTGTAGCGCATTGCCAGTGACACTCTACACATACACTAAGCAATCTACACATATCGTAAATAAAAATGTAATACACTAATGTTATTACAATGCATAATAAAATAATGCATGATAAAATGCATATACAACCAGAATAAAATATCATAAAACAATACTAGATGGATAAATTGCAACAGATAAAAATGCAATAGTTTACAAAACCTCATAACGAAAAGCAAATAATAAATAAATAATAATAAAACCTCTTTGAAGAGAATGCAATATCATTATGAGGAATGCCAAGGAAGGGAAAGTTAAGAATCGCTAATATAGCAATTCAAATCCAGTTCAATGTTTAACCCCGTCGGTGCGAGGGCCTGGGTGAGGAAAATCCATCTGGTCTCACATTTGGATAATTCCCTCACCCAATTCGACCCCCGCCACGACGGGGTGACACGCTCGATCCCCCAGAAGTGAAGACTAGGGTCCCTCTGGTGGAACTGGCGAACTGGCGAAAATGTGCGGACACATTGTGTTCACGCTTTCCCTTTAAGATGTTAGTGATGTGCTCACCCACTCTTACTTTTAAGGCTCGCTTGGTGCGGCCAATATAGACTAAATTACAAGGACACATGTGGCGTGGAGTTAGCCCGGATGACTGGACGAGTTAGGTTTCCTTTTGCCAATAGATATGGGACAATACGCCTTTTGATGTGCCTATACATGTGAGTGCAATATATTTTTTACTTTTTAATAAAGTGACTATAGTTACGTACTTCACTATGTGGGGCCATTCTTTCTCTCCATGATACCGCAATACCGAGGGAGTTTATACAAGCAATAGCTGTGGTGAACAGGTTGTGGCTCCATATCCATATAACACTTCTGCGCTGTTTGCTCTTGTGTGAGAACACCTGAGCATTGATTTCTGGTGAGTTGCCAATCTTACTATTACTTGGTGTGACACCTGGTGGTGGATGGTGATCCAGTAACTAACCTCACGCACCCTTGGATTTCATGGACTGAAGGGACATTATTCCTGAATCTTACTCTTCCTTTTTTGATTGTTTGTCAAGCAATATCTTGGCCAGTTTGCTTACAACATTTTGAGTCATTTAACAGTGATTTTGTGCGCTACTTTCTTTTCCATTTATGTATCTGCAAATATTTTCCACTATTTGTTCAAGTAGCAGCATTACTTGTTTATTATAGCAGTTAAGAGACTGACTCCTCCTTAAGCGCAAAGATATTTTACTTGACATTGGGTGTCCAAGTTTATATATATTTTATTGTGTCCAGTCAAAGCTGATCACAGTGTAAACAGGATTTGCCGGTTATCGGCATTCCTCTCCTCACGCTGATAGCACATAAGGAGAAGAGAGCTGATGATGGGCAAATCCACACAGGGGACATCTACACTGATCATCAGTGCCCTGATTGTTAGTGCAGCCCCAATCAGTACCCACCAGTGCTGCCAATCAGTGCTCACCAGTGCTGAAAATCAGGACTGTCAATCAGTGCCCATCTGTGCTGCCAATCAGTGTCCATCAGTGCTACCAATCAGTGCCCATCAGTGCTGCATGTTAGTGCCTATCAGTGCCACCTATCATTGCCACCTATCAGTACCCATCAGTGCTTCCTATCAGTGTCCATCAGTACCAAATATCAGTGCAGCCTCATCAGTGTCGCCTCCTCATCAGTACACATCAGCACAGCCTCATCAGTGCCTCCTCATCAGTGCTTCCTATCAGTGTCCATCAGTACCAAATATCAGCACAGCCTCATAAGTGCCTCCTCATCAGTGCCTCCTCATCAGTACAAATCAGCACAGCCTCATCAGTGCCTCCTCATCAGTGCTGACTTCTCATTACACATCAGCGCAGCCCCATCAGTGCACATCAGTAAAGGAGAAACATTACTTATTTACAAATTGTTATAACAGAAATGAAAAAAACGTTTTTATTCAAATGTTTTGGGTTTTTTTCATTTGTTTAGTAAAAATGAAAAATAAAACCCAGCGGTGATTAAATTACAGCAAAAAAAAGCTCTATCTGCCTAAAAAAAAAAGAAAAAAATGTAGTTTGGGTACAGTGTTGCATGACCGCGCAATTGTCATTCAAAGTGCAAAAGCGCTGAAAGCTGAAAATTAGCCCCGTGTAGGAAGAGGGAGAAAGTGCCCAGTAGGCAAATGGGTAATCTAATCACCATGGAGTCAGGGAAGATGTTGGCCTACCAAGAACAGGATGGAAGGAGGGGGGTTGTAATGTTCTGGTACCTTTGGTACCCTAATTCCACTTTTCCTAAGTGTATGCGCCCCACCATTCTCTTTTGGTAAGGTGCTCATACACCTTTAAGACCGATGCTGTCATCACTGAGCGCCGCTGGAGCGGCTATTTCAACCTCTGGCGGTCTCACTCACATGTTCGTTCAACGCCGCATAATCTGCCTTAAAGCTCTCATGCTTGCAAGCATACCTCGCTATCGGAACCACGCTGCTGATCCCTGTATCCCGTTACCGGATCATCCGCTCTTGCCGAACCTCTCCTCTACTACATTGCTACTAGTGATAAGTACCCCACAGGGGAAACCTCTATAACCTTCATACTAAAGCTTACACTATCTAGCTCTGCATACTAAGGACTATTACTACATCTGCACTAACTAAGATTGCTAGCTCTTAAGCCTAATACCATCTGCTCTTGCACTGGGTTGGTCTATCCTGTATGTTCACCTGCTACTCTTTCATCTGCTACCATACATGATTGCTAACCTATCTGCATCCCATCTGCTACTATCTTACTTTCAAGAACATTCCTTTCAAGTGTCTGTCATCTACCATCTCTACCCAACCTGTCTCTTCAGCCTATCATCACTATATTACTATACATATAAGTCACTCTAGGAACATCTTATTGAGTGTGTGTATTTACTTGCTGAATTGAGACTATCCACACATGATGAGTCTTGGGAGTTGGGATTGGTGTCTCAGCGTTTCTCTACATGACTACTGAAGTGGAATATTTCTGCAGCTGTAAATCCACATTATACATAAAACGCAGGAGCGTTACAGATTGAACGAACCCCAAATGGATTCAGCAGAAATAACCACTCAGGTGACACAATTAAAACAGCAAGTAACTGCGTTAATACACGCACTTGCTGAATTAAGAGAAGAAAATCAGGCTCTGACGCAGCAGGTAACCAGACTGACACAACTTACCACTGCTCAGTCCCCTGAACCCAAAATAAATCCTCCTTTGGTATTTACAGGCGATCGCAAAAAATTTCGCGAATTTAAAAACGCATGTGAGTTACTTTTCTTGCTAAAACCCCGTACCTACCTTACTGATCACATTAAGGTTTGTACTATTATTTCTTACCTAACAGGCGATCCTCGGGCCTGGGCAGACTCTCTTTTTGAGAAAAACGATCAGCTTCTCAAATCCTATGCCTTATTTCTAGCAGAACTTACTAGCCTATATGATGATCCCAATAGGCAGAGTACTGCCGATCTTCAATTAAGGTCCTTGAAACAAGGTAGGAGACCTGTGGAAGACTTTGTCGCAGAATTCAAGAGATGGACCCTGGCCTTCCTCTCTTGCTATTGCGAGGGTACGTGTTACCTCCCGTCTTTCAGGAAGATCCTGTCTGTGGTGACAGATGAGATTGCACCACTATGTTATCAGGATCTCTCTGAGGTTTTTCTTGAGAAAAATGCTCAAGCACTACCTCCCCATCGAGACTATGATTGTAGTATTGATCTACTCCCAAATAGCAAATTGCCGTTCGGTCATGTTTATCCTCTTTCACAGGATGAACTTTCCCATCTCAAAGAATATTTGGATGAGAATTTGAAAAAAGGTTTTATTAGACCTTCCACTTCTTCCACAGCAGCAGGACTCTTTTTTGTCCGCAATAAGGACTCAAGTCTCAGGCCTATCATCGACTATAGGCAATTGAATGCTATTACAATAAAAGATAGCTATCCTCTACCGCTTATCCCTGAGCTCATTGAGCAGGTGCGTGGAGCTACCTATTTTTCAAAATTGGACCTGAAAGGGGCATACAATCTCATTCGAATCCGTGATGGACACGAGTGGAAGACTGCATTCAGAACCAGATACGGATTGTTCGAATATCTTGTAATGCCATTCGGGCTATGCAACGCCCCTGCAGCCTTTCAACGATTTTTAAACAATATTTTCAGAGACTTACTAGATGTCTGTGTTGTGGTATATCTGGACGATATACTTATATATTCACGATCCTTGTCTGAACACATAAGACATGTAAGACTAGTATTATCGAGATTGCTTGCACACAACCTATACGTGAAACTGAAAAAATGCTTGTTTCATAAAGAAGAGGTACTGTTTCTAGGCTACATCATATCCAAAACAGGAATCAAGATGGACATGAGTAAGATATCCTGCATTCAGGATTGGCCTACACCAACCACCCGCAAGGCGCTACAGCGATTCCTTGGATTTTCTAATTTCTACAGGAAATTCATCAGGAACTTCTCTGCCATTGTGAGACCCCTCACACAGCTCACTAGCATTAAGAGACCATTCAAATGGTCAGATGAAGCAAATAAAGCTTTTCACCTGTTAAAGACAAGGTTTACTTCTGCTCCCATACTACGCCATCCAGACCCATCCCTCCAATACATTCTGGAAGTAGATGCGTCAAACATGGCAGTAGGAGCATTACTCTCCCAACGACCAACTAACACTTCACCACTTCATCCAGTCACCTTCTTTTCTAAATCCTTAAGCAGTCCAGAGGTAAATTACCCCGTGGGTGAAAAGGAACTGCTTGCTATAAAATTGGCTCTGGAGAATTGGCGACATCTACTCGAAGGCACCTGATTACCAATACTTATATACACGGACCATAAAAATCTTCAATATCTTCAGACTAACAAAACTCTCTCTCACCGACAGGTACGATGGTCACTATTCTTTCTAAGGTTTAACTTCCTAGTGACCTACACACCTGCAGATAAGAACAAAAAGGCGGATGCACTATCACGACTAACTGAAGAAAACTACTTTGAAATCCCTTCCGTTCCTATAATACCTCACAAGCGTATTATTGGAGTTGTCCGTTCTTTGAAGGAAGAGGTTTTGCATGGTATAAGTTTGGATTCACCCCCACCACAACTAAATACCGATGCAGAAGGCTTCCTCTACTACAACGACAAACTTTACATACCACCTACCATGCGCACCAAGATCTTGGAATTATCGCATGATGTGCCTATGGCAGGACATATGGGTATGACAAAGACTCTTAATCTGATTACCAGACAATTCTGGTGGCCTGACATGAAAACATCTATACAAAAATTCGTCTCTTCATGCAATGTCTGTGCCAGGTCCAAAATTGACACTACGAGACCATCCGGTCTACTATGCAGTCTACCAAACCCCAAACTCCATGGGAAGTTGTGTCCTTGGACTTTATAGTAGAACTACCTCCTTCCAAAGGATTTAATACCATCTTGGTGTCAGTGGACCATCTGACAAAGATGGCACATTTCATTGCTATTCGCAGACTACCTTCGTCCAAACAAACGGCAGAACTCCTGATGAAACATGTCTTTAAGTTACATGGTATCCCAAAAACTCTTCTGTCTGACCGTGGATCACAATTTATTTCCAAGTTCTGGCAAGAACTATGTCACATACTACGGATCGAGCGGAAGCTCACTTCTCCTTACCATCCGCAGACCAACGGACAGACTGAAAGAGTCAACCAATGCATCGAGCAATATTTACGTTGTTACACTTCTTACCAACAGGATGATTGGGTGGATCTTCTCCCTCTGGCAGAATTTGCCTACAACAACGCAACCCACAGTACGACCAAGCAGAGTCCGTTCTACTTGAACTATGGGTTTTTTCCCTCTATTCTTCCACCACGCATCCTTCCTTCAAATAACCCAGTAGCCTCAGACTATCTTACCCAAATAAAGGACTCTCTGGGTTTGCTTAATACTACCATTGCACACGCTCACAGTCAACAAAAGAAGTACTATGATCTTCGCAGAAGACCTTCTCCTCAGTATGCTATTGGGGACCTCGTTTGGCTCTCAACAAAAAATTTAAGACTGAAAATCCCTAGCAAAAAGCTTGGACCTCTCTTCTTGGGACCTTTCCCAATCAAGAAACTTATTGGAAAAGCTGCAGTACAGCTTACATTGCCAATAGACCTCAAAATACATCCCATTTTCCATGTGTCTCTACTGAAGCCCCATGTTCCTGACCAAGGAATAAGGCCTACTATCCCACTTCCTCCTCCTGTACAAGTTGAAGGTGGAGAAGAATATGAGATAAAAGAGATTCTGGATTCTCGTATCCACAGAAGAAAACTTCAAAACTTAGTTCGATGGAAGAACTATGGGCCCCAAGACGACACCTGGCTAAACACCTCTGACATACATGCCCCTAGACTAATCCGCAACTTTCATGCGAAGGACCCAGACAAACCAGCTCCAGAGGCCTTCAGGAGCCGGCCTTAAGGGGGGGGGGGGGGGTACTGCAATGTTCTGGTACCTTTGGTACCCTAATTCCACTTTTCCTAAGTGTATGCGCCCCACCATTCTCTTTTGGTAAGGTGCGCATACACCTTTAAGACCGATGCTGTCATCACTGAGCGCCGCTGGAGCGGCTATTTCAACCTCCGGCGGTCTCACTCACATGTTCGTTCAACGCCGCATAATCTGCCTTGAAGCTCTCATGCTTGCAAGCATACCTCGCTATCGGAACCACGCTGCTGATCCCTGTATCCCGTTACCGCATCATCCGCTCTTGCCGAACCTCTCCTCTACTACATTGCTACTAGTGATAAGTACCCCACAGGGGAAACCTCTATAACCTTCATACTAAAGCTTACACTATCTAGCTCTGCATACTAAGGACTATTACTACATCTGCACTAACTAAGATTGCTAGCTCTTGAGCCTAATACCATCTGCTCTTGCACTGGGTTGGTCTATCCTGTATGTTCACCTGCTACTCTTTCATCTGCTACCATACATGATTGCTAAACCTATCTGCATCCCATCTGCTACTATCTTACTTTCAAGAACATTCCTTTCAAGTGTCTGTCATCTACCATCTCTACCCAACCTGTCTCTTCAGCCTATCATCACTATATTACTATACATATAAGTCACTCTAGGAACATCTTATTGAGTGTGTGTATTTACTTGCTGAATTGAGACTATCCACACATGATAAGTCTTGGGAGTTGGGATTGGTGTCTCAGCGTTTCTCTACATGACTACTGAAGTGGAATATTTCTGCAGCTGTAAATCCACATTATACATAAAACGCAGGAGCGTTACAGGGGTTGGGTTTTGTCTGGAGATGAGCTTCATGCTTTTTGTTCTAAATCAGCTTCATCAGAGTGACTCACCTTGTCCCCTTTCCATGATATTAGCTCTGGTTCTAGCACAAGTTGCTGATCCTCTGATAGGGACCCATCAAACTGGCCCACATACATCCAATAGGTGCCTAATCTACCTTCTTTTTGCATTATCCAATTTGCAATGTCCAGTGGGATGGGCAGTTCTCCTTTATTATTAAAAAACATTACCCTGCCATTCGGATCCTTGTACTGGACTTCTTTTACATAGCGGGACAGCTAAAAAAAAGTTAAGAGATGATTATAGGTAACAAGTATATAGAACATTTAACCATTTAACCATTTACTGTCATGCAGCACTGTAAACATGACATTTTGCCCTTTTTTTACACAAATAAAGCCTTATTTTGGTACTATTTAATAATCCCTTGTTTTTTTTTTTTTTTTTGCTTTGCGCTGTAAATGAAAAAAGACCAAAAAGTTTGTAAAAAAACAATGCATTTTACTTTGTTTCAGTTATAAAATTTTGCAAAGTTAGTAATTGTTCTTCATAAATGTTGGCCAAAAGTTATACTGGTACATATCTTTGGTACAAATACCCCAAATACATATATATTATTTGGTCTCCATGAAGGGTATAGAGTCTGCAAACTATGGTGCTAATCACTGAAACTTGATCTAATTTCATGAGACACTAACAAGTCAGGAAAGTACAAATAACCCCCCAAATTACCCCTTTTTGGAAAGTAGACATTCCTAGGTATTTGGGCAATTTTTTTGAAGCTGTAATTTTTTTCCACAATTCTGTGCAAAATGAAGAATTGTTTTTTTTTTTTTCATAAAATTGTCGTATTACCAAGTTATTTCTCTCACACAGTATATGCATACTTGCAACTACACCTCAAAACACATTCTGCTCCTCCTCCTGAGTATGGCGATGCCACATGTGTGAGACTTTTTCACAGCCTGGCCACATACAGAGGCCCAACATCTAAGTAGCACCTCCAGGCGTTCTAGGAGCATAAATTACACATATAATTTCCTGACAATCTATCACACTTTTAAAGGCCCTGGAGCACAAGGACAACGGAAACACGCGCAAAATATCCCCATGTGGAAAGCAAACACCCCAACACAGAATCTAGGAGGCATAATGAGTCTTTTGAGAATGTAATCTTTTTCCACAAGTTTTTGGAAAATGTGGAAAGAAAATGAAAACTTTTTTTTCTTTTTACACAAAGTTGTCCATTTAAAAGATATGTCTAACCCATAGCATGTACATAGCAAAAATTACTCCACAAAATACATTCTGCTAATCCTCCTGAGTATGGCGATACCACATGTGTGAGACTTTTGCACAGCCTAGCCACACACAGAGGCCCAACATTCAGGGTGCACTGTCAGGTGCTCTAGGGACATACAATTACAAATCTAATTTCCGGACTATCCATTACACTTTTATGAGGCACTCCAGGGCATTGATTAGCACTGTAGTGGCACTGATGTGGCATGGATGAGCACTGGTGTGGCATTAATGAGGCACGGATGAGCATTGATGTAGCATGGATGTGGCATGGATGAGCACTGATTTGGGATGTATGTGGCACAGATGAGCACAGATGTGACTATGATGAGCACTGATGTGGCATGGATGTACCATGGATGAGCACTAGGAATGAGCTTCGAGTTTGAGTCGAGGCTAATTTCGACTCAAACATCGATCGTTCGTCGAATGACGAACAAATGTGCTTCTTCGCAGGAAATTTGAGCGCCCACCCATAATGCACTGCGCATACGCCGCACATGCAGCACGTTATGTGATTGGCCAAAGCATGCACCCTGAACTCATGCTTTGGCCAACCAAATTATCTCTGCCATGATTGGACTAAAGGCAGGCTGCCTCGAATTAATCATGGCTCAGGGACCAAGCACACGCCCCACACTACATAAAGGCTGCTCGCGCATGTAGTGTCATTGTGCAGGCGATGAGAAAGGGGGAGGTCCGCTTGTGGGGCAGGTAGAGAGTAGTTTTTTTTGGAGTTTGTCAGACAGTGCACACACATTGCTAGCAGTGTAGGGAGGGCCAGGAAAGTGTGCCATGCAGGGAGAGATTTCTTTCTTCACATCAGATATCAGTCAGAGTATTGTTCATCGGTCAGTTGTGGAAAATTCTATAAGCATCACAGATCATCCATCTATAGGATTATAGATTACATCAGATATCAGTGAGAGTATTGTTCATCGGTCACTTGCGTACATCCTATAAGCAGCACAGATCATCTATAGGGCTATAGATTACATCATATCAGGTCATTGAGTATCTATTGGTCAGTTGCATATACCCCATATTGATCTGTATCAACATCATGTCTGAAAGGCTAACAAGGAGAGGCTGACTCTCACAGGCCAGGAAAAGAGGGCAAGCAGCCTCTGTGCCCATTGTGAAAAGTGGTGGTCATAGTGCATCCTCTGCAGGCAGGGCACGCCTGCCCTTTATTTCTGGTGCTGCCCATGCAATTCAGCCACAACATGTGGAAGAGTTGGTGGAGTGGATCAATAAGCCGTCCTCATCCTCCTCGTCCTCTGACACCCATGCACACAGTAGTTTGCCTTCCACCACAGCTGCCAAAGTGGCCCATTCCACAGGATCCTTCTCCACAGCTACTCCTTCTGTTGCCCCAACATCATGCACGGAGGAGTCACTTGAACTATTCAATCAGTGTCAGTGACATGCTGCCGGAGGATGCGCAGCAATTTGAAAGCTGTGATTATGGTTCCCAGGTTGATGAAGGGAATAACATGAGCCTAGAGAGAGGGGGTGACAATGACTGACAAGAAACCAGCAGTCATGTTGCCACAGCTGAAGCATATTGCCAAGTTTGCTCCAGTGACGAGGAGGGAGGGGATGATGAGGTCACTGACTGTACTTGGGTGCCTGACAGGATAGAGGAGGAAGAGGGGGAAGATGAGGAGGATGCACAACTCCAATGAGGCAGGATGTGCTCCAGGGGCCACAGTAGCAGTAGCCAACCTATTGCGTCACAGCACAGAGCTCCACAGGTTGCTGCAAAATCCCCTCAGACTCACAAAAGTTCATTAATGTGGCCTTTTTTCATCATCTGTGCAGTAGACCGCAGCGTTGCTGTTTGCAACATCTGTCTAAAGCAAATAAAGGGTGGCCAGAACAACAGCCGCTTGGGCACCACATGCTTGACAAGGCATATGATGACCTGCCATGCAGTCCGTTGGCAACAGCACCTGAAAGAGGCACCAGATCAAAACAAGCATACATCACCTTGCTCCTCATCTGTGATCTCTAACCCTACTATATCTCATGCCTTCTCAAATACCAGCATTGAGAGGGATGATGGTATAGCAATGAGTGTCACAGAGACTTGCACCCAATCTGCTAGCAGTACACCACCGCTTGATTTGAGCACCAGGCAAGTTTCACTACCCCAGTTTTTGAACCGTAAAAATAAATACTGTCCCAGCCATCCACATGCTCAGCGTATAAATGCTAGCTTGGCCAAATTGCTAGCATTACAATTGCTTCCTTTTCATCTGGTAAACTCGGCTCCCTTTTGTTAATTTGTGAAATGTGCTGCACCACAGTGGCAGGTCCCAAAAAGGCATTTCTTTTCATGTAAGGCCATTCCGGCTCTCTACCGTCATGTGGGAGGTAGTGTTTTGGCCTCGTTGGACAAAGCGGTCAGCAGTAGGCATGGAAAGGGACGTTATATTTCTTTCACGGCGCACTGGGTAACTCTGCTGGCAGCTGGGAAGGATGCAGGACAGGGTTCGGTGTTGCAGCTTGTTTTGCCACTATGCCTCCAAAAAGCTGGTGCTGGTTCTGCCACATCTGGCTACTCCACCACCACCTCCTCCTCCATGTCCTCTGCTGTGCAATTGTTCTCTGACACAGCAGTGCTCCCTAAGTGTTACGCAAGCAATCAGGCTAAAAGATGCCATGCTGTGCTTCAGTTGGTCTGTCTAGTGGATAGAAGTCACACCGGTGCAGAGATTCTGTCAGCTCTGCAAGGGCAGGCTCAGAGATGGTTGACGCCACAACAGCTTGAGCCAGGAATGGTTGTATGTGAAAATGGCACCAACCTTCTCTCCGCCTCCGACAGGGACACTTGACACATGTTCCATGCTTGGCACATGTTCTGAATCTGGTGGTGCAGCATTTCTTGAGCAGATACCCGGGCTTCCAGGATCTCCTGATGCAGGCTAGAAAAGTCTGTGGCCATTTCCGTCGTTCGTTCAATGAAAGTGCTCGCTTATCTGACATTCAACAGGAATTCAATCTGCCCACCAACCGCCTCATTTGTGACATGCCCACCAGGTGGAACTCAACATTGGCAATGCTGCAGCTGCTGCACATGCAGTAGAGGGCCATCAATCAGTACCTGTGCGAGTATGGCACAAGAACAGGGTCAGGGGAGCTTAGCTTTTTTTTCGCCACGCCAGTGGCTTTTGATTAAGGATGCATGCATCGGCCTGTCACCATTTGAGGAGGCCACAAGAATGGTGAGACGGGATGATGCATGCATCAGTGACACTATCCCACTAGTCTACCTGCTGGAGCACATGCTGCGTTGAATCATGGACAGGGCACTTGAGGCAGAACAGCCGCAGGAAGAGGAGGACTTCCTTTCCTCACATGGCCCCCTTTATGCAGATATCATTCCTGCAGGGCCACAAAACAAAGGAGGAAGAGGAGGAAGAGGAGGAGGATTTCAGCAGCATGGATATAGAGGATAGCATACAGCAGTCTTCAAGGCATGGTTTTGATTCCCCAGAAACCACAGGACTTGTACGTGGTTGGGGAGAGGTTGCGCCTTCCGACAATGTCATCCTTAGTCACACAGAGGACTCAGAAGCTCGTGCCTCCTCCAACTTATGATGCATGGGTTCCCTGATTCTGCAAAGCCTGCGAAAGGACCCGAGAATTTGTGCTATGAACAAGAGGGATAATTACTGGTTGGCAACCCTTCTTGATCCACGTTACAAGGGTAAAGTTGAAGAGCTCATCCTGCCTTCGCAGAGGGAGCAGAGGATGAAACATCTTGAGGAGGCCTTGAGAAAAAAATTGTGTACCACCTTTCCAGACACTGGGAGGTCAACATCTCTGGACGTTTTTCTGAAGTGGAGAAGGTGGCCGGCTGACTGATGCCTTTAAACAGTTCTTTTGTCCTCAGCAGCACCCAGGGCTGTTAGGTTTAAGCAACCATCGGGAGCGTCTCCATCATATGGTGCATGATTATCTAGGTGCAAGAGCTGACTTGGAGACCTTTCCAGCTGAGCATCCACTGGCTTACTGGGTCTTGAGGATGGACCACTGGCCAGAACTTGCTCAATATGCAATGGAGCTACTGGCCTGTCCTGCTTCCAGCGTGCTTTCCGAACAGACGTTCAGTGCTGCTGGAGGTTTTGTGACAGACAAAAGAGTGCGTCTGTCCACAGACTCTGGTAACCAGCTGACTTTTATCAAAATAAACCAGTCCTGGATCAACAAGAGCTATCAAGCCCCTGATGCTGATGTAACTGGCCCAATTTTTGACACCTGTATAGCACATGCAATTTAAAATTTGCATGGAATTCTTACCAGCAGATCCCATCCCTGCACCCAGCAAGATTAACTGCAAAGCCTTGGTTACGGTGTTCAGGCACCACCTACAGCAAAGGTCCAATTTTTGGGACCTGTGTAGCACATGCAATTTCAAATTTGTATGGAATTCTTACCAGCAGGTCCCGTTCCTGCACCCAGCAAGAGTAACTGTGAGGGCTTGGTTATGGTGTTCAGGCACCACCAACAGCAAAGACCCAATTTTTGGCAGCTATATGATAAGTACATTTGAAATTTGTATGGATTTTTTAACAGCTGGGCCTGTTCCTGCACCCAGTAAGAGTAACTGTGAGGGGTTACGGTGTTCAGGCACCACCAACAACCAAGGCCCAATTTTTCTGCACCCGTATGGCAAGTACATGCGATTTGAAATTTGTATGTATATGACATTTTTTGCTTTAGAAATGTCAGTTTAGCTGCAGCAGGCTACATACATCATAGAGATGCACTACTTTACAGGCACATTCAGGGGACCCCCCAGGCACGATATTTGAAGGAATTTTTCATTTTTATAGTTTCACTTTAAGCCTCATTAAAATCAGTAAATCACTGCTCCTTTTAAAACGATCATTTTTAAAAACTTTTTTTTTCATTGCTACATGTTCCCCAGGTCAGGACCCGGACCCCCATACACTTTTTTGGGGCAATAACTTGCATTTAAGCCTTCAAAATGAGGCCATTTGATTTTCGAGGTTCAAGTGCCATAGACTTGGGGTTCGTTTATTCAAACAAACTTTTCCTCTGTTCATGGTGTTTTGGTGCGAACCGAACTGGGGGTGTTCACCTCATCACTAATGTGGCGTGGATGAGCACTGATAGACATGAATGAGGCATGGATCAGGTGGGGTGAGCACTACTGCAGTCCCCCTCCTCTCCTCGCAGGCTATACTGATCACATGTGAGGAGAGTGGATAGCTAAACTGGACATGCGCCGGTTTGTTGCCAAATAATCGCTCTGTCAGTGGACAGAGTGATCACGTGGTAAAGGGCCGCTGTCATTGGCCCTTTACCAGGATCTGCGATGTGAATGGTTCTGTGAACACAGCAAGCACAGACTCTTCTGTGTGCACGTGCAGGCGCACAGGATGTGCAGTTCCGGGGGGACATCATTTTACACCCTCCCAGAATAAGTCGACTGCGCTGTAGCCATCATTCGGCTGTGGCCCGGTTGGCAAGTGGTTAATAACTTTGATTATAGATTGCTGGCTCAGCTTTATCTTGAATATGCAGCTCAGTTTTGGTCACCAATCCTCAGGAAAGATGGTGATGAATTAGAAAGAGTTCAGCATAGGTCAACAAAATGAATAAGGAAGGGGGCATGCCAAAAGCTGAACGGTATGGACATGTGAGCCCATAGCTGTCTCCAAACACAATCTATTGCCCAATGTTTTAACTCAGATGGTTGAAACCATACCTCCCACTTTTTTGTGCTTCAATAAGGTAGATTGGGAGCATCTTGGTTTCTTGTCTGCCCATATGAACTTACTTGTGTTTGCATTGTTTTGAAAAATGATTTTGAAATTAATATTGGAAGTGCTCTGAAGTAGTATAACATTCTTGGTAAGATAAGCCACTAATCTTCATGTCCATTAGAGATAAAAGGGTTTAGTTTATTTAATTCACCTTGTACAGATGTGATGAGGGGAAGAAAGTTTGTTTTGTATAAATTTGAGCTTGAAGTAGTCAGATATACCCCCAAATATTATATGGGCGCATTGGACCAAGGGTAGGGAAATTGTTACAATAGATTTTGCTTAATATTTTCCTCTATAGCTATCGCTAGTATATTCGATTTTGATGCATTCATTTTGTAGTATGATAGCTTTATGAACTGACCTAGGATGTCATGTACTGCAGGGAGAGACTTACTTCGGTTTGAAAGAGAGAGAATCACATCATCAGTGAAAAGTGATCTAGAATGAGAATGGTGTGAGGAAGCAATACCACTTATATCCGGGTGAGATCTTATTTTTTCAGTTAAGTGGCTCCATTAAAAGGGCAAAAATTAGTGGAGATAATGGGCAGCATTGCCTCATCCCATTAGTAATGTGAAAGCTATCCTAAAACATGCCCTGCATAAATACCATCGCTGATGAGTTGGTGTATAAAGCTGTAATAGTTAATTGTTCCGGATATGCCAAATTTATCTAGGACGTCTTGTAAATATCCCCAGTGGATCCTATCAAATGCCTTCTCTGCATCCAATGACAAAAGCAAAGAAGGCATCCTGGAAGACTCTGCGACATGTAGAATATTGAGAATTCTACATGTGACATCTGGTGCCTGTCGACACGGTATGAAGCCTACTTGATCTTGTTTTACCAGGGTGGGCAGAAATTGGGCCAGTCTGTTTGCGATGATCTTAGCATATATTTTTAAATTGACATTTAGTAGTGAGATAGGTCTGAAGTTTTGTGGAGAATCAGGTGTTTTACCTGGTTTGGGAAGCATTACAATTGCGATGGTTAACATTTCTGGCGAAAATGAAGTTTTGGAAACAGCAGCTTTGTATATTTTCAATAAGTGAGAGTTCAAAATAGTTAGATATGTACGGTAATATTCTTATGAAAATCCATCAGGACCTGGAGATTTGTTTTTTGGAAAGACAGAATTGTTTTCTAAATTTCCAATTCAGAGATCGGCTTATTAAGGGATTGTAGTAGTTCCCCATTTAATTTGGGTAAGCAGATGGAATTTAGGAATTGTTGAGTCATGGCAGGGGTGGGTTATGGTGTTATTGCTTCATATTTTAAGTTATATAAACTACTGTAGTAGTCACGGAATACATTAGCAATTTCCTTGGGGTTCAATAGGTTGGCTTCTGTGACTGGGTGGTAAATAAAGGGTATTTTTTTGTCTAATAGATTATTCTTTTACTTGGTTAGCTAACACTTTCCCAGCCCTATTTCCATGGCGGTAATGCTGAGCTTTCTGTTTTCGTAAGTTATGGTTGTTATGAGATATGTGTAGTAATCTGAGTTTGTGTCAAGCACGATTTAACTGAGAGCTAACTGTGTGGTCTGGAGTTTTTTGTTTACTGATTCCAATTTTTTTATCTGAGTTAATAAGTCAGAAAGCTGCTGGTTCCACTTCTTCTTAAGAACATTACTGAATTTGATAAGGACGCCTCTTATGTATGCTTTGTGACTGTTCCATACGGTGAAGAGGTTGGAGAAAGACGGGGCATTGATGTGAAAACATTCTTGTAGTGTATCAGCAGATTTGGATTTGTAATCTGGATGATTGAAAATAAAGACATAATTTTTCCATCTATTTGCCCTGGTTTCTGTACGGGACTCCTCCACTGTGATTGAAACTGGAGCATGGCCAGACCATGTAATATTATGTATAGTAGATACACTAATGTTTTATAGCAGAAATTTGTCAACCAAAAAGAGATTCATTCTTGAGTATGTGCGATGCACACTTGAGAAATAAGAGTAGTCTCTCTCCGTCGAGTGTTGACTTCGGCACACATCATGAAGGTTCGCTGATGACATAAAGTGCGAAAGGGTAGACCTACTGTGGCGGTTTTGTGGCACATTTGACACATCTAGTTGCTTGTTGGGGATAGGTATAAAGTCGCCACAAAGTATGGTATATCCCTGTCGAACTCTCTGGGCCAGTTTCCATACTTTTTTTCAAGCACGACATTTGTTTACATTAGGTCGGTATACATTTACAACAGTATATACTACATTATTAACTTTGCATGCTAGTATAACATATCTACCCATTAAGTAAATTTCAGTGTGAATAGCCTTGAAGTGTCTTTGATCATAATAATAGCAATGCCTTGTTTTTTCTTAGGAGCATTGGAACACATTATTGTGGAAATATGTGGGTGCTGGAATTTTGGTGTTTTTGTGAAGAAAAAAATGAGTCTCTTGGAGACATAGTAGGTCACAGTGTAGGAGTTGTGCTTCTTTCCAGAGCATACTTCTTTTAGCAGGGCTGTTCAGGCCTTAGACATTGAATGAGGATATTCTGAAAATCATGGTGGTAATTGTTAGGTATAGATATTGAGATCCCCGGCTGGATGGGTTTGTGAAGTTGTAGGCGAGGTAGACTGAACAAAAAAAAATGCTGCTACGGTGCATGTCCAATCACAAGTAGTTTGTAGAAGGTTAGAAGATTGTGGTGATGAGTTATTTTTATAAACAGCGCTGAGACTGCCTTGTGTGAAGAATAAATACATTTATTAGACTCACAAACCCAGCTTTGGATATGATTGTGAGCCCGTGGTGCGGTAGGTAGCACAAGGTGGGTGTTATGTGCTCCCAGGTGGTTTCACAAAGCTGATAAGTGCAAGTGGCCCCCCACTAGGTAAAGCACTTACCTAATGGCTTGCTTTTTGGACAGAGATGCACGGCTGGTCTAGTCCCAACTGAGGGGTCTACCCCCTGTTTTTCCAGCTGGGAGCTCATTGGACAGTGGAGGAAACCTAGCCAGTGGCACACTCTGTTTTATGTCAGTTCCAGTGGGAGGGCATTCCTGCAATGCATCCTGGGATTGGACATAAATAGGGCGGGAGCATGTGACAGGGTGTCTTTTGGCGGGAGCAAAGTCCCAGGAGGAGGCTGACAGCTGTCTCTCCTCCTGCAGAGTGAGGAAGGTGGTGCGGGCGGTTGGCCTAGGGAACAGGAGTGTAGCTGGGCTGCAGAGGATCCAGTGTGCTGACCAGTAGAGCTGCTGGGCTGAGGACTTTGGGAAAAACAGCATCGTGAGTGTAACGGACCCCTAATACTTTGACCAAGTATTTCTGTCTTAGGTATCCCGAATTCCATGTGATGCAGTGACTATGGCCCCCAATTCCCCCCAAAACATCAGCCTAAGCTCGATGAAGGGTAAAAACAAAGACTCTTTATGCAACAACTCACTTCCAATTTATACAGTCGTAGGTGCTTGATTACATCGGCAAATGTATTGTATAGAGAACATAATTAACATACCTGGCCATCTGGACAGAAACAATAGGCTCAGAAAGGATTAGCATTATCATAATTGACTCAACAAACAACAAGCCCAAAACATAGCCGAATACGCATTCCTAGAAGTGTGAACACACACCACCTCTAAACAGATGAAAGAAGAAGACATAGGCTCGCAGACTGCCGTCTCCATTTTCAACACACCTTATTATAACTTAAGTGTCAATTTACATCCCCCCAGTATACCATAGCTGAGTCTTATGTCATTAGCATTAGAGATGTCCCGAACTGTTCGCCGGCGAACAGTTCCCGGCGAACTTCGCATGTTCGCGTTCGCTGCTGCGGGCGAACATATGCGATGTTCGGTCCGCCTCCTATACATCATCATTGAGGCAAACTTTGACCCTGAATCTCACAGTCAGCAGACACATTCCAGGCCAATCAGCATACCTCCCTCCCACACCCTCCCACCTCCTATAAATAAGCAAGGGCAGCATCCATCTTAGATCATTTCTGTGTTACTGAGAGCAGGGAAAGTGCTGCTGCTGCTGCTGTTATAGCTGGGGACAGTTAGTCAGTGTTCCTGGTCTTGTTAGCCAGTGTTCTTGGTACACTCCTGCTGTAAGGACAGCACCCCAAAAAGCCCTTCCTAGGGCTGGTATTTGAGGTTTTTTTTGGATATATATATATATATATATATATATCTATTGTCCCCAAAAGCCCTTTTGAGGGCTGGTATTTGTGTAATTTTTTTTGTTCTGTGATATATATATATATATATATCTATTGTCCCCAAAAGCCCTTTTTAGGGCTGGTATTTGAGTATTTTATATATATATATATATATATATATATATATATATCTATTGTGCACTGCAGTTACCTGCCCGCTGTGTGTGAGAGGCCACAGACCCACCACAGACTGTACTGTGTGCACACCACACTCATTTCGGGTGGCACAGGCACAGTACCTTGCATAATTGCAGTGAGTGCTGTGTCAGATCCACAGAGTGTACTGTACCCACTGCAGTGCACTGCCCACCACTGATATATATACGGTGGCACAGCATCTTGTTGCAAATTGAAAAAAAAATATATTTTTTATTATTGCAGTTGCCTGGGCTGCCAGTGACTGTCAGGTCCACAGAGTGTACTGTGCCCACTGCAGTGCCACTGCCCACCCACCACTGATATATACGGTGGCAGGCATGACTTTTTTTGGATTAGTGTCTGGGGGGGGTCTAAAAATTGTACCTGTGAAGTTTCAGCTCTGTAGCATGTCCAGAACCAGAAAAAAAATATCATATAGGTGTAAAAGGGGTTCCCACCATCCCTCCCCTACTGAAAAATGATCTTTTTTTCTGGTTCTGGACATGCTACAGAGCTGAAACTTCACAGGTACACTTTTTAGACCCACTAGACACTAAATCACAAAAAAAGTTCTTAAAAATTGTCATTTTTGATAGAGAGACAATTATTGGAAAAATTAAAAAAAAAAAAAAAAAAAACTTAAAAAAAAAAAATTTCTTTGGATTTATTGTCTGGGGGGGGGGGGGGTCTAAAAAGTGTACCTGTGAAGTTTCAGCTCTGTAGCATGTCCAGAACCAGAAAAAAATAGAATTTGGGTTAGGGCTAGGGTTAGGGTTAGGGCTAGGGTTAGGGTCAGGGCTAAGGTTAGGGTTATTTTTAGTGCTTAGGGTTAGAGGGTTAGAGTTAGAGGGGTAGGGGTAGGGCTACTAACTCTAACCCTAAGTATCTCACCGTAACCCTAACCTTAGCCCCTAACACTAAACCTAACCCTAACCCTCTAACCATAACCCTAACCCTCTAACCTTAACCCTAACCCTCTAAGCCTAGCCATAAAAATAACCCTAACCCTAATCCTAGCCCTAGCCCTAACCCTAACCCTAGCCCTAACCCTAGCCCTAAGCCTAAGCCTAACCCTAGCCCTAACCCTAATTCATATTTTTTTCTGGTTCCGGACATGCTACAGAGCTGAAACTTCAAAGGTACACTTTTTAGACCCCCCAGACGCTAAATCCAAAAAAATTTTTTTCTTTTTTTTTTTTTTTTTTAATTTTTCCAATAATTGTCTCTCTATCAAAAAAAATTACAATTTTTAAGAACTTTTTTTGTGTGATTCAGTGTCTGGGGGTCTAAAAAGTGTACCTGTGAAGTTTCAGCTCTGTAGCATGTTCAGAACCAGAAAAAAAATTAGAATTAGGGCTAGGGCTAGGGTTAGGGTCAGGGCTAGGGTTAGGGATATTTTTAGTGCTTAGGGTTAGACGGTTAGGGTTAGAGGCGTAGGGGTAGGGTTACTAACTCTAACCCTAAGTATCTCACCGTAACCCTAACCCTAGCCCCTAACACTAAACCTAACCCTAACCCTTAAAGCCCAGTTCCTGTCCCATTTTGGTCGGTTCTGGTCTGTTTGCGGTTGTTTGCGGTGCGTTAAACGGGGAGTTTGGTCTGTCACTGTGAAGCGGGCGTAGCCCTTACACTACCTGATCGTATACACACACTGGATGTTTTAAAGCACGTTATTCCAAACAATTTAGGAATGTTAGGTGATTTATGCCCTTTATGGAATAAAACCCGACTCTGCGTCAACTACGTAATTTTCCATGGGAGTTTTGCCATGGATCCCCCTCCGCCATGCCACAGTCCAGGTGTTTGTCCCCTTGAAACAACTTTTCCATTACTATTGTGGCCAGAAAGAGTCCCTGTGGGTTTTAAAATTCGCCTGCCTATTAAAGTCTATGGCGGTTCGCAATGTTCGCCGGTTCGCGAACATTCGCCGATGTTCGCGTTCGCCGTTCGCGAACGGCGAATTTTATGTTCGCGACATCACTAATTAGCATATGTTTAGTATCTCCTTGTGTGAAGTCCTTAGTTGTAGGCAACTTAGGCCTAGAGTCTGTGTCACTTGGGGTGACAGGGACTTGAATTCAAAGTAACAGTACTCCAAGGGTCCCCCAGCATACACCCCCACACAAGTCCCCTACAAGCCAGGGCTCACAGTCTGTGGGCAGGAGGCTGGCCTCCACACTCCTCCAGTAGCCCATGGCGAACGTCCCAGCAAATGGGCTTTCGTCACAGTGAGTACTAAGGGATCTGCCCAGGGCATGGGCATCCGCAGAACTTTTTTCGGGGGGGGGGCATAATTTTAAGGTCACCCATGCTCCGCCCCTTTTCAACAATGTCATGAAGGGGATGGGCTTAGTCATTATACTTATTTTGAGTATATTCCCTTAAAGTATGTAATACAGCACAGTGCTTTGCTGTGTAATTTGGCCCCTTCTATCACCTAAAATACCTGGCTGATCCTGCCTGGCTATGTCCTCCCCTCTGTAAACCGACCACGGTATACCATGGCTGCTGAGCCCTAACACCGTGGTCAGTTTACGTGCCTCCATCATCCACAGCCCTCCTGTCCTCCTCTGTCCTCTCTCCCCCCCTCCCTCCCTGCCTGTCTGCTCCTGTGTCAGTGCCCACCCCCCCTCCTCTCCTGCTGCTGTAGTTTCATTTAAAGTTTCATATTCTGTCTACAGTCTGTTTAATAATCCTGTGTTCCCCTGTGTCTGTTTTTATAAAAATAAGCCATTCTTTACAAGTATAGAGTGCCACTCGCCGCTCACGTGACCCGCCACCTCTCTCCTCATCTCCTCTTCCCCTCCTCCTCCCCTCCCAACTGACATCAGTGAGGAATCCTTGGCCCCGCCCGCGCAAGGCAGCTGTCAGCCGGAGAGAGCCGACAGGTCAGGTGAGCGGCGCTCGGCCCTCTGAAAACTGGTAAAGAACAGCTTATTTTTTAAAACACAGACACACAGGCACACTGTAATGTTCCGGTACCTTTGGTACCCTAAATTACACTTTCCACAAGTGTATGCGCCCTACCATTTACTTTTGGAAAGGTGCGCATACACCTTTAAGACTGGAGCTGTCATCACTCAGCGCCGGACTAGATGGCTATTTAAGGCGTCGGTTCTCACTCACATGTGTTCGTTCAAACACCCTTATCTGGATGCTAACCTTGCTTGAAGCTTCCATGCTTGCAAGCTTACTTCGCTGACGGAACCTCGCTGCGCTGATCCCTGTATCCCGCTACTGGATCATCCGCCTCTCCTGAACCACCCTTCGGCTGTATCGCTAATAGTGCTAAGTACCCCGCAGGGGAATTCTCTATAAACTTATACTAAGCTTACACTATCTAGCTCTGCATAGTAGAGACTGTTTATCACATCTGCATAAACTAGATTGCTAGCTCTTGAGACTACTGCTACTTTTCTGCACTGGGTTGATCTCTTTTGTATGTCCACCTGCTATTCTATCATCTGCTATCATACAACATTGCTAAACCTTCCTGCATCCATCTGCTACTGTCTCACCTTCAAGTGTCTATCACCTACCACCTCCACTCAACCTATCCCTCAACCTTCATCATTGTGTTACCACATGCATAAAGTCACTCTAGGAACCAGCTTGCTAATTGTGTGTATTTACTGGCTGAAATAAGACCTTCCACACATGATGAGTCATTGAGGTTGGGAATGGTATCTCAGCATATCTCTTACATGACTGCTGACGTGGAACTATTTCTGCAGCTGAAAATCCACACCGTATAAAAACGCAGGAGCGTTACACACACATGATTATTAAACAGAACAGACAGGATGGTATAAAGTGGCTTAACAACCACTTAAAAGGGGAAGTTGAGATTCCAGGGGGGGGGGCATTTGCCCCCGCTTTCCCCTACCTGCGGATGCCCATGGCCAAGGGGTCTGCCTGAGAGAGGGGACCACTCCAGAGAAGTCAGGGGATCAATGAGCCAGCTCACTCAGAGTGTTACAGTAAAGGGGGTGGCATGTAGTGAACCCTGGAGATTAGGAACAAAAGGGGGTGCCAGGATGGGCCCTGGACGTTGTTCAGCAGTACAGTACAGTTTGCTTCAGAGTACAGATTACCTCAGAGAATTGCTTCAGTGCTGCGTCACAGCAGTAACAGACTGAAACCAACGGTCTAGCCATGACTAGCTCAATTAAAGTGTTACTCAGCGTTAACCAGTAGTGATGGACGAACATCAGCCGCAAACTTTCACAAATGTTCTCAAACCGCAAGTTCGCGGCGGGCCCCATTGACTTTAATGGGAGGGCAAACTTTAAAAACCTTTAGGTCATATTTGCAGCCACAAAATACTTACTAGCTGTGCACAAATAGTCCCACCACATGGACACTGTCATAACAGAAGTATTGCTATTGGAAAAGTTGCCCTAATTTTTTTTTTTTACAAAAAGTGCAGTGCCAATGTGCAAGGTATTTTTCATGTGATGATAACGGAAATGTTAAAAAAAAGTCCAAACAGTATTCTATAACTGCAAAGTCCGTATAGTGTTCCAATATTTTCCAGTATATGAAAGCAGGATCCAATGAAGGGCTCCTGGATAGCCAGATGAACAATAAAAGTGCTAAAGTGACTGTGCATTCCTCCTCTTTATTGTTCTGGTGGGTACACACACACGTGCTCTCCCCCTTATGTGAATGCACTCACCGGAGCTCCTCACCCCAACAGGGGTATAAAGCCTTGTATATATCCAAGGTTCAGATCTCCTCTCCTTATCCAGGGTAATTGTGCTTTATTCTGTCCCCACCATGAAAAAGATATAAAAGAGCTCCCTTGGTGTAGTATATCAAACTTTTTTATTTTGCAAATAAAATATCCACTTACAGTTAGGAAATCCTGTATGCAGTCTGCCACGCTATGCGGATGTCCGGATCCGTGCGATTCACGGTCCTCAACCAACAAACGCGGAAGTGATGCAATGACGCTGTGTCCCGCCCTATGCAATGATGCTGTGTCCCGCCCTACGTACGTTACGTCAATGTGACGTCATCAGGGGCACAGCGTGTGTGCGTGTGTGTGCCCACCAGAGCACTAAAGAGGAGGAAGGCACAGTCACTTTAGCACTTTTATTGTTCATCTGGCTATCCAGGAGCCCTTCATTGGATCCTGCTTTCATATACTGGAAAATATTGGAACACTATACGGACTTTGCAGTTATAGAATACTGTTTGGACTTTTTTTAACATTTCCGTTATCATCACATGTAAAATACCTTGCACATTGGCATTGCACTTTTTAGGCACTTATAGATTTCAAAAATGTTTATCTACTTTATTTATCACAGCACAATTCCTTTTAGCTGCACACACTCCCTCTAGTGGCAGCAGGGAAAACACGAATCATACACTGTATTTTTTATCACTGATTAAAACAGTATTTTTTCTCATAATTATTCACGGCGCAATTTGATATAAGTTTGTAACGTATGTATTTATAGTTTTATGCTTATTGCACATATCACCTACCCATGACCACACATGTTTTATTTATCTAGCGACACTATTTATCACAGAGATGTATACTCATGCACATGAAGGATTAAATATCAGCATTGGAGAGGAGCGCCTACCCCAAATTCTCCTTTTCACTGTCCTCAGACTGCTGAGTGGAGGCTGTTGTTACCTCCTCTTCCATCCGATGCCAAGAATGGCTGCGCATTGCAAATGTCTTGTGATGGATCAGAAAATAATTCCAGTGACTCAAGTGGAGGGTATATGGTGGTGGTGGTGTTGGTGTCTTTGGGGGTGCACACAGCAGAGAGTGAAGAGGGTGCAGATAGAGAGGATGAGGAGGGTGCAGAAGAGGAAGGCTGAGTGAGCCACTCAACAAAGTCTGGTGCATCCTTTGACGTAATCCAACGCACCTTCTGCAACTTCCCACTTTGGCTCTGGCCTACTGCTCCTGCCCTACCCCTACCACCCCTGCATAAGAGCCTGCCTCTCCCTCTGCCTGTAATTTTTTTAAATTACCCTATGACAAAAGTCTCTAGAGTAGCGCAGTATATCTGGAAGAAGGTATAAAACACCCTGCCTCAATCTGTGGTATTGGGGGGCCACTGGTCTATCACACCAGTTCTACAAAAAAGTGGCCAGTAACTGTTGTCACTGTGTGTAGCACAGTTAACGCAGCAAAAGAGGCCAAAGTTTTGCAGGACTAAAATATACTGTTATAAAAGTATACTGTTAGATAACACCCCACTTCTATATGTGGTATTGGGGGGGCACTGGTTTATCACACCAGCTATACAAAAAATTGGCCAGTAATTTTGGCACTGTGTGTAGCCGAGGTAAACGCAGCAAAAGAGGCAACATTTTTGCAAGACACAAATACACTTATAAAGGTATACTCAGATAACACCCCACTTCAATATGTGGTATTGGGGGGCCACTGGTCTATCACACCAGTTCTACAAAAAATTGGCCAATAACTGTTGTCACTGTGTGTAGCCGAGTTAATGCAGCAAAAGAGGCAACATTTTTGCAGTACCCAAATACACTATTATAAAAGTATATTGTTAGATAACACCCCACTTCAATCTGTCATTTAGGGGGGCACTGGTCTATCACACCAGTTATAATACATGTTTTATAAAGTGCTTTTGTCACTGTTTGTAGTATTGCTGCAGAAACGCTCACCGCACCAGTCACAATGCTGCACAGTGCACAATACAAATCCACTATAATATGCTTTCTATATTAGAAAGTATATTATAAGTGTATTACACCTCTATATAGTGCACTGCACACCAAAGAATAGTACACCTATACCAAATACCAGCCCTTAAAAAGACTTTTGTGGTCCTATAACAGAGCGATTTGTGTCACTGACAATCTGTCTCTGCTCCCCACAGCAAACCTCTCCCTACACTGACAAAAGAGACAAAATAGGTATAGTACACCTATTCCAAATACCAGTCATTAAAATGACTTTTGTGGACATAACAGAGCCATCTGTGTCACTGACAATCTCTCCCTGCTTCACACAGCATACCTCTCCCACCACTGACAAAAATCAGAATGTAAAATGGCCGCCAGGTCAGGTCTATTTATAGGGTAGGGGGTATGTCCATGAGCTGAAATGTCTCAATTGGCTATCCTGTTCCACCTGATGGCAGTGTCATGGGTCAAAGTTCTCCCCAATGTGAACTAATATGACCGTTGCGAACAACGCTATATGTTCGCAAAATCGGCGGACTGCGAACAAGTAAAGTTCGCCGTGAACCGACCGCCGGGCGAACCGCAAGGCCATCCCTATTATCCAGCGTTAACCAGCATTTATTCAAGCCCTCCCTGCTCATTGTGCATAGTTTGTTTAGTTGGAATATCCCACTCATCCCTTCTCCTAACCAAGTTCCTAATAAAACATAAAACCAAAGAAACTGGACTGGTCCTGGTCTGGAGGTAAAAATCACTTGGAAACATGTCTGAATGTTCTACTGTTGCTAATGGTAACCCAGGGGAACCCATATTCAGCAGCTCCCTTGGGAGTAGTGCTACACTCATATGTGGATATAAGATGTGAGCAAAATAAATTAGGCTGAGCGGACGGTTTCCTATGTAGCGGGGATCCTGGATGGTGAATTGTTCCTTGGATTTTGGAGGGAGGCTTTAGGCTTCAATCCCCAGTTGTGTAGTTGTTCAAAACCATCCTTAGGGGTGAGGGCAGATACCTACTTTGGTAGGTAATCAGGAGCTTGGCAGAAAATCTCCATGAGTAGAAGATATTGTTATCCTGGAGGATTTGGGTGATAAGAGCAAACTACTTCCTTCTTTGGGTTGTGTGTGCCGAGATGTCTGTGAAGAGGGAGAGTTGAGAATACGGATCAGGGAGTGACTTCATGTAGCTGGTGGCAATGATTCAGAGCGTTTTGACATGGAAAAAATTGATTCTTGCCAACACGTTTCTAGGGACAGAGGCAGGTAGGTGCTTGGGTTTAAATATGCCATGTGCTCGGTCGATGATGAAGTCTTGTGGATTGTGATCCGGAAGTAATTTTGTGAATAATTGCTGAATGAAAGGAATCAGATCACTGTTGGGGACTGATTCAGGAATCCCCCTGACCTTGATGTTATTTCTTCTCAATCTGTCCTCAAGGTCAGCAATTTTATTTTTAAGCTGCTGGATTTCTTCTGCCTGATCCATGTGAGCATCTACTAGCTCATGATGTGCAGTTGTGCATTCAGACATTTGCTGTTCCAACTGAGCAGTACGTTCTCATATATGATCAACCTGAGATTGAATTTGCAAGACGGATTTATGGATATCTCTCTGCAGGTCCCTCTTTAGGGAGAGTAACATGGCTTTTAGTGAGTTTTGTGAAGCAAGGCTGTCTGAGGTGGGAAGTGCAGCCAGTGTGTCAATGTCCCCAGCCTCACTGCCTTCCCAAGCTTGAGTGTCCCAGTGCTGTTTCTTTTTACTCACGTGTCTTTAAGCATTAGGGAGAAGGAGCAGATTGCTTGGAAATCTCCCTGGAGGGGGATGGGATCTCCATGGCATCTTCTTTAGCGTCAGAGGGGAGATCCACGTAAAGCCTAGCTGAGAAGTAGCGGTGCTGTTCCCTGAGTGGCAGTCCGATGCCATCTTGCCTGCCCCCTGCCACAGATTTGGGGTAGAAGTTTGTGAGCCTCTTGGGACCGGTTTGCTTGTATTTTCTTGCGGGACATGGTGTGCTGGGAGCCGGGGTACAAGTGTATCTAAGCAGCTGGGTTAAGCAGCGGTAGTAGTGGCTTTATGTAGCTTTGTTCTTCCCCCCAATGACAGAGCTCAGGTGGCCATACTCCGCAACGGCCAAACCACGCCCCCCTCCCAAGACTTTCAACATTGGATTCAGCAATACCTGGAGCAAAGTGTGATTCCTAAATTATCAGTCTCTGCTCTCCAATCACTTAATGCCTTTATTACTGAGAAGGAAATTATGGCTACGCTTAAACTGCTTCCTATAGATAAGGCTCCTGGACCAGATGGTCTGCCATATGAATATTATCAAACTCTTTTATCAATCCTTCTGCCCTATATAGTGAAACTGTTTAATGGTTTTATGTGTGATGGATCGGTACCCAAATATATGCATCGTTCATATGTTACTCTAATCCCTAAACCTGACAAGGATCATACCGTATGTACCAACTAAAGACCAATTGCTCTGCTGAACTCTGATTTAACCCTCCTCTTATGTTAGAATTCTGTTACTATCCATGATGTTAGGGTCGGTTTTGACCCGTGTTTTAAATCAGCCATAAAATACCCTCTGAATAATTATTTATCATCAAATTTTGTTTCTTACCTCTTGGTTACCTTGTTAGGCTTCTTTATCCTTGAAAAGATTGGTTTTAATATTTTTGGTGTGACCCCTTAGACCTTTCTTTTGATAGCATACCTCTCATTTTCAAATTTAAAAAATGGTAAAATAAAGTAAGCAACTCAGGAAAAGAGGCCCCTCCCTAACTACAGCTCACAGGGTTGAGAGGTGATTGGCTGTCACTGTTACTAAGCAGAGAGAGTGTTTATGATTTCAGTTTTGGCACTTATTAGTGTCCTAAAATCCTATATTATAACTGGGTCAGAATTGACCCTAACACCATAAACGTCTTAATTTTCACCACAGTATTTTATAATTTAGTGAAAAGGATTCTTTTTCTATTACATTGTTTAAATAGAGGTTCCTGACAAAGTAAAAAAATCTTAATGCAATAAACAAATTTATGTGATACTTATAGACATTCAAAACCTGAAAACGGGTCGGTTCTGACCCTAACACAAGAGGAGGGTTAAACATTTTTACTAAATTGCTCTCGATAAGGCTATGTGAAACCCTCCATTCCTTGATAAATAAGGACCAGGTGGGTTTTGTCCAATTTCGACAGGCAGGGGACAACACCAGGAAAGTGATAGATTTAATAGATGTGGCCAATAGAGACAACCGTGCGACTTTGTTGGTTGGTTGGTTGTAGCTGGTTGTTAATGAGCAAGGCCAGGAAGCTGGCTGCAGCATCCTTAACAACTGATGAGTCCCCAGTTGTCAATGGGCTTCCCTGCTTACAGTTAAAGAAAAAAAAACCCTGCCGGCAATAAAAAAGTGGAAAAACAATGGTGTGGGGTCCCCCTCCCAGTCCATACTAGGCCCTTCAGATCTGGTATGAATTTTAAGGGGAACCTCATGCCAAAAAAAATAGATACAAGACCCTCATCTGAGCATGCAAATCCATACCAGACCCTAGCAGGCCAGGAAAGGGAGGGACAAGTGAGCGCCCCCTCCTGAACTATATCAAGCCATATGCCCTCAACATGTGCTCTGCCCCCCCTGCCCCAAAGCTCCTTGTCCCATGTTGATGGGGACAAGGGTCTCTTCCCCTGAACTCTGGGCTGTGGTTGTGGGCATCTGCGGGCAGGGGCCTATCGGAATCTGAAAGCCCCCTTTAACGAACTGGCTGGTGACATCCACCAGGTGATGTCGCCAGATGGCTCTGCCTCTTACCATATATAAGAATTGTCAAATGGGGGCACCTGCAGTAGGTGGTCAGCCTTCAAGGACGGTGGATAGTTTTTTTTTTTTGGTCCGGCAGGGGCGGCGGATGGTGGATTTACATCAGGGATTTTATTTTTATTTTTAAATAATGGAATTTTTAAAACCTGTCTACTGGTTTTATTTTTGACAAGGTAACCCATACTCATTCACGTAGGGGGGGGCAGAATCTGGGGGCCCCCTTGTTAAAATACAGGATAACAACAAGAGAGGGGCATACCGACCTTGTGCATTGCCACTAAAAAGGTTTATTAAAATCCAAAATAATATACAGGTACATTATACTCACAAACAATTGTAGATAGCACACATGTAAACATGATCGGACAAAAGATCTCCAAGGTAGCCAAGGCACTCCACGGTGCTGGATAGTGTGCCGATGCAGTGTATGAGCGAGCAGAATATGGACCCTGGTTTGCCTTCTCCGGTCTCTCTGAGATTCCTCGCTCCTCAGGCCTTTTTAGTGGTAATGCACAAGGTGCACAAGGTCGGCGCACCCCTCTCTTGTTGTTTTTGGATACCCTTGGTCCTGAGGGGGCAGCAAGACCATAAGTGATGCCAACAAAGACCATTGAATACTAATCTTTCCCTCATTACACACCACTTGAGCGTAGGAGAATTCTTAGCTTTAAAATACAGAATACATTCACTTTTTTCACCCGATTTTAGAGTGGAACTTGTTCCCAGTGCTGCAGCTGCCGGCCACTGCCCAACCCTCCCTGTGGCAGCAGTAAGGGGAGAAGTTCCCCTTACTAGCTCTAACTGCTTAAAAATAGTGTGGCCGTGCGAGGGTCCACCCACACGGCCATGTCATTCATACACACAGCCCATCCCTAGCAGCTGTTGGCTTATAGTTCTCAATGAAATATCACGGTGCTGTGGAGCGCTCTGGAAGTTCTTCTGGGGCGGTCTCTAAACTAAACATAAACCTAAATTGGGGGTGATGACGTGTCTGGGCTAGAGATGGCCTTGCGGTTTGCCCGGCGGTCGGTTTGCAGCAAATTTTGCTTGTTCGCTACCCGCCAATTTTTCGGACACATGACGTCGTTTTCGGCGGCCATATTTGTTTACATTGGGGAGAACTTTGATCCGTGACACAGCCGTCAGGTGGAACGGGACAGCCAATTGAAACATTCCAGCACATGGACAGTCCCCCTACCTTATAAATAGATCCAATCTGGCGGCCATTTCACATTCCGCTTTTTGCCAGTGTAGGGAGAGGTCTGCTGTGGTCATCAGGGAGAGTTTGCTAGACACATATAGCACTGTGAAGATCCACAAAAGTCCTTTTCAGGGCTGGTATTTTTCGGTATAGGTCTAGTATATTTTGAGCTTAGGGAGAGGTATCCAGTGGTTGCTTTAGGGGCAGTTAGAGATCGGCTGCAGTCACACAAATCGCTCTGCCAATGTCCACAAAAGTCATTTAAAATGCTCCAATGTTGTTATAGGGTCTATTACAGTCTCTTTACTATAGGGAGAGGTATCCAGTGGTTGCTTTATGGGCAGTTAGAGATCGGCTGCAGTCACACACAAATTGCTCTGTTAACCACTTTACCACCAGAGGATTTTGCTGTCTTACGTCCAGGCCACTTTTTGCGATTCGGCACTGTGCAACTTTAACTGACAATTGCGCGGTCATGCAACGCTGTACCCAAACAAAATTTACGTCCTTTTTTCCCACAAACAGAGCTTTCTTTTGGTGGCATTTAATCACCTGTGCGATTTTCATTTTTTGCGATATTAATTAAAAAAAGCGACAATTTTGAAAAAATAACAATATTTTTCTACTTTGACAGTTAAAAAATATCCAATATATTCAATTTTTGTCATATATTTAGGCCAAAATGTATTTAGCTACATGTCTTTGACAAAAAAATTCTCAATGAGCGTATTTTTAACCTCTTTATGACCGGAATCACGGCTAACTTCCGGCTTGCGTTCCAACTAGGGTAGAGTGATGACGTTTTACGGTCCAAACTGACGCGTTTCGTCACTTCCGGTGACGTCTTCAGAAACGCGCAGCCCGCACCGCTGACCTCCAGGGATAGCGTGTTTATGATTTTTAAACTTGTCTGAACCCGATGGATGGGAAATAAAACTTTTTAAGACTTTATTACGCTATTTGGAGCATTTCTTTTCTCCTTTTCCATCATTCCTGATTATTATATCCCGGAGTCCAGAGGAGCCATTAATAGCCCACAGGACCACCTACAAGGGAAAAGCCACTTGGTTCAGGGGGCCACTATAGCCTGAAAGGTCTTAGTGTCATATGACACATAAGACCCACGTCATCTGGTAAGTGATCCATCTTATTCAATTTTGGAACAAGCACTTTGAACGATCAAGCCAGAGCACTTGCACTTTTTATGGATAAACATCTATTGAGGACATTAACTGCCTGAACATCAATCACTATTTATTATTGGACTCTCATATTTATATATTATACTGTTGATTAATGTTATATATTTTAGTCACAGTCACTTACGTACACCAGAATATTAATCTTTGTCATTTTAATGTCCTTTAATATTTAATCACACTCAATTTTATACTATTTAATACGTTTTCATTGTTTAAGTGGTATTTTTGGAGACACATTGGCACTTTACAAGCACAGGTTGTTATTGGTAACTTATAGAATTCTAGTTGTTATTGCAATAGCAAGTGCTGTATTAGGCCTTTTCTAAAGACCATCCTTTGGCATTTTATTTGTAGAACTGGTGTAATAAACCTGTGGCCCCCCAATACCACATATTGAAGTGGGGTGTTATGTGAGTATACTTTTACAAGTGTATTTGTGTCCTGGAACAATATTGCCTCTTTTGCTGTGTTAAGTCTGCTACACACAGTGCCAAACTCACTGGCCAATTTTTTGAACAACTGGTGTGATAAACCAGTGGCCCCCCAATACCACATATTGAAGTGGGGTGTTATCAGAGTATACTTTTACAAGTGTATTTGTGTCCTGCAACAATATTGCCTCTTTTGCTGAGTGAAGTCTGATACGCACAGTGCCAAACTCACTGGCCAATTTTTGAACAACTGGTGTGATAGACCAGTGGCCCCCCAATAGCACATATCGAAGCAGGGTGTTATTTAACAGTATACTTTTCTAAGATTGCATTTTAGTCCTGCAAAAAATTGGCCTCTTTTGCTGTGTTAACTGTGCTACACACATTGACAACAGATGCTGGCCAATTATTTGTAGAACTGGTGTGATAAATCTGTGCCCCCCCCCAATACCACAGATTGAAGCGGGGTGTTATCTACACAGACACATGGTCTAGCAAACACAGGCAGGGAAGGTATATCACTTTTACTGCCCACTGGGTGAGCCTTCTGACAGCCGTTAAGCATGTAACCCGTGGCACCTGTGTAGATTTAGTTGTACCGCCACGGATTGCAAGCAGGCCTGCCTCTTCTTCTCCTCCTCCTCCATCCTCCCTCTGCTCCTCGGCTGATTCCTCCTCTTCCGCTGCTACCGTCTCTTCTCCTGCACCGCCCAAGAACCCCAGAACCTATGCCACATGCCAGGTGAGACGTTGCCATGCTGTGCTGTGTCTGTTGTGCCTGGAAGCCAAGAGCCAGACTGGTCCTGCGCTCCTTTCAGCTTTACGTTCACATGCAGATCAGTGGCTGAGACCGCTGAATTTGACAGTTGGTAAAGTGGTGTGCGACAACGGTGCCAATCTGCTGAGCGCGCTGAAACAGGGCAAAATAACACGTGCCATGCATGGCACACGTCCTGAACTTGGTGGTGCAGCGATTCATTGCCAAATACCCTGGGGTCCAGGACATCTTGCGGCAGGCCAGGAAAATCTCCTGGCCCATTTCCAAAGATCTTACACAGCCATGGCTCGCCTTGCTGAGATTCAGTGGCGACACAACCTGCCCCTCAGGCGTCTTATTTGTGACTGCCCGATGCGATGGAACTCAACGTTGCATATGCTCGAAAGGCTGCTCCAGCAGAAACATGCAGTTAATGACTACCTGTTTGAACACGGCGACAGGACAGGTTCTGGGGAGGTTTTTTTCACCTCGCCAGTGGCTGCTCATGCGGGATGCGGATATTCGATGAGATCACCAAACTGGTCAGTCACGGCCAGGGTGCCATAAGTGACATCATTCCTTCTTTCTGGAGCATGCATTGTGTTGTGTCATTGATCAAGCCGTCGAGGAGCAGGAGCAGGAGCAGGAAGTTCAGGAAGTCGCAATGTTGGATGAATTCCCAGGGGGTGCTACTCCATCTGAGACTAATCAACAGCAGGAGTCTGAAGAGGAGTCAGAGGAGGAGGATGGTGCTGGGGCAGGGGCAGATCCAGGGGGGGGGGCAACGGGTCAATTGCCCCCCCCCCCGACATCCAAAGGAGCTTCCCTGTTTGCCCTGATAATAGCACCGCAGACAGAGCTCACTGAGGACAGGGACTCAGGAAGCAAAGCTGTATTACACAGCCAGCACAGGGAGGGTGGGGCCGGGAGCTCCACTGATGCCCTGACTCCGCCCCTTTCAGCCTGTGCACTCGTAGTGAGATAGATGGAGTAGGAGAGGAGATTTCAGTGGATGCCCCCCACCCGGACCTCTAAAAGTGCATGATTACAAGGTATGTCTTTCCCTCCATAGACAGCATGACTGCTAGCCTGAAACCCTGAGCTGTTCAAGTGTCCCCCCATCTCTGACTGTGTCCCCCCATCTCTGACTGTGTCCCCCCATCTCTGACTGTCTCCTGTGCTGACTGTGTCCCCCCATCTCTGACTGTGTCCCCCCATCTCTGACTGTGTCCCCCCATCTCTGACTGTGTCTCCCATCTCTGTCTGTGTCCCCCATCTCTGACTGTCTCCTGTGCTGACTGTGTCCCCCATCTCTGACTGTGCCCCACCATCTCTGACTGTCCCCCCCATCTCTGACTGTGTCCCCCATCTCTGACTGTGTCCCCCATCTCTGACTGTCTCCTGTGCTGACTGTGTCCCCCATCTCTGACTGTGTCCCCCCATCTCTGACTGTGTCCTCCATCTCTGACTGTGTCCCACATCTCTGACTGTCTCCTGTGCTTACTGTGTTCCCCATCTCTGACTGTGTCCCCCCATCTCTGACTGTGTCCCCCATCTCTGACCGTGTCCTGTACTGTGTCCCCTATCTCTGACCGTGTCCTGTACTGTGTCCCCCATCTCTGACCGTGTCATGTGCTGTGTCCCCCATCTCTGACCGTGTCATGTGTTGTGTCCCCCATCTCTGACCATGTCATGTGCTGTGTCCCCCATCTCTGACCGTGTCATGTGATGTGTCCCCCATCTCTGACCGTGTCCTGTGCTGTGTCCTCCATCTCTGACCGTGTCCTGTGCTGTGTCCCCTATCTCTGGCCGTGTCCTGTGCTGTGTCCCCCATCTCTGACCGTGTCCTGTGCTGTGTCCCCATCTCTGACCGTGTCCTCTACTGTGTATCCCATCTCTGACCGTCTCCTGTACCGTGTCTGCAGTCTCTGATTGTCTCCTGTACCGTGTCTGCAGTCTCTGACCGTCTCCTGTACCGTGTCTGCAGTCTCTGTCCGTCTCCTGTACCATGTCCGCCATCTCTGACAGTCTCCTGTAGGGTGTCCGCAGCCTCTGACCATTACTGTACTATGTCTGCAGTCTCTGATCATCTCCTGTAGTATGTATATTAATGTGCCGCTTTACTTGCTCAATTATTTGGGATTGCTCAGTGAGCGGTAATGATGTGCTGTAACCTCTAGCAACCAATCAGTGAGCAGTAACGATGTGCTGTAACCTCTAGCAACCAATCAGCAAGCATTTATGATGTGCTGTAACCTCTAGCAACCAATCAGCATGCAGATATTAGGTGTTGTAACCTCTAGCAACCAGTGAGTGAGCGGTAATGGCAGACTGTGACCTTTGACAACCAATTGCAATCGCTGTGTGATCTGCTGCAGTAAACTGATTTTAAATCTACCTTCTTTATATTTTGTATGCCTCAAAGTAGGGGGGGGCCCTAAAAATGTTTGCCCAGGGTCCAATCACTATTATGGATGGCCCTGCCTCCCCCACCTCACCGTGGCAAAACCAATGAAGGAAGGCTGTAGGGGCATGAGTCCCGGATGGAGAGGTGTGCTGCAGCCGTTCTACAGCAACACAGTTCTACATTCAGTTCTGTAAGCAAAACTTTATTTTCTTGCAGTGCCCCTCCCGAGACTAGACTCTGGATCCGCCCCTGTGCTGGAGGGGATGAGGAGGAGCAAGAAGAGCATGCTTTAAACCTTTCTGGGATCCCTAGTGTTATCCGTGGATGGAGGGAGGAGAACGAGGATGACATTATCCTGGATGATGAGCTGGAAGCAGGCCACTATACCGCTTCCAGTTTAGTGGGAATGGGTGCCTACATGCTGCAGTGTTTTAAGGGGGACCCCCGTATAAAACGCATAAAGGCCAAGGAGCAGTACTGGGTGGCAACGTACTTAGACCCCCAGTACAAACACAAAATGGGGGAAATGTTACCACAATCACAGAGGGCGGTCAGAATGCAGCACTTCCAGGCCTTGCTGCGGGAAATGCTGCATTCTGCTTTTCCCGTGAGCTGGCAGAGGAATTTCCAGTCACAGAGATACAGTTGCGGGTAGCAATCCAACAGCGACTGCAAGAAGAGGGCGGTTGGAAGATGTCTTGGTCACTTCAGATATGAGATCCTTCTTTCAGCCAAATCATCGACAGCTGAACTCCGGATCCAGCATGAGGGAACGCCTAGACTGACAGGTGTCCGACTACATCGGGTTAACGGACTATGTGGACGCTCTGAGGAGTGATGAACCCCTGGACTACTGGGTGGGCAGGCTTGAACTCTGGCCAGAGCTTGCACAATTTGCAATGGAAATGTTGGCTTGCCCCCATCCAGTGTTCTGTCCGAAAGGACGTTCAGCGCAGCAGGGGGAATCGTGACCGATAAGTGCACTCGCCTAGCTCATGACAGTGTAGAGTACCTCACATTTATAAAAATGAATGAGGCATGGATCTCTGAGGAATTCAACACATGTGACCAGTAGACCAGGTTTCATCAAAATTCCTCCACCCACAATTCCTGGTCCTTGGCTTCGCTACATACAGCGGCATAAAAGGCATTTCATGTCAACTGAATGGCAAATTTTTGGGGCCTTTCAGGGCCGACAATTATTTTTTCTGTGAATGCCTAATGTACCTCCAGCCACCAAATACTAAGTTCTTTGCTGTCAGTTCAAACCATATGAGCTAATTTTTGGAGCCTATACAGACCGACACTTACCGTTCTGTGTACTGTGAATGCCTACCGTACCTCTAGCCATCAAAAACTACATTTTTGGCTGTCAGTTCAAACCATGTGAGCTAGTTTTTGGAGCCTATACAGGCCGACACTTACGGTTCTGTGTACTGTGAACGCCTACCGTACCTCTAGCCATCAAAAACTATGTTTTTTGCTGTCAGTTCAAACCATCTGAGCTAGTTTTTGGAGCCTATACAGGCCGACACTTACGGTTCTGTGTACTGTGAACGCCTACCATACCTCTAGCCATCAAAAACTACGTTTTTTACTGTCAGTTCAAACCAAGTGAGCTGTCAGGTAAATGCATGTTGGCTAATGTTTGGGGCCTGGAATGGCCAACACTTACTTCTTTATCCTGTGAATGCCTAATTTTTCAGACTGGAAATGATGGAAAGGAAAAATAATGGGTCTGTAAAGGTTCCGCCAAATTGTGGAATGGATGCGGACCCATTTTACAGATGTGTGAATGGACCCTATATGTATTAGACAATGTTTTTACTGGCTGCTGTCAGTTCTGGCTGATTTATGAAAAAAAAATATATATTTTTTGCTGTAAAAAAAAAAAAATTTAGGGCAACTTTTTCAATTGCAATACTTCTATTTTGACATTGTCCATTTGCTGGGACTATTTGTGCACAGCTAGTACGTCTTTTGTGGCTGCAAATATGACCTAAAGGTTTTTAAAGTTCGCCTCCCATTAAAGTCAATGGGGCCGGCCGCAAACTCACGGTTTGCGGACTTTTGAGAAAATTTGCGGCTGGCGTTCGCGAACCGCCCCGGCCGATGTTCGTCCATCACTAGTCTGGGCACATTGTGTTCCAATACTAAACTCAGTATAAAAAAGAGTAAACTTTCATTGAACCCTCTCACCTTATACTTTAGTGTGTGTGGATTTATTTCAGATTTTTTGTTATTTATTTTAAAAGAGAAATCCATGTCATGTAACGCTTGGGCCAAAATGTAGACTGAGATAAACACTCTATAGGATGTTTTCTCATCGGGAAAATATAAACTAAATGAATGTGTCTCCAAACTGCAGTTCCTAAGAGCATATCCAGTTGTGCGTGGAATAAGGAAATTTTTCATTTGGTTTTTTGCAAAGCATCTACATTCAGAAATGAGGATATCCTCCATCAGTGGATCATTTAGGTGGTTGGATGGTTTAAAACCATCAAAATATTCCAGCAATCCCTTTATGTAGAGATGGGGGTAGGTAAACACCAAGCTGCAGTTACTGAAATCAAAAAACATAACACTCATTGACCAAGAATCTGGTAGAATAAATGTTTTCTCCATGTAATAAGGAACATTATTAAGCAGGAACTTGTAATAAGTCAGACTAACTGAGCCACAAATAATAAGAACTTCCGTAGTTGAGGTTTGCAGCTCTGGAGGAATTTTATTATAATTCTCTTTAGACGCCAGAATCTTAAATTCAATACAAATTCCATGATTAGATAAATGTTTGCTGAGTTGTCGGATCTCCCTCTCTCCGTATTCATCATCAGATGTAAGGATCCCGACCCAGTTCCACTTCATCCTTTCCAGTAACTTTGCTATGGCCACATATTGCATCTCATCATCCGGAACTGTCCGGAAAAAGTTTGGATACAACTTTCTATCACTCAGTAAAGTGTCTCTGGCTCCATAACTAATCTAGGAAGAAAGAAAACCGTCTGTATAAATAATGTGTAACTCCTAACTTCTAAATGAATAGAAGAAAACCTTAG
Source organism: Pelophylax lessonae (assembly GCF_965119305.1). Classification (NCBI taxonomy): domain Eukaryota; kingdom Metazoa; phylum Chordata; class Amphibia; order Anura; family Ranidae; genus Pelophylax; species Pelophylax lessonae. The sequence goes on along the minus strand of NC_138768.1, from coordinate 18,738,666 downwards.
AAAATGTTTTAATGTTTTTTTGGAGAGTAACAAACAGAAGTTGTCATCTGAGCTTTCTACAGAAGATCTATAAGCAGATTTTAGTGAAGGATTTATTTCACCGGACCAAACAGATAAAGATGAATACGTTTATTATTTTATAAATAATCACAGCCATCAGGGAAAGCCTTTTAAGCCCCCAGCTCTCGCAATACAAATAATAATTAATTGAAGAATTCTTTTATCAAAAAACTTCCGGTTCCGGCGCCCATGTAGGAAGCAGCGCGGGACATCGGCTCCGGGACGAGCCCCGCAATAATCGGCATTAATAGCCCTACCGAGCCCCTAACGCTGCCTAATACCTGCCGCCCACCTCGGGGAACGAACGGCCATGGACCGATTCCTACAACGCGGCGGCGCTCCGGCGCCGGCACAAATCAAGGCCGCGGCTTCACATGCGGCCCTCTCCTGAATCCTGCAACACCCAGCCTTCCTTCACATCCTATACCGGAGGCACAGATTGCCACCCTGGCACAAGCGGTGGCCTCTCTTTTGTCCCCTACAATCAAAGATGCCGTGGATAAGGCCGTCTCTGATGGGATCTCACAGCTCCGGAAAGGAGCTCGGTGACCACGCACATAGACTTACAGACATGGAACACAGGATGTCTGACCTGGAGGATGAACTGCAGGGATCTTTTGCCATGGATCAGCAGGCCAGGCAGACACAAAGGTACTTGCTAGATAAGGTGGATGACCTAGAGAACAGGTCTAGAAGAAATAATCTTCGGATTATCGGGCTGCCTGAATCTTTTGGCGCCGACACTCTATGTGACCTGGCCTCCATTCGACTGCCCCAGGCCCTGGGGATCCAGTCAGCCTGCTCGGTGAAACAAGCCCACCGCCTGGGAGTCCCTTCCAACGACAGACGCACTCCTAGGGCAGTGATAGTGCGGTATCTCAATTACATGGACAGACAAAATATCCTGAAATCATTCCGCAACGCTAAAAGTCTGCAAGTCGACGGCCACAAACTGTTCATTTTTGCCGACTACTCCCAGGAGGTCTCCCGCCGCAGGAAAGCCTTCCAGCCTATTTTTCAGGCTTCGTTCCACAAATCTGTGAAATTCACACTGGCCTATCCTGCCACTCTACGCCTCACAGACTCTGCTGGAGAACAGAAATCCTTCTCCATCCCTGACGAGGCCTACCACTTCATCCAGCGCCATTACCACATTACCCAGGATCCACCCTCCAACCCCCCAGCGCTTTCAAAGCGTGAAGGAGCAACGGAGCCCCAGAAGAGACCCAGTAAAGGTCCATCCTCTCGCCAGAGAAATCGCTGATCAAGATCAGAAGGTGCCCTTTGGGCTCATCGCCTTCTTTTGCGGATGCCCACGACGCGCATATCCTGTGTTCACCCTAGGCCCTAGGCAATCGGCCTCGTGGTAACTATATGATAATCACAGTTGCAAATGACTTTATCGCCTCAGGTTATGCTAGGTTGTGAGAGGTTTCTTACGAACTCTTCGTGGAGCACTGTCGTGGGCGGTCAACCACACCGCTCCTGGCGGTGCCCTGCGAAGTATTATGTTTGCACGGCTGTGCACAAGGTTTATTCACAATTAATCTACGAATGTATGATGTTATGGTTAGTTATCTTGGTTATATTTTTATTTGTTTTTACTCATCACGTGGCCGTTCGGCCCGCACAACTTTACCAGTATGCGGCAGTATATCATATGGAAGTGCGGGACCCCCCCTTCCCTATGGATCCCGCGCAGCGTTACACTCTGCTGAACGCTCAGTTATTCTTCCAGGTGGGCTACTCGGCTGCATCTCTGTAACGTTGTCCTATGCGTGTGCGAACACACATGAGGAAAAAAAAAAAGAGAAGTTCGAGAACTTTTTTTGCTGCCCTTACCCCTCTTACCCTGTTGCCCCAATCGGGCCTCCTCTGTTGACCCCATCTAACACAATGACATCTGCATTTCTCAGACTCATGTAGACATACTACCTGACACTCATCAGGCATCCATACCAAATCTTGCACCAATAGCTCGCAAACTTAGGAAAACTGATCGGCACCCTATGCATTCTCCATGGTTCCCGCCATGAGTGTGATCTCATGGAAAGTCAAAGGCCTCAGGTCTCCCAACAAGCGAATGGCGGTACTCAGACACCTGAAACGTCTGAGGGCCGACATCGCGGTCCTACAGGAAACCCACCTTGAAGCTAAGGACTTCTACCGCATGCGCAAACTTTGGGTTGGGCAGGTTATAGGTTCCCCGGCAGTCAAGGGCAAGGCAGGCGTCCTGATTCTCATTAACAAAAACCTCCCCACCACACTGATATCATCTATCACAGATGCTGATGGACGGGTGGTGGTCGCACGCCTGGCGACCGCTCATCGCGAATGGGCGCTCGCCGGTATCTACGCTTCCAACAGCTCCTCAGAACCCTTCCTTCACTCGGTCACACGAACACTAGCCCCGTATCTACATCTCCCTCTCCTTGTAGCAGGGGACTTCAATCTCCTTATGCACCCTACCGAGGACAGATCATCGGGGAAAGGCCCCCTTATGTCCAATCCTCCACGAAATGCCTCACTGCTGAGCGACTTCGCGAATGGCTTGCACCTCTCGGATGTATGGAGACTGAACAACCCTGATGGTAAAGAATACTCTTTTTTTTTCTCCCCCCCACCAAACACTGACCAGGATCGACTATATATTTGCCAACCCGACTATGCTCCCTTTGACGGTACTTCCTCGCATACATGACATAGCTGTATCAGACCATGCCCCTGTTTCTGTGAAACTCACGATATACTCGCAAACGGCAGCTGCCCAGTGTTGGAAATTTCCTTCCTTTTTGGCTAAAGACCCGGGAGCCTCCTCTCTCATCAGGTATGCCTGGTCCGAATTTCTTTCTCATAACGACTCGCCCGAGGTCTCTCCCACCCTCCTTTGGGAATCTGGGAAGGCAGTGCTCAGAGGCCTGTTGTTGAAGTTGCATATTTGACAGTGACTCACTAAATGATAGCTTTCTTTTGTAAAGATTTTGGAAGGAAGTTTGGCCAAGCCTAACCCCCCCCCCCCCCCTTCAAAGTCACTGTACAATGGATAAACAGCCCTTTTGTTCTCAGGACAAATGGTGTTGGTTTGGGGGGATGGTATATTCTTTAATCACAAGTCTAAATGACTGCTCAAAGCTGCAAGTTTGCAGTCTCAAACGGAACATCCATGAAGCAAGAAGCTAAAACTGACTTCCCTGAGCCATGTGCATTGGAATGAGACTCCATGGCTGCTAACTTCTTTTTAGCTAAGTATATTTGCTTTATCTTTATCTGTATCTGCTAGTCTTGTATTATGCTCCTAAATATTGTAATAGTTTTGTATGTACAGATTGTTTTTGCATAGTAAAAGCACATTTATATACCACAAAGGTCTAAGTTTCCTTGGTTGTACCGCAAAGTAACCTTGCTAGAAACGCACGCAAAACATTTGGGGGCTCGTCCGGGATTTGCGCTTTAAATTCAACTGAAACAGACCTGCTTTCTGTGGGGTGTTGTGTAGCTTGTGCTAGGTAAAAAATGCTGCGTAAGCTGTTTAGGAAAAGCAAGGCTGCAGAGGTTTCTGGTGTCCAGAAGGAAATGTGCAGTTTACCTATCTGGGCCAGAGACAATGAGTGGGAGTCTATTGCTAAAGTATTTGCAAAGTATGCTTCTCCTTTGAATAAGACTTGGGGTGGTAAAATCTCAGATCATTTTGTAGATTTTAGCCTTAAGGGGTTGGATTTAAGTAAAGCAGAGAAGAGGACAGTTTCCACAGTGGGCTGGTATTTTCTTCATGCTCTCTATACAGAATCACAGAGAAGGGAGAAGGCAGAGGCAGAAGTTAAGTTATTGAAAGACCAGCTAGCAGTTGCTTCAGAGTGTGTGCGTTCAACTGCTAGTAGGGCTGATGATTTGCAAGAGCGGTGTGCAGCCCTCATGACCAAATCAATTAATGCCTTAAGGAAAAGAAAGGGACGTAAACCTGTTAGTAAAGCCAGGGTACGTGCCATTGTCACATCCCAAAACTGGGATTGTGAGGATGTCTCCTCCAATGATAGTGAGGATGAGGAGATAGAATTTGATGTTTCTGATGATGATCATCCAATGGGAAAGAAAAAGTGTGCCAGACCTCTCATTACTAAGCATAGGAAAAGGCAACATGATAGAGAGGATATGGCAGATGGGGAGGTGCATTATCGCAACCCCAGAGATGTTGAATTTGAAGAAGTCAGGGAGTTTACACAAACTGAACTCCATGAGCTGGCAAAACAATACAAACAAAGGTCCGGGGAACCCCTATTGAGTTGGCTCTTACGTTTGTGGGATGAAGGGGCGGACAGTGTTGTTTTGTCAGGCAAGGAAGCAGTGGCTTTGGGAGTGTTAACCCATGATCCACAATTGCGTCAGGCCATGCGAAAAGCCCGAGAGTTTAGTGTGAATTTTTCACTCTTAGACCTCGTGAGAGATGGTATAGCCCGAGTATACGCTAGTCCTAGTGACCTGGAAAATACCTACTCGTGGAGAACATTAGGAGAAGGTATTTCCAGGTTACGTGAGATGGGTTGTATAACCGGATTAAATACATTTCCAGAATGGATGGGTCCAGATATGGAACCCTTCACGTCTGCTCTGCGCTCTAAGCTAATGAAGTCTGCACCATTTAATCTCAGGGCTCCTTTATTGTCTTTGCTGGGAGGCCTGGGTTTAAACAGCAAAATTCATGAAGTAACAACCCTTTTAAGCCAGTTGGGGGAGCTAGAGGAGACTAAAACAAAACCTGTCAGGGCAGTAGATAAGGTCAGACAGGCAGAGAACAGGCTGAAAATGGCTTTTAAAGAGAAGAAAGGGAATGTGGGAGAGAAGACAGGAGGTGAAGAGAAAACCAGGCTAGTTATCTCTAGGAAACAAATGTGGGTGGACCTATTAAAGGCAGGAGTACCTAAAAGTGAGATAGATGGCATCTCTACTGCAGAAATTTTGAAGCGGTGGAAACATTTAGTGGGGAAAACTGTCAGGGTTAGAAACACTACTCCTAGTGAAGATAACATCAGCCTAGATTTAGAGACAACAGAACAGACCCCTCCTGTTAGTCCCAAACCCATTCCCAAAACTGAACATGAACAAAAACCCAAATCCCTTTATCCTGGGGAGGAGTTAGAGAGAATTAAAAATGGGGATTGGGAGGTCCCTTATCCTTTATGAAGGGAAGGTGGGTCTCCTGTAATAGCAATAAGAACAGTGACAGCAGGAGACCGACGCCCATATGCACCTGTCACTGTATGGTGGGGGAAGTCGTCTCCTCCTACACATGTCATGGCTTTAGTGGATACTGGAGCTGAAGTTACACTTTTGCAAGGAGATCCTTCCCATCACAAAGGAGAAGTGATTTATGTAGAAGGTTTGGGAGGGCAAACCACACCAGCAGTTAGGACACGGGTGAAATTGGCTATTGGCAAGGGACCAGGATTTTGGACAAATGTTTTGGTATCAGAGTTACCTGAAAATATTCTTGGGATGGATGTACTTCAAGGTCAGTCTATTCAGACTGAACAAGGTACATTCACATTCGGGTATCCTGATAAAACGTATCTGGTCAGGGCGGTGAAGGCTGTGGTCAGAGGTCATGCAAAATGGACCCCTGTCTTTATTCCTCCACCAGAGAAGCCAGTCTGTCTCAAGCAATACAGACTTCCTGGAGGCCACAAAGAAATTGGGGAGACTATTCATGAACTGTTAAGAGTAGGGATCCTTAGACCTGCTGTAAGTCCATTCTCATCTCCGGTGTTCCCAGTAAAGAAACCGGATGGGACATATAGAATGACTGTGGATTACAGAGGTCTAAACAAAGTGGCACCTTCATTAAAGTCAGCTGTACCTGATATGATCTCAATCATTGAGAAAATTGCTAAAGAGGCAGGAGAATATCATGCTGTGATAGACCTGGCTAATGCTTTCTTCTCGATTTCAATAGACCCAGAGTGTCAGAACCAGTTTTCCTTTGTGTGGAATGGCCGCCAGTACACTTTCACTGTTCTTCCTCAAGGATACCTTCATTCTCCAACGATTTGTCATGGACTGATTGCACGAGATTTAAGCACCCTAAATCTGAAAGTCGCTGTATTTCACTACATTGATGACATCATGATCTCTGGAACAAAGGAAGATGTAACTGAAGCACTGCACCTGCTGATACAGCATATGGAGAACAGAGGGTGGGCTATCAACAGAGACAAAGTCCAAGGACCTGCCACAGAGGTGAAATTCCTGGGAATGATGTTGACTGGGCCACAGAGGAAAATTCCAGAGACAGTTGTGCAAACTATCCAGGGATTGTTGCCACCTACTACCAAAAAGGAGGCACAGAAGTTCATTGGAGTTGTGGGATTCTGGAGATCATTCATCCCACATCTTGGACTGATTCTGAGGCCTATATACAATGTCACAAGGAAAAAGACTGAGTTCACATGGGGTTCAGAGCAGCGGACCGCATTTCTGGCTGCTAATGAAGCCATTTTGCAGCATCAAGGATTGGGACCTGTGAGACAAGGAGTACCATTTCAGCTGGATGTAGTGGAGCAGGATGGTACAATATCTTGGAGTCTGTGGCAGCCAAATGAAAAGAAGGGACTGAGAGCAATACCCATTGGATTTTGGTCCAAACAACTTACAGGGGCACAGAAAAGATACACGCCCCTAGAGAAGTACCTGTTTGGGGCCTACACAGCACTTCAACACGTAGAGACTATTACAGGAAAGGACACAGTCACCATCCATACTGCATTGCCAATAGCAGAATGGGTGAGAGATGATGGACTGACCACTAGGGCAGCTGTAGCCCAGAACCAAACACTAATGAAATGGAAATGGCACCTTCAAGAAAGAGGGGGTATTGCAGCTGGGGATGTCAGAGACATTTCAAAACAGTTGGCTGGGCTTGTCACTTTTACCAGCACCCATACAGAAGAAGAAATTCCTGTGCTGCAGTCATCCCCCATTCAGGAGGCTCCACCCTTTGAGTCTTTGTCCGATAAGATGAAGGAGTCAGCATGGTTCACTGATGGTTCAGCCATAGTCACCTTGTCTGGTCGTAAATGGACAGCAGCAGCCTACAACCCGAGTACAGACACAGTCCTGCAGGAGACCGGAATTGGAGGGTCCAGTCAGTATGCAGAGTTGAAAGCTGTAGTGATGACTCTTCAGGAGGATCCTTCTTCCCATGTCACCATCTACACTGACAGCTGGGCGGTTTTTAAAGGACTGACAACTTGGATGCCCACGTGGAAGTCCAATGAATGGTTGATTCATGGAAAGGTGGTGTGGGGAGGCAAGGAAGTCTGGGACTTCATCTGGAAGGAAGCTCACTCCCGCACCATAAAAGTGGGGCATGTTGATGCACATGTGCCCCTGGTCCCAGACTTTGAGAACTATAACAGAGTGGCAGACGAAATTGCCAAGGTGAATGCAGTTGTGCCAATTGATCCTGTCTTGATGAATTTGGCCAACTGGGCCCACAAGCAATCTGGACATTTGGGGCAGAAAGCCACATATGAATGGGCACAGCAAAGAGGATTGCCCATATCAATGGACATGATAAGGACTGTAATAGGCAACTGTACAGTGTGTGGAGAAGTGCGACAATGGCCATTGCAAAAGTACTCCACCGGGTCGATTAAGAGGGGAGAGAGGCCTGCAGAGATTTGGCAGATTGAATTCATCGGTCTCCTGCCCCGGGGAAACAATGGACTGAGGTATTGTTGCACTGCAGTGGACACCAATTCAGGACTTTTGTTTGTTCATCCTTGCAAACGCGCAGATCAAGCCGCAACACTTCAACTGCTACAGAAAATTGTTGTTGCGTATGGCTGTCCCAAACAAGTCCAAAGTGATAATGGCTCACACTTCACCGGATCTACAGTACAGCAATGGGCCAAAGATTCTGGAGTGTACTGGTTGTTCCACATCCCATACCATCCACAGGCAGCTGGTTTGATTGAAAGATACAATGGGCTATTGAAGGACCAGATACGCAAACTTACACCCACATGTACACTAAGGGGGTGGGATCGGGTCCTCACACAGGCAGTCATGTTGTTAAATTCTAGGCCACTAGCCAAAAGCACACCATATGAAAGGATGGTTGGGGCTGGGGTGCAGATTCCACAGCTAGAGTGCAGAGTTCAGTATTTACACAAGGTTCCTGAAAGAACAGGGTTTAACAGGTACCAAGTTACTGCTTCCCATGACATAGAAACCAAGAGTGAAGTATCTGAAGCTGAGGCCTATCTAGGAATGAGAGGGAATCTGGCAGGAAGGTTTGAAGTTATATTTGCATTGGCAGATGAGCTTCAGGACAGTGGCTGGGACTCTGATTGGTTAGTGGATACTTCCCAGCAAGAGTGGAAACTGAGGCTCTATAATATCAAACCTTCCAAAATAAACAGCAGTGATCTTCTAGGAAATATCAGTATATTTCCTCTCCTCCCTATTGATGTTCTTTGGGAGGATCAGAAGTGGATACAGGCAGGTGGAAAAGTGTTGGTCAGAGATCCAGGCAAGAAGTCAGTTAGAGGAGAGATTGTAGCTGAAGGGCCGGGATCTACTGTATATGTATTATTAGAAGGAACAGATAATCCGCTTTGTTTTCCACTCCACAGGCTGTCTCCGATTTGATCCATAGGAAGACCAGAGAAAGTGGTTACATGATGGACAGAATGATGGAAGACCGCAAGATCTATGTAGAGCAAGCTTGGACTTGTCTTCTAAAGAACGTTAGATTGGACTTTTCTAATGAACTTTTAGCCAAAGACTGAAATACCTTCATAGTTATAGGAGGGGGTTGTATTTTAGTTAGTTCCCCCATTGTGTTTTATTTAAGATAAACCAGGGGGTGGGAGAATTATTAGATGTCTTTATGTAAAGTTGTAGACATTATGTCATTTGTGAGCCAAGGGGTGGAGTGTTGTGGAAGTTGCATATTTGACAGCGACTCACTAAATGATAGCTTTCTTTTGTAAAGATTTTGGAAGGAAGTTTGGCCAAGCCTAACCCCCCCCTTCAAAGTCACTGTACAATGGATAAACAGCCCTTTTGTTCTCAGGACAAATGGTGTTGGTTTGGGGGGATGGTATATTCTTTAATCACAAGTCTAAATGACTGCTCAAAGCTGCAAGTTTGCAGTCTCAAACGGAACATCCATGAAGCAAGAAGCTAAAACTGACTTCCCTGAGCCATGTGCATTGGAATGAGACTCCATGGCTGCTAACTTCTTTTTAGCTAAGTATATTTGCTTTATCTGTATCTGCTAGTCTTGTATTATGCTCCTAAATATTGTAATAGTTTTGTATGTACAGATTATTTTTGCATAGTAAAAGCACATTTATATACCACAAAGGTCTAAGTTTCCTTGGTTGTACCGCAAAGTAACCTTGCTAGAAACGCACGCAAAACAAGGCCGCATCATTTCCTATGCGGCGGTGTATAAGAGGAATATAGCCAAAGAATATGTAGCGACCAGCTCACTGCTGAGAGACGCTCAAGCGGCACTACACGCTTGTAATTCAGCTGAGAATAGGGAACGGTGGCGAAAAGCCAAAACTACCTTTGATGACTGGGCTGAGAGACGAGAACGGCTTTATAAATCCCACCAGGACTGGAAATACCACTTGTACGGTAATATTGAGGACCCCCAGGATATAAATGGGTTTTTACACAATTTTATCAGACCTTGTATGGCTATGAACCCATGAATGAAGTAGCGACCTCTGATTGGCTCTCAAAAGTATCTCTCCCGCAGATCACTGAGACACAACTGTCTCAATTGAATGCGCCCCTCACCCTGGAAGAAATCATTGCGGCAATTAAGTCCCTCTCCCCTGGCAAATCACCCGGCCCTGACGGGTATACACCAGAATTTTACAAACTAGCAGCGAATTCGATAGCCCCGACGTTACAGGCAATGTTCAACTACATCCTTGACGACAACCCATACCTTCCCACGGGACACCAAGCCCATATAAAACTCATTTACAAAAAAGGGAAAAACCCCATGGAACCGGGCTCCTATAGGCCGATCTCCTTATTGAATGTGGATTCCAAAATGCTTTCTAAATTAATGGCGGACAGACTGGCATCTATCATGCCCTCTTTAATCCATCCCACGCAATCAGGGTTCACCAAAGGCAGGTCTGCTACCTCAAACATTAGGAAAGTCCTTCTCGCTCTTGAGGCATCCAGAGCCGACCCGACCACAGATGCCGCAATCATAACCCTTGATGCCGAGAAGGCTTTTGATAATGTAAACATTCAATGGCTAGATCGAGTGCTCACTACGGTAGGTTTCACGGGCAGATTTCTTCATTTAATTAGAATGATGTATGCCCAGCCGGTGGCACAGGTGGTGATAGCAGGACAAACCTCCCAGCCGTTCCGCTTGTTTAAGGGGACGAGACAGGGGTGTCCACTCTCCCCTTTATTGTTTAATTTGGCTCTAGAGCCGCTGTCCAGGCTCCTGTTGTCCCACCCCGACCTTTACGGCATCAAGGTGGGCAATGAGGAAGTGCGAACCGCCATGTTTGCGGACGACATGCTGATCTTCACGTCTGATCCAAGTCACGATCTCCCAGTGATTCAGGATGTATTTGCCGAATATCGTCTGTGCTCGGGCTTTCGCATAAATTTCCACCAGAGCGAGATTCTGCCCTTAAACACTACACTCACTCCAGCTTGGGCCAATTCCACAAAGCTCTGCATAGCTACGCAGTACATTACCTACTTAGGGGTTAAAATAGGCCGCTTCCCCTCATCGATATACCACCTCAACTATATGCCGGTCATTGATAAGATGCTATCGGAACTTAAGACCTGGTCAGGGCTATCCCTCTCATTCATGGGCAGATGCCACTTATACAAGATGGCCACCTTCCCGAAATTGTTATACCCGTTACAGACGATCTCCCTTTTGCTGAAACACAGCGATGTTAACCGGTTGCACAAAGGGCTCTCGAGCTTCATCTGGCAGGGCAAGAGACCCCGGATCTCACTCAACAAGCTGCACCTACCTAAAAAGGAAGGGGGGGTGGATCTACCGAACGCGAGGATTTATAACCTTACTTGTCTCATGAGGGGCTGCCTGGACTGGATCAGTAAGGAGTCCCGCTACACTAATTACTCCCAGGAAACACAAATGGTTTACCCTCATTATCTGACTGCTTTGCTGCATTGTGGGACAGGGGACCTTCCCGTCTCCCTCCGCAACAATATTTTGATCAGAGACACAGTGGCCACATGGAGGGAGGTGAGGAAGAAGTTGGGTTCACCCCAGCGTCTCTCACGACATTTACCCATTCACCATCACCCCAGCTTCCCCCAGGCGCAGCAGCACTCGGTCTATGAATTGTGGTCCAGGCGAGGGATAACACTTGTATCGCAGCTTTTTGACATGAACACCGGGCGTCCTCTGAGTTACCAATCTTTTGCTGAAAAGTATGATTTACCAAAGGGACATTATCTATACTTTAGACAATGTATAAGCTTTGTCAGTGGCATCTGCAGCTCTCCTCACAAATGCTTCAGTTTGACCTTGGTGGACACTTGACTTAGTCAGGGTAAACACAGGATATCGCAATTGTATAAACCTCTTCACCAGGAACTTTTCCAGAACCTAACACACACCATCGCCAAGTCCTGGAATAAAATGCTCAATTCACCTCAAGCTCAAGCCAAAGCCCTTCAGGGATATCTTTGCACCAGGTGCTTTGTTCTCTGTGATTTCTGGGTGGAACAACAGTTTAAAGATACTCCATGGAGCATATTACCCACACATCCGATGGTCCAAGGACGTGAAACATCACCTTTGCACTCTGTGCAAGGAACGTTATCCGTCACTGCTACATAAACTTTGGCATTGCCCTCCAGTGTCATCTTTTTGGGACAGTACGTTATATAGCAAGTACGTTATATAGCAAGAGTGACTGGTGTGACACTTCCAAAAGACGTATATCTTCTGGTGTTCAACTACATGGAGGGGTCGGTCTCTGGATGCTCTAAGGCATCCAGAGAGCTCCTCTCGCTCTATAAGCCTTGGATCGTTACCTGCCTTATGTTGGCACGCAGGTTGATCTTACGTCACTGGCTGTCAGACTTTGCTCCCACTATTGAGGAACTCACGTCAGACCTGACTACCCTGAAGAATACCGAATTGGTGGGCATCACCGCTGACCCACGCCTACCTGGAACCTTTAAGTCAAGCAAGTGGAACCTGCCCTCACATGCCCTCATTTCTCCTGCGGGACTGCTGCACACTCCCAAGAACTGACCTGAGCCCTCTATACTGCCTTGGTGGACTGGCGCAAGCCTCAGATGTACGGTCACACTACCTACATTGAGATCAGTACAGTTACTGACATGCCACGAGCTTAAAGGTTTTCCGACGGGCTAATATGGATGCATATATATATTTAATTGGTGTTGTTACTATGTCTATTTTTTATAAGGTCCAGCTTACAAATGCTATCTGCAGATGACTCCCTCCTCACTGTTTAACGTCTTCAACTCCTCTCTCTGCCTTCTTCTCCCCTCCCATCCCCCCACTTTTCCCACCCGTCCTCCAGTCCCTTCTGTCCTCTATCCCTCCTCCCTCCCCACTACGCCTTCTCCCTCCCCCCTCCTCCCCCTCCCCTGTCTAATGTGAAAATTTACGGTCTTTAACCAGGTTTTATTACCCCAGTTGTAATAAATCCTGAAATTCCTCGACAGTATGTTACATGATGCCAGAGCACTCTATTCATGCTGAGTACGCCTAGCGTATGTTGTTTGATGATGTATGCCCTGTTACTGTTGCTCATCACATATTTTCATTCTGTAATGAGTTGAATTTCAATAAAATGTTGTTAAAAAAAAAAGAATTCTTTTATCACTTCCTTTTCCTCTCAACACTTTCTTATAAAAAATATTTTCAGAAAACACTGGTCGGTAATTAAAAACGACAGGGTTTTGGGCCCTATTTTCTCCGACTGTCCTAGTGTCATTTTCAGGGGAGTTCCCTCTTTAAGACACAAAATTGCCCAAAATGTTATAGAAAACCTTACCGACCCATCTTTTTTGCTGATCTTAAAGGCTACTACCCTTGTCGGAAGTGCAATATATGTTCCCTGAACTCATTTAAAGGCAGAAAAAAAAAAATAGATAATGTTGTTTACCTACTTCAATGTAGATGTGGTAAACAATATGTTGGTCGAACTATGAGGAAAATGCAGGTCCGTTTAGGGGAACATGTAGGGAACATTAAAAAGGGATTCCCTGGTCACAGTGTGTCCAAGCACTATGACTTTTGCCACCAAAAAATCCAAATAATACATTTTCTGTGGCCATAGATAAATTTACTCCACATTGGAGAGGATCAACTGTGAAAAGGGAAATTTCACGCATGGAAACCTGGTGGATCTACTCCTTAAAAACGTATGTGCCCCATGGCCTGCACGTTGAATGGGACGTTAATTGTTTCATCAACAATAGTTAATGGCTGTCCTCCTTTTTTATATTTTTTTTTTACTTTCAATAGATTTTTATTGAATTTACAAAACAAAACATAACAGAAACTGTGATACAGAAAATGTTGGAGGAAAACAGTTTACAGAACACAAACAAACATTGCAAGTCAATTGTCAAAATGCAGGTAGAACTATAACCTGAGTGAACAAGAGGGAAGGGAGGAAAAGGGGGGGGGGACTCATTACAAGCATGTCTTACAAATATCAACATCAAATTGGTGCATAATACGCGCTCTGTCGCCAACAATTCCAGTCATGATGAAATTTGCACCCACGGGAGACTGAGTAAGCGTAGGCTTTTTCAAGAGAAAATTGCATGTTAACTTGGCGAATTAGTTCCGAGTGGGAAGGGATAATCGATAGTTTCCAATATCTTGCTAAAAGAGTTCTAGCTACTATTAGTGCATGTACACACACAGTTCTCATATCATGGGGGATATTGTCTAGTCCCAAAAGGAGAAGAGCAAGTGCAGGATCTGGTTGGAGCAAAACACCGGTAATACTAGAAATCATCTCAAAGACCTTCTTCCAGAAACTGGCGATCCCTTTACATGACCAAAAGACATGTAGGATTGTCCCAACTTGGTCGCAGTTGCGCCAACATTGTGAACTTAGGGTGGGGTAAATTTTGGAAAGGCGGTAAGGGGTAAGATACCACCGAGTTAGTAATTTTTGTGATTGTTCCCAGTGATTCACACATTGGGTAGCCTTGTGGCGCAGATCGCCAGTTTCCATTGAGAGTCAGAGTAAGTGGAACGTAATTCATCTTCTCATTTAAACATATGTGGAGTCTTGTGGAATGTGGTTTTCTGTAGAAAAACGTTGTAGAAAAGGGATATGCCTTTAAGTTTGGAAGAGGAATCAGTGAGAAATACCCACACAGGGGAAGGGAGGTACAACTTAGGAGGGGGATTTTTTGTCAGGAAACTGGAGATACTATTATAGGTATATATAGCCTGAGAAGGGAGTGAAAACTCTTTTTGAACGTCAGCAAAAGGTTTGATAGATGAGTAGTGTTAAAGTTGCGACACCTTTGCGATACCCGCTGAAGTGAGCTTGGTGACATGGACACAAGGGAGGAGGACACCCAATACTGTCAATGGCAGTGGGACCAATATTGTCGACGTGATTCTTGGAATATGGGTAAGGAAGAGCCTCCATGAGCGTAGGGAGGCCTGCGTGGTGGCCGGGAGGGAGTGAAGGGTTAACGGTTTCCATACATCTGCCAGCAGGAGGGCACTAAGGTCAGTCGTGTTTGATAACGTGGATTCTATGGGAAGCCAGGGAAGGGCGTGTTGGGGAGAAAACCAATGCTGTAAGGGGGCTAATTTAGAAGCGTGGTAGTAGTCTGCAATATCTGGGAGTCCCAAACCGCCTACCGATTTATGACGTACCATGTGTGCGTGCGCACATCTTGCTCTCTTTTTCTGCCCCTTTTTTATATTTTTGTAACATATCTTAATACAAAAGTTTTAACATTTTCATTTTTTACTTCATTTTCTTGTTGTATGTCTCCCTTCTTTTTGCTACAATATTTGACATAATTGTCTTTAATTTTTATGTTAGCACATATTATATAATTCTTCATATATTCAGCACTATGCTTTTGCTTTATATTGCTAGCACAGCATTATAGGCTCTTTTTATCCTTGTATTTTTTATTTTTGACCACTAGATGGCATCTAGATTTTAACTGTTTCTCAAAAATTTGGCACACTATATATTATATATATTATTCATACAATGTCTTCTTTTGAGGAATTAGTTAACCTGTTTGATTACCCTCAGTATTTTATTACTATTGGTGGGTATTCTTTATTCTTTTATACAGGACCAATTATATATGCCCACCATTACGCTGGTTT
Source organism: Pelophylax lessonae (assembly GCF_965119305.1). Classification (NCBI taxonomy): domain Eukaryota; kingdom Metazoa; phylum Chordata; class Amphibia; order Anura; family Ranidae; genus Pelophylax; species Pelophylax lessonae. Next base: position 18,723,218 of record NC_138768.1, on the reverse strand, counting down.
GTTTTTATGTGTTACCTTCCAGTTGCCAGATAATGCTGTGCTTCCGCCCACACCACGAACGGTGTTTACATTTCCGCCCTCTCGCTATGACGATTGGACGAATGACAAACCACTCTTCCGCTTCTCGGGGATATAGAGGTGTGTTGGTCATGTCTGGTCACCATGCCCCAGAGGACGTCAACTGATAACGAAACGCGTTGGGTGGTACCAGATGTGACGTCAACACGCCCCCTTCCATGCTGGATCTGCCTTTCTGCTCTAGCAAGGACTGGGACCCAGTGATCTGATCTACAGCCTGGATACATGTATATGCATTTTTTATCTGGAACATTGAAAGTTACTTTCCTTATAAATCTTGCTGTTTTTTATGGGATTACGCTATGGTCTGCATTTATGTCTTTTACACATACCCGATCCTGTCTGGTTGTCTGAGTGAGCTCTGAGGACCAAGTCATTTGGAGGTGTTCTATGCGATGCAATATACGATTCTGAGGTCTACCATATTCCATACGCTTTTGGGGCTACTTCATTAATTTGAATGGCCATATCTTTCTGGTAAGCAGCTCCGATATTATCATTGCACTGTGGTGTTCCTCACTCATCTTCCTGTTGATGTCACAAGAGAAGGAATTTTTTTCTTTGGATCATCTTGCACACCTCATTTGGGACTTGTGTCTTCACCTTTGGGATTAATATTTTCACTTTTATGGACTTTATTCATATGTTATTCATGTTTATATACATTTGGAAGGATTGGGAAACAGAGATTTCGGGCACAGGAGTTTTGTTAAAAAGATTTCTTTTATTCAACACAGAACTAAATATTTTAAAATCATAGAAAAATACAGGCAAATAATTGTGTATTAAGGACACAGTGAGACCACACAACAATGGTCTATGTTGTACAATATCTCAGTGCATAGAACTTATAAAAGTCGGTTTACATACAGTTCAAAGTACAAGATCATTAGTAGTCATATAATCCTTGGAAACGTATTGCTTGTTATCAGAAGAACCGCCGACGGACACCCAAGCAGTATGGTGCCGGTCAGCAGGGTCGACTGAAAATATAAGTTAACATTCACCATGTAATATATGACCTTTGCTCGACATGTTTCGCTTTCTTAGACAAAAAAGCTTCATCTGGAGCATATCATTTCTTTTGTCTGTGTGAGAAATAACAGTATTTAGATAGATTACATATATGTGTTACCTTATTTTCAGTATGTTATAATTACAATTGCATATCATTTATCTTTCCTTTTAATTACATATAATCGTCTTACACATCTCAGATAAGTCCTTCTATTTTTGCAATATCAACACAATATAACATTGGGTCTTAAGTTGCATTCAGACACTAGAGGAGTTTAGGGGAAAGAACGGAGGTTGCCAATAGTGAGTATATGTGGGGATCCATGCTGTAATTATAGTATAAGCATATATATCCTATTTATATACCTGGTAAATGGACAGAAAGATGTATACATACCTGTACATATAGTAATCAGGCACATATCTCAATTTCCATAGAGAATTCTTTAACGAGGAGGACTGTGCGTTTTGGGAAACTCAAAAAGGCAATGTATAGTGACATAGTAGTGAGGGTAGTCACTCCATGTCTCATATCTGGGTGGATGAGAGCAGAAAAACAATGTTTCTCAGAGTAGTAAGCGTTTTAATTCTATGATATCACTTTAAGGGAAAGCCCATAGGAATGCCAAACCATAAGCTCAAGTGTTCTAAAGTGGTAAAATCTGTATGCCTCATGCTTGTTATAAGAGTGTGTAAGTACCCATAGAGCCCATAGAACATCTGCCCTAAAAGGGGGGGGGGCAACAGAAAAGACACATAGTCATTCTGGACCGTAAGAGAAGACAGGTGCCATGCGTTTATAAACGATTACACACCAACATACAGAGTTTACCCATTCGTATATGGGCTACCCCTATAGTAAAATATATATCATGTATACTGATTTGCTTTCACACACATATGTGTTCATTACAAAGCAAATCAGTATACATGATATATATTTTACTATAGGGGTAGCCCATATACGAATGGGTAAACTCTGTATGTTGGTGTGTAATCGTTTATAAACGCATGGCACCTGTCTTCTCTTACGGTCCAGAATGACTATGTGTCTTTTCTGTTGCCCCCCCCCCTTTTAGGGCAGATGTTCTATGGGCTCTATGGGTACTTACACACTCTTATAACAAGCATGAGGCATACAGATTTTACCACTTTAGAACACTTGAGCTTATGGTTTGGCATTCCTATGGGCTTTCCCTTAAAGTGATATCATAGAATTAAAACGCTTACTACTCTGAGAAACATTGTTTTTCTGCTCTCATCCACCCAGATATGAGACATGGAGTGACTACCCTCACTACTATGTCACTATACATTGCCTTTTTGAGTTTCCCAAAACGCACAGTCCTCCTCGTTAAAGAATTCTCTATGGAAATTGAGATATGTGCCTGATTACTATATGTACAGGTATGTATACATCTTTCTGTCCATTTACCAGGTATATAAATAGGATATATATGCTTATACTATAATTACAGCATGGATCCCCACATATACTCACTATTGGCAACCTCCGTTCTTTCCCCTAAACTCCTCTAGTGTCTGAATGCAACTTAAGACCCAATGTTATATTGTGTTGATATTGCAAAAATAGAAGGACTTATCTGAGATGTGTAAGACGATTATATGTAATTAAAAGGAAAGATAAATGATATGCAATTGTAATTATAACATACTGAAAATAAGGTAACACATATATGTAATCTATCTAAATACTGTTATTTCTCACACAGACAAAAGAAATGATATGCTCCAGATGAAGCTTTTTTGTCTAAGAAAGCGAAACATGTCGAGCAAAGGTCATATATTACATGGTGAATGTTAACTTATATTTTCAGTCGACCCTGCTGACCGGCACCATACTGCTTGGGTGTCCGTCGGCGGTTCTTCTGATAACAAGCAATACGTTTCCAAGGATTATATGACTACTAATGATCTTGTACTTTGAACTGTATGTAAACCGACTTTTATAAGTTCTATGCACTGAGATATTGTACAACATAGACCATTGTCATGTGGTCTCACTGTGTCCTTAATACACAATTATTTGCCTGTATTTTTCTATGATTTTAAAATATTTAGTTCTGTGTTGAATAAAAGAAATCTTTTTAACAAAACTCCTGTGCCCGAAATCTCTGTTTCCCAATCCTTCCAAATGTAATTGATCAATTGAGGATAGGGGCACACCCTAAATTGGATACGTCATGGCCAAGATGGCTGCTATCTGTGGACACATGACTTGTAAAATAATGTTTATATACATACTTTTTAACATTGTTTTATTTATCATTATATTATATGTTGAACTCACATGTGATATATGCTTGCCCTTTAGCGCTACACTATTTATTTTATTTAAAGCCGATAATATGACATTAACCACTTGCATACTGGGAACTTTTACCCCCTTCCTGCACAGGCCATCTTCAGCTTTCAGCTCTGACATGCTTTGAATGACAATTGTGCGGTCATACAACACTGTGCCCAAACACATTTTTTATAATTATTTTCACACAAATAGAGCTCTCTTGTGCTTTTATTTATTCACCACTGTTTTTTTTATTTTTTGCTAAATAAATAAAACAAATACAAAAATTTAGAAAAAAAAAAAAAAAACACATTTTTTCAGTTTGTTATCATGAGGAGGCACTGAAGGGCACTGATGAGGCTGCACTGATGGGCACTGGTAGGCAGCACTGATAGGTGGCACTGGTGGGCACAAATTGGCAGCACTGGTGGGCACAGATTGGCAGCACTGGTGGGCACTGTTGGGACTGCACTGATAGTCAGGAAACTGATAATCAGTGCCTTAATTATCAGTGTACATGCCCCTTTTAGAGAAGCTGGTTATCAGCTATCTTCTCCTCTCCTCATGCTATCAGTATGAGGAAAGGAGTGCCGATAACCGGCTTCTGTTTTTATCCATGATCACAGCTAATCATGTGGTAAAGAGCCGCTGAGCAATCTGTGATAAGCAGTGTTCTCTTGACACTGTGACCACAGAGCCTGCCGCCAGCACCCCACAGCACGTGTATGGCAGGTGCGATCACGGGAGGCTGTCATATGACAGCCCCCCCCCCAAAACTAGCCGGCCGCCCTGTAGCATTGTATGGTTATAGAACAGTCGGCAAGTTGTTAAGGGGGAAATTTATCAAAACGGGATCAACTAGAATCTGGAGCAGCTGTACATGGGAACCAATCAGCCTCTATCTTCAGCTTGTTCAGTTAGGCTTTGAAGATGAAAGCTAGAAGCTGATTGGTTGCCATAAACAACTGTCCCTGATTCTGGCTGCTCCAGTTTTGATACATTTTCCTCTAAGTGTTCTTCCTCCTGTAATCCCACTTCTGGGCCTTCTGCTCATCAATTTACTGGACAGACACTCCCCCTGCAAGACTGATTTTATATTTAGCTGGAGGTGGACAAGCAAATATAAACCCAATTACCATCTCAGCTCCTGAACCTGTATACCTTTTATGGACCAGAGCAATTTTTACATTTCCACCATGGGTTCGTCTATTCACCCATAACTCTCATTTCTTAAGATAAAGTAATATACATATCAGTTTTGGGTTAAAAATGTGATATTATATTGCAAAAAATATTTTAATAACCACTTCCATAACAGGCCAATTCTGGCACTCCTTTCTATCATTTTGCTAGAAAATTACTTAGAACCCCTCAAACATTATATATGTTTTTTTTTTTTATTTCAATACATTTTTATTAGATAATAACAAAGACAAATAACAATGGAAGTGGTACAATAATGAAAACTATTTCACAACAAATAATGGTTGAAAAATGTAGGTCATCATTGTTAGGTGGGTACTCAGCCATCAATGCAATTATAACATCTAGGGTTAAGTCATGAGAAAAGTAGACAAACCTTTGTACCAAAAAAGAACAAAAGGCGATCACCATCTAGAAAGTGAAGGGGATAGCCCCCAAAACAGTAGGGAGCCCCACCCAAGACACCCCAAAAGGGAGCAAACTGTGTCTCGGAGGAGGCGCACCACGTGTCAATTGCGTAATCGTATAGTGACCCAAACAATAAGACTCCAAAGGAGAACAGCCTATAAGTATGCCATTTACCAGCCCTAGGTGAATGAAGCACGGGGCCCGAACTTCAGATGTGAAAATATTGCAAACAAAGCCCTACAGAAATAGGAAACAGAGGCTCTGAACCACGTCCTAGAGACCTTAACAGGTAGGATCGTCAACAGATTGCTATAAGTACAGTAAAACCAAGAGTAAAAGATGAAGAGAACAGGAAAAAAGCAAAAGAGATGAGAAAGTAGGCAGACAGACTGCGAGGAAAGAAGAAAGTAAAGAGAAGGGAAAGCGAACAGAGGACGGAGGTTCCTGCGGCCCAACTCCTGAAGCCGCTGTGGGAAAAACTGACAAGTGGTTAATGGGGGGGAAAAGAAAGAAAGGATTGACCCTCAGTCCAGTGCAAGGAAAGCATCAAATAGTAACATTCATGTATGCTGCCCAGGGTTCCCAGATCCTTTCAAACTTCTCCCTGGAGTCATCCAGAATACTATACATCCTTCTCCTGTGCCATTATCCATTAAATCTTATGCTTAGCCAAATGGAGTGGAACCGAAGGCCTCTTCCACTGCCTGGCTATCGCCATCTTGGCACTGAGGAAGATGCTGAAGATGAGGGACTGGGTGTGTTTAGGGAGTTTAGGAATGCGTTGGCCCAAAAAGGGCTTGAGCTGGGGACGGATGTACCGTGAGACCAGTAATCTGATGAACAATACTATAAATGTGCTGCCAAAACGTCCTAAGTTTGGGGCATTCCCAAAAGATGTGGAGAATGGTGCCAGCCAGGTCACATCCCCGGAAGCAGGTTGGGGATGTGGAGGGAAAGATGGAGGCCAATCTATCCGGCACCATGTACCACCTCATGAGAACTTTTAAGATTAGCTTCCATGAGACCAGTATTGTGAATACCCCAGAAAGAGCGCCCAACATTTGCGTGCCAGTCGGGGAGGTCCCAGTCTATGTTGAGGTCCTGCTCCCATTTAAGCATATAGGCAGGTTTGGTTTGCGCGTCGTTCAGCAGAGAATAAATGAGGGAGAGTCTCCCTTTGACGTCAGAAATTTGGGCACACCACTGTTCATAAGGCGTTACCCATAGGGGTTCAGAGAATTTGGACCTAAGTGAGTTAATAAAGTGAGAAATTTGGTTTAGACGGAATTTCTCTACAGGCGGCATCTTCAACTTTGTGGTACAATGAGAAACAGTGATAGGACCCGAGCTATCCAAAAAGTGGCCAATTCTGTACAGGCCTTTGTTAGTCCACCATTTAAATGCCCCTATGCCTTCACCTGGAGGGAAGGCCGGATTATGGAATAGGTGAGTGAGGGGAGCCCAAGGTGAAGTGACTTTATGTGTTTTGTGTATGTGATCACAGATGGAAAAATGTGAAAGGGTAGGGGCCATCACTGGGGGGCGAGCTTGAGCAGGTCTCCACAGCAAGTAATCAATGGTGTCGGGGGACGGCTTGGCATTCCATAGAGTACCAGTCAGGCTTCCCCCCTCTGGAATAGATAACGGAAAACTGAGTCAGTTGTGCTGCCTGATAGTATTTCCAAAGGTCCCGAACTCCTAAGCCCCCTTGTTTCTGGGAGCGTAGAAGCGTATGTTTATTAATTCTATGTCTCTTCGTTCCCCAGATACTTAAAGATGTGTCCTTGTAAATTCTGGATGTGGGATTTCCGCACCGGGATGGGGAGCAACCGGAAAAAATAAAGAATACGTGACAGGAGATTCATCTTAACTGCATTGATTCTGCCTAACCAGGAAATGTGACAGCGAGACCAGTCAGAGAGATCCTGTTTTAGTCGTTGTATCATGGGCGTGTAGTTGGTCGGATAGAGTTTGTCTATTGTGGGAGTCAAGGAGACTCCGAGGTAAGGAATGGAATCCGATTGCCAGGAGAAGGGGAAATGGTCTTTCAGACGTTCCACCAGTGGCGCAGGGAGAGTGATATTAAGGGCCAGCGACTTAGTCATGTTGACTTGCAAGCCGCCCCAAAGGCGTCCAATAGGGAAACTATATTGGGAAGAGAAATCAATGGGGAGGTAACAAAAAGCATTATATCGTCCGCGAACAACATGCATTTGTGGGCCTCTGACCCGCATTGTATGCCGTGAATATCAGGGTGAAGACGGATTACCGAAGCCAGGGATTCAAGGGCTACAGCAAAAAGGAGTGGGGAGAGGGGGCATTCCTGTCTCGTTCCCCTCCGGATCGGGATGTCTGCAGAGTAGTATCCCTGCATCCTGACCTGAGCTACCGGATGGGAGTAAAGGGCTCGTAGTGTAGTGATGAAAGAGGGACCGAAACCCCATTGTTCAAGAGTACGGAAGAGGAACGGCCATGAAAGGGAATCAAAGGCCTTTTGTAGATCCAAGGACAGGAGAAATCCAGGTTGGGAAGGGCCTCCATCCCACCCCGAATTTAGCAGAGAAATGACATCAACTACCCTCCTTATCTGGTCAGGTCCTTGCCTACCCAGAATGAACCCCACCTGATCCTTGTGAATGTATTTGGCAATAAAGCTGGATAAGCGATTGGCAAAAATTTTGGTCAAAATCTTGAGATCATTATTAATGAGAGAAATCGGTCTGTAATTGCCCACATCGGATGGATCATTTCCCGGCTTGGGGATAACAGAAATGTAAGCTTTATTAGAGGCTTCTTCCAGGTGAGCTCCGCCCCTAAGGGCATTGAAGAACCTGACCAGATAAGGAGATAGGACCGACGCAAATGTCTTATAATAAGAATTGGAAAAACCATCTGGGCCTGGGGTGGAATTGGGTCGGAGAGTCTTGACTACTTCCAGCACCTCCTGTTCGGTAGCCGTGAGGCGGGGGAGAGGCACGTTGTCTAGGAACGAGTCAGGATCGTCCCCCTTATGGGGGGTGGGGGCCGCATAAAGTCAGTAATAGAAGGAATGGAAGGAGTCCATGATGGAGTTGGGGTTGCTCAAAAGGACACCAGAATGGGGTCTTTATTTTGGGCATGGAAATCGCCCGAAACTTTGGGGATAGCTTCAATGCCAATTTCGTACCCAATTTATCCCTAAAAGCATAAGCGTGAGCCTCCTGCCAACATAGGGCCTTTTCGGCCCTGGAAGTCAGGGCCAGGTTAAGTGACAGTTTAATCGCATCCAGTTCGGCAAGAGAGGAGGGATCAGGGGAGCGCTTGTGGGCTCTACAGAGGCGAGTATATTCAATCTCCAAGCGGGTGATATCAACTAGTCTTTCCTTTTTAATTTTTGCCCCCAACTGGATGAGGTAGCCCCACAGAACAGCCTTATGGGCCCCCCATTAGGTAGTAGGGGACGTGTCAGGGAGATCATTAAGCGCCAAATATTTGCGAAGCGCAGTGTCTATCATGGAGCTTCTAGCGGGGTCGCTCAGAATAGACTCATTAATTCTTCATGGTGAGGGGCCTAGGGGAAGTAAGGAGCAAGAGAGCTGAAGAGTGACCATGGAATGGTCCGACCAAGGGACATCTCTAATTTTAGACTTCTGGGCAGAAGGGATATCCGTCGTGGGGATGAAGATGTGGTCAATGCGCGCTAACGTATGATGGGGGGCCGAGAAATGTGTATAATCTCGGGTAGAGGGGTTCAACTCCCGCCAGATATCAATCAGACCCAGTGCATGGAGTGATCTAGCCCCCCGAGGCTCTGCTTCGAGGGTCGGCGAAGATTACCACCGGAGGACTGAGATTTATCTAGGGAGCAGTCGAGGGCTAAGTTAGAATCCCCCCTATGAGAACGCGGCCCTCGAAGTGGGGAGAGAGAAGGAGAAACATCTCAGAGAGGAATTTCGCCTGACCCTTGTTAGGGGCATAGTAGGAAATAAATGTGTATAGCACTCCGTGTATGTGGCCCTTGACCAGAATGAATCGACCCTGGGGGTCCCTAAAGGTGTGCAGATGTGAGAAGGGAAGGGATTTAGCAAAAAATATGGCCACCCCTCTCTGTTTGGAGGGGGCATTGGCGAGATAAAACAAGGGGTATTTATGGTGGACATATGTCGGCTGGTAGGATTTCGGAAAGTGGGTCTCCTGGAGCAGGAGAACCCCCAGTCCTTGAGAATGGTAATGTTGAAATGCCTTTCTACGCTTAACAGGCGAATTTAAGCCCTGGGTGTTATGTGATGCCACCTGTAGAGAAGAGACCGTACTTATATTAGGCTGCATGGTGCGCTGGGAGGAGGCACGCAGATGTAGGTGATCTGGCGGGATCCCGAGAACACCCCCGAAGGAGACTATTCACAGTGTCAGTAGGTTTGTCAGGAGCAATAGAGAGCCAGATGGACCGCAGGAACTTGAGGGGAAGAAAAACATACCAGTAAAGGGAGAAAAAGAGAGAAAAGAAGACAACAGAAGAAGGAGAAAGTAGCAAGTACAAAGTCTTGCAAAGGGATGAGAAGGCCGCAGGAAGAACCCACAGCTCCTCATCACAAGTAAGGATGCGTCCTGAACCAGTCAGGGCACATTCCCGAGGGAAGCCAGATGAAATCATCTAACGTCCGACAGGAGGAGGCACATTAAAGCCTCTCTGGCCATAGGGCACCAGCCCGGCATTCTTGTAAAATAAAAAATAGCAAAATTCAAGCACGAAAATCACCCCTAAGTATAGAATATGGGGAGCTGCCCCAAAAGCACTATTAGGAGGTAAGGATTAGGGAGGACGGGAGAAAAGGGTGTCGTAGGGAGGGGAGGATAGGAAGGGGAGGTTAAAAAAATAAGGGGGGGGGGTACTGGGGGGAAGAAGGGAGCTGTCGGCTCTACGTCAAATAAATAAGCAGTAAAAACGGTGTAGTAGTCCCAGTATTCAAAAAAGAACCTGACCAGCGTGAGAACAGAAAGATAAGGTTAGTGAAGTAAAAAAATTGTAAAAGAGATAGTTCGCTGGAAAAAAAGAACAAAACAATGGTCCGAAAACAGACCCTAAAAGGGGGCCAAAAAATAGAGGCAGGGATCATCATGGACCCCTATCAGGCGAAGAAGGACGAACTTCGACGACCGAAGAAAGAAGATTCCCGAGGATCAATGCAGATATCAGGGAGGCTTGACATCACGGTGGCGCTTTGTTTGCTGCGTGTTCCAGACCGAGGATAAAGGGCTGATCGGTGGGGGTCGCTTGGAAGATTCTCTCCTGGAAGTGGACGGGGCAGGGGCAGGGTCCTTGGTGATAATACCCAAATGCAGGAGCATGCCTTCACCCTCCTGGAAGTTGGAGAAGCTGTGCGTCTTGTTTTGAAATTGAAGCCAGAAGGGGAAGGACCACCAATATTTCAGCGCCTGGGCAGAAAGAGCTAGTGTAAGCGGCTTCAAAGCTCTGCAGCGTTAAATAGTGAAGGGGGAGAGGTCAGCGAAGAGTTGAATCTTGTGGCCTTGGATGGATAAGTCCTCTCTACCCCTACTCTTTTTCATGAGCTCCTCCTTAACCCCATAAAAGTGAGTTTTGACGATAACATCTCTGGGAAAGCCATCTTTGCGGGGTGGTTGTAGGGCCCTGTGTGCCCGGTCAAGCTCCATGCGATGGTCAGAATTGTCCGGAATGAGATCCTTAATAAAAGCTTTAATTGTGGTAGGAATGTCCGTGATGGTTTCAGGGATCCCCCTGACCCTTAAATTCAGGCGTCTGCTTCTGTTTTCCAGATCATCCAGCTTACTAAGTGCTGTGTGTAGCTGATCTTGAATAGTCTGGATGCATGCAGTATTTTGATTGGCCCTTGCGACCGTTTGATCCATAGTGCTCTCAATCGCTTCAATCCGGGTGCCAAGGTTCTGGAGTTCCCCCTTAATGGAGCCTGTGATTTGTGAGGCAGTATGGGCCAGGCCAGTGGCTAGCATCTCCGAGAACTTAGTCATTAACAATGATATGTCTGGAAAGTGTCCTGGGGAGGTGAGGCCTAGTTGGTGAGGGAAAGCCAGGGCCTCTGGTGAATGCAGCCCTGGGATCCCTGGGGCCTGCTCAAGGTGTCTGCTGAGGAGGGATTCTGTGGAGGCCGTTGATGCTAGTGGGGGCTGTGGTAGGTATGCGGGGGTCGCTGGGGATGACCGGGGATCTGGGGAGGCCGATGGGGCGTCCATAGCACAGGCTGTCATGTCTCCTACCTCCTGTGCGCTGCGGTCTTCTGAGGGGAGAGAAGGCGCAGTCGCTATCTTGGCCGGGTCCCGCTCCGGGGATGGAAAAAGCAGACGGCGGGAAACCTCTCTCCGGGGACCCGCCGACATCCAAGGGGGGACCGCTGGAGGAAGGGGCAGCTGCCGATGCCTAATGCGGGGCTTAGTGCGCTCCGATGCTGGTGCCCGATGTAAACCGGGGAGGCGCGGAGCTCCGGGCTAAGACGCCATATATGTTTTTTTTAGTAGAGACCCCAAGGAAAAAAGTGGCAATTGTTGCAACTTTTGTCACATGGTATTTGCGCAGCAATTTTTCAAACATGTTTTTTTTGGGGAAAAAAAATGTTTTATGAATTAAAAAAAACAAAACACTAAAGTTAGCCCAATTTTTTTTTTCAGATATAATTTTTATTGAGGCCCAGGAAGGGCTGAACTAAACCATTACATCAATATTATGCAAATCTGGCACATCAAAAGATAAAATGAGCATTACAACCAAATAGCATACAACATATTTAGCATTTTGTCAAACTTCCAAAATATATATACTTCGTTGATAGATATATCAATGGGAAGGACATGTACATATTTCAGAGAGAAATAAATAATAAGTAATCATCAGGTACATTTTTGGAACTGCTCCTCCCCCCCATTTCCTTTTTCTGAGGACCGGGTTGGGGGAGAGGAGAAAAAAGGAGGGGAAGAAGAAGAGGGGAAGGGAGAAGAAAGGGAAAAAAAAGGGGAGGGGGAAAGAAAGATGGTGGCATGTCAGGGCAGTAGAGGTTCTCACACTATGTGATTTGTAAATTAAACAAAAAGCTATGGGCTCAAAAGCTCTGTTCCCTCCTCAGAAAGAATAAACAAATTCCAAGGCCCCTAATTCTTATTGTATTGTTCACGTTTATGCTGAGCTGTGAGTACTCCAAGTCTTCCATTTTATTATTATCTTCTACCTTATGTAGTCTGCAATGGTTGGTGGGAATTGCGTCTTCCAACATAGGGGAATGCAAGACTTGGCAGCATTCAATAGGTGACGAACAATGGATTGTTTATAGAGTTTTGCAGGAATGTTGGAAACATGTAGTAAGACAAAGGCTGAGTCATCAGGGATCTGATATTCTGTGGATTTCTGAGTTATTTTTTGTACCTTCATCCAAAAATGAGAGAATTTAGGGCAGGACCAGAAAATGTGAAGTAGCGTTCCCCCACTCTCCTGGCATCTCCAACAATGGTCTGTTGTATTAGGATAGTATTTTTGTAACCTGTGGGGGGTGCAATACCACCTTGTTAAAATTTTAAAATTAGCTTCTTGGATGTTTGTGCAGAAAGATGATAGTCCTGGAGAGAGGGTAGAAAAAAGAGATGGAGGGAAAGCTTGGAAATGGTAGGAAGGGAGTACAGTAATTCAAGAGAAAAGGAGGAGACAGATGATCAGGGTGAAATGGTCTGGGCAGCAGGATTAGATAGAAACCTGAACATAATCGGCCCAAGGTTCCCAAACAAGCTCAAATTTAGCAACTTTATCGGCAAGGATGCTGGGTATTTTTTCTTGGGTCATGATCAAAGAAATTTCATTTTAGTCTCTTTAATGGACACTTTGGGTTTTTTCCAAGCCCTAGCGACGGTGAGTTTAGCTCCCAGTAGCATATGTTTAGGAATGTCATGGACTTTGCCGTTGAGAAGAGCAATTTGAGGAGTTTGGGGAATTGGGCAGTCGGTAACCTTGCGGATGATCTGGAAGAGTTTATTGCAGTAGATGCAAATCCTGGGGCACGACCACCAGGTATGAAGAAGATCTCCCAGCCCCGGAAACAGAGTAGGGAGGAGTTCGGGAACATAACAGCAATACGGGTGGGGACCAAGTACCATCTGGTAAGAAGTTTGACATTCGCTTCGATGAGAGAAATATTTTAAATATTTGAAAAGGAGCGTTGGAAGCGTGAATACCATTCGTCTCCAGGTCCTTCTTCCATGTGCGGGCATATGCGGGTTTGTCTTCGCTGGTTGGTCAGCGATGAATAGATGAGGGAGATGCCTCCCCGTAGGTCCCTGGCCTCCGAGCACCAACGTTCATAGCATGTGATCCGTGGGAGTTCTGGTTTGTCATGCCATAGTGAGTGAAGGAAATGGGAAATCTGTGAATGGTGATATCTTTCTGTAAGGGGCATTTTGAGGGTGCTCACACAGTACGAGAACGAAAGAGGACCCATGGAATTGAAGAACTGACCCTTATTCAACCACCAGTGGAAGGCTGTAATGTTCTGTCCTGGGGGAAATTGGGGATTGTGAAAGATATGTGTCAGGGGCCTTATGGCAGAGACCAACGCTGTTTTTTTGAGGAGGGCATCATTGAGGGAGAAAGACTGAGACAGTGTTAGAGAAAGTATTAGGGGTCTAGTTTTGGGGGCACCAAGCTAAGGAATCAAGAGTGTGGGTGGGGGACAGCTTGGCCTTTCTATGTGAATCCAATCAGGTTTAGCACCTCTTCTGTAAAGAGTAGAGAATTAAGCCAATTTGGCTGACTGGTAGTACCATCTTAGATTAGGGAGAGTGAGGCCTCCATTACATCTGAATCAATATAGTATGGTTTTGGAGAAGCGATGGCCTTTCGAGCCCCAGACTAACTTAACAATCCTATTCTGGAGGTCATCCAGAGGAGCCATTTTAACCAGGATTGGGAGTGAACGGAACAGATAAAGAATGCGGGGAAGAAGTGTCATTTTTATTGCATTGACACTGCCCAGTCAAGAGAGGGAGTCGGTCTTCCTTAAGCTTCTTAAAAAGGGGGGGGATAGTTAGCATTATAGAGGGAGCCGATGTTCGAAGTTAAATGCATGCCTAGATAAGGAATGGAGTCAGTACTCCAGCTAAAAGGGAAATTGGACTGCAAGTTGGGGAGTAGGGCGGGATCCACCGAGATATTCAAGACACAAGATTTAGCCATATTGACTGTAAGGCCCGAAGCCGGGCTGAAATCAGTCAAGACCTTGAGGAGGTTGGGGACAGACACCAGGGGATTGGTAATGAAAAGTAGCAAGTCATCGGCAAAGAGGGCACATTTATGTCCCACGTCCCCGCAGTGAACGCCCTTGATATCAGGGCTGTGTCTGATCGCTATCGCCAAAGATTTGTTCGCAATTGCAAAGATCAGTTGCGATAAGGGATATCCCTGCCCCGTACCTCTGGCAATGTTAAAGGGATCAGAGTAGCAACCCTGTAGGCGTACTCGGGCCAAAGGGCCCGTACTCGTACTGTACAGCACCTTTAAGGCATCTATGAAGTGGGGGCCGAATCCCCACATCTCAAGTACAGCAAAAATATATGGCCAAGATATTGTATCAAAAGCTTTTTGCAGGTCAAGGGAAAGGAGAATACCGCTTCGGGGGGGGGACCCGCATCCCAAGTTGAGCCCAGGAGGGAGAAAAGATCAACAGCCCTATGTATTTGGTCTGTCCCCTGCCTCCCTGGAATGAATCCGGACTGGTCCTTATGGATGTATAGAGCAATAAAGGTGGATAATCTTTTTGTCAGGATTTTCATAAGAATTTTGATATCATTATTGATGAGTGAAATGGGGCGATAATTGGAAATGTCACTAGCATCCTTGTTGGGTTTGGGAATAACAGATAAGAGGGCTGAATTGAGGTCCCTGTCAACTGGAGTACCTGATCTTAGGAAGTTAAAGAACTTAACTAAGTACGGTGTAAGGGTCTCAGAGATTGTTTTATAATAAATGGCCGAGAATCAGTCGGGGCCAGTGGCAGTTCAAATCTTAAGATGTTTAATTACCGCCTGTACTTCCGCCTCTGTGAAAGGGGCTTCCATTTCAGCTTGATGTTGTCGAGATGGTGGGAAGAGGGAGAGTATGATCGAAGTCTGGTATTTTGGAAGGAGTAGAGGGGTCATCAGATTTGTATAGGTTAGCATAGTAGCCTCGGAAGGCATCCAGAACAGAGAGTGAGTTTTGGGATAGAGCTCCAGATGGAAGTCTGATTTTGGGGAAAGTAAGAACCCGTGGTTTGGGTAATAATTTGGAGGCTAAACGCGGGCCAATTTTGTCTAGTTGAAAGTAGAACTTAGCGTTCGTCCAGCGGATATGTTTTACGGCTTCAGTGGTGAGTGCTAGGTTCAGGGCCAATCTGGGTGCATCTAATTGGCTTAGTATATCCCTGGTGGGGTTCTGCTTGTGACGTTTGCGGAGAGATAGACATTTTTTTTCCAAGTTAGCTATATCTGCCATCCTTTCCCATTTATGCTTAGATGAGAGATGGATAAAACAGTTTTATGAGCGGCCCAGAGGGACTCAGGAGAGATATCAGTTGTGTCATTCAAAAGGAAATATTCTTTTATGTCCCTGTCAATGAGGGTACAAAGCACCGGATCTGACAGTAGAGCTTTGTTGAGCCTCAAAAATCTGGGTCCTAACCGGGGGAAGGCGCCATCAGGGAAAGAAGCACCGTGGCGTGGTCAGATAAAGGCGTATCTCTAATGCTAGCTTTGAAGGTGTTAGGGATGATTGAGGTGGGTAAAAAGAGGTGGTCAATACATGCATAAGTCTGATTGGGGGCAGAAAAATGAGTGTAGTCTTTCGATTTCGGGTTGAGTTCCCTCCAGATATCTACTAGGCCTAAGGAGGAGAGAGCTTTGGCAACACACAGGCTCTGTTTGGAAGGTTGTCTATACGGGGAGGAGCACGGTCTGGATTTATTCAGGCTAAGGTCAAAGGCCAGGTTAGAATCTCCACCCATAATCAAAGTACCAACTGTATTATTCAAGATCAATTGGGCGAGTTCGGAAGAGAAATGTGCCTGCCCTTTATTAGGGGCATAGTATGATAAGAAGGTGTAGGTTTGACCTCTGATCTCACCCGTGAGGAAAATGTACCTGCCCCCAGGGTCCTTCAAAACCTTAATAGGGGTGAATTTCAGTTTCCTAGAGAGAAAAATAGCTACCCCTCTAGTCTTAGTTTCCGCATTTGCCAAATAAAACAGTGGGTACTTTTGGTGGACAAATGAGGGATTATATTTGTCGGGGAAGTAGGTTTCCTGTAAGAGCAATATGTCAATGTGCATAGTGTGGTAAGACTGAAATAACTTATGTCTCTTGGTTTGAGAGTTGAGGCCTTGGACATTATGCAAAGCTATGCGCAAAGGAGGAGGTCGGGAGTCAGGGAGCGCCATTAATTCGCTGGTAGTGAAGTGCTGTGTAAAGAAGTTGAAAATAGTTTCGGGAGAGGGAACCCAGGGATCTGAGCTGAACCAGGAGGCTGACCATGACTGTGGAAGTGCTGCCATCTCGAGGATAAGCAAGGGAAGTGAGGAGAGAAAAGAAGGGAATAGGGAAGAAAAGAAAAGAAGCTGAAGGGGAGGAAGAAAACACAGTAGTTATCACAATGCATAAAACATACCATGGTGCAAACAAAATATAAAAAAACAACAGTAGTGGCATTGAGCCACACCTAGTCTCACTGCAGGGAAAAGGGAGCCCTGCAGTAGGCCAGGGTGTGTAAACCAAATCCCCAAAAAGGGGTTTTGGAAATGCTCCAGAGGGGCATGAGCAGAACACCTCGTGGGACCATGGGAGCAAGTGGAGGCACATGGCAACCGCTCCGGCAACCGCCCAGAACAACAAAATGCACAGCGTCCGAGGGGGAGGTAGATCCCTCCCACGCTGCAACTGTGCAGAGCAAAAAAGAAAACAAGTGTATGAGTCCCTGGTCCAAATCAAGTGGAGAGGGAAGCAACCATTCCGCCACCCAAAGGTGTTGGTAAACACTGAGGGGTCCCCTAAAGGCTGAAGCAGGGTGAGGCTCAGTCAGGCTTAGAGGAGGGTTGTGGACAATGGGAAAAAAACCCTCCTCTAGTGTAAGGACACTTCAGGGTGCCCAAAGGATTCAAAGCGGGTTCAAACAAAGAATGTCAATAGTGATGATAAGAAAAATATTAGGCAGTACATAAGAATTGTAGGAAACTCCAGGGGTCTGGAGAGTCCAGAACCAAACAAAAAAGGTTGGTAAAAGCAGCCAAGGGGCGAGAGCATGGAGTTTCATGGAGGAAGAGATTCCTTGATCTTTTGGACTGTTGTTTCTGCCATAGTGGGACCAAGGAGCTTGTAGGAGTAGGCCGTTTAGAAGAAGGAGGTTGTTGAGAGGACATGGCCAAGGGATCTTGAGAGATGAGGCCGAGTTGAAGGAGCAGTCTCTCTCTATCTGAAAGGGAAGAGAAGCTGAGGGTCTTCTGTTGGTAAGAGAAGCTAAGGCGGAAGGGAAAAGACCAGCAGTATTTAATGTTCTTCTGGGAAAGGACATTGAGGAGAGGTTTAAGGGATCGCCTCCTTGAATCGTAGTGGGGGAGATGTCTGCAAAAATTTGTATTTAGTGGCCCAACAGCGTCAGTTGGTTGGAAGACCTAGAGTGTCTCATGACGTCTTCTTTGACAGAGTAGTAATGTGGCTTAACCACAATATCTCTGGGTAAGCCATTCTTTCTCGGGGGTTGGAGAGATCTGTGGGCCCTGTCTAATTCCAGGCAGTGAGCGGGGATGTCAGGAATGATGCCTGAGATAAAGGATTGCACAGCAGCCATAACATCCGTGATAGATTCTGGGAGGCCTGGGATCCTGAAATTATAGGGTCTGGACCTGTTCTCCAGGTCATCTATCTTAGAGAGCGCTGTTTCCAATTGATCCACGAGATCTTTAATTCTAGCAGTATTTTGATTCATCCGGGCAATGGTGTGGTCAGTTTTTTGCTCGATCACCTCTATACGTGCCCCCAAATTATGAAGATCACTCTGTATGGTGGAGATGATCTGTGAGGCTGTTTGAGAGAGGCCTCTAGCCAGCATTTTAGAGAAGGTGGTAAGCAGGCTGTTTATGTTAGCAGGGGTGTTCAGGCCTTCAAGCTGTTGCTCACTGAACAGGCCTGGGCTTGTGGGAAAGTCTCCCATAGGCGATAGTAAAAGCTCTTTCAGAGTTCTCCCTATGAATGATTTAGTGGAGGCAGGGGAGTAGTTGGGTAAAGCAGGGGTACTCACAGGCTGCCCAGAGGGGCTATTAATGTGGTGTGGATTGCCAGTGGGATCTGCAATATCCTCAGCGTCTGTCCTCCTGCAGTTTTCTCCCGCGTGAGTGGCAGGCGCGGCCATCTTGGAGGATCCAGGCCTCGGCGGCTCCGTGTCCAAGGCTCGGGAGAGGTCCCTTCTGGCGGTGCCCCCTGGCATGGAGAGGTGCCCAGGGGTTACCCGATGTGGGGGGGGGGATCCTCGGTGAGGCGATCGGTGGCGTGAGCGGGCTCGTAGGGGCTGAGAGATGCCGGAGCGGAATGGAGCTCACCGCTTACACATCCATGTGGGGAGCTGCCGTGCATGCGCCTTGTTTCCCATGTTTTTAAACATGGTAACTGTGGTGGTTCAGAGAGGGTATTGAGTAGGCTGTACATTTCAGATAAAACCTGTGGAAGAATTCCATCCCCAGAGCAAAATTCCTTGAAAGGCGTCAAGTGCTGGCTAAAACCCTCAGGGTTTCGGAATAGAATGCAGAAAGTTATGCAGTTGAAGAGCATTCCAAAAGGGGAGTTTAAAGGGGCCTGCATCACTTGTCAAAGTCTATATGGAGGGCCATTTTCCAGCAAATAAGAAATGGGAGGCCTGGACATAACCCGACTGATGTAAAGCCTTAAACTCATGAGATTTAAGGCCAGGAATGAATTGTGGATTCTCAACGATAGGGAGAATTTTGAGAGGAGAGGGAGTTTTGCACACAGACTTGATAGCATATACTTACTGTAGTGCCCAGGAGCGGGTGTGCTTTCAGCCGCAATGGTAAATTTTTGTAACATCATAAAGCCCCTTTCTGCAATATGTCTGTTAGTGCCTGTTCTAATTGTACCCAAAGTTTAGAACTGCCATGACGACGTCAATCAGTGATACTACCCAGGTGTGTTGCCTGATAGTACTTCCGATTATCAGGGAGTGTCAGTCCACTGAAATGTTTAGGTAAGGTTAGATGATGATGAGAGATGCAAGGTTTTTTATGTCCCCAAATAAATCTTATAAAAAGAGAGTGTAACTGATTAAAGAAGTGAGCAGATATCATTATTGGCAGAGCTGGTAGTAGGTAAAGGTATTTTGGAGGAACACACATCTTCAGTAAATTACATCTGCTAAACCAGGAGTGTAAACCTGTATGCCATTTCTCTAGTAAAGTGCAAGGGCTGGTTAGTAGGGGTGGAAAATCAAGTTTGTATATACAAGATAATTTGGGGGGAATGTATGTACCTAGGTATGTTAGTGCAGATTCAGTCCATTTCATTTAAAAGCTTCATTCTAATGACTATAAGAGATAAGGGGATATCCCAACCCCCATAGCTTCTGATTTGCTAAAATGTATTTTCAAGTTAGAGATAGCCCTGCATAATTCAAATTCTCAGAGGAGTTTCGGAAGTGACACCATGGGGTTCATCAAGGAAAAAAAGTAGGTCATCAGCATACGCAGATATTTTGTGTTGGATGTTTCCTACAGAGATTCCCCGCATATCTGGGTTTAAACAGACCTTACAGAGAAAAGGCTGCAAGGTTAGCGCAGGGGAGACAATGGGCACCCCTGTCTTGTCCCATTCCCAACCTGGGCCATTGGGTCAGAATAAAGTTTTGAAATCTGTTGTAACATGGTGTCCCTTAAGCCAATATGTCTAAGAACCGAGAACATAAATTTCCAGTTCACCCGGTCTAATGCCTTTTTGGCATCAGTATTAAGAAAGACACAGAGTATATGAGTAGAGTTGGCTATATGGAGTAGTTTAAGTACCTTAGTTGTGTTATCTCTTGCTTCTCTAGAAGGGATGAAAACCACCTGATCTAAGTGGACTAGGTCTGGTATATGTCGTGCTAATCTGGTCGCTAATATTTTTGTAAACATTTTGAAGTCAACATTTAGTAATGAGATAGGCCTATAGCTACCACATGATGTTGGATCTTTACCCTCCTTGGGAATGACAGATACGTGAGCTTTCAAAGTGTCTCTAGGAAAGCATATGTCTGGTCCAGCTGCATTAAACAAATTCTCCATATAGGGACCAAGAGTCATTACGAAGGTCTTATAATATTGTAGGGTTAAGCTGTCTGGCCTTTCCCTGTTTCGTCCCTTTAATTGCTGCTAGCTGAATTTCTTCTAATGTGATTGATATTTCTAATTCCTCTTGGATTTCCGAAGATAGTTTAGGAAGCTGGGAAGACGAGATCTATTCTTTAATGAGAGTTGGAGAGGGTGAGTTATCTGCTAGATTGTAGAGGTAAGAGTAGAAGTTCCCAAACTCCTGCGCAATCTGTTTAGGCAGTACAGTTTTATGGCCATTTGAGGATATAATCTGGGGTATATACATTGCCAACTTACTTTATGTTCTCTAACAGATATAGCCAGTGTTTTCCCACATTTGTCCCCTGACTCATATCCCATTTTGCGTCAGAGTATTAATGCCGCTTTGGCTTTATACTGTAGTAAGTCAGTGATTTGTTTGCAGGTGGACAGAAGATCCAGTTCTAGTGATGGGGTAGAAGCATATTTGTGTCGTGATTCAAGGTTATGAAGTTTTGAAAGGAGCAAAGCAAGCCGTTTCCCACATTCTCTTTTAACCCGGGAGCCATGTTTGATAAGTAAGCCTCTAATGAGTGTGCTTCCTCTAGAGTTCCTATATCACAATCCAGAGAATCCTTCATCTGAAAGTAAGATTGTAACTCTTTAGAGAGCTCTGTAGCAACCTCAGGGATTTGTAAAAGACTTGTGTTAAGTCTCCAGAAGCGGTTTCTAGAGGAAGGTACTTAAGAAAGGGAGTAAATTAGAAAAATAGGGGCATGATCTGACCACGTTATTAACCCAATAGAGGAATTACGTACAGCGTGGAGCTGGCCATGCGGAATTGGGAAGCAATCCATTCTCAAATAGTTTTTTTTGTGGCAAGGAGTAAAACACGTTATCTCTTTTGTCCGGGTGTTGTAGTCTCCAGATATCTACCAGTTGGGCTTTGTGTATCGATTTAGCTATTCGCTTGCTCAAGCCAGGAGAGATGGAGGATACTCTAGAAGATGTGTCAACCGAGGGGATCAGGGGACATTAAAGTCTCCACCTAAGACAAATTAACCCTCAGCGAAGTTCATGAGATTGTCTAGGGCATGAATAATAAAGATATCCTGATGATTATTGGGTGCATAAATAGTGGCAAGTGTCGCTTGTACGTCACCTATTAAGCCTTTGATGAATACAAATCTGCCATCAGAGTCTATGAGAGTGGCCTGACAGGACCACGGAAGGCTGCCAGATATCAGTATGGAGACCCCTTTTGATTTAGCGGATACGTTAGTAGAGTGTTATGGTGGTATGTTAGTGGGTAAAATCAGTTTTTAAGGATTGGAAGTTTATCAGTCCTGAAACTGATTTTTGGATAAATGCAACGTCAGCATGAAAGTGTTTCAAATAGTTTAGAAGCATGCGCCTTTTTTCCACTATGTTAAGGCCTTTCACGTTTAGAGAGA
The DNA here is from genome assembly GCF_965119305.1 of Pelophylax lessonae. Classification (NCBI taxonomy): domain Eukaryota; kingdom Metazoa; phylum Chordata; class Amphibia; order Anura; family Ranidae; genus Pelophylax; species Pelophylax lessonae. Next base: position 18,701,436 of record NC_138768.1, on the reverse strand, counting down.
CTATCTTTATATCTTCCATCGCCAACACAGGGGAGAAAAAAAAAAAGGGGGAGGGGGGAAGGAAAGGGAAGGAGAGAAGGTTAGAAGAGAAAGGGAGAGGAAAAAGGGAATGAGAGATTAAAGAAACTTTAAAACCAATGAGGAGTAGGCCGTCCAGACTCCTCCGTAAATCTAAGTATAGCAAAGCAACTTTGCAAAAGACACACTTCGACTAGAGTCAAAGTCCAGTGTGTGTTGGCCTATGTGGGGGAGTGGTTAGAAAAAGCCCAGAAGTCCCCAAACATCTGTGGATATCCAATCGCGTGCCATCCTAATTAGATGTTTCCTCCAAAAATATTGCCCGAAACCCGTTTCCAGGAACGATGCTCAACAATTAGAAAGCCCCATTTCTACAACCAAAATAAAACAAGCAATTAAACAGCTCAAGCTAGGTAAAAGCCCAGGCCTAGATTGATTCACAGCAGCATATTTCAAGACATTTCTGGATCCACTCACTACCCCATTTCGCAAAGTCTTTAACTCCCTCTTCTCGCACCCACTCCCCTTTAACAGACTTTGGAGGTACACATAATGGTCATCCCAAAGGAGGGAAATTACTCTATTTCTGTATGAAACTACAGGCCAATTTCCATATTGAAACCTAGATATTAAGATATTCGCAAAAATCCTAGCAAACCGCCTGGCACCGCTTATGCCACCCCTAATTGAAATGGATCAAGTGGGAACCCAGAGACAGCACTATTAAAGTTCTCAATATCCACCACTGGCTGGCCTCCTCCAATAGTACTGGCTTCTTCCTGTCTTTGGACATGGAGAAGGCATTTAAGAGGTTGGCATGGGACTATCTAGGTGAGGTCCTGCATCACATTGGACTTCAGGACCTCATGTACAATCGCATTTTGTCCCTACACTCTCCGCCGACAGCCAGGATTCGGGTCAACGGCCACCTGCCAAACTTCTTCTCCATCCATGATGGCAAAAGACAGGGCTGTCCACTCTCCCTGATCCTCTTCATACTCACTTTGGAACCTCTTCTACGGAGAATGCGTACAAAATCAATAATGAAAAGGAATATCTATCACAAAACATACTTATGAACTAGCAGCATTTGCAGATGATATACTGTTATTCCTGAGAGAACCACTTACAACTATTCCTAATCTTTTGAAGGATTTTGAATTACTGTATTTCAAAGAATATCAAACCAAAAAATTTACTTCACCAAATGGAATGCACTGAATGTTTCCCTGTCAGCAGGAGCTGTCATACAATGTAAGGATAATTTTCCTTTCAAATGGCAATCTGATGCAATCACGCATTTAGGTATTCCGCTACCAGCCCACCTTTCAGACTTATACGCCAAAAACGATGTACCCATCCTCCACTCCATTTCAGATGACTTACGAAAATGGGAAAAAATCACCCTTTTCTTGGTTCGTCCGCGCAGCCATTTTAAAAATGTCCTCCCTAGGATATTATATATCCTACAAACAATACAAATCAAACTCCCTCTAACCTATAAGAGTATATGCACCAAATTCTTGTGGAACCATAAACACCCGAGGATAAATTATGAACAGTTAGTTAGACCCAAAATGATAGGGGTAGTGGATTTACCTGATATTAAAAACTACTACCGGACCAGCCATTTATCCAGAATTGGAAATTGGAAAGTCCATGGCAAGTCGAAATAATTGGTTCACTTGGAACACTCATTCTAACATATACGCCTTGGATTCTACCCCAACATATCCCACCACAGCTTAAGGAACATCCGCTAATAGGACCAACACTAAACAGTTTCAGAGTGGTTTGCACAAAAATGAATCTTTCATCCATTCCAGGCCCACTAACACCTATTCAGTTAAACCCTGCCTTTCCCGCTGGAATGTCCACCCACTTTCTAAAAGACTCCTGGCCGCACCGTGAGATACTAGCCCACCAATTCTTCCACGAAGGAACTCTATCTGATCTTTCCAATCTGAATTTAACTCTGAACATTCTCTTTCTTTTTTGAATTATTACCATATACACCACTTTCTTAGGGATCTAGACCAACACACCTCAGTCTCCCGACCTCTCACGCCATTTGAAACACTATGCTCCTAAACATCACCCCAGAGACACGTGATCTCTACCTCTTCACAGCCTGCTTTACAATTCCATATTGCCCAAATCAAACAAACCATGTCCTGCGTGGTAATGAGAATTGGAACTTGATCTTACAACTGAACATTGGGAACACTTGTTCTTTCTTGCTCACAAAGAATCTAGAAATGTTAAAATACAAGAAAATAATTATAAAATCCTGAGTCGCTGGTACCGGGTACCAGCCCTTCTCCACAAAATAAATCCTGCCTTAGCTAACAAATGCTGGAGATGCGCTAAAGAAATATGCATATTTCTTCATATCTGGTGGTCTTGCCCCATACTACAAAAATTCTGGCAGCAAGTCCACGACGTAACAACACAGGTCACTACTTACCCATTGGAGTTCGCACCGGCCCCTCTCCTTCTTCATCACTCCTCCAGATCTGCTTACTCATATTGAAAATCTCTAGCTATTAATTTGATAAATGCTGCTAAACTCTGTATTCCAATACATTGGGGGTCTCTCTCTCCCCCAAGGATATCTGAATAGCTCTTACGTATTAACAAAATCACAGAGATGGAGGAGCTAATATGTATAGCAAATGACACCCCTACCAAATTCTCAAACACTTTGGCATGTTGGACGCACTTACAATTCACAGAGAGATACAAATCCCTACTGACCTCAAAATCACATGACCCACAACACTAACTTTGGCTTATACCCGCACACCCCTCAAACCATTCTACTCACTTAACTACTGATGCTGGTTCCCCCTCCCCTAAACATGGAATGAAGTAGGGAGATTGCCATGTCAGAGCAGTACGCACTTGAAAAGGCTCATACCTAAGAAGAAGAAGAATAAGATTAGGACTACATTTCCCAAATACAGCATGACTCCTCTGTACACAAACATTTAACCTACAAATGATGGCTTGTCTACAGTGGAGACCAGGGAGGTTCAAATACAAATACGGATTCATAGCACTCCTTTCTCCTCTCTTCCCCCCTCTCATTCCTGTGTACCCCCATATTTTCCCCACATGCCCTAACCCCCTCCCTGACCCAGTCCCACATATAATTATGCAACTGAACCAAATAAAGCTCTACTTCATACTAATTTTATACTTCTTTAGTTCACACCGAATAAAACCCTAGATATTAAATCCACACAAACATCTAGCTATTTGCTGGATATACCCAATCCTTCAGACGAGCTAAATCCAAGAGACAATGACCCCCAAGCATAGATTTTCTGCCACACACTCTGATAGATGTTAACGTTAGTTTATACCTTAAATGACAAAGTCAGGGTTGTATTTGGAAATCGGGTTTGATGTCTTTATATTTACTTACCATGCAAGATACCTACTAAAAACTTAATAGGTTTTTTTCTCTTTTCTTTTAAACTCTACATGATGTAACAGTCAATTGTTTTGGACTAAAGTTGACATTCTATATAGCTCTTTGTTATTTGACAATCAAATATTGTGGAATAAAAAAAAAAGAAAAAGCCCAGAAGTTACCTTCCCAGCTCACCCCAACCACCCCAGTCAAGATGAAAAGCATTAGTGTAAAGAAGCAAACTGGGGCGGAGGGACATAAATAAGAAACAGCTAACAATACAATGCTGTAGATATCCAGCAGTTACACAAATTCCCCCCTCACCTCGGCGAGCCCCCCCCTTCACCAGTATAGGGACAAGAGAGGAGTCCCCTACAGAAAGAAGCGGGCAGCAAACAAACCACACCATTGAAAAAGTGAAGAAAAGCAGCCACTGCACAATGACCCTACCCTGTGGTCTCCCTAATAAATAAAAAGGAGACATAGAATCCCTGTGTCATGGAATTGCAATAGTGTCTGGCAGCTTACCTGCTCCTTCCTGTCTGCATTAGAGGCCAGACTCCCCTTCTGGCTCCTTTTTATCACCTCTCCTCCCTGTTCGGCCCCACCCCAGGCCATTCCAGGAAGTCTATATAAACCAGTGCACTGCAGGTCTGCTTTGCTGTTCAGCAGTGTTTGTTAGTTGTGTTCCTGTCTGCCGTGTGCTTGATCTACCTTTCTGTGTACCGACTTTGGCTTGTCTCTGACTACTCCTGTTTGCCTGTGACCCTGACCTTTGGCCTGTTCCTTGGTTACCCTTGTCTTCCTGTTGTCCTGACCTCGACTCACCCATCACTGTCCCTTGTGTCCTAAATGGCTGCTTCCCCTCTCTCCCTACGGAGCGTGACCCGGGGGACCCCAGGGGCCGCGACCTAGGCCCAGCTGCAGCCAAGTCCATCCTCACCAGTAGAGGTTCTGGTGAACACCTGCTGGGTCTTAGACTCCGCTCCCTCGGGAATCTTGGGCTCACGTTTCTGTCCATCCGCAGCAGTCAGCTACTGGGTTCACTACCTTGCGGTGCACCTCTGCCTCCAACAAGGTGCAGTCGTCACCTGGCCACAGGCGACCTGACAGTTTGAACAGCCATGAACCCGGCCGACGTTCTGCACCCTCAAGACGATCCATTACAGGGCTTGGTTCGCAGATTCGAGACGCAAGATGCTAATCAGACTCAAGTGATGCGATTCCTACAGGAGCTGTCTTCCCGCTTTGAACAGCTTCAGACCTCGTTGGGAACCCCTGAATCACCAACCCCAAGAGCAACCAGTGTCTGGGCCTGTTGCGCCAGTCACAGATTCGCATTTGCTGAAACTACCACCTCCAATCCGTTTTTCTGGAGACTCCAAGGCCTGCAGGGGGTTTCTTAGCCAATGCACTGTCCATTTTGAGCTTCAGCCACAAAACTTCCGGTCAGATCAGGCAAAGGTAGCCTATATTATTTCCCTCCTTTTCGGTGAAGCTCTAGCCTGAGCTGCCCCCCTATGGGAGAGGAATGATCCGGTAGTTTCCAACCTGTTCGACTTCCTGAAGCTCTTTCGTAACATCTTCGAGGAGCCGGCTCGGGTTTCTTCAGCGGCAAGTGCTCTTTTATGTCTCCGCCAAGAATCCCGTTTAGTGAGACAATATGCTCTTCAGTTCCATATCCTCTCAGTTGAGTTGAGCTGGAACAATGAGGCCCTGGTCGCTACCTTTTTGCAGGGTCTCTCTGACCGAGTGAAGGATGAATTAGCGGGAAGAACCATCCCCGTCGGTCTGGACGATGTCATCTCCTTACGCAACCAAATCGATATTCGTTTTCAGGAGAGGTCCATAGAAAAAAGACGCCAACACTCCCTAGGTCCTAGCCAGTTTGAGCTCCCCTCACTTCATCCCGTGGAGCATCCTCTGCCTGCTGAGGAACCCATGAAGCTGGGCCGTACAAGACTAACCCCGGAGAAACATGCTAGGTGCAGAACTTTGTGGAGGCAAGGGCCATTTTCGTGACTCCTGCTCGCTTCGTCCGGGAAACGCTCGGGTCTAATACATTTGGAAGGTGGAGTATTGGACCCAGAAACATCACCTTCCTGTCTTCTTCTTCTGATGTCCCTTCATGTAAGCACTTCTCCCCAATCGACCCTTGCACATCTGGATTCCGGGGCTGCCGGCAACTTTATGGACTGGAGAACTGCTTCTTCTATGAAGCTTACCCTTTCACCCCTTTCTACGCTGTTGGTAGTCTCAGCTATTGATGGCACTGTTCTTCCAGGGGGCCCTATTCGCTTCCAGACACTACCTATTAGGATGTCGGTAGGGATTCTCCACCAGGAGAGGATATCCTTTCTCATCCTACCCAAAGCCTCTACCCCCATTGTATTGGGCCTTCCTTGGCTACGGCTCCACTGTCCCCATGTGGACTGGGTCTCTGGGCAGATCCTGGCTTGAGGCCCATCATGTTTCTCGTCATGTCTTTCCAAGGTGACCTCAAAGGAGAGACTTCAGGTTGCTACCACATCGGTATCTTCTGACCTTCCCGCTGCATACAGCGATTACCATGATGTGTTCTGTAAGAAATCAGCTGAAGTGCTTCCTCCCCACAGGTCTTTTGACTGTGCCATTGACCTTGTTCCCGGAGCAACTCTGCCCAGGGGTCGTACCTACCCATTGTCCATCCCTGAGACCCAGGCCATGTCTGAGTATGTCACAGAGAATCTTGAGAAAGGTTTCATCCGGAAATCCTCATCGCCTGCAGGAGCAGGGCTCTTTTTTTGTCGCCAAGAAGGATGGTATCTTGAGACCCTGCATTGATTATCGAGGCTTAAACGCTGTAACTATTAAGAATCGATACCCCTTACCCTTAATATCTGAACTATTCGATAGTTTGAAGGGTGCCTCCATTTTCACCAAGTTGGATCTCAGGAGGGCGTACAACCTTATTCGAATTTGAGAAGGTGATGAATGGAAGACTGCGTTTAACACTCGAAATGGTCATTACGAATACCTGGTCATGCCTTTTTGGCTTTGTAATGCCCCAGCTGTGTTTCCAAACTTTGTCAATGAAATCTTCAGGGACCTGCTGTACCAGTTTATTGTCATCTATTTGGATGACATTCTTATCTTTTCTGAAAATCTGTTTGTCCACAGAAACCATGTCCGCACTGTACTTCAGCGCCTTAGAGAGAATAATCTCTATGCCAAGCTGGAGAAATGTTCCTTTGAATGTTCTGAGATCCTATTTCTAGGATGCTTTGTCTCAAGTTTGGGTCTTCGTATGGATCCGGGAAGGTCTTAGCCATTACCAACTGGCACCTTTCTGCTAGCCTTAAGGCCACACAGTGCTTTCTTGGCTTCATAAATTATTATAGGCAGTTCATAAGGAATTACTCTTCCATTGCCATGCCTATTATCGCTTTGACCAAGAAGGGTGCTAATGCCAAAGTCTGGCCCCCCGAAGCTGTCGCTGCGTGTCAAGATCTGAAACAGCCCTTTGTCTCTGGACCTCTCTTGAGGAGACCTAATCCTGGGGATGCATTCTTTATTGAAGTGGACGCTTCTTCAGTGGGGATGGGAGCTGTGCTTATTCAACTCTTTGAGAAGAAACGTCAACCATGTGCATTCTTTTACAAAAAAAATTCTCAGGCAGAGAGAAATTATGCCATCGGTGACCGTGAACTTCTCGCAATCAAATTGTCACTGGAAGAGTGGCATCATCTTTTGGAAGGTTCTTCTCACCCCATAACGATCCTACAGAATGCTAAACGTTTGAATCCCAGACAGGCCAGGTGTAGTCTCTTCTTTTCCCGTTTTAATTTCACGATTACGTACAAACTTGGTTCCTGCAACGGACGGGCTGATGCACTTTCTAGGTCCTTTGACACTTTGGACAAATAGTCCACTCCTGAACCTGAGCCAATCGTCCCCACTTCATGCATTATTGCCCATTCTACCACTCTGGACTCAAAGATTCCTCCTGGTAAGACCTTTGTCCCCACTGAGCTAAGAACTAAGATTCTTCATTGGGGGCATGATTCCAAGGTGGTGGGCCATGCAGGGTTTCTCCGGTCCTTCTTGCTTATCAGCCATCACTACTGGTGGCCTAATCTCCGCTCGGATGTCAAAGACTATGTCAAGGCTTGTCATGTCTGTGCTCAGTTTAAATCCTCCACACAAGCTCCTGCTGGTCTCCTCATGCCTTTGCCCATTCCTAAGGAACCCTGGGCTCATATTGCCATGGATTTTATCACCGATCTCCCACTGTCGGACGTTAATACGGTAATTTGGATGATAGTTGATCGGTTTTCCAAGATGGCTCATTTTGTTCCCCTTCCTGGTCTTTCTTCTGTTCCTGCCTTGGTTCCCATTTCTATTCGAGAAATTTTCCGCCTCAATGGGGTTCCTTCTCACATTGTTTGCGACAGGGGCGTTCAATTTATGTCTCGTTTCTGGAGAGCCTTTTGCAAATCCTTCAATATTGGCTTGGATTTTTCCTCTTCTTACCATCCTCAATCAAATGGGCAGACGGAGAGGGTTAATCAGGAGTTAGAGGTCTTTCTTCGCACCTTAGTCTCCGCTCACCATGACGATTGGTCCTCTCTACTTCCGTGGGCGGAATTTTCCCATAACAATCATGTAAATACCAGTTCGCAGAAAACACCCTTTTTCGCAGTTTATGCAAGACATCCTCAACTTCCGATTCTCATGACCTGTTCTCTGGATATCCCAGCGTTGGCTTCAGCTAAGGAGTCCTTCAATTCTATCTGGAGTGACGTTCATGATTCCCTCCGGGCAGCTGCCGACAAATTCAAAGGCCTTGCTGACCGCCGCAGGCGTAAACCGCCTTCTCTTCAGCCAGGGGACAACGTTTGGCTCTCCACCAGGAACATCAAGCTTCTAGTGCCTTCCCTGAAGTTTTCTCCAAGATTCATTGGTCCATATACTATAATTTCTAAACTGAATCCAGTTTGTTTCAAACTTCAGATCCCCAAAAGCCTCAGAATCGCTAACTTCTTCCATGTTTCCCTTCTGAAGCCTTTAGTCCTTAATAAGTTCTCTCGTCCTCTCCCTACCATGGCTCCGGTCTCTGAGGATAATCAGGAATACGAGGTCAGTCAAGTTCTGGATTCCCGACTCTGTAGAGGCGTTCTTCAGTACCTTGTTCATTGGAAAGGCTTTGGTCCTGAGGAGATGTCTTGGGTCCCTGCATCGGAGGTCTTTGCACCTCGTCTGTTAAAAAGGTTTCATCTGAAGTTTCCCTCTAAACCCGGGCCCAGGAGGGAAAGGGGGAGGCCTCGTAAGAAGGGGGTACTGTCATGGACTTGCAATAGTGTCTGGCAGCTTACCTGCTCCTTCATGTCTGCATTAGAGGCCAGACTCTCCTTCTGGCTCCTTTTTATCATCTCTCCTCCCTGTTCGGCCCCACCCAAGGCAATTCCAAGAAGTCTTTATTAACCAGTGCACTGCAGGTCTGCTTTGCTGTTCAACAGTGTTTGTTAGTTGTGTTCCTGTCTGCCGTGTGCTTGATCTACCTTTCTGTGTACCGACTTTGGCTTGTCTCTGACTACTCCTGTTTGCCTGTGACCCTGACCTTTGGCCTGTTCCTTGGTTACCCTTGTCTGCCTGTTGTCCCGACCTCGGCTTACCCATCACTATCCCTTGTGTCCTGAGTGGCTGCTTCCCCTCTCTCCCTACGGAGCGTGACCCGGGGGACCCCAGGGGCCGCGACCTGGGCCCAGCTGCAGGCAAGTCCATCCTCACCACTAGAGGCTCTGGTGAACACCTGCTGGGTCTTAGACTCTGCACTCTGGGGAATCTTGGGCTCACATTTCTGTCCATCCGCAGCAGTCAGCTACTGGGTTCACTACCTTGTGGTGCACCCCTGCCTCCAACAGGGTGCAGTCGTCACCTGGCCACAGGTGACCTGACACCCTGAGGGGCATCAGCCCTATTCATTAGCCAGGGCCAGGGTTCAGTGCAAAAAAGTGTGTGGTACCGGGCACCCCGCTGCACCCCACACCTAGAATTCCCAAGGCGGAGGGGGGAGCCATTGAACCCCCCGCCCAGCAGGATGGACACCCAACCAAGCAGCCATACCCCCAAGTCAATATAGAAATATAACTGTCAGCATATAATACATCAAAATATCAGAAAAGTCTGGCTGCATCTAATGGTATCATAAATGTAGTATATAAAACATTAAGGCACGAAAACCTTGACTTCTTTTAGGTATAACATTTATGAGAACTTGTCAGCTCCAAGGTTATTAAATGAGAAGGTTTTGAGGCAAACAAGAAACAGAACAGGAGACATGGATGGTAGATGGGTACATGTGGACCCTCAGGTGATGACATCCGAGATCTCCACCTGGTAAACTGTGGTTTTGGTAGGGGATTCCCCCATGATGTCGGCAGACCCGACCAGGCAGCCGGTCTCCAGAGGAGCATCAGCCAATTTAGGACCTGGATGGGTTCAGTTTCCATAAAGGCGAAGAGCGCTGGAAGATCCTTTGGTGTGTGTGTAGGGTGAATGACTGTTGGTCCCTACTACAGGTTACAGAGAGGGGGAAACCCCATCTGTATGTAAGGCCCAGCTGGCGAGCAAGGTCCAGGAGAGGGCGAAGGACAGCCCATCGCTGCAGTGTCGCACTAGATGGGTTGGGAAAGATCTTGATGAGCACTCAATCAATCAACTTCCCCAGCTTCCCATGCTTTCCGTAGAATAGATTCTTTATGGGCATATTGATGTAGCCGGCATATGACATCCCTTGGTCTATGCGGATCAGAGGAGCAGGGACCTAGGGTCCTATGGATGTGGTCAAACTCCAAATGTGCAGGGACAGATTTACCTATAATTTTTTTAAAAATTACCACTGCTTTTTTAGGCAGGTTCTTGGCACCAGTAGCCTCAGGCAGTCCCCGGAGCCGCAGTTGATTCTGCCGGCTCTGGTCCTCCAGGTCCTCCATATGCAGCTGGAGAGCCAATTGGGTGTCAACATGGGAGTCCTGTATAGATTCCAGGGCTGACATCCTCTTTTCCAGAGTTAGCACCGAGGATTCCCCTGAAGTCAGAGGGATTGTATGCCTTCCCTTACCTCTTGGATCTCCTGACGATGTGTTTTCTCCAGGCGGCCGATGAGCGCCTCAATGTCCGCCTTAGGGCTTGTAGAAGCGATCACAGCTCAGCATCCCCACGGAGGGTCAGAGGGTGTGTAGAGAGGCTCTGCACTTCAGTACGCCGCCAGAGTATCCGGGTAAGCCTCAGGTGTTAACGAGGTAGCCGGTGAGGCGGGCAGATCCCACAAGTTTAAGGCCTCATGTAAGGAGAAAGCCGTCTGGGAACCCAAGAAAAAATGTAGTATTCCTCTGCCAGATCTGGTCGGACAGGTCTTGGTATGTGTATTCTTAACCTTACGCTTCTTTGAGAGCATTCCATCAAATTTGGAACAGAGACGGCCGGGAGATCAAGGGACACGCGTCTCTACTCGGCCATGTCCAGACCACGCCCCCCATTAGCCCATTTTTTTTGTATAATGTAAAAGATGATGTTATGCTGAGTAAATAGATACCTACAGTAACATGTCATTCTTTAAAATTGCGCACATTCGTGGAATGACGCCAAACTTCGGTACTTAAAAATTTCCATAGGCAACGCTATAAAATATTTACAGGTTACCTGTTTAAAGTTATAGAGGAGTTATTGGGCTAGAATTGTTGCTCTTGCTCTAACGTTTCTGGCAATACCTCACGTGTATGAATTGAATGCCATTTACATATGTGGGCGCGACATACAAATGCGTTCACTCCTGAGTGCGAGCTCGTGGGGATGGGGGCACTTTAACTTTTGTTTTTATTATTGTTTATGTTATTTTTATTTTTACACTTTCCCTTTATTTTTTTAATTTATTTTTTATCACTTTTGTTTCTATTACAAAGAATGTAAACATCCCTTGTAATAGGAATAGTGCATGACGGGTCATCTTTATGGAGAGATATGGGGATCTGGGGTCAATAAGACATCAGATCTCTCCTCCAGGCTGAAAAGCCTGAGATAAAAAAAGATCTTGCCAAGATCACGGCAGGATTTCCCAGGGTGCGCTCGGCCTCACAATCAGTAATATTTTCTCGGGGGGAGCAATTGCCCCGTTGCCCCCCCCCCCCGGATCTGCCCTTGGACTTCCCGGGGACCATCTGGTCCTCACGATTTTCTATGGTGTACTTCTGCCACCACGATCGCACAGGCAAGCCAGTAGAAGCACCAGAGGGTGGGGGGGGGGCAATTGCTATGATTGTTCTTATGGTAAAGGGAATCGCCGGCTAAAAAAATGATATCTGAATGATGCCTGCAGCTGCATTCATCATTCAGATATCCCCACTCAAAGCCGAGGACGTCATATGATGTACTAAGGGCAAGAAGTGGTTTAGTCCAAGCTAAAAAAACACACTTTTATCTACCTTGATCAGTCTTTTCAATACCTTCTTAGCACTGTGTAAAAAAAAAAAAAATTATTAATCCCCAAAAATGACTTACTACAGCAACTACAGTACATATAAGATTCAGACCTACAAGGCTTGATACAAAATCGATATGGTAGAATAATGCAGTGCTTCTACATTTACAATATATCTGTACCACCACCATGCTTGGAATATGAAATAATACAATTATTTAATAACAAAACAAGCATGTGTTAAAAGTCCTCATTCAGTTATATGTGGGATTCAAGGTCCTCCCATAGATAGTCCTTCTCCTCATAACCCTGGCCCGGTGGTTGTGGAGGATTGTAGGTGGGAGGCTTATTCATTTATGATGTTGACCACCTGCCAACTTGTTGAAACTAAAAACCCAAAAGACCCAGCACACATGACTGGTCCCCGAGGGAAGGGACAGGGATAATAATGACATCATTGACCAACGGCCATGTAAGCCAATGATATCAGTGAAATTGAAATGTTAGCTTTATTAAATACCACTTTTATACATGATGTACAGGAGGCTGAAGAGGTAAAAGTTCAGGCATTTGTTCAAACCCCCTAACAACCAAAGTTCAGACTGAACCATTGGCCCAATCCTACACAGCTCTGCCTTCTTTTTTTCCGGACAATGTCATCCACTTCAGCTCTGGAAGGTTTTACCCCTTCATGACCAGAGCATTTTTGCTATTCAGCACTCTGCTACTTAAACTGGCAATTGCACGGTCATGCAACACTGTACGCCAATGAAATTTATATCATTTTTTTCACGCAAATAGAGATTCATTTTGGTGGTGTTTGATCATCACTGGGCTTTTTATTTTTATTACATAAATGAGAAAAGATCGAAAATTACAAAAAATAAAAATAATAATTTTAACTTTCTGGTATAAAACCTATATAATTAAAAACAAAACAAATGTCTTCATATATTTAGGCCAAACTGTATTCTGCTACATGTCTTTGGTGAGAAAAAAATACCAATAAGTGTATACTGGTTGGTCTGTGTGAAAGATTTAGAGGAGAATTCATCAAAACTGGAGCAGCCAGAATCTGGGACAGTTGTATATGGCAACCAATCAGCTTCTATCTTTTATCTTCAAAGCTTAACTAAATAAGATGAAGATAGATGCTGATTGGTTGCCATCCACAGCTGCTCCAGATTCTGGCTGATCCAGTTTTGATAAGTTCCCCCCATAGTGTCTACAAACAATGGTGTATATATACTGGAATTTTTTTTTTTACTAATAATGGTGGTAATCAGCAACTTATATTGGGACAGTGCGGTGGGAAATCTGACACTCACTGACACTGGGTGAGAACTGACTAACTGCCACTGACATCACCAGTGACACTAAAACAGTGATCAGTTTTAAAACTATACATTGTCACTGTATTAATAAGGCTGGCTGGGAAGGAGTTAACATTTAGGGCAATCAAAGGGTTAACTGTGTGCCTAACAATATGTAATGTGTGTAATATGTGCGGCTTTTACTGAGAAATGTGACTGTTTTATCTGTTAGTAAACACGGAAATCTGAACTGTCATTCGCTAAGCCAAACAGCAGACCTGGTGACCGACTTTTGCTTTAGCGAATGGCAGCACAGAATGGGTGGCAAGCGCACGCACCCTTTACCCGTAAATAGTGGATAACTGATATACTGTATGTCACGGTTCTGTGTATATTGATCCGGCACCGGGTTTTACCTCCTGTTCGAGCTGCTTGGGTTCCTGTCAATCCGCCCTGAACCTAGGTATTATTATGCCTGTGCACCTGTGGCTGTGTTCCAGTAACGTGTCTGCACACTGAAGCCGGACCCTCCTGTTCCTCTGGCCTTTGCTGTGCTGAGTATTCCTTCTTTCTGTGTGTTGTTTGATCCTGTCTTTGTTCTCAGTGTTTCCCTCTGGCTGTGCAGTTTACTCCCTTTGGTTTCTGTCTGTGGTTACCGGTATTTCATGTTACTGTGTGTGTCGTTCTCTGCTTAGGCTTCTGTGTGTACCCCGCGTCCTTCCAGTGTGCTAATTGGCTGCACTGTGCCCACACAGGGGTGTCAGAAAGCCACCACCTGGGGGGCTGGCACTTAGCACAACATCCACACCACCAGTGGCTCTGGAGAAGACCGGGTGGCTCCATAGATCCTGTGACTCTGGCACACCACTGTTGCATGCGGTCACGCAGCTCCCTCATCTGTGAGGACCCGTACCCGGGTACACCTGGTTAGTTTTTGCATTGGCCGCTAGATGTTGAGCTACAGTCCCAGGTGATCTTACCATCTGATCACGACACTGTATATGTAATCCAGACCACAGCATCCACCCTGTCACCTTATATGTACAGGGGCTGATCCACAAGTGGTTATACTTTATGATGCTTTGCTACAAGGGCTTTTTGTTCTCTATTGACCCATCTGACCATAAAACGACTAGCTGTCCTAACCATATGTAATATAGGAAATTCTGCTTTTCTTACCTGGGTGTAACCATACAGATTCAGCAGCTGTGCCATTTGTAGAGTGGTGTCGGAATGGAGATCTCCAATGAAACCAGCCAGGGCCCCCCGCTCCATACAGGAATAATTTGGAACTTCCATTGTATGTCCAGACAATATCTGTAGAACATCTTTTATAGCTTTATTCACATGTCCACAAGAATCATACACATGGTATCCCAGAGTTATGTTGGGAAGAATATCTGGATTGCTATTTATCTCATCAATAGCAAATATAAAAGCCAGGAGATGTCTGTATTCTCTCCGGTAAACTCTGCCGGAAATGGATAGGTTTGCATTGGTCTACAGTACAAGGACAGCAGTAGAAATTCTCTATAGCAAAATGTATAATAACACATTTCATATACAGATCTATGGTGGGATTGGTCAATCATTCCTGCATCTACTGTACATGGGTTAGAGCAGTGGTTGTCAATTTAGGAGATATAAGGCACCTCAGCTTCAGCCTCTGACATCACCAAGCAGCAACACATAATATTCAGTATACAGCATGCAACAGTATAGAAGAAGGTCAGAGAATGCAGACTTACTAGAGGAAAGGGTCAGAGACTACAAACTTGCTACAGGACTGGTTGGAGCCTGCAGACACGCTGTAAGAGACCATCAGAGATTGGGACTGGGGATAAGGAAACCCTCCTGAATTTAGTTTGTGAAACGTTTCTCAAATCTTGTTCAAATTGTAAAGTTTGAGAACAGTCAGCAAACCCTATTGATGGCTATGGGGGTGAATCTTGCTTTTTATTTCTGTCCATTTCTAAGACCAATAAGCACGCTATTGCCAAACAAAAGATATGGTAACTGGCCACTGCCATGTATGTGTGTGTGTGTGTGGGGGGGGGCATGTACCAATACCATAGCAAAGTGACTTTCCCTACATCTTTCCTCTTCTCTCCATAAAAGCTCCCACACATTAACAGTATGGTTGATGTAAGCCCACTTACAGAAAATGGGTTGGATTATTAATTCCCTTATAATATTGGCTCTTGTAACCAGAGAAATTACTATGGATGAGCTTCTGTTGTGATCTGAACCCAGGTTGTGACCAAATTTATCTCTTTTTTTAGAGGTTAGTCAAATGGCCGAACCAAATTTGTGTTTGGCCCACTCAAACCTCCGAAACCAGCTGTAAGAGATACATTTGGCATCATTATTACTACTGCTGATAAATGTGACCGCTTCCCTTCTGGCTGTTTCTTAGGAAACCAGGAGCCGCCAACATAAATTGTTCCATCGCTCAATTGTGTTGGCTGGTTGGATCTGAAGCATTGGACAAAAATGATTGATGGATTCCCCTTGTGGGACTTTTCTTTTTTTAAATAACCGATTTGTAAAACGCTGTGGTGTGTTTTTTTATTTTTCACTTTTTCTATGAATCCATAGGGGTACTGTGTATCTTTTACTCATTCACATAGAGGGAGGGCCTGTATCTGGGGTTTCCAGTTTGCACTATGCCCCCCGAACATGCAGACCCCCACAACAACCAGGCCAGGGTTGTGGGAAAGAGCCTCTTGTCCTCATCATTGTGGTGCTTTACCAATGGGGTCCTTCTGGCAAGGTTCCCACATGTTTAAGGCATGTAGCCTAGTATAGTCCAGGAGGGGAGACTAAATGCTGTGGTTATGAGTAAGCGATCTACAGCATCGTGAAACGCGTCAACCCAACACGTCTGTTTTTGCACTGTCTGTCTGCTTCATTTATGAAGAATAAAGGAGTTCATTTGTTTTCATCTTATCACCTTGAGTGCGGTCTCTATCTTTGGAAATTTCTGTGTTTGGACGATGGATCCGACCTGCACCAGGCTCTGAACTTGCACCTGAGCGGCTTTTCTCTTTGTTTGATATTCATATAAATGTCAGGTGTGGATTTTGGTGGGAACCACATGCTTTTTTTCCTTTTTTTTGCTTGGAATTTCCCTTTTAAATCCATACCAGACCCAAATGAATATTTAGGGGGAGGGCACATGCCATTTTTTGTGGGGTCCCTCTTGACATCCATATCTGACCCTCATCAAGGATAAGGGTCTGTTATACATCCTTAAAGCATAACTCCACTTTTTTTGAGAAAAAAACATTCCCCTCTGGGTGATCTCTGTACATTACTAGGATTTTACCAAACTTTGTTGCAGATTCCTACCTTTTGTTATTCTGAAGAAATCATTGTTTGTTCCTCTGTGCCTCTGTGCTGAATGGGTCTAATGGGCGTGGTTTCATAATTATCGATCAGCTGTGGCAGCTGCAGAGCTCAGAGGGAAGCTGCTGGGCCTGCATCCCTTTAGGCGTGTTCCTAATGGGAGTATCTCCCCAAAAATGACATTTTTGTTGCAGGAGATGCCAGAAATCGGACTTGTTTCTGGGGTGTGGTCAGTACACATTCTATGCACACCTCCAGGTAGCCATATTGCATTGCATTTTCAGAAAATACAACAGCTTCAGATTGAAAAGAAAAGTAAATTTTTAATAACATTCAATTACAATATGATTTGTGTCGCAATTATATATGCTATATAGTTTTGTCTTTATTTGCTATTTTTTCCCCACGAAAGTGGCGTTACCTTTTAAGGAAAACAAAACACTTTTTTGTTTGTGTGGGGTTCCCCATTAACATCTATACCAGACCCTTACCTAGGATAAGATTCTAGTATAGGATGGGCGAATCCCTAACCGTTTGTTTACAAACTGAGGTAGGTAGCAGAAGCTGTAATTTGCCAGCAATTCAGGCAGAATTGTTTTTTTTCATCTGTAAATGTTATTGCTGGTGTAGTAGGTTGTATACATCACATGGATGCACCACTTCACAGGCAGGGTCAGGGTATCCCCAAAGCACGTTAGTGAATGGAATTTTTTGTTCCGGGTCACTTTGCTTTTGTTACCTCAAAGAGTCTATTTAGTCCACCCAGAGTTTTTCAGTTTCTTTACCAACAAAACAATCCTCCCATGTTTTAGAGTTAAAGATAAGGAGAGACATTCTATAATTTAGCAAAATAAACTGGACAGGGCTGACCTTGCTCTGTGCACTGGTCCAAATCATTTGGTGGAGGGGGGATTATGGTGTGGGGGTTGTTTTTCAGGGGTTGGGCTTGGCTCCTTGGTTCCAGTGAAGGGAACTCTTAAGGCGTCATCATACCAAGACATTTTGGACAATTTTATGCTCCCAACTTTGTGGGAACAGTTTGTTCCTGTTTCAATGTGACTGCACACCAGTGCACAATGCAAGGTTCGTAAAGACAGGGATGAGCGAGTTTTGGGATGGAGGAACTTAACTGGCCAGCATGGAGTCCTGACCTCAACCCGATAGAGCACCTTTCGGATGAATTAGAGTGGAGCACAAAGCAAGGCCATCTCTCCAACATCAGTACCTGACCTCACAAATTCGCTTCTGGAAGAATGGTCAAACATTCCCATAGACACACTCCTAAACCTTGTGAACAACCTTCCCAGAAGAGTTGAAGCTGTTATAGCTGCAAAGGGTGGGCAAACTTAATATGGAACCCTACGGGCTAAGACTGGGATGCCACCATTAAAGTTCATGTGCGTGTAAAGGCAGACATCCCAATACTTTTGGAAATATAGTGTACGTATATTTTCTGAAAAAAAAAAGACCCTGCAGAATAAAATGGCAGTAATTTCAATCTTTTTATGATATAAGCGGGGCTGTTTATCAAATTTTCAGTAATATTCACACTGAACTTTTGTTTATTTCTTTAAAGTTGGCGGATATGAGGTATACCTCAGTTTTCAGGCCAAATATGATCATAAACAAACCACTTTCACAAAGACATGCTGTTCACAAGATCAGAATGCCACAAATTCATCAGAATTTCACTGAATTAGAAAGCCAGAAGTCACAGATAACAAATACATTTCACAAAATATCCGCCCATCATAAATATGAACACTATATAATGTTGTTGTGATGTCCTAAATGAATGTGCAACCCAAACCATTTTTCTTTTGGATAGAGTGAGAAGGGATTACATACCTCCCAACTTTTGAATTTGAGAATTAGGGACACTTGAGGGAGGGAGTGATTAGCGGCATGCATAGCGCGCCGTGGCAACATGTGGGTGTGGCTAAACTCTTAACAGTGGGAGGGGCTTAAGGAGTGGGGGTTAAACAAAAGCCAGACAGGGGACAGCTGGGTGGAGAGCAGAGGTTATCAGGGCAGAAGACAGGGGTCAGCAGAGTGAAGAACAGGAATCAGCATGGCAGAGGAGAAGGGTCTGCAGGGCAGTGTACGGGGGTCAGTAGGGCAGAGAAGAGGGGTCACAAAGGCAGAGAATAGAGATGTATAGAACTGTTCGCCGGCGAACAGTTCCCGGCGAACTTAGCATGTTCGCGTTCGCCGCTGCCGGCAAACATATGCGATGTTCGGTCCGCCCCCCATAAGACATCATTGAGGCAAACTTTGACCCTGAACTTTACAGTCAGCAGACACATTTCCAGCCAATCAGCATACCTCCCTCCCACACCCTCCCACCTCCTATAAATAAGCAAGGGCAGCATCCATCTTAGATCATTCTGAAGCAGTGTGTGTAGTGAGAGTAGGGAGAGAGCTGCTGCTGCTGTTAAGCTAGGGACAGTTAGTCAGTGTTCCTGGTCTTGCAGTGTTCTTGGTCCACTACTGCTGTAATATCAGCACCCCAAAAAGCCCTTCTAAGGGCTGGTATTTGTGTTTTTTTTTTTTTTTATATATATATATATATATATATATATATATATATATATATATATATATATATATATATATACCTAGCGTCCCCAAAAGCCCTTTTAAGGGCTGGTAATTGAGTTGTTTCTTCTTATATATATATATATATATATATATATATATATATAGTGTCCCCAAAAGCCCTTTTAAGGGCTGGTAATTGAGGATTTTTTTTATTTATATATATATACATATATATATATATATATATATAGTGTCCCCAAAAGCCCTTTTAAGGGCTGGTAAGGTAATAGAGTTTTTTCTTTATATATATATCTATATATATCTATTGTACACTGCAGTTGCCTGCCCGCTGTGTGTGAGAGGCCACAGACCTACCACAGACTGTACTGTGTGCACACCACACTCATTTCGGGTGGCACAGGCACAGTACCTTGCATTTTAAAAAATATTTTTTTTTTCCTCTGTCATAATTGCAGTGAGTGCTGTGTCAGGTCCACAGAGTGCACTGTACCCACTGCAGTGCACTGCCCACCACTGATATATATACGGTGGCACAGCATCTTGTTGCAATAAATTGAAAAAAATATATATTTTTTATTATTGCAGTTGCCTGGGCTGCCAGTTACTGTCAGGTCCACAGAGTGTACTGTGCCCACTGCAGTGCCACTGTGTGCCCACCCACCACTGATATATAAGGTGGCACAGCAGCTTGCAAAGTAAAAAAAAATATATATATTTTTTAATTGCAGTTGCCTGGGTGCCAGTGACTGCTGTCAGGTCCACAGAGAGTGTACTGTGCCACTGCCCACCCACCACTGATATATAAGGTGGCACAGCAGCTTGCAAAGTAAAATAAAATATATTTTTTTTAAATTGCAGTTGCCTGGGTGCCAGTGACTGCTGTCAGGTCCACAGAGAGTGTACTGTGCCACTGCCCACCCACCACTGATATATAAGGTGGCACAGCACCTTGCAAAGTAAAATAAAATATATTTTTTTTAAATTGCAGTTGCCTGGGTGCCAGTGACTGCTGTCAGGTCCACAGAGAGTGTACTGTGCCACTGCCCACCCACCACTGATATATAAAGTGGCACAGCAGCTTGCAAAGTAAAAAAAAATATATATATTTTTTAAATTGCAGTTGCCTGGGTGCCAGTGACTGCTGTCAGGTCCACATAGAGTGTACTGTGCCACTGCCCACCCACCACTGATATATAAAGTGGCACAGCAGCTTGCAAAGTAAAAAAAATATATATATATTTTTTAAATTGCAGTTGCCTGGGTGCCAGTGACTGCTGTCAGGTCCACAGAGAGTGTACTGTGCCACTGCCCACCCACCACTGATATATATGCCTGCAAGAGAAAAAGCCAGCCGCAGAGAAGCCGTATTCCTGAAAATATAAGAAAAATGCTGTTTTTTAGGGGTTCTGGACATGCTACAGAGCTGAAACTTGACAGGTACACTTTTTAGACCCCCCAGACACTAAATACAAAAAATGACATGCCTGCCTAAAAAAATGCCCGCTAAATGCCTGCAAGAAAAAAAGCCAGCCGCAGAGAAGCCGTATTCCTGAAAATATAAGAAAAATGCTGTTTTTTAGGGGTTCTGGACATGCTACAGAGCTGAAACTTGACAGGTACACTTTTTAGACCCCCCAGACACTAAATACAAAAAATGACATGCCTGCCTAAAAAAATGCCCGATAAATGCCTGCAAGAGAAAAAGCCAGCCGCAGAGAAGCCATATTCCTGAAAATATAAGAAAAATGCTGTTTTTTAGGGGTTCTGGACATGCTACAGAGCTGAAACTTGACAGGTACACTTTTTAGACCCCCCAGACACTAAATACAAAAAATGACATGCCTGCCTAAAAAAATGCCCGCTAAATGCCTGCAAGAGAAAAAGCCAGCCGCAGAGAAGCCGTATTCCTGAAAATATAAGACAAATGCTGTTTTTTAGGGGTTCTGGACATGCTACAGAGCTAAAACTTGACAGGTACACTTTTTAGACCCCCCAGACACTAAATACAAAAAATGACATGCCTGCCTAAAAAAATGCCCGCTAAATGCCTGCAAGAGAAAAAGCCAGCCGCAGAGAAGCCGTATTCCTGAAAATATAAGACAAATGCTGTTTTTTAGGAGTTCTGGACATGCTACAGAGCTGAAACTTCACAGGTACACTTTTTAGACCCCCCAGATGCTAAATCCAAAGAAATTTTTTATTTTTATTTTTTTAAATTTTTCCAATAATTGTCTCTCTATCAAAAAATTATAATTTTTAAGAACTTTTTTTTGCGTGATCCCTCTCCGGCATGCCACAGTCCAGGTGTTAGTCCCCTTGAAACAACTTTTCCATCACTATTGTGGCCAGAAAGAGTCCCTGTGTGTTTTAAAATTCGCCTGCCTATTGAAGTCTATGGCGGTTCGCCGGTTCGCGAACATTTGCCGATGTTCGCGTTCGCCGTTCGCGAACGGCGAATTTTAGGTTTGCGACATCACTAGCAGAGAACAGGGATCAGCAGAACAGATCATAGGGGGTTAGTAGGGCAGTGCAAAAGAGTCAGCAGGATGGAAGATAGGGTGTCAGTATGGCAGGGTACAGATGTCAGCAGGACAGAGGACAGGAGTCAGTAGGGCAGGGTACTGGGGTCAGCAGGATGGAGGATAGGAGTCAGTAGGGCAGGGTACAGGGGTAAGCAGGATGAAGGGCAAGGAGCCAGTAGGGCAGGGTACAGGGGTCAGCAGGATGGAGGACAGAAATCAGTAGGACAGGGTGCAGGGGGTCAGCAGGACAGAGGACCAAAATCAGTAGGGCAGAGTACAGGGGTCAACAGGATGGAAAACAGGGTCAGTAGGGCAGGGTACAGGGGTCAACAGGATAGAGGACTGGGGTCAGTAGGGCAGGGGTCAGCAGGAAGTCTTCACAGGTGTCTGCAGCCTCTTTCAGGTATCAGAATGACCAGGGGCATATTGTCACCCAGTCCTCCCCTACCATGACTCCTCCCCACCTCCCCCTCCTATCTGTGTGCAGGAAAGCATCACATCCAAGGAGAAGGAGGAGGCGGGTTCAGCCACAACCTGCTGTGAGCTGTGTGTGTGAGGCAGCCGGCATCTTTCGCCACCGGCTGTCTGTCACATTTACACAGCTATTCTTGCGGTGTGCAGGACACCAGACACCCCACACAAGCCACAGAGCTGGTGTTACTGATGCCCGTACTAGTGCATTCTCACAGGCAAGCCACTGGGGCCAAGTGCTGGGACAGTTCCAGCACTTGGCTCCACTTCAGGAAAAAGCCTTCATTCACCGGAATGCCGGGACTTGCGTCAAGTTCCTGGACAATCCCGGTGAATCCGGAACGGTTGGGAGATATGGGATTCAGAGGCCTGTCTGTTTTACCTCTGTCCAGTGCTCTGTAGGAGAGATTTTCTTCACTTCCTGTCCTGCAGATAACAGTTTTACCAGACAGGAAGACAGAAAAATCTGCAATAGGGACACAGACAGAAATAAAAGGCTGACACGGATTCTAGCCTTCCACTACTCTACTAAAAACATGTTTTTATTTCTGTGCTGCTATTGGAGAGATTTCCCCACTTTTCTATCTGGTAAAATATTATCTTCAGGGCAGGAAGTGAGGGGGATCTCTTTTATGGAGCCTCAGATAGCAGTAAAAACCTGACAGGATTCCAAAACAAAGAAAAAAGTGTGGGCCCAATAAAGATCCAATTGTAACCTGTGCATTGTGGCAGAAATGCGTACTTTAACACAATGCATGGTAAAGTACCTTCTCTATGGGCAGTGCAATGCGGTGTCATTCATTGTGAATTGCACCCCAATGCATTGTACAGTGGATCCCAACACACAACGCACCTCTAGGCACCATACTACACATACCATGCGCTTCAGTGTGCTGACTTAATGAATGAATGTGTGCATTAACATGGCAATGGAATACCTGTATGTGAATGGGCCCTACATGGTTTTCATTAACAGATTGAAGGAAATGCTTTGATTTTATATAAATGCAATGTAACAGACTGAATGAGTCCTGCACATTATCACACAAATCTCCTAAAGACACAGCTCTGTAGGTCAAATTGGAAGTTTTGCATTTCATATTTCACTTACGCTGAACACATGAGATTTTTAATAAGACTTCCCTTCTGACTCCATCGTGTTACTGTTGAATGTACAGCGAATATCCCTCCTATAATGAGGTCTCCATCCTGAGAATACTTGTACTCAAATGTATAATTCCTCATAGTCATATCACAGCGGTGAGCAGAGTTCTGGGTGTCAGATGTGCAGGGGGTCACACACAAAGACAGCAACCACAATATTCTAAGAGAATATCTGAAGACAACATGGCCGAGTCTCTGATAGACTCCAATGACTTCTTCCTCTTCTCCCATCGCATTATCACTGACAGCAGCACAGGATCCTGACACTGATTTCATGCCTCAGCTGAAGGCTGTGAGAGTGTCGGGTTTATAAAGAATAATTCTGTTATTTATTACTGATAGACTGGATTATGAATCTGCTTATAGAGTAGGGAAAAAAAAGGCCAAACCTAGAATACACAGAATCCATCTTTGTCAGCACTGCAGAAAGTGAAGGTTATAAAAAATAACATTATGATATATTGTATATGAAACAGTAAAAATGAGAAGTTTAAGGGCCAAGAATGCCATGAATATTATTATTATTATATAAATATAGATGTAGGGATGAGGTTCGGCAGCTACAATAGATTTGTGGTGAATCCCTGACTTTGGTGAATCACAAACTCTTTGCTGAAAAGCTTGCAGGTTCTCCACCAAAATAGGGAACAACCTCTAATACAGTGCACAAGGAATGTATAAATGAATGGATGACCTATCGATGAAAGGGTGGGGTCACAGCAGCTATATTATCAGTGTTGTTGGGGACAGCTGACAATTCTTTGCAGAAAAAGAGAATATTATTTTTTTGTTTTTTAAATGTTTTGTTGGTACATGTTACCTATGGCAGTGCATAAATCGGAACATTACGGTGTTGCTACCAATTTGCTCTTTAAGCTGCCTTTTGTTCAAACCATGCCAGAGCATTGTTTGAAAGACTAAGTGCAAGAACAGTGTGCACCTAAACCACCTCACGTGATTTACCACATCCCCTATCCCAACTGATAAGATAAAAGTTAGGCATACACCAGTTAGGCCTAATATCTTTGATTAAAACTATCCTTCTGCTGGACAGTTTGACATTGCTGTATCCTGTGCAGTATTCTGATTCCTAATGAGAATTTGACAATTTGAAATCAGTATAGAAACCTTTACATACAGTAAACCAAGGTTTCTATATTTATGTCTGATTATTTGTTCCTTATTCTCTGACAATAAATCTGTGATTCAGCAGATGGTTTTGTAGACCTTTTTTTAATTTGATATCAAATTGTGTAGTGGGACAAGGCAAGCTGAAATTTTCTGCTGCAGAGGTAGAAGAATGTACCAATGACAAAATAATATTTCTCCCCCTGCACAGAATTGTCAGCTGTCCCTAACAATTCCGACACACGCTAACAATATGGCTGCTGTAAGGCCACCCTTATATAAGGAAAGGTCTGGGCTATAAATTTGACGAACAATCAAATTGGCAATGTTCGAGTTGAACTTAGCCTCGAGTCGAACTCGAAGCTCATCCCTATACAATATTATTATCTCCCCTCTCAAGCGTCTCTTCTCCAGAGAGTAATAGTTCAATGCTTGTAGTCTTTCCTAATTGCTGAGATCCTCCAGTCCTTTTATTAGCTCTGTTTCCCTTCTCTGGATTCTCTCCAATTCCAGCACATCCTTCCTGAGTACCAGTGCCCAGAACTGGATGGCAAACTCAACATGCGGCCGGACCAGAGTCTTGTAGAGTGGGAGAATTATAGTTTTATCTCTGGAGTGAATCCTGTTTTTATTACATGCCAGTATTCTGTTGGCTTTGATGGCAGCAGCAGCAGCTTGACATTGCATGCCATTGGTGAGCTTGTGGTCTACTAGGACCCCCAGGTCCTTTTCAATCTTAGATTCCCAAAAGGCTCTCCCCCTAGTGAGTAACTTACGTTCATATTTCTGGCACCCAAATGCATTACCTTATATTTTTCAACATTAAACCTCATTTGCCATGTAGATGCCCACCCCATTATTTTGTTAAGATGTTCTTATAAGGTTTCCACATCCTGCACAGAAGTTATTGCCCTGCTTAACCAGTTCCCCACCAGCCGCCGTAGATATACTGTGGCAGGCTGGCTTCTACAGGCAAATCGCCATACATGTACGGCGCTCGCCTGAAGGCAAGATGGCCGCGTAATCAGTTAGCTATGGTGTGTGCCCGGCATCTACTACATCTACCAGCCACCACAGCTCAATCCCGGCCTCTCGCCACTCAGAACCGGACGGCAGGACACTCCCTGCACGACACACCACAATGCGCAGACAGAGATTAGAAGTCACCCAGGTGTGGAAACTCTCTGACTTTTTTCCTCCCGCCACCTCTGGGATCCGCCAAAATGGCGGCAGCACCCGTAACCTTGCTGCGGTCTCTGATCCTCTTGCGGCGGCTACACGCATTGAAGGAGGAGAGGCACCCGGAGCTCCCGCGCTGCACGGAGCACCCTTACCGATGCGACCCACATGATCAGAGGATTCCTCACCCTCCATGCCATCCACACAGAGCCCGACCAAGTCACGGCCGAGAAGAGAGAACCAGCAGCCGCAGAACCCAGGGCTCCTTATGGAGTTGAGCATTGATAACTCCACTCACCATGACTCCTGGGCCTACTCCCCTAAACCAGACCCCTTTGCCACACTTCACACAACAGGGCAGCCTGTATCTGATACAACACTGAAGGACATGCTCTCTATGTTACACTCCTCAATACAAGCCAATATACTAACTTCCATATCCTACTGTCAAAGGGAAATACATGGCTTAGGGGACAGAGTCAATGCTGTTGAGAACAAGATGGGAGAATTCACCGTGTCCAATTATACCCTAGTGGATTCCCACACTTCCCAACAGGAAGATATCCACCGCATGCAAGCTAAACTCGCTGACCTTGAGAACAGGTCGCAGGGTAACAATTTAAAGATACGGGGAATACCTGAGTCTATTCAATCTAATCAACCACCTTGTTATGTGCTGGACTTGTTCCAAAAAGCTATACCTAATCTAACTAACGAAGACTTGACTATCGATAGAATCCATCGCATCTCCAAGCTGTCATTCCTCCCACAAGAGGTTCCCCGCGACATGCTTTTGAGAGTCCATTTCTTTCAGGCAAAGAAAAGATTTTGTAGACCTTCCGTTGCAAAGATCATCTTCCTGAGCAAGCGGCCACGTTGCAGGTACTCCCTGATTACTCCCAGTATACTTTACAACTCAGACGCAATCTCAATTCCATTACCAAAGCACTGAGAAACAACAAAATAATCTACAAGTGGAAGTACCCAGCAAAGTTATGTGTGACACACCAAGGTTCCACTTCCCAGGTTACTACTATGGAAGAAGGTATTCGCCTCCTTCGACAATGGGGTATTGTCCCAGACCCATCTGATCCACAGCCTAGAGAAAGAGAAACTTCTCCGTCCCACAGCCATGTCCAACCTCACTGGCAGGTCGTATCCAGAAAATCAAGGTCCTCCAACCGTCAGGCCTGATTGATGTTATCGCTTTCTGTGCCGGGCGCACCTGGCCCTACTGTTCCTGATGAGTACCTTCCACCATGCTCTTCACCCCCCTAGCTTTGCAGCGTCTGCTGCTCTAATGGTCCTGTTGGACCTTATTTTTTACCTTTGGAATGTTTTCTTTTGTTTGTTACATTTTTCTCCAGTTTCTTACAGACTCTCTGAACTCATTTTGACCTGGAACCCCTCATCGCTGATTGTCTCACAGCACTGTGAACACCTTCTCCACCTTGCAAGAACAACGTTTTCTTCCTCATGGACACTTCTGAATGGCAAAACCTTCTCTACCCTCAACACGCTGGAATCCCTCCAAGAACTGGCTTTCTCTTCTGGCTCCTATCGCTCGGGCACAGGTACCGACTCACTCACTCTTGCATCAACTGCTGCAACTATAGGACTTTGTTCTCACTTTACCCTATGCTCAGCCGGCTACTCTCTTGATCCCTCCCTACCACCCTCCTGTCTCTCCATTTACTGTCCCTGAATTTTAAGGGGTTAAATCACCCTGCCAAAAGATGTCCCCTGTGGAAAGAGGCAACGAGCACCAAAGCGGACATTCTCACGATTCAAGAGACACATTTTCAGATGGGCCACACTCCCCGCTGCTCCCATCCCAACTATCCACATATTTTTCAAGCCTCGGCTTCGGTCAAAAAAAGGGGTGTTATGCTCGCAGTTAGGAATTCTGTATCTTTCACCTCTTTCCGGGTGGTGTTGGATACAGAAGGTCGATACATCATTCTTAATTGCACGATTGATAATTGCTTGCACACAATTGTTAATATCTATGCACCCAATGTCCGTTAACTACGGTTCTTACGTAAACTATGCTCAAAAATGAATAAGTTGAAAGTCGGGAAACTGGTCTTATGTGGGGACTTCAACTTGGTGGCGGACCACGTCATGGACTCCTCCTCCAGGGGAAAATCTTCCTTACCTACTCTTGCTACTCTTATCCGCTCAGAGGGTTTACATGACGTGTGGCGCTACCAACATGCTGAAGAGCGTAATTATTCCTTTTTCTCCCCTAGACATAATACTTGGATAGACATGTTTCTAGTTGATGCTCAGGCTTTAATCAATGTCGTTAACACCTCTATCTCTCCCATCACGTGGTCCGACCATGCTGCTATACATATGACCATTTCAGTAGGACCCATTCTCCCTTCCTCATTTATTTGGAGATGCAATAACTCTACCCTCTCTGACCCCGAATCCCTAAAATTCCTAAAATCTCAACTTCAGGAATTCTTCCAACATAACGACACACCAGACATTGACCCCTCTCTTCTCTGGAATACCCATAAGGTGTTCGCCAGAGGCGTTCTGATACAATTAAGTTCTAAGATGAAAAAGCAACACTTATGTAAAGTGAACAGTATGATAACTGAGATCCAATCCTTGGACACCATTAACAAACAGACTCCATCCCAAACCCATGCCACTAAATTGACCTCCCTTAGATTGAACCTAGCGTAGATTTCTAAGGGCTCTTTCACACGGGCGTTCTGATCAGATCCGCCTGTCAGTTTTTTAGGCGGATCTGATCGGATGCCCCATTCAGCCCTATGGAGCAGCGGATGTCAGCGGTGACATGTCCGCTGACACCTGCTGCCATCTGCATCCGATCCTGTCCGTGAAATCCGGATGGATGGAAACCCTATTTTCCATCCGTCCTGGGGATTGGATCGGATGAGAGCGGACAGGCGGTCGGCTCTCATCCAATCCTCCATAGAGAGCAGCGGGGGCTGTGACACCTCCCTCTCCGCACTGCAAGCGGAGACGGAGCTGTCATCCGCCGGCTCAGCGGGGATCGGCGGATCGATCCCCGCTGAGCAGCACGGATCCGCCTACGTAGGCAGACCGTGTGAAAGAGCCCTAAGTGAACAACATGATAAAATGATTGCGCGCCTCCGTCTAAAATATTATGTGTCACATAATAAAGCGGGAAAATTCTTGGCCTATAGACTAAAGGCGAGGAGAACTAAAACCAAAATTGATTCCATCACCCACCCCCACACTGGGAAAAAGTTAATGCACCCTCAGGAAATCGCAGATGTGTTTGCGGACTATTACAGCTTGATTTATAACCTCATCAATGACCAGCTCTCTGATTTGGATATCCAACATTTTTTACAATGACTTAACTTACCGACTCTATCTCCTGCATCACTATCACACCTCAATTGCCCCCTCACCCCCCAAGAAATTGTCCAAACGTTAAAATCTCTCCCGTTGAACAAATCTCCAGGCCCGGATGGCATGACTAATGAGTACTACTGCTCTCTGCGGGAGCTACTAACCCCCCACCTTATAAAACTGTTCTCAACTGCCATAGACTGCAGACAATTTCCGGCGGAAATGCTGCAAGCACACATAACTACCCTCCCTAAACCCAGAAAACCCACCCCGGCTTCAGACCCATATCTTTATTAAACAATGATGTAAAAATTTTCACAAAACTCATCGCAAATAGATTATCCCTGATCCTCCCAACTCTGATGGGTAAGGACTAAATGGGATTCGTCAAGGGCAGACAAGCCCCAGACGCCACCAGACAAATAATTAATTTAATCCATCACACTGAGTACACCAGAACACCTTCTCTGCTTCTCTCTATTGACGCAGAGAAGGCATTCAATCGTTTTCACTGGGGTTACATGCAAGCTGTTCTGGATAAATTTGTTTTTTCTGGCCCAATCTTATCTGCCATATTAACCCTCTACTCCTCCCCTTCCGCCAAGGTACTGTCATCTGGTCTTCTCTCTAAGGCTTTTTCCATAACAAATGGGACAAGACAAGGTTGTCCCCTTTCCCCGCTGATTTGCAATCTTTTAATAGAACCCCTAGCCGAGTTGATTCAACAACACCCCTTATCTCTGGTTTTAACCACCTAAGCCCCGGAAGATTTTACCCCCTTCCTGACCAGGGCCTATTTTGCGATTCAGCACTGCGTGACTTTAACGGACAATTGTGCGGTCGTGCGACGTTGTACCCAAATGAAATTGACGTCCTTTTTTTCCTACAAACAGAGCTTTCTTTTGGTGGTATTTGATCACCTGTGCAATTTTTTGATCATGCACTATAAACAAAACAATAGCGACAATTTTGCAAAAATAACAATATTTTTCACATTTTTTTATATGAAATTCCCCCCCCCCCCAAAAAAAATGTAAAAATCTAAATTTTTTAAAATTTTAGGCCAATTTGTTTTCTGCTACATATGTTTGGTAAAAAAAATTGCAAAAAGCGTGTTTTGATTGGTTTGCACAAAAGTTATTGCGTTTACTAACTAAGGGAAAGATTTTTGTCATTTTTGTTGTTTTTTTTTAACGCTTTAAAGATATGTAACAGGGTTGATGTTCCTGGAGGGAAACGCCAAATGGAAAAGGATTTAGGAAAACTAGAAGAATGGTCAGAACTCTGGCAACTGAAATTTAATGTGGATAAGTGCAAGATAATGCACCTGGGACGTAAAAACCCAAGGGCAGAATATAGAATATTTGACACAGTCCTGACCTCAGTATCTGAGGAAAGGGATTTAGGAGTAATTATTTCAGAAGACTTAAAGGTGGGAAGACAATGTAATAGAGCAGCACGAAATGCCAGCAGAATGCTTGGATGTATAGGGAGAGGTATAAGCAGTAGAAAGAGAGAAGTGCTTATGCCGCTGTACAGAACACTGGTGAGACCTCACTTGGAGTATTGTGCGCAGTACTGGAGGCCATATCTCCAGAAGGATATAGATACTCTAGAGAGAGTTCAGAGAAGAGCTACTAAACTAGTACATGGATTGCCAGGAAAAAACTTACCAGGAAAGGTTAAAGGACCTTAACATGTATAGCTTGGAAGAAAGAAGAGACAGAGGGGATATGATAGAAACTTTTAAATACATAAAGGGAATCAACTCGGTAAAGGAGGAGAGCATATTTAAAAGAAGAAAAACTACCACAAGAGGACACAGTTTTATATTAGAGGGGCAAAGGTTTAAAAGTAATATGAGGAAGTATTACTTTACTGAGAGAGTAGTGGATGCATGGAATAACCTTCCTGCAGAAGTGGTAGCTGCAAATACAGAGAAGGAGTTTAAGCATGCATGGGATAGGCATAAGGCTATCCTTCATATAAGATAGGGCCAGGGACTATTCATAGGATTCAGATATATTGGGCAGACTAGATGGGCTAAATGGTTCTTATCTGCCGACACATTCTATGTTTCTATGTAACGCGTATTGGCGGCAAACTGTGATTTTTTTTTTGCGGTACTGAGACATTGCGGCGGACAGATTGGACCCTTGACTGACATTTTGACACTTTTGGGGTTACCAGTGAGATTACTACAGTAATCAGTGCTATACATATGCACTGTTACTGTAAAATGACACTGGCAGTGAAGGAGTTAACTTTATTGGAGAGGGAGGGGTTAAGTGTGTCCCTAGGGGCGTGCTTCTAACTATGATTGGCTGTGGCTTGAAGTGTAGGAACAGGGATCAACGGTCCTACATAGTAGAACCGTATGATCACTATTCTTACACAGGGGAGAATGACAGGCGGCTTGTTTACATTAGCCGCCTGCCTTTCTCCTGCTCTAACGGACGATCGCGAGTGACCGGCGGACATCGGGTCTGCCGGGCACACGCGGGGGGGGGGGGGGTCCGTGACCGCGCGAGAGCGCGCCTCCGGCGGCGCACGCTCGCTCCCTAGACCCTCCTAGGCTAGCGACATAGCCCTACGTCGCTTTGCCTGTGAGGGGCTGACCGCCGCCGTAAATAGTCGCGCGGCGGTCGGCAAGCAGTTAAATTTTAATGCTCGAAACACACCATCACCTTGTTTGCGGACAATGTCATACTCAGCCTCACCAACCCAGTCATCTCCCTCCCAGCAGCACACCAGGTACTCCAAGCTTTCAGTAAGATATAATATTATAAAGTTAACTTCAGCAAGTCCCTGATCTTAAATATGGGCCTACACCCATCCACGCTTGCACACTTGCAAACGCAGTTGCCATGCGCCTGGACGCAACGTCATTTACCCTATATAGGAATAACGTTGACATTTCCGACTTCTAGCCTAATTTCCTCTAACATGAAGCCTCTCATCACTTCTATCTCTGCAGATATAACTAAGCTCCAAAAGACTGAACTATCATGGGCAAGCAGAATTGCGGCCTTCAAAATGGTGTGCCTTCCCAAAATACTATATGTCTTCCACACTCTCCCGACCCACGTTCCCTCACATTACCTTAAAACTCTTTCCAAACTCCTATGGACATTTATATGTCAGAAAAAGAGAGCGAGGTGTAATCATGCTCACATGATAAAGCACAAATCAGTGGGGGGGTCTAGGTCTCCCGGACATACCCAATTACTATCTTGCATCCCAACTGTCTCCCTTACACCACTGGTTCTCTACAACATAACCTCCCCTGGCTACCCATAGAATCGGCCCTATCTCACTCGGAGGATCTCAGTCTCCTGCTTCTAGCTGACCTATGGAGACTGTTAAATCTCCACACACTCCCTATCACCACTCAAGCCTCATTAAAGGCATGGAGTACTCTGAATTCTCAGTTTGTCCAATAACTACCTATCACGTACCTGGAGATGAGCCTGACACTGTGAGGAAGGCCTCCCTTGCGCCTCCGACTCGGGACCCCTGATAGTGCAGACAGGGGACACCGGAGTGTAGAGTAGCACGAGCGCCAGGAGGTTTGCTTGAAGCGGACGATGGCTACTGGTGAAGGTCGCTAGAGAAGTCCGATGAGCAGGGTGTTGAGCAGGCAGCAGGTGCTGGAAGCAGGGGTTCCTGGGTAACAGGAGGAGGCTCCTGGGCTGGATGGATGGATCTGGGAATGACAGAAGCGTGGTAAGACAAGCCGGGTCAGGAGCCAATCGGTAACGTAGAAGCCAGTAGGAGCAGACAGGAAGAGAGGTCACGGGACAAGCCAAGGTTGGTGCAGGTGGAGAGCAGGGAATCGTCAGGACAAGCCGGGTCTGGAACTAGGAACAAGATGCAGGTTAACAGGTATCCAAGGCTGAAGACAAAGCAGCACTAGACCAGTGCAATGGCTGGGTTTAAATAGTCCCTTTGGCGCCAATGTCGCGCATGCGCATTGGCCATTGTCAGGTTTTTGACAGGAACACGTCTTTGCACAGCAAACGTTCTCTTACACTACCATCCATTCCAATAACTTTTCCATTTAAAACCCTGGACCTTCTCCTTCCATGCGTGAATACTACCAAATTTGTGTCGGCTGGGATCCATAATGTGGCCCAACTATACCATCACGATTCTCTAAAAACATTCACCACGCTCCAGGCTGAATTTACCCTACCTGGGTCAGCTGTCTACTCATATAACAGTATATCCAGTTTTCTTACTAAACATCCACCACCACAACTATATCTCCCTACTTCCCTATGGCAATTTCCTACCTCTCTTCGCCCCGTTACCAAGGGTATTTCCTTTTTTTACAATCTTCTCTATCACAAGGTGACCTTCTACAAAACCACCCACATGCTAAGCTGGGAAGAGGAACTTCAGCAGTCTTTGTCTGAAGCCCAATGGAAACTGGCAATTCGTAGTACATATAAGATGTCCAAATGTGTCAACCATTGGGAACAAACACAAAAACTTCTTACACAGTGGTACTTGATGCCGTACCGCCTATCTAAATTCTACAACACCCACAGCCAAATATGTTGGCGTGACTGTGGACAAATTGGTACCATATTCCATATATTTTGGTCCTGCAAAAGCCTTTCCAGCTTCTGGAGGAAGATTTTTGAAGTCC
This sequence comes from Pelophylax lessonae, assembly GCF_965119305.1. Classification (NCBI taxonomy): domain Eukaryota; kingdom Metazoa; phylum Chordata; class Amphibia; order Anura; family Ranidae; genus Pelophylax; species Pelophylax lessonae. Next base: position 18,667,841 of record NC_138768.1, on the reverse strand, counting down.
TCTCCACCATTACTGGCATACTGGTTAAACCAAACCCTGCTATGGCTATCCTCTCTCTGGAAAGGATAGTTTTCTGATCTGAAAACCAATAAAAATTATTGAAACAAAAATGTCAGTTAGGGGTCCGATCTGTACGCCGTAAAAATCGCAGATCGCCGCCATTACTAGTAAAAAAAATTTAAAAAATAAAAATTACATAAATCTTTCCCGTAGTTAGTAGCAATACCTTTTGCGCAAACCAATCAAAATACGCTTATTGCAATTTTCTTTTACCAAAAATATGTAGCAGAAAAAAAATTGGCCTAAAATTTTAAAAAAATTTGATTTTTTTTTTGAGAATGTCATATAGCAGAATGTGAAAAATATTGTTTTTTTTTTTTTTTTTTTCAAAATTGTCTCTTTTTTTTTGTTTATAGTGCAAAAAATAAAGATTGCACAGGTGATCAAATACCTCCAAAAGAAAGCTCTATTTGTGGGGGAAAAAAGGACATAAATTTAGTTTGGGTACAGCGTCGCATGACCGCACAATTGTCCGCTAAATTAACACAGTGCCGAATCGCAAAATAGGGCCTGGTCAGGAAAGGGGCAAATGCTTCTGGGGTTACAGTGGCTACCGTCCGCAAATACGGAGATTGATCTGTTTATCCCATCCTCTAGGTCGTTTATGAATAAATTAAATTGGATTGGTCCCACGACAGATCATTGGGGGACCCCACTTTCCACACCAGACCATTCTGAGTACTCCCCATTTATCCCCACCCCTTGGACTCACCCCTGAAGCCAGTTTTTAATCCAGGTACTCACTCTATGGCCCATACCTACATACCTTAGTTTGTACAGTAAACATTTCTGGGGAACTGTATCAAATGGGAGAGAAAGATAGCACTAATACAGTGTATCACCCCGCGCCTAGGTACAAATTATGTGTGTGACAGCAAAATTCATGATATTGCAGCAGCAGCTATAGGAAAGGGTATGATATCAGAAGAAAAATAGTCGTAGGGGACTATCTACAGCGCTTGCTGATGACCTAAATATGATAAATATATAAATATGCTTGTTGTAAATAAATATAAAAATATTACTAAATTCTAGTGCAGTAAAGGTACATCAAGGTTAAAGTCGAGACGAGCACTCACTCTAGATCTTCATCAATGGATAGGGATTATCCCCCTAATCCGAGACCTATGCAACCCCCTCTATTTGGAGAACCTAAAATATTCACCCCAAATTCTGGAAGAACCGATGAAGTAAAACACTCTAGAACACCACATCATTAAAAAGGGTATAATAAAACCAGACATCCATCTAACTCATCCACAAGGTATAATATACCAACACAAAATAGTTTCCAACCTTTGGAACATGCACAAGATACAAATTATTACACCCCAGAAAAATCACATTACAGGGATTTTCCCAGATGGGAGCCGAGAGAACCCCCCACGGGGAATTATTACAAATACAGAGAACCTTACCACACCCGCCCTTACAGGGGGAACAGAAACTGGTATCGTCCATATTATGGAAGAGGGAGAGGGGGAAGGGGAGGTTACTGGCAACCACACCACCCCCACAATACTATCAACCATATCACCCTCCACAACATCACCAACCTTATTACCCGCTGTAGATAGTCCCCTACGACTATTTTTCAACTGTATCAAATGCCTTTGCAAAATCCAAATACATGTAATGTTCTGGTACCTTTGGGTACCCTAGTTACTCTTTCATAAGTGTATGCGCCCCACCATTCTCTTTTGGTAAGGTGCGCATACACCTTTAAGACTGATGCTGTCATCACTGAGCGCCGGACTGGATGGCTATTTAGATCGCCGGCTCTCACTCACATGTGTTCGTTCAAACTGCTTTGTGCCTTGATGCTAACCTGTCTTGAAGCTCTCATGCTTGCAAGCATACCTCGCTGTCGGAACCACGCTGCGCTGATCCCTGTATCCCGCTACCGGATCATCCGCTCTTCCCGAACCTCTCCTCTGCTACATTGCTATTAGTGATAAGTAGCCCAAAGGGGAAACCTCTATAACCTTTATACTAAAGCTTACACTATCTAGCTCTGCATACTAAGGACTATTACTACATCTGCATTATCTAAGATTGCTAGCTCTTGAGCCTACTACCACCTGTTCTTGCACTGGGTTGATCTCTCTTGTATGTCCACCTGCTACTCTGTCATCTGCTACCATACATGATTGCTAAACCTATCTGCATCCCATCTGCTACTATCTTACTTTCAAGAACATTTCCTTTCAAGTGTCTGTCATCTACCATCTCTACCCAACCTGTCTCTTCAGCCTATCATCACTGTGTTACTATATACATAAGTCACTCTAGGAAACATCTTATTGAGTGTGTGTATTTACTTGCTGAATTGAGATCATCCACACATGATGAGTCATTGAGAGTTGGGATTGGTGTCCAGCGTTCCTCTACATGACTACTGAAGTGGAATATTTCTGCAGCTGAAAATCCACATCATACGTAAAACGCAGGAGCGTTACAATACACCACATGCACAGGCCTTCCTTTATCTAGATTGCAGCTCACTTCTTCATAGAAGGTTAAAAGATTGGTGTGAAAAGAGCGATTTTTCATGAATCTATGCTGATTACTACTAATGATACCATTTTCATTACTTGTATATAGTCCCTTATCATCCCCTCCAATATCTCACAGACTATGGATGTTAGGCTAACCGACTGGTAGTTCTCCTGGATATACCCCGGCCCTTTTTTAAATATTGGTAACATGTTGGCTTTTTTCCAATCAGCTGGCACCATACCCGTCAGTAGACTATCCATAAAAATTAGGAACAATGGTCTGGCTATTACCTGGCTGAGTTCTTTAAGGACCCTGGGGTGTAAGCCATCTGGTCCCAGTGACTTATTTATGTTGGGTTTTTCAAGTCTAGTTCTGAGTCTCTCTTCTGTTAATCATGAGGGTGCTTCCTGAGACATGTTATTAACTTTACCATTACAGTTCAGGTTACTGTATCCCCCCAATTCCCTTGTGAAGACTGAGGAGAAGAATTTATTTAGCACCTTTGTCTTCTCTCTGTCCTTTGTAGCCAGATTCCCTTTGCCGTCCTTTATGGGGCCAATGTGTTCTGGCCTCACTTTTTTACTATTTAAATACTTAAAGAATTTCTTGGATTTTTTTTTTTTCTAACGGTCTTCCGCTATGTGTGCCTTTTGTGTTCTATTTTAGCTGCCTTAATTGCGCTCTTACATTTCTTATTGCATTCTTTGTAATGTTGGAATGCTGCCAATGACCCCTCAGCCTTGTAGTCTTTTGAGGGCCTTTTCATCAGTTTTTATATGCATTTTTACAATGGAGTTTAGCCACCCACGGTTCAATTTAGCTCTTTTAAATGTATTCCCCATTGGAATGCACTGGCCATTATCTTTATTTAGTATTTTCCTAAAGCATTCCCGTTTTTCCTCTGTGTTCTTTGTTCCTAGGATTTTATACCATTTTATATCATCTAGCAAAGAGAGCAATTTAGGGAAGTTGACTCTTTTGAAATTCAGTGTCCTTGTATAGTACCAGGATCTTAGAATAAACTACACAAAATTCAATTGTATGGTAAAAATTCAAATGTCCTTTAAAATAGGACATTACGAATGGCGGACATAATTAATTTGCTTAAGATTTGGCCTAAATTGAAAGCTGCCACCATTACCAGTTGCAGCACTGTAAAGGTGACACAATGTTCCTGCAGCTGGACCTTATTTGCCAAATTTCTAAAGTTTCTTGCAGGGTAAGTTCTGCATCACATCTCAAAGTTTGCTGCTTATTCTGTGGTGGGATATTATGGTGCTCCAGAACCTTGTATTGTCTTTCAGAAAACACACTGCAATTTCAATTTATAAAACCTGACTTGTCCTTTTTATATTATGGCCTAACCAAGCTGCTTACAAACTGTTCAGTAGTGATGAGCCAAACAACTCCCGGTTCGGGCTACACCAGAACACCGCAAACAGAGGAAAAGTTTGTTCGAACAAACGAACCCCATTGAAGTCTATGGGACTCGAACCTTGAAAATCAAACGGCCTAATTTTTAAGGCTTAAATGCAAGTTATTGCCCCAAAAAAGTGTATGGGGGTCCGGGTCCTGACCTGGGGAACATGTAGCAATGAAAAAACATTTTTAAAAACAATAGTTTTTAAAGGATCAGTGATTTACTGATTTTAATGAGGCTTAAAGTGAAACTATAAAAATGAAAAATTCCTTCAAATATCGTGACTGGGGGGTCCCCTGAATGCGCCTGTAAAGTAGTGCATCTCTATGATGTATGTCCCCTGCTGCAGCAATACTGCCATTTCTAAAGCAAAAAATGTCATATACAAATATACATCCAAATTTCAAATGGCATGTACTTGTCATACGGGTGCAGAAAAATTGGGCCTTGGTTGTTGGTGGTTCCTGAACACCATAACCCCTCGCAGTTACTCTTGCTGGGCGCAGGAACGGGCCCTGCTGCTAAAAAATCCATACAAATTTGAAATCACATGTACTTGTCATACAGGTGCAGAAAAATTGGGCCTTGGTTGTTGGTGGTGCCTGAACACCGTAACCCCTCGCAGTTACTCTTGCTGGGCGCAGGAACGGGACCTGCTGGTAAGAATTCCATACAAATTTGAAATTATATGTACTATAAAGGTGCCAAAAATTGGGCCTCTGCTGTTGGTGGTGCCTGAACACCATAACCAAGCCCTCACAGTTACTCTTGCTGGATGCAGGAACGGGACCTGCTGATAAGAATTCCATACAAATTTGAAATTGCATGAAAAGGCCCAATATTTGCTTAATCCTAACCTTAAACCTCACAGCCCTGGGTGCTGCTGAGGACAAAAGAACTGTTTAAAGGCATTGGCCAGCGGCCGCCTTCTCCACCGCTCCTCCTTTGGCTGAACGATGCCTCAGAAACACATCCGGAGAATATTGACCTCCCAGTGTCTGGAAAGGCTGTTTTTTCAAAGCCTCCTCAAGATGTTTCATCCTCTGCTCCCTCTGCAAAGGCAGGATGAGCTCTGAAACTTTACCCTTGTAACGTGGATCAAGAAGGGTTGCCAACCAGTAATTATCTCTCTCCTTGATCGCACAAATCCTCGGGTCCTTTCACAGGCTTTGCAGAATCAGGGAGCCTATGCAACATAAGTTGGAGGAGGCATGAGCTTCTGAGATCTCTGGGTCACTAAGGATGACATTGTCAGTAGGAGCAACCTCTCCCCAACCACGTACAACTCCTGGGGTTTCTGGGGAATCAAAACCATCCCTTGAAGACTGCTATATGCTATCCTCTACATCCCTGCTGCCAAAATAATTCTCCTCCTCCTCCTTCTCCTCCTCTTCCTCTTGTGTGTTTTGTGGCCCTGCAGGAATGATATCTGCATAAAGGGGGCCTTGTGAGGAAAGGAAGTCCTCCTCTTCCTCCCGCTGTTCTGCTTCAAGTGCCCTGTCCATGATTCCATGCAGCATTTATTCCAGCAGGTAGACTAGAGGGATAGTGTCACTGATGCATGCATTGTCCTGGCTCACGATCCTTGTGGCCTTTTTAAAATGGTGACAGGACGGTGCATGCATCCTCTATCAAACGCCACTGGTGTGGCAAAAAAAATCCAAGCTCCCCTGACCCTGTCCTTGTGCCATACTCCCACAGGTACTCATTGATGGCCCTCTGCTGCATGTGCAGCCACTGCAGCATTTCCAACCTTGAGTTCCACCTGGTGGGCATGTCACAAATGAGGCGGTTAGTGGGCAGGGTGAATTCCCATTGAATGTCAGATAAACGAGCACTGGCATTGCACGAATGACGGAAATGCCCACAGAATTTTCTGGCCTGCGTCAGGAGATCTTGGAAGCCCGGGTATCTGCTCAAGAAACGCTGCACCACCAGATTCAGAACATGTGCCAAGCATGAAACATGTGTTAAGTGTCTCTGACGGAGGGCGGAGAGAAGGTTGGTGCCATTGTCACTAACAACCAAGCTGTCGTGGCGACAACCATCTCTGAGCCTGCCCCTGCAGAGCTGACAGAATCTCTGCACCGGTGTGACTCCTATCCCCTAGACAGACCAACTGAAGCACAGCATGGCATCTTTTAGCCTGACTGCTTGTGTAGCCCCTTGAACGCTTAGGGAGCACTGCTGCTTCAGAGGACAATTGAGCAGAAGAGGGCATGGAGGAGGAGGAGGAGGTGGTGAAGTAGCCAGATGTGGCAGAACCAGCACCAGCTTTTTGGAGGCATGGTGGCAAAACAAGCTGCAACACCGAACCCTGTCCTGTGTCCTTTCCAGCTGCCAGCAGAGTTACCCAGTGTGCCGTGAAAGAAATGTAATGTCCCTGTCCATGCCTGCTAAACCAAGAGTCAGCAGTGATGTGCACCTTCCTTCCGACCGCTCTGTCCAACGAGGCCAAAACACTACCTTCCACATGATGATAGAGAGCTGGAATGGCCTAATGCAAAAAGAAATGCCTTTTTGGGATTAAGACGCCGAGCATGTGGATGGCTGGGACAGTATTTCTTTCTATGGTTCAGCAACTGGGGTAGTGATATTTGCCTGCTGCTCAAATCAAGCGCTGGTGTACTGCTAGCAGATTGGGTGCAAGTCTCTGTGGCACTCATTGCTTTACCATCATCCCTCTCAATACTGGTATTTGAGAAGGCATGAGGTATAGTAGGGTTAGAGATTAAAGATGAGGAGCAAGGTGATGTATGCTTGTTTGATCTGGTGGGTCTTTCAGTTGCTATTGCCAACGGACTGCATGGCAGGTCGTCATATGCCTTGTCAAACATGTGGTGCCCAAGCGGCTGGTTTTCTGGCCACGCTTGATCCGCTTCAGACAGATGTTGCAAGCAGCAATGATGCGGTCTACTGCAAATGTGTTGAAAAAAGCCCACACTAATGAACTTTTGGGAGTCCGCTGGCAGTTTGCAGCACCCTGCACCTGTGGAGCTCTGTGCTGTGACGCAATAGGTTGACCACTGCTATGGCGGGCCCTGGAGCACATCCTGCCTCATTGGAGTTGTTCCTCCTCCTCCTCCTTCCCCTTCCCCTCCTCCTCCTCTATCCTGTCAGGCACCCAAGCACAGTCAGTGACCTCATCATCCTCTCCCTCCTCCTCACTGGTTCAAACTTGGCAATATGCTTCAGCTGTGTCATTGTTTCTTGTCTGTCATTGTCACCCCCTCTCTCTAGGCTCCCGTTATTCCATTCATCAACCTTCGAACCAACATCACAGCATTCAATTGCTGTACATCATCCAGCAGCATATCACTAACACTATGATTGAATAGTTTATGTGACTCCTCCGTGCATGATGGTGGGGCGACAGAAGGAGTAGCTGTAGAGAAGAAGCCTGTGGAACCGCTTCTCTAATGATGGGCATACATGATGAAAGCCATGCATGCCTTTTCTGGGTGGTGAAATAACCTCCTACAGAGCTGCCATCAGAGATCTCCATATATGCTGAGCGCAAACGCTGTTTGTGTCAGTATATATAAATCAGTGCGGCAGCTGATGAGTGTACCTGCAAGAGAAACTGAATAACAATAGAACAGTAAAAATAAAAGATTACTTTGGTACCTGAAAAGTAAAAAATGGTTACCAATGAAAAACCGTAACAAAGTACAGTAAAAGTAAAGTAGTAAGAGTAGAAGTAGAAGAGCAGCGTAAGAAAAGAAAATCAACTCAAACGACAACTATTTTTGGCTTTTTTTATTTTATGTTTTTTTTTTTTTTTTGTAACTTTTTTTGTAGCTTTTTTTTTTTTTTTTACACTTTTTTTTTTTCTTCAACTTTAAAACGTTCCAGCTTAGGGTCTCTCACAATGATGTTTGCCATCAAACATATTTCAAGACCCTGTGTAAGTGTCCCCCCTGTGTGTCGTACTGTACCCTATGCTAATACTCCATTAGTCTGTGGTAGCGATGGAATCAGTCCCAGATGCAGAGACCAGGTTGGTCAGGACAGAAGGGACAATAATTACGGGTGTCATGCCTAAATCTTGTAAGATCCTGGTACTTTCAGTACCTTCTAGCCTCTTACTTCCGGGTTGCGTTCCACCATTCAGGTAGATGGAATGCATATAGCTGCATGTCTCTTTAACCACCTCAATACAGGGCACTTAAACCCCCTTCCTTCCCAGACCAATTTTCAGCTTTTAGCGCTGTTGCAATTTGAATGACAATTGCGCGGTCATGCGACGCTGTACCTAAACCAAATTTGTGTCATTTTTTCCCCACAAATAGAGCTTTCTTTTGGTGGTATTTGATCACCATCAGGTTTTTTCTTTTTTGGTGCACAAATAAAAAAAGACTGAAAAGTTTGAAAAAAAAAAAAAAAAAGTTTTTTTGTTTAGGTTATAAAATTTTGTAAATAGATATGTTTTTTCCTGCACTGATGAGCACTGATGATGCCGCACTGACAGGCACTGATGAGGAGACACTGATTGGGTGGCACTGATGGGGTGGCACTGATGGGGTGGCACTGATATGCAGCACTGATGGGCACTGATAGGTAGCACTGATATGCAGCACTGATGGGCACTGATATGTGGCACTGATAGATAGCACTGATATGCAGCATTGGTGGGCACTGATAGGCAGCGCTGATGGGCACCGATAGGCAGCACTGATGGGCACTGATTGGCGGCACTGATGGGCACTGATGGGCACTGATAGTTGCACTGTTGGGCAGCAATGATCGGCACTGATGGGTGGCACTGATCGGCACTGATGGGGGGCACTGATAGGCAGCACTGGTGGGCAATAATGGGCATTGGTGGGCGGCACTGATAGATGGCAATAATGGCACTGGTGGGCAGCACTGATAGATGCCATTGGTGGGCAACACTGATAGGGAGGGCACTGGGTACTCTCTGAGCCCTGCTTGCCATCCCTGGTGGCCATAGTGGGCATCCCTGGTGGTCATGGGTGGGCATCCCTGGTGGCTTAGTGGCACCCCTCCCCCCCAGGGCTGCACTGGTAATCAATGTTCTGATTACCAGCACAGACCCCCCCTGTGATCAGTGAGTAATTAGAAGTACTCACTGATCACCCCCGCAGCAGCACCGATCCTCTGATCTTCTCCTCACTGACAGGATCTGTCAGTGAGGAGAAGAGATCGAAGCCGTTACAACAGCTCTATTTACATTACATGACGGCTGTGATTGGACACAGCCATCATGTGAACAGGAGGGCCAATCACAGGGCCCTCCTGCCGAATGATGTCGCTCTGTGTCCGAGGGACACAGGCACATCGAGATCGCGCCGCTGCGCGTGCCCGCGGCGGCGCGATCTCTCTCCTTCTGAAGGATGTTCCGGAACGTCCATTCAGAAGGACGAGACTCCCGCCCGGCCGTATATATACTATGGCCGGGTGGGAGGTAGTTAACAACTGATGACGTCATCACTAGGAGCCGCTCTGAGCGGCTATTTCAACCGACGGTCTGCACTCACAAGGTGTTTGTGCAACCGCTCATAATACAAGCCTGACTGACGCTGCCGTATCCTCCAGCTATCTTCCCTATACCTGGACTAACTGGAGCCTCGCTACTTGATCCTTTACCTCGCTACCTGATCCTTTACCTCGCTACCTGATCCTTACCCTCGCTCACCAGCCTGTGATAAGTACCCCGCAGGGGATCCCTTCCTACCAAACCACTTGCTATATCTTTCTGCATAATAAGAACTGTTACTAAGCTCTAAGATACATGCTCTCACCATCTATCACCTGCATCGCTACCTAGAGTGTTAGCTCTTGAACCTACTACCACCTGTAACCTATATCCTTGTGTTTGCTTAGCATATCCTGTACACTTCATCTGTTATCACCTATTACCTGTACATGATTGCTATCTCTCCTGCATACTACCTATCACCATCTGCTATCACTCCTACAACATTACTACCTGAGTGCTTATTATTATTTGCTATCACTACTCAAGCCTATCCCTTCAGTATATCACCTCACTACTATTGCATAGACCTCTATCACTCCAACAACATCATCTCTGAGTGTTTGTGTGTGTGCATACTGAAGCAGGCTGAACCACCATGATAAGTCAAGAGAGTTGGATAAGGTGATTCAACACATCTCTACACGACTACTGAGTGGAAATTCTGCAGCTGCAAATCCAGTTCACAAAATCAAACCCCAGAGCGTTACAAATCTGCGCTTACTACAGACACAACATCTTCTTTGGGGGTGTGTTTGGGTAGGACTACTTGGGATGGCATACAGAAAATGCCTCTCATGCAGCTGGCTCACTGCATCTGGTAAGGGAAGTTGGGTTGGAGAACCTCCTGGATACAGGTAGGCTCCGATGATCTCTTCCTGGAATTCTAGGAAGGATCCAGTTCGTCCTGGCGCTTTGTATAGCACAAAAGCGTTCAGCAAAGCCAACTGAAATAAATAAACAGACCTTTTTTGTACCAGCATCTGGCCTTATGGGCAATTAAGTACGGCTCATCTCAGGCTCAGGACCGGCAGGTGGTGCTGTGGAGCAGAGCAGAGGAGCAGAGAGCGCAGGATCAGTGGCTGCGTGCGTGTGAGAGGAGCGGTTGTGTGACAGATCATGTGTGTGTGTGTGTGTGAGTACCCCCACCCCCCAGTAGAGCGGCGGCGGCGGCCGGTGCTAGAACCCCCCCCCCCAAATAAAGCGGGCGGCGAGCGGTGCGGTACCCCCCCCTTGCTGCGGCAGCGTCCGGTGCTAGAACCCCCCCCCATGTAAAAGCGAGTGGTGCAGTAACTCCCCCTCCCTTGTTGCGGGCGGCAGTAAATCCTCCCTTGCGGCGAGCGGTGCGGGAACCCCCCCCCCCCTCCCCCCCACAGAGAGGGAGAAGAGGAGACTAGCAAAAGCTGACCGGGAAGTGACCGAGGGAGGCGGGTGCAGAGAGGAGACTGACCGACTGAGGGAAGAGGGAGGAATCACTGTCAGGAACTGCAAGTGACAGGCTTAAAGGGACACACACTAGGTAAGTAAGACTGGTGACTGAGATTGAACACTGACTGAGGGTGTAGTGTAGTACCTGAGTATCTGTGAGTACCTATTACTACCTGAGTATCTGGGAGTACCTATTACTACCTTAATGTTGGGAGTACCTATTACTACCTGAGTATCTGTGAGTACCTATTACTACCTGAGTGTTGGAAGTACCTATTACTACCTGAGTGTTGGGAGTACCTATTACTACCTGAGTGTCTGGGAGTACCTATTACTACCTGAGTGTCTGGGAGTACCTATTACTACCTGAGTGTCTGGAAGTACCTATACTACCTGAGTGTCTGGGAGTACCTATTACTACCTGAGTGTCTGGGAGTACCTATTACTACCTGAGGGCCTGGGAGTACCTATTACTACCTGTGTGACTGACCGGGCTGTGTGTCTGTGAGTGTTGTGCGACTGACCGGGCTGTGTGTCTGTGAGTGTTGTGCGACTGTGAGTGTTGTGCGACTGACCGGGCTGTGCGACTGAGTGTTGGGCAACTGAGAGTGTTGTGCGACTGACCGGGCTGTGCAACTTAGTGTTGGGCAACTGAGAGTGTTGTGCGACTGACCGGGATGTGCGACTGTGAGTGTTGTGCGACTGACCGGGCTGTGAGATAGTGAGTGTTGTGCAACTGAGTGTCAAGTGAGGGTAGTGGAGTACCAGAGGGAGAGAAGGTAGAGTTAGGAAGCCAGGAAATAGCCACATAAGATAGACTTAAATCACTGAATCCCCATTAGATTAGTAGGTACAATGCCCGGCGGGTGTGGAGATGCGACTCGGTGTACATCTTGTGATATGTATGCTTCCTCGGTCATGCGATAGAGGGCGAATACAAATGCGCAAAATGTAAGCAAGTTGCTTCCCTGGAAGCTCAGGTCCTGAATCTAGGGAAGCAGCTGGCAACACTGAGGCGAATGTCCATACCAGAGGAGAGCCAGGATCGTACCAGTCAGGTGCAGGCAGGGGTCTGCACAGAGGTGGGCGGAGTATTGGAGGTGCAGGCATTAGAGCAGAGTAGAGGGGTGACAGTTAGGAGGGGTAGAAGGGGACAAGGCAAGGAGGCTGATCCTGGGCTGGAGCACCCCAATAGATACGCCCCGTTGTGTGATGTTGGGGAAACCAGTCAGGGACCAGCATTGCTGGAGCAGAGTGACGCCCCTAGCTGCCAGGGGAAGAACTCCTCCAGTGAGGCCGGGAGAAAGGGAAAGGAAAGACAGGTGCTGGTGGTAGGGGACTCAATTATTAGAAGGACAGACAGTGTAATCTGTGACAAAGACCGTGTGCGCCGAACAGTCTGTTGTTTGCCGGGCGCTCGGGTTCGGCACATCGCGGATCAGGTGGACAGATTATTGGGTGGGGCTGGGGAAGACCCAGCTGTCATGGTACACGTGGGTACCAATGACATAGGCAGAGGAAGACGGAGAGTCCTAAATGTTTTCAGGGACTTAGGCGCTAAGTTGAGGAGTAGGACCTCCAAGGTAGTATTTTCCGAAATACTACCTGTACCTCGAGCCACTCCAGAGGGGCAGCGGGAGACTAGGGAAGTTAACAAGTGGCTTAGGAGCTGGTGTAGTAAGGAGGGTTTCGGGTTCTTGGAGAACTGGGCCGACTTCTCAGTCGGCCACCGGCTCTTTGGTAGGGACGGATTTCACCTAAATGGGGAGAGTGCAGCTGTACTGGGTGAGAAGATGGCCAAAAAGTTAGAGGGGCTTTTAAACTAGGTGATGGGGGGAGGGTACAGATGTAGAATTAGCCAGTGGAAAGCAAGATTCAGAGGGCAGAAATGGGGGCATTAGTGGTAGGGTGTTCAGAGCTCCTAAACCCAGGGTGGGTATGGGGAAAAATCAAGAGAGCAGCCTAAAAACTACAAATGAGGATATATGTAACCGGTCAAAATTAAGAGGTTTGTTTACCAATGCCAGAAGCCTGGCCAACAAGATGGGAGAGCTGGAGCTACTGATGTTTCAGGAGGACTTAGATTTTGTGGGGATAACAGAGACTTTGTTCGACAGCTCTCATGATTAGATGGCGACCATTCAGGGGTATTCCCTTTATCGCAGGGATAGAGAAGGTAAAAAAGGGGGAGGGGTATGTCTGTATATTAAGAACAGTATACAGGTAAATATGAGGGATGATATTAATAATGGAGCTATGGACGAGGCAGAATCCCTATGGGTAGAGCTTCAAAGGGAAGGCATGGTGGGGAAGGTAATATTGGGCGTATGCTATAGGCCCCCCAACCAGTGGGAGGAGGGGGAGGCAGACCTCATTTTACAGATAGGATTGGCAGCAAGGATGGGAAATGTCATTATAATGGGGGACTTTAATTATCCTGATTTAGACTGGGCGGAAGGAACCGCACATTCAGCCAAGGCTAGGCAGTTCCTAAATGTTTTGCAGGACAATTTCATGGGTCAGATGGTGAATGCACCGACAAGAAACAATGCAGTACCTGACCTACTGATTACCAACAATACAGACCTGCTCACGGATATAGAAATATGGGGCAACTTAGGAAACAGTGACCATAGGTCAATACGTTTCAGTATTAATTACAGTAATAGGAAGCAGAGGGGTAATATAAGGACGCTGAATTTCAAAAGAGCCAATTTCCCAAAACTGCGCTCGCTGCTAGAAAATATCAATTGGGATAGAACCCTGGGAACAAAGAACACGGAGGAAAAATGGGAGTGCTTCAAGAGCATACTTAACAAGGGGATTGACCAGTGCATTCCAAAGGGAAATAAATTTAAAAGAGCAAAACTAAACCCTGGGTGGCTAAACTCTAACATAAAAATGCATATTAGTGCTAAAGAAAAGGCCTTCAAAAAATACAAGACTGAGGGGTCATTGGCAGCATTTAAGCATTACAAAGAGTGTAATAAGAAATGTAAAGACGAAATCAGGGCGGCTAAAATAGAACACAAGAGACATATAGCGGAGGAGAGTAAAAAGAACCCCAAGAAGTTCTTTAAGTATATAAACAGTAAGAAAGCGAGGCCAGAACACATTGGCCCCATAAAAGATGTCAAAGGAAATATGGCCACTGAGGACAGAGAAAAGGCGGAAGTGTTAAATAATTTCTTCTCTTCAGTCTTCACAAAAGAATCGGGGGGCTACACGAACCTAGCTTGTAAGGCCGAACTAAACAACACACCTCAGGAAATACCGCCATGGCTAACAGAAGATAGACTTAAAACTAAACTAGAGAAACTTAACATAAATAAATCACCGGGACCGGATGGCTTGCACCCAAGGGTTCTTAAAGAGCTCAGCCAGGTGATTGCCAGACCATTATTCTTGATCTTTAAGGATAGTTTACAGACGGGTATGGTGCCAGCTGATTGGAAAAAAGCAAACGTGGTACCAATATTTAAAAAGGGGCCGAGATGTATCCCGGGTAACTATAGACCGGTCAGCCTAACATCTGTAGTCTGCAAGATTTTGGAGGGGATGTTAAGGGACCGCATACAAGACTTTAGTAATAAAAAAGGTATTATTAGTAGTAATCAGCATGGATTCATGAAAAATCGTTCTTGCCAAACCAATCTATTAACCTTCTATGATGAAGTGAGCTGCCACCTAGATAAAGGAAAGCCTGTGGATGTGGTGTATCTGGACTTTGCAAAGGCCTTTGACACCGTTCCCCACAAACGCTTACTGTACAAACTAAGGAAGGTAGGTATGGACTATAAGGTGAGTACCTGGATAGAGAACTGGCTCCAGGGAAGGGTCCAGAGGGTGATGATTAATGGGGAGTACTCGGATTGGGCGGGTGTGGAAAGTGGGGTCCCCCAGGGTTCTGTCCTGGGACCAATCCTGTTTAATTTATTCATAAATGATCTAGAGGAGGGGATATCTAGTACAATCTCAGTATTTGCGGATGATACTAAACTAAGCAGGCCAATATATTCTATGCAGGATGTGGAAACCTTACAAGCGGACCTGAACAAAATAACGGGGTGGGCAACTACATGGCAGATGAGGTTTAATATTAAAAAAGAATAGCGCGCAAATGCAAAAGAAATTACTACCAAATCTGAAGAGAGTCCATAAATAAAAATGGGGGTTTGGTCCCACCATATGGCCATATCGTGCTCAAGCCCACTACTGCGTCAAAGTACCCCATTATCAGTGGGTCCTACACTATCCATGAAAAAGAGATGAATCCAGCCCTTCTAACCCTTGGAGACAACACTCCTTGCTGGGAAAAATGTGCAAATGCACTACAGGGGACTCCTCCTATATCCATTTGATGGTGGACACTGATTGAGTACAGGTGTATGTGGGGGGTGGGGAGGGCTGCTCAACCTCGATAGTCTGGTCAGACCGAATACATAATAAACAGGCAAAAAATTTGGGGGAGCATACCCATGTATTTCCAAAGCTGCTGCAGCTATGAACCAAAAGACATGTATATTAAAAAAGAATAGCGCGCAAATGCAAAAGAAATTACTACCAAATCTGAAGAGAGTCCATAAATAAAAATATACATGTCTTTTGGTTCATAGCTGCAGCAGCTTTGGAAATACATGGGTATGCTCCCCCAAATTTTTTGCCTGTTTATTATGTATTCGGTCTGACCAGACTATCGAGGTTGAGCAGCCCTCCCCACCCCCCACATACACCTGTACTCAATCAGTGTCCACCATCAAATGGATATAGGAGGAGTCCCCTGTAGTGCATTTGCACATTTTTCCCAGCAAGGAGTGTTGTCTCCAAGGGTTAGAAGGGCTGGATTCATCTCTTTTTCATGGATAGTGTAGGACCCACTGATAATGGGGTACTTTGACGCAGTAGTGGGCTTGAGCACGATATGGCCATATGGTGGGACCAAACCCCCATTTTTATTTATGGACTCTCTTCAGATTTGGTAGTAATTTCTTTTGCATTTGCGCGCTATTCTTTTTTAATATACATGTCTTTTGGTTCATAGCTGCAGCAGCTTTGGTGATGAGGTTTAATGTTGAAAAATGTAAAGTAATGCACTTGGGGGCCAGAAACCAGAAAGCAAGCTACTCACTGGGGGGGGGGGGGAACCTCTGGGTGAGTCTAGGATGGAAAAAGACTTGGGGGTACTGGTAGACAACAGGCTTGGCAGTGGCATGCAATGCCAAGCCGCTGCAAGCAAAGCCAACAGAATACTGGGATGTATAAAAAAGGGGATTCACTCCAGAAATAAAGAGATTATTCTCCCACTCTACAAGACTCTGGTCCGGCCACATGTGGAGTATGCTGTCCAGTTCTGGGCACCGGTCCTCAGGAAGGATGTGCTGGAATTGGAAAGAGTCCAGAGAAGGGTAACAAAAATAATTAGGGGAATGGAGGACATCAGCTATGAGGAAAGACTTCAAGCACTGAACCTATTCTCTCTGGAGAAGAGACGATTGAGGGGGGATATGATATCAATGTACAAATACTGTACTGACGACCCGAGCATAAGGAACAAACTATTCAGAGAAAGGAGATGCAATAAGACACGTGGCCACTCACTAAAACTAGAGGAAAGGCGGTTTAACCTTAAAATGCGTAAGGGGTTCTTCACTGTAAGAGCGGAAAGGATGTGGAATTCTCTTCCACAAGCAGTCGTATCAGCAGGGAGCATTGATAGTTTCAAAAAACTATTAGATTGGCACCTTAGAGACCACAACATACAGGGGTATACAATGTACAACATACAGGGGTATACAATGTACGGTTAAAAGCAAACACACACACACATCATAGGTTGAACTGGATGGACTGATGTCTTTTTTCAACCTCACTAACTATGTAACTATGTAACTATGACATCATCTGGTCATTGAGGTCCACCCCTCAATGTGCAGTTCCAGAGAATGTCCATGAAAATTGTACTGTTCCATACAGCTTTATGGTATCCCCCAAGCATGTCATCTAAAGGATTTGTTGCCTTCACAGCCAAAAGAGAAAACCTTCTCCCTGCTTTATGATTGATCAGAATTTTGTATCAACATTCACCTCATATAGACTTCAATAAGGTCAGAGGTTGTGAACCTCCAGCAAATCCAACCCGGGCAGATTCACTCCTGTTAAAAAAAAAAGTATATATATATATATATATATATATATATACATATTTACAGTTTGTTAAATCTTTTCACCACTGTATATAAAATAAAATAATTATTTAAGACAATTTTTTTTCCAAAGGAAGTCTATTTATTATTAGAGAAGACTGTAAAATGCCGAATTTAAAACAAAATCCCTAATAAACTGTATGTGGAGTGTATTATACTGCTCATGCATGTATATTTGTGCTATACACTAGCCGGTGTGTGATAAACAGACATTTTCTGCTTTTATTCTATGACATCATAGTGTACAGGAATGTTTCTGACAGGTCATATAGCTCAGTACATGTACAATTCATTGCACAGAAGGCCAATCACATTATTTTATTTATTTTATTTTTTCTTTGAATTCATCTGAAGTAATGTGTGTCGATCTGTATTATGTATTGCACCTTATGGGGGTAAAAGGCAAAAAAACAGCGATAAATGGATGTTCAACACCAATAACAAACTAGGGATGTAATGTACACATTGCCCATCACTGTACAATCCTATCAGTTATTTATATATTGCTAGTTATAAAAAAAATATGTATAACTAAATATTATTATTAGTCACCGGCTTTACTATTCTGCTGCAATGTGTGAGAGATTGTCATCATATGGTAACCAGAATCCAGAATATCACCTATCAGGGGAATCCAACACAACACCCAGATTAAACATTTTACTGTATAAGACACAAGAAATACAACATTCTAAATGTGACTTCAGTGATCGGGGGAAGAATAATAAATTCACATTCCATCCCCCGAGAGATTGGATAGAAACTTTCATCCAATAGAACAAACTCTGGCTGTTCCCTGAAGAAGATGTCTAATAATATTTTACTAAAGAATCGCTTTCCACTATCAGCAATGCCGAGACATAAAAGTTTTAGGTTTAGTAGTTTCTTTTGCTGGATATTCAGTATATATTATATTTAAAATTCAGATGCAAGATTACAAAATAATATAATTGTTATTAGCATGAACATTTTAAGAAAATGTATATGACAATTAGATATTAAATGTGCTGTTCAATAAAATATCAATAATATTAATAACAATAATATTAATAAAGATAATTATAATAAATACTATAAATAATGGACTTATGATTTATGAAGAAAGGTTATGTAATATATATGGACGGTTTGTTCATGAAATACATTTACAGGAATAAATATCTTTAATCTTTGTAACCACTTCCTCTCTCCCACCTGTACCCCACCTATGGACCAGAGCAAAGTTTACTCTCCAGTATGAACCCATTGATTCAGCAATACCTTTGTAATAACAAAGTACAGTAAACCCCCCTCCATTGCGGGGGTTACGTTCCGGACCCAGCCGCGAAAAGTGAAATTCCGCGAAATAGAAAAACCCTATTAACCACTTGCCGACCGCTGCACGCCGATCTACGTCGGCGGTCAGCCCCTCACAGGCAAAGTGACGTAGGGCTACGTCACTAGCTTGTGAGGGTCTAGGGAGCGAGCGCGCACCGCCGGAGGCGCGCTCGTGGTCACGGACCCCCCCGCGCGTGTGACCGGCGGACCCGATGTCCGCCGGCCACTCTGCGATCGGCGGGGGAGAGGGAGAAAGTCAGGCAGCTTGTGTAAACAAGCCACCTGTCATTCTCCCCTGTGTATGAGAGATGATCATATGGATCTACTATGTAGATCCGTTGATCACTCTGCATACAGCTGAAGCCACAGCCAATCACAGTAAGAATCACGCCCCTAGGGACACACACAGCCCCTCCCTCTCAAATAAAGTTAACCCCTTCACTACCAGTGTATTTTTACAGTAACAGTGCATATATATAGCACTGATTACTGTAGAAATGTCACTGGTAACCCCAAAAGTGTCAAAAATGTCAGTCAAGGGTCCGATCTGTCCGCCCCAATGTCGCAGTCCCGCAAAAAAAATCGCAGATCGCCGCCATTACGCGTTAAAAAAAAAAAAACAACAAAAATGACAAAAATCTTTCCCTTAGTCAGTAAACGCGATAACTTTTGCGCAAACCAATCAAAATACGCTTTTTGCGATTTTTTTTACCAAACATAGGTAGCATAAAACAAATTGGCCGAAAATGTTAAAAAATTTTGATTTTTACATTTTTTTGGGGGGGAATTTCATATAAAAAAAAGGGAAAAATATTGCTATTTTTGCAAAATTGACGCTCTTTTTTTGTTTATAGCGCGTGATCAAAAAATCGCACAGGTGATCAAATACCGCCAAAAGAAAGCTCTGTTTGTGGGAAAAAAAGGACGCCAAATTCGTTTAGGTACAGCGTCGCACGACCACGCAATTGTCTGTTAAAGTCACGCAGTGCCGAATCGCAAAATAGCCCCTGGTCGTTTAGCAGCCAAATCCTCCGGGGCTTAAGTGGTTAAAATGCATTGTAGGCATGATTTTTTTACTGTCACTGTACGTGTAGAAGCATTTTAAGGTCTTTAAACACACTTTTAAAACAATAGAAACTCATTTAAACACATAAAAGATACTTAGAGACAGAGCAAGAGCTATGAAAAACACAAAAATCTTTCATTTTTAATGATTTAGAAAGTAAAATAACATTACAAAAAAAAAACGCGAATTACCGGGACTGCAAAAACTGAACCGCGATGTAGCGGGGAATTACTGTAATACATATATTGTTTTTCTTGGGACGAATAAATACTTTTATTGCTGATATTGCCTTGAAAAAGTTTTTTATTTTTTATGAAATCTGTAGACAAAAAATAGCCAACCATAAAGCCCAACTCCAAGATAAATGTGTAGAAGTGGTAAAAATACCAACTGTATATGATGCTCGGATTCCCCAAAACAGGGGGCTGAATGGGTGAAAATTGAGGGCATTTGAACAACCAAAGTTTGCTCCAAACCTAGGTTTGGCCTGAAAAATCAGCTCATTCTTAATCTTCACCCATAATCCCATCCCTGCCCTCTACCAGCATGTCGAAGGTAAGTCACTTCACCATTTGGTCAGCAGGAGGGTCAACCTGATCACAGATACATGGTCCAACAAGTGATGGCAGAGATGTTATATATTGTCCATCACCCACTAAAGCCTGAAAAATGCAGAATGGCATCAGATGGCTGCAAACCTTTCTATGCTACGTCATATGATCCTCTAAAACAGAATACTCATCTATGAAAAGCTGCACCACCAGGCTAAGGACTTGTGCCAGACAAGGCATGTGCGGGAACTTTCCCTGTCATACAGGTTGGTGCTGTTGCCATACGTGACCTTTCCTGGAACAAGATGGAAAGCCACCTTTGGGCCTGACCCTTCAGAGCTTACAGAATTGCTGCCCCAGTGTGGATCTTGTCCCCTAGACAAATCAGGTCTGACACTGTGTGCCATCATTTTGCCAAAATACGCTTAAAATTTGTGGTGAAAATGTGCTAACATGGACCATCTTGGTTCATTTTTGAAAAAAATGAAAACATATTTCTTTTTTCTAGCTGCAGTCTACTTGCTCTCTCTTAACCACTTGCCGACTGCCTAACGCCGATCTACGTCGGCAGTCAGCCCCTCACAGGCAAAGTGACGTAGGGCTACGTCACTATCTTGTGAGGGTCTAGGGAGCGAGCGCGCGCCCCCGGAGGCGCGCTCCCGCTCCCGCGTGGTCACGGACCCCCCCGCGCGTGTGACCAGCGGACCCGATGTCCGCCGGTCACTCGGCGATCGGCGGGGGAGAGGGAGAATGTCAGGCAGCTTGTGTAAACAAGCCACCTGTCATTCTCCTCGCTGTAAAGACACTGATCAAACGGATCTAGTATGTAGATCCGTTGATCAGTGTCCTTACAGCTCAAGCCACAGCCAATCACAGTAGAAAGCACGCCCCTAGGGATACACACAGCCCCTCCCTCCCAAATAAAGTTAACCCCTTCACAACCAGTGTATTTTTACAGTAACAGTGCATATGTATAGCACTGATTACTGTAGAAATGTCACTGGTAACCCCAAAAGTGTCACAAATGTCAGTCACGGGTCCGATCTGTCCGCCCCAATGTCGCAGTCCCGCAAAAAAAATCGCAGATCGCCGCCATTACGCGTTAAAAAAAAAAACAACAAAAATGACAAAAATCTTTCCCTTTGTTAGTAAACGCGATAACTTTTGCGCAAACCAATCAAAATACGCTTTTTGCGATTTTTTTTACCAAACATAGGTAGCATAAAACAAATTGGCCGAAAATTTTAAAAAATTTAGATTTTTACTTTTTTTTGGGGGGGAATTTCATATAAAAAAATGTGAAAAATATTGTTATTTTTGCAAAATTGACGCTCTTTTTTTGTTTATAGCGCGTGATCAAAAAATCGCACAGGTGATCAAATACCACCAAAAGAAAGCTCTGTTTGTGGGAAAAAAAGGACGCCAAATTCGTTTAGGTACAGCGTCACACGACCGCGCAATTGTCCGTTAAAGTCACACAGTGCCGAATCGCAAAATACCCCCTGGTCAGGAAGGGGGTAAAATCTTCCGGGGCTTAAGTGGTTAAGAAAAGGTGGCCTGGCCATAAAGATTTCACATCTTTGAGCTTCTTGTCTTCTCCTTTCTCCCTCCTGCAGCCCTCTTCCTCCCGGATTGGGCCTCTAACTTGAAATGCCTCCATTACGCCCCCATTGACCATCTCCAACTGCCGTATCCCAGTCCTCTTAGACATTTTGGTCCTCCCCTTTCCCTTGGAGCACCAAACTATAGCCTCCCTATATGAATATGTAGGATTTAGAAGATCTTCATATGTTTACTTCTCCTATAAACACCCCATTTCTCCCCCACCTCCCTTTTTTTGTGGTTTTGTTACATATGTCTAGTATTCCAGCTTACTGCACTCACTTGTGAAGGATTGTCCTCCCCAACTACATGTTGCTTATTCATTGATTCCGCATGATAGTTTCCATGTTTTACCTGCTGTGTCATACTTATTGTAATAAAGTTCTTACCAAATGTTTGCAATTACCTTTGTACTGTACTGTTTCTTTGATAAAAATATTTGAACATAGAATCTCATTAATCATTCATGTCATAGCAAGCATAGAGGAACTACACCATCCAGCATAATATGTCCAATCTACCTGTGTGCACAGTTATTAGGCAAGTGAATATTTTGACCAAATCATCATTTTTATGCATATTTTCCAACTCCAAGCTGTTTAAACTTGAATGTTTATTGGATTTAGGCATATCAGGTGATGTGTGTGTGTGTAATGAGGGAGGGTGTGGCCTAACACCCTATATCAAGGTGTGCATAATTGATAGGCAGCTTCTTTTCCTTAGGCAAAATGGGCCAAAAAAGAGATTTTACTAACTCTGAAAATTTAAAAATTGTAAAAAAAAAAAGTTTCAGAGGGATGCAGCACTAAGATATTGGGGTGTGGTCACAGAACCATCCAACGTTTTGTTGCAAATAGGAAACAGGGTCGCCAAAAACACAATAAGAAAAAAGAGACAAATTAACTGCCAAAGATTTGAGAAGAATCAAAGTTGAAGCTATCAGGAACCCATTATTCCCCAGTGCTGTCATATTCCAGAACCCAGCCCAGATAATGTCTTAGCAGATGAAAAGCATCAGGTCCATATTCTATCCAGGCTATTGTGTTCTACACGTCGTTTCCCTGTTGGATCATGTGACAGACTTTTTATCTTTGGCTATGATATGTGTTCTACTTTTTTTAATAAATACACTATATAGGATTTTACACTATGTGGAGGCCTTT
Source organism: Pelophylax lessonae (assembly GCF_965119305.1). Lineage (NCBI taxonomy): Eukaryota > Metazoa > Chordata > Amphibia > Anura > Ranidae > Pelophylax > Pelophylax lessonae. The sequence goes on along the minus strand of NC_138768.1, from coordinate 18,645,032 downwards.
ATGTGTTTTCATGGTCCATTGTAATGAGTGAGTGGCTATCCTATCTTGAGGTGGTGATGTGAGATCCTTGGAATCGCTTCTGTAACCGGTATCTGAATTACAGATGTTTTGTTGACTCAGTACCACGGTATACGAGTCCATATGTTTTGGTAGTCCAATAACCGTCTTCGGTGGTGGATTTTCAGGTTTGGGTGTTGTATATGGACGGTCTACACTGCCATTTATAATAACTTTGAACACACTGAACTTCTTCTTTATTATTTTTCTTTCCTTTTTTGATACTTAATAATTGGTACCTTATTGATCTATAAGATATATGGGTCTGTGAGAATTTTACTATTATTTATTTAATGTTATTTACGCGCTGCACTTTTTACTTCATATATTTGTTCCCAATGGTTTGTCGATTGTAGTGCTGGCAGTTTTTTTTATTTAATTTAGCATGGTATTCCTTACATTATAATTTTTATATTCCAGAACTACAACCTACCTGGAGTGCCCAGAAGTACAAAGTGTTCAGTGCTCAGAGACATGGCCAAGGTAAGGAAGGCTGAAACCTGACCACCACTGAATAAGACATAGATTGAAATGTCAAGACTGGGCCAAGAAATATCTGAAGACAGATTAGTGAAAGGTTTTATGGACTGATGAGATGAGAGTGACTCTTGACGTACCAGATGGATGGGCCTGTGGCTGGATCAGTAACGGCACAGAGCTCCACTTCCACTCAGATGCCAGAGAGGTGGAGGGGGTACTGGTATGGGCTGGTGTTAATAAAGATGAGCTAGTTGGACCTTTTTGGTTTGAAGATGAACTCAAAATCAACTCCCAAACCTAATGCGAGTTTTTAGAAGACACTTTCTTCAAGCAGTGGCACAGCAAAAGGTCTGCATTTTTCAAGAAGACCATGAAATGTATGCAGGAAAATGCTCCATCCCATGCATCCAAGTACTCCACTGTGTGGCTAGCCAGTAAAGCTTTTAAAGATGAAAGAATATTGATATGGCCCCCTTCCTCATGTGACCTAAACCCTATTGAGAACTTTCTGGGCCCTTCTTAAATGGGAGATTTACGGTGAAGGAAAACCCCTCTGAACAGTGTCTGAGAGGCTGTGGTTGCTGCTGCACAAAAATTTGATTGTCAACAGATCAAGAAACTGACATGAATGGAAGGCTTATGACTCTTATTGAAAAGAAGGGGGGCTATAATGGTTTCAAAGTTTTTTTGTTTTTTTTTTAATGATCAGAAATGTTTATTTTTACATTTTGAGTTGTTTGTTTATTATTCTCACTTTGAGCCTCGGTTTACACTTATGCGAGTGCGGGAAGGCTGCGAATCCGCAGCCTGTTCCAGCATCGCACACGCACCCCCGGCAGTTCACACTGCCATATGCGATACACTGGGGGTGTCAATGTAATCTTAACTACAACCCCAGTTTGATCGCATATCGCAGTGCGATCGTGCAGTTCGCACAGGATCGAATCGCACAAGTGTGAACCGCTGTGCGATTCGATCCTGATGCGGCAAAAAGGGTCCCTGTGCGTGTTTGCTGCGGCTGCGGTGCGAATTTAGCCATACAAACTGTATGGCTAAACTCGCACCGCACAGCCGATCGCATGTAATGAAGGAGCAGTGCGCTCCGATATTACATGCGAACCCGGCACTCGCACAAGTGTGAACCGGGGCTAACAGATGAAAACAAACAAGTGAGATGGGAACATTTTTCTTTTTCATTTAGTTGCATAATATTTCTGAACACTAATAGTTGCCCAAAAATTCTGTACACATAGATATTCTCCTAAGAAAGCCAAAAACTTGTATTTTCTTAAATATTCAGGCTTGAGGTTTGTTAACATTTTGGTTTGACCGAGAGCACTGTAGTTGTTCAATAATAACATTATTCCTCAAAAATATAACCTCCCTAATAATTGTGTATACAGTGTATAATATGCACCTAGGTAGCTTCCATGCATGCAATAATGTGTGTTATCATCTGTACCTGTGCTTCCATAATCAATAGGGATGATTGAACGGTTCGGGTCGACCATCGGTTCGACCCGAACATTGGCTGTTCGAGGTTTGGCCGAATTCCAAACTTTTTGCTGAAAAAGTTCGGAATTCGGCAACCAGAACCGACCAAAATGCAATGGGACAGGAAATGGGCTTTAAAAGCCCGTGATTGGACCAGAACCATCAGTAAAAGCCAATTGAGGGGGCAGGAGAATGCTAGGAATGTGATTGGAGTGACTAGGGGGTCCAGAGGCCAATCATTAGTGAATACGCCCCCCAGTATATAAGATAGCCCCGCCAAATTCCTCGCATTGTAATACAGGACATGGAAGATAGTGGAAGCAGTTCTGTTACTTCTGCTTCAAATGTGTCATTTAGCAATTATTAGTGTGAGGAAAGGGATATCTAGTGTAGTTAGGGTACTATTTTCCACTTTTTTTAGAATCAAAAATCTAGTTTCTGTAGGGAAAGTGTTAAGTGCCAGGGTGACCGTAGTGTAGTGTAGGGTGAACTGACTCTGACTGCTATGGCAGGGTGACCAAACCCTTCCATGTCAGGGTGACCGCTATAGAGAAAAGATTGTTTCTCTTAGGTCACTAATAGAACCGGGATATGGCTTCTCGCCTGTCACCCTGCTTTTTGCTGCAGGCGTTTATAGGGCTTTTTTGAGGACATGTTTGGAGTCAGGCAAAATATCTGTACTTGTGTATAGGGGTATATATACACACATACTTATACGTATACAGTATATACACCTACACATATATAGGTGTGAAGGTAGCAGAACCCTATGCTTGGGCTAATTAAATAATTAACAGGCATATGGCTCCGCTCCTATCACACCTATATATGTGTAAGTGTATAAATACATATAAGTGTGTGTGTATATATACCCCTATACACAAGCTCAGATGTTTTGCCTGCCTCCAAAGACCCCAAAAAAATGCCCAAAATAACGCCAGCGCCAAAAAAAAAACGCCCGGGTGTTTTATTGCAGGCTTTTTTCTTGGGCATTTTTTGGGGTCTTTGGAGGCAGGCATGACATCTGAACTTCTGTATAGGGGTATATATACACACCTACACATATATAGGTGTGAAAGTAGCAGAAAACTATACTTGCGCTAATTAAATAATTAACACCCATATGGCTCTGCTCCTATCACACCTATATACAGTATGTGTAAGTGTATAAATACATATAAGTGTGTGTGTATATATACCCCTATACACAAGTTAAGATGTTTTGCCTGCCTCCAAAGACCCCAAAAAAATGCCCAAAACAACGCCAGCGCCAAAAAAAAACGCCCAGGTGTGTTATTGCAGGCTTTTTTTTTGGGCATTTTTTTGGGGTCTTTGGAGGCAGGCATGACATCTGAACTTCTGTATAGTGGTATATATATACACACCTACACATATATAGGTGTGAAAGTAGCAGAAAACTATACTTGCACTAATTAAATTAGTTTTCTGATACTGTCACACCTATATATGTGTAGGTGTGTATATATACCCCTATACAGAAGTTCAGATGTCATGCCTGACTCCAAAGACCCCAAAAAGATGCCCCAAAAAAAAGCCTGCAATAACACACCTGGGCGTTTTTTTTTTTTTTGGCGCTTGCGTTTTTTTGGGCATTTTTTTGGGGTCTTTGGAGGCAGGCAAAACATCTGATCTTGTGTATAGGGGTATATATACACACATACTTATATGTATTTATACACTTACACATATATAGGTGTGATAGGAGCGGAGCCATATGGGTGTTAATTATTTAATTAGCGCAAGTATAGTTTTCTGCTACTTTTTACACCTATATATGTGTATGTGTATATATACCCCCTATACACAAGTTCTGATGTTTTGCGTGCCTCCAATAACCCCCAAAAAATGCCCAAAAAAACGCTTGCTACAAAACCGGCAAGGTGTGAAAATAGCGGAGCCATATCCCTGTTCTATATTAATTCTAATACAAACAAACTTTTTTTTCTGGTTCTGGACATGCTACAGAGCTGAAACTTCACAGGTACACTTTTTAGACCCCCCAGATACTAAATTCAAAGAAATCTCATTTTTTTTTTTTTTACATTTTTTCAATAATTGCCTCTCTATTAGTGTTGAGCGAACACGGACTGTATTATTCGTGTTCGTACCGAATAATTGGATTTTTGTTACCCGAACACGGACACGGACACTTTACTATATGTTCGGGTAAAAAATCCGTGTTCGGTCGTTTTATTTCCGGGTTTTGCATGTTTTGGCGCTCTTTTCATGGCGGGCTTTCAACAGCCAATCAACAATCGTTTAACTGGTGTGCCTTAAGCTATCCCAGCCATGCCTGCAAATGTATGAGTAGCTGTGATTGGCCGTCTGAAGCATGTGACCAAGTCTTTATAAGTTTGAGGCAGCCGCAGCGGCGTCATTCTGCTGCTTAGCTCAGGGACAGAGCACACATACGTGCTGGCTGCTGATTAGGGAAAGACAGGCAGGGAAAACGAATTGGTGTCCGGATAGAATTTAGGGTCAGGTCGGAGTGTTTAGGCAGGGCGAGTTGTAGGCATTTTAGGGATAGAGTCTGCTGAATTATAGGGTCAGTGTGTTCTACAAACTACAATCGATATTGCTTTGTGGTGTGGGATAGGAGATAGGCAGGTGTCAGTGATCCATATCCATTTTTCTGTGTGTGGGCTGCAGTGAACACAATCTTTTTGGGGTGCAGTGAACACAATCCTTTTGGGGTGCAGTGAACAAAATCTTTGTGGGGTACAGTGAACACAATCTTTGTGGGGTGCAGTGAAGACAATCCTTGTGGGGTGCAGTGAAGACAATCCTTGTGGGGTACAGTGAACACAATCTTTGTGGGGTGCAGTGAAGACAATTCTTTTGGGGTGCAGTGAACACAATTAGTGTTGAGCGAACACGGACTGTATTATTCGTGTTCGTACCGAATAATTGGATTTTTTGTACCCGAACACGGACACGGACACTTTACTGTATGTTCGGGTAAAAATCCGTGTTCGGTCGTTTTATTTCCGGGTTTTGCATGCTTTGGCGCTCTTTTCATGGCGGGCTTTCAACAGCCAATCAACAATCGTTTAACTGGTGTGCCTTAAGCCATCCCAGCCATGCCTGCAAATGTCTCAGTAGCTGTGATTGGCTGTCTGAAGCATGTGACCAAGTCTTTATAAGTTCGAGGCAGCCGCAGCGGCGTCATTATGCTGCTTAGATTCAGGGACAGAGCACACATCAACGTGCTGGCTGCTGATTAGGGAAAGATAGGCAGGAAAAAACCATTTGTGTCCGGATAGAATTGAGGGACAGGTCGGAGTGTTTAGGCAGGGCGAGTTGTAGGCATTTTAGGGATAGAGTCTGCTGAATTATAGGGTCAGTGTCTTCTACAAACTACAATCGATATTGCTGTGTGGGGGGTGGGGTCTGCACTCAATCCTGATCTACGATCTCTTCTCAATCCTGTTAGGGACAGAGTCTGCTGAATTTTAGGGAAACTGTGTTCTACAAACTACAATCGATATTGCTGTGTGGTGTGGGATTGGAGATAGGCAGGTGTCAGTGATCCACATCCATTTTTCTGTGTGTGAGCTGCAGTGAACACAATCTTTTTGGGCTGCAGTGAACACAATCTTTTTGGGCTGCAGTGAACACAATCTTTTTGGGCTGCAGTGAACACAATCTTTTTGGGCTGCAGTGAACAAAATCTTTTTGGGGTGCAGTGAACAAAATCTTTTTGGGGTGCAGTGAACACAATCCTTTTTGGTGTGCAGTGAACACAATCTTTGTGGGGTGCAGTGAACAAAATCCTTTGTGGGGTGCAGTGAACACAATCTTTTTGGGGTGCAGTGAACAAAATCCTTTTTGGGGTGCAGTGAACAACATCCTTTTTGGGGTGCAGTGAACACAATCTTTTTGGGGTGCAGTGAACAAAATCCTTTGTGGGGTGCAGTGAACACAATCTTTTTGGGGTGCAGTGAACACAATCTTTTTGGGGTGGAGTGAACAACATCCTTTTTGGGGTGCAGTGAACAAAATCCTTTTTGGGGTGCAGTGAACAAAATCATTTTTGGGGTGCAGTGAACACAATCTTTTTGGGGTGCAGTGAACACAATCTTTGTGGGGTGCAGTGAACACAATCTTTTTGGGGTGGAGTGAACAACATCCTTTTTGGGGTGCAGTGAACAACATCCTTTTTGGGGTGCAGTGAACACAATCTTTTTGGGGTGCAGTGAACAGAATCTTTGTGGGGTACAGTGAACAGAATCTTTGTGGGGTGCAGTGAACACAATCTTTGGGGGGTACAGTGAACACAATCTTTGTGAGGTGCAGTGAACACAATCTTTGTGGGGTGCAGTGAACACAATCATTGTGGGGTGCAGTGAACTCAATCTTTGTGGGGTACAGTGAACACAATCTCATACTTCTGAAGGTTTGAGGGTGCTGCCTGTTCCATACTCCCCCTACTCCTCATCTAGCCTTTTAGGGGTACAAACAATAGTAATTGGGGCCTAGTGTGGTTGTGTACGTGTGATATACATACACTTTTTTGGGATCATATTTTCTATTCCGCTATTTAATCAAAAACCTTTGGGGATCAGTTAAATTGGGGGATAGTCTGTGTTGGTACGTGTGAGAGAGATCCACCTTTCCAAGTTGTTGGGGTTCATCTCATACTTCTGAAGGTTTGAGGGTGCTGCCTGTTCCATACTCCCCCTACTCCTAGCCTTTTAGGGGTACAAACAATAGTAATTGGGGCCTAGTGTGGTTGTGTACGTGTGATATACATACACTTTTTTGGGATCATATTTTCTATTCCGCTATTTAATCAAAAACCTTTGGGGATCAGTTAAATTGGGGGATAGTCTGTGTTGGTACGTGTGAGAGAGATCCACCTTTCCAAGTTGTTGGGGTTCATCTCATACTTCTGAAGGTTTGAGGGTGCTGCCTGTTCCATACTCCCCCTACTCCTAGCCTTTTAGGGGTACAAACAATAGTAATTGGGGCCTAGTGTGGTTGTGTACGTGTGATATACATACACTTTTTTGGGATCATATTTTCTATTCCGCTATTTAATCAAAAACCTTTGGGGATCAGTTAAATTGGGGGATAGTCTGTGTTGGTACGTGTGAGAGAGATCCACCTTTCCAAGTTGTTGGGGTTCATCTCATACTTCTGAAGGTTTGAGGGTGCTGCCTGTTCCATACTCCCCCTACTCCTAGCCTTTTAGGGGTACAAACAATAGTAATTGGGGCCTAGTGTGGTTGTGTACGTGTGATATACATACACTTTTTTGGGATCATATTTTCTATTCCGCTATTTAATCAAAAACCTTTGGGGATCAGTTAAATTGGGGGATAGTCTGTGTTGGTACGTGTGAGAGAGATCCACCTTTCCAAGTTGTTGGGGTTCATCTCATACTTCTGAAGGTTTTAGGGTGCTGCCTGTTCCATACTCCCCCTACTCCTAGCCTTTTAGGGGTACAAACAATAGTAATTGGGGCCTAGTGTGGTTGTGTACGTGTGATATACATACACTTTTTTGGGATCATATTTTCTATTCCGCTATTTAATCAAAAACCTTTGGGGATCAGTTAAATTGGGGGATAGTCTGTGTTGGTACGTGTGAGAGAGATCCACCTTTCCAAGTTGTTGGGGTTCATCTCATACTTCTGAAGGTTTGAGGGTGCTGCCTGTTCCATACTCCCCCTACTCCTAGCCTTTTAGGGGTACAAACAATAGTAATTGGGGCCTAGTGTGGTTGTGTACGTGTGATATACATACACTTTTTTGGGATCATATTTTCTATTCCGCTATTTAATCAAAAACCTTTGGGGATCAGTTAAATTGGGGGATAGTCTGTGTTGGTACGTGTGAGAGAGATCCACCTTTCCAAGTTGTTGGGGTTCATCTCATACTTCTGAAGGTTTGAGGGTGCTGCCTGTTCCATACTCCCCCTACTCCTAGCCTTTTAGGGGTACAAACAATAGTAATTGGGGCCTAGTGTGGTTGTGTACGTGTGATATACATACACTTTTTTGGGATCATATTTTCTATTCCGCTATTTAATCAAAAACCTTTGGGGATCAGTTAAATTGGGGGATAGTCTGTGTTGGTACGTGTGAGAGAGATCCACCTTTCCAAGTTGTTGGGGTTCATCTCATACTTCTGAAGGTTTGAGGGTGCTGCCTGTTCCATACTCCCCCTACTCCTAGCCTTTTAGGGGTACAAACAATAGTAATTGGGGCCTAGTGTGGTTGTGTACGTGTGATATACATACACTTTTTTGGGATCATATTTTCTATTCCGCTATTTAATCAAAAACCTTTGGGGATCAGTTAAATTGGGGGATAGTCTGTGTCGGTACGTGTGAGAGAGATCCACCTTTCCAAGTTGTTGGGGTTCATCTCATACTTCTGAAGGTTTGAGGGTGCTGCCTGTTCCATACTCCCCCTACTCCTAGCCTTTTAGGGGTACAAACAATAGTAATTGGGGCCTAGTGTGGTTGTGTACGTGCGAGATACATACACTTTTTTTGATCATATTTCCTATTCCGCTATTCAATAAAAACCTTTGAGGATCAATTGAATTGCGGGATAGTCTGTGTCGGTACGTGTGAGAGAGATCCACCTTTCCAAGTTGTTGGGGTTCATCTCATACTTCTGAAGGTTTGAGGGTGCTGCCTGTTCCATACTCCCCCTACTCCTCATCTAGCCTTTTAGGGGTACAAACAATAGTAATTGGGGCCCAGTGTGGTTGTGTACGTGTGATATACATACACTTTTTTTGGATCATATTTTCTATTCCGCTATTTAATTTAACTGGGCCTCCATGCGAGACCTGTGTGCCTTGTTGCGCTGTTTTGAGTACTCCACCAACATGGCCAGTGGCAATGACGCCGTTCTCAGCTTAACTATCCCACTTCTATGCCTCCTTGAAAAAACAATTCGGGCGATGATGGAAGAGGATGTGGCACAGGATGAGGAGGAGGAGGAGGATGAAGAGGTAACATTTCCAAGGCTTTCAGGGCAGTCATTCGCAAGGGGCTCCGAGGGTGGGTTCCTGCACACGCAAACGCCAGGGACGCAATTGTCCAGCAGGGGCACAGTTCTGGAGGATGAGGAGGATGAGGAGGAGGAGGAGCTGGAGGAGGAGATGGAACCATGTTCACAGCAGGGTGGCACCCAGGCCAGCTCATGGCCATCACTGGTGCGTGGCTGGGGGGATACAGAGGACACGGACGATACACCTCCCACAGAGGACAGCCTTTCGTCGCCTCTGGGCAGCCTGGCACACATGAGCGATTACATGCTGCAGTGTCTCCACAACGACCGCCGAGTTGCCCACATTCTAACTTGTGCTGATTACTGGGTGGCCACGCTGCTGGATCCCCGTTACAAGGACAACGTACCGTCCTTAATTCACTCACTGGAGCGCGATCGCAAGATGCGCGAGTACAAGCGCACGCTGGTAGACGCCATGCTGCTGGCATTCCCATCTGACAGCGGGGCCACAGTGGAAGCACAAGGCAGAGGAGGAGGAGGAGGAGGTCGCCAACGCAACCAGGGCACCGCCAGCACCTCAGAAGGCAGGGTTAGCATGGCCGAAATGTGGAAAAGCTTTGTCAGCACGCCACAACAAACAGCAGCACCAGCAGCTCAGATGGAACGTCTTAGCAGGAGGCAGCATTTTACCAACATGGTGGAGCAGTATGTGTGCACACGCCTACATGTAGTGAATGACGGGTCTGCCCCCTTCAACTTCTGGGTCTCCAAATTGGGCACATGGCCTGAGCTTGCCCTTTACGCCTTGGAGGTGCTGGCGTGCCCTGCAGCCAGTGTATTATCTGAACGGGTATTTAGCACGGCTGGGGGCGTTATAACAGACAAGCGCAGCCGCCTGTCCAGAGACAATGTGGACAAGCTCACGTTCATTAAAATGAACCAGGCATGGATCCCACGGGACTTTTCCGTACCTTATGCAGAATAGCAATGGATACCGACCTTACCCACCCATTGTTCCATTTTTGCTCTTTCTCACTCTTTTGGGGTGTACCCTCATTTAAAATTTTTGAAAAGAAGCAGTGTTGGCTACCTCGTCCTCCTCCTCAGGGCCAGATTAATGTAGGGGCTATTGGAGCTGCAGCTCCAGGCCCCTACCTTTTATATAGGCCCCGGGTTGGCCATATTCACTGTTACCGCTCTTCTGTCACTTGTAAACACAGAAGTCTGGCTTCTATGCTCGCTTCCCCAGGCAGCACCCTCAGAACCTCCCCACACAGCGTGAAGGCCGGACAAGGAGGGACAGTTGGCGATGCATGGATGTGTTTATGGGCTTCAGAGACAGCATCCCATGTTGAATTAGGCATGCATGGCTGCACCCTTCCTCCTCTGGGTGCATGGCAAGGCACGGCCCTTAAGGCCCTTCAAAATCCTCAGCACCAAGCCCATGATGCTGTTAATCCGGCCCTGGTCCTCCTCCACCGCCGCTTCCACCTACACCGCCCATAGGTGTGCGCAGCCTATTGCATTAAGGTGTGCACCCCAAAGTTGAAATACACATGCATGTGTTTGCCAGCAGGGAGAGTAATGTATCGGGGCCATGTACCTGTAGGCAAGGAGAAATAGAGCAGAGCAGGTCCCAGGGAGATCTTTCCCATCTCCTCACTGGCAATGCTATGTGCCCTAGGTGATTAGGGTGTGCCCAGGCACACCCAGCACACCCTGTGCGCACGCCTATGTCACCGCCACATCCACCACCACCTCAACCTCCCTCCTACTCCATATGGGCCTCGTCCTTCAGAGATGAAGAAGAACATTGTTTTATTTTTCTGTTTTTTTTTTGTTGTTTTAAGTTATTTCCCTATCCACATTTGTTTGCAGAGCACTTGCCATGCTCTTAATTACGTTTTGCTGCCATTTGCAGCACTCTAGCCCTTTCCTTTGGTGTTTTAGAGCCATTTTAGTGCCTTAAAGTTCGGGTCCCCATTGACTTCAATGGGGTTCGGTGTCCGGGAAAAGTTCGGTAAAAGTCCGGGACACGGACCCGGACTTTTTTTTAAAGTTCGGCCGAACCCGTCGAACACGGACATCTAGGTGTTCGCTCAACCCTAAACACAATCTTTGTGGGGTGCAGTGAACAAAATCTTTGTGGGGTACAGTGAACACAATCTTTGTGGGGTACAGTGAACAAAATCTTTGTGGGGTACAGTGAACACAATCTTTGTGGGGTGCAGTGAAGACAATCCTTGTGGGGTGCAGTGAAGACAATCCTTGTGGGGTGCAGTGAACAAAATCTTTGGGGGGTACAGTGAACACAATCTTTGTGGGGTACAGTGAACACAATCTTTGTGGGGTGCAGTGAAGACAATCCTTGTGGGGTGCAGTGAAGACAATCCTTGTGGGGTGCAGTGAACAAAATCTTTGGGGGGTACAGTGAACACAATCTTTGTGGGGTACAGTGAACACAATCCTTGTGGGGGTGCAGTGAAGACAATCCTTGTGGGGTGCAGTGAAGACAATCCTTGTGGGGTGCAGTGAACAAAATCTTTGGGGGGTACAGTGAACACAATCTTTGTGGGGTACAGTGAACACAATCTTTGTGGGGTGCAGTGAAGACAATCCTTGTGGGGTGCAGTGAACAAAATCTTTGGGGGGTACAGTGAACACAATCTTTGTGGGGTACAGTGAACACAATCTTTGTGGGGTGCAGTGAAGGCAATCCTTGTGGGGTACAGTGAACACAATCTTTGTGGGGTGCAGTGAAGACAATCCTTTTGGGGTGCAGTGAACACAAACTTTGTGGGGTGCAGTGAACAAAATCTTTGTGGGGTACAGTGAACACAATCTTTGTGGGGTACAGTGAACAAAATCGTTGTGGGGTACAGTGAACAAAATCTTTGTGGGGTGCAGTGAAGACAATCCTTGTGGGGTGCAGTGAAGACAATCCTTGTGGGGTGCAGTGAACAAAATCTTTGGGGGGTACAGTGAACACAATCTTTTTGGGGTACAGTGAACACAATCTTTGTGGGGTGCAGTGAAGAAAATCATTTTGGGGTGCAGTGAACACAATCTTTGTGGGGTACAGTGAACACAATCTTTGTGGGGTGCAGTGAAGACAATCCTTGTGGGGTGCAGTGAAGACAATCCTTGTGGGGTGCAGTGAACAAAATCTTTGTGGGGTACAGTGAACACAATCTTTGTGGATTACAGTGAACACAATCTTTGTGGGGTGCAGTGAAGACAATCCTTTTGGGGTGCAGTGAACACAATCTTTGTGGGGTACAGTGAACACAATCTTTGTGGGGTGCAGTGAAGACAATCCTTGTGGGGTGCAGTGAAGACAATCCTTGTGGGATGCAGTGATCAAAATCTTTGTGGGGTACAGTGAACACAATCTTTGTGGGGTACAGTGAACACAATCTTTGTGGGGTGCAGTGAACAAAATATTTGTGGGGTACAGTGAACACAATCTTTGTGGGGTACAGTGAACACAATCTTTGTGGGGTGCAGTGAAGACAATCCTTTTGGGGTGCAGTGAACACAATCTTTGTGGGGTACAGTGAACACAATCTTTGTGGGGTGCAGTGAACAAAATCTTTGTGGGGTACAGTGAACACAATCTTTGTGGGGTACAGTGAACACAATCTTTGTGGGGTGCAGTGAAGACAATCCTTTTGTGGTGCAGTGAACACAATCTTTGTGGGGTACAGTGAACACAATCTTTGTGGGGTGCAGTGAAGACAATCCTTGTGGGGTGCAGTGAAGACAATCCTTGTGGGGTACAGTGAACACAATCTTTGTGGGGTGCAGTGAAGACAATCCTTTTGGGGTGCAGTGAACACAATCTTTGTGGGGTACAGTGAACACAATCTTTGTGGGGTGCAGTGAAGACAATCCTTGTGGGGTGCAGTGAAGACAATCCTTGTGGGGTGCAGTGAACAAAATCTTTGGGGGGTACAGTGAGCACAATCTTTGTGGGGTACAGTGAACACAATCTTTGTGGGGTGCAGTGAAGACAATCCTTTTGGGGTGCAGTGAACACAATCTTTGTGGGGTACAGTGAACACAATCTTTGTGGGGTGCAGTGAAGACAATCCTTGTGGGGTGCAGTGAAGACAATCCTTGTGGGGTGCAGTGAACAAAATCTTTGTGGGGTACAGTGAACACAATCTTTGTGGGGTACAGTGAACACAATCTTTGTGGGGTGCAGTGAAGACAATCCTTTTGTGGTGCAGTGAACACAATCTTTGTGGGGTACAGTGAACACAATCTTTGTGGGGTGCAGTGAAGACAATCCTTGTGGGGTGCAGTGAAGACAATCCTTGTGGGGTACAGTGAACACAATCTTTGTGGGGTGCAGTGAAGACAATCCTTTTGGGGTGCAGTGAACACAATCTTTGTGGGGTGCAGTGAAAACAATCCTTGTGGGGTACAGTGAAGACAATCCTTGTGGGGTGCAGTGAACAAAATCTTTGGGGGGTACAGTGAACACAATCTTTTTGGGGTACAGTGAACACAATCTTTGTGGGGTGCAGTGAAGAAAATCATTTTGGGGTGCAGTGAACACAATCTTTGTGGGGTACAGTGAACACAATCTTTGTGGGGTGCAGTGAAGACAATCCTTGTGGGGTGCAGTGAACAAAATCTTTGTGGGGTACAGTGAACACAATCTTTGTGGATTACAGTGAACACAATCTTTGTGGGGTGCAGTGAAGACAATCCTTTTGGGGTGCAGTGAACACAATCTTTGTGGGGTACAGTGAACACAATCTTTGTGGGGTGCAGTGAAGACAATCCTTGTGGGGTGCAGTGAAGACAATCCTTGTGGGGTGCAGTGATCAAAATCTTTGTGGGGTACAGTGAACACAATCTTTGTGGGGTACAGTGAACACAATCTTTGTGGGGTGCAGTGAACAAAATATTTGTGGGGTACAGTGAACACAATCTTTGTGGGGTACAGTGAACACAATCTTTGTGGGGTGCAGTGAAGACAATCCTTTTGTGGTGCAGTGAACACAATCTTTGTGGGGTACAGTGAACACAATCTTTGTGGGGTGCAGTGAACAAAATCTTTGTGGGGTACAGTGAACACAATCTTTGTGGGGTACAGTGAACACAATCTTTGTGGGGTGCAGTGAAGACAATCCTTTTGTGGTGCAGTGAACACAATCTTTGTGGGGTACAGTGAACACAATCTTTGTGGGGTGCAGTGAAGACAATCCTTGTGGGGTGCAGTGAACACAATCTTTGTGGGGTGCAGTGAAGACAATCCTTTTGGGGTGCAGTGAACACAATCTTTGTGGGGTACAGTGAACACAATCTTTGTGGGGTGCAGTGAAGACAATCCTTGTGGGGTGCAGTGAAGACAATCCTTGTGGGGAGCAGTGAACAAAATCTTTGGGGGGTACAGTGAGCACAATCTTTGTGGGGTACAGTGAACACAATCTTTGTGGGGTGCAGTGAAGACAATCCTTTTGGGGTGCAGTGAACACAATCTTTGTGGGGTACAGTGAACACAATCTTTGTGGGGTGCAGTGAAGACAATCCTTGTGGGGTGCAGTGAAGACAATCCTTGTGGGGTGCAGTGAACACAATCTTTGTGGGGTACAGTGAACACAATCTTTGTGGGGTGCAGTGAAGACAATCCTTGTGGGGTGCAGTGAAGACAATCCTTGTGGGGTACAGTGAACACAATCTTTGTGGGGTGCAGTGAAGACAATCCTTTTGGGGTGCAGTGAACACAATCTTTGTGGGGTGCAGTGAAAACAATCCTTGTAGGGTACAGTGAACACAATCTTTGTGGGGTGCAGTGAACAAAATCTTTGGGGGGTACAGTGAACACAATCTTTGTGGATTACAGTGAACACAATCTTTGTGGGGTGCAGTGAAGACAATCCTTTTGGGGTGCAGTGAACACAATCTTTGTGGGGTACAGTGAACACAATCTCATACTTCTGAAGCTTTGAGGGTGCTGCCTGTTCTATACTCCTCCTCCTCCTCCTCATCCATCCTTTTAGGTGTACAAACAATAGTAATTGGGGCCTAGTGTGCTTCTGTACGTGTGAGATACATACACTTTTTTTGATCATATTTCCTATTCCGCTATTCAATAAAAACCTTTGGGGATCAATTAAATTGCGGAATAGTCTGTGTCGGTACGTGTGACATCCACCTTTCCAAGTTTTTGAGGTTCATCTCATACTTCTGAAGATTTGAGGGTGCTGCCTGTTCCATACTCCTCTTCCTCATCCTCCCTTTAGGGTAGTAAAAAATTTAATCGGGCCTAGTCTGTGTTTGTACGTGTGAGATACACAGTTTTTTATCCTATTCCGCTATTCAATACACACCCTTTTGGTGTAAAAAACATTAAATTGCGGCATAGTTTGCATATTTGACTGTGAGATACACCCGTGCGATACTGTTGTTCTTTTGTTCTGCTATTCAATAAAGACCTTTCTAGGGCAAGATCTTAAATTTCAGAAATATGAGGAGAGCGTCAAATAGGGGCCGTGGCCGGGGTCGTGGTGCTGCTGATAGAGCTCCTGTTGCAAGGAGAGGACGTGGTCGATCTGTGCCAGCTACACGCACAAGTGAAACACCTTCCTCAAGTGTGAGTAGGCGACAGAACCTGCAGCAGTATTTGGTAGGGCATCATACGCCTCTAGAAGTGATGAGGCCAGAACACAGAGAGGCGATAGTAGATTGGTTTGCTGCTGACAGTGCCTCCAGTTCCTTCACATTGTCTCCCACCCAGTCTACTGCAGAAAGGTCAGAGTTGGCACCTGCAGCCAATGTCCAACCGTCTTTCACCTCACCCCCTTGCAAATCAGGCAAGCAGTCTGAGCCCCAAGCCATACAGCAGTCTCTTATTCTTTTTGAGGACTCTGTCAGCAGGGTTTCCCAGGGCCATCCACCTAGCCCTGCCCCAGAAGTGGAAGAGATTGAGTGCAGCGATGCCCAACCACTTATTTCTCAAGATGAGTACATGGAAGGACCATCACAGCATGTCTCCGATGATGACGAAACGCAGGTGCCAACTGCTGCGGCGTTCAGCATTGTGGAGACCGACAGGGAGGGCAGGGGTGAAGACTGGGTGGAAGATGATGTGGAGGACGATGAGGTCCTCGACCCCACATGGAATGAAGGTCATGCAGGTGACCTGAGTATTTTGGAGGAAGAGGCGGTGGTCGCACAGAGCCACCAGCACAGCAGAAGAGGGAGCAGGGTGCAGAAGCGGAGCGGCCGTGCCCTAGACACTACGCCTGCTACTGCCCAACGCAGCAAGGGAACGAGCGCACCAAAGTCAGCTCAAAAGAGTTCTCTAGCGTGGAAGTTCTTTAGAAAATGTGCTGATGACAGGACACGAGTGGTTTGCACCCTGTGCAATCAGAGCCTGAAGCGAGGCATAAACCTTCTCAACCTGAGCACAATCTGCATGATCAGGCATCTAAGTGCAAAGCACGAGCTGCAGTGGAGTACACACCTTCAAAACCAAGAAACGTCTCTGGCTCATCCTGCTTCCTCTTCTGCTGCAGTCTCGGCCGCTCCAGCCACCTCTGTAGTCATACCGGCACCTGCCACCCCGCAAACAGACGATCTGTCAGCAACACCACCACCTGGGTCACCAACAACCATCTCCACAATGTCCCGTGGAAGTGTTCAGCTTTCCATCTCCCAAACACTTGAGAGGAAGAGGAAGTACCCCCCTACCCACCCGCGATCCCTGGCCCTGAATGCCAGCATTTCACAATTATTGGCCTTTGAAATGCTGTCATTCCGTCTGGTGGAGACGCCCAGTTTTAAAAAGCTTATGTCGGTGGCTGTCCCACAGTACGTCGTGCCCAGCCGCCACTACTTTTCCAGGCAAGCCATCCCTTCCCTGCACAACCAAGTGGGGGAAAAAATCAGGTGTGCACTGCGCAACGTCATCTGTGCCAAGGTCCACCTAACTACCGATACGTGGACCAGTAAGCACGGTCAGGGGCGTTATATCTCCCTAACGACACACTGGGTAAATGCAGTGGCGGATGGGCCTGAGGCGGATAGCAATTTGGCGCATGTCCTTCCACCACCGAGGATTGCAGGGCGCTTCAGTTTACCTCCTGTTCCTAACTCATCCTACTCCGCTACCTCATCCTCTACCGCCTCCTCATCCGGACAGCGTAATACCTTCACCACCAACTTCAGCACGGCCAGGGCTAAACGACAGCAGGCAGTTTTACAACTTGCCTGTTTGGGGGACAAACCACACACCGCGCAGGAGTTGTGGAGGAGCATGGAACAGCAGACAAATGAGTGGTTGCTGCCAGCGAGCCTCAAGCCCGGCCTGGTGGTGTGCGATAATGGGCGAAATCTCATAGCAGCTCTGGGCCTAGCCGGTTTGACGCACATCCGTTGCCTGGCGCATGTGCTGAATTTGGTGGTGCAGAGGTTCCTTAAAAACTACCCCGATATGTCAGAGCTGCTGCAGAAAGTGCGGGCGCACTTTCGGCGTTCTCACCCTGCTGCTGCTCGCCTGGCAGCGCTGCAGCGTAACTTCGGCCTTCCCGCTCACCGCCTCATATGTGACGTGCCCACAAGGTGGAACTCCACCTTGCACATGCTGCAAAGACTGTGCGAGCAGCAGCAGGCAATAGTGGAGTTTCAGCTGCAGCACGCACGCGTGAGTCGCTCTGCGGAACAGCACCACTTCACCACCAATAACTGGGCCTCCATGCGAGACCTGTGTGCCTTGTTACGCTGTTTTGAGTACTCCACCAACATGGCCAGTGGCAATTACGCCGTTCTCAGCTTAACTATCCCACTTCTATGCCTCCTTGAAAAAACAATTCGGGCGATGATGGAAGAGGATGTGGCACAGGATGAGGAGGAGGAGGAGGAGGATGAAGAGGTAACATTTCAAAGGCTTTCAGGGCAGTCATTCGCAAGGGGCTCCGAGGGTGGGTTCCTGCACACACAAATGCCAGGGACACAATTGTCCAGCAGGGGCACAGTTCTGGAGGATGAGGAGGAGGAGGAGCTGGAGGAGGAGCTGGAGGAGGAGATGGAACCATGTTCACAGCAGGGTGGCACCCAGGCCAGCTCATGGCCATCACTGGTGCGTGGCTGGGGGGATACAGAGGACACGGACGATACACCTCCCACAGAGGACAGCCTTTCGTCACCTCTGGGCAGCCTGGCACACATAAGCGATTACATGCTGCAGTGTCTCCACAACGACCGCCGAGTTGCCCACATTCTAACTTGTGCTGATTACTGGGTGGCCACGCTGCTGGATCCCCGTTACAAGGACAACGTACCGTCCTTAATTCACTCACTGGAGCGCGATCGCAAGATGCGCGAGTACAAGCGCACGCTGGTAGATGCGATGCTGCTGGCATTCCCATCTGACAGCGGGGCCACAGTGGAAGCACAAGGCAGAGGAGGAGGAGGAGGAGGAGGAGGAGGTCGCCAACGCAACCAGGGCACCGCCAGAACCTCAGAAGGCAGGGTTAGCATGGCCGAAATGTGGAAAAGCTTTGTCAGCACGCCACAACAAACAGCAGCACCAGCAGCTCAGATGGAACGTCTTAGCAGGAGGCAGCATTTTACCAACATGGTGGAGCAGTATGTGTGCACACGCCTACATGTAGTGAATGAGGGGTCTGCCCCCTTCAACTTCTGGGTCTCCAAATTGGGCACATGGCCTGAGCTTGCCCTTTACGCCTTGAAGGTGCTGGCGTGCCCTGCAGCCAGTGTATTATCTGAACGGGTATTTAGCACGGCTGGGGGGCGTTATAACAGACAAGCGCAGCCACCTGTCCAGAGACAATGTGGACAAGCTCACGTTCATTAAAATGAACCAGGCATGGATCCCACTGGACTTTTCCGTACCTTGTGCAGAATAGCAATGGATACCGACCTTACCCACCCATTATTCCATTTTTGCTCTTTCTCACTCTTTTGGGGTGTACCCTCATTTAAAATTTGTGAAAAGAAGCAGTGTTGGCTACCTCGTCCTCCTCCTCAGGGCCAGATTAACGTAGGGGCTATTGGAGCTGCAGCTCCAGGCCCCTACCTTTTATATAGGCCCCAGGTTGGCCATATTCACTGTGACCGCTCTTCTGTCACTTGTAAACACAGAAGTCTGGCTTCTATGCTCGCTTCCCCAGGCAGCACCCTCAGAACCTCCCCACACAGCGCGAAGGCCTGACAAGGAGGGACAGTTGCCGATGCATGGATGTGTTTATGGGCTTCAGAGACAGCATCCCATGTTGAATTAGGCATGCATGGCTGCACCCTTCCTCCTCTGGGTGCATGCCAAGGCACGGCCCTTAAGGCCCTTCAAAATCCTCAGCACCAAGACCATGATGCTCTTAATCCGGCCCTGGTCCTCCTCCACCGCCGCTTCCACCTACACCGCCCATAGGTGTGCGCAGCCTATTGCATTAGCGTGTGCACCCCAAAGTTGAAATACACATGCATGTGTTTGCCTACATGTACATGGCCCCGATACATTACTCTCCCTGCTGGCAAAGAGAAATAGAGCAGAGCAGGTCCGAGGGAGATCTTTCCCATCTCCTCACTGGCAAACAGAGCGATAATGCTATGTGCCCTAGGTGATTAGGGTGTGCCCAGGTACACCCGGCACACCCTGTGCGCACGCCTATGACACCGCCACATCCACCACCACCTCAACCTCCCTCCTACTCCATATGGGCCTCGTCCTTCAGAGATGAAGAACATTGTTTTATTTTTCTGTTTTTTTTTGTTGTTTTAAGTTATTTCCCTATCCACATTTGTTCGCAGAGCACTTGCCATGCTCTTAACTACGTTTTGCTGCCATTTGCAGCACTCTAGCCCTTTCCATTGGTGTTTTAGAGCCATTTTAGTGCCTTAAAGTTCGGGTCCCCATTGACTTCAATGGGGTTCGGTGTCCGGGAAAAGTTCGGTAAAAGTCCGGGACACGGACCCGGACTTTTTTTTAAAGTTCGGCCAAACCCGTCAAACGCGGACATCTAGGTGTCCGCTCAACCCTACTCTCTATCAAAAATGACAATTTTTAAGAACTTTTTTTTGTGTGATTAATAGTCCCTGGGGCATGACCCAGAACCCTAGGCACTTTTTAGGGGCATTTATTGGGTTTTAGGGCTTCAAAGTGGTGTTTTTTGATTACCGAAGTTTAGGTCCCATTGATTTCAATGGGGTTCTGAAATCCGGGCCGAACTTTTGGGAAGTTCGGGTGTTCTGGTCGAACCAAACTTTTGAAAAGTTTGATCATCCCTAATAATCAATAAGCAATGAGTGAATGTGGGAATCTAGTCTTAGCAACAGTTCCCTTCATATACAGTTTACTACCAATAAGCAAAGCTGGAGGGATTCTGATTGGCCAACAAAACACTTTTGATCTTAACATGAAGAGACTTTACTTGTAATTACTGTAATTAGCAATTAAAGTCATTATAGTGTTTACCAGGTAAATAAATCACCTTTCACCATTCTCATGAATACCCCCTCGGGTCTGATTACCATCAATAATTACTTCTTCTATGGTCAAATCACATTCTTTATCATCCCTAAATATATAAACAATGTACTCTTTGAAATACTAAACCAGACAAATCTGCATTTTGCAAACCTTTGTAAGTTTGCAAATCAAAAAGTTTAAGTGGATAGCAGAGAGTCATTAGCTATCCTTTTGATGTATAAAACATAGTTGGCCTGTGTCAAAACATGGCCGCCTGCCCTGACACAGAGAAAAGAATGTATATACTATATATATATATATATATATATTCATTATAAAACTAGAACTGATCCCTAAAACAGGTCATGGATGCTTCACAATGGCTCATATAAAATATGAAGTTGAAGCTGGTTACATCTCTCTTCACCGGGCTCTAAAATATTCCCATGAAACAATTATTGGATAATATAACGTTAAACCATGACTGGAAAAGGATTCGGTAAATATCAGTGGCCCATATAGCTGTTTGGCTTCATTTCATAACTTGTAGTTTCTTCAGTATATCACATCACCATCTAGTGCAGGGTTGTCTGACCTGCGGCCCTCCAGATGTTGGAGAACTACATCTCCCATACTCCCTTGCCAGCCTCTTAGCTGACAGAGTAGTATGGGAGATGTAGTCCTGCAACATCTGGAGGGCCTTAGATTGGACACCTCTGATCTAGTGTATTGTGAGAAGACAAGCTGAGGTCACAGTCCAGTCCTGGAGTGACTTTATTACATCTCTCATCATCTCACTGAAAGTGAAGCGTGGTATCATTGCTCTAAGAGCTCCCAATCCACATAAATCCAGGATTCTTTCATCTCCAGGCTCAGGGGGTCACTTTTAACCACTTAAGCCCGGGAAGATTTTACCCCCATTCCGACCAGGGGGTATTTTGCGATTCGGCACTGCGTGACTTTAACGGACAATTGCGCGGTCGTGCGACGCTGTACCTAAATGAATTTGGCGTCCTTTTTTTCCCACAAACAGAGCTTTCTTTTGGTGGTATTTGATCACCTGTGCGATTTTTTGATCACGCGCTATAAACAAAAAAAGAGCGTCAATTTTGCAAAAATAACAATATTTTTCACATTTTTTTATATGAAATTCCCCCCAAAAAAAATGTAAAAATCAAAATTTTTTAACATTTTCGGCCAATTTGTTTTATGCTACCTATGTTTGGTAAAAAAAATCGCAAAAAGCGTATTTTGATTGGTTTGCGCAAAAGTTATCGCGTTTACTAACAAAGGGAAAGATTTTTGTCATTTTTGTTGTTTTTTTTTTTAACGAGTAATGGCGGCGATCTGCGATTTTTTTTGCGGTACTGCGACATTGCGGCGGACAGATCGGACCCTTGACTGACATTTTTGACACTTTTGGGGTTACCAGTGACATTTCTACAGTAATCAGTGCTATATATATGCACTGTTACTGTAAAAATACACTGGTAGGGAAGGGGTTAACTTTATTTGGGAGGGAGGGGCTGTGTGTGTCCCTAGGGGTGTGCTTTCTACTGTGATTGGCTGTGGCTTTGTAGATTGTATTGCATTGTAGATCCATGTGATCAGTGTCTTTGCAGCGAGGAGAATGACAGGTGGCTTGTTTACACAAGCTGCCTGACATTCTCCCTCTCCCCCGCCGATCGCCGAGTGGCCGGCGGACATCGGGTCCGCTGGTCACACGCGCGGGGGAGTCCGTGACCACGCGGGAGCGGGAGCGCGCCTCCGGGGGCGCGCGCTCGCTCCCTAGACCCTCACAAGCAAGCAACGTAGCCCTACGTTAGTTTGCCTGTGAGGGGCTGACCGCCGACGTAGATAGTCGTGCGGTGGTCGGCAAGTGGTTAAAGATGAATTGTTTAATTCTAGCAATCTTCATCACACGTCCAAAATGAAACTTCTGCTAGAAACAATTTGCTTTCCTAATTTGCTGTAGACAACCCCACATTTCCTTCAATAAAGCAGTTCCTGGGATCATTCAGTACATAATTCCACTGAACGAGACCACAAGATGGTTCAGATAGTATCCGCTTCACATTCATGTTTATCAGATCTTCTGTCCTACAAAGCAGCAGTAGAAATTCTTGCCAGTATCTTCACCATGAAAGGTAGAACGTTCTTTACATCCATATACAGTATGTCATAGTCCTCAGCATATTACAAGCAACTGATTCAACAAAGTTCAAATTACTACTAGAAGGAATGAATTTCACTCATCCCTCTTATACATGTAGAGAAAAACACCCAACATACTAAATCCTCAACTTCTGTTATTCCACCCTGTCTAAGTATCAGTGTGCCAATACTCAGACACCTAGAAAGTTATACAATGCTCAAAAAAATTAAAGGAACACTTCTTAATCAGAGTATAGCATCAAGTCAATTAAACTCCTGGGATATTGATCTGATCAGTTAAGTAGCGGAGGGAGTTGTTAATCAGTTTCAGCTGCTTTGATTATAATTATCTTAAAAACAGGGACACCATAAAAAAAAAAAAAAAAAAAGGACACTATATGGGCAACAATGAAACGACCCCCAAAACAGAAATGATTTTAGGCCAATGACATTTTTTTTCCTTACTCCTCTTTTCTGACTGTTTTTCACTAGTTTTGCATTTAGCTAAGGTCAGTGTCACTACTGATAGCATGAGGCCATACCTGGACCCTATAGAGGTTGCAAAGACATTTCAACTCCTCCAGAATGGCACATCAATACCTGCCATTGCCAGAAGGTTTGCTGTGTCTCCCAGCACAGTCTCAAGAGCATGGAGGAGATTCCAGGAGACAGGCAGTTACTCTAGGGGAGCTGTAGAAGGTCCTTAAGCCATCAGCAGGACCGGTATCTGCTCCTTTGTGCAAGGAGGAACAGGATGAGCACTGCCAGAGCCCTACAAAATGACCTCCAGCAGGACACTGGTGTGAATGTCTCTGATCAAGCAATCAGAAACAGACTTCATGAGGGTGACCTGAGGGCCTGACATCCTCTAGTGGTCACTGTGCTCATTACCTGGCACTGTGGAGCTTGACTGACATTTGCCATTGAATAATAGAATTGGCAGCTCCACCACTGGCACCCTGTGGATTTCACAGATGAGAGGAGGTTCACCCTGAGCACATGTGACAGACATGAAAGGGTCTGGAGAAGCCGTGGAGAATGTTATGCTACCTGTAACATTGTTCAGCATGACCGATTTGGTGGTTGGTCAGTTATGGTCTGGGGAGGCATATCCATGGAGGGACGCACAGACCTCTACAGGCTAGACAATGATGGCACCCTGACTGCCATTAGGTATTGGGATGAGATCCTTGCACCCAATGTCAGACCCTACGCTGGTGCAGGGGGTCCTGGGTTCCTCCTGGTGCATGACAATGCCCGGCCTCATGTGGCGAGAGTATGCAGCCAGTTCCTGGAGGATGAAGGAATTGATAACATTAAATGACCCCCACACTCACCTGATCCAAATCCTATAGAACACCTCTGGGACATTATGTTTTGGTCCATTCGAGGCCACTTGGTTGCACACATTGCTGGTGTTGGACCACTGTGTTTTATCAGGTCCAAAGTCAGTGCAGCCCTCTACCAGGAAATTCTAGAGCACTTCATGCTTCTCTCTGCTGACCATCCTTATGGAGATGCTGACTTCATTTTCCAGCAGGACTTGACACCGCCCACACTACTAAACGTACCAATACCTGGCCACATGATCGTGCTATCACTGTGCTTGATTGGCCAGAAAACTCACCTGACCTAAACCCCATAGAGTATCAGTGGGGTATTGTCAAGAGGAAGATGAGAGACACCAGACCCAACAATGCAGATGAGCTGAAGGCCGCTATCAAAGCAACCTGGGCTTCCATAACACCTCAGCAGTGCCACAGGCTGATCGCCTCCATGCCACGCCGCATCGATGCAGTAATTCATGCAAAAGGAGCCCCGACCAAGTATTGAGAGTATACTATACTGTACATGGACAGACTTTTCACTAAGACAACATTTCTATATTAAAAATCGTTTTTTTATTGGTCCTATGTAATATTCTAATTTTCTGGGATACTGAATTTTGGGGTGTCACTAGCTGTAAGCCATAATCATCAAACTTAAAAGAAAGAAATGCCTGAAATATATCACCCTGTGTGTAACACATCTATTTCACTTTTTGAATTGATATACTGAAATAAATTAACTTTTTGATATTATTCTAATTTTATGAGATGCCCCTGTATATCCGCTGTGATCACAAGGATGGGGGATGGGAGACAGGATTCCTCTTTATGGCAACATTATAAATATAACATTTCTTAACTGTTTGCTGTCCATACAATGATTATAAACAGCCTGGCATTTAAGAGGTTAAACAAGCTCATGGCTGTAGCTGAATCTGTAAACATAGTATCATTTTTTTAATTTAAAAATAATTTTCATTATAAAGTGATCCGATTGGCTGTAGAGCGATGTGTTCACTTCTACCACACCTGGAAGTGCCGCACCCCCTCTGCCCCCATCCACCATGGCTTCCGGGCTCCACTGTTCCTTCAGGGAGCCTGGGACCATGGAACTCTTAGGATGGAGATCAGGAGGAGCTCAGGGAACATCTGTTCCACAATCTCTTCTCTGACTAATGAGCCCATGGAGACACACCGCTCCTTGATGTTGGATTATATTCCCTGAGTTTGCGCTCCCTTTTGACCCCAGCAATCAAGACGATTTGGTTGGTGATCTCACAGCTTATTCGTACACTTTAGTATTTTTACATAACATCATTATATTCGATGGGCAGGATGTATTGATATACGCCTCTGGAACCTTGGTTTCTATCAATATATTGCTTTTATTACATCAAGGACTTTGCTTATACATCACCTTTGATATAGGTTGTCAACTTCAGACATAACCCTGATGAAGGAGGTTTTGAGCCCTGAAACGCGTTGGGTGATTAATATCAATATGTTTCTCCATGTTTTCCTGTTTGTATCATATTTGTATATGCTGCTGTACATTTTCATGTATTAGTGCTTTTATAATTTTATATAAATAAAAATTGTTTTTTACCTATATACCATCTGCTACTTTTTTGGTGCCATTAAAGTCCCACCCATAGGGGATTTTCCATAATTTTCAGAGGGGACAAGCATTTCATCACCACAGGGTTCAGAGCCATTCCCCGGCATCAATAGCTGGTCAACCATCTACTCAAGCATGGTCTATGGTTTATTATCTGCTGTGAAGGGCAGGGGAGACATTAGAGGTCTAATAGACCCCCGATGTCTCCATAAGGAGAACCCGTCACCGGTTTATACTGTCATACAGGGCCTTGTTACCCCCCCCCCCCCCTTGTGATAGCAATAATGGTAAATGAAAAAGTGCGAACAGTTTATAAGACAATAAAATACATGTAAAATATTTGAAAATCGTCATTGTCTCCCTGTGCACACATGTGAATGTAATTGTGTGCATAGAGCAGGCATGTGTATGTATAGAGGAATTGCACCCCATATGTGAGGTGTTGAATGTCAGAGTGGGAATAATAATTCTACTCCCATCATTCATGGTTGTCTCTAAGCTGATGAGCTGTAAAAACTATTAAAGTCTCACCTATGGACAATTTAGGGTTCCATGGTTCACCACATTACAGGGATTAGGGGATGCCCTGAAGAAGTCCCATGACTGTGACCAAACGCATTGGGCGGAGCTTAGCTCACAGATATTTGGAAGTAGTTGGAAGTACAGGTTGATGTAGCGATACTCGCTGTATATTGAGCGGAGGGGGTTCTCATTGATGGGACTTACCTATGTGCACCGAGGAATGGCGCACTTATAAAGGAGAGGGATGGAAATGTCATCTTTTAGAGGGAAAACACTTTGGAGTTTATTTTTGCTTGCCTCGAGTGACTGAGATATTGGGGGGAGTTCTCTGGACCCCAGGAGTGGGGAAAAATCTGTATATGACCTCTATAATGTGCAGGTCATAGATATAAGGTGAGAGCACGCCTGGAGGGGATCGCTGGGTGTGGGGGAGGGGTGAAGTGAACAACAGAGAGGATATTACACAGAGCAAGGATAAGAAGAATCATATATTTTCCAGCACGCTGGACTGATATTTCTGTTTATTGATTTCACACAGTTTGTTGGCTGTGATTACACAAAGGATTATCTTTGTTGTTCACAAAACTTATAGTGTGAATATGGTCACAGAACATACAGTATGTTTGTTTTATAAGTCCAGCTGAACTTTTCTATATAATCATATTGGGGTTGTGTGAATAAAAATTTATTTTAAAGGTGACCTCATGCAATGGGGCAAGATACAAATTTTGTAAACAATGTGTACTGTTTGTTTAACTGCTTCCCGACCGCCCGCCGCCTATTTACTGCGGAAAGGTGGCTCTCCTGCGACAAACCGATGTAGGTCTGCGTCGGTCGCATGCAGGCAGCTAGGGGGCGAGCGCACGCAGCCGCCGGCGCGCTCCTGCCCCCACTCGGCAGCGGGGAAGCCGATGCAGCAGGCAGGCGGCTCCGATTGCCGCCTGACACCCGCGATCGTTCCCCGCTGAGAGAGAAGAACGGTCAGCTGTTGTAAACACAGCTGACCATTCTTCTCCCTGGAATGATCACAGAGCTCCTTCTATGTCGGATCACAGGTCTCTATGACCATTTCACAAGCCACGCCCCCCCCACAGTTAGAATCACTCCCCTAGGTACACATTTAACCCCTTGATCACCCACAATGTTAACCCCTTCCCTGCCAGTGTCATTATTACAGTAGCAGTGCATATTTTTAGCACTGATTACTGTAGTAATGTCACTGGTCCCCCCAAAAAATGTCAGTTATGGGTCCGATCTGTTCACCGCAATGTCGCAGTCCCACTAAAAATCGCAGATGGCCGCTATTGCTAGTAAAAAAACAAAAAAAAAACCAATTAAAAATGACATAAATTTTTCCCGTAGTTTGTAGACGTGATAACTTTTGCGCAAACCAATCAACATACGCTTATTGCATTTTTTTTGTTACCATAAATATGTAGCAGAAAACAAATTGGCCTAAAATGGTAAAGAATTTTGATTTTTAAAATTTTTTTTTTGGGGAATTTCATATAGCAAAATGTGAAAAATATATATTTTTTTTTTCAGAATTGTCGCTATTTTTTTGCTTATAGCGCAAAAAATAAAAATCGCACAGGTGATAAAATACCACCAAAAGAAAGCTCTGTTTGTGGGGGAATAAAAGAATGTAAATTTATTTTGGGTACAGTGTCGCACGGCCGCGCAATTGTCCATTAAAATCACGCAGTACCAAGTTTAAAAAAAGTGGCCTGTTCATTAAGGGGGCAAATCCTTTCGGTCTTAAAGTGGTTAAGAAATGTTTTTTATAATGGACTGATGTAAATTGTGAGGGGGGGGTCATACACTGTTTTTAACCACTTGCCGACCGCCTGCCGCAGATATACTGCAGCAGGCTGGCTCGGCTGCGCGAATCAATATAGGGGTACGTTAGTTCGTGGGAGCTTGTCCTGGGGGTGAGCGCCTGCCCCCACTAGGCAGCGGGGATGCCTATCCACGAGACCGACGGCACCAATTGCCACCGGGCACCTGCGATCGCCCTGTTCTTCTCTCTGGAATTAGCACAGAGCGCCTGTGATCCTTCTATATAGGATCACAGGTCTCTATGGTCATTTCACAAGTCCCTTCCCCATACAGTTAGAAAACACCACCTAGGTTCACACTTAACCCTTTGATCCGCGCTGGGTTAACCACTTCCCTGCCAGTGTCATTATTACAGTAATAGTGCATATTTTTAGCACTGATTACTGTAGTAATGTCACTGGTCCCCCCAAAAAATGTCAAAAATGTCAGTTAGGGGTCCGATCTGTCCGCCGCAATGTCGCAGTCCCGCAAAAAATCACAGATCGCCGCCATTACTAGTAAAAAAATAAATAAATAAAAATGACAAAAATCTTTCTCCTAGTTTGTAGATGTTATAACTTTTGTGCAAACCAATCAAAATACGCTTTTTACCAATATGTAGCAGAATATAAATTGGCCTAAAATTATGAAAAAATTTGATTTTTAATTTTTTTTTTTTTGGGGGGGGGGGGAATGTCATATAGCAGAAAGTGAAAGATATTGTTGTTTTGTTTTTTTTTTTCAGAATTGTCGCTCTTTTTTGTTTATAGCGCAAAAAATAAAAATTGCAGAGGTCATGAAATACCACCAAAAGAAAGCTTTATTTGTGAGAAAAAAGAAAACATCCATTTTATTTAGGTACAGCATCGCGCGACTGTGCAATTTTCCGTTAAAGTAACGCAGTGACGAATCACAAAAAATGGGCTGGTCATTAAGGGGGCAAAACCCTCCAGTCCAGAAGAGGTTAAAAGATTACAAAGCCAACTAGGGAACTGACATTTAGCATCGGTAGTTTTTTTTCTATTTAATGAGTGCATCGTACTGGAGAACAACTTTACATGCAGCTTTAATTCTTCCCCCAAGCATGTTTTTTTTTTTAAAGGTTTTTGTGTTTTTAATGTTTCCCTTTAAGCCTCAATAAAAGACCCACTCCTCACTGATTTCATTATTTTTTGCATAGGTATATTAACCGCTTGCCGACTGCTCACAGTATATTTACTGCGGCAGTCAGCCCCTCACAGGCAGAGTGACGTAGGTCTACGTCGCTCGCCTGTGAGGCTCTGGGGAGCGAGCGCGCACCCGTGGAGGCGCGCTCCCGCTCCCGCGCGGTCACGGACCCCCCCGCGCGTGTGACCAGCGGACCCGATGTCCACCGGTCACTCGGCGATCGGCGGGGGAGAGGGAGAATGTCAGGCAGCTTGTGTAAACAAGCGACCTGTCATTCTCCTCGGTGTAAAAACATTGATCACACGGTTCTACTATGTAGATCCGTTGATCAGTGTCCTTACAGCTCAAGCCACAGCCAATCACAGTAGAAAGCACGCCCCTAGGAACACACACAGCCCCTCCCTCCCAAATAAAGTTAACCCCTTCACTACCAGTGTATTTTTACAGTAATAGTGCATATATATAGCACTGATTACTGTAGAAATGTCACTGGTAACCCCAAAAGTGTCAAAAATGTCAGTCAAGGGTCCGATCTGTCCGCCCCAATATCGCAGTACCGCAAAAAAAATCGCAGATCGCCGCCATTACACGTTAAAAAAAAAAACACCAAAAATGACAAAAATCTTTCCCTTTGTTAGTAAACGCGATAACTTTTGCGCAAACCAATCAAAATACGCTTTTTGCGATTTTTTTTACCAAACATAGGTAGCATAAAACAAATTGGCCGAAAATTTTAAAAAATTTTGATTTTTACATTTTTTTTTTGGGGAATTTCATATAAAAAAATGTGAAAAATATTGTTATTTTTGCAAAATGTACGCTCTTTTTTTGTTTATAGCGCAAAAAGTAAAAATCGCACGGGTGATCAAATACCACCAAAAGAAAGCTCTGTTTGTGGGAAAAAAAGGACGCCAAATTTGTTTAGATACAGTGTCGCACGACCACGCACCCCCTGGTCGTTTAGCAGGAAAATCCTCCGGGGCTTAAGTGGTTAAAAAAAAAAAAATAAGTAAAAAACACAAAGAAAAAAAAAAAAAAAAAACAAAACACAACATTTTACTGCATAGAAAACCACCCACATTCTTTTATTTTTTCTTTTTTTTTTTTGAATTCATGTGAAGTAATGTGTGTCTATCTGTATTATGTATTGCACCTTATGGGGGTAAAAGGCATAAAATCAGCAATAACTGGATGTTCAACACCAATAGCAAACTAGGGATGTAATGTACACATTGCCCATCACTGTACAATCCTATCAGTTATTTATATAATGCTAGTTATAAAAAATATGTATAACGAAATATTATTATTAGTCACCGGCTTTACTATTCTGCTGCAATGTGTGAGAGATTGTCATCATATGGTAACCAGAATCCAGAATATCACCTATCAGGGGAATCCAACACAACACCCAGATTAAACATTTTACTGTATAAGACACAAGAAATACAACATTTTAAATGTGACTTCAGTGATCGGGGGAAGAATAGTAAATTCACATTCCATCCCCCGAGAGATTGTACAGAAACTTTCATCCAATAGAACAAACTCCGGCTCTTCCCTGAAGAAGATGTCTAATAATATTTTACTAAAGAATCGCTTTCCAGTATCAGCAATGCCGAGACATAAAAGTTATAAAGTTTAGTAGTTTCTTTTGCTGGATATTCAGTATATATTATATTTAAAATATCGATGCAAGAATGTATATAATAATTAAAGATTAAATGCACTGTTCAATAAAATATCAATAATAATAATAGTAATATTTTTATTATTATTATCATCATCATTAATGAACTTATCATTTGTGAAGAAAGGTTATATAATATATATGGATGGCTTGTTTATGAAATTCACCTACAGAACCAAAAATAGCACTTTACTAAAGAACTGCTTTCCAGTATAAGGAATGCCGAGACATACAAATTTTAGGTTTAGTAGTTTCTTGTTGGATATTCTGATTAGTGATGGATGAACATCTGCCGGGACAGTTCGCAAACGTGATGGGCGAACTCGCTCAAATGTTAGCGAACCTGCGGTTCGCGGCGGTCCCCGTTCATTTTAATGGCAGGCAAACATGAAAAACCTATAGGCAGGGCCGTCTTTACCATAGGGCAAAAAGGGGCATTTGCCCAGGGCCCTGTCATTGTTGGGGGCCCAAAAAGCTGCTGCACCTGGAGCCTTGAATAGTTCTGTAGCGGTCAATTAAGCTGTCCCGTCCTCCCCCCGTTTGCTGTTGCACAAGAAAGGCACTGAGAGAGTAGAAGGACAGTTGCGGGCTCTCTGTGTAAGAGCTGGCTCAGCTGACAGGGAGTGAGGCAGAGCGTCTCTCCGTGCTTCCCCCTCCTCCCTCCTCCCCCCTCCTCTTCTCAGAGTTCAATAGCACAGAACATGAAGTGTTGTGGCTGCTCTGATAGGCGGAGACTGCACTGTGTGTGTGATGGGAAAAGAGCACGAGCACACACAGAACAGAACTGTGAAGGCAGCATCTCTGCACTGACTGTGAGGAGAACTGTGAGTGGAATGGGGTGAATTTGTGAAATGAGGTGAGAACTGTAAAGGGGTGGGGGCAGGTACAGAGGTGGCTGTAGACATGGGGGGAAGGGATACAGAGGTGGCTGTAGACATGGGGGGAAGGGATACAGAGGTGGCTGTAGACATGGGGGGAAAGGATACAGAGGTGGCTGTAGACATGGGGGGAAGGGATACAGAGGTGGCTGTAGACATGGAGGGAAGGGATACAGAGGTGGCTGTAGACATGGGGGGAAAGGATACAGAGGTGGCTGTAGACATGGGGGGAAGGGATACAGAGGTGGCTGTAGACATGGGGGGAAGGGATACAGAGGTGGCTGTAGACATGGGGGGAAGGGATACAGAGGTGGCTGTAGACATGGGGGGAAGGGATACAGAGGTGGCTGTAGACATGGGGGGAAGGGATACAGAGGTGGCTGTAGACATGGGGGAAGGGATACAGAGGTGGCTGTGGACATTTGGGGTACTAAAATCTTTTCCTGCTGTGAATATTTCCCCAGATCTATGCCTGCATGACATGGGACATTCTTCAGAACAGACAGGTTAGCTAACTAAAGTGAGAGAGAGTTTTATAATGGTTAAACTTCAGCTTTAAAACCATGTTGCCTCATACTAAAGGTTTAAAACTGCCATTTATTTTCCTGTAATCATTTATTCTCCTGAATATTTCCATGCAGAACTGTCTTGAGAAAGCCACACCATTTAGGAACCCATAAAAACATGATTTGGCTTTGTAGCATTCTATGTAAACTGGATAAACGTTCATGTGTATTTATTCAAAATAGAAAAAAAAAAACGTGCAGATCTGTTTGATTTCCAATCCAATTCAACCCTGTGACACCCTAAGCCCCCGTTCACACTGGGGCGACCTGTCAGGCGACCTGGTCGCCTGACAGGTCGCCGTAGGTCGCCTTCCATAGAGAAGCTGTGGACCCGTTCTAATAGGAGCGACACAAGTCGCTCCGACTTAGAAAAAGGGTCCGGAGCTTCTTTGGGGCGACCCGGAGCGACCTGCATAGACTTAAATGTTATGAAGTCCGTGCCGGCCGCTCCGAGGTCGCGGTGCGAGCAGCGCGCCGCGACCTATGAGGTCACCCCGGCAAGTAGCGTCACCCCAGTGTGAACGGGGCCTAAACTGTGGACAGGGAGGGTACAGAGGCGGCTGTGGACGGGGGGTGTGTAGAGGCAGCTTTGGACGGGGGGGGTACAGAGGTGGCTGTGGACAGGGGAGGGATACAGAGGTGGCTGTGGACAGGGGAGGGATACAGAGGTGGCTGTGGACAGGGGAGGGATACAGAGGTGAACAGGGGAGGGATACAGAGGTGGACAGGGGAGGGATACAGAGGTGGACAGGGGAGGGATACAGAGGTGGCTGTGGACAGGGGAGGGATACAGAGGTGGACAGGGGAGGGATACAGAGGTGGACAGGGGAGGGATACAGAGGTGGCTGTGGACAGGTGGGTGAACAGAGGTGGCTGTAGACAGGGGGGGTACAGTGGAGGCTGTGGAAAGGGGAGGGGGTGAACAGAGGTGGCTGTGGACAGGGGGATACAGAGGTGGCTGTGGACGGGGGGTGGGGTACAGTGGTGGTGGCTGTGGAAAGGGGGGGTGGCAGTGGTGGCTGTGGACAGGAGGGGTGGCTGTGGATGGGGGGGTACAGAGGTGGCTGTGGAAGGGAGGGATACAGAGGTGGCTGTGGACAGGGGAGGGATACAGAGGTGGCTGTGGACAGGGGAGGGATACAGAGGTGGCTGTGGACAGGGGAGGGATACAGAGGTGGACAGGGGAGGGATACAGAGGTGGCTGTGGATAGGGGAGGGATACAGAGGTGGACAGGGGAGGGATACAGAGGTGGCTTTGGACAGGGGAGGGATACAGAGGTGGCTGTGGACAGGGGAGGGATACAGAAGTGGCTGTGGACAGGGGAGGGATACAGAGGTGGCTGTGGACAGGGGAGGAATACAGAGGTGGCTGTGGACAGGGGAGGGATATAGAGGAGGACAGGGGAGGGATACAGAGGTGGCTTTGGGCAGGGGAGGGATACAGAGGTGGCTGTGGACAGGGGAGGGATACAGAGGTGGACAGGGGAGGGATACAGAGGTGGCTGTGGACAGGTGGGTGAACAGAGGTGGCTGTAGACAGGGGGGGTACAGTGGAGGCTGTGGAAAGGGGAGGGGGTGAACAGAGGTGGCTGTGGACAGGGGGATACAGAGGTGGCTGTGGACGGGGGGTGGGGTACAGTGGTGGTGGCTGTGGAAAGGGGGGGTGGAAGTGGTGGCTGTGGACAGGAGGGGTGGCTGTGGATGGGGGGTACAGAGGTGGCTGTGGAAGGGAGGGTACAGAGGTGGCTGTAGATGGGGGGGTACAGAGGTGGCTGTGAACAAGGATGGTACAGAGGTGGCTGTGAACAAGGGGGGTACAGAGGTGTCTGTGGACAGGGGAGGGATACAGAGGTGGCTGTGGACAGGTGGGTACAGAGTATGTGGTTGTTTTTTGGGGTAGACAGCAAAATTGCATGGTCAGGGGGGCCCAAGAAAATGCTTGCCCAGGGTCCAAACAATATTAAAGACGGCCCTGCCTATAGGTCATATTTGCAGCCACAAAATACTTACTAGCTGTGCACAAATAGTCCCACCACATGGACACTGACATAACAGAAGTATTGCTATTGGAAAAGTTGCCATAAAAAATGTTTTTTTTTTTTTTTCAGCAAAAAAATATATATATTTTTTCGAAATCAGCCACAACTGACAGCAGCCGGTAAATACATGTCAAATACATATAGGGTCCATTCACACGTCTGTAAAATGGGTCCGCATCCGTTCCACAATTTAGCGGAACCTTTACAGACCCATTGGTTTTCAATTCCAGTGTGAAAAATAAGGCATTCACAGGATGAAGAAGTAAGTGTCGGCCAGTACAGGCCCCAAAAATTAGCCAACAGGCGTTTACCTGACAGCAAAGAACTTTGTATTCTGTGGCTGGAGGTACATTAGGCATTCACAGGATAAATAAGTGTCGACCATTACAGGCCCCAAAAATTAGGCATTCAACGGATGTAAAAGTCCTTTTATACCACTGTATTTATCTAAGACAGGGACCATGAATTGTTATGGGTGGTGGCGGATATTTGTGGCCTGTCATGAGGAATTTGAATCAAACCTGGTCTACTGGTCACATGTGTTGAATTCCTCAGAGATCCATGCCTCATTCATTTTTAGAAATGTGAGGTAGTCAACACTGTCGTGAGCTAGGCGAGTGCGCTTATTGGTCACGATCCTCCCTGCTGCGCTGAACGTCCTTTCGGATAGGACACTGGACGGGGGCAAGCCAACAGTTCCATTTCAAATTCTGCAAGCTCTGGCCAGAGGTCAAGCCTGCCCACCCAGTAGTCCAGGGGTTCATCACTCCACATCTGCGGTTAACCCGATGTAGTCGGACACCTGTCGGCCTAGGCATTCCCTGATGCTGGATCTGGAGTACAGCTGCCGATGGGTCGGCTAAAAGAAGGATCTCATATCTGAAGTGACCAACACATCTTCAAATCGCCCTCTTCTTGCAGGCGCTGTTGGATTGCTACCCGCAACTGTCTCTCTGTGACTGGAAATTCCTCTGCCCGGGAACGCAAAATCAGAATGCAGCATTTCCCGAAGCAAGGCCTGGAAGTGCTGCATTCTGACAGTCCTCTGTGATGGTGGTAACATTTCTGCCATTTTTTGTTTGTACCGGGGGTCTAAGTACGTTGCCACCCAGTACAGGTCCTTGCCCTTTATGCTTTTCATACGGGGGTCCCTCTTAAAACACTGAAGCAGGAAGGCCACCATTTGCACTAAACTGGAAGCGGTGTAGTGGCCCGGCTCCTGCTCATCATCCAGGATAGTGTCATCCTCGTTCTCCTCCTCCCATCCACGGACAACACCAGGGATCCAAGAAAAGTTTAAAGCATGCTCTTCTTGCTCCTCCTCATACGCCCTGGCACCATCCTCCTCTGACTCCTCTTCAGATTCCTGTTGTTGACTTGTCTCAGATGGAGTAGCCCCCCTGGGAATTCATCCAGCATTGCGACTTCCTGATCTTTCTGCTCCTGCTCCTCGACGGCTTGATCAATGACACGACGCAATGCACGCTCCAGAAAGAAGGCGTAAGGTACGATGTCACTGATGGCGCCCTGGCTGCGACTGACCAGTTTGGTGATCTCATTGATTGGCCGCAGAAGTCTGCATGCGTCCCGCATGAGCAGCCACTGGCGCAGTGAAAAAAACCCAAGCTCCCCAGAACCTGTCCTGCCGCAGAGTTCGTACAGGTAGTCGTTAACTGCACGTTTCTGCTGGAGCAGCCTATCAAGCATATACAAGGTTGAGTTCCATCGCGTTGGGCAGTCACAATAAAGATGTCTCTCGGGCAGGTTGTGTCACCGCTGAATGTCAGCAAGGCGAGCCATGGCTGGGTAAGATCTTCTGAAATGGCCTGAGATTTTCCTGGCCTGCCGCAAGATGTCCTGGACCCCAGGGCATTTGACAACGAATCACTGGATGACCAAGTTCAGGACGTGTGCCATGCATGGCACGTGTGTAATTTTGCCCTGTTTCAATGCTCTCAGCAGATTGGTACTGTTGTTGCACACCACTTTACCAATTGTCAAATTGAGCGGTGTTAACCACTGATCTGCCTGTGAACGCAAAGCTGAAAGGAGTGCAGGACCAGTGTGGCTCTTGGCTTCCAGGCACAACAGACGCAGCACAGCATGGCAATATCCTACCTGGCATGTGGAATAGGTTCTGGGGATCTTGGGCGGCGCAGTGGAAGAGACGGTAGCAGCGGAAAAGGAGGAGTCAGCCGAGGAGGAGAGGGAGGATGGAGTAGGAGGAGGAGGAGAAGAGGCAGGCCTGCATGCAATCCATGGCGGTAAAACCAAATCTACATGGGTGCCACGGGTTACATGCTTGACGGCCGTCAGAAGGTTCACCCAGTGGGCAGTTAAAGTTATATACCTTCCCTGCCCGTGTTTGCTAGACCACATGTCTGTGGTCAGATGTATCTTGGCACCGACACTGTGTGCCAGAGATACATCACTTGCCGCTGAACATGGCCATATAGCTCTGGGATGCCCTTCTGCGAGAAATATTTCTTTCCTGGGACCTTCCATTGTGGTGTTCTTATGCCCACAAATTTTCAAAAGGCCTCTGAGTCCACCAGTTTATATGGCAGTAGTTGGCGGGCTATCGGTTCCGACAAGCCAGTGGTCAACCATTGGGCAAGAGGGTTATCCGACATCATCATTTTTTTACGCTTGAACATTTGGGCCATGGAAGCCTGCCTTTTTCCAGAAAAACTTGAGGGTGGCATGATGGAAGGTGGAGTGGAAGACAATTGTGAGGAGAGAGGAGAAGGAGAAGAGGCTGGACGGTGAGAGCCTGGAGTTTGGCTTTGTGGGTTCTGACGGCGTTGCTCCCACTGGGTTCGGTGATGGGACTCCAGGTGCCTTCTTAAGGCGGCCGTCCCTAGGTGAGTGTTGGGCTTACTGCGACTTATGTGATGACTGCAAAGGCTGCAGATGGCAACACTATTGTCAGCAGCGGACAGGTTAAAAAAAGCTCACACTGCAGAGCCATGTGCTGGCGTCCTGGGAGCACCAGATGTGACATGGTTGATGGCCTGCTCCTGATACATTATCAGTCTGCTTTGTCCCTCCTGTGCAATATAAGTTTGGCCTGCTTCTCCTCCCTATCTGCTGGCCCATCTCTCCCTCTGAACTCCCCTCCTCTTCTTCTCTTGTGGGCACCCACGTGACGTCTATAGACACGTCATCATTGACGTCACCTTCCCCCCCACTAACATTTGAGATCTCGGAGTAGGCAGCAACAGCGGGAACCAACCTCCTTGGGCTGATCTGGGTACTGTCGTCAGACTGCTGAGTGGCGGCTGTTGCTACTTTCTCTTCCTGATCCGATGGCAACAATGGCTGCGCATCGCAAATGTCTTGTGGATCAGAAAATAATTCCTGTGACTCAAGTGGAGGGTATATGGTGGTGGTGTTGGTGGTGGTGTCTTTTGCAGGTGCACACAGCAGAGAGTGAAGAGGGTGCAGATAGAGAGGATGAGGAGGGTGCAGGAGAGGAAGGCTGAGTGAGCCACTCAACCAAGTCTGGTGCGTCATTTGACGCAATGGAACACACCTTCTGCAACTTCCCACTTTGGCTCCGGCCTGGTGCTCCTGCCCTACCCCTACCACCCCTGCATGTCTGCCTCTTCCTCTGCCTGTCATTTTTTAAATGACCCTGTGACAACAGTCTCTAGAGAAGAGCAGTATAAGTGGAAGAAGGTATATAACACCCCGCTTCAATCTGTAGTTTTGGGGGGGGGGACACCGGTTTATCACACCAGTTATAAAAAATATTTTCTAGTAACTTTTGTCACTGTGTGTAGCAGAGTTAACGCAGCAAAAGAGGCTAAATTTCTGCAGTACCCAAATACACTATAACATGCTTTCTATACTAGAAAGTATATTATAAGTGTATTACACCCCTATATACTGCACACCAAACAATAGTACACCTATAACTGTCCTTAAAAGGACTTTTGTGGACCTATTAGCTAGCGATCTGTGTCACTAACAGTCTGTCCTTGCTCCACACAGCTGACAAAAGACAGAATGTAAAATGGCAGCCAGATCACGTCTATTTATAAGTTAGGGGGTATGTCCATGTGCAGAAATGTCTCAATTGGCTGTCCTGTACCACCTGATGGATGTGTCATGGGTCAAATTTCTTCACAATGTAAAAGAGCATGGCGATTCCAGATTCCGTTAAGCCCCCCCCCCAGACACCCACAACCATAGCCAACAGTTGTGGGGAAGATACCCCTGTCCCTATCAACATGGGGGCAAGGTGCTTTTGAGTGGGGGGGTTTCCACGTGCCCCCGGCCCCGCCGATGGTCTGATTGGGTTCAGGACTGATTAGTCATCAGGTCCAGGCCAATGATTTTTGTCCTGGACATGTTGATCGGTCCTGAACAATCAGGAACTGACTTTTGCCTGTGTAATGTAAATTCAGGCACCTAAATGACCCTCTCTCTCCTCCCAAAATCCTTTTAGGATTCATCGAGAGAGGATCAAAACTGTGAGTACTGCACACAGCACACTTAACCCCAGATCACCCCCCCCAGTTAACCCCTACACCCCCTGTCACAACACACACTGTACACAGTATATAGCTGTTTCCTATATTTCTGTATTAGTGTGACTTGTGACATGGTTTAGCGCTTGCGACCGTTAATTTTAGGCGTAGGATACCCGCCACCCCCCCAATAAAGATTTAACCCCCTGATCCCCCTGATCACCCCCAGTTAACCCCTTCCCCCCCTGTCACATTGCACACTATATACAGGTAATATAGTGTTTTTCTGTATTTCTGTGATAGTTTGATTGTGACTTCAGTTAGCGCTAACGAGTAAGTTTCTGTCCCAAGAAGGTTTAGGGTCCCCGCCACCCCCCCAATAAATATTTAACCCCCTGATCACCCCCAATTAACCCCTACACCCCCTGTCACATTGCACACTATAGACAGTATATGGCATTTGCCTATATTTCTGCATTAGTGTGACTTGGTTTAGCGCTTGCATCCTTTTCTTTTTGGCTTAGGATACCTGCCACCCCCCCCAATAAAGATTTAACCCCCTGATCCCCCCCTGGTCACTCCCAGTTAACCCCTTCATTGCCCTGTCATAGTGTCACTTTTATAGTGTACAGTTCTTTTTCTGATCGCTATTATTAGTGTCACAGGTGACATTAGTTAGTGTTAGCATCAGTCTAGGACAGGATAGTTAGAAATATTAAACTATACTACACCGACCAGGATCGATGGATCAGCGCTCACTGCAATCACATAATGGAGGACTATACATAATGTCATATATGGCACATAGTCATAAAATCCACAAAACCTGTCCGCAGGTGTGCTTCAGTATGGTTTCCTGGGTTGAAAGATGAGATGGTCTCTGTAGTATATGTGGGGGAGAGAGCCCAATTGTGTTGAGGTGCAAGACCGGCTGCTCCTAGAAGAGGTGAGGGATCCCTCCAGACATGCAGAATAAACGAAACAAGGGCGCCAGGTCAGAGTAGTAATAAAATAAGAACGAATTTATTATTAATTAATACAATGCACTTACATTTAAAAAAAATCAACATCAGCATTCAGGTGAAGAGCATGGGTCCCCATAGATAGGTGCCGAAGGGTGGTTGGAACGCAGCCACAGGTGTGT
The DNA here is from genome assembly GCF_965119305.1 of Pelophylax lessonae. Lineage (NCBI taxonomy): Eukaryota > Metazoa > Chordata > Amphibia > Anura > Ranidae > Pelophylax > Pelophylax lessonae. Next base: position 18,605,171 of record NC_138768.1, on the reverse strand, counting down.
TCGCAGATCCAGGGATGGAGGATGGGGAGTGGATGGTCCAGAGATCCTGAGGGAAGGGGATCTCGCTATGCCTCCTCCTCCTGGGGACATCCGCGGCGCGCAGCCGCAAGTCGGATGCAGTGTCACAAGACACTGCCGGTTCCTCCACGTAAGCCAGCAGGAGACAGCTGAGACTGTGGAGAGGGCAGGCCGCAACATCGTTTCAGAGGATCAACCTCCTTGATTACCACATACACACACACATACACACACATAAACCTCCATTACTACTATAGTGTTTGAAAAGATCAATATCTGATCTGATCTGATCCGAACTATAATAGCGTCCCCATAGTTTAGGGTTCCCAAAACACTGTGTTTTCATGATCAGCACTGATTCCTGCCAGCACCTGCGTTAAGCCCCTCCGCCCAGCCCACCGCACCCCACGCCACCCCACCCAGGCAAGTGCAGTAATCAATAGATTACTGTCACTTCCAAAAACCGCTGTGTTAGCAGAGTCAGGCATGATCCCTGCTAGCATTAGCAGTTTTTTGTAGCGACCAAATAGTCCTTGACAACCAGGTGCTTTTTTACCTGTGAGTCACACTACTGTACCTGTAAATTTAGTTGCTAAAATGTCTAAACCTTGGTACAGTAGTGAAGAGGCCTACAGCATACTGACCATGTCAGATGAGAGCGATGGGGAAGCCTCACTGGCAGATTCAGGGTCAGTATACAAAACTTTAGAGAACAGTGGCTCCCTGACAGATAGCTCCGACGACGGATGGGTCCCTGTTAAGATCAGGCGTACCCGGCCCCATTCTGGAGTTGCTGAGATGCAGGAATTGCAGGGTGCTTGTATGGAGCAGAGAGCCATTACTAGTGCCGCTCATCCTTCTGGTGAACTGGCATGCACCAGCGGCCTAGTACACCCTGGACCTAGAACAACCAGCACTGCAGTATCACTTGGTGATGTGGTGAGTCCAATAAGTGCAGTTGAAGCTGGTGCGGTGGCTAGCACAAGTAGTGGCCTGCAGCCACCATGAAGAAAGGCCCGTAGAGCTCATAGTTCCCTCCCTGATGCGCTGGCATATCCTAATTGGCAGCCCACTGATACTACAGCACCAATTTTGCTCCCCTGAATTTTTATGAGCTGTTTTTCACGGAAGATCTTTTCAGATCTATTGTGGACCAAAGCAATTTATACGCTGGTCAATACATAGCCGCCAACCAAAATTCGTCCCTTGCCAGACAATTTGGCTGGAAACCTTTCTGGGCCTTTCCCTTAACATGGGCATAACCAAAAGGAGTGAGTTGCGGTTATATTGGTCCACTAACCCAATTCACCATATGCGCGTGTACTCTGCTTCCATGTCCAGGGCAAGATACAAGCAAATTCTGCGGTTCATGCACTTCAATGACAATGAAATCTGTCGTCCTCGGGGAGACCCTGAATATGACCGACTCCACAAAATTTGGCCCCTCGTAAACCACTTCAATCAGCGGTTTGCAGCCTTGTTTACCCCCCATTAAATTGTCTGGGTTGATGAGTCCCTGATTAGATTTACTGGCCGCCTTGCTATGAAGCAGTATCTCCCCAGCGAACATGCCAGATACGGGGTCAAGCTGTACAAGCTGTGTGAAAGGGCCACAGGCTATACAGTTAGTTTCCGGGTCTATGAGGGAAAAGATAGCACTGTGGAGCCCCCCAACTGCCCAGACTACATAGGGAGCAGCAGCAAGATAGTTTGGGACTTGGTGTCATCCTTATTTGGAAAGGGGTACCATTTGTACTGTACGTGAACAATTTTATACAAACGTGCCACTTTTTAGTCACTTGCTTGAATTACAAATTGGCACATGTGGCACTGTGTGACCTAATCACCGGGGCATCCCCCAATGGCTTGTAAATTCCCGTCTTAGTCGGGTGGAGAGAGCCTGCTTGAAAATGGACAAATTGCTTGTGGTGAAGTGGATGGATACACAGAATGTTTTTGTTCTGTCCTCCCTTCATGCAGACACGATGGTCCAAATTACTACGGCAACTGGTGTTTTGGAGAAACCCCTCTGTGTCCACGAATATAACCTTAATATGGGAGGGGTGGACCTCAACTACCAGCTTTTGGCACCGTACATAGTTGCCAGTAAAACCAGACGCTGGTACAAAAAAGTGTCTGTTTATTTATTCCAATTGGCTATGCTGAACACCTTTGTACTATACAGAGCCTCAGGATGAACTGGATCCTTCCTAGAATTCCAGGAAGAGATCATCGGAGCCTACCTGTATCCAGGAGGTGCTCCTGTCCAACTTCCCCTACCAGATGCAGTGAGCCGGCTGCATGAGAGGCACTTTCCACAAGTCCTCCCACGTACCCCTACCAGAAGAAACCCTCAAAGAAGATGTTGTGTCTGTAGCAGGCACAGATTTAGGTGTGACACCCGTTTTTATTGTCCCGAATGTCCTGACCAACCTGGTCTCTGCATCGGGGACTTTTTCCGTCTCTACAACACACTAGTGGAGTATTAGTGTAGGGTACAGCATGACACAGTGTAGGGCACACTGACACAGGAGACCCTAACCTGGAAAGTTCAAGTTGGAAAAAAAAGTGTAAAAAAAAAAAAAATTGCAAAAAAAATTACAAAAAAATATAAAATAAAAAAGCCAAAAATAGTTGTCGTTTGAGTTATTTTTCTGTTCTTCTACTCTTCCTACTGTACTTTTACTGTACTTTGTTATTGTTTTTCATTCTATTGTTAACCAGTTTGCCTTGCAGGTACACTCATTGGCTGGCACACTGATTTTATATATTCTGACACAAACAGCGTTTGCGCTCAGCATATATGGATACCTCTGATGGCAGCACTGTAGGAGGTGATTTCACCACCGCAGTTAAAAAACCATTAGGTATACATGGAATTTTGTCATGTATACCCATCATTAGAAAGTGGGTTTGGATGTTTTGGGTGGCTAATGGTGGGTATACTACACAATTTTCTTGCAGAGATTTCTGTTAGGTTCTCTTTTTTTTGTTCAGCCCACAGGCTGCATGGAAAAAAAACCTACACTACATGCCAAACAAGGACCAGCAATGCATTGCTGGACTTTGAGTGGTTATACCAGGATGATGCCTGCAGATTTTGGCATCATCTTGGTATTGTTTTTTTATAGGCAGCAGTCGGCTTTCATGTAAAAGCAATCCTAGCGGATAATTGGCTGCTAGACTGCTTTTACAAGCAGTGGGAGGGGACTCTCCCCCCTCCCGCCGACTTCCGTGGTTTTTCTCGGGCTCTCCTGTCCCACTGGTTAACCCAAGAGTGCAGCCGGTGGTTCAATTATCTAACCATAGAGCTGATTGGAGACGAGAATGGCTCCAATCATCTCTATGGCCTAAGATACTGGAAGCTATGAGCATTTCATGACTTCTGTTTCACCATAAATAAACAGCGCCATTGGGAAATTGGGAAAGCATTTTATCACACAAATTTTGGTGTGGTCAGATGCGTTAAGATCAGAGGAGCGATCTAGAGTCTAAAAGACCCCATTTTTTTTAAAAGAGTATCTGTCACTACAGATTGCTACCATAGGGAATATTTAACCACTTAAGCCCCGGAGGATTTTCCTGCTAAACGACCAGGGGGTATTTTGCGATTTGGCACTGTGTGGCGTTAACGGATAATTACGTGGTCGTACGGCGCTGTACCTAAACGAATTTGACGTCTTTTTTTTCCCACAAACAGAGCTTTCTTTTGGTGGTATTTGATCACCCGTGCGATTTTTACTTTTTGCGCTATAAACAAAAAAAGAGCGTACATTTTGCAAAAATAACAATATTTTTCACATTTTTTTATATGAAATTCCCCCCCAAAAAAATGTAAAAATCAAAATTTTTTAACATTTTCGGCCAATGTGTTTTATGCTACCTATGTTTGGTAAAAAAAATCGCAAAAAGCGTATATTTTGATTGGTTTGCGCAAAAGTTATCGCGTTTACTAACAAAGGGAAAGATTTTTGTCATTTTTGTTGTTTTTTTTTTTAACGTGTAATGGCGGCGATCTGCGATTTTTTTTGCGGTACTGCGACATTGCGGCGGACAGATCGGACCCTTGACTGACATTTTTGACACTTTTGGGGTTACCAGTGACATTTCTACAGTAATCAGTGCTATACATATGCACTGTTACTGTAAAAATACACTGGTAGTGAAGGGGTTAACTTTATTTGGGAGGGAGGGGCTGTGTGTATCCCTAGGGGCGTGCTTTCTACTGTGATTGGCTGTGGCTTGAGCTGTAAGGACACTGATCAACGGATGTACATACTAGATCCGTGTGATCAGTGTCTTTACAGCGAGGAGAATGACAGGTGGCTTGTTTACACAAGCTGCCTGACTTTCTCCCTCTCCCCCGCCGATCGCCGAGTGACCGGCGGACATCGGGTCCGCTGGTCACATGCGCGGGGGGGTCCGTGACCGCGCGGGAGCGGGAGCGCGCCTCCGCGGGTGCGCGCTCGCTCCCCAGAGCCTCACAGGCGAGCGACGTAGACCTACGTCACTCTGCCTGTGAGGGGCTGACTGCCGCAGTAAATATACTGTGAGCAGTCGGCAAGCGGTTAAACTCACTGTGATAACAATAAAAATGATTTAAAAAAAATTAAAGCAAAGGTGTGAAAATAACATAAAAAACAAAAAAAATTAAATCATGTCCCCCCTGTCCCCCCCCGTGTTTGCACGCAAAGGCGCACGCAAGTGTTGGTCTAGTGTCATATGTAAACCGCAATTGCAGCATGCATGTGAGGTATCGAAGTGAACGCCAGTTCGAGGGCAGTAATTCTTGCAGTAGACCTCCTCTATAAGTCTAAAGTGGTAACCTGTAAAGACTTTTTAAAATGTACGTTTGTTACCGCTGCACAGGCGTGCGCAATTTTTAAAGCATGTCATGTTTGGTATCTATGTACTCGGCATAAGATCATCTTTTACATTTCACCAAACATTTTGGAATTACAGTATATAGTGTATTTGTGCATTAAATTAAATTGTATTTTTTTTTTGGGAGAAATTGCGTTTGGAAAATCTGTGCGCAAATACCGTGTGACAAAAAAATTTGCAGCATCCACCATTTTGTTCTGTAGGGCCTCTGCTTTAAAAAAATATATAATGTTTGGGGTTCAAAGTAATTTTCTAGTATAAAAAAAAATATTTTTTCAGGTAAACAAAGGCACAGAAAAGGCTTGGTTTTCAAGTGGTTAGAATAGTGGGTGATGTGTGGATAAGATTGAGCATAAAATGCCAGGACAGTTCAAACACCCCCAAATGATCCCTTTTTGTAAATAAGACACCCAAAGCTATTTGCTGAGAGGCATATTGAGTCCATGCAGTATTATATATTTTGTCCTAAGTTTCGCGAAGGTGACAATTTGTGTTTTGTTTTACACAAAGTTGTCACTAAATGATATATTGCTCACGCATGCCATGGGTATATGTGAAATGACACCCCAAAATACATTCTGCTGCTTCTTCTGAGTACAGGGATACCACATGTGTGAGACTTTTTGGGAGCCTAGCTGTGTACAGGACCCCAAAAACCAATCATCACCTTCAGATTTTCTAATGGCGTAAATTGTGCATTTTACTTCTTACTATCGATTACAGTTTTGAAGGCCATGAAATGCAAGAAATTTCAAGATAGCACACCCCCCCCAAATGACCCCATTTTGCAAAGTAGACACTCCAAGCTATTTGCTGAGAGGCATGGTGAGTCTATGGAATATTTTATAATTTGCCACAAGTTTCAGGAAAATTATTTTTTTTTTTGTTTTTTTTTTTACACAAAGTTGTCAGTAAATTATTTATTGCTCACACATGCCATGGGTATATGTGAAATGACACCCCAAAATACATTCTGCTGCTTCTCCTGGGTATGGGAATACCCCATGCTTGAGACTTTTTGGCAGTCTAGCTGCGTACAGGCCCCCGAAAACCAATCACTGCCTTCAGGCTTTCTAAGGGCGTAAATTGTTGATTTCACTCCTTACTATCTATCACAGTTTTGAAAGCCATGAAATGCCAAGATAGCACAAAACGACCCCCCCCCCCCCCAAATTACCACTTTTTGAAAAGTAGACACCCCAGGGTATTTGCTAATAGGGATGGCCTTGCGGTTCGCCCGGCGGTCGGTTCGCGGCAAACTTTGCTTGTTCGCAGCCCGCCGATTTTGCGAACATATGGCGTTGTTCGCGGTGGCCATATTAGTTTACATTGAGGAGAACTTTGACCCATGACACAGCCATCAGGTGGAACGGGACAGCCAATTGAGACATTTCCGCACATGGACATACCCCCTACCTTATAAATAGACCTGACCTGGCGGCCATTTCACATCCTGCTTTTTGTCAGTGTAGGGAGAGGTTGGCTGTGTGCACCAGGGACAGATTGTCAGTGACACAAATCGCTCTGTTAAGGTCCACAAAAGTCCTTTTAAGGACTGGTATTTGGTATAGGTGTACCATTCTTTGGTGTGCAGTGCACTATATAGGGGTGTAATACACTTATAATATACTTTCTAATATAGAAAGCATATTATAGTGGATTTGGATTATGCACTGTGCAGCATTGTGACTGGTGTGTTGAGCGTTTCTGCAGCAATACTACAAACAGTGACAAAAGCACTTAAAAAAGTATTATAAGTGGTGTGATAGATCAGTGGCCCCCAACACCGCATATTGAAGTGGAGTGTTATTTAACAGTATACTTATATACCAGTGCATTTTAGTCCTGCAAAGATTTGCCCTATTTTGCTGCGTTAACTGTGCTACACACAGTGACAACAGTTGCTGGCCAATTTTTTTGTAGAACTGGTGTGTTAAACCAGTAGCCCCCCAATACCACATATTGAAGCGGGGTGTTATCTGAGTGTACTTTCCTAAGTGTATTTGTGTCCTGCAACAATATTGCCTCTTTTGCTGTGTTAACTCTGCTACACACAGTACCAAACTTACTGGCCAATTTATTGTAGAACTGGTGTGATAGACCAGTGGCCCCCCAAAACCACATATTGAAGTGGGATGTTATATAACAGTATACTTTTATAACAGTGTATTTTAGTCCTGCAAGAATTTGGCCTCTTTTGCTGAGTTAACTGTGCTGTACACAGTGACAACAGTTACCGGTCAATTTTTTTTGTAGAACTGGTGTGATAAACCAGTGGCCCCCAATACCACAGATTGAAGCGGGGTGTTATATACCTTGTTCCACATATACTGAGCTTCTATAGAGACTTTTGTCACAGGGTAATTTAAAAAATGACAGGCAGAGAAAGAGGCAGGCCCTTATGCAGGGGTGGTAGGGGTAGGGCAGGAGCAGTAGGCCGGAGCCAAAGTGTGAAGTTTCAGAAGGTGCATTCCATTACGTCAAAGGACGCACCAGACTTGGTTCAGTGGCTCACTCAGCCTTCCTCTTCTGCACCCTCCTCATCCTCTCTATCTGCACCCTCTTCACTCTCTGCTGTGTGTACCCGCAAAGACACCACCACCAACACCACCACCATATACCCTCCGCTTGAGTCACTGGAATTATTTTCTGATCCATCACAAGACATTTGCGATGCGCAGCCATTGTTGGCATCGGATCAGGAAGAAGAGGTAGCAACAGCCGCCACTGTGACGACAGTACCCAGATCAGCCCAAGGAGGTTGGTCCCTGCTGTTGCTGCCTACTCCGAGATCTCGAATGTTAGTGGTGGGGAAGGTGACGTCGATGATGACATGTCTATGGATGTCACATTAGTGGCCACAAGAGAGGAAGAGGAGGGGGCTCAGAGGGAGAGATTGACCAGCAGATAGGCAGGAGAAGCAGGTGGAACTTGCATTGCACAGGAGGGACAAAGCAGACTGCAAATGTATCAGGAGCAAGCCATCATCTACGGCCACATCTGGCGCTCCCAGGACGCCGACACATGGCTCCACAGTGTGGACTTTTTTCAATGTGTCTGCTGCTGACAATAGTGTTGCCATCTGCAGCCTTTGCAGTCAACGCATAAGTCGCAGTAAGCCCAACACTCACCTAGGGACGACCGCCTTATGAAGGCACCTGGAATCCCATCACCGAGCCCAGTGGGAGCAACGCCGTCAGAACCCACAAAGCCAGACTCATAGTTACATAGTTAGTGAGGTTGAAAAAAGACAACAGTCCATCCAGTTCAACCTATGATGTGTGTGTGTGTTTGCTGTTAACCGTACATTGTATACCCCTGTATGTTGTGGTCTTTAAGGTGCCCATCTAATAGTTTTTTGAAACTCTCAATGCTCCCTGCTGATATGACTGTTTGCGGAAGAGAATTCCACATCCTTACTGTTCTTACAGGTGAAGAACCCCCTGCGTATTTTAAGGTTGAACCGCCTTTCCTCTAGTTTTAGTGAGTGGCCACGTGCCTTATTGTATTCCTTTTCTCTGAATAGGTTTTTCCATGTGCTAGGGTTGCCAGTACAATATTTGTACATTGATATCATATCCCCCCTCAATCGACTCTTCTCCAGAGAGAATAAGTTCAGTGCTTGTAGTCTTTCCTTATTGCTGATGTCCTCCATTCCCCTAATTATTTTTGTTGCTCTTCTCTGGACTCTCTCCAGTTCCAGAACATCCTTCCTGAGGACCGGTGCCCAGAACTGGACAGCATACTCCAGAGATATGGCCGGGCCAGAGTCTTGTAGAGTGGGAGAATAACCTCTTTATTTCTGGAGTGAATCCCTTTTTTTATACATCCCAGTATTCTGTTGGCTTTGCTTGCAGCGGCTTGGCGTTGCATGCCAGTGCCAAGCCTGTTGTCTACCAGTACCCCCAGGTCCTTTTCCATCTTAGATTCACCCAGAGGTTTCCCCCCTAGTGAGTAGCTTGCTTTCTGGTTTCTGGCACCCAAGTGCATTACTTTACATTTTTCAACATTAAACCTCATCTGCCATGTAGTTGCCCACCCCATTATTTTGTTCAGGTCCGCTTGTAAGGTTTCCTGCCTAGAAGATATTGGCATGCTTAGTTTTGTATCATCGGCAAATACTAAGATTGTACTAGATATTCCCTCCTCTAGAACATTTATGAATAAATTAAACAGGATTTGACCCAGGACAGAACCCTGGGGGCCCCCTCTTTCCACACCCGCCCAATCTGAGTACTCTCCATTTATCACCACACTTTGCAACCTCCCCTGGAGCCAGTTCTCTATCCAGGTACTCACCTTATGGTCCATACCTACCTTCCTTAGTTTGAACAGTAAGCTTTTGTGGGGAACGATGTCAAAGGCCTTTGCAAAGTCCAGATACACCACATCCACAGGCCTTCCTTTATCTAGGTGGAAGCTCACTTCATCATAGAAGGTGAATAGATTGGTTTGGCAAGAACGATTTTTCATGAATCCATGCTGATTACTACTAAAAATACCATTTTCATTACTAAAGTCTTGTATGTGGTCCCTTAACATCCCCTCCAAAATCTTGCAGACTATTGATGTTAGGCTGACCAGCCTATAGTTACCCGAGATATATCTCGGCCCCTTTTTAAATATTGGTACCACGTTGGCTTTTTTCCAATCAGCTGGCACCATACCCGTCTGTAAACTATCCTTAAAGATCAAGAATAATGGTCTGGCAATCACCTGGCTGAGCTCTTTAAGGACCCTCGGGTGCAAGCCATCCGTCCCGGTGATTTATTTATGTTAAGTTTCTCTAGTTTAGTTCTAAGTCTATCTTCTGTTAGCCATGGCAGTACTTCCTGAGGTGTGTTGTTTAGTTTGGCCATACAAGCTGGGTTAGTGTAGCCCCCCGATTCTTTTGTGAAGACTGAAGAGAAGAAATTATTTAACACTACCGCCTTTTCTCTGTCCTCTGTGTCCAAAATTCCTTTATCGTCTTTTATCTGGCCAATGTGTTCTGGTCTCGCTTTCTTACTGTTTATATACTTAAAGAATTTCTTGGGGTTCTTTTTACTCTCTTCCGCTATATGTCTCTCGTGTTCTATTTTAGCCGCCCTGATTTCATCTTTACATTTCTTATTACACTCTTTGTAATGCTTAAATGCTGCCAATGACCCCTCAGTCTTGTATTTTTTGAAGGCCTTTCCTTTAGTATTAATATGCATTTTTATGTTAGAGTTTAGCCACCCAGGGTTTAGTTTTGCGCTTTTAAATTTCCAGGCTCTCACCATCCAGCCTCTTCTCCTTCTCCTCTCTCCTCACAATTGTCCTCCACTCCACCTTCCATCATGCCGTCCTCACGTTGTTCTGGAAAAAGGCAGGCTTCCGTGGCCCAAATGTTGGAGCGTAAAAAAATTATGATGCCGGATAACCCTCTTGCCCAACGTTTGACTGCTTGCTTGTCGAAACTGATAGCCCACCAACTACTGCCATATCAACTGGTGGACTCTGAGGCCTTTCGGAAATTTGTGACCATTGGAACACCACTCCCAGAAAGGAAATATTTCTCGCAGAAGGGCATTCCAGAGCTGTATGGCCATGTTCAACGGCAAGTGAATGTATCTCTGGCACACAGTGTTGGTGCCAAGATACATCTGACCACAGACACATGGTCTTGAAAACATGGACAGGGAAGGTATATAACTTTTAGTGCCCACTGGGTGAACCTTCTGATGGCCGTCAAGCATGTAACCTGTGGCACCCTGTAGATTTGGTTTTACCGCTATGGATTGCATGCAGGCCTGCCTCTTTTTCTCCTCCTCCTGCTCCATCCTTCCTCTCCTCCTCGGCTGACTCCTCCTTTTCCGCTGCTACTGTCTCTTCCGCTGCGCCGCCCAAGATCCCCAGAACCTATTCCACATGCCAGATGAGACGTTGCCATGCTGTCCTGTGTCTTTTGTGCCTGGAAGCCAAGAGCCACACTGGTCCTTTCAGTTTTGCGTTCACAGGCAGATCAGTGGCTGACACTGCTCAATTTGAAAGTTGGTAAAGTGTTGTGTGCGACAACGGTGCCAATCTGCTGAGCTCACTGAAACAGGGCAAAATTACACACGTGCCATGCATGGCGCACTTGAACTTGGTCGTGCAGCAGTTCGTTGCCAAATACCCTGGGGTCCAGGACGTCTTGCAGCAGGCCAGGAAAATTTCGGGCCATTTCAGAAGATCTTACACAGCCATGGCTCGCCTTGCTGACATTCAGCGGCGACACAACCTGCCGGTCAGGTTTCTTATTTGTGACTGCCCGACGCGATGGAACTTAACGTTGTATATGCTTGATAGGCTGCTCCAGCAGAAACGGGCAGTTAACGACGACCTGTACGAACTCTGCGGGAGGACAGGTTCTGGGGAGCTTGGGTTTTTTTCACCTCGCCAGTGGCTGCTCATGCGCGACACATGCAGACTTCTGTGGCCATTTGATGAAATACAGTGGCATAAAAGGCATTTCATGTCCATTGAATGCCTAATATTTCTGTCAATGCCTAATGTACCTCCAGCCACAGAATACTACATTCTTAGCTGTCAGGTAAACCCATGTGGGCTTATTTTTGGGATCTATACTGGCTGACACTTACTTCTGTATCCTGTGAATGCCTAATGTACCTCCAGCCACAGAATACAACGTTCTTAGCTGTCAGGTAAACGCATGTGGGCTAACTTTTGGGGCCTGTACTCTACGACACTTACTTCTTTATCCTGTGAATGCCTAATTTTTCAGACTGGAATTGAAAATCAGTGGGTCTGTAAACGTTCCGCCAAATTGTGGAATGGATGCAGACCCATTTTACAGACGTGTGACTGGACCCTATATGTATTTGATATGTATTTACTGGCTGCTGTCAGTTCTGGCTGATTTAGGGGAAAAAAAATTAGGGCAACTTTTCCAATTGCAATACTTCTGTTATGACAGTGTCCATGTGGTGGGGCTATTTTTGCACAGCTTGTAAGTATTTTGTGGCTGCAAATATGATGCCTACTGTACCTCTAGCCATCAAAAACGAAGTTCTTTGCTGTTAGTTCAAACCATGTGAGCTAATTTTTGCAGCCTATACAGGTCGACATTTACTTCTGTATACTGTGAATGCCTACTGTACCTCCAGCCATCAAATACACTACGTTCTTTGCTGTCAGTGAAACCCACGTGGGCTAATTTTTGGAGCCTATACAGGCCGACACTTACTTCTGTATCCTGTGAACGCCTACTGTACTTCTAGCCATCAAAAACGAAGTTCTTTGCTGTCAGTTCAAACCATGTGGGCTAATTTTTGGGGCCTTTTATGGCCGACACTTACTTCTGTATCCTGTGAATGCCTAATGTACCTTCAGCCACAGAATACTACGTTCTTTGCTAGTTTTTGGTGCCTGGAATGGCCGACACTTACTTCTTTATCCTGTGAATGCCAAATTTTTCAGACTGGAAATGAAAAACAATGTGTCTGTAAAGGTTCCGCCAAATTGTGGAATGGATGCGGACCCATTTTACAGATGTGTGAATGGACCCTATATGTATTAGAGAATGAATTTACTGGCTGTTGTCAGTTCTGGCTGATTTATAAAAAAATATATATATTTTTTGCTGTAAAAAAAAAAAAAAATTAGGGCAACTTTTTTAATTGCAATACTTCTGTTATGACATTGTCCATGTGCTGGGACTATTTGTGCACAGCTAGTACGTCTTTTGTGGCTGCAAATATGACCTAAAGGTTTTTAAAGTTCGCCTCCCATTAAAGTCAATGGGGCCCGCCGCGAACTTGCGGTTCGCGGACATTTGAGAAAATTTGCGGCTAACGTTCGCGAACCGCCCCGGCCGATGTTCGTCCATCACTATTTGCTAAGATGTATGGGGAGTATTTTGCAGCTCTCATTTATTTTGGAAAATTAAGAAAAAAAAAGGAAAATGCATTTTTTCCTCTTTTTTTTTCAATTTCCAAAACTTTGTGACAAAAAGTTAGATCTGCAAAACACTCAACATGCCACTCTGCAAATAGCTTAGGGTGTTTACTTTCCAAAAAGGGGTAATTTGGGGGGGGGGTTGTGCTGTCCTGGCATTTCATGGCCTCTGAAACTGTGATAGGTAGTGAGGAGTGAAATCAACAATTTACGCCCTTGGAAAGCCTGAAGGTGGTGACTGGATTTTGGGGTTCTGTACGCGGCTAGACTGCAAAAAAGTCTCACATGTGGAGTATCCCCACACTCAGTAGAAGCAGCAGAATGTATTTTGGGGTGTCATTCCACATACATTCAGGTCCATAAATATTGGGACATCGACACAATTCTATTATTTTTGACTATATACACCACCACAATGGATTTGAAATGAAACAAACAAGATTTGCTTTAGCTGTAGACTTTCAGCTTTAATTTGAGGGTATTTACATAAAAATCAGGTGATTGGTGTACGAATTACAGCAGTTTGTATATGTGCCTCCCACTTTTTAAGGGACCAAAAGTAATGGGACAATTGGCTGTAAGCAGACTGGATCAGATCGGCTGGTGTGGAGGCAGACTAGATCAGATCGACTGAACTTTCTATCTACCCAACCAGAGGCAGTGCTGCAAAATACCTGGACTAGATGCCTCTGCTACAGGGTTTCCTGGATGTCCTGATATCTTATGCTCATCACACCTTCACAAACTTACTTCATGTGAGTTGCCAATTTGTTTTTGTCATACAATAAATGTTTTAATGCTGCACTCAGATGGCGTCCTTTACGGTGTGTGTTTTTATGTCTTGATTCAGAGATTTCCTCTGTCTCTCTGGAGTTGCTGCTCCTTGTGAAAGGAAGTTTTCCAAAGTCCACCCCTAACATATCTGATAAAGTCTGGTTTATTAGACTCATGATTATGCATTTCAGTGTTTTTTCTCTACAAGAAGCTTGCCCATACACTGCTCATGCCATAAGGACATTTCTTTTTGAGTGGCGACTGTAGATACATTCAAAAACTTTTCTATGTGTTTATTAGTGAACACGATGTACAGGGATATGGATAATGGTAGTGACACAAACACGCACACATACACTGAACTTGATGGACTGGTGTCTTTATTCAACCTTATCAACTATGTAACTATGTATGAAGACAGACCGTGGCCTGTCTATGAAGAAGAAGCTAGGACCCGGCCTTAACTGTTTAAAAAACAAAACTGTATAGGGATACTTCTGACCACACATTGAAGAGTAGGACTGCAGATAAGGAATACATTAATGGAGGTGAGGAAGGAGGTCCCTAAAGGACAATAAAGCAAAAGTATAACTAAAGGCAAAACTTTGTTTTTTAGTTTTGGATGGAGTGTAGATGGATAAGAACCCATGTCAGTAAGTAAAAAGAAAATCACAAATTGTGGGTTGTCACCAGAAAATAGCGGGGAAATCTCCCAATGGGGTCTCTAGTTCTGGTGACCTGGGGGTCCCCCAGGAATTCCCTAATTTGCAGGAATTTCCTCTCACTTCCTGTTTGGCTATGGGACAGGAAGTGAAGGGATGGTGACAGAAAATCTGGCAGGGGTTATAATCCTCCCTTACTCTATCCAAAATGAAAAAAATAACAAAGTTTTGCCTATAGTTCTACTTGAAGCACTTTACAAGTTAAGAATAACCTGGATGAAAATATAGATATAGTTCAATACAGATATTCAGTTTTAGACTTATGCTACAATTTATCATTCCTTTGTTCTGTAGCTGGGTCTGTAGATGTAGATAGTCTCAGAACATGTATATAAAGAGCTGGTGATGAGCAGAGCTGCTGGTGACCACACACCGTGTGAGAAGATCGGATGTGTGCCATGATCTGGTCTCCTCTACACTCTGCCTTATACCTGCTGATATGTCTTCTTATCAATTATAATGGAAGCCAGAGCTCAGACTCTCATTGCAGACTCAGTACTGGAAGGTTTATATTTGAATATGAATATTACCAAGAAGGAGATTTGATTGTCGGAGGATTATTCTCTGCTCATGATGCTATGGCCGAGGTTTTGCTGAAACATTTTCTATGTGCCTGGTAAGTCTTCATCATTTGTCTGTGTAATGCTGGCAGCATTTCTTCACTATTATTATTATTATTATTATACAGGATTTATATAGCGCCAACAGTTTGCGCAGCGCTTAACAAAATGAAGGCAGGCATTACAGTTACACTACAATTTGGAACAAAAGGAATCAGAGGGAATTCATATGATTTTATATTCTCTGTAAAATCTCCTTTAGATTTACTGACAGCTATGCAGTGTGAGAGGCGATAATTATCCATTCAGTGTATTTCCAGTCTGATCCTCGCTCTGCATAGTGATAGATAACATCCGATCTGACAGATCCCCTCTATGCAGCACTGCAGGAAGGACACAATATTCAGCATGTGAGACCGACCAATCCTTCTTCTATTAGAATTCATAAATAAAGAAAACTTTCCACAGTTTGGGAAAATCAGCAGGAAATAAAGTCTGCATTGTATGGGGGGGGGGGGGGATCTGTAACCACATTACAAAGTTAGGATAAAACACATCACACCGTTCCATGTACAATGTTGTGCACACAGTAACACACGCATGTAAGTAGGAATGAGCCCATAACCTTTCCCTTTCCACTATCACAGAGCATAGAGATCATACATAGGATAGAATGGGATTTATACTCCCCCCTTTCACTATCACAGAGCATAGAGATCATACATAGGACAGAATGGGATTTCTACTTCCCATTCCACTATCACAGAGCATAGAGATCATACATAGGACAGAATGGGATTTCTATTCTCCCTTCCACTATCACAGAGCATAGAGATCATACATAGGACAGAATGGGATTTATACTCCCCCTTCCACTATCACAGAGCATAGAGATCATACATAGGACAGAATGGGATTTATACTCCCCCTTCCACTATCACAGAGCATAGAGATCATACATAGGACAGAATGGGATTTATACTCCCCCTTCCACTATCACAGAGCATAGAGATCATTCATAGGACAGAATGGGATTTATACTCCCCCTTCCACTATCACAGAGCATAGAGATCATACATAGGACAGAATGGGATTTATACTCCCCCTTCCACTATCACAGAGCATAGAGATCATACATAGGACAGAATGGGATTTATACTCCCCCTTCCACTATCACAGAGCATAGAGATCATTCATAGGACAGAATGGGATTTATACTCCCCCTTCCACTATCACAGAGCATAGAGATCATACATAGGACAGAATGGGATTTATACTCCCCCCTTCCACTATCACAGAGCATAGAGATCATACATAGGACAGAATAGGATTTATACTCCCCCTTCCACTATCACAGAGCATAGAGATCATTCATAGGACAGAATGGGATTTCTATTCTCCCCCTTCCACTATCACAGAGCATAGAGATCATACATAGGACAGAATGGGATTTCTATTCTCCCTTCCACTATCACAGAGCATAGAGATCATACATAGGACAGAATGGGATTTATTCTCCCCCTTCCACTATAACTGAGCATAGAGATCACACATAGGACAGAATGGGATTTATACTCCCCCCTTCCACTATCACAGAGCATAGAGATCATACATAGGACAGAATGGGATTTATTCCCCCCCTTCTACTATCACAGAACATAGAGATCATACATAGGACAGAATGGGATTTCTACTTCTCGTTCCACTATCACAGAGCATAGAGATCATACATAGGACAGAATGGGATTTCTATTCTCCCTTCCACTATCACAGAGCATAGAGATCATACAAAGGACAGAATGGGATTTATCCTCCCCCCTTCCACTATCACAGAGCATAGAGATCATACATAGGACAGAATGGGATTTATACTTCTCCTTCCACTATCACAGAGCATAGAGATCATACATAGGACAGAATGGGATTTATACTCCCCCCATTCCACTATCATAGAGCATAGAGATCATACATAGGACAAAATGGGATTTATACTCCCCCTTCCATTATCACAGAGCATAGAGATCATACATAGGACAAAATGGGATTTATACTCCCCCTTCCATTATCACAGAGCATAGAGATCATACATAGGACAGAATGGGATTTATACTCCCCCTTCCATTATCACAGAGCATAGAGATCATACATAGGACAGAATGGGATTTATACTTCCCCTTCCACTATCACAGAGCATAGAGATCATACATAGGACAAAATGGGATTTATACTCCCCCTTCCACTATCACAGAGCATAGAGATCATACATAGGACAGAATGGGATTTATACTCCCCTTCCACTATCACAGAGCATAGAGATCATACATAGGACAAAATGGGATTTATACTCCCCCTTCCATTATCACAGAGCATAGAGATCATACATAGGACAGAATGGGATTTATACTCCCCCTTCCATTATCACAGAGCATAGAGATCATACATAGGACAGAATGGGATTTATACTCCCCCCTTCCACTATCACAAAGCATAGAGATCATACATAGGACAGAATGGGATTTATACTTCTCCTTCCACTATCACAGAGCATAGAGATCATACATAGGACAGAATGGGATTTCTACTCCCCCTTCCACTATCACAGAGCATAGAGATCATACATAGGACAGAATGGGATTTATACTCCCCCCTTCCACTATCACAAAGCATAGAGATCATACATAGGACAGAATGGGATTTATACTTCTCCTTCCACTATCACAGAGCATAGAGATCATACATAGGGCAGAATGGGATTTATCCTCCCCCCTTCCACTATCACAGAGCATAGAGATCATACATAGGGCAGAATGGGATTTATACTTCTCCTTCCACTATCACAGAGCATAGAGATCATACATAGGACAGAATGGGATTTATACTCCCCCTTCCACTATCACAGAGCATAGAGATCATACATAGGACAGAATGGGATTTATACTCCCCCCTTCCACTATCACAGAGCATAGAGATCATACATAGGACAGAATTGGATTTATACTCCCCCTTCCACTATCACAGAGCATAGAGATCATACATAGGACAGAATGGGATTTATACTCCCCCTTCCACTATCACAGAGCATAGAGATCATACATAGGACAGAATGGGATTTATACTCCCCCTTCCACTATCACAGAGCATAGAGATCATACATAGGACAGAATGGGATTTATACTCACCCTTCCATTATCACAGAGCATAGAGATCATACATAGGGCAGAATGGGATTTATACTCCCCCCTTCCACTATCACAGAGCATAGAGATCATACATAGGGCAGAATGGGATTTATACTCCCCCCTTCCACTATCACAGAGCATAGAGATCATACATAGGACAGAATGGGATTTCTACTCACCCTTCCACTATCACTAATAAGTTAGGAAAGAAAGAACACAATATTTGTAAACATTATAGAGAGGTCCATGGTAGAAACGCTAAGGGATTGAAGTTTTAGGGAGTGGAAAAAGTTCAGAATCATTGGAGGGGTGAACATTTTGTTCAATATTTGAGCCAAAAGAAATCATTTTGGATCCATGAGACCCGGGTGTTATTCTCTGAGGCCTAAATGTGGATTTTGATTTAAATTGTTTTAGCAGTAATAATTCATTATAATGGTATTGTTTGGTTTTTAGAATGATTTAACAATGAATTGTATTATTCCATGTTATCATGTTATGTGCCTATTAGCTGTATGTGCTGGATTATGGTCATGTATATATTTGGTAACTGTGAGAATATTCTTTGCACACCATATGAGAGATATGGAAGTACGTTTATTACAAGATTAGAGTGGTATTGTGGGCAGTATAAGCAGTGGCGGCCCGTGCATAGGGGGCGCCAGGGCGCCGCCCCCCCCCCCCCTAAAAAAAAAAAAAAAAAGACAAAAAGAACAATAAAGTTAGGAAAAAAAAAATCGGTTCGCCGGCCTGACCGGCCTATGTGGTGGCTAAAGGGGGGTGGGGTTTACGACCCAGAAGAGGCGCCGATTGGCTGCCTTCTGGGGGCGTAACCTGGGCGCAGGAAAGAGCGCTTGGCCACCCCCACCTTCGTAAAATCCTGGCTGTGATTGGTCCAGTCTCCAGCCTGACGTCGCAATGGGGGCGGTGCCGGTGCGTGCATCAGTCACTCACTGTCACCGCCGCTCAGAGAAGAGGAGAGGCCGCCCGCCGGTTCCGCCGCAGAGGAGAGGCCGAGACGAGGGAGAAGGACCCGCCCCAGAAGAGGACGAAGTATCGAGGAGGGAAGAAGCCGCCGCTGGGAGCCGAGCCGCCGCCAGGTAAGTTTGAAGGGAGCACGCACGCTGGTCTCTGCATTGATTGGGGTACAATGCTGTGGCACTCTGCAATCATTGGGGTACAATGCTGTGGGCACTCTGCAATCATTGGGGTACAATGCTGTGGGCACTCTGCAATCATTGGGGTACAATGCTGTGGCGCTCTGCAATCATTGGGGTACAATTCTGTGGGCACTCTGCAATCATTGGGGTACAATGCTGTGGCACTCTGCAATCATTGGGGACAATGCTGTGGGCACTCTGCAATCATCGGGGTACAATGCTGTGGGCACTCTGCAATCATTGGGGTACAATGCTGTGGCACTCTGCAATCATTGGGGTACAATGCTGTGGGCACTCTGCAATCATTGGGGTACAATGCTGTGGGCACTCTGCAATCATTGGGGTACAATGCTGTGGCGCTCTGCAATCATTGGGGACAATGCTGTGGGCACTCTGCAATCATTGGGGTACAATTCTGTGGGCACTCTGCAATCATTGGGGACAATGCTGTGGGCACTCTGCAATCATCGGGGTACAATGCTGTGGGCACTCTGCAATCATTGGGGTACAATGCTGTGGCACTCTGCAATCATTGGGGTACAATGCTGTGGGCACTCTGCAATCATTGGGGTACAATGCTGTGGCGCTCTGCAATCATTGGGGACAATGCTGTGGGCACTCTGCAATCATTGGGGTACAATGCTGTGGGCACTCTGCAATCATTGGGGTACAATGCTGTGGCGCTCTGCAATCATTGGGGACAATGCTGTGGCACTCTGCAATCATTGGGGTACAATGCTGTGGCACTCTGCAATCATTGGGGTACAATGCTGTGGCGCTCTGCAATCATTGGGGTACAATGCTGTGGGCACTCTGCAATCATTGGGGGACAATGCTGTGGCGCTCTGCATTCATTGGGGGACAATGCTGTGGCGCTCTGCAATCATTGGGGGACAATGCTGTGGCACTCTGCAATCATTGGGGTACAATGCTGTGGCGCTCTGCAGTGATTGGGGACAATGCTGTGGCGCACTCTGCAATCATTGGGGACAATGCTGTGGCACTCTGCAGTGATTGGGGACAATGCTGTGGCGCTCTGCAGTGATTGGGGACAATGCTGTGGCGCTCTGCATTGAAAGGGGCTCGCACGCTGAACTCTGCATTGATGGGGGCACGGAACAGTGTTCATTGCATTGAAGGGGGCACAGCACAGTTGCATTGAAGGGGGCACGCACGCTGAACTCTGCATTGTGGGGGCACAGTGTTCATTGCATTGAAGGGGGCACGGCACAGTGTTTATTGCATTGAATGGGGCACAGCACATTGTTCATTGCATTGAAGGGGGCACAGCACAGTTGCATTGAAGGGGGCATGCACGCTGAACTCTGCATTGTGGGGGCACAGCACAGTGTTCATTGCATTGAAGGGGGCACAGCACAGTGTTTATTGCATTGAAGGGGGCATAGCACAGTGTTTATTGCATTGAAGGGGGCATGCACGCTGAACTCTGCATTGTGGGGGCACAGCACAGTGTTCATTGCATTGAAGGGGGCACAGTTGCATTGAAGGGGACATGCTCGCTGAACTCTGCATTGTGGGGGCACAGCAATGTTCATTGCATTGAAGGGGGCACAGCACAGTGTTTATTGCATTGAAGGGGGCATGCATGCTGAACTCTGCATTGTGGGGGCACAGCACAGTGTTCATTGCATTGAAGGGGGCACAGTTGCATTGAAGGGGGCATGCTCGCTGAACTCTGCATTGTGGGGGCACAGCACAGTGTTCATTGCATTGAAGGGGGCACAGCACAGTGTTTATTGCATTGAAGGGGGCACAGCACATTGTTCATTGCATTGAAGGGGGCGCAGCACAGTTGCATTGAAGGGGGCATGCACGCTGAACTCTGCATTGTGGGGGCACAGCACAGTGTTCATTGCATTGAAGGGGGCGCAGCACAGTGTTTATTGCATTGAAGGGGGCACAGAAAAGTGTTTATTGCATTGAAGGGGGCATAGCACAGTGTTCATTGCATCAAAGGGGGCACAGCACAATGTTCATTGCATTGAACGCACGCACGCTGGTCTCTGCATTGAAAGGGGGCATGTACGCTGGTCACTGTATTGAAAGGGGGCATATACCATCTCCTGTACCATGACCTGTGACATGCCTATATCATATCTGTGTCATGCCTATACCATCACCTGTACCATCACCTATGCCATGCCTTTACCATCACCTGTGCCATGCCTGTACCATGACTTCAAAGTCAAGTGTTTATTGCATTGAAGGGGGCATGCATGCTGATCTCTGCATTGTGGGGGCACAGCACAGTGTTCATTGCATTGAAGGGGGCACAGTTGCATTGAAGGGGGCATGCTCGCTGAACTTCTGCATTGTGGGGGCACAGCACAGTGTTCATTGCATTGAAGGGGGCACAGCACAGTGTTTATTGCATTGAAGGGGGCACAGCACAGTGTTTATAGCATTGAAAGGGGCATAGCACAGTGTTCATTGCATTGAAGGGGGCACAGAACAGTGTTTATTGCATTGAAGGGGGCACAGCACAGTGTTTATTGCATTGAAGGGGGCACAGCACATTGTTCATTGCATTGAAGGGGGCACAGCACAGTTGCATTGAAGGGGGCATGCACGCTGAACTCTGCATTGTGGGGGCACAGCACAGTGTTCATTGCATTGAAGGGGGCACAGCACAGTGTTTATTGCATTGAAGGGGGCACAGCACATTGTTCATTGCATTGAAGGGGGCACAGCACAGTTGCATTGAAGGGGGCATGCACGCTGAACTCTGCATTGTGGGGGCACAGCACAGTGTTCATTGCATTGAAGGGGGCACAGCACAGTGTTTATTGCATTGAAGGGGGCACAGCACAGTGTTTATTGCATTTATGGGGGCACAGCACAGTGTTTATTGCATTGAAGGGGGCACAGCACATTGTTCATTGCACTGAAGGGGGCGCAGCACAGTTGCATTGAAGGGGGCATGCACGCTGAACTCTGCATTGTGGGGGCACAGCACAGTGTTCATTGCATTGAAGGGGGCACAGCACAGTGTTTATTGCATTGAAGGGGGCACAGAAAAGTGTTTATTGCATTGAAGGGGGCATAGCACAGTGTTCATTGCATCGAAGGGGGCACAGCACAATGTTCATTGCATTGAAGGGGGCACGCACGCTGGTCTCTGCATTGAAAGGGGGCATATACCATCTCCTGTACCATGACCTGTGACATGCCTATACCATATCTGTGCCATGCCTATACCATCTCCTGTACCATCACCTATGCCATGCCTTTACCATCACCTGTGCCATGCCTGTACCATGACTTCAAAGTCACGCAATTTTTTACTGCTTTTTGACGCAAAGCAATACCTATTACATTTTTCTTTTTGCACCCCCCCCAAAAAAATTTTGAGCACCAGCAGCCACTGAGTATAAGTAATAAGTAAAGGTGGAGTGATTCAACATCATTATCTCCATTTAGTAGGTAATCCTGGTAATAGCTGTCCCCATATTATGAGCAGGTAGGACTTCCAGCATTATGTGGGGACATGAATAATGCCAACGCTTCCTGTAGTGGTCAATTGCAATGTCTCAGCTGTCATTAATGTTGATGATGTTAGAGGTTATTTATTGTATTGGCTCAGCATACTCGGCTCCCCACCTACTAAAGAAGCCAATAGGAAGGTGCGACGCGTCTAGGAGGGTGGAGCCAAGTCCTGATGTCTCGCTATCGCGGTCACCGTTGTGATTGGGTTTGGACTGGTGAACAGACATACACATGGTTACAATATAGCGAGATTGATTTGTAATTCCTGTAAGTGTTTTTAAATTGTGGGGATAATAAATTGTTTTAAATGGAGAACACTAGGATTCTGCTTTTGTGTCCCATCTGATATGTGGTGGTGATCATGAGAGGAGAGCAGTCGGGTGGAAGATCTGTTTCCAGGAGACGGGAAGAGGAGAGCAGTCAGTTGGAAGATCTGTTAGACTCGGAGAGGAGCATAGGAGTGTTCTCCTTGACTCTGAGGAGCTGTCGGATGGTTAGGATGAGCTTTTGATTTACTTGCGGGAGGTGAGTAAGCAATCTAGCTGGTGGTGGATCACTTTTCACAAGAAGTTATATTCATTTACATCCAGGAATATGGACTGTTTTTTTCATATAAGAAGCACTGGGTGTTGAACAACCTGAGATATATAGTTATATATGCAAGGACTGCATTTGATTGATATACTGTATATATGGTAGTGTTGCCCTGCAATAGAAGATATAAACATTTATATTCAGATTTGGGTAGAGTGAATACACCTGATTAGTATTACAGCTTGCAGCATAGGACATGATTTTATATTCTTTGTTTTCATAAGTAATACACAATGTTTGATTGACAACAGATTATTAGTAAGATAAAAACATGCAGCGTGATTGTATTGACACATTGTTTAAAAAAAGATCACTTTTATTTCAATGCCGGATTTTTTTTTTTTTTTTTGGGGGGGGGGGGTTCTTTTGGGGGAGATGTTGGTGTGCACCTAGAGCACCCCATGTTATATCTTTCACTTTCACTGATCCCCCCACCCCCATCCCCATAGGCAAAATAAAGGTTAGGCATACATTGCTTAGGCCTATTAAACCTGAAGAAAACTGCCATGCTGTTTGTAAGGGAACTGCAACCCACACTATGTTTGTGGGCTTCTGTCAGTATACCGCTTCCTCCAGTCCTGAACATAGATATCAAATATTCTATTATATTCATACAAAACTAGCCGACAACTTAGCTTGATAAAGTCCTGGAACCTTCTCCTTTATTGAACACTCAATATATACAGCATGGACATCCCCCTCCTGATCAGATTACCCCCCCCAGGTCAGGTGCCTGATTACATTAACATATGCAGATGAAATTGTATACAGAAATAGAATTAACCTGAGCTAATTATCTAGCCGTCTGGACAGAAACAACATGTGAGTTCATTAACAATTAACAATGGGACAGAAAGGTTTAACAGAAAACACATCACACCTTAATACACAGACAATAGGACAAGACCACCGGTGACAGACTTTCCATCTCTGACATTGAAGTACAATACACATTATCATAAGTGTAAACACATAACCCCCAGTAAATCAGCATATTCAAGAATCTGTGGAAGACAGGTAGTTGAGCTGATGATATTAGCCTCTGCTATGAGTCTTACTGTCTTGGGGAGACATGGACTTGAATCCAAAGTAACATTACTCCAAGGGCCCCACATATAGTGTCTATCTTTCAATCCCAGTGACAGTGAGTACCATCACATATCTTCCCCCCAAAGGTAGACTAACCAGGTACCAGACCTCCAATCGGTCTGTGCCTGAGTTAGTCGTGTAACAAGTCCCAAAGAGTCAATTCATCCTGGCAGCCTCCTTGACAAAGTTCCACATAGTTTGTCCCGGCAGGGCGGATCATAGCCGATCAGTCAAGCTGAAGTCTGGTTTAGGCAGGCCAGACTGGGCTTCTTGGTCACCCTGTGTCCCTAATAGACACAGGGTTACTTACACATAAGAGGGGGCTGATAGAGGGAATTTCCAACCTCTCTAAGATAAGCTATGTTCCACGGGCCCCCCAACCAAAGTGACTTCTGTCACATCTCTCCCCTTTCGGAAGGAGACTAACACAGGAGGGGACACCAAACGGGTTGACTTTGAAGTTAGCCTGTAGGTCCAGTCCCCAAAATGTTTGTACCCACACAGTACCCCAAACAAATTGTCCCGAACAGAGCATTACTCACCCAGCCAACCTCTGCCTCTCGCATAGAACATACCCTCTTCAGGGAAGAAGCGTGGACTGGCACTTCTCCCTGGAGTCATTTCAGCCACTGGAGAGAAGACAGGATGGCTGAGCTCACTCCCTCATGCTGTTGGGG
Organism: Pelophylax lessonae; assembly: GCF_965119305.1. Classification (NCBI taxonomy): domain Eukaryota; kingdom Metazoa; phylum Chordata; class Amphibia; order Anura; family Ranidae; genus Pelophylax; species Pelophylax lessonae. The sequence goes on along the minus strand of NC_138768.1, from coordinate 18,580,087 downwards.
ACCTGGACTGACTGCCCAGCATCCCTGGGATATAGAGGTGAAGACGGCAGTCCCATCCACTACCACAGGAACTCCATCTTTTGTTAGTTGAAGGCAGAGGCCAGCCGCACTCTGCACTATTGCCAGCTCTTCTGCTGCTGGAAAGGGGAGTCAGCTGCTCCATCTTCCTTACCCTCATCTGGCTGTTGGGACAACCTTTCTCTGGTACCGTCTCCCAAGTGCACAGGACCTGGCTGGGGAGGGAAGACCGTTTCCTCCTCTCTGACTGACTGTTGGGGAAGGAGGATGACAACCTCCTCTCCCTTTCCCCCCCCAGCCCCTGATCTGCTGCTGGGGAGTGACCACCACCTTCTCACCCTGGGCCTCCGGAACTGCCACAAGTGTAGGGCAGCAGTCGTTGACTCTCTGTCTGGCTGCCAGCACTTCAGCTGGGTGTAGAAGCTTCACTTCATCAGCTTGTCACTGGGGGGAGGGGCCGATTTCCCCAGCTTCCTGAACCTTTTTAGCTGTTGCGGGTGCTAGGCAGAGGTTGGTAGCACTCTGCCCTATTGCCAGCACTTCTGCTGGGGACTCCACATAATTCCTCTCTGGCTAACTATTGGGGAGGGAGACTGGCTTCCTATGGCTCCCAGACTGTGGATCTCTCGCTGGGGAGGAAGGATGAACACCTTCTTTTCTGAACTGTGTAGCTGCTGCTGGGAAGTGGCCATTTCATCTGCTCTGACTGAATGTTGGCGAGGGAGGACGATAACTTTCTTTTCTTTCTTCCCCCTGGATCCTGATCTGCTGCTGGGGAGTGACTGAGACCTTCTCAACCTGGGCCTCTGGAACTACCGCAGGTGTGGGGCAGAGGTCTTGGACCCTCTGTCCAGTTGTCAGCGCTTCAGCTGGAGACGTTTCTTGTAACTCCACAGATACTGCTGGCAGGAAATCACATGTCCCTGTCAGTGGTGTAGCAGAAAGGCCAGCTGCCTCTTCTCTCAGGGAGGTTGAAGATGCTGTTGGTGTTTATCAGAGCTCAGTGATGTTAGGTCCTGATGCCAGCTGTTCCACAGGGAAGTAAAGTGAAAGGTCAGTTGCCTTGCACACATCTTCCTGGGTCACCAATTGTTGCCGGCAGAGGTCAGCAGCGCTATGCCTGGATGCCCGCTCTTCTGCTGTAGGCTCACTGGGATGTTCCTCCTCAGCAGAAAAGTCTATTAAATCCCCAGGCTCTGGAATTTAATAGCCAGCTGAAAGTCCAGGGCACAGGCTGGTGGCACTTGGGCCCAGTGCCAACACTTTGGCGGGTGATTTATCACACATATCATCCTCCAATGGAAAATCACTTACAGTAAATCTGTGATACATGGTTGGGGAATGAAGATGGCTTCTTCTTCTCCCATACCTGTATCCAGCTTCTGGACAGACGCATTCTCCACCCAAGCTCGTCCTGTGCAGAAACAGGCTCGTCAAGGTCAGTCAACACTTGCTGCATCCGCCATAAGACCTCTGCATCCAAAGCTGCGGGTGCAGGTGAGCAAAGCATACTGTTACTGTGCCACTATGCCAGGATTTTGGGACTGTCAGCTGGTACTTCTGGATATTTCCAGGCAAGGGGAGACCAGACCTGGTGCTGAGCAGAGTCTAGCAGCCATCTGTAGGCGATCTCCAGCTCCCATTCCTGATTGGCTAGAAATTCCAAGTCTTCCAGTGCCCAGTGCACTTCCAAGACATTCAGCATCTGTTCTCTGTATTCCAAGATTTCCTCCAAACACCACTCCAAATCGGTCCCAAAATCGGGGTCCTCAGACAGCCTCTCTAATAACAGCCCCAGGCCGCCATAGCAAAAGCCTTCCATTGGGCTGTCATTCGCTGTCCATAGGGACACTTGAGTTACATACCAGTGGAGGACTCTGTAGCTCTCGTCCAACCGCATCTCCACCTGGACCAGCCTGCTTAACTCAGCTTTTCATTCCTTGTGTTGTTGTCTCCCCAAAAACACCATTCGCACTTCGTACTGCGACCAGTACCTTTCCTGGGAGGAGGAGAGAATTTTTCCCTGGTGTCGCTGCTCACAGGCTAGCGCTTCCCCCAGAGTTCCAAGTGGATTGAATCATACCATCTTAGCAGGACCTGCTCTGACAGTGGTCCCCTGTTCTGTATCTGCATCTCTCGCAACCTCCTTTCGAATTCATCTTCCATGGTGGCTGGTATCTATACCTCCCCTCTCCTGCTATCTGGACCTTGGATGGGTTGAATGTCCCAGTATTTTGCTTGCGTCTATCTAGCAAGGTTACTTTGTGGTATAAACAAGGAAACTCAGACCTCTGCAGTGTATAAATGTGATTTTACTATACAAAACATGATGTACATACAAACTATTACAATATTAGGAACATAATACAAGACTGGCAGATATAACAATGCCTAACAAATGAACAGCCTATGGTCCGTAAATAGCAGAAATACGCTTAAAATTACCATGTCTTAAACATATAACCCTAGTCCCAAGAATATCAAATAAATACTTAGCTCTGGTAGTTGAAATTCAACAGGTTCCAATGGATCTCTGGTGAAAGCAAGGCATTGAGAAATTCTGGCTGCATCATGACTGTCCCACAGCTCAGACCCCGAAAGAAAAAGACCTTTTCTCATGCTAATTAGGCTCCTTTCACACGGCCGCTCCGTGTGAAAGGTCCGCTGCGGGACTTTTTTTTTTTTTTTCCACGGAGCGGATGACATTTGTGTCATCCGCTCCGTGTGCCCGCATATCATCCCATCCGTTTGCGGATGATATGCGGACATAATGTAAGTATATGGCACTGCGGATGTTAGCGGATGACACCGCTGACATCCGATTTTCCTTCCTTTCCGTTTTTTACACGGAAGGAAAAATGGGGTTCTGTTCCATTCGTAAAAACGGAACAAAACTGACAGGAGGAAAATTGGGTGTCAGCGGATGGTATTCCGCTGACACCCGCAGTGCCATTCACTTACATTATGTCCTCAAATCATCCGCAAACGGATGGGATGATTTGCGGACACACGGAGCGGCCGTGTGAAAGGAGCCTTACTCTTTTTTATAAAAATGCAAAAATTCTTGCACTAAAGATGTGTACACACTCTTTTGAAAAATCTAAATTCCAAATGTGTGCTGAAATATATATATAATATAAAATAAAATATATATATAAATGTAAGTCCATATACATATATATATATACAGTGTCTTGCGAAAGTATTCGGCCCCCTTGAACTTTGCGACCTTTTGCCACAATTCAGGCTTCAAACATAAAGATATAAAAATGTAATTTTTTGTGAAGAATCAACAACAAGTTGTACACAATCATGAAGTGGAACGAAATTTATTGGATATTTCAAACTTTGTTAACAAATAAAAAACTGAAAAATTGGGCATGCAAAATTATTCAGCCCTTTTACTTTCAGTGCAGCAAACTCTCTCCAGAAGTTCAGTGAGGATCTCTGAATGATCCAATGTTGACCTAAGTGACTAATGATGATAAATAGAATCCACCTGTGTGTAATCAAGTCTCTGTATAAATGCACCTGCACTGTGATAGTCTCAGAGGTCCGTTTAAAGCGCAGAGAGCATCATGAAGAACAAGGAACACACCAGGCAGGTCCGAGATACTGTTGTGGAGAAGTTTAAAGCCAGATTTGGATACAAAAAGATTTCCCAAGCTTTAAACATCCCAAGGAGCACTGTGCAAGCGATAATATTGAAATAGAAGGAGTATCAGACCACTGCAAATCTACAAAGACCTGGCCGTCCCTCTAAACTTCCAGCTTATACAAGGAGAAGACTGATCAGAGATGCAGCCAAGAGGCCCATGATCACTCTGGATGAACTGCAGAGATCTACAGCTGAGGTGGGAGACTCTGTCCATAGGACAACAATCAGTTGTATACTGCACAAATCTGGCCTTTATGGAAGAGTGGCAAGAAGAAAGCCATTTCTTAAAGATATCCATAAAAAGTGTCGTTTAAAGTTTGCCACAAGCCACCTGGGAGACACACCAAACATGTGGAAGAAGGTGCTCTGGTCAGATGAAACCAAAACCAAACTTTTTGGCAACAATGCAAAACGTTATGTTTGGCGTAAAAGCAACACAGCACATCACCCTGAACACACCATCCCCACTGTCAAACATGGTGGTGGCAGCATCATGGTTTGGGCCTGCTTTTCTTCAGCAGGGACAGGGAAGTTGGTTAAAATTGATGGGAAGATGGATGGAGCCAAATACAGGACCATTCTGGAAGAAAACCTTATGGAGTCTGCAAAAGACTTGAGACTGGGACAGAGATTTGTCTTCCAACAAGACAATGATCCAAAACATAAAGCAAAATCTACAATGGAATGGTTCACAAATAAATATATCCAGGTGTTAGAATGGCCAAGTCAAAGTCCAGACCTGAATCCAATCGAGAATCTGTGGAAAGAACTGAAAACTGCTGTTCACAAACGCTCTCCATCCAACCTCACTGAGTTCGAGCTGTTTTGCAAGGAGGAATGGGCAAAAATTTCAGTCTCTCGATGTGCAAAACTGATAAAGACATACCCCAAGCGACTTACAGCTGTAATCGCAGCAAAAGGTGGCGCTACAAAGTATTAATTTAAGGGGTTGAATAATTTTGCACGCCCAAATTTTCAGTTTTTTATTTGTTAAAAAAGTTTGAAATATCCAATAAATTTCGTTCCACTTCATGATTGTGTCCCACTTGTTGTTGATTCTTCAAAAAAAATTACAGTTTTATATCTTAATGTTTGAAGCCTAAAATGTGGCAAAAGGTCGAAAAGTTCAAGGGGGCAGAATACTTTCGCAAGGCACTGTATATATATATGCCGCAACTTAAATAAAACAACAATGAAAATATTGAAAGAAAACCATGACACTAGTTGCGCGCAACACCAATAAATAAAATGAAAGCAATCCTCAAATCAAACAATGGTGCATCAATAAACTGTGCCCAGAAAATAAGTCAACAATATGAATGTTGGATATGGAATCCAAAAAACAAAAAATTTACTGTAAATGAATGTGAGTCCAAAAAATGAAGTCCAAAAAATAACTTCTATAAACGTGATAAACCAAATGATCTTGTGAGATTCCAGTGCTAATAATATGGTGACACCCAAATTAGATCCACCACCGATGTGCTCCACATCCATCAAATTAGCAACTCACCCTCATTTGTTGCCTACCACTCTCGTGGATAAGGCACATTTCGCTGTGTATATTACTGTTGGCTGTGGTGTTCCACCAAGGCAATGCAGACAGTGGTCCTCGTTAGAGTTGAGCGGACACCTGGATGTCCGTGTTCGGCGGGTTCGGCTCAACTGGAAAAAAAAGTCCGGGTCCGTGTCCCGGACTTTTTCCGAACTTTACCCGGACACCGAACCCCATTGAAGTCAATGGGGACCCGAACTTTCAGGCACTAAAATGGCTCTAAAACACCAATGGAAAGGGCTAGAGTGCTGCAAATGGCAGCAAAACGTAGTTAAGAGCATGGCAAGTGCTCTGCAAACAAATGTGGATAGGGAAATAACAACAAAAAAAACCCAGAAAAATAAAACAATTTTCTTCATCTGTGAAGGACGAGGCCCATATAGAGTAGGAGGGAGGTTGAGGTGGTAGTGGATGTGGTGGTGTAGGTGGAAGCGGCGGTGGAGGAGGACGAGGTAGCTAACACTGCTTTTTTTCAGTCATTTTAAATGAGGGTACACCCCAAAAGAGTGAGAAAGATCAAAAATAGAACAATGGCTGGGTAAGGTCTGTATCCATCTCTATTCTGCACAAGATACGGAAAAGTCCTGTGGGATCCATGCCTGGTTCATTTTAATGAACGTGAGCTTCTCCACATTGTCTCTGGACAGGCGGCTGCGCTTGTCTGTGATAACGCCCCCAGCCATGCTAAATACACGTTCAGATAATACACTGGCTGCAGGGCACGACAGCACCTCCAAGGCATAAAGGACAAGCTCAGGCCATGTGCCCAATTTGGAGACCCAGAAGTTGAAGGGGGCAGACCCGTCATTCACTACATGTAGGCGTGTGCACACATACTGCTCCACCATGTTGGTGAAATGCTGCCTCCTGCTAAGACGTTCCATATGAGCTTCTGGTGCTGCTGTTTGTTGTGGCGTGCTGACAAAGCTTTTCCACATTTCTGCCATGCTAACCCAGCCTTCTGAGGTGCTGGCGGTGCCCTGGTTGCGTTGGCGACCTCTTCCTCCTCCTCCTCTGCCTTGGCCTTGTGCTTCCACTGTGGCCCCGCTGTCAGGTGGGAATGCCAGCAGCATCGCGTCTACCAGCGTGCGCTTGTACTCGCGCATCTTGCAATCGCGCTCCAGTGAGTGAATTAAGGATGGTACGTTGTCCTTGTAACAGGGATCCAGCAGCGTGGCCACCCAGTAATCAGCACAAGTTAGAATGTGGGCAACTCGGTGGTCGTTGTGGAGACACTGCAGCATGAAATCGCTCATGTGTGCCAGGCTGCCCAGAGGCAACGAAAGGCTGTCCTCTTTGGGAGGTGTATCGTCTGTGTCCTCTGTATCCCCCCAGCCACGCACCAGTGATGGCCATGAGCTGGCCTGGGTGCCACCCTGCTGTGAACATGGTTCCATCTCCTCCTCCATCTCCTCCTCCTCATCCTCCTTATCCTCCAGAACTGTGCCCCTGCTGGACAATTGTGTCCCTGGCGTTTGTGGGTGCAGGAACCCACCCTCGGAGCCCCTTGCGAATGACTGCCCTAAAAGCCTTGGAAATGTTACCTCTTCATCCTCCTCCTCCTCCTCATCCTGTGCCACATCCTCTTCCATCATCGCCCGAATCGTTTTTTGAAGGAGGCCTAGAAGTGGGATAGTTAAGCTGACAACGGCGTCATAGGCACTGGCCATGTTGGTGGAGTACTCAAAACAGCGCAACAAGACACACAGGTCTCACATGGAGGCCCAGTTATTGGTGGTGAAGTGGTGCTGTCCCGCAGAGCGACTCACACGTGCGTGCTGCAGCTGAAACTCCACTATGGCCTGCTGCTGCTCGCACAGTCTTTCCAGCATGTGCAAGGTGGAGTTCCACCTTGTGGGCACGTCACATATGAGGCGGTGAGCGGGAGGCCGAAGTTACGCTGCAGCGCTGACAGGCGAGCAGAAGCAGGGTGAGAACGCCGAAAGTGCGCACAGACGGCCCGCACTTTCTGCAGCAGCTCTGACATATTGGGGTAATTTTTAAGGAACCTCTGCACCACCAAATTCAGCACATGCGCCAGGCAAGGGATGTGCGTCAAACCGGCTAGGCCAAGAGCTGCTATGAGATTTCGCCCGTTATCGCACAGCACCAGGCCGGGCTTGAGGCTCGCTGGCAGCAACCAGTCATTTGTCTGCTGTTCCATGCTCCTCCACAACTCCTGCGCGGTGTGTGGTTTTTCCCCAAACAGGGAAGTTTTAAAACTGCCTGCTGTCGTTTACCCCTGGCTGTGCTGAAGTTGGTGGTGAAGGTGTTACGCTGACCGGATGAGGAGGCGGTAGAGGATGAGGAAGCGGAGTAGGAGGAGTTAGGAACAAGAGGCAAACTGAAGCGCCCTGCAATCCTCGGTGGTGGAAGGACATGCGCCAAATTGCTATGCGCCTCAGGCCCATCCGCCACTGCATTTACCCAGTGTGCCGTTAGGGAGATATAACGCCCCTGACAGTGCTTACTATTCCACATATCGGTAGTTAGGTGGACCTTGGCACAGATGGCGTTGCGCAGTGCACACCTGATTTTTTCCCCCACTTGGTTGTGCAGGGAAGGGATGGCTTGCCTGGAAAAGTAGTGGCGACTGGGCACGACGTACTGTGGGACAGCCACCGACATAAGGCTTTTAAAACTGTGCGTCTCCACCAGACGGAATGACAGCATTTCAAAGGCCAAGAATTTTGAAATGCTGGCATTCAGGGCCAGGGATCGCGGGGGGGGGGGGGGGGGGGTAGGGGGGTACTTCCTCTTCCTCTGAAGTGTTTGGGAGATGGAAAGCTGAACGCTTCCACGGGACATTGAGGAGATGGTTGGTGACCCAGGTGGTGGTGTTGCTGACAGATCGTCTGTTTGCGGGGTGGCAGGTGCCGGTATCACTACAGAGGTGGATGAAGAGGCCGAGACTGCAGCAGAAGAGGAAGCAAGAGGAGCCAGAGACCTTTCTTGGTTTTGAAGGTGTCTACTCCACTGCAGCTCGTGCTTTGCACTTAGATGCCTGATCATGCAGGTTGTGCTCAGGTTGAGAAGGTTTATGCCTGGCTTCAGGCTCTGATTGCACAGGGTGCAAACCACTCGTGTCCTGTCATCAGCACATTTTCTGAAGAACTTCCACGCTAGAGAACTCCTTTGAGCTGGCTTTGGTGCGCTCGGTCCCTTGGTGCATTGGGCAGTAGCAGGCGTAGTGTCTAGGGCACGGCCGCTCCGCTTCTGCACCCTGCTCCCTCTTCTGCTGTGCTGGTGGCTCTGTGCGACCACCGCCTCTTCCTCCAAACTACTCAGGTCACCTGCATGACCTTCATTCCATGTGGGGTCGAGGACCTCATCGTCCTCCACATCATCTTCCACCCAGTCTTCACCCCTGCCCTCCTTGTCGGTCCCCACAATTCTGAGTGCCGCAGCAGTTGGCACCTGCGTTTCGTCATCATCGGAGATGTGCTGCGATGGTCCTTCCATGTACTCATCTTGAGAAATAAGTGGTTGGGCATCGCTGCACTCAATCTCTTCCACTTCTGGCGCAGGGCTAGGTGCATGGCCCTGGGAAACCCTGCTGACAGTGTCATCAAAAAGAAGAAGAGACTGCTGCATGACTTGGGGCTCAGACTGCTTGCCTGATTTGCAAGGTGAAAGACGGTTGAACATCGGCTGCAGGTGCCAACTCTGACCTTTCTGCAGTAGACTGGGTGGGAGACAATGTGAAGGAACTGGAGGCACTGTCAGCAGCAATCCAATCTACTATCGCCTCTACTTGTTCTGGCCTCATCACTTCTAGAGTCGCATGATGCCCTACCAAATACTGCTGCAGGTTCTGTCGCCTACCCACACTTGAGGAAGGTGTTTCACTTGTGCGTGTAGCTGGCACAGATTGACCACGTCCTCTCCTTGCAACAGGAGCTCTACCAGCAGCACCACGACCCAGGCCACGGCCCCTATTTTACGGTCTCCTCATATTTCTGTAATTTATGATCTTGCCCTAGAAAGGTGTTTATTGAATAGCGGAACAAAACAACAACAGTATCGCATGGGTGTATCTCACAGTCAAATATGCAAACTATGCTACAATTTAATTTTCTTACCCCAAAAGGGTGTTTATTAAATAGCGGAATAGAAAAACAATAAACAAATACAATGGGTGTATCTCACAGTCAAATATGCAAAGTATGCCGCAAATTTAATTTTTTTCACCCCAATAGGGTGTATATTGAATAGCGGAATAGAAAAAATTTTATAAAACGGTGTATCTCACACATACAAACACAGACTAGGCCCCGATTACAATTTTTTGTACCCTAAAGGCAGGATGAGGATGAGGAGTAGGAGGAGTTCGGAACAGGAGTCAAATTGAAGCGCCCTGCAATCCTCGGCGGTGGAAGGAGATGCGCCAAACAAATTTAAAAAGGTGTATCTCACATGTACCGATACAGACTATGCCGTAATTTAATTTTTTACACTCAAAAAGGGTGTATATTGAATAGCAGAATAGGACAAATTTTACAAAACGGTGTATCTCACACGTACAAACACAGACTAGGCCCCGATTACAATTTTTTGTACCCTAAAGGCAGGATGAGGATGAGGAGTAGGAGGAGTTCGGAACAGGAGGCAAACTGAAGCACCCTGCAATCCTCGGCGGTGGAAGATGCGCCCCAAAAGATTGGAAGGTGTATCTCACAATTACCGATACAGACTATGCCGCAATTTAATTATTTTTACCCCAAAGGGTGTAGATTGAATAGCGGAATAGAAAATATGATATCAAAAGGTGTATCTATCTCACACGTACAAACCCAGACTAGGCCCCGATTACTATTTTTTGTACCCCAAAGGCAGGATTAGGAGTAGGAGGAGTTCGGAACAGGCAGGAGGCAAATTTAAACACCCTGCAATCCTTGGCGGTGGAAGATGCACCCCAAAAATTGGAAAGGTGTATCTCACACGTACCGATACAGACTATGCCGCAATTTAATTCTTTTTACCCCAAGGGTGTAGATTGAATAGCGGAATAGAAAATATGATATCAAAAGGTGTATCTATCTCACACGTACAGAGCCAGACTAGGCCCCGATTACTATTTTTTGTACCCCAAAGGCAGGATGAGGAGTAGGAGGAGTTCAGAACAGGCAGGAGGCAAACTGAAGCGCCCTGCAATCCTCGGCGGTGTAAGATGCGCCCCAAAAATTGGAAAGGTGTATCTCACACGTACCGATACAGACTATGCCGCAATTTAATTCTTTTTACCCCAAAGTGTGTAGATTGAATAGCGGAATAGAAAATATGATATCAAAAGGTGTATCTATCTCACACGTACAGACCCAGACTAGGCCCCGATTACTATTTTTGTACCCCAAAGGCAGGATGAGGAGTAGGAGGAGTTCGGAACAGGCGGGAGGCAAACTGAAGCACCCTGCAATCCTCGGCGGTGTAAGATGCGCCCCAAAAATTGGAAAGGTGTATCTCACACGTACCGATACAGACTATGCCACAATTTAATTATATTTACCCCAAGGGTATAGATTGAATAGCGGAATAGAAAATATGATATCAAAAGGTGTATGTATCTCACACGTACAGACCCAGACTAGGCCCCGATTACTATTTTTTGTACCCTAAAGGCAGGATGAGGATGAGGAGTAGGAGAAGTTCGGAACAGGCTGGAGGCAAACTGAAACACCCTGCAATCCTCGGCGGTGTAAGATGCGCCCCAAAAATTGGAAAGGTGTATCTCACACGTACCGATGCAGACTATGCCGCAATTTAATTCTTTTTACCCCTAGGGTGTAGATTGAATAGCGGAATAGAAAATATGTTATCAAAAGGTGTATCTATCTCACACGTACAGACCCAGACTAGGCCCCGATTACTATTTTTTGTACCCCAAAGGCAGGATGAGGAGTAGGAGGAGTTCGGAACAGGCAGGAGGCAAACTGAAGCACCCTGCAATCCTCGGCGGTGTAAGATGCGCTCCAAAAATTGGAAAGGTGTATCTCACACGTAGCGATACAGACTATGCCGCAATTGAATTATTTTTACCCCAAGGGTGTAGATTGAATAGCGGAATAGAAAATATGATATCAAAAGGTGTATATATCTCACACGTACAGACCCAGACTAGGCCCCGATTACTATTTTTTGTACCCCAAAGGCAGGATGAGGAGTAGGAGGAGTTCGGAACAGGCAGGAGGCAAACTGAAGCACCCTGCAATACTCGGCGGTGTAAGATGCGCCCCAAAAATTGGAAAGCTGTATCTCACACGTACCGATACAGACTATGCCGCAATTTAATTATTTTTACCCCAAGGGTGTAGATTGAATAGCGGAATAGAAAATATGATATCAAAAGGTGTATCTATCTCACACGTACAGACCCAGACTAGGCCCCGATTACTATTTTTTGTACCCAAAAGGCAGGATGAGGATGAGGAGTAGGAGGAGTTCGGAACAGGCAGGAGGCAAACTGAAACACCCTGCAATCCTCGGCGGTGTAAGATGCGCCCCAAAAATTGGAAAGGTGTATCTCACACGAACCGATACAGACTAGGCCGCAATTTAATTCTTTTTACCCCAAGGGTGTAGATTGAATAGCGGAATAGAAAATATGATATCAAAAGGTGTATCTATCTCACACGTACAGACCCAGACTAGGCCCCAATTACTATTTTTTGTACCCTAAAGGCAGGATGAGCATGAGGAGTAGGAGGAGTTCGGAACAGGCAGGAGGCAAACTGAAACACCCTGCAATCCTCGGCGGTGTAAGATGCGCCCCAAAAATTGGAAAGGTGTATCTCACACGTACCGATACAGACTATGCCGCAATTTAATTATTTTTACCCCAAGGGTGTAGATTGAATAGCGGAATAGAAAATATGATATCAAAAGGTGTATCTATCTCACACGTACAGACCCAGACTAGGCCCCGATTACTATTTTTTGTACCCCAAAGGCAGGATGAGGAGTAGGAGGAGTTCGGAACAGGCAGGAGGCAAACTGAAGCACCCTGCAATCCTCAGCGCTGTAAGATGAGCCCCAAAAATTGGAAAGGTGTATCTCACACGTACTGATACAGACTATGCCGCAATTTAATTATTTTCACCCCAAGGGTGTAGATTGAATAGCGGAATAGAAAATATGATATCAAAAGGTGTATCTATCTCACACGTACAGACCCAGACTAGGCCCCGATTACTATTTTTTGTAACTTAAAGGCAGGATGAGGAGTAGGAGGAGTTCGGAACAGGCAGGAGGCAAATTGAAACACCCTGCAATCCTCGGCGGTGGAAGATGCACCCCAAAAATTGGAAAGGTGTATCTCACACGTACTGATACAGACTATGCCGCAATTTAATTCTTTTTACCCCAAGGGTGTAGATTGAATAGCGGAATAGAAAATATGATATCAAAAGGTGTATCTATCTCACACGTACAGACCCAGACTAGGCCCCGATTACTATTTTTTGTACCCCAAAGGCAGGATGAGGAGTAGGAGGAGTTCAGAAGAGGCAGGAGGCAAACTGAAGCACCCTGCAATCCTCGGCGCTGTAAGATTAGCCCCAAAAATTGGAAAGATGTATCTCACACGTACTGATACAGACTATGCCGCAATTTAATTCTTTTTACCCCAAGGGTGTAGATTGAATAGCAGAATAGAAAATATGATATAAAATTGGTGATTTTTCAATAGCACATGTGAACACAGCAGTGTCTTATCTTTTATGTCACAGTCAGCTTTGCAGCAGGCTATGAAGGGAAAAAAAAGAAAATTCCCCTTTAAGTTTGTAATTTTTAAATAGATTAGTACAGACTATGCCACAATTTATTTATTTTTTAACCCAAAGGGTGTATATTGAATAGTGGAATAGAAAAAAGTGTAAAAAATTGAAAATCACTCAATAGCACATGTGAACACAGCAGTGTCTTATCACAGTCAGCACTGGAGCAAAAAGGCTATGAAGAGGAAAACAAAAAAATCCCTTTTAACTTGCAATAAAATAGATCTAAGATGAACACAACTGATGATATCAAAAGGTGTATCTATCTCACACGTACAGACCCAGACTAGGCCCCGATTACTATTTTTTGTACCCTAAAGGCAGGAGGACGAGTAGGAGGAGTTCGGAACAGGCAGGAGGCAAACTGAAGCACCCTGCAATCCTCGGCGGTGTAAGATTAGCCCCAAAAATTGTAAAGGTGTATCTCACATGTACCGATACAGACTATCTCGCAATTTAATTGTTTTTACCCCAAGGGTGTAGATTGAATAGCTGAATAGAAAATATGATATAAAATTGGTGATTTTTCAATAGCACATGTGAACACAGCAGTGTCTTATCTTTTATGTCACAGTCAGCTTTGCAGCAGGCTATGAAGGAAAAAAAAAGAAAATTCCCCTTTAAGTTTGTAATTTTTAAATAGATTAGTACAGACTATGCCACAATTTATTTATTTTTTTTTAACCCAAAAGGGTGTATATTGAATAGTGGAATATAAAAAAGTGTATAAAATTGAAAATCACTCAATAGCACATGTGAACACAGCAGTGTCTTATCACAGTCAGCACTGGAGCAAAAAGGCTATGAAGGGGAAAAAAAATCCCTTTTAACTTGTAGTAAAATAGATCTAAGATGAACACAACTGACTGATAAAAATAGATTTTTTTCTCCCTCCTCCTCCTCCTCCTCCTCAGTGGGCTCAAGTGAGGGAAAAAAGATTGTTCACTGCACCACCCCCCACACAGCAAAATCGATGTAGACTGTCCCTGCCTAATCTCCAGCCTGTCCCTAATATGCTCAATAAGATCGTTCACTGCACCACCCCCCACACAGCAAAATCGATGTAGAAGACTGACCCTGCCTAATCTCCAGCCTTGCCCTAAAATGCTCTAATAACTTTCCCTGCCTGCACTCCGACCTGTCCCTGCATTCTTTTCGGACACAATTTTTCACAGAATCACTGTCTGTCCCTAATCAGCAGCCAGCACGTATGATGTGTGCTCTGTCCCTAATCTACAGCAGAATGACGCAGCGCGCTGGGGCTCTCGAACTTATAAAGACATGGTCACATGCTTCAGATGGCCAATCACAGCTACTAATACATTAGTAGGCATGGCTGGGATGGCTTAAGGCACACTAGTTAAACGCTTGTTGATTGGCTGTTGAAAGCCCGCCATTAAAAGCGCACCATTACATACAAAACAGGAAATAAAATGACCGAACACGGATTTTAAACCCGATCATACAGTAAAGTTTTCGGGTCCGTGTTCGGGTAACAAAAATCCAATTATTCGGTACGAACACGAATAATACAGTCCATGTTTGCTCAACACTAGTCCTCATATAAACCAGAAGGTTGGGGGATAATCCTTAGCTCCAAACCATGTGAAAAAAACATAACAGAGGGACCCCACTGGTGCAGTACCATTAAAACACTTTATTAAATCCACAAAAACAATATAAAATGCCCGTACATGTATTTAACTTGCCAGGCGCATATATACATCCAGTAAACAAATGAGAGGGATAGGGGAGTTCACTCTAGTCCGGGATGCTGCAGCGTGAAGTACATAATGTCCACGGAGCCAGATGAATCACCCTGCTTACCTCGATCACTCCTTCAGTCTGTCGTGTAGCCACGCCCCTAACATTTCGTTACTTCCTGACTTTGTCAAAGGGCCCTTATGTTATATGTTTTTTCCACATGGTTTGGAGCTAAAGATTATCCCCCAACCTTCTGGTTTATATGAGGACCGCTGTCTGCATTGCCTTGGTGGAACACCACAGCCAACAGTAATATACACAGCGAACTTTGCCTTATCTACAAGAGTGGTAGTGTCAGGTCACTTCTTGGTAGAGGCCGAAATGCAGAGAGGGCTTCCCTTGCAGCTCTGTTCGAATCACCCCTGGAAGTGGGACAGGAAGTGACGCGTCCCAAGGAGCAATGGATGCTTGTGGAGCACAGGTAAAGGTTCACAAGGGTATCCGGAACAACTTTCAGGGCCTCCAGGGAATCAAGCAATGTGCAGGTAAAAGCCAGGCCGAGATTCAAACACAGGTATCAGTCCAAACAGGCGCCAAGACAAGGGGATTTGAGCAGAAGCAAGTCCGTTGAGCAAGGCGGGATCGGTACACTAGAAGTCAGGCAGAGGGCAAAAGAGCAGGGATGGTCACACAAGCCGAGGGTCAAACACTGGAGCAGGATCGGATGGTCAGACGAAGCCGGGGGTCAAAGCCAGGAGAGAGAGCAGACAGGTCAGGAACAAGCCGGGTCAAACTGGAATCCAGGAAGTAGCAATGCTCAGGAAACAGGAAGAGCTGAAGACAATCCAGCAATCTGATGGGCTGAGCAGAGTCCTTTTATAGGCCAGTGAATTAGTCTATGGCCTGAGTCCATTGTGGCCATGGGAAGTACTGGCAAAGTTGCCAGTTGCAGCACAGCCATTTCACTGACAATGAGTCTATGGCCTGAGTCCATTGCGGCCATTGGAAGTACTGGCGGAGTTTCCAGTTTCAGCATGGCCGTTTCTCTGACAGTGCCCCCCTCCAAGGGGCAGCCTCCGGATGCCCAACCGGGCCAAGCTTCCCGGGAATCTCCTGTGGAATTCCTGTACCAGCCTGGGGGCATGCAGGTTACTAGTGGGATCCCAGGAATTGTCTTCAGGCGGGTAACCTTTCCATTTAATAAGATACTGTATGAGCTCACCCCTTCTTCGACAATCCAGAATGGTTTCCACTTCATATTCAGGTTCGTCCTCCACTGAAACTGGAGGTGGAGGCAATTCTTCCCTCCCTGGGAAGGGGCTAGAAATTGCAGGCTTAAGCAGGGAAACATGGAATACAGGATGGATCTTGTATGAATTAGGTAAAGTTAGTTCGAAAGCCACAAGGTTTATCATCCTTTTGATTCTAAAAGGCCCAATAAACCTTGGTCCCAATTTTTTAGAAGGGCAAGATAGTCGTAGGTTGTTTGAGGAGAGCCACACCTTATCCCCGACCTTACACATAGGGTTTTGCTTTTTCTTGCAGTCATAAAATTTCTTGTACTCCTGTTGGGCTTTGGATATGGAGTCCTGTAGCAACCGGTAGTTATTCCTGATAGCCATTATCCGGTCTTGCACTGCAGGAACCAATGTTTCTGAGAAAGCACTGGGCAAAAAAGAAGGGTGGAACCCGTAATTCACCCAGAACGGGGTCTGGTTGGTTGCAGAATGCAAGGCGTTATTATACGCGAATTCAGTGCACGGAAGTAAAGAGACCCAGTAATCCTGGGAGCAAGTGCAAAAGCTACGTAGGTATTGTTCAAGGGTCTGGTTGGTACTTTCCGTTTGACCATTACTCTGCGGGTGGTAGGCTGATGATAGGCATATCTCAATGGACAAGGATTTGCAAAGCTCTTTCCAGAATTTGGAGGTGAACTGGACGCCTCTGTCTGATACTATACTGTCCGGGAGACCGTGTAGCCTGACCACTTCTTTAATAAACATGTTTGCTGTTTCCACGGCAGTAGGTGTGCCAATCATGGGCAAAAAGTGCGCCATCTTCGAGAGACGGTCCACCACCACCAGGACAGTAGTGAAACCTTCTGAAGGTGGTAATTCCACTATAAAATCCATGGATAGTTGCCTCCAGGGCTGTTCCGGGATGGGCAATGGCCCCAACAGGCCCCAGGACTTGGTCTTAGCCCCCTTGTTACGCTGGCACGTAATACAAGAACCCACATAGGATTTACAGTCCAGAACTAAATTGGGCCACTAAAAGCGGCGCTGAATGAGTTCACATGTCTTCCTGACCCCGAAGTGCCCGGCAAGCTTGTGATCATGCAAAGTCTTTAAGACCTGTAGTCTGATTTGTGAAGAAACAAAAATCCTTTCTTGGAACCACAAGAATCCCCGTTTTCCCATGGAAGAGGTCCCAGGCTCGAGACATTGAACTGAGGCTTGCTTAATTGCTGATTGTAGATCTGTTTGAATAAGCAAAAAATTTTGAGCCGAGAGGATGGTGTTAGGTTCGGCTGTGTTTGGGGTATCTGGAAACATTCTGGACAGGACGTCTGCTTTCCCGTTCTTGGACCCTGGCCTGTAAGTCAGATGAAAGTTAAACCAGGAAAAGAACAAGGCCCATCGAGCTTGACGGGGTCTCAGGCGTCTTGCTGTCCTGAGGTATTCCAGGTTTTTGTGGTCTGTGAATACCAAAATGGGATGAGTAGCCCCTTCCAGCAAGTATCTCCACTGTTCCAAGGCACATTTGATGGCCAAGAGTTCCCGATCCCCTACATCATAGTTTCTCTCTGGAGGTGTCATCTTCCGGGAAAAGAAAGCCACAGGGTGCAGAAGAGTCTTCGGGCCTTGTCTTTGAGATAAGATTGCTCCAGTGGCTATTTCTGAAGCATCCACTTCAAGCACATAAGGTAGGGTTGGATCAGGATGCTGGAGAATAGGTGCTGAGGTGAACAACGTCTTCAGTTTGTCAAAGACCGTTTGAGCTTCCTGTGACCAATGGAAGCGGACCTGTTGGCGGGTCAACTGGGTAATGGGCGAGATAATCATAGAGAACCCCTTCACGAACCTCCGATAGAAGTTAGCAAACCCCACGAAGCGTTGAACTCCTTTCTTATCACAGGGGGCTGGCCAATCGAGAATTGACTGCACTTTCTGTGGATCCATGGAAATGCCGTTTGTTGAGATAATGAGACCCAGGAATTGAATGGAGTCTTTCTCGAATTTTCATTTCTCCGGTTTCACATAAAGTCCGTGTTTCCTTAAAGTAAATAGTACTTTTTTAACATGGGTCCGGTGGAGTTCCAGAGTGGAGGAAAAAATGAGTATGTCATCTAGGTAGACAATCAGAAAGAGATCCAGGAATTCCCGAAAAATGTCATTAACTAGATGTTGGAAGGTAGCAGGGGCGTTACACAGCCCGAAAGGCATGACCAGGTATTCAAAATGGCCAAAACACATTCTGAACGCTGTCTTCCACTCATCTCCTTTTCTAATGCAAACAAGGTTGTAAGCTCCACGGAGATCCAATTTGGTAAAGATCCGAGCTGCCCAGAAACATTGAAACAGTTCTGGGATAAGAGGTAGAGGATACCGGTTTTTAATAGTAATTTTATTAAGCTCCCGGTAATCTACACATAGTCTTAGTGTGCCATCCTTCTTTTCGACAAAGAATATCCCAGCCCCTGCTGGTGAGGTGGAGGGGCTGATAAAACCCTTTTCCAAATTTTCGTTAATATAGATCCGGAGGGTTTCCAGCTCCTTCTCAGATAACGGGAATATCCTTCCGAAAGGAATCTCGGCTCCGGGCAGAAGTTCTACAGGGCAATCATAAGGCCTGTGAGGAGGCAGAGCTTCGGCCTTTTTTTTATCAAATACGTCCATGAATTCCTCATAAACTGTGGGGACATTTTCCGGGAGATCATGTACTGGTCAGATGGCCAGGCAAGCAGCAGAAGTATCAGATCCGGGTAGAAAACAATGGTTCAGGCAGTAATTAGACGTGAAGGAGATCCTTCTCTTAACCCAGCCAATCTATGGGTTGTGGGCCTGTAGCAAGGGAAGTCCTAAAATAATGGGAAACATTGGTGAGGAAAGGACGTCAAATCTGAGGAATTCCTGGTGAAGAGAATCTGTCGTGGTGAAGATGGGGCACGTCTCTTCAGTAACAAGCCTGGAACTGGGCAAAGAACCATCAGCCAGAAGAATATGGAGTCGCTGTTCCTTAGCTTGCATGGGGACACCCAGTCTTTGGGCTAAAAAACGGTCCAGAATGCAACTACATGCCCCGGAATCAACGATTGCCAGAAGCCGAATCTTCTTTTCTGCTACCTGTAGGGAGACAGGGAGAATAAGATGAGCAGGGGATGACCCGGCAATTTGAAAATTCAGCAGAGACTGTGAATAGGACTTACTGGGTCTCACAGGACAATTGCGTAGGAAGTGGCCAGATTCCCCACAGTAAAGGCAGAGGTTAGTTTGACGGCGACATTGTCTTTCCTCGGGGGTCAAGGCAGAACGGATTAGACCAATCTGCATGGGTTATCCTTCTGATCCCCCGGAGACAGAAGGCCCAGGATGGGGTGAAGCAGCAAGTGGGACTTTCAAGGGGTACCCAGGTAGGTCGGGCCCCTTGAAGGCGCTCTGAGCGTCTCTCCCGCAGGCGCCTGTCCAGTTGGATTGCCAGTGAGATTAGACCTTCCAAAGACGTAGGGGTTTCTACCCGAGCTAACTCATCCTTAAGGGCTTCAGACAATCCATGACGATACTGGTACTTGAGTGCTGCCTCATTCCAGTCTGTATGCGCGGCCCATCTGCGGAAGTCAATGGTATAGTCCTCTACAGGACGTTTATTTTGTTGTAAGGCATGTAGGGCTGATTCAGCCGTAACAGTCCATTGGGGGTCCTCATATAACTGGGCAATGGCCTGGAAAAAGGAGTCTACAGAGTTCAATGAGGAGCTCTTTTGCTCAATGAGGTTATGGGCCCAGGTCTGGGGTTCTTCTGACAACAGAGAAATTATGAACCCTACTTTGACAGTCTCTGAAGAGAAGGTTCTGGGCTGAAGGGCTAGATACAAGAGACATGCATTCTTGAAGGATCTGAACCTTCTCCGTTCCCCATGGAAGTGTTCGGGTGTAGGTACCCTGGGTTCAGGTGGGAAAACCATGGCTGCCTGAGCAGGGCTGGCTGGTCCTTGCTGAGTGGAGGTGCCCCCAGAGCTGGCGGGAGGTTGATTGGGGTCGGAAGGAGAGGGTGAGCCAGCGAGGTTGAACACTCGACCCTCTAATTGAAAATAACCGTCTTGCAGTCTCTGGACTGCCTGTGTTAAAGAGGAGACTTGCTGACAAAGAGCCTCGAGCTGGGAAGCACCTCTTTCGGCCTCTGACATGGCTGGATTGTACTGTCAGATCACTTCTTGGTAGAGGCCGAAATGCTGAGAGGGCTTCCCTTGCAGCTCGTTGCGAATCACCCCTGGAAGTGGGACAGGAGTTGACGCGTCCCAAGGAGCACTGGATGCTTGTGGAGTGCAGGTTGCCTCCTGTACTTCCTGGCCAGTCAATATATATAGGAGTCAACGGGATGTGCAGATGGGTCAGTTCAGGCGCAGGCATACACATGATCAGCAAACAGGCAAAGGATCTATGCAGGCAGTAGGCCAAAACCTGGTCAATAAAAAGCCAGTGTTAGTGCAGGCAGCAGGCAGAGGCAACACTACACTGGTGTGGCAGTGATCAGGAACACTGTTGATGACCACACTGATTTGGTGACACTGGGCCTGGTGTGGCAAAAATCAGAGACAGTTTTGCTGGCTTATACTGGTGTGGTGACACTGCAACTGATTTAGCGGTGATAAGGAACACTGTTTCTGGCATTCACTAGCCTGGTGACACTGGTACAGGTGTGATGCTGATTAGAGACAATATGACTTGTGTGTGGGTGATCTGGCACACTGCAACTGGTGTGGCAGTGATCAGGCACACTGTGACTGGTATGGCAGTGATCAGGGACACTGCGACTGGTGTGGGAAAGATCAGGGACACTGTAAGTGGTGTGGCAGTGATCAGGGACACTGTAAGTGGTGTGTTAGTGATCAGGGACACTGTGACTGGTGTGGTGGTGATCAGGGACACTGAGACTGGTGTGGTGGTGATCAAGGACACTGTGACTGGTGTGGTGGTGATCAGGAACACAGTGACTGGTGTGGTGGTAATCAGGGACACTGTGGGTGGTGTGGCGGTGATCAGGGACACTCTGACTGGTGTGGGAGTGATCACTGGTGTGGTGGTCATCAGGGACACTGCAACTGGTGTGGGAGTGATCAGGGACACTCTGACTGGTGTGGTGGAGATCAGGGACACTATGACGGGTGTGGTGGTGATCAGGGACACTGTGACTGGTGTGGCAGTGATTAGGAACACTGTGACTGGTGTGGCAGTGATCAGGTACACTGTGACTGGTGTGGTGGTAATCAGGGACACTGTGACTGGTGTGGCAGTGATCAGGGACACTGTGAGTGATGTGGTGTTGATCAGGGACATTGTGACTGGTGTGGTGGTGATCAGGGACACTATGACTGGTGTGATGGTGATCAGGGACACTGTGACTGGTGTGGTGGTGATCAGAGACACTATGAGTGGTATGGTAGTGATCAGGGACACTGTGACTGGTGTGGTGGTGATCGGGGACACTGAGACTGGTGTGGTGGTGATCAGAGACACTGTTACTGATGTGGTGGTGATCAGGGACACTGTGAATGCTGTGGCAGTTATCAGGGACACTGTGACTGGTGTGGCAGTGATCAGGGACATTGTGACTGGTGTGGTGGTGATCAGGGAATCTATGACTGGTGTGGTGGTGATCAGGGACACTGTGACTAGTGTGGAAGTAATTAGGAACACTGTGACTGGTGTGGCGGTGATCAGGGACACTGTGACTGGTGTGGTGGTATTCAGGGACACTGTGACTGGTATGGCAGGGATCAGGGGCACTGTAACTGGTGTGGCAGCGATTAGGAACACTGTGGCTGGTGTGATGGTGATCAGGGACACTGTGACTGGTGTGATGGTGATCGGTGGCACTGTAACTGGTGTGGCAGCGATCAGGGACACTGTGACTGGTATGGCAGTGATCAGGGACATTGTGACTGATGTGGTGATCAGGGACATTGTGACTAGTGTGGCAGTGATCAGGGATACTGTGACTGGTGTGGCAGTGATCAGGAACAATGTGACTGGTGTGGTGGTGATCAGGGACACTGGGAGTGGGTGGCAGTGATTATGGAAACTGACTGGCAGCACTGGTCTGCTGACATTGTACCGCTTTGACAGTGATCAGAGATAATGGCTGGCGGCACTGACATACAGTGATATCAGAACAGCCAGTCATTGTACGTTTTTACTGCCACAGCATTACAATGCCACCATAGTGACACTGCACTTACTCTGGAGGTGACAGTATGTAATTTTTTTCCTAAATATTATTACTAGAGCAGTGCGGAATTACCATAACGACACTGTCACTATGATACCAGGGCCAATCACAGCGGCTTGGTGCACCGATCTGTAATCTGCTGTGTCTGGTGTATTGCATTCTAGAACAACGTCCTGCCAGGCCACATCTGTACATTGGCTGGGTGAGAGGCATTAATGCAGAAATTCTCTATTTTGATCAAAATTAGCCAGTAGAAGGCCAATTTTGCATCAGCGAGAGCAAGGACAGCCTCAGTGGACTATCGGGCAATTTCTGATTTGTCAGTCAAATAACACCATTACCACTTGATGCAGAATCATGTGTCACTGCTAAAACTAACCAAAAAAAGACTTCCGGTTCCGGCGCCCATGTGAGCGGCTGTGTGTGACATCGGCTCTGGGCATAACAGCATATAAAACTGCTCCAGACAGTCTGGACACGCCATCCGACCCCGCGATCCTGCCCCACACCACTGGGGGATCAAGCAGGATGGACCGTTACCTTCATCCCAGCGGCTCCTCCGCACCACCGCAAATCGAGCCCGCAGCTTCATCTCCGGCCTCCACAGGAGTGGACATGGCGGACGCCGCCCCTTCATCTCCTGCAGCCCGGCAAGGTCAGTCACCACCATCTATGCCTGATGCCCAGATAGCCTCCCTGGCACAGGCAGTCGCCAGCTTGCTCTCTCCCACCATCACTGAGGCAGTAGACAAAGTGATTGTAGAAAAACTGTACAGATTGAGGTTGGTAAGGTTTGCCACCATCCCGAGTTACATATAGGAATTAAATAAGGGCATTCTCCTCAAGGTGGGATTTTGTCAGCAAACAATACAAAATATGTAGAAAATATATGATAAAATCATTTGTTTTATTAAATAACATAATTTAGCAATTAAGTATTACATTATTGACATACAATAAAATATATTAGCAAGCATTAGAGAGCATAACATGCATGGACCAGGAGAGAGTCCTTGGGGTGGTAGACCCCCACAGTTGAAAGTGAGAAAAGTCCTACTCCAACGCGTTTCAAACTTTTGGAACAGACAGTTCCGTTCTTCCTCAGGGAAATGGACTTAAAACTCTAAGAAAAGAAAAGAAAAGAGACAAGGTATAATGGTGTGACATAACTGTAGACAAAGCGATTGCCCTGGGGATGGCTCAGCTGCAGAGAGAACTGGAGGATCATTCTCACCAGCTGCAGGAACTTGAGCATAGACTTTCTGATGTGGAGGATAGAAACATAGAAACATAGAATGTGTCGGCAGATAAGAACCATTTGGCCCATCTAGTCTGCCCAATGAGGATGAGCTCCAAGGCTCCTTCTCAATGGACCAACAAGCCATACAGACCCAATGATATCTGCTGGATAAGCTGGATGATCTGGAGAATCGATCCAGGAGGAATAACCTCTGGATCATAGGCCTCCCTTAATCCTATGGAGCTGACACTTTAATGGATCTGACCACTACCCGCCTTCCCCTGGCCCTGGGGATCCACACCACGTGTATCGCTGAAAGGGCTCACAGTCTGGGGGCCCCGTCGAATGATAGGAAAACCCCCCGCCCTGCCATAGTGAGATATTTAAACTACATGGATCAGCAAAACATCCTCAAGTCGTTTCGGAAATCTAAATCGTTCCAAGTTGATGGCCACAAGTTGTTGGTCTTTGCAGACTACTCGCAGGAGGTTACAAAGCGTAGAAAAGCATTTCAACCATTATGCCAAGCTTTATACCGCAAGTCCATTAAATTCACCTTAGATTACCCTGCCACTCTACGTTTATCCGACTTATCAGGGGAACAAAAATCTTTTACGCATCCTGAGGAAGCCACACATTTTCTCCACCGCCACTTCAATATCCAAGTGGAACCGCCAGCGTCACCATCTCCCCAGCACCCTCAGGGGGCGAGAGAACAGCGGAGTCCAAGGAAGGATCCAGCGAAAAAGCAACGCACTAGCGGATCATCGTCACGCCACAGGAATCGTTAAGTGCTCCACAGCATCTACTGGTGCAGGCCATTCTTTCTCCATGAGATGCTCTCTGTCCTGGCGTCGACTCTATCACGAGTCGCATATCGTTTTGCTATGTTTAAGTAGGAGATGTTACCTTCTTTGCTCCTGTTGTCACGGGAAGCCTGCAGTTAAGCGCAGGCTCTGCAGGATTTGTCATCCCTGACAGCCTCCCGGATGACATATGCCTCTCTTATGGTACCATTACAGATGTTTACCTTGTTTTTATTTCTTGCTTTATGGTTTATTATGTCCTTATGGTTGCTGCTTGATGTTTTTCTTTCCATGGATCACACAGCCTTACGGTTATCTGGGCCATGGCTCTACCCCTGGCTTCTATGATCGGTGATCCCCTCTGCCACGTAGTGTCGGCATTAACCATGTACAAATCATCCATACTGGACGCTGATCATAGAGATTCCAGTAACGCTGTCCGTCCACATGTCTCTTTGCATGATGAAAAAAGTGAAGTCTTTATGCTACCTGTGTTATTCCTCTTATTTACCCCCCCCCCCGGCCCCTGTAGGGCCGACATCTTTCCTACCTCTTCCCGAATGTACGCTAGATACGTTATACCATGTTTTATGCTCAACATGTTTCTTGACTCAATTGTTAGTTTATTATTGGCACCGTCTCACTCCCCTTGCTGCTTTAAACTACTTCACGGCTCAATCCTACCATGACTATGATTTCGTAGAATGTTAAGGGCCTTAGGTCACCACACAAACGAATGGCAGTCCTCAGACACCTGAAGCGTCTGAGGGCGGACATTGCTATACTATAGGAATCACATTTTGAGGAGAAAGACTTTCATAGAATGCAAAAGCTCTGGGTGGGACAGGTATATGGTTCACCAGCGGTGAAAGGTAAATCAGGGGTGTTGATTTTAGTTCATAAAAATTACCAGGCCACAGTCCAAACCACACATTTTGACAAGGAGGGCAGCATTGCCATCCTGCAGTTCACAAACACGCACCAGGACCAGAGATGTATAGTAACGAAGTAGAACTACTTAAGTACTGTACTTAAGTACCGAAATGCGGTATCTGTACTTTCCTAGAGTAGAATTTTTTTCTCCTACTTCTACTTTTACTTCACTACATTTTTTCGATGATTTCGATACTTCTACTCAAGTATTTTTTTTTTTGTGCTGCATAGTTACTCGTTACTTTTAAAAAAATTACCACTGCCAGAACAGTAGATGGCAGGTTGCATAAAGCTCAAAAAAATGTGTATAATGTCATTTGTAAATCAGCGCATACGGAAATAAAGGCTGTGTATAATAAAAGCTGCTATACCAAATCTTTCCAATAAAAAGAAAATATGAAACAAACAAATAAATGGTGCTACAGCGCTTAAAGTGCATCAAGAAACTACTAACAAACACAGGTTAATCATTTGAAATAATAAAAAACAATATGATGTTCAAACGTTTGACTTCTTTCTTTAATAACTACATAACACAGTACTTGTACTTCTACTTTCAGTACTTGAGTAGAATTTTTTTTTCAAAACTACTGGTACTTTTTACTTTTAGTACTTAAGTAGCAAATTTTTTTAAAAAACTACTTGCAATACTTAAGTAAAAAAAATGTTGAATACTTTAGTACTTCTACTTAAGTAACTTTTTCTGCGAGCACTTCCACTTCTACTTAAGTCACTTTTTGATCGAGCACTTGTACTTTTACTCAAGTAGAACTTTCGAGTACTTTATACAAGTCTGACCAGGACTGGGTGGTGGCCGGAGTATACGCCCCCATCACTCCTTCCGTGCGTTTCTTCCAAGCACTATCCCACAATTTAGCGCCCGTCCTGTATCTACCGCTGCTCGTTGCAGGCGACTTTAATCAACTCATGCATCCCTCAGAAGACAGGTCACGGGACACAGGGACTATGCTTTCAAAGTGCTCCTATCATTCCCCTTTAATGCTACACATGGTGGAGAGCTTGCACCTCACAGACGTCTGGCGCTTGTCCAATCCAACTGGCAGGGAATTCACTTTCTTCTCCCACCCCCACCACACGCTCACGAGGATAGACTATGCTTTCGCAAACGATAAAATGCTTCCTTACACCAGCTCACCTAAAATTCATGATATAGCCATATTGGATCACGCCCCCATCTCCATTGACATTTCCATTTACGCCCATGCCCCATCCTTTAAGCACTGGAGGTTCCCCTCATATTTGGCCAAAGACCCTGGGGTCACCACTCTCATCAGAGACGTTTGGTCTGACTTCGTAAACAAAAACGCCACCCCCTCCATTTCCCCAATGCTTTTATGGGAAACGGGCAAAGCAGTTCTCAGGGGACGCATCATATCATATGCGTCAGCGTATAAAAAGAACATTGCCAAGGCCTACTTGGAGGCTAGCGCCTCCCTGAGAAAAGCTCAGGCTGACCTAAACCAAACCAATTCCCCACCCCACAGGGAAACTTGGCGTAGGGCAAAGGCTGACTTTGATACCTGGGCAGAGAACAGAGAGCGCCTCTACAAGTCTCACCTAGACTGGAAATACCATTCCTTTGGGAACAAGCCTGGGAAACTGCTGGCCCCATTGTGCCGTGGCCCCTTTGTACCCACTCATGTTTCATCCCTCAGGGACACCGATGGTCGGCTTGTAGAGTCACCCTCCGAAATGAACAAAGTCTTTGCGGACTTCTGCACATCTTTATATGGTCATGAACCCTGTGATGACACAGCAGCTTCCCGGTGGCTATTATCCGTGGATCTTCCTAAAATATCACTTGCCCAACTGGACATTCTGAACGCCCCTATCTCTTTGGAGGAGGTGCGGAAAACTATTCAAGGTTTGTCACCAGGGAAATCGGCTGGCCTTGATGGCTACACCCCGGAATTTTATAAACTGGCCATAGACCATGTTGCTCCCACTTTGCAACAAGTCTTCCATCATATTATGTTGGGACACCCATATATGCCTACTGGCTACCAGGCACATATTAAGTTGATTTATAAAAAGGGAAAGGACCCAAAAGATCCGGGTTCATATAGGCCCATCTCGTTGTTAAATGTAGTCTCAAAGTTACTCTCCAAAATTATAGCAGACAGACTGGCATTACTACTCCCTACACTCATTCACCTGGCCCAATCCGGTTTTACCAAAGGCCATTCGGCCGCCGCCAATATTAGAAAGGTGTTAACGGCCCTTGAAGTCTCCAAAGCAAATCCGGATAATCAGGCAGCTATTATAACCCTGGACGCCGAAAAGGCATTTGATAATGTAAACATACAGTGGTTAGACAAAGTGTTGGTACATTTCGGTTTCTCTGGCCCTTTTCTACACATGATCAAAACTATGTATGCCTCCCCCGAAGCACAGGTGGTAATAGCAGGACACATCTCGCAGTCTTTTAAACTGTACAAGGGCACCAGACAGGGGTGCCCATTGTCTCCCCTGCTGTTTAACTTGGCCCTAGAACCTTTGTTGAGATTCATGCTAAGCCATCCTGAGCTCCGGGGCATCAGGGTGGATCAAGAAGAACTCCGCACAGTGATGTTCGCGGATGATGTTTTGATTTTTAAAGCAGACCCCGGACATGATCTGCCTATCATACAGAAAATATTTGCGGAATACAGATTGTGCTCGGGCTTACGAATTAATTTAGCCAAAAGCGAGGTTCTCCCGCTTAATACAATACACACTCCACAGTGGGCCTCCTCCTCCACCCTTCGCGTTAACACCAGGCACATCACATATCTGGGCATAAAAATAGGTCGCTTCCCATCTTCCTTATACCGTCTTAATTTCACTCCGGTCATCGACAAGATGATCGCGGAATTGAAAACCTGGGCGGATCTGCCTCTATCATTCATGGGCAGATGTCATCTGTATAAAATGGCTACTTTCCCCAAACTTCTTTATCCCCTCCAAACCCTACCGCTTCTCTTGAAACATGCTGATGTCATTAGACTACACAAGGCCATTTCTTCCTTCATATGGAAGGGGAAACGTTCTAGAATATCGCTGACCAAATTGCATCTATCTAAACGGGAAGGGGGCATGGATCTTCCAAACACACTCATTTATAATGTGGTCTGCCTCGTGAGGAATTGTATGGACTGGTTAAGCCGTGAATCTAGATATACAAACTAAATTTTAGAAAAGCAATTGGCCGCACCTTGGGATCTAGCAGCACTGCTGCACTGAGGGACTGCTGACCTTCCAGTGTCCTTGGGCCATAACCTCTTGCTCAGGGATACTGTGATGGCATGGAGGGAGCTGAGGAAACGTTTCAAGTTGCCTCAACTTCTCTCCAGATACTTACCTATTTGCAATCACCCCATGTTCCTGCAGGCTCAGCAGTGCTCCGCTTATGGGGAATGGTCAAAGCGAGGTATCACTAAGTTTGCCCAGTTGTTTGCCATGCATACCGGTACACCTCTCCCTTTTGAAACATTCTCGGCCCAATTTAACCTCCCAACTGGACACTATCTATACTATCGACAATGTATCAGCTTCGTGTTTGCCACACACCTCAAAACCTTTTGCAACCTCCCTTCTGGACACGTGGATGCTACATGGCAAGCACAAGATTTCTCATCTTTACAAGCCCTTACATGCTGAACTCTCTCAGGGCATCTCCAATCAGGTAGCAAAACCTTAGAATGTACTGCTCCACTCTGATACTGATCATCACCGCATCCTATCAGGCTACCTAACCACTCGTCAATTCATCACAAACAAATTTTAGAGGGAGCAACAATTTAAAATCTTGCACCGGGCATATCTTCCACATATCCGATGGTCCTCAGATATCTCCCACCATTTCTATACGCTATGTAATTTTCGATATCCTTCTTTGCTTCATAAATTTTGGATGTGTCCCCCAGTATCCTGTTTCTGGGACAAAGTTATAAGATATGTGACAAAATGCACGGGACTGCTGCTACCGAAGGACATATACCTTTTACTGTTTGGTGACCCCTCCTCGCCAAGCCTGCATATGCCCAGACACTCTCGGAATCTCTTGCTCAACTACAAGCCTTGGATAATCTCCTGTCTCATGATAGCCCACAGGCTAATCCTCAAACACTGGTTGGATACATCCCCTCCCACACTCAAGGAATTACATGATGACTTATCCCTTCTCCGAGACCGGGAACTTATAGGCCTGCAGCACACCTCCTACACTAGCCATACTCGTTTTGCCAGAAAATGGTCTGCCTTCCCCCCAGGGAAGGGAAATCACCCACCTGACCTGACCTAGTCCCTCACTACTGTCTATATTTGGTACTTTTGAACCCTTTTCTCTATATGCTGGTGGCACTTCTTTCCTATGCTTCATTTTCAAAAGTCCAGCCAGGAGCCAAGTGTCATCACTACATGCCGAATTGAGTGAAGGGGATGTTTGGTAATAATATTGTTTTCAGCTATAATTCGCTGATTTGTATGTTGTACGGGGCAGATGAGACGGTGCCCAACGTTGCTATATATCTTTATCTTTCCCCCCTTTGCAAACTTCACTTGTTCTATGCACATCCCTCTAGCTACTCTTCCCCTCCTCCCTTCCCCCCCTCGCCTCCCCCACTCCTCCCCTTACCCCCCTCCTCCTTCCCCCTCCCCTCCACCCCCCCCCCCCGAGTTTCACAAAATGTTATGTTCCATATTGGTATCTCTTGTCCCCAGAGGCTACCGCCTACCTTTGAAGTTCCTCGAGCCAATTAGAATGCTCTCATTTCATGACGAATGTCTTCAGTTTGTACCTTTATTGTGTATTTATTACACGGTTGTAATATATGTCTGTTGTACAGAGTTGAACTTCAATAAAATGTTATATAAAAAAAAAAACTAACCAAAAAAGCTTTTTTTTTCATGGAGAAATAATCCAGGTTAGGGGACTGCTGCTCTATGTAAGACCAATATTATTGTAAGAGAAAAAAGCCAGGCAAATATGCACTGCCAGAAAACTCTACCAGAATGTGCTGGCACTGAGGCTGTCCCTCAAAGCCAAACTGTTCCATAAATGTTGAAGGCACATATGAAGCATGTAATTTAAAGGATTAGTGTTTTCATATGTTGCCCTCATAGTGACATTAAAACAAGGTCCCTCTCCTTGCTGTACATATCCCCTATGGAAGTTATTGGCTTCCTATGTGTTTGTAACGCCCTCCTAGGTAGGTGCTAGAGAGAAAGTATAGTTTTGGGTTCTGTCTGCCTACCAGAAGGACTGCAGGCAAATCTGTATTGTTCTCTGCCTACCAGAGAGCAGGATCTGTTAGTGAGTTCTGCTCATTGTGCTTGGGTGCAACTCGTTCTGTTTGCAGAGTGTTTCACACTGGTCCAATAGGGAGGCATATTGGACAGTGGGAGGAAACCTGAAGAATGAGTGCACAGGCTTTTGATACAGCCCTGGTGATTTGGCAGAGGAAATGTACCTCAGTGCATGATAGAATACTGTATAAAAGCCAGCAGCACATGTGCTCTGGGTCTTTCGGCTGGATAGAGGAGTCCTGGACTGAGGGGGTGGCTGCCTCCTCCTCTGTAGAGAGGTTGTGAGGCCTCAGGTGGTCGACCTGAGGGCTTAGAGAGTGCCAGTGAGGAGCTGAACCCAGGGAAGAGAAAAGAGCAAGGAGACTTAACCCTTTCCATACAAATCGCAGTATGGATTAAACAGCGCTGCTGTTTCCACAAGCAACCCGTTGAGGCAAGTGAGAGATGTCCATATCCATTGTGAATAGGTACAGTTGGAGTATCCCACTATTCCCTTCTCCAATCCAAGTTCCAAAATAAATACAAAAAACCAATACCCCTGGTCTGTTTACTGTGTGACGAGCCATCAAGAGTAAGTGGGGATATATGTACTATTCCTTAAGTGACTGTGTCCTGGTAATGAGAGGAGGCCCGAGAAGTCATCTTACAGCAGGCCCTACGGGGACAGTGCTACATGTTCTTTTGACAATAGCTTGCTTATTAGCCCTATAAATGGCCAGGATTAAAAGTAAGTGCACCAGAGGCATTGCTGCAGGGGGAGGAGGGGCTGACAACTCTTCATTAAATTTGGACTGCCTAAGAAAAATTAAAGCCAAGCATAAAACAAGAGGTAGAGGTCATGCATTTGGAGATAGTAGGTGGTGAGAGTTGCTGATGTGCCCTCTTACTCTTACTTTTCCTCCTACCTCTACCACCTCCATTCCCACCAGTTTCACAATGGCTCTGCCAACAAAACAATTCCTGTCTTTCAGCTTCATGTGAGCATTCTATATTTTCTTCTTCACCTAAGTCCCTCATCCAGGTCCCTCATCAGTGCCGTTTCCGGGAGCAGAGGATCGCTAATCAGATGTGGCCTCTACTTGTGACCTCTACTTTCCACTTGTGATGTTGTCAATCCTCTTCTGGATCCTGAGAGAACCTCACAACTGGACAGTCGATAGGAAGTGTTCATATGAGGCATACAGTAATAAACAGAAGATGGGATTTAATCTTTTAGTCATTTAGGAGGCCAACCATTGCACCCCTCATGAGGGTTGTAAACATAAGGGTGTAAAATTGAAATGCATATTTTGATAAGAGAGGTAACTATATATGTATCTTCCCTCTTTACTTGTTCACAGGTTAGTGGCCTTGCTGGTAGTGGAATATACAGTACAAACGGAAAAAGGTGGAGTCATTCAGTTATGCGGTTTACTGTTTTAGTTTTGTTTTAGTTCCTCTCCGAACTGCTTCTTTTCCTCCTTTTCTCTTTCTGGGGTATGACCATGAGCTAATTTGTCTAAAATGTACTGGTGCAATTAATGGGTATATTAACGGTCCTCTCTCCAAGTAGTGAAAATAATCGTTAGAACGCCTTCTACACATACTATGCAAGTAATTTCATGGAATGTTAAGGGATTGCGATCCCTGGCCAAAATAATGAAAATCCTCAGACACTTGAAAAGGATTAGAACAGATATAGCATTACTGCAAGAGACTCATCTGTCTGAAGATGACTTCTCCTGTATGCAGAAACTGTGGGTGGGTCGAGTTTTAGGGTCAGCTGCCCAGGGAGGTAAAGCTGGAGAGCTAATTCTTCCCCACAAAAACTCATACTATGAAGTAGCTTCCGTAGGATAAGATGACACACGTAGAACAATCACAGCACGCCTTCAGTTTCCCACCAAAGAGTTGGTGATCACAAATGTATACACCCCAAACTCCCCAGATAAAGTGTATTTCAGTAAACTATCGGAAGAGCTCTTACACACACCCCAGGCCCCTCACCTAGTAGGAGGAGATTTCAACGTGACTATGTGTAACAGTGAGGAATGATACCCAAAACAAGCTAAGATCCCCCATACTAGCCAAGGCCATGACACCCCCTTACATCAAATGATTACTGCCTTAGAGTTAGTTGACCCCTGGCAGCTATCACACCCAACAGAAAGAGAGTAACTAGAGTTGAGCGGACACCTGGATGTCTGTGTTCGGCGGGTTCGGCCGAACTTAAAAAAAAAGTCCGGGTCCGTGTCCTGGACTTTTGCCGAACTTTTCCCAGACACCGAACCCAATTGAAGTCAATGGGGACCCGAACTTTCAGGCACTAAAATGGCTCTAAAACACCAATGGAAAGGGCTAGAGTGCTGCAAATGGCAGCAAAACGTAGTTAAGAGCATGGCAAGTGCTCTGCAAACAAATGTGGATAGGGAAATAACTTAAAACAACAAAAGAAAAACCAGAAAAATAAAACAATGTTCTTCATCTCTGAAGGACGAGGCCCATATGGAGTAGGAGGGAGGTTGAGGTGGTGGTGGATGTGGCGGTGTCATAGGCGTGCGCACAGGGTGTGCCGGGTGTACCTGGGCACACCCTAATCACCTAGGGCACATAGCATTATCGCTCTGTTTGCCAGTGAGGAGATGGGAAAGATCTCCCTCGGACCTGCTCTGCTCTATTTCTCTTTGCCAGCAGGGAGAGTAATGTATCAATGCCATGTACATGTAGGCAAACACATGCATGTGTATTTAAACTTTGGGGTGCACACCCTAATGCAATAGGCTGCACACACCTATGGGCAGTGTAGGTGGAAGAGGTGGTGGAGGAGGAGGACGAGGTAGCCAACACTGCTTTTTTCTCACACGTACAGAACCACACTAGGCCCCAATTACTATTTTTTGTACCCCCTAAAGGCAGGATGAGGAGTAGGAGGAGTACGGAACAGGCAGCACCCATAAATCTTCAGAAGTATGAGATGAACCCCAAAAATTGGAAAGGTGTATCTCACACATACCAACACAGACTATCCCGCAATTTAATTGTTTATACCCAAAGGTTTTTATTGAATAGCGGAATAGAAAATATTATCAAAAAAAGTGTATGTATCTCACACGTACAGAACCAGACTAGGCCCCAATTACTATTTTTTGTACCCCTAAAGGCAGGATGAGGAGTAGGAGGAGTACGGAACAGGCAGCACCCTCAAATCTTCAGAAGTATGAGATGAACCCCAAAAATTGGAAAGGTGTATCTCACACGTACCAACACAGACTATCCCGCAATTTATTTGTTTATACCCAAAGGTTTTTATTGAATAGCGGTATAGAAAATATTATCAAAAAAGTGTATGTATCTCACACGTACAGAACCACACTAGGCCCCAATTACTATTTTTTGTACCCCTAAAGGCAGGATGAGGAGTAGGAGGAGTACGGAACAGGCAGCACCCTCAAATCTTCAGAAGTATGAGATGAACCCCAAAAATTGGAAAGGTGTATCTCACACGTACCAACACAGACTATCCCGCAATTTAATTGTTTATACCCAAAGGTTTTTATTGAATAGCGGAATAGAAAATATTATCAAAAAAAGTGTATGTATCTCACACGTACAGAACCACACTAGGCCCCAATTACTATTTTTTGTACCCCTAAAGGCAGGATGAGGAGTAGGAGGAGTTTGGAACAGGCAGCACCCTCAAATCTTCAGAAGTATGAGATGAACCCCAAAAATTGGAAAGGTGTATCTCACACATACCAACACAGACTATCCCGCAATTTAATTGTTTATACCCAAAGGTTTTTATTGAATAGCGGAATAGAAAATATTATCAAAAAAAGTGTATGTATCTCACACGTACAGAACCACACTAGGCCCCAATTACTATTTTTTGTACCCCCAAAGGCAGGATGAGGAGTAGGAGGAGTTTGGAACAGGCAGCACCCTCAAATCATCGGAAGTATGAGATGCACCCCAAAAATTGGAAAGGTGTATCTCACACGTACCAACACAGACTATACCGCAATTTAATTGTTTATACCCAAAGGTTTTTATTGAATAGCGGAATAGAAAATATGATATAAAATTGGTGTGATTTATCAATAGCACATGTGAACAGCAGTGTCTTATATCATTCAGCTCTGCTGCAGGCTATGGAGGGAAAAAAAAATTCCACTTTTAAGTTTGTAATTTTTAACTAGATTAGTACAGACTATGCCACAATTTAATTTTTTTAACCCAAGGCTGTATATTGAATAGTGGAATAGAAAAAAGTGTATGATTTTTGAAACCACTCAATAATAGCACATGTGAACACTGAACACAGCAGTGTATGATCAGAGTCAGCACAGCACAGCACTGAAGGAAAAACGCTGCACACAGTGACTGATAGAAAAATACTTTTCTCCCTCTTCCTCAGTGGGCAAAAAAGATTGTGTTCACTGCACCCCACACACAGCAAAATCGATGTGGACCACTGACACCTGCCTATCTCCAGCCTCTCCCTAAAAGGATTGATAAGATCGGTCACTGCAAACCCCCCCCCCCACACAGCAAAATCGATTGTAGAAAACTGACCCTAAAAATCAGCAGCCTCGCCCTAAAAGGATTGATAAGATCGGTCACTGCAAACCCCCCCCCCCACACAGCAATATCGATTGTAGAACACACTGACCCTAAAAATCAGCAGCCTCGCCCTAAAAGGATTGATAAGATCGGTCACTGCAAACCCCCCCCCCCCACACAGCAAAATCGATTGTAGAAAACTGACCCTAAAAATCAGCAGCCTCGCCCTAAAATGCCCTACAACTCGCCCTGCCTAACACACTCCGACCTGTCCCTCAATTCTATCCGGACACAAATGATTTTTGCCTGTCTGTCCCTAATCAGCAGCCAGCACGTATGATGTGTGCTCTGTCCCTGAACTACACAGCAGAATGACGCTGCCTCGAACTTATAAAGACTTGGTCACATGCTTCAGATGGCCAATCACAGCTACTAATACATTTGTAGGCATGGCTGGGATGGCTTAAGGCACACCAGTTAAACGCTTGTTGATTGGCTGTTGAAAGCCTGCCATGAAAAGCGCGCCAATGCATACAAAACCCGGAAATAAAATGACCGAACACGGATTTTTACCCGAATATACAGTAAAGTTTTCGGGTCCGTGTTCGGGTAACAAAAATCCAATTATTCGGTACGAACACAAATAATACAGTCCGTGTTCGCTCAACACTAAGAGTAACCCTTCTATTCTCACACACGTGACTCGTTTTCCAGACTAGACTACCTCTTCTGTATCACCTCCCTGTTGCCCAGTGTCAGAGTGTCTACTATATATGACCTGGTCATTTCAGATCACAGCCCTAAACATGCTCAGAAAAGCATGGTCTGAGTATGCAGATGCTAATGCTTCTCACAGGTAGAACCCTAATCGACAGAAGGGTCGGTGTCACCAGGTGATGTAATTGGATGGCTCCGCCCCTTACCTATACAAGAACTGTCAAAGCCGAAGAAAGAGCAGATGGGGGAGGTCTCCTAGGAGGCAAAGCATTTTTTTTTTTAATTTTCTTTTTTTCGGGTCAGCGGGCGTCGTGATGGATGATGGATTTACATCGAGGGACACTATTTTTTTTCTTCATTTTAATAAAGGACTTGTCAAAAACTGTTTCCTGTGGTTTTTACTTTTTTACACTTTTTTGGTGAATGGGTACCCATTTACATGGGGGGCGGGATCTGGGAGCTTAAAGGGGGCTTACAGATTCCGATAAGCCCCCCACCTGCAGACTCCACAACCACAGCTCAGGGTTGTCAGGAAGAGGCCCTTGGTTGTTGGGCAAAGCCTCCCTGGCCTGGTATCGTTTAGGAGGGGGGTTCTCGCTTGTCCCTCCCCTTTCCCGACCTGCCAGGCTGCATGCTCGGAAAAGGGTCTGGCATGGATTTTGGGGGGGACCCCATGCTGTTTTTTTAATTTTGGCTTTTTTTTTAACCAGCTATTTCTTCACACAGAATTCGGATTGGTCGATCGTTTTTCAACCAATCCAAAGTCTAATAGTTCTGAAAAGTTGGAATTCATTATAAAACAAATTTTAACAGAAAAAAATTAAAACTAAACTAAACGAATTCCGAAACCAAACTAAACAAATTCCATAACTAATCGAAATTGATAACATAACAAATCTATCTGAAACAAAACTAAATACATTTTTCCATTCTGTACATGTCTACCATAGAGTATATAACATATCCTGTTTACTGAGAGTGGGGTTGGTTTGGATACTCCTAGCTTCAAGGTATACAAACTTTGAACTAGAATCAGCAATAGTCCAACAATACAATTTAACTGCACTCCTTCACAGTTCTCTGAAATCGACTCCCACACACCTAAAGCAAAACGTACTGATTCGAGACACATCCATCGCATGGAGGGAAATGGGAAAGAAACTGGACCTCTCACCCTTTCTCCACAGTCTCCTTATATGATGTAGATACCGGATAGCTTAAGTCCCTCACATCTTTGGCAGAGGAAATTCACATACCCAATTGCCACTTCCTTCATGTTCTACAATTCACAAACTTTGACCTTTCCTTGAACTGCTAGTTACCCAACAAGTTCAGGAGGCTAAAGGTTCAAGTTGTATTTGGTTTATGGCTGCATTACTCTTTGGTGATTCTGTTTTGGTTATTTTTGGTACCTAATCTCATATCCACCTTATATGGGGCATTTGCATTTTATTTCTTATATTTTTGGCACAGTCAATCTCCATCATTGCTGTTACTTGGTACAATTTTTCTAACAGAGCATTTCTTCTTTGGTCATATTATTCATGCTATTGTAGCATTAGTGAACTTACTCACATTCATTTTGACATTTAATACTTGATTATAGAATTCCTTGAGATTGCTATTCATGACATCATTCACTATACAATAGCGTCTTTCCTGTGGTCCTCATATTATGCCCTGGTGGCCGAGGATTATACCCCACAGCTCCCGGTGCAGGCGTTTCCCTGGTGGTTTGCTGTCCATAATATTATGTGCTGTTTTCAGAGCTGAGCTGTGAGTATACTGGGTAGGGACAATCCAAATTGGGATTGTATTACCCTTCCCTCTCTTTTTCATACATATCATTATCTTTACTCCCATGTTGTCTATAAATTCTCTCTTTTTTTACAGTGATACATAATGCATCCGCTCCTGAAGAAGTGTAACCTATTCCATGAAACGCGTAGAGCTTGTCTTGATGCATTTTTTATTACAACCATATGTCTGATTTTTCATATGTAACAATAAGTTCAATCCCAGTTTACGCCAAGTCAGCTCTCATTTATATGACATGTCATGTTTTAACTGCACCATTGACCCATATTTTACATGTATGTATCAATTCCATTATGTATTTCTTAGTATGTGTCGATGACACTTGTTAATAAAATTGTTTTTTACAATGTTATTATGTTGCGGACCCTTAATTGTATATTAGATATTTTTTTACATTATACTATGTGCCCTCCATCCTCATTCAAAGTCCCAAACTCCCCCCCTTTTTTTTTCTTCATCATTAGGGATGGAGGCATTGAGCCCTAGATGGGTAATGCCTCATTTAAAGTCCCAAAACCTCCCCTTTTTTCTATAGGTTCAAGGTATCCTTTCTCTTCTCCTCCTTTCCTTTTCTTTCCTCTATACATTACTTTCTTTCACCTCCTGCCCTCTCTTTATCTATCCATGTTTATACCCATTAAACTTTGAAAATGTAATTCGGCTAGATGGGAAGAGGTAATATGTAGTTGGATATTTCATTTCTATCTTGTTAGATACCAATTACCATACTACTTCCCCATCTAGTGACAGAATGATTCTTGTGTATTTATAATAATATGCCAACAGTTACTTTCCTTGGCTGTAATTAAGGGCCTTGTCCCTCTGTTTCTTTAGATTGGTGTAATGCTTACAACATCCGTTATTTCTCTTTGTCATTTGAAATACTCAATAAAATATATTTTAAAAAATAAAATAAAATGATGCATGATTTCAATACAATGCAGCAAGATGGTACATAAGAGGGAAAAAAGTGTCAAGAGCAAAGAAGAAAGAAAAAAGAGATGGGTAGCCAGACGCCAACGAGAGAAGAGAAAGAAGCCACTCAGTATGTTGTAGCCCAAGACGATTAGGGTGCATTAAAGCAGTAGTCAACTCAGTACTGCAAAATCCTGTTAAACACTAACCTGCACCTCAATCCACATTACAATTTAACCAGATATGTTACAGCGCCATTGGAGTGTCCTTAATTATATTGCATCTGATGTTTTATTTCCTCCGATGCTTCTGAAACTGGCGCCATCTTTAGAGGAACCTCCTGATGCTGATCCCAACCCTACTTTCGCTCGTTTACTACATTGCCACAGTAATCTCGCACATGCATGGAAAGCTATCCTTTTCGCTTCCTGTGTGCTTGCCTGGTTACAGTGTGAACAACCCCTGTGACGTCACATGGGGTTTCAGAAAGAGATGATACTCGGTGCTCTCATGAGACAGCTGCAATGCCGGGCAGTGATGATTATGTCACCATGGCACATCGCTATACACTTTCACAGCACACTGACTGGCAGTCAGCTTGCCGTAAATATGAATTGAAATGCGCATATGCAAATTATTGAATTACATCTGCAACACCCATCAGAAACTGAAGGAAAAATAGTGTGTAGGAACTCAGGGGTGTGATACCACAAAAACAAAATCTTCTAAGCATGTTCTTTATAAACTGTACACATGGAATTTTTACGAGCTTGCGACCAAAGTTTCTGCCAGACCTCACTAGGGAGTTCACGGCCCAGCAGCTCTTCCCATTTCAACATATAAGAATGTTTAGGAAATGATTCCACTGTTATAGTAGCCAGAGTCTGATATATATCAGAAATCATAGCTTTTCTAGAGAGGTCTTCTGCACAAGTTCTCTCAAATGGAGTCGGGCAGGCAAAGACAAGATCATAGCTATAGAACAAGGAATTAGAAAGACCATGTTTATCAAAAAGGTTGGAGAACAGCAAGCAGCCATAGGGAGCAACAATCCACTATATTCCTAAAGGTAAATAAGAAATTTGTTCTCCAGGAAAGCAACATAGAGGTATACAGGCTATCAGGAATAAAAAGGAATGAGGTCAGCAAAGACTTTGTACAGGTCAGGTGAAATTTATCTCTAGTATATAACCAAATAGATCTAGTAAATTGTATTGCTGCTAGCAGAGTAGCACCTAAATATGCACAGTGAGAACCCCACAGAAAATAATTGGGATTTATGGGGGCCAGCCATCACTTTTCCAAAGCCGTCAACCTATTACACAATCTAAACATAGTCCAGGAGGCCAAATGTCTAAGGTGAGCTGCTAAATCATGCAATGTAAAGTCAGTTACCCCCATACCTCCCTGAGATCTGAGTGTACACATCAATTTCATGGACAATCTATGCCTCTTATTAGTCCATATAAAGTCAAGCAGTGCGGATTGCATCTTTTTTAAGATCTGAAGCATGAACCCTAATTGGGAGGGTCTCAAATAAATATAAGAGTTTAGGGACTATCATAATTTTCCCTGTGGCTATACGACCCATTAAATAAATAGGGCGTATGGTCCAAGAGCAAAGGAAATCCAGAATGTCCCTATACAACGGGGGAATATTTTGCATATAAAGGGATGAGTAGGTGGATGTAATATACACACAAGGTTTTTAGGGGCCTCAGTTTTCCAGTTATTGTTGAAGGCAGCTTGGAGCTAAACCAAACGGGATTGGAATATGTTGATGGGGAGAGCCTCTTTTTAATGGTATTTATTTTGAATCCTGAAAATGCACCAAATCCCGATAACATTTTATGAAGATTTGGTAGAAAGATCAGAGGATTTATAAGTGTCAAGAGAATCTCATCAGCGTACAGTGAAGTGATAAACTTTCTGTTACGAACAAGCACCCCTGAGATATCAGGATGGTAACGAACCAGGGAGGCCAGTGGTTCAATGCAAAGCACAAAAAGCAGAAGCGACAAGGGCAAGCCTGTTGAGTACCATTGAATATTGTAAAGGGTGGAGAGGAAGCATGAAGGAGTTTATCCATCGCCGTAAGGTTAGCATATAAAGACCGGATAGCATGGAGTCTTAATTGAGTCAGACTTAAGCAAAAAGTAATTAAGACGCCAGTGATGTTGTTTGATAGGAGCCGTGAAAGAGTTGAGACATAAAAGATTTGGGACATGGTCGGACCACGTGATTGGCAACACTTGGACATCACGAGTAAGTCGCAAAACTGGGATTTTAACCAACAAGTAGTTGATCCAAGTATGGGTATGGTGGGGCGCAGATCAGAACGAGTATTGCTTCTCAGTTGGTTGCGCCACTCACCAAACATCATAAAGATTACATTTCTGAATCAGTCAATGAAGTGACCGAGATTGGCGGGCAGTCAGGGGAGCTCTAAAAGATCCACCAATCGTTAAGCGATAGAACGGTGGATTAAGAGGAAGATTAAGATCACCATCCAAAATCATCAGGGGGCAGGGTACAGGGACAATTCTGAAAGAACCTTCTGAATAAATGTAACCTGAGCCACATTAGGCGTATAAATATTACACAACGTTATGAAGACGGCCATGTAAAATATTATAACGATCTCCTAGATCAATAATAATGGATCTAATAACAAGAAAGGACAAATTTGACATTCATATGGAATAATATGGCTATGCCTGCAGACTTTCTGGTAGAGGTCAGTGCAGTATATACCAAGGGTGTCTAACAGCAAAATGTAATTTGCCTGTGGAGTCTAGGTTTGTTTCATGAAGAATAACCACGTAAGGCACTTAAGTTCCTGGAGAATAAGTTTCCACTTAGCAAAGGAATTGAGCTCTTTAACATTCAAAGAGAGAAACCGAGCCATTGTAAATGCAAAAGAAATAGACAGCAGCTACCGTCCAAAGGGTGTGGGTGGAGATCCCACAGTCTGACCAAATAAACCAAAATACCAAGAAATAGGTCATACACTGATTGGCAGAAGAGAAGAGAAAAAGCCCATCCTTAGGCAGAGGAAAATAAAGGAGAACAAACAGAACCAATCCAAAACTGGACATCTAGGGAGGAAATCTGAGACTCTGGGATTGGCGTTCTGTGCCGCCAAAAGAACCCTAGAGGCAAACCAAAACCAGCATCCAAAAACCAGGAGGCCATAACAGAAGACAACAAAGGGGGTCGTGTGAAAAGTCCGGGACAGCACCCCACCAGCCTGCCTTTGAAAAAGTTTTAGAAAAAGCTAGGCAATGCATAGCAATAAAAATGCAGCTAACAGGGTAATACAACAGGGGTGGGGTGGAGTAATGGGGTAGGGGGAAGGAGAATACAAAATGGGGAGAAGGGGGTAAAATACAAAAAATTAATTTAGCTACGCATCCAGAACTGACCCTTGGGATGGCCACCAGTCACATTGTTACAGACAAACCACAGACCAAATACACTTAAGGCGAGATTTTTCAATACATGTAAAAACCAAGGCACAGTAAAACAAAATACAGTAACAGTGTATAGAGTCCTCAGGTTGGTTGTTGGCTAGGTGAGGCCAATAATAGACATTGGTTCACCTGCTGCCAAGAAGAGGTGTCTCACTGGAAGACAGGTAGTGGGTCCCAGTCGAAGATCTCTGGGCAGGTCAAGTTAAGGTCTGAACAAAACCTTGGCAGATCTTTAGGATATGCAACACTGTGGACATTCCGATTGGGAGTGGCAGTTAGACTAAAAATAAAGCCCCATCTGTATGAGAAAGAATGATCACATAGCAGAGTCTTTAAAGGCTGTAAAGAATGTCTCCACTGAAGAGTGGTCCAGGAGAGATCTGAGAAAAGACGAATGACAGCAATGTCAAACTCAATGGAGCGCATATTCCTGGCAGTTCGCATAATCTTCT
The DNA here is from genome assembly GCF_965119305.1 of Pelophylax lessonae. Taxonomy (NCBI): domain Eukaryota; kingdom Metazoa; phylum Chordata; class Amphibia; order Anura; family Ranidae; genus Pelophylax; species Pelophylax lessonae. The sequence continues at coordinate 18,537,729 of NC_138768.1, read as the reverse complement.
CTTTCAAGGCAAAATCATGAACTCTACAAATAACGTCCCATGGTCTGGAAGGGGGACCAGGAGGGCGAAGCACACATTGAGCCCGGTCAAGCTTGATGGGCTTTGTGGGGGGATGATATTGTTGAAAATTGTTTGTAGAACAAGCTTCAGATCTTCAGCCTGTGTAGCTTCAGTAAGACATCTAACTCTGATGCATCCAAATATTCAAGATGGCTCTTTAGTTCCCGAATAATGACAACTTAATCAGACAGTTGTGTCTGTAGTGGGGAGGTAACACCCTTGTGAATGTAAAGGTTGGTGTTGTGGCAGGGCAACTAAAGGTGGACGATGCCAAGCATCAGGTGGCCAAGTGACATCAGTGGACAGCTCTGAGGAAACTCCAGGGGTGAAGGAGCACTGTAAGGTCTGGGGGACAGCTTGAAGATTAGACAGAAAAGGTGGGCCAGATAGATGAGTCGCATGTCAGACTTGGGGGGAGGTACAGCCCTGGGATAGCTGAGAAGAGAGTGCAGGAGGGGAGGCAGCAGGTTCCACACAGTCCAGTAGAGCAGCAGGGGGAGGCATCATGTGGGGAAACACTACCCTTGGTATCTGCAGCAAGTAAGGGTGTCCAGAAAGAGAAGAAAAGTGCTGTTAGACCGGCAAGTGAGGCCAGGAGCTGGAGCAGCCAGGCTCTGATGAGAGGAAGGCAGGGGTGAGGCAGAAGGCAGGGGAGGGGGCCATGAATGAAGCAGGAGAGGACTGACCCGATCCAGCTGGCATGAGAGTGGCTCCAGGGTCCTCTGCTGTAAGTGGCAGCTGAACTAATGGAGGAGCAGAAGAGGTAGGTAAGATGGCGTAATGTCTGTCCCCCAAGGCATGAGCCATGGTCAGGTTGAAGTATGAGCGGATGCTCGTGTTGGCAACTGATTCGGTAGCTCCCTTGGTATGGGTAGTCTTAGGGTTCTTTTGCCTCTTCGGTTTACCCATATTTGTGGAGCAAAGCCTCTAAAATGGCAGGCTGGGAGAGGAGTTAGGGTAGAAAGTGGCCATTCCCAGAGTCAGCCAGACCACACCCCCTTGCTTTCCACTTTAATCAGCAGCAGGTGGGATAAAGAATGAAGGGCTGGAGCAGGAGTGTGGTCTGGCCTGGGACTCAGAAAAGCTACCTAAGAGAGAGCTACATGTGAAAATCGCTCTGGTGCGCATGCGCGCGGGCACGGGTGAGGACATGTCCTAGCTGAGCTCCGCACACCACTGGCCACAACCTAGCTAAAACTAGCGGCGGGAGATGGCGAGATCGCCCCACCAGACTACCGGAGAGGCAGTGAGTCTGCCATGAAGCGGGGAAGCGCGGGTCCGCCCAGGAAAAGACCGTACAAGCAGGGCAACAAGCGGGACGGTTTGAGGCCTACTTCAGCCAGTAAGTCCTCTTCGCCCAATATGGCGACCGGCAAACAGACCGCACGGAGCGGCCGGGATGCGGCCCAGGAGATGCCTCCGGCACCAGCATCTCCCCACCTGCCAGCCTCTTCCCCCTCTGGGGAGGAGATGGGGGACCCCTTTTCTTCCCAGCAGTCCGGACGATCGGGGTCGAGCCCTGGTGCAGCGGCTGGGTACGGAGCCCCATCCCCCGCAGCCTCCTATGGTGAACCTGCGCCATCCTGTTCCTCGGGATCCTCCTTGGACAGGAACATGGCTGAACTGGCGGACTCCCTATTCAGCCAACACAGCCCCTCGGGTGCGGATCAGGCGCCCCCCCAGGCCCTCTATTCCGGGGATGCAGTTTTGCTGGCACGTTTCTCCACTTTGCTGCAGCAGGAACTGTCCAAGGCTTGCACAATAATCACCACGGACATTAAGCAAGACTTACAAAATTTTGGGGTTCGGCTGGATGCCATTGAGCACAAGGTGGACGGCTCCCTACAAAGGGTTAATCAGAACTCCAAGATGGTCACTCAGTTGCACGACAGGCTGGAGGAGGCCTATTCCAAGATCGAAGACCTTGAGAACAGGTCGCGCCGTTACAATGTGCGCATCAGGGGTCTCCCGGAGAAACACCAGGACCTGGAGGCAGCGGTCCAAGACCTCATGCGAGACCTGATCCCTGATATTTCCCCTCATCAGCTTGAAGTGGACCGGGTCCATAGGGCCCTGACAGCGCCCCGGCAGGATGGTCTCCCTCGAGACATCATATTGAAACCGCATTACTACAAAATCAAGGAGAAAATGATGTCTGCAGCCAGAAATCGCCAGGATCTCTCCTTGTTCGGTTCTCCCATACAGCTTTTTACGGATCTGGCTCCTTCCACGGTTCAGAAACGTCGGACCCTCAAGCCTTTGTTACAACAACTGATGAATCATCAAATTAAATACAGATGGTCCTTTCCTTTTAGACTCTCCTTTTCTTACGGGGGCAAGAATTATTCGTTCAATAATTTCCATGATGGTGAGGATCTGCTGCTGGAGCTGGGCATTTTGTCAAGGGAACCTCGCTCTTCGCCTACAGCTGTCGGACCTGATCGTCCACTGTCTCCGATATGGTCCCGCCGGGATCCTCCGTCATCTCGGAAGAAAGGCAACCGCAAGACTTGAAGAGTGACTGGGAACTGATCTCACCTCTTTTATGGTTTTTCCAGTTTTTTGTTCATAAACTTTTTTGTCTTATTTAGATGGGCTTCCCTTCCCTGTCAATCCTGGCCAATGCCAAGTCCGTGGCGGCGGCTGGGTAAGGGAGGGGAAGACAGTTTTCACGGCCACCTCCGGTCGGGGTGCAAATATTAGTGTTTTTTTTTTTTTTTTTTTTTTGAACCTGCTGGACTGAACTTTGCGGCTGCAATCAGTCTAGATTATATACATTCTTGGGAGGGGGGTTTGGATTCTTTCCCTTTTTGGAATTTTCTCCCCTTTTTTATAATTTTTTTTTACATGTTTTGGATGTCCTGTGGGAGTGACCTCTCCAGAGTGAGTTTGGAGTGTGAACGCGGGGAGGCCTGGTTTGCATCCTGCGGCCCTGGCTTTGGGCGCGGGGCGAGCTGGGACTTCCGGCTCCTCACATCTCACAGGGGCTGGGGCGACTCCGGGGAGCAGGGATTTTCTGCTCCTCAGCCGCGACTCTCTCTTGTGTGTTTCTCAGGTTGTGGCCCGGGGTGTTACCGCGTGCCACTTTGGTGAATTTGCCCTTATCTCGGGATGGGGGCAACCTCACGCCGATCTCCCCAGATATGGGAACTGGGGGAATACCATTCCCAGGTACTACTTATTGTGCTTATATTGATAGTTTGTACGGCGTGGGGGGTAACTCCCCCTGCCGCATCTTATGCTCTTCCTAATCCTTTTCTTTTTCTTTTCTGTTCTTGGACCCTGACTCTGCGTGCCGAACCCTCTGTGAAGCCCCGGGGCCGCTGGAGAGCTTGGACTCCGTTCAGAGACTGGTCGAGACCCGCTGGGATGCGATCAGGTGAGTGCAGTCTGCCGGACCACCATGACACCCTCAACTTCCACTAAATTCTCCATCATCTCTCATAATGTGCAGGGTTTTAATTCCCCATTGAAGCGCACCAAGGCTTTCCTACACTACAAACGCCAGAAAGCCGACATATTACTGTTGCAGGAAACGCACTTTTCTAAAAATTCCGCCCCACGTTACCTCTCGTCCCACTTCCCACAGTTCTATCTTTCCTCTGGTCAGGAGAAGAGGAGGGGGGTGGCTATATGCTTCTCACGTACGGTTCTGTTTACCCCGGTCACAGTTGTTCGGGATAAGGAGGGTAGATATCTAATGGTGGTGGGGTCGGTAGCCGACCAACTAGTCTCGTTTATTTCCTATTATGCGCCTAATTCGGGACAGTTGGCTTTTTTTCATGCCATGTTTAGCACTTTGCTCCCCAAGGCTCAGGGTAGGGTGATCCTGGGGGGGGATAGCAATCTTCCCCTGGAGCACACTCTTGATAAATCAATCCCGGGCAAGCCCAGATACAGACACCTACCCAGGGAAGGGCTTAAACTGGCCCGCCTCCTACACGACTGGGACTTGCTGGACCTCTGGAGGGAATTTAACCCGTCCCAGAGGGACTATACACATTTTTCCCATGTGCATGGCACCTACTCTAGGATAGACCATGTGTTCGCCAGCTCCGCCCTGGCCCCGTTTGTGTGCTCGGCGCGGATCTTGGCGACCCCTTGGTCAGACCACTCGCCGGTCCTGATTCAGCTCACGGCCCTGTGGTCCCGGCCGGGACCCTCACCGTGGCGGCTCAATGCAACTTTACTGTCTGACCCGGGGGTCCTGGAGGAGATAGAGCGAGACATTAAATTATTTTTCCAGGAAAATGACACGGGTGATACCTCTCCGACCATTACCTGGGCGGCCCACAAGGCCACGATTCGCGGAAAATTGATTCAAATTGCGGCACGTTTGAAGCGCAACCGTGAGAGCACCATGCTAACGCAAGAACAGACCCTGAAAGCTTTGCTCCAGGAACAGAGGACGCATCCCCAGGTGGATCTCAGGGATAAAATAGACGCTGCCAGACTGGCCCTGAATTTGAGCCTCACGACCCAAGCCGAGAAGTGTCTCCGCTGGTCCCGCCATCGATATTATACCATGGGGGACAAGCCGACTACGCTTTTGGCGCGGAAATTGGTCCCCCGTCCCTTCACCTCAACCCTTCCCAGGCTGCGGTTACGGACAGGGGCGCTCTCTCGTAATCCGGAGCTGCTCTCGTCCGAATTTACGAGGTTTTACACTAAGCTCTATCGTGAGCCGACCACTTACGATCGGGGGCAGGCGGACGCTTTTTTTGCGGACCTTGATTTACCGTCGCTATCACAATCTCATGCAGCACTGATGGACGAGGCGATCACGACAGCGGAGGTGACACAGGCCATCAAAGGCTTGCACCCCTCCAGGGCCCCGGGGCCTGATGGTTTTTCGGGCGTGTACTATCGTAAGTTTCAGGAAGCCCTGACCCCTCATCTCTGTGCTTTTTTTAATGCCCTTCGGTCAGGTGAACCCCTTCCGCCTCTGGAAAACGTGGCATATATACACGTCCTTCCCAAGCCGGGTAAGGATCATAGCATTTGCGATAATTATCGCCCGATTTCCTTAATCAACTTTGACCTGAAAATCTTGGCTAAGGTAATGGCAGCCAGACTTTGCTCTTTCTTGCCTACGTATATACACCCTGACCAGGCCGGTTTTGTCCCGGGTCGCCAGACCTCGGACCAGACCAGGCGGGTCCTGGACATTATCTCGGCGGTTCAGTCGGACTGGGACGGGGGTGGTCCTCGCAGGGGTATGCTTCTTTCGTTGGATATACACAAAGCCTTTGATTCCCTTTCTTGGGATTACCTGTTCGACGTCCTGGCTCGCTTTGGCTTCGGCCCCCCCTTTCTCACTTTGCTTCGGGCCCTATATAGTACGCCTAGGGCGACCCTTAGGCTGAAGGGTTACTCCTCGGGACCTATTCCCATAAGAAGGGGCACCCGTCAAGGTTGCCCCCTGTCCCCCCTCCTCTTCGTTCTGGCGTTGGAACCACTCGCGATCAAGATCCGGGCCTCCCCTGATATCAGAGGCTTGGTTTGCGGGGGTTCCATACATAAGTGCGTCCTTTTTGCGGACGATCTTTTGGCGGTGGTTTCCTCTCCTCTTACGACATTGCCCAATTTGTTTGCGTTACTAGACTCCTTCTCGGGAATCTCAGGGTTACGGGTTAATCAGAATAAGTCGCAGGCAATGAATCTTTCTTTGGAGGCTGGGACGGTGGTAACGCTACGAAATTCCTTTAAATTTACATGGTACTCAGACTCTCTCCCTTATTTGGGCATTAATCTAACCCCAACCCTGCACACTTTGTATGCTAAAAATTATCCGCCCTTATTTGCCCGATTGCGGGAGGATATGGGAAGGTGGTCCTTACATCCCCCTTCATGGTTCGGTAGACTGCATTCGATTAAAATGAACGTCCTCCCGAGGGTACTGTATTTATTTCGCACGCTGCCAGTAGCTCTGCGCAGGACGGATGTGCTCAAGTTCCAAAGCCAACTCCTTTCATTCATCTGGGGGAATAAGAGACCTAGGGTGAACAAGAAAACCCTATATACCCCCAAAACTAGGGGAGGTCTTGGGGTGCCGGACCTGATGAAATATTTCTACGCAGCCCAGGTGGCCCAATTAATACGGTACCACTCCCATCAGTCCCCTATGGCTTGGATAAGCCTAGAAGCTAGCTCTATTCCGGATGGGGTGGTCTCCCATGTTATGTGGCTGTCCCCTAAGGATCGCCCTCCCATCCTATGTCCGGCTTTATCCCACTCTTTAGCCATCTGGGATCGTTTGTCCAGAACTCATGCATTCCGGTCTCCCCACACCCCCATGGCCCCCATTCTCAATAATAGCGGGTTCCCCCCGGGTCTCTCCCCCAGGTCCTTTCAGTGGTGGACGAACAAGGGTCTCATCCGTATAGCGGATCTGTGCGATCATAGGGGTTTCCTTAAACGACAGCAGCTGGTTGACAAATACGCTCTGCCTCAGACTGAATATTTTAGGTACACTCAGATTGCCCACTATGTACGTACACTGTCTCGCCTCTCCGATCTGACCACAATGACGCCTATAGAGTATCTTTGCCGCAACTATGATAAATTACGAAGCTACATCTCCATGGTTTATAACGTGTTAACTGACTCTCCTATAAAACTCCCTTATATGCTTCGTTGGGAAACTGACATCCAGGACACCTTTGAATTGGCGGACTGGCACGCAATGGCTCAGGAGGCCTCCAGGTCATTGATCAACACCTCCATCGTAGAAGCGAACTATAAAGTGTTGCTCCGCTGGTATATGGTGCCGGCCAGAATAGCGGCCTTCGTCCAGGGAGCATCTCCTCTGTGCTTTCGGGGTTGTGGCCAGGAGGGCACCATGTTTCACATTTGGTGGCAGTGCCCCAGGGTGCGGCGTTTTTGGATTAGGGTGTACAATTTCATTTACACCTTGACACAGGTTAACCTAATTAAATCTCCACAGCAGGCCCTTTTGGGTCAGAAGGTGGGTGCGGCCACGAGAGCACAGAGGCGACTTATCACTTTTATCTTTACAGCAGCTAAAATTACCATTGCCAGGTCCTGGAGGTCTCCTGTCGTACCATTCGAGCAGTTGAAGCACAAGCTATCCTGGATTATGCTGAATGAGCGGCTATCGGCACAACTGGACGACAAGCTGGGCGGTTTTGACAAGGTGTGGGAGCCATGGTTCAGATATCTGACGGGGCCGGCTTGAGGGCGGTCCGGGGGGCGGGGGCGGGGCGCGGGGTTGGGTCCATTCTTTCTCCACTCTTTCTCCACTCTATTGCTTCTTCCTCCTTTTCTTTTCTTGCGTTTCCTTTCTTTTCACCTTCCTTCTTTGCCTTTTCAGTACTCTTCTGTCTAGTAGGGGGCTACCCTAAGGGGGCACGTTGTTATGTACCCTAGCACTTTTAACCTACTCAGGGGATTACGCTTTTGTAGCCAGTTTTATCGACCCCAATTGAATTGTTATGTGGGGTAAATACTGTTGGTTTAAGGTTTGCCTCGGGGCCTGTTACAGTTTGTCGCAGTATGGGCTTTGCCCCTAACAGATACTAACTGTCATTGTTCTGATGTTTATGTCAAAATACTCAATAAAAATTATTGAAAACGAAAATCGCTCTGTAAGAGGAAAAAAAAGGTTGCAAAAAGCTTGTTTTTTTCAGTGACTGGGAGAAGCCCTTTATCTGCCAGACAATATCTATACTGTCCATTCTATGAATGAAGTGCAGATCCACCCCCCCCCCCCCCAAGTCCCCCTTTTACTTACCTGAGCCCGATCTCAATCCAGCAATGTGCACAAGAGCAGAGGTTCTCTCAGCTCTTTCACTCCTCATTGGCACCTGTTGTCGAGGGAGTGATGAGCGGGGCTTAGCCATGCTCTGTGTGTCCTATGGACAATTGAGGGGGGCTTGGGAGTGAGCAGACATGAGTGCCCCCATAGCAAGTGGCTTGCTATGGGGGCACTCAGCAGCTGGAGGAGCCAGGAGCTCCCACAGGGTACCCAAAAAGAGGAGGTTTGGGGCTGCTCTTTGTAAAACCATTGCACAGAGCAGGTAATTATACCATGTTTGTTATGTAAAAAAAAACAAAAAAAAAACTTTACACTTTAAGTTTATCATGATTTTACCCTTTTAAAGTTATTAGGATTAATAATTATTTATATACGTATATAGTGTTACTAAACCCACAACAATGAAATCAGTCTGTATATGCATTAAAGCATGCTTGGTATACTCACTGTGGAACCTCGGGGGTTAATTCTCCACATCGTGTAAAAAGGCTGTTTGATCCTATCTTTTCTGATCCCCCCTTCTTTTACTGTCCCCAATCCATCTGCTGATGGTACATAGCCTTGGAGACACTCTGCACATGCTCAGTGTGGTGTGTATTACTAGAGAGCTAACACCAGGAGGCAGAGTTGAGGAACAGTTGTGTCATCTCCCAAAAGCACAGAAAGCCAGGGTAAATATTGTTGTTTTCTTTTTCTTAGCAATAGCTATATTTGTAATTCACTTTTTTGTGTGAATTGACTTTGGGAGGTCGGGGGCTTTCAGTAGACCTTCCATTTTCTTGTGTAGCACCCTCCTAGGTAGGTGAAGTATAGTTTGCTCTGCCTGCTTCGCAGGGGAGCCTGATCAGTAGTTAGGCCTGTCTCATGTGTCCATGTGTGATTCATCTAGTCTGAGGGAGTGTCCCCACTGTATCCAATAGAGGAACCTGTTGGACAGTAGAGGAAACCCAGCCAGTGACACATAGGCTTTTATGACTATCCCAGTGGGTAGGCACAACAGTGGTGCATCCTGGGATATGTTATAAAAGCCATGGGCACATGTGACAGGGCATCTTTGGGCAGGAAGCCAGGTCCCAGGAGGAGGGTGAGGGCTGCCTCTCCTCCTGCTGCTGAGGAAGGTGGTCACGGGCAGTCGGCCTTGTGGACTAGAAGTGTGGTGCTGAGCGAGGAGGTCTAGTGGATACTGACAGTGGAGCAAGTGGCAGAGCAACCTGAGGAAAAACAGCGTCCGTGAGTACAAGGGAGCTTCAGTGGACAGGAGCTAGCACACACAGCAAGTGAGAAAAGGGGGTGCCAAGCTAGGACCCTAAAGGTTTAACACAACAGGATCACATTTATTATATTCACTTCAGTGGCAGAGTGAAGCAGCGGCCTTGCCACATTCTACAGAAAGATGTCCTCTACATTGTGCATAGTTCTAAATTGGAGTATCCCACTCATCCCTTCTCCCATCCAAGTCCCAATAAAAACACAAAAAAGCAAATCTCCTGAAATGTTCATTGTCTGAGTCAAGTGTTAAAGTGACAAGTTTCTACAGATTGTTGCTACGGGTAACCCAGGGGAATCCAATCTCAGCAGCTCTCTAGGGGGTAATGCTACACATGAAAAAGCTGCTTTAAAAAAAAGACCTGTGAAAATTCAGACAGCAACAACTAGGAATAAATTATGGGCTATATTTCATTTGTAAAAAAAAAAAAACTATGAACGAAGTCAATGATGTTGTTTCAGTAATTAAATTTTTTTTGTATATTTATATATTTTTAGTGTTAATATTGATGAATACAGAAGCATCTTGGCACTGATCTTTGCTGTCAATGAGATCAATAAGGACCCCGATCTTCTGCCCAATGTTACTCTGGGTTATCATATATTTAATACTTGTGGAGATCCAAAGAGGTCCATGGGATACGCTCTGCAGATATTGTCTGGAAGAAACATGAAGGTTCCTAATTATTCCTGTAGGAGACATGGGGAAGTGGTTGGTTTTATTGGTGAGTCCGGTTTCCTTACAACTCAAGCACTGGCCCAGTTACTTAATGCTTACCAGTACACACAGGTAAGTGGTCTCTGAAATACATTGCATTTCTTAACAATATCAGCCAAAAATTATGGACTGCCTACCCTTAGAAACGATTTGCATCTATTGCTCCACGACTGTTTGGAGAGAAGCACTAGAACCTTGAACATGATGCATTACACAACTGGTGATAAGGCGGGGAAGACTTTGGCTAGACGTTTGCAAGGCTACCGCAACAAAACCAAATTGCCTACCTATATCATCCCATTAGTGGGCAGGAAATTTACAATCCACAAGAAATTGCAGAAAAATGTATCTGTTACTAAAACTCTCTTTATAATTTAAACCACGACCCCTCGACAACTCAACTATCACTATCAGACATGGACAATTTTCTAACACACCTAAATATGCCCACACTTACTACATTTCAAATCGAAAATTTGAATACACTGTTAGAGATATTCAAAACCATTCATTCTCTTCCTAATAACAAATCACCAGGACCTGATGACTTTGTAGGGGCATGCTATAAAACTTTTAAACACGTTAGGCCCCTGTTTTTATCTGATGTACAACTCTGCTGCATCCTCCTCCTATTTTCCACAAGAAATGCTTAATGTTCCTATTATCACATTGCAAAAACCAGGGAAGTGAAGAAGGGGGGGAGGGGGAAGAAAAAGAAAAAGGGGGCAGCAATACCGCAACAGACGGTCAACTCATGGGGAACCACCATTGCCCCCCCCTCCCATCAAGGGGGGGGGGGGTCAAAGGGCATGGATAAGCATCAGTAAAGAGGAGGAGAGTGAAGGAGCTGAACATTGACCAAAAAAGACCTAATAAAGAAAAATTACATTGTCTCGACCAGTAAGACATCAGAGTGATTTAGCAGCATTGAAGGAAAGTCCAGTCCGAAAGGGGGTCTGTGGTAGGGGAGGTCATCCCCCGATGAGCATGAGCTTTGATATAGAGGTCCCATTTAGCGTGAAATCGATAGGGGGGGGGGGGGGGTAGTTAAAAGCAAACACATCTAGAGTTTCCCACTTAAAGAGTGTTTCTAGTTTCGATTTGAACATCTTTAAGAGCTGGCGGGGTTGCATGTATCCAGGATCTTGAGATGGCTTTCCTGTCGATCATTAGGCAGGTAGATATTCAAGCCTTGTGTTGTCGAACAAGTGGTAAATGGGGCTTAAATACTTGTTGAGAAGAAGGTACTGGAGAGTTGTCAATCAGTCCAAATATAAAGGAAAAGGGGTCCATGGTGGGTGAGTATCCAATCATCCTGGAAATATAGTCCGCCACTGAGGTCCAAAAGTGTGAAATCGAGGGGCAGGACCAAAGTCTGTAAAACAGAGTTGGGCGGTATTTGTGGCACCAGGGGCAACAGCGGAGGGGTGCATTCAACACAATTGTGGAGAAAAGAGAATACGCTCTGTGAATAATCCTGAGTTGCTGCTCCCTCCAGAATTCGTTGGTGACATAAGTGCAGATTGAGTTCTACCCATTTAGGATGTGGTCCCTGGAGCCTTCGAAGGATAGCTCCTTGTCCCAGAAAGATTTGATGGGTTTGTCCTTAGGATTGCCAAGGTGCTGTTGGAGTGGCTTATAAATATGAGCAAGTTTAAGGTCCTCAAGCTCTAGTATACGGTCTATGATGGAGGTACGAGTCCTCTCTGTTTAAGTTCTGGATATTGACTGTGAGAAGGCCGAGGCCTGATGTATGAACAAGAAGTAGGAGGTCGGTAGCTTGTAGCGGGTTTGAAGCATGGCGAAAGATAAGGGGAATCCCGATTTGGGGTCGAGGCCTTGGGTGGATCATGTGGAGAAGACCGACTCACTACCAGGGGGTTCGAAGACTGGATGCCCAGCAATAAGCAATTTAGAGGAGAGGAGAGGAGGGGGGATAAACCCAATTTTTTATGAATTTATCTCTAGGCTATCTGCCTGTCACGTAACAAAACATGGTGGAAGGGGAGAGAGGCCAATTTACAGTGTAGGAGCGCAGGGAGTCCACACGGGTCAACCATCTGTGATTCCAAAGAGAAGTTAGAATATTTGGAAGAACCCTTAAGCCAATCCATACCCACTCTGAGAAGGCTAGAAAGGTTGTATAAGCGGACATCTGGGAGGTTGGCCCCGCCCTCACATTTTGGCAAGAATAATTTGGGAAGGGAAATACGGGGACTTTTCTTTTTCCAGAGAAACAATGAGAGTGACTTGTATAAGGAGGTTATGTTTGTGTGTTTCAATAAAAGCGGGATCGTCTGGAGGGGGTATAGCAGTTTGGGGATGGCTACCATTTTATAGAGGTGACACCTGCCCATCAGTGACAGGGGGAGACTGGTCAAGCTCTTGAGTTGTTTACTTATTTTAGCTAATACGGGGGGGAAAATTCAGGCGATATAGGGAGGAGGGGGGTTTTCCAATTTTTGTGCCCAGGTAGGTAATGAAGAAGGTCGCAACCGAAAAGAGGGAGGTGGAGGTCCACAATGGGCTCCTGGGGTAATAAAGAGGGATAATTTCACTTTTAGCGTAATTTATGCGGAGACCTGAGCATTTACAAAAGGTATCAAATGTGTCCGTAATAAGCAGCATGTCCGCAATAGGGTCATATCTTCACGACCTATCGGCACTCCATGGAAGAAGGGGTTGTGAAGAAGAAAGTGTGAGAGGGGTTCTAGGGCTAGGTTGAAGAGAAGAGGAGATAAAGGGCAACCCTGTCTAGTACCTTTGGTGGGAGGGATGCTGTCGGAGGTGTGGCGGTCGTTAATCACCCTCGCACTGGGGAGGAATACATTGTTTCAACCAGGTGAAATATGGGAACTGAGAACCCAAAGGCGGAAAGGACCATCCGGAGCCACTGGAAGCTAACATTATCGAAAGCTTTTTCCGCATCTAGGGAAATAATAGCTAAATCAGCTGCAGGGTTTGCCTTAGCATGTTTGAGTACCGTGAGCACTTTTCGTATGTTGGAGGTGGACGAATGACCCTGGGTGAACCCTGCCTGGGAAGGATGGAGGAGGGATGGCATCAGAAGAGCCAGTCTATTGGCCATGATGTTGGACAGGATTTTAGAGTCTAAATTCAGTAGCGAAATTGGCCGATAGGAGCCCGGGTCTGTGGCATCTTTATTAGGTTTGGGGATGAGTTTGATAAGGGCCTGAAGGCCAGTCAGTATATAAGTTCCCCCCGCCATAATCGCTTGGTACGTAGAGGTCAGTGTAGGGGCGAGCAGGGTGTTCATTCGTTTATAAAAGTCCGTGGTATAGCCATCAGGGCCTGGGGCTTTACCGGAAGGCAAGGAGGAAATCACTGATTCGACTTCCTCCTGAGTTATCGGGGCGTTAATAGTGGCCAGTTGGGAGGGGTCTAGCTTGGGAAGCTGGACCCCCGCCAAGAAGGAATGCACTATATCAGTGTCAATAGGGTCAGGGCCATACAGTGCGGTTTAAAATTGTGCCATTATAGAGTTAATTTCCAGCGGGTCAGAAGACAGGTGGCCAGCAGAATTTTTCAGGGCTGAGATGTGTGTAGGGGCATAAGGGCCTTTGCACATGAGGGCTGAGTTTACTGGCTTTATTTCCAAACTTAAAATACTGAAGATCAAATATGGACATGCGTATACTTTCCTTGGTCTTTGCCCATAAATCGAAATCGGTTTTAGCTTCCTTCCAGGCATTCCTGTTAGCAGGAGTATTCTGCTGGGAGAGATGAGCTTGGGCCACCCTCATGGAGTTGCTAGCTGCCTGAAATTGATGGTTCGCATTCCGCTTGTAAGCCACGGAAAAGGCTATAATTTTGCCCCTGAGTACGGCTTCGCCGACTCCCACAGCAGATTTGGATCGTCAGTGTGTGCGGCGTTATCCTTCAGGAAATTCATCCAAGCTTTCCTTAGGATGCCAAGAAGCTCGGAGTTATTAGTCAGGTACGCTGGGAAGTGCCAGGGAGCTGGAGTGGTGTGGGTAGATAGGTACGTTAGGCAAGTGGAAATAGTGGAATGATCTGAGAGGACCATATCCGCAATAGCGGGGTCACGGGTGTGGGGCAGCACTAGTGAATTGGCCAGGAAATAATCAATTCTGGATAAGGATTCATGAGGTGGAGAATAAAATGTGTGTTCCCTGCCTAGGGGATGGGCAGCATGCCATATATCGACTAGACGCAGGGTATCCGCAAACTGAGCTAGGGGAGTAGGTGCATGGTGCATGGATAGAGCGGGGTGGGGTCAAGTGAGCGACTTATCTTCCGTAGGATTCATTACTGCGTTGAAGTCCCCACCCTCTAGGAGTTGGAGGTGGACATATGGGGCCAGTTTCGAGGTGAGGAGGTGGAAGAAAGCTTTAGTTGGTTGGGTGGGGGCATAAACGGCGAGAGGACCAATTCTGTCATGTTTATACAAGGTTTGTATACCCCTACCTTGCACCACTCTAGGACATTTCTACATGTAATTATGTGGGGCTGGGTGTGGGCAAGGTGTCACTTAGAGGTCCACATATATGTTTTTAGATATATGTTGGTGGTTCACCGCGAGGAGGACGAGCAGCCCGTACCGCTAGACCACTAGGGATGTGACATGATGTTTTAATACAATTTACCTGCAATATGGGAAATAAAGGATTCAATTAAATTGAGTTACGCTATTTGGAGCCTTTTTTCCTTTCATATACCATCGCTGATACCCTGGATGAAATCACCCACCATTGGAGACCACCTAAAAGGGGATACCTATTAAGCCCAGGGGGCTTTCTAAGCCTGAAAGATTCTAATACCATATGGTATATAGAACCCACTACATCTGGTAAGTGATCCAGCTTATTTATTCACTGAAGGAATTAATGCCACAGCGAACTCTTATAAAGCACTTGCACTTTTTGAACTGAACACTCAATAATTTCTGCAATCAAGGATATTTATTTATTTATTTATTTTTTACCTATCAATTTTTAAGCACTTAAGATAAATTCTTTTGGACTGCACATTTATCAAGGATACTTGTAATTAATTTATATATTTTTCATGCACTATAGTCACTTGTATAAATAATATATATATATATATATATATATATATATATATATATATATATATATATATATATATATATATATATATATATATATATATATACCTTTTTGGGATATTCACAAATATTTTTTGAAGTAATATTTTATTCATTTTTATATATTTAACCACCATTATCTGCACAGTATTTATTTATTCACAGTTTTTTTATTTACTGACATCATACTTACCATTGGTATAAGTTAACACAACAGGTATCTATTGCTTTGAGCAAGCGCTGTATTTTGGTCTCAAATAGGCCAGAGATATATTTTATACCATAAATTTTATACAGCAGCTGCTATTTATTGGTTTTAGGCCTTTTAAAATACCCATCAATATTTTAATTCATAAATTATTCATAATTCATAGCACTCTCCCATTGGCGCGAGGAATATACTTTGTATATATATTTCAGACATATGTTGGTGGTTGTATAACTGTACTACTGCTGTACAGAATTTTAAAATATGCATTTTCAATAAAGTTTTTTCTTATATTTATCCCGTTTGATTTGTCTCTCAGGGCGGTAGAAACAGCACCGGCATAGCCCCCCTCTCTAGCCAACATCCCCATTTTTGTTTTATACAAAGTTTGGCGACGAGCAGTCGACCATCACCATCATCGTTGGTATCGAGCGAGAGGAGGTCGCACGGGAGATTTTTGTGAATGAGGAGGAACATGCCCGCCTTCCCCTTGGGAGAGGCTGAGCCAAACACTTGGCCCACCCACATTTTTCGCATGTGATGAAAGTCACAGGAAGGGAGGTGTGTCTCCTGAAGCAGGGCGATATCCGATTTAAGGCATTTTAAGTGACGTAGGATGGCCATACGTTTATTGGGGGACCTCAGGCCCTTGACATTCCAAGAAGTAATTTTCACATCAAGGGGGAGGGGGAGGTGGGGGTTTAGTAGATGGTATTATAGTGTTTGGGGTAGAGGAAATCAGTGATGCCAAAGTGAAACACCTGCGCATGGGGATACAGGTGAGGCAAGGGGTGCAGCCTATCAAAGTGGTTATAAAAAGGATGCTGGCCCTATAAACAATACAGGTTAACAACAAAAGGAGGACTTAGCTTTTTTCCTCATGAGTAACTCCATACCTGACAGCGTTACTGGAGAGTTGCTTGGTCCACTCACGTGGTATAGCGGAGACGAGTGTCTCAGAATGCGCAGGGTGAAGGAAGTGGTGGCCTTGTGACTGAAAAGTGTAGTACGATCCATGATGGCACATGCCTTGCAGTCTCCGGTAAAGCTGTGGGTAAAATGTAAGTAAGAGTAAAAGAAATACACAAAATACAAATGCATACATAAACAGCACCACAAGCATTTTAGCTGGGAACCAGGCAGGGACATAGGTTGGACTCAAAAACTAGCCATTACTAGCACTGGGGAAAACATAAATCACAGCATAGGCCCGACATGCAAGGCACAGAAAAATAAGAAAAATAAAACATAACCTTGGGGAAATGACGTCTTGTGTCAAGCAACTAGAACAAACAGGCCGGCCAGGCCTCGATGGGTGGTAGGAAAGGACCGCATTAAGAGAGATCTGGACTATCTAGATTTGTTTGATAAGCGGGATCTTTTCGGAGAGTCTTTCCTCGGGCTGCGGAGGTCTCTGGATCTGGGAGAGAAGGAGGGAGCAGCAGGGGATTAGTGTCCATAGATAGGTGGAGGCTTGATTGGATGTAGTCGGCAGCTTCGTGGGGATGAGAAAAGGATTTAAAATCACCAGATGGGCCGTGAAGTGGAGAATGTCCGGATACGCCAGGGTAAACTTGATACCTTTCTGGAATAGGGCATTGCAGGAGGGTTAAAATGCTTTGCGCCTGTGAGCGACTTCCTGGGAATAGTCGGCAAAAAGAAGCAGGTGATGCCATCAAGCTGGAGAGTTTTAGCATTGGGGAATGATTTTAAGATAGCGGTTTTGTCTGTGTAATTCAGGTAACGCACTAACACAGGGCGTTGGGAGCAGCGGTCAATGGATAGAGTACCGAGGCAGTGCGTCCTTTCTGTGATGCACGGCATGGTGATGCCCAGGGCCTGCAGGATACGGGTAGTGCAAATGTCAGTGAGGGTGCGTGTGCAAAATTATTCAGAAAGCCCGATAATCCTTAAATTGTTCCTGAGGATCTATTTTCTAGATCATCAAGCTTCTCCAGTATATACTGCTGGGTCTGCTTTAGTTTGCTGTCATTAGTAAAAGTGCACTGTATCCCATCCTCCGTGTCTGTAATCCTATTCATTATATTATTCAATCCTACATCAGATAGGCGCTTTGCATGTTCCCCCAGCTCTTTGCGGAGCTGGGATATCCCCACCGTCACTGCCCTGTCCTCTGTGGCTGAGATGGTGGGGGACAGGAGAGCAGCAACTGCTTGTGCCAGTCGTTACATAGTTACATAATTACATAGTTAGTGAGGTAGAAAAAAGACATCAGTCCATCCAGTTCAACCTATGATGTGTGTGTGTGTGTTTGCTTTTAACCGTACATTGTATACCCCTGTATGTTGAAACTATCAATTCTCCCTGCTGATACGACTGCTTGTGGAAGATAATTCCACATCCTTACCGCTCTTACAGTGAAGAACCCCTTACGCATTTTAAGGTTAAACCGCCTTTCCTCTAGTTTTAGTGAGTGGCCACGTGTCTTAATTGATCTCCTTTCTCTGAATAGTTTGTTCCTTATGTTAGGGTCGCCAGTACAGTATTTGTACATTGATATCATATCCCCCCTCAATCGTCTCTTCTCCAGAGAAAATAGGTTCAGTGCTTGTAATCTTTCCTCATAGCTGATGTCCTCCATTCCCCTAATTATTTTTGTTGCCCTTTTCTGGACTCTTTCCAATTCCAGCACATCCTTCCTGAGGACCGGTGCCCAGAACTGGACAGAATACTCCAGATGTGGCCGGACCAGAGTCTTGTAGAGCGGGAGAATAATCTCTTTATTTCTGGAGTGAATCCCCTTTTTTATACATCCCAGTATTCTGTCGGCTTTGCTTGCAGCGGCTTGGCATTGCATGCCACTGCCAAGCCTGTTGTCTACCAGTACCCCCAGGTCCCTTTCCATCCTAGACTCACCCAGAGGTTCCCCCCCTAGTGAGTAGCTTGCTTTCTGGTTTCTGGCCCCCAAGTGCATTACTTTACATTTTTCAACATTAAACCTCATCTGCCATGTAGTTGCCCACCCCGTTATTTTGTTCAGGTCCGCTTGTAAGGTTTCTACATCCTGCATAGAAGATATTGGCATGCTTAGTTTAGTATCATCCGCAAATACTGAGATTGTACTAGATATCCCCTCCTCTAGATCATTTATGAATAAATTAAACAGGATTGGTCCCAGGACAGAACCCTGGGGGACCCCACTTTCCACACCCGCCCAATCCGAGTACTCCCCATTAATCACCACCCTCTGGACTCTCCCCTGGAGCCAGTTCTCTATCCAGGTACTGTTGGCACTGTTCATCAGGGGGCGTCTGTCTGTGAATCAGCAGGGGGCGCAGGGTTGTGCGATTCCCCCACGTAGAGCCCAGCGGCCATATTACCTGCCTGTGGAGCAGAGAGGGAGCCGTACAGTCGGTGTGGGAGGCACTCCCGCGGCATTGTGGACCACGAACCGGTCCATGAAGGATGTCTCTGCAGTGATGTGAAGAGTGGGGGGCCATGTGGTGTCTGTGAGCGGGAATGAGCCGGTCTAATAGGCGGGTTATGCCGGAACCGAAAGTCGGATTTCATGTTTAAAGAAAACTACTGACCTTTTATTCAGAAATTACTGTACGTTCTAGCCTTATCTTCCTTATGGAACCATGAGCTTTCCTGGTCAGGTAGACTGTCAGCATTTAAAATCCTAATGCTGCCCCAACTTCTGTACCAGTGTACCAGTATCAGTGTTTTTAGGATAATGTCTACACTGGTACCTAATTATTACTTTGCCTCCCTGCAATCTACAATGAACTAATATCTCTGGCGGGGAAAAAGAGCCAGGTGTGTGTGATGGGAGTCACTTTGGGTGGGGGGCTCGGGAAACCCAGTTTACCTTAGAGAGGTCGGGAAACTCCTTTTCAGCTCCCCATGTCCCTTTCACTGTATGTGTAAGTCACCTTGTATCTATCAAGGGCACAGGGTGACCAAGAAATTGATGGACAACTACTTCAAGCCTTTGTTAACCAAAGAAAAATAAAAACTTCATCCTGTTCTCTTAAAACATGGTATACAGCACAGTGCTTGTGCTGTGTCATTTGGCCCCTTCTATCACCTAAAAAACCTGGCTGATCCTGCCAGTTTCTACCCTCCCCTCTGTACACTGACCACAGTAAATCATGGCTGCTGAGCCCTGGTCAGTGTACCTGCCTCTGTCATCCGCAGCTCTCCCCTCTGTCTCCTGTGTGCTCCTCCCCCTCCCTGCCTGTCAGCTCCGTGCTGCTAAAATAACTGTTAATGTATTCTATAATCCTCTTTATCTCCTAATCCTGTGTGCCTCTGTCTCTGTGTTTATAAAAAAAAAATGCTGCATTGATCTCATTGCAGTGTGCTGCTCAGCGATCACATGGCTCTCTCTTCCCTCCTCTCCGACCAAGTGATGTTAGCAGGGAAATCTCAGCCCCGCCCCCTTCAGCTGTCAGACAGGGAGAGGAGAGAGCCGGCCAGTCACGGGATCGCCAAGCAGCTCATTGAAATCAGGTATATACAGCATTTATTTTTTTAAAACACATAGACAGAGGCACACAGACTTAGGAGACAAAAGAGGATTATACAAAGTCATGCAAGTGGCTTAACCACTTCCCACCCACCCTATTGGCGATTGACGTCGGGAAAGTGGTTGCATTATCCTGACCGGACGTCATATGACGGCGGGGGGCGCGCAGAGCGGCAATCGGTGATGTGGCGTGTCACACTGACACACCGCATCTCCAATCTCGGTAAAGAGCCTACTAACGTAGGCTCTTTACCATGTGACCAGCTGTGTCCAATCACATATGGTCACATAGTACACAGGAAGAGCCGTTGATCGGCTTTCCTCAGTATGTGCCTGACAGGCACGAGTAAAGGAGTCCTATCTCTCCCTCAGCAGCAGCAGTGAGGAACCTCTCCCTACAGTAGTATCAGCAGAGTGACACCCGGCGCTGTGTGACTCCAGACTCCTGGCCTATCACAGCCATGCCATTAGTAGACATGGCTGTGATGGCTTCTAGGGCACACTAGTTAAACGCTTGCTGATTGGCTTCCTTGAACCTGTTGAAAGTGCACCATTAAAACCGCGCCAAAACATCAAATAACGTTACCGAACAGTACCCGAACATACAGTGAAATGTCCGGGTACCGAATACCCAAAAGTCCGGTACGAACGCGAACAATACAGTCCGGGTTCACTCAACCCTAGTTAGGATGTTTGATTTGTCAAGAATCAAGCAGTCGCCGGGAAGGTGTTTCCCTATGTAGTGAGTGACGATCCTTATGGGGAGACATGATAAGATTAAAACCACCAGGTTTAAACGAGAACACAAGCTATCGCCCATTCCTGGAAGGATTCTCATCGGGCAAAACCGACTAAAAAACTTGGAAAAAACTTGAAATAAAATCGCTCACTCCAATCCAACCATCATGGATCCCCAAATAAACCTAAAAAAACAAAAAAAGTTGACTATCACCACCTCCAACTGTTTTTACACACACCAGGGGTATATATAATACCCAGCCCAAAATCGGGGTCCCATACCGGTGCCATAGAAAGCTCCCCCCTAGTTGACCCGATACCTACCTGTCAAATATTCAATTGCTGTGCAAAAATATAAATATATTATTACTGTCAAGACGATCCTCGGATTCGCCAGAAAAAGAAAACTGTAAAACTCTTATTATATAATTTATTTTTATTATATTTTTATTTTATTTGTATATTGCATTTACTCCAATGCGGGAAAAGATCCAAAACTCTGGTGATCGCCACCTTCTTACTCTTCACATCCGGCACAGGTAACCCCGGTATTACCCAATAACCGGGGTCCCAAGAGGCCAGCAGTAATTCCAACCTAACTGTAAAATCCCCTCCCAGGGATTAGCCTCCTTCTCTGTGTCGGCGGCCGCTCTGAATAGCCTCGCAATACGGTGACAGGATGCGCGCGCACCCGCGCCGCATAATCACCGAAAACCCGGAAGCAACATCATTGCGCCCATCTGCGCATGCGCACCGAGGCATATAAAAAGGCCGGGAATCAAACAGGGCGCCACTTCCCTCGGACCTGAGGGATAGTGAGGACGCCCGGACCCTGCTGCCTGGAACAACACCTTGGACCTTATTACCAACCAAATGTAAGTAACCACAATGCTACCCTCGAGCATTGTTGGTACTGGATTACTTACAAAATATACTGATACTGTCCCCTCTCTATCTATTTAGATAGAATAGAAGGGGATCATCAATACCACAGCGCCACCTGGTGGCTTTTTCTGGAAAATACATGTACATACAAGTAAGTGGAAATACCAAAGAAAAAATCAGAGACACTAAATGTGAATATATATAGTACAAAAAACTAAAACACACTTACACTTCAATTCAGATTGGACCAGACTCGGGACAGTACTATCTTCCCTCCCTTGGCCAAAAGAAATATATGAATTGATCAAGTAAGTACTCAATATATGTGGAATGCATTAAAAACTCTCATACACTTAAAAAGGAATTTATACTCCCCACATTTATACTCCAGCAGCAACGGCAACACGATTCTTATGTGATTAGACAAGGACTTGAGGCAGGAACCAGAGGCAGAATCTTTTCCCCAACAAGTACGTTCTTTTATTATATGACCAAAGGAAAACAAACATTCCGATTGGTTCAAATAATATATACTCAACTATTGACTTACTATATTTCAGATGTGGTGACATACCTCCCTTGATAAAGGCCTCCATGGCCGAAACGCGTAGGATACTGAACACCCTCCCTATGGATCCGACGCTTTACCCAAGCGTGGAACAATAGAGAGACAGTGATTGTCACCCTACCACATTGTCACTTTTTCTTACCTTTCCTAACTATTCACAATCACCAATGGGTCTATAACCCATACACTATATATGGTTTTTGAAATACGTTACTGATATTGAAATGTTTATGTAGATATTATATGTGGTAATACATATAATAAATTATCTTTTATGAAAAATTGATATTTTCCATCAATATATATATTAAGCCCATAAAGTCCCAATTTTGACCTGAGGCACCAACCCCATATGCAAGATTAAAATCACCACCATAAACGGCTGCCAGAGATGGGAGGTGGACTGGAAAATTTCATCCAAAAATCCTAATTGACCCGAGTTTGGGGCGTAAATGTTGATCACCCTGAAGGAAGTGGACAGATGATCACAGACCAATGCTATAAATCTCCCATTGGGATCTAGCAGGGATTCCCTAACCCGGATAGGGCAAGATTTTTCAATCAGGACTGCCACCCCCACCTTACCAGACGGATCAGAAGCAGTGTAGGAGGTGGGAAAGTATTTAGAGGTAAATTTGAAGGAACCCTCAGGACAAAAGTGGGTCTCCTGCACTAGAATGACATCCGCGCCAGAGGCGCAAAATTCTTTAAGTGCTAACCAATGCTTATGTACAGAGTTCAGCCCTTCACATTATAAGAAAAAATCTCAGAGCCACGGAGACAGGGATTCTGAACAGCGGACACAAGCGTTGGACAAATCATCAAATACACAAACCTCACTCAGAACAGGTAAATAGGGTTGAGCGGACACCTAGATGTCCGTGTTCGACGGGTTTGGCCGAACTTTAAAAAAAAGTCCGGGTCCGTGTCCCGGACTTTTACCGAACTTTTCCCGGACACCGAACCCCATTGAAGTCAATGGGGACCCGAACTTTAAGGCACTAAAATGGCTCTAAAACACCAATGGAAAGGGCTAGAGTGCTGCAAATGGCAGCAAAACGTAGTTAAGAGCATGGCAAGTGCTCTGCAAACAAATGTGGATAGGGAAATAACTTAAAACAACAAAAAAAACCAGAAAAATAAAACAATGTTCTTCATCTCTGAAGGACGAGGCCCATATGGAGTAGGAGGGAGGTTGAGGTGGTGGTGGATGTGGCGGTGTCATAGGCGTGCGCACAGGGTGTGCCTGGTGTACCTGGGCACACCCTAATCACCTAGGGCACATAGCATTATCGCTCTGTTTGCCAGTGAGGAGATGGGAAAGATCTCCCTCGCACCTGCTCTGCTCTATTTCTCTTTGCCAGCAGGGAGAGTAATGTATCGGGGCCATGTACATGTAGGCAAACACATGCATGTGTATTTCAAATTTGGGGTGCACACCCTAATGCAATAGGCTGCGCACACCTATGGGCGGTGTAGGTGGAAGCGGCGGTGGAGGAGGACCAGGGCCGGATTAAGAGCATCATGGTCTTGGTGCTGAGGATTTTGAAGGGCCTTAAGGGCCGTGCCTTGGCATGCACCCAGAGGAGGAAGGGTGCAGCCATGCATGCCTAATTCAACATGGGATGCTGTCTCTGAAGCCCATAAACACATCCATGCATCGGCAACTGTCCCTCCTTGTCCGGCCTTGGCGCTGTGTGGGGAGGTTCTGAGGGTGCTGCCTGGGGAAGCGAGCATAGAAGCCAGACTTCTGTGTTTACAAGTGACAGAAGAGCGGTCACAGTGAATATGGCCAACCCGGGGCCTATATAAAAGGTAGGGGCCTGCATGGAGCTGCAGCTCCAATAGCCAATACGTTAATCTGGCCCTGAGGAGGAGGACGAGGTAGCCAACACTGCTTCTTTTCACAAATTTTAAATGAGGGTACACCCCAAAAGAGTGAGAAAGAGCAAAAATGGAACAATGGCTGGGTAAGGTCGGTATCCATTGCTATTCTGCACAAGGTACGGAAAAGTCCCGTGGGATCCATGCCTGGTTCATTTTAATGAACGTGAGCTTGTCCACATTGTCTCTGGACAGGCGGCTGCGCTTGTCTGTTATAACACCCCCAGCCGTGCTAAATACCCATTCAGATAATACACTGGCTGCAGGGCACGCCAGCACCTCCAAGGCGTAAAGGGCAAGCTCAGGCCATGTGCCCAATTTGGAGACCCAGAAGTTGAAGGGGGCAGACCCCTCATTCACTACATGTAGGCGTGTGCACACATACTGCTCCACCATGTTGGTAAAATGCTGCCTCCTGCTAAGACGTTCCATCTGAGCTGCTGGTGCTGCTGTTTGTTGTGGCGTGCTGACAAAGCTTTTCCACATTTCGGCCATGCTAACCCTGCCTTCTGAGGTGCTGGCGGTGCCCTGGTTGAGTTGGCGACCTCCTCCTCCTCCTCCTCTGCCTTGTGCTTCCACTGTGGCCCCGCTGTCAGATGGGAATGCCAGCAGCATCGCGTCTACCAGCGTGCGCTTGTACTCGCGCATCTTGCGATCGCGCTCCAGTGAGTGAATTAAGGACGGTACGTTGTCCTTGTAACGGGGATCCAGCAGCGTGGCCACCCAGTAATCAGCACCAGTGATGGCCATGAGCTGGCCTGGGTGCCACCCTGCTGTGAACATGGTTCCATCTCCTCCTCCAGCTCCTCCTCCTCCTCATCCTCCTCATCCTCCAGAACTGTGCCCCTGCTGGACAATTGTGTCCCTGGCGTTTGTGTGTGCAGGAACCCACCCTCGGAGCCCCTTGCGAATGACTGCCCTGAAAGCCTTTGAAATGTTACCTCTTCATCCTCCTCCTCCTCCTCCTCATCCTGTGCCACATCCTCTTCCATCATCGCCCGAATTGTTTTTTCAAGGAGGCATAGAGGTGGGATAGTTAAGCTGAGAACGGCGTCATTGCCACTGGCCATGTTGGTGGAGTACTCAAAACAGCGCAACAAGGCACACAGGTCTCGCATGGAGGCCCAGTTATTGGTGGTGAAGTGGTGCTGTTCCGCAGAGCGACTCACGCGTGCGTGCTGCAGCTGAAACTCCACTATGGCCTGCTGCTGCTCGCACAGTCTTTGCAGCATGTGCAAGGTGGAGTTCCACCTTGTGGGCACGTCACATATGAGGCGGTGAGCGGGAAGGCCGAAGTTACGCTGCAGCCCTGCCAGGCGAGCAGCAGCAGGGTGAGAACGCCGAAAGTGCGCACAGACGGCCCGCACTTTCTGCAGCAGCTCTGACATATCGGGGTAGTTTTTAAGGAACCTCTGCACCACCAAATTCAGCACATGCGCCAGGCAACGGATGTGCGTCAAACCGGCTAGGCCCAGAGCTGCTATGAGATTTCGCCCGTTATCGCACACCACCAGGCCGGGCTTGAGGCTCGCTGGCAGCAACTACTCATTTGTCTGCTGTTCCATGCTCCTCCACAACTCCTGTGCGGTGTGTGGTTTGTCCCCCAAACAGGCAAGTTGTAAAACTGCCTGCTGTCGTTTAGCCCTGGCCGTGCTGAAGTTGGTGGTGAAGGTATTACGCTGTCCGGATGAGGAGGCGGTAGAGGATGAGGTAGCGGAGTAGGATGAGTTAGGAACAGGAGGCAAACTGAAGCGCCCTGCAATCCTCGGTGGTGGAAGGACATGTGCCAAATTGCTATCCGCCTCAGGCCCATCCGCCACTGCATTTACCCAGTGTGCCGTTAGGGAGATATAACGCCCCTGACCGTGCTTACTGGTCCACGTATCGGTAGTTAGGTGGACCTTGGCACAGATGGCGTTGCGCAGTGCACACCTGATTTTTTCCCCCACTTGGTTGTGCAGGGAAGGGATGGCTTGCCTGGAAAAGTAGTGGCGGCTGGGCACGACGTACTGTGGGACAGCCACCGACATAAGCTTTTTAAAACTGGGCGTCTCCACCAGACGGAATGACAGCATTTCAAAGGCCAATAATTGTGAAATGCTGGCATTCAGGGCCAGGGATCGCGGGTGGGTAGGGGGGTACTTCCTCTTCCTCTCAAGTGTTTGGGAGATGGAAAGCTGAACGCTTCCACGGGACATTGTGGAGATGGTTGTTGGTGACCCAGGTGGTGGTGTTGCTGACAGATCGTCTGTTTGCGGGGTGGCAGGTGCCGGTATGACTACAGAGGTGGCTGGAGCAGCCGAGACTGCAGCAGAAGAGGAAGCAGGATGAGCCAGAGACGTTTCTTGGTTTTGAAGGTGTGTACTCCACTGCAGCTCGTGCTTTGCACTTAGATGCCTAATCATGCAGGTTGTGCTCAGGTTGAGAAGGTTTATGCCTCGCTTCAGGCTCTGATTGTACAGGGTGCAAACCACTCGTGTCCTGTCATCAGCACATTTTCTAAAGAACTTCCACGCTAGAGAACTCTTTTGAGCTGACTTTGGTGCACTCGTTCCCTTGCTGCGTTGGGCAGTAGCAGGCGTAGTGTCTAGGGCACGGCCGCTCCGCTTCTGCACCCTGCTCCCTCTTCTGCTGTGCTGGTGGCTCTGTGCGACCACCGCCTCTTCCTCCAAACTACTCAGGTCACCTGCATGACCTTCATTCCATGTGGGGTCGAGGACCTCATCGTCCTCCACATCATCTTCCACCCAGTCTTCACCCCTGCCCTCCCTGTCGGTCTCCACAATGCTGAACGCCGCAGCAGTTGGCACCTGCGTTTCGTCATCATCGGAGACGTGCTGTGATGGTCCTTCCATGTACTCATCTTGAGAAATAAGTGGTTGGGCATCGCTGCACTCAATCTCTTCCACTTCTGGGGCAGGGCTAGGTGGATGGCCCTGGGAAACCCTGCTGACAGAGTCCTCAAAAAGAATAAGAGACTGCTCTATGGCTTGGGGCTCAGACTGCTTGCCTGATTTGCAAGGGGGTGAGGTGAAAGACGGTTGGACATTGGCTGCAGGTGCCAACTCTGACCTTTCTGCAGTAGACTGGGTGGGAGACAATGTGAAGGAACTGGAGGCACTGTCAGCAGCAAACCAATCTACTATCGCCTCTCTGTGTTCTGGCCTCATCACTTCTAGAGGCGTATGATGCCCTACCAAATACTGATGCAGGTTCTGTCGCCTACTCACACTTGAGGAAGGTGTTTCACTTGTGCGTGTAGCTGGCAAAGATCGACCACGTCCTCTCCTTGCAACAGGAGCTCTAGCAGCAGCACCACCACGACCCAGGCCACGGCCCCTATTTGACGCTCTCCTCATATTTCTGAAATTTAAGATCTTGCCCTAGAAAGGTCTTTATTGAATAGCGGAACAAAAGAACAACAGTATCCCACGGGTGTATCTCACAGTCAAATATGCAAACTATGCCGCAATTTAATGTTTTTTACACCAAAAGGGTGTGTATTGAATAGCGGAATAGGATAAAAAACTGTGTATCTCACACGTACAAACACAGACTAGGCCCGATTAAATTTTTTCCTACCCTAAAGGGAGGATGAGGAAGAGGAGTATGGAACAGGCAGCACCCTCAAATCTTCAGAAGTATGAGATGAACCCCAAAAACTTGGAAAGGTGGATCTCACACGTACCGACACAGACTATTCCGCAATTTAATTGAGCCACAAAGGTTTTTATTGAATAGCGGAATAGGAAATATGATCAAAAAAAAGTGTATGTTTTTCACACGTACAGAAGCACACTAGGCCCCAATTACTATTGTTTGTACACCTAAAAGGATGGATGAGGAAGAGGAGGAGGAGGAGTATAGAACAGGCAGCACCCTCAAAGCTTCAGAAGTATGAGATGAACCCCAAAAACTTGGAAAGGTGGATCTCACACGTACCGACACAGACTATTCCGCAATTTAATTGAGCCCCAAAGGTTTTTATTGAATAACGGAATAGGAAATATGATCAAAAAAAGTGTATGTTTTTCACACGTACAGAAGCACACTAGGCCCCAATTACTATTGTTTGTACACCTAAAAGGATGGATGAGGAGGAGGAGTATAGAACAGGCAGCACCCTCAAAGCTTCAGAAGTATGAGATTGTGTTCACTGTACCCCACAAAGATTGTGTTCACTGTACCCCACAAAGATTGTGTTCACTGTACCCCACAAAGGTTTTGTTCACTGCACCCCACAAAGATTGTGTTCACTGTACCCCACAAAGATTGTGTTCACTGCACCCCAAAAGGATTGTCTTCTCTGCACCCCACAAAGATTGTGTTCACTGTACCCCACAAAGGTTTTGTTCACTGTACCCCACAAAGATTGTGTTCACTGCACTCCAAAAGGATTGTCTTCACTGCACCCCACAAAGATTGTGTTCACTGTACCCCACAAAGGTTTTGTTCACTGCACCCCACAAAGATTGTGTTCACTGTACCCCACAAAGGTTTTGTTCACTGCACCCCACAAAGATTTTGTTCACTGCACCCCACAAGGATTGTTTGTCTTCACTGCACCCCACAAGGATTGTCTTCACTGCACCCCACAGAGATTGTGTTCACTGCACCCCACAAAGGTTTTGTTCACTGCACCCCACAAAGATTGTGTTCACTGCACCCCACAAAGATTGTGTTCACTGTACCCCACAAAGGTTTTGTTCACTGCACCCCACAAAGATTGTGTTCACTGTACCCCACAAAGGTTGTGTTCACTGCACCCCACAAAGATTGTGTTCACTGTACCCCACAAAGGTTTTGTTCACTGCACCCCACAAAGGTTTTGTTCACTGCACCCCACAAAGATTGTGTTCACTGTACCCCACAAAGATTGTGTTCACTGCACTCCAAAAGGATTGTCTTCACTGCACCCCACAAAGATTGTGTTCACTGTACCCCACAAAGGTTTTGTTCACTGCACCCCACAAAGATTGTGTTCACTGTACCCCACAAAGGTTTTGTTCACTGCACCCCACAAAGATTGTGTTCACTGTACCCCCAAAGATTTTGTTCACTGCACCCCACAAGGATTGTCTTCACTGCACCCCACAAGGATTGTCTTCACTGCACCCCACAAAGATTGTGTTCACTGTACCCCACAAAGATTTTGTTCACTGCACCCCACAAAGATTGTGTTTACTGTACCCCACAAAGATTTTGTTCACTGCACTCCAAAAGGATTGTCTTCACTGCACCCCACAAAGATTGTGTTCACTGTACCCCACAAAGGTTTTGTTCACTGCACCCCACAAAGATTGTGTTCACTGTACCCCACAAAGGTTTTGT
This sequence comes from Pelophylax lessonae, assembly GCF_965119305.1. NCBI lineage: Eukaryota > Metazoa > Chordata > Amphibia > Anura > Ranidae > Pelophylax > Pelophylax lessonae. The sequence goes on along the minus strand of NC_138768.1, from coordinate 18,508,710 downwards.
TCACTGCATCCCACAAAGATTGTGTTCACTGTACCCCACAAAGATTGTGTTCACTGTACCCCACAAAGGTTTTGTTCACTGCACCCCACAAAGATTGTGTTCACTGTACCCCACAAAGATTGTGTTCACTGCACTCCAAAAGGATTGTCTTCACTGCACCCCACAAAGATTGTGTTCACTGTACCCCACAAAGGTTTTGTTCACTGCACCACACAAAGATTGTGTTCACTGTACCCCACAAAGGTTTTGTTCACTGCACCCCACAAAGATTGTGTTCACTGTACCCCACAAAGGTTTTGTTCACTGCACCCCACAAAGATTGTGTTCACTGTACCCCCCAAAGATTTTGTTCACTGCACCCCACAAGGATTGTCTTCACTGCACCCCACAAGGATTGTCTTCACTGCACCCCACAAAGATTGTGTTCACTGCACCCCACAAAGGTTTTGTTCACTGCACCCCACAAAGATTGTGTTCACTGTACCCCCCCAAAGATTTTGTTCACTGCACCCCACAAGGATTGTCTTCTCTGCACCCCACAAAGATTGTGTTCACTGTACCCCCCAAAGATTTTGTTCACTGCACCCCACAAGGATTGTCTTCACTGCACCCCACAAGGATTGTCTTCACTGCACCCCACAAAGATTGTGTTCACTGTACCCCCACAAAGGTTTTGTTCACTGCACCCCACAAAGATTTTGTTCACTGCACTCCAAAAGGATTGTGTTCACTGCACCCCAAAAAGATTGTGTTCACTGCAGCCCACACACAGAAAAATGGATGTGGATCACTGACACCTGCCTATCTCCTATCCCACACCACACAGCAATATCGATTGTAGTTTGTAGAACACACTTTCCCTAAAATTCAGCAGACTCTGTCCCTAACAGGATTGAGAAGAGATCGTAGATCAGGAGAACTAAGTGCAGACCCCACCCCACACAGCAATATCGATTGTAGTTTGTAGAACACACTGACCCTATAATTCAGCAGACTCTATCCCTAAAATGCCTACAACTCGCCCTGCCTAAACACTCCGACCTGTCCCTCAATTCTATCCGGACACAAATGGTTTTTTCCTGCCTATCTTTCCCTAATCAGCAGCCAGCACGTTGATGTGTGCTCTGTCCCTGATCTAAGCAGCATAATGACGCCGCTGCGGCTGCCTCGAACTTATAAAGACTTGGTCACATGCTTCAGACGGCCAATCACAGCTACTGAGACATTTGCAGGCATGGCTGGGATGGCTTAAGGCACACCAGTTAAACGATTGTTGATTGGCTGTTGAAAGCCCGCCATGAAAAGAGCGCCAAAGCATGCAAAACCCGGAAATAAAACGACCGAACACGGATTTTTACCCGAATATACAGTAATGTGTCCGTGTTCGTGTTCGGGTAACAAAAATCCAATTATTCGGTACGAACACGAAAAATACAGTCCGTGTTCGCTCAACACTACAGGTAAATCATAGACAATTCCCGATGCAGTCTGTGACACGGCCTCAGACGAGGCACAGAGGAACTAATCCACAATATTACAGTAACAGAGCCAGACCAAACACAAAAAAGGTCTAGCAAAAAAGAAAAAAGAAGGAAAAAACAGGAAAATAAAAAATAGCAATGACACAACCCGTGTCAGAAAAAAAGCCAATAGGAACGTCAGTAGAAAACCTGAGAGACCATGGTGTCTCATGAAACCAGGAACAGGAGCCTGGGTCTTGCTGGGCAACATGGGTGCCTCCAGGCGATGAACTCCAGTGGGGGTGGAGTAGACCCCGCTGACTCTCCAGCAGACAAAAAAGAAAAATGAAAAACATAAAAAACTTAGAAACATAGCCAAAAAACAACCCCATGGGAGGGGAAAAGGTGACTACCCTAGCCAGGGTAGAAAAAGAGTCACATACTAGCCGCAGGGGCCACAGGCCTAGGTAAATACCACATATGAGCCAGAGTAATCAGATCAAATCGGAGGCTTGAGGTGACGTGGTCGTAGAGGGGTCACAGCATTCCTTCATTGTGGGGTCTTAGCGGGGGTCCACAGGCGTTCAGGGGTAGATGGGGCAGGACGGTTCAAGACATTCTGCGGTGCAAGAACTTCCTCAGGCAAAGGTGGAAGGCCCAGGGTGCGGATAAAGGCCTCGTGCATATCCCACATATGATGCTGTGTGCCCTCCTTGGTGATAACCAAGCGAAAAGGGAAACCCCAATAGTATGGGATGCAGTGTTTTTGTAGATGGGTAGTCGCAGGCCGCAGGTTCCGTCGCTTGTTAAGGGGAATAGGCAAGAGGGCATTGAAAATTTGGATCTTGTTGCCTTTATAATCCACCTGTGATTTGTTGCGTGTAGCCAGGGTCAAGGCCTCCTTACTATCGTAATAGTGAAAGCGGACAATGATATCACGAGGTCTGGCTCCAGCGGGTGGTTTAGGGCCCAAAGATCTGTGTGCCCGATCCAAGCGCCAATCAATGTCCACTATATTAGGGGCCAGAGTGTTAAACAGTCCCAGTAAATAGGAGCGCAAATTGTTGTCATCCACATTTTCAGGGATCCCCCTAAAGTGCAAGTTTTGGCGCCGTTCACGATTCTCCAGGTCCTCCTGCTGTAATTGAAGTTGGAAGACTGAGTGCTTCAGTGTGAAGTTTTCATCCTTCAATACTTGCACATATTGCACCAGATCGTTAAATTTGGTTTCTAGGGTGTCAGTGCATTCCCCAATATGTGCAATCTCCCCCCTTAGTTCTAAAGATAATTTGCCCACCTCTGCAGCCATATTGCGGGTAATCTGTTGGAGAAATGAATGCAGTTTCTCATCCAGGATGGCAGAGGTTAACATAGGTTGAGTGGGCATGGGGGGTGAAGCACCCCGGAGCAGTGTAGGGACAGGGGGATCAGAGGAATTTTCCAACCCCAACGAGGGATCCATCGCAGCGAACGGATCTGGTTGAGAAATTGAGGCCGGGGATTGTGGCTAAGTGAGGAATCACTCCATTGCGGCCAGTGAGCGCAGCTCTAATGGCGCCGTGTGTCCCTGCCGCTGTTGTCCAATCTTGCCCATGGGGACCAGTGAGGTGTAGGGGTGTTAAGCAGCTTATCCCCGTAGGTGTTGTAGCGGAAAGAAGCTTAGAAGGGGCATTGAAGAGCCAGCAAGGTCCAGAACTCACACACTAATCGTCCGCCATGTCCAGAAGCCGCGCATGCGCCTGGCTGTTTCTTAGTTATGTTAATTATATTCCTGTATACAATTTACTTTGTATATGATAATGTAATGAGGCTCATCTGACCTCGTGGGGTATATAACTTCTTTGTAAGTTTTTAATGAACAGTCCAGTTCTCATACAAGCTATTTGTCTGCAAATCTTGTATGGTCCGCTATAATATCTGGTTCCTATATCCAGACTGGAGGAAGCTGTATACCGATGGAAGCACTAAAGCGGGGTGCTGGATGGTTCAGTCACAGTGTGCATTTAGTAAACTCATCAAGCATAGAAAAGCAAGTGGTCTTGGCCACCTTGTAATAAAAGATTACTATTTAGCTACGGTGCTAGCCCTTCTCAAAGATTGGATTGCCCAACCTCGCACATCCCTATGGGCAGAGATTAAGGCAGAATTAGTACCAGGCAACGATACTCCGGACAGTGACCCGGGGGTGGTATGGGAGGCCCATAAGACCGTCATTAGGGGTGTCCTGATTGCTCATGGGGCAAGACTCAAGAAGGAAAGGGAGCGACAGCTGACCAAGCTCCTGACGGACATAGCTCACTTGGAAGATCCACACAAGAGGCGCATGGATGCCTCTGTGGGGATTGAACTGGCTAAGCTGCGGAGTCAAGTCGGAGACCTGTTGAGGTACCGGGCGAAGGCAGCTATCCAGCGCTGCAGACGCACCCACTATGAGTCGGGCGACAAGTGTGGGCGAGTGTTGGCCAAAACTCTGAGAGATTAACAGGCCTCCTCTTATGTTCCATTTTTTAAGGACATTGACAGCGGTAAGGTACATCTCCCCAGGGAAATATCTCGGAGGTTTGCAGAATTCTACTCCGACCTCTACCATCTCCCCACGGGCTTGTCCAGTGGTGCGGCCATTGCCTCATATCTGGACTCGATTCCCCCTTCCACGGTTTCCTTCGCCGGCGAGGGATGCTCTGGAGGAGGAGTTCACTCGGGATGAGCTGTCTATGGCCATTAAACTGGTGAAAAGGGGCAAGGCCCCAGGCCCTGACGGCTTTACGGTCCTGTACTATCAACAGCTACAACCCCTGCTCCTTCCTCACATGCTGAAAATGTTTAATGAAATGGGTCAATCTACTGCCTTCCACGCGGATTCTCCCTTAGCCCACATATCGGTAATACCTAAGGAGGGGAAAGATACCTCTTCCTGTGGGAGTTACTGACCAATTTCGTTATTGAACGCCGATCTGAAACTCTTCACTAAAATGATCGCGTCCAGGCTCCAGCCCCTCCTACCGGACTTGATCCACCTTGACCAAGTGGGCTTCATCTCATCCAGGGAGGCCAGGGACAACACCATCAAGGCCCTGAACCTCATACACTTGACTAAAGTCTCACGCAGACCGACCGTCTTTTTAAGCAAAGACGCTGAGAAGGCCTTCGATCGAGTGAGTTGGAGATACATGTTTGAGGTTCTTGGACGTTTCGGGGCTGGTCCCCGCATGCTCCACTGGATCTCGAGTATCTACTCCTGCCCCTGCGCGAGGGTCAAAGTGAATGGAGTTTACTCCGAACCTTTTCAGATTTTTAATGGGACCCGACAGGGCTGTCCCCTCTCCCCGCTTCTTTTTGTCCTCTCCTTGGAACCCTTCCTGACCAAGGTCCGCCTCAACTCAGATATTTCTGGGGTCTCGGTAGGAGATGCATCCTATAAGATCTCGGCTTATGCCGACGATCTTCTTTTCTCCCTGACCAACCCCTTGATCTCTCTGCCTAATCTCCTCCGTGAGTTCGACCTCTATGGGGCGGTTTCCCATCTTAAGATCAACTATCACAAGTCGGAGGCCATGGGAGTGGCCCTGCCTGAGTGGACCCGGGACTCTCTTTGCCACAGCTTTCCTTTTAAATGGGCTGATCCTGCACTCAAATACCTGGGTACTTTGCTTCCACCGAACCCTGGAGATGTTTATCGCCGGAACTTTCCCCCTCTTTTGACCTCCACCCGCGCTCTGATGACAAAATGGTCGACTGGACTACACTCATGGTTTGGTCGCTGCAACATCCTCAAGATGTCCATCTTGCCGAAATATCTCTACCTGTTCCAGACATTGCCGGTATCTGTCCCAGCCGTCTTTTTTAAGCAGGTGGAAGCCGCCTTCACCAAAATTTATTTGTCCCAGGTGCGCCGTGGTGTCTGAACTCGGTGCCCGATCGGGTCAAGCGGCACCCCTTATTGGTCTGACCCTCCGGATCTGCTCCCAGATGCTGGCCCCTGGGGCTGCCCGAACTGTGCACTCACCCAACTTCTGGTTCTGGGCAACATGGCCTTCCCGATGGGTTGTGATGGAGGGAGGTTCCGAGTGCTTTTGGCAATGGGGCGTTTTTGAGTGCAACACTTTGGGACCGATGCGATTTGGCCTTCCCTTGTGCAGTTGACAGCGGAGGGTGGACCGTTTGTACTTACCAGGTGGCAGGCGCTTCAGTTGCTGCATTTTCTCAGAGGGCTGGGGCCACGCTCACTCTTCGAGAGGCCATTGACGCCCCTGGAGATTCTTATTTCGGGGGACACCCCACTGCCTCATGCCCTATCTCAGCTCTATTCGATACTTTTGGAGCCCCCGGGGGAATTTGTCCTCCCGGGACTCTTGAAGTGGGAAGGGGAACTACAGAGGATCTTCACTGCGACCCAGCGCAAAAATATTATTCGATTCTCTTTGCGCTCCTCGATCTGCACGCGTCTCCAGGAAACCAACTACAAATTGATGACGCATTGGTATTACACTCCAGCTCGGATAGCCGGCTTCTTTCCCGACCGGGGTACCATGCTCCATATCTTTTGGAGCTGTCCCCGGCTGCAGAGTTTCTGGTCTGACGTACGGAAAATATCCCAAAATGTGACTGATGTTGTCCCCCAGGACGATCCGGCTTTCTTTTTGCTGCACTGTACGACTATCCCCCCGCAGCGCTACAAGAAATCGGTCCTGCACCACCTCCTCAACGCAGCTAAGGGGTGCATTGGCTTGTGCTGGAAATCTACGACTCCTCCTTCGATACCGCTGTGGCTGTCCAGAGTTAAACAAATTAATGATTTTGAGGGCCTGGTGCTGACTTCGCAGGGCAGGAGGGAACAATACCAGGCGACTTGGGGATGTTGGAATATGTTCATCCTTTCGGATGAGGGCGGGGCCCTACAGGATGCTGCCTGAACCTTGAGTGGTGAACTCGGAAGACCACACGGGATCCATCCAGGATCCCCCCTGCTCCCCTCCTTTATTTGTTCCCCTTACCTGCTTGACCACTATCTTATCTCCCGTCACTTTTACCTTCCCCACCCCCACCCTTCCTTTCCTGCCCTCCCACTTGTGTTCCCCCTCCCTCCCTTTCACATGCACTATATAACTTCATTCTACCACTGTGTGACTTTTACTCATCTTTTCGTTTTCCCGGTGAGAAAAGATTTCTCTGTGTATTTACCACACGCACTGAATACCGAGGCATATTTACCTCGATGCTCATCTTTATGTGGATATTCTGACCCACAACTATGTTTCTGTGATGATGTGAATTGTGCCCGCACTATGTTGGTTTACTCACTTAAATGATTTTGTGAGTCATCCTTTTACTGTTTCTCCTTCTGAAATGCTGATTGTATATGTCCTTTGTTTGATAATGCTTTTCTCACTGACCCGCAGTCAGTTATGTTTCTGTTATACTGCACTTTCTAATGTTACCATATATGACACTTGTTTTTGTTCACTTTGAATATTTCAATAAAGAATTTGAAAAAAGAATTAGTACCAGGTAAAATGTGCTAACCTTCTTATTATTAATGTGGGAACCAAAAGAAAAGGAGGGCTGGGACTTTAAATGAGGGGCGTGACAAACAGCTGGTAAATAGTAAATGCATAAAAACACATTGATAATTTATATATGTACACAAGTGGAATCTCAACACAATGCAATGTAACAGATAGTATATTGTTGAGAGCAGATTTTTATTAAAAAGCCTCAACAGATAGTAAAGAGTAAGAGTAAGAGTGGAGGGCACTAGACAAGCCTTGTAGTTACATACAGTATCATTGGATCTACAGTATACAATACATATACCTATTAAATCATAAAACATCCTTATCAAGATATAGATATTAGTACAGAAGACAATCAAATATTTATGTTAAATTGATAACTCAGATATTGTATACATTACATTTCATATATTTTCATAATAGTGTTCTCGTAATTGCTACCGGTATAATTTTATTTTGTACAGATCAGTCATAAAACCACAGACATTGTCCTGAGTGATAGAAAAATGTATCCAACTTTGTACCGAATGTCACAAAATGATCGGTTACGTTATAAAGCCATCATACAGTGTGTGCTACACTTTGGATGGAACTGGGTTGTACTGGTGGCTCCAGATGATGGCAGCGCTGACATTGAGTTACAAGAACTAAGCAAGATGATGTCCCAGAACGGGATCTGCATTGAGAATGTTATTCGATTTACAAATGAGGATTTTCATTCTATGCTTGTACTTCTCAACAAATCTACAGCTAAAATCATAATACTATGCGGCCTCTTCTCAGTGCACTATTTTCATTTTGTTTTTAGCTTTCTCACCCTTAAGAAAAATATCACCCTTATTCTTCATGAATCGTGGACTTACCTGAAATATTACCCAAAAACAACCTGGCCGTCATTTAACTGCAGCTTAATTTTTGCAAGGCCCCAAATAGGCATCCCAAATCTGCAATCTTTTATCAGTGAGGTCAGACACTATGAAAACCCAGATGACCCGCTATTGGAGGATATTTGGATAAATAGGTTTCATTGCCTTTCAGTAAATAAAAAAAAAAATGAAATTTTCCAAAAGATTCATCATTTTTCCGCAGAGAACTGCTCAATGATATATCGTAATTGGTTGGGTATTACTGGCATGAAGGAAAACATATTTTCTTATGTCTTCATTGCAGTACATCTTTTGGCCAATGCTCTGCAAAGTATGCACATGATGGAAAGAAAATCAAAAAAATATGAATCAAGGCTAATGGTAAGTTATTATTATTATTATTATTATTATTATTATTACCTCAGTATCATAGAAACACAGAATAGTTATGGCAGAAAAATAACAAATGGCCCTTTAAGTCTGCCCATTTATTTTTTTTTTTTATGTTATTTTTTAACCTTATTGTTTGAATATAAATCTGTTCGGGGGGGCGTGGCTTGGCACCGGACCTGAATGGCCGCATGGTAGAGGAGCTCTCTGCACTGGGGGATTACAAATCAGCTTTTCGGTGTCTCATCTTCACCCCAACATGGTCAGATCGGGTCGCAGCGCTTCAGCCAGCCGAGTACCACCCGACCAGACTATCCAGAACTCTGGCAACATTCCAGCGATCTTCAGAGCTCAGCGGGAAGGCCTACGAGCGGCCTCACCATCTCCAGCACCCCGCTCTCCTGAATTGCTGCCTGTCTCCTCCACACCACTCCAACTAGGGACGAATATGGCGACTCCACTGCCCAGCCTGGCAGACCTACAATCAGTTGCAGCCGACATTAAGCATACCCTGGGATCAGCTATCACAGAGCTTTCAGTTGAGCTGCGTTCTGTAACAGCCCGCCTCACTGAGACAGAGAAGTCTTCAGTCACCCAGGCTACTGCCATTAAACAGCTCCAGCGTTCAACAGATGCCCACACAGCACACCTTATCGAGATCAACAGACACATGGAAGATCTTGATAATCGGGGTCGGAGGCACAATATTCGCCTGAGAGGTCTCCCTGAGTCAGTGGAACCCCCTGCTCTGGTGCCTGCACTGACCGCCATCTTCAACGATCTACTTGAGCGCCCAGCAGACACTCCGGTAGAATTCGAGAGAGCCCACCGTGCCCTCCGACCAAGAGGAGCAGAAACTGATCCCCCGAGAGATGTGGTGGCATGCCTGGTTAGCTATCAAGTGAAGGAGGCTATCCTGAAGAAAGCGAGAGCCCGAGATCACATCTCCTACGAGGGGTCCGAGGTAAAGCTTTTCCAGGACTTATCAACCATCACCCTGCAAAACAGACGGGCTCTTCGTCCCCTGCTAGAAACCCTGCGTTCTAAAGGCATAACTTACAGATGGCGCTTTCCCTTTTGCCTATCTGCATCATTCCGTGGCAGATCTGCAGCTCTCAGAATCCCAGAAGATCTCCCCGCCTTTTGTGAAGCCATGGAGGTCCCGATAATGGACTTACCTGACTGGTACAGCACCTTCTATACTCCGGAACCCTGGATCTCAGTAACATCCTCATCAACTCCGAAGTCCCAGCGCCATCGACATAGACGTCGCCAATCACATCCTGGCTCAACACCCAACCGTGGAAGAGATGACCATCGGAACAGCCCTCTCCGTTCCCCAGCTCAGCAGAGGGAACATGCCGATCTCTGACTCCTCTATTTCACCCAGCCTGGATGTCTGCAAATGTGAGTTTTTTCTATCTCCCTGCTTTCCCCTAAGATGCCCTTTCCCCTGATTCACAGACCTCCTAACCATTTCATACCTACTATGGATCCTGACAATACTGCTCCCCTGTCCCCTTGCCCGATCACAAGCCCTGAATTCTCCCCATAGAAGCTACAATCAGACTCTGCTACATCCACTTGGAGTCCTCTCCCCCCCCCCCCACTCCCCCTCGCTATCAGTCTGAGCATGAGACTGTCACCACAGCCTGCCGCTTATTCCCTTACACACACAAGCCACTATCATACCGCACCTCAGCAATAAATCTTATCCCTGACATCCTGAAATACCGATGTCACTGCTTCTAGCTGAACTGATTACAGGACCTGTCTGACCCCAGAGAAGATCTCTAGAAAGCATTTCCAGACCAGTTCCTCAAATCTGAAACTTTCTACCGATCGTAGAGGCGGCTGAACCCTGCTTCCTGAACCCCTGCTGTAAGAAGGTTACTGTCCCCACAGCAGGATTTAATGTAAAGTATGATATGGGAATATTGTGCATGCTGGCGAAATCAGGCTTCTACACCTCTCAACTGTGGTTTAAATGATGGTTGGTGGTGTTGGTGTGGTTGGGGGGGGGGGGGATGTGGATATGAGTGGGATTTGATATTCTGACAGTTAACTGCAGAAAATGCAATTGTGCTATATGTCTCCTCTGATAACTGTCGGCTGACACTTTTCTATCTTTCCGCTCCAATCACTCCATCATCTCATCCACCTCTTCCCCCCTTCTCTTTCCCCTTCCCCTCCTTCCCTTCCCCCTATCCCCTTATCTTTAATTCCCCCTCCTTAAATTCTCACCTCTCCTACTCCCCAATCCCCCTCCTCACACTAGCCCTTCTCTGTCAAACTCCTACTCCTTTAATCTATGGGATTATGTGTGTATATTATGTTGTGCTATTTAGTGTGATATAGTATTGTACTACATTGTGTCACATCATATTATATGGGTTATATATATAGTCTACAAGACTCCTATAAATTCCTATAATCCCCTCAGTGATCTGACCTTGCTTCTTCCCTACTTAACCTTGCTAAATCTCCCATCGGAATACAACTTTACATCCAGGCTCATAAGAACTATACTGCTAAATCTGAGGTACTCTGTTAAAAGTGCATATGTTGATAATAACTATCATCAGGTTAACTAATGTACTGCAACTATTAAGGTGATATATGTCTAATGTCCTAACCTGACTACAGAACACAATCAGACGGCTCCAGAGTCGACACACAATATAGTAATCCAGACATGATATGATCTAAGGTTATGGAATATTGGACCCATAGATTACTTCCCCTCGCCCTCTCCTCATTCCTTTTTACCTCCCTCCTTTCCACAATCCCCCCTTCCCCTTGTCCCTTTCCTCACTCTCTCTCTCCCCTTCCCCCCTTCTTCCCCCTCCTTTCCTCGTCCCCCCTCCCCCCCTCCCTTATTCCTTCCCCCCTCCCCCAATCCCCCTCCTCTTGTTCTCACCTCCCTACCCCCTAAAGTACCCCACATCCCAATAGCCCCCCCCATATCCCATTCATTCCCCTGTACCCTCCTCTGTGATTTAGCTTCACTCCCTACCCGCTTAACATTGCCGGACCTCTCAGTTAACCGCAACTTGACATCCAGGCTCACCAGAACTTCTTTGTCAATCTTAAATACTTGGTTAAAGGTTTATACACTGTTACTGTCTTTTGCCAGGTTGATTCAAATACCTTAAATGTTATGCAATTTTTTTTTGATGTTACATCCTTCCTTACAGTTTAGATATACTGCACTGTTTATATATCACCGATCTGCGCCCATCTTGAGCCGGTCACCGTTTCATTTGACCTGGATCCAATATGGGCGTGGGGGTCTTCACAACCTCGTACTGCACAGACCCCTAGGTCCTCCCGAGACAATTTTCTTCTTTAGGCACTCCATACAGACTCCTAGAAGACCCTCTAATGACTATGGCTCTACAAGACCATTATCTGTATCTGTCACTGTTCAAATCACTTCTTATCTGCTTCTAGAGACACCGAAATTATTATTTTTCTTATCCTTACATTACCCTGCTATCCCCCAGTGCCGTGCAGTCCCACGGTTATCTGGTTTCTGTTCTAAGACCCCTCCCCGCACCACAACGGGTGCCAGTGTTTCACTTCGGGCCCCCGTTGACCCCTAGCACCAAGTGCGCATTTCCTCGCCCCTTAGAATAAGGCTTTCCCGGTAATCTTGGTAAGCTTTCTGGGGGCATTTCCTTCTATATCACTTTTCTGATACTTCTAATAACTCCTCCATCTTTCATATCTCGACTTCTTCCTTCTTTATCTTTAATTTCCTGATCTTTCCTTTCTTCCTCACCCCCCCCCCCCCCTCATCCCCCTCCCCTTTTTTTTTTTTTTTTTTTTTTTTTCTCTCCCTCCTTTTCCGAATTAGCTCCCCTTTCCATACTCTCCTTTCATCATGACCAACCCCAAGTTAACACAAATACAAAACCGCGTCAAAATTCTCTCGCTGAACGCACATGGCCTAAATGTGCCAGAAAAACGTTCGCAAACACTATCAGAAGCCCATAGACTCCGGGCACAAATTATTTTACTGCAGGAAACCCATTTTCGAACTGGTGACCCAATTTATCTCTCCAACAAACGATACCCTACGGGATTTCACTCCACGACAGAAGGCACCAAATCACGAGGAGTCTCGATTCTACTTGCACGTCAACTAGACTTTAAACTGATTGACATTAAAAAAGATCCTAACGGTAGATTCCTTTTTGTAAAGGGACTTCTTGCCTCCCGCCCAATTACAATCGCAAATGTGTATGCCCCTAACACCAAGCAGGTGGCCTTTTTTCGCTCAACCTTACAGGAGCTTCAAGATTTCACATCCGGCCTTTTAATTCTTGGAGGTGATTTCAATGCCCCTCTGAACCCCTTACTTGACTCCTCCACAGGCAATTCGGTCCTCCCCTACAAGGCTTTGCGACAAATCATCACACAACTCCAATCCCTCCGACTCCATGACACATGGAGATTGACCCATCCAGATACTAGGGATTACACCTTTTTCTCTTCACCTCATCAGAAATTCTCTAGAATCGATTACCTTTTTCTATCCCAACCAGACCTTCCTTACCTCTCTTCTTCCTCAATAGAAACCAGTGTGCTATCAGATCACAATCCTATCACCTTAACCTTGCTGTTTCCAGAAGTGGAGACAAGATGTAAGTCTTGGAGACTTAATACCTCACTCCTAAAAGATGCGGCGGCAACCACAAGGATTCAAAACACCTTGAAAGAATATTTTAATCTGAATGATACCCCAGATACCTCAGCACTGACCCAATGGGAGGCGCACAAGTGCGTGATCCGGGGAGAATTCCTTGCATTATCAGCAACACTTAAACGGGCCCGGCAGAAGGACCTCACGGATCTTTATTCCAAACTCGAAGGACTTGAAAAATCGTTTAAACATTCGCAGGCACAATCCACTCTATCAGAACTAACCGCGGTGCGAACTGAACTGCGAGATAAGTTGGGCTTGCAAGCTCACCGCAGACTCGTTCTTTCCCGCAAACTATTTTATGAGCAGGGGAATAAAAGTGGTCGCCTTTTGGCACGTTCCATACGCCCACAGCATACATCGTCCCAAGTACACCTCATAAGAGATGCTTCTGGTAAGGACCACCACTCTAACCCTGACATTGCAAAGCAATTTGAGTGCTACTACAGGAAATTGTACAATCTTACTGACTCACTTGCTCTTAAACCCTCTTCAGAAGCCAGAAAAGCTCAACTGGATAAGTTCTTCCAAGATCACGGCATGAGTCCCATTTCTGAGTCCGATGCGATTTCCATGGAAGCCCCCATAACTGGAGAAGAACTGCACCGCGCTCTTAAAGAAATGAAGCCGGGGAAATGCCCGGGCCCGGATGGGCTTACACTTCAGTACTACCGTTGCTTTGCTGATACTCTCACACCACATTTTCTCCGTGCGTTTGGGAGCTTAGCCACATCCCCTAACCACCCACCCTCACTCCTGGAGGCACATATTTCTGTTATCCCGAAGTCAGGAAAAGATCCTTCCCTGGTTACAAGCTATAGACCAATCTCCCTTCTAAATGTTGACGCCAAGCTATATGCCAAAATTTTGGCTAATAGGATACTCCCCTTTCTGCCGTCTCTCGTCTCCTTAGACCAGGTTGGATTTATTCCTGGTAGGGAGGCGAGAGATAATACCACAAAGGCCCTCAACATTCACCACTGGTTGACCACAAAACAAGCCCCTGGGTTCTTTCTCTCCTTGGATGCAGAGAAGGCGTTTGACAGGGTGGCCTGGGACTACTTAATGAAGACCCTGGAGTCCATTGGATTCCGAACTAGGATGCTATCAAACATTCAGGCGCTTTACACAGATCAAACTGCTAGGGTCAGGGTCAATGGCCACCTGTCGGACGCCTTCCGCCTATCCAACGGCACAAGACAGGGATGCCCACTTTCCCCCATCCTTTTTGTTTTGTCCCTCGAACCCTTTCTGAACATGCTTCGCCAAAACCCTAACATTCATGGTATACAGATAAGTAATACCAACCATAAAGTAGCTGCGTTTGCGGACGACATGCTCCTTTTTCTGTCACAACCGCACATTTCTATCCCGAACCTAATGAAAGACCTGGAATATTATGGTTCTCTATCCAACCTTAAAGTTAACCATTCAAAATCAATGGCCCTAAACATTTCCCTTCCTTCTGCTGAGGTTAGTCGGTGTCAATCTAATTTCCCTTTTCTTTGGGCAAACACAACACTCCCATACTTAGGCATACATATCCCTCGCGACCTGTCACATCTGTATGCTTCCAACTTTCAACCCCTTTTGTCATCTATCAATACAGATTTGAAATTATGGAGAAACATTCAGGTATCATGGTTCGGAAGGGCTGCTATTCTTAAAATGACCATTCTCCCCAAACTATTATACCTTTTCCAAACAATTCCCATACATATACCTTCAGCCTTTTTTTCTTCTCTACGCACTTCATGGCGGACTTTTATCTGGCAAGATAAACCACCGAGGATTAAATTTTCCCGCCTTACAGCCCCTAAACATAGAGGAGGTCTCAACCTGCCAGATGTGACCAGTTATTATAAAGCTTGTCTTCTCACCAGAATAGTTGATTGGACCCTCCATGCCGACCAAAAAGAGGTGGTTAAGATGGAAAATGTCTGGACAACTACTCCGCTACATCTTCTACCGTGGCTTCCTCTGTCAGACATACCTCAACCTCTCAAAATACACCCTTTTATTGGGCCCCCGCTACTCATTCATGATGCTTGGCGTAAGAAGATGAAAATTGATCCCCGTTGTGGTCCATTGACCTCCCTTAGGTTAAATCCTGCCTTTCCGCCAGGCATGTCTACCGGCTTTTTGCGCTCCCTATGGCCGCACCAGGAAGTTCTAGCCAAACATTTTTACAAAGATGGAGCACCCATCTCATGGGAAAGACTTAACTCCTCATTACCCCCCCCAGGCATACCACTGTGGATATTCTTTCAAGTACGCCACTTCCTCTCCTCCAAAGGCAACCCAACATTATGGTCGAGACCCCGGTCTCCATTGGAAACCATATGTGAACGCACCCTTCCTCAAAGACATATAATTTCAGAATTATATGGTCACATTCTTGATGCCCCGTCTGCATCCTCTGCCACTTTTGCCCTTGCTTGGTCGAAAGACCTACAATTATCCCTTTCCGAAAAAGACTGGGAAACGATCTGTCGCTCACCCCATCGCACCTCGATTAATGTCACTGCACAAGAAAATGGATATAAAATCCTTACCCGTTGGTACAGGACGCCAGACAAAATCCACAGATTTGCCCCAACAGTCGACAACACCTGTTGGAGATGCACTGAGTCTCCGGGTACCATGCTTCACATATGGTGGGCATGCCCAATATTGCAACCCTTCTGGGAAAAAGTGCAGGAAACCATAAAAAAAGTCACATCCAGTGAAATTCCATTCACCCCGGAAAAATTTCTTCTTAACTACTCCCCTAGAACCTCCAACTACCCTCAAACAGTATTGGCGCGACACATGATGAATGCTGCCAAACTTTGTGTTCCGTGCCACTGGCGCACATCTGATATACCCTCACTCAAAGAATGGTTCCGCAGACTAAATAGAATTGAAGAAATAGAAGAACTGATAGCTATCTCAAGGGAAGAAATATCCAAGTTCTCTGCGGAATGGCTGGACTGGATCCGTTACAAAGAGACAGACGAATACAAATCCTTCATCAGCTCTCCTTAATTTGAATCCATAGATTTTAATATTACTATGGAGCCGGTTTCCCCGGAGGAATAAGAGCAGGGAAATTATGCTCATATTCACCATTAGATTCACTCCCTTCTGATCTCCTCTCCTGATCCTCATACCCACAAACCCCTCCAATCCCCCTCACCCCCCCCCCCCCCCTTATACCTACATTTTTTTTTTTTTTTTTTTTTTTTTCTTTTCTCTCACCTCTCCCACCTTCCCAATATTTTCTTCTCTATTTTTCTCTCTTTTCTATTCCTCTCTACCTACCTTTTCCTATCTCTTTGACAAGCTATATTTCTGCACTCCCACAGATGGTTACCAAGAAGACAGCTCCCTTGTTTCAGACACATGAAGGAAGCAGACTCATGAACCGTTGCGGCAACCCCTCTGTCCGCAATAAAACTTGCCCATCAAACTTACTTACTCTACAACAAACGAGATCACCCACCCTATCAGATGGACACTAATCCCCAATAATTTTTTCTCAACACATCTCTCTGCCAGAATATTTGAAGCTTCATCCCTTTCTTTAATAGAGTGCTTCAACCTTATAAGTTTTTTGTTTTGATTATGTCTTCTTGTGTCTGTAACCACGTGATCTCATAAGTTTTTTGTGCTATTATGTATCTTGATATTATGTGGGTTCATTATCTTCCAATTCACTGTATTGTGTTCATTTTTTGTTACATCTTGCTTTTTAACAAAATAAAAATTTGTTTATGGAAAAAAAAAAAAAAAAAAAATCTGTTCACTTACTGTTGATGGACTCACTACCTGCTTCAAATTTGAATTGCTCTTTTGGTAAAAGAATGCTTTCTGAGGTTAATTTTAACCTTTCCCTACTGCTAGTTCGTGGTCAAATGTAGTAGTAATACTATCACCAGCAACTGACGACTTCCAAAGTTGAAGCTTATGTCCTTACAACTGAGGATGCTGCTCAGGCCAGCCCATCCGTAGCCGATGACGACTTCAGTTACTAGGATGCCGGAGGCCACAAGGCTATTGATTGCTATGGTGCATCATAAAAATTAATGGCAATTTGCAGAAAAAAAAGGTTTGGTTCCCTCCAAAATCTTCCAGACTTTTATTCACTTTAAGATCATCACAGAGGATAACAGGACACTCTTTACATCTGGAGGAAAGAGATTGTATCTCCAAATATAGAAAGGCTTCTTCACAGTAAGAGCTGTTAAATGTGGAAAAGATTCCCTCAAGAGCTGGTTTTTGCAAGCTCAGTAGATTGTTTCAAGAAAGGCCTGGATTATTTCCTATATACATATAATATAAGTGGATACTAATATTTATAGGCCAAGTTGATCCAGGGAATATCTGATTGCCTTTTGGGGGATCAGGAAGGATTTTTCCCCCGTTGGGGCAAATTGGATCATTCTTTATTTTTTATTTTTCCCTACCTCTGGTTTAACTGTTAACCACTTAAGCCCCGGAAGATTTTACCCCCTTCCTGACCAGGGCCTATTTTGCGATTCGGCACTGCGTGACTTTAACGGACAATTGCGCAGTCGTGCGACACTGTACCCAAACGAATTTGACGTCCTTTTTTTTCCCACAAACAGAGCTTTCTTTTGGTGGTATTTGATCACCTGTGCGATTTTTTGATCATGCACTATAAACAAAAAAAGAGCGACAGTTTTGCAAAAATAACAGTATTTTTCACATTTTTTTATATGAAATCCCCCCCCCCCCAAAAAAAAATATGTAAAAATCAAAATTTTTTAACATTTTTGGCCAATTTGTTTTCTGCTACATAAGTTTGGTAAAAAAAAAATCACAATAAGCGTATTTTGATTGGTTTGAGCAAACGTTATTGTGTTTATTAACTAAGGGAAAGATTTTTGTCATTTTTTTTTTTAACGAGTAATGGCGGCGATCTGCGATTTTTTTTGCGGGACTGCGACATTGCGGCGGACAGATCAGACCCCTGACTGACATTTTTGACACTTTTGGGGTTACCAGTGACATTACTGCAGTAATCAGTGCTATATATATGCACTGTTACTGTAAAAATGACACTGGCAGGGAAGGGGTTAACTTTATTGGAGAGGGAGGGGTTAAGTGTGTCCCTAGGGGCGTGTTTCTAACTGTGCAGGGATGTGGCTTTACATGTAGCAGCAGAGATCAACGGTCCTATATAGCAGGACCGTTAGATCTCTGCTTTTACATAGGGAAGAATGACAGGCGGCTTTGTTTACATCAGCCGCCTGCCTTTCTCCCTTCACAGCGGACGGTCGCGAGTGACCGGCGGACATCGGGTCCGCCGGTCACACGCACGGAGGTGTCCGTGAACGAGCGGGGGCGGGAGCACGCCTCCGGCGGCGCACGCTCGCCCCCTATTGGCTCCCAGGCTAGTGACGTACCTATAAGTCACTTTGCCTGGCCGGGGCTGACCGCTGCAGTATATGTGCTTGCGGCGGTCGGCAAGCGGTTAAAAAAGAAAAGAAAATGAATATGGGACTTTAACCACTTTAAGACCAGAAGGATTTGCCCCCTTCCTGACCAGGCCCTATTTTGCGATTCGGCACTGCATTATTTTAATGGACAATTGCGCGGTCATGCGACGCTGCACCCAAACTAAATTTACGTCCTTTCCCCCACAAATAGAGCCCCGGGGAAAAAAGAACTCAAGTATTAAGATAAAAAATACATTTTATTCAAACATCATTAAAAAATTGCAAAAAATCCATACACAAAACATGTATAATGTTTCCCTATTGTAAGACATACTCTTACATACAGGGAGAGGCCTATAGAGATACCCGTAATATGAACATATGACGTATATTGATTGATTGAGATATCTAAATTTCACGGGTATCTCAAAGAGTCACATGATCCCTACGCATTTCGCTTGTAGCTTCTTCAGGGGCTTCTGTCAATACTGGGAGATATGATTGGACAATACATTAATAATCACATAAACATATTACATTTTCAAAATCAATTCAAAAAACTTTTCAAAAAACTTGAGTTCTATTGTCAAAACACATCAAAGAAAAACACTGGCTTATAAATAAGTACTCTTAGGGTACCTACCCAGCTTCCAAAGGGAAGAAGATAAATACGGAGCACCTGGAGCCATAAGATGGAAGGAGCAAAAGAGGGGGGACCAGGGCACACCTATCCCAGCCAGAAAGAGGGTAGAGAGCCCACACACCACAGATATGTCTCTGATGTTTCCAAATTCAGGGGGGCCGGTCATGAGCCAATATCACCTATCATGTATAATGTCAAAGCAATCAATAAATTAATATCTATTAAGGAAAGGTGTATAACATCATTGTATTCAGCATCTATTCCCAAAATAAGTATGCCCATGTGTGCACATCCAAGCAACCACATATAAACACACATAAATAGGAAGGGAGAGAGGCAGGTTCAAAAAATGAAGGAAATCTCCAGCATTCTATTGTAGGTATGTATGATAGGTGAAAGGTGCATTGGGCCAGTATATATGCATATATATATAGCTTCTAATGATCCGACATGGAACCGCTACAAACACTGTATTCAAAAACACCAACAGGGACTCACTTGTGGGTATGGGATATCATATAAGCCTTTGAGTCCAATTTTCCCATGTATGTTTGGTCAGTATCCACCACCACTAGTATGTTGGACATTAATATGTCACATACGACTTATCAGTCTTTAATTTCTGGCACCTTTCCGTCTATTTATTATTTTTCCTAGAGAGGGTTAATCGGATGGACTACCCTCTATACATGGGAAAATTGGACTCACAGGCTTATATGATATCCCATAACCACAAGTGAGTCCCTGTTGGTGTTTTTTAATATAGTGTCTGTAGTGGTTTCATGTCAGATCATTAGAAGCGATATATTATATATATATATATATATATATATATATATATATATATATATATATATATACAGTGGGTACGGAAAGTATTCAGACCCCCTTAAATTTTTCACTCTTTGTTATATTGCAGCCATTTGCTAAAATCATTTAGGTTCATTCTTCTTCCTCATGAATGTACACATAGCACCCCATACTGACAGAAAAACACAGAATTGTTGACATTGTTGCAGATTTATTAAAAAAGAAAAACTGAAATATCACATGGTCCTAAGTATTCAGACCCTTTGCTCAGTATTTAGTAGAAGCCCCCTTTTGATCTAATACAGCCAGGAGTCTTTTTGGGAAAAAAGCAACAAGTCTTTCACACCTGGATTTGGGGATCCTCTGTCATTCCTCCTTGCAGATCCTCTCCAGTTCTGTCAGGTTGGATGGTAAACGTTGGTGGACAGCCATTTTTAGGTCTCTCCAGAGATGCTCAATTGGGTTTAAGTCAGGGCTCTGGCTGGGCCATTCAAGAACAGTCACGGATTTGTTGTGAAGCCACTCCTTCGTTATTTTAGCTGTGTGCTTAGGGTCATTGTCTTGTTGGAAGGTAAACCTTCGGCCCAGTCTGAGGTCCAGAGCACTCTGGAGAAGGTTTTTGTCCAGGATATCCCAGTACTTGGCCGCATTCATCTTTCCCTCGATTGCAACCAGTCGTCCTGTCCCTGCAGCTGAAAAACACCCCACAGCATGATGCTGCCACCACCATGCTTCACTGTTGGGACTGTATTGGACAGGTGATGAGCAGTGCCTGGTTTTCTCCACACATACCGCTTAGAATTAAGGCCAAAAAGTTCTATTTTGGTCTCATCAGACCAGAGAATCTTATTTCTCACCATCTTGGAGTCCTTCAGGTGTTTTTTAGCAAACTCCATGCGGGCTTTCATGTGTCTTACACTGAGGAGAGGCTTCCATCGGGCCACTCTGCCATAAAGCCCCGACTAGTGGAGGGCTGCAGTGATGGTTGACTTTCTACAACTTTCTCCCATCTCCTGACTGCATCTCTGGAGCTCAGCCACAGTGATCTTTGGGTTCTTCTTTACCTCTCTCACCAAGGCTCTTCTCCCCCGATAGCTCAGTTTGGCCGGACGGCCAGCTCTAGGAAGGGTTCTGGTCATCCCAAACGTCTTCCATTTGAGGATTATGGAGGCCACTGTGCTCTTAGGAACCTTAAGTGCAGCAGAAATCCTTTTGTAACCTTGGCCAGATCTGTGCCTTGCCACAATTCTGTCTCTGAGCTCTTCAGGCAGTTCCTTTGACCTCATGATTCTCATTTGCTCTGACATGCATTGTGATCTGGAAGGTCTTATATAGACAGGTGTGTGGCTTTCCTAATCAAGTCCAATCAGTATAATCAAACACAGCTGGACTCAAATGAAGGTGTAGAACCATCTCAAGGATGATCAGAAGAAATGGAAAGCACCTGAGTTAAATATATGAGTGTCACAGCAAAGGGTCTGAATACTTAGGACCATGTGATATTTCAGTTTTTCTTTTTTAATAAATCTGCAACAATGTCAACAATTCTGTGTTTTTCTGTCAGTATGGGGTGCTATGTGTACATTCATGAGGAAGAAGAATGAACTTAAATGATTTTAGCAAATGGCTGCAATATAACAAAGAGTGAAAAATTTAAGGGGGTCTGAATACTTTCCGTACCCACTGTATATATATACAAACCCGATTCCAAAAAAGTTGGGACACTGTACAACTTGTGAATAAAAACAGAATGCAATGATGTGGAAGTTTCAAATTTCAATATTTTATTCAGAATACAACATAGATGACATATCAAATTTGTAAACTGAGAAAATGTATCATTTTAAGGGAAAAATAAGTTGATTTTAAATTTCATGGCATCAACACATCTCAAAAAAGTTGGGACAAGGCCATGTTTACCACTGTGTGGCCTCCCCTCTTCTTTTTATAACAGTCTGCAAACGTCTGGGGACTGAGGAGACAAGGTGCTGAAGTTTAGGAATAGGAATGTTGTCCCATTCTTGTCTAATACAGGCTTCTAGTTTCTCAACTGTCTTAGGTCTTCTTTGTCACATCTTCTTCTTTATGATGCGCCAAATGTTTTCTATGGGTAAAAGGTCTGGACTGCAGGCTGGTCATTTCAGTACCCGGATCCATCTTCTACGCAGCCATGATGTTGTAATTGATGCAGGTTGTGGTCTGGCATTGTCATGTTAGAAAATGCAAGGTCTTCCCTGAAAGAGACGACGTCTGGATGGGAGCATATGTTGTTCTAGAACTTGGATATACCTTTCAGCATTGATGGCGCCTTTCCAGATGTGTGAGCTGCCCATGCCACACGCACTCCTGCAACCCCATACCATCAGAGATGCAGGCTTCTGAACTGAGCGCTGATAACAACTTGGGTTGTCCTTGTCCTCTTTAGTCTGGATGACATGGCGTCCCAGTTTTCCAAAAAGAACTTCAAATTTTGATTCGTCTGACCACAGAACAGTTTTCCACTTTGCCACAGACCATTTTAAATGAGCCTTGGCCCAGAGAAAACGCCTGCGCTTCTGGATCATGTTTAGATATGGCTTCTTTTTTGGCCTATAGAGTTTTAGTCGGCAACGGCGAATGGCACGGTGGATTGTGTTCACCGACAATGTTTTCTGGAAGTATTCCTGAGCCCATGTTGTGATTTCCATTACAGTAGCATTCCTGTATGTGATGCAGTGCTGTCTAAGGGCCCGAAGATCACCGCCATCCAGTATGGTTTTCCGTCCTTGACCCTTCCGCACAGAGATTGTTCCAGATTCTCTGAATCTTTGGATGATATTATGCACTGTAGATGATGATAACTTCAAACTCTTTGCAATTTTTCTCTGAGAAACTCCTTTCTGATATTGCTCCACTATTTTTTGCCGCAGCATTGAGGGAATTGGTGATCTTCTGCCCATCTTGACTTCTGAGAGACACTGCCACTCTGAGAGGCTCTGTTTATACCCAATCATGTTGTCAATTGACCTAATAAGTTGCTAATTGGTCCTCCAGATGTTCCTTATATGTACATTTAACTTTTCCGGCCTCTTATTGCTACCTGTCCCAACTTTTTTGAAATGTGTAGCTCTCATGAAATCCAAAATGAGCCAATATTTGGAATGACATTTCAAAATGTCTCACTTTCAACATTTGATATGTTATATATATTATATTGTGAATAAAATATAAGTTTATGAAATTTGTAAATTAGTCCATTTCTTTTTTACTCACAATTTGTACAGTGTCCCAACTTTTTTGGATTTGGGTTTGTATATATATATATATATATATACATATATATATATATACATATATACTGGCCCAGTGCACCTTTCACCTATCATACATACCTACAATAGAATGCTGGAGGTTTCCTCCATTTTTTGAACCTGCCTCTCTCCCTCCCTATTTATGTGTGTTTATATGTGGTTGCTTGGATGTGCACACATGGGCATACTTATTTTGGAAATAGATGCTGAATACAATGATGTTATACACCTTTCTTTAATAGATATTAATTTATTGATTGCTTTGACATTATACATGATAGGGGATATTGGCTCATGACCGGCCCCCCTGAATTTGGAAACATCAGAGACATATCTGTGGTGTGTGGGCTCTCTACCCTCTTTCTGGCTGGGATAGGTGTGCCTGGGTTCACCCTCTTTTGCTCCTTCCATCTTATGGCTCCAGGTGCTCCGTATTTATCTTCTTCCCTTTGGAAGCTGGGTAGGTACCCTAATGGGCCATACACACTATAAGATTTTCTGAAGACTTTTTCCTTTAGATTTCCTTTAGATTTCCAAAACCAAAACCATATAATATAAGGTCAAACCTAAACACTTTCAATTTGTATGCAATCTGGCAGGCCCTTACACTACATAGAAAAGGTAAATCTGAAGGAAAAAGTCTTCAGAAAATCTTATAGTGTGTATGGCCCTTAAGAGTACTCATTTATAAGTCGGGACTTTTCTTTGATGTGTTTTGACATTAGAACTCAAGTTTTTTAAAAAGTTTTTTGAATTGATTTTGAAAATGTAATGTTTATATGATTATTAATGTATTGTCCAATTATATCTCCCAGTATTGACAGGATTCCCTGAAGAAGCTACAAGCGAAATGCGTAGCGATCATGTGACTCTTTGAGATACCCGTGAAATTTAGATATCTCAATCAATCAATATACGTCATATGTTCATATTACGGGTATCTCTACAGGCCTCTCCCTGTATGTAAGAGAGAGCCTGTCTTACAATAGGGAAACATTATACATGTTTTGTGTATGGATTTTATGCAATTTTTTAATGATGTTTGAATAAAATGTATTTTTTATCTTAATACTTGAGTTCTTTTTCTCCAAGGAGTTATGAGTGGCTGCCTTTAAAGTCCCATATTATTTTTCTTTTCTGTTTTTACCAATTGTACATGGGGATGTGGAGCCAAAACCCATTGAGTCTTGTCTCATTTACCCTTTTCTTGGACTCTGGATGAACTGTGGTTATAGGATAGTGTATATGGAGGTTTTCTGTTAGTTAGTTACATAGATTACCTATGTAACTGGGTAACTATGATTGCCAAATCCTTTTCTATGTTACAAACACCGCCATGAATATTAAACCTATTGCACCCCTTTGTGTCATTGGCAAAAATACTGCACATACCTTGTCCACACCAACTTCAGTTATATTATTTATAAACAGATTGAAATAATCAAACAAAAATCTCTTGGGTTCCCATGAAAATCAGGAAAATGCAATTTGGCAGCAGTTTAAATATTGTTTTATCCGTAAATTATATTTTGACCCGTTTCTCACTTTCATACAGGTGCAGAACTTCACGTGCAAGATTAAGTAATTCCTGAGGCATGTTATATAACCACTTCTGGACCGGAAGGATTTACCCCCTTAATGACCAGGCCATATTTTGCGATTCAGCACTGCATTATTTTAACGGACAATTGCGCGGTCATGCGATGCTGGACCCCAATAAAATTGATGTCCTTTTTTCCCCACAAACAGAGCTTTCTTTTGGTGGTATTTGATCACCTGTGCGATTTTTTATTTTTTGCGCTATAAACAAAAAAAGAGCGACAATTCTGAAAAAAAAAACAAACAAAAATTTTTTTTCCCATTCTGATATATAACATTGTTCGCTCCCTAGCTACCTGCATGCGACCAACGTATATCTATGGCAGTTCGCCCAGGAGCAGCTACTTGCCACGGTATAACTGCGGCGGGCGGTCGTAAAGTGGATAAAGGAATTATGCAATTTTTCTTGCACTTTAAGCCTTTAAAGCCTTAAGATTCCGGGCGTTCTACACACACCCAAAAAATGTCGTCAATGTACACAGGGCGTGTGGAGACAGAGGACAGAAGATCTCAACTGAGAGAAAGGACTTCAATCCGATAACCCGGTATCAAAAGCAGGAACCAAGGCCTGTTTGGCCAATGGGGAATTACTGCAATATTTGCCACGGTCTTTAGCAACAGACCCCAAAAAACTGTATATTGACCAGACTGGAGGGAAAGCATATGGCTTTTGAGAACTTTCCTGGTCTGTCACAGCACAACTTCCCAATAGGGGAGTTCCACTGGCAAAACAGCTTTCCGATAGGGGAGTTCCACTTGCAAAACAACTTCCTGACAGCGGAGTTCCAGTAGCTATAGCTCTAGAGCGCAGAAGATTTATTACTGTGCCAGCACCCACGGCTTCATCTGCCTGCTTGCAAGACATGAAACGCTGGATGCGTGATCAATATTGGAGAGAAAAACCCTCTCAGGACAGAAGGGATGGGAGAGACAATGGTCCTGATCATCTATTGAGGCTCTGACACGTGAATAGAGGAAAGCTAGGATTACCCAGCATCCTACCACCAGTATGCTCCAGTGGCAGAAAACAATGTATCCTGACTCCCTCTGTATTTTTGACAGGTATGTAAGAGAAGACCGTTCTGGGAGTTGGAAATAGGCATCCCTTTGAGCAACAATAGTACTCATTTTAAAATCATATCTGCTGGAATTGGAATTGCCATCCCTACTCTTAGAGACAGTAAGGTTGACGTTGGCAAGCAGAACTTGTCTATTGTTGCTGGAGAAAAGGATTCCTCCTGGCACAGTCAGAGGCCTGAAGGTGACTGAATGTCCAACATGGCCTGAGATGCTTGTCCTAATGGTCCAACTGTCCGAGACCAAAGCTGCACCCTGCTATCAAAGAGGAGCAACCAGGTATCCATAAGATATGTATGGGTGGCACAATCTAAAAAAGACCAAAGGAGCTGACTACTTGGTTGAGGACTCTTTTCCTCCCTTCAATTCTTTCTGGACTCCAAGCCACAACTGCAGGAGGAGCAAGCCTCTTTGGAGTTAGACACGGACTCTTGAACTGCAGTCTTCTTTCATTTGGCAGACATTTACTCTGGGACAGGAGGCCAGACTAAACGCAGCTCTTTTCTATCAAATGAAGCTAGCCCTTGCAGGGGACTGTTTATACTCTTAGAATTCAGACAAGTATGTCCCACTTGTCAGAATTATTCTTTAGGATAGAATTAATATTCTTTATCCCATTGCATTGGAAGAGAAGCAAGGGTTAAGGCAGATTCACAGGCTGCAACTGCAGATAGATATACCCCTTAAGGACAAGTCCAACACATAAAGTTACCACCAGAAGGTGCTACAACCCCCAAGGATACACCAAATCATCATGATTGAGTATACTCCTGAAGGACACATCATCCTCCAATGGCAACTCCATGCATACAGCTAAGCCCATGAAGGCCACGTCAACCAAACAGGTGACTCATTATGCTGGTAATCCTCTTCTTCATTAATTCCTAATCTGATACCCTGCAATGCAAGTAGAAGTGTCCTGGTTGGGGTCTGAAATGAGCAAACCAGTGCTGCAAGGTGCTGACCACTAAGACATTCTGTTGCTCTGTCCTTCTGTTCAGTTTGCACCCCTCTTCCAGAATGAGCTTCTAGCTTAAACATCATAGGGAAATAAGTCAACACACTCCTTTGGAATAGCTAAAAATACTTGCATTGCAGGCATCATCCTCATCCACATCTTCCTTTTAGGAATTGTTTGAAAAGGGTTCAATTGGCCAGTTGACTGGTCCTGCAAGGAATAAGCTTGCCATTGTCAGAGTAGAGAATCCTTGCACAGGGAGAGTTGCAACAGACTCATTTAGAGTGTCTTGACTTCCTGTGGCAACCTATTGGTTGCTGTCTTCTTCCTCCCTGGATGCCTGAACAAATCAGGAAATTCATACAAGGTTTTGTCTGCAAAGGTACGAACACCAAAGGCCCGGTTTATGGTGTGCATACTACATGCAGATCTGGAGAGACTTAATTGCAAGTGTCCATTAGTCAGCTTCCAATGCCATCGTTTTAAGAGGCCTGCAGAAGGGTTGACAATCCAGGAAACAGTACTGGTAAGGGAGATACTGCCCCTATCCAGTTATAACCTGCATAGAGCAGCCACAGCATAGAGGGATTAGACTGCCGGCTGCACGAGGAGCTGTTGCAGTATGAAATAAATCATAAGTCTAAGGGAGACCTCCACATTGTTTAAAAAAATATATTATAACATGTACAATTGCTACTCAAACCATGTAGTCATTTTTAAAATAACATTCCCAATTCAAACTGCAGCTGCTGAAGTTTCCTAAGCTGTCCAAAGTAGACAATGTAAAAGTTGTTTCTGTTTGCATTTGTCATTCTAGTCCATGAGGGGTTATTTGAGGCAGTTTGCCCTTTTTTCCTATGTGCTACTATTTATATGGACATGACAAATCCATTCCCATGAGTCTGGGTCCCATTTCTCTCTCTTTTTTGATAGTCCTTACCAATATAAGAACTGTCAAATGGCAAGCCAGCTATTCGGCGGTTTGCCTTCACGATGGGCGGAGTGATTTTTTTCATCTTTTTCGGGTCTGTCGGTGGCGGCGGGTATCACGATTGAAGATGGATCTACAGTATCTCACAAAAGTGAGTAACCCCCTCACATTTTGTAAATATTTTATTCTCTCTTTTCATGTGACAACACTGAAGAAATGACACTTTGCTACAATGTAAAGTAGTGAGTGTACAGCTTGTATAACAATGTCAATTTGCTGTCCCCTCAAAATAACTCAACACACAGCCATTAATGTCTAAACGGCTCGCAACAAAAGTCAGTACACCTCTAAGTGAAAATGTCCAAATTGGGCCCAAAGTGTCAATATTTTGTGTGACCACCATTATTTTCCGGCACTGCCTTAACCCTCTTGGGCATGGAGTTCATCGGAGCTTCACAGGTTGTCACTGGAGTCCTCTTCCACTCCTCCATGACATCACGGAGCTGGCGGATGTTAGAGACCTTGAGCTCCTTCACCTTCCATTTGAAGATGCCCTACAGATGCTCAATAGAGTTTAGTTTAGGTCTGGAGACATGCTTGGCCAATCCATCATCTTTACCCTCAGCTTTTTTAGAAAGGCAGGGGTTGTCTTGGAGGTGTGTTTGGGGTTGTTATCATGTTGGAATACTGCCCTGCGGCCCAGCCTCTGAAGGGAGGGGATCATGCTCTGCTTCAGTATGTCACAGTACATGTTGTCATTCATGGTTCCCTCAATAAACTGTAGCTCCCCAGTGGCAGCAGCACTCATACAGACCATGACACTCCCACCACCATGTTTGACTGTAGGCAAGACATAATTGTCATCCCAGAAAAAAGTGCCCTGCCCACTGACCCCCACAACCACAGCCCAGGGTTGTGGGGAGGAGACATGGGGACAAGGTGCTTTGGGGTGGGGGGGATGGTCTGATAAGGACTAGGGGGGACCCTATGCCATTTTTTTTCTCAATTTTTTTTAATAGCCAAGTGTCGGCAATTGCAACCCCGAGTCAATTTAAATGTGATTTAACTAGTTGTTTTTTATTTATAAATGTCATTTTTGCTGCAGCATGTTCTATATATGCTACAGATGTGCCACTTTACAGGCAGAATAAGGGACCCCCAAGCACTATTTTTAAAGGAAGTTTTCAATTTTATTGTTGCACTGTGAGCATCATTAAAGCTACTGCTCCTTAAAAAACAATTGTATTTAAAAATTGTATTTGCTTTAACCACTTTACCTCCGGCCACTGTGCCTCTACTGCGGCACAGTGGCCCGTTATCGTCCAGCGACGTAGACCTACGTCGCTGGACTCCTCCCCCTGTAGGCGGCGCTCGCGTGCCGCCGGAGGCGCGCTCCCACTGTTTTCATTCACAGCGGGAGTCGGGCCAGGGGAGGAGTGGCAGCGATCGCCACCACTCTTCCCCGATCGTCTGGGAATCTAGTTTGGAGATCCGCCTGCCTGTGTAAACAGAGCGGGCGGATCTCCTAAGTGACAGACAGTGACAGATCGGAGTGTTCAGCATAGCTGAACATCCGATCTGTCCCTGACTCACATAGTCACCTCCCCACACATTAGTAAGCACCAGGCATACATTAACCCCTCCCTCTCCAATAAAATTAACCCCTTCCCTGCCAGTGTCATTTTTACAGTAACAGTGCATATATATAGCACTGATTACTGCAGTAATGTCACTGGTACCCCCAAAAGTGTCAAAAATGTCAGTCAAGGGTCCGATCTGTCCGCCGCAATGTCGCAGTCCCGCAAAAAAAATCGCAGATCGCCGCCATTACTCGTTAAAAAAAAACACCAAAAATGACAGAAATCTTTCCCTTAGTTAGTAAACACAATAACTTTTGCGCAAACCAATCAAAATACGCTTATTGTGATTTTTTTTACCAAACATAGGTAGCAGAAAACAAATTGGCCAAAAATTTAAAAAAAATTTGATTTTTACATCTTTTTTGGGAGGAATTTCATATAAAAAAATTTAAAAAATATTGTTATTTTTTCAAAATAAACGCTCTTTTTTTGTTTATAGCGCAAAAAGTAAAAATCGCACAGGTGATAAAATACCACCAAAAGAAAGCTCTGTTTGTGGGAAAAAAAAGGACGTAAATTTCGCTTGGGTACGGCGTCGCACGACCGCGCAATTGTCAGTTAAACTCGCACAGCGCCGAATCACAAAAAGTGGCCTGGACGTAAGACAGCAAAATCCTCCGGTGGTAAAGTGGTTAAAACATGTCCACCAGGGCAGTACCCAGACCCCCATAAATTACTTGCATATAAGCCTTTAAAATGGGAGATTTTGATTTTTCATGTTCGGCTCCCATAGACTTCAATGAAGTTTGGGTTCAGGGCACTCCTGACATCTGCACAGCTGTCCCGCACGACACCCAGTCGCTGATACTTCCAAAAGGTAGGAAAACTTCATATGAAAATAGTCCCATGAAGTGAGGAGGACAAAAAAAGAATGTGGCTTCTGGCTCAGCCTTAACATTTATAGGAGTGGGGTCCTATGGGGCAGGAGTGAGGGCAGGCCTACCCAAACATATGCTGACATGGAGTCTGTCAGGAAAATAATTGTTGCAAGACAATATTCATGAAAAGAAAGCCTTGTTTGTACTTAAAATAAATATTTGTTTTACGTTGTTATCCTAAGTAATGACAAAGATATCGCTGAATAAACAGATCCATAGCAGAAATGTAAAAATTGCCCTGGTCCATAAGTGGTGAGAGGCAATGTGGTTAAATGAGCTATTCTCTATGTACTCTTTCCCTAATGTGATTAAACTGGTGCCTTGGTGGTCGGGCCATTGTTTTTTGCCTTCCATGCCTAGCTTATTTGGTTGTAATAACAGAGATTTATGTTTTGTTTTTTGTAACCTGTGTTATTTGTCTTTATGTAGAAAAAGAACAAAAAATTGTAATCGGGGCCTAGTCTGTGTTTGTACGTGTGAGATACACCGTTTTATATACTTTTTTCTATTTCGCTATTCAATATACACCCTTTTGGGGTGAAAAAAATTAAATTGCGGCATAGTCTGAATCGGTACATGTGAGATACACCTTTTAAATTTGTTTGGCGCATCTTCCACCGCCGAGGATTGCAGGGCGCTTCAGTTTGCCTCCTGTTCCGAACTCCTCCTACTCCTCTTCCTCATCCTCATCCTGACTTTAGGGTACATAAAATTGTAATCGGGGCCTAGTCTGTGTTTGTACGTGTGGGATACACCGTTTTATATACTTTTTTCTATTCCGCTATTCAATATACACCCTTTTGGGGTGAAAACAATTAAATTGCGGCATAGTCTGTATCGGTACGTGTGAGATACACCTTTTAAATATGTTTGGCGCATCTTCCACTGCCGAGGATTGCAGGGCGCTTCAGTTTGCCTCCTGTTCCGAACTCCTCCTACTCCTCATTCTCCCTTTAGGGTACAAAAAATTGTAATCGGGGCCTAGTCTGTGTTTGTACGTGTGACATATACCAATTTATATACTTTTTTCTATTCCGCTATTCAATATACACCCTTTTGGGGTGAAAAAAATTAAATTACGGCATAGTCTGCATCGGTACGTGTGAGATACACCTTTTAAATTTGTTTGGCGCATCTTCCACCGCCGAGGATTGCAGGGCGCTTCAGTTTGCCTCCTGTTCCGAACTCCTCCTACTCCTCTTCCTCATCCTGCCTTTATGGTACAAAAAATTGTAATCAGGGCCTAGTCTGTGTTTGTACGTGTCAGATAAACCTTTTTATATACTTTTGTTCTATTCCGCTATTTAATATACACCCATGCAGGTGAAAAAAATGCCGCATTAAACTATGCGGCATAGTCTGTTGCGGCATAGTCTGTATCGGTACGTGTGAGATACACCTTTTAAATTTGTTTGGCGCATTTCCTTACACCGCTGAGGATTGAAGGGCGCTTCAGTTTGCCTCCTGTTCCTAACTCCTCCTACTCCGCTTCCTCATCCTCATCCTCATCCTCCCTTTAGGGTACAAAAAAAATGTAATCGGGGCCTAGTCTGTGTTTGTACGTGTGAGATTCACCATTTTATATACTTCTTTATATATATGTTCTGTTCCGCTATTTAATATACACCCATGCAGGTGAAAAAAAATTAAATTCCAGCATAGTCTGTATCGGTACGTGTGAGATACACCTTTTAAATTTGTTTGGCGCATCTCCTTCCACCGCCGAGGATTGCAGGGTGCTTCCGTTTGCCTCCTGTTCCTAACTCCTCCTACTCCTCTTCCTCATCCTCTACCGCCTCCTCATCTGGTCAGCGTAACACCTTCACCACAAAATTCAGCAAAGCCAGGGGTAAACGACAGCAGGCAGTTTTAAAACTTGCATGTTTGGGGGAAAAATCCCACACACCGCGCAGGAGTTGTGAAGGAGCATGGAACAGCAGACCAATGAGTTGTTGGTGCCAGCGAGCCTCAAGCCCGGCATGGTGGTGTGCGATTACGGGCGAAATCTCATAGCAGCTCTGGGCCTAGCCGGTTTGATGCACATCCCTTGCCTGGCGCATGTGCTGAATTTGGTGGTGCAGAGGTTCCTTCAAAATTACCCCAATATGTCAGAGCTGCTGCAGAAAGTGCAGGCCGTCTGTGCGCACTTTCAGCGTTCTCACCCTGCTGCTGCTCGCCTGTCAGCGCTGAAGCGTAATTTCGGCCTTCCCGCTCACCGCCTCATATGTGATGTGCCCACAAGATGGAACTCCACCTTGCACATACTGGAAAGACTGTGCGAGCAGCAGCAGGCAATAGTGGAGTTTCAGCTGCAGCACGCACGCGTGAGTCGCTCTACGGAACAGCACCACTTCACCACCAATAACTGGGCCTCCATGCGAGACCTGTGTGCTTTGTTGCGCTGTTTTGAGTACTCCACCAACATGGCCAGTGCCGATGACACCGTTGTCAGCTTAACTATCCCACTTCTATGCCTCCTTGAAAAAACGCATCGGGCGATGATGGAAGAGGATGTGGCACAGGAGGAGGAGGAGGAGGAAGAGGGATCATTTCCATGGCTTTTAGGGCAGTCATTCACAAGTGGCTCCGAGGGTGGGTTCCTGCACCCACAAACGCCAGGTACACAATTGTCCAGCAGGGGCACAGTTCTGGAGGATGAGGAGGAGGAGGAGATGGAGGAGGAGATGGAACCATGTTCACAGCAGTGTGGCACCCAGGCCAGCTCATGGCCATCACTGGTGCGTGACTGGGGGGGGATACAGAAGACACAGACTATACAGAAGAAGACAGCCTTTCGTTGCCTCTGGGCAGCCTGGCACACATGAGCGATTACATGCTGCAGTGTCTCCACAACAACCGCCGAGTTGCCCACATTCTAACTTGTGCTGATTACTGGGTGGCCACGCTGCTGGATCCCCGTTACAAGGACAACGTACCATCCTTAATTCATTCACTGGAGCGTGATCGCAAGATGCGCGAGTACAAGCCCACGCTGGTAGACGCGATGCTGCTGGCATTCCCACCTGACAGCTGGGCCACAGTGGAAGCACAAGGCCAAGGCAGAGGAGGAGGAGGAGGAAGAGGTCGCCAACGCAGCCAGGGCACCGCCAGCACCTCAGAAGAACCCTTCAACTTCTAGGTCTCCAAATTGGGCACATGGCCTGAGCTTGCCCTATATGCCTTGGAGGTGCTGGCCTGCCCTGCAGCCAGTGTATTATCTGAACGTGTATTTAGCACGGCCGGGGGCGTTATCGCAGACAAGCACAGTCACCTGTCCAGAGCCAATGTGGACAATCTTACGTTCATTAAAATGAACCAGGCATGGATCCCACAGGACTTGTCCGTACCTTGTGCAGAATAGAGATGGATACCGGCCTTACCCAGCCATTGTTATATTTTTGATCTTTCTCACTCTTTTGGGGTGTACCCTAATTTAAAATGACTAAAAAAAAGCAGTGTTGGCTACCTCGTCCCCCTCCACCGCCGCTTCCATCTACACCGCCACATCCACCGCCACCTCAACCTCCCTCCTACTCCATATGGGCCTCGTCCTTCACAGATGAAGAAAATTGTTTTATTTTTCAGTTTTTTTTTGTTGTTTTAAGTTATTTCCCTATCCACATTTGTTTGCAGAGCACTTGCCATGCTCTTAACTACATTTTGCTGCCATTTGCAGCACTCTAGCCCTTTCCATTGTTTTTTTAGAGCCATTTTAGTGCCTGAAAGTTCGGGTCCCCATTGACTTCAATGGGGTTCGGTGTCCGGGTAAAGTTCGGAAAAAGTCCGGGTCACGGACCCGGACTTTTTTTTCAAGTTCGGCCGAACCCGCTGAACACGGACATCCAGGTGTCCGCTCAACTCTAGTTTTTATTATACATTTTCAAACAAACAACAAACAAAACCTTCAGTAAAAACAAAGATCGGAATATACAGGTACATCAAGTATAGCATATGCAACTAAATTGTTTACAGTACCTCAAGCCATAGTGAAGAGGCCCTGGGGGAGAAACTATTACTCGCCAATGAGGGGACCAATCGAGGCCAGGGAAATGCGCCACGAGGCCAGACACCCCACTGGGAACATACTGTGTCCAGACCTCACGACCCGTCCCCCCCACCCCAACCAGCCCCCACGACCCCCGCATATACTGTATCTATATCTCAAGATGGTACATTCACAATCTTCACATCATATAAAGTAGTTGGTATCTCAAGGCAGATGAAATACATGATAACAAAGAAAAGAAAATATAACATATAATATACAACCAGTAGACTGTCAACAGGACAGTCCAAACACTGCCTCCAGGTAACAGTCGTCATTTGTTTTATATAATTTATAGTAGTATACGATCAGGTTTAACTAGGGTACAGTTTTTGCCAATGGCCCCACTGTCGCTGAAATGCCGGGAGGGAGTCTCGTGAACCAGCAAAGAAGATATTCGTACGAGGCTTGTGTAATTTCCTTAGGGAGGAGGGGACCCCCAGAAACACTCCCAAGTGTCCCCCATCCAGCCACTGTAGCCTGAATGGACAGGAAAGTGGAGCCTCTGACCAGTTCCGACACAGCTAGAAGCAGGGAGGGAAGGTCTCTATTTGCCACTAAGGCCTGTTCTAGATGTACCCATAGTTTATCAGAGGCGGGGTTGAACCATTCCCTCATCTGATCTAGTATGGCTGCGGTATGATATTTTTTAAGGTTCGGCAAACCAGCCGCCCCCCCACCACATGTCTAGACTTGATGAGAGTAGAGTAGGGAATCTTGGGTACCTTCCCATTCCACAAAAACTTCCTAATCATCTTATCCATGGTATGAAAGAAGGTATCGGGTAGGGCTATAGGGATAGTTCTAAAGTAATATAATATTTTTGGGAGGACTAACATTTTAAATGCCACAATTTTGCCTATCCATGAAAGTTCGTGTAAAGCAATGCGAGATAGATCCTGATTTACTATGTTTTGCAGGGTGGAAAAATTAGTTGAATAAGTGGATGCAGTTGGAAAGGTTAAGTTAATTCCTAGGTACAGTATAAGAGGAACTTTGTAGCCCATTGAAAGGGGTGGTCTCTTTTTAACACACTCAAAGCACCAGGAGATACTAGGATTGGCAAGCATTGTGATTTAGTAATGTTTAGTTTATAATATGAGATAGCACCAAAGGTGTCCAAAACCTTAGCTAAATTCCGTAGTGAAGTTACTGGGGAGGTTAGAGTATGACGTCACCTGCGAATAAGCCTATTTTGTGTTCCATGTCGCCCACTCTGATTCCTGAAATAGAGGGATCACTTCCAATGGCCTCCACCAGGGGCTCCATAACTAAAGAGAAGATCCACGGGGATAAAGGGCACCCCTGACGGGTGCCATTCGTGATAGTGAAGGTGTCAGACATGGTATTGCTCGTATATACTCTTGCCGAAGGTGTGGTGTACAAGGCCGATATGGGAGAGCAGACAGGACCCCAAAGACCAAACTTGGAGCGTAGCTCTCAGGTACCCCCAGTGGACCCTGTCAAACGCTTTTTCTGCGTCGAGTGTCAGGACCACAGAGGGCACCCCACGGTTCTCCACCACGCTTAAGAGATTAAACATCCTTCTGGTCCCGTCAAGGGCCTGCCTGCCCGTTACAAAACCAACCTGGTCCGCCCGCACCAAATAGGGGGTGACTTGTGCTAATCTTTGAGCTAATATTTTAGCATACAGTTTTAAATCTGGATTAAATAAAGAAATGGGGCGGAAATTTTGCAGAGCGTCTGGGGGCTTCCCCGGTTTAGGCAGTGCGACAATAATAGCTTGAAGCATCTCTGCAGGGAAGAAAGACTTGGTCATAGCAGTATTAAACACTCGACATAAGTAAGGTGTTACAATTGGTTGGAAGGCCTTGTAATATTCGGCCAAAAAGCCATCTGCCCCCGGTGACTTATTAGGAGGCAAAGACCCAATAGCAAGAGCAATCTCCTGTTCCGATATAGAAGCATTTAATCGGGCCAGCATTTCCTCCGAAACTCTTGGTAGATGGAGCCTATCCAGAAACCCCCGGATACCCTCCTCTGTCGGCTGTGGAGTATTGGTGTCAGTGTTTAAATTATAAAGGTCAGCGTAGTATTTAGAAAAGGCATTGGCTATTTCAGATGGATGATACAAAGTATTATTGGTATGAGGATCTTTCATAAAAGACAATTTAGATTGCTGTTGTCTCTTCCTGATATAATTAGCTAACATTTTACCTGCCCTATTTCCTTGAGCATAGAATCGTGCTTTAGAGCGTAAAAGTAAACTATGATGTTCCTCTAACAATTTAGCCCTAACTAGCGATCTGCAGTCATTAAGTTCCTTCAAAAGGGCAGCAGTAGGGTTAGCCTTATGCTGAATCTCCAAAAGTGTAAGTCTAGACAAAAGGGAGGACATAGCTTTTGTCCGATCCCTAGAGTAAGCCTTATGTGTACACCATAAATTAAAGACATCAGTGTCGTTAGTGTTGTTATTGAGGAAGAAATCTTGGATCTGACCACACAGCCACTACCGGTGTCCATGGTCCCAGAGCAGGGACACATTGTTGCGCCACAAGTGTACCGGAGTAGCTTTATTAGGCTCCGCAACCACCACCGAGACCGGGGCATGGTCAGACCACGAGTTTCTGTGGATAGATGCCGACTGCACCAAACGTAACACAGTCAAATCCGCTATGAATAGATCCAGCCTAGAGTAGGACTGATGGGGGGCTGAGTAATAAGTGAAGTCCCTATCCGTTCAGTTGACACACCGCCACAGATCATAGAGGTCAGAGGAATGCAAGAACCGTTGCAAAGTGGTACGAGCATGCCTCTGAGGTGGGGAACAATCTAGAGCTGCATCAGTAATACAATTAAAATCCCAGCAGTACAGGAGGAGACCCCTTTTGACTCGATACACTTTTTTGGTCAACGACCGAAGAAAACGAATCTGACGTTGATTAGGGGCGTATAAGTTAACTATAGTATACGTGACATTATTGATATCACAGAACAATATTAAGTACCGACCTGCTTCATCAGTGATACAGTCATGTAGATGGAAAGCTACATTTTGGGTAATAGCCATGAGCACCCCTTTCTTCTTGGCTGGGCCAGAAGAAGTAAATACATGAGGGTAGCGGCGATCTGAACATTTGGGTTATTTGGATCTCGCAAAGTGGGTCTCCTGTACACAAATGATATCCCCTTTAAGACTATAGGCCTCTCCCTAGAGAGCTCTCCGCTTAAATAGGCTGTTCAGACCATGGGCATTCAGAGTTACAAACTTGATTGTCATAACGTATCACAAAACAAAAAGGTAAAGCCCATCCCAAAGACGGGGCTGTAGTTGGAACGAGAAAAAAAAAAAAAAAACAAGAGTCATAGGGAGTACCTGTACCACAGTATGTGGATATGTCCTCAAAAACAGGTCAAAGGCACATTTCAGCAGAGACAGATGGTGAGCACTGGCAATCTGTTCAGATAATTCAAGCAATTCGTAGCTCATGAGGAGGCTGAAAAAACAGAGACAAAAGAAAAACAAAAGGCCAAAGAAAATACAAAAATCAACAAAGTCAGAGTATGGGGCGTGCCCCATCATGCAAAACAAATCGCAGGGAGTGATTAGGGGGGAACAGCGCCTACCCTCCGGTCACCTCCTGGTCACCAGCTATAGACAAGCCAAGAGAATTCACCGCCAGGGGAGTAACAAAGATTCAAACAGGCATAACGGAA
The DNA here is from genome assembly GCF_965119305.1 of Pelophylax lessonae. Lineage (NCBI taxonomy): Eukaryota > Metazoa > Chordata > Amphibia > Anura > Ranidae > Pelophylax > Pelophylax lessonae. The sequence continues at coordinate 18,470,780 of NC_138768.1, read as the reverse complement.
CCGATTCAAGATTTTTTCACTTGTTTCCATTCTGGGTCCAAGTAGGAGGGAGATTTAGAAGTGGGTGGGGATACCCCCGACTCCAGGAGCAGACCCCACAGTTTGGCAAGGTGAAATCCTTCCTCCTTAGTGCGTATGACATAGGTATGTCCTTCTCTTACTATCAGTTACTTAGTAGGGTAACCCCAGGAGTAGATCACCTTGTTGTTTCTCAGCAATTTGGTAAGAGGCACCAATTTTTTGCAGGCAGAGAGATCCGCATAGACAGAGATCCCTTGATAGGGTTCCGGTAGAGGGGAGTTCTTCCTGGCAAAGCGCATGAGATCATCTTTCACATAAAAGAAGTGGATGGGGGCGATCACATCTCTGGGCACCTTGTCTGGCAAATGTTGCGGCTTAGGCAAACAATGAGCCCTGTCCACAGTAACCTCTCCAGTCAGAGTATCAGGCAGTAGGGCCATAATAAAAGCTTGAACATAGGAGCGCAGCTTAGCAGGAGGAACCGTCTCTGCCACCCCCCCCCCAACTTAACATTGTTTCTACGGTTCCTGTCCTCCAAGTCGGCCATTTTAGCTTTCAGGGCCTCTAGCTCGTCTGAGTTGTCATTGTGAGCATCCACTTACTAATTATGTGCCACAGAGAAATCGGCCATTTTGTTTCAATATGATCTACACGCTCCCCCAGTACATTCACATCGGTTTTAAGGTGAGTCACACAGGCCATAAGATCCCTGTGAAGCGACACAGTCAGTGTGAGCAGCATTTCTTTCATCCTGGTATTGTTTAGAGGTTGCCCCGTGGTAGGAAAGTCTTTGATGTGCTCATAAAAGTCCAGGGTACTATCCCGAGAGTCATCCCCCACCGGCATGTCGCCCACATAATGGTGGTCAGAGGAGCGTCGTTGAGCCGCCTTCCGTGGGCTATGAGATGGGGAAGGCACCAAGGAGGAGCGGCTGCTGGAGCCCGGAGAGGGGGGATCTTGAGGTGGTAAGTGCTCAGGACCTCCGTTACGAGAGGCGGAGGTGCCATCGCTCTGCACACAGGCCTCAGCGCCATTTTGGGAGCGTGGTGTGCTGGTGGACACAAAAAATTCCGTCAGTTTGCGGGCCCTCCATGATTATTCCTCTTCCCCATGGTCACTAGGGTGTAGTCAGGAGGTGTGGGGGTACAAAGAAGCTGTTGTTGCTTACCCACGTCACTTGTGATGCTATGGAGGGACCAAAGGAGAAGGAGCTTGACTCTCACGCGGCCATCTACATCGGCTGCCGGCCACGCCCCCCCTTTCATTCATACTTTACTGTGACATACAGCGTTTAGACACTGCTGTTCTAATCTGCTATTCAAAAAGCACCAATTTAAGGGGAAAATTATTTTTCAAATTTTCATTCATACTTTACTGTGACATACAGCGTTTAGACACTGCTGTTCTAATCTACTATTGAAAAAGCACCAATTTAAGGTAAAAATAATTATTTTTCAGTTTTTCATTCAAATGGGTTTTTATTGAATAGCGTAATAGAACAAAAACAGTATCCAACCTGTTAGGTGGGCGGCGCGCGGCGTGCGGCATGCGGCGTGTGGCGGCCATTTAATGCAAGCTCAGTCCATATGTGTCTGCTTAATCTGGATTAAAAAAAAAAACAAAAACGTTTTTTCCTTCATATTTTACTGTGACATAGAACATTTAGACACTGCTGTTCTAATCTGCTATTCAAAAATCATCAATTTAAGGGAAAAAAAATATTTTTCAGTTTTTCATTCATACGTTACTGTGACATACAGCCTTTACACACAGTGCTGGGCTAATCTGCTAATCACCAATTTAAAAGGAATTTTTTTTTTCATTTTTCCTTTATATGTTACTGTTTGATAAAGCCTTTAGACACTGCTGTGTTCTAATCTGCTCTTCAAAAATCACCAATTAAAGGGAAAAATAAAACATTTTCATTCATACGTTACTGTGAGATACACCCTTTGGATACTGTTGTTCTATTCCGCTATTCAATAAACACCCATTTAGGGGAAAGAAAGATATTGAATTGCGGCTTAGTCTGTATCTGTACGTGTGAGATACACCCTTTGTATACTGTTGTTCTATTCCGCTATTCAATAAACACCCATTTAGGGAAAAAATATTAAATTGTGGCCTAGTCTGTATCTGTACGTGTGAGATACACCCTTTGGATACTGTTGTTCTATTCCGCTATTCAATAAACACCCATTTAGGGAAAAAATATTAAATTGTGGCCTAGTTTGTATCTGTACGTTCGAGATACACCCTTTGGATACTGTTGTTCTATTCTGCTATTCAATAAACACCCATTTAGGGGAAAGAAAGATATTAAATTGCGTCTTAGTCTGTATCTGTACGTGTGAGATACACCCTTTTAGATACTGTTGTTCTATTCTGCTATTCAATAAACACCCATTTAGGTGAAAATTAATAATTTTGCAGCGTTTGCTGATTATGTTACTGTGGAATACACCCTTTAAATTAGTTTGGCGCATCTCCTTCCACTACCGAGGATTGCAGGGTGCTTCAGTTTGACTCCTGTTGCTAACTCCTCCTACTCCGCTTCCTCATCCTCATCCTCTACCGCCTCCACATCCGGAGCAGTGATCATTTCCAAGGCTTTCAGGGCAGTCATTCACAAGTGGCTCCGAGGGTGGGTTCCTGCACCCACAAACGGCAGGTACACAATTGTCCAGCAAGGGCACAGTTCTGGAGGATGCCGAGGTGGAGGATGAGGAGGAGGAGATGGAGGAGGAGGAACCATGTTCACAGCAGGGTGGCACCCAGATAACTGATAACAACCGATACTACACTTGATCTTAGCCAAAAGGTCGAGAAGTGATGCTGGTGGCATTCCCACCTGACAGCGGGGGCACAGTGGAAGCACAAGGTGAAGGCAGAGGAGGAGGAGGTCGCCAACGCAGCCAGGGCACCGCCAGCACCTAAGAAGGCAGGGTTAGCATGTAGGAAATGTGGAAAAGCTTTGTCGGCACACCGCAACAACCAGGACCACCAGCTGTTTTTTTTTTTTCTTTAAGCCCATGGTGTGTGAACAGTCAGACTATCACTCGGTGGGTGCATAAAAAAGTGCACACCAAAAAAGTGAAACACAAAAAATGCACAGGGTGTACACATGGTCCCTGGCCCTGATCCCCCGGGGTGCAAGGCTCCTGACAGGGACTGGGGTACTTACACTGGCTAACCTGGCCAAAACCAGGCAGCCCTGTTCTTTAGGAGGTCTGCTGAAACATACCACCCCAAGTACTAGGTGGGGCTCTCCCGAAGAGAGACCCCATGAGAAAGGGCGAACCAGGCCAGAAGGCCATCTCCACCCCCTCCCAAAACTTTCAAGGACAGGCCCAAGGACCTACACCCTACTAATCACACTGTGCAAAATAAAGTGTACCGCCACAATAAAAAACACAAAACGTGAGACACACAACACATAAAAGTGGGGAAAGGGATAGTGGAGAAGTGCAAGGTTAGTGCCACGTTGCAATACTATGGCAGGCCCTTTGGCCAGGAATAAAACATTCCTCTGGTTCTGACTCCTGACCTAGAGGCAGGTGTACAAAACGTGTGTAGGAAGTGTAGTGTCGGCGTGGTTTCCGCATGGTGCCGAGCAGCTGCGGCTAAGCAGTAGGGATGATCAAACTTTTGAAAAGTTCAGTTCGACCAGAACACCTGAACTTCCCGAAAGTTTGGCCCGGATTTCAGAACCCCATTGAAATCAATGGTACCCGAACTTCGGTAATCAAAAAACACCATTTTGAAGCCCTAAAACCCAATAAATGCCCCTAAAAAGCACCTAGGGTTCTGGGTCATGTCCCAGGGACTATTAATCACACAAAAAAATGTTCTTAAAAATTGTCGTTTTTGATAGAGAGCCAAATATTGAAAAAATTATTGAAAAAAAAAAAGAGATTTCTTTGGATTTAGTGTCTGGTGGGTCTAAAAAGAGTACCTGTGAAGTTTCAGCTCTGTAGCATGTCCAGAACCAGAAAAAAAAAAAGATTGTTTGTATTAGAATTGCAGTAAAGCAGGCATAGGGCTCCGCTATTTTCACACCTGGGCGTTTTTGTTGCAGGCGTTTATTGGGCTTTTTTGTGGACATCTTTGGAGGCAGGCATGACATCTGAACTTCTGTATAGGGTTATATATACACACACACATATATGTATATATACACATACACACATATAGGTGCGAAAGTAGCAGAACCCTATGCCTGCGCTAATGAAATTATTTGCAGGCATAGGGCTCTGCTCCTATCACACCTATATGTGTGTATGTGTATAAATACATATATGTGTGTGTGTATATATACCCCCATCTGAACTTCTGTATAGGGGTATATATACACACACACACATATATATGTATTTATACACATACACACATATAGTGTAATGTTCCGGTACCTCTGGTACCCTTGCTTCCATATTTCTCCTCTCTTAATTGCGTCCCATCTTGTATAACAAAGGACGCATATACCTTTAAGACCGGATGACATCACTGCCGAGCGCCGCTATGAGCGGCTATTTCAATCGCCGGTTTGCTCTCACTCATCGCTCGTTCAAACCCACATGTTCATCGCACCTACGCCTGAGAAGTCGGAGCTGCTGACATACCTTCCTTGCTGAACTGAAGCCGGAAACCTCGCTGGTGATCCGTATCTCGCTACGGGATCACCCCTCTCCAATAGACACTGTTATTCCTAAACCTATCTAAGTGATAAGTACCCCGCAGGGGATTCTTGCTACCAATCTCCTACTGTCATCTACTGCACTTACCAAGACTATCTATCTATCTATTCACTATCACCTGCATAAGACTGTTAGCTCTTGGGACTACCTTGAACTATCCTTGCACTAGGTTACTCTGTCTAAGTATACTCCATCTGTGTCCTCTTACCATCTGCACTATACTTGACATCAGAACCTATCTGCTTTACCATCACCTGCAACTCTCCTAATACTACTTCTAGTGCTCACCATACAATAGCCTGTCTCTCATCTATATCCTCATATACTCTATCCCTCCATTAAACATCTATTGATATATATATAGTATATAACAGGCTGTACACGGTGATGAAGTCCTGAGAGTTGGATATGTTGTTCAACAGATTCTCTACAAGGCTACTGAGTGTAATAATTCTGCAGCTGTAAATCCATCCACAAACAAAAACGCATGAACGTTACATATAGGTGTGATAGGAGCGAAGCCCTATGCCTGCAAATAATTTCATTAGCGCAGGCATAGGGTTCTGCTACTTTCACACCTATATGTGTGTATGTGAATATATACATATATGTGTGTGTGTATATATATACCCCTATACAGAAGTTCAGATGTTATGCCTGCCTCCAAAGACGCCCAAAAAATGCCCAAAAAAACACCTGCAACAAAAACGCCCAGGTGTGTTGTTGCAGGCGTTTTTTTTGGGCATTTTTTAGGCATCTTTGGAGGCAGGCATAACATCTGAACTTCTGTATAGGGGTATATATACACACACACATATATGTATTTATACACATACACACATATAGGTGTGATAGGAGCGAAGCCCTATGCCTGCAAATAATTTCATTAGCGCAGGCATAGGGTTCTGCTACTTTCACACCTATATGTGTGTGTGTATATATACCCGTACACAGAAGTTCAGATGTCATGCCTGCCTCCAAAGACGTTCACAAAAAAAGCCCAATAAAACGCCTGCAACAAAAACGGCCAGGTGTGAAACTAGCGGAGCCACTATCCTGCTCTACTGCAATTCTAATACAAACAATCTTTTTTCTATGGCGGTCACCCTGACATGGAAGGGTTTGGTCACCCTGCCATAGCAGTCAGAGTCAGTTCACCCTACACTACATTACGGTCCCCCTGACACTTAACACTTTCCCTACAGAAACTAGATTATTAAATCTAACTATAGTGGAAAATAGTACCCTAACTACACTAGATATCCCTTTCCTCACACTAATAATTGCTAAATGACACTTTTGAAGCAGGAGTAACAGAACTGCTTCCACTCTCTTCCACAGCCCCTGTATTAAAGTGCTAGAGATTTGGCGGGGCTATCTTATATACTGGAGGGCGTATTCACTACTGATTGGCCTCTGGACCCCCTAGTCACTCCAATCACATTCCTAGCATCCTCCTGCCCCCTCAATTGGCTTTTACTGATGGTTCTGGTCCAATCACAGGTTTTTAAAGCCCAGTTCCTGTCCCATTGCATTTTGGTTGGTTCTGGTTGCCGAATTCTAAACTTTTTCAGCAAAAAGTTTGGAATTCGGCTGAATTTCGAACAGTCAATGTTCGGGTCGAACCGATGGTCGACCCGAACCATTCGATCATCCCTACTAAGCAGAGCTAAGCAGAGCTCCATCCCGACCCCGGATAGCACTCACGAGCAATGCCTTCAAAAGCTATTAAAATTCGCTCTTCGACCGCCAAGAGGTCCGGGAAGCAAGCAACGCTGAAATCGCTGCACTCCTCCGGCAACATCAAGAAGTTCCTGGCCAAAGATCCGGGCCTAGCCGGTAAGCACGGTCCTGCACGCATACCTAGCATACCTAGCAGGTCTCCCTCCCCTCCTACAGCCACGCCGAGCGGGAACTCGCCGGCTTCCTAATTCAGCTCTGACTTGATGGGAGACCCAGGCTCACCCACCGGCTTTGATATGCCCTCCCTTATGAAAGACCTGAACAGGGAAATAGCGGAAATGTTCCACAGTATGGAGAAATCCTTTAAAAAAGATCTGGGGGCCATGAGATCAGATACAGTATGTCTCATATACTGTTGAAAGTGGAGGAATCTGAGAAACGCCATGATTCTCAGGAGGAGGCCCTTAAAGAGCTGCAGCATACTGTTACTAAAATGGCCATTGCCCACAGGGCCACTTTATGTAAGCTGGAGGACCTTGAAAATAGGAACTGATGCAATAATTTGCGCATCCGGGGGCTGCCAGAGGCAACAAGAGATGAGGATCTATCTATCACAGTGCAAGGTATTCTCAATACTATACTAGGGAGGTCCGCGACTGAGCCTTTGCGGTTTGATATAATCCACCATGCATTCCGGCCTCGCAATCTCTCTTCTGACCTCCCGAGGGATGTGATATGTTGCCTGCACTATTTTGAAGATAATAAAAGCATTATGGCTAAACTGCGCAATACTCCCCCAATAGACTCTGATGGGGTAATTCTTCACATTTATCCCGACCTTTCCAAAGAAACTTTGGACCGTAGAAGGGCCCTAAAACCCTTACTGGAAGATCTTAAGGTGAATGGTGCCACCTATAAATGGTGATTCCCATCCTGTTTAATCGCTACACGGAATGGCAAGTCTTCTACGCTGCGATTCCCCAAAGATTTGAAAGCCTTTTGTCAGGATCTTCAATTACAAATCCCAGCTTTGCCGGGATGGCACGATTCTATAACTTCCATTCAAGATTAACTCGAATCGCATTGGAGGAAGACCCCGTCTAAGCAGACGCGTTCTTCCCTACCTGGCTCATCCCAGAAAAATGGCTGACTGCTCTGTCTGCTCCCTCTTGGGTTATATCACTTCATTTGTCATGTTTGTAATTGACACGATAGAGGCTTGATACTTTTCCTCTATTCTTGAGTTCTTGAACGGGTGACATTGCTCGTGTATTATGTATTTATTTGCACCTTATATTTATTTATTTTTTTGCTGCTTAATATATATGTGGTGCATATGATATATTGAGTTATTTATTGCCGTGGGCCGCAGGGGGCTCTGTTTGCTCCAGCTGCAGTTGCTTGGGGTTTTCCCCTCCTTGTATTTTTCCATGCCGGGGCCTTACCCCCATGCCCTTGCTGGGTCACCCAGGTTGCCTCATCCACCACGACATTCCCATATTTGCCTTGCATTGGAAGCTTGGTCGGTGATTTGGCCTTGGTCACCCAGCCGGGACTATTGCATGCACTGGTTTGTGCGCGATTTTTTGTATTTTCCCGTTTTCTATTATGCATTTGTTGATTTATAGTTTTAATTTTTTTTTCTTTTTTCTTACTTCCTCTCCTTTCCTCTCCTCCCTACTTCCCTGGCGTCGGGGTCAATTCATTTTTTGCTGAGATGTAGCATCTCTTATTGTTATGGCCACCCTGAAGGTACTCTCATATAATGTTAGGGGTCTAAATTTTTCTACCAAACGACACCTGGTTATGCGGGAACTTCAGCAATCCCGATGTTCGGTGGCTTTTTTTACAGGAAACCCACCTTACTCACCAGATGGTGTGCCTCTTTTCTTCCGCCTTTCCGAAATGGTATTATAGTTTCTCAGATACTAATAAAGCCAAAGGGGTGGCCATAGGCTTCAATAGGGATGTACCCTTTCAGTTGGAAGAAATGCTAGCTGATGATAATGGTAAGTACTTATTTCTGAGGGGGTCTATTGGCACCTCTACCTTCACCTTTGCGAATATCTATTGTCCAAATGTAAACCAACCAACCTTTATGTCAAAGGTTCTTTCTAAACTGGCTATTTTTGCAAAGGGCGTTTTGGTTTTGGCGGGAGACATTAATATGTCGTTGGATCCAATTATTTACACATCACAGGGTCGGTCTAATATTTTGTTTAAACGATTGGCCTTTATTAAAAGACGACTGCATGATCTCCAACTGATGGATGTCTGGCGTCTCTTAAACCCTAAGACGCGAGGTTATTCGTACTTTTCAAAGACGCATAATTCATATTCCCGAATTGATGCTATTTTCCTTAATCATCACTATCTCCCCCTGGTACGGTCAACTTCTATAGGCCATTTTTCCATTTCAGATCACGCCCCAGTATTGATTACATTGGCACTTCCCTCACTCACTAGCCGGTCCCCCCAATGACGCTTAAATGACTCACTACTGGCGAATCCAGTAGATGTGGCTTTTATATCCTAGTCCCTTGTACAGTACTTTTCTGAAAATCTTATAGTAGATACTCCCCCTGCTTTAGTATGGGAAGCTCATAAAGCTACCACACGAGGAGTACTCATAGAACAGGGGGCTAGGAGGAAGACGGAACAGACCCAACAAATAGACCACCTTCTCTTTGAGATTAAGGCACTGGAACGTCAGCATAAACTTTCCTTACATATTCAACACCTCGAAGTGTTGGAACGTAAATGGGCGGAGCTCCGCTCGCTTCTGGATCTAGATATTAAGAAAAATGTGCACAAATTATCCCGATCCATTTATGAATGGGGAGATAAACCTGGCAGGCAACTTGCATGCTCCTTACAATCTAAATATTTCGATTTCTTTATATCTAAGATTAAGACGCGGACGGGTTCCTTGGTTCACTCAACCCTGGACATTGCTAAAGTATTTCGGGAATATTACTCAGATCTTTATCATGTCCGAGGGGGTCTTTCTCATCTTTCCACTGCTTCCAAACGTGACAGAATTAACACCTATCTTACTTCATCTAACCTTCCGATTCTCCCTGCACGATTGTTTTCCACCTTGGAGGAGGATTTCACAGAGGCTGAATTTCAGCTGGCACTGAACTCCACCCTCACAGGAAAAGCCCCTGGTCCTGATGGGTTTTCCGTACATTATTATAAGATCTTTAGCCCTTTGCTTTTGCCCCACTTCACCGCGTACGCTAACTTGACTTCTGCCCATTCCCAACTGCGTCCTGAAACACTTGAAGCCCATATCTCAGTCCTACCAAAACCTGATAAAGACCCTTCATGCTGCGCTAGCTATCACCCCATATCTCTGCTAAATGCAGACGTTAAACTACTGGCGAAAGTTTTGGCCACCCCCCTCTTGCCCCTGATACCCCAATGGATATCACCTGATCAATCTGGATTTGTCCCGGGCCTAGAGGCCTGTGACAACTCACTGCCAACTATTTCTTTGATACATTATGTGAGGCTAGGGTCCCAGCCCACCCTTCTCCTTTCTACAGACGCTGAGAAGGCATTTGATAGGGTGGACTGGGACTATCTTTATGCTACACTTCAGCAATTTGGACTTGGCCCAAAAATGTTATCCCGGATATTCTCCCCTTAGTGACCCTTTTCCCTTACTCAATGGTACTCGTCAGGGGTGTCCCCTTTCCCCTTTATTATTTGCTCTTTCCTTAGAACCCTTTTTAGCCACGGTTAGAAATAACCCGAATATCAATGGCATTAATGTTGGCCATTCTACACACAAGTATGCCGCATACGCGGATGATATACTCTTTTTTGTTCAACAGCCTCGCCTTTCACTGCCCAATTTACTTTCTGCCCTGACTGATTATCAATTGCTCTCAAATTTTAAAATTAAAATGACAAAATCCGAAATTATGAACATTAATTTACCCTCCTCCATGACCTCTTCAATTAGATCTTCCTTCCCTTTCCGTTGGCAATCACATAGTCTGAAATACCTGGGTGTTCATCTCACACCTAAAATTCCCATGCTCTTTCGTTATAATTACATACCACTGCTTAATGGTATTAAAGATCTTCTCCAGCGATGGTCCTCTATTTCGCATTCATGGCTGGGGAAGATTCATGTTATTAAAATGGGCATATTGCCCCGAATTTTGTTTTTGTTCCAGATGTTGCCGTTGGGAGTGCCAGTTGGCTTTTTTTCTACCCTGCAGGGTTTGTTATCTAAATTTGTCTGGAGAGGGAAACACCCTAGGGTTGCCAGGTCGACCCTATACCGTACAAAAACAACGGCGGCTTGGCTTTCCCACAAGTGAAATTATATTGGGAGGGAGGAGGGAGGTTGAGGTGGCGGTGTAGGTGGAAGCGGCGGTGGAGGAGGACAAGGTAGCCAACATTGCTTTTTTTTCAGTCATTTTAAATGAGGGTACACCCCAAAAGAGTGAGAAAGATCAAAAATATAACAATGGCTGGGTAAGGTCGGTATCCATCTCTATTCTGCACAAGGTACGGAAAAGTCCTGTGGGATCCATGCCTGGTTCATTTTAATGAACGTGAGCTTGTCCACATTGTCTCTGGACAGGCGGCTGCGCTTGTCTGTGATAACAGCCCCAGCCGTGCTAAATACATGTTCAGATAATACACTGGCTGCAGGGCACGCCAGCACCTCCAAGGCGTAAAGGGCAAACTCAGGCCATGTGCCCAATTTGGAGACCCAGAAGTTGAAGGGGGCAGACCCGTCATTCACTACATGTAGGCGTGTGCACACATACTGCTCCACCATGTTGGTGAAATGCTGCCTCCTGATAAGATGTTCCATATGAGCTGCTGGTGCTGCTGTTTGTTGTGGCGTGCTGACAAAGATTTTCCACATTTCGGCCATGCTAACCCTGCTTTCTGAGGTGCTGGTGGTGCCCTGGTTGCGTTGGCGGCCTCTTCCTCCTCCTCCTCTGCCTTGGCCTTGTGCTTCCACTGCGGCCCCGCTGTCAGGTGGGAATGCCAGCAGCATCGCGTCTACCAGCATGCGCTTGTACTCGCGCATCTTGCGATCGCGCTCCAGTGAGTGAATTAAGGGCGGTACGTTGTCCTTCTAACGGGGATCCAGCAGCGTGGCCACCCAGTAATCAGCACAAGTTAGAATGTGGGCTACTCGGCGGTCGTTGTGGAGACACTGCAGCATGTAATCGCTCATGTGTGCCAGGCTGCCCAGAGGCAACGAAAGGCTGTCCTCTGTGGGATGTGTATCATCTGTGTCCTCTGTATCCCCCCAGCCACGCACCAGTGATGGCCATGAGCTGGCCTGGGTGCCACCCTGCTGTGAACATGGTTCCATCTCCTCCTCCATCTCCTCCTCCTCATCCTCCAGAACTGTGCCCCTGCTGGACAATTGTGTCCCTGGCGTTTGTGGGTGCAGGAACCCACCCTCGGAGCCCCTTGCGAATGACTGCCCTGAAAGCCTTGGAAATGTTACCTCTTCATCCTCCTCCTCCTCCTCCTCATCATGTGCCACATCCTCTTCCATCATCGCCCGAATTGTTTTTTGAAGGAGGCATAGAAGTGGGATAGTTAAGCTGACAACGGCATCATCGGCACTGGCCATGTTGGTGGAGTACTCAAAACAGTGCAACAAGGCACACAGGTCTCTCATGGAGGCCCAGTTATTGGTGGTGAAGTGGTGCTGTTCCGCAGAGCGACTCACGCGTGCGTGCTGCAGCTGAAACTCCACTATGGCCTGCTGCTGCTCGCACAGTCTTTCCAGCATGTGCAAGGTGGAGTTCCACCTTGTGTGCACGTCACATATGAGGCGGTGAGCGGGAAGGGTGAGAACGTCGAAAGTGCGCACAGACGGCAAACACTTTCTGCAGCAGCTCTGACATATCAGGGTAATTTTTAAGGAACCTCTGCACCACCAAATTCAGCACATGCGCCAGGCAAGGGATGTGCGTCAAACCGGCTAGGCCCAGAGCTGCTATGAGATTTCGCCCGTTATCGCACACCACCAGGCCAGGCTTGAGGCTCGCTGGCAGCAACCACTCATTTGTCTGCTGTTCCACGCTCCTCCACAACGCCTGAGCGGTGTGTGGTTTTTCCCCCAAACAGGCAAGTTTTAAAACTGCCTGCTGTCGTTTACCCCTGGCTGTGCTGAAGTTGGTGGTGAAGGTGTTACGCTAACCGGATGAGGAGGTGGTAGAGGATGAGGAAGCGGAGTAGGAGGAGTTAGGAACAGGAGGCAAACTGAAGCGCCCTGCAATCCTCGGTGGTGGAAGGACATGCGCCAAATTGCTATCCGCCTCAGGCCCATCTGCCACTGCATTTACCCAGTGTGCCGTTAGGGAGATATAATGCCCCTGACCGTGCTTACTGGTCCACGTATCGGTAGTTAGGTGGACCTTGGCACAGATGGCGTTGCGCAGTGCACACCTGATTTTTTCCCCCACTTGGTTGTGCAGGGAAGGGATGGCTTGCCTGGAAAAGTAGTGGCGGCTTGGCACGACGTACTGTGGGACAGCCACCGACATAAGGCTTTTAAAACTGTGCGTCTCCACCAGATGGAATGACAGCATTTCAAAGGCCAAGAATTTTGAAATGCTGGCATTCAGGGCCAGGGATCAAGGGTGGGTAGGGGGGTACTTCCTCCACTCCAGTGTTTTGGAGATAGAAAGCTGAACGCTTCCACGGGACATTGTGGAGATGGTTGTTGGTGACCCAGGTGGTGGTGTTGCTGGTGGATCCTCTGGGTAGGTAGGGGGGTACTTCCTCTTCCTCTAAAGTGTTTGGGAGATGGAAAGCTGAACGCTTCCACAGGACAATGTGGAGATGGTTGGTGACCCAGGTGGTGGTGTTGCTAACAGATTGTCTGTTTGCGGGGTGGCAGGTGCCGGTATCACTACAGAGGTGGATGAAGAGGCCGAGACTGCAGCAGAAGAGGAAGCAGGAGGAGCCAGAGACCTTTCTTGGTTTTGAAGGTGTCTACTCCACTGCAGCTCGTGCTTTGCACTTAGATGCCTGATCATGCAGGTTGTGCTCAGGTTGAGAAGGTTTATGCCTCGCTTCAGGCTCTGATTGCACAGGGTGCAAACCACTCGTGTCCTGTCATCAGCACATTTTCTGAAGAACTTCCACGCTAGAGAACTCTTTTGAGCTGGCTTTGGTGCGCTCGGTCCCTTGCTGCGTTGGGCAGTAGCAGGCGTAGTGTCTAGGGCACGGCCGCTCCGCTTCTGCACCCTGCTCCCTCTTCTGCTGTGCTGGTGGCTCTGTGCGACCACCGCCTCTTCCTCCAAACTACTCAGGTCACCTGCATGACCTTCATTCCATGTGGGGTCGTCCTCCACATCATCTTCCACCCAGTCTTCACCCCTGCCCTCCTTGTCGGTCTCCACAATTCTGAGTGCCGCAGCAGTTGGCAACTGCGTTTCGTCATCATCGGAGACATGCTGCGATGGTCCTTCCATGTACTCATCTTGAGAAATGAGTGGTTAGGCATCGCTGCACTCAATCTCTTCCACTTCTGGGGCAGGGCTAGGTGGATGGCCCTGGGAAACCAGGGCTGACAGAGTCATCAAAAAGAAGAAGAGACTGCTGCATGACTTGGGGCTCAGACTACTTGCCTGATTTGCAAAGGGGTGAGGTGAAAGACGGTTGGACATCGGCTGCAGGTGCCAACTCTGACCTTTTTGCAGTAGACTGGGTGGGAGACAATGTGAAGGAACTGGAGGCACTGTCAGCAACCCAATCTACTATCGCCTGTACTTCTTCTGGCCTCATCACTTCTAGAGGCGCATGATGCCCTACCAAATACTGCTGCAGGTTCTGTCGCCTACTCACACTTGAGGAAGGTGTTTCACTTGTGCGTGTAGCTGGCACAGATCGACCACGTCCTCTAATTGCAACAGGAGCTCTACCAGCAGCACCACGACCCAGGCCACGGCCCCTATTTGACGGTCTCCTCATTTTTCTGTAATTTATGATCTTGCCCTAGAAAGGTGTTTATTGAATAGCGGAACAAAACAACAACAGTATCGCAAAGGGTGTATCTCACAGTCAAATATGCAAACTATGCCGCAATTTAATTTTTTTTACCCCAAAAGGGTGTTTATTAAATAGCGAGAAATAGAAAAACAGTATACAAATACAACGGGTGTATCTCACAGTCAAATATGCAAAGTATGCCGCAATTTAATTTTTTTCAGCCCAAAAGGGTGTATATTGAATAGCGGAATAGAAAAAAGGATATAAAACGGTGTATCTCACACGTACAAACACAGACTAGGCCCCGATTACAATTTTTTGTACCCTAAAGGGAGGATGAGGAAGAGGAGTAGGAGGAGTTCGGAACAGGAGGCAAACTGAAGCGCCCTGCAATCCTTGGCGGTGGAAGGAGATGCGCCAAACAAATTTAAAAGGTGTATCTCACAAGTACCGATACAAACTATGCCGTAATTTAATTTTTTACACTCCAAAAGGGTGTATATTGAATAGCGGAATAGAAAAAAATTTATAAAACGGTGTATCTCACACGTACAAACACAGACTAGGCCCTGATTACAATTTTTTGTACCCTAAAGGGAGGATGAGGATGAGGAAGAGGAGTAGGAGGAGTTCTGAACAGGAGGCAAACTGAAGCGCCCTGCAATCCTCGGCGGTGGAAGGAGATGCGCCAAACAAATTAAAAAAGGTGTATCTCACATGTACCGATACAGACTATGCTGTAATTTAATTTTTTACACTCAAAAAGGGTGTATATTGAATAGCGGAATAGAACAAATTTTATAAAATGGTGTATCTCACACGTACAAACACAGACTAGGCTCCGATTGCAATTTTTTGTACCCTAAAGGCAGGATGAGGATGAAGAGTAGGAGGAGTTCGGAACAGGAGGCAAACTGAAGCACCCTGCAATCCTCGGCGGTGGAAGATGCGCCCCAAAAATTTGGAAGGTGTATCTCACACGTACCGATACAGACTATGCCGCAATTTCATTATTTTTACCCCAAGGGTGTAGATTGAATAGCGGAATAGAAAATATGATATCAAAAGGTGTATCTATCTCACACGTACTGACCCAGACTAGGCCCCGATTACTATTTTTTGTACCCTAAAGGCAGGATGAGGAGTAGGAGGAGTTCGGAACAGGCAGGAGGCAAACTGAAACACCCTGCAATCCTCGGTGGTGTAAGATGCGCCCAAAAAATTGGAAAGGTGTATCTCACACGTACTGATACAGACTATGCCGCAATTTAATTATTTTTACCCCAAGGGTGTATATTGAATAGCGGAATAGAAAATATGATATCAAAAGGTGTATCTATCTCACACGTACAGACCCAGACTAGGCCCCGATTACTATTTTTTGTACCCTAAAGGCAGGATGAGGAGTAGGAGGAGTTCGGAACAGGAGGCAAACTGAAGCACCCTGCAATCCTCGGCGGTGGAAGATGCGCCTCAAAAATTTGGAAGGTGTATCTCACACGTACCGATACAGACTATGCAGCAATTTAATTCTTTTTACCCCAAAGGGTGTAGATTGAATAGCGGAATAGAAGATATGATATAAAATTGAACACAGCAGTGTCTTATGTCACAGTCTGCTCAGAGGAAAAGGAAGCAGCGATCGATGTGCTATCCACTGAGTTGGATGAGGAGGCTGGTGGTTTGCATTGGCTCGATGTGGAGGATCCCTGGACCTAATAGGACCTGGTTAGGAGAGGTGTTCCCCTGTAGCTGGTCATCTTGAGACTTTACAAGGCCCTTAACCCTTCTCCTTCTGGAAAGCGTACACCCTCAGCATGCTTCACCGTGGCTTTTTGGAGGGACCTTTTGGTGGCTGATTTACCATCCTTGCATCTGCACCTTGGAATCCTCTTTCTTTGGACTGTCCTAAACCATTATACATGTTAAATCTGTGCTATGTGTTTGGACTGTAGTCTAACCTTTTTTCTGTGTCATTTAATTCACAGTATATCAATTGTTGTAGCGCAGCTTTCCCATTTACATACCTATTTATAGTGATTCCCACTACAGCTGCAGCTTTTTGTCTTATTTAGCTTAGCGCAGTTATTTACTAATTATAATTCATCACTCATGCCCCTTTTGAGCCATGCCTTTTTTCCACCTGGCCTCATGGACCCAGGCTTCAGACATTGATACCTAATCTGTCAAAAAAAGTCTGTGTAATAAAAACTAAATTAAAACCTGTGTGTATCCTTGTAAAAACATAGCATATGAACTACTATACAATGTGAAATCAAGGGCCACGAGTGGCAATCAATGTGAAAAAAGTGCAGTGGTATACAAATCAAAGAGGTATAAGCTTAAAATAAGAAACTATTACAATAGGATACAACAAATACATACAATGTCTGAAAGTGTACAGATAATAGATATAAAGTGCAGGAGTGCAATAGTGAATAATAGGAGTGGAATAATAAATAAATGGATAATTCTATATAATAGCAATCATAAATAAATTCACAGGCAATAAATATAACTGTAATAAATATAAGTGATAAATATAGCTGCCAGTAGATAAGTGCAATAGTGCAAAGGTGAAAAAATTATATTATGACTGTGCAAAACCGGCAGCAAAAGTGGGTGTCTCTATAGGATATCATACAAATCAATCAATCCCAAAAAAAGTGCAATCACAATGGATTAGTAGATCCGAAAAGTCCTATATTTATATAGTCCGTATACAGTGGTTAAGGTGCTCTTTTCTCTATGCCCGTAGTTTGGTGAGAGGGCGGAAGGTAAGGTGCTCCCCTAAGCCTGGGGTCTTGCGCTTACCAGATTCCTTTACCCCTACAGGGGTAACCAGCGGGTCGATATTGGGGATCGCTCCCATACACTGGCAACCTGGACGTCCCTAGTACTAGATCTCACTCTCACCGCAACCTCCTCTCTCGCGGTGCACGCCTGGGAGTAGCGTGCGTGCCAACCGCCGGATGTGCGTTCCGAGCCTCGGGATCAATAGACGGAAATGACGTGGTCACGCTCTCGACGCGTTTCGTCACACTGACGTCATCTGGAGTAGCGTCGACCACGTCCATTCCGTCTACTTAAGTATAGTGTGGTTACCAGGCAACCCGGTCCGGGAATATTAGATTAATTAATTCGGCCAATCCGGCAATAGTGTGTCAGCTGTTGCTAGGCAGACAAATGTGTGTTTAATCTAACTTGGACAGGGGTATATTCAGCCAATCAGAAAACAAAGGAAATTGTTTTGTCATGTGTTACTGGGCAATTCTCATTTGTTTTGGAATAGGGGAACCGTACATAACATGGAAAGGCTTGATTATTTGGGTTACTCGGTATCTTCAGTAGAACAGATTACATGATTAATGGGAACAAAACCATATATCTGTGTGTCCAAATATGTATTACTTATGAAGGCAACATATATGTGATTTTGGGGAGAGAAACAGGCATAAATGGCCAAAAGAATTAAAGGGGATGTATTTCACTAGTGACGTCCTCAACTATGTGTCCGGGGTATATAAAACTTTTTAATTATTTTCAAGGAAGCTGTGGTTTGAGGTATATATTAATCGAGTGATGGAGGAATTAATTTTATTTCTAAAAACAGGGGCTTAAAATTTATATGCAGCAAATAAAAAATAAATAAATAAGTTAATAGAGCAAGAGTTAACATGTATATTTATATAATATTTATATAATAATCCTTTCGGGAAATAAGGTGCTCAATCATAGTGGGTGGTGTATAAAATTGTTAGATATATATATATATATATATATAGAATATTGCAAGGGACAATACATATGTAATGGTGTCATCAAAGGGCAGCGATAAATGTTTACATATTTAAATGAAGGCCAATAGGTGAAAAAATATTATAACAATGTATGAATTTTAGTGAATATATTTATACCCGGTGGTCTGGTAGGCACTCAATACTTGGTTAGCATATACAGTATTGTGCCTTATAAACATACTACGGCAGTGCTAATAACATGTATAAAATCATACAAATGATGATTTTATAAATCATACATCAGATGTACCTTGTGAACATTTATATATATACACGGATCTGAAAAAATAATAAAAAACAAACAACAAAATGTCTATCAGTGTATATAAGTGGATCAGTGTATATAAGTGGATTGTGACGTATACAGTGTGTGAAGAAGAATATATGTATTTCTATAATATGCCACAGACTGTTCAGAAGTGCTCTATGTTAATTTTAGATCCTGGAAAAAAGTGTGTTGGTCTGGGCCTAATACAGATGTCTATTGGATTCTCAGCCCATGTACATCAATGGGTTAATATCTCAATGCAAAACTGGTATTATTACTGTTTTGCTAGAAAAACCATAATCTGCAGATAAATCCAAGGTATAAAGTGTCTTACATATCTCTGTGAGAAATTGAAAGTTGTTTATAACCTGGGTATAAAATTGTATAAAAATTATATAAAAAAGTATAAAAAATGTATAAAAATGGCCCTTCCTATATCCATGGGGCATATTGCATAGTTTATTTCATGTATTTTTTCTAAATAATTTAAAGGTTGGGGATGTATCGAATTTTTATATAATAAAGTCACCCTAGTCTAATAATTGTACAAGTAATCCCCTTCCTAGGGGATTGGTATGGAATCCGGATATAGAATGATAGTTTAGTAATTTGAGATGAAACAATTGAGGTCTATGTCGAGATTTAACCCTCCAGGCTGGAGTGATTCCAATTGGAATATCCATTTCGTTTCATTTTTGGAAATCTTCCTAGTTTTATTCTCTCCTCTCCAGTGGGCTTTTATGGTGTCAATACCATAAAATAGTAAACCTTTTGGATTTTTATTGTGCGTTTCAAGAAAATGTCTTGATAAACCATGCTTGGGAAAACCGTTTTTGATATTTTTTATGTGCTCTCTTATACGTACGTACAGTGGCCTTGTGGTTCTGCCCACGTACTGTTTGTGGCATGGGCACTCGATAACATAAGTCACGTGGGTACTGGAGCACGTAATCAATTCATTAATTCTAAACTTCCGTTTGTTGGAAAAGGATCTAAATTCAGTCATCTTCCTAGGTTGTGATGTGTTATTTCTACACGCGAGACATCTTCTACATCTTATGAATCCTTTCAGATCTGGGAGAATTTTAATTTGCTTATGTGGGTCTACAACATTATGGACCAACCTATTTCTAAGTGCTAGTGCTTTTCGATATATGAACTTTGGTTGTCTGGGTAAAATCTTCGCTAAAGTCCTATCCGATTTTAAAATGGGCCAGTATTTCTTAAAAATTTTTTCCATTTGTCTGTGTTGCTGATTAAAACCGGTGATAAAAGCCATCTCAAATGCATTATTATTGTTTCTGGGTTTTTCCTTCAGTAATTCGTCCCTCCTCATATTTCTGACTCTATCCTTTGTAGCTTCCAATATTTTCTTATCGTATCCTTTTTCCATAAACTTTTCGGTAAGTACATTTGCCTGTGTGTCATATTCCTATATTCTGCCGCAATTTCTTCTCAGTCGCATATATTGCCCCTTTGGTATATTTTGTTTCCACTTAGGGTGGTGGCAACTCGATCTTTAAAAATTTGTAAATCTAAAAAATCAACTTGTGTTGGATCCTGATGGCCAGTAAATTTGATGCCATATTTATTATTGTTTAACTCGTTGATAAAAACTTCTAATGCATCCTGTGGTCCCTTCCATATCATAAAGATATCATCTATATATCTGCGGTAGAAACTCAGATGGGGTCTGTGCGTGGAGTAAATAAGCTCTTCTTCCAGTAGATTCATAAAAACATTTGCTACGCTTGGTGCGTATCTCGCTCCCATCGCAACGCCCCTGGTTTGGACATAGAAGTTGTTTGAGTGCCAAAAATAATTGTGGGACATGGCCAGTTGTAATCCCTCTAAAATGTAGTGTATCTGTACTTGTTTAAGGTCAGAGTCTAGATGTAGTGCTCTTTTTACCCCTTTTAATCCATCCTTTTGCTTGATGCTAGTGTACAGTGAGTTGGCATCCACTGTTACTAAAAAACACTGTTCACCCACTTCAAGATTTTGTAGTTCCCTAATAAGTTGTGCACTATCCTTTAGGTAAGATTTCCCTTTTGGTACCAATGGTTGGAGGTATTGGTCCAGGTACTCTCCCAATCTGGAAAAGAGGGAGTCAACCCCACTAATGATGGGTCTACCCGGGGGTTTCTCTAATCTTTTGTGAATCTTCGGGAGATAATACATCACTGGTGTCTTGGATGAAGATGGAAGTAGGTACTTGGCTTCTTTGTCCGTTAGGATGCCTAACTCTTTGCCTTTCTCTATAAAGCTTTTCAATTTCTTTTTGTATTCTCTCCTGGGATTTGTTCTCAATTTCTGGTAGGTGTCTGGCGTTGTTATCAGATTGTTCATTTCCTCTTCATAATCCTCCTTATTTAGGATTACTAGGCCTCCCCCTTTGTCCGCAGGGCGGATGACCACATGTTTGTTCTCCTCCAGTTTTTTGATGGTTTTCCAGATCCTTTTATTGTCTCTACTTTCTATCTTTAAATTCTTAATTTCATGTTCTACCATTTTCCTAAAGGCATTGGTGCATTCATTATTAGGTACTTTCGGGTTAAAGGTAGACCTATTTCTAAGGTTTGTCTGTTTAAAATGTGAATTAGTGGCCTGGTTTTGTGTCCCCTTTTGTCAGTTACCTTGGTGGAGGCCGAAGTGCTGAGAGGGCTTCCCTTGCAGCTCGGTGCGGATCACCCCTGGTGGTGAAACAGGAGATGACACGTCCCAAGGAGCACTGGATGCGGATGGATCCCGGATGGATGGATGGATGGATGGTGATTCAGGACCGCTTCCAGGAGATCTATAGATGCTCAGAGAAAAGAGACAAAGGTTAATGCCAGGCCGAGGGTCATACACAGATAATCAGTCCGAGGAGATGAAGGTACAGAGGGCCGCACAAGAGAGAGAGTCCGTGGGATCCAAGCCAAGGTCGGTACACAGGAGATCCAGCAGAGGTGTCTTTTAGAGTAAGGGGTGGTCAGGCAAGCCGAGGTCAAACGAAGGAGAGATGCAGGTAAGTCAAAGGAGCTAGCCGGGATAAACAGGAACAACAGGCAATCAAACAGGTCACGGGTACAGGAGCTGATGATAAACCAGCACTGAAGCACAGCCAGAGAGTGTCTTATATAGGGCCAGGGCTGGGGAGATGGGCGTGGTGACACACCTGCTCTGCATCCAGCATTCTATTGTTGCTGAATGCTGATTCCTTTCCTGACAGTGCCCCCCCCCCCCGAGGGGCAGCCTCTGGATGCCCTCTGACCATGTTTTTCTGGAAATTTGCTATGAAATTCTCTCAGAAGCTTAGGAGCATGGATATTACCCAATGGTTCCCAGGAATTGTCCTCCGGGGGGTATCCTTTCCATTTAATTAAGTATTGAGTGCGATTGCCTCTCCGTCGGCAATCTAAGATAGTCTCAATCTCAAATTCAGGCTCCCCTTCCACTGCAACTGGAGGAGGTGGTACCTCTTCTCTCCCCGGGTATGGGCTCGGTATTGCGGGCTTCAGTAGCGAGGCATGAAACACCGGGTGAATTTTGAAAGAACCAGGCAAGACTAATTCAAAGGCCACAGGGTTCACCACTCTCTTGACCTCGAAAGGACCAATGAATCTTGGCCCCAACTTCTTGGATGGGCAAGAAAGTTTTAAATTAGTTGACGAGAGCCAGACCTTATCTCCCACCTTGTGTGCAGGGTTCACCTTCCGTTTGAGGTCAAAGAATTTCTTATAATCCTGTTGGGCTTTCTGAATATTGTCCTTTAGTAACTGAAAATTAGCTTTAATGGCAGCCAGACGATCCAGGACTGCGGGAACCGTGATTTCCTGGTCCAAGTTGGGCAAGAAAGAAGGATGGAAGCCATAATTAGCCCAAAACGGGGTTTGGTTGGTTGCGGAGTGTACAGAATTATTGTAAGCGAATTCTGCGCATGGGAGCAGGGAGACCCAGTTGTCCTGAGAGCTGGTGCAAAAGCATCGGAGGTACTGTTCTAGAGTTTGATTTGTTCTTTCCGTCTGCCCGTTGCTTTGTGGATGGTAGGCAGAGGACAGGGACACTCCAACCGCCAATGCCTTGCAGAGCTCCTTCCAAAATCTAGAGGTAAATTGAACGCCTCGGTCTGATACTATATTATTCGGAAGTCCATGTAACCTGACCACCTCTTTGATGAATGCGTTGGCTGTTTCCAATGCAGAAGGAGTGCCCACCATGGGCAGGAAATGAGCCATTTTTGAAAGTCGATCTACGACTACTAGGATGGTGGTAAACCCTTCTGAGGGTGGTAGTTCATAGATAAACCTTTCCAGGGCTGCTCTGGAATCGATAATGGCCTCAACAGGCCCCATGACTTGACTTTTGCCCCTTTGCTCCGTTGGCACGTAATGCAGGAATTCACATACATTCTGCAGTCCTGGTGCAGTTGAGGCCACCAAAAGCGGCGTTGAATAAGTTCGTAGGTTTTTCTCACCCCAAAATGTCCGGCAAGTTTGTGGTCATGAAAGGTTTTGAGGACCATCAATCTCACTTGTGCGGGAACAAAAATTTTTTCCTGGTACCAGAGGAGTCCATCCTGTTTCTTTAGAGACTCGGCTTCAAGTCCTGTACATTGGGTAGAGGCTTGTTGAATTGAGGTTTGTAGGTCAGCGTGGATCAGAAAAAAGTTTTGAGCTGCTCCGTTGTGCTGGGAGAGTTTGGAAACATCCGGGACAGGGCATCCGCTTTTCCATTCTTCGACCCTGGCCTGTAGGTGATATGGAAATTGAAGCATGAGAAAAATAAAGCCCACCGGGCTTGCCGAGGTCTTAGGCGTCTAGCGGCCCTGAGATATTCTAGATTTTTGTGATCCGTGAATATCATAATAGGGTGCATTGCACCTTCCAGCAGGTACCTCCATTCTTCTAAGGCACATTTAATGGCCAGGAGTTCCCGGTCCCCCACATCGTAATTCCTCTCTGGGGGTGACATTTTCCGAGAGAAGAACGCTACCGGATGTAGTAAGGCCTTTGGGCCTTGTCGCTGGGACAGGATAGCCCCTGTGGCTACTTCCAAGGCATCCACTTCGAGGATGTAGGGTAAAGCTGGGTCCGGATGTTGGAGAATAGGTGCGGTCATGAACAGGTTCTTTAACTCATCGAAGGCTGACTGAGCCTCCGGTGACCAGCGGAAGCGGATCTGCTGGCGCGTAAGTTGGGTGATGGGTGTAATAATTGTTGAAAACCCCTTCAAAAACCTTCTGTAAAAGTTAGCGAAACCCACAAATCGCTGAACTCCTTTTTTGTCTGTGGGGGCTGGCCACTCCAGAATTGCTTTCACCTTCTGCGGATCCATAGATACACCCCCTGTTGAGATAATGAGCCCTAGGAACTGGATGGACTCTCTCTCAAATTCACACTTCTCCAGTTTCACATAGAGCCCATGTTTCCTCAGGGTGGCTAGTACTTTCTTAACGTGGATCCGGTGGAGTTCCAGAGTGGAAGAAAAGACCAGGATGTCATCTAGGTACACAATTAGGAAGTTGTCCAGAAACTCTTGAAAAATGTCATTCACCAAATGTTGAAAAGTGGCCGGGGCGTTACACAACCCGAAGGGCATGACCATATATTCGAAGTGGCCAAACCGGGTCCTGAATGCTGTTTTCCACTCGTCCCCCTCTCGGATGCGGATAAGGTTGTATGCCCCTCGGAGGTCTAATTTAGTAAAGACCCGGGCAGTCCGGAAGCGCTGAAACAACTATGGAATCAAAGGGAGAGGATAGCGGTTCTTGATGGTCACCTTGTTGAGCTCCCGGTAATCAACGCAGGGTCTTATTGTGCCATCTTTCTTCTCAACAAAGAAGATTCCAGCACCCGCTGGAGAGGACGAGGGCCTGATGAACCCCTTTTCCAAGTTTTCATTGACATAGGTTCGAAGAGTTTCCAATTCCTTCTCAGACAGGGGAAATATTCTTCCGAAAGGGATCTCTGCCCCTGGGAGAAGTTCAATAGGGCAGTCGTAGGGCCTGTGAGGGGGTAAAACATCAGCCTTTTTCTTGTCAAATACATCCCTAAAGTCCCGATAAGCTTCAGGAAGGTCTTCAAAGGGGTCTGGGACCGGCTGGACGGCTAGACAAGAGGCAGGGGCATTGGGTCCAGGAGGGAAGCAGTGATCCTGGCAGTATTTGGATGAGAAGGAGATCTTCTTCTTTACCCAATCAATTTGGGGATTGTGAGCCTGGAGCCAAGGTAGGCCTAGGATTACCGGAATAAGGGAGAGGACAATACATCGAAGCGGATGAACTCTTGATGGCCCGGGGTTGTGATAGTAAGAACCGGATAGGTCTCTTTGGTCACGGGTCCGGAGCTAGGCAAGGACCCGTCGGCCAGAAAGACTTGAAGCCGTTGCTCCTTAACTTGCAGGGGGACTCCTAGTTTCTTAGCTAGAGTGCAGTCCAGGAAACAACTACAAGCTCAATAATTGCCGTCAGCTGGATCCTCTCTTCGGCTACCTGTAGGGAGACAGGAAGGGTAAGGTGAGCAGGGGACGGCTCAGAGACCTGACAGTTCAGAACAGACCGTGAATAGCACTTACTAGGCCTCACAGGACAGTTGCGGAGAAAATGGCCAGGATCTCCACAGTATAGGCAGAGGTTCGCCTGGCGGCGACGTTGTCGCTCTTCGGGGGTTAGGGAGGAACGAATTAGCCCAATCTGCATGGGTTCACCATCTGCAGAGGCATTGACAGCTGGTCCAGGAAGAGGAGAGGCAGCAAATGGAACCTTAGGCATGACCCAAGTAGTTCGAGCCCCCTGGAGGCGTTCTGAGCGTCTTTCCCGGAGACGCCTGTCCATCTGGATGGCAAGGGAGATTAAATCTTCCAAGGATGCTGGTGTCTCTACTCGAGCAAGCTCGTCCTTTAGAGCTTCAGAGAGGCCATGTCGGTACTGATACTTCAATGCTGCCTCATTCCAGTCTGTGTCGGCTGCCCACCTACGGAAATCTACAGTGTAGTCCTCGGCCGGGCGTTTGTTCTGTTGTAGGGCATGTAAGGCAGACTCTGCGGTGACCGTGCGCTGGGGATCTTCATATAATTGGGCCATAGCCTCAAAGAAGGAGCTTACGGAATTTAGGATCGGGCTCTTCTGTTCCAGGAGGTTGTGTGCCCAAGTCTGAGGTTCGTCAGCCAATAGGGAAATTATAAACCCTACTTTAATGGATTCAGAGGAGAAGGTCCTGGGCTGGAGAGCCAGATATAACAAACAGGCATTCTTGAAGGCCCTGAACTTCCTTCGCTCCCCACGGAAGCGTTCTGGCGTGGGCACCCATGGCTCTGGTGGCGGAACTGAAACTGAATGGGCGGAGCTAGCTTGATCCGGTTGGGATGGAGCTGGTAGCGAGCTAGTGGCAGGCTGAGTAGGGTCCGTCGGGGAGGAGGAGCCGGCTAGGTTAAGTACCCGACCTTCCAGCTGGAAGTAACCATCTTGTAGTCTTTGTACGGCCTGGGTCAGGGCTGAAACCTGTTGGCACAGAGCCTCGAGTGGGGAAGCACCTCTGTCGGCCTCTGACATGGCTGGTTTATGCTGTCAGTTACCTTGGTGGAGGCCGAAGTGCTGAGAGGGCTTCCCTTGCAGCTCGGTGCGGATCACCCCTGGTGGTGAAACAGGAGATGACACGTCCCAAGGAGCACTGGATGCGGATGGATCCCGGATGGATGGATGGATGGTGATTCAGGACCACTTCCAGGAGATCTATAGATGCTCAGAGAAAAGAGACAAAGGTTAATGCCAGGCCGAGGGTCATACACAGATAATCAGTCCGAGGAGATGAAGGTACAGAGGGCTGCACAAGAGAGAGAGTCCGTGGGATCCAAGCCAAGGTCAGTACACAGGAGATCCAGCAGAGGTGTCTTTTAGAGTAAGGGGTGGTCAGGCAAGCTGAGGTCAAACGAAGGAGAGATGCAGGTAAGTCAAAGGAGCTAGCCGGGATAAACAGGAACAACAGGCAATCAAACAGGTCACGGGTACAGGAGCTGATGATAAACCAGCACTGAAGCACAGCCAGAGAGTGTCTTATATAGGGCCAGGGCTGGGGAGATGGGCGTGGTGACACACCTGCTCTGCATCCAGCATTCTATTGTTGCTGAATGCTGATTCCTTTCCTGACACCTTTAAACTAAAAATTTTTTTGATGTTCAATTCCCTGATGAATTTTTGTACGTCTATAAAAGTCTCAAATTTGTCCATGTTTTTCTTAGGTGCATATTTGAGGCCGAGGTCTAAAATTTCAAGTTCTGTTTTGCTAAAAACTACTCTGCTCAAATTTAAAATACCCTTCCCTAAAATTCGCGCCTTCTTTTTCTTTCGGCCCCCACGTTTGCCCCTTGTGCGTTTCCTCCTTGCCAATCTCTGTTCCTGAAATTCTGCCTCCCGAATTCTTGGTTCATTCCCCCTCTTTGGAAGTTCTGTCCGAAATTGTTGTTGTAGTCTTGTCGCCATTGGTTCCCCCTGTATCCTGGTCCGAAGTTGTTGTCGTGGCCCTGTCGCCATTGGTTCCCTCTGTATCCTGGTCCGAAATTGTTGTCGTAATTCTGTCTCCATCGGTTCTCTGTATAACCTGGATGTCTGGTCCCTCTTGGTCCTCCTGGGTGGTTCTGCCACCCTTGTTGTCTCGGGGGTCTTCCTCTGTTGTTCCTCTGAAAAAAATTGTATCCTCCATCTTTTCCAGATTGGGAGAGTACCTGGACCAATACCTCCAACCATTGGTACCAAAAGGGAAATCTTACTTAAAGGATAGTGCACAACTTACTAGGGAACTACAAAATCTTGAAGTGGGTGAACAGTGTTTTTTAGTAACAGTGGATGCCAACTCACTGTACACTAGCATCAAGCAAAAGGATGGATTAAAAGGGGTAAAAAGATCACTACATCTAGACTCTGACCTTAAACAAGTACAGATAAACTACATTTTAGAGGGATTACAACTGGCCATGTCCCACAATTATTTTTGGCACTCAAACAACTTCTATGTCCAAACCAGGGGCGTTGCGATGGGAGCGAGATACGCACCAAGCGTAGCAAATGTTTTTATGAATCTACTGGAAGAAGAGCTTATTTACTCCACGCACAGACCCCACCTGAGTTTCTACCGCAGATATATAGATGATATCTTTATGATATGGAAGGGACCACAGGATGCATTAGAAGTTTTTATCAACGAGTTACACAATAATAAATATGGCATCAAATTTACTGGCCATCAGGATCCAACACAAGTTGATTTTTTAGATTTACAAATTTTTAAAGATAACGGGAAACTGACCACACGCACTTTTTTTAAACCGACCGATAAGAATGGGTATATCCCTATATTGAGTTGCCACCACCCTAAGTGGAAACAAAATATACCAAAGGGGCAATATATGCGACTGAGAAGAAATTGCGGCAGAATATAGGAATATGACACACAGGCAAATGTACTTACCGAAAAGTTTATGGAAAAAGGATACGATAGGAAAATATTGGAAGCTACAAAGGATAGAGTCAGAAATATGAGGAGGGACGAATTACTGAAGGAAAAACCCAGAAACAATAATAATGCATTTAAGATGGCTTTTATCACCGGTTTTAATCAGCAACACAGACAAATGGAAAAATATTTTAAGAAATACTGGCCCATTTTAAAATCGAATAGGACTTTAGCGAAGATTTTACCCAGACAACCAAAGTTCATATATCGAAAAGCACCAGCACTTAAAAATAGGTTGGTCCATAATGTTGTAGACCCACCTAAGCAAATTAAAATTCTCCCAGATCTGAAAGGATTCATAAGATGTAGAGGATGTCTCGCGTGTAGAAATAACACATCACAACCTAGGAAGATGACTGAATTTAGATCCTTTTCCAACAAACAGAAGTTTAGAATTAATGAATTGATTACGTGCTCCAGTACCCACGTGACTTATGTTATCGAGTGCCCATGCCACAAACAGTACGTGGGCAGAACCACAAGGCCACTGTACGTACGTATAAGAGAGCACATAAAAAATATCAAAAACGGTTTTCCCAAGCATGGTTTATCAAGACATTTTCTTGAAACGCACAATAAAAATCCAAAAGGTTTACTATTTTATGGTATTGACACCATAAAAGCCCACTGGAGAGGAGAGAATAAAACTAGGAAGATTTCCAAAAATGAAACGAAATGGATATTCCAATTGGAATCACTCCAGCCTGGAGGGTTAAATCTCGACATAGACCTCAATTGTTTCATCTCAAATTACTAAACTATCATTCTATATCCGGATTCCATACCAATCCCCTAGGAAGGGGATTACTTGTACAATTATTAGACTAGGGTGACTTTATTATATAAAAATTCGATACATCCCCAACCTTTAAATTATTTAGAAAAAATACATGAAATAAACTATGCAATATGCCCCATGGATATAGGAAGGGCCATTTTTATACATTTTTTATACTTTTTTATATAATTTTTATACAATTTTATACCCAGGTTATAAACAACTTTCAATTTCTCACAGAGATATGTAAGACACTTTATACCTTGGATTTATCTGCAGATTATGGTTTTCCTAGCAAAACAGTAATAATACCAGTTTTGCATTGAGATATTAACCCATTGATGTACATGGGCTGAGAATCCAATAGACATCTGTATTAGGCCCAGACCAACACACTTTTTTCCAGGATCTAAAATTAACTTAGAGCACTTCTGAACAGTCTGTGGCATATTATAGAAATACATATATTCTTCTTCACACACTGTATACGTCACAATCCACTTATATACACTGATCCACTTATATACACTGATAGACATTTTGTTGTTTGTTTTTTATTATTTTTTCAGATCCGTGTATATATATAAATGTTCACAAGGTACATCTGATGTATGATTTATAAAATCATCATTTGTATGATTTTATACATGTTATTAGCACTGCCGTAGTATGTTTATAAGGCACAATACTGTATATGCTAACCAAGTATTGAGTGCCTACCAGACCACCGGGTATAAATATATTCACTAAAATTCATACATTGTTATAATATTTTTTCACCTATTGGCCTTCATTTAAATATGTAAACATTTATCGCTGCCCTTTGATGACACCATTACATATGTATTGTCCCTTGCAATATTCTATATATATATATATATATATCTAACAATTTTATACACCACCCACTATGATTGAGCACCTTATTTCCCGAAAGGATTATTATATAAATATTATATAAATATACATGTTAACTCTTGCTCTATTAACTTATTTATTTATTTTTTATTTGCTGCATATAAATTTTAAGCCCCTGTTTTTAGAAATAAAATTAATTCCTCCATCACTCGATTAATATATACCTCAAACCACAGCTTCCTTGAAAATAATTAAAAAGTTTTATATACCCCGGACACATAGTTGAGGACGTCACTAGTGAAATACATCCCCTTTAATTCTTTTGGCCATTTATGCCTGTTTCTCTCCCCAAAATCACATATATGTTGCCTTCATAAGTAATACATATTTGGACACACAGATATATGGTTTTGTTCCCATTAATCATGTAATCTGTTCTACTGAAGATACCGAGTAACCCAAATAATCAAGCCTTTCCATGTTATGTACGGTTCCCCTATTCCAAAACAAATGAGAATTGCCCAGTAACACATGACAAAACAATTTCCTTTGTTTTCCGATTGGCTGAATATACCCCTGTCCAAGTTAGATTAAACACACATTTGTCTGCCTAGCAACAGCTGACACACTATTGCCGGATTGGCCGAATTAATTAATCTAATATTCCCGGACCGGGTTGCCTGGTAACCACACTATACTTAAGTAGACGGAATGGACGTGGTCGACGCTACTCCAGATGACGTCAGTGTGACAAAACGCGTCGAGAGCGTGACCACGTCATTTCCGTCTATTGATCCCGAGGCTCGGAACGCACATCCGGCGGTTGGCACGCACACTACTCCCTGGCGTGCACCGCGAGAGAGGAGGTTGCGGCTCCTACGCCAGACGGACGCACTATAGGTTCTATGATTATGTGAGTACATGTCTTTTTGATCGAAATAAAGCTATTTTAAACGGTAATACACTATCGGAGGCTCCTTTCCCTTTTCTTCTTCATACCCGGGTACTGTACTGGAGTTTTTTGTATCTACTGAGCGGACGCCATATAACCTAAGACGGAGTGAGATCGCGTACTAGGGACGTCCAGGTTGCCAGTGTATGGGAGCGATCCCCAATATCGACCCGCTGGTTACCCCTGTAGGGGTAAAGGAATCTGGTAAGTGCAAGACCCCAGGCTTAGGGGAGCACTTTACCTTCCGCCCACTCACCACACTCTGGGCATAGAGAAAAGAGCACCTTAACCACTATATAAATATAGAACTTTTCGGATCTACTAATCCATTGTGATTGCACTTTTTTTGGGATTGATTTTTATGATATCCTATAGAGACACCCACTTTTGCTGCCGGTTTTGCACAGTCATAATATAATTTTTTCACCTTTGCACTATTGCACTTATCTACTGGCAGCTATATTTATCACTTATATTTATTACAGTTATATTTATTGCCTGTGAATTTGTTTATGATTGCTATTATATAGAATTATCCATTTATTTATTATTCCACTCCTATTATTCACTATTGCACTCCTGCACTTTATATCTATTATCTGTACACTTTCAGACATTGTATGTATTTGTTGTATCCTATTGTAATAGTTTCTTATTTTAAGCTTATACCTCTTTGATTTGTATACCACTGCACTTTTTGCACATTGATTGCCACTCGTGGCCCTTGATTTCACATTGTATAGTAGTTCATATGCTATGTTTTTACAAGGATACACACAGGTTTTAATTTAGTTTTTATTACACTGACTTTTTATGACAGTTTCATTTGCACATACTTCATATATAATTGATCTTAGGAGTGACACAACCACAAATTCATCTCCCGAATACCCCAGTAGGCAGCGCCAATCACTTCTTCTATTTTTCCTTATACATTCGATGCTCCCCTTCTAGGGCTGCATTTTCTGTAGTGGGCAGCAGCCGAGTGTGGTGTTACTTTTCCATATACTCCTTATCCTAAGCGCGGAATTTTTTCAACTCTTTCATTGGATACCTAAAACTGAGCTCCTTCTTCATCATATCCTCAAAGGTAATCGGATTAAGCCCTTAAGCGCCATTATGCACTCACGACAGCCCTCTCCCCTGGACGAATGGAGATACAATCAACTGTCGAACTTCCTGCGGTCACTGCCTCAGCCTTTACATAGTCTCTCAGACCTAAACCCAGTTGAGTCCATACTCTGCACTTGGCAGCCACTCCAACACGCTATTTCCTTGTTCTACAGGGCCTTATTGAACTTGCACTACCCGGATATCCCAGGCTTCCTGCTTAAGTGGGAGCATGATTTGAACACCTCCACTCTCGGACTCTCAAAAATCTAAGATTCTTCAGTTGGCATTGTCCTCCTCTCTATCTACTAAAACAGCCGGAATGAATTATAAACTTCTAACAAGGTGGCATTATACACCGTCTTAATTGCACGCTATGTTTCCCTCCTACTCACCGCTTTGTTGGAGGAACTGTGGTCAAGTAGCCAATCATACCCATATCTGGTGGACCTGCCCTTTTATACAACTCTATTGGGAAGCAATACTCTCCACTAAAACCCAGATTACGGGTCTTGTTCTTCCTCGGAATCCTTGGACTGTTCTATTCCATTGCAATAGAGACCCCCTGAGGATATAAAAGCTTTCTATAATTCCTCATTTTTTGAATGCTGCGAAATCCTTGATTCCGGTCAACTGGGGGCAACCTGAACCGCCTTCTCTCCGCCAATGGTTGCATAGAGTGGATTCAATAGCATTAATGGAAGATTTAACCTTTATTTCAAAAGGTCATGTTGATCGAGGTTATAAAATCTGGGCCACCTGGATTCAGTTCAAGACCACCCCTGCCTTTGTGGATCTTTCTGCTTCTTCCCCATTGGGGGGTCACTCCTAGATTGTCAACTTCTTAGGTTTTTAAGTACCCTTAAAGTAAAGTATTGTACTGTATTTATATTGTATTCATAACTTTGCTTGAATATGAGTCCCCCAACGCCAATTCCCTTCCCCAACTCTTCTTCTCCCTCTTTATCCCTCCTTTTTTTCTTTTCTTTTCTTTTTTTTTGTTGTTGTCTTGCATTTATATGCTGTTTTTTTATTTATTTCTCAACAGTTCCAGTACCGGTAGCTGTAATTGCTGTAATGATTTTGGTCTGAAAGCTGCATTGATTATTCTTGCCTATGGGGTTTATGACTTGTAATCGACTTTTATATGGTTGGTTAAGGGGGGCGTGGCGACCGCCAACTAGTATGGCCGCTCCTGATCGCACCCAGCGAATTCCGGATCTATGACCCACAACAACAGCTGCTCGTGCCTCAGATCGGCAGAAACGAGAGCGTGCTCACTCCCCGCACACTCCCAGGATGGCGAGAAGGAAGACCGGAGCCCCAGTTGTCCGCAAACTGTCAGACTTTTTTCGGCCGGCGACTCTCGGTCCACAACAAAATGGCGCCGGCTCCCAGCCACTGCCGCAGCGCGCTAGTCCTCTAGCGGCGGCCGTACCAACAACATCAGAAGGCGCCACAGTGAGTCCCGGGAAGCACGGCTCACCGACCCTGATGAGATCATCCCGCACAGGGGATACTTCTCCTTCTACTCCCTCCACACAAAGTCCTGCGAAATCCAGGCCTAGGTGGGACACCAACCACACGTCCTATGACGCCCCGGACATGGAGGTGAGCGCTCAATCTACCACCAGCCCTTTGCCCTGGGCCTATGTACCCCCCCAGACCCCTTTGCTGCCATTACCACCACAGGTCAACCAGTATCAGACACTACACTCAAAGAGATGATGTCCATGCTCAATAACTCTATGCAGGCTAACATTGCTGCATCTATCTCCTACTGTCAGAAAGAGTTACATGGACTGGGGGACAGGGTACACAATCTTGAAGACAAGATGGAGGAATTCACATCCTCATACAATGTGCTAGTGGACTCTCATACATCCCATCAGGAGGACATCCACAAAATCCAAGCGAAACTAGCAGATTTGGAAGACAGATCCAGACGCAACAATCTTAAGATCCATGGTGTCCTGGAATCTGTTCTACCTAACCTACTACCGACCTTCGCGAGGGACTTATTTCAAAAAGCGGTCCCGGAACTTACAAATGCAGACTTAACGATAGATAGGATTCACCGCATCCCCAAGCCGGCTTTCCTCCCGCAAAAGAAATACCCAGAGACGTGCTGCTAAGAATCCATTTCTTTCAGGCCAAAGAAAAAATTCTAGAAGCTTTCAGGCACAAGGATCGCTTACCGGAACAAA
Source organism: Pelophylax lessonae (assembly GCF_965119305.1). Lineage (NCBI taxonomy): Eukaryota > Metazoa > Chordata > Amphibia > Anura > Ranidae > Pelophylax > Pelophylax lessonae. The sequence continues at coordinate 18,436,926 of NC_138768.1, read as the reverse complement.
TCGGCCCAATTCAGGTACTTCCAGACTATTCCCAGTACACGTTGCAACTGAGGCGCAATTTGTCATCTATTACCAAGGCCCTCCGCAACCACAAGGTAGTCTATAAATGGAAATACCCAGCACGGCTCTGCGTGACCCACCAAGGTACTACGTCCCATATCACATCTTTGGAGCAAGGGATCCGCATGCTCCGCCAATGGGGAATAGTGCCGGACTCTCAAGAGCCTCCACGCACCGACGTCGCACCTCCGCCCCGGCATGTCCGACCCAAGTGGAACGTCGTGGCAAGATCCTCTAGATCTAGATCGCGCCACAAGTGATAGCACCTCTCCGCACCCTCGCTGGGTGGATCAGACCCCAATTTGCTTAATGAGCACCTACCACTGTGCTTTTCACCCCCGCTGCCTCTGCAACACCTGTTGCACACCTGGTCGTAACAGACCAAGTATTTTTTACCCTACCCTACTCTTTTCTTGTTTTTTGTGTGTCGTTTTTTGTTTTTGCCAATTTTTGCAGCTACATCCTTTGTCTCCTGGTTTGAAACCTTTCGTTGACATTTGCTCGAGTCATCGACCCCGCCTTCTTCCAATGGTGGACCAGATTCCTCTCTTCTGGCTTCTGCAACGCATTGCTCAAGTACCGTCCGAAGACTCGCGACATCTGACCCCTCAGGTACTCTTTCTTATTTGCCCTTTTCCACATCTCATCTCCTCCTGGATTGTCTTCCCTCCTGACCGTGACCCATCCCCTGAATTGCTGCCTCCTGACCATTTGTACGCCACCATCTACACCCGACAGGATCTATACCCACTATACCCATGACCTTACAACTTCTTTCCCTGAACGTTAAGGGGCTCAACCACCCCATAAAGCGCTACTCTATGTGGAGGGAAGCAACCACATCTAAGGCAGATGTCCTAGCGGTACAGGAGACGCACTTTAAACGAGATCATAGTCCTCGCTGCACACACCCGGACTATCCTCACATCTTCCAAGCCTCCTCTACAGAGAAAAAAAGGGGTGTGATGCTGGCCTTTCGTTCTTCTGTGTCCTTCTCCTACTCCAAGCTGGTACAGGATGTAGAGGGCCGGTACATCATTCTTGTCTGTGTCATAGACAATTGTCCATATACCCTGATTAACGTGTATGCCCCCAACAAGCACCAACTACGGCTCTTACGTAAACTCTGTATAAAGGTAGCTAAACTAAGAACGGGTAGACTGATCATGTGCGGTGACTTTAATTTGGTGATGAACCACGTCATGGACTCTTCTTCCAGGGGCGCATCGAAATTGCCTTCTCTGGCTTCTCTAGCACATGCAGAGGGACTCCATGACGTGTGGCGTTACCAACACACAGAAGAAAGGGATTATTCCTTCTTTTCACCTTGCCACCACACGTACACTAGGATAGATATGTTTCTAGTTGATTCTACAGTGCTGCCGCTCGTGATGTACACCTCTATATCCCCTATCACGTGGTCCAATCACGCTGCGATTCTCATGTCAATTTCCACCAACCCCACCACCCCTTCTTCCTTCATTTGGAGGTGTAACAACTCTTTCCTTTCTGACCCTGAGTCGCTCACACATATACAGGCTCAGTTACAAGAATTATTTGACACTAATGCCACCCCTGATATTTCCCCTTCCACGCTGTGGAATACTCACAAGGCATATGTTCGGGGAGTATTGATTCAAAAGGGATCCCGCCTGAAAAAGAAGCGCCAAGCCAAAATGCACAGCCTCATCAGTGACATCCATTCCCTAGACAAGGTTAATAAACTATCCCCCCTCAGTCGCTAATGCGTCAAAACTGGCCTCTCTCCGGACAGACCTTCGTCGACTATTAACTGAACAACACGACAAGATGCTCCCGCGCCTTCATTTACGCTACTACTCATCCCACAACAAAGCAGGGAAATTCCTTGCATCCAGATTGAAAGCGAGACGGGTCAAATCCAAAATTGAGTATGTCTCCCACCCCCATACGGGAGCTAAATTGACGCATCCCCAGAAAATCGCGGACGCATTGGCGGACTACTACAGTTCCCTGTATAACCTGGCAAACGACCCTGACACCCCCTAACCTACAGAATCAGCGATCCATGACTTCCTTCACCATCTCCACCTCCCCTCACTTGACGCAAACTCTCTAGCGCGACTCAACAAACCGCTCACTATAACCGAACTGACCAAAACGCTACAATCTTTACCGTTACGCAAAAGCCCGGGCCCTGACGGTTTGTCAAACGAATATTACTGCACCATGCAATTAATACTCTCACCACATATGCTACATCTATTTTCCACCACCATTGCTACTGGCACCCTGCCCCCTGAAATGCTCCAGGCTAATGTCATTACCCTTCCTAAACCTGGTAAGTCCCCAACGACACCGGCCAATTTCAGACCTATATCCTTACTGAACAATGACATCAAAGTGTTCGCTAAACTCCTGGCCAACAGACTAGCCACCGTCCTACCTTCACTGATAGCCGAAGAGCAGATGTGCTTTGTAAAAGGCAGACAGGCACCGGACGCCACCAGGAGGGTGGTCAATCTGATCCACCATGCGGAACGTACAAGAACGCCTTTTCTGCTTCTGTCTATAGACGCGGAGAAGGCGTTTGACCGCGTTCACTGGGGATACATGAGGGCGGTACTGCTCCGCTTTGGATTCTCTGGTCCGATACTGTCCGCGATACTCACCCTATATTCCTCCCCGTCGGCCAAACTACTGTCGGCGGGTGTCCTCTCCAAACCCTTCCCTATTACAAATGGTACCCGTCAAGGATGCCCCCTATCTCCTCTCATTTTCAACTTACTAATTGAACCTCTTGCAGCGTCCCTTAGACAACATCCCCTTATTTCAGGCTTTAAATTCCCCCTGTCACACCATGTAATTACGTTATTTGCGGACGATGTGATACTTAGCCTCACCAATCCCATAATTTCGCTTCCCGCGGCCCACGACCTCATGCAAACCTTTAGTGGTATATCGTATTACAAAGTGAATTTTGGAAAATCTGTCATCATGAACATGGGCTTGAACCCCAAGGTTCGTTCTCACTTACAGTCTGTTCTACCTTACACTTGGTCTACTACACCAATACGCTACTTGGGTATCAACTTAACATTTCCCACCGCAGGCCTGGTAGCTTCCAACGTCTCGCCCCTTATATCTGACATATCGGCAGATATCGCCAAATTTACTTCCACTGAGCTGTCCTGGACAGGTAGAATCGCAGCTTTTAAAATGATTTGTCTCCCCAAGATACTATATCTGTTTCGAACCCTTCCAGTTCCAATACCCCGCAAATTTATTATGTCCCTAGAGAAAATCCTACGAGCATGTGTGTGGCAAAAGAAAAGAGCGAGATGTGCAAATACCCACATGGTGAGAAACAGGTCAGTGGGTGGCATCGGTTTTCCTGATCTCCTCGATTACTATCATGCATCCCGTTTGACACCTCTGCGGCACTGGTTTTCCAGTTCCCCTGTTCTCCCATGGCTCCCAATTGAGACTTCACTGTCTAAAGTAGAGACATTGGGTACACTGTTACTTGCAGATCATTGGAGGAAGCTTCCACTACATTCCTATCCCCTACCCACTCAGGCTTCATTGCTGTAGTGGAGATATTTTATCGCCAAAATCCCCGGTCCCCAACCTCTCACCTCAATGACTTTACCCCTTACGGTCCTCCAGACGCTTCTCCCATGCACCAATCTTTCCCGGTTTACACTAGCAGGTATCACTGACGTGGCTCAGCTTTACCAGGGGGATAAAATTAAGCCGTTCCCCACCCTACAACAGGAATTTGAACTGTCCACGCAGGCTTTGTTGCCGTACAATAGTGTTTCAAGTTTTCTGCGCAGACATCCCCCTCCTAAGTTACGGCTACCTCCAATGGTCTGGCAGTTCCTCTCCAGTTCTGCAACCCGAGTAAAGGGAATATCTATTGCACATACTCTATCTATCTACAACTCTATTGCACAAAAAACTAACTTTTGTAAGACACCGCACATGATCAAATGGGAAATTGAACTTAAAATAACTCCCACGGAAACACAGTGGCAATTGGCCATCAAGGCAGTCTACAGGTCAACCCAGTGTGTTTCTCATTGGGAACAGGCACAAAAACTGCTTACACGCTGGTACCTGACACCATATCGTTTGTCAAAAATTTACAAGTCTCACAGTCCTCTATGTTGGAGAAACTGCGATCAAGTTGGCACGATTCTTCATGTTTTTTGGTTCTGTAAGGGCCTGACCAGTTTTTGGGGCAAGGTGTTTGAAATTATCTCTGTTGTTACTGGTATTCTGACAAAGCCTGATCCGGCCTTGGCCCTTCTTAATCTAGGGATCTACCAAATTCCGCCTCCCATGCGGACAGTCGTGGTCCATATACTGATAGCGGCTAGGACCGTCATAGCACAGTATTGGAAACAATCCTGCGTGCCCTCCCATATGGAGGTTGTTAGACAAGTCAACTATCATTACTCCATGGAAAAGGCTTAGGCATTTTCACTTCTTCGTGGCCCTAAGTTCCACAAAGACTGGTCAACGTGGTCACAAAGTCACTACTTTATTCCTTCCTGTTGAAAACTCTGTTATCGATTTTGATATTGGTTCTGAATTTTGCTCTTGCTTTCTCTTTTGGCATTTGTTGTTGTTGTCATGACATTTTCTACGCCATTGTCCTTATATGTTTGTTCCTTGTTGTATGCAAACTTTCAATAAAAACATTGAACAGTATATGGTTGGTTAATAATTTTTTATATTTTATTGAACAAATTTGAGTGAGCGTGAGTTGGTGTCCCATCTCCCTACGCAGCTTGGGCCCAGGTGGGATGTGGGGAGGTGGCTAGCACAGTGCAGGCCGGCTCTTTATCATTTATTGTTTCACTTGTTGTTACAAGCCCATATGCTGCAGCACTGACCACATATTAGTTGTAATATATGTAATTGTATACTTTTGAAAAGAAAACGTTTTTTTTTTTTTTTTTTTGGTACAGCTATACGTTATATTGGAGTTTGTAATGTGTTTTTTTTTTTTTCCTCTGAAAATCAATAAAAATGTATTAAATAAAAAGGAAGTGCAGTGTCCTTGGTGCCATACTCATAGTGTTGCCATCCACCGTGAATTATGGCACCCCTGGACTGCCACTCCAGGGGCACAAACACTACAGGCTTTTCAGAATCCCGGTCCCTGGCAAGACCAGTGCAGCCCCTTCCCTACCAGAAGAACTTAGACAGCTTTGGGAGAGCCCGGCCCACAACCAGGGACACATACCTTTTCCAAGGTCATACTCAAACCAGAAGGGGAAAAAAGCCCCCCCGCCGCCATCACCGTTCCTTACCATATACCATTCGCCATATGCAGTTCCTTACCGTTCCTTACGTACTATACACGTATGGAATGACGTGTCTGCCCCCTTCAACTTCTGGGTCTCCAAATTGGGCACATGGCCTGAGCTTGCCCTTTATGCCTTGGAGGTGCTGGCCTGCCCTGCAGCCAGTGTATTATCTGAATGTGTATTTAGCATGGCTGGGGGCATTATCACAGACAAGCGCAGCTTCCTATCACGTACCTGGTGGAGACCAAGCTGTAGAGAGGGCTTCTCTTGCATCTCCTGTCCAACACCCCTGGTAGAGATGACAGGCGGTGTAGGACACAGAGTGGCACGAGGGCCGGTATAGCAGGTGGTGTCTTGACAGAAGACTGATGGCTGTTGATCACCGGATGAACACCTGGAACTGGAACTCGGTGATGCTGGATGAGAAGGCAGGAGCGAAGCCGGAAAACAAGCCAAGGAGTCGTCAACAGCCGGACAGCACGGGTACAGGAACGGGAGACAGGAGCGGAGTCATGATACAAGCCGAAGTCGGTACACAGTCTGGCAGCGAGGTACAAAAGCATAAGGCAAAGGCAGGGTCAAACACAAGCCGAGGTCACAGGTAGGCAGGCAGGAATCCAAAGGAGAGGCAAGGGCAAGCCGGGTCGGTATAACAGGTAATCCAGAAGCAGGTCAGGGCACAGGTAAACAGGAACAAGCTGAAAGACCACTCTGCAATGTGCTCCTGTCACCGCTCAGTATAAATAGGCCGTTTGGCGCCAATTGCGTGCGCATGTTGCGTACGCACATTCGCGCATGCGCATTCGCACATTCCTTCCTGTGTGCCTGGGCATGCGCACAAACGTCTGTTTGGATCCAGCTGAGCATCTCTTACATTGCCCCCCCCCCCCAATGGGCAGCCTCCGGATGCCCATCTGCAACATCTTCTCAGGATGAAACTGAAAAAAGTTTGTATTAGATCTGTAGCATGAAGGTTAGCTTCTGGTTCCCATGAATTTTCTTCCGGGCCATAGCCCTTTCATTTAATCAGGTACTGGACAGTACCTCCTCTCTTCCTACAGCCCACAATTGTTTCACCTCGTATTCTTCGTTGCCATCAATAATTTCAGGTGGGGGTGGATCCGACTCACGGTCAGGAAATGGATTGGGTCTGGTAGGCTTTAGCAAGGATACATGGAAGACAGGGTGAATCTTGTATGTTTCCTGGAAGTGAAAGTTCATAGGCTGCAGGATTGATTTGTCTCTTAATAGAGAATGGACCAATATATCTAGGCCCCAGTTTTTTAGATGGGCACGACAGATTTAGATTAATGGTGGATAACCAAACCTTGTCTCCTGGTCTGAGGTTTATATCTCCCCTTATCTTCCTATCAAAAAATGTTTTATTGTCTTGCTGTGCCTTGACAATGGTGTCTTGCAATAGTTTGTTGTTGGTTTGCAAAAATGTGGCTCTTTCCTGGACTGCAGGAACCAAGGAATCAGGCATCACATCAGGTATAAAGGCTGGGAAGTATCCATAGTTTGCAAAAAACGGGGCTTGACCCGTGGCTGAATGCACTGCGTCATTATATGCAAACTCTGCCAGGGGTAAAAGCGATGCCCAGTCATCCAGTGAAAACGAAGAAAAACACTGGAGATACTGTTCCAGGGTTTGGTTTGTACGCTCCGCTTGACCGTTCGTTTGTGGATGGTAGGCTGAGGAAAAGTATGTGTCGATTTTTAATGTTCTGCAGAGGTCTTTCCAGAATCTGGAAGTAAATTGCACCCCCAATCTGAGGTGATGTTGCTAGGTATCCCGTGGAGCCGAACCACTTCCTTGATGAAAGTATGGGCAGTTTCCATTGCTGAGGGAGTTCCCGACATAGGGATAAAATGGGCCATCTTTGTTAATCTGTCGACCACCACAAAGATGGTCGTGAATCCTTCAGAAGGAGGGAGCTCGACAATAAAATCCATATTTATTATTTCCAAAGGCCTTTTGGGAATGGGCAAGGGCCTTAGTAGACCCCAGGCTTTGGCCTTGTCATTCTTGTTCCGGATGCAGATACCACAGGTGCTAACATAATTCCGGCAGTCGGACCTCGGACCAGGCCACCAAAAGGATTGTTGTACCAGGTCGGTCGTTTTAGATATCCCAAAGTGCCCTGCCAAGGGATGATCATGACACAGGCCGAGGATCTTGGCACGTAGACTTGGAGGTATGAACACCCTTTGGTTAAAGAAAAACAGTCCCTCTTGTTCCTGAAGGCACATACCTGATGGTAGAACATCCCTTATGGATGCCTGCTTCAGCTGTGTTAACAGATCTGTTTGCAAAAGTAGGAAACTTTTTGCTGGCAGGATTGTGTCTACTTGGTAACATTCTTCGTCCTCTGTGTATATGCGGGATAGCGCATCAGGTTTGCCATTATTGGAGCCTGGTCTTTAGGTGATATGAAAAGTAAAACGAGAAAAGAACAGTGCCCATCTGGCTTGACGTGGTTTTAGTCTCTTGGCTGTTCTGAGGTATTCCAGATTTTTCTGATCGGTAAAGATCAGGATTGGGTGAGATGCTCCTTCTAACAGGTAGCGCCATTCTTCCAAGGCCGTCTTTATGGCCAGCAGTTCCCGGTCTCCAACATCATAGTTCCTTTCTGCTGGACTGAGTTTCCTGGAAAAAAAGGCAACAGGGTGAAGAAGAAATTTCGTACCCAAATGCTGTGACAGGATGGCACCTACGGCATTCTCTGAAGCATCTACCTCAAGAACATAGGGCAATGCGGGATTTGGGTGTCGTAGGATAGGTGCAGTGGTAAATAGGATCTTTAACTGATCAAACACAGCGTGTACTGCCGGTGCCCATTGGAAACAGGTACCTTGCCTCGTTAGCTGGGTGACTGGGAGGATAATGGCAGAGAAGTTCTTGATAAACTTGCGGTAGAAATTAACAAATCCAATGAACCTCTGCGTGCTCTTCTTGTCTGTGGGAGTGGGCCATTCAAGGATCGATTTGACCTTCTGGGGGTCCATGGAGATCCCAGAAGTGGAAATGACAAGTCCCAAGAATTGGATTAATTCCCTTTCTAACTCGAATTTCTCGGCCTTCGCGTACAGTCCATGGTCTCTTAGGCGGCCGAGAACCTTCTTGACATGTTCACGGTGCAATTCAATGGAACCTGAGAAGATAAGAATGTCGTCAAGGTAGACAAACCATAAACAGATCAAGAAAGTCTCTGAAAAAATTGTTCACAAAATGCTGAAAAGTGGCTGGAGCATTGCACAATCCAAAGGGCAAGACAAGGTACTCGAAGTGGCCGACTCTTGTGCGTCGCCCTCGCGGATCCATACTAGATTGTATGCTCCTCGTAGGTCAAGTTTTGTGAATACCGTGGCTTCCCTGAAACGTTGAAAAAGTTCAGGAACCAAGGGCAGAGGGTATCTGTTTTTGACAGTAATCTTGTTCAACTCCCGATAATCAACACAGGGGCGTAGAGAATGATCCTTCTTTTGACGAAGAAGATACCAGCCCCTGCAGGAGACGTAGAGGGCCGGATGAAGCCTTTCTTCAGATTTCCGTCAATGTAAAGGCGTAATGCTTCGAGTTCCAGTTCAGAGAGGGGGAAGATACGCCCAAACAGTATCTCAGCATCTGGTAAAAGTTCAATTGGGCAGTCATACGGCCAATGAGGTGGCAGGATGTCTGCTTTCTGTTTATCGAAGACTTCCAAGAACTCATGGTAAGCTGAGGGCACAAGCTGGGATGCAGAGGGATCAGGTTGTAGGCCCAGAAGTGATGCAGGTTTCACAGGACTGGGCTGGAAGCAGTTTTGTTGACAATAGGTGGATGGAAATGCCACTTCTCCTGACTTCCAGTTTATCTGAGGATTGTGTGCTTGTAACCATGGGATGCCCAGAATGACAGGGAACAGAGGAGATGGGATAATGTCCAGACACAAGTATTCTCGGTGGCCATTGCTAGATATAGCCAGTAGTGGGCAGGTTTCTTGGGTTATAGGTCCAGACTTGAGATGGGATCCGTCAGTTAGATGGATAGATAACTGGCGGGTCTTTGGTTGCAGAGGGATTTGATGACATTGAGCAAAGTCACTGTCCATGAAGCAGCTGCAAGCGCCGGAGTCAATAATGACTGGGACTTGGATGTTCTTTCCGAGAATCTGTAGTGAGAGAGGTACAGTAATGTGAGTGGACAGATCCTTCCGAGAACTGTTTGCAAGGTAAGAAGGGAAGGCAAACTGAGACTTACTAGGCCGCACCGGGCAGGTCTGAATGTAATGTCCTGCTTCCCCACAATAGAGGCATAGATTGTTCCGGCGTCTTCGTAATCTCTCCTCAGTGGTCAGTGGAGAGCGTAAAAGTCCTAGTTGCATGGGTTCCACCCTGGAGGCTGTGGGGGAAGTGACAGGTGGATGAAAGGCCAGAATGAAAGACCGGAGGTGAAGGAATTTGAGGCAACATCCAGATAGGTCTAGAACTCCCAGCTCTTTCCACTCTCCTCTCCCTGAGCCTGCGATCAAGCTGGATAGTAAGACTAATAAGGTCGTCAAGGGAATCAGGCGTACCTACTCTGGCAAGTTCGTCTTTAATGCCCTCTGATAGGCCGAGACGGAATTGATGCCATAAGGCTGCATCATTCCAGCCTGTATCAGAGGCCCATCTACGGAATTCTGCGACATAGTCCTCAGCAGGGCGGCGGCCTTGTTGTAGTGTATGTAGGGTTGCTTCGGCTGTAACAGATCACTGGGGATCGTCATAAAGCTGTGCAATTGCTTCAAAGAATGATGAGATGGTGTTCAGGGCTGTACTATTTTGTTCCAGGAGACGGTGGACCCAGGATTGCGGCTCTCTGAGAAGTAGAGAGATTACGAACCCCACCTTGGTCCTTGGTGGATTCAAGTGAGAAAGTCCGTGGTTGCAGGGCAGAGTACAAATCACAAGAATTCCTGAAAGCCTGGAATTTGTGCCGGTCACCCGAAAATCGTTCTGGAGCAGGTACCCAAGGTTCTGGTGGTGGCAAAACCACTGCAGGTGTAGATAGGGCCCCGTTCGGGCACGGAGGACCCAGGTGACGGGGTTGCCGGGGTAGAGGCCCTGGATTGGATGCGACCCTCTTATTGGAAGTATCCCTCTTGCAGGGTAAGCGAAGCAAGTTGCTGGCATAATGTCTCTAGAGGTGCAGCTCCTCTCTCGGTCTCCGACATCTGGCTGAGTGGTACTATCACGTACCTGGTGGAGACCAAGCTGCACCTCCTGTCCAACACCCCTGGTAGAGGTGACAGGCGGTGTAGGACACAGAGTGGCACGAGGGCCGGTATAGCAGGTGGTGTCTTAACAGAAGACTGATGGCTGTGGATCACTGGATGAACACCTGGAACTGGAACTCGGTGATGCTGGATGAGAATGCAGGAGCGAAGCCGGAACACAAGCCAAGGAGTCGTCAACAGCCGGACTGCACGGTACAGGAACGGGAGACAGGAGCGGAGTCAGGATACAAGCTGAAGTCGGTACACAGTCTGGCAGCGAGGTACAAAAGCATAAGGCAAAGGCAGGGTCAAACACAAGCTGAGGTTACAGGTAGGCAGGCAGGAATCCAAAGGAAAGTCAAGGGCAAGCCGGGTCGGTATAACAGGTAATCCAGAAGCAGGTCAGGGCACAGGTAAACAGGAACAAGCTGAAAGACCACTCAGCAATGTGCTCCTGTTACCGCTCAGTATAAATAGGCCATTTGGCGCCAATTGCGTGCGAACATTGCGTACGCACGTTCGCACGTTCGCGCATTGGCGCATGCGCATTCGCACATTCCTTCCTGTGTGCCTGGGCATGCGCACAAACGTCTGTGGATCCAGCTGAGCGTCTCTTACACTTCCTGTCCAGAGCCAATGTGGACAAGCTCACGTTCATTAAAATGAACCAGGCATGGATCGCACAGGACTTGTCCGTACCTTGTGTAGAATAGACATGTATACCGGCCTTACCCAGCCATTGTTGTATTTTTAATCTTTCTCACTCTTTTGGGGTGTACCCTAATTTAAAAAGAAATAAAATGAAAAAGAAAAACCATTGTTGGCTACCTCGTCCTCCTGAACCGCCGCTTCCACCTACACCGCCACCTCAACCTCCTACTCCATATGGGCCTCGTCCTCCTAGATGGAGATGATTATTTTTTATTTTTCGTTTTTTTATGTTATTTTAAGTTATTTCCCTATCCACATTTGTTTGCAGAGCACTTGCCATGCTCTTAACAAGATTTTGCTGCCATTTGCAGCCCTCTAGTCCTTTCCATGTTTTTTTTAGAGCCATTTTAGTGCTCAAAAGTTCGGGTCACCATTGACTTCAATGGGGTTCAAGATCGGGGTCAAGTTCGGGTTAAGTTTCGGTCATGAACACAGACTTTTTTTTCAAGTTCGGCCGGACCCGCCGAACCTGGACATCCAGGTGTTCACTCAACTCTACTAAAAAGGACCTTCTGGTGATCCTCTAGTGCTGCAACCCTGAATTCTGTTCACTGCCCCCACCTCATATTTTGACAGCTCATTTTGTAATCATCTGGAATAAGCACGCCCAATTTTTTTTCTCTAGTTCTGGTCAACACATTACCCCGATATTGTACTATAATAGATGATTATTTCCCCCCTTGTGCAATATATTGCATCCATCGGCAAACAGCATGGTAGACTGAAACCATTGGCAGGCAGAATGGAGGTGGACTGGACCCTATTGGCAGGTAACATGGAGGCAGACTGGACCCTATAGGCAGGCAGTATGGAGGTGGACTGGACCCTATTGGCAGGCAACATGGAATCAGGAACTGGCTGAATAATGGTTGAGGCAACAGTGGATGGTGGCAGAGTTGCATGAGTAGAAAATAACTGTTGTTTCTTTATATTTTTGTCATATTAGTGCAACTTAATCATTGCCCATCAGTGCCCATAAATGCAGCTTATCAGTGCCCATCAATGCAGCTTATCAGTGCCCATCAGTGCACCTATCAGAGCCCATCATTGCAGCCTATCAGTCCCTATTAGTGTTGCATATCAGTGCAGCCTCATCAGTACCTCCTCATCAGTGCCGTCTTATCAGTGCCCACTAGTGCAGCCTATCAATGTCCATCAGTGCAGCCTATCTGTGCCCATCAGCACAGTCTCTTTAGCACATATCAGTGAAGGAGAAAAATGACTTGTTTACAAAATTCTATAACTGAAACTAAGAAAACTTTATTTTTTCAAAATGTTGTCTTTTTTTTTTTGTTGTTTAGCAAAAACTAAAAAAAAAAACAAAAACAGCGCAAATTAAATACCAACTAAATAAAGCTCTATCTGTCTCAAAAAAGTGATTTCATTTGGGTAAAGTGTTGCATGACTGCGCAATTGTCATTCAAAGAGCAACAGCACTAAAAGCTTAAAATTGGCCTGGGCAGGAAGGGGATAAAAGTGCCCTTTATGGAAGTAGTTAAGGGGAAGAGTGAAAACATCATGGCCATGAATGAATTCAAAGGTTATATTTCACTAAAATATTTCACTAAATGAAAATCTGCCCTGATCAACCCAGTTATGTACTACCTGATCGTACTCCAACAGTCTTTCACTAGTGAAATCCTGCCAAATCAAGCGACAGAGATCTGTATCTTCTAATCCCAATTTCAAACAACTCATGACCTCCTCTAGAAGCATCCAAACATAAACAAAACAGAAAATAGTGCAATATCTCTCATTTCTCAAGTGTAGCTGATCTGTATACATTATATACAAAATGGGGACCACCAAAAAGCAGAAGAGAGCATATGGGAAGGGGGAATGAAAACTGGAATCAGGAACAAGGGAGAGCAGGGACAAGGCAGTAGGATACAGGGTACAGCGTATAGGGCAGGAGAAGGAACAGGATAACAGCTAGCAGAATCTGACAGCAAGCAAAACAGTGGGGCAAGAAGCACTAAGTTGAGGAGGACCTAAATACCCTCCCAGCAGTCAGCATCAGGTGGACACTAATTACTGGGTTCTGCTGGCTGTTGGGAGACACCCAATGGTGGACACTGGAAATACAGGCAACCACAGTGCCACAGTGAAAGTGATCTGGGTCCTGACACATTAATCTGCAGTTTCCACTACTTTGGTCAATTTTACAACAATGCTAAATTATATTTCATGTTACAAACACCTCCAGAAATATCAAACCTATTCCGCTCCACTGTGTCATCAGACAAAAAACCATACCTTACCCACCAAACCTTTTTTGTTATATCACCTACAATTATATTAAATAGAGCCAGGACCTAGTACAGGGCCTTGAGGTACACCACTAGTAGGGATGGCCAAACGGTTCAGCCCAAGCATGAGTTCAGGACGAACATTGGCTGTTTGCCCATTCGATGAACACCCAAATTATTGCAGCGTTTGACCCTTCCACCCCACACTATAAAAGTATTCTTTCAACAGTGGCTATTTGTAGTGTGATATCGGTATGGGGAGAGATAGAACAGGGCTCTGCTCAGTGATACTAGAGAGTGTGCTATAGTGTGCAATTCTGATTCTATTGTCAGTGTAGAATATCAGGTTAGTGTGAATCTAGTGATAGTTCAGTCACTGTGAGTGTAGAGACTATTCATTTTTACATTAGTGTCAGTTTATTTTGTCAGGCCAGGTTTACTGGATTATAGTTCAGTGCATTAGTTCACATTTAACAAGGTATACTTTATTTCTGTGCGTTAGTGCACGTTTAACACAATATATTTCATTGCATTGCGTGCCGTTTAACGCAATATATTTCAGTGTTAGTGATGAGTCGAACAACCCCGGTTCGGTTCGCAGCAGAACATCTTGAACAGGGGAAAAGTTCTAGTAAACATTCAAACTCTAATAAAGTCTATGGGACACGAACATGAAAAATCAAAAGTCCTAATTTTAAAGGGTTTATAAGCAAGTTATTAGTGATGAGCCAAACAACCCCTGGTTCGGTTCCCACCAGAACACCGCAAACAGAGTAAATGTTTGTTCGAATAAACAAACCCTATTGAAGTCTATGGGACTCGAACCTCGAAAATCAAACGGCCTCCTTTTGAAGGCTTAACGACTTAAGCCCCAGCCCTATTTCGGACACTTTTTGTTTACAATTTAAAATCAGTATTTTTTCCTAGAAAACTACTTAGAACCCCTTAAACATTACATATATTTGTTTAGCAAAGACTCTGGAGAATAAAATGTCGGTCATTGCAATATTTTTTGTCACGCGATATTTGCGCAGCGGTCTTTATAACGCCATCTTTTTGGAAAAATTACGAAAAATCACATTTCACTGCATTTAAAAAATACTAAACAGAGGTAAAACATGAGGTAAAACATGAATGGGCTATGGGGAACAGGTCTCTCTTTTATTATAAGATCGACGTCTAGTGACGATAGATTGAAGATAATATATATATATGGAAACCCCATTGTTTGACAGTTAAACTGAGTTGGATGGAAGGTTCCCCTTTCTTATTTCTCTCCCTGTCCTTTCCTCCTTCCCCCCCCCCTCTTTTTTTTTTGAGGCAAAATGTTATGATCAATAATTTTATTGCAGCATTTTATGTTGATATTTTGTTGTTTTGTTTTTTTGTGTATGGCTTCTTTCACACGGGCGTTCCTTTTTTTTTTGCCCGATCAGTTCTTTTTTTTTTTTTTTGTAACGGACACGGAGGACACTTGTGTCATCCGGTCCGTATGTCCGTTTTTCATCCCATCCGTTTGCGGATGAAAAACTGACATAATGCATGTCTATGTAATTACGGATGTCAGCGGATGACACCACTGACATCCGTTTTTGCGTCCGTTCCGTTTTTTGAAAGGAAGAAAAAATAGGGTTCTCCTCCGTTCAAAAAAACTGAACTGAACTGAACTGACGAAAAACGGATGTCAGCGGATGATCATCCACTGACATCCGTATTTACATAGAGATACATTATGTCAGTTTTTCATCCGCAAACGGATGGGATGAAAAACGGACATACGGAACGCCCGTGTGAAAGAGCCCTATGGGCTCTTTCACACGGGCGGTCCGATCAGATCCGCCTGTCAGTTTTTTAGGCGGATCTGATCGGATCCTCCATGCAGCTCTATGGGGCAGCGGGTGTCAGCGGAGGTCACCTCCGCTGACACCCGCTGCCATCCGCATCCGATCCTGTGCTGAAATCTGGACGGATGGAAACCCTATTTTTCCATCCGTTCAGTAATCGGAGCGGAGCGGATCTGATGAGAGCGGACAAGCGGTCCGCTCTCCTCCGATCCCCCATAGAGGGCAGCGGGTGCTGAGACACCTCTGCTCCGCTCTGCAAGCGGAGACGGAGCTGTCATCCGCCCGGCTCAGCGGGGATCGATCCCCGCTGAGCAACACGGATCTGCCTACGGAGGCAGACCGTGTGAAAGAGCCCTTTGTGTATGTTTATTATTTTTTTGGGAAACATTTACAATAAAAGAGATATTGAAAGAGAAAAAATACTAAACAGTAAAGTTAGCCCATTTTTTTTTTTATATTGTGAAAGATGATGTCACGCTGAGTAAATAGATACCCAACATGTTAAGGTTTAAAATTGCGCAGACCCGTGGAATGGCGACAAATTACGGTCAATAGAAATCTCAATAGGTGACGCTTTAACATGTTTTAACGGTTACCAGTTTATAGTTAGAGTGTAGCTCTTTTTTTTAAATTATTGCTCATGCTCTGGCGATTGCGGCGATACCTCACATGTGTGGTTTGAACAGTGATTTAATTTGCGGCTCGACTTCCATATACGTTTTCTTTTGTGCGCGAGCTAACGGTGACGGGGGTGGCTAATTTTTTTTTATTTTTTTTTCCTATTTATTTTATTTTTTTAACTTTATTACAGGTTTTTTTAAAAAAAATAAAAAATCTGATCACTTTTATTGCTGTTACAAGCAATGTAAACATCCCTTGTGACAGCAACATGCAGTGACAGGTACTCTTTATGGAGGGATCGAGGGTCTAAAAGACACCAAACCCCTCCACTACACTTCCCTGTATGCAAAACGCCGAAAACGGCATTTTTGCATACAGTTGTTTTTTAAATCTGCCGCCTTTAGCAACAGAGTAACCCGGAAGTGATGTCATGAACGCCGCCTCCGGGTTACGTTATCGGAGACCCGATCTAAGCTAAGATCGGGACTCCATCCAGCCGGCGGATGTGCCGGCTGGGTGCTTGGGTCTCTCAGTGGGACGGGAGGCCTGGGCAAAGTCACGGAAGGCGGCGGGAGGGGGGGCGTCCCCTCCCGCTCACCCGGGTAATGATTGAGCGGCTCCCGAGCCGCATCACTCATTACTGACGGAAAGCCGACCATCGGCTCTAAACCACGGTACCGGGATGGTGCCTCTAGCTAGAGGCATCATCCCGGTATAACCCCGCAAAGTTTGCCGACATAGCCCTACGTCACTTTGCGGTAAGTGGTTAAATGCAAGTTATTGCCCCAAAAAAGTATATGGGGGTCCGGGTCCTGACCTGGGTAACATGTAGCAATGACAAAAAAGTTTTTAAAAATGATCGTTTTTAAAGGAGCACTGATTTACTGATTTAATGAGGCTTAAAGTGAAACTATAAAAATAAAAAATTCCTTCAAATATCGTGCCTGGGGGGTCCCCTGAACGTGTCTGTAAAGTAGTGCATCTCTATGATGTATGTAGCCTGCTGCACCAATGCTGACATTTCTAAAGCAAAAAATGTCATATACAAATATACATACAAATTTCAAATGGCATGTACTTGTCATACGGGTGCAGAAAAATTGGACCTTGGTTGTTGGTGGTGCCTGAACACCCCAACCCCTCACAGTTACTCTTGCTGGGCATAGGGACAGGCCCTGCCATTATAAATTAGATACAAAATTGAAATAGCATGAACTTGTCATACATGTGCGGAAGAATTTGGGCCTTGGTTGTATCTGGTGCCTGAACACCATAACCACTCGCAGTTACTCTTGCTGGGTGCTGCTAGTAAAAATTCCATACAAATTTAAAATTGCATGTGCTATACAGGTGCCAAAAATTGGGCCTTTGCTGTTGGTGGTGCCTGAACAACGTGACCAAGGCCTCGCAGTTACTCTTGCTGGGTGCAGGAACAGGACCTGCTGGTAAGAATTCCATACAAGTTTGAAATTGCATGTGCTATACAGGTGCCAAAAATTGGGCCTTTGCTGTTGGTGGTACCTGAACACCATGACCAAGCCCTCGCAGTTACTCTTGCTGGGTGCAGGAACGGGACCTGCTGGTAAGCATTCCATACAAATTTGAAATTGCATGTACTAGTCATACAGGTGCAAAAATATTGGGCCTTTGGTCTGGTTGGTGCCCTATACACAACGTAACCCCTCACAGTGACAGGGTCTGCTGTTAAAAATGACATATGACATTTAAATTGTATGCACCTGTCATACAAGTGTAGAAAAATTAGGCCTTGGGGGTTGGTAGTGACCTAAACCAAAAACATTGTTGAAAGCTAGCAGAATCAAGGTAGAGGAATAGTATAGGCAGCATATGCAGTCTTCAAGGGATGGCAGACCCCTAGCAAATTCAATCAGTTACATCAGCATCAGGGGCTTGATAGCTCTTGTTGATCCAGGACTGATTCATTTTGATAAAAGTCAGCGGGTCAACAGAGTTTGTGGACAGATGCACTCTTTTGTCCATCACAAAACCTCCAGCAGCACTGAAAGTCCATTCGGAAAGCACACTGGAAGCAGGACAGGCCAGTAGCTCCATTGCATATTGAGCAAGTTCTGGCCAATGGTCCATCCTCAAGACCCAGTAAGCCAGTGAATGCTCAGCTGGAAAGGTCTCCAAGTCTGCTCTTGTGTAAAGATAATCATGCACCATATGATGAAGATGCTGCTGATGGTTGCTTAAACCTAACAGCCCTGGGTGCTGCTGAGGACAAAAGAACTGTTTAAAGGCATCAGTCAGCTGGCCACCTTTTTCACTGCTCCTCCTTTGGCTTAACAATGCCTCAGAAACACGTCCAGAGAATGTTGACCTCCCAGTGTCTGGAAAGATGGCACACAATTTTTTTTCAAGGCCTCCTCAAGATGTTTCATCCTCTGCTCCCTCTGGGAAGGCAGCATGAGCTCTGCAACTTTACCCTTGTAATGTGGATCAAGAAGGATTGCCAAGCAGTAATCATCCCTCTCCTTGATAGCACAAATCCTCGGGTCCTTTTGCAGGCTTTGCAGAATCAGGGAGCCCATGCAATGTAAGTTGGAGGAGGCATGAGCTTCTGAGTACTCTGAGTCACTAAGGATGACATTGTCAGCAGGAGCAATCTCTCCCTAACCACGTACAACTCCTGGGGTTTCTGGGGAATCAAAACCATCCCTTGAAGACTGCTGTATGCTATCCTCTACATCCATGCTGCCGAAAACCTCATCCTTCTCCTCCTGTGTGTTTTGTGGCCCTGCAGGAATATCTGCATAAAGAGGGCCTTGTGAGGAAAGGAAGTCCTCCTCTTCCTCCCACTGTTCTGCCTCAAGTGCCCTGTCCATGATTCCACGCAGCATGTGCTCCAGCAGGTAGACTAGCGGGATGGTGTCACTGATGCATGCATCGTCCCGGCTCACCATCCTTGTGGCCTCCTCTAATGGTGACAGGACAATGCATGCATCCTTTATCAGCAGTCACTTGCGCCACTGGTGCCACTGGCGTGGAGAAAAGAAGCCAAGTTCCCCTGAGCCTGTCCTTGTGCCATACTCACACAGGCACTAATTGTTGGCCCTCTGCTGCATTTACAGCCACTGCAGCATTGCAAATGTTGAGTTCCACCTGGTGGGCATGTCACGAATGAAGCAGTTGGTGTGCAGGTTGAATTCCCATTGAATGTCAGCCAGCCGAGCACTCGTATTGTAGGACTGCCAGAGTTGGCCACAGACTTTTCTTGCCTGCCTCAGAAGATCTTGTAAGCATGGGTACCTGTTCAAGAAACGCTGCACCACAAAATTCAGGACATGTGCCAAGCATGGAACATGTGTCAAGTGTCCCTGTCCAAGGGAGGAGAGAAGGTTGGTGCAATTGTCGCATACAACCATTCCTGACTCTACCTGTCATGGCATCAACCATCTCTGAGCCTTCCCCTGCAAAGCTGCAAGAATCTCTGCACTGGTGTGACTCCTATCCCATAGACAGACCAACTGAAGCACAGCATGGCATATTTTAGCCTGACTGCTTGCGTAGCCCCTTGAACGCTTAGGGAGCACTGCTGCTTCAGAGGACAATTGAGCAGAAGAGGATATGGAGGAGGAGGAGGAGGTGGTGGAGTAGACAGATGTGGCAGAACCAGCACTAGCTTTTTGGAGGCGTGGTGGCAAAACAAGCTACAACACCGAACCCTGTCCTGCATCCTTCCCAGCTTCTAGCAGATTGGATGAAAGTCTCTGTTGCACTCATTGCTAAACCATCATCCCTCTCAATGCTGGTATTTGAGAAGGCATGAGGTATAGCAGGGTTAGAAACCACAGATGGGGAGCAAGGTGATGTATGCTTATTTTGATCCGGTGCCTCTTTCAGGTGCTGTTGCCAACGGATTGCATGGCAGCTCGTCATATGCCTTGTCAAGCATGTGGTTCCCAAGCGGCTGGTGTTCTGGCCATACTTGATCCACTTTAAATAGATGTTGCAAACAGCAACACTGCGGTCTACTGCACAGGTGCTGAAAAAAGCCTACACTAATTAAATTGTTGGTGTCCACTGAGATTTTGCAGCACCCTGCAACTGTGGAGCTCTGTGCTTTGACTGTGCTGTGACGCAATAGGTTGACTACTGCTATGGCAGCCCCTGGAGCACATCCTGCCTCGTTGGAGTTGTGCATCCTCCTCATCCTCCCTCTCCTCCTACTCCTCCTCTATCCTGTCAGGCACCCAAGTAAAGTCAGTGAACTCATCATCCCCTCCCTGCTCATCACTGGAGCAAACTTGGCAATATGCTTCAGCTGTGGCAACATGACTGCTGGTTTCTTGTCCGTCATTGTCACCCCCTCTCTCTAGGCTCACATTATTTCCTTCATCAACCTTCGAACCAACATCGCAGCTTTCAAATTGGTGCACATCCTCCAGCAGCATGTCATTGACACTATGATCTAAAAGTTCAGGTGACTCCTCCGTGCATTATGGTGGGGCGACTGAAGGAGTAGCTGTAGAGAAGGAGCCTGTGGAATGGGCTGTTTTGGCAGCTGCAGTGGAAAGCAAACTACTGTGAGCATGGGTGTCAGAGGATGAGGAGGATGAGGATAGCTTATTGATCCACTCCACCAACTCTGCTACATGTTGTGGCTGAATAGTATGGGCAGCACCGGAAATAAAGGACGGGCATGCCCAGCCTGCAGGGGATACAATATGTCAAATGTGACCACCACTTTTCACAATGGACACAGAGGCTGCTTGCCTTCTTTTCGTGGCCTGTGAGCATCGGCCTCTCCTTGTCTGCCTTTTAGACATGATGTTGATACAGATCAATATAGGGTATAAGCAACTGACCAACAGATACTCAGTGACCTGATATGATGTAATCGATAGCCCTATAAATGAGCTGTGGTGGTCATAGATGTACACAAGTGACCAATTAACAATACTCTCACTGATATCTGATGCAATCTATAATCCTATAGATGGAGGATCTGTGCTGCTTATAGGATGTACCCAAATGACCAATGAACAATACTCTCACTGATATCTGATGTAATCTATAATTATATAGATGGATGATCTGTTCTGCTTATAGGATGTACCCAAGTGACCGATGAACAATACTCTGCCTGATATCTGATGTAATCTCTAATCCTATCGATGATCTGTGCTGCTTATAGGATGTACCCAAGTGACCGATGAACAATACTCTCACTGATATCTGATTTAATCTATAATTCTATTGATGATCTGTGCTGCTTATTGTGCTGCTTATAGGATGTACCCAAGTGACCGATGAACAATACTCTCACTGATATCTGATGTAATCTATAATCCTATAGATGGATGATCTGTGCTGCTTTTAAGCCTCGTACACACGCATCGATAGTTGGCCGTGAATTTTCGGCCAACATCCGATCGGGCGATTTTCGGATTGTTAATATGATGCTTCCGACAACTGACTTCGACTTTTCGGCCGAACAAAATCTGGTGTGCATGCTCTAAAATTTTTGTTGGCCATCAACAGAACGGCCAATTTTTCATCAGTCAGTACAGATTTCGGCAGACAAAAATCTGATGAGCAAGACTGGGCATGCTCAGAGAAGAAAAAACACACGGAAAGTAAACCAGAACATGACATCACTTCTGAAGTTGTTTTTTGTTGGCCGATAAAATTCGTGTGCAGTCTAAAGCACATTTCAACCAACACAACAACACCGGAAAAAAGACGGCCGATCGACATTAGGATGTACCCAAGGGACAGATAAACAATACTCTCACTGATATCTGATGTAATCTGTAATCTATAATCCTATAGATAGATGATCTGTGCTGCTGATAGGATTACTCAAGTGACTGATGAACAATACTCCCACTGATATCTGATGTAATCTCTAATCCTATTGATGATCTGTGCTGCTTATAGGATGTACCCAATTGACCAATGAACAATACTCTCACTGATATCTGATGTAATCTATAATCCTATAGATGGATGATCTGTGCTGCTTATAGGATGTACCCAAGTGACCAATGAAAAATACTCTCATTGATATCTGACGTAATCTGTAATCCTATAGATGGATGATCTGTGCTGCTTATAGCATGTATGCAAGTGACCGATGAACAATACTCTCACTGATATCTGATGTAATCTATAATCCTATCAATGATCTGTGCTGCTTATAGGATGTACCCAAGTGACCAATGAACAATACTCTCACTGATATCTGATGTAATCTATATTCCTATAGATAGATGATCTGTGCTGCTTATAGGATGTACCCAAGTGACCAATGAACAATACTCTCACTAATATCTGATATAATCTATAATCCTATAGATGGATGATCTGTGCTGCTTATAGGATGTACCCAAGTGACCGATGAACAATACTCTCACTGATATCTGATGTAATCTATAATCCTATAGATGGAAGATTTGTGCTGCTTATAGGATGTACCCAAGTGACCGATGAACAATACTCTCACTGATATCTGATGTAAAGAAATAAATCTCTCCCTTCCTGAAACATGTTCCTGGCCTTCCTTTCACTGCTAGAAATGAATCACTCACTGGTGCTGCACTGTCTGATATGATGTAAAGAAACAAATCTCTCCCTGCCTGAAACACGTTCCTGGCCCTCCCTACACTGCTAGGAATGTATTTCTACACTGTCTGACAAATTTCAAAAAAAGCTACTCTCTCCCTGCCTCACAGGAATCCCTCTCCCTTTCTCCTTGCCCGCACAATCACACTAAATGCTGCGGCTGCGCAGGCAGCCTTTATGAAGTGTGGGCATGTACTTGGCCCCTGAGACATGATTGGCTAAATGCAGCCTGCCTTTAGTCCAATCATGGCAGATATCATTTGATTGATCAATGCATGAGGTCAGGGTGCATGCTTTGGTCAACCACATAACGTGCTGCATTATGGGAATCTCGAATTTTCCGCGAAGAAGCACATTTGTTCGTCGTTCGACGAACGAACGAATGACCGATGTTTGAGTTGAAGTTAGCTTTGACTTGAACTCGAAGCTCATGCCTACAAGTTATTGCCATAAAAAGTGTACGGGGACATGTATCAATGCAAAAAAAAATGTTTTTACCACAATTTTTTTTAATTTACATTTTCTTTTTACAATTATTTTTTAAAATTCAGCTCTCAATAGGGAAGCCTTAAAAACCTTTTGACTGTGGGCTTGGTGGGCGAACATCCCGCTAAGTTCTGAGAAAGTTCAGGTTTTATGCGAGTACCTGAATGGGCAATGTTTAGGCCAAACTTATGCTCAGGCCAAACCGTTCACCCATCCCTAGTGGTGCCTGAACACTGTAACCCCTCATAGTTACTCTTGCTGGGTGAAGGAAGGGGCCCTGCTGTTAAAAATTAGAAACAAAAATTTAAATTACATACACTTGTCATACAGGTGCAGAAAAATTGGGCGTTGGGTGTTGGTGGTGCCGTAAACTAAAAACATTGTTGGAAGCTAGCATTATCAATATTCAGGAAAAGGATAGGCAGCATTGGCAGTCTTCAAGGGATCCCAGATCCCTAGAAAATTAAATCAGTTACATCAGCATCAGGAGCTTGATAGCTGCTGTTTATCCAGGACTGATTCATTTTTATAAATGTCAGCCGGTCAACAGAGTCTGTGGACAGGCACACTCTTTTATCCATCAAAAAACCTCCAGCAGCACTGAATGTCCATTCAGAAAGCACTCTGGAAGCAGGACAGGCCAGTAGCTCCATTGCATATTAAGCAAGTTCTGGCCAGTGGTCCATCCTCAAGACCCAGTAACCCAGTTGATGCACAATTGGACAGGTCTCCAAGTCTGCTCTTGCCCCTAGATAATCCTGCACCATATGCAGGATTATGCCGATGGTTGCTTAAACCTAACAGCCCTGGGCGCTGAGGACTAAAGAATTGTTGAAATGCATCGGTCAGCCGGCCGCCTTCTCCACTGCTCCTCCTTTTACCAATTAAAGCTTCAAAAACACGTTTTCCAGGAAATGGTAACCTTCCAATGTCCGGAAAGTTGTTACATAATTTTTTCATTAAGTCGTCCTCAAGATGTTTCATCCTCTGCTCCCTCTGTGAAGGCAGGATGAGATCTGCAACTTTACCCTTGTAACGTGGATCAAGAAGAGTTGCCAACCAGTAATGATTCCTCTCCTTGATACCACAAATCCTCAGGTTCTTTCGCAGGCTTTGTAGCATCAGGGAGCCCATGCAGCATAAGGTTGAAGAGGCATGAGATTCTGAGTCCTCTGTGTCACTAAAAATGACATTGTCAGGAGCAACCTCTCGCCAGCCATGTACAACTCCGGGAATTTCAGGGGAATAAAAAAACATACTTTGAAGACTTTTGTATGTTATCCCCTACATCCATTCTGCTACAATCCTCCTCCTCATGTTATCTGCATAAAGGGGGCATTGTGAAGAAAGGAAGTCTTCCTCCTCTTCCCGTTGTTCTGCCTCAAATGCCCTGTTCATGACTCCACTAAGAGTGTGCTCCATTAGGAAGACTTAGAGGGACAGTGTCACTGATGCATGCTTCGTTACATAGTTACATAGTTAGTGAGGTTGAAAAAAGACAACAGTCCATCCAGTTCAACCTATGATGTGTGTGTGTTTGCTTTTAACTGTACATTGTATACCCCTGTATGTTGTGGTCTCTAAGGTGTCCATCTAACAGTTTTTTTAAACTATCGATGCTCCCTGCTGATACGACTGCTTGTGGAAGAGAATTCCACATCCTTACCGCTCTCACAGTGAAGAACCCCTTACGCATTTTAAGTTTAAACCGCCCTTCCTCTAGTTTTAGTGAGTGGCCACATGTCTTATTGTATTCCCTTACTCTGAATAGTTTGTTCCTTATGCTAGGGTCACCAGTACAGTATTTGTACATTAATATCATATCCCCCCTCAATCGTCTCTTCTCCAGAGAGAATAAGTTCAGTGCTTGTAGTCTTTCCTCATAGCTGAGATCCTCCATTCCCCTAATTATTTTTGTTGCCCTTCTCTGGACTCTTTCCAGTTCCAGCACATCCTTCCTGAGGACCGGTGCCCAGAACTGGACAGCATACTCCAGATGTGGCCGGACCAGAGTCTTGTAGAGTGGAAGAATAATCTCTTTATTTCTGGAGTGAATCCCCTTTTTTATACATCCCAGTATTCTGTTGGCTTTACTTGCAGCAGCTTGGCATTGCATGCCACTGCCAAGCCTGTTGTCTACCAGTACCCCCAAGTCCTTTTCCATCCTAGACTCACCCAGAGGTTCCCCCCTAGTGAGTAGCTTGCTTTCTGGTTTTTGGCCCCCAAGTGCATTACTTTACATTTATCAACATTAAACCTCATCTGCCATGTTGTTGCCCACCCTGTTATTTTGTTCAGGTCCGTTTGCAAGGTTTCTACATCCTGCATAGAAGATATTGGCATGCCTAGTTTGGTGTCATCTGCAAATACTGAGATTGTACTAGATATCCCCTCCTCTAGATTATTTATGAATAAATTAAACAGGATTGGTCCCAGGACCGAACCCTGGGGGACCCCACTTTCCACACCCGCCCAATCCGAGTATTCCCCATTAATCATCACCCTCTGGACTCTCCCCTGGAGCCAGTTCTCTATCCAGGTACTCACCTTATGGTCCATACCTACCTTCCTTAGTTTGTACAGTAAGCGTTTGTGGGGAACGGTGTCAAAGGCCTTTGCAAAGTCCAGATACACCACATCCACAGGCTTTCCTTTATCTAGGTGGCAGCTCACATCATCGTAGAAGGTTAATAGATTGGTTTGGCAAGAACGATTTTTCATAAATCCATGCTGATTACTACTAATAATACTGTTTTCATTACTAAAGTCTTGTATGTGGTCCCTTAACATCCCCTCCAAAATCTTGCAGACTACAGATGTTAGGCTGACCGGCCTATAGTTCCCCGGGATATACCTCGGCCCCTTTTTAAATATCGGTACCACGTTGGCTTTTTTCCAATCAGCTGGCACCATACCCATCTGTAAACTATCCTTAAAGATCAAGAATAATGGTCTGGCAATCACCTGGCTGAGCTCTTTAAGAACCCTCGGGTGCAAGCCATCCGGTCCCGGTGATTTATTTATGCGGCTCACCATCCTTGTGGCCTCCTCAAATAGTGACAGGACAGTGCATGCATCCTTTATCAGCAGTCACTGGTGCCACTGGTGCCACTGGCGTGGAGAAAAGAAGCCAAGTTCCCCTGAGCCTGTCCTTGTGCCATACTCACACAGGCACTAATTGTTGGCCCTCTGCTGCATGTACAGCCACTGCAGCATTGCAAATGTTGAGTTCCACCTGGTGGGCATGTCACGAATGAAGCAGTTGGTGTGCAGGTTGAATTCCCATTGAATGTCAGCCAGCCGAGCACTCGTATTGTAGGACTGCCAGAGTTGGCCACAGACTTTTCTTGCCTGCCTCAGAAGATCTTGTAAGCATGGGTACCTGTTCAAGAAACGCTGCACCACAAAATTCAGGACATGTGCCAAGCATGGAACATGTTTCCCTTTTGGAGGGCGCAAAGAAGGTTGGTGTCATTGTCGCATACAACCATTCCTGGCTCAAGCTGCCGTGGCGTCAACCACTTTTGAGCCTGCCCCTGCAGAGATGACAGAATCTCTGGCCCGGTGTGACTCCTGTCCCCCAGACAGACCAACTGAAGCACTGCATGACATCTTTTAGCCTGACTGCTTGTGTAGCCCCTTGAATGCATAGCGAGCACTGCTGGTTCAGAGGACAATTCAGCAGAAGAGGCCATAAAGGAAGACGAAGAGGATGGGTGGAGCAGACAGATGTGGAAGAATCACCACCAACCTCCAGCACTGAACCCTGTTCTGCATACTTCCCAGCTGCCAGCAGAGTTACCCAGTGTGCCATGAAGGAAATGTAATGTCCCCAACCATGCCTGCTGGACCATGAGTCAACAGTAATGTAAACTTTCCTGCTGACCGCTCTGTCCAACAAGGCCACAACATAGCTGGAATGGCCTTATGTGAAAATACATTTCTTTTTGGAACCTTTCACTGGGATACAGCACATTCTGCAAATTCACGAAAAGGTCTACCAGATAAAAAGGCAGCAGTTGTAGTGCTAGAAATTTGGCCAAGCTAGCATTTAGACGCTGAGCATGCGGATGGCTGGGACAGTATTTTTTTTATGGTTCAGCAACTGGGGTAGCAAAATCTTCCTGCTGGTCAAATAAACAGGTATAGTAGGACTTGAATTATAGTAGGGTTAGAGATCCCAGATGAGGAACAAGGGGAAATCTGAATTTTATTATGATATGGGATCTTCAGGTGCTGTTGCCAATGGACTGCATGGCAGATCGTCATATGTCATGTCAAGCATGTGGTGCCCAAGCGACTGGTGTTCTGGCCACACTTGATCCACTCCAGAGTGGGTAAATCTCCTCTCCTTGAGTTATTTGAACACTGCGTCACCCACATGCTCCTTCATGATGCACAGCCATTACTTGATTCAGATGTCGGTTCTGAGGTTGATGAAGGTAGGAACATAAGCCCACAGAGAGGGAAGAACACTGGTATACAAATTGGCAGTCGTGTTCCCCCAGCTGCAGTGTATTGCCAAGTTGTCTTCAGTGGTCATGAGGATGGAGGCGATCATGATCATGAGGTCCCTGACGTGACTTGGTTGCCAGGTAGAGTAGAGGAGGAAAGTGAGGGTGAGGCACAACCCCAATGAGGCAGCCATCATGGAAGAGAAGAGTGCAAAAAATACACACAGAGATCCTGGCGCTGTAAGCTGAATAGTCAGATGACCCAAACAACTGTCTGGTGAAGCTGTATAGAATGGACATCCATATCTAGGTAACAAAAGGCCATCAGGTTCATGTCAGGGGTGCAGCTGTCCCATGCTCAGTCCCAAATGAGAATAGCACAACAACAAATACATGGGAATGTTAGCGCTCCCCACAACAAGTACAGATGAGCACAGGAGTCATGGATGAAATATCTCAGTTTATTGTAAAAAAAACTTGGCATAAACACTGGTCATCAATAGAAAAAAATATATTGTGTTTGACACCCAGATGCATAGCATAAAATACCTGTGGTGGGAGCCAGGGTTGCGGGTGAGGATGTCTCATGAGTCTTAAAACAATGAGGAAGGCCTGATGGAGTAGGACCAGCCCAAACAGCGACCTCACAGGATGGAAAGAAGAGGGGATTCACAGTCTGGAAAGTTTGAGGCAGACGGCATCCGTGCTGATTGAACAGCCGCTGAGCCGTGATGAACTGGCGTCTCCTCTCCTCGGCGGTCCCGAACGGCGCCAGCAGATGACGTCACAAGGAATCGGCAGAGGGCTCAGAGGAAGCCGCACCAGGCAGCCAGAAGGGATGAGAGATGGCACCACAGACCAATGAACATACCGAAGTGTCAAAGCCAAGAAGTAGGCAAAGGGAGAGATTAAACGCTACAAAGGGGAGATTATTGAGATTACATGTCGGGACAAGCCCTTCATCAGATCTCCAGTGGCGTTATACAGGGGGGTTTAAATAAAGATCTCACCACCCACCCTGGCTCCCCCTTTGGGCATGAAATTCTAATGCGAGCTCCTGACGCCTATCGTGCACTTAGACATCATCAGAGGATATTGCTCCAGAGCAATGATGATGTCTAAGTGGACGATACGCGTCAGTAGCTCGCATTAGAATTTCATCCATATCTTAATTGCCTGTTACCATGCGATTATCTTAAGTGCATTTCTTTCCTTTTTTTATCAAAAGTTTTTTTTAGCAATATTACGCTATGTGCACTCTTCTTTCTGGCTTTCATGTTATCTGGCTATGAGAGAATTCCATTGCTCTCCCCAACACTTCATGAGCCTGAAACCACATCCATGGTCGCACTCATAGGAGGATTCTGGATCATCGTATAAAGCCTAGTTGGTCTGATTGCTATATGGTAATGCAGACCCACTGGATCTGGTGAGCGCCCATTCCTTTTGTTTATCTGGTGATGGGATATTCGTTCTCACTCTGTGATATTATTTTGTTTACTGTCAAAATACTTCACGTCTTTCTGGGACATTATCTTCAAATTGATTTATTTCTATATTGTTTTGAACATGGGACTTATGTGAACTATTTAGTGACTCATATTATCCATGGTTATCACATGTTGGTATTATCATGTTTATACCGTTTTAATTTTAGCGCTGCACATATTTCCTTTTTATAAATCCAAAACGTTTCTCTCTTGCACAGCAAGGAGAAACGCTCATTGTCTGTTAAGGTACCTCTAGGGATGGATTCAATAGCCCAAACCGTCAAATCCTGCACATCCCCATCCTGATGAGTAGAGAAGTGATGGGGGACACTGTGGGAGACACTGTGGGGAACCTTTCCATTTTTGGTGGCCAGTCCCTGGGTGATAGCCCTGCGGTGTTCACCTATCCGCGTGCGTAGATGGTGGATAGTGCGACCCACGTAAAGTAGGTTGCATGGACAGCGCAGTACGTATGTCACAAATTGTGTGGAACATGTGATAAACTGCCTGATGGAAAAACAGTTACCTAGTGTATCACAAAAGGAACTACGCCCATGGGAAATGAACTGGCAGGTCAGGCAACTTCTCTTCTTGCATTGGAATATGCCTACCCTGTCATTAAAATAAGACCTGATGTTCATGACTCTCTCCTGTGGGCCTACTGAGTTTACTTGGAGCAATGCAATTCTTGAGGGTACGGGCCCTCCTGTACACAACCTGTGAACCACAGGGAGATGGGGACCCAGTCTAGGATCAGACCGTAATATCAGCCAATGTATTTTGATGATGTGAGTGATTTTTTTGAAATGGCTATTGAAACCATTGATGAACCTAGCATGATGGGCAACCAAACCCCTTTGATAGATTGCCTCAGAACCACAAGTGGATGGCAGGCCCATGCAGGAAAGCTGATTGTAAAAGGTCCTCAGGATAACCCTTTTCATTAAACTTAGCCATCATGAGTCGGCCTTGGGCCACATAATCATCCCTTTGGTACAGTTCCTGCGAAGCCTCAGGAACTGGCCCTTAGGGATATTCGTCTTCCAAGAAGGGTGGTGGCAACTCCCAAAATGTAAGTTGGAGTTGCCGGACACCGGCTTGGAATGGTTTAGAGTCACAATAGCACCGTCACCATTCTAAGCCCATTTCAACGTCTGCATCATATTATTATCCAGGGGCCAAAACAGAGAAAGAGAGTTTTCCAGTTGCCAATCCACTGGGTTACTGGGTCATAAGAATATACCTTGCCAGAACATAACTTGCCCAGTATGCAAATGAGCTGCTTGGCTGCCCTGCATCCAGCGTGCTTTCTGAATGGGCATTCAGTGTTTCTGGAGGTTTTGTTACTGATAATAGAACACATCTGTCCACAGACTCCATGGACCATCTGACATTTATCAAAATTAATCAGTCCTGGATTATCAGCATGTCATGGTACTAGTGGTGTGAGCCCACAGGTGAGCAGCTGACACGTGATCCCCCAAGGCGTGGAATCTAAGGGCCAGTCAGTGTTCTGCCAGGGACCCCCTCATGGGAGCTTGGACTTAGCTGCAGGCTGACCCCAGGTCACGACCCCTAGGTTCATCCTGCTCGTGAGGAGAGTAACCAAAGACACAGTGCAGCCATGGATGAATGGATGGATGGAGCAAAAGGAGAGCCATATAACAAGCCAAGGTCAGGGAGGGCAGCAGACAATGTAATCAGGGGAACTAGCCGAGTCGGTGCACAAGAGATTAGTCCATGAGAAGTCAGGTTAGGAATGATTGCACGGAAGGGGCTCAGGAACAAGTGTTACTCAAGCAACCAGAAACTGGTTTGAGTGGGATTTAAATAGGGAGACACATGGGAGACTGGACAGAAAGTAACAGGAAGGAAGGTATATTAACCATCAGGTGAAGCGGGGGACACCCATAGCTACTATGTAAGTGCAGCAAGAGCAGAGCACAAGCTTGCAGAACCACAGATGCCAGCAGACCTACAGCAGCAAAAGATAAAACATGTATGCAGACAGTAAGACACAGATCAGCTCCACAGCTGATCTGAAGCCCCTGATGCCAATGTCACTGATTTTTGGAATGTGGAATCTCTACAAGACTTCTAGGCTGCCTAGTGTTTTGGGTGTTAATTTCATCTGGAAGAATTATTTTGGTGTAGGTTTCATGGGCACAATTAACACCCAAAGACCAATTTTTCAGCACCTGTTTGACAGGTGCATATCATTTACATTTTTGAGAGCAAGGCCAATTCTTGCTTTCATTAAGAGTACCTCTATAGGGTGTGTGAAGTTGCCACACACACCCAAAGGCCAATTTTTCTGAACCTGTTTGACAGATGCATATTAGTTAAATTTTTGACAACAAGGCAATTCATGCTTTCATCAAGGGTACCTCTAGAGTTAGGGTGTGACACCCAAAAGAGCAATTTTTCTACACCTGTTACTTTCCAAAGTCTGTGAAAGAGATACCAGAATTTATCCCAAAAATCTCTTATCTTGTTCCGTGTGCACTAACATTGTGGCCTCATCATACAGACTGGCACCCCAAATTGTTGTTTACAAAATACATAAATCTTGAAGGGAAAATATGATTTTTGTTGGGCTTTAAAAATATAATTTCTTCTGCAGCAGCTTCTATACACATTACAGATGTGCCACTTTACAGGTAGACTAAGGGGACCCCCAGGCACTATATTGAAAGGAATTTTTCATTTTTATTGTTATTTCTCATTTTGATGCTTTCACTTTAAGCATCAGTAAATCACTGCTCATTTAAAAATTGTGTTTTTTACAAGCTTTTTTTTCATTGATACATGTCCCCCAGGGCAGCACCCGGACCCCCATAACCATTTTATGCCCCAAATTCATGCCAGACCTTTATCCTAGCATGAAGCCTGGCAGGCCAGGACAAGGGGATGAGCACTGAGCAAGAAGTACCCCTCCTGAACCATACGCGGCCACATGTCTTCAGCTTAGGGGATGGTATCTCCCAAGCAGGGACCCCCTTGGCAAAGGTGCCCATGCTGAAGAGGACAAGGGCCTCTTCCCTACACCCCTAGCCTAGTGATTGTGGGGATCTGCATGTGAGACACAATAAAAGGGCACCCAGATACCACAACCTTATATGTTCATGTCCATATACATGAGGTCCCCCCAAACATCTGTACTGGACCATTATCCTGGCAGCCAGGAAAGGATAAGCATGCCACCCCTGAAACATACTAGACCACCCTACCCTGGTAAAGCACCTTTCCCCCATGTTGATGAGGACAAGGACCTTTTTCCCCACAACTCTGCCAAGGTGGTTGTGGTAGTCTGCCAGCCGCTTATCAGAGTCTGGAAACCCCCTATAATAATTAGCCCACCCATGTGAATGAGAAAGAGATATACAGTACCCTACTCATTCACAAAAAAAAGTATAAATTAAAATACAGTTTTTCACAAGTCCTTTTTAAATAAAAAATTCCCATAATGTAGATCCACATCGATCACAATGCCTGACACCCGCTGAAAAACAAAACATGATGAATGAACACAGCGATGCCACTCCCCAAATGAAAGCTCCCCAAGCAATATAAGGGAAAGGGTGAGCATAGCACAGATGCCCAAATATGGCAATGTGACCCTTATCCCCACCCATTTGCTTTTATTTGGCCACAGAAAAGGCAAAAGAAAACTGCTACTATAGCTGAGTAAACGTGTTAGTAGGAGTTAGGCTTTAAGGTGTTAATTCTTTATGTAAAGTCCATCTAAATGTACATCCATCCAATACTACGCTCTCCAGGCAATGCTGCTGTCCTAGGGTTACTCCTCTATAAGGCCTGCTTTACAGATTTTTTAGTGCTTTTTTGCAGAAACGCACTAAAAGTTCATTTACCATGATTTCCTATGGGACACATTCACATCTATGTTTTTTTAGCAGCTGCATTTTTGGAAAGGGCCAGGGACATTTCTTAGGCTCAATTCCCACCTATGCATGTCACTTTTGAGCATTTCTTTAGTGCTTTTTGCTATACTTTCCAAGTTTTTTTGCCACAATTTTGCCTTAATTTTACTGTGATTTTGCCATGATTTTACCGCGATTTGAGTTTTGCATTTTATTATGTTTTTTTTTTTTGGGGGGGGTGGGGGGGGGGGGATTTGTTGTTGGGCAAAATGCAAATCCCAGCAAAATTGCGCTAAAAATTGAGTACTTGCATTTTGGATGCAGGTCCATTAATGTCTATTACATGCAAAATACTACATTTTGCAGGAAAAAAGTCTCCGACCCTTTCCAAAAACGCAGAGGAACAACAAACTGAAAATGTTTTACTTACCTGACAACAGTTTTCCTTTCCTGATGCATAAGCATGACAGCATATATGTATGGGCAGGCTCCGCCCCTCGCCCAATCAGGACTGTATTATACTAGATAAATGAGTCGCCTCCCCTTAGGTGGTATTCTCGTAACTAGACTCAAATGCAAAACTACAAGAGAGGGACCTGTATGCTGTCATGCTTATGTATCAGGAAAGGAAAATTACTGTCAGGTAAGTATAACATTTTCTGTTTTCCTGACACAAGCATTACAGCATACACGTATGGAATGTAGCACGGCTAAAAGAACCGCAAGGGATGGTATGCTGAAGTAATTTATTTGTTAACTCCAGTCAGTACAGAACGACCAAACTCTACAGTAGTCAAGGTCGCTGGATCCACTTTATAGTGAGTCAAAAATGTGATATATGTAGACCAAGTTGCGTCTCTACATATCACTTCCGGAGATGTACCCCTGAATTCGGCCCAGGCTGCCGCTAGGCTTCTTGTCGAGTGAGCCCTCATGTCCATTGTAGGTTCTAAACTTCTTGCCTCATAATCCCTCTTGATGGTCTTGACCAGCCACAACGCTAGTGTCATGGTAGATACTGCTAGCCCTTTTCTTGTCCCAGCTGGGATGATGAACAAATTTTCTGCTCTCCTGAAAGGAGCTGCCTTCTATATGTATACTTCCAAGATTGACCCGACATCCAACTCATGCATTGGATTAGACTTGTCTCTCCGCATTGTTGGGAGAATGATGTCCTGTTTCCGGTGAAATTCTTTGTTTGCCTTCCGTAGATGTTGTTCTTAATATCACCCAACTTGATAAATGGCAACAATAAGGAGGTTTGTATCCTAAGGCCTGAATATCCGATATTTTTCTGCCTGATGTAATGGCAGTGAAAAAAACTGCTTTCATCATCGTATTCCACAATGAGGCTCCCTGGTCACCTGAAAAGGGAGGTTGGGAGAACATCTGTAATACCACCTGTAAGGTCCTTGGAGGAACAAATTATCTTCTTTGTGGATAAACTCTACTGCAAGCCTTAAGAAATTGGCATACTAACTGCTGGGTAGATCATCTCACAGCTGACAGGGCTGAAAGGGCTGAGACTTGGACTCTGAGTGTTCTTGTCTATAGACCTAGTTCAAGGCCTGTCTGAAGGAATTCCAGCACTTGTGATTCCTGTGGCACTAATGGGTCGAATCCTCTGGACTCGGCGAAGGTGGCAAACCTTTCCCATATTCTTGAGTAGGTAAAAATAAAGAAAGGTAAATCTTTTTTCCATAGTAATAACCAGTTGAGCATTTGAGGAACAAAAAGAGAAAGCTGCCTTAGGGGAGGCGACTCATGTATCTAGTATAACCAGTCCTGATTGGGCGAGGGCGGAGCCTGCCAATACGTGTATGCCCACATGCTTGTGTCAGGAAATGCATTGATGTGAACGTGTTCCATAGGAACCAATGTTAAAAAAATGAAAATGTATTTCTGCAAAAAGTAAAAAGCATGAAAAGCCTTAGGCCTCTTTCACACGGTCCGCATTCCGTTGCGAACCGTGCTTGGCTCAGCGGGGATCGATCCGCAGATCCCCGCTGAGCCGGCAGATGACAGCTCCGTCTCCACACTGTGTGCGGAGAGGGAGGTGTCAGAGCCCCGCTGCTCTCTATGGGGAATCGGATGAGAGAGGGCCGCCTGTCCGCTCTCATCCAATCCCATCCGATCCCCAGGACGAATGGAAAATAGGGTTTCGGATTGGATGCGAATGGAAGCGGGTGTCAGTGGACATGTCTCCGCTGACATCCGCTGCTCCATAGGGCTGAATGGGGCATCTGATCAGATCCGCCTAAAAAACTGACAGGCGTATCTGATCGGAACACCCGTGTGAAAGAGCCCTTAAACACAAAACGGTGCATTTTTGATTCAAAGAAAATTTAAATTGAGAAGCTTCAGAAAAGCATGTAGTGTTTTTTTTTGCCGCAATTCACATTTTTTAATCTTCCCAACAACAAGTTGGCCCAAAAAATCCCACAAAAGCATAAAAATTGCAAAATGCATCAAAAAAAGTGTGTGCAAAAATGCAAAACGCACCACAAAAAGCACTGCAGAAATGGATCACAAGCAACCTGCATAGGTATGAACCTGGCCTAAACTGGAAAAATGCTTTTTTCTTTTTTATTGGTTGAACTGGATGGACTTGTGTCTTTTTTCTTTTTTTTTTTCCATAAACATTTTATTGAGAGAAACATAACAAATATGCAAGAATTACATATAGCAGTACAGAAAACAGAACAATGTGCGTGAGATAAAACATTACAAAGAGCAACACACTTGGCTATACTTTCACTCGGTTTCGGGGGGACCCAATCAATTCAGATCACATATATCATCGGTCAGTCCACCATTATTATGTGGGTGGAAGCAGGAAACAAGAACCTAGGCCAGAAGAAATTAAGCAAAGGCAGTTTCATGTGCCACAGCGGCACTTGGCATTGGGAATAGTTAGCCAGGTTGTATGAAGAGTAGGTGCTACTTGTGACCAAAGGAGGAGGGGGATCCCACTAATCCTGGACTGTATAGCCGGTTGAGATAGAAGAACAACAGATATAGAAGTATAGAGAGAGTATGAAGAAGAGAGAAGGGGAGAAGGAGAGGGAGAAGGGGGGGAGGTAAGGGGGGGAAAGAAAAAAAAAAACAAAAGGGGGAGGGGATAATAAGGAGGATGAGGGATAACGGGGAATGCCCGGTATGAGATATGTGTCATTACAGGAGGGGGTGCGGGATAGCCGATTCTCAGCACCCCCGATGGGGACCAGAGAGTTTTAAAGAAGACGCTAGAGCCCCATAATCGTTTTATAGGCCTCTGTGTCTTTGAAATGGGTCCAATGGAACCATTGGGCAGAGAATTTGTGAATTTGATCACGGAGATGCTGATAAGTTCTTCCAGTTCCTCAATTCTGTTGAGTCTTCGGAACCATTCTCGAGTCGAGGGGACACATGCTGATCTCCAGTGACAAGGCACACATAATTTGGCTGCGTTCATATATGGCGTGCCAGAATTGTCTTGCGGGAAGAGCGGTCAGCAGGGGTATGATTGAGTAAGAATTCCTCGGGGGAAAAGGGGAGATCACAGGAAGTGGCCCCACGCACGGTCTTATGGACCATTTCCCAAAGAGATTGGATTGCAGTACAGGACCACCAGATACGGAGCATGGTGCTGGAAGCAGCTTTGCATCTCCAGCACACGTCTGGAACCTCCGGTTGGAACCTGTGGATTTTGTCTGGCGTTCTGTACCAACGGGACAGAATTTTATACCCATTTTCCTGGGTTGTGACGCTAATGGAGACCTGCTGTACCGAACGGCATATGGATTCCCAGTCTCTGTCAGGGAGGGAGAGTTAGAGATCCCGGGACCATGCTTGGGCGAAGGGTGCCGAGGTGGCTGAGGGGGCATCAAGTAAATGACCATATAGTTCAGAGATCAGGTGTCGTTGTGGGCGAGCACGAGCGCCTATTGCTTCAGGGGGCGTCAAGGGTCTCGTCCATTCATTAGGAGAAGAGGTAGCTGAAAGAAATTGTGTCTTTTTTCAACCTGACTAACTATGTAACTATATAACTATGTAACTATATAACTATGTTAATGGCCTGATCACCTGATGAACCTAAAGAAAACAAATACTAAAAATAGAAAAATAATGAAACCATCATATGTAAGGAACGGCAAACTGCAATACATGACATTTTTGTTTTTGGGTTTAGATAGACTTTAGGTCTCCTCTCTTTCTGTGTGTATGTGTATACTGTCTGTGTATACTGTCTGTGTATACTGTCTGTGTATACTGTATGTGTATACTGTCTGTGTATACTGTATGTGTATACTGTCTGTGTATACTGTATGTGTATACTGTCTGTGTATACTGTATGTGTATACTGTATGTGTATACTGTATGTGTATATTGTATGTGTACAGGAAATGCTGAACAGAAGTCACTAAGAGAAATGTGAAATAAAAAATAATAAATGTTCTAACTATTTTATTTTTCAGCAGTCGCTAAGTTGTAAAGTTCTCATGACTGTCTATAATAACTCTTGTCTTTCCACCTTTCAATGAAAGCTCCATAGATACATTGGAAAAACCGTTTACAATCTGCTAGCCAGAGAAAAGTTCCAATTTAATGATAGAGGAGAATTGCCGACCAATCTGTTCCTAAATAATTGGGTATTTGTGGAAAGTGAAACATTTTATAGAGTTATGTTTTTTCCAATTGCCATGTTTGAGGATGGAATGGATCCCATCATTGTGCAAAAAGATGTTTTCTGGATCGGAGGCTCAGTAAGGAATCTGTCTCTAGTTTTTATATACTGTATATGCTTACATTTTGTACCCAATTTGTCATATTTTATAATTTTTTATGTCTTCTGTTTGCGGAAATTGAGATGTAAACTGAGATGGACTTGCTGTATATTGACATTTTTGTGATCTGGAGTGAAGGTTTTGTCCCATGTTGCATGAATCTGCAGAACCCCAACAGTCAGGGGTTCTTTTCCCAGTCACTTTATTGGTCTCCAAGCTTTGCATCTGCCCACCATTTGCAGCAACCAGTTTAGGTTCAAATGCATTGTGGTGGAGCGCAGAAATTGCTGTTTTGTAATATGGTATTACGTTCTTCAGTCTGACCAGATTGTATTGTTGCTCATGGCTCAGTCTAAAGCTGGCCATTCAGTTTCTTTTCATTCGGATTATATAATCCGCTAATATTTTGGAGACATATACATTTTTTTCAAGCAAACCATTATGGTCTAAACGCCCGTACACACGATAAGAAAATCTGAAGGAAAATTTCGTCCGACGACCGATCTGCCAATTTTCGGATTGTTAGTACGGTGCTTTCGACAGTTGACTCCTACTTTTCGGCTGACAAAATCCTGATGGCTGGCTATATAATTTTTGCCGTCCGTCAAAACACGTCCGATTTTCGTCTCATTGGTACAGATTTTGACGGGAAAAAATCTTAAGAGCAAGACTAGGCATGCTCAGAGATGAAAGAACACATACAAAGAAATCCAACACATGACATCACTTCTGAAGTAGAATTCTGTCGTACGGGAAAATTCATATGAAAACAACCTCTTCACTCTCCACATCAGACTAGCATGCCACAAAAAAACGGACGACAGATCGTTCGCTAATCTGATTGTGTGTACGGGGCTTAAGCAAATGGGATCCTGGTTAATGCATGTCCCCATACCAAGAAATACCTCAAGAGAACCTGTAGCTTGGATTTGGACTTTTGGCTATTTAAATGCTCCTAACAAGCAGGAGGTTAGCTTTAAAATAATCCCTCACTAACATTTGTAGTTGCAGCCTTAGTGTATCAGAACAGTAACCTCCTGTACTCAGGTATGGTGCTTAAAATAAAAAAATATCCCTCAACCAGAGCATTGTATTCTGACAACAGCAACCACCATTATCAGCATACACCGATCGAAGCATCATTTTCCTACATGTCCCTTCAACAGGGTTCACTGAGACTTGTATAATGTTATTTGGATGTATGGTGCAATCACTACGGGGAATATTTACTTGCATGAAATGCAGCCTATAATAGTGATGAAGCCTATAATAATGATAATATCGGATGTATGCATTACCACAGCTTAAATATTTATTTGTGGTTATGTACATGCCTTGCCCAAGGCTTATTGATTACCCGCTTGCCAATCGCCCCACGTATATATACTGCGGGGCGGCATCTCTTACAAACAGAATCATGTACAGATACGTGATCCTGCACTTCCAGGTCTGCGGCACACACACACGCATCGGGGACCAGCTTCTGCTGTGATTTGACACAGTGGGAGCCAATTAGCAGGTCCGGCAGACCCGATGTCCGCATAGACCTACCGATGCCAACAGAGGCAGAACGGCAGTCTTCCTATGTAAACAAGACAGATTGCCATTCTGTGACAAGGGAAGGCTGTGATCCTGTGTTTCTGCTAAACAGGAACACGGATCTCTGTCTTCCCACAGTACAAGCACCTCCCCAGCACAGTTAGAAAGCACCCCCAGGGACACATTTAATCCTTTGATCGCCCCTAGATGTTAATCCCTTCCCTGCCTGTGTCATTAGTACAGAGACAGTGTATATTTTTTTAGCACTGATCAGTGATCACTGTATTAGTGTCACTGGTCCCCAAAAAGTGTCACTTAGTGTCTGATTTGTCTGCCGCAATGTCGCAGTCCTGCTTAAAGTCACTGAACACCACCATTACTAGTAAAAAAAATAAATAAATAAAAATACCATAAAAACATCCCATAGTTTGTAGACACTACAACCTTTGCGCAAATAAAATCAATATATGCTTATTGGGATTTTTTTTTACCAGAAAAGATGTAGCAGTTTACATTTTGTTTTAATTGGATGTGTTTTATAGCAGAAAGTAAAGAATATATATATATATATATATATATATATATATATATATATATATATATATATATATATATATATATATATATATTATATATAT
This sequence comes from Pelophylax lessonae, assembly GCF_965119305.1. Classification (NCBI taxonomy): domain Eukaryota; kingdom Metazoa; phylum Chordata; class Amphibia; order Anura; family Ranidae; genus Pelophylax; species Pelophylax lessonae. The sequence goes on along the minus strand of NC_138768.1, from coordinate 18,397,056 downwards.
ATTGTGACAGGAAGTCAGGTAAATCTGGGAATGTAGTCACTGAGAGGAGACACATTCCCACCTGCTTTGAAAGTTCACTGATACTATAGGGTGTTGGCTGCAAAAAGAGCCAGCAGGAAGTTGAAAACCATTCAGCTGTTCAGAATGAGGAGATCAAGGCCTCTATAATTTGTCCAGAGAAAATCTATTGAGTGCTGCCTCCTGTCGCTGTGTGAGCTGGGAAGAGGAGGACAGACATACGTGTGCCTCCCAACGCCGTGTGGGCATGGGAGAAGGACTGTTGCCGCCTGTCGCCGTGTGGGCTGGGAGAGGGGGACAGTCGGATGTGTGCCTCCCGACAAGCTGGTGAGCATGGGAGAAGACCCCCTAAAGCGATGTGAAGCTAAGGAGGGTAACCACGAGTGAAGACGTCTCAAAGGTGAGAAGACAAAGTGTTCCATGTGAAGAGTGTGAAGAGTAAAGGGACCTGTTAAATGAACTGTGTTCAATGTGAAGAATCTGAAGAGTAAAGGATCCTGTTATAAATGAACATGTGCTGTGTGAAAGAAAACAAAGGGACATGTTCAATGGACAATGTTTGTGCTGTGTGAAAAGCAAACAAATGGACATTTGAGTGTCTGCTGTAGGATCAGCAGTGTCGGCCCAACAGTAGGTTGGAAAGACTTCTTAGGCAGGTTCCAGCTGTGAGAAGGTAGCCGCCCACAGAGGCAAGGATTTATTTTGTCTTTTATTTTATTTTGGCTGTTTTGATGCTTGCAATTGTGTTAAGTAAATTGCATGAATAAATCAGTCTTGTTTTTCAACCTCTAATCGGCTATCTCTGTGAAAACGCACCCCCAAAGGGGTCACCCATACGCCTACCACCGAGCTAATCCCTCACAATATATATATATATATATATATATATTTTTTTTTTTTTTTTTTTTTTCCCCAAAATTGTCTATTTTTTTTTTGTTTAAAGCTGTGTATATAGCTTATGTTTATAAAAAAAATAAAAACTGCGGAGGTGATTAATTACCCCCCCCCCCAAAAAAAAAAAAAAGCTCTATTTGTGAGAAACAAAGGACACACATTTGGGTACAGAGTCGCACAACCGCGCAATTGTCAGTTAAAATAATGCAGTGCCGTATCTCAAGAAAATGGCCTGATCATAAAGGGGGTAAACCTTCCGGAGCTGGTTAAAGAAGTGGTTAAGGTTAAAATGAGACCTTTTTGGATATGATCCTATTCCTAGGAATGGATATATTTTCATGTGTAACACCCCCCTAGGTAGGTGCTAGAGTGAGTGTACATAGTTTTTGGTTTCTCTGCCTAACAGAGAGACAATAGGCAAATGTAAGTGTTGTCTGCTTGACAGAGAGCTGCGATTGTTTAGCAGACAACACCATAAACTAAAGTTCCAGCGCTGACACTGCGGTAATCCCCCTATGTGAAAGTTCCGGCTAACCAGTGGTGCTGCTGCTTGGAAAACTACTGATACCAGCATAAAAGTTTGCAAAAGAAAGAAAAAGCAGAGCTATGCAATATATATATATATATATATATATATATATATATATATATATATATATATATATATATATATAAGGAAATAGCAAATGAGGGTAAATGAAGACTGGGAGGGAAAGGGAAGAAGAGGCATAAACCTCAAAATCCCCAAGACTTGCATTGCATTGCAGGTGGTTGCTGGCATTGGGAGTAAGGCATGGCCCCAGGTGTCTCCCACGGGAGCTGAGGGCACACAGGGCAGGCGAAAAAGAGGCCAAACACACCACACACATGGGGAGTGTGGGCTGGAATACATGGAGTGACAGTGGTGCATGTGGCAGCGGAGCAAGGGATGTCTATAAAAATGTGAAAAAATATATATAATGAGTATATATAAAATATCTATATGTGTATATATAATGGGAGTATATTGGCGCTGCTACCAAGGTGAGTATGTGAAAAGATACAAGGCAGTAGTGAATGTGATGCCAAATAAAAAATTAAAGTGCAGAGTGTGAAGGACTGCCTGCCCAGGAGATCAATGTGCTGAAAGAACTTCAATTGTGTGAAAGACCCAAGAAATTAGGAGTGGACAGGTGCAGGGACCAGAGAAGTGTAGAGAAAGAAAAAAAAAGGAACAAAGACCAATGGCTATAAGTGTTGGGAAGGAAACCGAGGGGTTAGAGCCAGAAAGAAAAAGTTAAAAACAAATACCAAAGATGGAGCCCAGACTGCAAGCACGTGTGTCCCGTATGAGCCAATTGTAGCCCTGTACTGTGGTCCCAACGTCACGCCAGTGCATAGTAGGGGTGACCGAAGAGACGGTGAACACCGTGGGCAGACCGTCTCACAGGCTGCCTGAAATACACTGAAGGTGGAGGGCAGGTCGTCGGCGCAATGGCGGCAAGATTGACGCCACGCCACGGTGCAGGGAATGACACCGATGCATGGCGGCACCGCCCACCCGATTCCCCGCGCCGGGAGGCGGAGGGAAAAAGGGAGGACGCCCACCGTACATCGCAGCTCCCGAGATAGACAACCCGCACCCAGTGGCGGCTGGTGCTCAAAATTTTTGGGGGGGCGCAAAAAGAAAAATGTAATAGGTATTGCTTCGCACCAAAAAACGCAGTAAAAAATTGCGTGACTTTGAAGTCATGGTACAGGCATGGCACAAGTGATGGTATAGGCATGGCATAGGTGATGGTACAGGAGATGGTATAGGCATGGCACAGATATGGTATAGGCATGGCACAGATATGGTATAGGCATGGCACAGATATGGTATAGGCATGGCACAGGTCATGGTACAGGAGATGGTATATGCCCCCTTTCAATGCAGAGACCAGCGTACATGCCCCCTTTCAATGCAGAGACCAGCGTACATGCCCCCTTTCAATGCAGAGACCAGCGTACATGCCCCCTTTCAATGCAGAGACCAGCGTGCGTGCCCCCTTCAATGCAATGAACACTGTGCTATGCCCCCTTAAATGCAATGAACAATGTGCTGTGCCCCCTTCAATGCAATAAACACTGTGCTGTGCCCCCTTCAATGCAATAAACACTGTGCTGTGACCCCTTCAATGCAATAAACACTGTGCTGTGCCCCCTTCAATGCAATAAACACTGTGCTGTGCCCCCTTCAATGCAATGAACACTGTGCTGTGCCCCCACAATGCAGAGTTCAGCGTGCGTGCCCCCTTCAATGCAACTGTGCTGTGCCCCCTTCAATGCAATGAACACTGTTCGGTGCCCCCATCAATGCAGAGTTCAGCGTGTGTGCCCCTTTCAATGCAGAGCGCCACAGCATTGTCCCCAATCACTTCAGAGCGCCACAGCATTGTCCCCAATGATTGCAGAGTGCCACAGCATTGCCCCCAATGATTGCAGAGTGCCACAGCATTGTACCCCAATGATTGCAAAGTGCCCACAGCATTGTACCCCAATGATTGCAGAGTGCCACAGAATTGTACCCCAATGATTGCAGAGTGCCACAGAATTGTACCCCAATGATTGGAGAGTGCCACAGCATTGTACCCCAATGATTGCAGAGTGCCCACAGCATTGTACCCCAATGATTGCAGAGTGCCACTGCATTGTACCCCAATGATTGCAGAGTGCCCACAGCATTGTACCCCAGTGAATGCAGAGACCAGCGTGCGTGCTCCCTTCAATTTAATGCACTTACCTGGCGGCGGCTCGGCTCCCGGCGGCGGGTTCTCCCCTCCTCTATCCTTCGTCCTCTTCTGCGGCGGCGGGAAGGTGAGCGGCTTCTCCCTCCTCCTCCGAGCGGCGGTGACGGTGAGTGACGGACGCACGCACCGGCACTGCCCCCATTGCGACGTCAGCAATCGGATGTCCTGGATGATGATTGGTCCAGGCTGGAGACTGGACCAATCACAGCCAGGATATCACGAAGGTGGGGGTGGCCAAGCGCTCTTTCCTGCACCCAGGTTACGCCCCCAGAAGGCAGCCAATCGGCGCCTTTCTGGGTCGTAAACCCCACCCCCCCCTTTAGCCACCACATAGGCCGGCGAACCAATTTTTTTTTTTTTCTATAACTTTATCGTTCTTTTTTGTCTTTTTTTTTCTTTCTTTTTTTTAAGGGGGCGGCGCCCTGGCGCCCCCTATGCACGGGCCGCCACTGCCCGCACCACTATCTGCCAATGCCAAACCAGGGAAACCCACATATCAACAGTACAGAACACCTAGCTGGTCAGAGCTGGGCATCAGCAGCAAAATCCATCAGCAGCAGTCCTTGCAAATCCTTATCTGGCTCTTAAAGAGACTGGGGAGACCCAGTGGATACAGAGGCCGGAATCTGCAAGTTCCTCAGGTGAGGAGAGCTCAGGCATCATTGATGTGGGGTCACCCACTTTTGAATACTGCTTTGAGTCTATAGAGGAAGGGATCGCAGAGTGGGAGACAGAGGTCAGCACAGAGTTGGACTGTGAGGCTGAAGAGAGGGAGGACTGCCTATGTTCTGACCTGCAAAATGAGGATGGTGAGCAGAAGGCCATTTTTATTCGGTGTGCAAGATATTTGGGATTCTGCAAGGATATGCCAATAGAGCTCCTGATCAATCCCCTTCCCACACTTATGCTCTGGGCTGAGCTCAGAATGAAGCCTTTACTCTACTGATTACAAAAGTATAAACCCTGTATGCACCACCTGGGAGAGGTGACAGGCAGAAGCTAGCCATGTTCTCTCACTTTCAGAGGCTTGTGCAGCAGAAGGTAGCCATGGAGTATGGTTATGACTACCCCTATGCTTCCAGGGAGATCATGGAGGAGATAGAAGGAAAGAAGGTTTCCCTGTGTGAGAAAGCAGTCTGGGACTTCATGTACATCCCAAAACCATATCCCAACATGTGGAAACCCCAGTTCTGGGAAAAGTTCCTGTCAGTGAAAGAAAACTGGAGTCTGGGAAGATCCATCCACATTGCATGAGTAGTGGTCAAACATGCTGGAAAGAAGAGTCTGGTGTGGTCCAGCAATATCTGGGGACCTGACGGAATAATGGTTCAGATTCCTCATCCTGACTTTTATTGCTGAACGGTGTTCAAGTTGTTTCTGTTTGCTCTGGAAAAGCTGTTTTTTTCAGTCAAGAGGCTGTCAGGCCTGAAGCTCCCGTTGGGGAAAAAAGAAATCGTCTGTTGGAGAATTGTTGTTGTTGCCCCTTTTCCAAAATCCCCTTTCCCTTCTATCCTTGCAAATTGAAGAGGGTGTACCTGGGATTAGTTCTGCCATCTGGATAGGATCACAGGTCTCTATGATCATTTCACAAGCCCCTCCCCCACAGTTTGAAAACACTCCCCTAGGCTCACAATTAACCCTTTGATCACCCCTAGGTTAACCTCTTCCCTGCCAGTGTCATTATGACAGTACCAGTGCATATTTTTTAGCACTGATTACTGTAGTAATGTCACTGGTCCCCCCAAAAGTGTCAAAAATGTCAGTTAGGGGTCCGATCTGTCCACCACAATATCGCAGTCCCGCTAAAAATCGCTGATCAACGCCATTAATAATAAAAATAAATAAATTAATAAAAAAGACATAAATCGGGGGGCGTGGCCTGGAGCGGCATGGAGTAGGACGTGAGTGAGAGCAGCTCCGCCGGCGTATACTCCTTTTCACAAATATCCTGCACCCCGAGATCCTCTCTGCCTCCCCGATATCGCCGGTCACCCTCTGGACCGTCCGCAGCATGTCGCCGCCCAAAAAAACGGCGGACACGGCCGCCAAGTTGGACAAATACCGCCGCACAGAGAAGGACTCCCAGTCCCAAGATGGCGCCCAGGCGGGAGCGGAGGTGAGCGCGGCGGGAGCCGACACTGCAAAGGTACTTGAGGCTATTTCACAGTGCCAGGCTTCCTTGACCTCACGGATTGAGGAGGTGAAGATTGACATCTCCCTGGTCTGCCAAGATCTCCAGGCGGTGCGGGAGAGGGTGACTGAGGCAGAGCAGAGGATAAGCACTGTGGAGGACTCCCTGCCCCCCCTGCAAAATGCTTCTGATCGCCTCCAGCTACAGGTCACCCAGCTCCTGCTCAAGCAGGATGATATAGAAAACAGGCTGCGGAGGTGTAATATCAGGCTTATAGGATTGCCTGAGGGGGCAGAAGGAGCTCACCCGTCAGACTTTTTAGAAAAACTCCTGATTGACACATATGGCCGTGAAGCCTTCTCTCCTACTTTTGTGGTGGAGAGGGCCCACCGCCTGTCTGGCAGACCACCGCCGCAAGGAGCACCCCCCCGCACCTTCATAGCTAAACTCCTGAATTTCCGGGACAGGGATGCTGTGCTCCGTCTCAGCAGGGAGAAGGGCAATATCCCCTTTGGGAATGGAAGACTGGCAATATTCCCTGACTTTTCGGCGGAGGTTCAGAAAAAACGGAAAACATTTATTGAAGCAAAACGCAGGCTCCGCATAAAGAACATCAGGTACGCCATGCTGTTTCCTGCCCGTCTCCGTGTGGAGGGAGACGATAGAGTGCACTTCTTTGACGATCCAGAAGCTGCTATTTCCTGGCTGGAGCATCTTGAGGCTCGAGGTTGACCATGCCTCGTGCCTCTTCCCCCCTTCTCTTATGGCGGAATCTCCCCGGATCTATTGGACTCCTTCATTGTTCCCCTTTCACTTGCTCTGACTTGCTGTCTTCGCTTACCCCCCCGGGCCCTCTGGCTCCTGGCCTGGAGCTGCGGTCGTGTCGGAGGGTGTTTGGAACTATTTGGAACTGATTTGGCTCACGGGCTGGGAGGCCCATGACCCTCCTTTATCCCTTTGATTCACCTAGCCGGACGCAAGTACTATTTTTTGTTGTTCTCCTAGTTCATCTACACCCGGCATGGACACTCCCATCCGTACAAGCCGGTGGAGCATTTGGAATCTCTCACTGTTTGTCCCATATGCATGTCTTGCTACCCAGCGAAGTTTCGCTCTCCATGTTTGCCTATGTTAGGCGCTTTCCCCAACCTCCCCTCTGTCACGGCACCGGGTGGCAGGGGTGGTATTTCCACTGCACCAGTGCACCACTGTGCCCCTTGCTTCTACTGGAATATTTTGCTGCTCCTCCTTTTTTTTTTTTCTTTTCTTTCTTTTCCTGTTGGTGGGCCCCTTTTTTGGGTCGCGCCAGGTGATTGATTGGGTTGGGTTCTCGAAAGCCCGCACCAGTTGGGGTAGGTGCAGGGCGGGGAGGGTGGGTGAGTTGTCTTTATTGTCGATGTATGTCATGTTATATTTTTTCTCGAGCACTATGCAACGCATTATAATACCTGTATTGTATGTTTCTTTAAAGCTGGGTGTAATTTTGACCTCTCTTACTGCTGCTATGTGGTTCCCAGATATGGTACTGTCGGGTGGCGGATTGGGTCGAATGGAATCCCCGGAGCTCCTGCAAGCTGTCCCATTAGCCCCATCCTATGGCGCACCTTAAATTCCTTACCTGGAACGTCCGGGGCATGAGAGATAAACTTAAACGGTCGGCGGTGTTTGACATCCTAAAATGCCTCAGGGCCGATATCATAGTTCTGCTCGAGACCCATCTTGATGGTGCTCTCCAAAGGGCGCTGAAACGCCCGTGGATAGGCTGGACGTTCCAATCCCTGTTCACTTCCCACTCCCGTGGAGTGGCGATTTTGGTCGCCAAATCAGTGCATTTTGAGCTCCGGGGGTCCTCAGTAGACCCACTGGGAAGATATGTGTTTTTGGACATACTGCTACATGGTGAACCCTATTTGCTGCTGGCCTTCTATGTACCCCCACCTTTTGCGGCCACTATATTACTAGAGGGTCTGGACTTCATGATGTTGCACCCCCGTACACCAGCAATCTGGCTTGGGGATTTTAACAACACCATGAACCCCAGTCTAGATAGGTTACACACCTCCGGGCCTGCACAGCCCCAACCCACGACCACCAGATTTGCCCGCCTTATGGCAGAATTTAACTTGCTAGATACCTGGAGGGTTAGGTATCCCTCCCTCAGGGCATACTCATGCTTCTCGGCAGCTCATAATTCTATGTCCCGTATAGATTTCATTTTTATTTCCCCCTTTTTGCTCCCCAGACTTTTGGACGCAGGCTTTTCGGCCCGTAGTCTCTCCGACCATAGCCCCTATTGGGTCACGCTTAAGATTCAGTGTGAACGAGTTCGGCCGGGGTGGCGGCTGAACCCGTTTTGGCTCTCCCTCATCCCTGAGGGGACTGACCTGGCCGCCATGTGGCAACAATTTTTTGCTGAAAATGGTGGTTCGGCCTCCCCCTTGGTGGTCTGGGAGACCTTCAAGCTACATGCTCGGTCGACCCTGACGACCACTATCAATGCCATTAAATCGGACTCTGCCCGGGCTTACGCTGAAGCCACCGGGGCCCTGACAGTCGCGGAGGCGGCGTTTGCGGCTGACCCGACTCCGGCTGGAGCGGATCAATTAAAACTTTTGACTAGAGTAGTGGAACAACTGGATTTTGAGAAGGCTCGCAGGTCCCTTTTTTTCCAGAAACAAAAGCTGTATGAGCATGGCGAACGCGCGGGCAAACTTTTAGCATACCTGGTTCATAGTAATGACAGACCTCCAGTGGTAATCACCCTACACTCCCCCCGTGGTCCCCCCATTTCTGACCCTGGGAGGGTGGCGAGCTGCTTCCGGGACTTTTTCCGAGACCTGTACACCTCCACTGCCCCGGTTGATGACTCACCAATCCTACCGTTCTTGTCCCCAGACGTTCTCCCCCAACTGACGGCTGACCAGCTGACTCTCTTGGAGGCCCCGCTGACACAGGATGAGATCCTAGAGGCTATGGCCAAGTTCCCTAGGTCCAAGGCACCGGGTATGGATGGCCTGCCTATAGAGTTTTACTCCACTTACTCCGATGTACTGGTGCCACACTTACTGACTATGTTTGAACATGCCTTTGAAACGTCCACACTGCCTCCTTCCCTACGGGAAGCGTTAATTGTGCTTATCCCCAAGCCGGGTAAAGACCCCCACCAGCCTGCCTCCTACCGCCCGATCTCTCTACTTCAGGTAGACGTCAAGATACTGGCCAAGGTCCTTTCGATCAGACTTAACAAAGTTATTTTGTCTTTAGTCCATGCAGACCAGTCGGGTTTTATGCCGGGCAGGAACACCTCCTTCAACCTGAGGCACCTGTTCATGAACCTACAGGCCACTCATGATAATGCTGGCTCCAGAGTCGTGGTGTTCTTGGACACGGCAAAGGCCTTCGATTCGGTTGAATGGGGCTTCCTGTGGCGGTGCCTGGAGGGATATGGCTTTGGCCCAAACTTCATCCGTTGGGTCCGTGTTCTATATCAGGCTCCGATGGCTAAGGTTTCGGCCAACGGGTGTACGTTGGCTGGATTCCCCCTCACCGGGGGTACCCGGCAGGGTTGCCCCCTCTCTCCCCTTCTATACGCGTTGGTGGCCGAGCCGTTGGCGATTGCGATAAGGTCACACCCCAACATACATGGACTTAGGGTGGGCGCCCTGGAGGAAAAAATCGGTATGTATGCCGATGATACACTGCTATACCTGGCCGACCCGGGCACCTCCCTCTCCGTCGCTCTCACCCTTATTGAGCAATTTGGTCGTTACTCTGTTTTAAAAATTAACTGGGACAAATCTCAAATCTTGCCTATCGACGATATATCCCCTTTCCCCATTGACCCGCTCTTTCCACTTCAGGTTGTGCCCCGTATTAAATATCTGGGGATCCTGGTGACCAACTCCTCGGGCGATTACATACGCGATAACTTACAACCCCTCTTTGCATTGCTAAAATCCAAGACCCAGACGTGGGCGCGCCTTCCTTTGGGGGTGCGTGGCCGAGTTAACCTCGTCAAAATGGTGCTACTCCCCAAACTATTGTACATCTTATGGCAGTCTCTGATATACCTCCCCCTTAAGTTTTTCCTTCAGATCGATTCTATCCTCAAGCCTTTTATATGGGGCTCTAGTAGACACAAATTGGCCTGGAGGAAACTTAAGAATCACACTGACTTGGGCGGCCTCGCCCTTCCTGATTTCAATTTATACTACTTGGCCTCGCAATTGTCCCACTTCTTCCACCTTCACAACTCCGATAGGGAGAGGTTTCTGGCTCTCCTCACTCCTGCCTGGGCCCATGCATCTGCGGATCCCCTGCCACTGGTTCTGATGGGCATGCGGGGCGCCGCGTCCCGTGGGGACCGCACTTCCATGCTGTTCCAGTACAGGTGTGTCTGGGACGTGGTGTCCGCTAAATTGGACGTTCCCTTGCTTCATGCACACACGCCTCTGTGGCATAATACTAGCTTCCCCGAGTATGCCTCTATCCCGGATGCACATGTTTGGGTCCAGTATGGAATCAGCTACCTTGCTCATATAATCACTAATGGCACCCTTACGCCCTTTGACGCCCTGAAAAGCCAGTATGACCTTCCCAACCATATGTTCTTCAGATACCTGCAGATTAGGCACGCTTTCTCCGCTCAATTCCCCCGACCTATGCCCGACCTGTCCCCGATCTCGGTATTGGAGGTAGCGATGGAATTTGAATCTAAACAACTCATTTCTCATATGTATAATGCCCTTCTGTTACCAGCTTCTACAGTCTTGGCCTACGCTGTTAAAACTAAATGGGAGAGAGATGTTGGGACCATGGACGATGAGGAATGGGAAGACGCCCTCGACAATTGTCAACTGGTCTCTCCAAAACTTTCGGATCCACTAACCCAATTGTTCATCCTTCACCGGGCCTACTTGACGCCAATAATGACGGCTAAGTACCGTATTGAGGTGTCCGGGCAGTGCCCCGTGTGTCGGCAGGAACAAGGCACCTTTTACCACCTCCTCTGGCAATGCCCGGAGATCCAGGGCTTCTGGGGACAGGTGGTTAGATTTCTTCATGACACCATGGGTTCCCCTCTGACACTGGCCCCGAAATTTTGCTTATTAGGGATACCCCCTGATGTCAGTATAGATAAATACACCACCCTGTTTTTACACGAAACGTTGTTTCTCGCCAGAAAATGCATTGCCAGTCGATGGATGAGAGACACTCCTCCTTCACTCCGGGACTGGCTCCGAGAGGTCAATACGACCCTGCCCTACAAAAAATTGGTATATACCCACAGGGGCTGCCCATCCAAATACAACAAGATCTGGGACAGATGGGTTCAGGCTCCGGAGACGTGTATATAGACCACACACTATTGGTGTGTGGTTTTTCCCTCATACTGTGTGTGGTGTTTAGGCTGTTGCTGGTCATAGACTTTGTAGAATGCCACCCGGGTTTGTTTTCTGCCCTTGCTGTATCTGGCAGTTCTTCCATCAAGATGTCTGATTGTTATATCTGCTCATTCTCTGTTTATTGTGCTCACCCAGCTGTATTCTCATTGCATTCTCCATATGAACGGTTGTATTTTTGTTTTTTCTATCTTTGCATGTAATTTCCTTGCTTTTTTTGCAATAAAGACCTTGTTAATAAAAAAAAAAAAATGATATAAATCTTTCCCCTAGTTTGTACACGCGATAACTTTTGCGCAAACCAATCAAAATAAGCTTATTGCGATTTTTTTTTTTTTTACCAAAAATATGTGACAGAATACAAATTGGCCTAAAAGGATGAAAATTTTTTTATTTTTTTTGGGAATGTTATAAAGCAGAATGTGAGACATATTATTTATTTATTTTTTTCAGAATTGACGCTCTTTTTTTGTTTCTAGCGCAAAAATAAAAATCGCACAGGTGATCAAATACCACCAAAAGAAAGTTCTATTTGTGGGGGGAAAAAAGGACATCAATTTTATTTTGGTACAGCGTGCAATTTTTCATTAAAGTAACGCAGTGCCGAATCACAAAAAATGGCCTAGTCATTAAGGGGGGCAAATCCTTGCGGTCCATAACTGGTTAGAGGACACTTTGTGAAGATCCTTTTGGCCAATTGGCCATTACTATTACAAAGTAAAGTTTGTGTGAGCTGCTGGAGGACAGTTATTTGCTACCTTTGATCTACAAGTTAATGGACAGAGGAAGGACTTCTGTGGAGAGATTCTCCAGTTGTTCTAACCCTCCCTCTCCTACGTTGTCTACATGTGGGTGAGCCCTTGCTGTAGGTTCAGGAAAAGGCTTTCCACAAGAAAAAGATTTGTTGCTCCTGATGCTGCAGAGGTGGGGTCACTACAGATACCAGCTGAGTATGCTGGAGATGCTGATTTCATGTTCCAGCAGGACTTGGCACCTGCCCACACTGCCAAAAATACCAATACCTGGTCAACATGGGGACAAGGTGCCTTTGGGAGCACCCTCCCCTTGTTGAGGGCAAGCGGCCTGTAGTTCAGGGGGGGGGGAGCGCTCGCTCGTTCCCCCTCCCCTATCCTGGCCAGTCAGGCTGCTTGCTCGATTAAGGGTCTGGTATGGATTTTGGGGGGGACCCCACATTCTGGCGTGGAGTTCCCCTTAAAATCTTTACCAGACCCAAAGGGACTGGTATGAATGTTGAGGGGACCCCACGCCATTTTTTTTTAAATTGTCATAGGGTTCCCTTTAAACACTTCAATACATGTACTTTCACCCCCTTCCTGCCTAGAGCAATTTTCAGCTTTCAGCGCTCATTGACGTCTATGGGAAATTTCGGTCAGCTTGACATGGCACTGTTCCCCTTCTTTAACATTGACATCCTTGGGAAATCTTGGTCAGCTTGACATGGCTTGACATGGCACTGCTCCCTGTCTAACATTGGCGTCTATGGGAAATCTCGGTCAGCTTGGCATGGCACTGCTCACAAACTATAAGTGACAGGGACATAAAACTTGGGGAGCACTGAGAGGGGACCCAGGACTACAACATATCCATACATTTTAAAAGTGGAGTATGCCTGTACACTACACTGACTGCACTAAACTGACTCAACACACTATCCACTAACTACCTGCCTAACCTCTATTATCATACACTATACATGGCCAATCATGGCTCTGACAGAACACTGTGCTGTGATTGGCCAAAGCATACAGGTCATGTGCATGTGCATGTGCATGCTTGGGCCAATCATCTGTAATTTATTCACTGCACCAGTGCAGTGCATTATTGGGTGCTCATCGGCAGGCGAACTTCCCGCCGAGTGCCCCATTTGTTTGTGTGTTCAGCGAACACACGAACAGCAGATGTTCGAGTCGAACTTATGTCAAGCCCATCCCTAATGAGGATAACGTCATCTGCACACAAGTAAATGACGTGGTCTCGTGTTGAATTTGAAGCCAGCTATCAGGGGATTGGATCATATTGCTTCTGCTAGGAGTTCAATCATCATATTAAATATAAGGGGGGATAGGGGACAGCCCTGATGTGTGCCATTAGTGATATCAAATGGCTTAGACAGTAAACTTATTGTATACTTGAGCTGAAGGACAAGAGTAAAAAGATGGAACTGCTGACAATTTGGAGGCCTGAAACCCAAACTTGTGGAGAATGCGAAGCATGTATCCCCAATGAACTCTGTCAAATGCGTTCTCTGTGTCTATAGATTGCATCAGAGAAGGCGTTCAAGTTCTTTCCACATGGTGTATGAGGTTACTTATGCTGGCCATACACGCACAGAATTTCGGCCGAAAATGGTTGATCGTTCGAAAATCGGGCCGTTAGTGAACACAAGTTTACCAACGATTTCGATTGTGTGCCCGGCTAATGTCGATGGATCCATAGCGAAAACTTTTATCGTTTCTACGAAAGTTTTTATGTGTATGGTAAAATTGAAACAAAAATAATATTCTGACTCATATTGTGCATGTTATCAAACGATCATTATGATCATGAAAACGATTATGTAAAAGAGTTTATTCTGTAAGTTAGTGGCCAATTCGCTTTCGACCGAAGAATAATCGTTCAGTCTGCAAACGGCCAAAATTCTGTACGTGTATGGCCAGCATTAGTCTTCTGGTGACATCTGGTGCTTGTCTATCTTTGACAATGCCCATCACGTGGATGTAGCGTATTGAAATTGGTGGTCAGACTTGGACAATGAGGTGATTTTAGGACAGTCTCTGGAAGAACATAGGATGCAGATAGAGTATATTGTCATCTTGTTGGAGAGGAGGAGAAGAGGAGAAAAAAGGAAAAAAGGAACAAACAACCATGACAAAGAAGTCCAAATGTTCAACAATGTACCCATAAGGGTAGAAAGGTACAAAATAAAAAAACAGCTCTGAAGGAGGTACAGGTAGACAAGCTACAATAGCTTTTGGGATATATACAAAAGTAACAATAACTTTTTGGGAATATACAAAATTTTGCATAGACTGAGTCTTGAGCTGGGAATCTATTTACGATAATGTGCAAATATCAGAGGTCATGCCCTGGAGCCTTTGGATAGTTTAGATTTTGGCCCCTGTTTGTGGGTCACCACCTGCCACTCTTCAGGGATCTCTAAAGGTGTGTGGCTTGAGAAGGCTGATTGCTGTCCCATTCTCTCAGAAGGCGTAGACCCTCTTCTAAATTGATAACAGTGGTAGTGTGGCCTTCTCTCGTGACCAACAATTTGGTATTTCCACTGATAGCTGATGGAGTGGTTTTGGAGAGCTTTTGTAATTGTGTCTAGGTCTTTGCGTAGGCGCAGGGTATGCACCGATAGGTCAGGAAGAACTTGAAAGCCAGCCACTTGTTCAGGGAGGTTTTCTTTTTTACGGAAGGCAGCTAGCAGCCTCTCCTTGACTTGAAAAAAAATGGACTCGTAGTGGTACATCCCAGGGTACATTGGAAGGCCACACAATTGTCATAGAGTGCAACAGTGCTAAAAGCTAAAAATTGGCCTGGGCAGGGAGGGGGTGAAAGTGAGTGGTAGTGAAGTGGTAAAGTGACTGTTCCTTTATATTTCATTGTATGGTAAAGAAGCCGGAATCCCTGTGCAATGACAGATGTCCTCCCGGGTTCAGGAAAGCTCCCGCTGAAACTATCCATCTCTGCTGCTATGACTGTGTTCCATGTTCCGAGGGGGAGGTGTCCAATGTAACAGGTAGGATTAAGTAAGGGGGTGTTAAAAAACTGGAAGTGTGAAATTTATAGAACATTTACTCTTGAACGAGGGAACCTCCATGACTGAGCTGTCACCGACTGATGTGTAAGTTCCTGGGAAGTCCTTTTCAACCTCTGCTCAGTCACTGACCTGGAATTAGAATTATATATAGGGGTGGGGGGCAAATATTTGTGCTTGGAGAGGGAATTTCAGTAGGGCGGTGGATTTGTACTGGGAGGAGGAAGAATTTATGCTTAGGGGGAAAGCATGCAGATTAGTGCTCAGTTTTTTTTTGTGGGGAAGGACTTTTGCTGAAACCCAATGCTCATACATCTTGGGGGGGGGGGTGCGGTTTGCTATGGACTCTAGATGTCCTTTCCCTGGCACTGCCTATGATGTCACAGGGCCAGTCCAGGCTCTGAAAAGATCTCAACCATATGGTCAATATCCATCCAAAACCCTGGACTGGCACCTGGCTGAGCCTCTGTGATCCACTGGGAATCTGAGCTCCTTCCCCCTCCACAGCCCAGCTCTCCAGTGAGCATTGGGAGCAGAGCAAAGAGACAGAGACTGACAGTCCCTGGCTTTCCACTCACAGAATGCTGAGACCTGAGTGATCAGCAGTCCTTTATTGCTCAGTTCTCAGTGCAGAGCTGGCTGGGGACAGATGCAGCATCGGATTAATTGTAGGTTTACACGCTTAGTACATCAGGAGGAAATAAAGGTATGGCATGGAAATTCCACAGCCATTCATGTAGTAGAACCCCTTCCCAGGCAGTGTCACTAATAAAGTGTACAGTATGATATCTGATCACTGTATTAGTGTCACTATTGATGTCAGCTACTGTACCTCCCAGTGAGGGTCTGTTAGTGTCAGTTTGCCCCCCACACTATCACAGTCCCACTAAAAGTCGCTGATACCGCCATTATCAGTACAGCGCCATAGCTGCAGAAATTCCAGTAAATATGTCATAGTTTGTAGAGGCTGTAACTTTCACACAAATCAATAATTATACACTTATTGGGCTTTTTTTAATTTATTTTTTTTACCAAAGACAGCAGAATATAATTTGGCCTAAATGTATGAAGACATTTATTTTATTGGATATGTTTTATAATAGAAAATACATGATATCTTTTTTTTTTTTCAAAATGTTTGATATTTTTTGTTTCAATAATAAAAAATAAAAACCCTGTGATGATCAAACCAAAATAAAGCTCTACTTGTGTGGAAAAAAAAAAATGATATAAATTTAATTTGGGCGTGGCATTGCATTACTGCACAACTGACAGTCAAAGTAGTTCAGTGCTGAATAGCAAAAAATGCCCTGGTCATGAAGGGGATAAAACGTTCCTGACATCAACTGATTAAAGCCCCCTTTTCATTATCAGAATAGGTGAGCTCAAACAGTGAATGAATGGGAAGTGCTCTGTGCTAAGCCGTTTTCTGTTCATTCACAAATAGAGTTGAGTGGACACCTGGATGTCCGTGTTCGGTGGTGTCACGATTCGACCACGCCCATGGCGACTAGCTAACCGAGACGCGGTGAATCGTGACTTGGGGAAGTATAGGGGATAACAGATTGATGAAAAAAAAAAAAAAAAAACTTCCTACTAAGTAATTAGATTGGCTGCAATACTTTCACAGCCTGCACTGCCTTCGGTCACCACTAGAGGGAGACTCCACTCCAATCCAGCTGGCTGACCACACACAAGCAGATACAAATCTTACATACAATCTGGTGCACTCTAAGGGTTGGAGAGCAGTCTAGCAATTACCACACACTACTAGGATTCCTCCAGCTATCCTACAAGCCAGAACCCCTGTGCTAATCACTCTTCCCACTGTCCCCACACCCACACACCAAAACGATAGCCTGCCACCACCCAACAGTTTTTCCGCAAACTGGTCTGCTGGGATACCACACACACGCAGATCTCCGTCTGATGTACAATCTGCATGCAATCTGCCAACGCACAGTGCAATTGCATACAGATTGGCATGTAGCGTATATATCAAGCGATCTAGGCACTAAAATGCAAACAAAATCTCTCTAGAGGTATGAGTCCTAGCTTAGTACACAGAAGACACTTATTAATTTTATAATTTAATATCCTGAAAGTGGGCAGTGCATAAAAAATATATACAGAACAAAAGCAGTTCCAAGAATACAAAAGATAAAAAGACACACAATTGGCAATTTGCTATGAAAATAAAAGGGAATAACACAGAAATAAACTTTACCTAAGGTTATCTCTTTGGCAGAAGCATACCGGAAATTGTGCAGGAACTCCTCAGTTCAGAACTGGCTTCAAGGGAGAACCATGTGCAAATCTCAGATTTCCAATTTATTGGAATATTGATGTGGGCTGAACTTTAGCCCTTAACGAATCAGCCACAAGGGGTTGCCCCCAGCTCAGCCCACCCGAAGTCCTGTGTTCTGAACTGACCAGAGTTGAATTGGCCCAGAATGGCGCTGGCCGCTGGGCCAGGGATAGGAGTTCTGACACCAGGGCATCGGTCTGATTCCGACAGTATCAAACACTGCTTGTCTGCCGCAATCAGGCGCCATACAACGGTTTTGTGCAATTCTCCAGGACCCCACCCATGCCACAGACACAAATTTATATGTAGTCGTAGCCCCATACGTGAGCCACAAGAAGGAATTATTTTCATCTCTCTGCCAATAATATTTTAACTTTTATGAGAGATAAAATACATTCCTTTCATCTGATAAAAGCAGCAACCGCTCACAGACGGTTCGGAACCTATTGTCACCCCCCTGCGGATTTCTGCAGCCAAAATGACTTTTGAAGTTCCCGGAAGGTGACAATTTTTGTTCAATTGCATGGGGGACCTTAATTGGCAACCAGGTGTCAACCCTATCCCAGAGAGACCAGCTGTGTCCTTTCAAATGCTACCAACAGGACATGTGTGTGATAATACATTAATTAACCCAAAATGACATTACATCTACAATTCACTATTTCTACAGATCACTTCATATTTCATATTTCGCTAATGCAAAGCAAAATATGGAATATCTGATATTTATGTTACAGGCGGGTTCGGCCGAACTTGAAAAAAAGTCCGGGTCCGTGTCCCGGACTTTTTCCGAACTTTACCCGGACACCGAACCCCATTGAAGTCAATGGGGACCCGAACTTTCAGGCACTAAAATGGCTCTAAAACACCAATGGAAAGGGCTAGAGTGCTGCAAATGGCAGCAAAATGTAGTTAAGAGCATGGCAAGTGCTCTTAAAAAAAATTCCCCTTTAAATTAACTTTTTAATAGCAGATTAGAACAGCAATCTGTAGTGAAATATAGCTGAACGCTGCACACAACAGACTGATAAAAATATATTTTTTTCTCCCTCCTCCTCCTCAGTGGGCTCAAGTGAGGGCAAAAAGATTGTTCACTGCACCACCCCCCACACAGCAAAATCGATGTAGACTGCCCCTGCCTAATCTCCAGCCTGTCCCTAAAATGCTCAATAAGATCGTTCACTGCACCACCCCCCACACAGCAAAATCGATGTAGAAGACTGTCCCTGCCTAATCTCCAGCCTCGCCCTAAAATGCTCTAATAACTTTCCCTGCCTGCACTCCGACCTGTCCCTGCATTCTTTTCGGACACAATTTTTCACAGAATCACTGTCTGTCCCTAATCAGCAGCCAGCACGTATGATGTGTGCTCTGTCCCTAAACTACAGCAGAATGACGCAGCGCGCTGGGGCTCTCGAACTTATAAAGACATGGTCACATGCTTCAGATGGCCAATCACAGCTACTAATACATTAGTAGGCATGGCTGTGATGGCGCACACCAGTTAAACGCTTGTTGATTGGCTGTTGAAAGCCCGCCATTAAAAGTGCGCCATTACATACAAAACAGGAAATAAAATGACCGAACACGGATTTTAAACCCGAACATACAGTAAAGTTTTCGGTTCCGTGTTCGGGTAACAAAAATCAAATTATTCGGTACGAACACGAATAATACAGTCCGTGTTCGCTCAACACTATTCACAAACTGAAGCATAGTAAACACAGTTTTCTATGTGTAGCCAGGAGCTGGATAAATCACCCGTGTTATCAGGGGACACTCTGCAGCATCTGCCACAGTGAGGCTGTACCCTCTAGTGCTCAGCCTGAACTCTGGCAGATCGCCGCCATTACTAGTAAAAAAAAATTAATAAATAAAAATTACAAATCTTTTCCATAGTTTGTAGACGCGATAAGTTTTGTGTAAACCAATCAATATACGCTTATTGGGATTTTTTTACCAAAAATATGTAGCAGAACACAAATTGGCATAAAATGATAAAAAAAATGTTTTTTACATTTTTTTATTGGGAATGTTATATAACAGAATGTGATTTTTTTTTTTTTTCAGAATTGTCGCTCTTTTTTTGTTTATAACGCAAAAAATAAACATTTCACAGGTGATAAAATACCACCAAAAGAAAGCGCAAAAAAAAGAATATCAATTTTATAATGGTACTCCTTTACATGACCGCGCAATCGTCAGTTAAATCAATGCAATGCCGAATCACGAAAAATGGCCTGGTCATTAAGGGGGTAAAACTTTCCGGTCCAGAAGTGGTTAAACCCCAAGAGACACTGCATGCAGACACCTTACTTTGTTGTCCTAATAAGGAGACACTTTACATTTGCTATTATAACATTGGATGCCATTATCCAGGAACTATACTGGGCCCTTGTTTAACCACTTAAGGACCGGGCATATTTCGGACACTTGTTGTTTACAAGTTAAAATCAGTATTTTTTGCTAGAAAATTAAACCTCCAAACATTATATATATATATATATATATATATATATATATATATATATATATATATATATATATATATATATATATATATATTTAGCAGAAACCCTAGATCTGGCTTGACAAAAGTCGGTCAAACGATCAGCTTCTGTCTAATGGGACTGTTAGAAAATTTACGTTTAATCAGCTGCAGGCAATGATCTGTGTATTTTGACACCGAAGGAGCCTGGATGGGGATCCTGCTTTTCTTTTATTTTTTTGCTCAGTCCCCTTATTTATTGAAAAAAGTGATCTGTCAAAATCAAAAATGATCCAGCCTTAGAGAGAGTCTGTCCCAAGTCTGTCTTCATTAACATACAATGCAAGAAGCCCAGCCTCTAAATCTCTGACACTTTGTTAGGACAGATGGTGTTCAAATCAAGTTACAATTGATAATGAAGATCAGCCTGCAAAATACAGACAGGGTTAAATATGGCTAATACAGCTGCCTGGTCTCCTCATAAAGAAATAGAAACACCTCGGATGTTTCATTGATGAGGGGTCTAGGGTAACTTTGACAGGTCCAGGCAGTATAGAGGATTTGCTCCCGGCCAAATCAAACAGTACAGCAGACTAATCATCAGTAGGGCCAATCAGTTCAGCAGAACACTCAGACAAGTCAGATATTAGAGATAGGGACTCAAAGAAACATCAAGTTGCAGAGAACATGGACCCTCATGGATTCAGGTTGCATAGGAGCTAGCACTTTAGCAGAAGGCTGAACAGAAGACATACCCCCAGCAGTGGCAGGCTGGATAACTGATTGGGGATTTATAAAGGTCAAATTGGATATTAAAGAAATACTTTGCAGACCAGTGTATAGTTTATTGGTAAATTCATGCTTGGAATTGGAAAATATTTAATTAAATGTGGGTGGAACGAGGGGCGTGGCCTGGCGCAGCATGTAAGAGGACGTGTGTGAGAGGAGCTCCGCCGGACCGATATCCTTTACCGCTAATCCTGCAGCCCTCCGGGCACGATAATCCTCCCTTCACCTCCCACACACCCACGGCACCGACCTCCGCATGTCTCCGCCGAAGAAAGGCTCTGAAGCTGCGGCAAAACTAGCTGCGTTCCGGAGGCTGGAGAAGGAGGCCCCGATCCAAGATGGCGCCGGCCCGTCGCTTGTGGTGGAGGAGCCTTAGAGCCCTGCTACATCCAAGGTATTGGAAGCGATTGACACTTGCCAGACCATGCTGACAACTAAAATCGAGGAGGTGAAGGTAGATATATCATTGATGCGTCAGGATATGCAGAAGCTAAGGGACAGAGTTGGTGAGGCTGAACACAGAATTAGCGAGGTGGAAGACTCCCTCCCCCCATTGCAAAGCTCCTCAGACAGGCTGCAGCAACAAGTACACCTTATCCTTCAAAAACAGGATGACATGGAGAATAGGCTGCGCCGCTGTAACCTGCGGTTCATTGGCCTCCCGGAGGGCTCTGAAGGTGCGGACCCCTCATCCTATTTGGAACAATTGCTCACTCAGACATATGGCAGAGAATCCTTCTCACCCACTTTTGTTGTGGAACGTGCACATCGCCTCTCAGGGCGTCCCCCCCCTCAGGGTGCACCCCCCCGCACATTCATCGCTAAATTCCTGAACTATCGGGACAGGGATGCCATATTACGCCTGGCCAGAGTTAAGGGGAACATTCCATTTGGAAATCACAAAGTAGCGATTTTCCACGACTTCTCTGCTGAGGTCCAGAGGCGCCGCAAGAGCTTTTTGGAGGTCAAACGCAGGCTGCGTATCAAGAATATCAAATACTCTATGTTGTACCCAGCCCGTCTTAGAGTGGAGGGTGAGGACCGAGCCCACTTCTTTGAGGATCCGGAAGCCGCCATCTCCTGGTTAGAGGGACTGGAAGCTAGAGCCTGACCACCTTGCCCTGGCGACTTCATGATACTTTCTCCCTGATTGCCTATGCTTTTCACTGCTGCAGAGGTGGAGGGGGTTTTGTAGATCCTGCGGAACTCAAGACTTTGCATCCCCCTTCCCCCCCCTCCCCCCTCATTTCCCTGACCTGCTGCTCATGTGTTTGACCGGCGGAGCGTCCTAGCTCCACAGATGGAACTGACTTTTCTGTTCTCTTCCTATGGATTTCCACCTGCCCATAGGCTTTGCTACCCAGCGATACACCTGTTGGTTTTCGCCCCCTACACCCGCTCAGGCGTGTGTTTGTGCCCAACTCCCCTGTTGCCCCCTGCGACTTTTGTTGGACCTGGGCCCCCGGGCCCCCTTGCTTATCCTAGTTGTATTTTGCTGTATTTTTGCTGACTATCCTGGGGGTCCCTGGCCCCCTGGTTTTGCTCTTTACCAGTCGCATGTGGGCCTGTTCTGGTTGAGGCGCTTGTTTGGGAACATGCCCGCACAAGTTGGGGTTGGTGCAGGGCAGGGAGGGGGGATTGGGGTATTACCATTGTTTACAGTTTATATTTGGTACAATCTCTATACTGTTTATGTTCTATGCACATTGACCTCAAGTAATAACTGCCTGCTCTTTTGCTGCCGTTTATTAATGCTAGTGTATGACCGTGGAATTGTTAGTTCTGTGGCCTTATTGCCTGAGATCCTGAGAGCCTCCGCTCCACGCTCCGTATTACCCCTGCCATGGCCGCATTGAAATTGTTGACGTGGAATGTCAGGGGTATGCGCAATAAGATTAAACGGACGGCTGTCTTTAATGTTTTACGCCGTGTCCGGGCTGACATTATAGTACTGGTGGAAACACACTTGGAGGGCCGCGTACAGCAGTCTCTCAAACGGCCCTGGGTTGGCTGGGTGCAGCACTCAGCATATAGCTCGCACTCCAGGGGTGTGGCGCTTCTGGTGGCCAAATCGGTACATTTCCAGCTCCTAGGATCTCAGGTTGACCCAATGGGTAGATATGTCTTTCTCAAAACGTCAGTCTATGGGGAATTGATGCTGCTGATGGCTTTCTATGTGCCCCCCCTTACTCTACTGTGGTAATAATGGAGGGATTGGAGTTTATGGCACAATGCCCGGGGGCCCCGGTGATCTGGCTTGGCGACTTTAACAATGTGATGGACTCGGGTCTGGACAGATCCGGTGGCGCCTCCCAGGCGCCGCCGGGGTCGTCCCCGACCAGGTTCTCCCGATTGTTGGAGAGCTTTGGTTTGGCCGACTCCTGGCGCAGCAAATACCCCGCTCAGCGTGCGTACTCCTGCTTCTCGGCTGCACACCATTCTATGTCACGCATTGATATGATATTGTTGTCTCGAACCCTGCTCCCCAGGTTACTGGCGGCGGGCTTCGCCCCACGGACTCTGTCTGATCACTGCCCTTTTTGGATACTGTTGTCCTTGCCCTGTAATAGACCTCCCCCGGCCTGGCGCCTGAATCCCGCCTGGCTCCCCTTGGTGTCTGATGGGAACGACATTGAGGGGACCTGGACACAATTCTTTTCTGATAATGAGGGCACTGCCTCCCCGGCTGCGGTGTGGGAGGCATTTAAACTGTTCGTCAGATCCACTATGATTTCCAAAATCAAAGCTGTTAGAGCGCGGGCTGCCGAGGAGATCTCCAGGGCAACGACAAATCTAACTGAAGCTGAACAGGCCTTTATGGCGGACCCGACTCCGACACATGAATCCCAGTATAAATTGACCTCTAAAGTCCTTTCCCAACTTGAATATGAGAAGGCGAAATCTAAGATGTTTTTTCAGAAGCAGAATCTGTTTGCACATGGAGAGCGGGCGGGGAAACTCCTCGCATATTTAGTCCATTGTGAGGATAGGCCCCCGGTAGTTATTACTTTAAAGGATGACCTGGGTAATGAGATCACTGATCCTGCTGCGGTGACACAGTGTTTCCGATCATTTTTTAGTACACTTTACACCTCTAAGGCCCCTGCTGACTGCACTGACATGCATGACTTTTTGGACTCTATTGACTTTCCCACTTTGACATCCGACCAATTGGCGACCCTCGAGGCACCCATTTCTGTGGAGGAGATTGCAGCAGCCGTGTCCAAGTTCCCTAGATCTAAGGCCCCCGGCCTAGACGGCCTCCCGATTGAGTTCTTCTCCCAATATTCGGAACTCCTTTCTCCTAAATTATTGGCTTTGTTTCAATCCTTGTTCAGGGATGCAGCCCTGCCCCCTTCTATGCGGGAGGCGTTAATTGTGCTCATCCCCAAGCCGGGCAAAGACTTACACGCCCCAGAGTCTTACCGTCCCATCTCTTTGCTCCCAGTAGACACTAAAATCCTTGCGAAAATTTTATCCCTCCGTCTTAACAAGGTGATCCTTTCACTCATACACTCGGACCAGGCTGGGTTCATGCCTGGGAGGAACACCTCATTTAACCTTCGCCGGTTATTCATGAATCTCCAGGCACAACACGACGGAATGGGTGGCAGGGTGGTGGTCTCCTTGGACACGGCTAAAGCATTCGACTCGGTAGAGTGGCCATTTCTATGGACCTGCCTGGACCGATATGGCTTTGGACCTAATTTTATTAAGTGGGTCAAACTTCTATATAGCGCCCCGGTAGCTAGGGTCCTGGTCAACGGCTTGCAGTCGACCGCCTTCCCTTTATCCCGTGGCACTCGACAGGGGTGCCCCCTCTCCCCCCTGCTGTATGCCCTGGCCGCGGAACCCCTGGCGATGGCCATTAGAGCACATCCCGGGATTCGTGGCCTACGTAGGGACCACTAGAGGAGAAAATCAGCATGTATGCTGATGACACATTGTTGTATTTGGAAGACTCTCGAGAATCCCTGCTCACAGCCCTTTCTTTAATTGAACGGTACGGACGATTCTCCGGTTTTCAGATAAACTGGGATAAGTCACAAATTCTTCCACTTGACGAGAGCCCGCAGGCGATCGCCCCCGCAAACCCGGCCCTACAATGTGTATCCCGCATTAAATACTTAGGGATTCAAGTGACAGCTAGCTCAGCAGATTATGTCCCGGATAACGTTCAACCCTTGTTCCCTCTGCTTAAGGCTAAAATTCAAGTATGGTCCAAATTACCTCTGGGAGTGATGGGTAGAGTCAATTTAATTAAAATGGTTCTCCTTCCCAAAATTCTCTATGTTGTATGGCACTCTCCTATTTATCTGCCACTCAGGCTGTTTAAGCAGATGGAATCACTCCTCAAGACCTTTGTTTGGGGTGCTAACCGGCACAAGATCTCCTGGCGCAAGCTCAAGAATCCTACATATCTAGGGGGGTTGGCCCTGCCGGATTTTAATCTGTACTATCTGGCAGCTCAGTTGTCCCAGTTCTTTCACATAGATAAAACGGATAGAGAGCACTTCTTGACCCTGCTCTGCCCTGGGTGGGCTCATCCCCTCGGGGACCCCCTTCTAGTTATCCTTAGGGGCGTCAGGGGCTCGTCGGAGCCCCTGTGCCCCAGATCTCTTCTATATCACTATTGTCGGATCTGGGAGGTGGTAGCGCCCAGGCTTCGGTGCCCTCCATTCCACACATTTACCCCTCTGTGGCATAATAGTACATTGCGTGAGTTTCTCTCCATCCCTGACCTGTCGGTATGGAGTGGGAGGGGTATTCTTCTCCTTAGCCATATCTCCACGACCACTGGTCTGCGGTCTTACGAGACCCTGCGAGACCAGTTTGCGCTCCAGGGCCCCATGCACAACAGATACTTACAGCTCTCCCATGCCTATAGATCTCAATTCCCTGACGGCCCTCCTGAGATGGAATCGATTACCACCCTTGAGATTGTTAAAAGTACAGAACCCAGTCACCTCATTTCCATGTTCTACTCTGAGCTCCACACACCTTCTTCGACCACTTTAGCTTTTGCACTTAAGACCCGATGGGAGCGTAGTGTGGGGGCCATGGAGGATGAGGAGTGGGAGGATGCCCTGGAGACATGCCGCAGAGTGTCGCCAAAACTGTCGGATCGCCTAACCCAGACCTTTATATTACACCAGGCTTATCTCACCCCACTTAGACTGTCCAAATATCACCCTGACTTGGTCCCCTCTTGTCCTATGTGCGGAGACCCTGATGCTTCCTTCTTTCATCTACTGTGGAGCTGTCCCCAATTACAGACTCTATGGCAACAGGTAGTCACATTTCTGCATGACAAAATGGGGTCTCCTCTACAACTCTCTCCTAAGGAGTGTCTCCTGGGGGTCTATCCGAATGGAGAGATGCCCAAATCCACTGTCATATTTCTTCAGGAAACCTTGTTTATAGCACGTAAATTGATAGCCAGACGGTGGATGAGACCTACTCCTCCTACTTTAGGATTGTGGATTAAGGAAATTAATAGTGTCATCCCATTTCATAAACTTTTATATAAACATAGGGGGTGCCCTCAGAAGTTCAACAGGATTTGGGACAAATAGGTGCAGTGCCCTGATACGGCTCAGTAGTGAAGTAGGTAACTACTTTATGCTGACCGTCCCTGTTAAACCAATATTGTTTGCTTGAGTGTTGGGCCGAAAGAAAGTAACTGACTACTGCCTTATTCTTTTTTTACTATGTCTGTTCTGTTTCTAAGTGTTAATCACTGTGAATATTTGTATTTTTGTACCCCTGTGTATTATGAATATGATCGAAGTTTCAATGCACGGTTTATTTTTGTATTGTACTAAAAGTTTCAATAAACCTCACTGTTTTGAAAAAAAAAAAAAAAAATGTGGGTGGAACAACAAGCTTAGAGGAGTCAGGATCTAAGTTCTTTGCCAGTAAAAAATAATTGTATTAAATAATCGGGACTCCAAGACCACAAGATTACTGTGTAGGAGAAAAAATGATAGCAGAAGCAGATCAAGTTGTAGCCAAGTTTCTAGAGGACCTCCCATAGTTAGATTGGGTGCATTTTGAGACATTAGAAAAAAGGCATCAAGGTCAGGATGGATCTTAAGCAAATTGAGGCTTTACAAGGAATTGGCCTTCAGGATAGTCAGATTAGAAAATAAATAAATACATTTAAAAAAGAACCTTTACTCATTTCAAGAAGAACAGAAATCATTCCCTCAGCTAAGAGGCTTTAGGAAAAGAGCTGGGTGGCTCCGAAACGTGTTAGCCATGCCCTATTCCTGCCCTGCCTACCCAAGGCATTGCTCTCAATTCCAGTCAGGCATTCCAGCTTGGCATCCCCGGTATGGTTCCCGGCTCCTAGGAGCATAGCGAAACATAGCGATTCTGCACACGGTTGGAGCAGTGGATCCCCGGGGCTTCTGGCATACCCTGGATGCCACCGCTACACCGATCTGTGTGGTGTGATATACACATGACTTTTCTCATGAATGTGATTTGCCACTTGTTGCTGATGTAGCACCCTCCTAGGTAGGTGCTAGGAAAAGTATATGTTGGCCCTGTCTGCTTATCAGGGGGGGCTGATCATTCAGTTAGGCTGTCATATGTTTCCAGGTGTGGTCTGTTGAGTCTGGGGAGTCTCCCCACTGTATCCAATGAGGGCTCTTATTGGACAGTGGAGGAAACCTGGCCAGTAGCACACTAGGGCTTATAGCTGTCTCAGTGGAGTTTGCAGCAATGCACCCTGGGATCATGTGACAGAGCGTCTTTGGTGGGAAGCAGAGTCCCAGGAGGAGGCTGACAACTGTCTCTCCTCTTGTCAGAGCAAGTGTGGGTGTCCTGGGCAGTCGGCCTACAGGACCGGAGGTTGAGCTGGGATACAGGAAGAGGATGCAGAGTGTTGCTGACTGAGTGGAGCTGCTGGGCAGAAGTTTCCAGGAAAAACAGTGTTGTGAGTACTCGAAACTTCCCTGGGGTCTACCTAGGAGAGGGGGCCACTCCAGAAGGTCAAAGGGATCCGGGAGCCAGCTAACCAGTAGAGGAGGTTTAGGAAAGGGGGTGCCAATGTCTAAGCCCTGAAGATAATTGATAGAAAGTGGGCGCCAGTGTGGGCCCTGAAGTGTTCAGCAGTGCAGCGGTATACAAGTAGCTACCTCAGCAAGAGTGGTTAAAGGAGCTCAAAGAGGACTACTTTAGTCAGAAAACAGTCACAAGTCAGTTCAGCATTAACAGGCATCCGACCAGCGTTAACCAACGTCAAGCCAGCATTGATAGGCATTCAGCCAGCGTCAAGTCAGCATCAAATAGCGTTTTTCAAGTGTCCCCGCCAAATTGTGCATAGTTCAGTTCAAGGAGTATCCCACTCATCCCTTCTCCTATCCAAGTTACAAAATAAATACAAAAACCCAAAGATACTGGACTGTCCATTGTCTCGGTGATCACACTTGGAGAAACATGCCTAAATGTGCGGTTGTTGCTAGCAGTAACCCATGGGGACCCACATCCAGCAAAACGGCTGGGAATTGTGCTACACTATTTTAATAAAATTCTTATTTTTTTTTTAATGCTGCACCCATAGTGGCTGCCTTTGTTGTGTTCCATCAGCTAAGTAAAGCTGCAAAGTAGATGGAGGGTTACCAGGGTAAGACAGAACTAAACACGAACCCTCAGGGAAGTCAGTTGGTACGGCGATGGACTGTCAGCTGAACCATTCAGTGCAGAAGAGAGATTCCCAGCCATGCCAGACAGAATGGTAACCTGATGCTCATCTGAGTCTGGCAGTAAAGTAGACAAATCAGGCAGTAAAAACACCTTTTTAGTCCCAGAATACAGTAGATGAACTCTTAGCTGAATCAGACAGAACAGTATACTGACCTTCAGAAAAAGCAGGGAGTACAGAAGACAGACACTCAGTCACATCAGGCAGTACAGTGGGAAGGCCCCTAGCTGAGACACGTAGTCGAGAAGAAGGATAGAACCTCAGCTGAGTCAAGCGATAAACAGGACTGGTCATCAGCAGTAAGCTAGCATTGAAGATACATGGCCTAGTAAGGCTATACAGAAGTTAAACTCCCAGAAGAGGTAGGATATAAAGAACACTAATTATCATGTACCTGGTAGCAGAGCCTGATATGGCGAGGAAGGCCTCTCTTACACCTCTAAGAGTCCATGTACACGGGACGCTGGAAATGGTCGTTTAGGAGCAGTTGGGCGTTTTTTTCAGAAGCCCCTGAACCCATCTACATTTTATCTTATCTGTCCATGTACACCAGGTCGTTTACAGTCATTTGCAGGCAGTTGCGTTCAGGGATTTTTTTAGAACGCAATTATTTGCGTTCGAACGTGTGTTTCCCGGCGTTTCAAACGCACAAACGCGTCCGAACGCATCTAAACGCATCCGAACGCGTCTGAACGCAATGACCCGCGTTTAGCGTTCGCGTTTTTCCATTTTAAAGGGGAATAATTTTTTTGACCTCCTAGGAACGCTTCTAAACGCAAACGCCCCCAAATGCCGCTAAACGCGGGTACAAACGCGACCGAACTGATGTTTCAAACGTCCTAAAAATTCCAGCATTCAAAGGGACTTTTAACAACGTCCCGTGTACATGGAGCCTAACTCAGGGCCCCTGGTAGAGTTAACAGGAGGCACAGGAGTTCAAAGTGGCTTCAGTGCCTGTAAGTATTGCTAGCAGCAGAGCAGGTGTCCAGGCTGGGCAGGTGAAGTCATCAGGCATTGTCAGTAAAGCAGGCAGACTGGCAGGCAGCCAGCAGTGGACTGAAGTAGACTGCTACTGGCAACAGTGAGCCAGTACCAGTTGAGACAATTGCCAGTAGCAGACTGTAGGTCAGCAGCAACAGTAAGGTAATAGGCAGGTACCGGTGACAGCAGGTAAGTAGCAGAGTCAAGCAGTCCGGGTCATACACTGTCAGGATGGATCAGGTACAGGGAAGCAGACAAGAGAGTGGTCAGGGTACAAGCTGAGTCAAAAGACAATCAGTGGAACAGAAGCAAATGGAGCAGGCAGGAGCGGTGGTCAAGGACAAGCCGGGGTTGGTGCAGGCAGAGTTCAGAGAGTGGTCAGGACAAGGCGGGTCAGCAACTGAAATAAGGATGCAAAATCACAGGGTCACAGGATAAAAAGAAGAAGGTTGGGACTTTAAATGAGAGATGTGGCGAGGCTTTCAGGAAAAAAGTCACATACCATATTTACATCACGCTGGTTACCCCTGCAGGGGTGCCGAGCTCTGGTGAGTGCGGGAAATATTGAAAGGGGAGCACTGGTTTCCTCACCCAGCACCTAATACCTGGATCACCTCGAGAGTCACCCATCAACGTTACTTGATACTTCGCTCACAAAATAATCACTTTATGGACTTTTCTGTCTTTTTTTATAACAATTTTTATATTTTTATATATTTTGACAGTCACATTTTTCACCTTATTGGTTTATTTATTAGTGCTACACTTTTTTTATGACATTCTGCACCTGATCACTTTAAGCCCTTATATATTTATTAATTTATCTATTATCACGCACGGATATATTGGATCCATTTTTCACTGAAGTCACTTTATTTATTGGTTTTATTTTCGTTTATTCATCGGATCATTTACTTCACTTATCAATTGTCAATTTTTTTCTGATTTGTGGCTGATATCATTTGGGTACTACTTTATCCAATTTGGCTACTTTTTGTTCACTAAGCACTTTATATTTATACCACTACTTATATTTCTTGATTGTGTCATAATATTCACCATCATTATCACTCATTGCGCTTTCTATTTTTTATATTGCTGATTGTTTCTGTTATAGGATTGCACTATATTTATTGCGGTGTTAGGAATTCAATCAGTACTACACCCTTATACCTCAATACTTTTAGGCAGCGCCCCCCACCTCACCATCCCCACACTTTAACTGAATACAGACTGCATAGTCTATATTTTTTGAGGTAGGCTTCAGCCAATTACCATCTCCATAAGCCTGGAATTCCCTATCTATATTATTGGCAGCAAATTGTTTTAACCTTCTTTGATTAAAAAAATAGCGTACTATATTTGTAGAGGAATTTGTTGTGGTAGTATACGCACATTTTATGTGATAAACGCTAATATTTATTTTTATAGGTAGGGTATAGGTGGTTCATCAGCTTGCTAGTTTATTATATGCTTGGGAACTCTGGAAGCAAGAGGTTTGTGTATCCTTCTCCTTCCACAAGATAGCAATGTCTTAGAAATTTCATAGATTGATCGTGTATTTGCTTGTTCATTGTACATTACAGAAAGCCTATCATAGAGCAATGACACCATGGTGTTGATTTACTAAACCTAGAGAGTGTACAATTTGGTGCAGTTTTGCATGGTAGCCAATCACCTTCTAACTTCAGCTTCTTCAATTTGACAAAAAAACTAGAAGCTGATTGGTTTCTATGCAGAGCTGCACCAGATTTTGCACTCTCCGGTTTTAGTAAATCAACTCCCATGGATCTGAGCCTGCCATAATATTTGGGATTGCCGGTGGGATTATCTAATCAATAAAGACACTGAGCGATTTAGGAAATGCCGGAGAAATTCCTGACTCTATTCTTTTTCATTGCAGATAGTGAAAACTGCTTCCAATGTCCTGATGAAGAGTGGCCTGATGAGAAGAAAGTAAAATGTGTTTCCAAAACATATGAATTCCTGTTCTTTGAAAATGATGTGCTGGTTTTAGTTTTTTCATTAGTGTCTTCATTATTTTCAGCCATTACATTATTTGCATTGAAAAACTTTATTAATCATTGGGACACTCCAGTTGTGAAAGCCAATAACCGGACTGTGAGCTTCATCCTCCTGATCTCCATCTTGCTGAGCTTCCTCTGTGTCTTCTTCTTCCTCGGACGCCCTGCGGATATAACCTGCATGCTGAGACAAACTTTATTTGGTATCTTCTTCTCCATCGCTGTCTCTTCTGTTCTGGTAAAGACCATTATTGTCTTCATTGCTTTCAAAGCCACTAAACCTGGCAGTCCTTGGAAAAAATGGGTCACAGTCAAAGTATCTAATTCTTTGGTCCTGACCTGTTCCTCTGTCCAAGTTCTGATCTGTGTTATTTGGCTGTCAGTGTCTCCTCCTTACCAAGAGTATGACATGCGTACCTATCCTGGGAAGATCATCATTCAGTGTAATGAAGGGTCAGTTATCGGGTTCTACTCTATGTTGGGTTATATGGGGTTTCTGGCAGCTGTGAGTTTTGTTCTGGCTTTCATGGTGAGGACATTACCGGACAGTTTTAATGAGGCCAAGTACATCACCTTCAGCATGCTGGTGTTCTGCAGTGTCTGGATTGCCATGATCCCGGCCTATCTGAGCACCAGAGGGAAATACATGGTGGCTGTGGAGATATTCGCCATATTGACCTCCAGTGCTGGATTATTAGGATGTATATTTTTTCCTAAATGTTATATTATAATTTACAGACCTGAGCTGAACACTAGATTGTATAAAACGAATACTCCATTAGGTGGTCAGAATTGTCAGTAGAGTTTTTACAATGTACAACAGAAGAATCCCTTCTACTAATGTATGACTTATTAGTTATGGTTAATTATACATAGTACAAGATTACAAGCTCTCTTTAAATAACACGAGTCATAGTTGTTATTATGCTAATAATATTCACATCTCACATTAATTACTTAATAGTAACTTTAACTATATTCATTATTTTGTTTAAAGATAATCTTTCTCTTGAAAATGTTTCATTTGCAATTTTATGTAGGTGTGGAAAAGATATTTTTCCACATGGAATGGATATTGAAATAAAAAAAAAAAAAATCTCACCTTGCTTACCAGTGCTCATTTACTTGATTCCTCCTCCCTATCCATCCACAATACCCATGTAGTGTTGAGAAGCATGTGTCGTCCTCTGCTGTAACAGTACTTGTGTCTATCAGGAAATGTCTTGGTTTAAGTGATGTTAAATGGCTGGAAGAGGGACATCACTGCTCCTCCAGAGTCCCCAAACTAGTCATCCCAGTGCCATTTGCTCAGGAGGAAGGACTAGGGCTTAATGACAGAGTGAATATAGAGGTGTAGGATACGTTTTTTTTCTAAGAAACCAGTGTCCCTCCAACAATGCATTGGCAAGGTAATAGTGTGTCCCCATTGGATACATTTCTCCTCAATTCCTGTCTATTGGCTTGGTGACAGTCTTGACAGGAAATGAGGGAAATCTGTTTGCAAACGATAGCAATAGTACTGCCTTTGACATTGATTGTAACATAGATTGTGTAAAACCATTATGAAGCAGGAAGACACGTTTTAAAGGAATGGAATATGGTTCTTCTGCTACCTAATAGCTACAGTACATTACAAATGTCCCAGACCAGCTTACTTGGTGATAAATGTACAGTACCAGACATGTTCCTCTCAAGGTAAAATTCCTGTATTGATGTTGGTTAAAATAATGGGTTCAAGTCACTTGCTTTGGGTTTGAAGGTTTATTTCACATGTGCATAATGACATGGGA
This sequence comes from Pelophylax lessonae, assembly GCF_965119305.1. NCBI lineage: Eukaryota > Metazoa > Chordata > Amphibia > Anura > Ranidae > Pelophylax > Pelophylax lessonae. The sequence goes on along the minus strand of NC_138768.1, from coordinate 18,363,971 downwards.
AAGAGGGTGAAGGGAGCATAGGACACCCTCAAGACTCATCCCTAGATAGTAAGCATTGAGCTGCAAGCTCGAAAATGACTTGCTAAGCTATTGCTAGACTTGCCAGACTTCACAAGGTTTTTTTTTTTTTTTTAAATAAATTTTTATTGATTTTCAAAACAATGCAAATAACAAGTCAACAAAGTAGGTGTACTTACAGAAGCCAGAACAGACATACAGCGATTGGTACATCAAAAGTGGTAAATACCACCTTTAGAGCGCTTATCAAACCCAAAGTGAGCTGCAAGGGGGGGGGGGGAGGGGTTGAGATAGTCTTGCGAGTACGCCTGGCGGACCCATGGGAAAAGTAAGGTGGCTATTACAGGACCCCTCTCGGTTGGGAAGGGGGACAGAGGCATGGGGGAGACCCCACAACAAGTATATGAAGATTTAAGGTGGGAGCCCCTGAACAGAGCATCCTGAACCAGTAAGGGAAATGGGGGGGGGGTAGGGGGGAGGGGGGGAGATACCGAGTGATCTAGAACGTACAACAGTACTCAGCAGCAAGCATCATGTACTAGATAAGATATAACCTGGGGACTACAACAAACATGGCAAATCAGCAGAGAGAAACAAGGTAGATGACGCTGGGGGATGTGAAGAGTGACCTAGGACAGGGGGTTGAAGAATAAGGCTGCGAGGAAGGTGGGTCATGTCCTGTGTATCATAATAGGCCGAACATTTGTTCCAGAACCTATTTGGGTCGGGTTTTGTGGAGAAGCATGTCCAGGTGTTCCCTGTGAAGTAGAGCAGTGAGATCAGCTTTCACTTCCCGTATGGACGGAATGGAAGCGGAGACCCAATGGCACAGGAAAACCCTCCTGGAGATCATAGCAATCCAGGGTTTGTGTTTCCTAATGGTGGATGTCCGTTGGGCAATACGTGTCCCTGCGGCCGGTGAGGGTGAACTGTCCAGATATCCAAATAACAATGGGAGCGGATCCAAAGTAGGTTGCAGACCGGTGACTCTGTGGACAAGATGTTCAACCTGGTTCCAGAAGTCCGAGACGTGAGGGCAAGACCAGAGTCTAAGTACCAGGGTGGGGCGGTGAGCCAGGCACCAGGAGCATCCCTGACATGGAATATGCTGGGGTGATGAAGAGAATGGAGCATAAGCATGATGGAGGATTTTGAATTGCTGCTCCCTCCAGAATGCGTTGCAGACAAAGGTACAGGTGGTGTTAAAACCTGCTAATAGAAGTGGTTTTGAGACTCATAGAGATAATGCAGCATCCCAAGAGGAACAATGGTAGTCCTTGGAGCGAGTGTAGAGGTAAAGCTGTATCGGTCTATACAGTTGGGATATCCTCAGTGGAGAGTGGCATGGGAGAGAGTCCAAAGTGCTAGGCGTGAAACGGGTCCGTTGATCAGAACACAGTCTATTGGTGAAGGTGTGTAGTTGGTGGACATATAGGAAATGGGATTGAGGAAGTCCAAATAGCGACTGCAGTGCCGTAATGGAGAGAGGCGATCCAGAGGGCTGGTCATAGAGTTGGGAGAATGTACGTAGGCCTAAGGACGACCAGTGGGAATAAACCTGTTCCAAATTCAAGTGGGCCCTGGCGGGATGACCACTAATGGGAAGGTGGGGGGAGATGAGTTGTGGAAGTCTCAGTTTCTTACGGATTTCCTTCCAAGCAGCCCGAGTGTCCCTCAGCAAAATGTGTTGACGAAGCGCAGTTGGCATGTCAGACATGGAGCAATGCAAAATAGCGGCTAGGTTATAGGGTGCAACAATGTGTGATTCGAGCGAGAAATTGGAGAAGTTGGAAGAACCATGAATCCAATCAAGACCAACCCTCGCTAGGCTACATAGGTTGTATAAGCGGATATCAGGTAAGTTCATGCCACCTCTGAACCTGGGAGGGTGGAGTTTATGAAGAGCAATGCGGGGCCTCTTGGATGCCCACAAAAAGGAGGTTAGAGATTTGTGCATTGACATCTTTATGTTTAATAAGGAGGGGTAAGGTCTGGAGGACATAGAGTAGTTTAGGGAATGTGACCATTTTATACAGGTGGCAGCGACCTATAAGGGAGAGAGGGAAGTTTGCCCAGCTGGATAATTCCTCGGTAAGTTTGGCAAAGAGAGGGGTGTAGTTCAGTTGATATAGAGAGGACGGGGATCGTCCTATCAGTATTCCTAGATATTTAATATGGGTTTTAGCTATTGGGAAGGGGGAGGAGGGTGCCCAGACAGGGGATTGGGGGGAGCCCAGGGGGAGTATTTCGCTTTTGGAATAGTTGATACGGAGCCCAGAACAGAGGCGAAACCTGTCAAATATGGCTTTAACGATACTAGCATTACGCGCCGGGTCCGCGGTAAACAGAAGAATATCATCTGCAAAGAGCACAGAACGTAGCTCCTCCTGGCCAATACGAACACCAGTCAGGGGGGCACAGGTTGCAAGATAATGAGATAGGGGTTCTAGAGCCAAATTGAAAAGGAGGGGGGAGAGGGGGCATCCCTGGCGCGTGCCCTTGTGGAGGGGGATGTCAGACGATACACAGGTGGACGTGACTACCCTGGCTGTAGGGGATTTATACATGGAGGAGATAAGGTGTAAAAACGGACCTGAAAACCCAAATTTTTTCAAGGTGAGGGAAAGCCAATGGAAATTTACATTGTCAAATGCTTTTTCAGCATCTAGGGTGAGTATAGCCACATCGGAAGAGGGTGAGGAGTGGTGGTGAGAGAGGACTGCTAGAACTTTTCGTATGTTGGCGGTGGCTGAGCGCCCCTTGATGAAACCGGATTGGGAAGGGTGGAGCAGGTCGGGCATGATGAGTGCCAAGCGGTTTGCCACTATTTTAGATAATAACTTGGCGTCTAGATTGATTAGGGATATTGGGCGGTATGATCCCGGTTCAGAAGGGTCCTTGCCCGGTTTCGGGATGAGCTTTATATAAGCCTGGGAGCCGGATGGCAGGTAGGATCCGCCATCTAGGATGTGTTGGAAAAGAGCAAGCAAGGTAGGGGAGACACTGTCTGCAGCTAATTTGAAGAACTCCGTAGAGAAGCCATCAGGGCCTGGGGCTTTGCCGGGAGATAATGAGGATATGGCAGTCTGAATTTCGGCAAGGGTGATCGGGGCATTGAGGTGGGACAGTTGGGCATCCGTAATCTGTGGCAAAGGCACTTCACGGAGGAAGGCCTGGGCCTGTTCCACGTCAATGGGGTCGGGACCATAGAGAGTTGCGTAAAATTGTTGCATGGTCTGGTTAATGCCCTCTGGGGTGGAATGTAGCTTCCCAGAAGAGTCCCTCAAAGACTGTATGGGGGTAATGGTAAAGGGGCCTCTACTTAAACGAGCTAACAATTTGCCTGACTTATTACCAAACTTATGGAACTGGAGGTCCTGGACCAACATGTGGAAGGATTCTTGTGTCATAGCCCACTTGTCAAATTCTCGTTTGGCCGTTTTCCAGAGGGCAATGTTGTGGGGGGAGTGCTGCTGCCGGAGCCGGGCGTGCGCAAGTTGGAGCGAAGAGCTAGCCTGGGCGTAGCCAGTTGCCGCTCGCTTTTTGAAAGCTGAGGCAAATGCAATAATGCGGCCTCTCAAGACCGCCTTGCCCGTCTCGTCTCCCACAGCAGCACTGGATCGTCTGCATGTTGGGCATTGTCAACTAGGAAGTTTTTCCAGGTGTTAGCCAGAATAGTCCGTAACTCGTCATTATTAGCTAAGTAGGAAGGGAAGCACCAGGGTCTGAATTTCGGTTGCTGCGGGGCAAACGCGAGTAGGATCGAGATCGGGGAGTGGTCAGATATGGCCATGTCGAGAATGTCGGGGGTGTGCAGGTCGCGAAGCGCCAGAGAATTACCAAAGAAGTAGTCTAATCGCGAGAAAGAGTCGTGAGGGGGGGTGGGTAAAACCTATAGGAAGCCTCCACCGGATTGGCCTGCCGCCAGACATCAGTGAGGTGGATACTGTCCACAAAGGTCGGGAGGGTAGGTAAAGACATTGCCGGGTTCAAGGGCACGTTAGGGGAATTAGTCGATTTGTCTGCATGGGGATCCATTACTGCGTTAAAGTCACCCCCCAGGAGAAGTGGGAGATGTATGTGGGGGGCGAGAAGGCCAGTTAAGCGTTGAAAGAAAGGGGCTGAGGAAGGGGTAGGAGCATAGACATTAGCCAAAATAAAAGAGCTAGCGTTAGAGGAGACTTTGACAATTTGGACTCTACCGTCTGCATCAACATGGAGGGGGGAAACATCAAGGTTGATCCTCTTATGGATGAGTAAGAGGACTCCAGCTTTACCCGTGGAGGGAGCATTCCCTATCACCTGGCCCACCCAGAGTTTTTTCATATGGTGAATATCTGCCTGGGGGAGGTGAGTTTCCTGAAGTAATGCAATGTCCGCGCCAAAGCGGCGCAAATGTCACAGTACAGCCATTCTTTTGTGCGGGGAGCGGAGACCCTTCACATTCCAGGAAATTATTTTAAGATCAAGGGGGACGTAAATGGGGGAGTAAGGGCTTGCAGATGAGAGATAGCAACGGGAGATAAGAGGTCATCACTCGAATACCACAGTGCAGGAAGGGGGACCAGGATTCAGGGATGGCAGGAAGGGGAGGTAGACCAATGGGGGAGATTTCGGGCCGTCTGCATTCCAGGGGTCCCGGAATGAAGAGGGGCGAAATCAGGAGCATAAACAGGAACAAAAGGAAACATACCGAAATACAGGAGGACTTCTCTTTTTTCCGCATGGAATCTGAACTCTGACAGCGTTACCAGTCGTCAGCTGGTTTCACTCGCTGATCGGAAGAAGACCGAGCCCGATCAGGCAAGAGCAAACGGATAGCTCGCCAGGCTGGGTAACCTCAGTGTAGTGGGCGAACAGAGTCAGCAACTACGATAACGCTGTGTGAGGAAACATAACATTTTAGATCAAAGTAACATTCATGTAACAGTTAAAAGCATGTAGTAAAACTGCTGGACACATGGTAGAAACTTAAGAGGCAACCAATTAGCCATGATCCATAGAAAGCAAGTCGGAGATCAGAGATTTGAACTGCCCGTGCATAGGGGGGAACGCTGGACCCTGAGAGAACAAATGCATCCGCATTATCCAAGAGAAAGGGCGTCATCTCAGCACCGTCTGTCCCTGTACATAGGGTTTGCAGAATAACGTCCCCTCTTGGGGGAATCCTTGCGGGAGCTGCGCAGGTCCACGTGCGAGGGGGAGGCGGAGGGAGCAGCGGGGGGATGAGTATCCATGGAAATGTGCATGTGGGATTGGATATAGTCCATGGCTTTTTCAGGATGAGTGAAGGCTTTGGATTCGCCAAATTGGTCTGTAAATCGCAAGGTGGCTGGGTATGCAAGGGTGAATTTGAGACCCTTATGGAATAGAGCATTGCAGGATGCTTGGAAGGCCTTGCATCTACGTGCCACTTCCTGAGAGTAGTCTGCAAAAAGCAGTAATTTGTTACCGTCCAGTGTCAGCGATTTAGCATTTTTAAAGGATTTCAAAACGGCTAGTCTGTCTGCGTAGTTTAAATAGCGAACTATGACTGGACGGGGGGTCTTGCGGTCATTGGAGGGTGCTCCTAGGCGGTGTGTCCTCTCCACGGTGCAAGAAGAAGTAATGCCCAGGGCTTGAGGTATGCGGGAGGAGCACACGTCGGGGAGCAACCCCGCATTAAAAGATTCTGGGAGGCCAATAATCCTCAAATTATTCCTGCGGGTCCGGTTCTCTAGGTCATCAAGCTTGTCCAGCAGGTATTGTTGGGTGTGCTGGAATTTGGCCTCATTTGTAAAAGAGGATTGCACCTCACAGTCTGTGCTCCACTGCATCTAACCTTTTAGCTTGGTCACCCAGCTCCTTCTTGAGATGGGATATGCCGGCCGACACTGTCCTCTCCACCACCTCGGTTATTGTAGGGGAGAGGATTGAGGCCACCGCTTGGGCCATAAGGTGGTACTGGGGGTCCATTGCTGGGGAGGATGCAGGCAGTAGCGATGGCGGGCTCTCGCCGTCCGTGGCGGGAGCGGCGGCCATATTGGAAGCAGTTTGTGAGGAAGCCTGGGGAGAGACGTCCGGATGCTGCTGCGGGGGGACACCGCTAGCTCCGTGGACGAGGAAGCGGTCCATGTGAGCAGGGAGGACAGCGGCGACTCACCGGCGGTGTCTGGAGGAGGATCGGGTGTCAGCGAGCGGGTTATGATGGCTTTATATGCGGTTAGTGGCGGAGCCACTGTGCTTCACTCCCTCTCCATGCGGCGCCGGAACCGGAAGTTCCACAAGGTTTTAACATACACAAAAAAACAGCTTCACACAATAGCGAATAACAATGTACAACCGTACACCAAAGTCGAGATATGGGCTAGGGTTGACCAGAGCCGGATGACCACACATTGAGGCATTAGCCCGCATCCTGGAAAATAATCATAAAGAGCATAACATTACAACCCAACCTCATCCAATTAGGGGGGGGTGGGAAAACAGGAGTTAAGATCTCTAGTACATATCAGTATCAGCACATCACAGTACCATTAGCATACCTTCTGAAATAAGCTACCTCAGCTATAGTAAGCTGGAGTCCGGACTTAGCTACCATACCACTCTGCCCAGGGATGCCAGAATGTAATCCTTTTATGGCAGTTGTCAGAGGCCAGGGCATACATTTTCTCATACACATATTGTTGATGTGTCTGAGTAAGTACTTCACTAAGCGAGGGAACTCTTATAGACTTCCAGTTCCTTAATAGGGTAAGCCTAGCTGCTAGGAACAGATTAATAATTGTCATTCTCAGGGGATATGGAATCAGATCAATACCCAAGTTTAGTAATGCTAGTTCTGGGGTCAATTGAGGTGGTATACCACTAATGTCTAACATAATTCGAAAGACCTTCAGCCAGTAGGTGGCCAAACATCTGCAGGACCACAGAAGGTGGTACAGTGTGCCCACCTGCCCACAGCCACGCCAGCAAAGATTTGACGTATGGGGATAAAACTTGGCTAAGCGAGATGGGGTCAAATACCAGTGATAGCAATTTTATGCATCATTTCCCACATATTCGCATACTTAGTGAAAGAGTATACTGCCGTTGTTGCATTCTGCCATTGTTCTAATGTATATTGCGTGGCCAGATCTCGTTCCCACACAAGGTGGGAATTATTTTTGACAAAGGTAATTTTGTCTCCTAGGTGAAGGTATATTAAAGATATCTCTTTCTCGGCAATGGCAGGGGCTTGTAGAAAATTGGCTATTTTAGTCAGGATAATACAGTGTCTTTCGGGGCAAGAACGCAGTAGGGAGGAAATCTGCCCCCTTGAACTTTACGACCTTTTGCCACATTTCAGGCTTCAAACATAAAGATATAAAACTGTAATTTTTTGTGAAGAATTAACAACAAGTGGGACACAATCATGAAGTGGAACAAAATTTATTGGATATTTCAAACATTGTTAACAAATAAAAAACTGAAAAATTGGGCGTGCAAAATTATTCAGCCCCTTTACTTTCAGTGCGGCAAACTCTCTCCAGAAGTTCAGTCAGGATCTCTGAATGATCCAATGTTCACCTAAATGACTAATGATGATAAATAGAATCCACCTGTGTGTAATCAAGTCTCCGTATAAATGCACCTGCACTGTGATAGTCTCAGAGGTCCGTTTAAAGCGCAGAGAGCATCATGAAGAACAAGGAACACACCAGACAGGTCTGAGATACTGTTGTGGAGAAGTTTAAAGCCGGATTTGGGTACAAAAAGATTTCCCAAGCTTTAAACATCCCAAGGAGCACTGTGCAAGCGATAATATTGAAACGGAAGGAGTATCAGACCACTGCAAATCTACGAAGACCTGGCCGTCCCTCTAAACTTTCAGCTCATACAAGGAGAAGACTGATTAGAGATGCAGCCAAGAGGCCCATGATCACTCTGGATGAACAGCAGAGATCTACAGCTGAGGTGGGAGACTCTGTCCATAGGACAACAATCAGTCGTATACTGCACAAATCTGGCCTTTATGGAAGAGTGGCAAGAAGAAAGCCATTTCTTAAAGATATCCATAAAAAGTGTCGTTTAAAGTTTGCCACAAGCCACCCGGGAGACACCAAACATGTGGAAGAAGGTGCTCTGGTCAGATGAAACCAAAATCAAACTTTTTGGCAACAATGCAAAACTTTATGTTTGGCGTAAAAGCAACACAGCTCCTCACCCTGAACACTGTCAAACATGGTGGTGGTAGCATCATGGTTTGGGCCTGCTTTTCTTCAGCAGGGACAGGGAAGATGGTTAAAATTGATGGGAAGATGGATGGAGCCAAATACAGGACCATTCTGGAAGAAAACCTGATGGAGTCTGCAAAAGACCTGAGACTGGGACGGAGATTTGTCTTCCAACAAGACAATGATTCAAAACATAAAGCAAAATCTACAATGGAATGGTTCACAAATAAACATATCCAGGTGTTAGAATGGCCAAGTCAAAGTCCAGACCTGAATCCAATCGAGAATCTGTGGAAAGAACTGAAAACTGCTGTTCATAAACGCTCTCCATCCAACCTCACTGAGCTCGAGCTGTTTTTCAAGGAGGAATGGGCAAAAATGTCAGTCTCTCGATGTGCAAAACTGATAGAGACATACCCCAAGCGACTTACAGCTGTAATCGCAGCAAAATGTGGCGCTACAAAGTATTAACTTAAGGGGGCTGAATAATTTTGCACGCCCAATTTTTCAGTTTTTTATTTGTTAAAAAAAGTTTGAAATATCCAATAAATTTTGTTCCACTTCATGATTGTGTCCCACTTGTTGTTGATTCTTCACAAAAAATTACAGTTTTATATCTTTATGTTTGAAGCCAGAAATGTGGTAAAAGGTCGCAAAGTTCAAGGGGGCCGAATACTTTTGCAAGGCACTGTATGGGAAATATTCATTGTGTGGAAGGCCATAAACACTTTGGAGCTTCGAAAAGGGTTTAATCGTGTCATTGTCCAATAAGTCCTGGACAGTACCTAATCCTCTTTCTAGCCATAGTCTAATGTTGATGTTCGGGATCGCCAGGGAGCACACTTCCAGGTGTACTGGAATAGCATCCACAATGCCACTCCTCGCAGAGATGCTCAGATGGCTCCATGCCTGCAACATGGCCAGAACTGGCAATGGAAGGTCTAAATGGGAGCATTTTTTAAACGGCTGAGAAAGTAGTAAAGCACGTAGGTGTTTGCCCGGTGTGAGGTCAGATTCAAGGCGCACCCAAGAAGAGCATGGGGATGGCACGAACCAACACCTCAGTTTGGTTATGATAGTGGCCAAATAGTAATCTCTGAGATTTACATGTCCCAAGCCCCCAGCCCTCCTGTGACAGGTACGTTTGCTAAAAACACATCTAGAGCGCTTATTCTGCCAAATAAATGTATTGACCGTAGTCTGTAGTTTAGCAAGGAACTACCTGGGGAGAGGGATCGGCAGCATCCGAAACAGGTAGAGGAGTCTAGGTAGGACTAGCATTTTGAAGGCCACCAAGTGGCCTAGCCATGATAGCTCTACCTAGGAAATGCTCAACAAATGAGTTTGTAGTTCGGCCAGAAAGGGGGAGTAGTTAGCTCTAAATAACAAATCATTCGCTCTCGTGAACTTTATCCCTAAATAGTCTATACTTATATGTCTCTTCATAGAAAAGGGTAGAGTGATTCTAACCTCAATTTCACCTCTGCAGGGATCCCTAGGTTTAAGATACGGGATTTAGTAGCATTCAGCTTGTTGTAGGACACTTCCTAGAACAATAGTAAGGCATTATAAACTTCCTTAAGGGAAAATTCCAAGTCTGACAGCATCAGAAGAATGTCATTGGCAAATAGGCCTATAACATGAGTTTGGCTCGCTATTTCAAGTCCTCTGATGTTGGGATGTGATCTGATATAGAAAGCCAGGGGTTTAATTAATAAGTTGAATATCAACGGAGATAACGGGCGCCCTTGCCGGGTACCGTTGATAATAGAAAATGACCGAGATAGCATGCCGCCTGTGTACACCCGGGCAGAGGGTTCAGTATATAAGGCTAGCATGGATGACAATATTTGACCTTTGAACACAAATTTTTGCAATACTTTCAAAAGGTAACCCCTGGGAATGCAGTCAAACACTTTTTCTGCATCTAAAGCCAAAAGTATAGAGGGCGTCTTGAAGATGTTAGCAAAATGAATCAAATCAATAACCCTCCTGGTGGCATCGGTAGCCTGCCTGCACCTAGTGAAGCCAGTCTGATCTGGGTGCACCAGGTCCGGCAGCACCTCCGCCAGTTTGGAAGCCAACAGTTTTGCATACAACTTCAGATCCACGTTCAATAAGGAGATCGGTCTAAAATTTTGGTGAACATCAGGTGATTTACCCAGCTTAGGCAATGTCACTATAAGAGCATCTAACATTTCTTTAGGGAAGAAGGACGAGACAGCAGCAGACTTAAAAAACCCACATAAATAGGGGGATAGTATGTCTCGGAACGTTTTTGTAATATTCTCGGGCATAGCCATCAGGGCCAGGAGATTTGTTGCATGGTAGTGATCCTATAAGTTTAGAGATTTCAGGGATCATAAAGGGAGCATTAAGTTTTTGTAGCTGAGCGCCAGACAGTCTAGGAAGATTGACTCCGTCCAAGAAGTTGTCAATCATAGTCGGAGTGGTTTGGGGAGTGTGTATGCCCATCTCCAGGTTATATAGTGACCCATAATAGTCACTAAAAGTGTCAGCTATGTCTTGGGGGTTGTAAGCTTTGGTTCCAGTGGCATGGTTGGGGAGGTGGTCAATCTTGGTCTTGTTTCTAAGGCCCTGGTGCCTGCGGGTCAGAAGCTTACCCACTTTATTTCCACTAACATAGTGAGTCATTTTTAGATGTCTAATAGATTTCTCATACGATTCTATCAGGAGGTCTTGGAGATCATTCCTAAGGGACGTCAAGCGAGCCGAAAGGTCAGGGGTCAGATTAAGTTTGTTTTGGGTTTCATGTGTTTTAATATCTGATAGAATAGAATATATCCGCTGCTGCCTTGCCCTCCTAACGCTAGAGCCCAGCTTTATAAATATGCCACGCATGTAGGATTTTTAGGCATTCCACAGGATGCAGGGGTCCTCAACAGAGCCATCATTCGAATCAAAAAAAGGCTTTTAGGTTGCTTTCCAAGGCACCTCTGGTGTCAGAGCGTTGTAGCAATGACTGGTTAATTCGCCAAACAAATGCTGAAGTGGGTGAAAAGGAGTCACCAAGGGTGAGCATCAGAGGCACATTGTCAGACCAATACATTTCACCAATCTCAACTGCCTGAACTTTCTGCAGAAGTCACCTATCTGTTAAGAATATGTCGATCCTGGAGTAGGAGCTATGGGCAGTGGAGAAGTAAGTGTAGTCTTTCACCAGTTGAAAGCAGCGCCAAGTATCATATAAATCACAGTCATGTAATGGCTACTGTAACGACAGAGGGTTGCGTTTACATAGAGAGGTAGAGTCAATTTGGGGATTCAGTGTCAAGTTGAAGTCTCCACACAAGAGAGTCAATCCTTGCCTAATGGTCTCAACTTTCCATATTAGTTTCCATAGAAAACAGAGCTGATGGGTGTTATGGGCATACAGATTAACAATGGTGTACGTGGAGGAGTTGATCGTATAGACCAGAATAAGATACCTGCCCGCTGGATCTTCAACCTTGAATAACAGTTTAGAGGAAAGAGTGTCTCTCAGTGCTATCAGGACTCCCCTTTTATTTGCTGGCATTGAAGCCATAAATATGTGTGGGAAACTGTGATGGAGACATGCAGGGGGTGAGACCTGGTGAAAATGAGTCTCCTGGATTCAGAGGATATCTGCTTTTTGATTCATGGACTCCCGCCAGAGGAATTTCTGTTTGGCAGGGTGGTTTAAACCACTGGTATTCAGGGACATAAGTTTAATCGACATGTCCAACGTAGAAAATCTGTGCTATGAGTGATGCATTGAACGAAAAGGGAGCCAGGCAATAAGTAGCAGGATCCGGACAATCAGAAGTTGTGATGTCAGCCACTGGAATGATTCTGATGAAGGGCCTCGAAGCAGTCAAGATTGAGGCATCATGGTGAACTCCATGTAGGTAAGAACTTAGAAAAAACAAAGAAACACATGGAAATGGAAAAAGGGTAAGGCACAGTAAAAGGTTGGATCAAAGATCCGTAAGCAGTGTAACAGATAACTGCTCCAGTAGTGAGGGGGGTCAGTCTACTGGCTAAGGGTAAAAAGTCAAGGCCTCCTGTCGAGGGCTATTCAGCCATGTTGGGCAGGGGGGTAAAGGCTTTAGTAGGAGGTGTCCCACACCCCTGGTTCAAGGCACATCTCAGTGGGTAAGATTAGCACAATCTCTCTCTCGCTGCAGGTGGTCCGGGACAATACCCCAACTTTTGAGGACCTGAATACCCACTTCCAGCGAGGAAATGGAGTGGTGATGGCCATCTTTGGTTACCAAAAGTTTTGTAGGGTTGCCCCATTTATAGACAATAGAGTGATTCCGCAAGGCCTTGGTGATTGTAGTCAGCTTTCTCCAAAGTTGCATAGGGAACTGAGAAAAGTTTGCAAAAAATTGGATGTTGGTATAAGGGGAAGGAAAGGATCCTTGCTTGTGTGAGACCGCCATTAGTTGGTTTTTCACATGGAAAAAGTGGACGTGCAGCAGCACGTCTCTGGGCACCTAATCAGGCAGAAAGGACGGTTTGGGTATATGGTAAATTCTGTCAATAGGTAGCTCAGAATCAGGTGTGTCTGGTAGCAGAGCTTTGAACAGGTCCAGTGCGTATTGGCTAGCTCTGGTGCCTGGACCGATTCAGGAATGTCTCTAATCTTTAGATTATTCCTTCTGGACCTATCCTATAGGTCTGTTAACTTTGCTTTGATCCAGATCTGATCCTCTGTTTGTTCCTCATGTGCATCAATCAAATCATTCACAGTGTGGGCAAATTTGTCCATCTTGTTTTCTATATGATCCACCCTGGAGCCCAAAGCGTTAATCTCAGAGGTGAAATGTTTGGTCAGTTGCATTATATCAGAATAGATCGAGCCGCTGAGAGAAACCAGGATGACTTTCATGGTTGTGTCCATCAATGGCTGATTAGAAGTAGGGAAGGATAATATGGAGTCTGGGAGCTCTCTGGTACTGTCCAAAAAATCAGGGCTATGTAGCTCACCTAGAAATGGTGCCTGGTCATCCAGTCTGGGTCTTGATTTGGCGGGGCTCCTGCTTAGGGGTGTAGAAGCTGTAGATGATGATGGTGGATGTGGAACTCTCTCGTGGGTTAATGCCTCCACAAAGGACCGAGGAGGAGAGTGGTCACTGCTGCTTGTGGAGGCTGGAGAGCTGGCACAATCTTGGGATTCCCCACCTCCTGCCTGGAAGAAGAAGGAGGTCAGCTTCTGCGGTTTGGACTGCTCCTTTTTTCTGCGCGGCATGGTGGCCCAGGGTGTGGGGAGTCAGCAGGTGGTGGTTAGGGGGAAAAACAAAGCATCCCTCAGTCGCTTGGGTCTGCTAAGCTGGAGCCTTGCTGGAGCTCAGGAACTAAGCGTCCGCCATGTTTCGCAGCTAGCCACGCCCCCCTTTGCTAACATTTAAATAACATACTGCACTATGAACATTATTCATATTTTTTTATGGTATAATGGTGAAAGAGAGGTAAGCACACTTCAACAAAAATGGGCCCCTTTGGGAACCTACACAAGTATCTTCATAGGTATACAGAGCCTTTTCAGCTTTTGGTGGCTTTTGGTCTTTAGAGCCGATGCTTGTCTTTCAGGAGATAACAGTCGATGCGGCTCGTTATCCCAGCGAGCAGGAGGGGACGTCCCCCCTCTCCCGCTGCCATCTGAAGCTCTGCCCGGGTCTCCCGAGACCCGAGCAACCAGCGGGCACGTCCGCTGGCTGGTTGGAGTCTCTGATGTATTAACCCGGAAGCTGCGTCATGACGCCACTTCCTGTTTACTCTGCGGCTAATGGCGCCAAATTTAAAAAACTTTCAGTATTCAAAAATACAGATTTCAGCATTTTGAATACTTTGAAGTGCAGTGGAGGGGTTTGTTGTCTTTTAGACCCCCGTTCCCTCCATAAAGAGTACCTGTCACTGTCTATTACTGTCACAAGAGATGTTTCCAGATTAAAAAAAAAAAAAAACAGTGCTAAAAATAAGAAATTAAATCAAATAAATAGAGAAAATAAAATTAAAGTGCCCCTATCGCTGTGAGCTTGCACACAAAAGAAAACACATATGTAAGTCGTGCCCGCAAATGAAAATGGTGTTTAAACCACACATGTGAGGTATCGCCAGAGCGAGAGCAATAGGGGTCGTTAGGGGGGTAAACCTTCCGGAAGTGAAGTGGTTGAACTTTTTTTGCCAAACGTTTTTTAAAAATTTGGAAAAAAAATAAAAATGTATTTTTTTACACAAAGTGGTAAATTTAGTAAAATATTTCTCACGCACATCATGGGTATACATAGAATTACATCCCTAAACATTGCTCCTCCTCCTGAGTATGGGGATACCACATGTGTGAGACGTTTTCACCATCTGGACTGATTATGTGGCGGACATTGTATCTTGTGTATCACACAAATCAGCCAATTGTATCAACACCAATGTTTGGTAATGGTCGCCTCTGCACGAGTGATCAGGGAATTTAGCTTAGTGTAGCGTCACCTATAGCACTCCCTGTTTCTATAAGCCAAGCAAGCCTAGCCTACTGGTACACGGCTGCCCCCAGGAATGCCATGTTCCCTGACCAGGGAGTACAGGAGGCTGAAGAAAGGAAGAACAAAAGAGTCCCTGTGGTTCCAGGAGTGCAGTTGTCCACAGGGGGTGTTTGGGACTGGTGTCTCACAGGAACATAGACAGTCAGATGGGTCAGTTTGTGTACAGGCAGAGTCATTGTCAGCATACAGGCAAAGGATCGGTCCAGGCAACAGGAACAAACATCGATAATAAACAGGCAAATCAGGAACACTGATTCTAGCTACTCTGGTCTGGTAACAATTTGGCTGGTGTGGCGGTGATCGCAGAATTGTGACTGGCTGCATTCACACATGAGGTTGGAGGATGGTAAAACCCTCTGGTTTAGATGTGGTTTTACCACCTCTCAACAACTACCCTCTTTATCTTCAGAGACAGCGGCTGGGGGTGTACACCCGCCATGGCTGTGATGATTAGCTTTGCGGAAGTAAGCTGTGGAAGGAAGGAAATGTATGCCCCCCTAATCAACCATATACTGTATGCCTTGGAGACCCCTTTGGCAAAGTACCTTGTCCCAATGTTAAGGTGAGGCCTGGTGGAGGTGGGGGTCAATGAGGGGCTTATATGAAAATATGAGGGGTCCCTGTAACATTTGCCCCCACACATGAATAAGTATCACTCATAAATCCATTGTCACAATAAATCCATTGTCAGTCAAGTTGTCCAGAGATTTAAATCCATGTCAATCTCCGCACTACCGATATCCTATATTACTGCAGGTCCTTGAATAGGGGATTTACTAACCAATTTTGGGTACCCCCCTTCGTGTGCTAAGTTCTACAAGCACCATACTCTTCTTTGGTGACTTGACATATAAGAGTGGATAACCCACTCTTCTCTGAAATCTCTTATATTTGCAGCCTAAATTGTACACCATTTGCTCATGCCATGTGGGGACCCAGGTCTCCTCCATTCTCTGAAATGATCTGCTCTATCTATTGACCTTCTTTTTTTGTGGACCACTTCATTTCTTTTTTATTTTCCAATGGATATTGTGTCACTCCAATGTTACATTCTTGTATTGAAACTTGTTCATATTCATATACTTTCAATACAAATCATTGCAAATAAATCCATGTCAATTGCGATGAATGACACTAATAGGTAAAACACACCAACCCTTCCATTCTTGGTGAGCAGATGGGAGCAGATTGTGTCAGCGCCAACGTGTTTTTTTTTTTCTTTCAACAGGTGAGCAAGCATTGTTCATTGCTATTGACATGGATCTAAATCCCTGGAAAATCATCTGCCTATTAACCTAGAAACGGCCATTACTGATTTCTAAGGTTCATCTCCCATTGTTCCCAGTTGGGTTCCCCAAACCTACTTTGAACCTAACCCAGGTGCATTCAGTTTATCGCCAATCCCAAACAACCTAAACTTTACTATCCATATGCAATGCCATTAAAGCCATTACAGGTCATTATTTTTAGATTTACAGAGGAGGTCTAGTGCTAGAATTACTGCCCATGATCTGACTTTCGCGGTGATACCCCACATGTGTGGGCCAAAATATTTGTGTGCGTGCAGGACAGACAGTGCTCACATTTGCGCACAAGTGGGGGGTGATGAGGGCACTTTAATTTTTTTTATTTTTTTTTGTGTTAATTATTAATTTCTCGTATTTTTGTTATGTTTACATTGTTGCTTCATTTATTTATTTATTTATCACTTTTATTGCTGTAACAAAGAATGTAAACATCCTTTTGACAGTGATAGGCATGTGACAGGTACTCTTTATGGAGAAATCTGCGTATAAGTCCCCAAATATCTCTTTTGCCCTTAAAAGCACAAGATCTGTGTTTTTAAATGCTTTTAATTATTTATTTTTTAAACGTTGATGTTAACATCCAGGTAAACCAGGAAGTCAGATTATCACTTCCGGGTTACCATAGCTTAGAGTCGATCAAAGCCGATCCTAGTGGGATGGGAGAGCCCGAGCAAGCCGCAGAAGGTGGTTATGGGGACGTTCTATCCCGCTACTTGTAAAAGCAATCCAGTGGCTAATTAGCCCCTAGGATTGCTTTTACAGGCGAGCCAACTGCCAGCTCCAAAAAATGGTAACGGGGTGATCCGGTATAACCATCCAAAATCCAGCATTGTACCGGTACACCGCTGGTCAGGAAGTGGATATGATGTTGTTTGAGTAGAACATACTGTATATACACATTGTTATATCTATATTTATTTATGTAGGGAAAGTTGATGCACTTTATGGTAGTTTTTTTTTTCTTTTTGGAGGAGGAGCATTAAAACATTTAATAAATAATTTAAATAGATAAAAGAAATGTGTACATCAAATTCAGCTTAGATGGGTATTTAACGAAGTTTATTGTATTATCTGTTACCATTGATACATTGTATGTTACTTTTTTTTTTGTTTTTACAAAGAATATATTTGATCAAATTCTTGTCAAACCAATCTATCTATCTATCTATCTATCTATCTATCTATCTATCTATCTATCTATCTATCTATCTATCTATCTATCTATCTATCTATCTATCTATCTATCTATCTATCCATCCATCCATCCATCCATCCATCCATCCATCCATCCATCTATCTATCTATCTATCTATCTATCTATCTATCTATCTATCTATCTATCTATCTATCTATCTATCTATCCATCCATCCATCCATCCATCCATCCATCCATCCATCCATCCATCCATCCATCCATCTATCCATCTATCCATCTATCCATCTATCCATCTATCTATCTATCTATCTATCTATCTATCTATCTATCTATCTATCTATCTATCTATCTATCTATCTATCTATCTATCTATCTATCTATCTATCTATCTATCTATCTATCTATCTATCTATGATAATGAATGATTTGATCAGACATAAGTTGTGTAGAAGGTTTCTGTATTGGAAGGGATTTTCTTGTCTCTGTGTCTCATGTGCTCCTCGCTGTGCTGGGAGTGTTCAGTGTCAGCGTCCCCCGGGAAGGTACGGATAAAGTTATAATAAAATCTTTGTATTCTGCTATGAAAACAATCCCATTGCCATTCATTGTAATCAATAATCATCACTTAGCTGGGAGGGGCCCCAGGAGAGTCTCTTCAGGGAGGAAGGGGGAGGAGCTGTGATCTTTCTATGAAGGTGACACCTCTGTAATTATGTATCCAGGTGACACCGTCCTCTGTGTATGGATACCACAATTACTGTGTACTGATAGAATGGTGAGGATGGAGGGAGGGGGAGCGCAGTCTGCCAGCTGCTCATACAATTCTATTCTCTGATCTGATTATACAGATAGACAGACAGAAGACATCCCTGTGTGATTTAAAAAAAATAAAGTTTACAGAAAATTCGATTTCTGAACAAACTGATATCATTATTATTAACCAGTTAGGCTCCAGATCCATTTTCACATTCCAGCTATGGGTCTATCCATTCACCAATCACTTTTATTAGTTATGATACAAAATTGAGGCATTTCATTATTTAGGTATTGGGGGGAAATGTTTTAATTTGATGATATTGTCACCAAAAAGTGATCTAATTATCTGTTTATTTAAAAGTTAAAATAAGCAAACAAAAAAAAAATTGAATTGTTTAATTTTTTATATAATAATTTTTCTAGTTTACAAAAAAAAAAACAGTGTTACAATATTGGGTCCATAAGCAATCTGATAGACAATGTATTTGACAATGACCCACTCCTCTAAGGTTCAATACTTCTTGCGGGACACTTTTATGTGTCAGTTGGTGATCACCCCGGCTGGGAACACGGCTCTGCCTGACCTACTAATTAGTAATAATTCAGAGCTGATAGTGGATGTGGGAGAAAGCGATCATTTAGGACACGGCGATCACGGGACGATTACCTTCACTGTAAGGCACAGGAAAAGCAGACAAGAGGGCGGGACAAGTGCATTTCAAAGGAGACATCTTTACCAAACTGGACTCCATACATCATGACACTAAATGGGAAGATATTCTAGAAACCAACAACACAGAAGAAAAGTGGGAGGGATTTAGGAACATTAGAAGTAATGGCATTGGCCAGTGTATACCACAGGGCAACAAATATAAAATAACTATGGCTAAACCTAGGCGGCTAAATTCAAGTGTAAAAAGCCACATTAAATAAAAAAAATTTAGGCTTAGGGGACACCATCATCATTCCAGCACTACAAATACAATAAGAAATGTAAGAGCCACGGGGCAGCAAAAATAGACCATGAGAGACACATAGCACAGGAGAGTTAAAATAATCCAATTTAAAAAAAAAATATATTAACAGTAAGAAAGCTAATCAGAGCATATTGGCCCCATAAAGGATGATCAAGTGAGAAGAAAAAAGCGACTGTACTAAATACATTCTTCTCCTCGGTTTTTACTATGGAAATGAAGGGGTATGATAGACACGATGATAGGGATAGCAACACAGCAAGGAATGTGCCCTTATGGTAACAGAAGTTACTGTACTGTTCTAAAAAGACTAGAAAACCCTAATATGAGCAAATCACTAGGACCAGATGGCTTGCACCCAGGAGTCCTCAAAGAACTTAGCCAGGTCATTGTTAGACCCTCAGCCCAAAGCACCTTGTCCCTATGTTGATGGGACAAGGGTCTCTTTCCCATAAACCTGGGTGATGGTTGTGGGGGTCAGAGGGCAGGAGGCTTATCGGTTATCAGAATCTGGAAGCCCCCTTTATCAAGAAGGCCTCCAGATCCCCCCATATAAATGAGTATGGGGTGCATTGTACCCCTACTCATTCACCAAAAAAAGTCTAAAAAAGAAAAAAAAATGTTCAGATAAGGGTCTGGAATAGATTTTAGAGGGCACCCCATGCCATTAATAAAAAAAAAATAATTGGTGTTGGGGTTTCTTAGTCCTAAGGGTCTAGTATGGATTTTGGGGGGGGGGGGGTGGGGCGGGGGTGCATGCTGTTTTCTATTTTGGTTTGGGGTTCCCCTTAAAATCCATACCAGACCCAAATTACATGGTATGGACTAGGGGAACCCCTACACCATTTTTTTTTTTATTATTATTGCCAGCAAATTAGGCAATTTTTTTTTTTCATTCAGCTGTCAGTGGGAAAAGAATATGGCAGCTGGCTTCCCGGCCCACTCCTCAACAACCTGTGCGCTTGGCAGGCGAACATCCCGCTAAGTGCACAGAAAATTTGAGTGTTTATCGAACAACCGGAAGGGGCGATGTTTGGGCCGAAGTTATGCTCGGCCTGAACCTCTCGCCCATCCCTATTAATTAATCAGAAATTGTAGACATCAGCCCAACATTCACCTTGTGATACTTGCATTCCCTGACATGTGGTGACATCTTTTCTACTGTAGAAGGTCTTTATTGTATTCCCTCAGCCAGATTGTAAATAAAAATTGTCAGATTTCAATTCTTCATTGAGCTTATCAGTTTTCGACTGTACTGCTTATCCTCATTTATGTCTCCAATTTCCAACAGCCACGACTAGGGCTGCGCATCTTCACTCATAATTCAATTTGATTACGATTATTAGTGTCACGATTTGATTTGATTCCACGATGCATCACGATTACTGCCCAATGCCCAATGGTTTTCAAAACTTAAAAAAAAAAAAAAACAATCAAGCAGTCACAAATTAAAGAATCATTTTTATTTTCATTTGCTTCCCTGGACCCTGGCATGGCCTGCAAGCCCTGCATAGTGCAAACATATAGGAGGTCTCCTCAGGGATGTGATATATACATGGCGGTGTATGGGGGTCTCCTCAGGGATGTGATATATACATGGCGGTGTATGGAGGTCTCCTCAGGGATATCCAGGATGTGATATATACATGGCAGTATATGGGGGTCTCCTCAGGGATGTGATATATACATGGCGGTGTATGGGGGTCTCCTCAGGGATGTGATATATACATGGCGGTGTATGGGGGTCTCCTCAGGGATGTGATATATACATGGCGGTGTATGGGGGTCTCCTCAGGGATGTGATATATACATGGCGGTGTATGGGGGTCTCCTCAGGGATGTGATATATACATGGCGGTGTATGGAGGTCTCCTCAGGGATATCCAGGATGTGATATATACATGGCAGTATATGGGGGTCTCCTCAGGGATGTGATATATACATGGCGGTGTATGGGGGTCTCCTCAGGGATGTGATATATACATGGCGGTGTATGGGGGTCTCCTCAGGGATGTGATATATACATGGCGGTGTATGGGGGTCTCCTCAGGGATGTGATATATACATGGCGGTGTATGGGGGTCTCCTCAGGGATGTGATATATACACGGCAGTGTATGGAGGTCTCCTCAGGGATGTGATATATACATGGCGGTGTATGGGGGTCTCCTCAGGGATATCCAGGATGTGATATATACATGGCGGTATATGGGGGTTTTCTCAGGGATGTGATATATACATGGTGGTGTATGGGGGTCTCCTCAGGGATGTGATATATACATGGCGGTGTATGGAGGTCTCCTCAGGGATGTGATATATACATGGCGGTGTATGGGGGTCTCCTCAGGGATGTGATATATACATGGCGGTGTATGGAGGTCTCCTCAGGGATGTGATATATACATGGCGGTGTATGGGGGTCTCCTCAGGGATGTGATATATACATGGCGGTGTATGGGGGTCTCCTCAGGGATGTGATATATACATGGCGGTGTATGGAGGTCTCCTCAGGGATATCCAGGATGTGATATATACATGGCAGTATATGGGGGTCTCCTCAGGGATGTGATATATACATGGCGGTGTATGGGGGTCTCCTCAGGGATGTGATATATACATGGCGGTGTATGGGGGTCTCCTCAGGGATATCCAGGATGTGATATATACATGGCGGTGTATGGGGGTCTCCTCAGGGATGTGATATATACATGGCAGTATATGGGGGTCTCCTCAGGGATGTGATATATACATGGCAGTATATGGGGGTCTCCTCAGGGATGTGATATATACATGGCGGTGTATGGGGGTCTCCTCAGGGATGTGATATATACATGGCGGTGTATGGGGGTCTCCTCAGGGATATCCAGGATGTGATATATACATGGCGGTATATGGGGGTTTTCTCAGGGATGTGATATATACATGGTGGTGTATGGAGGTCTCCTCAGGGATGTGATATATACATGGCGGTGTATGGGGGTCTCCTCAGGGATGTGATATATACATGGCGGTGTATGGGGGTCTCCTCAGGGATATCCAGGATGTGATATATACATGGCGGTGTATGGGGGTCTCCTCAGGGATGTGATATATACATGGTGGTGTATGGAGGTCTCCTCAGGGATGTGATATATACATGGCGGTGTATGGGGGTCTCCTCAGGGATGTGATATATACATGGCAGTGTATGGAGGTCTCCTCAGGGATATCCAGGATGTGATATATACATGGCAGTATATGGGGGTCTCCTCAGGGATGTGATATATACATGGCGGTGTATGGGGGTCTCCTCAGGGATGTGATATATACATGGCGGTGTATGGGGGTCTCCTCAGGGATGTGATATATACATGACGGTGTATGGGGGTCTCCTCAGGGATGTGATATATATATACATGGCGGTGTATGGGGGTCTCCTCAGGGATGTTACACCACCATGTATAGATCACATCCCTGAGGAGACCCCCATAAACCGCCATGTATATATATATATATATATCACATCCCTGAGGAGACCCCCATACACCGCCATGTATATATATATCACATCCCTGAGGAGACCCCCATACACCGTCATGTATATATCACATCCTGGATATCCCTGAGGAGACCCCCATACACCGCCATGTATATATATATATCACCTCCCTGAGGAGACCCCCATAAACCGCCATGTATATATATATATATATATATATATATATATATATATATATATATATATATATATATATATATATATATATATATATATCTATATCACATCCCTGAGGAGACCCCCATACACCGCCATGCATATATCACATCCTGGATATCCCTGAGGAAACCTCCATACATCACTGGTGTATGGAGGTCTCCTCAGGGATATCAGGGATGTTATATATATTATATATATGGCTTTGGATGGGGGTCTCCTCAGGGATAGACTGATGAGGCTCCTTCAAATAGGGATTATGGATCCATAAAACTCTTAAAACTGTCATACCTGGCACTTTTATGTGTTCTAACTCTAGACTCAGTGGCACGGTCACAATATTTTCTTGATAAATTCTCCTTGTACACAATGTGCTGGGAAGCGGGAAGATTATTCCTAGAAATCTTCTTTATTGGTTACATTTGGTCTAGTACAGATATTTTACTGTTTATCCGTTTGCAAGGAAAGCACAAGAAATGAAAAATAATGAAATTATTTTGTAAGAAGTATTGTGTGCTTTTAACCACTTAGGCCCCGGAAGATTTTACCCCCTTCCTGACCAGGGCCTAATCGCACAGGTGATCAAATACCACCAAAAGAAAGCTCTGTTTGTGGGAAAAAAAGGACGTCAAATTCGTTTAGGTACAGCGTCGCACTACCGCGCAATTGTCCGTTAAAGTCACGCAGTGCCGAATCGCAAAATACCCCCTGGTCGGAATGGGGGTAAAATCTTCCGGGGCTTAAGTGGTTAAGAGCAAATACTAGATCTTATTAGATCGCATTAAGAATTGAAAAATGTAGGGAATAAGTCTACTCAAATGAATGCCCTTAAATATTGAAGGGGTCAGGATTAAGTGATACATAACAGAGATAATGGAGGGTAGGTATCTGTGAGTAGGCGTATAGGTTTCCCAAGGGGTCTTATGAGTATGATTCATTTAATCTCGTTATCAGTTCGGAGTAAAGAGAGATATGGTAATAAATGAAGGGGTGTTAACAAGACTCATTCAAGTGGGATAGTATAGTCTGCTGTATGTCGCAGCTCCCTGACCGGAGAGGGGGTCCGCCCCCCACATCTCGCTGGACGCGGGTTGCTTATCCCCTCCCATGATGGGAGCATCGTATTAGGCTAAAGGGAAAATTACAATAGAAGAGAAGAAACGGTAAAGAGTGTGGGGAGTCACTGGAGGAAAGGAGAGGAGAGAGGGGAGGAGAGGAGGGGTGCAGGGCAGGAGGAGGGGGGGGGATCCCAGTCTCTGTCTTCAGTGGAGTAAATATTGAGGGATCAATGGAAGTGTGGATGAGTATGAAACGTTGGTCTAGGGATATTGTAGATGGTTGCCGGGATATGAGCGCGTGAAAGAAGGAAAATGAGTACCTCTCAAGCTCAGCCCTTTTTTAGGGGTGAGAGGAACTCATTTTAATGTTGGGAATAAATTTATTTTATCTATCTGGGCTGTATTGGTATGGGGAGAAGGGTAGAGTTTATATGGCAGTTGAGGGTTGTGTATTGTTTCGTTGTGGTTCTCTACAGAGATTGAGATAAGCTTCAGAGTGACTATAAACGGTCCAAGGGTTCCATATTTGTGCATACTTTTCAGTGGCATCTCATGCAATGGAGATGAGTTCTTCTATTTTAGCTATTTTCTCGATTCTAAAGCCCCGTACACACGTGTCGAAAATTGGCAGGGAATTTTCGGCCAACGTCCGATCTGCCGATTTTCGGCTTGTTAGTATGATGCTTCCGACAACCGACTCCGACTTTTCGGCCAAAAAAAACCTGGTGTGCAGGCTATAAAATTTTTGTTGGCCGTCAACACAACGACCGATTTTCCGTCAGTCAGTACAGATTTCGTCAGACAAAAATCTACAAATCGAAACACGCATGATCGGAAGCAAATAACGACCCAGAAGAATATTCTCAAGAAAACTAGCCATTTTATCAAGAAAGAACTTTCGTCTCGCGGCAGTTCAAGAAATATATGAAATGCGGAGCACATGCTCATCTTGGTTAATGTGAGAAGAAGGAAGCTGCTGCTCATAATTCTATACTTTACAATTAAAGAGGCATGTGTTCTGTTATGATGATGATAATCATTTGGCTATTCTATATGATGCATGTATTTAAAATTAAAATTAAATATTTAAAACTCTTCACCATTCTCTTTGTTTTTGGACTGCAAATATCTAACTATTGATGTGTCCCTTTATTCATTTTGGAATTAATGTATAAAACATATATTGCTGCTTACTCCCAATATCCTACATTTCAAAAAATAAAGATAGGCAAGTAGTTTTTTTATTATGATATTTATTAACCACTTTAAGACCGCTCACAGTAATATTACTGCGGCAAAGTGGCTCGTTATCGTCTGACGACGTAGTACTATGTCGTCAGACACTCCCCCTTCTGGGCGGCGCTTGCGCGCCGCCGGAGGCTCGCTCCCGCTGTTTTCATTCACAGCGGGAGTCGGGCCAGGGGAGGACCAGCGGCGATCGCCGCTGCTCTGACCCGATCGTCGGGGATCGAGTCTGGAGATCCGCCCGCTGTGTGTAAACACAGCGGGCGGATCTCCATAGTGACAGGGAGTGACAGATCGGACTGTTCAGCATAGCTGGACATCCGATCTGTCCCTGACTCACTCAGTCACCTCCCCCCCTACACGCCAGTAAGCACCAGGCATACATTAACCCCTCCCTCTCCAATAAAATTAACCCCTTCCCTGCCAGTGTAATTTTTACAGTAACAGTGCATATGTATAGCACTGATTACTGCAGTAATGTCACTGGTACCCCCAAAAGTGTCAAAAATGTCAGTCAAGGGTCCGATCTGTCCGCCGCAATGTCGCAGTCCCGCAAAAAAAATCGCAGATCGCCGCCATTACGCGTTAAAAAAAAAAACACCAAAAATGACAGAAATCTTTCCCTTTGTTAGTAAACGCAATAACTTTTGCGCAAACCAATCAAAATACGCTTATTGTGATTTTTTTTACCAAACATAGGTAGCAGAAAAGAAATTGGCCAAAAATTTTTAAAAAAATTGGTTTTTACATCTTTTTTGGGGGGAATTTCATATAAAAAAATGTTAAAAATATTGTTATTTTTTCAAAATAAACGCTATTTTTTTGTTTATAGCGCAAAAAGTAAAAATCACACAGGTGATCAAATACCACCAAAAGAAAGCTCTGTTTGTGGGAAAAAAAAGGACGTAAATTTCGTTTTGGTACGGCATCGCACGACCGCTCAATTGTCAGTTGAAGTCGCACAGCGCCGAATCGCAAAAAGTGGACTGGACGGAAGACAGCAAAATCCTCCGGTGGTAAAGTGGTTAACTAAATCAAGAAATTACAACATAAATATAGAAATCAATGTACAGATAAAACAAGGGACCAGCGCTACGGATAAATTCTCAGAGACTATAATAAGTAAAACTAGGTTGAGCCTCCAACCAACCCCTAAAAATTAGGGGTCAAAATATCAGGTGGGGGGAAGGTATTTGGAATTGGCGCTACCTTTTATGTTAATCGTACCAACAATATATCCAGACCGTGAGATAAATAGTGCAATTAAAAGTGCCGGTGCAAATATGTGCAGATAAATAAAATCGTGCAGATATAAATTGTATGGTGTATGGCTGGATAAAAAAATTCCAAAAGTGCTGGTGAATTTATTTATTGTGACTAGATATAAAATCAATAAATATTATAGAAGCATAAAATCATAGACGAATGATCGGTGAATAAAATAATAAATATAAATATAATTAAATTATATATAGATAGTGATGGTGGTGAGTTTTAAGTGCTTAAGATCCCGACTTCCACTAGAGGTAGCACGTACCGCTCAGAAAAGGTAACAATCCTGGCTGTAAAGGGTAGAGCAAAGAATCCCCAGATGGGGGGCCGGATTTAAAGAAACTGCAGCTTCAAACATCTATGACGTGTTTCAGTTTCGCCGCGTTCAAATCAATTAACTGGCGCTGCGGCGAATTGGCGAGTAAAACAGCAATAATGAATTCCGCCGTCAGCGGGATTCACTTACGATCGCGGCTTCGCCAATTCGCAAACTTATGTCTTCGTGCTTATAGCAGTTTCACATAGCGATGTGGGCTAGTGGATTAGTGCACACATCACATGTCTGTAATTCATCTCCCTCTGCTGTAGGTTCGAGGCTTACCATCTCCACCTACTTTTTTTATTTTCTTTTTTTGTTTATATTGCTAAAATGTAACGGATTACATCATATATATTGCTAAATAATGTTACACTCAGAAGCGCTTGCAAGCTTACACCATTTTAAGTGTTTTTTTGATCTTGTCTGTGTGTCGAATCGATCTTATGAAGGAAAGTACCAAAGGCAAGTGACCAAACCCCTACCCTACTTCAGGGCAAGATGAAACCTCACAATTTTACCATGGTCTTCTTCCCACATTCCATACAATGTTTAGTTCTTTAGCTATATGTGCTTTTTAGCCTTAACACACTCCTTTTTTTCCACCATACAGCTTTATTCTGCACAATAGCTAAGTGCTTTGCAACTTCACTGCAGTTCACAACGTCATGGGTTCAAATCACATCACTACACTTGGGATCTCTTTTCACTCTCATTTTTTTAAACAGTTTTTTTAAACTATCTTGAATTTGGGGGGGGAGGGGGGTGTCCTACCCAAATTTCAAGCACATCAATGGAAACAACACAATTTTGATTTTATGAGTGTGGTCCTAGTTTTATCGAGATGCAATTCTTTACATATTTACCATGGTTCTTACAATTTCTTGACCAATAAACATAGGTGTCTGATATTGGACTCTCTCCATATTTCAACAACACAGACCCTCATAGTCCAACACTACATTTGCCTCACACCTCAACACAACACTGTCACATCCCTACTCTACATTACAACCCCTCACATCACCAGTACAAGCAGCATGCAAAGTGCAAAACTCCGGCCTTGGCAGCTTAATGGGCCATACACTAACAATTTGTCTAGGCTTTTTCCTGTAGACTTAACCAAACCATATAATAGAAGCTCAAACCTCAACACTTTCAATTTGGATGCAATCAGGCAGGCCCTTGCACTACATAGAAAATGTCAATCTGAAGGATAAAGTCTTCTCTAAATCTTACAGTGTGGATGGCCCTTTTGTCTGTAGGCACCCACACAAAACAAAAAAACACATGTTCAATTCTAATGTATTTATTTATTTGAGAATGACAGCAGAAGGAGGGATGCAGCAAAAGAATATTGTCACTCTCCAGTCCGTGTGCCTTTACAGCGCCAGACCACGATCTTTGCTCCATGGCTACGGGATTCTGATGTCTTCCACAACTTCCGGCAGAGTTCAGAATCCATTCTGCACCTCTACCAGCTCATAGGGGACAGGCATGGCAAGGTTGCTGGGCAGCTTCCAAGCCACTTTCGAAGTTCCAGGGTGTTCATGTTGGTCATTGGCCATGTGCCTTACCAAATATCCACTGACCACAAAAGAAAATGAGTGGAGTCCATCAAGGTGGGTTTCTACCACCTACACCCGCAAGCAGTACCACTCCTGGAAAAATAAAACAAAGGATAAGACATTTCATAATGAAAATCACATCTTAATGCCTGTTTGCTTCATTCTGAACTTCATTTAATTTCGACATCACGAGTGAAATAACACATTTTATGCCAACTTACACAAACCAGAAATCATTAATGTAAACATTTGAATACACACCTGTGACGCCAGACAGCCCATCACCACAGGCTTCCCATGGTACGTGCCATGATTCCAAGATGTTGATGTTCTGGAAAATTACAACACCATAAGATACCAAGCAGCCGTTCATGTTATCAATAACTACACAGGTGGCATAGACACAAATAAACACCTGCCAGCTCTTCTCAGCCCTTTACACTATTCACAATACCAACATGTTTATGGTTAGAGGTGCATGTTTTTGCTCAAGTAACACAATTTTACCAATGTTGACTACACTTTATCTACAATGGCAAGTGTCATTGGCAGATGATAATCACCCTCTGTCTCCCTGTGAGTGGCACCTCTGCTAACTAGCTAATTAATACACATGCCCTATCTTGACCGGTTACAGTACTTACATGTAAAGTGGCTAGCAACCAGGGTATTCCGGGTGGCCATACCGGCAGCGGTGCTCCGCCGCCTGGGGGCCGCCGGCTGACGGACCTCTGGCTCCCTCTCCTCCGTCAGCTCCCAAGAATCATCCCGGGCAACGCACATGTTGTGCAACACGCAGCACGCCAGGATGATCTTGGAAGCCTTTGTAGGAGAGTACAGGAGTTCACCCCCAGGCCGGGCCAAGCAGAGAAACCGGGACTTGAGAAGACCTATGGTCAACTCAATGATACTCCGGCTTCTCCGCAAGGCCCTGTTGTAATTCCTCTCTGCTGGGCCCTGGGGGTACCTGATTGGAGCCATCAGCCACGTCAGCTGCGGGTAACCAGCATCCCCTGAAAAATAAGAAAAATATACATTAGTTATTCATATCATGTGACTTTAGATGACTCCTCAAAATGGGAGACAATTAGGCATTTTACTAAACAACCTGCTCGTCTGTTTGCAAAAAATCATATGAAACATCTCAACTCTGTCTAACTGCCTAAATCACTAATACAAATGGGAAAAAGGACACACAAAGTGGTGTGTTTCTCTTGCAAGTTCCAACTTGGCCCCTATTTTGTTCCTATTACATTAGCCTAGGTCTTACTTCTGGAATATATCTGCAACTAGAGTGAGGAAACCAATATTGACTCACTTATGCAAAGTACTTTGGGGATATGGCAATACCATTGGAATCATTTGTCGGTTTTCTTTGGGTGGCTAGAGGACACCATTTACACATTGGTTAACCACCTTCATTGGACTCAAAGACAACTTTGCAAATCTTTCTTTTGTGAGCTGCTAAGCTGCTGATCTGGTTGTGTGTGAACAGCCTGACAACTCCTAACACATCCATTTTAGGTAGGCTTTGCTTAAATCAGGGTGTACACCGATGTAGCTTATTCCTATGTCTATGTAATCTTACAGTTTATGTTGTTAAGACAAAATACTTTACCAATAAGCCACCCTTCGGGCATTTGTCCACTTTCAAACACCTCGTACAGAGTACTTGTTCTTAACATACTGGAATCATGGCACGACCCTGGGTGACCAGTGTTGACACTCATGATGCGCTGTTTGGCGTCACACACTAATTGGACGTTCACGGAGTGGTACAGCTTGCGGTTCCGGTATTCACTTTCGTGGCTCCTTGGGGGCCTAATGGCTATGTGGGTGCCATCGATTGCCCCTAGGATTTGCGGCATGTGTGCCCGCCGGTAGAAACCCAACTTGACTTCATTCCACTCATTTTCATTCTGTGGCCAGTGGATAAAATTGGGCACTATATCCACTATGGCATTAATGACCAACATGAACACCCTTGAAACTGTGGGCTGGCTAATGCCCATGATACTTCCCGAAGTGGCTTGGAAGCTGCCACGCCCTAAAATATACAAAGTGGCCAGCAATCTGGCCATGCCGGGCACCGCATGGCCGCGCTGTGTGTCCGGGTCAATTTTCTCTGCTATGAGCTGGTAGAGGTGTAGAATAGTTCCTCGCTCGAGCCGGAACTTCCTCCTGACATCAGAATCCCGCAGCTTGTCCAAATAGATCCTTGGAGCAAAAATGCGTGGCTGGCGAGGTAAGGGCACACGGACTGGAGGTGCTGCTGCTGGAGGTGCTGCTGCTGCTGCTGCAGCTTCCCCACCTTCTGCTGCCTCCTGTGCCAGGGCCTCCTCAAACAAGGCACCAATAAATGCCAGCATTGCACCATCTAATGCGTCTGGGATATCGTCCTCCATTTTGAACGCGCAAATTCGCGAATGCGCAGATATATATAGAAACGGCCGCTAATTATCACACCTGTGAGCCAGCTATAAAAGGAGCACATGGCCAATATGGCTGCTGGATGTTATAGATCGATGTTTCTTATGTGCTAGCAAGACCCTGTGACCCACAACCTACATTATCTGGAGGTAAGACAATTGTATCTCTCTCTCCCAAAAAAAAGGAAGGAGACAATTTGTACTTATCTTGGGTGTGCTTAAGTTGTCTATGGTGAATCCCCTCCAACCCACAATAGCTTGGGAACCCCTCAAGTGTCTTTTAATCATTGGCAGTTGGCCCCATGTGCATGTGGTTTGGACATGTGTTTTCTCATGTTTGTTAAAGGTGTGCAGTCTAGATTTGGCATCTAAACCTGCCCCCTTACCTTCCCAGCTTCCAAAGACACCATTTTTGCTTTCCTGATAACTGTAATTTATTATGTGCACGTATGTAGGTCATGCGATTTCTCATGTATGTTTAATGTTTGCAGCCTCCTTTTGCCTATAAAGGATTACACCACCACCACCACCACCACTGTGTTTGTGCCATTAGGTAAGTGTTTGGAGGGCCTCGTGTGATTTGTACCCCTATGCGTTTTCTTATGTGTTTTTTTTTTTTCCATTTCTTTGCAGCCTCTTCTGCTCTTTGCCACCACCACCACCACCACCACCACCACCACTGTGTTTGTGCCATTAGGTAAGTGTTTGGAGGGCCTCGTGTGATTTGTACCCCTATGAGTTTTCTTATGTGTTTTTTTTTTACATTTCTTTGCAGCCTCTTCTGCTCTTTGCCACCACCACCACCACCACCACCACCACCACCACTGTGTTTGTGCCATTAGGTAAGTGTTTGGAGGGCCTCGTGTGATTTGTACCCCTATGCGTTTTCTTATGTGTTTTTTTTTTACATTTCTTTGCAGCCTCTTCTGCTCTTTGCCACCACCACCACCACCACCACCACCACCACTGTGTTTGTGCCATTAGGTAAGTGTTTGGAGGGCCTCGTGTGATTTGTACCCCTATGAGTTTTCTTATGTGTTTTTTTTTTACATTTCTTTGCAGCCTCTTCTGCTCTTTGCCACCACCACCACCACCACCACCACCACCACTGTGTTTGTGCCATTAGGTAAGTGTTTGGAGGGCCTCGTGTGATTTGTACCCCTATGAGTTTTCTTATGTGTTTTTTTTTTACATTTCTTTGCAGCCTCTTCTGCTCTTTGCCACCACCACCACCACCACCACCACCACCACTGTGTTTGTGCCATTAGGTAAGTGTTTGGAGGGCCTCGTGTGATTTTTACCCCTATGAGTTTTCTTATGTGTTTTTTTTTTACATTTCTTTGCAGCCTCTTCTGCTCTTTGCCACCACCACCACCACCACCACCACCACCACCACTGTGTTTGTGCCATTAGGTAAGTGTTTGGAGGGCCTCGTGTGATTTGTACCCCTATGCGTTTTCTTATGTGTTTTTTTTTTACATTTCTTTGCAGCCTCTTCTGCTCTTTGCCACCACCACCACCACCACCACCACCACCACCACTGTGTTTGTGCCATTAGGTAAGTGTTTGGAGGGCCTCGTGTGATTTGTACCCCTATGCGTTTTCTTATGTGTTTTTTTTTTACATTTCTTTGCAGCCTCTTCTGCTCTTTGCCACCACCACCACCACCACCACCACCACCACTGTGTTTGTGCCATTAGGTAAGTGTTTGGAGGGCCTTGTGTGATTTGTACCCCTATGCGTTTTCTTATGTGTTTTTTTTTTCCATTTCTTTGCAGCCTCTTCTGCTCTTTGCCACCACCACCACTGTGTTTGTGCCATTAGGTAAGTGTTTGGAGGGCCTCGTGTGATTTGTACCCATATGCGTTTTCTTATGTGTTTTTTTTTTACATTTCTTTGCAACCTCTTCTGCTTTTTTTGCCACCACCACCACCACCGTGTTTGTGCCATTAGGTAAGTGTTTGGAGGGCCTCGTGTGATTTGTACCCCTATGCGTTTTCTTATGTGTTTTTTTTTTCCTTTTCTTTGCAGCCTCTTCTGCTCTTTGCCCACTACTACCACCACCACCACCACCAAGTCTGTTTGTGCCATTAGGTAAGTGTGTTCTGTAACTGTTCACTAATTATACTGTATATGAAGAGCAATCTGCAAATCCTGTTTTTTCTGTTTTCTCTTTTGTCATTTCAGATTTAGGAGTTTGGGGCTCTTTGCTGCTGCTGGACAGCCAGATTCTCTGCCCACCTCGTGCTCCCATGGCCCCACCCACTGGAAGGATGAGAAGGGGCAGGGTGGCCAGGGGGGCCAGGGGGGCCAGGGGGGGCAGGGGGGGCAGGGGGGGCAGGGTGGGCAGATCGTCTGGCTCTGGTGTGAGGGAGGCTCCAGCTGTATCCATGAGGGAGTCCACCATCCCCATCCCGGAGGAGGAAGCCGGGGGAGGTGTTAACACACCAAGTGGACAAGCTGGCTCTTCTGACAGTAGTCCTGGAGCGGGTCCGTCCACCAGAGTCAGCTTGTCCACATTACCCCGGCTTCCCCGTTTCACCCACAATCAGTGCTGTGCCCTGGTCCACGCCTATATGGCCAGATATCAGGCGATACATGGGACCAGGGCCGCGTCTTACTCAGTAACAGAGAAGAACAGATTGTGGGATGAAATCCGGGATGCTGTAAATGCACTGGGTGAAGCACCTCGCCACCGTGACAGTGTGCGGAAGAAGGTCAACGACATCTGTGGGTCCGTTCGGAAGAAGCTAATTGCATGGGCTGCGGAGGGTCTTTATGACCGTCAAGGTCGGCTGGATGAACGTGCACGAAGTTCTCTCTGGGATTATCAATTACCTTTCTTGAACATCATAGGACCCGATACCATCTTTCCCAGAGAGGACTTAGATTCGGATGCTTTGCACCGAGGTAGGATATTATCTTGGATGTCAATTGTGTGAGTTGTTTGGAAAAGATTAACTACTATCCTATGTGTGACATTAAGAGAATGTGATACTTGCCCTTCCAATTGTCCTTTTTTTGTTTTCCCCAACCTGCAATTTGTTCATCTGTAGCACGGATCTCAGCCCCTCCACAGCCCATGCAGCTTGGCGAACCAGACGGACTCACAGGTGTTGACATCAGTGCTGACCCTCCTCCTGGTAGGTCCAATATCATACTGTGCCAAACAATGTAGATGTTTTTTTTTTTCCAAGATAGCTCATATTGCTATGTCCTTTACAGAAGATCCGCAGCAGGGAACACACCCAGTGCAGCTAGGCCTGGAGGAAGGTGTTGGTATGTCTATTTAAATAATGTTTTTTTGAATCTTATTAACCCCATTAACACACATGTTTTTTCTTATGAAAGAGTGTTGCCTTTTAGATGTTTACCCTGCAAAACACAGTTGACAGCATTAATGGGTGCCGTCATTAGTAGGCAGACCAAGCCTTCTTAACCTTTGGGAGGGTTTAGCAAGTGTCCTATGAGCCCAGGAAAGCACTTTTGAATGTTTGGCCTCAATGCTTCATTCATGAAGCTAGGAGGGCAATCTGGCCATAATCATTACTGACTAAGGTTATGTACTAAACATGTTTTTTTTTTTTTGTTTTTAAAAGAACATCAGGCCCCTCTTGACGTTGCAGCTGGAGTTGGATCAGGAGCTGGCGACGATTCTGCATCCAGTGCTGTGGTATGTGATATAAGGGAACAATGTGCACATGTAACATTTCAATGGTAGCATTGATTTTGGACTAGATGTGGCTTACATTGTGTGTGTTAAATTAGTGCTATGACATTCTGACGATGCACCAGCACAACAAGAGTTCTATCTTGAACATCAGGGAATTATGTTATAATTTGGTGTGCCACTAATGTTCCAAAAACATCCAGGATCTTTAAAGTCCGGCCCGTCTTTGATTTTCCAGGTCCAAATTCATGGGTATCGTTTGGTTGGGTTGTCCTGTAGCCGATTGATGGCAAGATTTTAGACAACATACGTAGATGTATAAAGTCATTGGTGTAGTAACAGATTTACCAAAAGCATAAACAACCTACCACACCAGGGTTAATTGGGAACACCTTCATGTTGAATCTTTTTTGCCTTTGTCATATTAGTCATACCAATATAATATGTACCCATTATCAGAAGTGTTGCTAGCTTGGATAATCTTACAATGAACAAGTACTCATTAGAAGCACATCAAACTTTTCAACGTTCTGCTTGGGGTGTTAAGTTGTCAAACTAATCTGAAATATTTAGTCATGATGTTTGATAATGATTTGGTCTATTTCTTCTGCTTTCAGGTAGCCTTAGATGCAGAGGGATTGTCACCTACCCAACTTCGTCCATCTATGCTGGATGTAGCCGAGAGGCTGCTTGATGAGTATCAGGTCCAAAATGAGTTAAGGAGGCGTACTCAGCAATCTACTGAGGCAGTACGTCTGCTCGGGCTCATACAGGAATCTGTAGCAACAATGGTACAGGTTCACCAGGATATGTTACAGGTTCAACAGGATATGCGTAACAGCTTGGTAAGTTTAGCAGACCAGCATCAACGGGATCGGCAAAGTGTTGACACTCAGGTGCTGGCCACACGCCAATGCCTGTTTGGATCTGAAGATGCCCCATTGGCAGAGCCCTCCCAAACATCTCACTCACCTGCCACTGCAGGTTGTGGTAGTGGGAGGGTAATGCCAGTGTTGGCCACTTGTCAGGCAGCTGGGGATGGGACAATTCCTCCTGTAGCCACTCCTAGCACTTCACACTCCGTTCGGACTCCCACACCCCTCAATGAGCAATCCTCCTGCACAACCTCAATGCGCACTGGTTCCACAGTACCCCTTCCACCTGACTACATTCCCTCCACACCTTTATCACTTCACTCCTCCCCAGGCCGTTCTTCTTTTTTGTCACCAATGCGACATGTCGTTTGCCCCCGCACCGTGGACCACAACAAACAATCAACCACCACTCCCCACACATCTTCACAACCCTTGCACCACCAGCAGCATCAAATAGCCTTGGAGCAGCAACGATCCCATCTCATGGTAATGGCACACGTTGCCCAAATGCTTAGGCTGACCCCAGAGCAGATGACACTATTGGCCGAACATCTTCTGTCTGGGACATTTCCAACGTTCAACACCCTGCATCATCAGCAGCCTCAGACACAAGATATGATCCTAATGGGCCACTTGAGCACAACTCTACAGTTAACCCCAGACCAGATGGAACTATTGGCCCACCATTTGATGGCAGGAAACTTAACAGTGCTCACCACACTGCTTCAGGCACGACCACCAACTTGATTTTTTGTTTTTTTGTTTAATTTGGTTTAGTTTTGTTAATGATTTACATTGGCCAATTTTTTGGGCCATTTTTTTTTTTAATTTGAGGGTGGCACAATATGATTTATTATAGTGCTTCTTTTGGGGATGAAATAAAATTTTATGCAAAATGATTAGTTTGTGTTTGCTCTTTGGTTTTTTAGGAGTGTTGGTGGCCAAGTAATGGCCCTGGTTAATGTAGGCATTTATACACACGTGCTTCTCTATCTCCAAACATATGATTTCATGTAAATTTAGATAACTCAATGTTCACATAACGACCCAAGAAAAGGTCTCCCTTCAAATGTAGCTTCAAAACAAGTCTCAAGGCTAACATAAACCAAAGCCAACATACTAACAATTACAGACCACACCACTCAAGTAAACAAATACAACACAAAAGACATTCGATGTGTACACCAAAAAGAAAACTTGGGTAATAAAATAGATGTTTTAATAACACATGTGGGTGTCTACCAACTGTAGCGTACAAAAAATATATTACAATATATAATAGAATGAACTAAATTGCCAATGTAACATTTGTGTTGCAAAGAGCAACATACTTAAATTTAATTTAGATAAACATTTTAAACATTTTTTATGTTTTGACATCATTTTTTGGAAGGTTTTCACAAAAACAATTCTTTTTTGTAAACATTTGTGGTTTTGTCGTTTGCCCTAAAAACAACAAGGCTTTTTTGTAAACATTTTTGGTTTAGTTTGTTACCAAAAACAACAAGGCTTTTTTGTAAACATTTGTGGTTTTTTCCGTTGCCATAAAAACAACAAGGCTTTTTTGTAAACATTTGTGGTTTTGTCGGTTGCCCTAAAAACAACAAGGCTTTTTTGTAAACATTTTTGGTTTAGTTTGTTACCAAAAACAACAAGGCTTTTTTGTAAACATTTTTGGTTTTTTCCGTTGCCATAAAAACAACAAGGCTTTTTTGTAAACATTTGTGGTTTTGTCGGTTGCCATAAAAACAACAAGGCTTTTTTGTAAACATTTGTGGTTTTGTCGGTTGCCATAAAAACAACAAGGCTTTTTTGTAAACATTTGTGGTTTTGTCGGTTGCCATAAAAACAACAAGGCTTTTTTGTAAACATTTTTGGTTTAGTTTGTTACCAAAAACAACAAGGCTTTTTTGTAAACATTTTTGGTTTTTTCCGTTGCCATAAAAACAACAAGGCTTTTTTGTAAACATTTGTGGTTTTGTCGGTTGCCATAAAAACAACAAGGCTTTTTTGTAAACATTTTTGGTTTAGTTTGTTACCAAAAACAACAAGGCTTTTTTGTAAACATTTTTTTTTTTGGTTGCCAAAAACAAGGCTTTTTTTTTTTTTTTTATTTTTTTTTGGGTCCCAAAAAAAGGGTTTTTTTTAAATTTTTATATTTTTTTTGTTTCCCAAAAACGAGGGTTTTTTTAATTTTTTTTTTTTTTTTGGTCCCAAAAAAAAGGGTTTTTAATTTTTTAATTTTTTTGTTTCCCAAAAACGAGGGTTTTTTAATTTTTTTTTTTTTTTTGGTCCCAAAAAAAAGGGTTTTTAATTTTTTAATTTTTTTGTTTCCCAAAAACGAGGGTTTTTTAATTTTTTTTTTTTTTTGGTCCCAAAAAAAAGGGTTTTTAATTTTTTAATTTTTTTGTTTCCCAAAAACGAGGGTTTTTTAATTTTTTTTTTTTTTTTTGGTCCCAAAAAAAAGGGTTTTTAATTTTTTAATTTTTTTGTTTCCCAAAAACGAGGGTTTTTTTTTTTTTTTTTTTTTTTTGGTCCCAAAAAAAAGGGTTTTTAATTTTTTAATTTTTTTGTTATATTTTTTTTTAGAATGTCGAAATGTGACAGTTAAAAAACATTGTAAAATTAACCAAACAAATTAAAAAATAAAAACTATAATCTTTTTAAGGGGGAAACATTCCTGACAAATGGCTCCTGAGGGGCTGGATCGGCCCCATAAGTTTCTTCCAAAACCAAGATTCTGTCGATGCACCATGTTACGTATTCCAAAAGGACCTCATAGGTGAGGTGCGTGTGTCCTGGGTAGAAAAAGACATGACAATTAGTTTTATGCAAAATGATCCAAACAACGATTGTAATTAATGTGCCTCAACAAATATGCTTAGGAGTCTATTGGTTGGCTTTTATCAACACTCTGAAGCAAATATGCTAAATTGCTGGTGTAAACCTTAAACTCAAACTTTCACAGCAAATTGTTCAAAAGGTTACATAAGATGGCTTGGAATGTTAGTAGCAGTTTCACCAAAGCTAAGTAAAAGGCTTTTCTTCATGTCAACACAAGCAATCATTTAGAAGAATGTAAGGTGTTTTGGGTTCAATTGGTCAACACGATACATGTGCACACATTTATCTCTATCACCATTGGAGTTTGTGTAGCGTTCTCTCTCCCTCTTACTGTCTATAGATTGAACCTGACACATAGTAGAGACTTACCCTTTGGAATTCGGAGGGCCAGTTGTGGACGGAGCAGATGTGTCTGCTCCCCTGATCTCCTTTCCGCCATCCCAGCTGTGTTAAGAGAGAAGAAAAAGTTTATCAACAAATGGACTCACGCTAACTGTAGGTTAGGCAGTCATGAAAACGCTCTAACACCCACTCATTACCCCTCCACATTTCCCTGAAAGTTAGATTTAGACTTTGATATGGTGGTGATGCAGATTTGTACAGTGCAAGCGTCATTCTACTGGGTGAAGCTTGTAGCGTTAAGGATACGTACTCCCTGCTTTTGTGCTGATTGTGTTTTTCGGATGTTTTTGGTGCCTCAGCCCTGCCTGTTCTAAGTGTTGGAAACATATCATTTTGGGAGGGCTGTGGAAAACTAATCAGGTTAGACTTACACTCTCTAGGTTTTTGGGGACAAGATAAATAACAATCCTCCTTTTTACATGGCCCCTGTACACACCTCTAGGCACCTCCCTCCTGTTGGTTGACCCCACAGCAGGCAGCTTGCTATGGAGGCACATGAGATGAAGCCAAGCACCCTGTGCCTGTTCAGGCACCTAACTGTGAGCCAGCCTTGCCCCCGTCCCTTCCGATGGTCTCAATGATTAGGAGTGACAGCATCAGGAGGCAATATTGGCATGCTGTCACCTCAGTTAAGGAGGAGGGGGAGTCTGTTCCAGACAAGTATTAGTGCAAAAATGTGGACAGTAAAAAATGGTCCCAGTAAGTCTGAGGGGGAATATGCACACCTATCACTTGGAATACTAATGCATAGAATGCATTCACATAAAGAACCTGCTGCCTTTAGAGGAACTTGAAGCCTGAGCGGGGACATACACAGTTAGCATTTCTCCACTTACTAAGTAGACACATTACTGGAAAAGCACACAACTTACCATCATCAGTTTTTTTTTGGGCCCCCGAAGTTGATGGCGTGGCTGGCTCGGGAGAAACTGCACAAAAAGAACACAAATTGTGAACTGGAATGTGGTACATTACCGAGGAAGAGTATTTATGAAAGATTGACAAACACACATTTTCAGTGTTGACTAAATCAGGACATGATTAAATTACAATGTCCACAAAAAATTTACAAGTACAAAGCACACCATTTCCAATGTAGAGAAACTAACACCAATTTAGAATAGGGTGGCTTGAGATAACTTACAAAAGATAACATGTCCTGTAAAGCTCCCCAAAACCACCTTGCAAACATGAAGGTTAAGCAAGAGTGTTTCATGACCAACCTTCCTGTCACATATAGCAAAACTACACTTGCTT
This sequence comes from Pelophylax lessonae, assembly GCF_965119305.1. Lineage (NCBI taxonomy): Eukaryota > Metazoa > Chordata > Amphibia > Anura > Ranidae > Pelophylax > Pelophylax lessonae. The sequence continues at coordinate 18,324,409 of NC_138768.1, read as the reverse complement.
AGACTCCAACTTAGATTATCCTAGATACACATCATCCTAGCACACACAATTCATGTGAGAATCTAATTTTAGGTACTTACAGACTAGTTCAGGGGAGCCTGGAGTGGGGGAGGATGGGGGAGACCCTACATGGGGGGATGGTGTCCCTTCATGGGGGGATGGCGTCGTATCTCCTAGAAACACAAAGACACAAATACAATCCTTTAACCAAAGCTATTTGATAAAGGCACACAGAAAGTAGTTGGGAAACATTGAAGGTAGTAGTTACTTTGGACTGGGTAAGCAGCAGCCCCTCTTCCCCAGTCCTCCACAACTAACATCCTCAATGTCAGCTGCTACATAACCCCAATGGCAAAATATATATATTACAGCCCTTATATTTCCCAGGACACATTGAACACACAAACACATGTAGAATACTTACTTCCCATTTGAGGAGAGCCCAGGTCCTCATCCGCTTGAGACCAATTGGCCTCTTCTTGGGCACCAATGTGTTCCTGGCCCGGATCCAGGCGACTTGGCCCTGCCTGAGGCTCCTCTCTTGCTGAAGTTACATCAACCACAAAAGAAAACAAAACAAACAATCATTCCTCCAAGTTCGACCTAATACACAACACACCAGCACATCCACATTACTTACAGGGGGCCTGAGAAGGCTGAGCCGCAACATCCTGATCACTGGTTTCTAAAATAAAAGAAAAACATTATATATTATTTATGGACACAAATAGGCAGTAACCTCTCATCATGCTAGCACCATACTCAATGCCCCTACAATTCAGAACATAGAAGTGCACTTACACCAATGAGATGCATTGACCATGTTTTAAAACAGGAGGGCACCATGCAAATTAAGCGGGCGCCTAAGGCCTCGCACCTACAGGGGCCTTGCGGCCAGTGGCGGAGCACCAACATTTCGAAGGGCGCAGTCAGGGAAATCTCCCAAGTAAAAGATTGCTTTCAATCCTCGGATCAAAAAGTTGCAGCAGTGTGCTGCAGTCCCTTCACTGCGTCTGCCAGGTGTCTGTTGTCCGCTGACACTTACTCCTCCTTCTCTGCCTGGGGATTGGCCGTCTGATCATGTTATCCTAAGATGTGGAGGAATCGGTAGGTGTGTACCTGCACCAGTAGGAAGTGACTGGCCGGTCAACTCACTCTGCTATCATCATTTGTTGCTCTGGGAGGAGAGCTCCGCCCTGGACCCGGAACATACAGGTAACCAGGCCCAGACTTGATATTTTGCAGGCTGGTCAAAGATTTGTTGTGTCCACTATGCAAAGGGGTTGAGTTGCCCAAGGGAAGTTGGAAGAGTCTGAAAATGGTTGGTGGAGGAGGAGGAGAAGAAGGCCCTGGGTGGCTGGGGGACAAGGAGAGGGCCCCTGGGTGTTTTCTAGAGGAGGAAAGATCCACAATGACGCCAGAGTCAATTGCCAAGGAAGAGAGTGGAGCTGAGCAAGTCCTGCCTATCTGACCTGAAAGCCAAACATGGTGTAGATGGAGCCCTTTGCCCTACACAATGACAGCACCAGAGGTGGAAGGTGAGTGGTAGCGGGTCTTTGACATTATAGAGCATATGGACTCTGTCCATTATTGGTAGTTTTGTTTGGAGTTGTCCTTTAGATGTTTAACTGTGTTGCTTTTGACCCGAGCTGTGAGGGACTGAGGTATGACAGCCCACTATGCTGAGACTTATAGTGCCCTAGAATGTTGAGGACTGAGGAATCCTTAGTCCCTAACAGAGGGCACTACAAGTCTTAGCATAGCAGGCAGTATTTCCTCATTCCCCTACAGAGAGGATTACAAGTCCAAGCAGGTAGCCTTCTGCAGTGGGACTTGTTGTGCCCTTGACTGTGGTGGACTGAGGAAGGGAAGTGTAAGAGGGTCTCTGTAAGCTCAGATGTATGGGGGAGCTTTGGGGAACACAGAGTTCCCTTTTACACCAGAGTCCCCAGCTTCCCCCCTCAAATAATGGTTCCCAAACTCTCCTTATATCAGAGTCTTCACACTTCCCTCTTACAGTGTAGTAAGTCTGGAGACTCCGATGTAAAGGGGGCTCTGTAAAATGTGATTAGAGATTAGAAATTTCTAACATTTTTATTTTCTACTTACGATCCACAATTTTCAGCTGCTCAAATGGCTCGCTGCCTCTGATTGCGTATTGGAGTGTGGCCGTCCTCCTCCTCCCCTTCTTCACCAAAAGCACAAGAGGGTGCCGTCCGTCCGCTTTGGCTAGAAGCAGAAGAAAAAAAAGAAACATAAAAAATACGAATGTACATAGTAGTATTAAAGGTTGTGAAGAGACACTTGATGGAGGTAGGAAAGGTAGGAGCGAGAGGGAGGGGGGGGGGGTGTTGGTATTAGTGTTGTTGCATAGCTAAACACATGTCCACCTACCCAAAAAATTGTAACCTATCTGGTCACATGTAATGTATATTTTTACTTACCGGAGATTTGCTCCACAGCCTTTAGCAGGAGCCTGGGTGAGCGCCTTTTGGCATCACTCCAGGCCCGCTGCAGATCCACTATATCAGGCAGGAACTGAAATCTCCGCTGCAGCCTCATCCGGAGACGACACATCATCTTGTGCTTTTGGTGAAGATGCGTATAAACTTTATCATACCCCCAGAGGAGGAGGAGCTGTGGAAAGAGCAGTGTATGTTTGAGTCCAAGTATGTCCAAAATAGTACAGTCTTCAAACAACATGCTAGGTCGTCTTTGAGATATTGTAGAACAAAGAATTCCATTTCTGGTGATACATATACATCGATGTCCAAATCTACCTCCATGACATAGGTTGCCCCACACTGGTGATTTCCTCTACATGATATAGCCATTTTCTCAATTGGCCTTTCATGACACACCCAGGGCCGCCATCAGGGGGGGACAGGCAGTCACTGTATTTACAACCTTATTGCTGTCCATTTAGCAGGGTGCAAGTAACTTTACACACATGTAGCATAGGTATCAACTTTTGTCACCATGTTAAAAGGACAGCAGTATGGGTAGCATTACAGTGACTTTTATTAGTCCAGGCTCACTAAACTAGCCAATGCTTGGAAAAGCAAGCCATGCAGATTGCTTTTCAGGTCCCTTTTAACACGAGCTGTCTGATTGGGTGTGGCTGTTAATTTTTAACGCAGACCTGATAAGCCCCTCAATTCTCCTTTATGGAGTGTTATATGTAAATGGGATTGCTTCATTTGAGATGCAGATTTAAACTGTGTATGGCCAGGCTGAAGGTACCCAAGTTGATTGGTCGATCACCTGGAGGACAACGTACAACCAGTCTGTCAGATTTTACACACACTTCTCGCTAGCATCTCTTGTAGCCACTAGCAATAATCACTGTGTTTTCCTGGCAGGGGCAGCACCAGGAGAACACAATGGCTCCGCAGGAGGGTTTCCCCTGTCTGTGTTGATGGTGGAATCAAGGCAAAATGTTTTACCTGCAAGCCACGGGACAAACAAAGATAGTTTTTTAATTAATCCATGATTTTGCCAAAATGGAAAAAAAAAGATGTTTGCTTTGTATATTCTTAAGTTTGCTACATAACTAGAACATGTAACAGTGTTATATCATTGCAGGAGATTTCCCTTCACTTCCTGTCTTGGTGTCACCAGGACAGGAAGTGAGGGAATCTCCCGTGGGGATATAGCCAGCAATTCTTTCCTTTTATATATACTATGGACATTATAAGGCAACAATTGCAAGCTATTTCCCCACAGTGATATTCCCCTCACTTCCTGTCTTGGTGACACTAAG